>NC_136061.1:1322603146-1325003146 GCF_964261635.1 Lissotriton helveticus | reverse complement strand
CCAGCAGACTTGTCGTCTGTGGTGCACCTGCCTCCAGCAGACACCTGCTCCCTGTGTGTGTCGCTGCCCTTGGGAGTGTTCCTATCCACTGCTGTGGGCCTGCTCTTGGGAGTCTCCCTGCTCTTAGTAGGTGCCTTAGTCTTCTCACTGTCCTTGGGAGTGTTCCTATCCACTGCTGTGGGCCTGCTCTTGGGGGTCTCCCTGCTCTCAGTAGGTGCCTTAGTCTTCTCACTGTCCTTGGGAGTGTTCCTATCCACTGCTGTGGGCCTGCTCTTGGGGGTCTCCCTGCTCTCAGTAGGTGCCTTAGTCTTCTCACTGTCCTTGGGAGTGTTCCTATCCACTGATGTGGGCCTGCTCTTGGGAGTCTCCCTGCTCTTAGTAGGTGCCTTAGTCTTCTCACTGTCCTTGGGAGTGTTCCTATCCACTGCTGTGGGCCTGCTCTTGGGGGTCTCCCTGCTCTTAGTAGGTGCCTTAGTCTTCTCACTGTCCTTGGGAGTGTTCCTATCCACTGCTGTGGGCCTGCTCTTGGGAGTCTCCCTGCTCTCAGTAGGTGCCTTTGTCTTCTGACTGGCCTTGTCCAAGGAACAGTCCATGGACATGTGAGTATCCCTTGCCTTCGGAGTACCTTTCGTGTTGAATGCCTGTGTAGCTCCGGAAGGCATGTCCCCCAACAACACTTGTGGATCCTGTGTGTGTACTCCAGTGCATCTGACGTCGTCTACGTGAACAGATTTAGCTGATCTAGGGGATGGGGTCTGTGCCCTGCGTGCCCTGACGTGCTGTCTGACGCTGCTTCTAGTGCAATAACCTGTATTTGAGTCCTGCTCTGAATAATCACTACCCCCTGAGACATCCAGCGGTGTAGATGGGGAAACAGAAGTAGCACCCTGTTCATTCGACTGTACTATTGCAGACGACACACTGCTTGCCAATGACTGCACTGTCCTGTGTAGACCTGCAAGATCGCCATGCATCCCTTCCATGAATGCCACCACCTGCCCCAACTTCCTATCATGATCCTGGAAAGCATTTGTCATATTGGTCTGACCCACACACAGCTGTCGCAGCAGATCAACGGCCTCAGCACACAGTGCATTTTGGCTCACCGTGGCAGGGGCAGCGGTGCCTGCACCGAACGCCACTCTGCTCCCCCTACTCCTTCGGCCACGAACAATACATGGTGCAGTTGGCGGAAGTGTGGGCCCTGTGTGCTGTCTTCCGACAGAAGGTGATGAGTGCCCACTCCCAGTCTGTGACAACAGTGCAGGCTCACCAAGAGTGTCCGACGAGGAGGACGATGGTGTCTCCACATGCGAGTCCTCAGGGACGGTCCTGTCCCCCTCTCCGGCGCTGGCCTCCTCCGTGTCAGTCTGCGTGTGTGCGAAGTCTGAGCCGGACTCATTTCCTCGGCTACTCTCCACCGTCTGTGGCTGAGTGTCCTCTGTCAAAGCTGAAATGCACAGAAAAGATGTGTGAGTCATGGGCACACTCACGTACAGAAGGAACAGGATAGCCAAATCACATAGCAGACAAAGGTTCAAGAGCCCTCAGCCTGCACATGGCCCACCCCTACCAGTCATCCTCACATTTTCTGCCATGGGGACATGGACCACTAGGGGATGTGCTTTAACACTCAACTACTAAGCAAGTGGCGTGTCAACATGGCGGACCTGGATGTCAAATGAGTACCACCCAATGGGACCAAAATGCCATCACAGGCATACATACGCAACACGGAACTCAATGGTGTGTCTGTGCACCAATACATGCATAGCACTCACAAGTTTCCTACACAGACAGTATGCTCACCGCTAGTTTGCTGTTGATCGGCACTCAGACGTTCGGCCAGTTCAGGATGCGTCACTGCAATGATACGGTGCATGAGAGGGGTCATGGAGCGTCGGGCCAGACGGGGCGTCCTTGGAATCAGGCCCAGTGTTACTTCCGCTACATTCTTGCTCAGCCTGGAAATGTCGTCCCAGCGTTTGTGGCAGTGTGTATGTCGTCTGTTGCACACCCCCAATGCCCGTACTTCCCGTGCTATGGTCCTCCACAGGTCCTTGCGAAGGTGCAGCTTGACCTACCATGATGGGAGACAAAAGGGTTTAAGTCAGTGGACAGGTGGCCTGTCACACACATAGGGGCAAGACGTTACTGTCAGCAGCCATGCACAATCAGGAACATATGTCTAGCCCACACTACACAGCTAAGATATAAATAGGCCTGATCATTTGGCCCCCTCATGCACACCAACATGTCCCACACTGCACTTACCACCCGTCCCGGTGCGCCGTAGAGGCGTCCATAGTTGCGGAGTACACCGTCCACGAGGACATCAAGCTCCGCGGCGGTGAAGGGTCGAGACCGGATCTCTTTGCCTCTCGACATGGCAAGATCACGGAGTATGGCACTAGAGCAGCAGTCGGTGGTCAGCTCAGCAGCAGCAGCAGGTCGAGGTGATGGTCACAGGCAGCAGTCGGTGGTCAGCTCAGCAGCAGCAGCAGGTCGAGGTGATGGTCACAGGCAGCACTGGTCCCCAGGGTAGGAAGTTTCATGTTGGCCAAGACACATATATAGGGCCCTCAGCACGTGTCAGTGGCATACGTCGCCAGCAATTGGTCAGCCCTGGGAGCGTGATCGTGAAATGGGCCAATGACTGGCCCTGTTGTTGCGGTGCACAGCTTCCGCTACTTGCGATTGGCCGTATGCGGCCAGCGTCCCTCTTCCCATTGGCTGCATGTGCAGGGACCGTGACGGGCACACATCGGCAACCGCACGTGCAAGCTTCAGGCACGGATGCTTCAGTTGCAACAATGTACTATCACTGGCGCCTCCATGGCGGGGCACGTACACAGCGGGGGAGGTGCAGGCCTATACACCCTGCAGATGTACTCAATGGACATGCCAGTTCATGACCCCCCTTACAGTCACCTTGCATCATCCACCGTACACCGGCCGGAGCGGCCGGCCCATGAACATCCGCCGTGCCCGGCCATGAACACAACCGCCATGGCCGGGACCGGCGGTTGTTCATGGCCGGGCACGGCCATGGCGGTTGTGTTCATGGCCGGGCACGGCGGTTGTTCATGGCCGGGCACGGCCATGGCGGTTGTGTTCATGGCCGGGCACGGCGGTTGTTCATGGCCGGGCACGGCCATGGCGGTTGTGTTCATGGCCGGGCACGGCGGTTGTTCATGGGCCGGCCGCTCCGGCCGGTGTACGGTGGATGATGCAAGGTGACTGTAAGGGGGGTCATGAACTGGCATGTCCATTGAGTACATCTGCAGGGTGTATAGGCCTGCACCTCCCCCGCTGTGTACGTGCCCCGCCATGGAGGCGCCAGTGATAGTACATTGTTGCAACTGAAGCATCCGTGCCTGAAGCTTGCACGTGCGGTTGCCGATGTGTGCCCGTCACGGTCCCTGCACATGCAGCCAATGGGAAGAGGGACGCAGGCCGCATTCTGCCTTTGGGAAGTAGCGGAAGTTGAGCACCGCCATGGCGGCGCCAAATATGTGATCTTGTCAGACGCTGCACCGTGATGTGTTGTGTGCAGTTGCGTCATGAGGGATGTGAGCGTGATTGTGAAAGGTCATATGTCATACAATATAGCATGTGTGTCCATACAATGGACATCGGTCGGCACACAATGGCCAACAGATGTGCATTCGTACGTGTTGACGTCGGGTTTGACCCTACAGACGTTGTTACATCTTCACAACTACACAGTACATCACGGCTGTGTGGCCAATTCATGCATCTGTTGTCGGTTTATTGTTGTGTCGAGGTGACTACAGTGGTGGTGGTACACATGCATTCCGTGTATGTGATTTATACGTTCTGTCACCATGCATGTCATTACCGTATGCACATCATCATTGGTGGTGGCATTTGTGCTTGATGACATGGCGTGTGTAAACTTATCGTTTGTGTGCATGCAGTTGCATGAGTGTCTGTGATGTGTCTACGATACATTAGGGTGACGACTGGAGTTATGTCAGTAAGGTACACATGTGATGGAGTTGTACACGTATGCGTCGTTTGTACGTTGACCTAAGTTACATCTCTCTCCCACACAGGAGGGCTCCAAATGTGCATCGCCCATACACTCAGCTGGAGGATATGGTAGACGAGGAGGTGATTCGGAAATTCAGGCTGGATCGACGTCGGTTGCTGGAGCTTGTGGCTCAATTGGCTCCTCATCTGCAGCCACGTAGAACGTATCCTGGCTCGTTTACACCCACTGCAAAGGTCATGGCGGTACTACATTTCTTCGCTACTGGCACATTTCAGTATACAGTTGGAGGTGCCGGGGGTATGTCACAGGCAATGTTCAGCACGGTTCTTCGGGATGTGTTAACAGCTATGATGCTGTACAAGGATGAGTACATACATTTCCCACGTCCGGAAGAGTTGCCAGCTGTCAAAGCTGGTTTCTATGCACTGGGCCACATACCTCACGTTGTGGGCTCAATTGATGGCACGCACATCGCGCTCATTCCACCACGGGCACGCGAACAAGTGTTCAGGAATCGGAAACACTTTCATTCGCTGAACGTGCAGGTGGTGTGCCTGGCGAGCAACATCATCTCCCATGTGTGTGCAAGATTTCCTGGATCCGCACATGACGCCCACATCATGCGAACCAGCAATGTCCCACGACTCATGGCAAATCTGCCACCCGGTCAAGCGTGGCTTGTTGGTGAGTGTGCAGTGGGGACTCTTGTGATCTCTGTGTTGCATGGGGTACCCACCATATCTTGTTCTGATGTTTGTCTCTGTCATCCCCCTACATAGGCGACTCGGCTTACCCAAACCGGCCCTGGCTCCTCAGTCCCCTACGTAATCCGAGGACGGCGGGTGAAATGCGGTACAATGAGGCACATGGAAGGACACGGAGAGTCATCGAACGTACCTTTGGACTGCTGAAGTCTAGGTTTCGGTGCCTCGATAAGACCGGAGGGGCACTGCCTTACTCACCAGGAAAAGTATGCAAGATCGTGATTGCCTGCTGCATGCTCCACAACCTGGCAGTACGCAATGACATTGAACTGCTGTTGGACCCTGAAGACGAAGGAGTTCCTCGGCCTCCCATCCCACCCATGTCGACTGATGAGGATAGTGGTGAGGAGGAAGGTGTGGACCAGAGGCGCCAGCTCATTGATCGCTACTTCCCTTGAATGTGAGTATCTACCTCTAGTGGCGGTTGACAATGCCTCATGTATGTTATCTGGTGTTGTGTGGATATGGGGTTATTCAGCTGGGTGTGGTTTGTGATGGTTGCACATGTGTGTCTTCATGTCTTTGGACATAGGAGTGTCCATGATGTGTGTGCTCCCATCCCATGCTTGTGTGATGGTTGTCGTTTGTGTAATGTTGCTGTGCATTGTGTTGTGATGTGTGTGAATCTCTTTACTGACGTGTGTTTGCTGTCTCTGGTTTTCTCTAGGTCACTCCCGCAGCGCCATGATCATGTGCGACTATGATCCCTGTACCTGTTTACGTCTGTATCTGATGGCAATCATGTGAATAAACATGGAGGCAAAACATCATTGTGTGAGTAAATGCAATTTATTGACAGGTTGTGCTTTTGTGCTGGTGAATATATACAAGTAAGTGGGAGGGAGGGAGTTGGAGTTGTAGGTAATGGCAGATGAAATGTCCGTGCTGACACCACATTGGGGGGTGTCAGGCTAGTCCAGCAGACCAGTGGCAATGATTGTCTATGTGGGACAGGATGGTTTGCAGGGTGAATGTCTGGCACAGGCAGTGGCATTGTCAAGGTCGTCCCCTCTTGGAGCGTGTGCCTGGCGCTCCAACACTGCTCTCAGCAACTTCCTGCCTCGGACGCCCCCTCCGTCTCGGAGGTGGTACAGAGGCAGCTGGGAGGGCAGGTTGGTGATGGGCCACATCCGTCGCCAGGGGCTCAGGTGGTGGTGGCGGCGGTGGAGGCGGAGGCGGAGGCGACGGGGGAGGCGGAGGTGACGGTGGCGGTGGCGCTGACACACATGGTGGAGGAGGGGGGGGGTTGTTCCGGGCAACCCATTCCCTCCACATCGTTGCCTGCTGGCCCATGATCACCAACATCTGGCCAAGGATGCCAGAGATCTCGCGCAGGCTGTTGGTGTTGTCCACTGAGTCCTCGTGAACACGATCAGCGTTTGCCTGGGACCGGTCGTATGAGGCCTGGCACCTGGCAAGAGCTTGTAGGGACTGTGCCACTGGCTCGGGTAGCTGTCCCTCCTCTGACCGGCGGTGTGTGGGTCGCCTGATTGGCAGTTGTCCCGTTGCCTGTGTTTGTGGCCCACTCACCCTGCTTGTGTGTGGGGCCGTTGGACCAGCGTTGCGCGCTGGGTCATGCTGGGTGGCACCGGCAGGAGTCGTGGTGCTCGTGGTAGTGGTGGTAGTGGTGGTACTGGTGGTACTGGTGGTACTGGTGGTGGTGGGGACTGTGCAGATCACAGAGACGGGTGCCGCGGGAGTCACACATGCGACGTTGGTCGGTCCCGGGAGTCCCTGTGAGCCAGATGGCCCTGGCTGCGTGCTTGGTCCCGCTCCATCCTCCGCCCCGGAGCTGCCTGTGTCGTCGTCGGCAGAGAGTCCTGTAGGTGTGGGAGGCGAGGCTGGCGGCCGGGTACTGCTTTCCCCAGTCAGTTGACGATCACCTGAGGGACAAGATCGAGCAGGTCAGTAATGTGGACAGTACATGGTTACATTGATTTGTAGACATTTCTGTTTCCTGTCGCACACACCCCACCCTCCACCACCACCGCCACCCTCCCCGTGCACATGGGGGCCTGTTGGGAGTTGTAGTTTGGGCCTCTCACACACCCCACCCTCCACCACCGCCACCCTCCCCGTGCACATGGGGGCCTGTTGGGAGTTGTAGTTTGGGCCTCTCACACACCCCACCCTCCACCACCACCGCCACCCTCCCCGTGCACATGGGGGCCTGTTGGGAGTTGTAGTTTGGGCCTCTCACACACCCCACCCTCCACCACCACCGCCACCCTCCCCGTGCACATGGGGGCCTGTTGGGAGTTGTAGTTTGGGCCTCTCACACACCCCACCCTCCACCACCACCGCCACCCTCCCCGTGCACATGGGGGCCTGTTGGGAGTTGTAGTTTGGGCCTCTCACACACCCCACCCTCCACCACCACCGCCACCCTCCCCGTGAACATGGGGGCCTGTTGGGAGCCATGGACATGTTAGTGTGTTGGTGTCCGACGTGCATGGGTTGGGGCGTGGGGGATGTTTCTTCTCAGTTGTGTGAGCCTGACCATGTCGTGCTGATCGTGGTGCTTGGTTTGTACTCACCAGTCTCTTCTCCTTCGTCAAGGCCGTCTAGGCTCTCTGGGTGTAGTATCACCAGCACCTTCTCCTCCCAATCGGTGTAGGGTATGGGCTCCGGGGGTGTGCCACCGCCAGTAAGATTGGCTCTGGCGTGGTTTTTCGCTCGGATGCCCTTGACCCTGGTCTTAAGGTCATGCCACCGCCTCTGAATGTCGTGCTTGGTCCTCGGCACAGTCCCCGACGCATTCACACGAGTGACGATCCTGTCCCACATGTGGTTCTTTTGCGCCACGGTCGTCTGCTGGACTTGGGCCCCGAAGATGTTGGGCTCCACACGGATAATTTCATCTACCATTACCCGCAACTCTGTCTCCGTGAATTTGGGGTTTTTTTTGGGTGCCATGGTGTGTGGTGCTCAGTGTGTGAGTTGAGTGAGTTGGGAGGTGCAGGTGTGTGGTGTGTGATGTGTAGGATTTGTGTGGTGGGTGTTTGTGTGGTAGGGTGGTGGGTGGGTGTCTTCTATGTGATTTTATGTGAGTTAGCAGTGTCTCGAATGGCCCTCTTGCTGGCAGCAATGCTGTGGTGCAAGGGATTGTGGTTGTGTGGGGGTGTCTTTTTATAGTCGTGTCTCGATGGTTGTTGGCAGTCAGGTGGTAGGTGGGCGTGTTGACTTGTGTGCATTATTGGATAATTGGGACGTGTCATGGTGGCTTGTGCTGGGGGGGGGGGCCTTGTCAATGTTCGTATGTTTGCTTAGGACTTGCGGTGCACTTTCATACATTTGTTAGGCGCTAGGGATGTTGTGCGTGTTGGCCTTCCGCCCTGATGCTGTGGTTCTCGTTGCATTGTTTCCGCCGCGGACGTGGATGGCTGTGAGTTCCGTTGTACGGGCGGATTTATCCTAATTGCGGCCACGGAGTATTCTCAGGGATGGCGGTACATGTTTTATTTTCCGCGGTCATTTCCGTCCGCGGCAGTGGTTGTTCATTGGACTCCGTCCGCCGCGGACGGACTTGGTTGTGTTCCGTCCACCGCGGACGGTGTTGGTTGTGTTCCGTCCGCCGCGGTCGGAGTTTCGTGACATGAATATCCTAATCCCAACCGCGGTTTCTCCGCGGCGCTGCCGGGAGTAAAATTTCCCCCACCATGGCGGACAGTACCCATTTCCGTCCGCCATCCTAATCGGCCCCATAGTTCTGAATATCAGTGCTCCCACATAGTTGTAGATCATAGCACGCCCGTCCCGCAGCGGGGCAGGAATACCTCTATGATGAAGCATGAATCCAAGGGCCTTTTTGGTGAGTGAGGGGTATTTAAAGAAACACTATGTGCTTCCAACCACTGTAGGAAATGCACATGACCTGTGAGTACATTATATTCCACAAGTGTATCTAAGGGTGGATCTTGTTAATTAAATATTTCTAGAGGAGGACTATCCACCTCTAGTGTTCCTTTTGGGCACTACCTCTTCACTCCCCTCTTTGTTGTTCATAGTTCCTTGATTCTTGCCTCATTAATCCCACAGATTCCAACCCCTGGTGGATCGACCAATCGAAGCACTCATCAGATCTTTGATTGTTAATACTACTGGTAGGTTTCCACAACCACCGGTCAATCCTTTCATACTTTGTAACTTTCATACTTATGGTTAATTTCTCTCATAGGGTGTCCTGCCTTGTCCTGAAGAAGACCTGCAGTGACTCCAATTGAATCACACACTCCTTGGGTCGAAATGTCCACATGCCTACACAATCCTTTCCCATTCTCTCCACTCCACGTAATAGCAGAACTGTGTATGGATTGGATATTCAATGATATAGGGTTCGATGTCTATTAAATGGTCATTTTATATATGTTTTGTACGGATCACTGACATAATATCGAGTGACAGAATATCGACTAGCAAAAATATCGAGGAAAAAATATCTACAGACAAAATATCGAGTTTGTATCTACAAACAGGTAAGTACAAAAATATCCAGGACAAAATATCGTTTACAAAAATATAGTTTTAAAAAATATCTACTTTAGTAAAAACAGTGTTAAATTAAATTAAAATTAAAAAATAATTACTAAAATATACTTAAAAATACTTAAATTAACTTATAATAATTAAATAATTAATGAAAGTTATAAAAAAACATACAATCATATTTGTTAAAACATATATATATATATATTCACTGAAAAAACCATAGGTTATAGACCATATATAGTTAGGAATTAGCATTTACAAAACCTTGAAAATTCACTGAAAAAACCATAGGTTATAGACCATATATAGTTAGGAATTAGCATTTAAAAAACCTTATTTTACTCACACAAAACCATTGAAATTCCATATATAGTTAGTTGCACTAACTATATATTGCGCACCCGCAATCCACTGCTGATGATGTCACATATTACATCATTCATGACATGGTCAGTGACATCACTGATGACATCACTGATGACATCCCAAATGACATCCCAAATGACATCACTGATGACATCACTGATGACAACATCCAGTGACTATGTTTCTGTAAAGTTAAAATATGTCTTACATATTGAAGAATGAGTGGATGTATAAGTGTCTGGACGAAGGATTTAGTAGGTGCATGACTGAATGTATGAGTGAGTGATTAAATGTGTCTCACTGAGTGCATGGGTTAGTGACTAAACTGTCTTAATTTGTGCATCATTATGTCTGTTGTTCTGTAAACTGCTGCATGTGTTGATCAGTAGCTATATGAGTAACTATATGGGTTATTGATTGATTGCCCAAATATTTGCATGGGAGACTGAGTGTGTGTGTGGCTGGCTGGGAGGTGTGTGACTCTGTACAGATCAATGTGTACTTGTATCAATGATTGTATAAGAGAGTAAGTATGTGTTAGTATATGGTTGAAAACGTAAGGTGCTCTATGTTTAACTGTATAGAGTAGAAAATGGAAGTGTGATTGATTCTTTACAGGACTGACTAGGTGTGTGAGTAACTCCATGGATGAGTGGCAGAGTGTGAGTGTCTGTATAGGTGTATGAGTGCATATGATTGTGTTGTAAACATGAGTGATTGTATGTATGAATGATTGTATGGGTGAATGAGTGAATGTGTGTGTAGATGTAGGAATCAGTGAGTACGTATGTAGTAACTAGTATTGGTGTGTCAATGGTTTCAAAAATTATACTCTGTTTTTAACACTGGGTGAAACAGAGGTTATATTAAAATGTGAGGAGATGCATTGTATTGTCACATGAATGATATCATCAGTGATGTGGTCATTGATGTCAAATGAGATGTCATCAGTGATCTCATCAGTGATGTCATTTGAGATGTCATCAGTGATGTCATCAGTGATGTCACTGACCATGTCATGAATGATGTAATATGTGACATCATCAGCAGTGGATTGCGGGTGCGCAATATATAGTTAGTGCAACTAACTATATATGGAATTTCAATGGTTTTGTGTGAGTAAAATAAGGTTTTTTAAATGCTAATTCCTAACTATATATGGTCTATAACCTATGGTTTTTTCAGTGAATTTTCAAGGTTTTGTAAATGCTAATTCCTAACTATATATGGTCTATAACCTATGGTTTTTTCAGTGAATTTCAATGGTTTTTTAATAGCAAATATCATAAGCTGTCGAATGTCAAGTACGTGGTAAGAATTTTTTTTTCGTGTTTATGCACACTGATCTGCTTTGATTGCTGCCCCCCACCCCTCATTTCTATTAGGAGTACTCTCTCTTTGCAGATAGTGAAGGGTAGTTAACGCAGCCCTTTCCCCCTTTGTAATCCGTCGTGCCTGCTTCTCTCTCCATTTGATTGATTGTTCTCTTTGGTTCATTCTCTATTTACAAACAAGCACAGAGTCGCAATACTCTGTTTACTCTTTGCAGATAGCGAAAAATCGTGTAAAAAAACAAAAGGAATCGAGCAAAATCAGTAGGCCACTAATGGGATCTCTTTTGACCTCGCTAAAATAGAAACATTAGGAACAACCTGTTGAAAATAGCAATGCGTATGTATATAAGCGGCGTTCATTTGTGTTCACAGTACCCCTTGTTGATTGTTTCAATCGAGCATTGAATTGTTCGAAGTTAATTCTCTTAACGATCTTCTCTACCTGCAAACGAGGAAGAATAGGAATATTCTATCTCCCTTTGCAGATAGTGAAGGGTAGGTAACGCAAGCCTTTAACACGTCGTACCTATTTCATTCCTCATTGATTGATTGATTGTCCGAACATTGACTGTTTGGGAATTAGTTCTTTTTGGAGGTATTCCCTGTTTGCAAATAAACGTAGGAAAATCTTTGCAAGTAGTGAAAGGGTATGTAATGCGGACCTTTCTCCCCCGTTGTAATCTGTCATGCCTATCTACTCCCCACTGATTGATGCACCTTTTTCACCCG
The DNA here is from genome assembly GCF_964261635.1 of Lissotriton helveticus. NCBI lineage: Eukaryota > Metazoa > Chordata > Amphibia > Caudata > Salamandridae > Lissotriton > Lissotriton helveticus. Next base: position 1,324,991,447 of record NC_136061.1, on the reverse strand, counting down.
GACCATTTACTAGAGATACGTCATCTGGCCCGACCAGAGAGCACCCCTAGTGAAAAGGACATATGCAATAATAACGAAGTGATCACTGTATCCTGTTAACAGAAACTTTACCATGAAACAACCTGGAAAGAAAAAAATAGGAAAACGAAAATCAGTAGGCCACTGATGAACATGAACTTTTATTAAACAACGAACAAAGAAACGATAACATAACGTAATGATAAAACCTATTAATGTCCTAGAAACAAGAAAACGTTAAAATATGCCAGTGGTGAGAGACCAGAAAAACAGTAAGAGAAACCAAATCACCCCTCGCTGTCCCACCGCCTGCCACGCCAAAAAAATCGATAGACTAGGGAAAATGCAAGTCAGTAGAACATCCACCCCCACTCTGGAAACTTCCAAGGTGGGGCAGGGTTCCGGCTACGCCCAGCCGGGAGCAGCCCATATAAGGCAGGTCCTGCTGCCACGCCTCGGCCAGGAGATCCTAACGTAGGGTGTAGCCGGAGGAGAGGCCGAGACCAGCGGGACCCGGCCAGGGGATTGCCTTTACAACGCTGAACAGTTGCAGGGGGGGGGAATGTCTCCTCGACCCTCCCCTCTCTCTCCCAGTCCGGCCGCGGTGGCCCTTGAGAGTTGCAGGTAGTCCCGCCACATGCTCTTCCGGTCCGACCACCAACGGTTGGGGGGCCGAGGCCGACGGGATCCGGCTGCAGCCGATAAACCAAGAAACCCGTTCATGGGGCCAGAGCCAGGGGCGTCCGGCCGACATCCACCGGAAGCCCGGCCCGAAGACGGACGGGACACTTCTTTCTTTTATAATGGCTGCGACAACACTGGAGGGGGATGTCTTGCACATGCCTCCGACCCCCCCCTCGTCCTCATCGCCTGGTCCGGCCATAACAAATCTCAAGCGAGACGCCGTGGGGTGCACTGGGAGGGAGAGACGGTGCGAACAGGCCTCTCCCGCCTCCCCAGGTGGAGGCTTTCCAGCTGCACCCTCAGCGCTCCAGGCGGTGGCATCCTAACAACTACAGTGCTGCACAGTTTCGGAACGACCTAGATAACGGTTCTTCCACTGTGGCCATGCTGCAACGTCTCGCCCGGCAGGGTGGAGCCCGTCCGCTCATGTGACCCTGCGATCGCCGGTAGCTGCCGAACTCTCAAAATGGCGGTCGACCTGGCAAGAGCGGGCCCAACATAAAGAAATGGCCCGGTCACTGGTTGACTCCACCACCGTAGTCCTCCACGACCTTGAAGATTCTAGAGGAGCCGCGGGAGTCTCCGACCCCCGATGGGGAATGACTGCCATGATCGCCCGTGGAGTGACGAAACTGTATCCGCGGGACGTCGGCGCTCCCATGCTGGCGCCAGCCTCACTTTGAATTACTACAATCCTGCAGACCTCACTTCCGGTGAAAGCACAGTGTGACCCGGTAGGAAAAATTATTGCACCCCCTCCCCTTTTTGACTGATAGTTCAAACCACCGATCCTTTCCTTTGCCCTTTTAACGGAACTTTGGACTGCCTCCCCCTCTTTTACATTTTCTAGAGAAAACAAAACATTAACCACTACATTAGCATAGCAGTTGACACCAGAACTGTTTTCAAATTGAAAACCAACAACATCTTCAACAGAATCCTTTTTGTTTCTGCTGTGACCCTGCTACAGCACAGGCATTGTCCCCAGCAGTAATTCTGCAATGCCGGTAAGAATAGCTGTGGTGCCTACTGGACTCACTCACCCCCGCGGCGCCCCACGCCGTTATTTGCTGGGCGGCAACTTACTAGACATCACTTTCGTGCCATCTAGATTTCAGCGCGTTCTGCTGCCTTGGAACTATTCGCACAACAGACTGCTACTGACGACCCACCCCCAGGCAACATCTTCTGAATTTTCATAATTTGAAAGAACTAGTAACATGTCCTCATCAGGAATTCAAAAGAAATTGCCACGGTCTCTTCGTTGTTTAAATGTTTTTACTGTTTTTGTTTTGTTGTATATATTTATATGTTATTAAAGTTTTATATTCCTACTACTTTGTTGGAGTGCTATATATTTTTAATGTGACACATAATTGTAAAAACTTTGATGTACAAAGAGTCATTCCTAGAATCTTCCGCTTCAGGCTCGGTCCCCTCACCAATCACAATACAGGATGGTTTTCAGATAGTAGGAACACGTGTGGTGTGACGGATCTCATCGGGTGTGGGCCTTGATCTACTATAACTCCTTTGAAGAGGGGTGAATCTTTACAGCTGGAGCCATAAACTACATCTGCAGGGCTAGCTGATAGCCTGGACAATCGGACACAGAGGAAGAGGAGTGTCAGAGGGTGCGGTAGTGAATAGGGCGAAAGGGAGGTGTCGGGCGGGCACAGAGTGTGATTCTCAGGGAAGAGCAGCGCAGATGGGGGAAGGTTTATTGCCCATGCATAAGACAGAGAGCGGTGGTGACCAGTGCCTGGGGGAGATGCTTACGAGGGTGAGGAGCCATGCTACGAATCGACAGCGTGCAGAGAGTGAGTCTGGTCAAGACATCTAAAATGGCTGCCGTGCACGACAAAAGTGTGGCATTTCAAAAAAGGCAAGATGGCGCAGACAATGTTTTTCAACACTTCCTCATTTCCTTCGAATCGAACGTTAACAGACGTTGGGGCATATTACCAAAGTTAAGCGATATTTATCGCTAACGATGCTTACCAACCAATTTTTTACCACTAAGCATCGTCAGAAATTATCGAAGATAAACCTTACTATTATCAAGGTTTATCGCAAATGCGATAATAAACGGCCGCAATGCATGAATATCGCTAAAAACTCAGCGATATTCATGCATTACCGAGCTAATACTCTTAGCCATGTTATCCACCTCCCATTGGATAACATGGCTAAGAACTGCTCAGGGCAGGTGTTACTTTTTGGAGATATTCGCGCTTAGCGCGAATATCTCCAAAAGTTGGTAATAGGAGATAGATATCTTGCATGTTGTAATGCAAGTTATTGTGGTATATGGAACTCATACCATAATCTCTCAGGAAAGCAGAAACTGATCCTTTTGGGACCGCCTAAAAAGGCCTAGGGGGTGAGGAGTACTCTACTTTGCCCCCTTTTCACGTTCCGAACTATTTTATTTTACTCTCTTCTGTAATTACACAAAATAGCAGCGATAAGATGCATCGGAGACACACAGTGAGAGAAAGGAGGCCGGAGATGAAGAAGACATGTCAAATACACATTGGAGATAATATAGTGGCAGAAGGGAAGTAAATATGAGTAAACTTACCATGTAACATAAAAATGTTGCACTCTATACTATAAGTCTCATTTTATACTACAATCACTTCGCTACAACCTCATAAATTAAAAATAAAAATGAATAATGTCTCAAACAATTTTTGATTTCTAAATATAAATTTATTCTTCAGAATTTTCTAAATTTGAAAGAACTAGTAACATGTCCTCATCAGCAATGTCCTCATTAAAAGTCTCCAATGATGATTCTTGTAACTCTATGGTCTCCAAACACTCGATAAATTCGCCATCAAGAGATTGATCAAAAAAATCATTCAAGTCATCTCCTCCTTCTGACAATATTTCATTATTGGTGCTGTCAATTTCAATCAATGTAGTGGAATCATTCAAGTCATCTCCTCGTGACAATATTTCATTATTGGTGCTCTCAATTTCAATCAATGTAGTGGAATCATTCAAGTCATCTCCTCCTTGTGACAATATTTCATTATTGGTGCTGTCCATTTCAATCAATCTAATGGAATCATACAAGCCATCTCCTCCTTGTGACAATATTTCATTATTGGTGCTCTCAATTTCAATCAATGTAGTGGAATCATTCAAGTCATCTCCTTGTGACAATATTTCATTCTTGGTGCTGTCCATTTCAATCAATCTAATGGAATCATACAAGTCATGTCCTCCTTGTGACAATATTTCATTATTGGTGCTCTCAATTTCAATCAATGTGTTGGACAATTCAAAAGAAATTGCCACGGTCTCTTCATTGTGAGCCATTTTATTTTGAAATTGCTTGCTGTAAATTGCAGAAAAAAATAATCACTTTCATTTATCGTCTTTAGTAATACATAATATAAAACTAACTTTATCAAGTATTTAGTATAACAGAAGGACTGCAAATAAATAACAGAAAACATTTTTCAAATTATCTTCAAGTGTACAACATAGTTCCCCATACAAATTAACAACTCACCTTTTTAAAAGTAGCAGAAGTGTTAGTACTGTGTAAATCAAACACCAGAAATTCACCACCAAAAATTCCTCACAAATGTACCTCAGACAGTAGTATCACAAAATGGCTGTGGTTTCCTCTCATTTGACATATATACATAACCAATTAACTTTCATCACACACAAATACAAAACCAAAGTAACATTTTAATTGGTTCTAAATTTCAACACTTTCAAATGTGTTTTCCCCATGCAATTTTCCATAGGACATTTACATACGTCTACAGCCTGAATGGCTGAACGGAATTACACCAAACTTGGCAAAATGGTACATCAAACCTAAGAGGTCAGGAAGGATCTACTATGCCCCCTTATGGTCATTTCCCCCTTCGCTTTGGCCTCCTCTTGTCTCTCAATCCTACCGAGGGACAAGATGGCGGCCGCTACGGACTGTTTGGAATGTTGACAGACGCCGGAGAACCAATCAGCTTCGCAAAGCTCCGTAACGCGAAAAGTACGCGAAGCGGAGCGCTGTTACAGATATATATCTTTTTTTCAACGTTAATTTCTCAAAATCCACTGGAGCACATATATTGAGACCTAGCAAAGGCACATCGGGCTACCAGTCCCTAATATTTTGCCAAGTTTCGTGCAAATCCATTCAGCCGTTCGATTATTATTATTTTGTTTTTTTTTTGCCCCGCGGGGCCCTTTTAAAACCTCCACATCAAACCTAGGGGGTCAGCGAGGATCTACTATGCCCCCTTATAGTTATTTCCCCCTTTGTTTTGACCTCCTCTTGTCTCTCGATCCTACCGAGAGACAAGATGGCGGCCGCTACGGACTGTTTGGAATGTTGACAGACGCCGGAGAACCAATCAGCTTCGCTTCACAAAGCTCCGTTGCGCGAAAAGTCCGCGAACCAGAGCGCTAACCGGTCCGCTGTTACAGATATATATCTTTTTTTAAACGTTAATTTCTCAAAATCCACTGGAGCACATATATTGAGACCTACAAAAGGCACATCGGGCTACCAGTCCCTACAATTTTGCCAAGTTTCGTGCAAATCCATTCAGCCGTTCGGGCTAAAAGTGAGGCCAACCGCCCTATGGAAAACTCAATGTTAAAAACACGTTTTGGGACCCCCCTTTTTTCTCGGCCCCCACTGGACGAACCCCCCCCAAATTTTCAAGGGCTGCTCAGAAACAAAATGTGCCATTTTCCTGAAAATTTCAGCCGATTCCGTCCACAAACGCCAAAGTTATTAGACATAGAATTTTCAAAAAACCCATAGAGAAAAAATCCTAACTATATATACCTACTGGCGACCGCCAGTAGGTAATATATAAACATAATATCCAATATTATAACCGTACGATAGCAAAAGTGTAAAAAATACTATTCCCACTCCAGTGAGTGCAACAGTAGGGAAAGCGTTGGATAGCGTAGGGGTAAAAATTACTATTCCCACTCCAAAGAGTGCAACAGTAGGGAAAGCGTTGGATAGCGTAGGGGTTTAAATTACTATTCCCACTCCAAAGAGTGCAACAGTAGGGAAAGCGTTGGATAGCGTAGAGGTAAAAATTACTATTCCCACTCCAGTGGGTGCAACAGTAGGGAAAGCATTACTCCAGTGGGTGCAACAGTAGGGAAAGCGTTGGATAGCGTAGGGGTAAAAATTACTATTCCCACTCCAAATAGTTTAACAGTAGGGAAAGCGTTGGATAGCGTAGGGGTTAAAATTACTATTCCGACTCCAAAGAGTGCAACAGTAGGGAAAGCGTTGGATAGCGTAGGGGTTTAAATTACTATTCCTACTCCAAAGAGTGCAACAGTAGGGAAATCGTTGGATAGCGTAGGGGTAAAAATGACTATTCCCACTCCAAAGAGTGCAACAGTAGGGAAAGCGTTGGATAGCGTAGGGGTTTAAATTACTATTCCTACTCCAAAGAGTGCAACAGTAGGGAAATCGTTGAATAGCGTAGAGGTAAAAATTACTATTCCCACTCCAGTGGGTGCAACAGTAGTGAAAGCGTTGGATAGCGTTGGGGTTAAAATTACTATTCCCACTCCAAAGAGTGCAACAGTAGGGAAAGTGTTGGATAGCGTAGGGGTAAAAATTACTATTCCCACTCCAGTGAGTGCAACAGTAGGGAAAGTGTTGGATAGCGTAGGGGTAAAAATTACTATTCCCACTCCAGTGGGTGCAACAGTAGGGAAAGCGTTGGATAGCATAGGGGTAAAAATTACTATTCAAACTCCAAAGAGTGCAACAGTAGGGAAAGCGTTGGATAGCGTAGCAGTAAAAATTACTATTCCCACTCCAGTGGGTGCAACAGTGAGGAAAGCGTTGGATAGCGTAGGGGTGAAAATTACTATTCACACTCCAGTGAGTGCAACAGTAGGGAAAGCGTTGGATAGCGTAGAGGTGAAAATTACTATTCCCACTCCAGTGAGTGCAACAGTAGGGAAAGCGTTGGATAGCGTAGGGGTAACAATTACTATTCCCACTCCAGAGAGTGCAACAGTAGGGAAATTAAATACTCCATATATTATTTCAATAAATATAAATTAATATCTATCAAAAATTAATTAAAAGTAATTACGAATTAAATATAATATAATAATTAATCAATTAAAATTACAAATTAAATTTAATTATTACAATTATTTAACTATTAATACGAATTAATTACAAATTAACAATTAATAATTTAACATTTAAAAATTAATTTACAATAATTCAAATGAAATACAATTAAATAAATTTATTTATTTAATTAATTATAAATAAATAACTTCCCAGCCTATTCCCCTATAAACCCACAACCCACTACAGAAAATAAATTATTAATTTAACATAATTAGCAATTAATCAATTAAATAAAATTAATTAGCAATTCTAATTTAATTAGTTACCCATACAAAATTAATTAACAATTAATTCTAAAACAATACCAATAAATATGTTAGCATATTTAATTAATTATAAATAAATTACTTCCCACCCAATTCCCCTATAAACCCACAACCCGCTACAGAAAATAAATTAGTAAAATTAACATAATTAGCAATTAATCAATTAATTTTAATCAATTGCCAATTAACAGTAAATTAATTACCAAATATAAATTAATTAACAAATAATTAAAAATGAATAACAATAAATAAATGTACATATTTAATTAATTATAATTACATTACTTCCCACCCTATTCCCCTATAAACCCACAACCCGCTACAGAATTAAATTACACAAAAATTAAAAAATAAATATTTCATTAATTAAAATTATTTATAACATAAATACACACTTTTAACACATATAACATAAAAACACTATAAAAATTCAATATCATTAAAAATTCGATAATTTTAATAACCTATATTATATACTTCGATATTTTAACTGTCTATATTTTTAACATTCGATATTACATTACTTACCTTAAAAACAATATTTTTGATGTCTATATTCTGTCCTGTCGATATTGTGTCCATTCGATATTTAAAACTCGGTATTATGTCCAGCGATATTTTGAGGTCGATATTTTGACTGTTCACCATTTTGTACAGCACTGTATATCTGTTATTCACTCAAAGCACTTTGTCACTCCTAAATCACTTCATCACCAATTAGTTTATTGTTTGCGCTGCTTTTTAACAACAAAATTGTTCTCTGTGACAGCTTGACTAAGATATAACTCAAATTGTATACCAGAAAAATTAATTATTTACTAATAGAATTGATATCGATTACATAAATCCAGGTGTGTTTCCCTTTTTTCTTTTCATGTAGAAAAGCTGTTAAAGTAATGATCTAACTCCAGACAGAACCTACCTTACCTTTGATTTGAGATACCCTGGTTCTGAGGGTCACTGGGTACCCCCATTATACTTCATGTATCTCATCAGATATCAGAGGCCACACTAGACTTCCATCAAGAAACGTGCCACGACCTCAGTCTCGGAGATTAGGTCATCATCAAAAAGCATGTGTCCAAGACTTGTCTTGAACCTAGATGGAAAGGCGCCTTCCAAGTGATTTTGACTATGAACACTGCTATTAAATGTGCAGGAGTTGCAAACTGTATCCATACCTCACACACCAAAAGAGTGAGCAATCCAGAAGATGCACCATTGGTCTTTGATCCTGAAAGAAGAGCTTTGGTGGTCGCACTGCCAGAAGAGACACCAACCAGACCAGCAGAACCAGTGCTAGTCCAGCCACAAGAAGAAGAAAGGGGTGAAGATAAGCGAATGAGAAGACAAGTGTAAGTGCCTGCAGTAACACAAAGTGGCATTGAGATCGCTAAGTAAGTTGAAAGAAAGATCGAAGCCCCAATTTAAAGGACTCAAGGAGAGGTGTAAAGAGACAAAAATGACTCAGGTGGAGGAACTTGTACTGGAGTAAGAAGAGTAAATAGATGAGCAGAATGGACAAAGAGTTATGAAAACAAGAACCCAAGGAGGAGCTTTTCATTAGCTCAAATTCCAGAGCTTAAACCTGAAGAAGATTAAACAGCCTGTGAACGTGGGACAAATCCAAATCAAAAAGTAATACAGAGATCCAAAAAAGCACAAGTACCATGCCTCAGATACTCTGCACCTGAATGTCTATTATTTGAACACTGATCTGAACTTTACACCTGAAGATTTGTGCAACGTGAATCCTGAATTATTAGAACCACCCTGAAAACCAAAAGACATTGCAAAAGAACTTTGAATAAGTTCAAGACCCTGAATGAAAACTGATAGATTTACATTTTAGTTATTTGAGGCCAAATGTATGAAGCTGTTTTACGATCACAAACACTGCGAATCGCAAAAAAACGGTGTATGCGATCGCAAAACAGAAAATCCCTATGTATGAGAGCCATCTTGAGTGCAAAATTGCTAACTACAAAAATAGCGATTAGCTATTTTGCGAGGCAATGATTCTGCAAATATATTTGCGAACCCGCAATCTGTGACATGCCAATTGCGAAAATCGCAATCAAGGAGTTCTCAAATTGCGAATTCGTTAAATGAAATGCATGAAAAAATCACAATATGCGATTTCGCGAAATTCGCAATTTTGGTTATTGCAATTACCACCAAGTCTGAGCAGGTGGTAACCAGGTGCAACCTATTTAAAAAATCCCACAATGCCACTGGGGTTTTCCACAATGGCTGGGCTGTATGTGATAGCCAGGTGGCTGCGAATCAGAGCTGCTGCACAGAGAAGGAGAGGCCAGGAAAGGATCTTCAGAGCGCACATTACCCTGTTGCAGCAGACTGTGGAGGAGATCCATGTGAACTACAGGCTGGACGAGGACGGCATCCTGGACTTAATAGAGAAGCTCAAACCTATACTAGAACATCCCACACGCAGGACACACACCATCCCCACCCATGTACACGTCTTGTGCTCACTGCACTTACTGGCATCAGGGAGTTTCCAGGGGGCGATAACCACAGCAGGAGGGGTCCTTTAGAGTGCACTGTTGCGCTTCTTCCACGCTTCCTAGATGCAATGGTACAGAGGCTGCATCACCACATCCAATTCCCCAGCACACAACAGGCACTAGACCAGACCAAGCAGGAGTTCCACCAGATAGCACATTTCCCCCACATAATTGGCTGCATAGATGGGACCCATGTCGCTATTTCCTCCCTCACAGAATGAGTTTGTGTTCAGGAATCGCAAGTCCTACCATTCCCTGAACATACCGGTAGTGTGCAATGCCAAACATATCATTACTGACATTATTGCAAAATACCCAGGTAGCACCCACGATACATTCATCTTTCGCCACTGTGGTATTCACCGACGACTCACAAATGGGGAGTTTGTAGAGGGCTACCTACTGGGTAAATGCATTGTTCACAAGGACACACCAGTAAAGCACAGCAGTGGCAGGACAGTATGTAACCTGATTCTTTTAACCCTGCATGTGACAGCAAATATGCTGTCCGTGACTTCATCCTCACTCCGTACCTGAATCCAGCCACCGCAGGGGAGTGGAGGTACAACAGTGCCCATACAGCCACCGGCTGTTCAATTGAGAGGACATTCGGAATACTCAAGAGCCGTTTCCGCTGCCTCCATAAGAGTGGAGGAGCACTGCAGTACAGCCCGAGACCTGTTGCAAAATCGTGGTTGCGTGTGCCATGCTACACAACATCGCTACCAGGAAAGGCACCCCAGTGGAGCTCACAGATTCAGACTCATCAGATGAGGAGGGGCCAGCTCCAACATGCAGGCCAGCCGGTGTTATTGGTGCTGCTGTCAGGTGCCAGAGGTGAGATGGGATCACAAAGAACTATTTCTAGGTGAGAAATGATGACACAATGCTACAGATTGGTGAACAACTGTGTTTTTATTTCCTTCAGTGCAGGAAAGTTACCATCACACAGCCTGATGTGCACACTATGTTAGTCTAAATGTCTTGCATATATTGAACACACAGTGCAATGCTTCTTCACAAAAATGAGTCAATGTTCAAAGGGTTAACTCACCCATTGCCATGTACCACTCAGGGCTCTTCATTGCCTGAGTGCACGGCTCGTTGCCCATCGCTCAGGGTTCCCACCGCCCTCTCCTGAGGCATCAGTGGCTCTACCCTGACGCGCACTACAACGCCTGTCCTGTGGGATGAGTGGAGTGATGCTGCTCCTGCTCGATTGCCCATCCTCCTCCAGTGAACTGAGGGGTCCTGTGCCACTGGTGGCTGCTGCCTGCAGCTGGTCCACCACACATGTTACTTGCACTAGTCCCCTGGCTACATTCGTGCAGCAGTGTGCTACCTCATGCTGCATGCTGACACAGCGATGTGCAAGAACTGATGTGGCAGAGGACAGCTGGTTTATAGCCCTAGTATAAATGTCCAGGCAAGTGTGGAGGCGCTGTCTCTCCCTGCGCCTGGCTGCACGGTCTTCCAGCATCTCAGTGCACTGTGCCTTCAGGGCACCCGTCAGGCCCATGAAGCCCGCCCTCATTTGGTGCTGCATTGATTTCATTGTCTTTGCCTGCAGGCACTCTACCTCCAGCATGTTGCTCCCAAGTCCTCCAAAGACTGTGTCCTCACCTGTGTCAGCTGAGCTTGTGGATAGCCGTGCCCTGCGCCTGAATGACATTCCTGGAGTGGGACGTGCAGGGGACTGTGCTGTGTGGTGTGAGGCACACTGGCCCTGGACTTGCTGCTCCTCCACACCCGTGTCCAGTGGATCTACCTCCAGTAGTGGCAGTGGTGGTACTGCGGGGCGCCGTCTGCGTATATCTGGGATCACTGGGATGCCTTCCTTCTCTTCCTCTTGCCCTGACTTTTCCACGATGTGGGTGCATCCTCCCCTCCTGCCATATGTTCCTGTGTTTCTGATGGTGTTGTGAATGTAAATGCACTCATTAATTTGGTGTCCTGCCTCGCATTGGTCATGCAATAAATATAACAGTTTGGAGTTACATGGGTACTATCTGTCTGTATTTTGCCTTTCCTGATACACACATACTGATTGTACCTTGCTGGGTCTCACTGCTCCACTGTTTGGTGCATGTGACTACATCTCCCATAATGCATTGTTGTGTGTGTTTGTGAACATGCACTGAAGTAGCATTCCTGTTTGGTGCCTGGGTCTTTCTTGGGTGTGTGGGTGATGTGGGGATGTATCAGGGGTGTGGTGGCATGCTTTTTACCTTGTCTGGGGTTTTGAGGTTCGGAGCTGTCAAGATCAGCCACGCCACTCACACTTTCCAGCAGCAGGGTGCCCTCAACCAGCTCCTCCAAAGGCGTGGAATCAGTGGCAGTGGCCGTTCCACCACTGGTCTTTCTTGCCTAAGCCAGCCTTGCAGCCACCTTTTCTTTAGAGCTCTGGAGCATGTCATACCAGCATTTCCTGATGTCTTCTACGCTGTTGTGGGTGACACCGATGGCATTGACATTCTCCTGGATGTCTTCCCAGATGTTCCGTTTGTATGCCTCGGGCACATGCAGGGATTGTTTGCCAAAGAGGAGCTCATGGCTCACCACCATCTCCTGTATGAGCACCTCCTGCTCCCTTTCAGGAAACTTTTGTTTCCCCTTCCTAGCAATCTCCACCTGCTGCTTGTCCTGTATGTCCATGTCTTCTCTCTCAGTAGCAGTGCACTGGTGCCTCAGCTCTCCTCCCAGCCTCTCACTCTGCTTCTGGGAATCAAGTGCAGCATGGGCAGTCACACTTTCTGGTTGTGATGTCATCAAGTTGCACCTGAATCTCAGATTAGCAGATTTGCGATTCCTTATTTGCGATTTCACAATTAAGGAATTGTAATTTAGGTATTCCCATTAAATGTCTGCAAATTTTGGGGAATCGCTAAATATTAGCGAACTTTTATTTACATCGGGTTTTGCGATTCGCAAATTGCGATTTGCAATGAATCGCATATTGAGAATCGCAAAATCAGAGTTTGATACATATGGCCTGTATCAGAGAAGCGAGTCACTAAAAACACTAAACTAAGGTTTGTTTGACTCATAGAGAAATGTGTTGCATTATAAATAAGTGTAAGTTTTTTTTATGTTATAAGTTTTAGATAGCACTGGCTAGACCCAGTGGTATCAGAGCGCTTCACATACATAGGTGCATTACATAGCATGACATAGGGATGCATGAGATATAAGCCAATCATTATATTTAGGCATACATTACATAGCAGGGCATAGGGGTATAAGCAACACATTGTAATTAGGCATACAGTGAAGGGTATGGGGGAAGTTCAGGAGGTTGAAACAGTCCAATATCCACCTATTCCTGATTGCCAAATGAGCAAGGAGTCAGCTAGGTTTGTTGACTTGGACGGTTAAGTATTTCTTAAGGAGAAGGAGTTTCAGTTTCCTTTTGAAGCATGGGAAGGAGGGGTTGCATCTGAGGTGAATTGGGAGTGAGTTCCATATCCTGGGTACATTACCAGAAAAGGATCGGGAACGAGTGGTTTTCTTTTTGAATTTCGGAGGGATGAGAAGAAGTGAGTTGGAGCTTCTTAGGGATCTGGATCTTCCAGCTTTAACCAGTTTGCTGTTTAGGTAGTTGGGGGAATGTGAGTGAAGGGATTTGTGTGTGATGCAGGCCAATTTGTACATACATCAGCCTTCAATGGGTAGCCAGTTGAGGGAGTGGAGGGATGGTGTGATGTTATTGAACCTTTTAACCCCAGTTATGAGTTGAGCTGGCATGTTAAGGACTAACCTTAGTGGGGCAAGGTGAGCTTTTGGCGGTCCTGGAAGGATGGCGTTCCCGTAGTCCAGTTTGGATAGGACTAAGGATTGAACAATAGTCTTGAAATGGTCCTAAGTAAGTAAGTAAGTAAGTAAGTAAGTAAGTTGACTTATCGTTTATTCTCTTTTAATTTTGTTTTTCTCTTGTATAGTAGATATGTCTTTTTCATATTGTTAAGGTTTTAATTGACCAAACAATAATAATGTACTTACTTACTCGTCCTAGGGAATGAAAGGTTTAATTTTCTTCAGGTGTTTTAGTGACTAAAGAACACTTTTTGAAGAGTTTTTGATGTGGTCCTTCATCGGTAAGTTCTTGTCCAAGGTAATGCCTAGTGACTTCACCGAGTCGGTTAGAGTGAGGGAGCAGTTTAGGGCATCCAGGTTCTTGAGCCAGTCTTGGATAGGAAGGTGGTTACTTTTTGTAGCGAACAGTATTAGTTCCGTTTTGTCTGGGTTCAGCTTTAAGTGGTTAGTGTTACACCAGGATTGGATCTTGGTTAGTGTGACATTGAGGTGTCGGATGTCGCTGGGTGATTTGATTTTGTAGTAGAGTTGAGTGTCGTCTGCATATAGGTGATATTTGACTCCAGCTTGTTTCAGAATGATTGTAAGGGGTTCCATGAAGACATTGAAGAGGGCAGGGGAGAGGATCGAGCCTTGATGGACCCCAAGTGTGACTCGTGTTGGCTTAGATAAACAGGAGTTGATTTTAATTTGTTGTGAACTGTGCTGAAGGTAGGAAACCAACCATTTTAGTACAATGCCAAAGTCTCAAGTAAAGATGGGTGATTAATTGTGTTAAAAGCCGCAGATAGGTCAATAAGGGTGAGAAGACAGGCTTCCCCTTCGTCTAAGGCTCTGTGGATATCATCTGAAATATTAGGCATGGTTTTTACGGTGCTACACCCTTTCCTGAATCCTGATTGAAAGGTGTCGAGGAGGTTGAAATCCTCAATATGTTTGTTAAGTTGTTGGAGAACGCACTTCTGTAAGGTTTTGGCTAGGAACGGAAGGTTGGAGATAGGTCTGAGGTTGTTGAGATCATTAGGGTCGGCTCCTGGTTTTTTGAGTATGGGTGTGATTTGTTCTAATTGAAGGGAGTCAGGGACACAGCCTGATGGGAGAGAGGAGTTGATGATTTTAGTCCAGAAAGGGGTAATGATGTGGTTGAGTTTTTGTACTATGGTGGCTGGGAGAGGGTCCATAGTGTGGGAAGTAGGCTTTAAGCTTGCAATTATATGGAAGACCTCATTTTCCGGCACGAGTTCGAAGTCTGACCAATTTGCATCATTTTTCAGTTGGCAACAGACTTGGTTGTCCTTGGTATGATTAAGATCTGCTTGGTCGAGGGCAGGTGTTGGGGGTCAGGTTAAGATTGAAGGTGTGTTGGAGGTTTGGATGAATGATTGCTCAATTTTTATGACCTTATCTTTGCAGAAGCTGGCAATTTCTTCGCATTGATCCTTGGTCCCTTAAATTTCGTGAGGGGATGCGCAGTTCTTTTGCCTTTTGACAATATTGAAGAGTTCTCTAGGCGTATTCTTAGCCTAGTGTATTGGCTGTGGAAGAATGAGGCCTTTTCTCTAAAGATGTGCTTTTTATATTCCGACTGAGCAGACCTAAGTAGTGCTACGTGCCTTTTTTATGATGGGTTTGGTCTCCAAGTCTTTTCATCAAGTCTGAGTTGTCGTCTTTCGGTATTGAGATCCACATTGAACCAAGAATTAGATTTGATAGATTTCAATTGTTTAAGTTTGAGTGGCGCTACTTGATATAACACCTCCGTCATTGTTGAGTTAAAGTGAGCTGTGAGGTCATCGGCCGACATAGTGGTAGGCTGAGGCTGGAACTGAAGATGGGCATGAATCTTGAATTTAAGTTCGGAAATAGGGACTTCATTGATGTTCCTGATCCAGTGCTTGGGATTGTCGGATCGTGTTGGTTGGTATCTGACAGGTGAGTTGATATTAAACAAAATGAGGTGGTGGTCCGACCAGTCAATGGGCGAGATTGATTTCAGAGAGACCAGTTCATTTTTGGTGTTGATCACATCCAGAGTTGCTCCTTTGATGTGTGTCGGTTCATTGCAGAGTTGTTTCAGGTTGGTTATTTCAAGCAGGTTGGAGAGGTGTTGGGTAGTGGTGCCTTCTGTGTTGTTCCAGTGGATATTGTAGTCACCCAGGAAAACGTCTTACGTGTCTGTTAGGGAGAAGCGTGTTATTAGGTTGGTTAGTTCTTCGGCGAAGAGGGCGCACTCCCCAGGGGGATGGTTGATGGTGTGAAATTTGAAGGGCGTGGTGCCTTTGACTGCAAGTTCGACTCCAAGATACTCCAGAGTCAAGTATTCCGCAGGTTTTATTGTGGTAATCTGAATACCTTCTTTGTAGACGATCGCAAGCCCTTCACCTGTTTTGAGCAGTCTGTCCTGTCTAATGATGATGTAACCTGGAGGGAAGAGTAGGTCTAGCATGGAGTTAGAGTGGTCATTGAGCCAGGATTCTGTGAGAAATGCTATGTCTATTTCTTCCCTGAGTATTACTTCAGGAATGTCTGTGGCGTGTTGTTCTGCTGAACTGCAGTTGAGGAACATGCAAGATAGAGGGCAGGAAGTTTTAATGTCGGGTGTGCTGTAGGGATGGAAGTGTTTTACGCCAGGGCTCTGGGTTAGTGGACTGTTCTAGGGATTCTATTTGTGCCAAAAATGACTGGGAATGTGACAGGAGCTGTATTTTGGTGTGTTGCGGCGTGAGAGTCCTTGATCTCCTCTGATTCCATTCTTGAAAGGGTGTGGAGAGCTCATTTAGGTCGATGAGCCTATCTCCCCAAAGGAATGGAGGGCCATGACGGGTCAGGTGGGGCCATGGAAAAGGCGTGGGGAGAGGGTGTGTAACTACCCGGAGAGCGTGTGCAAGGGGGCTTGAACAGTTTGGGCCGATCTAGTTGAAGATGTAGGATGCCGGCAGCTAGGGCGTCGATGTTTTGCGCTCCATTCTGGTCAGTTGGTGGGTAAGTGAGTTAAAAGAGTTACTAGTTTTCGGAGGGGCTGGCATATGACTAGGGTCTGTAGAAGGAGAGAGTACTGGGTTCTGGAATTGAACGGTATCATTGGGGGTAGGCGTGGGGATAGATTGAGCGTGATGAGTAGGGTCATTGATGTTTCCAGTCTTGAGATAAGGAGGAGGTGTTGTGGGACTTGGGTCAAAGGGAAGAGAGTGTGAAATGCTCTGGAGGGGGTCAGAGTTTGGGGGATTGGCAGTGATATTGGTGGTGGGGATGGGTTGGTCTTGGGTCAGAGGAAGGAGAGTGACCAATGATTAGAGGAAGGTCACTGTCTGAGGGATTGTCGATGGCGTTGGACATGGGAATGTTTATGGCAGATGGAGTAGGGTCAGTGATGGAGCTGGAGATATGTGGTGAGGGTAGGGTCGGGTCTAGTGACGTTCGGACAGGAGTGGCTATAACGAGTTCGGTAGCTGGAGACTGCAGTTTGTGTCCGAACTGTCTGGTTCGAGATCAGCCTTGTGGGGTTTGTTAGCTATGCATTTGCTGGCCTTGGTGGGATTAGAGGATGCCGTGATAGTGGGTGTTTGTCGGCGAAGGGTGATAATGGGGGTAGTGAGGTTGTAATGGGTGGTGGTGGATGTCCGTGAGTAGTAGAGTCAGTGGGGCAGGGCAATTGGCTGTGTTCTGGGACATTTGTCAGGATGGTCCGTGAGTTGTAGAGTGGATCGGCCGGGCAGGGATGCTGGCACAGTTCTGGGACATTTGTCGGAGTGGGGGGAGATAGGGGAGGATGGGTTTTATAGCTCTGTTGAGTTAAAGAGGAGAATAGTGACGGGAAGTGACGATCAAAGGTGGTGAGGTGCGGGACAGTGGCCTGTATGAGAATGTTTCCTGTTCTGAAGATGGAAATGGTGAGTTTACCTTTAAAGGTAGGGGAGATGGTCGTGGAGATTTTTTCGCCAAAGGGAATATTGACAGACTTAGTGACTTGGAAGTGAAGAGAGAAGGTGTTTTTCCACTTTGTCGGACTTTGTCGGACGGTTGGTGTAGAAGACGAAGTCAGTTTTCGTCTTGCCATTAGTTGTGTTGTGGTAGTTGTCTACTATGAGTATTTCCGGGTGCTGTTTTAAAGTTATGTGCTTGAAGTTCTTTTTGGCATTACAGGACAGATTTTCTGGGTAGATTATGGACCAAGAATTGTGTCTGTAACGCCTGAGTGCCGAGTATCATGGGATTGGTTATTGTAATAACAGTAATAATGACCACTATAGTACTGATAGGGTTTTTTTTAACACCCAAGATGAAATTTAAAGCAAAGAACCTTACTAATACACAAACACCTGACCTTACAAAAAATTCTGATAGTTATGCCTATTAACTATAAAAAGCATTTGCAATACAATAGGTCTCACATTTACCAGAGTTTAAGCTATTGGCATTGTAAATGACAATGCCTTTTATTTATGTTTTAAAAACCAAAACATAAATAAAAAGTATTGTCATTTACAAAGCCATTAACTCAAACTTGCGTAAATGCGAGACCTATTGCATTGCAAATGAAATTCGGTGTATATTGAAGCGGGGAAAAGAAGGGCTGCTGGAGGCAGGCCTGGAGTTTGAGCATCACAGAAAGAAGATCCAAACAAAAGAAAGTACAAAACTGTCCAATCAACAACACAAGAACAGCGAAAGGTAATGCTGGTGCAGACTTTGCCCCTAGATTACCGCATGGTATCTGTGGGGAGCGAATGTAGACCAGGAAGGAGTTACACATTGCTTATACTTCAAACGGAGACTGTTTCATGTCCCTTGCACTATGAATAGCCCAAACAGTGGAAGGAGAAAGACGGCACTCAAACAATGGGGATCGGAGGGTCGAGGGGGGAGTTAGTTCAGTCATGGGTGCTCCGCACTTGCACTTTGAGCGACTTTCATGAACACCAATTTTACTCAGTTTCGTTACAAAATTTCACCCAGTAATAACACTTCGCCACAGTTCAATTTTAGCAACTTAAACTGAAATGAACGCCTTCCCATGAATGGGCAACCAGTTGTAATGATCTCCCAACAATGAACACTGGAAATACCCCAGCCTGATATAGGAGTTTTTTCACAATTGACTGAAGTAAAACGGAGTTCACAAAATGCGTCTCAGCGCGAAAGCCCCAAGTGAGAAGAGACAACACACTCCCCGATTATGTACAAATTAAGTGTGATCTTGTAATACTTGATGACGGGTTCTCTGAGTGTGTGTGTTTTTTTGTTTTTGTTTGCTTCAAGTGATCGTTAAATCTATTTTGGGAATAATAGGCTGTGTGCCGCTTTCTATACAGAAAAGATCTCATAGTGTGGTATTTCTTGACTTTTCCAGGCAACGGGGATCACATCAGTGATTACAAATCTAGTATTTCACACATGCTAAAACGAGAAAATACAAATGAACACATTGATTGTTGCCTTTTATTTTGCCGTTATGCCACTACATTTATTGAACTGTTGATTTGGCATTTGTCACCCGGAGTGTGTCGGGTATGCTCAGACGTGAGTCCCATGTTCCCCATGCCACTGGAATCAAGCTATCCTGGCTGAAAGCCCGAAACCGGTCCTAGGATGCTTGTTTCCAGTCCAGGGAGGACCTGGCTTGGCAGTTCTAGCTTCACTACTCCCATGGGGCACCGGGTCAAGACTGATTTGCATATATCTGGGTTCAAACTGGAATAGCGAGCAAAAAACACATTGGATTTAGGCCTAGATCTCTGTACTAGGGTGAATGTATGACATTGTTCTGAATTCTGTCCATCAACTGTTGTTTTTGCACTACATTCATTGATAACATTTTTGGGGGTTGTTAGAAAGAGCTGCTGCAACTTTCCAGTGGTCTCGAAGAGCTAGCCCATTCTACAAGCTGCAATTCTAGTGCACAAAGCCATAGACCTTGCACTTAGAAACCTAATCTCCAGATGATGTTAAATGGGAGCACCCTTGTACAACGAGAGGCCTTTCTGGCATGAACAAATGCTTAAAAATAAGCAAAGCATCAGGGGGAGCCGCAGCGACGCTCCAGTCTTAATTATTCGAAACTACCAATCCTTGGACCATGCTCGCCAATTATTAGTTAACTAACTAACCCCGTTGGTGCTCATGATGGCCTGGAGCCATCATGAGACACAGCCGGCGTGTGCTCATGACGGTTCCAGGTCGTCATGAGCACAGGCCACCAAAATCCCTCTGGTGCGGGCACCAGAGGAATTCCCTTTTCAGATAAAGAGCCTCAGGAGCTGGGGAAGAGTTTCCCCAGCTCCCGAGGCCCCCCTCCTATTTCAGTGAAATGACGATCAGCGAGCACGTCATTTCACTGAAACCAAAACTGAAATGAGCCTTTAGGGACATAGAAAGACGGGAGAGGTATCGTCGGAAAGGGGAGAATCTCCCCTTTCCAATGGTACCCCTTGCCAGTGGATCCCTGCTTGAGGATCGCCCCAGAACGGCGATCCCCAAGCAGGGATCCACCCACTAGGACACCAGGGAGGGGGGAGCGGCCCCTTGGGTAAGGGCCTTTGCTCCCCCCAATTAAAATTGGCACCATTTAGTCGTTTTGCCCCCCTGGGGGCAGTAGCTCCCCATCAGCCCCCCGGGGGACAAAAAGCCCACTAGGCATCAGGGATTTTTCTTAGGATATAAAATAAGGGTGGGGGCTGCCCATGCCTCCACCCGCGCAATCATTACAGCCTTTCTGCTCCCCAGGGGGGGGGGCAAAAAGACTATTAGATACCAGGAATTTTTTTTAGGATATAAAAATAAGGGCGGGGCTGCCCAAAGCGGGCATGCCCATGCCGCCACCCCCGCAATCATTACAGCCTTTCTGCCCCACTGAAGGGCAAAAAACCCACTAGACACCATGGATTTTTTTAGCATATAAAAATAAGGATTGGGGCTGCCCAAAACAGGTATACCCATGCCCCCACCCCCCGCAATCATTGCAGCCTTTCCTCCCCCCCTGAGGGGCAAAAAGCCCACTAGACACCATGGATTTTCTTTTGTATTCTTAAATTATGGTGGGGGCTGCCCAAAACAGGCGTGCCAATGCCCCCACCCCGCCGCAAAAATGAAAGTCTTTTCAGCCATCTTGGGAAACTCCCAAACCCAAGCATTTCTGAAAACTAGACACCCAGGTATGGCTTGCGTGGGTCCCCAATGTTTTCCTACCCAGATTCTCATGCAAACCTCAAATTTAGCTGAAAAAAATACTTTTCCCATACATTTTTGCGTGGGATCACAGTGCCGGCACAAATGTCCTACCACCCAGCGTTTCCCTTGTTCTCCCGAGTAAAATGATACCTCACTTGTGTGGGTGGGCCAAAGGCCTGTGACTAGGAAGAGCCCAAAACATATGGATTTAATGTATAGCACGGAGAATTCTAAGCGCTACATTTGTTTAAAAATACATTTTTAGCCAGTTCTGCTTGGACACCCACACAAGTGAGGTATCATTTTACTCGGGAGAACAAGGGGAACACTGGGTAGTAAGACATTTGTGCCAGCACGGTGAATCCACTCAAAAATATGTGGAAAATATGGTTTTTTCAGCTAAATTTGAGGTTTGCAGGGGAATCTGGGCTAGGGAAACGTTGGGGGATCCACGCAATCCATACCTCATTGGACTACCCAGGGTGTCTAGTTTTCAGAAACGTGTGGGTTTGGTAGTTTCCCAAGATGGCCACCGAGCCCGGGGACGAAAATCCAGATGCCCTCCCCCAAAAAAACAGGTAGTTTTGTTATAGGTAATTTTGAAGTCTCCACAATACGATTTGGGCCATTTCCTTTTTTAGCCACTTTGCCTACCCACACAAGTGAGGTACCATTTTTATTGGGAGACCTGGGGGAACGCTGGGTGGGAGGAAATTTGTGGATCCATGCAGATTCCAGAAATTTCCCACACAGAAATTTGAGAAAAAAAATGTTTTTCAGCTAAATTTGAGGTTTGCAGGGGATTCTGGGTAGGAACATGTTGGGGGACCCATGCAAGCCGTACCTCGCTGGACTCCCCCCGTTGTGTCTACTTTTCAGAAATGTGTGGGTTTGGTAGGTTTCTGAAGATGACCGCTGAGCCCGGGGCCAAAAACCCAGGTGACCCCCCTTGCAAAACCAGGTTGTTTTGTGATGGGTCATTTTGATGTCGCCTCAATAGGTTTTGGGCCCTTGCTTGACCCGGATATTGACCCACCCATGCGAGTGAGGTATCATTTTTATGCGGAGACCTGGGGGAATGCTGGGTGTGAGGAAATTTGTGGATCCACATAAATTCCAGAACTTTCCCACATAGAAAGTTCAGACAAAAGTGATTTTTTTCAGCTAAATTTGCGGTTTGAAGTGGATTCTGGGTAAGAAAACGTTAGGGGACCTCTGCAAGCCATACCTTACAGGACTCCCCTGGGTATCTAGTTTTCAGAAATATGTGGGTTTGGTAGGTTTCCCTAGACTGCCGCTGAGCCCGGGGCCAAAAACTCATCGGACCCCCCTTGCAAAATCAGGATGTTTTGTGATAGGTAATTTTGATGTTGCTTCAATAGGTTTTGGGCCCTTGCCTGTCGTGGGTACTTGACCCACACACGCAAGTGACGTATCATTTTTATCGGGAGACCTGGGGAAATGCTGGGTGTGAGGAAATTTGTGGATCCACGTAGATTCCAGAACTTTCCCACACAGAAAGTTCAGAAAAAAAGTGTTTTTTTGCAGCTAAATTTGAGGTTTGCAGTGGATTCTGGGTAGGAAAATGTTAGGGGACCCATGCAAGCCATACCTCGCTGGACTCCCCAGGGTGTCTAGTTTTTAGAAATGTGTAGGTTTGGCAGGTTTCCATAGACGGCTGCCGAGCCCGGGGCCAGAAACTCATGGGACCCGCCTTGCAAAACCAGGTTGTTTTATGATAGGTAATTTTGATGTCGCCTCAATATGTTTTGGGCCCTTGCTTGTCACTGGTCCTTGACCCACCCACACAAGTGAGGTACCACTTTTCTCAGAAGACTTTGGGGAATGAGGGGTGATTGGAAATTTGTGAATCCACGCAGATTCCAGAACCTTTCACCACAGAAATGTGAGGAAAATTTGTTTTTTTGGACAATTATTTAGGTTTGCAAGGGATTCTGGGTAACAGAACCTGGTGAGAGGCAGTCAAGTCACACCATCCTGGATTCCCCTGGGACTATAATTTTCAAAAATATATAGGTTTGCTAGGTTTCCCTAAGTGCCAGCAGAGCTAGGGTTAAAAAACTACAGCTAGGCACGTTGCCAAAAAAGGGTCATTTTTCACTGTGAAATTGTGGTGTGCCCATGTTGCGTTTTGCAACTTTTCCTGCTGTGGTCATTAGGCCTACCCAGACAAGTGAGGTACTGTTTTTCTCGGAAGTCTTTGGGGAGCGCGGGGTGGGTGGAAATTTGTGGATCCACGCAGAATCCTTTACTTTCCACCTCAGAAATGTGAGGAAATCGTGGGTGTTTTTTTTTACATTGTTTTAGGTTTGCAAGGGATTCTGGGTAACAGAACTGGTGAGAGGCAGTCAATTCATCCCATCCTGGATTTCCCTGAGTGTCTAGTTTCAAAAAATGTATAGGTTTGCTAGGTTTCCCTAGGTGCCGGCAGAGCTAGGGTTCAAAATTTCACAGCTAGGCACTTTGCCAAAAAAGGGTCATTTTTCACTGTGAAATTGTGGTGTGTCCACGTTGCGTTTTGCGCCATTTCCTGTTGCGGGCACTAGGCTTACCCACACAAGTGAGGTACTGTTTTTCTCAGAAGACTTTGAGGAACGCGGGTGGGTGGAAATGTGTGGATCCACGCAGATTTCAGAATTTTCCACCCCAGAAATTTGAGGAAAAGGTTTTTTTTGACAATTTTTTAGGTTTGCAAGGGATTCTGGGTAACCGAACCTGGTGAGAGGCAGTCAAGTCACCCCATCCTGCATTCCCCTGGGTGTCTAGCTTTCAAAAATATATAAATCAAATAAAATACAGCTTTATTCGATTTTTGTAATAGAAAAACCATAAAAGCACAGTAAAAACATGATTAGACATTTGCAGGGCAAGCACAACCAATGTTCCCTCTAATATTTTTCCTCTGTGTGCGACAGTGTAAGGTCTATGTGCGCCGCAGCCAAGGCTATGTGCGCCAGTAACCAGACCGCGCGTGTGGGTGCAGCGCCAAATATCACTCCAAACTTGCTTAAAAAATTGAAAAGACTGTGCATTTTCTCACGAACAGATCCAAGTGACTGTTGTTAAGGCAGGTTTGAAACCGTCCCACATGTCAATTTGAAACCTTGACAGCTATGTTGCTGCATTTCTTTTCTTAATAGAGCTGGGCTGTGGGTTGATTGTGTGCATTTGTTCAAGTTTTCATGTTAATTTCAGCTCATGATGGGCGCTGCGATTAACATGAAAACTTTAACAAATGCAGTTTCAGGGCTGGATTAGGGTAGGGCCGCACCAGGCTTTCGACTACCGCATTTTAATGCTAGTGTCCACATCACAGCGTTCAAGTGCATTAGTCCAGTATTCTAGCGCCCCTCTGACAATACTGCAATTTAAGTACACTGCCAATGAGGCAGCACCAGTACGCTAAAATTGTCTAACATATGAGCATGCAACTGCGTCTTCAAATTTAAAATGCTATGCGTCAGAGATAGAATATTAATGAACAGCGCTGGGCAGGCCTGGCCGCTAGCAATTTTAGGCAACAATAAAAATGTCATGATAACTCCGGTGATTAATGTTCTTCCTAGAGATAGCTGGAGTTTTGTCAAGTGGAAGTTTTGACTCATGGAAAGGTAGCTCAGAGGATTAATGTGCCTGCTGCCAATAACATGTACCATGCAGATCATAAAGTGCACATAATGTAAATGGGTCAGTGGGTTACTGCTTTTGTCAGTGAGATCCTTTTAATACTTGCAGTTTATATGCCAAAATCCTAAAATAGAACATTAAGCAATTAACTTTCATGTTTTCCCCAGTCTGATTACCTTATTGTTGCAAAAAGAGTTAATTTGAATAGAAATAAATTCTGGTTATTAGAGAACCCGCAATCATGATATTACATTCTAATTTCAATGTGCTTCTCCAAACCAATCACTATTAAACTATACTGCCTACTAGTATGGATGTCATGTCACTCCTACACATTGTAGTCCTTTGTCTTATGTAACATTTCCTATACAAAGATTTACACACATATGAATAATTGTCTCCGTGTCAGAAGTGTGATGTAAAGTGCTCTGCCACCCTTCACTGGCATGAGCGGCGCTGTAAATCAATTTAAATTCATCTGAGCGAGAGTATGGTTAGGGAGACTTGAGGGGCAATGTTAAAGGGTGGTAGTGAGGGAATCAGTGGCGGAGGGAGCTATTGAGAGGGCACCAACAAACATTGTTGCACAGTGCTCCACCAGCGTGTGAGATTGTGGGATGTAGTCTAGTGGTTGGGGGTGGAGTGAAAGGGAGGAGCAGGAACGGGAGGAGCCAGGGACAGGAACTAGGGGAGTTAGAGTAGGGACAGGGTCGATACTTGTTGGACCCGGCCTCGTGGCGTGGTCCTATCCCTCCCGCATGGCGGGCCCCGGACAACATCGGCCCTCCATCCAGCCCGGGTCGGCCTCGGGCACACCTCTGCACGCCCTCCGAACCCCCAGATCCGCCACCCGGCGGCCCACAACCACCGACACGGCACCCTCGGGCCGCCCCAGCATTACCGGTCGGGTGCCCACCCCGGACCCTCATTCCAGGCCCGACGCCATCTTGGGCCCATCACGTCACAGACACGTGGTCCCGGACCAGCCGCGGCCGCGGCCCCAGCGAGCCCGCCATTGAGGCCCCAAGAACCCTCCGGGTGGTAGAGTGGCCACTCCACCAGAGACAAGGAGAGGGGAGTTTCGATGGCTCTCCAACCGTCCCCGGATGCCTGGTTTTGATCGCCCTCCGGCCTCCCTGGGTGCTGGCTCCACCCCCCTGCTGGGTGTCTGGACACCATCATCCCGGCCCCTCTGACCCCCAGGCGAGAGGGTCCGGACATCAAAGGACTCCAGACCTATATCTGGGCCAGCCCCGGAGTAGGACGGGAGTTGAGAAGTCCTGCTGACGCTGTCGCAGCTGACCCTGAGACGAACTCCCCTTGCTGCCCTACCTGGAACCTGCTAGCGCTGCCGCGGTCCATCTTCGCTGTAACCACCTTGAGCCTGCTGGCGCTGCCGCGGCCCATCTTCAATGTAACCACCTTGGAGCCTGCTGGCGCTGCCGCGGTCCATCTTCGCTGTAACCACCTTGGAGCCTGCTGGCGCTGCCGCGGTCCATCTTCGCTGTAACCACCTTGGAGCCTGCTGGCACTGCCGCGGTCCATCTTCGCTGTAACCACCTTGGAGCCTGCTGGCACTGCCGCGGTCCATCTTTGCTGTAACCACCTTGGAGCCTGCTGGCGCTGCCGCGGTCCATCTTCGCTGTAACCACCTTGGAGCCTGCTGGCGCTGCCGCGGTCCACACTCGCTGAACCATCTTGGAGCCTGCTGGCGCTGCCGCGGCCCAACCTTCCGGAACCCTCCAGCTCGAGGATTGAGAGCTGTGCGTAGGGTCCCCTTGCAACCGACCATCTATAAGACCGTCCCGCTACCTCGCCCCTTACCACAAGACTTTCCAGATCCCTGGATCTGCTGTATATATTGAAACGATACTTATTGCCCGATAAAGATTGAAAACTCTGTCTACGTGTGGTGTGCATTTGTAGTGGTGTGGTTACTCTGCTGTACGATTCTAGGAGAGGGCCCTCCCGTCGGAGGCCTCTCGACATCGCTCGGTCCCTTCTCTGAAGGAAGGGTAGACCTAGGGGTGGTCAGTCAGACACCTTCTGCCTCCCCCGGATTCGCCTTTTCTAACATTGGTGGCAAGCGCTGCGATCCGAGCCAACGCAAAATCGTACAGAGAGTGATCGACCCGCTACGACGGAAAAACACACAGAGACCATGACGACCCAAGGAACCAACCTACCTGCCGAATTCCAGAAAGAGAAGATAGAAGAATACAGCCACAAAGAACTAAAACAATTCTGTAAAGACATGGGTATCGCTACCACTGGCCTGAGCACAAAAGAGGACTTCAAATCGGCCCTACAAGCCTGGGTGGAAACACGAGACAGACCACCCCAAGAGGAGAATGGCCCGACCGGGCAACCTGAAACCAGCGTACCCTCAACGGGGGAAAGAACCGCAACACTAAACGCGGACCTCATCTATGAAGACGCTCGAGAACGAGAGCGCAACCGGCTACACGAAGTGGAGCTTGCACGACTCCGGCTATACGGAGAACTCCAGCTAGCGGAGAAAAAGATAGCCCTCGAGCAACTACAGCTGGAGGGGGATCTAGAAGAGAAACAGAGACAACGTGACCTCGAAGAAAAACGACTAGCATATGAACACGAACGAGGCCTGAGAGAACTAGAAATCAAGGCCAAGATCAACGAAGACAGCGCGGCCGGGGCCAAGACCTCGGCCCCTCCCGTGGAAACCAAGGATCACCTACCGAAAGATGTAGTCAAAGAATACTACAAGAACGATGATATCCAACAGTGGTTCAAAGCCTACGAGGTGGCCATGACCGCCCATCGGGTGCCCCTGAAGGATTGGGGCGCCGGCCTGTGGGGAAAGTACGTCAACGAAGGGAGGGACGCCCTGCTGGAACTCCCTGACACCGAAGTGACCTCCTATGAACACATGAAAACGGCCCTACTCACGCGCTACGGACTCACCCCCGAAATGTACCGGCAGAGGTTCCGAGACTGTAAAAAAATCCCCGGTACCACTTGGGTAGAATATGTGAACTTTTTTAGCAGAGCCTTCGAGGGGTGGGTCAAAGGCAGTCAGGTCACTACCTACCAGCAGTTGGTCGACCTGATGTTATGGGAGCACCTCTCCAACAACTGCTTACGACAGCACCTCCTCGACAGCAAGTTGACCGAGCCGCGGAAGCTAGCGGTCGAAGCAGATCGGTGGGCGAGCAACCGCGTCCACCGGAACCCCACAGGAGAATATGGACGAGGGTCCCCGGGGAACCACCGGCCGCGAGGCGGCGGGTCTGGCATCAGCCGAGGCCGAGACCTCCCGCCGGGGTCTTCGCCCGCCTCCTCTACACCAGCCTCCAGCCCGAGGGGGGCCCATCCAGCCCGACCGGGGCCACGCCCCAACGTTACGTGCCACCGATGCCAGCGACTGGGTCACTATGCCAATGATCCTCTCTGCCCCATGAACCAGCGGCCCGGCCCCACCGGGCCCCCTGGTCGACAAATCACTGCCGCTGCTCTGAGCGAAGAAAAGGATGAAGAAGAGGAGGTCCCTATGGAACCAGAAGAATGGAAGTCCGCGGCCATGTGCCTCGCCTCCCTGGGCGACAAAGACATGATTCCCCAAGACCAGATTCCGATCAACACCCAGAGGTACCGCCAGTGGGTCACCATCAACGGACGCCGGGCCGAGGCTCTCCGTGACACAGGGGCCAGCGTAACCGCCGTCCGCTGCCATCTGGTGACCCCGGAACAAATCTTGCCCCACGTTCTGTGCCCTGTCCGGTCAGCGGACAATTCCGAGAGCCTGTGCCAGATGGCTCGCATCCCCTTCGAGTGGGGAGGAGTGTCCGGCATGCTGAAAGTCACCATCCGAGATGATGCCCCGGTGGACTGCCTCCTAGGGAACGACCTGGAAAGTTCCCCCTGGGCACAGATCGAACGAAGAGAGCATCTGGGGATGCTAGGCCTTCCTGAATGGGTTTGCGTAACGACCAGATCCATGTCCACCCGGGATGCCGTCCCAACCGAAGACGATCTGCCCGAAGAACCTGAATGGCCGGCACCTCCGCCACCCGCCACTGCCACGGCCGAACCCGAACTGGGGCCGCAGGGCCCCAGCCATGAAGAACTTCCCGAGCTCGGGCCCCTTCCCGAACTAGCCCAGTGGCGCCAAGAAGGGGGCCCCACCCTCGAGCAGTTCCGTCGGGAACAAAAGACATGTCCTTCCCTTGAGGGACTCCGACAACAAGCCGCCACGCAAGCAACAGGAGACTCCTCGGGGTCCCACTGGATCTATTGGGACCAGGACCTCCTGTACAGTGAACAAAGGATCGCCGAGCTGGGGGCCGGCCGAGTGCTAGTCGTCCCTCTCCACTTCCGAGACTTTCTCTTAAATCTGGCACATGATGTGCCCCTCGCCGGGCACCTGGGGCAGGACAAAACCTACAACCGCCTGGTGACCCACTTTTACTGGCCGAAGATGCGCTGCGATGTGTACAACCACTGCCGAACCTGTCCGACCTGCCAAGCCAGCGGAAAGAGTGGGGGGAAAATCAAGGCCCCACTCCAACCGTTTCCCGTGGTGACCACTCCCTTCGAGCGAGTAGGGATCGACATCGTGGGGCCCCTGGATCATCCAACCTCTCAGGGGCACCGCTTCATCCTCGTCCTGGTGGACCATGCCACCCGCTACCCAGAAGCTATCCCCCTCCGGACTATCACAGCCCCTGTAGTGGGTCGGGCGCTAATGGGGATCTTCTCCAGAGTCGGCTTCCCCCGAGAGGTCGTCAGTGATCGGGGCACAAACTTTATATCGAAATATATGCGGTCCCTGTGGCAACAGTGCGGGGTCGCGTATAAGTTCACCACCCCGTATCACCCTCAAGGGAATGGACTAGTGGAGCGATTTAATAGGACCCTGAAAGGAATGATCAAGGGCCTAGAAGAGCCCCTCCGGCGCAAATGGGACGTTCTGCTGCCATGCCTCCTGTTCGCCTACCGGGAGGTACCCCAGAAGTCCCTGGGGTTCAGCCCCTTTGAACTATTATATGGACACCCGGTGCGAGGGCCCCTCAGCCTGGTCAAGGAAGGCTGGGAGCTGGCCGCCTCCGATACTCCGCCCGATGTTTTCCGATACCTCTTGACTCTCCGCAACCAGACTCGGAAGTTCCGGGAACTGGCCGAAACCAACCTGAAGGCCAGTCAAGAGGAGATGAAGCGCTGGTATGATGAAAATGCCTCGTCCATTGAATTCGAGCCGGGCCAGCAGGTCTGGGTCATGTCCCCGGTCGACCCCGGCGCCCTCCAAGACAAATGGACGGGGCCCTTCAACGTGGTGGAGCGCAAGAGCCCTGTCACCTACCTAGTGGACATGGAGTCCCCCCGGAACCCCCTCCGGGTCC
Source organism: Lissotriton helveticus (assembly GCF_964261635.1). Classification (NCBI taxonomy): domain Eukaryota; kingdom Metazoa; phylum Chordata; class Amphibia; order Caudata; family Salamandridae; genus Lissotriton; species Lissotriton helveticus. The sequence goes on along the minus strand of NC_136061.1, from coordinate 1,324,961,788 downwards.
TACACGCCAATCGGCTCAAGCCCCACTTTGTCCGCACCGAACTGAGCCTGTTGTTGGCTACCGATGACGGAGCAGAGGACGACTTCGAGCCTCTACCAGACCTCCTGAGCACCTCCGAGAAAGATGGCTCCGTCGAGGGAGTCTCCCTCTCTCCCGCGCTGACACCCAAACAGCGCCAGGACTGCCAGAAACTGCTGGGTCAATTCGCAAACTTATTTTCCCTCACCCCCGGAGTCACCCAGTGGTGTGTTCACGACGTCGACACCGGGGACAGTCCGCCCGTGCGGCACCGAGCCTACCGAGTCCCCGACCGAGTCCGGGCCTGCATCCAAGCCGAAGTTTCCAAGATGCTAGCCCTAGGGGTAGTCGAGCCCTCAGACAGTCCATGGGCCAGTCCCGTCGTCCTGGTCCCTAAGGCCGCTGCCCCCGGGGTGCCCCCGGAGCTGCGGTTCTGTGTCGACTACCGGGGACTAAATGCCGTCACCAGGACCGACGCCCATCCCATTCCCCGAGCGGATGAACTGATCGACCGCCTGGGAGCCGCCAGGTACCTCAGCACCTTCGACCTCACGGCCGGATACTGGCAAATCGGCCTCACTCCAGGGGCACAAGAACGATCCGCTTTCTCGACCCCCGATGGCCACTTCCACTTCAACGTGATGCCCTTCGGCATGAAGAATGCTCCGGCCACCTTCCAGAGACTAGTGAATCGGGTGCTGGCCGGGCTGGAAGAGTTCAGTGCCGTCTATCTGGACGATATTGCGGTGTACAGCCTCTGTTGGGACGAGCACCTGACCCACCTCTGGAAGGTCCTGACGGCCCTCCAATGGGCCGGACTAACCATAAAAGGCAGCAAGTGCCAGATCGGTCAAGGGTCCGTGACCTATCTGGGACACCAAGTGGGGAGCGGCCAAGTGGCTCCCCTTCAACCCAAGATCAACGCCATCCAGGCCTGGGAGCCCCCCGTCACCCAGACCGCCGTCCGAGCCTTCCTGGGGCTCACTGGATACTATTGGCGGTTCATAAAGGACTATGGGAGCATTGTGGGGCCCCTCACAGAACTAACCTCCAAGAGACTACCCCCGAAGGTGCACTGGACCCCCGAGTGCCAAGTAGCCTTTGAGATACTAAAGACTGCCATGTGCACCGCCCCGGTGCTCCAGTTCCCCGACTACAGCCGAGAGTTCATCGTCCAAACTGACGCCTCGGAACACGGCATTGGGGCCGTACTGTCCCAAATGAACTCTGACGGAGTTGACCTTCCTGTGGCCTTCATCAGCCGGCGCCTGCTGGCCCGAGAACAACGATGGAGCACCATCGAGAGGGAAGCATTCGCCGTCATATGGGCCCTAAAGAAGCTCCGGCCCTACCTCTTCGGCACCCACTTCCGAGTACAGACCGACCACCGGCCCCTGCGGTGGTTGATGCAGATGCGGGGCGAGAACCCGAAGTTGCTACGTTGGTCCATCTCCCTCCAAGGGATGAACTTCGCCGTGGAGCATCGCCCGGGCAACGACCACACCAACGCTGACGGCCTCTCCAGATTCTTCCGCCTTGGCGAGGAGAATCCCCAACAAGATGAGTGACTCTCCCCTGCCTTCAGCTGGGGGGGACGCGTGTTGGACCCGGCCTCGTGGCGTGGTCCTACCCCTCCCGCATGGCGGGCCCCGGACGACATCGGCCCTCCATCCAGCCCGGGTCGGCCTCGGGCACACCTCTGCACACCCTCTGAACCCCCAGATCCGCCACCCGGCGGCCCACAACCACCGACACGGCACCCTCGGGCCACCCCAGCATTACCGGTCCGGTGCCCACCCCAGACCCTCATTCCAGGCCCGACGCCATCTTGGGCCCATCACGTCACAGACACGTGGTCCCAGACCAGCCGTGGCCGCGGCCCCAGCGAGCCCGCCATCGAGGCCCCAAGAACCCTCCGGGTGGTAGAGTGGCCACTCCACCAGAGACAAGGAGAGGGGAGTTTCGATGGCTCTCCAACCGTCCCCGGATGCCTGGTTTCGATCGCCCTCCGGCCTCCCTGGGCGCTGGCTCCACCCCCCTGCTGGGTGTCTGGACACCATCATCCCGGCCCCTCTGACCCCCAGGCGAGAGGGTCCGGACATCAAAGGACTCCAGACCTATATCTGGGCCAGCCCCGGAGTAGGACGGGAGTTGTATCCCGGAGTCGAGAAGCCCTGCTGACGCTGTCGCGGCTGACCCTGAGACGAACTCCCCTTGCTGCCCTACCTGGAACCTGCTGGCGCTGCCGCGGTCCATCTTCGCTGTAACCACCTTGGAGCCTGCTGGCGCTGCCGCGGCCCATCTTCGCTGTAACCGCCTTGGAGCCTGCTGGCGCTGCCGCGGTCCATCTTCGCTGTAACCACCTTGGAGCCTGCTGGCGCTGCCGCGGCCCATCTTTGCTGTAACCACCTTGGAGCCTGCTGGCACTGCCGCGGTCCATCTTTGCTGTAACCACCTTGGAGCCTGCTGGCGCTGCCGCGGTCCACACTCGCTGAACCATCTTGGAGCCTGCTGGCACTGCCGCGGCCCAACCTTCCGGAACCCTCCAGCTCGAGGATTGAGAGCTGTGCGTAGGGTCCCCTTGCAACCGACCATCTATAAGACTGTCCCGCTACCTCGCCCCTTGCCACGAGACTTTCCAGATCCCTGGATCTGCTGTATATATTGAAACGATACTTATTGCCCGATAAAGATTGAAAACTCTATCTACGTGTGGTGTGCATTTGTAGTGGTGTGGTTACTCTGCTGTACGATTCTAGGAGAGGGCCCTCCCGTCGGAGGCCTTTCGACATCACTCGGTCCCTTCTCTGAAGGAAGGGTAGACCTAGGGGTGGTCAGTCAGACACCTTCTGCCTCCCCCGGGTTCGTCTTTTCTAACAATACTGGATGTACTTAATAAAGCTCCAGTCAAATCATAATCAGTGTCTGTGATTATTTGTAGCGCGATGCTACAACTGGCGACGAGGATGGGATGGGCATAAACACAGCCCACAGAACCTCACGAAAGTGCCCTGTCCCCTGCAGCACCGAAGAAAACGAGACGCTGCTGTGTGGAGCTGCCGCCTGAGGAAAGAGGCCAGCAGCAGGTGACCCTGTCCCTCCAGAGGCCCCAAGGGAGGAAAGAAGGAGCCGCAGCAACGAGCGTTGGATCGCTCGAAAAGTCGGAACAGTTCGCGCCAAAATGCGACATCGCTGGACGAGTGCACCCCAGCATATACAGAAAGAGCAGAGGTCGGGAGCCCACCCCGACTCTGCCTAGCGCCCCAGAAGCGGAAGACTAGTGCCTGAGTGAAGAGCAGTGCCCTGAGAAGGTCTGGCAGCGAGCGCAGTCGAGCGCGGTGGACCCGGAGCCTCGGTGGCTTCCGACGCGAGAAACCTCACGCCCGATGCGTGAGTTTTGGCATGCTGTCGCCGCGTGGACGCGGCACCTAGCGCAGCGAAGCGGGAGCCCACCCCAACCTCACCTGTGGACAAGTGTGGAGACCTGGAGAAGTGCTGATGTCCCTGGGACCGGCGGCCGGTGAGTCCTGATTGAATCAGCCCGGGTCTGAATAAACAAAGTGAAAGTCTTGTGTAAACTGGGATTTCAGGGGCGGCGGCCATATTGGAGTCAGGCAAGCCAATGGGACATCCCTGTGAACATCGGGAGTGGCCATTTTGGAGTCAGGCAATCTCCAGTTTGACGAAAACAAGCATTGGCACCTGTACTGAATCAAGCATTAGCAAATGCAAGAAAGATAAAAGAAAACAAGCACAAGATAAGGCAAGAGGTGGAGTGAGGAAACAAGCATAAGCGAATGCACGAGACAGACACAAAGCAAACACGAGTGAGTGCAAGAGGTGCAACAAGAAAACAAGCACGAGTGAACACAAGAGAAAGACATCAAACAAGCCCGAGCACATGCAAGAGGTGCAGTATGAAACACACACAAGTAAATGCAAATTTCACGTACGAACAAACACGAGCAACCGCAAGTCTTGAAGGAAACAAGCCCTGGTGGATGGAAACGAACAAACATTGACAAGTTCGAAGTGGCAGCAATCCAACAAGCATTGGTAAATGCAAGAGACAGATAAAGGCAATAGTAAAACCACAACAGCACAACAAGCACAAGCAGGTGCAAGGATTCACAATAAATAATCACGAACAAAGGTAAAGAGAAAACAAGCACTAGTAATAGAAATGAAACAAGCATTGTAACCTACAAATGAACAATAAGGAACCAGTCTTGGCAAACCTAAATGAACAGATATTGGCAAAAGAGAAGGAGCGAACATTGATACACACAAGCGAACAAGCCGTGGCAGGCGCAGTGAAAGAATACGCATCAGCCTGATGAAATAAGCACCATCAAATGCCATAGACAAACAGAGTAAACGTTTGACACCACGTGAGGACAAACAGTTAAAGGTAACGGGAGCAAAGTGAACAGCCCTGTAACCGGAGCAGATCAGAATCTTCCTCCCTCATGGCAGTGGGAAAAGCAACTCAACGGTCTAATCCCTGCATTGAAGTGCCGCCCCCAGTGACACAGACTGACACTCGGAGTTTGGGTCTCAAATGGAACCGGTGGCTGGAATCATTGGACGATTTCCTCGACGCGATCGGTGAACGAAGAGATAGAAAATGTCTGCCACTACTTCTCCAGCTGATAGGTCATGAGGGCCGACGTTTAGTCAGAACATTCCCTGAAAAGGACACAGAGACCTATGAGAGACTCCAAAAGAAGCTACGTACCCATTTCCATGCACCGGTAGACGTGGATCATGCTCGCATCGCCTTCGCCACGGCACGGCAGGAACCTGGAGAACCATTGCCAAAATTCATCGCCCGGTTGCAAAGCTTGGTGCCCGGTTGCTTCTTCAATACGTTTACAAATGAAGAAGCCATTCGGCTTCGGATAATCGAAGGCTGTTCAAATGCAGACACGAAGCGCAAGATGCTTCAGGGGCAGTGGTCGCTAAGGAGAATCATTAGAGGGGCCGAGGTTGGAGTGCGGGTCGACGCAAGAGACATATCGAAAGGATTTCACCCGAAGGCAAGACACAAAAGTACCAGAAAAGAGACTTCCCTCATGTCTGGGAACAAAGCCTAAGAAACAAACGAAACTAGAAAGAGGGAGGGTGAAGGCAGACCAGAGAGAAGACAGAGGGAGAGACAAAGTGACATGGAGTACTCCGAGTCAACAATACAACAGACCGGGACAATCCAGGATCGTGAGAGTCTCACTGACGCAACCTCAAGGAGTCATTCAAAGTATGGCACAAAATACTCTGAAGAAGATGAAGTGTCAAGTGGGACAGATTGCACCCATGGACAAGATGGCAATCTGCCCAACAAGCGGGCAAGAAAGACAGACTACAGCAGATGGGACCAATCCTGTCAACACTGGAAATCGGCACACGACCACCCCCGGGCATCCTCTCACTGTTTGCCAAAGTCTGCAGATGAGTCGGAGGAAGCATCAAGCGGTGGGACACACAAGCGAAGAGAAGAAACTGACCACATGAGGAGTGGTAAGCCACTCGGACACCGAAAAGGGAGAGGCATGTGCACGCGAGACCGTCATGACGATGAGAAAACGGAGAAGAGACAAGTGATGTCACGTGAGAGGGGCAGAGACCAAATGTTCCAAGATCAAACTAAAGAAGTAAACGCGTGGTTAGCAAACAACCTTTCCACAGCAACAACACAGAAGACACATAACGAGACATACCCAAAGGAATGTCCTACAGATAGCTCTGACTCCAGAAGCATATCATCACAGACTACCAATGCAAGAAACTTACCAGTCAAGACAACCCCAAAGGAGTGTTCTCAAAGGGAATCAGCGAACGACCCCTCCGGCTGGGAAAGCATGTCTGTCCAATCACTCGGGTCAACAAAGTCATGGTCCCGACCACGTCCATGGCCTCAATCACCCGAACGCACAATCGACCCAAAAGACAACATGTCACGTCAGTCATCGCCATATCAAGACATGGGTAACATACCGTCACCCCTAATGGGGTCAGCGAGGCTGACTCAAAGGACTGACAGAAGGAAAACAAAGAGATGGGACAGCACCTACCAGGTGGAAAAGGACTATCCTGTCACCCTGCAAGGAAGACCAGATGTGGAGAAAGAGATAGATCGTCACCGGCTGAGAGAGAAACAGGTACATGCCCGGATGACCAAGGGGTACACCAATCGCGAACACGAGTCGGTGAGACAAACAGAGGCGGCATATGAGTCCAAGAACCAAACCAGGACACCCACTTCAGACAGTACGTTAACGTCTGGCGAGACCGACGGTGAACAGAAGACAGTGCCGATCCCAACCTGACAAGACAAAAGGAAGTAGCCGAACATGTGGGAGCTCGGAAGAGAACCAGAACGTCATCCACTCCTGAGGGAGATCGAACGTCAATAGAACAAGAGCCACCAATTAAAACAGACTGTCACTGCCGAGCTGAGCTAGTAGTAGACACACAACAAGAAAGAAACATGGTAACCACGGAACTGGAGATTAAGCAACACACACGCAATGGTCTGCGTCCTCAAAAGTGCAATCCCGTAGTCAAGGATGACCTAGTTAAGACAACAGAAAGATCGACCGAAGCTAGGTCCACCACTGATTCGACACTACTGATGCTTGAAGAACAGGCCGTCCGCCGACCTGTGCGGCTGATTGAAGAATTGCGAACATTGTGGAAACTAAGTTCATTTTGTTAAGAAAGGGGGAGATGTGAGATTGTGGAATGTAGTCTAGTGGTTGGGGGTGGAGTGAAAGGGAGGAGCAGGAACGGGAGGAGCCAGGGACAGGAACTAGGGGAGTTAGAGTAGGGACAGGGTCGATACTGGATGTACTTAATAAAGCTCCAGTCAAATCATAATCAGTGTCTGTGATTATTTGTAGCGCGATGCTACACAGCGCTCATTCCGCCTTTGCCCTGGAGGCCGTCCGCCTCACCCATTGGTCCCTCCGTTGGCCCTGTTTCAGCAGTAGTAGCTGTAACTCACCAGGGGTCGACAATGCATGATTTGCAAGCACACCAAACTAAGTTCACAATCTTCACAGTCGCTCTGCTTCATGCTCAAGCACTTTTAATATGTGCTGCCTGCTTTGGGGCCACTGGAATTATGCACCAATGGAGGACAAAATTATGCCACAGTGTTAACTAAATTATGCAGCAAAAAAGAGGCTGGAATGTAATGCAGTATATTTTATGATACTTTATCATTTTTACCGACGCTAACAGTCTCTGGAAAAATGTTGCCTTATTAGTAGTAGTACAAGTGTAACATATAAATCCAGCAGTGACAAAGGTGATCAGTCAACCTTTGCAAAGGGCCGTCCACTTTGCAGAAACACAATTCCCATATTTTAGCAACATTTGATCCATTTGAGCTACAAACGATTTATTAGTTAAAATCGTCAAATTCTGCAGCAGATGATGCATTATGCTGTACATAGTGCAGAACCAGAATTATATAGCAAACATTTGCAAACTAGGATATTTTGCCATTCATGCTTAACTGCTCTTGTGGAAAAAGGGAGTAGTGCTGATGACAGAAATTGCATGGCTCGGAGACAAATGGTTTTAGTCCTTCCAAGTACCACCAATCAGGCGTTAGACTAACGCATTTCAGTGTGGTGCTCCGCATTACCACACTGAAATGAATTGTCAGGCATATGCATAGTCAGCGTGTCAGCATCTGTCACTGTACTGAAGGCTGCCTAAAAGTGTGGCAGCTCGCAGCGCGCCTACCGTGGTGGGCGCAGACAGGCTTGGAGCTCGCCTGAAGACTAACACTCACTGCTACAATGTAGCAGAAATAATTCATTATACTGTGTCTTGGCGCCGCAGGGAGGATGTCACATCCTGCTGCCAGCCGGAGTTGAGTTTGTTGAAAACTGCAGGTGGCGCCAAATTCAAGCTTGGCGATCTCAGCATCGCGCTGCCTACTGCAGCTCACACTAGCCCGAGCCACAGACTGTGTACTGTCAGCTCCCTGTCGAATTCAATTATTCATTACCGCAGCCAAGGAAGACCGAGAGGAGTGAGAGACACTGGTGCTGTGACAGCCTCAACAGCCCCACCGCTAAGCAGCCCTTTAGCCCTGCTACTTGCCATGTCTTCGGCAGTGCTCATCTCCCGTCACCTATACAGTCCTGCATTACATTCAGGAGCTGCACTGGAGACTGAATACTGCAGTGCCACGGGAGAAGGAGCTGCGGAGCCTGCTGTCTGAGGTACAACACACACGTTTGTCTGATGTCCCCCTTCGTCCCCCTAACATTCCTCCTTTGTTTGTGTGCCCCCCCCCTTCTTAGCTCAGGCGCTTGCCAGACTGCAGGCTTGTATTATGGTGCTCATTGGGTGCTGGCAGGAGGTGTGTATTCAAGCTTGTGTGCAAATATGGCAAAACAGGCATGCGGCTACTGCACGGTGTCCCGCTAATTGCACAGTGTGATATGGCTAATGATTTGGAGATCGCAGCATGGTTATGTCTGCCTGTGAGTTGTGGGACTCACTGTCCATCCTCGACGACACTGGGGGAGGGCTGGGGACCGGCGGTAAACCTGAATTGCTGCAGCTGGAGTGACTCAGGCCTGAGCCTGCCAGTTCCTCCAGCCTTGGCAGAGACTGCATCACTACCTCCAATAGTGCGGCACCACCACCGCAGTCTGAATTGACTCCCATCTGCGGCCGCGGCCTAATTAAATTAAAGTATCTAGCCTGTAAGTGGCAGAGCACGATCAGGCAGCTGCAGCCTGCGTTGCCTCCTGGTGCTCAGAAGGTGATAAAGGTGGCTCAGCTGGCACCCTGTAATGTGTATAACTAACTGAGTGTTTCATGTTGTTGGTGCCTCTCTGACATTGGTTCCCTGTTGGCAGGTAACTCGCATAACATCAGAGAGGCCCAGACCCTAAGCTCTACTGATTTTGCTGGGAAGGAGTGAACCACCACTAAGGCTGACAATCTCTGTATGGCAAAGGCTGGAAGCATGAGCCTCAAAACAACACACAACCGAGAACAACATCTCCTGAGCATGTGTGAAACGCCTTGATTTAATATATTGCAAAGGAGCTCTCTGATATTTTTATGATTCTAAGTATATGACTTAGATATGCCTCTGATTAATGGAAGTCAATAAACAATTATTCCTAACGCTGTGCACCAGTTAGTTCAGAGTTTCCCAATCCTTAAATGAATGTAATTTTTCATATTTATATGTTTCTCTCATCTTCAAAGCTTGATTTTGCTTGTAAGAAAGTATCACTCATACTCATTAACATATCACTCATAATTACTCTGAAATTATGAAAATGTCACACATGGCAATCTGAAACCTGGGCAGCTATGTGATTTGCCCTTCAGCATATGCACCTGGAAGCAAATTTGTATTTATTTTTTATTTTTATTTGAAGAGTTTTATATAGCGCTAGCTAGACTCGGGGGTATCAGAGCGCTTTACATAAGGTTAAACAGTGTTATAAAGTTACATTAGTTACAACAGCTTAGCATAGAATAAGGAATAAGGAAAAAACTGTGTTGCAAAATTACATCCGTTGCTTTAGCATTAAATAACATAGAAAACAAGATCAATGGGGCATAGAGGGTAATGGGGGAAAAAAGTAAAGGGGATTGAATGCAGGTCGGGTCTCAGCAGACTGGCCAAGGAGGGAAGACTACAGGGGACACCAGAAAGTCAGAGTTAACAAACCGGTAGGGCTATTCGTGATCAACCACATACAGAGCTGGAATTCCTCAGTGCCTCGGGTCACACGCAATTAGAAATGGAAGGGGTCTGAGGGAGGGGGCGAAAAAGGTGCTAAACCGTGATCAACAAGAAGAGAGGGGTGAAAGGTGACTCAAAAGGAGGTTGATTTAGGGCAATGTTAAATGCCGCGTTTGTATGCTTCCTGCATTTCTTATCTTAAAAGAGCGCAGCTGTGGGGTGCCTTTGTTAACGTTTTCATGTTTATGGCAGCATCCATGAGCTGCAATTAACATGAAAACTTTAAAAAAAAAAAGAAAGGCACAGTCACACCTCACAGCCCAGCTCTATTAAGACAAGAAATGTAGCAAGTCTACAAACACAACGTTTGCTTTTAGGTGATTCTAAAAGCACACGCTGTGTTTGGTGCTGCATTTCCGTTGTGGCTGCAGGGCATATTGTTGCTTTTGTTTAAAGCTTTCGTGTTAATCGCAGCTCGTGATGGGCTCTGCAATTAACACGAATGCTTTAAACAAAAGCACACAATGAGGAGGAAGCACTTGCTAAATGCCTCTGCCTCAGCATGTAGGAAATGCCGGTTTTTCGCGCTGCTCGGAAAGTTGTGTGCGCGCCACAGACACAGCAGTGCGCGCTCGGGGGCACTGATATGCGCGCGCGCCCAGCCGCGCAGGTTCCAGGGAACACTGAGCACAACTACATCTATTTGATCAAGATCCATAGGATGACATTAAAAACATTAATTAATATTAGCAATAAAATCATTTTTAATCACAGTATAGTATTATCAGTTGATCTGGGCCTATACAAATCATCTCCTATAATTTATACAGTCTCATTACTATTAACAGTGTCCACAATTTTTATTTCACCCTAATTGATTCGAATAATGAGTTCCCTGCATTGAACTTCTAGATCTTATTACATTTTTCAGGTAAGACACCATCACACTGATACATAGCTCACTATCCATATGTTGTAAGTACATAAGGGAATTGTTACACTGTCTCAGTCCATTATTCTTTTTAAATGGAATTAGAAATCTTCTCCTCAGATTAGTATAGAATTTGCAGAAAAAGATTACATGGATGGTGGTTTGTTTTGAAACATCATCACAGGGACAGGGGTTTAGATCATAAGACCAGTCATTAGTCTCAGGAAAGGTGACTAGTCTAAATACTATACCCAATCAAAACCGGGTTACAGGCATACGGTCAAAGCTTCCCCTGAGACGGAATAGGTAAGGGTGGATACCTGGGCCTGTTTGCATCAAATAAGATTGTTTCCCTCTCTCTATGGACCATCTTTTTTCTTCCAGGTGTATCATATATTCCTTTTTTAGATGTTTCCTGGAGATTGAATTCAGGCTTTTAGGGTCTTCAAAATATTCAGGATGTCCAATCTCACCGGTCACAGTGAGGTACTGGGTTTTTAAGAACCGGCACAGAACCGGTAACGTGTCAGGGGATCAACACCCAGAGACCTCGGGTTCTTCCTGATTCAGACCTACAGAAACTCAGAGTCTTCTAGGTGAAGTCAAAGATTAGTTTATTGGCTGCAACCAAGGTAACAGGGTCCTAGAAGTACAATACGGGTATATTCTCAGGAGACTGCACACTTTCACGAAGTCAGGCTTCTCTCTTTATACATAATATTCGGCCTTGGGCAAACATTCTTCGAATTCGTGGTATGTCATTTATAGTTACTGGTTACAAAAAGAAAAGCAGAGTCATGATGACATGTACATATTTCACGTCGTGCTGCCCATAACAAATCATCCGGCAAGGCCCAACATTTCATCAGATATCGCTGGACCCCCAATAAAAACGGTCACCTCCCCATCATAAAGTAAGTGAAGCAAAGGAGTGGAGAAAAGATGTGAGCGAGATATGGCAGGTGTGCGCGCTGTAATGGTTTTATGGCTGGTTGAGCCTAGATGCTATCTTGCTCGGCCACTGGGAGGGAACTGACCTAACGAGTTCGGCCTGGGGCAATGGTTCTAACTTGTACTGAGGTCAGGAAGAAGTCGATTAAGGAGTATGTGTCCTTGTGGAATCAAATTCAACTGGATTAAGGCCTATGTAGAGGGCAACATATAAATGGGAGCCAAGGGTTCAGAACGTAAATGACGATTTCGAGGTGAAATCGTCACTCGAACACACCGAAAATTCATGTACATGATGTACTCGTCATTCTCGGTCTTTTGATACCAAATTCGTCATATTTCGACGAAGTTTTATTTCTCGAGTCCAGAACTATTATACGAATCCAGATTTTCAGAACCTCAAACCCTCCTTTTGCCCTTACATAGGCAATTAATCTACCCTCATGTTAGTCTAAGTCCAGATCTATATTCCTAAAGTCATTGAGATGTTGCTGTAACATCATTCTAGTACTTAGTTCATCTCTCGACACAGGCTTCCTTACACATGATGTGACACAGAGGCCACATATTGCAGGAGCACACTGTATGCATAGACAGAACAGGAAAAGAATGGCTAAGACCATCCCAATGACCATCAGAATTTTCCATCCCCAGGCAGATATCAGTTCCCAGAACCATCCCATTAACGACCAATCTCCTTTATCCACATGGATAGATTCAGAAATCTTATGTAATTTGGAGATGGCCCTGTACACGGTTGGAGCATTATCTGGGATGAAAATGCAACAACTAGACTGGATCAATTTGCATACTCCACCTCGGTCCGCAAGTATTACATCCAAAGCGACCCGGTTCTGAAGGGTCATAAGTCGATCCGACTGGAGCTCAGCAGTCAGGTTACTAAGGGCACCAGCAGTTTCAGTCACGGTGGATTCAACTACCCTTGTCAATTGCCTTATATTCCTGCTGTTAGCCATGGCTCCCCAAAACGGCAGAAAACCCATTGCAAAGTCACCAAATTCTTGACCTGCAGTGTCTTCTTTACTCAAAACACCTCTAACTACCCTTGTCCGTTGGTAATCCGCCGCTGCTGTGTAGGTGGGAGGTAACAGGAATGAAACAAAACATGAGCCCGAGAAGTCAGGGGGCAACCATGTATAGGCTCTATCATGGCAGATGAAATAAGTACCCTTAGCGGCTAAAAACGCAGGGGAAGTCTGAGATCCAAAAACATATGTTTCTGTACAGATACTCTTCCCTAGCTGAGCTCTGGGATTCTTGCCAATACCTTGCAGACATAGGTGACCTTGATGGGGTACGATCCAGATAGGGTATGATCTTTTGGCTTGCTGTTTTTCACTTAATGTAGTGCCATATCCGGTCACGTTCCAACCTGCATATGCAAGTATCTCATCATCCGGGGTATCTTCGTAAGAAGTTACTTCCTTGATCATGTCAACTATACCTTTGACTAGGGCGCTAGTCTTGAGGTTGTCTTTTACAGAACGTAGGGGTTGGATTTCTCGTGCATATATGAACATTGTCCTATATGCCCATACTGAACCATTGTGACTAAATGGCAGGACCAAATAGGGCATACCTTTATCCGTGGTGTGAGGCATGAGACCACACACCCAACAGTTAGTTGTGTTCATTACAAGTTGGTGTTGGTGTAATAACTGAACGAAGGAGTTATTAATGAACTCTAATCTCCTATTTGATTCGTGGTCAGGCAGAGGGTGGAAAGAATGAGAGGAAACAGTAGGAGGAGGTATGGGTGATGTAGTGGGCGCAAATGTCACATGAAAAGAGAATAAAACATAACTTATCAAAAAGACCATTATGCTGGATAGCATAAAAATACACACTATTATAAAACTTTTCTTTGTCATCGTGTTAAAAAGTCTCTGCTTAAAGTTCATTTGTTTGGCAGGCCTCTCCACATCAGGAAACTCCATCCTCTCTAAGGTGCTGCCCGCGGTGGTAGGTTGCCTCTGCTAAAGGATGCTTCCGTCAGTCTAGGGCAACTCCCTTGGACCAACCAGAACTACCGACCTAACGTCGTCAGCTGCACCCAAAAGTCTTTAATCAACCGCGGCCCTAGCAGCGGAACCCGGATGGCGATTCGAAAAAACAAAAATAAGCAAGTTACCTAGATGGGAGATCTGCACTTTCAAAAATAGGATTTGGGGAAAAGACACATTTATTTGTCCATAGGTTTTTCTCTTGGATCATAAAAAGGAATCACTTTTAATTAGTCTGTTTTTCTTGGTCGCAAATTGTAGCGTCTTCTCCCTGGTACTGTCTGGTCCAGAAACAGCAGTTCAGGCTCCACAGAGTTCAATTGTTCTGGTGGTGGCACAGTTTCTTGAAAAATGTTCTCACTTTCACAATCAGGGTTAGCTTCTTTTACACGTTCATCAGTTGTGCGCTCTGAGTCAGTGTCACCTTTCTGGACCCATTGGTCATGTGGCAGAGGGAAGGGTATCTTTTTACAATGGATCCCATGGACCCAGTTGGCCTTCCCCTCCACCTTAATAGCTGACCTTGTAGACAGGAGGACGAGGTGAGGCCCGGTCCATCTGGGCTGGTCGTTTCTTGTTCTTTGAAAGTTGCGGACGAGCACCCAGGAACCGGGGTCAATGGAGTGACCCGGAGTCTCAGAGACCGGAGGCAAGGTGTTGTGGACCTGTTGATATAAAACACGCAATTTAGCCGTCAATTCATACAAGTAATCAAGCAAAATAGGGTGTTGCAGCTCGCTAAACTTCGTGGGCCTAGGCACTCCCCATATGTTGGCTGGCCGACCAAAGATGATTTCGTAGGGGCTGAGTTTCACTCGCGAATGCACAGTCATTCTGGTGGATAGGAGTGCTAAGGGTAGAGCGTCAGGCTATTTAAGACCTGTGCTCGCTTGGATTTTGGCCAATTTAAGTTTAAGCGTGCCATTGTAACATTCCACTAATCCAGCTGATTGGGGGTGATTTGCAGCGTGGAACTTCTGTCTAATGCCTAGCCCTTCACACACTCTTTTCATCACACGACCCACAAATTCACTTCCGTTGTCAGACCAGACCATTCTCGGCATTCCGAACCTGGGGAAGTACTCTTTTACAAGGGCTTTCGCTGTGGACAAGGCAGTATTGTCTTTTAGGGGATAGGCTTCTACCCATCTTGAGAAGGCACAAACAACCACGAGCACGTATTTCAAGTTGTTGCACCTCTCCATATGTATGAAATCTAGCTGCAAAACCTCGAACGGATACGTAGGAGGTGCAAAATGACCAGCTGGAGTTGGGGTTCCCCTACCAGGATTGTGTTTCAGACATACCATGCAATTCTTGACAACGTTCTCTGCACACTTGGGAATCCCTGAATTCTTCCACACTGGGGCCAACAACTCGCAAATCCCTTTCGCGCTGATATGAGCCATTCCATGAGCCATTGTAACCACTGCAGGCACATATGCATCGGGTAACAACCATCTCTGATGCTCTGTCAATTCAATCCAACAACCATTTGCATCCATTCTCCCTGTACTTTCTCTCCACGTGCTCAACTCTTTCTCTGTGGCCTCAGCTTGGATGGACTTCACACTTTCTATCGTGTCCTCACATATTCCAACCTCACCAGTCCATTTTCCAGGGTTTGCAACATACATTCGACTCATCACATTCTTTGCAGTTTCCTTAGCGGTTTCATCAGCAAAGGCATTTCCACGACCAACATCATCAGTCACCTTCTTGTGAGCACTACATTTCACAATCGCTATTTGCAGGGGCAAGGTCAGTGATTCAAGAAGCTCATTCACCAACTGACCATGCTGAATCTTAGTTCCATGCGAAGTCAGGAACCCACGTTCTCTCCACAATCGTCCAAAACTGTGAGCCACTCCAAACGCATACTGACTGTCAGTGCAGACAGTCACTCTCATTCCTCTAGACAATACACATGCTCTCATAAGTGCGACGAGTTCTGCGGCTTGAGCTGAACCATGTGGTATTCGCGCAGTTTCAATGACTGTGTGCAAAGTTGTGACAGCATATGCTGTAGTCACGTTCCCATTTGGGAGCTTAAAGCATGAACCATCTACCCATAATGTGCCCTCACATTCAGCAAGAGGAGTGTCAAATAAATCAACTCTCCCTTTCGTCTCTTCCTCTGTTCTAAGGAAACAATCGTGCTGTTCTGAAGCATCTGATTCTTCTGCAATTGGTAACAACGTGGCTAGATTTAAGGTGCTGCACCGTTTTATATACACATGGCTCGCTAGCAGCGTCAATTCATAGCTGGACAGTCGAGCACTAGTTCAGTGCTGTGTCTTGGTCCTATTTAACAATGTGTCTACTGCATGCGGGACCATCACGATTAGTGTGTTATTCATCACTAGACCAGCAGACTGTCGAATAGAAACAGCTGCTGCTGCTGTGGCCTTTAAACAACTTGGCAATGCTCGTGCTACCGGATCCAAAGTTGACGAAAAATAGGCACATGGCCGCTGTCTATCTCCGAATAACTGAGTCAGCACAGACAATGCACAGCCCTCCTTCTCGTGGACATACAATGTAAAAGGCTTACTGTAGTTGGGGGTACCTAACACAGGGGCCGAACATAATGCTGTGCGTAATTCGAGAAAACTTTTCTGACACTCTCCAGTCCAAGGAATGGGATTGGGCGTATTTTTACACGTTAATACCACCAAGGGTTTGGCCAATAACGAAAAATTTGGAATCCACTGTCTACAGTACGATGTAATGCCCAAGAAAGCACGTACTTCTTTCTGTGTTCTTGGCACACTCAATTTCGCTATTGCCTGAATTCTTTCTGGGGTCAGTTTCCTTCCCTCCTTCGATAAGAGATGACCTAAGTAGGTCACTTCTTGTCGGCAATATTGAAGCTTGGAAAGTGACACCTTGTGATGCAGATCACATAGATGACGCAATAATGACAACGTGGCCGTTTTACAAATTTTCTCAGTATCCGCAGCAATGAGCAAATCGTGCACGTACTGTACAAGAGTGGCACCTTTAGGCAAAACAATTGTGTCAAGCTGGGCTTTCAGAGCTTGACTGTATATTGAGGGGCTTTCACAGTAGCCTTGAGGAGCGCGTTTAAAGCAGAAGCTGCGACCTCCTAAACTGAAGGAAAAAATATCCCTGCTTTCCTCAGCAATCGGGATACTGAAGAAAGCATTCTTCAGGTCAATCACCGAAAACCAGGAGGCAGAGGCTGGAATCATAGTCAATAATGTGGTAATGTCGGGGACAACTAGGAATTGTGGCACAACTATTTTATTCACCTCTCTAAGGTCAATCATGAATCTGTACACAGGTGGCTGAGAAGGGTCAGTTCGTTTTAAAACAGGCAGAACAGGACTATTGCAAACATTGCCTCGTGTTTCTTCAATCACATCCTTTTCAATCAATTCGTAAACAATTGCTTAGCAAAGCTTTTTCGCCCTCATTAGATATTCTGTATTGGGGAATTCGTGGCATTTTGACATTTGACTTCAATGTTACAACATATGGTGGAATTTCTAAAAGACCTACATCATTCGGACCAGTAGCCCAAAGAATATCTGGGAGAATCGACAATTCTGCTGGAAGTGCATCTCTCGACAAATAAATGGGAGAAACCACTTTCTTACCTAAAGTAAGTTGTACTCCTGAAGGAGAACAGTACAAAGTTGCATATAATCTTTTTAGCAAATCTAATCCTAGCAAATTTTCACCACAACCTGTTGTCAGAATAAGGGGTGCTTCGAATTCACAAGGACCAACAGAAAGAGATAAAGGGTCAGAAATCGGATTTCTAACTGGGGCGCCAGAAAAACCTACAGAAACGTTCATTTCGCCAGACAAAGGTGCGCCAGGGAGTTTGGAGTGCATAATTGAACTCTTTGTAGCACCAGTATCCAACAGAAAAGGTTCTGACACACCTGATGTAATCACCTCAACGTAAGGTCCACTCTGATCTACTGGAACTGAAACAACTCCCTCTCTTTGTCTATGGCTGTCCTAGCAATCATCATTCTCCCACTGCTCATTTTCTGTGTAATACTCATCAACTTAGTATTGAGTTGTCCTGTCAGATACGTTATTTTGCTGATCAAACCTGTTCATAGAGTTTTGTGGTGGAAGGGGACGTGTGTCCTGTGGGGCGTTTCCACGCCCTCTACCTCTAGGCGCTTGCTGACTGCCACGACCTCTTACACCAGAAACTCCATTTGCACGTTGTGATAGGGCAGGACAATTATACTTGTAATGACCCTCTTGTTTGCAATATAAACACTGGTTAGGACCTGCACGGGGTTGAGTGTAATCGAATCTTTGCAAGTTTCTCTGATACTGTTGAGGCTGCTGAAAAGTATTCTGGTAGTGATTCTGGCCATTATTATATTGATTACCACCACCACGTGGCGGATATGCTTGCTGTAGCAAAACCTTCATTTTGAGTTCTCTAGTTTTCTTTTCTACTTTATCTTTCTCATCTTTGTCTCTATTCTCGTAGTACTGTGCAGTAGCCAATATCTGGGCTGAATGATGAGATGAGACTGCCCACGAACTTTCTGAATCTTTTAATTTTCTACACAATTCTGGAAGCAGATTGTGCACGAATTTATCGACAAACAATCTCTGACCACCTTCTGTGGTCATATCTTGACCGCTGTGGTCAATGAATGTTTCTTCAAATCTGGTGAAGAAATCTGAAACAGTTTCTTCTTTCTTTTGCTTGCATGCAGACAACTTATCCCAATTTACGCGTATTGCAGGCATTATCGTTTTCATATAATCTACTATTCTACCAGGTAGTTCTGCTATCAAAGGTTCAGGTTTGGCACCACCAACTTGGCGGGCATCTGCAGCAGTAATATTAGCCCACGTGTCACCTAATTCCTGGTCATGATCTACATGACAAATTTTACCCCATAAAGGCTGTGGAACAACATTCCCAAATAGCATATCGATATCGGCTAAATTCATTATACATGACCCAGCAGTTTGTGACAATTCTTTATAGTACCCTGCAGGATTTTTACGTGGATCTGGTAATGTTTGTTTGAGTGCTAAAACTTCAGCTCGCTTCCATGGGACATGTACCCACACACGTTGGAAATGTGGCAGAACAGGTGGGTTAGCGGTTGTGTCACCCTCCCTCCATTGTGGGGGAACTTCTCTCATAGGGTATTGGCGTGCCTTTTTCCTACTAGATGCACTAGATTCCGATGGTGACCCAGAACTGTTCCCCTTACTTCGATATGATAACAACATTTCAACTGCTTTTTCCACATCGGGACCTACAATCATACCCTCTCCAAACTTAAACCGTACACGACACATCTCTTGTGGGATGCATTCCTGATCATTGTCTTCTAAATCCTCGCAAAGGAAAACACACATCTGTTCGAAAACGTATCTCTGGGTTGCTGCTTCCCATTGATGGAAGACTTCTATAACAGACTGTAAATCATATCTTGCAGTGTCCATGATCCATTTCCGAGCTAAACTATTCAGTGAATCTCTCTCTTGATAATCAGGCAGTTGACTTCGCAACTGTCTTCTTCCTATGTTAGGGGTCGTAGTAGGCGACCCGAAAAGTGGTAAAAGAAAGTTAGTAACAGTGCTGGCCACTTTCTGCCGAATAGAAGGTGAAACTGAAGGAAAAATAGGTGGAAGAACGGGGTGTGATAAGGTAGGGGTAGAGATAGCAGAAGAGGTATCAGGGGAAATAGAGGGGGCGCTAGGCAAAATTGTAGAGGGGGCATTAGGAGACGTAAAAAGTATAGCAGGAGAAAACACAGGTGAAACAGAAGTGGTTGGTGGGCCTGGAGGAGGCTGCACCGAAGAAGTAGGAGCCAGCTGAGGAGCAGCTGGTGAGTGCTGTTGAGGAACAGGAGGCGTAGTTTGCGTAACTAAAGGTTGCGGGGTGCTGTGGCATTCTGCGCATAAGGGGGTGGTGAAGTTAATAATTGCGACATTAATGGGTCTTTTTCACGCTCTTTTTCTGCCTCTTGCTGAAGAGACGGCAAAACTGGATAACACTTATCTATTGCCATTTTACGTTGCCTGTGCAACTGCTCATTTATCTGCTCTTCCTCATTATCTTTAAACTGCACAGCAGCTTGCATTACCGAAAGTCCCCCTTCTCTCTTATTTTTCTTAGCTAATTTAATTTCTTTTTGTTTGGCTTCTTTACGCCATAAGCGAAAAGAGTCAAACATCGCCGGCCAGGCTTTCTTTTTAAAGAGTTTTACTTCAAGGTTGTCTAAGATTTCAGAATCAAAGCTACCATATTGGGGCCATTTTAGAACACCATCTTTTCTAGTGTATTTAATCCATACTTCGTTGTAAGTGATGGGGCCTACCCCATGCTTTACATATAGCTCGTAAGTCGGAGTTCCAACTGGAGGAACCGGACATGAGTCCTCCAATCGGGAGTCCCTATTTTTACCAAGACAAAACAAATTCCCAAGTCTAAGACTAGACATCCTCGCTCTCTAGTCTAGTTCCAAAACTTCAAAGGATTATCGATTACGATATTTCTCGTGAATACACGAGTCCTTCGGTTATGCTGCTTGCAAGTACCAATACAAAACCTTTTGTATCCCAAAGATACCACAAAGTAAGTCCAACTAAGGACTGGGAGACGCTCCACTTATACTTAACTGAAAATATCGATGGCGTCACCAGAAGACTCGTCTCAGTGTTTCGCTCTACCAAAAACTTCAAGGGTCCAACATCAGGGCGATAGTCAGGGCAGCAGGGAACCTCGCAGCAAAGACCTTCGGACCACGTCGACATGCAGGGGTCGATGAGGTGGTTGGGCCCTCCTCCGGAATTTCCACACGAAGCTCCTCACGATCTTCAGGCTGACTGGTACCACTGGAATCGCCCCAAACGCTGGGCGCCAACTGAGGTACTGGGTTTTTAAGAACCGGCACAGAACCAGTAACCCAGTGGTGTCAGGGGATCAACACCCAGAGACCTCGGGTTCTTCCTGATTCAGACCTACAGAAACTCAGAGTCTTCTAGGTGAAGTCAAAGATTAGTTTATTGGCTGCAACCAAGGTAACAGGGTCCTAGAAGTACAATACGGGTATATTCTCAGGAGACTGCACACTTTCACGAAGACAGGCTTCTCTCTTTATACATAATATTCGGCCTTGGGCAAACATTCTTCGAATTCGTGGTATGTCATTTATAGTTACTGGTTACAAAAAGAAAAGCAGAGTCATGATGACATGTACATATTTCACGTCGTGCTGCCCATAACAAATCATCCGGCAAGGCCCAACATTTCATCAGATATCGCTGGACCCCCAATAAAAACGGTCACCTCCCCATCATAAAGTAAGTGAAGCAAAGGAGTGGAGAAAAGATGTGAGCGAGATATGGCAGGTGTGCGCGCTGTAATGGTTTTATGGCTGGTTGAGCCTAGATGCTATCTTGCTCGGCCACTGGGAGGGAACTGACCTAACGAGTTCGGCCTGGGGCAATGGTTCTAACTTGTACTGAGGTCAGGAAGAAGTCGATTAAGGAGTATGTGTCCTTGTGGAATCAAATTCAACTGGATTAAGGCCTATGTAGAGGGCAACATATAAATGGGAGCCAAGGGTTCAGAATGTAAATGACGATTTCGAGGTGAAATCGTCACTCGAACACACCGAAAATTCATGTACATGATGTACTCGTCATTCTCGGTCTTTTGATACCAAATTCGTCATATTTCGACGAAGTTTTATTTCTCGAGTCCAGAACTATTATACGAATCCAGATTTTCAGAACCTCAACAGCCCTAATATGACTCAGCCAAGGGATTCTGGCGGCCCTTACCATTTTCATGCAACCGATAATGACAGTACGATTAAATATCACCTCATCTGTCACCCAGAGCTTATGCCACAATAAAAGAAGATAAGTTCTTATAATATACTCTATATGGGGCAAACCCAGCTCAAGGTGGCAGATATAGTTGGCTGTAGAGCTAGGTATTGCCAATAGTTACTTTAAAAAGGCAGTCTCGCATTGCTGTAAGCTCTTAGCATTGGCTACACCCCAAATGCCGGCCCCATAAACTGCTGTGGAAATACATTTAGCTTTATAAATGGATATCAGCTCTGGAATTGGCTTATTGCCCAGTTTACCAGCAAAACTAGTTACCCCCCAGTTGCTCTCAACATCATTTGCTTTCTGAACTGTATTGCAGTCCCCCATTTACCTGTGCACGCAAAAACTTTACCCAAATACGAGAAGCTGTTAACACACTCTATTTTCTGTTTATTAATAAAAACCCTACATTTCTTTTTAAAAGACGCCTTCCCACATGTCATACTAAAAGATTTTTTAATGTTCACCCTGAGACCCCTATCCTGCATATATTCAACGAACTGTGTAAGGGTTCTTTGTAGGCCGTTTTGTATCCTAGGCATTAAAACTGCGTCATCCGCATATAATAAGATAGGTATTGGACAGTCATCAATTACCAGATAATCATTTGGGTGCTCTGCCAGGTATTTTCCCACACTATTTATGTAAAGGGTGACAAGGAATGGGGCAAGAACACACCCTTGTCTCACTCCTTTACTTATTTTAAATCTTCTGGAGCACTCCCCCTGTTTCCCATACCTAGCTCTTGCACCAGCATCCCTGTACAGCTCTTTTAAAAAACGCAGTATGCTTGCATCAACACCAATATCCATTAAAATGACCCACAGTTTTTCATGTACTACACAGTCGAAAGCTGAACAATGGTCAACAAATGTTGAAAATATATTACCACTTTTTTCCACTGTATACTTATCCATAATCAGACTCATGTTCAGGCCCTGTTCAACTGTCCCAAGGCCTGCTCGGAAGCCATATTGTAACTTTGTTAACACTCCCCTCTCGTCAGCCCAAGTTTGTAACTTATTCAGGATTACCCTCCCAGCCACTTTCAGGAGGGAATCTAGCAGAGAGATGGGTCGGTATTATAACAGGTCATTTCGATCACCTTTTTTAAAAATTGGAATGATTATAGAGTCAGTCCAAGTAGCAATAATACCCTTTTGCATGCAAATCATAAGGACGTTTGTTAAAAGCGAGACCCATAGCTCAATGCTATGCTTATAAATATCCACAGCCATCTGGGCCAGGGGTTTTACCTGCTGCACTATCTTCTATTGCTTTTTGTCACTTCGTCCAAAGTCAGGGTAATTTCCAGTGGAAAAATATTGTCTTGCATTCTCCCTTCAGATACCACAACCCCTAATTCTCCCCTTGCTTCGCCTTCCATCTCCTCCATGTTTACCCTGTCTTCATTACTTAGGCTATCATTATATAGACCACTAAAATACTGGACCCACCTATCTTCTTCTATTGCCACATCAATTATATCAGTATCTCGCATAGATAAAAAAGGTGCGTTAACTATGTTCCAGAACCCTAAGTTATCTTTATTTTCACTGTCTTTGTGCAGATTCTGCCATGCTTCTTCTCTTAACTCCAATTTTCTCTTCTTTTGAGCCCGATTATATATAAGTCTGGCCTGTTTAATGTCTGCCATAACTTTTGGCTTGATTTTCAAAACTCTTTTGAGATTTTTTTGGGCATTACTGTATTCCTTATCAAACCATATTTTCTCTTTCCTAGTATAATCTTTCCGTTTGAGGGCCACAAATAACAACTGTCTGATTTTACTTGATATATTCGTAAAGGCCTCTATAACATCTTCGCTCTCCTTGTCCTGAGCTAAGCAGGTGATTCTGGGCAAATCACTTAATCTCTCCGTGCCTAAAATGAATGTGTGTCCTCATGTAACGTAACTGGTGCTATGTAAAGTGCGCTGATACCCCATTCGGTTCAGGTCTAGTTCGTGCTATATAAAACTCTGCAAAAAAAACCCACCTTACTCCATTTTAATGAATATCCATTTGAGCTAGCAAGCATTAGATCTGGGCCATATTTTTCCCCTACTTTACGTTTCTCGAGTACCCCAAGCACTGAACTGAGGTGAATACTTAAAGGGTAATGATCACTATATAGTATGCTATGTGTCTCAAACATAGATACCTTACCACTTAATTTTCTAGACGTCAGGGCAAAATCAATAGTTGAGTTACAGCCTCTCCCATTATAGGTGGGCTCAAATTCGATCCTGGGGGTACACATATCATTAGAATACCCTAGGTCAAATTGTGGTATGATTTCATTTAGTTTCTCCCCTATGGTGTATGAGTGAAGTGTGGCATTATTTCCCCTTTTGTTTCGCCCATACCACAGATGTTGCTTTGATGGAACTGAGATAGGGTACAATTAAAGTCCCCGCCCCAGATAAAATACACTTCCCCTTTTAACATTTCCATTCTATTACTTAATTCCCATTGTAATCTCACTAGAACACACAGCATCTTGTTCCGTGGAATGTTATTATAGAAGTTAATCAGCACCAGGCAACTGCTGGTACTTAGATGAAGTTGTATAAGCTGGTAGTATTCCGCTTTACATTCGGATTTTATTTTTCTTAGGCCCAAAACATTTGAGATGTAAGTGCATAGTCCCCCCTTATTACGCCCATGTTCACTAAAGACTGCCGGAGTACGGAATATGGTAGCCTAGCATATGAACTTCATCAACCGCCCAGGTTTCCTGGAAACAGACAATGGGATATTCGGTTATAAACTGTAGCCAATGTTGATCCAGCATTTTATTTTTTAATCCTGCAGTGTTTCAGAACATTATTCCCAGCTTTGGGCATTCATGTATCGGTTGACTAGCTTCGTTCATGGGCGTTATATTTTTCATAATTGCAGCATTTGG
Source organism: Lissotriton helveticus (assembly GCF_964261635.1). Taxonomy (NCBI): domain Eukaryota; kingdom Metazoa; phylum Chordata; class Amphibia; order Caudata; family Salamandridae; genus Lissotriton; species Lissotriton helveticus. Next base: position 1,324,937,364 of record NC_136061.1, on the reverse strand, counting down.
ATCCTCTGGTGCAGCTTTGTTTGCCTCAGACACTAGGCGTATTTCCTGACTTCCTGTAATATTTATATTAGTGCTACAATGAGGTTTTACTAGTTGGCCCAGAATCCCAGACTAGTTGGTTAGCATACCCCTTCCTCAACTAATCATCCCCGTTGAGCCAATCAATATCTTCCAGGTCTGTCAGGAGTTCAAACCTATTTGACAAAGGTACCACATTCCAGTTTTACCCGGCATTACATGCCCCTCTCCTCATAGCTCCTTGTTCCCCACAGTTTTGGCACCGATAAAAAAGCCTAATGGGAGGATGCTAAGTTCATTAGTTCCCAAATAATTTGCTCCAGCTCTATCCAGGATGGCATGTACCAGTCTTGGGTCACTAAGGGTCAATACAATAAAATCCCCATTTATAACGTTATGGCCCCTTCCCACCCAAGCAACCCGCCTAACCATTTAAAATTTTTTAAAGAGGGCTCCTGTCAAACCTGTTTTCTCCCCCATCCATTATTACGAAGAGATTGCCAACTTTCATTTTCCTCATTCACTACCTGTGGTACATTAGCAATTACCACCACATAGGGAGAGTCAGCAGGTGGCGAATCCAAATACGTACTTTTAGCGTTAAATTGTGGGGTAGATGGCCCTGTTTTGTACTCCTCTTTATTTTGTGTAGTTCCCTTATCATTCCCCCTGCTCATAGTTTGTTTATCCGCAACAACTTCATGTCCCACACTATGTCCTGTATCATTAGTCATTGATGTTCATTCTGTAGTGCCTACAGAACTATTTATTTGTGTCACCCTGCTAACCTTCCTACCTGCAGTGGTAGGTCTAGGTTCAACCACCCTGATGGTACCACTGTTTAATAATTCCTTATCCCCCAAGTCGCCTTCCATTTTTTCCATTTTTGCTAAGAGTTTCTCCAGGATGCACATTACAGTGTCTTTAAACGCGTCCATCTCTTTCCTTAGTATCGCCAATTGATTTTTCTGGTCTCCTGTGGTATTCATCACTAGCGTTTTTCCTGTACCTAGGACCACATTACCATACATTTTTTTCAGCCCCCTACCTATCGCCTTCCTCCTTCTAATAGGGGCTGTGCCATTGGTCAGCTGACTGTCTACACGGGTTTTCTGTGGCTTAGGCGGTGGCTGATTATCAGGGTCTAGATTACACACCTCAATTTCATCTGAATCAGATTGTACACACCCATTTGCATGAACTATGTTAGCCTCATAATTATTTGGAGTCACCGTTTTTGTAGGTTTGTTAGGTTCTTCAGTATTAACTACAAGCGTGCTCAACCGACCATGTGTAATACTTTCCTCCACTAAACTTATTTGTTCCTCAATCTCCCCCATAGCTCTAGTGAGGTAGGTTTTCAGCGACTGCTGCCCACCCATACCAGTACTTGTACCCATTTAGCTGGTCGATTCCGCCTTTCTTTTGCCCATATTTTCCTGCACTTAGACCTACCCCTTTATCGCAAATCTATACTTATAATGAAGGTCAGGGAAAAAAGGACATCTACAATGCTGGCAGTGATAAGAATACCAGTCGTTCTAAAGCCCAGAATCCTAAGTGCTAAACCAATATCCCTGCAACAAAGAGTGCACAAAATTAAAATGCAATTCAAATACAATATAGTGTCCGGTTTTCATTTATTATGAGGAGCTAGTGGCCAGATGATATAGAACCAGGTATTCTTCAAGCCTCACGACTCTCCAGATCAGTCACGTTTTCTAGTATTTATATACAGTTTGCGCATTACCTTGTCAATTGTCTAAATCTTCACCAGCGAGCGCCTTGACTGACACTCGTAAGAGATGTGGCCCAGCCCAGCCTCCTCCGGACGATGACGGACGCAGGACGGGCCTGCCCTTGGCCCGGGCTTCGCCCGCGCGTGTCCCGCGCCACGGGAGCCCTCCGCGATATTTACGTGACAGGAGAACCGGCAGAGGCTGCACCTCTCGCGGGACCACACTGCCCTCTGGGAAATGTAGTTCCAAGCAGATCGCGGCCCGCGTTCGAGTTGCAGCACAATCACCCCCACAGGTCCGGTAGCGGCAGCAGATGAGAGCATGGTCCCCCAGGTGAGACCAGTGATGGAATTAAAATCCGGGCTTGGGGGCGAAGGGGTTAAAAAGGCTGCTTTTGAATTAACAAGCATTTGCAATACAATAGATCTCGCAATTACGAGAGTTTGATGTATTGTCATTTACAATGGCAAAAGCTCAAACTCTTGTAAATGCTAGACTTATTTCACTTCAAAGAAGCAGCCCCCATTGTCCGGGGATGCTTGAAAGTGAAAGCGGGCATGGCCGCCTGAAAAGCACGTTGTGCCTGCAGTAGGAGAAACCTATTAAAGAGTGCTACAAGATATACCGAGTTGCATCCGAAGTAAAGGGGCCAGTCGCCGTGGGTGTTTACAAATGCAGACAAGGGGGTACCAGGGAGGGACTAACAGCCCTAACAACAATTCACAAGCCAGCCTTTACGAAGGACAATGACAAATATAGGCGAGCAAGTGGGCCGAGCTTATCTTCTATACTCCACCACAAGAAGTCTCGCATAACTGCTTTAGAAGAAAGGTACAAGAACATGTCACAAACCACAGACAAAAAGGGTGATGTTTTGGAGAATGTATGGAAGAAAGTAGAAATCTATTTCAGAAAGAAGATGATTTACCCTAAACTCAGACTAGATAGCTGACACCAGGGGAAAGTTTATGTTTACGAAAGGAGAAAAGCAAAAAGGACTCAAGACATGTAGGGATTAGTAGCTACGAACACACATTCGCATTGACATGGGGATCTTGGCAAATATTACAGGGAAATGAAAGTGCAATTGCAGGGGCTTTCTACATTTGTGGACAAAACGCTTATTTCCTGTTGTCAGCTGATTGGGAAGGAACTTGCTATTTAGGCATACTAATTCCAAAAATGTATCATGCTACATGTTTAGATGAACTAAATCTAACATTGGCCCATGGACAGAAACGTAGTGTAGAAACTGGAACTCGGCTAGTAGGAGATATATTTGAAGCAATTCTTTCACCTCTAGGTGTCATTGTAAATAATGATAAGATATGGAAATTCAACACAAAAAGATGATGGATGGAATGTTGAACATTGTCAAACATTCACCCTAGTCACAGGTCTGGGTTTAATCCATCGTGATTTTGCTCACCACCCCACCCCAGTTCAGACATAGCCATATGCAAATCAGTCTTGACACTGTGCCTCATGGGAACAGTCCGGACCGAACTGGGAACCTAAGTGGGAAGGGTATGCCCAGACATGGGTCCCGTGCTCACTACGCCACTGGAGTCTAGCTAACCTGGCTGATGAGGGTTGAAAGCCCGAAACCGGTCCTAGGATGCTTGTTTCCAGTCCAGGGAGGACCTGTCTTGGCAGTTCTGGCTGGACTTTTCCCATGGGGCACAGGTTGAATACTGATTTGCATATGGCTGGGTTCAAACTGGAATGGCACGGTGAGCAAAAAAACGACGGATTGAGGCCCAGATCTCTGCAGTGGGGTGAATGTATGACATTGTTCTGCATTCTGTCCATCAACTGTTGTTTTTGCAAGATATGGAAATTCGCCAAAGTATTTATTAAAATGGTGACCAGCACATCTGGAGCTTTGCTAGTGATTTACACAGAAGTAGTTGCTATAAAGTCCATGTTTTTGCAAGACTTTCTTGCTTTAGACATATTACTTACAGAGAAGGAACGAGACTATTGGATGTTGAAATTAACTCACTGCTGTTCATACATACCTGCTGAAAGTAAAGAAATAGAAAGTAATACAAAGAACATTTCAGGTTTAGAACCCAAAGTGCACAAATTGTAAACACCAATGGGCCAGATGTATCAACATTGCATTTTGTGAGTTTATAATAGTGAATTTTACTGATTCGCTATTATAAAGTCGCAAAATGCAATGTATGTAGGTTTCGCAAAATCAATAGAGATTCCTACATATTGCTTAATAGTGAATCGCAATTTGCGATTCGCTATTAAGGATTGCCTTCCAATTCATTCCTATGTGCCTAAAGGCTCATAGGAATGAATGGGAAGGCATTCGCAATTTGAGATTTCCAAATTGGTAATCGCAAGATGCTAATGCAATTCAAGGGTGCAAGGGGGCCAAAAGACCACTCTGAAACATCCCAAAAAGGGCATGTATATGCACCACATGGCACTTGGAAAAATGCAATTTGGTGCATTTTTCCAAAGATTTGCAAATTACCACCAACTTGATGGCAAAAAAGGTAATCACAAAAATTATGATTCCCTATTTTGCGAATACCTTTTGGGGTGATACATCCCAAAAGGCTGTTTACCATTCGCAAACGGGCCGATTCATTGGCGAACGGTAAAAGGCTTGATACATCTGGCTCCAAGTCAAATTTTGGGAAAGGATTGAGCACCATTGTGAATTGGTTTTCAACAGCAGGGGAAGGTATATTGAAAGCTATATTAATGCCAATAGCAAAAGTTAGACTTTGGCTAATATTTCTTTATGCTCTATTACTAAGTCGCAAATATTTCTTACGAAAAAAACAGAAAAATCTCCAGAAAACATACGAAAGTGATTTGAGAATGCATGGTATTATGAACAATGACTACATGAAATCTCTAAAATGTAGGGGGATAAAAAGAAAAGGACAGGACTTAACTAATGACCAAAGTTTATTCTGAAACAAATGTGCATGTGAAACCTCATTGAGTGATGATTTAAAAATCATCAGATGGGAGGGACTTTTAAAGTCAAACGTTTTCATAAAAGTTGCCTTGGTAAACAATGAAGAAAATGTGCCTGACTTTAGAAAATGTATTTAATTTTATTGTATTTTAAGAAAAGAAAACGGGAAACAGAGAAAATGAGTCTTTGAAATGTGTAAAATAAATAATGTAGCTTTAACCATAAGAGAAGATGCTTTATGAATGTGTAAAAATAAATGTGCAGCTTCAATAAATAGTAGGCTCTCATACCTAATGCGCTAATAAGACTGGGCCTGAAAAATATTTGTTGACTTCTGCTTGACATTAAAAATAAAATGCCTTTCAACAACTGCTGACCAAATACTCTAACAAGAAAATTGTTCACGCCTTCAAAATGTGCTGCTCTAAGAGAAATGTATTCTTTTGCTTCCTAACACCAATTGGGTTCCCTCATTTCACTAAACAATGTATTCTACTATATTTTATATTGATTAGAAAATTAGTAATGTTGAACTTATTGAAGATATTTATTCATATGGTCTCATCAAGACTTACTGATAGAAATGTGTCATTGCTTTAGACTAGCGCTTTGTCCATTCAATAAAATATTGACAACAGCTAACAGAATAGGCCTGCAAAAGTTCTCATGAGAACTTTTCCTACTGTATCTAGTGAAAGACATATTAAAAACTTTCAGATAACTCCTCACCGGTGTGCATTTTACTGTGAGAACTGGGAGGAGAGACAACAGACATCATCAGAAGACCCATTTCAATTGGATGAACCATGCTGGATGTTGCAAATGCTTTATGTATCCATATATACATGTTCCTAGTTGCAGAGAATAATGCCATTCTTTCTTTTCCCATGCAACCCTACCTTTGATGATTTATACATTAGTTGTCTTCCTTATTCTTGCCCAGATTGCCTTGTGCTACTTCTAACAGCAATTTCCTATTATCCTGATCTTTTGACCTGTAGATTTTCTTTTGCAGCTCATGATAGCTCCTGCTGTGATTACTTCTCTTTGATTTAATTAACAAGTTGCTACTTCAACTTGTAAGGAAACTTGGCTAATGTTCCTGAACTACTCTTTATGAGGGGTTCATTCTTTAGTTAACTAAATGCTCCATAAGCTTGCTCTTTTCCAAGAGAAATCTTTATGGGTTCCTCTTTAGGTTAGGACCCTTAGATTAAGATAGGGCCTATTTTCTTTATGGAACACACTGTCTATATAATGCTGATTCAAGCTAAACCTTTTCTTGATATTTCTGTAAATTGACTAACTTGATTAAAAACAACAACAAAAATATGAATCTCTTATTGAGAAATAAAGTCTTAAAATGATTCCGAACCTTTCATCATTGATTGAACATATAGGGGGTCATCCTGTCAGAGAATGGGGCCGCCGAATATTGGTGCGGGGTTCCAGTTTGTGACATTCGGATATGCCCGCCACACTGGTGGGCACATCCTGCATTCTTGACATTGCGGCGGGCGGTACTCTCAGCACCGCCCACCGCGATGCCAAGAAGGCATGTTGTGCACTTCCATGCACAACGTGGCAGGCACCGCGTGGTGCCTGACATGTTGTGCATGGAACTGCAGGGGGTACCTATAGGTACCCCCCATGTGCACACCCCACCCCCCAGAATCGCTGGGGGCCCGCTATGGGCCCCCAATGGCAAAAAATGCCTGCCTTTCCGTGGCGGCAACGGCACAACCCCGCTGCAATGCTAATAAGGATGGCAGTGTCTCCCAGACACCGCCACCATGTTTGCAGCTTTTCTGCCCGATCCACTTTGCGACCTGGCGGAAAACCGGCGGGCAGTCTTTCCGTCCGCTGGGATCCCCCCGCCATGGTAATGTGGTGGGGGAAATCCTAAGCGGCGGAGGTTTTCAGCGAGCGGATCGCCACTGCCATACAGGCAGTTGCAAACCGCCCGCTATCCAAATTTCCCCCTAAGTTACTGAAAGTTAATGATTATATTTGAAATTAAATTTGTTACAGCTCCATTCTGCCACAGGAGCCAAGGTCCGTTGGCCTGAAGATGAAGGAATGTCAAAAATAGGAGGCTCCCCCTCGAACAAAAAAAGACTGTCACTCACACCCTCGTCACCAGCAGACTTGACTACCGCAACGCACTCTATGCCGGAATCAACAAAAACCTCACCCGCAAGACACAAAACATCCAGAACGCTTCGGCAAGACTAATCCAGAACCTGCCAAGACACTGCCTCATCTACCAGCACCTGCACACACTCCACTGACTCTCCATCGAGGCTAGAATCACCTTCAAGATTCTCACTCAAGCACACAAAGCCCTCCACAACACCGGACCAGCATACCTGAACAGCTTACTCAAATTCCACGCACCCCAAAGCACCCTACCCTACAATCAGCCCAGCTCTCCCACGCCGTGGTCCCCTGCACCAGGAAGTCCAGATCGGGAGGCTGCTCCTTCTCCTTCCTCGAGGCCAGAACCTGGAACGCCCTCACGCTCCACCTCAGACAGAGGACATCACTCCCCATCTTCATGAGAAACCTCAAAACATGGCTCTTCGATAGACCTCCTCCTTGATGGACTGGATCCTGCACCTCCCCTTCACCCCAACGCCTTGAGACCCTTACAGGTGAGTAGTCGCGCTCAACAAAGCCATGATTGATTGATTTGATTTACGTGCTTGGGTCTGCACTGGTCATCAATTGCCCTCCCAAAGTTTGGGCGCTAGCAGTAAAAAAGGCATTCCACGTGATTTATATGTGGTATTAAAAACTTCTATCATACCATCATTCATTAAAAAAACTCAGAAGTTAATAGTTGGATTCTTAAAAGACAACACTTCCTAGTAGGTGATGACTTAAGATTTCCACATCTTTTACTGTGTTTAAAAGCTATTTTATAGCAAAAGAAAACTTATGGTGAAACTTCTCTTGCTTTGTTTCAAATAAGCAACTTGACTCCCAAAAATGTCACCATTCGTTGTTATAGCCAGAGCTACCAAATTGGGAACTGGGGAACAGAGAAATTAGGTTCGGGTGTAGGTGTTGGCTCAGCAACCAGTGATTCTGGGAAAATCACTTAATTCCCCTGTGTATACAAAAAATAATGTGAACCTTGAGTTATGTAACTGGTGATCTTGTAAAGTGCTCCCCTACTTCTGGATTGAGCTTGCGCTATGTAAAACTGCAGAAAAAGATGAAGGGCAGCAATATTACCTTTTTCTTTTCACCGTACAAAAAGTCCATATGGATGCTTTTGTGGCCAACCAGTAAAAAGTTAAATGTAAATAGCAACTTTTCTAGCGTGAGACTATTGTTACTGTCATAATCAAGTGAGTATTCAATTTTCTTTTTGTATAGACACACAAAATGGGCACAGGTATTTTAATGGGTATGCTACCAGAAGAATGTCAGCTGACGGAGGTATTGACTTAAATATTCTTTACAAACATATCACCCCCAATGGAATTAAAAAAGAAAATCTGTTCCCAACGTCAAAACGTTCACTTATTATACATTTATAAATTATATTTATGGCATGACATTTATGTCAGAAAATATTTTTGGTCAAAGAAATTATGAAATATATAGCCATATCATGTAAAATATGTTATTGTTATTTAATGCGGTAAGAAAACAAGTTACTACATTGTTTTCTTTCATATATTTTCATTCTTAAAATTATGAAAATGTTAATAAATTCAAGGTGGTAGTAGAGTTAAATTATACCATTCACATAGCAATCTTAAGCATGTCTAAAGCTCTTTGTGGGCTTGAGCACACAATAGTAGCTGGGTGGGTGTCGAATGTCCACACAATATCTATTGCACTCCCTGTGTAGCTAGTGCAAAACATCCCCTTCTCGGACAATGAGAGACATCAGGATGGAGCGATATATGTATTGAATAATGTACAAACCAGAAATATCAACATGCATCCAAAGATGAATAAACTGACATGGTAGAGAGCCCCCAGACCCCATCACTACCAATTAGGCTACAGACATCTTACAGGTCCAAATAGCTCTCTCCAATTCTACATGCTCGTGTATTCTACAGCAGCACTGATGATAATGTTCTAAAAGTTTTACAAATGTAGATGGTGAAGTACCTCCACATGAATTGTGAAATAACAGCTACAGCAGCAAGGGCTCTCACTCATACATGTGGACAGGTAAGCATATGGGGAAGTATGCATTCATGCATGTAAACTCGTGCAACGCGCGCGCGCACACACACATATACAGAAACACACGTATACATACACACACAAACCTACGCACACACGCTTCCACCCACTTACGTTATGTAAGTGCAGCTATTGGGTAATAATCATGCAAACTGAGAGAGGAAGGGACGTCAGAAGCCCATGTACAGCTGCGAATGGCTTCAGATCACCACGCTACACGTCTAACCTGAATGGGTTTATGTAGCCGTGCTCCATTCTTTCCTCCACTGCACCAGGCCTTCGTGTCCTGTTTCCATTGCATTAGATCTTCAGCTCTCATCCTCCTTACCCTGTTACAGGTTGGCCTCACTCTGGACCTGTCCGCTTTGTAAGAGACCTAGACAACATGGACAGTGAGCATGCTACTCCCTAGGGAGTGCTTGATTGGATCAATGATGAGTTGCAATGCAGTATATGTGATTAGGGTTAGCTTAGAATTACAGCCAAATTGGTCCTTTAACTTCGACATCAGTTGCTGTGCTTAATAGAGAAGTGGAGTATGTGAGAAGCATTTTAGTGATGTGCATAATAAGAAGTGAAATATACACCACGAGCTACTGTAATCGCATAAGTGCACTTATTTTTCTAAGTAGAATGAAGTAGAGTGAGTGATACTAGTGCATGTAGTTGCGTCCATCATTTTTGAGTGTTTTGGTTTTTGGGTGGGAATGGTTCTGATTTCTTTGAACTACTTATTGACAAAGTTGTTACCAGTGTTCATTCGTTCTATCTGGAGTACAGCACCGAAGCATATGCTCAACCCTACTTTACAGTCATTGAACCACTTACAACTCAGGATGACTTGGTTGCACTTATATTCAGGCATCTAATGACCAAAACTAGACCTGGAGCTCTTTAAATCATAATTCATATCCTTTGAACACATTCATTTCTGAAAACAGGCACGCACTGAGTTTATATGACAGCTGTACATATTGAACTAATAACCCATATTCACAATGTAGAACCCAAACCACAGAAGTCTATTGTAAACCCGAAGTACCTGCTGGCAGCGCAAAAACCCCTGTGAATGGATGAAGGCCCATCTAAAACATATGTGCTTCATAGGTTTTCAGAGTAAAGTGTTTACTTTTCATAAGATAACTTTCTGTGTTATTTCCATTAGGCAGTTCTTTTTCAGGGTACAAGATACCGCGGAGCAGGGTGTAGGGAGTGTACATATCGGTGACCCAGCTGTTTACATGTCTTCTCTTAAATTCTGCAGTCACTCATGGTGGCATCAACACTGCTGAATAGCTCTTTCTCTTCCTTTCCCTAGCACCAGGTTTCTCATGAAAGACTTTGTTAGGCTGAAAGTGGGTTTATTGAATTCGCTAGTCTGGCTGGCTAAGAGGCATACCTCAGGTTAGACTTTCACTACTATTTCCTTAAAGGATTTTGGGCCAGGTGTATCAACATTGAATATTGCGAGTCCATAATGGCGAATTTTACCGATTCACTATTATGGAATCGCAAAATGCAATGTATGTAGGTTTCGCAGAAAAAAATTGTGATTCCTACATATTCCTTAATAGTGAATTGCAAATTGCGATTTGCTATCAAGGAATGCCTTCCCATTCTTTCCTATGGGTCTAGAGGTCCATTGTAATGAATGGGAAGCCAGCTCAAATAGATATAAAATATCAAAGCAAGAACTTCCCGTAAAGAGTAGTTCAGGAAGCTCAGTAGAATCTCAATGCAATAAGGTCAGGGTCTGGGTAAATGGGTAATGAAAATAAATGGTAGGTGGCAATGGTAGAGCTACTTTAGGAACACACACAATTTTAGACTTCACATTTCATACATTTTTAAAATGTTTCCCATCTCGTCTTCTGTCATCCAATCAGCGTTTGGTGCTCTCCTGGGAACAGCATCACTCCTCATCTTCTCACACGAAAGCAACAGTTCTTAGATGATAATGTTGCACTCTCAATAATATTTTATCAACTATGCCTTCACGTGTAGTATGCTTCATTCAGGCTGGCTTTCTTACATGTGTTAGATGTTATCTAATTCTCAAATATCAGCTTTTAACTAGTAAACTATGTAAAAGTCTAAACATCTATTTCATAAAAGGAAAACATTTCTGCTGGATCATCATGGAGGGGGGAAATAAGAAAGTTAGGAATTCACATTTTAAACTTTGCAATTCAATAGAGACCCTGAACTGGTTATAAGATACAGTTATATCAGGGCTGCTTCGAAACTAGAGGACCAGGTGACTCTAGTTTCAGCTACCTCTGTCACTGGCAGACAGAGTGGTGGTCATTGTTCCCTGTAAGCTGCGCGCCTGCGTGCCCACACACCCCTCTCACCTTGAGCGCGCAGTGTGGCGTTTGAAGTGTGCACAGTGGCAGATAAGTTCAGCAGCAAGGGCCTCCTGCACTTGCTACATTTCTTTTGTTAAAAGGGCGCGGCCGTGGGGGAGATTGTCTGCCTTTGTAAAAGTATTCATGTTAATCGCAGTGCCCAATAATGCATTGCAATTAACATGATTACTTTAACAAAGACATGCAATCTGCCCCACAGCTGTGCCCTATTAACAAATGAAAGGCAGCAAGTCTACAATCACGACTTGTGCTTTCAGGTGATTGTGAAAGCACACGTTGTGCTTCTAGACTTTCTGCCTTTCTTTTGTTAATAGAGCAGGGCAAATTGTGTGTGAAAAGAATACCTGGGGCAAGATTATAACGCAACATGGCTGGACAAAACAGGACAACACAACAACAGCAACCTCTGGATTGGACTATTTTTGTACCTCAGCAGTGACACTACTTTTGGGGAACTTTGACATTATAAAATATCTACAGAAGGGTAAATTTTCATACTGCGCATTGCAGGATAGGTTGTTAGTAATCATTCCTTCATCAAACCCCTGGAGATGGAATTGATATGTGTATGTAAACACATTTAATTTGATTCAGTGTGTGAAGAACTGTCGTGTTTTACACACACACCACTGCCTGCTTCCTTTCTTTACAGTTGGTTCCCTCCAGCCACTTGACTCTGAGCTCTACACTTTTCTGTTTCACTGAAATTAATGTATCTCCCTGTGTCTCATATAAAGCACTTCACCTGTGGTGACGGGAGGGCTTTAAGTGAGCTGGGTCCTGCCCGTTTTTGCCATCAGCCTCAGAATGAAAAAAAATCAATCTCTGCAGCAGTGCCACCCTACACTGCCTTTGATGTAACTAAACAAAGACATGTTATAGTACTTTCAGACCTGAAGCATTTTTAATGTTATATACAACAAAGCCATGGTTGTTGCCTATTTATCTTAAGCAACTAACAACCATTGGCAAAGTAAATAGTCCTGGCTTGTTGTAGGTGTAATGTTACTTGTTATATTATATATCTGAATGCAATGACAAATGCGGAAAAAATACCTGTCGGGCGTCACACTATGCTAAGCACAGATTTTAAGCTTACTGTGCCTTTAAGCCACACCCTAATTACATCGGCATGCCCCTTTGAGAGACCCCCCAGTTATTTCGTCCCACTTAAAGCCCTGAGTGACGGCGTGTGATACTAGGCTCCTTGAGAAACCCACTGATTGAGCAGAATAATACCAGTGGAGCAGCACACTGTGCTAAGTACAGATTTTTAACTTGTATTTTAAATCACTCCCTTAATTACATTAGCCACGCCCCTATGAGAGTCCCCACGTTTTTTCATCCCACTTAAAGCCCTGACTACAAGCATGACGTGCTTTGATGTGCCATCCAGTGGTGTCAACAGACTTACTTCACGGTTGTGACTCGCTGCAGGGGAGAGTGAACAAACACAGGTATATTATTGTTTCAAAAGGACCAGCTGCAAAGTTCCTTGCCTCCTGCAATTTTCAGGCAATAATAAATATGTCAAGATAACTCTGGTGATTAACAGCTAGATTCATCATAGTCCCGTTTTGCGAGTCCTTAATAGTGATTATTTAGGAATCGCTATTAAGGACTTGCAAAACGGGATTCATGTAGGAATAGCAAAAAATATTGCGATTCCTACATCATCCTTATTTGCAATTAGCAAAGGCCCATAGGAATGAATGGGAAGTTATTCCTTATTTGCGATTAGCAATTTGCTAATCGCAAATAAGAATGCGATTTCAAGGGTGCCAGGGGTGTCCATGTAGCCTGATGTTGCGCACACACATGTCCAAAGGACATGTGTGTGTGTAACATACGTTTTCGCTATTTACCACAAAGTCAGACTTTGTGTTAAATAGCGGTTGGATATTGCGAATTAGCATATTTTAAAAGTTTCATGAATTGCATTTAAGGAATCTCAAATAGAGATTCCTTAGATGCAATTCCTCGCAAATATGTGATTTTGCAAATAGCGATTTTTGCATCTGGGATGATGAATCCCAAATGCAAAAATTGCGCTCGCAAAGGGCCAGATTCTGAGAATCTGGCCCTTTGCGAGACGATTTTTCGTTCATGAATCTAGCTGTTAGATCTGCCTGGAGAGAGATAGGAATTTGCCTTAGTGGAAGTTTTAAGGTAGTGCAGAGGGTTAATATGCCTGCAGCAAAGAACATGTACCATGCAGATCACAAAGTGCATAGAATGAAAATTGGTTAGCGGGTTACTACTTTTATCAGAGAGATAATTTTGTTACTTGCAGTTTATAAGTTAAAATCTTAATATAGAACAGTAAAAGAGCTTCATGCATACTGTAAGGCATAGATTAGAGCGTTATGATTTTTTCCCCAGCATTCATTGTCCTAATGTTGCTAAAAGGGTTCATTTGTGTACAAAGCGATTCTTATTAAAGAGAAATTCTAACCATGGGTTTCCATTTAAATTCCAAGTTTGTTCTTCTCCAGACAAAGCACTCTTACACTATACTGCCAACCAGAATTAATGACATGTCACTTCTTCACCTTGCAGTCCTCTGTCATATGTAACATTTCTTACACACTGATTTGCATACCTATGATTGATTGTCTCTGTTTAATGTGTCAATCAATCAATCAATCAATCAATCATTGACACTTATAAAGCGCGCTACATACCCGTAGGGTCTCAAGGCGCTGGGGGGGGGGGGGGGCGGTGCCGCTACTGCTCGAACAGCCAGGTCTTCAGCTTCTTCCTGAAGGAGAGGTGGTCTTGGGTCAGGCGCAGGTCGGTCGGGAGGGAGTTCCAGGTCTTGGCGGCCAGGTAGGAGAAGGACCTTCCTCCTGTAGTCGCTCTTCGGATGTGGGGGACGGCGGCGAGGGCGTGGTTGGCTGATCGGAGGTGGCGTTTGGGAGCGTAGAAGTTGACTCGGCTGTTGAGGTAGCTCGGGCCTTGGTCGTGTAGGGCTTTGTGTGCGTGGGTGAGGAGGCGGAAGGTGATTCTTTTGTTGACGGGGAGCCAGTGAAGGTCTTTCAGATGTCCGGAGATGTGACTGGTTCGTGGGATGTCGAGGATGAGTCTGGCTGAGGCGTTCTGGATCCGCTGGAGTCTCTTCTGGAGCTTGGCGGTGGTACCGGCGTAGAGGGCGTTGCCGTAGTCCAGTCGGCTGGTGACGAGGGCCTGGGTGACGGTCTTCCTGGTCTCGGTGGGGATCCACCAGAAGATCTTCCGTAGCATGCGTAGGATGTTGAAGCACGCCGAGGAGACGTTGTTGACTTGCCTGGTCATGGAGAGGGAGGAGTCCAGGATGACGCCCAGGTTTCGTGCATGGTCAGTCGGTTTGGGTGCGGTGCCCAGGGCGGGGGGCCACCAGGAGTCGTCCCAGGCGGAGGGTGAGGAGCCCAGGATGAGGACCTCCGTCTTGTCCGAGTTCAGTTTCAGGCGGCTGGTCGTCATCCACTCGGCTACCTCTGTGTGTGCAATGTAAAGTACACCCTACACTGGTATGAGTGGCGCTATAAATCGAATTAAGTACAGCTCAGAGAGAGGGTAATGAAGACTTGAGCGGCACTGTTAAAGGGTAATAGAGAAGGAATCACTGGCGGAGGTGGTCATTGAGGGGTGCCAAAAAACATTGTTACAAAGGGTGCCAACAGCGCTAAGGACAGCCCTGTGTGGGCATATTGTTTGCCTCTGAGAAAGTATTCATGTTAATTTCAGCACATGACTGGTGCTGAGATTAACATGAATACTCACACAATCTGCACTGATATTTGTTGATGCACCCACATGCGCGGTTGGGTTACTGGCGCACATAACATTGGCTGCAGCGCACAGAGACTTTATACTGTTGCACACAGAGGAAAAAAATTAAAGGGAACTTTGGTGGTGGTCATGAAAATGATAGTGCTGCACACATTTCTTTATCAATTTATCAATATGCCAGTTAGTCTGATGCTGTTTTTCAAAACACTCAAATCCCACATGATTGCTCTATCTTGAGCAGGGAAAAAGCCTCGAACCAGTTGGGAAATGCTCACACTCCCATACAACCAAGAGTGGTTGGCGCTCCAGACTTGTACTTGTACTTTCTGTGCGCTCAGGCACAATTTGCTCACTACTGGTAGAACCCCCCAAGCTCACACATCAGAAAGAGATGACGCATAACCCATCCCCCTTAAAGCCATTCTGCCACACATGCATGTAGACGTGATGTGTGAGGAGATCAACACCATTTGTTGCACTAGGAGGGCATGGAAGGCACTTGGTGGGCATGCGTCCAAGACCCCGCTATATGCACCAGCTTTCCCACTGCTGCATTGCCCAGCCATTTTGGTCATACACAAGAATGGAGCAATAGCTATGCTCGAAGAGGCAGAGCTGAAGACAATGAGAGATGTTTACCCCAGGGCAAATGTCATAGATCTGGTTGATGTGCTGCAAACCCATTGCCAGACCCACTCTTGACGTTCATACACTACCAGCTACAGGCTGCCCTGTGGGTGCTATATCCCACATTCCCTGCTCGACCTCCTGCCCATGGGTCACTTCAGAACTTGCTCACTAGGGCCACCCATAGGAACCTCATCATTAAATTGTATAATGCATCAGAGAGAGATAGGATTGCCGACCAGAACACACTCTTAGTTAAGTAGCACACCATGCTTGATCCACGGTTGAGTTCGGCAGATTGGAGTTTCTGTTGCACACTGCAGGTATGCTCACATACAATTGCAACATGGATATTATACATTTCAAATGCTTGCAGCAAATGCACTATACTCCTACCAAATTGTTTGGATATGGGCTCAGGGCAGATGCGAACTGTGAGCGATGTGGGGATGTAGAGGCGGACTTCATACATCTGGCCTGGTTATGTGCTGCAGTTTGACATTACCAGAAGCAAGTAGCGAAATTCTCACAGATGTGGTAATGGAGCCAGTGGAGTGCAGCTCTTAGATATGCTTGTGTGGCCTCATTAAGCCTTTGCAACCGACCAATCGTAAACTGGTGGCAGTGGCCCTACTATTGTCGAAAAGGAGGGCGGCTATACACTGGAGAAAAAAGACAGTCAAAAAAACTAATCAGTGGCTCTGTGACATGGCATACTGTAGAGATCGCTGGAGCTATATGCTGAGAAACTTCCATGGCTCTCCCAACTGAAAGACATCTAGAGCCTGTTTACCTGCTCCCTTTTATCAATCCCACAGGAGTCCTAGTTGGTTGGGTTGCTCCAATATTCCAGGAAATGGTGGCCTAGCTGCAATCTACATGAACTAGCATCTATGACATAGACGTAATTTCAGTGAAACCGAAACTGAAATGAGCCAAGAGGCCAATTTCAGTGTCAGTTTCTACGTGCTCAGGGGGCTATCTCAGCCCCCGGGCACGTAGAAAGACAGGAGAGGTATCATTGGAAAGGGGAGAATCTCCCCTTTCCAATGGTTCCCTTCTCCAGTGGATCCCTGCTTGGGGATTGACCCAGGAGGTCGATCCCCAAGCAGGGATCCACCCAGTAGACACCAGGGAGGGAGGAGCGGCACCTTGGGCAAGGGCTTTTGCTCCCCCCAAATTGCTTTGGTGTAATTTAGTCTTCCCCCCCCCCTGGGGTGCAGATGGGGCAGTAGCCCCTAATCTGCCCCCCCCCCCCCCGGGGATAAAAATCCCACTAGACCCCAGGGATAATATTTAATTGCCGCATCTCACAGATGTGGTAATGGAGCCAGTGGAGTGCAGCTCTCATATATGCTTGCGTGACCTCATTAAGCCTTTGCAACCAACCAATCGTAAACTGGTGGCAGTGGCCCGGCTATTGGCGAAAAGGAGGGCGGCTATACACTGGGGAAAATGACTGTCAAAAAAACTAATCAGTGCCTCTGTGACATGGCATTCTGTAGAGATCAGCTGGAACTACATGCTGAGGAACTTCAATGGCTCTCCCAACTGAAAGACATCTAGAGCCTGTTTACTGCCTGCCTTTTATCAATCACACATGAGTTCTAGTTGGTTGGAGTGCTCCAATATTCCAGGAGATGGTGGCCTAGCTGCAATCTACATGAACTAGCATCTATGACATTGTATGGCACATGTGATTTGTAACATTGCATATAGCAATTGTTGGCATAATGTTTATGCTTGTTGTATAAGATGAAAAAATCCATTAAAAAGAATATACAAAGAAACAAATCTTGCATTTCAATGCTTGAACTATTCATTGCCTCATTAAGCAACACAAATTAGTTACATGTAGTAGGGATCTTTATAAAAGAGGAAACATTCTGTGAGAATGCTTGAAACTAAATAAGCAAATTATTTGTTCATTTATAAAAAAGTTCATAGTGTGGGCAGTCAGTCAATGAACTTTATCTGATTCTTATAATATAAGATCATGAAAGTACAGATGAATACAATTTAAGACCTCAATCAATGCAGAATCAAAAATTATGTAAGTATCAGTATAAAGATAAAAAAAACAAAGTTATAACAATCACAGTTAAAAAACAATTATTAAGAACTGTTTGAAATTCATTCGCTAGTATTATACAGCCGCCTGATCTTCCTTGATTGAGTTAAAAGAGACGCCACTGAGAAGCAAACCATAGGATTAGGCAGGGATTGTAAAAAGAACATTGCTACACGACATTGTTTAAAGTGAAGTTTGTGCAACAGGGGCAGAATGGTGTGGTCAAGAAGCAAACTCTTTTTTGTGCATTCAGCATTTTCTATTCAAGCTTGTTTTTCAAACACTATTGCTTTCGCCATTTTTTAGGCCGAGTACGAGTAAAAAGTTTTTTTGCAATTTTATGCATTGTAAATATGTTATTTAATCAAACTTTGCACATTTATTCTGAGCATTAATTAAGAACCAGCATTATTTTCCAGTTAGTTTGAAATCTGCTTACGAAATGAACACCAGCGTGTAAACTCCCACTCACCGGACTCTAGGGAGCAGGTCAGTGCAAGAGCAAAATACAAGCAGCCTCACACAGCGGAGCTTCCAACACTGTCGGCACATCAGCTGCTTACGAAAGTGGGCCGGAGATCAGAGGCCCTGGGAACCAGATTGGGACTGATCCTCATCCGGCACAAAGTCTGCAGAATCTGAAAACAAGCATTATACGGGATGTTTGGCCACCCTACAGTGTGACGAGGGGTTCTTGGACAAAATGTGCAGAAACTGAAAGACTCTTTTGTAGGAGGGTTAGAAGTACCAAGTAAGGATATGTTAATGTGCCTTTTATGCCTTCTCATACTAACATCACAGCAATGTACACACCTACCGGTAATTGCGCCATTAGATACTAAAAACATCTGTATGCGGTAAAATATGTACGATCCAGCGGTTTCGGAGGTTCAGTGGAATTGCCATGAATTCAGAGGAAGTTTACTTTGAATGAAAACTCATAACATTTACAGCTACCCTAGGTGTATTAAAAAAAGAGACCACACCTTTTGACAGACATTATGCTTTTCACACTAACATCTACATTTCAGAAGACTCTGACACGGAGGTGGAAAAGAAAGGAGCAGCGAGTGTATCATCGCCTTTGGCCCCAAGTGTCAGTGCTCTGCAAGAAAACTCACCTGTTGCCATGGCAGCAAACATCAGCAGCGTGTTCTGCTAACAGGCGACTTGGAAAAGATAGCGATGTCAACATTAATGGCCTGACACTGGCATCAAAACCATCAAGTGACAACGGTCACTTGACCCTGCCTGCACAGCTGCTGGCAAACTTCCGTCTGCCCAAATTAATCAACAAATTTCTGTGTTCTATGGTATCATTTTTACTTCGCGAAATATATTTTATACATCAAAATACCAAATTATGAAAAATTTCTTTACATTATGTTTCAGTGAGCATCATCAATTTTTTCAATGCCCTCAACTAAACATAAACACACCTATCTAGGTGAATAATAAACAAAATACAAATATAAAAATTATATTGCTGTTGCTTAGAGATCCCTGTTTTCCAGTACCAATGCATTTCGGGAATAAATCCCTTCTTCAGGGGAGCTGTAAGAAACTGTACACACAAAAAAACGCTTAATTTTACAATACTCAGCACATTGAATGGCAGAACAGATCACATTTTACGTTTAACTGATTGTTATCAAAAGTTGCCAAATTATAAGTGAAATATCACCACCACCATGTGCGTGTTGTGAAAGAAAGGTGCACAAAAAAACAAAACATAGACATTCCATGGCCGCACATCTCCGGATACTACTCATCAACTATCTTGCAATAGAAATGCCTCTGCGAGTTCGTCTGGCGAAAACAAATATCTAGAAAATTACAATTGTATTAGTCTAAAACGTCCAACGAGGTTCACAAAAACAGTCCTAACAGTAAACCCCATAATGCATCAATCTCTCCCTCTACTAAATACTCTTGGATCAATCATGTGAATCCAAACTTCTATCCGTGAATGTTATCAAACTACTCGATGCATCAAATGATCAACTGTCCAGTCTCCTCTATTACCTTCTTTATGAGTCAGGCTCAGAACTTTGACTCGTATAAATCGCTGCAATATGGTGGACACCCTCACCTCCTTTTTCTTCTACACTAGATATCACCGTACTCCGTTCTGCAAAATGAAGTATGCTCTTGATTATGCATCCTACACAAGAATATGCTGAATCGACAAAACATGGAGTAAAACACGCTCATTACCTAGAACTACTCGGTGCTTCACCACTGCTTTAACACATCAAAAAATCACAGCAATGCCGTGGACTTCAACCCCTCCTCTCTCATTAGTTCTGCTGGTCAACAAACTCCTTTCTACAACAGTAAAAATCCACTACTAATTAAGCATCCCACATATACAATTTTTAATTAACAGAGCTTAGTATAGCAAAACGCTCATTACCTAAACCCGCCGCACTCTACCACGTTTCCGTTACTATCTCTAATGAGTGCTTCTTCTGTAAAAATGTGCCTGCAGACACATAACAAATTCATTTACCGCCTAACCGGCTTCGATGCCACCGCCTGCTGACCATCCTATATACTCTGTCACGTACCTCCGGTATGAAGCATCCACGCTGCAAAATTTGCCTTATTCTCAATTCTTGCGCATCAAGCGCATTGCATCTAATGAGCAGGCACTTACCCTAGAGTTGGAAAAACAAAAACACAGGTTTTTTGCACGCAGGTATCCGAGTGAAATTGTACAGACAGCTGAGAATAGAATGAAAACAGTACCAAGGCAATCATTGATACAAGTCAAATCTAAGATGAAAACAGAAATGTTTGTGTTCGTTTCCAAATACTCAACACAATCATCACAAATCAAAAGCATTTTGAATTCTCGTTGGGAACTATTACAACAACTAGAAGATTTTCAAGGATTATTCATTAGCAAACCCTTGTTTGCATACACGAGAAGTAAGAATTTGAAAGAGTACGTTACCAAAGCGCCAAAATCACAACCGAGACACAATGTTTAAATCCAGGAATGAGGAAATGCTACAATTGCACACCTTGCAATAATGTAATAGAGGGGTCATTCATTTTACATCCGCAAACCGGCAAGAGAGTTAAATTGAAATATCAGACAGATTGCAATTCTTCTCAAGTAGTTTACAGCATCAAATGTCCCTGCGGAAAAGTTTACGTAGGTAAAACTGAGCGCAAAGTAGAAGTGCGCTTTACTGAACACAAAAGCAGAATTCGGAATAAGACTACCACGTCAAATCTAGTCACTCACTGGATGGATATGAATCATACTATACCATAATTGCGGTTTCAGGTTTTAGAACAGATTAAATTGGAAGGTAATCTTGATAACGCCAAATGGCTCTCTAAAAGGGAGATTTGGTGGATCAATTTTCTCGAAACCATGATGCCGAAGGGCCTTAATGATAAATTAGACGTGATTTGTTTCCTATAAATAGCAATGGAGTGTTCAATACATTATCGACTCAACCAGACAGGGTAGGATCCTTATAGATGAGGATAGAAGGTGTGTTTACAATAATAGTGGTAGAGAGCAACCAATGATAAACTAATCTTACTCATTTTGTAGGATTTAAAGGGCTGAAAGTAGGAATTTGTGATGTATAAGATGCATGTACTTTGGATGTCACAACATATGTAAACAAAATATACATGATACATGTATAGCATGCAGGTTCTGGAGGCAGAACATAATAGTGTAATTTGTTTTGAAGATTCATTCACAGTAATGTTTCCTGATTTTTTGATCTTTTGATCGTTTTGTTTACTTTTTGTTTATTTTTCTATTCTTTGTGTTTCACTGAAGCCATGATGTTCAATCACATGAAAACAGGGCAGTCATTTAATGTGTGTAATTGCAAGTTTTAATGGGTTTTTGCGTTCAATAAAGTTTTTTTGCACGTTTGACTCTTGTAAGATGGCCGCCGTTTATTCACAGTTAGATGAGTCCATCATCAATGTTTATTTTTGGTAGTATTTGACTAGGCAGGAGCGTTGAATGGCATCGAGAAACCAGTTGAGAATAGGAGTCTATGAGCGTGGATGCTTCATACCGAAGGTACGTGACAGAGTATATAGGACGGTCAGCGGGCGGTGGCATCGAAGCCGGTTAGGTGGTAAATGAACTTGTTATGTGTCTGCAGGCAAATTTTTACAGAAGAAGCACTCATTAGAGATAGTAACGGAAACGTGGTAGAGTGCGGCCGGTGTACGTAATGAGCGTTTTGCTATACTAAGCTCTGTTAATTAAAAATTATATATGTGGGATGTTTAATTAGTAGTGGATTTTTACTGTTGTAGAAAGGAGTTTGTTGACCAGCAGAACTAATGAGAGAGGAGGAGTTGAAGTCCACGGCATTGCAGTGATTTTTTGATGTGTTAAAGCAGTTGTAAAGCACCGAGTAGTTCTAGGTAATGAGCGTGTTTTACTCCATGTTTTGTGGATTCAGCATATTCTTGTGTAAGATGCATAATCAAGAGCGTACTTCATTTTGCAGAACAGAGTACTGTGATATCTAGTGTACAAGAAAAAGGAGGTTACGGTGTCCACCATATTGCAGCGAATTATACGAGCCAAAGTTCTGAGCCTGACTCATAAAGAAGGTAATAGAGGAGACTGGACAGTTGATCATTTGATGCATTGAGTTGGTCATAGTAGTTTGATAACTTTCACGGACAGAAGTTTGGATTCACTTGATTGATCCAAGGGTATTTAGTAGAGGGAGAGATTGATACATTATGGGGTTTACTGTTAGGACTGTTTTTGTGAACCTCGTTGGATGTTTTAGACTAATATAATTGTAATTTTCTAGATATTTGTTTTCGCCAGTCGAACTTGCAGAGGCATTTCTATTGCAAGATAGTTGGTCAGAAGTATCCGGTGATGTGCGGCCATGGAATGTCTATGTTTTGTTTTTTTGTGCACCTTTCTTTCACTACACGCACATGGTGGTGGTGATATTTCACTTATAATTTGGCAACTTTTGATAACAATCAGTTAAACGTAAAATGTGATCTGTTCTGCCATTCAATGTGTTGAGAATTGTAAAAATAAGCGTTTTTTTGGGTGTACACTTTCTTACAGCTCCCCTGAAGAAGGGATTTATTCCCGAAATGCTTTGGGACTGGAAAACAGGGATCTCTAAGCAACAGCAATATCGTTTTTAAATTTGTATTTTGTTTAATATTCACCTAGTTAGGTGTGTTTATGTTTAGTTGAGGGCATTGAAAAAACTGATGATGCTCACTGAAACATAATGTAAAAAAGTTGTTCATAATTTGGTATTTTGATGTACAAAATATATTTAGCGAAGTAAAAATGATACCATTGAACACAGAAATTTGTTGATTAATTTGGGCAGACGGACGTTTGCCAGCAGCTGTGGAGACAGGGTCAAGTGACCGTCGTCACTTGATGGTTTTGGTCTACAGTTGAACTTGGAAGGTAGCATCCTCCTCCCCGCCCAGCACGCCCCTAGTAACAATTGATTGAATAGGTAATACGTTTAAATTGAGTTCTAAATCAGGTGTGCACTGCACAATCCCCTATTATTCACTGACACTGGCATGGCATATAGCAGACTAAAAGCAATAATCTTTGTGTTTCTTTTCAAAGCACTGTCATCAGAAGTGAAAGTTTGAAATTTTAGGGATGAGAGATACAGCTCGCATGCCAACAGACATCACAATCAACTAGGATAATGCTCAAATACTTTTTTGCCCGTAAATACCCAAACTTGATGCACGCTGAACGGTACGAGCCAAAAAGACAGTAATTTAAGACAACATAAGCCAAACTTCAGTATTTCCTTCCTTCGCATCTTTTCACAACAACAAGAACATTTACTGTCAAATTAAATCCAGAACTATTTGACCGTCACTCCTCGTTGCATTGGCTGGGGTTTGCCAGGGCTGCACAGAGTCATAGGCCGCTACAGTGTTTTTAAATGGTGCTCCCTGCATGCTGCTCATCTTGCTCCCTTCAAATAACTTCCTTGCCCTTCGCATTTGATGATCCTCTCAGGCTGAAGGACCCTGAAATGGAGGGGAGACATTGAGAGAAGATGTATATTTGACACTTTATTTACTACGAGCAGCCCGCCCCAGCGTTGCCCGGGGCAGAAGGGGGCTGGGGGCAGCATTTCAGGCTTGCGTGCACTCATGGCTCCCACCCGTACCTCCGCTCGTCCCTCTGTGCGCACCCACGGCTCTTGGCTGCTTCACTTACCTCACCCGCTGGCGTTGTCCGGGGCAGAAGGGGGCTGGGGGCAGCATTTTGGGCTTGTGTGCACTCATGGCTCTTGGCTGCTTCACTTACCTCACCCGCCGCTCCTCCCGGTGCTGCTGATTTTACCGCTCCACTGCTCCCCACTCCTCGCTGCTCCTCACCGCTTGACCGCAGCTCGCCGCTCCTCCCCACGCTCATGTCCTCTGCTCTTCCTGTTGCTCCTGAACGCCGCTCCTCCCCGCGCTCCCGATGTCATCACGCAGATGTCGCGGCCGGCGCTACTTGCAAGGCACTACTTTATTTTTATTTCTAAATTTTTTAAACAACGTATATTTTTTATTTTTATATAGCCTATGTCCTTCTGCTTGCCCTGAGGTTTTCATGTCTTGGGTGTTTGGATTGGTGGTGTACTTTTCGATTTTACCTGGCTCAAAGGACACAGTTCTCTCTTTATAATAGTAGTATAGATGGGTAATTTATAATCACATGGACCGGGCACGAAAATCCTCCAACGTCAAATGTAGGCCGTCAGGTGTCTCAACTGTGACCCGTTCCGACCCCCGTCACTATGCTTGCGACTTCTGGCCCACAATATTTGTCAGGGTGGTGGTTCAATTTAGATTTGGCCAGATTCAAATTAAAGTTCGATCAGATAACACTGATAGATTGGATTATAAAATAAATGTTGTGCACTGTTGGGCAGTAGGAGGGCTCAGGTAGACTGCGGTTATACAGTGCATGCATGTGCACTAGCCGCCACTTCAATGATGTACGGGTGGGGCGGGCGAGCATGGTCACGTTGGTTGGTGAAGGAACTTGTAGCTGCACCCATCATTGCGCAGTCACTTGCTGTCACTGACTGCAAGTCCATTGGGCTGTGCTCACAATCAGAGGGGCCAGGCATGAATATTGCCACTGCAGCTTGTGAGCTGCTGGGCTGTAACTGAGGTGGTGTTATGGTGTGCATCCCTGCAGTGCCCATTCCTAGTTCCTGCGGCCTGCGCTGCCTACACATGGCAGATCTTTCTTAACGTGCAGGCAGGAAGGGGCTGGAACAGTGGATTGTGTGGACACAGAGAACCCCTAAAATTATGCACGCCAAAGTATTACCTCAACAATACACCCCGGAGTTGATGAATCAGAGATGGTGGCAAACCTCAGTTTTATGAGGCCATGTCTTCCCGAGATAAGGCCCAACAAATCAAAATACAAGCATTTGCAATGCAATAGGTCTCGCATTTGTGAGAGTTTGAGCTGTTGGCATTGTAAATGACAATGCCTTTTATTTACGTATTGGTTTTTAAAACATAAATGAAAGGAACTGCCATTTACAATGCCAATAGCTCAAACTCATTCTGTTCTGGGATTGAACGTGCAAATAAAAATGAAGGGAATGGTGGGGAAACAGATCAATGGATGGAGACTGTTGATCCAAAATCGTTCTATGTATGTATCTATATATGTATGCATTTTTGGTGTTTTTGTTTTACACAAGGCTGGCGAGTCATTTAAAGCTGTCTTCATGCCACGCCTAGGGCCGAGTTGATCTTCTGTACCGAAATTAAATAGATTGCCAAAAACGAAGTGTGCTCGTTTTCTATTCACAATAAAACAATGTAACGAAATGCACTTTATACTCCAAAATGCAATCCCAATGTCCTTTAGCATTTGCTCAAAAAACACGCAAAGAAATGAGTGCATTTGTATTCCCTCCTGTTAACCAAGTTGCAGATTTTCATCACTTCAAAAATTATATATTTTTAATTAAATGCAACTGCACAAATTAATTTGACAACTTCACGGTTAAAATTAAAATATATCCTTTCCAAGGTGAGTTCGGTATATCTGTATTTTTTCCCTACTACTTCCGGATGGAGAGTGGGTTTTGGGGTCCAGCCGGCTCCATTACATTATAATACTAACTTTTACTTTTACTTTTAATGAGCGCGTGTTTTGCTCCAAGGTGATCATTTCCCAAGCAGCAGTGGAGGTGGCTCTGAACATTAGCCATACCATTGATCAAGGGGAAGGCTAATCAGTTCAGCTTTCTTGCTGGCAGCATACCTTTGTGGTCTTGCACATAAAAGTGAAACCTGAGAGGCTCTAGAGTTCCAGGTTCAAAGCCGCTAGTTTTACTACAGGGCTGCATGCACGCTGTGCTGCCTCCCCTGTACTTGATCTCCCGTGACCCGGGCAGCGGCGTGGTGACGTAGATGGCGAGCTCCACTCCGTGAGTGGCTAGAGGTCACACGAATGACCTTTTAATGGTCAATAAAATGAAGATGCCTTGTCTAGATTGGTTTTCCTAGGCTTTATTCTCCATTGCGATAATTTACCTCTGCTTATTGGCCTTGTCAGTTCATAGCAGGAGGCTTATTCCGCAGTAGCAAAGCAAAGGGAATACACGGATTGAAAGTCGACAAAATACATTTAGAGATGTTTCAGCGTGTGCCTTTCACCTCTGATTCAAAAAGTAGCTGGGGGCATGGTAACCAAGACACTGGTAAGAAATTGATATTTAATGGCAGGAGAGTGGCGAGTATGTAGCCTAACGGCCAGAGCTGCCGATTTAGGAGCAGGGTAAACAGGTTCGACCCTCGGCGTCAGCTCAACATCCTGTGATTCTGGGCAAATCACTTAATCTCTCCCTGTTTAACAAAAAGTAAATGTGCCTTGGGTAACGTAACTTGCGCTCATGTAAAGCGCTCCAATACCTTCTGATCGAGTTCCTGTTATGTAAACCTGAAAAAAAGCGTTAGTCTGAAGTTATCAATGAGACGTAAAACACAAGCTTCTCTGGGAAAAGTCAGCTGCTCGTTGTGAGAGGGCGGGGGCTGCCCGCGCATGCGCCCTCTGAGCCCCGGCGCCAAAGCGGAGTGCGGCATCTGAAGTCCCGGGTCCCGGGAGGGGGCCCGGGTGAAGACCAGCGCTGCGGAGGAGACACGGAACTGGGGCCCGGGTGAAGACCAGCGCTGCGGAGGAGACACGGAACTGGGGCCCGGGTGAAGACCAGCGCTGCGGAGGAGACACGCAACACGCCGAAAGAGCCCGGTGAGTGGGAGGGGAGGGGGGGTGTACGCGCGTGTGTCTGTGTGTGTTCAAATGTGTCTGTGAGTGTGTCTGTCTGTGTGCGCGTGGGTCTGCGTGTGTGTATGCAGTGTGTGTGTGCCGGTGTATGCGTGTGGCTGTGTATGTGCGCATGCGTGAGTGTGGCTGTGTGAGTGTGTTTGCGCATGGGAATGAGGCACGAGAGGGGCACGGCGCCGTGCGCGCCCACGAGGTGAAATCTGCGCTCTGCGCTCGTGCCCCTCTCGTGTCTACATTCCCAAATACGGCTGACAATAGGTCTTTCGCTGACGCTCGACCTAATAATCAGTTAAGTAAGAATAGACTCAGTAATTGCGTTTTAGGGCAGGAAGAAGCATTTAAAAGATTGATTACACAAATTCAAAAGGTGTGATATAGAAATAATAAATGCAAAAGCATAAGGTTATTGTCATAAAGGCTCTCACAAGTATATTGATAAAGAATGAAGTGCAGAATCAGAATAATTCTGAGCTCCAAATAAGCAGCAAAATCAATAAGAAAACGGACAGCATCCCTAATAAAAAATGCCTTCTGGCTCATCCCCCAAATTGATGGTTTATATACAGTTTTCATGCATAGGAATTCATCAGCTCTCCAAAGTTTTCATGGTATGAGCAAAAATAAATATATTTTCAGCAAATCAGAGCACAGTTTTATGAAACGTCATATTGCCTTGGCATGTAAGCACTACACTAGTACATGAGTATTGATTCTGCCCACTCTATGCTAATAGCATCAGGAGATGGCAGGACAAAGAAATTACATGAAAAACAGTCTGCTGTTGTGAATGAATGAGGTACAGTTAGCTAGCGGAAGGGCCTTGAGAAATGCAATATTATTATGTTTGTGTTGAAAAGATTTTCTTTGAGAACAGCAAGAACGTCAATGGACTTGAACAAACATGAGCTGCTGAAATGAAGCACAGTGAATATTCACATGGAGATATCCGTTTTGAACAAGATGGTGCATAGACCTAAATTGGCTCTAATTAGGAGGGTATTTGAGGCCATAGCTAGGTAATGTTCTGTGTCTTTGTACGCATATTATGCTGATACTTCTTAGGATAGTAGACGTTTAGACCCCTGCGCCTTCCATTCTATGCTTTATTCTCATTGTTTGCCTTCATGCTATGCAATTCTTATTTTTAGAAACGTCTGCTGAAGTTTCATTCTGACACCTTTCTCTTTGTTTTACGTATCTAATTGAAGCTTAGTTTAGTAGTTTTAGTGTAGGTTTAATTAGAGAATTAGAAATCTTCATGCATCATAGACAGAAGGATCGGACCTTTCAAGCGTTTTATTCTGCTGTGTTTCTTTTACTTTGCACCATCACTACTGAGGTTTTCATTGGTTGTTTACTATTGAGAATTCATTTTGATCACAGAATTGGAATTCCTTTGATAATTTAGTTTCACTAGGCAATGTTTTTTTAGACTGATTCATATTACATTGGCTTCGAATTTGTAATAAATCTATGTTCAGCCTGACTTCCCGACTTGGAGCTTTACTGTGTTGCCAAATGGGCTATACTGTTTTTGTGAATTTGCATTGAAACCTAACTCCTTTATTCCTCAAACTCCTCAAAAAGATCAGAGTCGGAGAAGACAAAAAGGGCCCAAATCCCCTCTGCTGGAGCATGATCTATCACTGAATCACAGAGCATCCCTTTATAGTATAAAGGTGGAGTCTCTTCCTCCTTTCCTCCAATGTGTGTCCCACCCAGCTCACAGGATTGCACCAATACACCAATCTGTTTTGGGCTATTCCTCTTCTCTTCATGGCTTCACCAGGTAGGAATGGGCTTCCTAAGGGCCCTCCATGTAAAGTAACATTGTAGGCACACTTGCACTCAGTGTACATTCACAGCACACTTACTCTCCTTTACTGTTGCCTCCATGCATTGTTCCACTACAGCCACACATGCATTCAGCACACACGTTCATTCTGTGTGCACAGTTCAGTGCTGTAGCTGTTCTGTTTTGAACCAGTGTGCTATTTACAAAACAAGCACACTGCCAGCACTCTATCAGCACACATATCCAACTTGTGTGTGCTGTACAACCCTTCACCCTTCATGTATTGTACTTCACACAAGCACCCACACACCTAGCAGATGCTTTCGTTGCGCACGCACTGCATAGCACTACATTTCTCATGTAATGTATTCCCACAGGCCTACAAACACTCAGTACATGCACTAACAACACATACACTGCACAGCACTGCTCTATCCCTATAGTATACCTTTCCCAGGCTCTAGCCATTGCACAGATATAGACTATCTCAGCAGTTTCATTGTCTTCCTTTATAGTCATCAGCATTTTAGGGGATTATGATTTGTTTGCACCACAAACTTAGTGCCAAACAAATATGGAGTGGAATTCACGCAAGGCCCTCACTATGCCAAGGCACTCCTTCTCATTGGCTGCCCAGTTCTGCTTTCTGGGTACTATGTTCCTACTAATAAAGGCTACAGAACATGCTCTAATTTTGCCATCCAGTTGCGCTAACACAGCTCCAACTCTTTAGTCAGAGGCATCCATCTGTAGAATGAAAGGCTGACTGCAGTCAGGCACTTTTAGCATTGGTGCAGTGCATGGTGTCTCCTTTAGTTTCTCAAATGCTTTTTGATATTCTGCAGTCCATATTACCACCCTGAGCTGCTTCCAACAGGTCAAAACAGTTAATGGAGCAACTATACTTCAACAGTTGGCCACAATATTTGCATAATACCCAGTGAGTCCTAAAAAGGCACTAATACTGGTCTAGGTAGTAGGTGCCTCCCAACCCATCACAGATTAAATCTTGGCATCCCGAGGGAAAATCTTCCCATTCCCCAATTCATGCCCAAAGTAGACTACCTGAGACTACCCCACCTGGCACTTAGTTGTTTTGATGGTCAGTTCCACCTACTATATCCTTGCCAACATTTGCTCCAGGTGCCTCATGTGAATTTATCATGAATTGATGAACACTACAATCCCATCCAAGTAGGCCACGCAGAACTCTTCTAACCTTGCAAGAACATGGTTCAACAGGCACTGAAAAGTAGCAGGAGTATTGTTCAATCCAAAGGTCATCACCATAAAGTGATACAGAGCCTCTGGCATAGACAATGCAGTCTTCTCCCTAGCATTTGGTGCCAAAGTGATCTACCAATAACCACTGGTCAGATCCAAGGTGCTCAAGAACTTTGCATCAGTTTTGGTTACCTCATTGAGGACTTCATAGTCCAAACACAACCACAAGTGAGTAGACTCTTGCTTTTGCACTAGAACCAATCGCAGGACTAGATAAAGGACTACAAGTTCTCTCAATGACTCCCAGGTTACAAATTTTGGTGACTTTCACCTTAATACATCCAAGAACCTAGTTAGACATTCTGTATACTCTGCCCTGTCTCTGATAGACTATCACTTGTTTCTTTGTCATGCACACAGACAAGTGCCAATACTGGAGTTAGCAAGAAGAGGTTTGCAAACCATCTTAACTTCTCTCTACATTCTCTCAGCTGCTCAGGTGTTAAACTCAGGGGCTAACTGCCTTCCTTCACTTTCATAACCATGAAATTCTTTCTTTTGTCTCTCCAGAGGCAAGGCTGCAGCCTGTTTATATGGAACATCCTCTTGGGTTTCCTTGTGGTACCTGTGTCAATCAAGTAGTTTAATTCAGACACTTTGTGAAATACTGTGTATGGACATCACCATTTGTCCTCCAAAGCCTTGGGACAAATAGGCATCAGCATCAACATATTCTGGCCTTCCTGATACCCAGTCAGCATAGCTTTCTGGTCATGCCATTTCTTCATCAGAGCTCGTCTAGCCTGAAGGTTTTCTTTTGCTTGACTCATGTATTGCACCATCTACTTCGGGAGATTAATCTCATAGTCCACCACATTCTTCTGTGGAGACTCTGAGGTTCCTTCCCACCCTTCTCTTACTAAGGCAAATGGACAACGCACCGGGTGTCCATAAAGAAGTTCAAAGGGTGCTGCCTGTCCTTTCTTTGTGGAGGGAGAGTTGGTGTTGTTGTTGGGACTGCTGGCCATCGTGGACCTTCCTTGCCGAGAGTAACAACTTCTCGCGGCCCCCGCTGCGTAGGGGCCGCTCGAACTGGGAACTGTGAGGAAGCTAACTGCTGCCAAAGGAAGAGACTGACCCCCAGATTGCCCGCGGGACTGCGAGGACCAGCGTGCAGTGCGGCGCTGATCTGCCGCAGCTGGTACTGTTCCCGCCCCCACCTCCTGTCCAAATAAATCCTGCCGTGGAGAGCGCCTACCTGGTGCTGCCTGTCCTTTCTTTGTGGAGGGAGAGTTGGTGTTGTTGTTGGGACTGCTGGCCATCGCGGACCTTCCTTGCCGAGAGTAACAACTTCTCGCGGCCCCCCGCTGCGCACGGGCCGCTCGAATTGGGAACTGTGAGGAAGCTAACTGCTGCCAAAGGAAGAGACTGACCCCCTGATTGCCCGCGGGACTGCGAGGACCAGCGTGCAGTGCGGCGCTGATCTTCCGCAGCTGGTCCTCTTCCCGCCCCCAACCTCCTCTTACTTAATCATCACTCTGCACGTGCATGCGGGATGCGCACGGGCGGGCGCCGGTCTAAGCCCGGGCAAAGGGCGGGCCGTCCGGGGCCTGAGGAGGCCTGGCTGGGCCACCCCCCAAGATCCTGTACAATATACTGTCTCTACCCTCAGGTGAACTGGTCATTTTGATAACCATTAAGGGCTAATTTGTTTCTCGTATATTATTTCGCATTTCATGAACTTATCCACCAGGGTACTGTTCCTAAAAGATGGCCGCACAGTCGGTCAAAGGGGGAAAGTCTGGACTTAAATCCATCAGTGGAAGTCTTATAGGAACACTAGACAATTATATTACTCGGGTTTCAGCCGCCCTGGACCAAGAGATAGTTGATGTTGAAAAAAGACTGTCGACTGAAATATTTTCCAAATGGTCCTCCCTGGGATTAATCCAGCACTGCACAACCTCTGAGAACCGTTTAAATCAACGTTTAAGTGACTTGGGATTGCCAGAGATTAGCATAGGGTCAGATTCACTCAGTAACATTTCCCTGGGAAATAGCTCACAGAACTCACAAACAGGTAGTGCTATTCAGGTGGAAACTGTCCCTTGCAAGATACCCCCCGATTATACCCGCTTGTCATATAGCTGATTTGTCATCTTCAAGTAATATACCGACAGGAAAAAGAAAGCGAGGGGGGGGGGAGACAGAAAGGTAAACGAGCAAAGATCCCAAAATTAGTGAACAAAGGGGCCAAATCTCTGGGTCTTCAGAACTACACAGTCTGATATTCCGAAACAGAATAATAAGTGCTTACCCCTCCTGCCAAAAAATGCCCAACTAGACCCAATGATAAGACCTACAACTGCTGCACAAGGAGATGGGGCTTTGATAGGGCAGGTTGAACAGATAATTAGATCCCTAATACTCCCTCTAATAGAGAGATTGAAAATAATTAATGTTACATTAGGTAAACTGGAACAAGTCACCACTAATAATTCTAAAATGTTACACTCTCTAACTCATAACAAGAAGGTGGGAGTTGACACTACACAAGTAAGTGAACGGGTAGATAATAACGATCCCCCTATATTGGTTTCATGCGAACCTGCATTTCCAACAGTCAAAGGGCCCGTGATTAATAGTGACAATAGACCAACACACCCAAGGGGTAGAGCCCTGGGCACTGAGGGAAGTCAGTGCCTTTGAGGGGATCAGCAGTTGCATCAGGAGGTCGGCGTACAGCCAGCTTTATTGGCGACTGGCCCTATTCATTCCAACTCACCGGTCCAGGGCATAGGTAACCGATCCATCCTAGATTTACCCCCTCAAAGTACTCCTCTGGTGATAGTTTTGGGCAATGTCCCTCCCCTCCGCCAGGGAGAAAGAGAGGACTTTTTTCCAACTGAAAAATAAGATCACTTACTAGCTTTTACAAAACACTGAAAGCGGCTACATGGTAGGTCATAACATAATTATGGCCCACCGAGTTGCATGGTTGGGACACTCTAGGCAGAATAGAGAAGGTGACTGTATAGTCATAAACTTTAGTAGCCCGACACCAGTAGCTAGGATCCTTAGGGAGGTAGAGCGAAGCACAATGATGGGGGGACAGGGCATTGAAATATTGCCTCTCGGGTTCTTCTATAGACCAGGTAACCAGGGCACTTTTAGGAACAGGAATCATATGAACAGGATGCCTGTTAATAACACTTGTTTTCCAAGGGGAACAGGAGGGTGGAACACAATACCTATGAAATCCAATGGAGCCTGGTTGAGAGGTGGCCCAGGAGATATCGCAGATGTTGAGGTCACAAACAGATTTAATGCTCTTTCGGGCCTCAATGACTGCGAATGACTAGGTGGTAACCCAGTTAGCTGTCACCTGCAGGACGTCTTTAATACCTTACCTGTCTATGCTTTACCTCAGGTTGACATGGTGAATGGAAACACCGACTCTGCTACAGCTATCTCTTATACCATTGCTCTTACTACTCCCCCTGTAGCCACTCCCCCAGGACCATCTGACAGCACTAGGGATGGTGTGGGAAAGCTAGTCTCATGGAATATTGCTGGTATGCGTCTTAAACAGGAAACCCAGGATTGGCTAAACTTTGTTAATAGATTTGATGTGCGCATTTTCCAGGAGACGTGGCTGTGTGAACCTTCTTTTGCTCAGGGATATTTGAACTACTCGGTTCCAGCAATAAAAGGTCCCAAGGGGCGACCTATGGGTGGCTTGACCATATGGGTCCGGCAGAGTATGTCGCTAACTGTCAAGGTGGTAGATGTTGGAAGTAATGATATCCAACTTATTAAAGTGGATTTGGGCCCTCTGGGATGGCTTGACATCTACAATGTCTACGCCAGGGGTAACAAGATTGGGAGGTCAGAAGTTTTAGCGGCTTTGGGTTCCCTTCTTGAAACCCATTCTTTGGACAACAATATTATTATAGCTAGTGACTTGAACCGTACCTTCGAACCCTTGGCCATTTGTGATGATTTTGCTGGGGATGAAGAGGACAGGCAAAGGGAGGTCCCCAAACTAGATTTGAATCCTGTTACTCGCTGGACCGAGGATATTATTTGTTTAAATGCTATTTTCTTCCAAAGGGGTCTAAGGGCACTACATGGGAGGACCATGAGTGACAAGTCTGGGGCATGCACTTTTGACAATGGGCGTCATAGGAGCAGAATAGATTATGTTTTGTGTAGTATGAAACTTTGGAAACTAGTCTGTGACATGGAAGTCAAATGGAGGATTGAAAGTGATCACAATCCGCTGTGCATAGAGCACAAATGGTGGACACCCGACAATTTGACCCCGACTCTTGAGATGGATAGTGTCCCTCTGATTGTTCCTACAAATGATATGCGTAGGTTAAAATGGCCATATGTTGTGTCCAATCAACAGTCTATGGATAATATTAATGCTGAGGCGGATAGAGCCATAATGGCTATGGAGCAAGCTAATATAACCGTATCAGGTACGAACAATGTAACTAAAATCCATGATAATCTCTTTTCTGCTATCAGGAAACATTTTTTGAAACCGGTAAAGAAGTACAGAAGGGAAATCCTCAAGCCGGCAAAGTGGTATAATACCCAGTGCAGGGATGCCCGTTTAGCTTTAGGTACTTGTTACGCTTGGCGCTGATACGGGGACAGTGATAGGGCTCTGGTTATGGCTGGTTTTATTGAAGCCAGTAACTGATCAGTACACTTGGATCTGTGGTGGGTGGGACGCCGAGGAGACCGGCTTCTACTGCGTCTCCGACGGCGGACTGTCTCCTTCTTCCGGAACCCTTCGGGACTTCGTGGGGGCTGGTCCTCGTCTTCGGAGTCCGTCGCGGCGGGAGGTGTGGCTCCCCCACAGAAAATAAGGTAAAGAGAAAACAAGAAAGGGTTCATGAGATCACTGCTCAGGGAACCTCGTTTTAGGGAAGGGAGTGAGTGGAGACACCGGTGCTCTGCTGTACAAGAGAGTGGGGGTAAAGTGCACGGGGAAAAGGAAACCGGGATATATCAGGCGTCCCGTGGCTTGGTACCTAGCATACCTCTAATGTCTACCCAGCCCCGCAACCGGTCACGCACCTGGCTTAGCCACGCACCTCCCCTGGGTGAGTGGCTGGGCGGCTCGTGGGAACGGTGGCCTCCTGGCGTTCCTCCGTCCTTAGCAGTCGCCGATTCTGCTTCTTGTAGTTGTCTTTCCTCTACTTCTCCCCCGGCCTCTGCTGTTCCTCGCCGCTCTCTCTCTGCTACCGTCCTCTCGACGTCTTCCTCCGATGTTCTTCTCCTCTCTCGCTCTTCTCCTTCCGACTCCGTCTCCTCCTGCAACTCCGTACTCAATACTCCTCCCTGCTCCAAGCTCCGGGTGATCATGCACACCTGGGACTCAGAGCCAGCCCCTTTTGACGGAAATGCATAGTATGCCGGCTCCTCCCACGGAGCGTCCTTCCTGGAGTTAAAGGGCCATTCCAGTTCCGTCGTATCCTCAACAGCTGAATCGATGGCCTGTGGGGTGGGAAGAGAGAGAGGGGGGGGTGGTAAAAGTGCATCGCGGTTCACCGCTAATGTTTCTCGCCCGCCCTGATGCATTATGGTACTTGTGGGCGGCATTGACAAACAGTCCCCTGACGTTCTCCTGTACACCCCGTTACAGTACTGCAATCAAGCGGAGAGAATTGACGGCTATTCGTTTTGCTAGAAAAGAGTATAAGGATAGTATATCTTCAGCTAGGAAATTGTGGGACGAGTTCCACTGGCAAGAGTTAAAGGATGCTAGTGGGAAAAAAGACTCCAGGCACTTTTGGAATATTGTAAAGTGGGGTAGGGGCGGAGTACCCGACTCTCCCAATAACAACGTACCTGAGGAGGATTGGGTTAACTATTTCAAGCCCCAGTATGCTGAAACACAACCTGGCAACCAGATGGTTGGCTTCAGGCCTGTTTATTATAAAGAAAATTCTTTCAGTAGCAACGAAGTAATGATGGCCCTTAGTACAGTGACTAGTGGTAGGGCCCCAGGCTTAGACGGGGTGCCGGCGGATCTCTTTATTAATGATAAAGAGCGCTGGAGTAAGTACATCTTTCTCCTTGTTAATGTAGTGGCACAGGGAGCACCTGTACCGACATCTTGGCAAGGTGCAGTTATAATACCTCTATTTAAGAAAGGAGATCGATCACAACCAGGGAACTATAGGCCCATAAGCCTAATTGACACCATTCAAAAGGTGGTTGGGAGGATGGTTGTCAATAAGCTTCTGGACTGGGCTGAGGAGAATAACGCCCTGTCTCCATTCCAAGCGGGGTTTCAAAAATCCACTAGTACGGTGGACCAGGTTTTCTGATTTACCTTATTGCAGTGGAGAACTGTGTTACTGGGCAAGGGCAGCTTGTACGCGGCTTTTGTCGATTTGCGGGCTGCCTTTGACCTGGTTCCTAGGTCTAAGCTGTGGTCGGTACTGAAGAACTTGGGTTCACCAGAAGAACTACTGTCAATGTTAATGTGGCTGCATGAAGCAAATTTTGCCAACATTCAGTGTGGGGTGGCGGGTGGCAGGGGCAGGGAGCCGTCACTGCAGACTTCCCGGTGGAGCGGGGAGTTCGGCAAGGGTGTTCGATGGCTCCCACGCTCTTCACCCTGTATATTAATGGAGTCGTGGCTCGTATGCTGTCTGCTAATGTGGATGCTCCTTCTCTAGCTGGTATTAAGACACCGATCTTAATGTTTGCAGACTATACTCTGATTTTATCAAAGACTCCGAGCGGCCTACAGCGAGCACTATCTATTTTTGACCAATTCTGTGGGGAGCATGGCTTAGAAGTCAATGTGGTCAAAACTAAGCTTATGGTTTTCAATCCCCATCGAAGTTTTAGATCTAAGCTAGTCATGAATGATCGCCCTCTAGAGATAGTTAATGCCTTCACGTATCTGGGTCTCCATGTAACAAATGATCTTAGATGGTCCCAGCATATAGATATCGCAGTTCTAAGACATAGACAATTGGCT
Organism: Lissotriton helveticus; assembly: GCF_964261635.1. Lineage (NCBI taxonomy): Eukaryota > Metazoa > Chordata > Amphibia > Caudata > Salamandridae > Lissotriton > Lissotriton helveticus. Next base: position 1,324,900,257 of record NC_136061.1, on the reverse strand, counting down.
GGTGCTCTCGGTTCAGAGCATAGAAAATCTAGGAATAAACCAATCAAACCGGCAATGCAGGTGTACGAGGCCAAGGCCCTCGGTTCCGCACTATATGGTGCTGAGCTGTGGGGCTTTGAGAAGCTCCAGTCATTACAAACATCGGAAAATAAGTTTTTCCGGACTATCACTGGTCTTCCCAAAAGTATTCCATTGCTCCCACTTAGGTACGATCTGGGCAGGAAGGCTGTTGTAGATCTGGCGAGGCTCCGTCCAATTTTATATTGGCGGAGGCTCTGGATTACACCTGAGCTTTTACACTATGCTGAGGGGTTTCTAGACATAATTAAAGCGGATGTGTTCCACAAAATTGGCTGGTTGAATGTTCTTAGAACTATGCTGGGTGATCTTGGTCTCCAAATGCTTTGGGATAACCCGACGAGAGCCTCATTCCCAACCAAAAAAGTCCTAAAGGAAATGTATTGGGAGAATGTGGCTGCTCGGAATTGGAGAGGTACTAGTGCTGCGTCTATGGCTGGAGGATTCTTAGAAGCAAAACCCAATCCCAGCCTAGAACTTTATTGGGACACCATAACTACGCCAAGGGACAGGAAGCTCCTTTTCCAAATCAGAGCAGGTGCCCTTCCCCTTAGATCTCTGACAGGCAGGTGGGGGGGTTCATCTATTAGCAATTGTCCAGCCTGTGGAGCACATAAAGAAACAATTGGCTACTTCCTATTTGCTTGTAAGACCTATGCAGAACCCAGGCGTATTTGGTTATCACCAGTATGCAAGAACCTAGGTACCACTAGTAGTGTTGTAGCTCTAAGGATCATACGTACTAGCACTTTATTGCCTTTAGTATTAGCTACAGCCAAATTCCTTGGATGGGCATGGACTATCAGACAGAGGTTTTTAGGCAGCTGATTGTCTTTTATCGTATCCAAAGTTCGTCTGTATTTTATTTACTTGAATATTTTTATTTGTAAATTTTTACTTGTAAATCTATATTCTGTAAATGCTATTCACGTTTTAAATGATCTGATTGTTATCCAAGTATTATCTTAACTGAAGTGCTTTTTTAATGACTGTTTTTATATTTGTGATTGTATGGGCTTTTATGAGAAAAACTCGAATAAAGCATCTTTGATTTGATTTGATTTGAGTTCAAAGGGACTGAACTGTTATCTCTTCTACTGAATCTCTTGGTAGGCAAACAAGATGCATGAAAGGAAAGAATCCTACTTCCTCCGGAAGTTCTGCAAAGTTCTCATCATGCTCCTTAATGTTTTGTTAAACTGATCCACCAAACCATTGGTTTATGGCTGTTTTTTGTGGAGAAGTGGTATGTCACAGCAGATTTCTCCCACATCTCTGTCATATAAGAAGAGAAGAAGTTAGTTCCCCAGGTTGGAAATACTATCCGTGGAAATCCGACCATTGAAAAAACCTATCGGAGAGCTTTCACTGCCACTTCTGCAGTTATGCTCAACAGACATACAGTTTCAGGGTACCTGGTGTTGTGATCTACCATAACCAAGAAATTCTTGCTTGACAGTGAGGGGGGATCAAATGGACCCACTATGTCTATTCCCACCCACTCAGATGGAACACCTACAACTGGTAGAGGCACTAACAGTGCCTTAGTCTTTCCTCCTGTCTTATCACTCATCTGCCAAGTAGAACAGGCTCTATAGAACCTCTCTGTGTCTCTGAGCATCCCTGGCAAGCAGAGGGGAGGGTCCAACCTATCCTAGGTTTCTCTAATATTAAATGTCCTGCTAAGGGCACTTCATGGGCCAGTGACAACAGGAAGTCCCTGTGCACTAGTGGAACCACTAGGGTACTGCTAGATCCTGGCACAGGATTTACTGGTTCATTATAGAGTAGTGCAAAACAACAGTTGATGGACAGAATGCAGAACAATGTCATACATTCACCCCAGTACAGAGATCTGGGCCTAAATCCATCGTTTTTTTGCACTCCACACCACCCCAGTTCAGACATGGCCCTTTGCAAATCAGCCTTGACCCTGTGCCTCATGGGAACAGTCCAGCCCGAACTGCCAAGCCATGTCTTTCCTGGACCGGAATCAAGCATCCTAGGACCGGTTTCTGGCTATCAGCCGTCTTCAGCCAGGATAGCTTGACTCCAGTGGTGTTCCCATGAGGCACAGGGTCAAGACTGATTTGCATATGGCCATGTCTGAACTGGGGTGGCTTGGTGAGCAAAATAACGATGGATTAAACCCAGATCTGTGACTGGGGGTGAATGTTTTGCCATTGTGCAACATTCCGCCCATCATCTTGTTTGTTTTTCATTATAGAGTAGACCATCCTCACAGCCAACACAGTGTTTTTCGACCACTGCTTTGCTGATCTAATCCGGGGCATCTTTCCAAATTCCCACAAGTGAAGGGCATCCCTCCAGTGCCTTGTAGAACTCTTCCTGGGTAGGCCCCCAGTAGTTAACAAAGTATGCAGCTCTGAAAATAACCCAGACTCCAGCAGGTGGTCTGCCTCAGGAGCTTCATCCTTGCTTTGAAGCAGATCCCATGACCTCTACGGCTACTTTCTTCCCAAAGTTTGTCCTTCATCTACAAACTACCTTGATCCGGTCTCTGCAAATCAGAGATGCTTCCAGCCTCTCTCTGAGACTAATATGTAGTGTGGAAAAGTGCCTCTTTTGACATGGTTAGCCCCATGATTTGATTTTGATTGAAAGTGCACTGTGTCCCTGTTAACCAGGTTCCCAGTGCCAGAGCTCTTTTCCAAAACTGAACCACAATTAGCACATATTCAGCACCCCTGCAAGTCCCTAGTAAGTGGTACCCCTGGTACCTAGGGCATTGGGATTGAAGAGTGTCCTCTAGAGCTGCAGCATGAATTGTGCCACCTAAGGGACAGCTCACCAATACATTGCAAACTGCCATTGCAGGCTGAGTGTCTTGGTGCAGACAAAAATGAAGCATCAACATGGAACATCCCTGTGTGCCATGCTCACAGACAGTTCATTAGATGTAGGTAAATCACCCCTACTTGAGGGAGGAGCTTCGCGCGCATCCGAGATGGCCGCTTGAGCACAGGGCTCCCGGGACCCTTGCCACCTCCCGCATCTATCCTGAACTTTATCCTGATTACGAAGACGGGTTATTGAAGACGCAACCCAGCTGATATAATAGCTGCTTTCAGAAATAGATTTGGACTCCGGGAACCACAACTACGATACTCTGAACTTTTGTGGCCTGCTCCACGGAGCTACCCCGGGCTCGAGTCATTACGGTGCCCAGGCAGTAGTTGAACAACAACGGCCAGCGGGGCTCAGTTCACCACCTTGGAGTTGACTTTCGGTTTCATTTTTGGTCCCTCAGCCTCCTCCTATCTCAGGACCGTTCTAGCCCCGGGGTGCAGCCGGGCCCCGCAACTTTATCGTATGCCAACGGCAGAGTGTTTATGGTCGTGGTGATATCCTGCTGAAATTCGCTTTTGGAAATCTCGTTGGGTGCATCGTGTGGAGCCATTTTTAGCAGGTCTCAAAGGGCCCTCTGGGGCGCAACACCCACTATGGCGGGCAAACCCGATGGTGAGAGGCGAAAGACCAAGAACATTCACCGGGGGGGGGGGTACTATTCAATCGAATGTTATGGATCGCTATACCCATCCTAAAGGGTCCCCCGGTGGTGCGAGTAGGACTCTGGTGGAGGCAGGTGTCGGCTCAGCCGAGTCGGATGATTTGACTCTACAAGACGTCATGGGCGCCATTGCCAGTATGAAGACCTCCATTGGCCAGCAATACGAGGCTCTGGCCCTTAAGCTTGACACTGTGGCAATCGACGTCAATTTGATCAGGGTGGACTTATCAAAGACTAACGAAAAGGTCAAATCCCTAGATTTTAAGACCTCCAGCCTTACGACGGATGTGCCCGATTTACAGACGGAGGTTCACAATCTACGATCCTCCAATGATCTCTTTGCTCGTCGGCTGGAGGATTTTGAAAGTCGGGCCAGACGCAATAATATACGTATTATTGGGGTCCCTGAAAAATCAGAAGAACCAACCGCAGACCTCATTGTGGAGGACTTCATCCTAAATCATCTCGCCCCCAAAGGCCTGAGCAACTTCTTTGCGGTAGAACGTGCACATTGAGTGCCAGGTGGGAAGGCGAAGCAGGGTGCCCCTCCGCGGCCTATTATCGCCAGAATTTTCAACTTCAGGGACAGAGACGCTATCCTGCAGGCATCGCGGGTGGGCGGCCCCACGAAATTCGAAAACACTACTGTGAGCTTTTACCCAGACTTCACCCAGTTCGTTCAGAGGCAAAGGATGGAATTTCAGGGGATGAAGCGATGACTGAGGGACATGGGTATGAAATACGCGATGCTCTTCCCAACTCGGCTACGTGTTGAATACGAGGATCGGACATTTTTCTTTGACCGCCCTGAGAGAGTGAGTGACTGGCTTGGCACATTGCCTGCGCGGCGTGATCGCTCGGAACATTCTGGAGGAGCTGAAGGTGGCCCGTTGGAGCAAGAATGAGCTGTGGGTCCTAGTTTCCGGACATTGTACATAACTTGCAGCTGTGGTTCGATGACTTATACATTTACGTTACTTATGGTGGGAGACCCAGGGGTGGCGGGGGGAATGGGACTCTTTCCCCCTCCGGGTTTCTTTTTGTAGACTAGTTAATATTGGGGCGACAGGCACACTGCAAGTTGGGGTGGCTTTTGAGTCTAACGCAGGGGTGCAGGGTGGGGGGGGTTGCATCGGGTGTTTATCGGGGGCGGGGGGGAGTTTTGGGTATGTTTTATTTTTTTTCAAGGCAACGTACTGTTTTACTTCTGGTTTTGGGTTTTGTGTTTGCTGTGGGGTGGGTTCTGCATTCACTTCTGGGATGGGGGTAGGGGGTTGAAGATACTGTGTTGGAATGTTAACGGGTTGGGAATAGGATAAAACGTGGGGTAGTGTTGCAATTACTGAGACGCCTCTCCCCTGATATAGTGTTACTGCAAGAGACACATCTGATTGGAAATACATGCCATGCTATGAATCGGCGAGGATATCGTCTTGCTGCACACTCCGGATTCACTACTAGTTCTAGAGGGGTGGGTATTCTAATTAAGAACTCCCTCCCCCTGGAGGTAGATGACATAATCCTCGATGACAGGGGGCGCTATGCTGCTCTCACTGGTAGGTGGGAGGGGAAGACTATTTCACTGCTTTCTGTATACGTCCCTCTTGGTCTGCAGACTACGATTTTTAATTTTTTTTTAATTTTTATTAAATCAAACAAACATACAAAAGAAAAAACCAAAACTCTCAAGGCAAAAGTACAGTGTTACATGATCATGAGTCCATGCGGGCAGAGCTCCAGAGTTAGATACATATAGTGCAATCAATTAGCGTGGGGTAAAAGGGGCGGACAAGGAAACAAGCAAAAAAAAAATTTGACGATAAAGGAAAGCTGGATGCCAATTAGGGGGACTTAGAAACATCAGGGTTTACATCCTGTGGGGGAGTACATATATTCCCACGATAAGCGTTCCATTGGGACCAGATCCTACCCCATTTCCTGGGCCGGCCCTGGGAAAGGTACACAGTCTTCTCCCGGAACATGCACCAGTCCATGTTCTTCTTCCACTTGGAAATGGTGGGCGGTCTGTGAGATCCCCAAAGCTGAGCAATGTCTCTTTTTGCGACCATATTTCCAAGGGTCGCCCTTGCGACCTGCGCGGTGCTGTAGTCATTGGGCTCCCAAACATTCAACAGACAACGCCTGGCCTCAGGCAGCAGCGACACACCCGTGACATTCTCCATCACAACATGTAATCGGGACCAAAACTCAACCACCTCCGGGCATTCCTAACATATGTGTAGGAAGGTTCCAGACATTCCACAGCCACGCTTACACAATCCATCCAAGGAATAGCCCATTCGAACCAGACACGGCCCGGTAACATACACTCGATGGAGTATCTTAAGCTGGACGAACCTCAGGCGAGCAGGAATAGCGACTTCCTTGGGCGAGGACAAAGCAGATTGCCAGTCCTCGTCATCCAGTTCTAGTCCGTCAGCGCTCCACGAGGCCCTAAGGCGCACCAGCAAGTCAGCTCTATTATTGATCAATTTCTTATAGATCAATGAAATCGTGCTGTCGGGCACATGGCCATCCAGAATACGGTCCTCCAGGGGGGAGGATTCAGGAATATCATCACCCGCAGCAAACACAGATAATAGAGCGTGACGGACCTGGGCATACCTGAAGAATTCCGTGTCACCAAGCTCGTACTCCACGTCGAAGGACTTGACGGTACCTTTCGACCACAGATCACCCACCTTGCTTATACCAATCATATCCCATTTATCGAAGCCTTTCGTTCTCCAAAGATGTCCCAAACATTCAGAATCATACAAAGGGGTAGCCCTAGTAAATCTGCCACACCAACCCAATGCCGCATTCGCATCCTGCCACACCCTCACAGCAATTTTGGTGGGACCAGTCAGTGTTCCATGGAGTCCCCCGGAGTACAACGCTCTGTTAAAGGTCCCCCCTGGCAAAAGAAATGTATCCATGGAGAAAGCCGGGGTAGGGCCCGGTGCGTATGTCGCATGGTTAATCGCGCTCAACTGAGATGCCCAGTAATAACGCCTGATGTCTGGGAGGGCAATACCGCCATCATACCACGGAAGCGTGAGTTTAGAAAGAGCGATACGGGCACGCCCATCCCAGACCAGTTGTCTCTGCAGGCTCTCCACTTCACGAAAATAGCCCGAGGCGATCGGGTCAAAGGAGTTCTGAAGTGCGTATAAAAAATGAGGCAGTGACATCATTTTAAAAAGCGCCACTCTACCGAGGGGCGATAACGGCAACCTACGCCAGCGCGCAACATCCAATTTGACCCGCTGAAGGGGGGGTAGCAAATTACGCTCATATCGCCTAGAAGGGTCCAGGGAAACGTAGATCCCCAGGTACTTAAAGCCGGTCTCAGTTACTTGAATCGGAAATCTACGAGGCAGTGGAGGGAGATCTCCCGCCAAAACGTAGACGCAGGATTTAGCCCAATTAATAATGAGACCCGAGTTCTTTCCGAAGGAGGTCAGAACATCAAAAAGTACATTCAAGGACTTCCGAGGGGAGGTGAGATAGAGAAGGATGTCATCCGCATATAGCGAGACTCGATCCTCAAAGTCGGAAGTCCATCGGATACCCCGCATAGAAGGCTCCCAACGGAGCCACTCTGCCAGAGGTTCCAGAGCGAGAGCGTAAAGCAATGGAGACAGCGGACAGCCCTGCCGGGTACCACGCCCAAGCGTAAAAACGCAAGACACTTTCCCATTAACTACCACCTGAGCCAGGGGCATCTCGTAAAGAAGTTTCACCCAGGCAACGAATCCAGGCCCAAACCTGAACTTCGAGAGGGCCGCCCAAATATATGGCCACTCGATGGTGTCGAAGGCCATGGTAGCGTCAAGGGAAGCCAAAATGGCCGGTTCAGTGAGCGTCCCGGCTCTCGCGAGAACTCCATGGAGTCTGCGAAGATTCAGAGTAGTATTGCGGTGCGGGATAAAACCGGATTGATCTGGATGGATCAAGTCCCCGATCACAGTAATCAAGCGATTAGTCAATAATTTAGCCAAAATTTAAGATTCGGCATTGAGCAAAGAAATGGGTCTGTACGAAGTACAACAATCCCGCGGCTTACCCTCCTTATGGATAACTACGATGGTAGCAAGTCGTTGGTCCGAGGGGAGGGAACCAAACTCCAAAGCCTCAAGGAACATGTCCCTTAAATAGGGCGCCATTTTGTCGGGTCGCAGCTTGTACAATTCAAGGGGCAAACCATTGGGGCCCATCGCCTTACCGGAATGGAGGGAACGAATAGCCACAGCGACTTCGTCCACTGTGAGCGGAGCATCCATGAGGTCCCTGTCAGCGTCAGAAAGGCAAGGCAAAGCGATATCCCGCAGCAGCAAACGAGAGTCCTCCTCATCCCTACCACAAACCGAGGTGTACACAGTCCTAAAGTGGTCCGCGAAACACTGAACGATCCCAACTGGGTCAGTAACACACTCTCCATCAGGCCGTTCAATCACGGGAACAACACGATTCACTCTCTCTATCTTGTCCAACCACGCAAGCAATTTACCCGCCTTGTCTCCAACATCATACAGCCTGCCCTGCTGCTCCCTATACATCATTCTCGCCGCATCAGTCACAAGAGCCCTGTAATCAGCTTGTTTCAAGGCAAGGGAATGCAACTTTACACTGGAGGCGCCTGTCTGAAGATCGTCCTCAAGTGCGGTTATCTCAGATTCCAATCAAACCACCTCCACATTTGCAGCCTTCTTAGCAGCGGCAATCAAGGACAGGGACTACCCACATACAACTGTCTTGAAAGCCTCCCACAATAAAACAGCAGAAGAAACAGACCCCACATTTTCGTCAAAATAATGTTCAATAGCTTTCACGAGTTCAGAGCGGGTTTTAGGATTGCGGAAGTACCAGGGGTTGATAGGGGCGACCATACCCTCACTGCCCGCCCCAACCTCATAACGAAGCCACAAGAGGGAGTGATCGGAAATACCCCTAGGGAGCTGACGAATCTCTCTAATGGAGGAGGATTGGACCGATGGCATTAAGAAGTAATCCAATCTTGAAAGACTACCATGTGCCCCAGAGTGGAAAGTGTACTGTAGTTGTGTGGGGTGCAGTAATCTCCAGCCGTCCACCAGCCCGAAGGTTTCAAGCAAATCACTCAGCCACATTTGAGCCCTGGGCAAATCCCTAGGAGGATGACGATCAGAGGTGCCGTAGACAACCGAATTAAAATCCCCACCCATGATCAGAAGGCCCTCAGGAAGTTCCAAAAGGACCCTGCAGAGATCAGCGTAGGTCAAGGTCTGTAGGCCCGGGGGGGACATACACTGAGAGTATGGACAATGTCTTCCACTCCCATTTACCAGTGAGCGCCGCATAGCGCCCCCTGTCATCAAGCCTTACTTCATCAACCTCGAAAGGGAGAGAGGACCGGATAAGAATACCGGCCCCCCTGGAACCAGAAGTAAACCCAGCATGGGCCACCAGACGATATCCGCGCCTGTTCATAGCCTGACATGCATTACCTATTAGATGCGTCTCCTGCAGGAGAACAATGTCAGGAGAATGACGCCTAAGGAACCACAACACAATCCCACGCTTAATTCTGACACCCAATCTATTGACATTCCAGGATAGCAGTCTCAACTCGCCACCCCCCATCCCCGAGAAGTAGGCAGAGTAGCACCCACACAGGGCCCAATGATCAGAGCAAAGGAAGAAAACAATACGATGCCTCGTGAATAAAAGGAAACACATACACACCCCCCACCACCCCCCAACTTGAACATGTTACAACACCCCCCACCCTGCACCCCTGCGTACGACTCATAAGCCACCCCAACTTGCAGTGTGCCTGTCGCCCCATTATTAAACTAAGCTATGCAAAGAACCCAGGAGGAGGAAGAGTCCCCGTTTACCCCCCGCCACCCTCAGGCCAATCTAGGCTTAAAAAAGAAGACCAAAGTTCAGACTCAGCTGAAAAAGTAGAAAAGTTCAGACGCCAGGATCCATGGGGCAACTTTCACTCTGGCACGCCCCCGTCGATGCCTCCGGGGTGCCCAGTACGTTCGTCTCTCCTAGGCAGGGAGTCAAGCCAGTCACTAACATTTTCCGGGCGATCAAAGAAAAATGTACGTTCTCCATATTCAATCCGAAGCCTGGTCGGGAACAACATGGCGTACTTTAGGCCCAAGTCCCGCAATCGTCTCTTCACACCCTGAAATCCAAGTCTTTGTCTCTGAACAAGCGGTGAAAAGTCAGGATAAAAAGAAACAGAGGCATTTTCGAATTTCACTAGGCCCTTATCCCGAGAGGCCTGAAGAATAGCATCCTGATCGCTAAAGTGGAATAATCTGGCAATAATGGGCCTCGGGGGAGCACCCGACTTCGCCTTCCCGCCAGGTACTCGATGAGCGCGTTCAACAGCAAAGAATTTGCTAAGTCCGGCGGGAGCAAGATAATTTGTAACCAGATCCTCCACCAAAAGGTCAACCGCCAGCATCTCTGGATTCTCCGGGACACCAATAAGTTGTACGTTATTGCGACGGGCTCTGTTTTTGTAATCCTCGAGTCGACGAGCCATCAGGTCGTGTGAGGAACGCAGATTACCAATCTCAGTCTGGGCCTCCGTGACATCCGTAGTGAGACTAGAAGTCTTCAAGTCCAATGACTTGACCCTCTCGTTGGTCTTCGCCAAATCCGCTCTAATCAGCGTGATGTCGACGGCCACCGTGTCGATCTTAGAGGCAAGGGCCTCGTACTGCTCTCCCATAGAGGCCTGCATGTTGGTAATGGCGCCCATGAAGTCCTGCAAGGATATTTCCGAAGGCGCTAAAGCGACAGTCTTAGGATCGTCTGAAGTGCGACAATAACCGCCAGGGGACCCCTTTATCTGCTACTAGTGGTCCATAATGTTCGTCTGGGTTTGGCCCCCATGGAGAGGTGTTTTGATCTTGCGCCTCTCGGGAGCAGGTCCGGTGGCCATATTGGAGAAGGGACCACCTGGTGAAAATGGCCGGTCGTGGAGTGGCCAGACAGACAACAAGACCAGATCAGATGTGCATAGGCACCAAGAAAGTCGGAGTTTGGGTACTCAGTAGGGCCAGCACTAAACAGCAGAGAGACACCAGGCCAGCCGAAGGTGGATCAGGGCTGCGCTTCCGTCAATCCGAGCCGGGAGTAGAAAACGAAACCGAAAGTCAAGAGGGGGTCGACCAGAGGGAGACCCCCACAGCCGTTGTTGTTCAACTACTCCCCGGCCTGCCAAGCAACTGAGCCCCCGGTCTGCGGGTGGGCCGCAAAAAGTAGCAGCGATGTAAAAGTGGACCCCAGCATCCGAATTCGATTTTTCAAAGGATAGGAAGATCAGCGAGGATGTGCGAACAAAAGCCCGTCCTTAAAATCAGGATGTAGTCAGGATATCCGTGAAGGGCGGCGTGGGTCCGGGGAGCTCTGTGCTCATGCGACCATCTTGGATGCCCGCGAAGCTCCTCCTCCCAGACTACGACTTTTGATGATTTGGGGAGAGTAGTTCTGGGACTTCCAGATGGCAATCTGGTGATGGGTGGAGATTTCAATTCTGTCGTCTCTGGCAAGGAGGACCGCTACCCCCCCAGAGACCTTACGGGATCACAGTCTTGGCTGAGTGGGTTTCTGGAGACACTGGGACTGGTAGATTGCTGGAGGCTACTGCATCCGGGACAGGCGCAATACACCTTCCACTCTGGTGCTCATGGTAGTCTCTCTAGACTTGACTATGTCTTGATGCCAGCAGCACAGGCCTCGTCAGTTAGGGAAGTTAGACACCTGGCTCGGGGTATTTCAGATCACTCCCCACTGTGGCTTTCGATAGACACAAGGATGGGGGCTGAGGGTCGAGTGGCCCCGATTAATCTTTGGTATCTCCGCAATCCCAAAACCCGTGCAGAATTGGTTAAGTCTCTGGATCTGTATTTTGTTGAGAATGAGGGATCTGTGTCCTCTTCTGTTTCACTGTGGGAGGCTTTCAAGACGGTCATCCGTGGGCAGGCGCTATCGTTAATCGCTGGTGCCAAGAAAAGCAAAAATGAGGCAGTGGTCCGCCTCGAGACTGAAATAGCTGAGTTGGAAGGGGATTTGGAATTGGGTATTACCCATGATAGGGTCCATGTCCTCAATCTCAAACAACTTGATTATAGGGCATTGGTGACGGACGCTGCTAGAGTCATGAGTAGAGAGCAGCAGGGACAGCTATATGATGTGGGAGACAAAGCTGGGAAACTGATTGCTTGGTTAGACAGAAAGGAGAGGGCGAGTCGTGTGGTTCCTGTGATTGAGAGAGCCGATGGAGTGCGAGTGACTGACCCTGTTGAGATTGTTGAATGTTTTGCTGAGCATTTTACAAATGAGTATTCCCCAGTCTCCGATAGACTGGAGGAAGATTCTCATCTGCTGTTACGAGACATTGCGTTGCCTTGCTTGTCGGATTCAGATAGGGACCTGATGGAAGCAGCACTTTCGGTTGACGAGGTGGCACTCGCTATTCGTTCTGTTCGTTCGGGAAAAGCTATGGGCCCTAATGGTCTCCCCATTGAGCTTTACAAGTGGTGTGGCTCACTGGTTAGAGGCGGCAGACCCGAGAGCAGAGAACGGCCTGGGACGAGGGTTCGATTCCCGACGCGGCAGGGTCTTGGACCAGGATCAGCGGACTCGATAATTCTCGCCTCGGTGCCTACTCTAACCAGGCATCACACTCGGCAACTCTGGGCATTAAGCTTGCCTCATCTCCACAACGGCCCCTCACAAACGCCGAGGATGCCTGGTTTCACCTTGGAGACTCCCAGGAGGGACCATCTCACAGGGAAAGCCAGGACGGGTTCCCCAGCGGTCTATAGCGCTACGAGGCCTGCGGTGCGGGTAGCAGTGCGCTTTACAAGACACACAATTAATTAATTAATTAAGTCCTGACAAAATGGCGCCGTATCTTCGTGATATGTTCCTGGAATCGCGAGACATCGGCTCCCTCCCCCGTGATCAGTGACTTGCGACCATTGTGGTGATTCATAAGGAAGGGAAGCAGCGGGATCGCTGTGCATCTTATAGGCCTATTTCGCTTCTGAATGCGGAGCCCAAGATCCTTGCAAAATTGCTGGCAAACCGCTTGATAACAGTCATCAGTGACCTGATCCATCCGGATCAATCTGGTTTCATTCCACATCGTACTACAGCATTGAACTTGCGGCGCTTGCATGGCGTTCTCGCGAGAGCAGCGTCACTGCGTGAACCGGCCATCTTGGCTTCCTTGGGCGCTGCGATGGCCTTTGATACAGTGGAATGGCCGTATCTCTGGGCCGCCCTTGCAAAGTTTGGTTTTGGTCCTGGTTTCATAGGATGGGTGAAACTTTTGTATGTGGAACCGTTGGCCCAGATTGTGGTGAATGGTCAGGTTTCTCCGTCCTTTGTTCTCGGGAGGGGCACGCGGCATGGGTGTCCGTTGTCCCCGCTTCTTTTTGCCCTCGCCCTGGAACCCCTGGCTGCATGGCTGCGGTGGAAGCCTTCGATGAGGGGTAGTCAGTGGACCCCAGAATTTGAGGATCGAATATCACTCTATGCAGACGACATCTTGTTGTATCTCACGTCGCCTCGAAAGTCGTGGATTGTATTGTTTGACGTGTTGAACTCGTTCGGAAGGAACTCAGGCCTCGTGATTAATTGGGCTAAGTCTTGTGTCTACGTACTTTCGGCGACACTCCCGCTTTGCCGCGCGGTTGCCCCATACAAGTGACGCAGGTGGGATTCAAATATTTGGGGGTCTTTATTACGTTAAACCCCGAGGTCCGTTACGACCGTAATCTGCTTCCTTCGCTCCAACGGTTAAAATCTGATGTTGTGGTCTGGCGCAGCTGCCATTGTCCCCCCTCGGGCGCGCAGCTCTTTTTAAAATGATGTCCTTGCCGCGTTTTTTATACGCGCTACAGAACATGTTTGATGTAATCCCGGCGATCTATTTCCGGGAGGTGGAGAGTTTGCAGAGGTGGTTGATATGGGATGGGCGTTCGCGGATTGCCCTCGCCAAACTGATGCTTCCCTGGTATGATGGCGGTATCGCACTTCCGGATATCAGGCGATACTATTGGGCCTCTCAGCTGGGAGCGATCAACCATGGAATGTACGGTCCTGCGTTAAATCCGGCGTTCGAGATGGATAGGTGGCTGCTACCGGGTGGAGACTATAAGAGGGCGTTGTATTCCAAATCGGATGGAGGGAAACTTTCGGGACCCACTAAGATAGCGGTGCGAGTGTGACATTGTGGGACTGCAGCGATGGGATGGAAGGATCGACTGACCCGGGCGACTCCGCTCTATGACTCTGAAAGACTGGGCAGCCTATGGACGACAAAAGGTTTTGAGAAGTGGGATATGATCGGTATTTCTAGGGTAGGTGATCTCTGGGCCAAGGGTAGGATTAAGACTTTTGAGCAGTTGAAGGTAGAATATGAGCTGAGTGACAAGGAATTCTTCCGTTATGTGCAGATTCGCCACGCCTTGAGTTCGGTTTTTCCGGAAGGTATTGTTATCCCGGAATCGTCCCTGCTCGAACATCGGGTGCTTGACGGATATGTTCCCGACAGCACTATTTCTCTGATATATAAGAAATTGATTAACGATCGGGTTGACCTATTGGCGCGACTCAGAGAGGTCTGGACCAGTGACGGTCTAGAGTTAGAATGACGAGGTTTGGCAATCGTCGATATCCTCACCTACGGAGATCGCGATTCCGGCCCGTCTCCGACACGTACAACTTAAGATCCTACATCGGGTTTATGTGACTGGCCCCCGCCTGATTCGTATGGGTTATTCTGTGGATGGGTTGTGTAAGCGTGGCTGCAGTTCAATTGGTACTTTCCTCCATATCATTTGGGAATGCTCGGAAGTGGTAGTGTTTTGGAATCGAGTGCATGCGGTGATGGAGGAGGTCACGGGTGTTGCGCTGTTGCCTGAAGCCAGGCGTTGTCTGTTGAATGTTTGGGAACCAACTGATTATCATGTGGCGCAGACTCAGTGGGCATCCCTTGGGAATATGGTGGCCAAGAGAGACATTGCGCAGTTGTGGGGTTCCCAGAGACCGCCTACGGTCCTGGCATGGAAGGAGAACATGGACTGGTGTATGTTTAGAGAGAAGACGGGGTATGTGGCACGGGACAGACCAAAGAAGTGGGGCAAACTCTGGGGCCAATGGAATTCCTACCGGGGGGATATATGTACACCACCCCTCGCTGATATTCCAGATGTTCCTCTTTCCCCCTGACCCGACATTCCTAATGTTGTTTTGGCTGCAATGTACTATAACTCTGATTTCCCCGCTGCCCCTCCCCCCCTTGCACTGATGATCTGCATTAACTGTAACGTATGTTCCCTCCTCCCAGAACACATATCCAGCTGTATTGTTTTTATTACCTTGTTTGTTTATGATTCATTCATAATAAAAAGAAGTTTAAAAAAAAAAAATCACCCCTACTTCAGGATTTCCAGCTCTAAGGCAGGGTGCACTATATCACATGTGTGGTAATATCTGCCTGAGCAGTTATGATCCTGCAATATCTAAGTCCATTCTTGGATAATATAAGTGCACAGGGAAGTCATATAGAGTACATGGGCTGGACACCCATCATTACGAGTTCCCCAGCACCATGATGACTTCACTGTACCCAGAAATGTTTGGTGTCAAACATCTCATCTTTATAAACCCCCACTGATGCCAGTGTTGGATTTATTAATAAATGCACAGAGAGGGCACCTTAGAGGTGTCCCCTGAAAACCAACTACTGATGTGGCCTCTGACTGGTCTAAGCCAGCCTGCCACCACCAGACATGTTTCTGACCTCATGGGGTGAGAGCCTTCACTCACAGAGGCCAGGAACAGTGACTGCTGTGAGCAGAGGTGCTTCACACCTCCTCCAGGTCGTAATGGCATTCCAGGGCGGGAAGCTTTAAAGGCAATGCCAACTTTAAAATGCAACCCTGGCATTTCCAGTTAGTGGAGGATGCCAACGCCCCTGCCCTGCTCCACTTTTGGTGGAAGGATGGGCAGGAACCTTAGTTAAATTAGGAGGTGTTTCCATATTCAGCCAGCCCCACCCCTGAGGTTGGGACGGTGATGTGGACCCCCCTTTTCAAATTCCTCCATCATGTATTGGAGAGAACTAGCCAACTAGGGTTAGGGTCATGCCCACTTTCTAATGGAAGTGGTGATAGGAGGGTATAGTCACCTTAAAGTTAGGTAGCCCATTGGCTACTTCCTAGTACTCCCTTTAATGCCCCTAAATTAAGTATTTAAGTACAAACCCTCAGCCCTAAACTTCTGAGCCTGCTGACCTAAGAAGAAGAAGGACACCGATGACCTTAAAGAGCAAGGCGAAAAGGACATTTGACTGACTTGGCACCAACCTTGCCGGTCTGCCTGTTGTCTCCAACTCCTGCACCAAAGCCGACTTGACTTGCAGCTGTACTCCAGGAACCTGGGGGGCCTGCCTGCATTTAAAAAGATCCAGAACTCCCTTGGATTGGTGGAACCAGTCCCGTGCAAATTGCAGGACAAGCCTGAATAAGCAACAAAGTGCTTGCTGCTGGGTCCTCTGACGTGGTGACCCACTTCGAAGTGGCAAGAGCACTCCAAGAGTGGTAGGTGGCTCTCACTGGTGTTTCAAGCCCCTGCCTCACTCCCAACAACCTTCAGTCTGTAAGGTCCTTTCAACTTCATTTGCCGCAGCCAAGGTTTGTTGATAGCAAGTCCTGCCACCAACCCCTTCATTCTTCACTCCAACAAGAGGGTACTCCACAGCATCTGTGACTTCTGTTGGAAATGATCCTGCTCCTATGATTTTGATCATTGTTTTGGTGGTCTCCACTGTCTGACAGAAACTGTCTAGGCATGACCGCCATTCGTTGACGGACCGACTGAGGTGCATCTTGGCGCACCTGCCTTCGGTGACTGACATTTCCACGTGTTCCTGCATCCAGCATCCCTGGGCAAGGTAATTTTGAACTGCCTGTTGCACTCGAGTCCTGGGACCCCCAAAGACTTCTGATCTGAAAGAGTAGAAACAAAATCCAATCCCAAGTGCCTGTTTGCGCAAGTGCTAACGCGGGATTACTGGTTACTAATTATCTTACCAAATCCCAAACTATGTCGACTGAATCGTTGGTACCTGTCTTGGAGTAAAAGGTAATCTCGCAATAAGTCAATCAATTTAAGAACTTACACCACTCTAAATGACCACTGACCAAAATTAAGTTTTAAAGATTTAATATAAAGTCAAAGATAACTGAAGATACAAACTTCTCAAAATGAGATTCAACAGGTAAATTGGTATCACTATAAACATGAACTTTTTGAATAGTCTGAGTCTGAAAAACAGAATAATAAGTACAAGCTCGAAAACCATCAGGGTTGCCAAAATGGATACAAGTTGCAACCTCAAAGTCATTACAGAAAAGAAAATTAAGGTTAGTCTGTCCCTACACTACACTAAATGACATCCCTACTTAGCAAGATCTTAACCCTCTAGGTGTCAGCCGTGGTGACTTCCTTAGAAGATCACGCACTTCTCTTTGTCTCTTCTCTAATAATGGGTCTCTCCTGATCAGCCTATCTGCCTACCCATCCGCTTCCTTAGGCTCCCAAAATCATCTGCTCTGCTCTCCTCCCGGGTCGCTTTCCCTAATACCAAATCACATTTCCAATAGAAACGCCCCTTGGGACGCCCCTCACGTGGTACATCTTTGCGCGGCAAACTCCATGATGGTACTCTTGAAGACCCTCGTTATAGTTGACCTTGGTTCCCAGGCTTCTTCTTCAGTGCGCTGATACCCCCTGAAATTCCTGGAAACTCCTACAGGCCTGCGCAAGGCGCCACTGAACAAAGTCCCTTTCATTCGAGCTGATTAGGACCCTCGCACCTGCATACAGCTCGTCCTGCAGTGGGCCTCAAATTCCAGACTCCACCATATCTTTAGTCATAAAACACTCTCAAAGCTCGGTGCTGGACACCTCGCGACCTCTTCTCTAACGAGCACATGACGATTTACACGACATGACATTATCTCCTCTGGCCTACTTGATTTACATGCAGCAGGTCCCTGCACTCTTAAAACGTTAACTTGATTTAAACAGCAAACATTCTTAACTAGCATACGTTTCTAAAATAACACATCTATAAAGCATATACTTTTAACCCTAAGTTCAATAGTACATTTTGGAAGAACCATGTCAACCTTATCTCACATTAATTTAGCAGCACGTTCAGGTTTGCTGTGAATTGCCCTAAGGCCTACACATAATACTGGATTTTCAAAGTTACATTTAATTCGGACATGATTCTTTTAACATGAGAACATGAGGTTTTCACATATATTCCAACATTTCTACATTAATCTCACACCGTTATAATTATAGTTACTCTACTTAACATTCTATACGTTTCACTACTGAATATAAACCACTCGTGTGCAAAACATGTTTAAACTAACTACGTGCTTGTAAATATGGCGTACTTATACATTTTTTCTCAAACTTGTGCTCTCTCAGTCCCCCCTTTGATGACCTTCAGGGGTCATCATCACCAAGACATTAAAAATGTAGAACCTTTTAAAGTGAAGACAGGGCAGTTCCACCTCTTTTCATATTCTCTAATGCTTTCAGACTCATATTGAGTGTCCTGCATCGCTGTCAACTCTTCTTCCTGTTTCTTCATAGCTCTCTGTAACCTATTTGCTCTATAACATTGATACAAACGCACCAATCCCCACAAAGTGATTACACAAATCACAATTATGATGATGGGTTTCAGTATGTACCAAACAATACCCTTTCCTAAGTTGGCAAACCAACTTCCAACTTTACCCATTCCATGGCCTACTTTTTCCCACACATTTACCTTTGCCAGGTCCTCAATTTCGTAGTGTATGGCAGTGATATTTTGTATATACTTCTCTAGAGGCTTTGAATTGTCTGGAATGTAAGTACAGCATTCCTGGACCTTCAAGGCCTTACAGACTCCTCCCTCTTTTGCTAACAGAACATCTAAAGCAAGTCGGTTCTGAAGAACCATTGCCCTAATCGATTGCATCTCCCCTTCTATCAGCATCAAGGATCTTGCAGTACTGGCAGATAGCCTATCTACGACTGTAGCTAACCTCCTGATCTTAATGTCATTCATTATCAATCCTAAGAAAGGGAATGCAGCACCTAGTACATCTCCAACTACTTCTGCTGCACCCAGCCCTCTCTTCCATCTAGTTGATATTTCTTTCTTAGGCGTGTCTAAATTCTCAACATGATATATTTTAGGGAAGACAACAGCCAGATAGCATGATCCGTACCAATTATCTGGTAACTTCACATAGGCATATCTTCCACATACAAAATATACATTTGGTATTGCTTGCATTCCTTTCATAAAGTTCTTAGAGTAATACTCCAATTGAAAGGCATGTTCACAATGGACTTGACCTACATAAAAGTTTTCATAATATGAGTAACTCCTGTGAATGCACAGTTTTCCCCGTTTATCCTTATCCAAAGCAATTGGACCAATACTACCTTTTCTTTGATGTGCCCTCTCCTCCTTGGTCCAATCTGTTTCCCATTGTCCTGATGCTTTCAAAATCTTCTGCCTCCTGTATCTAGTATCTACCTGTGCTATAAACTTTTTCTCAACCTCTGATATTTGACAAGTCAGATTGTTTCTTCGAGCATGTGAAGTATCTAACGTTTTCCATGGAATAAACCATTTGTGTAATCTGTCTTCGCTTTTGTAGTAGTCCCATTTGTTCAAATGCTTGAAATTCGGAACCTCTGGCAATGTCGAGTCGAAATTCGAGAAATAATACTCGAATCCTTCTCGTCCATAAAACATGCTCAACAATAAACTGCACGTTATTCCATATGTCAACGGAAGATGATGGTATCTGATACCCTCCTCCACTGAAGCTGGTAATTGCATACAAACATAACAATCCTTTACTTCCATGGCATCAACATATTCATAAAGCAATTTAGCATAAGCATTTGACTTGTAATTTCCCTGTGACTCGTCGGTGTGAAGCCTTTTTATTTCTGCATCTAACAATGCTTTGTCTTTCTCATTGATGTTTCCCTTCTCTTTAATAATGGTAGTTTTCGGTGTTGACACTCCCTTATCCTCCTTAACTGTGGTTTCATCCCCTTCGTGTCCCGCTAGGAATGAAACAGTTACCACTAAAATTATAAGAGAAACCACTACTCCTAAAAGTATAACAGCTATACATTTTGCCCTGCGGTTCGGGTTGCCAGCCTCCATGTTCTCAAACAGTGTAGTTTTTGACTTTCTTCCAGCATTCACTTCCTCTTCTTTTCAAACAAAGTCTTTCTCTCTTGCAATGTCTTTCTTTGAACACTTGGAAGCTTGACAATTTGTTTCCGCAAAACAGTTCAAAGTCCAGTAGAAAATAGACAACCCTAGCCCTTCTCCATCCACTAAAATGAAACCCCTATCACTTTTCTTCTTCCACTCGGCGCTAGGTTATCTTGCAACAAGTTTTTACAATTTCTTTTCAACAGTCTTATTTTCGTCTGAAGTTATGTATGACTCAAGGAGTGACACTACTTCTTCATAAATGTCCATCCGAAGTATCATTCCCTCAGGTTCTGGACAGTTCGTACCACAACATGGAAAGTCAACTTTTTCTAGGATTATTCTCCTTATTTCGCTCAAGACAAGTGGACGGACAAAATTGAGAGTTAGCGTTTTTTCAATTTCCACTCCTGGTACTATCAGTTCTACATCCACAATTACAAAGGGGTCCGTTCTAATCAAGATCACTTTCTTCACCTTTCCAGTTCTGCGCCCCTTTGAAGACATTCACAATATGGTATTAATCCACAACAATAAGCGCTCCTAGCATTTCTACTATTCGCTCAAGCATTTCCAAACGAAGAAGAGTTCCCTCCAATATTGGATATCGTGAACAGCAAACTGGAAACTCAACTGTCTCTAAAATCAATTTTCTTATTCCACTCAGGAGAGCAGGATGAACGATGTTGAGTGTCAGCAACCTTTCGGTCTCCGCTCCTGGTAGTAGAAACCTTATTTGCACTGTGATGATCGGGTCAGTTCTGATCAGTTCCACTTCCCTGATCCTCCCTGTTCTGTGTCTCCCAGACATCTGCAACGAGGTAGGTCCAGTCGGGAGTAGAGTATCTTCTACTAGGCACTCGCACCCTCCTTGATCTTCTAAGACCCTCCTCGGCTTGATCCTGGATATCTTCTTCTGGATCTGAGTCTTCGGATATAGGAGTAAGCGTTTCTTCCTGGGCCGACCTCAAACTTAGCCTTCTTCTCCTAGTTGGCCAAGTGGCAGCTCCAAGCCTTATTCTCCTATTCCTTGTCTTCCCACTTGGTTCTTGGTCGCTCCGATACGGATCTGAGTCTGAGTCGTATTCACTTCTGCTCTCTCCTTCAGTTGCGTCTTCTGTCTCACTGCCGTCCTGCCTTCGCTCTTCTTCTGAATCCGATGCGTTCCCAACTTCTTCCGACACCCCCTCAGCTGCCTCAATCCCTTCTTGCGACTCTTCTTCCACTTCCAGGCTTTCGTCTGGGATGGGAGCTGTTCCTTCTAGAGGTGCTGGAACTCTTCTAGTATGGGATGCATGGATCCAATTTGGCATCCCCCCGCACTTCACCGCGGTGTTCGTGATCAGGATTACCTGAAAGGGCCCACGCCAGCGAACATCTAGGCAGTTCTTCCGGACGTGTTTTTTAACTAAGACCCAGTCCCCTGGGTTCAGGTCATGACACAGGTTCCTCGCTGCTGGAACTTCAGCCGCATGCACCTGAAGGGACACAGAATGGATGGCGTCAGACAGTCCTTTACAATAATCCAAGATCAGATCATCTGTAATATTCAATAGAGCAGTAGTTGGAACTGTAGGAAGTCTCATGGCCCTCCCCATCAGGATCTCGTGGGGAGAGAGACCTGTCCTCCTATCAGGTGTGCTGCGCATGCTCATGAGCACTAAAGGAAGAGCATCTGGCCAACTCAAGGATGTGGATGCCACTACTTTAGCCAATCTATTCTTCAAAGTGCCATTCACTTGTTCCACAATTCCTGAAGCTTCTGGTCGATAACTACAATGCAGCTTTTGATCGATATTCAGTGTGGAGCACAACATCTTCACTATTTCGCTGTTAAAATGTTTTCCTCTGTCAGATTCCAAAGAGGCAGGCACCCCGAAGCGCGGTATCAACTCCCTGAGCAACAATTTAGCCACTGTGAGTGTATCGCACCTACGTGTAGGGTACGCTTCAACCCATCTGGAAAATACGCATACAATCACCAACACATACCGAAGGCGATTGACTCTTGGCATTTCGATGAAATCTAGTTGCATTCTATTGAAAGGCCCCCCCGACCTCCCAATGTGACTCAGTGTGACTGGTGTTCGTTTGCCTACGTTCAGCTGTTGGCAAGTAACACATCGCTTACATACTGATTCTGCTGCTATTCTGAATTTCGGGCAATACCAAGTCTGCCTAAAAACTCTCATCATAGCATCCCTTCCTAGATGTACTGGACCATGTATTTCTCTCGCCATGGGATTAGCTAATTCTTCAGGTAATACAGCTCTCCCATCTGCTGAAACCCAAAAATCCATTTCACTTCGCACACAACCTGCTATTTCCCATGCCTTTTTCTCTGTTTCAGGTGCGTTCTCCTGCATTATTCTTAAATCCTCCCAAGTGTCTACAGTTTCTAACATCATACTTAATTCAGTCTTTTCTTCTGCACCTTCTATTTCCACCTTTGAGAAAGAATAACTTTGTTCCGCACAATAGCGTGCGACTTCATCAGCATATCTATTACCTTGTGACACAAAATCTGTATTCTTAGTATGAGCTACACACTTTACTACTGCGATGTCAACAGGACCTTGTAACGCTTCTATCAGCAATCGCACAAATTCTCCATTTCGAATGGGCGAACCAGAGGAGGTCATGTAACCCCTCTGAGACCACAACTGCCCGAAATCATGAACCACACCGAAACCATATTGGCTGTCCGTGTAGATGGTGACTCTCTTTCCATTTCCTGCTATGCAGGCACGAGTTAGTGCAATAATCTCTGCTACCTGTGCGGAATGTACTCCTTCCAGGCAAGCGGCTTCCACAACTCCAGTTATAGTACAAACAGCATAAGCTGCTCTCAACCGACCAGTATCGTCTCTTAAACATGAGCCATCAACAAAGTAAATTTCATCGGGGTCTGACAATGGCTCATCCACAATATCTGGTCTGGGTTTCGTGCATAGTTCAGTCACATCAAGGCAATCGTGGTCTTCACATCCTTCGCCTTCTATTACCGTGGGTAATGGCATCAAAGTAGCAGGATTCAAGACAGAGCATCTCCTGAGAGTCACGTTCTCTGCGGCAAGTATAACTTGCTCGTAGCGCGTGAGCCTGCTATTGGTCAGATGCTGCGTCTTCGTCCTGGTCATTAACAATTCAACTGAATGTGGTACATACACCACTACTGGATGTCCCATCACAATACTCTCGCTCCTTTCAATGCTTTTTTTTTTTTTTTTTTTTCTTTACTTTCTTTTTCGGACCACTTACCTCTGGCATAATCATTGGACTATTGTTGCTTTTCGATCCAGGCATTCATTGCTGACCACAAACTAACAGCTTTCTCACCCCCACATAAAATATCAAATTTACTCACCGCGACGATGTATTTGAGACACTCTGCAAATTTCGGGGGGGATACAGACTTCCATGCTTTGCATATCTCTCTTCTGGCAATGGTCATTACATAGAAAATAAACTGTGACAAGTTACTATTAAACACATAATCAGGTAATAGGCCGAAAAAAACCAATCTGGGTGTGCATTGAATTGGGACCGACAGTACCTCTTCTAAAAATTTGCGCAATTGTTCCCAAAAGTTAGCTATGCTAGGACATTCAAGAAACATATGAATGTCATTTGCGTTCATTAGGTTACACCTAGGGCAGAAATAAGGCGCCCCTGCAATCCTAGAGAGTTTCGCTGGGGTCCAATATACCCTGTGCAGTGTGTATAAGTGATTTCTTCTTAGATTAGAAGGTTTGATTATCTTTTGGGATAATGAAAAAGAATCAATCCATAATTTCTCTACATCCTCAGCTATCTGGACTGTGGAAGGGTCCCATATTCTCGCAATTTCTAACTCCAAATTGTCTTTGTTATTCAATAATGTATTATACCATTGTGCCGTTTCCCTTTTCATTACTCTAGGCTGACTAAATAGTTCTAAAAACGATTCCTCATCATTTATATCCCAATTTTGACTACCCCACCAGGCCGATAGTTGATAGAACTTAAACCTTGTTAGCGTCCCTCCAGTTATGCCCTCTAGAAATTCCCACTTTAAAGCTTTTGTTTCGTCGCATAAGTCCCCCCATTTCAGAAGACCTGCTCTTCTTAAGGGGAGAGCCAATTGGTCCATTAAACATTCCGGGGTGCCTGGTGAGTCCCAAATTGGGGAGTATTGATGGTAGTATTGAATACTCAGCAGCCTACACGTCTGCGACCAATAATGTAGAGCAGCCCGTAGAACTTTCAGCCTAACTTTTTAAAAAAAAATTTTGTCACCAAATTTAAACAGAAAATAATCAGTACCAAACGGGAGATCTTGCAGCATTGCCTGGAATAGTAAACTATTTGATGTAAAATCCAGTTTATTAGCTAGTATCCTAAAGTTTTTAAGCTGGAAAGCATAACAATAAAATAATAAATCTGGGAGAGCTAAACCACCTAATTTTAATCCTCTCCTTAACTTCTTCCATGCTATCCGTGGAGATTTTGTTGCCCATATAAACGAGCCTATTCTACCTTGCAGGTTAAGAATATCTTTTCTGCTAAAAACTAAGGGAATAGAGTTAAACAAAAACGTAACCTTGGGGAGAATGATCATTTTAACAAGATTCACTCTGCCATAGATGTTTAAAGGCAGAGTGTTCCACCTGGACAGGAGTTTTTTAATCTCCTTTATCACTGTTTCCCAGCTAACCTTCGGGGTATCGTCTATATTCTGAGTTAAATAAATACCTAAATATCTCATTTTACATTTAGCTTCTGGAATAGGGAGTAAGTTATTCCAACACATTACCTCAGTTTTCTCCTTGTTAATAGAATAACCTGAAACTAAGCCAAAACTCTCCGCCAGCTGAAATAGCCTGGGAATTGCTACAAGAGGGTTTGAGGTGTACAACAGAAGATCGTCTGCATATAGTGCTGTCCTAATTAATAATTCCCCAATTTTAAATGAGGAAATGATAGAATCATGCCTTAAAGAACAAACAAAAGGTTCAATATAGATATCAAACAACAGTGGAGACAAGGGGCATCCTTGCCTTGTTCCTCTGCCAACACTAAACCATTCAGACAAACCTCCGTTGACCAGAATCTTGGCCCTAGGACCTCTATATAAAGACACCACACTATTGATAAAAATTTCAGGAAAACCAAATTTCTTCATCGTTGACCATAAATATTTCCAGTTTACTTGGTCAAAGGCTTTCGCAGCGTCTATTGCGACTATGGCCAAGGGTTTTTTATTTTGGACTGCATAGTCAATAGCTCCAATTGCCTGAAATGTAAGTTCATTCAATTGTCTGCCCGGGATAAATCCGCGTTGGTCCGGATGTATAATGGATTTAATTACCTTAGCGAGCCTATTTGCCAGGATACCTGAATAAACCTTTAAATCTGAGTTCAGTAAGGATATGGGGCGGTATGATTCTATCTTTTGCGGGTCTTTGTTTGGCTTCGCAATTAATGAGATGGTTGCTTCCAGCCAAGAAGACGGAATTTGCTGGGCTTGAATAAAGATTTCGTTGAAAAGTTTGCGCATAGGAGCAATAAGTTCATCCAGATTATCTTTATAGATTTCTGTTGGAAGCCCATCTGGACCTGCAGCTTTCTTTCTTGCCATTTTCTCAACTTGAGATCTGATTTCCCCCTCGGTAATTTCTTTTCCTAAAATTGATATTTCTTCATTACTCAAACAAGTTAAATTTTTCAGAATGTCCAGGTTTTCTATTTCCTCCGATGAAATATTCAATTTTTCACGATAAAGATCTTCATAGAAAGATCTGGCCTCCTCTTTAATATCTTCGTCCTCAGATAGAACAGCGCCAGTTCCTCGTTGTATTAAAGTTTTAATGTTGTTTCTGGTCCTGTCAGATCTAGCTTTCCAGGCAAGTAATGATCCGCATTTCTCCCCATATTCAAAATTACGCAACTTGCTTACCTCCCACTTATCTCTTAATATTTTTTCAGAGTGTAATCTATGTTGAGATCGTAAGTCATCTAATTCTTTTTCCACCCTCGATATTTCAGTTCGAGCATTAGAGATGGCATAGAGAAGTTGCTGCTCTTTTACTTTAATTAAGTTGAGGTTATCTACTTCTTTACCTTTAATTAACTTTCTATTCAGGGCCATTTGTGAACCGTATATACCTCTTAGAAAAGATTTAAAAGCGTCCCATATAATCCGGTTCGGAGCTGAGTCATTATTAAATAGGAAGAACTCTCCTATACTTTTCTTAGTGCTAGTATTGAAATCTGTTTTTAGTAAAACGGTCCTGTCCAGAGTCCACCTGAATTCTGATAAGTTCCTTTTTTGGATGTTAATACACAACTTAACCACTGAGTGGTCTGATAATCCATTCGGAATATATGCAATAGAATGTGTATCTGATAACATTGCTCTATCAAGCAAGAAATAATCTATCCTGGAGAATTGGTGGTTTTTTTTGCTATAGAATGAGTACTCTCTCTGGGAGCCATGTTTAATTCTCCAGACGTCACACAGCGCATACTCCTTAATGATATTCTGTAGCATACAGATCGATTTTTTTGGGCTATTATATCTGGCCTTTGAAGTGCGATCTAGCTCTGCATCCAGTAGCAGGTTAAAATCTCCACCTAGCACTATAGGGATAGAAAATTGTAATAAGTAACTTGCTAGTTTATGGAGAAAGCATGGATTATCTTCATTCGGGCCGTAATAGACCCCACATAAGAATTTAACAGTGCCCACTGATACCACTACCGCCAACCACCGCCCTGTCTGATCTGTAGCCCAATCATGGACAACTATTCCTTTGTTGGCCCGAATAATGATTGCCACCCCTCTCGTTGTACCCGATTGTTTTGAGCAAAAAATTTCCTGAACCCACTTATGTTTTGTGAAAATATCTCTACATTTGTTCACTTCCAGGTGAGTCTCCTGTAAAAAAATTAATGACGCTCCAGAATTTTCTAAGAAGTGAGAAACGTTGAATTGTTTCTTATAACTCCCTAATCCGTTAACATTCCAGGAGAGGATTGTAGTTTGGCTACCTTGCGACATATACTGATTTTAAATTCTGACTGTGGCTAATAACAAAACGTTGTGCCTTAAAAAAAAGGTAGTTATTAACAAAAATAAAAGGCTTTTTTATGGTGCATGAGGACATTTTTTTTTTTTCTACCCCTACCCCTGGAACACCCACCCACCCTCCCTTGGGGAACCCTTCCCTCCTAATTGGCGAAAATGCGCCCTAAGAGGCCCTTTTCCCTGAATGCCCCACCCAAGATAAAGAAAAACATATGTACGGGTCTCATTCCCCAATCTCACCTATTGTTTTCGTGCAAACTCAGAACTTAATTATGTGAAGTGTAAACATTTCGTATATATATATGTTTTTTTTTTTATCTTTTTTTATTTATTTTATTTATTTATTTATTTATTATTTTTTTTTCCCTTTACCTTCCTCTCTTTTTTTTTTTTTTCCCCCCCTTTTCCCTTTCCCCCTTCTTTTTGTATATTTTGTTCTCTCTTTTAAATTTATTTTTTTTTTTTTTTTCCCCCTTTTTTTTTTTTCTCTCTTTCCATGCGTCTCATTACGAACATACTCTGCCCTCCACTAATAGTAGATTTTTGAGGGAATAGAACCTACGAGCTGTCCCTAATTATACTATTCCTCTTGAGCCTTCATTCTATCAAGAATAGCGTCTACTTCCTCCGGGAATTGACATGTGTACATTTTATTGTTCCACATAATTTTTAAGAGTGCTGGAAATTTCATCTGTACATTTGCCCCCATGGAACGTAATTCTGGCATTCTAGATCCTAACTCCCACTGCCTTTGAGCTGTTTTGCCACCAATGTCAGATCTAATATGATATGGGTTAGCTTGAAAGTGTAAGGAAGTACGTGATAAGCATCTGTTCAGGATCAGTTCCTTCACACTGTATGTTTGGAAGTATACCAAAATCTTCCTGGGAGCCTTCCTGTCTGGATGTAACCTAAATGGGTCTCTATGCACCCTCTGAATTTCTGCTTCTAGGTCAATATCCGGACGATCCTTGAGAATATCTGCACGTAGTAGTCTGCAAACAAAGCCTTTTATGTCCTCCACCTCGGCCCCTTCCGGAATTTTTAAAATCCTCAAATTGTTCCGGCGAGATTGGGTTTCCAATCTCTCTAAATCCATAGACAGTGATCTATTCTGGGCCTTCAAGACTGTTATATCTTTCGAGTTAATGTTTGAGGTCTCAGAGAGTGTTGAAACCTTCCCTTCCAGCGTACTGGTTCTAACATTGATACCATCAATTTTTGCCTCTAGTAGATCAAATCTATCATGCAGACGCTGTTGGTTTTTTTCGGAAGTCTCAAATCTACTTAGCAAATCTCCTCTTAAAGACTGCAGAAGAGATCCAAGGCTCTCGCTGCCTCCACAGGCCCCTTCCTCCTCGGTGTGTAGAGGTTGAGGTTGAGGTTCAAGCTCGGCATCCTGTATGCAGGTTTCCGGCTGCTCCCTTTCACTTTCATAACTTTGTTCTAGATTAGTGGTAGTTGGTAAACTAACTGAAGTTTGTGCAGTTACATCAATTACATCGATTGCCTTGGTTGCGGAGACTGCTTCAACTGTTCCTTCTAACGTATCAACTGACTCCAAACCCCCATATTTATTACTCAAGGGGAAAGAAGCTAAAAGCGGGGAGACTGCTACCTGAGGCAAATTATTTAAACTCTGCCCCTTTTCGCTCCCTCCTTCCGCTCCGGCGCTATCCAACTTGGAAGACAGTGCATGCTCCATTATCTTGAAGTAACTCTTAAGTGACGGGGTACCTCTAGGCAAGTTAAATTTGGGTTGTTTCAAATCTTTAGTCTTTCCCTTCTTCGCTCCCCCTTTCCTGCTATGTTTGCCAGGTGAAATTGGCTCTGGACCCTTACTACTTGCCTCGACCAAGTCCGCAGTGTTTAGAACCCCTTTTATCTTAAGCTCCCTTCGAGAGCGAAGCTGGTATCTGTTTTTGGAAGCCCTCTTTTGCTCGCTGATAACAACTCCCACCTTGGGAGGCTGTTCAGGTTCAGGTTCAGGCTGCTCAGGTGGATTCACTAAAGCGGGCACTTTCGCTGTATCTCCCTCCCTGGAGGGGCACACGTCTCTCGAAGCAAATATTACAGGAGGACCCTATCTGCATCCATGCAAACTGTGGATTCCCAACAAGATACCGACACAGGGAGATGTAAATGAAACTCTCTGCTCACAGCCCCTGTCAACCGATACCATAGGGCTGCTCTCTTACGAAGCCCGATACCATAAAACCTTACCCTGGGTTTTACACAGACTGCAGTCAGCTCTGCCGGGAGTCGTATAGTACTGCCGCCGCTCCCATTCTTGACGCACTGAAGTCCTGAACCCAATGCCGGCAATGAAGCTTCTCCAAAGACCCGGTGTAGCTGACCGGTAACCGGCTCCCAGGTGTACCGCCGCTCGTGAAACCAATCTTGCTGCTCTTTCATCTGCCAGGTGATCCGCGCCGGTCCTAGAGCCCTCTGCTTTCCGTCACGGAGCTCACTGCTCCCTGCTCCCTGCTCACGGTTTCAGTGCTCTGCCTCTCAATCCGTTAGGCGCAAGAAAGAAAAAGGTAAAGGGAGAACTTAATAGCCGTACTTCCGAGAGGGAAGACGAGGTACGACTTCTCACTCACCTATACGCTAAACATGCTCCGCTGTAATTCCGCTGTTATTCCGCTGTAATTCGCCGAAAGTAAAGGGGAAGAAACCCGCGAGAAAACTCGGGTTAGGGCTTCTGGATCAGAGCCTCGCAGCAGCCGCTAGCCTGCCGCCGCCATGTTCCCCCGCCCCCTGTCAGCTCCTTTCAATGCTGACACCCGTTGCAGCAACGGATTTGAGACATCCGGGCAACGCTGCGGCTACTGGATCTAATGTAGCCGAAAAATATGCAACTGGTCTACGGGCATTTCCGTGGGTCTGTGCCAAGACTGACAAAGCACATCCCTCTCTCTCACAGCAATAGAGTGAAAATGACTTTTCGTAATCTGGCATTCCCAGAGCCGGAGCACGACATAAATCGTCTCTCAGCTGTAAAAACGCCACCAGACATTCTTCATCCCATGGTACCGGATCACTCACCTCCTTGTGCGTCAGTTTCTGTAAGGGCTTTGCTTTCAGTGAGAAGTTAACTATCCACTGTCGGCAGTAACCCACCATTCCTAGGAACATTCTAACTTCTCTCTGTGTTGTAGGCGCATTCATTTTCATTATCGCCTCAATCCTCTCCGGGGACACCTTACGTTTCCCTTTTTCTAACCTGTGCCCTAGATACTGTACTTCTGTCAAACAATACTGCAACTTGCTCGGAGATACCTTATGTCCATTTTCAGCTAAATGATTCAGTAAGGCAATTGAATCTACTTCACAAGCTTCCTCTGTTTCTGACGCAACAAGTAGGTCATCTATGTACTGTACCAGAACCGAGTTCTGTGGCAGTACTAGATTCTCAAGATTCTTCTTCAGCAACTGATTAAAGATGGATGGGCTATCTGTGAATCCTTGTGGGATTCGACACCATGTTAAAACGCGATCTTCCATTTTAAAAGCGAAAAGGTACCTGCTCTCTTCATCCAATGGGATTGAAAAGAAAGCCTGACAAAGATCTATCACTGTGAACCATTCTGCTTGACATGGTATTTGAAACAGTATCACTGATGGATTCGGTACCACGGGACAACATGAAACGACTATGTTGTTAATTTTTCGTAAATCCTGAACTATCCTAAACTTCCCGCTAGGTTTCTGCAAACCCATAATCGGGGAGTTACAAGGACTACCCACGATTTCTTTCAGTATTCCCTGCTGTATCATTGACTCGATCACAGGTTTTATTCCCGCAATCGTTTCCTGGGACAATTTGTATTGAGGCGTTCTTGGAAACTCAACATTTGGTTTTACCAGAATTTTTACAGGTTCTACCCCTTTAATCAATCCTATATCTTCTCCTGTGAAATCCCACACCTCTGACGCCACTGCATCTCTTAAATCTTGGGGAAGATCTTCTACAGTCAGAGTAGGATATAGTTCTACACAGAATTTTGAATTGGCCACCTTAAAGGTAGCATCATCGTCGGTAGTCTGTACCTCCACTCCTTGTGGGGTGCAGTATATGGTGCAATTCAATTTGCACAACAAATCCCTTCCTAACAGACATACCGGACTCGAGTCACAAACCACAAACTGATGTTCGTTCATATGATTGCCTATTTTTACAGATACTGGTTCTGTCAACGGACTAGTCATTCTTTTATTTGCGACTCCTACCACCTGAATTGTTTCCCCTGACATCGGCAAGTCTGGAACCACCGCTGATCTCAGAGTCGAACGAGTAGCCCCAGTATCCACTAAGAACGTAGTGGGACACCCTGCCACTTCTGCCTCAACAAATGGCCCTCTCTGATCCACTTCTAGAACTGCCCCGAGGGTACAGTCCTCTTCACTGCTCACCCGTTGTCCTGTCAATGGATCAATGTAATAACATTTTTCTTCCTCGATAAACAGAGGCATTTGTTTAAAGACCTTTCCTCCAGCTGCTATCTTCGGTGGCTGTGGGAATTGGGCCCGTGGAGCCGAAGTCCCCCCTTTGGCCACCTTACTGCTTGGGACTGTCACCTTTTGCACTGGGTCTTCTTGGACCTGTTCTTCTACTTCTAGCTCTCCATTTTCAGGGTTAAAGGGACACTCGCGTCGCCAATGCCCCACCTGGTGACACTGATGACACTTTGTCGTTTTCTTTAAAGTGGCAAAGTCTATCCTAGGTCTCTGCCCTTCTTCATTATCTTTGCTCTGACCATTTGGTTTTCGTCCCATCCCCTGCTTCTGCTGGCCACCCTTCCCCGCGGACTGCATTTGCACCACCATCAATTTCTCCTTTAGATTCTTGGCTTTAGAATCTATCTCGTCACTGCAGTACCTCGCATATCGTAAAATCTCATCTAGTGGTTTGTTCTGCCAACAGATTAAATGTTGCTGTATCATCAAGCAAATATCAGGTCTCAACCCCAAGACAAACTTTGACACAAACTGCCCTATATCTTTGGGATCCATTACATCTAGTCCACTGTATTGCTTGAATGTTTTCAGCAATCTTTCATAAAACTCGTGAACTGTCTCCTTGGGTTCCTGCCTTGTTCGGTCTATTTTTACCCAATCTATGTCCTGTGGTGGTACCTTATCTTTCAGCCATGCTATTACCCTTTCATACTTTCGCATGACAATCTCAGACGGTCCATTAGTCCGAGCATCTCTCAATGGTTCAGCATTTGGCCATTCGACACTAGTCTTACAAGGGGTCCACAGATCAGATGGGACCACGATGTCAAACAACGTGTTCAAATCAATCCACAATACTTTCGAGATTTTGACAAACCTCTCTACCTGTTTATACCATTCGACTGGATTGTCCCGCAACTTCGGAAATGAGTTGGTAAATGCAGCTAAATCTCCTCTACTCCAGGGCACATGTACATAATTTCCGTTTGATATTTCTCGCAAAGGGAATGCCTCCATCTGCATTACCCTTCCCTCAGGGGTCATCACATTTGTACTTCGCCTAACTGTGCCCTTTTTCGACCACCTTTCTTCCCATTTATCCAGTTCCCTCCACACTCTTATCCCTGTTACCAGCTCTCTTATGTGTGTTTTTAATCCAGTAGTTCTCTTCTCATCTAGATCTTGGTCTGCGTACTGTAATCTGTGGTTACTCTGTAATGCCCTTGTCCTAGACAAATCCACGGCATACCTGTCTGCCAAATCAGTCAATTTCTCATGAAACGCTCTAGCTTTCCTAGTAATATCCTTTGCCATGAACAATAACTCATCCTGTTCATACAATTCTATCCTTTCCAAAGGCAATGTTCCATCTATTATCTCATCAACATCTGATTTTAAACTGGTAACATCAAGCCTTTTTGCCTTAATTTCAGCTTTCAAGACACTCAATTTAGCTCCTCCATCCGCATCTCTCCCATCCCAGCTCCGAGATCTACGTTTAGGTATTGGTGAATTATAGGGAGTCCTCCCCTGTTCCCATCTCTCTAGATCCCATGCCTTTCCATCTTCTCGGGGTGGGTGGTGAAACACTCCTTCATGCCTCATAGCCCCTCTCTCCCCATCCGGGCTAGTTTCACGGGATGGAGGGTAAGATGTTCCCTTACTCCCTCTTTCTTCCCTACTTCCCTGTGATTCCTGGTTATTCGAGGCGTGGCGGGACCTATCGCTGTTCTCCTTTCTCCAATGTTGAACGTCTTCCCCGAGTGTATGATGAAGGCACCTAAACCTATTCTGAAAAGCCCGTACCGCCTCATCTCCTCCTTTCCCCCAGAGACGGGACATTTCCTCACATTCTACAATCCTAGTATTCTGTTCCGGTTGTTCTCTCTGATTTGTAGGACATGCATCCCCTCTATTCTCTTGACTTTGGCCTTCCCGGCCCTGACTGCTTTCGCTGGCCCCACAATGAGATACAGTCCCGTTACCCCTGCTTTCCCACTCTGGTTCCGTTCTTGTCCTGTTACTCGGAGATACTATGGACCCGTCCCATTCCCTCAAATCAGCTCTTAACTCTGAAAAAGATCTTGGCCGCGGTCCCCTTAGATCCATTGGTCCTCTCGGACCTCCCTGTTCTGAATTGGGACCGACAGTTGTGTCTAATGGGGTGTTCCATGTTACCGAACCTGGCAATTGTTTCCATGCATTTGTCACATTATTCCTCCTTTCCATCTCAATCCTTTCCCTATCCAATTGCCTTTGTTGGTCCCCTCTATCTCTCTCAGAATTATAGATCGAAACTATGGGTCCTATGGTAACAGGCACTTGAAGAGCGTCTGGCAATCCCACAGACTCAACCCTTTCTGTGGTTTGCGTTTTCTGCACCACAAACCTTCCCACTACACTCTGTACAGTGTTGTTTGGAGGTGTTTCTCCGCCTTTGCTAGGTGTCCATTCCGATATAGGGAGTGGTGTATATCCCTCTATGTCATTCCCATCCTCCCTTGCGAGCCCTCTATCTTCTATCAACTCCACTCTCGGAGGTGGTCTATCCATTAACAATCTGTTTATCAGATTGTCCTCCGACTCGCTTTCCTCGTCTTCTTCCATGAGGTTTCCTCCTCCTGACACCTCCCTCATCGGATACATTTTCTCCACCTCAATAGTCTGTACCCTCCAACGCTTTTCCTCCTCATCCCATTTGGAATCTCGCACTGCCCTTACCGATCGCGTCAGCCTTTGTTGACGCCTGTTCAAATTTCGGTCGTGTGCAGCCTTAATCCATGCATTAAGAGCCTCAAACTGTGTTGGTCTGGGCGAGGGTTTCAATGAGGACATGGTTGCTTTTAGCCGATGTAACACCTCTAATTTAAACGTCCCGTACCTCGGGAACTGTATTTCCTCATTCCCTTCCGTAAGCTTATTCCAAGCCCCAATCCACAATATCGTATGCAGCCCCACATTCGTTGCCATATAATGAGCTGGTGTACCCTCTGGGGGAGCCTCTTCCCCGTAATAATGTTCACTTCGTTTACGTTTAAAAATCCCTTTCAAACACTTAAAACACTTCATGATTTCTCTTTTCTCCGCGTTTGTTTACTTCCTGATGATATTCCACCAATCTCAGCCCCGTTCTCACTAACTGGCCTATCCGTACGCGACTTTCCTCCGACGTCACGCTAGCCGCCCAACCAGAGCGCGGCTTTAGCTAACGTCACACCAACCGCTCAATCACAGCGCGGCTCTAGCCGACGTCACCTGTCCCCCTTCGCAGCAGTTCCCCTCCTTTCTCAGCTCGTCTCCTCGGTCATGCACGCATCCCATTCATACTCTGAAAAATGATTACTTCCGTCCAAGCGATCACCTTTCTTTGACTGTACGCCCACAGTCTTTCTGTAGTTGTCACCTTAACTTGGCGAAATGTCTTTCCGATTACTTCCAGACAATCGCCTTCTCCGATAGGTTACTCACACGCAGTAACTTTCGACCAGCGTCCGTTACTCATACACTCACTCTTACACTCCCCCTATCTTGGATCCACGGCGGTCAATGGTACCTCGTGACCTCCGTACTATGGTCGACAACTACCCTGGATGTTCGATACACCCAAAACCACTTAAGCTCTGGCCTGAACTTAAGATTCCACCAGTTCACCCGTTTACCAGGTTACCAGTTTACCAGGTTGCGCGCGCTCACAACCTTCTCTCATTCACACTACAGGCATTCAACTCCGCAAGACATTACAATACAAATACAACACAAAACACCGCAATCTGTTCACGCATGACCCTTTTTATACTCACTCTCCGATACTGCTGCTTTTCTCGCACCGTCTGCACCTTTCGGCACACGATTCTTCCGCTGCTCGTCTCTCGGCGTCTCGGGCCTTGGGGTAAACTAACCTCTCTAGATTACCTTCCTCAAGAAGATAACCATCCTCTGCTACCAACTGCTAACGCGGGATTACTGGTTACTAATTATCTTACCAAATCCCAAACTATGTCGACTGAATCGTTGGTACCTGTCTTGGAGTAAAAGGTAATCTCGCAATAAGTCAATCAATTTAAGAACTTACACCACTCTAAATGACCACTGACCAAAATTAAGTTTTAAAGATTTAATATAAAGTCAAAGATAACTGAAGATACAAACTTCTCAAAATGAGATTCAACAGGTAAATTGGTATCACTATAAACATGAACTTTTTGAATAGTCTGAGTCTGAAAAACAGAATAATAAGTACAAGCTCGAAAACCATCAGGGTTGCCAAAATGGATACAAGTTGCAACCTCAAAGTCATTACAGAAAAGAAAATTAAGGTTAGTCTGTCCCTACACTACACTAAATGACATCCCTACTTAGCAAGATCTTAACCCTCTAGGTGTCAGCCGTGGTGACTTCCTTAGAAGATCACGCACTTCTCTTTGTCTCTTCTCTAATAATGGGTCTCTCCTGATCAGCCTATCTGCCTACCCATCCGCTTCCTTAGGCTCCCAAAATCATCTGCTCTGCTCTCCTCCCGGGTCGCTTTCCCTAATACCAAATCACATTTCCAATAGAAACGCCCCTTGGGACGCCCCTCACGTGGTACATCTTTGCGCGGCAAACTCCATGATGGTACTCTTGAAGACCCTCGTTATAGTTGACCTTGGTTCCCAGGCTTCTTCTTCAGAGCGCTGATACCCCCTGAAATTCCTGGAAACTCCTACAGGCCTGCGCAAGGCGCCACTGAACAAAGTCCCTTTCATTCGAGCTGATTAGGACCCTCGCACCTGCATACAGCTCGTCCTGCAGTGGGCCTCAAATTCCAGACTCCACCATATCTTTAGTCATAAAACACTCTCAAAGCTCGGTGCTGGACACCTCGCGACCTCTTCTCTAACGAGCACATGACGATTTACACGACATGACATTATCTCCTCTGGCCTACTTGATTTACATGCAGCAGGTCCCTGCACTCTTAAAACGTTAACTTGATTTAAACAGCAAACATTCTTAACTAGCATACGTTTCTAAAATAACACATCTATAAAGCATATACTTTTAACCCTAAGTTCAATAGTACATTTTGGAAGAACCATGTCAACCTTATCTCACATTAATTTAGCAGCACGTTCAGGTTTGCTGTGAATTGCCCTAAGGCCTACACATAATACTGGATTTTCAAAGTTACATTTAATTCGGACATGATTCTTTTAACATGAGAACATGAGGTTTTCACATATATTCCAACATTTCTACATTAATCTCACACCGTTATAATTATAGTTACTCTACTTAACATTCTATACATTTCACTACTGAATATAAACCACTCGTGTGCAAAACATGTTTAAACTAACTACGTGCTTGTAAATATGGCGTACTTATACATTTTTTCTCAAACTTGTGCTCTCTCACAAGACTTGCAAAAGCCTGTGAGCTTTTACCCCCAGATAGCGATAGTCTTTGATTGTCTGTCCTGCCTGTCACCTGATTCCCCCAATTGCCTCCAATACTAAATTGTTTGGTGGTGGCGCAAGTTACCGCCATATATTCTACATTGATGATCACAGTAAATACTTTAAAAAAAACGTGCTTTATTGGATTTTTATTGCGTACAATCAGCAAGCAGCACATGATGCGTAAACAAGATATCACATGCTATGAAATATAACACAAAATTATATATTGTGGACAATTTGATACTTCCCCGACCTGC
Source organism: Lissotriton helveticus (assembly GCF_964261635.1). Classification (NCBI taxonomy): domain Eukaryota; kingdom Metazoa; phylum Chordata; class Amphibia; order Caudata; family Salamandridae; genus Lissotriton; species Lissotriton helveticus. The sequence continues at coordinate 1,324,863,083 of NC_136061.1, read as the reverse complement.
CACCCCCGCACCACATTTATTATGCGCACGTCCTCAAATGACAGGTACCTACCTCCGTATATTTTCCAATACCTTTACCCCGTGCCTATCATGTATATTTTTCCAGCCTTAGCACCCACTTCCCACTTCCCACTTCCCCCTTCCCCACCCCTCTACTCTGTCGCTTTTGCCATATCTGTTTGGCTGGGTCCCGCTTGCTCCCTTCCGGTAGTTACATTGCATACCTTATAAATCTGATAGGGACCCCATATGTCTTTGGACCTGCATATTTCTGGAATTAGGGCGTTGTAGTTGTCCGATTGCGTGGAACCGTATGCCAGGTCAGATTGCCAGTCTGAACCTTTTGATAGTGGTCCACGCATCCATCTCATTGCCACCCTGCGTTTCGCTAATAACAGACTGATGGCCGCCAATTTGCACCCTCCTTTGCGTAGGCCTTTGTCATACCCTAACAGCGCTACCCTGGGGTCTCTGGAATTGGAAATTCTAATATCTGCATAAGAGTTAAAAACACCTCCCTCCAGAATGCTTGGATGCCAGGGCATTTCCATGCCAAGTGTAAAAAACCTGCGTGTGCAGCCCTGCATCTTGGACACATATCATCTTCAGCAAGGTCATACTTGAATAGTTGTGCTGGAGTGTAGTATGCCCTATGGATAAATGTATAGTGTATAATTCTGTGACGTCCATTTTGTGAGATGGATTTAGTGTTTGCATAGCAGTGTGCCCACTGTGCTAGTGTGATTTCTATACCTAACTCCTCTTGCTACTCTTGCTGGGTTTTATGCGGAATCGGGCTAGCCTTCTCCTGCTGGGAGCTTAAAGCATCGTAATGCCGTGCTGCAGGGAATTAGTTTGCAGGAGAAATGTCAGTGCCTTCAACTCCTGCGGTTCCTCCATGGTATCTCCCGAGGTCTGAGGCATTTGCACTAGGACACGCTCCCAAGTTTTCACCACACCTTCGTGAAAGAAATCCCCCATCTGTGTTATTTGTAGTTTATGGAGTGGTTGTATGACTGACCTATCTTCACACAGCGGTACCAAGCGCACCATTCAACTGGCCACCTGGGTGAATATAGATGTGTAAGATGCTGAGCAGCTGCTATGTTTTTCATTTGGGTACTCATACATCCTATCGGATCTATACCCCGAGAACACCCCCTTGTATCATTGACCAGTAGCTTGGGTAGCGGAATAGGGTCTACCATATTCCTTTTGATGTGTAATTGTGCCAATTCCTGAGGGCCGTGTAATAAGTAATGTGCGTGCAGTACCTGCACCGCTCTGTAGTATCCTCCCAGATCGGGAGCATTTAGACCACCCTCACTGTAGCTCTTTGTTAATACCTCCCATTTTATCTGGGGCTGCATCCCTGCCCAAGCCAGCCGTATTAGTAGGGTCCGGAGATTTTGGAAAAATTACTTAGATAATCTGATTGGGATGTTTGAGAATAAAAAAGAAAATGGGGGAGTACTATCGTTTTCATCAAAGCTATTTGAGCTATAAGAAAACATGGGAGTCTAATCCATTTCTCTATAGAGTCTTTCAACTTTTGCACTGCTCGCCCATAGTTTTCGATCACGGTAAATTCTTGACGGTGTTTAAGCATTTTCTTCTCTTGACCGTGACAGTCTTTTGATTGACGGTCCTGCCTGTCACCCAATTTCCCCCATTGCCTGCAATACTAAATTGTTTAACGGTGACACAGGTTACTGAGGTGTATTCTAGATTGACCATCACAGTAAATACTTGACGGTGTTCTACAGCAACTGATTTCTACTACATTTTCAACATGCACTTGCCTAGTTATTTCGGTTTTGGTGCCTTAAACATATATGAAGATACTATTTATTTTTGCAAATTGCTCTTGGATTTATTCTTTAGTGTGTTTCTCATGTATTGTGTCTGTAAGTATAATAAATGCTTAGAACTAACCTCTGACAAGCCTACCTGCTCCCCCACATAACAACAACAAAGAGAGTTAATATTATCTACTCAGGCATCTGTGGCCAGTCTACAACCCACTGGATTCTCTGCACAGTGTACTTCTTTTAGTACACTATATAGAGAGCATGCTTCCTTCATGCAGCCTGTGCTGTGGTTAACACAGATAAAGTTGTCCAAGCCATAAAGGTTTCTGGTCTTGACACCACGCCTAGGGCAATCAAATCATTGCCCAAGAAGCATCATGCTCCTTGCTATTCCCTTAACCCAATCATGGTCACATTGCAATTTAGTTTAATCTCAAACCTGGCAAGCAGATACTCCATTTTCTCTCCACTGGCTACTAAACCTGTATCCTTGGTTCCAGGGAGTATCTCGTCAGGCTTAAGGTACTTCCTCTCAACCAGAGCGTGGAAGGCTCCAGTATCCCTCAGGGCAGGTACTTTCCTCCCATTGATACTAATCGTCTGCAGAAATGCCATTGTATTAGGATGACTGTGCTTCAGAGCATCTGGTCCCTCTCACAAATGTCCGTAGCTACTAGGTTGAGAAAAATCAATCCCTCTCAGGTACCTTAACTCACATGAAACATGCTTGCTGTCATGGATGTGGCTAGGTCAAGTGTCTTTCTTGACGATATCGCCTGTAGTGTCCCACCTTGTGGCACATAAAAAGGTCACCACGGTGGACTTAGAAGGACCTCCTTGCCTTCCCATCTCATTATAATCCTTTCTGGATACACCATTATCATTACCATGTTTCCTATGCCCTTCATGAGTCCCCTTAGAATTTCCCTGGTCCCTACCATCTAGTTTGGAACCTGTCTGTGGAGAGTTCTTCCTCTTTGGCTTAGTACTACGCTGCTCCAGCCCATTGTGTACCCTGTTAGTCAACTACTTATCAGCTAACAAAGCAAAGTTTGTTAGATCCCGCTCTGTCAGATCACACAGATATTGCCTAAGTAGGGTAGAGCACTCCTCCTTGAGCCACTCTGTCACCATCAACTGGTTAAGTGACCGAAAATTCTTGGCCTCTATCCCTCTTACCCACTCACTCCAATCATGCAATACACCATGAATTCAAGTCTCAAACAGAGCACCGTCCATTTTTTTGTAGTCATGGAATTTCTGCAGGTATTGGCTGGCCCAAACCGCTTAATAAGAGCTTCCTTATTTGCTCATAGACCATTTGGTCTTTCATTGGCATCCTCAGAAAGACAGCTGTTCCTTCTAATGGCTTGGACTGTGTTGGACTTGGCCCATTCTACAGGGTCATGCCATTTGTTTTGCCTTCACCCTCCTGTTTTCTGAACCTGTTTTGTTGGCTTTTAGGAGTCTGCACACTTTACCAGTGCTAACCAGTGCGAATGTGCTTGTGCTCTCCCTTAAAACATCATACAATTGGTTTATACCTAATTGGCAAATTTAATTTACTTGCACATCCCTAGTAAAGTGGTATTACCTGTGCCAAGGCCCTGTAAATTAAATGCTACTAGTGGTCTTGCAGTACTAATGGTCCCACCCACTTAAGGAGCCCTTTAAACGTGCCTCAGGTCGGCCACTGCAGCCAGTGTGCACAATTATGAACTAACAGAGGGTTTTTCCATTCTGTGGAAAGCGTCCCCAATCTGCACGCTTTTCAATACATTTCCAATAATTCAAATTGTGGTACAAGGGTATTTTTTCCAAAGTTCATTTATTTTCTCTTTTCATAGCTTTATTCGTTGTAACGGTGTATCTACGTACTTAACTTTAACAAGTTTAACTATAGAATTCAACAGTTATGTCCAATGCATTTCGGGCTACGCCCTTCATCAGGGGGTTTTCTTATAAAGTCATATGCGCCATTTCACAGGCGTGGCACATACAACTTTATAGGAACAAGCTCCTGATGAAGGTGCATATTTGGGACGCTTTCCACAGAATGGGAAAATGCTGTGTTAGTTCATACATTCAAATCTCTTACTCAGGAGAATATGCCAATCTGCGCCAACTACAAAAATACCGGATAATAATATTTCCTATACATGTGAGTGCGTAGATCTTCCCTTATCTGGATTTGCACATTTATAAAGTGCCATTTTGACCTGGCAAGAGAAACCTTTTGCCAGGCCCCAAACCGTCCTTTTTAACACAGTAAGTCACGCAAAGGTTAAGCCCAGGATAGCCCAGACGACAGGGGCATTGTATTTAAAAAGTTGGACATGTACTTTTTAGGTTTAAATGTTCTGGTAGTGAAAAACTCTTAAATTGGTTTTTCACTACTGCAGAGCCTACCTCCTCCATTGGATAACATTGGTGTTACCTTATTAAATCTAACAAACTGTAACTTTCAAATGGAATAGGTGACCGGTTCATGTTAGGTGTCTTTGGAATTGTAATGAAAAGTCAACTCTTATTGTAAACTAGGATTACAAATTACAATTGCGAAAATGCCACTTTTACACAAAGTTGTCATTTTCCTGCCTTAGCCATGTAGTGCCTGCAGCCTGCCACTGGGTCACAGGACTGGGTGTAGCCACCCACAATAGATGGCTTAGATGTGCCTGGATGGGCCATCACTGCCAGGATGGGAGGACGGAGATGGGTACAGTCATACTTATAAATTAATAGGCTGTGTCCTGCCTTCACTTGGGCTGCATACCCCTGTACTTTGTTTGGAGCCAGGGCAGGGGTGGATTGGGGGCAGGAAACCTGTGACATTCAAAGGGAAACCCCTTGAAGCTTCTCCAACATCAAAGGAGGCACCAGGTATAATCCTCAGACACCAACTCTTCAATACAAATCTGGAGCTGAAGAGACTTTGCCAGAAAGAAGGACTGCTGTGCTGCTAAAGTGACTGCCACTCTGCTGGACTGCTACCCTACTGTTCTAATGCCTTGTTGGATTGCTGGCTTCTGCCCTCCTGCCAGAGTCAGAGGGACTGGATGTGCACCTGTACTCAGGACTCCAATACTCCAATAGTGAGTCCAATGGCTAGTCTGCTGACCATTACCCAGACCCACCTGTAGTAAGCCCCTGGCCCCCAAGGGGTGCCTCTCAGGTCCCGCACCATTGGTGTGGCCTCAATAGAGCTGAGTTTAAGTTGTTGGGCTATCTGCGACTGTGAACCGGCCGTTGCCACCAAAATCTTGTCACTTGCATTGCCCTCCAACACAAAGTTCTATTGGCCCGACCCTTCGCACTATACCATTGACTGCTCGTGGCGAGCACCACTGCGAAGCTACCGCCCATCCGTTCATGACACACAACAGGATCTTTGCACTACATCTATGATCATCCATGGCATTTCCCTGCTCCTTGCGGCCCCCTCCACCACAGTGTCTCACAAGGTTAATCCTTGATTCTCAGCGCTACTGTTTATGATTCTTTAATGTGCCTCATCTCCTTCCTAAGATGTGTCCAGGCCCCTTCCTTGTGATTGATCACTGAATCACAGTACACCCTTTTGAAGTGTTAAGGGGGAGCTTCTTCCTCCTTTTCTCTAGTGTGTGTCCCACCCAGCTCACAGAAATGCAGCAATATCCAAATCCGTCTGCCGGAATTCCTCTACTCCTCCTGTTTTCACCAGGCAGACCTGGGCTTCCCAAAAGGGAGACCAGTGGCTTCCAAGTAATGGACCATTGAAGGCATACTAGAGTAAATATTTATGGCATTGGTGGCTCAGTAAAACACACAAGGTGATGGATGGAATGTTTCACATTGGCAAAGCATTCACCCCCAGTCACAGCTCTGGGTTTAATCCATCGTTATTTTGCTCACCACGCCATCCCAGTTGAGACATGGCCATATGCAAATCAGTCTTGACCCTGTGGCTCAGGGCAGCACAGCAAGTTATCTTGTTACCTGTGCCTCAGGGAAAGAGCAGGAATGCAATAGGGTCCATTTCTGTCCTTTCCCGGTGTGCTGGCGCTGTTTCGGCAGCCTTGTGCCAATGCAGGCACACTTGCACCATAGTGCAAGGGTACCCGTGTTTTTGGTAGGATTGTTTTTGTGCAGGAGGGGGGACCTTCAGGCACAAAAACAATTCATAGAGGCATTTTCCTCTTTCTATGTGTGCTGCAGAATGCAGCACATATAGAAAGAGGAAAAAAGAAGGAGAAATAAAGATATTTCTCCTCATTACGCGTCACCTCCGGAGGCGTAGGAATTTGACGCATTCCCAGGTTTACAAGTACTTATAGATCTGGGAATGCATAAAAAACCATGAGTTGAATGAGTACACACATCACATCTCCCATGGAATGCCTTTCTTGCGCGGTAAGGCAATGAAACAATTTGCCCTGTGTTGCATTGCTCCATATTTGTGAAACCATTCAAAGCCATGCAAGGTGGCTTTATATGGGTTCATAAGTATGACTTGGTGCTTTGTCTTGTGCATGAGCCACTTTACATGGTGCAGGCATAAAGCAAGGCCCTCATAATTGTTCTACTACAGACACACATGCAATCAGAACACATATTCAATTTGCATGCACTGTTCAGTACTGTAGCTTTTCTGTATTGTACTAGGGTGTGGTATTTGCAAACACACAGTGCCGGTACACACACCATGTGCATGCTCCACAACACTTCACTCTTCGTATATTGTACTTCATGCAAGGACACATATACCAAATGCATGCTTCCATTGCACATGCACTGCACAGCACTACATCTCTCATGTAACCCCACATCAGAACGACCACCTCCTTCCCGAAATTCAAGATACTACTCAAAGCCCTCTTCCTAGAGCGCTCTCGATCGTAGCAAGAAATCCACTAGTGACTTTGGGAAGGGCAACTAATTCCTCTTCTGGAAACGCCTCGGCCTGAAGATCTGTAATGTAACTCATTCCATAATGCCCTTGAGTTGGTAAATTGCTGATTTCTGTTTTTTTTTTCTTTCTTTTTTTTCTTGTCTTTGCCAAAAATTGCTTATAACTGTACCTGGTGTGAAGCACTCTGATAACCCCAGGTCCAGCTAGCGCTATTCAAAACTTCAGATAAATAAATAAATAAAATAAATAAATTAGAAAACCTGCAGCTGTGCTACCATGTTATATCTAGGAATGTTTGGAAATGTTACTGACCAGACACAAGAAAGAAAGTACATTATGTTGTTCGACCTTGTATGAAATGTTCAGACTAAATCCCAAGAAAAGTCACAAAATACAAATAATATGCAAAGCGTGCTAAAATAATATAATTTCACAAAAACAGAATGGATTATGTGTGTCTGAGTGAATCAAAGACAGCCTAAAGCTGCTAATACGTGTAACCAAGGGAGAACCAAAGTAGGCCCAGAAGGGGAAAAACTATAGCTACCCCCTCCCTGTTGGGAAAATAACTTAGTGACTAACTAATTATAAAAACAAGCACTAGCTAAGCAAATTTAATGTGATATGTTTTACCAAAAGAAATTATACTCATAATAATTTTTTTAAAAACATGCCAATTGTGAAAGCATGGCCCAACTAACGTGAGCTTGTGGCACTCAAGACACCTTCCACAAGATCTATGGTTAGAGAATTCAAAACAGATTAAATCTCTGCATATGATGATTCCACTGTAGCCCTGTTTAAAAACACCAGAGAACAGATATGATCCTCGTTATAAGCTGATGCTGAGGAAGTAGCTGGGTAGCCCACATCCCTGTTGTTAGAGCCAGAGTGCGATGTTCAATGTGCTGAAGCACTCATCTCCCCCGAGGGAGAGGCTCATATCATGCACCTTGAAGCAGACACAAATTCATTGGACAAATCCAAAAATGAGTCATTATAGGATTCATCAACAGGTTCATGTCCATAGGAATAGGCAAATGCAGAGCTAAGTAGATATCCAGTGCCCATTCAAAGGGGCACCATAGGCAATGAAACATGGGTTGTACGCAGGGAAACCAGGTGGGTCGGTATGACAGTGGCCAGTCATTGTTCAGTTCCTGGAGCAAAGGGACTTCAAAGAGTCGTATTATGTGCTCACGGCACAGCTAGACAAGTGGTAGTTCCAGTACCAATTGGCTTTGAAACTGAACATCCATTGCGGAGTAGCAAAAATTTAATCAAATGCAGCCATTGAGGAATATCAGCAAGGGTATGCCTTTGAGCACACTAAAAAATAATGATTGGATAAACACAGGTATTTTCTCCAAACATTTGTTGGAAGGTGCTGACCAAGCCAGTTCCGATTATTTTTAAAAAGTGTGTAATTTTGTCAGTGTTTGAAGCATTAAATTTGAGGTGCACAAGCTCTCCGAAGTGTAATGGCAGATTGGTACCGAGCAAGAACTGTATTTCACTGGATGTCCTCGCAACCTAAAGTTCAAAAGTTTCTCGGGAAGATGTCAATGCCACCTCCTTTTAAAATATTAAGGCTTTGAGCCAGCCTAGCTTGTTTAAATCTACCTTTAAAGTTGGAATTGAAGGTCACAATGTAGCATTCGAGACTGTATGCGTTGGGAGGGAACCACTATTGTAGCCATGTGTCAGCCACACTGCAGACAGGGTTTCTGCTAATGGAAATCGGAGCTCTTCTAACTTGAGATATAACACTGTGTATGGGGCATTTTTTATGGCCTTGAGTTGTTTGTGTGTCATATAAAAAGGCAAGAATATCTGTTACAATTAAGGTAATGCCATGGTACGCAACCACTTCTGAGATCCTGAAGAGTCTAACTAAACTGCATGATAGAACTAAGCTGACTTTTCCCATGGTACAATGAAGACATGTCACTGTGCATAATATTGATAGCAGACGACATAATGTTATTCAAGTTTTAAGTGCGAGAAGACAACATATTAATGCTATTATCAACAACAGCAAGCACTTTGTCCAAATTATCTTGATCAATTTGTCCTAAATGTGCAGCAGCTTACATTTGTGATGATTTCCAAATGTATTTATATGTGGCATAAATACATATTTTTTTAACATGGAGACTTAGGACCCAGTAGGAACTCTGATGGGTCCATGTCTTCTGAAAAGAGAGAAATATGTTGTTTTACTGCAGACAGTGTAAATGTTCTAACCATTGCTGTCACAGTTTCACCACAGAGGAAATGGTGAACAGTACCTGAATGCTGAGAGTGAGAATAACAGGGGTCAGGTCTGCTTGCCTTAAGCCCCTGTATGGAATTAAAAAAATGAGCAAGACAGCCATTTATGCCCACTGGCCAAAATAAGCACCCATTGGTACCTGAAAGTGTGAAATTAAATGTACCATTTTGCAACATACTATCAAGTTGTTCTTCAGTGTAAGTTTTGAAATGTTGCCAATTATCAAATCAGAAAAGACAAGGAATACAAGAGGCATTCATGTCTTTAATTTCTGCGAGTCCTAGATATGTAGTCTGCTGAACTGTATCATTCAAAAAAATCATCTGTGTTAGAATTAAACAGGCTCAGAACAAGGTGTCAGTCTGCTGAACTTGCCAAGGTTTTGTACCCCATATCGATTTCATGTCAATGCAGCCGCGGTCGGTAGTGGGTGTACCTGCAGGGCGGTGATGTGGGGAGGGGGAGAGGCAGGGTGGGGAGTAGTAATCTATGGATTACGGAGCTTTACAGGTAAGTAAACATATAAATGAATTAAAATGAATTTCATGGCGCGCACTACATCGCATTTGGGGATGCAGTGCGCACAATGAAATTCGTTTTATTTATTTATATGTTTACTTACGTGTAAAGCTCTGTAATTCAAAGATTACTACCCCCACCCTGCCCCTCCCCCTCCCCCGCCCCACGTCACCGCCCTGCAGGTACACCCACTACCGACTGCGGCTGTGTCAATGGTATCCTTGCAATATTCATAGCCTTTCATAGGTAATTGGGTAACAAAGGAGTCTGTACATATTAGCTTTGTTTGTGTAAGAATATATTTCTTTGGTGGTGTAGGAACCAGTTTAAAATATTATGATTTCAGGCCAGATAAATCATATCCAGAAATATATGTGAATTTAATCCTATATGTTTTAGAACTTGTGGGGGAGTAGGACAATGTTCCCATTGTGTATAATTAAAAAGTGTGCATTGCACACTAGCTCAATGTAAATTGTGATGTCCATAATGATAGTAACAGAACATTTTACCATAATCAGCCGAATACATGTACAGATTCTCTTACTCAAAAACAGTATAATATTCCAGTTCTGAGAGCATGGAGTTAACAGTTACGACATCCCAAACATCAACGTAACCTTGGTACAAGTACACCACCCTTTGAAAACCTGAATACATATTGAATCTGCAGTTTTTCTGTAGGTCCAAATACATCCTAAGGCACTTTACCCTAAATAATTCCAACAGTTACAGGAAAAGCTGAAATGTTCACAAGGGACAAGTCTCTAATTAGTTTATGTGAAGATAAATGAGGTGTCAACACCAGTTCTGTGGCAGAGTGTTCTGGAAGGTATGTGGCCATTTATCAGCAAAATAAATTGCAATCAAAAGAAATAGAAAAACCAAGGAGTGTGCTATCCAAAAGTATATTCAAAGTAGGACTAGACAAGTGCATTTCAGTCATGAAAAGAAAACACAAGCGTTTGTAGGTGTAATGTCTGGACCGTCAAGTTCTGGAACGTACATTTTCATACCAAAGAGGACCTCATATGGGGTCCGACCACCCAGAGATATTTTAGGGAGATCGTTAAGTGCTTGTTGTACCCCATATATGGGGTGGATCAGACTACACCCTATGCATAATACTCTAGTTGTTAAGGAATGCTTTACGTCACAGTTCACCTTTTCCACATAAGAATTGCCCTCTGGTCATATGGAGAGGAATAATGGATGTCTACACCTTGGTTAACCCTAGAATCCCTGTGAACCTTGGTGGTGAAAGGAGGGCCCTGGTCCAAGTTAAATGTAGCACATACATGTACCCGATAACATCTTGCAAATCTTTAATACCAATGTGAGCATCAGCCAAACATTGCAGCCACACCTGGAATAACCTGGAGCAGGGATTGAGGGCTAGGAGGATGAAGTTAAACGCTCCATCTGAACTAAGAGTCAAGGACAGTGGCCCATATAAATGCAGCCGAAAGGATAGTTGAAATTCAACAGGTGGGTCTGAGGTGGACGAGTCACGGTGGAAGCTTTAATTTGTTGACAAACATTACAACAAATGGCATAATGTTTGGCTTGTATATATACGAGACATCAAAAAACACTGGTGTCGCAATGAAATTGTGGCTTCCACTTCAGCATGTGCAGAAGCAACACCTTCATAGCCAGCTATCACTAAGGCTACCCTGCGATCTTGGTTGGGAAGTGAATAATCGCCAACTCCTGGAATTGTCACAAAGGGAACATTTTGTTCACTTAAAGGATATGTGTATTTAGATGAAGAACCTTTAGGTAAAGGGGTGCTGTTGTGTGTAGCATTAACCTTGGCCAGTTTATCATTGTCTACCAGCCGCGGGCCGTGGAGGGAGTTACGGTGGGGCAGGGAGGCGGGGAGGGGGAGGGGCGGGGTGGAGGGTGCTAAAAACAGGCATATGGATCATTGCAGGTAAGTACACAATTTAATTAATAAAACGAAATTCGTAGCGCGCACAGCATTGCTTTTTGCCATGCAGTGCGCACTACGAATTTCGTTTCATTAATTAAATTGTGTACTTACCTGCAATGATCCATATGCCTGTTTTTAGCACCCTCCACCCCGCCCCTCCCCCTCCCCTCCCCCTCCCCGCCTCCCTGCCCCACCGTACCTCCCTCCACGGCCCGCGGCTGTTGTCTACTCTCATTTGAGAACAAGTAATCACAGCAGCCATTGCAGTCGCAATGTTAGATTTGGCAGCCTCATCTGCCAAAGAATTCCCTACATCATGTGGTCCCACACATTGGTGAATCAATGTATGAATCACATGAGCCTATGACAACCTATCTTTAAGGTCTGCCACCTTAACCCAAAGCAGCTTATGCTTTATTATGTTACCTTTAGAGTCCTTAAAGCCATTTTGGCACCAATAAGTCAGATTATTGTTAAAAGGTAATACGAATCACATACTATAATGTGGGGAATTCTGGATTTGTATGTTCCAGTGCAAGTAAAAAAGCTTCCAGCTCGGCCAACTGCGCAGTACATTTCCCAAAAGACTGTGCAAGTTTTTTGTGGTTGAAATTTTCTGTATAACATTACACCAAGAACAGTGGCGCATGTAGCTGAAAATTGAAGCTTGATACCTATGGCAGGTTGGGCCGAACCATTAGCATAAATAGTAGATTTATATTGACCAACAGGTAAAATATAACTGCCCATGGGATAAACATGCTTCTATTGAAGTAAGTCGTGCATCCGTAAAGAAGAGTCAAAGATGAAGTCTATATCAACAGCTGTCAAGGATGTTGCCCACTGTATCCATCTCGGATGGAGGGCTTTTGGAGTTAGGAATGCTTGCTTTCATGACAACCTCTAGAGCTGGAACTGGGGTGAATGCAATAATGTGTTTTCCCTGTGAAATTGGCTGCTCTTTCAGTATGGTCCTGCACCACAGTTAGAATTTTCGCAGTGATGCAAAAAGCATTTCAGCACTAGAATATGAATGAGATTTATATGCAATTGGCACTGTTTAACCTTCATTAAACGTGACATCAGTAAAACCAATGGCACCCATAATTACACAGATGACCAGGTGTTTTGTGTTGCCACATGTATGTAAGTGTTGTGTAGCAAGCAAATCAGACTGTAAGGATCTAAGTATGTCAGTGTTATCGGATGTCCAATATGAACTGGAAAAATCAAGGTGAAACCATTTATAAAATGATTTATTATGTTGTGCATAATCAAAGGTTCAAAAGGTTCAAAATAAGCTTTATTCGATATTCAGAAAGAAATATCATATAAGCATACATAGTTATAACTGTTATAAAAATAGACATAAAATTTCGGTTTAAAATCATCAATTACACAGTTAAAAAGTTTAAAATTCAGAAGTAAGAGAGGACAAAAGGCAATATTAAAAAAAAAAAAAAAAAAAACAGCATCAATATCACACAGACCATTCTAAAGATCTCCTAAACTTAATCAATAGTTTTAGAAACTGTTCCATTTTATGATGGAACATAAACTGTTCTGGGGTAAAAGTCACTTAAAGACCAAACTGATATGGGACCATCCCCTATTTGTGTCTGCCGGGATTGGAGGTATGGTACGACATAATTATGTTTAAACTTCACAAGTACCAAATCGCCCGCAATGTTCTTTGTGAGAGGACCCAACCAGCCCACCCTTCGGACACTTAATATGGTCCCATCTAAATAGGAGGGCAGGGGTCTATTTTTGGTGAGCCAATACACAACCTTATTCCTTAGGTCCTGCTGTCTCTCAAGTTTTCCCTTCGGAAGTTCAGGTATTCCTGAGAGAACACTCACAATGGGTACTGCCTCAGGTGGCAAGTCTAAGTGGTTAGTTTTGTGGGGAAAAGTGTCTTGGTTAGACTTGTGTTTACTCCGCCCTGCCCTAAGGTGCAAAGATTGAGATGGCCTAACGGGTTTAGCAGCATTTGGGATATTTTTGTCTTTAGAGATTGGCATATCTCTAGGGACTGGATGCTGAGATCGTACAGGTCCTGCCATAGATTTAGTAACTGGAGAGTTGGTAACAAATAAATTGACTTTTGTAGCTTTTATAGCTTCCTCCACACCCCTAAGCCTGTCCTCTAGACTAGTTATTTTATCAGTCAACGGAGTTATGATTGATTTCATCATTGTTTCAAGCTCCAACAATGTGAAGGCCTGTGTAGGTATTCTCACATTAGAAGTTGAGGAAGTTGGAGCTTTTTCTGGAACCAGAGGAATATAAGAGGTATTACATAATAGATTAAGATCATCCAGTAGTGATATTACCGGGGCTATGTTAGTTGACTGAGGCAGAGAACCCAAAGCAAAAGAGCTATCTAGAAGCGGGGATCGTTCTATTCTGTCTATGTCTTTTGCAATGGGCGGTATAACGCGCTTAAAGTACGTGTCCAGTGTTCCCTTAAGCAGATCACCCTGGGGGGTGAGATTTATAAGGTCCGCTTTGCCAGGCATATCGTTGGGGAGGAAGTATTGTACAATATCAAAAACCCAGGGAGGAGCTTCTTAATGTGTCCAGAAAAAGTCAATGGGTAACAGTACCTTAGAATCAAAAACTGAAGGGGGGGTGACCCGACCCGGCCTCCTCTGGCCTCTGACGGCCGCAGACGGCCCCGCCCTTAGCCCGGCGCGTCCCGCGCGCGTCCTCGCGGGACGAGAGGCGTTCCGCTGTTTAGTAGCGCCCCCGGGCGCAGGCTGTGGTGTCACCGGTGCGCCGGTGAACTCCGGGGCACCTGGGAAATGAAGTCCCTGGCCGTTGCCCTCACGGCGCTGCTGGGAGAGCTGGTGTCGGTGAGTGTCTTTAGCCGTTCCCCTCACGGCGCGGTCTGTAGCCTCTGCTGTCGGGCTTGCCTTGCCCCCCACTGAGCGCTCGGCGCTCCGCTGTTTAGTAGCGCCCCCGGGCGCAGGCTGTGGTGTCACCGGTGCGCCGGTGAACTCCGGGGCACCTGGGAAATGAAGTCCCTGGCCGTTGCCCTCACGGCGCTGCTGGGAGAGCTGGTGTCGGTGAGTGTCTTTAGCGGTTCCCCTCACGGCGCGGTCTGTAGCCTCTGCTGTCGGGCTTGCCTTGCCCCCCACTGAGCGCTCGGCGCTCCGCTGTTTAGTAGCGCCCCCGGGCGCAGGCTGTGGTGTCACCGGTGCGCCGGTGAACTCCGGGGCACCTGGGAAATGAAGTCCCTGGCCGTTGCCCTCACGGCGCTGCTGGGAGAGCTGGTGTCGGTGAGTGTCTTTAGCCGTTCCCCTCACGGCGCGGTCTGTAGCCTCTGCTGTCGGGCTTGCCTTGCCCCCCACTGAGCGCTCGGCGCTCCGCTGTTTAGTAGTGCCCCCGGGCGCAGGCTGTGGTGTCACCGGTGCGCCGGTGAACTCCGGGGCACCTGGGAAATGAAGTCCCTGGCCGTTGCCCTCACGGCGCTGCTGGGAGAGCTGGTGTCGGTGAGTGTCTTTAGCCGTTCCCCTCACGGCGCGGTCTGTAGCCTCTGCTGTCGGGCTTGCCTTGCCCCCCACTGAGCGCTCGGCGCTCTGCTGTTTAGTAGCGCCCCCGGGCGCAGGCTGTGGTGTCACCGGTGCGCCGGTGAACTCCGGGGCACCTGGGAAATGAAGTCCCTGGCCGTTGCCCTCACGGCGCTGCTGGGAGAGCTGGTGTCGGTGAGTGTCTTTAGCCGTTCCCCTCACGGCGCGGTCTGTAGCCTCTGCTGTCGGGCTTGCCTTGCCCCCCACTGAGCGCTCGGCGCTCCGCTGTTTAGTAGCGCCCCCGGGCGCAGGCTGTGGTGTCACCGGTGCGCCGGTGAACTCCGGGGCACCTGGGAAATGAAGTCCCTGGCCGTTGCCCTCACGGCGCTGCTGGGAGAGCTGGTGTCGGTGAGTGTCTTTAGCCGTTCCCCTCACGGCGCGGTCTGTAGCCTCTGCTGTCGGGCTTGCCTTGCCCCCCACTGAGCGCTCGGCGCTCCACTGTTTAGTAGCGCCCCCGGGCGCAGGCTGTGGTGTCACCGGTGCGCCGGTGAACTCCGGGGCACCTGGGAAATGAAGTCCCTGGCCGTTGCCCTCACGGCGCTGCTGGGAGAGCTGGTGTCGGTGAGTGTCTTTAGCCGTTCCCCTCACGGCGCGGTCTGTAGCCTCTGCTGTCGGGCTTGCCTTGCCCCCCTTGTGCATAATCATGTTTGTGGGTTCTGCCAGAGTTAAGGAATTCTAACAATTATTTCTGCTTCTGCAGAGCATTAGGAGGGTGCAGCTGGGCACACTTCTCCAGCAGGTGTGGTGCTAGGCTTTTACCTTCATGTGTAAGTTCATATCCCAAAAATAGAACACTTTGAAATGCTAAATTAGATTTCCTAAAGTTGAACTTATAACCACACTGAGTGAATCTCAGGATTATACTATCCACTCTGGCCAAGGGTGTGTTCATCTTATCATCCATTAGGTAGATATTATCTACATAGGACAATGCGTCAGGGTCAATACCTTGTAGAATTAACACTATGCGGGTAGCAAAGAGTCCAGGATTGTTCTCATGCCCTATAGGGAGTCATGACAAATTACACTAAAAGCTGAGTGCCGCGAAGGCTGTCAAACCTCTGCTTTCCGGCAATATATTTTTTTCCAGAAAAATCTATTGGAAATATCTAAGGTAGTTTTGTATTTTCTATGCCATACTATCTGTATTCTGTATTGCAAATGTGAGTTTATGACTCTTTGAATGTCTGTAGTCTACAATAATGCATTAATCGGTTTCAGAACAGGAAATAGAGGATTATTAATTTGAGCGACGCCGGGTTCAACTTCTCCCTGGTACTCCAACTGGGAAAGTGTTTCTCTAATAGGTACTTTACATTCTGTTTTATTGGGTATTGTAGTTGCACTTGTGTGCTGGACCCTATAGGTATTATAAGATAAGTAGAGTCCTTATCTCAGCCGACATGATTGCAATATAAATTTGGGGCTAGTGCAAGAGCACCGACCGCTGGATAGGCTTGTTTGACTTTGTCAGGGACAAGCTCAGAGAAAGACAGAAGTATAACATCCTCAGTTTCAGGGAGGTTTGGAAAAACTGCAGGGGCCACAACTTCTTCTAAAAGAATGTCGCATGATAGAGTTACATTTTCCCAGAATATTACTCTCATGGTGCGTGGTATGTCACCCTCAATTTGTGTGTCCAAACTATATATTCTGTCTGGAGGGGCTATGCGCCTGTCTGGAACTGTAAGAAAGTTATCAATTGCTGTTGCTGCCAGAAACTCCTGGAGATTCCGGCTCACCATAGGGACATCTGCCATGCTGTCAAGGAGAGTCACTTCCTATCTCTTGTTCAGGAGGAGAGTTCTCAGTGTTTGTGGCACACTTTACGAATAATGTTGCAAATTTCTTTTTCTGAACTTGGTGCTTAAATTGAGGACGTTTTCCTCCATCTTTATCTTCATGTCAGGTGAGCCTTGTGAGTCCCTCTTCGGTTTTATGTACTCTTGCTCTCTGCCGTCAGAACCCCCTCCTCTGTTGTATTGCTTATCAGATTGGTCCTGAAAGGAACGAGAAGGGCGCATATCAGAAATCTGATAACTCTCTGGTTCCTTTATTTGTGTGCAATCCTGCAAATTAGAACCTGCCTATCAGAGTCTTAGGTAGTGCAGAACCTCCATGAGAGTTACCTTTCTGTTTTGGTTTAGATTTAACCCATTGTTTTTTTAATAAACTCAGGGTTCTGCTTGGCAGTGTCTTTGTTGGAGATAGATTTGCCTAGTTGCTGTTTAGCAGGTCTGATTTCAAAATCATTCCGTACTAAAGAAGAATAGACATCCACAATAATAATAGGTAGATCACGTTTTTAGCCAGCTTGTGCAATCTACATCAGCCGATGGCGTCAAGCCAGAGAAGCTGCTTCGCCTTTAATGTTAGACAAAATTATTGCGGACATTGTGGGAAAATGTACCATTAGTTTCATCCCCAAAGCCAGGGCAACAGCTGCCCTGATTTCGTTCTGTGTTTGCTTTTACACATCTGGCAAGACTGATCCAGACAGCTTACCATGACTAATGGTATAAACTGCAGTAAAGACTGTGCCCCATGTGGTACAGTCACCTATTCCAGGAATCATTCCATGGAGTAAGCACATAGTTAATGTTCTGTACTTGTCTTGTGGTCACAGCTTCAATCTGATCGATTTTTTGGGGTAATCTAAAAAAGAATGTCTTCACGATTTGTGAAAATCTTGCCCATAATTGAATAAGAAATCATAGGAATTATAGTTGCCACTGCAGACAACTGGGCTTTCCCTGGTAGGCCAGGCCTTGCTGGAGCAGCCAACCAGGTGTCCAGAACATTTTTAGTCAAGCCTCCATATATTCTAACTAGACCATTGTATAATTGTTGTAGCTCTTGAGCACTGAGATTTGCAAACTAGGAAATGGTGCATAACCAGCTTAATCTGGCCAGATAGACCCTTCATTACAAAGGGGACCAGTGTGTACTGGTGCAAGTACATGTACATGGGTGCCTCAGAACCAATTGTGATGTTCTCAATGTGATAATGGTATTTCACATATGCTCTATATTGTTATGGTGGGTTAATATGAGTGTATTCATAAAATGCATTCCTATTAGCATCCACAGCCGAAAATATTGACGCAAGAGTAAAAGACTTCTAAGTGATAGTGTTGGCTTTGTCCACAAAGATAAAGTAACTACCTGTATTAATGAGGTCATGTACAGTTACATGTGCGTGTATCGCAGGTCTGCAATTGTCTGCAATCGGTAAAGCCTGGGGCTGTGCCATGACTAAAACAGTAACAGAAACAAACTGCAAGCACAAATGCGGATAATCTTTTTAATGGCTCAAGCTTGAACAACCAACAGACAAAATCAGGTGCTTCCCAAAAATCCTGTGGCCGATATATCCCCAACACCACGGATGTCTTAGGTGGTAGGTGCGAGGATATTATGGGCACACACAAGCACTTCTCATGAGACTTCACTTGAATTAGTACCAGACCATCATTGGTGGTGTCATGTTGCAGGGATTCTGTTTGGAAACAGAACTGTGCCTTGAGAAAACTGAATGTAGGCACTGAGGCTCACTACTACCTCAGTAACTGTGGGCATAACTCAAAGTAGCCCATAGTGCTTCACCTGCACTCTTAACCTTTCAGAGTAAAAGGTGATTACGGGAACCGTGGAAACAGATCATCACCTTTCGTTTTCGCTCATGCATGTCCATAGTAAACGGAAGAAAGACAATATATTTATTGAAACTATCAGTCTAGCTTGAAGCAGGTTGGTTGCGATTAGAAGGCACATGCAACCTAGAAAAGTTATTAAGATTACTAATAGACTGCACACTATGAACAGCCCGACCCTGGCAACTAATATATCTATCTTGGCCTACCCTCACTATAAATGCACAGGGATACATTAGTGATCTCTGGGATTAGCGCCAAACTTCATACCTGGTTTAAGTAGTTAGGTGCTCTGCATTATAAGTAAGGCTCCCTGTTTTCCATTTTTACAGATAAATGTAGACAGAAAACATTAGTTTTCTTGCCTGTTTTTTTTAAAATGTGGATAAAAACCGAAATTGGGTTGCTTTTTGAGTAATTCTCAATACTGCCTGCCATGACTGCCAGGCCAATAGATGTGTGGATTGATAGATAAGGGGGTTATAAACGAAAGGAATTTTAGTGAAGAGGCTTAAACAGCAGTAGATATGCACCACGTTGATACTGAAATTTGAATATTTCATATAAGTGCACTGATTTATGTTCTGTGGGTAAACACAGCATTTAAACCTGGCAGACATTCAAGCATGAGCGTTTATTTATTGGCTAAATATATGTGGAAACATACTAATTTTAGCTCAATTTTCCCACAAACCCCAAAACAAATATGGATACATTCAGATAAAATTAGCAAAAAATAAATATGGATTAATACAGATGGAAATGGCAAAAAAAGAAATACCATAAAACCGGGAGCCCTATTCATAAGTTTCTGCAAGGCTGCTGTCTCTGTTCCAAGACCTGCCCCTCTGCTGAAATTCTCCCTTATAAACTCCAAGGGGTCGAGACACAGTTTAAATTAATAAAATACCATGTTATGTCTAGAAATGTTAGGAGATGTTACTTACCGCGCACAAGAAAAACAGTACATTTTGTTGTTCGACCTTGTACGAAATGTTCAGATTAAGTCCCAGGGAATGTCACTAAATAACATATAATATGCATAGCGTACTAAAAGAAACTATAATGTCACAAAAAACAAATGCATTTTGTGTGTTAGCACGAAGCAAAGACAGCCTAAAGCTGCTAATACACGTAACCAAGGGAGAATACAAGTAGGCCTAGAAAGGGAAGTCCTAATCTCCATGGTCATCACCGCATGATAGCAATCTGTAGAGAGTACAGGGACATATTACAGATACATGACATCAGATCTTGTATATATAAACACGTATTTGTTTAGTGTACATTCCTAAATTTGTGCGATATTCATTGTAGTTTGTAGTGTGGTTTACTCACCTGTCTGCGATATCCTAACTATAACTAAGTGGTTGCTAGGTTTGTCTAAGCATGGCTTATGGGCTTTCCTGATGTTTTCCTGTGTCACAAGTCCTAAATGACTTTAAGTCAAGGCTTCGGAGGGGGGCTTTGGCAGGAAAAATTAAAAATAATTGATTCCCTTATTTGTGGGAATTGCATAAAGAGAAGAAAAGAAAATCTAAAAAAGAAAAAAGAAATGGAAGGTAGAACTAAAGTGTCTCAGGGGGTTTGGGTTTCAGGTGGCAGGAGTTATGTTGTGGGAGGCATGTTTTAACAGGAGAGAGCGATGTATATTTCTTGTGCCTTCTAGGAGAGACGTTTCTAAGTATTGGTGTGGGGGTGGTAATATGGCATGTAAAGTGTTCTGGGCTGTACAGGTTATATGTACCATAAGGCGCAAGGTGAGACACCTTTGTCATCAAGCACCCCACTTTCTATCTCATGACTCCTCACCAGAGCCGTCTTCCTGGTACCCCTCTTCTCCGTCGTTCGGACCACTCTGTCCTGAATCTATGTTCCTTCCCGGGTGTTCCCAGTTCTCTAGAACCTCCATCCACAACTCAGCTATAGGACGTCTCCAAATCCCTCAGGCATCTCCTCGACGGAGGGCTCTTTCCTCAGTGTTAGCCCATGTCGCAACGCCTCTCACCCATGTTTCAAGAACGGGTCCCATACCCGACTTCCATGCCATTACTGTTCAACTGTTAGCCTATCCGAGGCCCAGATCTAAAAAGCTATTGCCCACTCTATACTCTTTGGGTCTGAAGAACCCTCCAAGGAGGTTTTCACCGTGCAAGGAAGAGAGGGTCCCAGCGCGGCATGGAGTATGAGGAGAACTGCGGTCCAGAATATCTGAAGTGTAGACACCCCCACATCATATGACAGAAGTCTGCATTGGGTAGCTGACACCTAGGACACTCCTGAGGCTCTCCACCATATATAACCTGTAGCCCATGGGATTTGGGGTAGGTCATGTGCAGAAAGTTAAATTGTGCATATGTTAACCCTGGGCGAAGAACTACGCTCCGTTCGCGGAGCTTGCGGAGTTTCGGCAGCTCCGCGTTCCGCGGAGAACGCGTAGCTGTCGATAACTCCGCGATCCGGTGCGTAGCGTAGTTCTCGCGCGCTGAATAACATTATCGCGTGCGCGGCAATGGCTTACCTTCGTTCTGCGTTCGTTTTTTCCTGGTCGCTTGTGCCACCATGTTTGGAAACACTCTCGCACAGTCCCGTGCGACTGTGCGAACGCGATAACGTCATTTTGATGCGAGATAGCGTCATAAGGATGCGCGAGGATGCTTTTTGGTAAGATCGAGTTGCCGAACACGCAGAAACTGCATTCTTGCACAGAATAACTCGCGAGCATGTTAAAACCATAATAAATTACCATTTTGGTTAGGAAAAAAAAGCAAAAAACCTTAAAGTTGTACCTTTGGCTTTATTTTTAGGGGGGAAGGACCCCTCTTTTTGTTTCTACTCTTGTTTTGCAGAGTAAGGAGGAAGGGCTCTTGAGTTTACAACTTCCTGTTCCTGTCCACCAGGCTCCTCCCAGTGCTTTGTCCATGTGGTGCTCACTTTCCTTTGGATTTTGAGCTGGAAGGATCACTTTCTGTCTGTGTTGGCTGCATTACTGATTTACCTTGGATTTAATGAGGACTTTTTGAATTGGAATTCTCTTTTTCAAGTAAGTTTGTGTAATGTATGAGTGATGTAGACTTGTGCTTGTTTGATTTGATTTTTTTTTTAACAACAGTATTCAATCCTGGAATGAAATTATTGATGGAGGCCTGTACTTTCATGAGGTCCCAAATTGTAATTTTTTTCTAACATTGCATTTTGTGGAATTTAAAATGTTTCTAATTTTTAAGCCAATATGTGACCCTAGTACCCCATGTAGTTAGTGTGTAGGCATGCATGAGTTCATTGTATTAACTTTCTGTGGTTGGCCTGGCCATGTGTTGGCGGCCATTTAATGTTTCCAGCCACTTTGCTCTTGCCATAGGCCTCCAACCTTGTGGCCTACTCTGGCAGTAGGCCATAGGTACTACTCATAGGGTCATGAAAGTTAATCAACTGTTTTTGTGGTGTACCCTTAATGTGAAAAACATGGATGGCTTGGATTGATATAGAAAATCTTATTTTTATGTGTGGGGTATTTCTGGTTTTGGGTGTGTTTAAACTTTAAATACTCTGTCAATTTCTGCCATTAGGTAACCCTAGGAATACAGCTTGGGTAGTTTTGGTAACTTCGCACCATGTGAGCACTTGAACTTACATTTTTTGTCTTGTTCGCGCACTCAATGTACTTGCTCGGGAACGCGAACACGACTTTTTATTCCGTTCGCGCTGCCGAACATGCCGATTTAGCATTCTCGCGGACAATATGTCCCGAGTTGCATAAAAGTTTCTCAAAAATGTTGCAGGTCTTTCTTGTGCACCTAAAAATTCCTCATTTATGTTATGTTCTCATTTTGGTAGTACTTTTCTCTTTTTGGAGCATGGACCACTTCCATTTTCTCTCCTCTGTTATTTTTTTTTTTTTTTTGGGGTGGGGTGACCAATTTGGGCGGTGGTGTGGTGTGTCCATTTTCTGAAGCAAAGCATTGTTCCTTTGCCATAGGCATTATTGTCTGTCTTCTCTTTCTTGTCATGTTGTTGTTGGTGGCCAGGCCATGTGGTGGCGGCCATTTTGTGTATGCTTCCTTTGTGATTTATTTTGCCATGTTGTTGTTGGTGGCCAGGCCATGTGGTGGAGGCCATTTTGTAAAGTTGTCCATGTTGTTGTTGGTGGCCAGGCCCTATGGTGGTGATCTTTTTGTGTATGCTTCCTTTGTGATTTATTTTGCCATGTTGTTGTTGGTGGCCAGGCCATGTGGTGGAGGCCATTTTGTATATACATCCTTTGTGATTTTGCCATGTTGTTGTTGGTGGCCAGGCCATGTGGTGGCGGCCATTTTGTGTATGCTTCCTTTGTGATATATTTTGCCATGTTGTTGTTGGTGGCCAGGCCATGTGGTGGAGGCCATTTTGTATATACATCCTTTGTGATTTTGCCATGTTGTTGTTGGTGGCCAGGCCATGTGGTGGCGGCCATTTTGTGTATGCTTCCTTTGTGATATATTTTGCCATGTTGTTGTTGGTGGCCAGGCCATGTGGTGGAGGCCATTTTGTGTATACATCCTTTGTGATTTTGCCATGTTGTTGTTGGTGGCCAGGCCCTATGTCGGCGGCCATTTTGTGTGTCCTTCCTTTGTGCTTTTGCCATAGGCATAGGCCTCCAACCTTGTGGCCTACTCTGGCAGTAGGCCATAGGTACTACTCATAGGGTCATGAAAGTTAATCAACTGTTTTTGTGGTGTACCCTTAATGTGAAAATCATGGATGGCTTGGATTGATATAGAAAATCTTATTTTTATGTGTGGGGTATTTCTGGTTTTGGGTGTGTTTAAACTTTAAATACTCTGTCAATTTCTGCCATTAGGTAACCCTAGGAATACAGCTTGGGTAGTTTTGGTAACTTCGCACCATGTGAGCACGTGAACTTACATTTTTTGTCGTGTTCGCGCACTCAATGTACTTGCTCGGGAACGCGAACACGACTTTTTATTCCGTTCGCGCTGCCGAACATGCCGATTTAGCATTCTCGCGGACAATATGTCCCGAGTTGCATAAAAGTTTCTCAAAAATGTTGCAGGTCTTTCTTGTGCACCCAAAAAAACAGAATTTGTCATTTGGTTGTTGTTTTGGGAGCCTGGGCAGGGGTTTCTTTGTATGTGTTTTTGCGGTGTTATGTTTACAACCTCTGTCTTAGCCATGGGCTATTTATTCCTTGCACATTAACCTGTCATGTGCAGCAGGCATCCTCGTTTTTCTGTCCATATTGGTATCTATAGGCCTGCTTCACTTTATTGGTTCTTTCTGGACTTCATGTGGCCTTTGAGCTGTGGTGCTGCTGGACTGGTATTATTAGTCTTCTGTTTTGTCTTTTATACATTGACCTGTGTGTCTTTCAATTGTTCATGTTGCCTTACTGCTTGTTTGACTGATGTTGTTCTGCCTTCTTTACTTGTAGGTGCACAAAAAAGACTGAGGAGGTGCTGGTTGTTTTTTCATCCATCGCTCGTTCTACCGCCAGACGGACTTCCTTCAGTTGTACGCCACGTGTGGTGTGTGACTCATCTGACCAGACATCTCTGCAATTTGTGCTGCTGTGAGCTGACTGACATCAGAAGAAGATGGGCCCTAAGAAAGCTACCAGGTCCTCCACCACAAAGAAAGTTGCTGCGAAGAAGGAACAGCAGAAGGAAGTGTCACTTAAGTCTGGTATGGACCCCAAAACCTTTTTTGGCACCCCAAAAGGTACGCCTGCAGCAGCGGGGTCTGGGGTGCAAGCTGGGACCAGCACATCTGCATTAGTGGGGGCAAGCCAGCATCCCAGGGCCAAGCACATGATGAGGGTCGAAGAGGTAGCCAGCCTTCTGCTTGCGAGCAGTGATACTGAGCCAGAACTAAACTTATCGCTGTCTCAAAGTAGTACACAATCCACGCAAGATGGAAGTGCTCAACAACCACCGCCAGCAGTAGATGTTCAACAACCACAACCACCGCCCGCAATAGGAGTTGTTCACCCACAACCACAACCACTTCCCGCAACAGTTGTTGAACAACCACAACCACCGCCCGCAACAGTTGTTGTTGAAAAACCCCAGCCCGCAATAGTACTTCCTCAAGAACAACAACCACCATCTCCGCACCAAATAGTAGTAGTTGTTCCTCCCGAAGTCGGGGCAGTTCAGGAAGTAGAGCCTCCTTCCGAGCAAGAAGAAGAGGAAGCCACTTCTGTAGGTGATCTATTTCCTTCGAATTCACCAAGGGAAAGGAGGGTTAGTGCATCGAGTTCTTCGCAAAGCATCCCTTCCGATGACCTTGATACGGATTGGCAGCCACAACTATCTGCGCATTCAAAGGAGAGACATCCCAAGAAGACCATGCTAGGAAAAAGGAAGTTTCCAGGCAGGCTTGAACTTATGGAGGTCGATGTAGGTGAGCAGGATACTGCTGGTGATAAAGACGGGTCTGACACTGTCATCATCACAAGCGTTATTCCTGGTGCAGAGGATGTAGAGACAAACATTTTCACCCTATCCAGAAATGCTGCAATGACTGATGAGCAGGTACCACGCATAACTCCTACACACTCAACACCCACAGTAACACCAGCTCCAATTTTTTCAACAGCGAAGGCCCGGCAGCATCCGACATCCAGCAGAAGCGCCACTTCAACAGAAGGAGGTAGTGGCAGTACTAGGACTGAGCTGTCCCATAGTGAAATTCCACAATCCTCCAGTCCATCCGGCATTGGCAGTGGGTCCTCCTCTTCCTATGGCAGGAGACAAAAGTTTACCTCCCCAGTGTGGGACTTCTTTACGGTTCACCCAGTTCAGGAGAACATTGCTGTATGCACCATTTGTCATGCCAATGTTAGTCGTGGTAAGCTTGGTACAAACTATGGGACTGGAGGCCAAACGACCCATTTGAAAAAAACACACGTGATCAGGTGGGAGAACCACCTTGCAAGCTTAAAAAATGTTAGCACTCCTGTTGGTGGGGATACAGTGGTACAAGGTCCACTCATGGTTGATCAGGAGGTAGAAGAAGAGGGAGACGATGACCTTCTATCTAGGAGTGGTACACAATCGACCCCTGTCGCCAGCACTGGAGTGGTAAAGACCACATCCTCCGCATCTGCAACTTCTCAGTGGCACCAGAGTCAGCTGGAAACACCAAGGAGTGCAAAGTCTGCGATGCAAGGTGGTCCGTCTAGCACAACTCAAAGACATGCAAAGCAGCTTACCATTCCTAGCATGTTAAGGCAGGAGGGAAAGTACGAGCGGAACCACCCAGTAGCACGTTTATACAATGCCAAACTTGCGAAAATGTTAGCACTGGACCTTCTCCCATTTTCATTTGTTGAGGCTGTTGGATTTCAGGAATTAGTGGCAACCCTCTGCCCAAAATGGAACGTTCCCAGTCGCTACTATTTTGCCCGAGTGGCTGTTCCAGCACTACACCACGATGTGCTGGAATTGATTGGGAAAGCCTTACAACAGAGTGTTGTCCATTGTATCCACCTGACAACAGACATGTGGAGCAGTTGCGATGCTACAGATTTCATGTGCATCACCGCACACTGGATCTCTTTTGCAGGTGTTAAAGACAAGTTAACTTCAGGCCTCCGTGACGTTGCTGGAATTTTTAATGATACGCGCAGACATGCAACTATAGCCATGTTTGGTATGGACAAAAGTCATACTGCTGAAAACATTTTGTCTGACTTTAATGACAAGGTCTTTGAATGGCTGAAACCAAGAGGCCTTAAGATTGGTTTTGTTTCCACCGACAATGGCAGTAATGTAGTGAAGGCAATGAGAGAAGGACATTATTTCAGGGTACCCTGTTTGGCACACTGCATAAACTTAGTCGTGCAAGACTTTCTGAAAAATGAAGCCAAAGTCAGCAACATAATGGCCATCTGCAGAAGAATATGCACGCACTTTAACCATTCTTTCAAAGGACGGAAGCTGCTACGGGTCATTCAGCAAGAGCATAGGTTGCCAGTCAAAGCACTGATACAGGAGGTCCCAACACGTTGGAACTCAACTTATTTCATGCTTGAGCGTCTCTTTGAGCAGTACATCCCACTGAATGCTTATGTCATGTCAAGAAGATTAGGGGATCCTACTGTTAATCTTAAAGCCCTGACCATTGAGATGTGGCAGTGGGACCTCATTAAATGCATCACAGAGATGCTACAACCCTTTGAGGTCTTCACACGTGCAGTTAGCAGGGAGGACTGTACTATGGGCCAAGCCATCCCATTGTTGTACATGCTTGAGCAACAGGTGAAGGAGGTCTGTGAAACATACGAAGGTGACGAACAAAAAGTTGATGCATATACCTTAGCCAAGGGCTTAGTCAACCGCTTGTGTGAAAATGTAAGGCTCAACAATATTGTGTCAGGTGAACATTACATAACTGCAACAATCTTGGATCCACGGTACAAATTATTTGTCAGCAGTAACGAAGTAATTCCATTTTCAGATGAGGATGTTGACAAGTACAAAACTTCCATAGCTGCGGAAGCTAATGAGTTAGAAACTGAACGGCTGTTACTTAAAGGCCTGCCACTGCCAGCCCAGGCCAGTCCAAGTACTCCTGACACAAGTTCTTCACAGCGTGAGAGCAGTGCGTCTGCTTTCCAGCAGGCACCAACAGTACCAAAAGCAGCACCTACACGATCTGATTCAGCAGACCCAACCAAAAGCATAACTGCTTTTTTTATACAGAAAGGGATGGGTAAGTCCGTTGCTGTTGCAAAGGGAAAAGAGGACCAGCAAAGCCGAGCACCAATGAACATTGAGCGGATGGTTCAGGCCTATCTGGATGACACAACAGAGGTGTTCATGGAGCAAAGCCCATTGGTCTATTGGTATGAAAGAAGGAGACAGTGGCCAGTGCTGAGCAGGCTGGCGATAAAGTATCTGGCTTGTCCTGTAGCCAGTGTCTCCTCTGAGCGGGTTTTCAGTGCTGCTGGTGCCATTGTCACATCGAAAAGGACTAGTCTCTCCCCCAAAAGCGTGGAGCGGCTGACAATGATAAAAATGAATCAACGCTTCATACCACCAGACTATCAAGTACGTGAATCACCGCCGGATGAAGAAAGCGAGTGTGAAGAAGACGTCCTCACTACTGGGTTACATGACCTACTTCTGTCTGAACGCACAGAGTTTGAGGACGAGCTCCTCTTCCCTGACAACTAGGACAGGTATGTTAAAGGAATGATGCAATGCATTGCATAGGATTGTTTAGCCGACTCTGAGCAAATGTGCATGGAATTAAAGTATACTAGTAGTAACTTCAGACTCACGTGATGGGCAATTTTCCCATGTTATTTAATAATATAAATTATTTATGCACTTGTGACCCTACTACTACAGGTGCAGTCAGTACTTAATTTATCGTTCGTAGTGCATGTTCATGTTGCACAACGTACATTATTTGGTGAAACAGTCCCCCCTCCACCCCCCCAACAAACACAAATGAACTTCAAATGTTTTCTTGTGAAAATAATATCTTTGTTTTATTTTTATATTTTAATAATGATAATAGAAAAATAAAATATATAACTAATGTAACCCCCTGACCCAGAGCTGTCCCTACCCTCCCCTAACCCCAACCAAATTTCAACCCAAATGTACACCCCAACTCCCACATCCCACCCACCAACAAAAGGATTAAAAAAGGGGCAAAAAACAGGGTCCATTTCAAAGCCGGCGGGCTTTCAGGTGTTTGTCCACCAGTATCTTGACACGCTCCTCTAGACCGTCCTCCTGCTTCTTCCGCTCCTCCTCCAACTTCGCTACCCGGCGGAGAATCTTTGCTTTGAAATCACGGCACCTACACTTGCATGCATGTTGTTGTTGTTGTTGTTGTGGGGGGGCCGCCGAAGATGTAACAATGCGGCGGCGGGCGGCTGCCTGACCACGGCGACGTAGTCCTGCAGGCTTGGGGCCCGGGGCATTGGAAGAGGCAGCAGCTGCTGCCGCCGCCTCCTCCTCCTCCTCCTCGGCCTGATCCACCAGCCGGCGGTAGGCCTCTACAATTGCCTGCAGTTTCCGCTGCCGGGCCCGGACTGCCAACTCCTTCCTGGTTGGTTTTTGGGAAGGAGTAACTATAAAGAAAGAAACAGAATTGTTAATCCAAACTCCCCGCAAATCAAGAACACAACATTGATTCAACACATAGTGGGCGGCACAGTAGCACTAGCAAGCAAGCTGAGTACCAGAAATTGTGTTGCGTCTATCTTGAACATTCTACAGCCTCTATTAATTTTTCGGACTTTTTGTCACGGCTTTATGCCTGCCCTATTAGCATGGGTGTACTTCAACGGTCACACACATTAGAACGAACACCTGTCTTTTACATATCTCCTTTTGTTCCGGGAAGGCGGGAACACTCTCAAAGTAACATTAATTAACAGGGGGCAGCTAGTAGCACATGTCTAGTAAAGACTATAATACTTTATACCGCGCAACAAACCTTATTTGGTTTGTGTTTCACCAGCAACGACCCATGCACCCAGTCGTCCCCTCCTTCCCTTGCCTTTGGGTTTGCCCAAAACACCGCAGCTGCTGAGACTATCCACTAACCACCGGTATTGGGTGTGTCTCCCAACCACGCTGGCAGCTGTGTTTTCCCCTTTACATGCTTTAACAACAACCCATGCATCCGACTGCTATCAGGCACTTGCATTACTGTAGTGGTAATGCTTAGCATGCTAATGACAAGTAAAGGTAACATCATATATTTTCCAGTAGAGTACAGTGAGAAAGTTTTCCCCTCCCACCAAGTAATGCAGATCACTATTGAATGTAACTTACCATCGCCCGCCGCTGTTGGCTCCCCCCCCACTGCTGCTGGTGTAGGTGCCTCTGTTCCTCCTGTCCCCGCCGGGAGCGCTGAAGCAGCGCCGCTGTCCCCGTCGGCACTGGTCGATGGTAAGGGTTCTGCACCTATAAAAATAAGTACGCCTTTTTAGATGGATGCACAGCCCCCTTTGTACTTGTTCACCAAGAATGGAGTTCTTCAAAACAGTTAAGTCCAACGTACGTAATCAGTATGAGTCCACATTGCATAGTACAGCAGAGTCACTACACATATTATTAGCATTCATTGTTATGGTATGGTACCCAAGCTCATCTCATCTGTCCTGCTACTCTAGTCCTTGGAAATTGGAAGTGAACTATGTAACCTTTGTACATCAATGTATCCAGTTTTGCGCATGTGTTAACTCGCAGCTTGTTGCGCAGTACGAGAAGACGCTCTGGGGCAACACATCATTGTTCAATGCATACACCTGAAGAGGTGGGAAAGTAAAAGGGCCCGTATTTAAGTTTTCTATGTGGATTGTGGGATAGAGTTTGCTTACAGGTTACAACTTCTTTTTAGCATGGCTGCATAAAACTGGCATAAATGTATTTAATACTGTCTAACGTGCACCACTTTTGTCATTATTTTTCGGCAGGTGAGAAGATTGCCTTCTACGAAGCGGACATTTCCATAGCTTACAAAAAAAGAGGAATATCTGACCAGTATACGTTGGTGAGAGGTCTCCGATAGTTGCCACATTTCCCTATTGTGCACTAGTAGCTGTACAAATGTTGATTACTTTATTATGCCTGTTTTAACTCTGGATTTTTTCTGGTGGGCCCTTCAACGTATTGGACGGAAGCACTTAAAAACATTGATGTTACTTACTTACTTCTAACAAAATAAAGCTTTTGAATGACCACTTTGACTCTGAAGTTTATTTTCAGTGTCTGTTGTCTTAGAGACTCACACGAGTGAGTGAGCAAAAGGGGGTTTCTTAGGTAACGGTTTGTGTCCTAAAAGCATTCGGCATCTTGGTATTGGGGTTCAGGAGTGTGATTTGAACAATAGACCAATGACTCAGGCCATATAGGCTGACGTTCAGTGAATTGTGCGTTCCTCAGAGTTCTGTGACTGAGGTGTAAGTAAGGTCCAACCTGCCTATCAGTACCAACAACATCCAATTTTCGTGTGCATAGTTACATAGTTGTGTAATATGTATATAACTCCATAGGAGATAGAAGAATACCCACAAGACTAGTAGTGGTATACTAACGTTTACAAAAATACTAGACAAACATCATTCTGGATGCCTACTTGGTTGCTGTCAATTGACAAAGCACTGCAGACACATTACAGAGGAAAAAACAAGCACTGTTGGACTTACTGGGGACAGCAGCAGGATCCTCAGTAGAGGAGCTCTGTGTAACTGGTGGTTCACCCGCCGACTCGGTCCCTGTATTCTGCTTGCCCCTGGGTTCTGTGGTTCATGTAAAAATTAAAATAATAAACATAGATAAATACATTGAGTGATGTGAAACATAGACATAATTGCAAATCACACTGCTACAGTGGAACAGAGCCGGAGGCAACAAATCCATGCCAGGGGCCGCAACGCAAATATGTATCCATCCTTAGAGTATTATTAAATTAAGGATATCTATTGGTGCGGTGGCCCCTGAAGTTTGGTGCCCCTGTGCAGTTGCACAGCTTGCACATGCCCCCTAGAGCCGGCCCTGGCTGAGGTAAGAAGAACAAAGTAACGTTAGCATTCTTTGCAAGAAAAGGATTCCATTCATGCAGAAGAGAAGGCCGTGAAAAAAATGCTACAATATGCAAACAACGTACAATTATCCATCCACCGTTATTTCACTGACGGACAAAGGAAGGACAAGACTCTATTAATAGCATTAACTAACTTCAGTTCTCAGCAATAAAGAAAATCTCACATCAATAAACAGCAACAGCTAGCGCCAAGTTGAAACAACACGCAAGAGCCAGTGAAGAACAAGAACACTGTCATACAATGACAGTAGATATACCGGAATACATCGCAAATGTAACTAGGAGCAACAGTCATCGCGTTACTTATTCAGCCAATATTTACAAAGATACAATAACAATATTTATACAACTATATATATATATATATGTATATATATATATATATATATATATAATCTATATGTATATAAATATATATATATATATATATATATATATATATATATATATATATATATATATATATATATATATATATATATATATATATATATATATATATATATATACACACTTTATTTTTGGGGTAGCCACTCACCAAGACCCACAACCTCCACACCAAGCAGGTCCAACAGGTCCTGCTCCCGGTCCAAAATGTCGGCCCAGCGGTGGGACAGCTGATGGTGGGTACGCCGGATACCGGAGCAGCGGAAGACTGCACGGCGCACCTTCGCCCACCGCCGGAGACGCTCTTCAATGTGCTGGTATCCGGAGCCGGGCCTGCCGCCTGCTGCCAAAGTCAAGGGGAGGTGACGTTGGATAAAAAAGACCAGGGCGGCCAACTCCTCCTCCCCAAAAAGTTGGCGGGGCGTCACTCCTGCCGGGCGCATTCTGCCGCAAGGCAGCCTGGTTTTTTTAGGCACAGCCGCCTTGCCCTTTGAGCCGCCGATTCTGCTGGCACCCTTCACCATGGTTCTGGGTGGAGGGGAGAAGGAAAGTTGAAGACAAAAAGGTTAGGGGAAGAAAGAAGAAAGATAAAAGAAGGAAGTAATATAAAACAAGAGAAAAGTTGCAAAAAAAGTGGTAAAAGTAAAAATAAAATGAGAAATATACACCTAGGCACAGACAGAAATAGGTAAGAAGTAAAGAAAGTTAGAAAAACTGAGGGAAAAGACCAGGATGGAAGAGATAGGAGTGAGATGCTGAAGTAGGCCCATAACCATAGCCAGAGTGTGAAATCGAAGATGGCTCTGCCCGTCGCGACCGCCGCGGTAAGTTCGCGCGATATTTGACGCGATCACGCACTTTGGCAGTGCGAACGAGAAGATGAGTTCCCGAACATGTCTAACACAACGCGAACACGTTACTTGTGACCCGGAACCGGAAATAAGGGAACGCAAGCGGGCGGGACAAACCTCATTGAGTAACTTAGCGCGCTAGCTATTGCGAGCATGCAGGCAGCGCCCCGAACACGCGCACCGCGCTCCCGAAGACGAAAAACGGCGCGCGAACGGGTCTAGCAAGCTACTACGCATGTCCGCGGAGCTACACGTAGCTCGCGGAGTGCAAGTGCGTCTTCGCGTAGCTTCGCGGAGTGCGGCTACGCGAACTACGCCCAGGGTTAGCATATGTCAGTCTTGTATTGTGAGAGACTATCTTAGAGCAGGCTAACATCTTGTTCCGTTCCCTATCTGTGACTTTGTGGCCCAAGATTCTATCCCATCTGGCCCTACGAGTCACCGTTGGTCTCTGCCCCATACTGTTCAAAGACCAACAGAGACTTGTCACCAGGTGTCTTGCTGAGTCCTTGGAAAGGAAGAGCTGGAGCACTGTATTGAGCATAGGCTCATCCCATCCTCTATCCCATAGTCTCATGGTTTACTAATTGACCTCAGCAATCTATATTGTTCCAATAGCTCCTCTAGTGGTATGAGAGCACCCAACATCAAGCAATCCCCTACCATTATCAGCCTGGCCTCTGTTCAATCGAGAGCTGAGAAGCAATGAAACAGGCAGCAGAGTTCCCATGATGTAAACCCACCAGCTGCA
The DNA here is from genome assembly GCF_964261635.1 of Lissotriton helveticus. NCBI lineage: Eukaryota > Metazoa > Chordata > Amphibia > Caudata > Salamandridae > Lissotriton > Lissotriton helveticus. The sequence continues at coordinate 1,324,829,861 of NC_136061.1, read as the reverse complement.
AAGCAGGGGCATAAAACAGAGCTCTTTGGGTCTTCACCCCGCAATGGCGCCAGCAATGTAGAACTACCTTTTTTCACTTGAAAAATAAAGAGTGATTTGAACAACGCGAGACGGAGTTGGACTGATATTTGTGAATATTAATTGTGCAGTGCCCTTCACATACATTGGTTGTACCTGTAAAATATTGGCCGGCTATGGAATGGCCACCTCGGGACTAAATAGCCGGGTCAATAGGAGTCCCTGGTAGGGGGCGATGCCCATAAGGTCTGATTTACTCCATTGGGTTACATCCAGTCATCTGACTACCCATTGTATTGCGTCGCTAAATAATGCAGCTCAAGGCCAGGTCCCCGGGGCCTCCCTCGTCTGATGAGCATTGCAGGACCTCAAGCGACACTCTATGGCTGCTTCCGTCCCATATTAAGTCATGGAGCAGGACATCTAACTGTTTGAACCATGCAATGGTTATCTTAACCGGGGGATTTGTGAAAATATATAATAAGCAAGGGAGCATCAACATTTTGGATATTGAAATTCGGGCCATGAGTGATAATCGCAAGGATCTCCAAAAGTGACACAGGCCTTGAGAGAGTGAAAGGCTCCCTCCATGTTTCCCGCACGCAAGTAGACTAGTTTATGATATAACTGAATACCCAGGTACTTAAAGGTTACGGGTGACCTTTTAAGTACCAAGGGGCGGTCTAGTGGTTGGGAAGCTCCCTAATTACAGGGCAACAGGTTTTGGTCCAATTGACACCTAGGTCTGATAAGGTCCAAAATTCCTCCAGTCAACGGTTTGTACACTAATCCCCAATAGGACCATCCGACAGGTACAGAAGGATGTCATCCGCATAAAGCAAGATGATATGTTAATAACCATCTACTATTATACCACTACCTCTACCCTCTCTTTGAAATAATTCCACAAGAGGTTCAATGGCTCGGGCGAATAACAGGGGATGTAGCAGACAGCCCTGCCTCATGCGCGATGGAGACTGTAGAGTCAATCTTAATCTGAGCCATTGGTCCAGAATAAAGTAGGGTAACTCATTTAATCCAGCCCTCTTGCATTCCCATCTTGCTCATGGTCTTCGACAGGAAGACTCACCATATTAAGTCGAAGGCCTTCTTGAGGTTCACTGACATGAGCATTGCCTACCTCTGGGTGGTTGCGAACATGGTACAGTCTCCTGAGATTGAGGGAGGTTCTACGGTTCGGCATGAAACCATTTTTGTCTCTATGGAGCCAAACCAGGATATAAGGGAGCAATCAAGCTACTAATTTATTTAGAATCTTGAAGTCCATATGCAGCATGAGTGCAATTGTGGTAGCATACCGTGTAGGGATCAGTGGGTGTGAACATGCCTTTCTTCCTGTGTCACTGGAGTGTCGCTTACAGGCTCACTCATAAAACGTTGCGATGCTTTGTGCTTAAGTCACCCTTGGCCTATATCAAGTTTGTAAGAAGTGCTGTGCATGTGTGCCTGGAATGGTATAATACATTTTATGAAGAGCCAGGGCTGACTGTAGGAGCATGAGGAGGTAGCAGAATCCCTCCAGAATGATTTGTGGATTGCTAAATGTTCCTGAGAGCTGGGAAGCCACTGGAGTAAGGAAATCCAGGCTCTGCCCTGCAGTTCAAAGGGTGCTCTTTGATTCAGGGTGAGGTCACCGCAAAGGGCCCTGGGCACATTTCAGGAAGGAGATGGGGTTGATTACATAATTATAAAGATTAGGGGAGGGGCCCGGGGTAAAAGTTTGATGCACATATCTCTGAGTCTTACATCCAAGTGTGGCCTGTGTTGTGGGGTTTTGAAGTTGCTTCCGCTGTGACCGACTGCTTCTGGAAGAAGAACAGAAAAGATGGCTGGGCACTTCAAAAGGAACCAGATCCCAACAAAAACCTCAAGACTCAGACCTTAAATCACATTTGGTGTTTGGAAATGGACAATAAGAAGGGGAGATCTAAACCCCTTAAATGTTTAACTGACGTGCAGCCTAAGAGGAAAAGCGCTGCAAGACTTCTACCTGTGACCAGGACTGGGACTACTGTCTGCAAGTCTCCCATCTGGGTGAGGGAAAACCCCCCAGGGAAATACAAGGCCACCTGCTCCTGAAACCTGGAGCACCCGTGCCTGCCTGATTGCCAGGGCTGAAGACGGCTGAAATGCCAAAAACCGGTCCTCGGTAGCTTATTTCCGGTCCAGGGAAGGCATGGTTTGGCAGTTCGGGCTGGACTGTTCCCATGAGGCACAGGGTCAGACTGATTTGCATATGGCCATGTCTGAACTGGGGTGGCAGAGTGGGCTAAAGAACGGTGATGGATTAAACCCAGATCTGTTGACTGGGTGTGAGTGTTTGATTGGTTCAGATGCTCCGTCCATCACCACCCCCTTTTTGTACCACTTTGTTCGCCATAAGTTGGCAGGGTATGCTCAGACATGAGTCCCTTGCTCACTTTGCCACTGGATTCAAGCAAGCCGGGCTGAAGACGGCTGAAATGCCAGAAACCGGTCCTCGGAAGCTTGTTTCCGGTCCAGGGAAGGCATGGTTTGGCAGTTCGGGCTGGACTGTTCCCATGAGGCACAGGGTCAGACTGATTTGCATATGGCCATGTCTGAACTGGGGTGTCAGAGTGGGCTAAAGAACGGTGATGGATTAAACCCAGATCTGTTGACTGGGTGTGAGTGTTTGATTGGTTCAGATGCTCCTTCCATCACCACCCCCTTTTTGTACCACTTTGTTTGCCATAAGTTGGCAGGGTATGCTCAGACATGAGTCCCTTGCTCACTTTGCCACTGGATTCAAGCAAGCCGGGCTGAAGACGCCTGAAATGCCAGAAACCGGTCCTCAGAAGCTTGTTTCCGGTCCAGGGAAAGCATGGTTTGGCAGTTCGGGCTGGACTGTTCCCATGAGGCACAGGGTCAGACTTATTTGCATATGGCCATGTCTGAACTGGGGTGACAGAGTGGGCTAAAGAACAGTGATGGATTAAACCCAGATCTGTTGACTGGGTGTGAGTGTTTGATTGGTTCAGATGCTCCATCCATCACCACCCCCTTTTTGTACCACTTTGTTCGCCATAAGTTGGCAGGGTATGCTCAGACGTGAGTCCCTTGCTCCCTTTGCCACTGGATTCAAGCAAGCCGGACTGAAGACGGCTGAAATGCCAGAAACCGTTCCTCAGAAGCTTGTTTCTGGTCCAGGGAAGGCATGGTTTGGTAGTTCGGGCTGGACTGTTCCCATGAGGCACAGGGTCAGACTGATTTGCATATGGCCATGTCTGAACTGGGGTGGCAGAGTGGGCTAAAGAACGGTGATGGATTAAACCCAGATCAGTTGACTGGGGGTGAGTTTTTGATTTGTTCAAATGCTCCGTCCATCATCCCCTTTTGTATCGCTTTGTTCGCCCTAAGTGTGGCAGGGTATGCTCAGACGTGAGTCCCTTGTTCACTTGGCCACTGGATTCAAGATAGCCTGGCTGATGAGGATTATGAATCCGAAACCGGTCCCAGGATGCTTGTTTCCGGTCCAGGGAAGACATGGTTTGGCAGTTCGGGCTGGACTGTTCCCATGAGGCACAGAGTCAGACTGATTTGCATATAGCCATGTCTGAACTGGGGTGGCTAAGTGAACTAAAGAATGGTGATGGATTAAACCCAGATCAGTTGGCTGGGGGTGAGTGTTTGATTTGTTCAAACGCTCCGTCCATCATCCCCTTTTGTATCGCTTTGTTCGCCCTAAGTGTGGCAGGGTATGCTCAGACGTGAGTCCCTTGTTCACTTGGCCACTGGATTCAAAATAGCCTGGCTGATGAGGATTATGAATCCGAAACCGGTCCCAGGATGCTTGTTTCTGGTCCAGGGAAGACATGGCTTGGCAGTTCGGGCTGGACTGTTCCCATGAGGCACAGGGTCAGACTGATTTGCATAGAGCCATGTCTGAACTGGGGTGGCTGAGTGAACTAAAGAATGGTGATTGATTAAACCCCGTTCAGTTGACTGGGGGTGAGTGTTTGATTTCTTCAAACGCTCCGTCCATCATCCCCTTTTGTATCGCTTTGTTCGCCCTAAGTGTGGCAGGGTATGCTCAGACGTGAGTCCCTTGTTCACTTGGCCACTGGATTCAAGATAGCCTGGCTGATGAGGATTATGAATCCGAAACCGGTCCCAGGATGCTTGTTTCCGGTCCAGGGAAGACATGGCTTGGCAGTTCGGGCTGGACTGTTCCCATGAGGCACAGGGTCAGACTGATTTGCATATAGCCATGTCTGAACTGGGGTGGCCGAGTGAACTAAAGAATGGTGATGGATTAAACACAAATCAGTTGACTGGGGGTGAGTGTTTGATTTGTTCAAACGCTCCGTCCATCATCCCCTTTTGTATCGCTTTGTTCTCCCTAAGTGTGGCAGGGTATGCTCAGACGTGAGTCCCTTGTTCACTTGGCCACTGGATTCAAGATAGCCTGGCTGATGAGGATTATGAATCTGAAATCGGTCCCAGGATGCTTGTTTCTGGTCCAGGGAAGACATGGCTTGGCAGTTCGGGCTGGACTGTTCCCATGAGGCACAGGGTCAGACTGATTTGCATATAGCCATGTCTGAACTGGGGTGGCTGAGTGAACTAAAGAATGGTGATTGATTATACCCCGTTCAGTTGACTGGGGGTGAGTGTTTGATTTCTTCAAACGCTCCGTCCATCATCCCCTTTTGTATCGCTTTGTTCGCCCTAAGTGTGGCAGGGTATGCTCAGACGTGAGTCCCTTGTTCACTTGGCCACTGGATTCAAGATAGCCTGGCTGATGAGGATTATGAATCCGAAACCGGTCCCAGGATGCTTGTTTCCAGTCCAGGGAAGACATGGCTTGGCAGTTCGGGCTGGACTGTTCCCATGAGGCACAGGGTCAGACTGATTTGCATATAGCCATGTCTGAACTGGGGTGGCTGAGTGAACTAAAGAATGGTGATGGATTAAACCCAGATCAGTTGACTGGGGGTGAGTGTTTGATTTGTTCAAACGCTCCGTCCATCATCCCCTTTTGTATTGCTTTGTTCGCCCTAAGTGTGGCAGGGTATGCTCAGACGTGAGTCCCTTGTTCACTTGGCCACTGGATTCAAGATAGCCTGGCTGATGAGGATTATGAATCCGAAACCGGTCCCAGGATGCTTGTTTCCGGTCCAGGGAAGACATGGCTTGGCTGTTCGGGCTGGACTGTTCCCATGAGACACAGGATCAGACTGATTTGCATATAGCCATGTCTGAACTTGGGTGGCTGAGTGAACTAAAGAATGGTGATGGATTAAACTCAGATCAGTTGACTGGGGGTGAGTGTTTGATTTGTTCAAACGCTCCGTCCATCATCCCCTTTTGTATCGCTCTGCTGTGAAGTAGCCAAGGTTGCACCGATCGAAATGTCGCTCATGTGCAGAGTGAAGTTGGTCACCCCGTATGCCAGAGGGGGCCTCTGTGAAGTTTGCATGACTGCTTTGCCAATCGGGCCATAGCTTGTGTGCAAAGTGAAGTTGGCAACCTCAAATACCAGAGGCGGTCGCTGTGACGATTGCATGACTGCTGTGCTGATCGACCCGTAGTCCACGTTCGAAGTGAAGTTGTGACCCTGTTTGCCAAAGGGGGGGCGCCATGAGCACTGCATGACTGCTGTGACAATGGGCTGTAGTCCGTCTCCAGAGTTGACAATCCTGCATGCCAGAGTGAGCCACCATGATGAGGAAGTTACTGATGCGCCAATGGGGCCATCTTCGTGTAAGGAGTAAGGTCAGCGACCCAGTATGACAGAGAAGGCCGCATTGAAGAACAAGGAATTTTGCTTGGTTCTGCTGTTGTCGAGAGGAGAGATGCCGCAGTTACCTGTGCATGCCTCAGCCTCAAGTGAGAACAGAACGTGCCAGCACACTTGAGATTATGGACACCCAACCGCTTTCCCCGTCAATCCCCTCCAGCAGGCGATGCAGCCCTCTACGATGTCCGAAAGTGAAACACTGACATGGACTCTGGTAACTCCTGCAGGAGTTTTTAAGATGGATCGCAGGGCCAGAATCCCTTGGGGAACTTATTTAAGTGCATGGGGCTTCAGGCGCTGCAACACTTTGACTTTAGAAAAGTCAGAGTGGGACTCCTGAGACTCAGACTACTAGTGAGGGTTAACCTGAATGGCGTGTATAGTGAATGGGGAATGACCACTGATATGAGTGAAAGGGAATTGTGTCTAATTGACCTACTTGTTGAACCCTATAGCCCTAACCTAAGGTACTGTGTATATTGTTTTAATATGCTGTTTTTAGGTCTCCCTGAGTTAGCGCGCATGCCCTGCTCGGAGAGACATTTAGTAGCGGCTTCTGGAAGTGCTCCCAAAGCGGCCACCAGCATTCTAGAACATGCACAAGCACGGGCGATGTGCACAGCACTTTTTCACGTCTCGCGCGTGCGCACCACTCGCTTTTTTTTTGACGCACGGCGTTACTTTTACGGCCGCGCGGCGCCAATGCTTGTTAAAGGCATGTGGTGCACAATCACTGCAGTTAACTATAATGTGAGTTCTCTTTTCCATGGTTTAAATTCTCTCATGTCTCTTCTGATGTTGCGGACTGACAACTTTTTACGATTACACTCGATTAGAAATTGTCTAGAGAGGATAGGTGGTAGCCACTTGCTCTGACTGTTCCTCTCAAATGTATCAATCGCTAGTGCTTCAAAGCAGATGTTGGAAAACTAATTTTGACTTACAATGCACCCCCGAGTGGTTTGCTCTTCTCTGGTCCTGAGCAGAATGTTGACAAACATCTACTAGGAAAATAGCAAGGACATGAACAAGGCATTTTATTAATGTTTATGGCTGGACAAAATGTGCCAAATTCTCTGGCTGGTTTAATGCCAGGCGCAAACACAAGACAGCTGTATACGTGTGATTCCAAACAGGATGGTCTCTAAGAAGTCTCCTGGCAGAAGCTGTCTGTCACAGCTGTTGTGCATTCCAAGAGCAGCCCTCCCACTTTGCCACTTTTCAGATTGCTATCTGATCCAAACAGTCCCTTACGCAGCTATGTCATTATCTCGGGAAGGGGTCTTTTCCTGAAGTGAAAGTAAAGCCTGTGTGCGCTGTGTGTACCCTGTCTGGTGTGACAAGCGCCACCCAGCTGGCATTGCTCTGCCATTGTATCAAGAACCTGTAATTACACTCTGCAAGCTACAACCCAGCCTGTTTAACTGATTAGAGGCTAAATATAGTGCATGGCAGAGAGTGAGAACTCGCAGAACTCGGAATTGTGGGTGTTAAATTCATATCCTGAGCAACAATCTGAGAAATGCTACTTATTTACGGAAGGATTACAAAGAGCACGTGCTTCGCAAATTCAGTATGTATCTGCCTAATGTACACAGATTGCACTCAAACCAAGTTTTTTTTAAACGTCCAGCGATTCACTTTCCTCATGGATCTCTACACAAACAGCAACTCAAAACCCTAAAAGTTAAAAGACAGACATCCATTGGCATAGCCAATAGGTCTCACTTTTGGGACCTTATAAGTATTTAGTTATGCAGCACAATATCCTTAGTGCAACAACATCAACTGTTGCATGGCTGAACACTTATAAGGTCCCAAACGCGAGACCTATTGGCTATGCCAATGCTTGTTTACTTTGGGTTCATTTTATAAATACTCCTTTTTTCAGTAAAGCAAGTATTTGACTGGACCCTAATTAATTGCTGTGATTAAATAAACTGTGTTCACGGGGGCGAAGGTGCCCTCGTGAACACAGGACGATTCTTGTGTTCTCTTGCCTCCGGAGAGGCCAGCCTTTGAGAACCCTGCCGGCTTTAGCCACACGCACAGCTTTGCCGTCCCGGGAACGGCGCGGAAGTTACTAGTCCCGACCACCGCGTTGTCAAGGCAGCCTACATGGTGATTCAGCGGCGGATGTCCCGTTTGCGCGGCTTCCTGTCTTCTGACCTCTGAACCCCCAAAGCCTGCTTGGAGAGGCGGCTGTGTTCTCCTCTCTCTTTCTCTTTCAGTTACCCAGCACCAACAAAATGCAGCTGGACATGGGCAATTATAGCTGACTCGCTGCAGCCTCAGAGCGGACGGAGCGCTCTCCGTCTTATGTGGCTACAGTGAGCGAGCGCTACGACAACGGCGGAGGTTCACACGGTTCAATGCCAGTAGTGGACACCAGGCAGACACCTCGAAAGACTTCAAGTAAGCCTTCTACCACGCTCCACTTCCCCTCCCCCCATCTTGAGCTGCTCTTTCCCCTCACTAGTTGTAGCGTCCTCGATGGTGGCTATCCCCTGATGTAACTATTCTGATTGCATCCTTAACTCATTGCATGATAACCCTCTTGCATCACATGGGGCTCGGCTGAACTGTAGACTGTATAGCTTATAATTAGTATTATTGATAAAGGTTTACCACCTCCTGCCACAGAGCTTACAGCAGAACATTGACAGTTTAATTAAGGGCGAGCGGAACATTCCAAGAGGAATGAAGGGAAGGGGTGGCATGAGAAAGGAGAGGAACATTCCAAGGGTATGGAGAGCAAGGAGACTAAATTACAACACTTCTCCCTTTCACAACAATAACAGGAAGGGGTGCAAAAGGATTTAGAAAAGAGACAGTACAATAATGCAAAAATGGCAATAACACCGGTTACATATTAAAAACGGATATTCATATCAAAAGAAAATATCAATGTATTCATTTATTTGAATAACATAATCTTTGTGCCACGTAGGGGCTCTACGAGAACGAGAACAAAAAGGTTCTTCATTTGTCCTAAGGTCTCTTTGAGAGGTTTCAGGATTTGTAAAACAGCACCTCATGTGGGGTGAGACTGGAACGTGACTACTAGTACTGCTACTAGCGGTGTCATATGAAATTCTATCCATGCTCCGGGTTCTACTATCATCCAGTGTGACAACATTCTTTTTGACCTCAACTATTTTCATGGGTTTGGAGAATTTGCTGTCACAGGGGCGACGGGCCACAGGAAGGAAGTTTTACTACTACACTGTCCCCAACTTTCCAGCCAGGAGCTTTCACTGCATGTTTTGCATCATATCTTTTGGTATACTCTTCTCGATTTTTTTTAACTTGGCTTCCCATTTCCTCTCCATTTACCCATTTGAGTTCACCTCCACCCAACCAGTTGGGGATCATTTTAGTTCCTGGTAATCTACCCTTGTGTGCCAGAAATGGAGAGATATTCGTCACAGCATTAGGTGTTGTATGATAGGACCAGAGCATGTGCTTAAGTGCCTTATCTACGGGTTTACCTGAGACTTTGGCCATTTGAATGCAATCTTTTATCATACGATTTACACGTTCCACAAGACAATTAGCCCTTGGACAGTATAAAGCAGTTTTAAAATGACAAATAGACAATTTCTTAAAAACATCATGCATTTCATCTGAAGTAAATTGAACTCCATTGTCCGTTATGATGGTACTAGGAACTCCTTCAGTCATAAAAGTATCAGAAAGGAATTTAATTAAAGACAAAGTATTGATTTTAGTACAGACTTTAGTTGTTATCCAATGTGAATGATAATCAACTAATACTAACATGAATTCGCCTTCCCAAGTCGAGTTTTTAAGTGGACCCATAATATCTGAACCAAGTTTATCCCATGGTTTTAAAGGTACTTTTACAGGAGACATGGGGACAGCTCTTGTTACATTAGTTTTATCGCTTAAGGCACAAATCATACACTCTTTTACTTTGTACTCTACAATTCTATCCATTCCTGTGAACCAGTAGGATGCACTGACTTTAGACTTAGTCAGGTTTCTGCCCAGAAGGCCTTCATGGGCTAAATCAGCAATTGTACCCCACAGATCCTTAGGTGGTACCAGCTTATCTTTCCTCATAACTCTCTCATTTACAATGCTTAGTTCATGGCAAACTTCCCAAAAATCCTTCAGTTTATCATCTAAACACCCTTATTTTAAAGGCCATCCATGAACAATTTTTTGTTTTACTTTCTTGAGAGACGCATCTGAGGTCATGCCTTTTTCCCATTCTTCTTGAGAGATGCCTGGAATTTCCACTAACATGACTTGTTCAGTTATATTGTCTGCATCAGTTCCCTCTCCACCACACAGTAATCTAGATAAGCAGTCAGCTACTATATTCTTAGTACCAGATACATAATCAACCTTGAAGTTGTATCCTTCTAAACTCATAGGCCCTCTGCTTATGCGAGGAGTGGTAATACCTCTGCTTTTGGTTGAAAAAATGTATGTAAGTCGTTTGTGGTCTGTGCATACTGTAAAAGGCAAACCCCGCAGATAAAATTTAAAGTGACCAACTGCCCATGCCACAGCTAGTGCCTCAGTGGAGTAGTTGCGTTCAGCATCTTTTAATGCCCTTGATGCAAATGCCAACATTTTTTCTTCACCATCTATAATTTGACTGAGAGTCGCCCCAATGTTTTTGCCACTGGCATCTGTTGTTAAAATAGTTTTTCTTCTTGGGTCAGAATTGCCCAAGAATGGTGCATTCACAATAGCTTGTTTTGTAAATTCAAAAGATTCTTGACACTCAGAACTCCATATACAGTGTTCTCCTTTTTTAAGTAACTCTCTGAAGTGAGCTGTAATGTCAGCAAAGTTTTTTACAAACTTTGTCACATACTCAACTAGTCCAAGAAAGGACTTAGGGCCCGATGTAGGTAATTAGTATTTACCGATTCGTAAATACCGAATTTTACCGATTCGGTATTTACAAATCGGTAAATGCTATGTAGGTATTTTTACCGATTTATTTACCGAATATGTAACATTCGGTAATTACCGAATCGGTATTTACCGATTCAGTAATTGCCATTGATTCCTATGGGCCTTGAGGCCCATAGGAACCAATGGCAATTACCGAATCGGTAAATACCGATGTGGTAAAATTACCGAATTGACAAGGGGGACAGGGTGTCACTTTGACACCCTGTTGCACCCCTGATTCAGGCTTGTGTGCCATGTGACACACATACATGTCCTTAGGGCATGTATGTGTGCCACATGGCACAGGTGTACATGCACAGATGTGCATGTACACAGGAATTCGTTATTTACCATCAAATAGTATTTGATGGTAAATAACAAATTCTGAAGGGCCGGTGGCCCTGTTTTCAGTGCCACCTACATCACAAATTAGCGATTCGGTAAATTTACCAATTCGGTAATTTACAGAATCGGTTAATATACCGAATCTGTAAATATACCGAATCGGTAAATTTAAGGCCCCCTACATCTGAAACTCCAAATACCGGTCGGTAACGGCCGAAATCGGCCGTTACCGACCGGTATTTGGCCTCCTACATTTGGCCCTTAACTTCTTCCTTGTTAGTTGGTGCTGGCACTTCTCTGACTGCTTTCACAAGATCTAATTTAGGTTTAATTCCACTCTTGATAATGGTGTGTCCTAAATAGTCAACATTATCTACGTCAATCTTACATTTCTCTTTCTTTATATTTAGGCCAGCATCATTAAGTGCCTGCAAGACTTGTATTAAAATATCTTTGTGATGTTCACTTGTTTGACCATAAATTAGAATGTCGTCTTGAAAATAGAGTGCATTCTTAATGTCTTTCAAGATCTGATGCATTACTCTTTGAAAAACTGCTGCCGCCGATGCAATACCGAACGGATTCCTGCTGTATCTAAATGCTCCAAATGGCGTTATGAATGAGGTCAATGACTTAGAATCTTGGTGGAGTTCAATTTGGTGGTACACTTGGGAGAGATCTATTACACTAAAATGTTTGGCTTCCCCAATCATGGTAAACATTTCATTTATTCTTGGGAGAGGGAATCTGTCTACCCAAATATTTGCATTAAGGTCTCTTAGGTCCACACAGACAAGTAAGCCCCTCCCACCAGGTTTTTGGGTGACAACAATTGGAGCTAACCATAAGGAGCTCTCAATTGGTTCAATAATTTTCTGACTTACTAGTTTATCAAGTTCTTTTTTTAACGGTTCAAGCACCAAAAGAGGGATTAGTCGAACCTTGTGTACAACTGGCACTGCGTTATCTTTAAGTTTAATTCTGTGCTGGAAATTCTTCAGTTGGCCGATTTGCTCACCAAAAACTTTTGGAAATTCCTCAAAAATATTGGTACAGCTATTGCTTCTGTCAATCACAAAAACTTGTTCCTGACTGTTAGGATTGAGCTTCATTCACATTTCTCTTTGGTGAGCCCTACCTAATAAACTGGAACCTTTTTTTGCTACAGTACTCCGATCTTTAAACGAAATTGTCATGTTCAACATTCTTACTAGTGGAATAGGGTCTTTATTGTAAGCACTAGGTTTAATGTCTGCTTGTTGAATAGTATAATCATTTTCCTTAAATTTGTCTTTAAATATATCATAATCGGGAGGGCGTGGCCAAGATGGCGACCTGACCAGACGTGGAATGCTGAGGCTCCTCGCCGCGGGGTTTCGTCCTTAGTTTTCCTCTGCAAGCAGTCCCCTGCAGCAGGGTGAAAAGGGAGCACTGTGTGAAGGGATTCGATTGCACCCAGAAAGAGGGCTCTGTAGAGCTTACTAACCCATAAAATATCCCCCGACAGACCTGGCCGGCCCCGACGAGCTCCAACAACATGGCGCCTTGGTGGTGAGCGTTTGAAGATAGGGCTGAGCCTGGGGAAGCGGCAGGGCCAGGCGACGATTACTGCCGACCGCTGCTTGGACCCGACCGCAAATGTTGAGCGGCTCGGGTCCAGACAGAGGGGAGCCTGCTCCCCTCATCAGTACATCCCAAGTGGTGGCGAGGGTGGTCCGGAGGCGCAAACATTGAGCGCGCGGCCCTAAACTGGCCTAGCAGCAGTAACTCCAGCTCCAGAAGACGCACACCAAGCCAGACTACAGCCTGGCAAGACAGAGGTTGCCACGGCATTCACGGCAGCGGGGGAGAGCCGAACCCTTCACAGTTGCACCGCGGCCCAACCGAGATCCCCTGAGCACACCACGAGTTTGGAGTGGCGCTGACCTCATCGGCAATAAGAGTCTGCCGCATTCTGCCGCCACGGATGAACTACGCGTGGTGGAGCCCTGGTGATGTTGAGGAGGGACTGGTAGCGGGCACTCTCCGGACACTGCCATGCTGCCCAGCTCACTGTGACTCCGCACCGGTCCCCTGCGGTGAGTGTCTCGTTCCTGGAGGGGTGGAATCCACTCCTAGCATGGGGCACGCCGGGATGGTGCGGGGCTCAGCCAGCAGCGTGAAACTTGAGGGCGAGTCTCTGCGGCCTAGCCTGCACCACACTGGGCCCGGAAGACACACGCAGCACCTGACGCGACCAGCGCCGGCATGGACAATACTCAGGTGCCGCAAACCCTGCACCTCATACACTCCTCCAACAAGTAGCGGATGCCTGCTCACCTGTTTTATACCCCTGGAGACGTCAAGGAGTAACTTGCAGCGGGCGCTCTCCTGACCCTACTATGCCACCCTACTAACTGTGCCTCCACGCCAGCTTTTTGTTGATACCGTCTCCCACGCGGTGAGGGTCTTAAACCTGGAGGAGGTGGGACCCAGTCCTGGCGAAGGGTGCACCTGGCTGGGGTGGGGCTGCGCTGGATGCACGAAACTCGAGGGCGAGGCTCAGCGACCTGGCCTGCACAGAGCCGGGCCCTGAAGACGTGCACTGTGCCTGAAGTGCCCAACCCTGGCGAGGGCATTCATCGCGTGCCACAAACCCTGCACCCTGCGCTCTCATCTAACCAGAGGCGGATACCTGTTCGCTCTACAGCCCAGCTTCCTTACGACGTTGTTGCCGCCCATAGAGCAGGGGGACTTCTTGGCGGGGCCCAAAAGAGACCTGCACCCGACCCATTCCTCGCGCTAAGGTTCGGAGTATTTATCCGGCTCCACGACCAAGGAGCACCGTCCATCCACTGCGCCCTGTGTCATCATCGTTAGCATGGCCTCCATGAGGAAAAAAGGGGACCGTACATTGAAAGACATGCTTACCAAGAGGTCAACTTTTGGAGATAAAGGCCACCCCATATCCCCAGCATCGCCTTCACCCACTGATCAGGCAGAAGGAGAAGTGCCCATCACCCTGTCGTTCCTTGAAACTCTTTTTAATACTCTGTGGGATGATTTTCAAACCCTCAAGCAGGAAGTGGCAGGGGAGGTTCGAGAAATACACTGGGATGTGGACGCATTGGGTGAACGTGTGGCCGTCATAGAGAACGAGGAACAATCTAAATCTGAGGAAATAGAGCAACTACAACAAGAAGTCCTTCGCCTTAAGGACCAACAGGTTGATTTGCAAGCTCACGCAGAGGACCTCGAAAATAGATCCCGAAGGAATAATATCCGAGTGCGGGGCGTCCCATTGCAGGCCGAGGGAACGAATGTAGCCGGATACTACAAGGGCCTTTTCAGGGAGATTTTGGGGGTTGACCAAGACTTTGAGATTCGCATCGACCGCGCCCATAGGGTGGGTCTGGGGAGGAGAGCCCCGGCTCCCCCACCTGACATCTTGGCCTTCCTACCGAATTTCCCCCTCAAAGAACGTATTCTGAGAGAAGCTCGCTCGAAGCAACCAATCACCTACCAGGGACATGCCATTGCTCTCTACCAGGACTTGGCCTCCATCACTCTCCAGAAACGTAAAGCCTTCAAGGAAGTGACCACTTTCCTTAAAACCAACGGTGTGCCATACTCTTGGGGCCATCCTTTTCGCATAATTTTCAAATGGAATGGCAAGCTCCGACAACTCCGCTCACTTCAGGAGACGTGTGAGCTTCTAGGACTCGCACAACGCATTCCGGACTCCTCTCCGAAACCTTCGCAGCAATTGTCGGGGGATGACTGGCAGAAAGCTGGAAGATGTCGCTCACCTAACTCAGGCGCGAAATCGGATCGAGCCACGATGACCGCTGAAAGGGTTTCGGCTTTGGCAGCTGTCTCACGGGACACCACGGCGCTAGACTCTCTTTAATCTTAAAACGGGGACTGCAAATGCACCAGCTCCTAGTTAACAGGGGGCGGGCGTGGCGGGAGGGGAGCCCAGGTCATCCTGGTCCCATGACCGTCCTACTTTCTTCCTGCCAATTGTTTGCGGCTGCGGCTGCAGATATTGGACAATGTTGGGTAATTGGGAATGTTTTGTTGGGGTTAGGGTAGTGGGATGGTGGGGAAGGGAAAGGGTGGGGAGTGTTGGTCGAGGCTGGGAGGAACCTGTGTGCAACTCTTGTGGAGGCCGTAAAGTAGGATCAGTATACACCAGGGAGCTCCTACAACACGGAGGTTTGAGCGGGTGCCTCCTGGTCATTGCCCCTTGTTACTTAGAGGGTACTCACCTAGTTAACTCCTATGCCTGCCCCCACGACACGAGTCTTAATGCTTAACGTGAAGGGGCTGAATAACCCCATCAAGAGGCGTGCGATTTTAAGTTACCTAGAGCACTTGGGGGCCTCGATATGCCTATTGCAGGAGACACATTTTCTATCTAAAGACTGGCATAGAATGAAATTCCGTGCCTTTCCCCATCAATTTTATTCCCCTATGTGGGATAAAAAAGGGGGGGGCGTGACCATACTTCTAGCACAGCACTTTCGGGGCAGGGTTGGAGACAAAGTGGCGGAAACAAATGGGAGGCTGCTGGCGTACAGGTTATGGGTGGGCGACACCCCTGTCGTCATAGGCTCCCTCTATGCTCCTAATTCTGGTCAAGAGCCTTTTCTTACAGATTCCCTGTCGGATGTCCTTCGCTATCATGACAGACAGATTTTAATAGGGGGGGGGGGGGACCTTAACTTAGTTATGGACTCCAGGAAAGACAGGTCTGGCCACAGATATGGTATAACAGGGGCACTATTGAGGGCAGGGAAAGAATGGCTACACAATAGAGGGCTGATAGATATCTGGAGAGCAGCTCTCCCCCACAGCATGCAATACTCATTCTATTCTCATGTACACCATACATATGCTCGCCTAGATCATTTTATAGGGTCCTCCAAACTTAATGCCTTGGTCCAAACAGTCAACATAGTTCCTGCAGCACTGTCCGATCAAGAAGCCGTGACATTGACTCTTGACATGCGCTCCATAGGCAGACCGAGGGGGAAGTGGAGACTGCGGGAATCCCTACTACAAAGACCAGACTTTTGCCAACAGGTGCAAAAGTGCATTACTGACTATTTAACATCTAATGACTCAGCTGATACACCTTTCTATGGGGAGCCCTTAAAGCGGTAGTGAGTGGAGAATTAATAGCTATCTCTGCAGCAGATAATAGTGCACGCAAAGAGAAAAGGGAAGAGTTGGCAGCTAAAGTGTTGGAGCTCGAACAAGTACACAGCCGGACTGGGGCTCCGCGAATGTGGCGGCAGCTCTAAGCAGCCAGAGCACAACTTGCCAGCCTAGACTTAGATAGAGCGGAGTATGCCGCTCTTCGGCTCAAACATTCTTACTATATAGGGGTGATAAGACAGGGAAGCTTCTCGGGAGCAAACTCTGTGCGCAGTCCAAACGTTCTAGAATTACGGCAATTAACACCTCAACTGGGGAACGGGTCGAATGTGATGTCCAGATTGCTGAAGCCCTCCGAGACTTCTATGCATCACTATATAGTAGAGACCCCACAATTGACAGTGCAGGTGAGGTATATCTTAGTCAAGCAGCGACTACGGCCCGTAACGCATCAGGTGTGGCAGCGCTAGATGCCCCCATTAGGGTGGAAGAGGTGATTGGTGCAATCTCCCGCCTCAAACCGCTGAAATCGCCGGGCCCGGACGGCTTCTCCGCCAGTTTTGAGAACTTTTTGTCAATCTTTAGCCCCGGTTTTAACGCGCTTGTTTAACTCCTTTCACGGTCCGGGAACAATCCCAACAGACATGCTCGAGGCGGACATCATTGTCCTTCCCAAACCAGGTAAAGATCCCACTCGGTGCGCAGCATACCGGTCAATTTCCCTCCTCAGCTTCGACTTGACGCTCTTTACAGGGGTCCTAGCTCCCAGATTGGGCTCACGGCTGCCCGGCATAATCGAACCTGACCAATCAGGCTTTTTCCCCAACCGACAAAGCAGTGACAACACCAAGCGGATAATGCATTTAATAGACAAAGCCCACTATATGGGTCTGGACGCCCTGTTGCTTTCAGTCGATGCTGACTGGGGCGTCTTGGACAAGACGTTAGCACATTTCGGTGTGGGGAATCGATTTCGGGCCTGGGTGGCGAGCTGCTATGACCAACCCAGGGCAACAATACAGGTCAATGGGATCAGCTCAAAACCGAGGTACACGTTAGGGGTGTCCTCTCTCACCCCTGCTTTTTGCGCTCTACATCGAGCCACTGGCGCAGCGGATTCGGAACAACCCCCAGATATCTGGTAACCCATTCGGGGAGGGGAACAGCATACCGTCAGCTTATACGCAGACAACATCTTGGCGACTCTTGCCACGCCCAGAAGCTCCGTTCCAGCTTTTTATCAGGAGTTAAAGCGGTACAAAAGGGGGTGGTGATGGACGGAGCATCTGAACCAATTAAACACTCACACCCAGTAAACAGATCTGAGTTTAATCCATCACCGTTCTTTAGCCCACTCTGCCACCCCAGTTCAGACATGGCCATATGCAAATCAGTCTGACCCTGTGCCTCATGGGAACAGTCCAGCCCGACCTGCCAAGCCATGCCTTCCCTGGACCGGAAACAAGCTTCCTAGGACCTATTTCTGGCATTTCAGCCATCTTCAGCCAGGCTTGCTTGAATCCAGTGGCAAAGTGAGCAAGGGACTCACGTCTGCGCATACCCTGCCAACTTATGGCGAACCAAGCGGAACAAAAGGGCGTGGTGATGGACGGAGCATCTGAACCAATCAAACACTCAGGCACAGGGTCAGACTGATTTGCATATGTCTGAACTGGGGTGGCAGAGTGGGCTAAAGAACGGTGATGGATTAAACCCACATATGTTGACTGGGTGTGAGTGTTTGATTGGTTCAGATGCTCCGTCCATCACCACCCCCTTTTGTACCGCTTTTTGCAGGGGTTGGCGGACTTTGGTAAGGTCTCTTTAAAGTTAATGTGGGGAAGTCCATGCTCTTGCCTCTTGGCCTCTACGAGAACGCTCCGGAGGGGGAATTTTTAGAGCTCGGGGGCTTGCAAGCCCAGACCGAGATCCCATACCTGGGGATTGCGCTAACTCCTTCCACTGGCCAAACAATCACACGTAACTACTCCAACCTCACTTCCAAAGAGACACGAGATCTCCGCCGGTGGAGGACGCACCCCCTGTCCCTTCTAGGCCGGATAGCAGCAGTAAAAATGTCTATTCTGCCTAAAATACTATATATCTTTCAGGCAATACCGGTTGGTCCCCCCTTTGATATATTTATACGCTGCAAACAGAGATACAACATTTTATCTGGGCGGGGAAAAGGCCGAGGATACGTCGAGAAACTGGCCTACCGACCCCCTGATGAGGGAGGCTTAGGGATTCCCAATCTCCTGAGCTATTATAAAGCGGCCCAACTTCGCTATCCAGTAGAATGGAGCAGGCCGGAGTCAGAAAAATGGTGGCTCTTTCGAGATAGGGCAATGGCGCGAATTTCACTGTGGAAGGTACTATTCCTGAAGCCTTCGGACCGACCTTCGTATCTTAATAATTCTCCTATTACCTGTTCCGTGATACGGGTATGGGACTCAGTTGCAACAAAGAAGAATCTCACTTCCGTCCCCTCTCCCCTCACTCCTCTCTTTGATAATCCCAAATTTCCTCCAGGACTGGAGGCTCGGGCATTCCCGCAATGGCAAGCATCAACTTGCAGATGCGCAGGCCACCTCTTTGATCTCCACGGATTCATCCCCTACTCGGAATAGCTAGATTGGTACAACGTCAAAGATCCTAAAAGGTTCCAGTACTTCCAACTTCGCTACTGGCTGCTACAACCTGACATACGTCCTTTGGTTAGCCGTCTCCTTACGGCTTACCAGAAGTGGCTCTTGATCTTTGAACTACATCTTATGCTGCGCCCACCTGTATCCCAGGAACGCTAAGCTGGTAAGCGCCGCTGGGAAGCAAAACTAGGCTGGAGCCTCTCCCTGAATGAATGGCAGCAGATCTACTATAGGGCTAACCACACCGCAAAGAATGTAGGGAGTTTTGAAGCAGCAGTTAAAGTAGCTATTTACTGGTACCTGACCCCGGCTCGACTTCACAAAATTCACCCAGACCGCAGTTCCAATTGCTGGAAAGGTTGTGGAGAAGTAGGCACACTGACGCACAAACTCTGGGACTATACGGAAGTGACAGGGTTCTGGTCAGAAGTACTTAACGACATAGACACCTACTTTGAAACTGAGATACCCCGCTTTCCTGCGTACGCCCTCTTGGGTCTGCCGAATGCACTCACCTTTCCTCGCAAATCCATACGAGGGAAACAAATGGGGCTAGCACTAGGCACAGCAGTACACCACATTTTATCACTATGGGGCACAAGGACCCACCCAACGCATACAGGGTGGCTACACAAACTGTGGTATATCATTGGCATGGAGCGAATACAAGCTAACCTCACGAATTCAGCGGCCTCTTTCCACACTATCTGGCGCCCCATCCTCTCGTTGTTGGCGCACAAATTCAATGAAGTGACCTGCCCCAAGTACCTCCGTTTGCTCAGACTCACAGACGCTCCGCATCCTGAAGATTTGTCCTAGGGGACACGACAACACAGTTCTCGCATAGCTCATAGGCACACCGGTTCCGGGGTGGGTGGGAGGGGTAGTTGGGGTTAGGGGGGATGGGAAGGGAGGGGGTAGTTGTAGGCGGGTATAGCTAAGGATCAGATTTACACATTGCTCTTCATCGTATGATATGGACTCATGGCCTTCGGTCGAAATTTTTTTTTCTACTCACGTAGACATTAGCAGTGGTTTCGACTGCGCAAGCTAAGTTCAGACGCTTATAGCAACAAATGTGCCAGCTGGGATATGTCTAAGCATTGGTGTATTTCTTTAACTGTAACTTTGCCTGCTTTAAAATCAATAAAATAAAGATATTAAATATATCATATCAATCAGAGTATATGGAGAACATGAGTCAGCAAATACCTTCACGTCCACACCATCCAAACAAATGTTGCACGAGGGATAGTTATTCTCTGTTACCTTAATCTCATTTACAACATGAAATATGAACATATTACTTGCTTCATTTCTGTCTTCAATTGCATGTACATTTTGTTTTTCAATTCTTACAATTCTACAATGTCTTGCAAAGTACCCTCTTTTGTTGCATTTCTTACAAAACACAGATCTGGCTGGACATTTAGGATTATTCGCAAGGTGATATGCATTACCACAACAATTACATTTGAATTTTTCCTTCTTGTCATCTAAATCTTTCTTTTTGTTCATGGACCCACTTAATTCACACTTGTCCATTTGGTTCCTTAGTTCATTTACATTTTCCGAATTGTTGCTTTGTTTCATCTCCTTTATGCACTCGGCCGTATGTTCCATCATTTTGCAAGCATGGATGGCCACTTTTAGTTCTAAATTACTAGTCAAAGGTTTTCCCTGTATTTTGGGATTATTTGAACATCTTACAAGTTGATCCCTGATTAATGAATCTCCCAGCGCACCAAATTCACATTTATTGGCAAGCCCAGGAAATACTGCAATATAAGTTGAAACTTGTTCATTTTTTCCTTGAATTCTGGGAAAAAATGTATGCCTTTCTAAGACTATATTAACTTTTGTACCAAAATGTTTTTCCAACGTATTTATTGTAGTTTGGAATTTATATTCTCACAAAAATGAATCTTCTTCTTCACTACTGGAATCTGACAAATTTTCATAGACTTTCCTTCCTTGTACACCAAGATTATGCAATAATATGTTTTGCTTTCTTATCGCAGAAAATCTTTCACCCCCTAAAGCAATTCGGTATGATTGAAATATTTTTCCCATTCTTTCCATGGTATATTTGGTTCACCTAATTCATCTAAAAATGGAGGCGGTTGTCTCATATTTGCGATAGCCATTTTAAAATAATATTACAATTTGAATTTACTGAGATTTCAGTACTAAACTATTATTATTACCTATAAAGGTGGGTACATGCACCAATGAATTACAAGAAACAAAAGAGGGAAGGGGTGGCATGGGAAAGGAGAGGAACATTCCAAGGGTATGGAGAGCAAGGAGACTAAATTACAACATAAGCCAATGACAAATGGGGCAGAAATTGGGCAGGGCTTCTATTCCCTACTCCACTACAACAAGTCTTGCAGAGCAGTGCATGCGTGCTGGCTCCAGGCTCAAGCTAAATAACTATAGGCCAATTCACAAAGGCATTTATGAGTTGGCTAAGCAGTACTGAGTGAGTGATATATGCTTTATTTCGAAACTTAAATATCTTAAAAGCAGTACATACATTTTGAGAATTAAATTTCTTAAGGCAAGATAAAAACAGTTTAGAAGTTTATAAAAGCTAAAACAAGCAACACTGCTAAGCAGTACTATATCATGTACTTTTATATATTATTGTCAGAAAAACCTTAGTGAATGGACCACCTGAGGAAACTGTACCAACAAATGAATCAAAGTCAAGAAGTACCCGCGCTGGGGATTTCAACTGACATTAGCTCAGTTCCACCTTGACCTTCTTCTGAAGATGTGCTGTTGCAGAGAAGTCGTCAATATCCAACATGGCCGTTGACTTCCAAACTGATTACGTTCAGCATTCTATTCCTTTTTTAAGTTTTGCCTTTTCAGTGGTGAACTCTCTTGTATTTAATCAGTCTTAAAAGGGGGCTCTTATCAGTTCCCTTGCTAAATTCCTGTGTTCATTCTTTTTTGTGTGGAACCTTTTTTTTGTTAACTTCCACTGACTGCAGGCATTTACGATACTTCTATGAAAGCTCTTTGTTTAAGCCCCATTCACTGTCAAGATAAGATCTCTTACCATGGAAAATGTAGATAGCTTCTGTATGCTGGAATGCTTACTTGTTATTACTTAGTTGTGTAAAGCATGCTGGATGCTGGAATGCTTACTTGTTATTACTTAGTTGTGTAAAGCAGATCCTTTGGACTTAGAACATTTGTGGCATTTTCTATTCATGCGTCAGTATTGTTCTTTGCACTTTGTAGGCATTATCGGATTGATTTTTTCAACTTAATCTATTTGGTCCTCATGATCAAATTCTAAATGTTGTAATAAACATTGCACACTAAAAATAAATGTACAAGAGCTATGTTATATTTTACTACTAAACAGGCATCCACAAGTGCAGTTACCTTGCAGACAACAGGGCCATGATTTGAATGGTGCAGCAGGTGCAGTGGCACTGGGGCCAAAAGCTTTAGATACCTCACTAAAGCCAGATTCTTGCTAAAATGTCAAATGAAACAGGCAGTTCAAGTGCAGTTACCTTGCAGATAACAGGGTCATGATTTCAATGGTGCAACAGGTGCAGTGGCACTGGGCCCAAAAGTTGTCAGAACTCCTCTAAACACCTAATATAGCTAAATTGTATTATTATAAAGGCAGTCACCATTGCGGATACCTTGCAATTGAGAGGGGCTTGATTTAAATGGTTCAGTGGCACCGGGGCTAAAAGTTGTCATAACTCCACTAAACACGAAATACTGCTATATTTTAAAACTAAACAGACAGTCACAATTGCAGTTATCTTGCAGGCAACAGGGTCATTATTTGAATGGTGCAGCAGGTGCAGTGGCATCAGGCCATGGGTTATCAGAACGCCTCTAAACACCTAATAGTGCTATATTTTACAACATAACAAGCAGTCACAAGTACAGTTATCTAGCAAGCGCTAGGGTCATGATTTCAATAGTGCAGCAGGTGCAGTGGGACTGGGACCAAAAGCTACCGGCACCCCATTAAACACCTATTATTGCTATATTTTACAACTAAACAGGTAGTCTCAAGTACAGTTATCTTTCAGGCACTAGGGTCATGATTTGAATTGTGCAACAGGTGCACTGGAACCAGGCCAAAAAAGTTGTAAGAACTCACCTAATTTTGCTAAATTTTACTACTAAACAGGGAGTCAGAATTTCAGTTATCTTGCAGTTTGAAGGGGCTTGATCTAATTGGTGCAGCAGGTGCAGTGGCACCGCAGCCAAAAGATGTCCTAACTCCACTAAACACCAAATATTGCTATATTTTACTCCTAAACAGGCAACAGGGTTATTATTTGAATGGTGCAGTGCTCATCCGTATCTTGAGTGTTAATCAAGTTAGTATTGAATTCGCCTGTCACCACGATTTCCCAGGTGGGGTTTGTAGATCTTATTTCAGTTATCTCATGGATTAACTTCTTAAATAATACGCGCTTTCTTTGAGAGCTGGGATGTGCATAAATGTTCAATAGTATTACTGGAGTTTTCCAGTAGTCATGGCACATGTTAAGCTTGATTACCTGAAGATCTGAGGCATAAGTTGGTAGTTGCTCCGAATTGACTATCAGTGCTGTTGAAACGTAAATAGCAAGGCCCCCCTTGGCCTTCCGAATCTGCACATTTTTATTGCTTCAATATGATTAAGAACAAAACATGTCACTTGGAAACCCCTGAGAGGAAAACCAATGATAACCCAGAGCAAAGCAATTAGGAAAGGAAGGAACCCCCATGCTGAGCCTAGCAGGAAACAAAAAATAGCAAGCAAAACCTCCAGATGTGAAAGAGAAGAAAGCCCAGCATACGACACTGCTCCAGATCAACACTGTAGAAAATCAAAGACCTTAGAGATGGCCAGCACTCACACAAGCCATAGGTGCATGCCAACGCCTAGGAGCAGAGCAAACAGGTCACCCTAGACCCCAGAAGTTGTTGCTAAAAAATGAGAGCCCAAAACATAACTAAAACAGGTGACACTTACCTGGACATAAACACACCTGGACCGAACCAAACCAAAATAAATCGATGACATTCCCAGCAGTCCAAGAATATTAGCTACAAACACCAGGTTTCTCAAAAGTAAACAAGAAACAGTGTAGGTACTGACCCAACAGAAACAGGCAACAGCTTACAAAAACACAGAAATTTAGAAGATGAGTGGATCGGCGTCACAGGAGAAGGTGGGAAACAATTGGAGGGATCCCACAATTATGTAGGCAGATGAAGTGAGATAACTCCAAGCCAAAAAGGCTGGCCAGCAGAAAGACCCATGGGAAAGAGAGACTAGCAGCCAGATTCATCAACCAAAATTGCGATCGCAATATCTGCGAATTAGCTATTGCGATTGCAATTAAAAGAAAAGCTATTCATGATCAGAAAAAGTCAAAAATTGCGAAATCTCAAAAAATATTTTGCGAATTCGCAAAATAAATCGCAGAATCTAGGTGGAACCCCTTTAGCGATTCGGAAATAGCGAGAATCCAAGGATTCTGCGTAATATTTTGCGAACACGCTAAATAATCGCAAACGCAATTCATGAAAACTCGCAAATAGCGAAAAATGAGAAAATCGCTATTTGCGACGCGCAATTTAAGGAGAACCCAAACCAGGTGGTAACCATGAAGTGAATACAAAAAAAAACCATAAACTAGCCACAGGTGCAGACCTGACCAAACACACTGAAGGAGACACAGTTGGAGCATGAGGACTCTCACAATGCCACGACTCTACATGGTGGTCAGCGGCGAAGGCTCCAGGCTGCAGCAAGGAACAGACGCAGGATCCATGAGCGAATATTCCGCCTGCCGATCACCCTTCTGGGCCAAACTGAGGAGCAAATCTACTCCAAGTACCGCCTGAATGGGGCAATGATCACTAAGCTGATCCGGGACCTAGACCCCCTGATGCAGCACCCAACAAGGAGGACCAATGCCGTGCCCACCCATGTCCAGGTCTTGTGCAGCCTGCACCTCCTGGCCTCCGGAAGCTTCCAGGGAGTAGTTGCCGTTGCAGGGGGGATCTCCCAGAGCAGCATGTCCCGCTGCCTAAGGAGTTTCCTGGAGGCAATGCTGACCCGGCTACACCATCACATCACATTCCAGACCACCCAACAGGACTGGAATCAAACCAAGCTTGCTTTTTACAACATTGCGCAATTCCCACATGTAATCGGATGCATTGACTGTACCCACATCCACATCTGCCCACCTGCACAAACCGAATACATGTACCGGAACCGCAAGTCCTACCACTTCCTGAATATCCAGATGGTGTGCAACGCTAAGACCATCATCACGGACATAGTGGTACAATACCTGGGGAGTACACATGACTCCTTCATATTCCGGCACAGCGGCATGCACACACGACTGGCCTGGGGAGACTTTGGCAAAGGACACCTTCTAGGTAAGTACACATGCCACCAAATATTACATTGTGACCATGTAGCTGCGCATAACAGGCACTCACTCTCTGCTCCTTTCATTTAGGTGACAGCGCCTGCGGTCTCCGTGAGTACCTCCTAACCCCATACCTCAACCCTGCCACACCGCAGCAACGGCGTTACAATGCTGCACACATCCGCACAAGAAATTGCATTGAGAGGACATTTGGGCTTTTGAAGAGCCGATTCCGCATACTTCACAAGACTGGTGGGGCCCTCAAATACCAGCTTGAGGTCTGCTGCCGCATCGTGGCCGTGTGTGCAATACTCCACAACAGTGCTACCAAGCGCAGGATACCTGTAGAGATCTCTGGCAGTGAGTCAGAAGGGGACAACTGCCCCCTGCACATGTGCGTCATGCACGCGGGGAGAATCCTGCTGAAGGACACAGGCGCCGCAACCAAATCACAATTAACTGTTTCTAGTGCACCAACTCCCCTCACCCAACACTTCACTCATGCATGAGAATAGAAATAATGACATGAGTCTGATTAACTGGTACTGAATAAATATTATTGTTTTATTCACAATAATGTGGCATTTTTCTTACAGTCACATGAAAGCTGTATTGACTCATACATCCCCATGTATGTGAGGAGGGCATGCTTGTTTCATCAGCATGGCCCTGCATGGTACACAATAAATTGTCAGTGGCGCCTCCGGGCGGACGCTCCCAGTCGCCTTTCCACCTCTTCCTCAGCATTTGCCCGTGAGGCAGCAGTGGGCCTGGTGCTGCGGCGGGGTACTGTCACCAGTGGCAGCGACAGGCTGCTGTGGCTTGAATTGCCCTCACTTGCGTCATCCCCCCCACCTGCCTGGCCATGGCCAGTCGCCTGCCAACTCTGCACTGCAGTGGTGATTTGCTCCAGTTCCCCAGCGACATCCTGGCAGCATTGCACCATTTGTACTTGCATCGCCAACGAGCGACGTGATAGTTGGGAGGTGGCATTCCCAATAATGTGGTTCAAGCGTGTGTACGCAGACAGGCGGGTCAGCAGCTGGCGGTGGCGGCACCGGTTGACGTCCCGCTGGGTCAACATGGGCTGGGTGTTTTCCTCGACTGCTGCGGTCATCCTCTCCATTCTGTCAGAGAGCTGTCTCACGTTCCGTGCAGTCTTGTGCAGCTGCAGGTGGATGGCTGCAAGGTGACATGCCTGCTTTTGGTGTACGCGGAGCATACGACGCTCAATTGACAGGCCAGGTACCCACATATTCACCCCCCTGCCGGCGCGTGGTGTTGTGTCACGCGGCTCCCTTACCAGTCCGCTGGACTGTGATCTCACAGTGGCTGTGCGCCTTGTTTGCTTCCGTGCAGCAGCTGTAGTTGCCAGTGCCACTGGCATGGGTGTCCCACGGGGTGGTTGTGGCGCGCCTGTTGTTGCTAGGGTGGCCAAGTCCACAGGGGCAGGTGGTGGTACTACTGCTGGTGCTGGCCCTGATGGTCCTGGTTGAGGGGAAGGATGGACGTCTCCCTCGGTGTCCTCGGGATTGTCGTCTATTTGCAGGGCCTCACTATCAGTGCTGGGTTCTTCAGCGCCACCTTTGATGTAAAGTGGACGTTGATTAATGACATGTATCTTGCACATGGAAGGTTGCTACATGCATGCAGGCTAGCATTCCCTGACTGGCTGTAGGATTGACTCTCACTGGACAGGTCTGGCTGTATGGGGCTAAATGGAAATTGTGGTCAGACTACATGTCCCACAATGCAATAGGGCTTTTCTGGTGTGAATGACTGGGGTTTCTAATGGGTAGCTCTGAGGTCATGGCCATTGTTAGGGGACAGGGTCGCAGTCGCATGGCACTTACCTTGGGATTCTTGGGTGGGTCGGGAGGAGTCCAGCCGGGTTACTCCCACGCATGCCTCGGATTAAGGGTGTCCTCCACGAGGTCCTCCAGTGGAGTGTTGGGTGGTATGGTGGGCTCTCCTCCTCCAGTTGCAGCACGCTCCCCCAGCCTCTCTGCAATCCTTTCCTTGGCACGCCCTCTGAGGTCATACCACCTCTTCTTCAAGTCATCTATGGAGCGCTGGGTCACTCCAACTGCATTTACTTTGGCGCGGATGCGTATCCAAATGCGCCTTTTCTCCGCCTCAGGCACCCTCCTTGAGTCCTTCCCAAAGAGCCGGTCATGGTCTTTGCTCACTCCCTCAATTAAGAATTCCAATTCTTGCTCAGAGAATTTGATTTCACATTTCCTTCCTGTGGAACTGCTCCCTGCTGCTTCCTGGGACATTTTCTGCTGTGGGGTGTCTCCTGAATTTGAGCTGGAGGTGGTCTGGAGTGGAGCTCTGGCCAGTGCTGCTTCCACTTCAGGCTCAGTATGCAGAATGAGGGAGGGAACTGCCTGCTTCCTGGTTTTGATGTTATCACTGTGCTCGAAATGCGACTTCCCGTTTTTGCGATCTCGCAATTAGCGAGATCGCAATTTGCGATTTCGGTAATTGCGAGATCGCAATTTATTCTCAGAAAAAGGCCGATTCTGCGAATTATTTAGCGGCAATTGCGGCCATTTGCGAATCGCTTTTTTTGGTCACATTTGATGATGAATCCCATTCTGCGAATTCTAAATTGCGATTCGGTATTTCTCGCAATTTATAATTCGCAGAATTGGGGTTTGATGAATCTGGGGGATAGTATGCAACTAACATGTGAAATAGAGGGCAATGAATGCCAGGAAAAAAAACAAAAATGGAATCCAGTTGACAAAATACAAAATCGACATGGAAGTCTTCCATGGGTAATTGTGAACAGGAACAACACGATTGAAATCCACATGGCAGTGATTCACTCAATACGCTTGCAGACGAGTACCCTGCTCACCCAACCATACCTTCCGTCCATCCTCCTCATTTAGAGATGTGCAAGTGGAGTGGAGTAACACGGGGAGTGTAGGTGGGGGAGCAACAATGGAGGGCGTGTGTAGGAAGAGGAGCCTCGGAGGTGGGGAGGAGAAGTAATGGTAACAGAGTTGGAGGGTACAGGTAGGTGTAGGAAGCAGCAAGGAGGGCAGTCGGGATGGAAGCAAGAGTGGGAGGCATAGAGAAGAAATGGTGGATGAGTTAGAAATGTGGAGCAGGTGGGAAAGAAGCGCACAGGGAGAAAACAGTGGTGATACCAGAGTGAGAGCAACATGGTGGGGGTGGGGAAACACAGGGGTTACAGTGAGCAACATGCAGTGCAGGAGATGACAAGAGAAGAGAAGTACTTGAAGGAGACAGTTAGAAAACACATATACTTTTGTGGATAGCTTAACCAAAACGAAGAAAGTGGTGCTTGAAAAGCAAGCACTGGAAGCAGAGAGGTGAGCCAATCAAAAGAGATGATAAAGAAGTTATGCTCCATGTCAGGGACAAACACAAGATTGACAAGCTTGGGCATGAATAAGAAACAAATGAGAGTGACAGGAAATCCAGTCGATGGTAAGCAATGGGTTGGCTCCAAACCCCTGTATGTTCTTGGTAAGCCCACAACATGTGTTTCATAAACAAGCAGCTGTGATATCTGGTAGGCTAATAGCCATTCTAGAAGAAACAGCAGCAAGCCTTACACCCTTCTATGGGATAAATGCATACAAGACATTTTGCTGAACAATGCCGAACAGACCACGGGAAGTAAGGGAGTCATGCAGTACTCACGAAAGTAGCCAGAACGAGGACAGGACCCACCATATGTAAAACGGGTCACGACAGCCAGCTTGTGGCCACAGGTGCAAAAGACAGAGTCCTAAAAGATACAAAGATGTTAAGTGAAGGAATCGCACCGCAAAGTATAAAAATCAGCGCAGGACCCACTGAGCCATAAAACTGGAGACACTTATTTTAATGTGAAAGCTATTGACTTTTTAGAGAAGATCAATGAAACACTTTCTTATTAATCAGACCTTAAAGCAGACATATGACCGTGGTGACAGAGCAGCTAGAATCAAAAACCTCTGGATGGATAGTTGGAGACCTTAACCATACGGCCACCAGTTATGCTTTCCAGCAACATGGTATCATCAAAAACCAGTGGGACACCAGGAGACCAAACTGGTGGACTGGGATTGAAGCCACAACACACTCTGGACTGAAACAAATGAACACCTTGCTATTAGACATTACGCACGGAACCAGAACCAAAAACAAAAACAATTGGTTGGAATTGCTGTGGGAGGGACAGGCCAAAATGAATCCCATTAACGCAAAAAAGCACCAACTAAGTCTGTTAGTTTTAATGCATTAATACATTCAGCATGAAGAGTCAAAGCATTCAGAGTAGTTTACTTTTGTAAAGGCAGTCATTAGACATTCATATACTGCCTTGTCGCCGGCATGTACCACTTTATACTGCAAAATTACTGCAGTATACCAAGGACCAATATATCACTGAGTTTTAGTACCTTATAACCTTAAAAGTTCTGAACTAAAATACACTGGTACCAAAAAGGATCCTTTCCACCCCATCATTTATAATCCTGCCAATTTTTATAAAAACTCAACTGGCTGTGTTGCTGTTATGCCCCATTAAATGAAAAATTCATTGGTGCAAAAACGTGTTTTGGGACCCCCCCCTTTTTATTTGAACCCCCTTAATGAATCACCACAAAACTTTGCATCATCCACCAACCTAGAAAAAGGAATAGGTCTGCAAAGTTTGAAGCAAAGTTTGATGGAGATGTGTCAAATGGTGGAAAAGTTATTAGCAAGCAAAAATCTGAAGAATTCCTATCTAAAGGGAAATTCAATTAGAACTACTGAGTGGCTACTGCCACTCTTTCATATATATATATATATATATATATATAAAGATGCAAAGTGAGTTCCGCCCACTTTAAATTTATGGTACCTGGAGCGTGCTGTCACTGTCCGCCTTACAGCCTGTCACAGAAAGCACCCTTCAGGGGTTGATACTGACATGGGGTAGGCCTTAGAATGTGAGTGGGAATACATAGTGTAGGTCTGTAGTGCTTACTGAGGGTCTGTGGTAAGTACACTGCATTACACATCGTAGGCGAAATCAGCACTAAAGTACACTTTGTGCTTCTTAGGTCTATAAGGTCCAACTACGTACCACGTTAGGGGTAATCATGCTCCTCGAGTGTAGATTTAAAGTCCCTAACATCCTACATACACTCCTTATGATACTTGATTTGCCATATTTGCCTGGCTCAGCTCAGCCTCAAATTCCAAGACTTTGTCCCTCCCTACTGGGCTAAGGTAATTACTTTGCTCTCCAGCAGGAGGATGGAGGATCAAAGGCCTCCCCACGTAATAGAGCAACTAAAAGTGCTTGACCAAGTCCCTTGGAAAATAATGGGTGGGGAGGAAATCTGCATCTCTTAATTAGCTTGTCATAATGCACTTGAGATGAGAAGGCCCAGGCTAAGAAAAATAAAGGATGAGGACCAAAACTCTGGAGCCAACACAGTAGGGGCTTTCTATAGACAACTTGAAGTTGCCATACTGGACTGCCCCAGAATGCTATGCAGGAGGGATGTGACAGGGGTGCTTTGATAATGTGGCACCCTAAGACTGGCCATGATTGCATATCGCCTATAACTTTTCATACACGCTTAAAAACCCCTGCGCAAGGGAGAGACAGAGGTGAAGACACTGGACAAAGGAGTGACAGCGCAAAAGAATGCTTAGCTGGGAGACACCACCTGATGTGAAGGAAGGATGGAACTGGGGACTTGGACTCCAGCTGGTCTTGGATGGGTCTCTCCAAAGCAAAGTGGCACCAGCCCTATTATGCCCCCAAGAAACAGTTGTGGGAATGGGCCTGCTGATTGAACCCCTAGGGGTTTCCCTGGGATTCTGTGGAATGACCGTTTGACACTGTTGACATTCAGGTGCCCTTCAAGAAACCATGAGGCTCTGGGAACTGGGGAAAGTGGCAGGGAGGATGTTCTGCTGACTTGCTGTAGAGGGTCCATGGAAGATGGCCCCCAAGTAGGGAAAAGCACCAGGAGCCCAGCTAAAGAACAGGTCTATTGCAGGGAGTAGTAAAAATCAAGCTCCCAACCAAAAGCTTACATTGAAGTCCACAGAGCTTAAGAAAATGCTCATGGTGGCCTCCATGAGCAAAAAACCTAAACACAAGCAAATTGGCCTTATGCGCACCGACATTTGGTCTGGTCCCCCCAAGGGGAGCAGGGAGAGAATGAGCAACACCTGGCAACACCTGCAAACATACACCCAGGGTGGGCCAGAGCCTCGAGGTCAAAACAAACTCTACAATTTTGATGGGAAGGGTGCAGATTTGGGGCCACATTCCCATGCACAATTTTGTTCCCTAAAACACACATTGTGCTACATTCCGTCCATCATCTTGTGTGTTTTGCTGTTCACCCTATATGGGAAGGGTATGCCCAGACGTGGGTCCTTTGCTCACTACGCCACTGGAGTCAAGCTATCCTGGCTGAAGACGGCTGATAGCCAGAAACCGGTCCTAGGATGCTTGATTCCAGTCCAGGGAAGACATGGCTTGGCAGTTCGGGCTGGGCTGTTCCCATGAGGCACAGGGTCAAGACTGATTTGCATATGGCCATGTCTGAACTTGGGTGGCTTGGTGAGCAAAATAACGATGGATTAAACCTAGATCTGTGACTGGGGGTGAATGTTTTGCCATTGTGCAACATTCCGTCCATCATCTTGTGTGTTTTGCAGTTTTGTTCCCTGGCATCCCGATCTTCCCAGGTGCAGGCATATAAATAAAAAGTCCCAGGGCTTCATCCGTTGGGGCTGAAGTTAGTCTGGGGCCAGGCGCTCCAGTCTCTCATCTGTGTGCTCATGCTCCTCATTGCCACAGGACTGCACCACTCCGTCTCGCGGCAAGCAGCATTAGAGATACTGCTCCCACCGAGCAGGAGCATAACACAATATGTGCTGGCTCCCATGCACGGCACTGGATGTGCTGGGTTGGGCCGAATGGATGTGGGTGCCCTGAAAGAGACAGTTGTACTCAAAAACAGACACAATGAATCCCTGACCCTGGGAGAGGATTGTTTTATTTTAAGGACCCCTGGAATACTTTGTACAGAGGCTCTGGAGTGTGGGAACACCTATTGGTTGGTTCTAATTTCTTTAAAAGAATGACTCTGAGACACTTTTTTAATTTCAATGCTTTATTGATGATGTTGGTTATTGACAGTGCAAGGTTTCGCAGTATATTGAATGCTTTTTAATGTTGGTATTATTCCCATTGACTACAATAGTGGGGCAGAGCATGTAATACATATACTGTTTCTATTGAAATCAATGGCGTTGCAAGGTTAAATTATAAGGTGGCTGCTTTTATTGACGTGGTGACACCCTGACAAAGCCAGTAGACTTGCCTTATTTACAATGACACCCTATTATATTGTGATGTTGCATCTAGTATAGGAAGAGGGATTGCGGTTATAGGCTCCAGGACCCACTAGGGTTTTTATCTTGATAGGAGGCTGTCACTTAAGTTATTTCCACCTACTTGTTTGCATATATTTGTAAATAAATGTGTTTTATCTAGTAGTATGTGAGTCATAAAATTACTTTGAGTTTTTATGAGAAAAAGCTATGACTGGATAAAAAATGAATTGAGTGTTGTTATGTACAACCTGACTGGGGTTATTAGCCCATACCACCTCCCGGAGTAGGCCTTGAAACGCTTTGTTTTGCTTCACTGAGTGTGAGTCAAGTGCTACATTGGGGTACTTGGTTATCAGAAAAAAGACAATTGCACATGTATTACTTGTGAAGGACTCACAGAGCATGCTTCAGCCAAGGCTCTGTGTGAAACTTAAACGCGTTGATTGGTTCATCTCGCATCACTAATAAAAAATAGAAATAAAAGTATAGGAAAATGATTTTCTATCGGTAGTAAAACATTTTGCACTTAGAAACATTAAGCATTATTTATACAAATGTTTATTCAAATGGATTTATTATCTTTTGCCACAATAAAGAAAGATGTTTAAAGAGAGATGCATTTACTGAAAAGAATTGTATGTGTGCAAAAAAATACACTTGTCTTTCAGTGCCTGCATTCCATAAATTTGCTTTGCATATTACTTGCGTCAGTGAAACTAAGCTTCTGTGCTGTGCAGCATTTTCCTAAAAGTTGCATAAATAAAACGTGGGATGCTTTAGTAATGCATCCAGAGGCAATTAATTAGAATGAAAGGAGATGGTGTTTTTCAAAGCTCAGGCACTTAACCCGGCAAGAGAGGCATGGACTGTCAATGCCAGCTTCTCCTTGTCTTTGTGTTGTTTGAAGGCTAGAAACCACACAAGATATTGATTTAAATTCCTTATACATTCATGTCTCATCACATGGGTTATTTCTATCACAGGGTCTTGGAGCGTTGTGGAATTTGCTGCAAACTCTAGAATTCTAGCGTGGCTTCTATCATCAGTCATACTACGGTGGTATCAACAACCGCCTTGTTTGAGAAACCCAGACACTTCATATCTCGCTCTCCTCTCTATGGATAGTATTGTTACTAGCTGGTGATGGTTGACCCAAAAGGGAGAATGTGTGTTCGTTTGTACCACTCATTAAGCGATGTCTGCTTCTGACGGTGCAGGTCTTGCACCTGCTATAGAGGGTTCATTAGTCGCCAAGTGTTCTCACTCTTTCCATGTGCCCACTGCCCCCCTTTAATGCCTACTTGAACTTGTGTGTTATTACCAAGCAAATATCAATGGCTGGCATGTCTTTCCACTAAACATCACCCTTACAATTAGATTAGGGAGGCATGCTGTGACATTAGTTTTGATGTTTGGATATGGTGTGTGTGTCACTGATGCTCACTGACAGTGTGTAATTTTGAGAAGGGTTTGTATCCGTTCAGACAGGCATTTGTGACTGTGTGTACGTAAACAGCTACGACGCACCCTTAGTGTCTTCTTCTGGCTGTGCATGAAATACAAAGTCTGTGGTTAAGGTTTTCAGCAAGCACTGGGAAAAGCAATAGTTCTATCCTTGCCTGCCATAGTTTGGGCTTTGTCAATGCTTGCTTTCTTTTTGTCAAGGTTTTTGCAAACATGTATTGTTTTTGTTCTCAGGAATAGCACCAAGCCATTTTTCCATAGATGAGCCTAGCAATGAAGAGAATTACTTTGAATGTGTATGTGCTCCTTGTGAAAAGGAGGGATGCTGTCTCTCAAAGTGACGTTAGCCAATGGATGAAGTGGGATGATTCTTTGCCCTTTGCTGTGTAATGCAATGAGCAGAAGAAAAATGTGAATGACACAATAACCGACGAATAGATGAAGAGGGCTCACCCCTACAAATATACCATACATCTAATGTCAGTAAAGTCAAAAGATCTTGGCTTTAGAATTCAGTGACAGAGCTCGATGTGGAGTCTGTGTCATAGAACAACAAGCATGCCTTTATCCCATGACTGAGGTACCCAGAGACTGTGGGCATTATAAAGGCAGATGCTTGCACTATTCAGCAGTGGGCGAAGTTCAGCCAAGGTACAGTTGACGATGCTTTATATCTGGGCTACATAATGAAGGCAGAGCACTGTGGCAAATGGAGAGCTAGTATTGTGCTTGGCATGCCAATAATTGTGAACACACGCAGGATTATACAAAGGAGTTCTGAAACAGCAGAACAACGACCGATGCTAACTGTCAAGACAGACACACTTCTAATTTTTCTCTTCAGTAACTGAAAACAGCATATTGCTTCATTTTTTATTAAGGAACCGTCGAAAAATGTTAATGTGCACCTTGAAATTGGACTAGAAACTGGTGAAGGTCGCCATCAGATGTGGACAGTTGATATTACATGGTCAACCACAGTGCTAGAATCATGCAAGAGATATTGTCTCAGAATTCATCGATTGAGGCATTTGTGTCCACTTTTGGACAGGACTGAGGTGCACTGTCGGAGCGCTATCGGCGAAGGCTGAGGCCCGCAATACAGAGCCCTGGGGCCTTCTCAGGCCTCTGCAGTGGAACCAATGGGACTACTAGGGCGAAGGCCGGGTGAGCACTTTTAACGTGGGGGCTTACTGCACATTCGAGGCCCGCGCTCTACAGGTCGGTCCTGGCACAAAGCAGTGGAATTTGTGAATGTCAACATAGTGGTTCAGTACTGGGAAGAAAAGAGGAGATAATGGAGATCCTAAATGATGTCTGAGAATTCAGTAGCAAATATAGCAGTGAATGTTAGGTGAGGAAGCAGTGGGTTACCAAGCCTTTGGTTTATTGAGTGTCTTCACCACAATATCAAAACAAGCATTGGCATAGCCAATAGGTCTCGCTTTTGGAACCTTATAAGTGTTTAGTTATCCAGCTCAATATCCTTTGTGCAACAAAATTAACTGCTGCGTGGTTAAACATTTATAAGGTTCCTAGGGCGAGACCTATTGGCTATGCCAATGTTTGTTTAATGTGATATGGATTTATATCAATTATTTAAATACTATTGAAACTCAGGCAGGCATTGGTGTAGTTGTTTAGCAGTGTAAATACACAGTAGTGGTATATTCAAGAATTCGGTGTCCAGGTGACCAAGGACCCATGCAGCCTTGGCAGCTTCAGCAATCGTGCCTAAAAAAAATCTCAAACAGGAAGCCAATGTGATGGAAAATGAAAACAGGCTATTCGGCACTGGGAAGTGTTTTCTTGATTGTCTGGAGGTGATATCGGCACACTGGTCTCCGTTGCCACAGCAGCACACAATAGCTTGGTCCTAAATTCTTCACAGCCAATACGCACCATGAATTGGATTTTACAGTATATAAAAATATGACCCTTAACCATATATCTTCGGGAAAGTATACTTTGTGGAAAGTCCCAGTGATTAACACAATCACTTAAAAACAACAACATTGATGGCCTGACAGCAAACACCACATGCTTTAATTGGTATGTTGAACACCTTATCTCATGGACCAGATTTAACCCCTTCGCTGCCAGGCCTTTTCCCCCTCCTGTGCCATGCCTTTTTTTGGCTATTTGGGGTAGTGTGCGCTGAGGCCCCTGTAACTTTTTGACCACATTAGGTATCCACACCAAATTTGCGTCCTTTTCTTCCAACATCATGGGGATTCTAAAAGTACTCAGGGTTAGTGGATTCCCCTAGAGGAGTCACAGAACTGAGCCCAAATATTGCAAAATTTTGTTTTTTTGGGTGAAAAATGGGAAAAATGGGCTACAAATGAAAGCGCCTGGGTTTTTCCCTGCAAATGTTATCAAAATAGTGTTTGTGGGGCTGAAATCACCATTTTCCCAGCTTTTAGGAAATGACAGTCTTTTGTCAGAAAACCAACATTTTTTACACAGTTTTGGCATTTTTCTGGGACATAGCCTATTTTTACTATTTGTAGTGCTTTCAACCTCCTACCAGTTAATGGTAAAAATGAGTATGAAAGCAATAATGGATCCTGGAAAGCTATACATTTTAGAAATGTAGACAAAAGTCTAAATTCAGAAAGGGGTCATTTTTGTGGATCCATCAAGGTTTCTTTATAGAAACTAACAGTTAAATATTGGAAAAATTGAAATTTAGTTGAAAAAAACAGCCTTTTGTGTTAACATTTTCACCTGTAACTTCTTGTAATTATGACAGCTCTTTGAAAGCAATATACCGTTATATCCGCTGGACCTTTCTGGTTGTTAGGGTATATAGGGCATGTAGGTTCACCAAGAACCAGACAAACCCAGAGTCAAAAACTGAATAGCAATTTGCAATGGCTTTTTATTATGTACCGGGCATATAGCAATTATTGTGTGAAAATGTATACATAGAAAAATAGGTATGAAAGACACCTATGTATTTCTGAAATGGGTACAAATTATAGAGTTTAGCAACAGTACATATTTGCACATTTTCAAAATTGGGAATACTCATACTAGCATGAGAATTATTGGTCATTTTTCAAAATGACTTGTTTTTTAATACCACAATAGAAAGTATCAGTAGAAAATAGACCCACAGAAGTGAGTACTCCCAATGCTTCTATTGATTTACGATCTAAAAAACGAGCAACAGGTCTAGCACCAATTGGTAAAAAAAAAGCGTGGGGGAGGAACGCAAAAGGGAAGATGCCCAAAAGTAATTAAAATAACCAATAAAGAGGGGAATTTGACAACATCAACCCAATCATTATCAAATAGTGCACTCCCACGACTGTCCACTAGAACTTCAAATATTCCTACCTTACAGCCGTCTCAGCGACTCTCTTTGACATCGCAAATCCCAGAAGGCTTTATAGAACAAGTACAGCAGCTAATAAAGTCTTTAATGCTACCTTTACTTGAAAGAGTGAAAGTAATAAATGAGAATTTGGGGAAGTTAGAACGGGTTGCAACAGCTAACTCGCATACATTGGAAACTATTGCTGCTAGTATACAGAACTTAGGCTCTGCATCACACACTAGAATAGCTTATGAGACCATTAACATTACACCAGATACACCCCCTTCAATATCAAATACAGTGAATGGGTTACAAAAAGCAAACTGTAATGTGAACAGGAAAGCGGGAGAAAGGACAAATCCAACCACTAGGGCAGGAGCAAAAGAGACTGGGGGGGCGGGGAAGGAAATTGCAGCACTGGAGCCGGTTGAAGAAATAACTAATATTGAACAGGGAAGCATAAGTGCTGAGAATCAAAAAATTAAGCACCCACGGATCGACTTACCGCCCGAATCAGCCCCTTATACAATGATACTGACAGGGGTTCCTGAGATCCACAATGGTAAAACAGAAAGCTACAGGGAATTGAAAAATAAGGTAACTTTTTTGGCTTAATAACAATTGACCACTCCCGGGCAACATTCACGCGGAAATTTTATTTGTTCGCAGGGTGAGTTGGTTGGGTCATAGAACGAAGGAGCTAAGAGGAGACTGTATCATTGTGAATTTTAGAGACACAAGGGTGGTAAGGTATATTTGTGATTGGCAAGGCCACAGAGGTGATGGTGCTATCCAAAGCCTTGATTTGAGCTACTTTTACCCATGCTCTGGTCTCGGCCCTTCCTTTGCTCCGTTAAATGTGAGAGAAACCCAGCAAAGGGGACCAATCCATGCACATAGAAATGAGTTTTGCATTCCCTTGTTTAACCGTTTTGTTACGCTCCAAGGATTAGAGGGGGTGGACTGACTGGGGCTTAGTCATCATAGTGTCAACCCGGTTCCTCCTGCTGAAAATGAAAGCCTGAATCAGGGAGAGGCTATTAAAGGAGCTGGAAATAGTTGGGTGGAATAAGGAACAGGCTCAGGGGAAATTGATAAGGAATGTGCAGGTATTACGGTCAATAGTGGTAATGATGTCAATATGCTGACAGTAGATGAAGCAGGCATTTGTGGACCCATTAACATGGTGGACGCTACAAATATAAAGGGAACATGGTCTATAATATTTTGGAACATCGCGGGCAACAAATCAAAAATGTTAAACAGCCATTTGGTAAATCTGATTGATAAATCTGATATAGTAAGCCTACAGGAAACATGGTTGACAGAGGCTTTACATCTGTGTGGCTTCAAGACCTTTCACTCACCGGCAATTAGCTCAATACATTGTAGGGCTAAAGGGGGCCAATGCACTTATGTGTCGAACCTGCTTAAGTGCCGCAAGATTGAGATGGTTTTTAATAACAGGTACTATCACATAATTAGGAGAGTCATGGATTTAGAGCTTCATATGATTGTTGTTAACTTTTACAATAATGTATTGGTGGAAGCAATGGAACAAACATTGAAAAAACCTGGGCAAAGACATTAAAAGTTTGCTGGAAGGAAGAGTAAAATCAGTCTGTGTCATTTGGGGCGGGGATTTTAATTGCTCCCTGTGTAAACACGGGGAAAAGGGTACCTGTGGCTTAATGCTGGATAAGCTGACCAGCTTAAGTCATTTTGAACATACCACCTGGGGGGATCACCTAAATGAGATAATTTTTACTTGCGATCTGGGGTTTGCGAATAGAATTTGCCGCAGTGATGTCCCATTTCGCCCAACGTTTAATGGCAGAGGAGCATATACCACTATAGATTTTGTATTGATTTCGGCCAGATATGGTGGGGAGGTCCAAGAGTTCAAAACCCTTGATAATCCTCTGAGTGACCATTTACCCTTAAGCCTGGAGATAACAAAATTAGGTAAAGATTGGCCCAAGACAGGTGCCTCAATTGAGCAAGTACGGAATATTGATCTGAGTCGGCAGAATGGTTACATCTTAAAATGGAGCAAAGTGGTACCTGAAGATTTTTTGATCAAAATATTAAAGAAATGTAATTTTAGTATTGAAGCTTGTCTTGAGGAAAATGCGGATGATCTGATAGTAATTACAAATTT
This sequence comes from Lissotriton helveticus, assembly GCF_964261635.1. NCBI lineage: Eukaryota > Metazoa > Chordata > Amphibia > Caudata > Salamandridae > Lissotriton > Lissotriton helveticus. The sequence continues at coordinate 1,324,790,242 of NC_136061.1, read as the reverse complement.
TAAGATTATTGCTGAATACATTAAAAATAGCCTTTGGGTAGAGATAAAAAACTTTAAGGAGAACCAATCGAGCTGGTTTGATACAGCCTGCACTAAGAGTTATACCAAACTTAAGCTCGCCTTAAATGCATCTACAAAAGATATTGACTTAATAAAGGTGTTAAGGAAGAACTACAAGAAAACTCTGAGGAAGAGGAAAGATACTATTAGAAAGGAAGCATGGGACGCATTGTGTGAGGCGTCCCAGTCTAAAGACTCAGCGGCCTTTTGGAAAGTAGTAAATGCGCCTCTTTTTACTGATAAAACAAAGGCCAGAGTAGAAATATCCATTTCTGATAATGAGTGGGTTAAACACTATAGTGAACTGTATTGTGCTAAGAGCGACCTGGACCAAGAATGGTGATGGATTAAACCCAGATCAGTTGACTGGGGGTGAGTGTTTGATTTGCTCAAACGCTCCGTCCATCATTCCCTTTTGTATTGCTTTGTTCACCCTAAGTGTGGCAGGGTATGCTCAGACGTGAGTCCCTTGCTCACTTGGCCACTGGATTCAAGATAGCCTGGCTGATGAGGATTATGAATCTGAAACCGGTCCCAGGATGCTTGTTTCCGGTTCATGGAAGACATGGCTTGGCAGTTTGGGCTGGACTGTTCCCATGAGGCACAGGGTCAGACTGATTTGCATATAGCCATGTCTGAAATGGGGTGGCTGAGTGGGCTAAAGAATGGTGATGGATTAAACCCATATCAGTTGACTGGGGGTGAGTGTTTGATTTGCTCAAACGCTCCGTCCATCATCCCCTTTTGTATCGACCTGGACCTAGCTCCAATTGAGGGCGCTGTAAGGATAGAAACAGCACAGACTAGGACTTAATTGGAATTGGGTATTGCTCTGAACGAAGTAATCGTGAGCATAAAGGAAAGCGCAGGAGGAAAAGCTCCAGGCCCTGATTGCGTTCCAGTTGATCTTTATAAGTGCAACATGGATCTTTGGGGCCCGCTGCTTACCCAACTCTTCAATGCATCCTGCTCAAATGGCTTGCTACCCTCATGGTGTGAGTCAATAATTGTTCCAATATACAAAAAGGGCGACAGATCAAGTTGTCAATGCTATCGCCCTATTTCACTTCTTGACCCTAACATTAACATTTTTGGCTGAATAATTTTAAACAGACTGCAATCCTGGGCTGATGAACATTCCATAATTAGCGACCTTCAGTATGGCTTTAGGAAAGGCCTGGGCACCATCGACCAATGTCTTAATTTGCATTTACTTTTAGAAAAATACGCTAAAGTGAAGGTTGGTCGCATGTTTTTATGATTTGTTGACTTAACGTCAGCTTTTGACTGCGTCACCCATTCTAAATTATGGCTGGTTCTTCGGAACCTAGGGGTAGAGAAAAATATAATTAATTTTCTCAGGGAACTTTATGCCGGGGCTACTGCACGAGTCAGGTACAGGAAAAATGGAGAGTGCACTGATTCCTTTACTATCGCAAGAGGAGTGCGGCAAGGCTGCGTCCTCGCTCCGTTTCTTTTTACTATTTATAATATTGACCTTGAAAGAATACTGTTAGAGGGGTGTAGGGACATGCCGCTTGTCGGCAAAAGGTCTGTCCCGGCGCTCTTATACGCTGACGATGCAGTTTTGATGGCCAGGACACCGCTGGCCATGCAAACAATGGTTAATACTTTTACAGGCTTTATGAACAACCTAGACCTGAAAACCAACTGTACTAAAACCTTTAGCATGACTTATGGCCCTGGACAACATAAAAAGGAAAGAACAATATATGTTGGCTCAAGACCTCTTGAGCACACCCCCACCTTTCCGTATCTTGGCGTACTATTTGAGCAAACAGGTCGATGGAATGATGCAACACAAACTAGGAGATTAATGTTTTGTAAATCTATAATGGCTTTGAAAACGTTTAGTGGAAGGATGAGCAAAAAAACAATTGGGGAGCTTTTAACTGTTTATAGAGCGACCTGTGTGGCAGTTGCCACATATTGTGCAGGATTATGTGGGCATGTAAATGTGAAACCAATACAGGTGGTGGAGAACACCTTCTTGAAATTCCTCTTAGCAGTTCCTGATAGTGTATCAACTTATGTTTGCCACGCTGAGCTAGGGGAACCCTACTTAGAAGATATCATTAGAGGGTTGCTTCGGTTCTTCTGTGGCATAGGGTATGGTCATCTGAGGAATGCGCCTTTAATCGTTCTATTCTAAGGGACGTAATGAGCGTAGATAAGGCTGGTATGGTGGGGTGGCTAAGCTATGTGATGAGATTTCTTACAAACATAGGCCACCGGGAATATTATGCCGACCCCACAAGTATGAGCCACGTTCCTAGGAAAATCCTTAAAGGTATATGTATGAGGTATTTGGGCGACCTAAGAATTAATACAGAAATATCAAAGAAAACTATGGTCGCACATCAGTTAATAGTGATCTCAGATTACATGCAACCATACATTAGACAGAAAATGATTGATTTTGAGAGGTTCTTACTGACGGGCTTTAGAATAAATTTGTTATTTAGATCCCTTAGCTTCCCTGTTATGAATACTTGGTGCAAACAACTTATTAAGTGCCCTTGTGATGATCTGTCTGAGCAGTCAGACATTCATATTCTTTTTTTCTGTAGATTTTACACAAATCCTAGGAGGAGATGGTTTGTGCCCCTACTGAATATTATGGAAAGTAACAAATGTCGCCCTGCATTTTTTGAACTACAAAGATTAGATAACATTTTAGCCGTCGCATCTTTGTCTGTATATTTTAAATTTGTTTTTAGATTTCGAAAAACGATCATCTAAATTAATTGAAATAAGACGAGCATATTTTTATCTCTGTGTTAATTGAACTGTGTTTTTAAGGACATCTTTTGAAATGTGATGATTTATTTGTACTTTTATGGTTGTTTTTATCTGATAACCGAATAAAGTTTAAAACTGAAACTGAACTGACTTCTTTTTTACACAATGTCTTTCATTTGGAAGGCAGAAATGCATCAAAACTCAATAGGTAATAACAGATGCTTTACAAATCTAAATTACCCTAAGTCTCCCGATAAAAAAGATACCTCACTTGTGTGGGTAGGCATAGTGTCCACGACCGGAAAGGGCTCAAAACCCAACATGAACACACCACATTTTCACAATGAAAATTTACCCTTTTTTTGCGAAGTGTGTAGCTGTCGTTTTTGAACCCTAACTCTGCTGGCACGAAGAGAAACCTAGCAAACCTATACATTTTTTAAAACTATACACCCAGGGAAATCCAGGATGGGGTGACTTGACTGCCTGCCACCAAGTTGGGTTACCCAGAATCCCTTGCAAATCTAAAAAATTGTCAAAAAAAACACATTTTCACCACATTTCTGTGGTGGAAAGTGTTGGAACCTGCATGGATCCACACATTTCTACCCACCTTGCGTTTCCCAAAGTATTATGAGAAAAATGGTACCTCACTTGTGTGGGTCGGCCTAGTGCCCGCGACAAGCAAACAGCTCAAAACGCAACGTGGTCACACCTCAATTTCGCAGTGAAAAATGACCCTTTTCTTGCAAAGTGCCTAGCTCTAGTTTTTGTACCCTAGCTCTGCTGGCACCTAGGGAAACCTAGCAAACCTATACATTTTTTAAAACTAGACACCCAGGGAAATCTAGGATGGGGTGACTTGACTGCCTCCCATCAGGTTCTGTTACCCAGAATCCCTTTCAAACCTAAACAATTGTCAAAAAAACACATTTTCCTCACATTTCTGTGGTGGAAAGTTTTGGAATCTGCATGGATCCACAAATTTCCTACCACCCGCTTTCCCCAAAGTCTTCTGAGAAAAATGGTACCTCACTTGTCTGGGTCCGCCTAGTGCCTGCGACAGTAAACAGCGCAAAACGCAACATGGTCACTCCTCAATTTCAAAGTGAAAAAAGATAATTTTTTTGCAAAGTGCCTAGCTCTAGTTTTTGTACCCTAGCTCTGCCGGCACCTAGGGAAACATAGCAAACCTATACATTTTTAAAAGCTAGACACCCAGGGGAATCTAGGATGGGGTGACTTGACTGCCTCCCCCCAGGTTCTGTTACCCAGAATCCCTTGCAAACCTCAAAAATAGTCCAAAAAAACAAATTTTCCCAACATTTCTGTGGTGGAAAGTTCTGGAATCTGTGTAGATCCACAAATTTCCTGCCACCCCGCGTTCCCCACAGTATACCGAGAAAAATGGTACCTCACTTGTGTGGCTCAGCCTACTGCCTGCAACAGTAAACAGCGCCAAACGCAACGTGGTCACACCTCAATTTCGCAGTAAAAAATTACCCTTTTTTTGCAAAGTGCCTAGCCGTAGTTCTTGAACCGAAGCTCTGCCAGCACCTAGGGAGACCTAGGAAACCTATACATTTTTGGAAACTAGACACCCAGGGGAATCTGGAATGGGGTGACTTCACTTCCTGCCACTAGGTCCGGTTACCCAGAATCCCTTGCAAACCTAATAAATTGTCAGAAAAGCCACATTTTCCCCACATTTCTGTGTTGGAAAGTGTTGGAATCTGCGTGGATCCACACATTTCTACCTACCCTGCGTTTCCCAAAGTCTTAGGAGAAAAACAGTACCTCACGTGTGTGGGTCGGCCTAGTGCCCGTGACAAGCAAACCGCGCAAAACGCAACGTGGTCACACCTCAATTACGCAGTGAAAAATGACAATTTTTTTGCAAAGTGCCTAGTTTCAATTGTTGTACCCTAGCTCTGCAGGCACCTAGGGAAACCTGGCAAACCTATACATTTTTTAAAACTAGCCACCCAGGGGAATCCAGGATGGGGTGACGTGACTGCCTCGCACCAGGTTCTGTTACCCAGAATCTTTTGCAAACCTAATAAATAGTCCAAAAAAACTAAATTTTCCCCACATTTCTGTGGTGGAAAGTTCTGGAATCGGCGTGGATCCACAAATTACCTTCCACCCCACGTTCCCCAAAGTCTTCCGAGAAAAATGGTACCTCACTTGTGTGGGTCGGCCTAGTGCCTGAGACAGTAAACGGTACAAAAGGGGGTGGTGATGGACAGATTTAACCCAGATCTGTTGACTGGGTGTGAGTATTTGATTGGTTCAGATGTTCCATCCATCATCACCCCCTTTTGTACTGCTTTGTTCGCCATAAGTTGGCAGGGTATGCTCAGACGTGAGTCTCTTGCTCACTTTGCCACTGGATTCAAGCAAGCCTGGCTGAAGACGGCTGAAATGCCAGAAACCGGTCCTAGGAAGCTTGTTTCCGGTCCTGGGAAGGCATGGCTTGGTAGTTCGGGCTGGACTGTTCCCACGAGGCACAGGGTCAGACTGTTTTGCATATGGCCATGTCTGAACTGGGGTGGCAGAGTGGGCTAAAGAATGGTGATGAATTAAACCCAGATCTGTTGACCGGGTGTGAGTGTTTAATTGGTTCAGATGCTCCATCCATCACCACCCCCTTTTGTACCGCTTTGTACACCATAAGTTGGCAGGGTATGCTCAGACGTGAGTCCCTTGCTCACTTTGCCACTGGATTCAAGCAAGCCTGGCTGAAGACGGCTGAAACGCCAGAAAACGGTCCTAGCAAGCTTGTTTCCAGTCCAGGGGAGGCATGGCTTGGCAGCTCGGGCTGGAATGTTGCAATGAGGCACAGGGTCAGACTGTTTTGCATATGGCCACTTCGGAACAGGGGTGGCAGAGTGAGCTAAAGAACGGTGATGGATTAACCCAGATCTGTTGACTGGGTGGGAGTGTTTTATTGGTTCAGATGCTCCGTCCATCACCACCCCCTTTTGTACCGCTTTGTTCACCATAAGTTGGCAGGGTATGCTCAGACGTGAGTCCCTTGCTCACTTTGCCACTGGATTCAAGTAAGCCTGGCTGAAGACGGCTGAAATGCCAGAAACCGGTCCTAGGAAGCTTGTTTCCGGTCCTGGGAAGGCATGGCTTGGTAGTTCGGGCTGGACTGTTCCCACGAGGCACAGGGTCAGACTGTTTTGCATATGGCCATGTCTGAACTGGGGTGGCAGAGTGGGCTAAAGAATGGTGATGAATTAAACCCAGATCTGTTGACCGGGTGTGAGTGTTTAATTGGTTCAGATGCTCCATCCATCACCACCCCCTTTTGTACCGCTTTGTTCACCATAAGTTGGCAGGGTATGCTCAGACGTGAGTCCCTTGCTCACTTTGCCACTGGATTCAAGCAAGCCTGGCTGAAGACGGCTGAAACGCCAGAAAACGGTCCTAGCAAGCTTGTTTCCAGTCCAGGGGAGGCATGGCTTGGCAGCTCGGGCTGGAATGTTGCAATGAGGCACAGGGTCAGACTGTTTTGCACATGGCCATGTCTGAACTGGGGTGGCAGAGTGGGCTAAAGAACGGTGATGAATTAAATTCAGATCTGTTGATCTGTTGACTGGGTGTGAGTGTTTGATTGGTTCAGATGCTTCGTCCATCACCACCCCCTTTTGTACCGCTTTGTTCGCCATAAATTGGCAGGGTGTGCTCAGACGTGAGTCCCTTTCTCAGTTTGCCACTGGATTCAAGCAAGCCTGGCTGAAGATGGCTGAAATGCCAGAAACTGGTCCTAGGAAGCTTGTTTCCGGTCCAGGAGAGGCATGGCTTGGCAGTTCGGGCTGGACTGTTCCCATGAGGCACAGAGTCAGACTGATTTGCATATGGCCATGTCTGAAATGGGGTGGCAGAGTGGGCTAAAGAATGGTGATGAATTAAACCCTGATCTGTTGACTGGGTGTGAGTGTTTAATTGGTTCAGATGCTCCGTTCATCACCACCCCCTTTTGTACGGCTTTGTTCACCATAAGTTGGCAGGGTATGCTCAGACGTGAGTCCCTTGCTCACTTTGCCACTGAATTCAAGCAAGCCTGGCTGAAGACGGCTGAAACGCCAGAAAACGGTTCTAGCAAGCTTGTTTCCGGTCCAGGGGAGGCATGGCTTGGCAGCTCGGGTGGATTGTTCCAATGAGGCACAGGGTCAGACTGTTTTGCACATGGCCATGTCTGAACTGGGGTGGCAGAGTGGGCTAAAGAACGGTGATGAATTAAATTCAGATCTGTTGACTGGGTGTGAGTGTTTGATTGGTTCAGATGCTTCGTCCATCACCACCCCCTTTTGTACCGCTTTGTTCGCCATAAGTTGGCAGGGTGTGCTCAGACGTGAGTCCCTTTCTCAGTTTGCCACTGGATTCAAGCAAGCCTGGCTGAAGATGGCTGAAATGCCAGAAACTGGTCCTAGGAAGCTTGTTTCCAGTCCAGGGGAGGCATGGCTTGGCAGTTCGGGCTGGACTGTTCCCATGAGGCACAGAGTCAGACTGATTTGCATATGGCCATGTCTGAACTGGGGTGGCAGAGTAGGCTAAAGAACGGTGATGGATTAAACCCAGTTCTGTTGACTGGGTGTGAGTGTTTGATTGGTTCAGATGCTCCGTCCATCCTCACCCCCTTTTGTACCGCTTTGTTCGCCATAAGTTGGCAGGGTATGCTCAGACGTGAGTCCCTTGCTCACTTTGGCACTGGATTCAAGCAAGCCTGGCTGAAGACGGCTGAAATGCCAGAAACCGGTCCCAGGAAGCTTGTTTCTGGTCCAGGGAAGGCATGGCTTGGCAGTTCGGGCTGGACTGTTCCCATGAGGCACAGGGTCAGACTGTTTTGCATATGGCCACGTAAGAACTGGGGTAGCAGAGTGGGCTAAAGAACGGTGATGGATTAAACCCAGATCTGTTGACTGGGTGAGAGTGTTTGATTGGTTCAGATGCTCCGTCCATCACCACCCCCTTTTGTACCGCGTTCTTCATCATAAGTTGGCTGGGTATGCTCAGACCTGAGTCCCTTGCTCACTTTGCCACTGGATTCAAGTAAGCCTGGCTGAAGACGGCTGAAAAAACAGAAACCGGTCCTAGGAAGCTTGTTTCCGGTCCTGGGAAGGCATGGCTTGGCAGTTCGGGCTGGACTGTTCCCATGAGGCACAGAGTCAGACTGATTTGCATATGGCCATGTCTGAAATGGGGTGGCAGAGTGGGCTAAAGAATGGTGATGAATTAAACCCTGTTCTGTTGACTGGGTGTGAGTGTTTAATTGGTTCAGATGCTCCGTTCATCACCACCCCCTTTTGTACGGCTTTGTTCACCATAAGTTGGCAGGGTATGCTCAGACGTGAGTCCCTTGCTCACTTTGCCACTGAATTCAAGCAAGCCTGGCTGAAGACGGCTGAAACGCCAGAAAACGGTTCTAGCAAGCTTGTTTCCGGTCCAGGGGAGGCATGGCTTGGCAGCTCGGGTGGATTGTTCCAATGAGGCACAGGGTCAGACTGTTTTGCACATGGCCATGTCTGAACTGGGGTGGCAGAGTGGGCTAAAGAACGGTGATGAATTAAATTCAGATCTGTTGACTGGGTGTGAGTGTTTGATTGGTTCAGATGCTTCGTCCATCACCACCCCCTTTTGTACCGCTTTGTTCGCCATAAGTTGGCAGGGTGTGCTCAGACGTGAGTCCCTTTCTCAGTTTGCCACTGGATTCAAGCAAGCCTGGCTGAAGATGGCTGAAATGCCAGAAACTGGTCCTAGGAAGCTTGTTTCCAGTCCAGGGGAGGCATGGCTTGGCAGTTCGGGCTGGACTGTTCCCATGAGGCACAGAGTCAGACTGATTTGCATATGGCCATGTCTGAACTGGGGTGGCAGAGTAGGCTAAAGAACGGTGATGGATTAAACCCAGTTCTGTTGACTGGGTGTGAGTGTTTGATTGGTTCAGATGCTCCGTCCATCCTCACCCCCTTTTGTACCGCTTTGTTCGCCATAAGTTGGCAGGGTATGCTCAGACGTGAGTCCCTTGCTCACTTTGGCACTGGATTCAAGCAAGCCTGGCTGAAGACGGCTGAAATGCCAGAAACCGGTCCCAGGAAGCTTGTTTCTGGTCCAGGGAAGGCATGGCTTGGCAGTTCGGGCTGGACTGTTCCCATGAGGCACAGGGTCAGACTGTTTTGCATATGGCCACGTAAGAACTGGGGTAGCAGAGTGGGCTAAAGAACGGTGATGGATTAAACCCAGATCTGTTGACTGGGTGAGAGTGTTTGATTGGTTCAGATGCTCCGTCCATCACCACCCCCTTTTGTACCGCGTTCTTCATCATAAGTTGGCTGGGTATGCTCAGACCTGAGTCCCTTGCTCACTTTGCCACTGGATTCAAGTAAGCCTGGCTGAAGACGGCTGAAATGACAGAAACCGGTCCTAGGAAGCTTGTTTCCGGTCCTGGGAAGGCATGGCTTGGTAGTTCGGGCTGGACTGTTCCCATGAGGCACAGGGTCAAACTATTTTGCATATGCCATGTCTGAACTGGGGTGGCAGAGTTGGATAAAGAATGGTGATGAATTAAACCCAGATCTGTTGACTGGGTGGGAGTGTTTAATTGGTTCAGATGCTCCATCCATCACCACCCCCTTTTGTACCGCTTTGTTCACCATAAGTTGGAAGGTTATGCTCAGACGTGAGTCCCTTGCTCACTTTGCCACTGGATTCAAGCAAGCCTGGCTGAAGACGGCTGAAACGCCAGAAAACGGTCCTAGCAAGCTTGTTTCTGGTCTAGGGAAGGCATGGCTTGGCAGTTCGGGCTGGACTGTTCCCATGAGGCACAGGGTCAGACTGTTTTGCATATGGCCACGTCACAACTGGGGTAGCAGAGTGGGCTAAAGAACGGTGATGGATTAAACCCAGATCTGTTGACTGGGTGAGAATGTTTGATTGGTTCAGATGGTCCGTCCATCACCACCCCCTTTTGTACCGCGTTCTTCATCATAAGTTGGCTGGGTATGCTCAGACGTGAGTCCCTTGCTCACTTTGCCACTGGATTCAAGTAAGCCTGGCTGAAGACGGCTGAAATGACAGAAACCGGTCCTAGGAAGCTTGTTACCGGTTCTGGGAAGGCATGGCTTGGCAGCTCGGGCTGGACTGTTCTAATGAGGCACAGGGTCAGACTGTTTTGCACATGGCCATGTCTGAACTGGGATGGCAGACTGGGCTAAAGAACGGTGATGAATTAAATTCAGATCTGTTGACTGGGTGTGAGTGTTTGATTGGTTCAGATGCTTCGTCCATCACCACCCCCTTTTGTACCGCTTTGTTCGCCATAAGTTGGCAGGGTGTGCTCAGACGTGAGTCTCTTTCTCAGTTTGCCACTGGATTCAACCAAGCCTGGCTGAAGATGGCTGAAATGCCAGAAACTGGTCCTAGGAAGCTTGTTTCCGGTCCAGGGGAGGCATGGCTTGGCAGTTAGGGCTGAACTGTTCCCATGAGGCACAAAGTCAGACTGATTTGCATATGGCCATGTCTGAACTGGGGTGGCAGAGTAGGCTAAAGAACGGTGATGGATTAAACCCAGATCTGTTGACTGGGTGTGAGTGTTTGATTGGTTCAGATGCTCCGTCCATCCTCACCCCCTTTTGTACCGCTTTGTTCGCCATAAGTTGGCAGGGTAAGCTCAGACGTGAGTCCCTTGCTCATTTTGCCACTGGATTCAAGCAAGCCTGGCTGAAGACGGCTGAAATGCCAGAAACCGGTCCTAGGAAGCTTGTTTCTGGTCCAGGGAAGGCACGGCTTGGCAGTTCTGGCTGGACTGTTCCCATGAGGCACAGGGTCAGACTGTTTTGCATATGGCCACGTCGGGACTGGGGTAGCAGAGTGGGATAAAGAATGGTGATGAATTAAACCCAGATCTGTTGACTGGGTGTGAGTGTTTAATTGGTTCAGATGCTCCATCCATCACCACCCCCTTTTGTACCGCTTTGTTCACCATAAGTTGGAAGGTTATGCTCAGACGTGAGTCCCTTGCTCACTTTGCCACTGGATTCAAGCAAGCCTGGCTGAAGACGGCTGAAACGCCAGAAAACGGTCCTAGCAAGCTTGTTTCTGGTCCAGGGAAGGCATGGCTTGGCAGTTCGGGCTGGACTGTTCCCATGAGGCACAGGGTCAAACTGTTTTGCATATGGCCATGTCTGAACTGGGGTGGCAGAGTGGGATAAAGAATGGTGATGAATTAAACAAAGATCTGTTCACTGGGTGTGAGTGTTTAATTGGTTCAGATGCTCCATCCATCACCACCCCCTTTTGTACCGCTTTGTTCACCATAAGTTGGAAGGTTTTGCTCAGACGTGAGTCCCTTGCTCACTTTGCCACTGGATTCAAGCAAGCCTGGCTGAAGACGGCTGAAACGCCAGAAAACGGTCCTAGCAAGCTTGTTTCTGGTCCAGGGAAGGCATGGCTTGGCAGTTCGGGCTGGACTGTTCCCATGAGGCACAGGGTCAAACTGTTTTGCATATGGCCATGTCTGAAATGGGGTGGCAGAGTGGGATAAAGAATGGTGATGAATTAAACAAAGATCTGTTCACTGGGTGTGAGTGTTTAATTGGTTCAGATGCTCCATCCATCACCACCCCCTTTTGTACCGCTTTGTTCACCATAAGTTGGAAGGTTTTGCTCAGACCTGAGTCCCTTGCTCATTTTGCCACTGGATTCAAGTAAGCCTGGCTGAAGACGGCTGAAATGACAGAAATCGGTCCTAGGAAGCTTGTTTCCGGTCCTGGGAAGGCATGGCTTGGCAGCTCGGGCTGGACTGTTCCAATGAGGCACAGGGTCAGACTGTTTTGCCATGGCCATGTCTGAACTGGGATGGCAGACTGGGCTAAAGAACGGTGATGAATTAAATTCAGATCTGTTGACTGGGTGTGAGTGTTTGATTGGTTCAGATGCTCCGTCCATCCTCATCCCCTTTTGTACCGCTTTGTTCGCCATAAGTTGGCAGGGTATGCTCAGACGTGAGTCCCTTGCTCATTTTGCCACTGGATTCAAGCAAGCCTGGCTGAAGATGGCTGAAATACCAGAAACCGGTCCTAGGAAGCTTGTTTCTGGTCCAGGGAAGGCATGGCTTGGCAGTTCGGGCTGGATTGTTCCCATGAGGCACAGGGTCAGACTGTTTTGCATATGGCCACGTCGGAACTGGGGTAGCAGAGTGGGCTAAAGAACGGTGATGGATTAAACCCAGATCTGTTGACTGGGTGTGAGTGTTTGATTGGTTCAGATGCTCCGTCCATCACCACCCCCTTTTGTACCGCTTTCTTCGTCATAAGTTGGCTGGGTATGCTCAGACCTGAGTCCCTTGCTCACTTTGAAACTTAACCCTGACAAGACAGAGACACTCCTCATCTCAAATAAGGAAGACAACCCACAAATTGCAGAGTGGTTAAAAGCCATTGATGCACTTAATGGAAATCTGATTCTAGCGGACTCTGTCAAATCCCTAGGCATTATTCTCGATCCAAAACTGAATATGACGAGACACATCAAGAATTCGGCCAAAAACGCTTTCCTTAGCCTAAGACTACTGAACAAATTAAAACCCTACATTCCGCCCAATGACCTCAAACAGGCCACCCAATCTCTGGTTCTGTCAAGACTGGACTATGGGAACGCAGTCCTCTCAGGAATTCCAAAATCACACTTGGCTCCCATCAAAACAACGCTACATGCGGCTGCTAGAATGATCACCGGTATCAAGAAATATGATCATATCTCCCCCGCACTCAAGGAACTGAAATGGCTCCCAGCAGAAATGCGGATTAGCTTCAGAACAGCTTGCCTCACCCATAAAGCCCTTCACACCGGCAAACCAGATTACCTGGCAAAAAAACTCATAAAAGCAGGTCAGTCCAGGAACCTAAGAAGCTCTAACTCCCTTCTACTCATCCCAGCTAAGACCAGAAAGAAAAAAACTGCTGACCGATCTTTCACTGGAAGCGCTCCCAGAATCTGGAATGCCATCCCCCCGCATATCAGAATCATTCCCTCTTATGTAGAATTCAAACGCCAACTCAAAGACCTGTTTCTCAACCGCTCCTTTGGAAATGGATAGTGGGGAGAAATTAACAATGATCGAGCTCCGCTCCAGCTCTAAGACTCTGAAGATCCTTGAAAATGTCATTTACTTCAATGTGTTGCTCTTTCATTATTATTATTATTATTTTTTTTCGCTCCTCTGTGGATATGTCTCCCCTCTATTCTTTATCTGTTGATTATCTGTGCTGTACCTACTGTAAAGCGCTCTGATACCCTGGGGTCTGGCTAGCGCTATAGAAAACTTCTTAAATAAAAAATAAAAATAAAATACTTTGCCACTGGATTCAAGTAACCCTGCTGAAGACGGCTGAAATGCCAGAAACCGGTCCTAGGAAGCTTGTTTCCGGTCCTGGGAAGGCATAGCTTGGTAGTTCGGGCTGGACTGTTCCCATGAGGCACAGGGTCAGACTGTTTGGCATATGGCCATGCCTGAACTGGGGTGGCAGAGTGGGCTAAAGAACGGTGATATTAAATCCAGATGTATTGACTGGGTGTGAGTGTTTGATTGGTTCAGATGCTCCGTCCATCACCACCCCCTTTTGTACCGCTTTCTTCACCATAAGTTGGCTGGGTATGCTCAGACTTGAGTCCCTTGCTCACTTTGCCACTGGATTCAAGTAAGCCTGGCTGAAGACGGCTGAAATGCCAGAAACTGGTCCTAGGAAGCTAGTTTCCTGTCCAGGGAAGGCATGGTTTGGTAGTTCGGGCTGGACTGTTCCCATGAGGCACAGGGTCAGACTATTTTGCATATGGCCATGTCTGAACTGGAGTGGCAGAGTGGGCTAAAGAACGGTGATGAATTAAACCCAGATCTGTCGACAGGGTGTGAGTGTTTGATTGGTTCAGATGCTCCGTCCATCACCACCCCCTTTTGTACCGCTTTGTTCGCCATAAGTTGGCAGGGTGTGCTCAGACGTGAGTCCCTTGCTCACTTTGCCACTGGATTCAATCAAGCCTGGCTGAAGATGGCTGAAATGCCAGAAACTGGTCCTAGGAAGCTTGTTTCCGGTCCAGGAGAGGCATGGCTTGGCAGTTCGGGCTGGACTGTTCCCATGAGGCACAGGGTCAGACTGATTTGCATCTGTCTGTCTGAACTGGGGTGGCAGAGTGGGCTAAAGAACGGTGATGGATTAAACCCAGATCTGTTGACTGGGTGTGAGTGTTTGATTGGTTCAGATGCTCCGTCCATCACCACACCCTTTTGTACCACTTTGCGACAGTAAACTGCGCCAAACGCATCGTAGTCACACCTCAATTTCGCAGTGAAAAATGACCCTTTTTTTGCAAAGTGCCTAGCTGTAGTTGTTTAACCCTAGCACTGCCGGCACCTAGGGAAACCAAGAAAACCTATACATTTTTTAAAACTAGACACCCAGGGGAATCCAGGATGGGGTGACTTGACTGCCTCCCACCAAGTTCTGTTACCCAGAATCCCTTGCAAACCTAAAATATAGTTCAAAAAACACATTTTTCCAACATTTCTTTGGTGGAAAGATCTGGAATCTGAGTGTATCCACGAACTTCCTTCCACCCCATGTTCTCCAAAGTCTTTCAAGAAAAATGGTACCTCACTTGTGTGGGTTGGCCTAGTGCCTTCGACAGGAAACGGCACAAAGCGCAACATGGTCACACCTCAATTTCGCTGTGAAAAATGACCTTTTTTTTGCAAAGTGCCTAGCTGTAGTTTTTGAACCCCAGCTCTGCTAGCACCTAAGGAAACCTAGAAAATCTATACATTTCTGATAACTAGCACGCAGGGGAATCCAGGATGGGGTGAATTGACTACCTCCTACCAGGTTATGTTACACAGAATCCCTTGCAAACCTAAAAAATAGTCCAAAAACCAAATTTCCCCACATTTCTGTGGTGGAAAGTTCTGGAATCTGCGTGGATCCACAAATCTCCTTCCACCCCGTGTTGCCAAGAAAAATGGTACCTCACTTGTGTGGGTCGGCCTAGTGCCTGCAACAGTAAATGGTACAAAAGGGGGTGGTGATGGACGGAATTAACCCAGATCTGTTGACTGGGTGTGAGTGTTTGATTGGTTCAGATGCTCTGTCCATCACCACCCCATTTTTTACTGCTTTGTTCACCATAAGTCGGCAGGGTATGCTCAGACGTGAGTCCCTTGCTCACTTTGCCACTGGATTCAAGCAAGTCTGGCTGAAGACGGCTGAAATGCCAGAAACCGGTCCTAGGTAGCTTGTTTCTGGTCCAGGGAAGGCATGGCTTGGCAGTTCGGGCTGGACTGTTCCCAAGAGGCACAGGGTCAGACTGATTTGCATATGGCCATGTCTGAACTGGGGGGCAGAGTGGGCTAAAGAACAGTGATGAATTAAACCCAGATCTGTTGAGTGGGTGTGAGTGTTTGATTGGTTCAGATGCTCCGTCCATCACCACCCCCTTTTGTACCGCTTTGTTCGCCATAAGTTGGCAGGGTAAGCTCAGACGTGAGTCGCTTGCTCACTTTTTCACTGGATTCAAGCAAGCCTGGCTGAAGACGGCTGAAATGCCAGAAACCGGTCCTAGGAAGCTTGTTTCCGGTCCAGGGAAGGCATGGCTTGGCAGTTCGGGCTGGACTGTTCCCATGAGGCACAGGGTCAGACTGATTTGCATATGGCCATGTCTGAACTGGGATGGCAGAGTGGGCTAAAGAACGGTGATGGATTAAACCCAGATCTGTTGACTGGGTGTGAGTGTTTGATTTGTTCAGATGCTCCGTCCATCACCACCCCCTTTTGTACGGCTTTGCTCGCCATAAGTTGGCAGGGTATGCTCAGACGTGAGTCCCTTGCTCTCTTTCCCACCGGATTCAAGCAAGCCTGTCTGAAGACTGCTGAAATGCCAGAAACCGGTCCTAGGAAGCTTGTTTCCGGTCCAGGGAAGGCATGGCTTAGCAGTTCGGGCTGGACTGTTCCCTTGAGGCACAGGGTCAGACTGATTTGCATATGGCTATGTCTGAACTGGGGTGGCAGAGTGGGCTAAAGAACGGTGATGGATTAAACCCAGATCTGTTGACTGGGTGTGAGTGTTTGATTGGTTCAGATGCTCCGTCCATCACCACCCCCTTTTGTACTGCTTTGCGACAGTAAACTAGTGTAGAGGAAACAGGAGTGAGAACCCATCAACCTTGTTGGGATTGGGGTAAGAAGATATATACAAATAAAAATATCCCAACTGGTATTATTCATAGACGATTAGATAGGATATCTATACAGTATTATCCAAAAGGAAACAAGGAGACTCAATTAAGTTATCATATGTGTTCAAGACATCATTTATATCAGAGTATCAAAACGATTTGAATGTAGGACAAACGCAATTACAGTTAGTAACAGCACTGCAATTAGTCAATAACAGGTAACAGCCCAAAGTTGTACAGGGTGCACGAGTGCAAAGGTAGGTGGCACTACGGCGACGCAAGTGACAGTGAAAAACAGCGTGGACGGCGCATGGTGAAATGTGAAGAATTATGTACAGTGCATGAAAACAGCATAATATTCAAACAATTCAATTTTTCAAATTTTCTGTTTTCTGACAGCCACTGGATAAGGGGCGCCTAAATTATCGCTGGGAAGTCGACGGCATTTCGATCCCTGGTAATTGGGATCATCATCAGGACTGTGGGGCTGGACGCAGTGCTGTATGGAGAAGAAAGGGAAAAAGTGAGGGGCGTGCAGGGGCGTGAGTCCATCACAAGTGTGTGAGGGGCTGATAAAAAGCTTACCGTCTGGCAGCTGGATTACACCCACGTTACAAAGATCGGTGGGGTATGTCAGGGGCAATCAGGTACTGGGGAATAGTAGAATCCCAAATTGCATCCTGGATTCCCTCGATGTCTGAGGAATGGGGATAAGAACTACTTTAGATAGCAAATAAGGAGAAAATTTAAGACAGAATACTCGAGCCACATTTGTACTCAGAGTCAGACTCAGGACGCGAACTGAAAACTTACCAAGCGTGTGAATGAAAGTAGAGTGGTTCTTGGACACGCCGATGTGAATCTTAACGTGATGGCGGAGGGGGCGGTGAATCAATCTGTAGGAAAGGGTGAACAGTAATTAAAAACGAGGATAATCGGGTCAGATTTAAACAGAATGGAGGACAGCGCGAAGGGTTACCTTCCGCGGTAGACTAGACGGGCGAATGAAGCGCTGTACTGACATTGCTATGGCAACCGGGGGCCTCAAAACCTCATCTAAATAGTCATAGGTGAATGGACTGGCCCGATGACGTGGGGTCAATTCAGAGTGGTACGGCTGTCCTAATAGGCGCCGTGGGGGAAAGGGGTGGGAGTTGTATTGCAAGACGCCCTCTGAGGAAAGTAGCTGTCAAATTTACGGGTCGGTACTGCCGTTGGGGTACGAGGGCGAGTTAAAATTGTAATAGGGAAGGCAAGGTAACCTGGAAATTAAAGGACAACTTGTGTGGCATAGTATAAATACAGTCATGACATTAACGCTCAGTTCACGGCACTGAGAGCATGTAATGCATATATTCACAGTCATTGTTATACATGTATCCAAATTGGCATTGTATGTCTCTCGGGGGTTCAATGAGCAAGGGAAGGTAGATTACACATGTAACCAAAAGCAATAATAGCCTTCAAGATGGATGTTGTGGGAATTATCGCATAACATATTTCATAACATATTATCAGTTTGGTTACCACCATATGCATGCCAATAGCTAGTGTACAGTGTTGGCACAAGAATTCCATAAATACATGAACCTCCGGGAGTGGAGAGTGGGCGGGGGGGGGAAGGAGTTGGGATGAAACTGTGGTAGGCCTGGTTGTATCTCCTGGAAGAGGGGCTGAAAGATAGTCCCACGATGTCAAAAGCCAGGGAGAACCAGGGGCAAACAAGAAAGGTGGAAAGGGATGAATCAAGTGGTAATAGTGCTATTCCACTCATCGATGGTGTTTAGTCCATTATTGACAGTCGCACAAGGTCATCCATTTGCTTTCACTCTTATTCAAGAGGGAACGCATATCACCACCCCTTGTCGGCAGTGTCAGGTGTTCAATCACTTGCCATTTCATGTCGGTGTCTCTATGATTTTTTTTGAGGTAGTGGTTGACCAAGGGTGCTGAGGTCACTTTGCAGTTAATGCGGCTCTTGTGTTGCACGATCCTGTTTTTAATGGTTTGTGTTGTTTGACCAATATACAAGAGTTTGCATGGGCATTCGATGGCATATATAACATTGGTGGATCTGCAATTGGTGTGGCTTCTGAGGGTTTGGGTTTTATTCTTGTATTGGAATACTTTGGTATTGGTCGTGAGTTCGCATACTGAACAGCTCTGGCATTTGAAGTGGCCCTAAACTGGCGGCATACCCCATGCTGCAGTAATGGTATGGTGATCTGAGGTTTTTTCCTGCCAGGTGATGGCGCGTACCAGATGGTTGGCCAAATTGTCGCCTCTTTGGTATGAGAAGAGAGGTTCATCCTGGAAAGGTTCAAAGGTTCGTAGGATTGACCAATTTTTCTTGATTATTTTGGCCACTTTGTTGCTATTTGGATTGAATTTGGAGACAAAAGGGATTCTCCTAGAAGGTTGTTTGGTTTGAGTGCAGAGGAGATGCTCTCTGTGGCTATACCACGCTCTTTTGCGAGCTCTCGAAACCAGTCGTTTAGGGTATCCCCTCGAGATTAGTTTTTTGGTTAGAACCTCAGCTTCCCTGAAGTAGTCATGACGCCACTTGCAGTTGCGCCTGATTCGAAGAAATTGTCCGAAGGGCAGACCATCCCAGAGGCCTCTCGGATGGTAGCTGGTGTATTGAAGCAAAGTGTTTCTCTAAGTCGGTTTCCGAAACAAGCGGGTCCCCAGTTTTCCTTCCTCTGCATGGATGGTGACATCTAAGAAGGGCAGGTCATTCTGTTTGCTTTCGCTTGTGAAGCGGAGATGTTCTTGGGAACGGTTCAGCCAGTCAATGAAAGACAAGAGGGTTTCCTTGGTGCCTTTCCAAAATAGCAGGACGTCGTCGATATATCGACGCCACAGACTTATATTTCCGTGGAAGGGGTTGGATGGTTGTAGAATAAGGGTCTTCTCCAAATGATGAACATACAAGATTGCAAAATTCGGAGCGAAGCAAGCACCCATAGAGACTCCTTTAATCTGTAGGAAAAAGGTGTCTTTATATAGGAAATAGTTGTTTTGGAGCGCAATGCGAAGAAGATCCATGATGAAATGCGTTGGTATTTTAGTCGGTTGTGGTCTAGAGTGAAGCAGTGATTCGATAACTTGTAGGCCTTCTTGGTGGGAGATGTTCGTATATAACTACTCAATATCAAGTCCTGCCATGAGATTTAGTTCTTCATCGTAATCCATGTCCTCAATGGTGTTGATAAGGTCTGTAGTGTCCCTGATGAATGTATCCGTTAAGGGGACACATTCTTTGAGGATGGCATCAATGTACTTTCCTATCGGTTCCAGAATGGATCCACATCCTGAAACGATAGGCCTGCCAGGGGGATTGCATAGGTCTTTATGGATCTTGGGTTAGACGTATACGACAGGTGTACGTGAATGGGGGTTGTTCAAAAAAAGGAACTCCTTATGGCTTATGATGTCCATCATTTTGGCTTGTTCAGTCACCGCCGTGATCTTCTTTCTAATCTCTGGCAGTGGATCCTTAGTGAGTGGGCGGTAATGTTCGGCATTGTTGAGTTGCCGTTGAATTTCCAAGTCGTATTTATCCGCTTGTATGACGACAATTCCTCCACCCTTATCCGCCGGCTTGATAATGATGTCTGTATTGTTCTTCAGAGCCATGAGTGCCTGTCTTTCAGCTAAGGTGATGTTGTATGGAACAAATTGTGGTTGCGACTGTAATTCAGCAATGTCGCGGAGCACAAGCCGCTCAAAAGCCAAAATTTCTGGAGGCATCATGGTCGAAGGAGGATTAAATGATGATGGTGGGTGGAACCGTTGTTGTGTTGGTGCATTGAGTTCAGTTTCAATAATGAAGAACTGTCTAAGGCGTATTCTCCGAAAGAATTTCAGAAGGCTGGATTGTAATTCCAGAAAATTAGTTCTTTCAGTCGGAACAAAACTTAAGCCTCTAGAGAGAATACGAGTGTCCTCATTAGTCAATGTATAATTAGAGAGGTTGAAGATAGGTATGACTTCATTGTTGGCAATGGTAGGCAACTCAGGTTCAGTTGAGGAGTTAGTTATTGTGGGGGTTACCATTGGTAGTATCGGTTGAGTGTTTGTCTCTCTCCTGGTAGCTGTGGTTGATATTGACGACTTCTTGTTTGTCGTGGAGGAGGTTGGCTGCGTCCGCGGCCCCGGTCTAAAAACCCTTGGGGGAGTAAGGGTGGAGGTCTGTTGGAGGGTCTGCTAATGCTGGAGCCTTCACCAGGGTCTGAGTCTTCGGCGGAGGTATTCGAGGAGTCGGAGAAGGTGATGCGTTGGTTGTTTCTGTATCTACCCCAGTTTTTGGTTCTGGGAGGAATGTAAGGCGTATTATAGAATTCCTCGTTGAGGTAGGTGTAGGTGTTTTCAACTTTGTAAAATTTGATATCCTTTTCAATTTTTGTGGCTTTTTTATTTTGTTCAAAGGTACTAAAGGTGGAAATAGTAGTATTCACTTTCTCTAGTAAGCTCTTGGCGTCTGGAATTGTCGAGTCGGCTAAGATGAGTTGTTCCAACTCTTCAATTTCTTGAAGTTCCTTGTGGCTGTGTTCTATGGTGGTGTCAATACCTAACACCATCCAATGGCGGGAACAAGTGGTAGAGAGGTGACTAAAGCTGGTACGGAATTTTGGGTCCTGTGTGAAAATGGCAGGGGTATTTCGAATCTGGAGACCTATTGGAATGACACCAGAGCGAAGATAGTCAGTGAGCATGCGGGCATGTAAATCAGTTCTAATCTGCTTTTTCTTCAGTTTCTCTAATTTCTCCAGGAGAACACGGGAATTGTTGGGTGGGTTAGTGGTGGAGGAATTAATGGGTGGACCAGTCAAGAGGGAGGGACCACCCATGAGGGTCTGAATATATTCCTCTGAGTAAGTTAGAGACTCCTTGGACATTCTGAATGATCAACGAGGTATCAAACAGAATAGGGGATAACCAAATTAATCCGGAAATGAGGGCCCAAAAGGGCAGACTCTCGCAGCTCAGCAGCTGCTCACAATCTAGTGTAGAGGAAACAGGAGTGAGAACCCATCAACCTTGTTGGGATTGGGGTAAGAAGATATATACAAATAACAATATCCCAACTGGTATTATTCATAGACGATTAGATAGGATATCTATACAGTATTATCCAAAAGGAAACAAGGAGACTCAATTAAGTTATCATATGTGTTCTAGACATCATTTATATCAGCGTATCAAAACAATTTGAATGTAGGACAAACGCAATTACAGTTAGTAACAGCACCGCAATTAGTCAATAACAGGTAACAGCCCAAATTTGTACTGGGTGCACGAGTGCAAAGGTGGGTGGCACTACGGCGACGCAAGTGACAGTGAAAAACAGCGTGGACGGCGCAAGGTGAAATGTGAAGAATTATATACAGTGCATGAAAACAGCATAATATTCAAACAATTAAATTTTTCAAATTTTCTGTTTTCTGACAGCCACTGGATAAGGGGCGCCTAAATTATCGCTGGGAAGTCGATGGCGTTTCGATCCCTGGTAATTGGGATTATCATCAGGACTGTGGGGCTGGACGCAGTATATGGAGAAGAAAGGGAAAAAATGAGGGGCGTGCAGGGGCGTGAGTCCATCACAAGTGTGTGAGGGGCTGATAAAAAGCTTACCGTCTGGCAGCTGGATTACACCCACGTTACAAAGATCGGTGGGGTATGTCAGGGGCAATCAGGTACTGGGGAATAGTAGAATCCCAAATTGCATCCTGGATTCCCTCGATGTCTGAGGAATGGGGATAAGAACTACTTTAGATAGCAAATAAGGAGCCAATTTAAGACAGAATACTCGAGCCACGTTTGTACTCAGAGTCAGACTCAGGACGCGAACCGAAAACTTACCAAGCGTGTGAATGAAAGTAGAGTGGTTCTTGGACACGCCGATGTGAATCTTAGCGTGATGGCAGAGGGGGCGGTGAATCAATCTGTAGGAAAGGGTGAACAGTAATTAAAACCGAGGATAATCGGGTCAGATTTAAACAGAATGGAGGACAGCGCGAAGGGTTACCTTCCGCGGTAGACTAGATGGGCGAATGAAGCACTGTACTGACGTTGCTATGGCAACCGGGGGCCTCAAAACCTCATCTAAATAGTCATAGGTGAAAGGACTGGCCCGATGACGTGGGGCCAATTCAGAGTGGTACGGCTGTCCTAATAGGCGCCGTGGGGGAAAGGGGCGGGAGTTGTATTGCAAGACACCCTCTGAGGAAAGTAGCTGTCAAATTTACGGGTCGGTACTGCCGTCGGGTACGAGGGCGAGTTAAAATTGTAATAGGGAAGGCAAGGTAACCTGGAAAATAAAGGACAACGTGTGTGGCATAGTATAAATACAGTCATGACATTCACGCTCAGTTCACGGCACTGAGAGCATGTAATGCATATATTCACAGTCATTGTTATACATGTATCCAAATTGGCATTGTATGTCTCTCGGGGGTTCAATGAGCAAGGGAAGGTACATTACATATGTAACCAAAAGCAATAATAGCCTTCAAGATGGATGTTGTGGGAATTATCGCATAACATATTTCATAACATATTATCAGTTTGGTTACCACCATATGCATGCCAATAGCTAGTGTACAGTGTTGGCACAAGCATTACATAAATTCATGAACCTCCGGGAGTGGAGAGGGGGCAAGCGGGGGGAAGGAGTTGGGATGAAACTGTGGTAGGCCTGGTTGTATCTCCTGGAAGAGGGGCTGAAAGATAGTCCCACGATGTCAAACGCCAGGGAGAACCAGGGGCAAACAAGAAAGGAGGAAAGGGATGAATCAAGTAGTAATAGTGCTATTCCACTCATCGATGGTGTTTAGTCCATTATTGACAGAGTCGCACAAGGTCATCCATTTGCATTCACTCTTATTCAAGAGGGAACGCATATCACCACCCCTTGTCGGCAGTGTCAGGTGTTCAATCACTTGCCATTTCATGTCGGTGTCTCTATGATTTTTTCCAAGGTAGTGGTTGACCAAGGGTGCTGAGGTCACTTTGCAGTTAATGCGGCTCTTGTGTTGCACGATCCTGTTTTTAATGGTTTCTGTTGTTTGGCCAATATACAAGAGTTTGCATGGGCATTCGATGGCATATATAACATTGGTGGATCTGCAATTGGTGTGGCTTCTGAGGGTTTGGGTTTTATTCTTGTATTGGAATACTTTGGTATTGGTCGTGAGTTTGCATACTGAACAGCTCTGGCATTTGAAGTGGCCCAAAACTGGCGGCATACCCCATGCTGCAGTAATGGTATGGTGATCTGAGGTTTTTTCCTGCCAGGTGATGGCGCGTACCAGATGGTTTGCCAAATTGTAGCCTCTTTGGTATGAGAAGAGAGGTTCATCCTGGAAAGGTTCAAAGGTTCGTAGGATTGACCAATTCTTCTTGATTATTTTGGCCACTTTGTTGCTATTTGGATTGAATTTGGAGACAAAAGGGATTCTCCTAGAAGGTTGTTTGGTTTGAGTGCAGAGGAGATGCTCTCTGTGGCTATACCACGCTGTTTTGCGAGCTCTCGAAACCAGTCGTTTAGGGTATCCCCTCGAGATGAGTTTTTTGGTTAGAACCTCAGCTTCCCTGAAGTAGTCACGACGCCACTTGCAGTTGCGCCTTATTCGAAGAAATTGTCCGAAGGGCAGACCATCCCTGAGTCCTCTCGGATGGTAGCTGGTGTATTGAAGCAAAGTGTTTCTCTCAGTCGGTTTCCGAAACAAGCGGGTCCCCAGTTTTCCTTCCTCTGCATTAATTTCGCAGTGAAAAATGAACCTTTTTTTGCTAAGTGGCTAGCTGTCGTTTTTTAACCCTAGCGCTGCTGGCACCTATGGAAACCTAGAAAATCTATACATTTTTAAAAACTAGACACCCAGGGGAATCCAGGATGTGATGACTTGACTGCCTCCCACCAAGTTTTGTTACCCAGAATCCCTTGCAAACCTAAAATACAGTTCAAAAAAACAAATTTTCCCAAGGTTTCTTTGGTGGAAAGTTCTGGAATCTGAGTGTATCCACAAACTTCCTTCCACCTCACGTTCCCCAAAGTCTTTCGAGAAAAATGGTACCTCACTTGTGTGGGTTGGCCTAGTGCCTGCGAAAGGAAACGGTGCAAAACGCAACGTGGTCACACCTCACTTCTGCAGTGAAAAATGACCCTTTTTTTTGCAAAGTGTCTAGCTGTAGTTTGTGAACCCTAGCTCTGATGGCACCTAGGGAAACCTAGAAAACCTATACAATTTTGAAAACTAGTCACCCAGGGGAATCTAGGATGGGGTGACTTGACTGCCTCCCACCAGGTTCTGTTACCCAGAATCCCTTGCAAACCTAAAAAATCGTCCAAAAAAACACATTTTCCCCACATTTCAGAGGTGAAAAGTTATGGAATCTGCGTGGATCCACAAATTTCCTTCCACCCTGCGTTCCCCAAAGTCTTCCGACAAAAATGGTACCTCACTTGTGTGGGTCGGCCTATTGCTTGCGACAGGAAACGGCGCAAAATGCAATGTGGTCACACCTCAATTTCCCAGTGAAAAAGTACCCTTTTTTTGCAAGGTGCCTAGCTGTAGTTTTTGAACCCTAGCTCTGCTGGCGCCTAAGGAAACCTACCAAACCTATACATTTCTGGAAAGTAGACACCCTGGGGCTTCCAAGGAGGTATGGCTTGCGTGGATCCCCCAACGTTTCCTTACCCAGAATCCCTTGCAAACCTCACTTTTAGCTGAAAAAATCATTTTTTTCACACATTTTTGTGTGTGAAAGTGTGGCATCAGCGGGCTCACACAAATTTCCTACCACCCTGCGTTCCCCCAGGTCTCCCAATAAAAATGGTGCCTCACTTGCGTGGGATTCACAAAGGGGGTGGTGATGGACAGAGTATCTCAATTAAGCAGAACACTCCTACCCAGTCAAAAGATCAGGGCTTGATCCATCACCGTTTTTTAGCTCACTGCACCATCCCAGCTCAGAACCTGGCTACATGCAAATTAGTCTGACCCTGGCCCAGTGCATCATGGGAACAGGGCAGACCAAACTACCAAGCCAATTCTTTACTGGAAAGGAAACAAGCTTCCGGGGACCGGTTTCTGGCATTACAGCCGTCTTCGGCCCGGCTTGCTTGAATCCTGATGGTGCAGTGAGCAAGGGACTCACATCTGAGCATACCCTTCCACACTTGTGGTGGCCAAAACGATTCATAAAGGGGGTGGTGATGGACTGGGTAGGAGTGTTCTGCTTAATTCAGATGCTCTGTCCATCACCACCCCCTTTTCTGAATCGTTTTGGCCACTATAGGAGTGGAAGGGTATGCTCAGACATGGGCGCGGGCCCATCACATTACAACACTCACACCAGCAGACAGCGTCATTCAAGGGCCCATCATTTCCACATGACCACATTCCTGACACAGCAACTACACAAACTGATGGATTGCGTGCTGTAACTGAAGAAATGTCAACTTTGACGCAAGAGAACACTCATTGAACACAAGAAAATCATTGAAACTTGCTAATTCGAAGAAATGGATTGCCATCTTCTTATACCAAACATAAGCCTTCCGAATACCAGTGTAAGGTTCCAACCTCTGATCTACTCTGTCAACACCACCCATGTGCTTATTTTAGTCTAGAATGCTCAAAGGGTTGCGCACTTCAGCAACCTGACCCCAAACAGCCACAGGTGAAGTACTCTCATCATTGATTGCAGTCAGCATGTACACATCCCTCCTGTCCACAAATTTCACAGCTAGTAGTTCATCACTACGCAAGAAACTGCACTGTCCCCTCTGACGTTTTTTGCAAACAAGCTCTTTCAGATAACCTTTATGGTTAGAGCGGATTTTGCCACATGCAAAAGTGTCCACTTTAAACAATTCCTTAAATAACTGGACAGCAGTGTAGAAGTTATTAGGGTACAAATGGCCTCTGGTAAACAGTCTTCTAGCAAGATCCCACACAATTTTCTCTGAAACTCCAAAAGTGGTAGGACAACCTGGGGCGTCAATAGTAGAATCTCTACCAGTGTACACATGAAAATGAAAAACATATCCTGTCCTACTCTCAAACAACATATACAGCTTAATTCCATAGGGTGCCCTCTTGCTAGGGATGTACTGCCTAAAAACCAAACGGCCCTTGAACAAGACCAAAGACTCATCAATAGATATTTCTTTCCCTGGAGTATAGATCTCAGAAAATCGATCTACAAAATTATCAAGAACAGGCCGAATCTTAAAAAGACAGTCACAGACTGGGTGATCTCGTTGCCACGCCATAGAATTATCAGCAAAATGCAGCATACGTATCAAAAGTAAATACCGATTACGAGTCATAACTGCAGGAAATATGGCTGTTGCCAAAAAGGGGCTAGTAGACCAATATGAAGCCAGGTTCGGCTTCCTTACCACACCCATCAATAAAGTCAAACCCAAAAACTTCTTAATCTCTTCCAGATTTGTGGGAATCCACGGGTAGGTCTAGACTGGGGCCTAAGTTTGTCACTGTTGTCTCTCAAAAACTGTTCAGCATACAAATTAGTCTGTTCAACAATCCCACCCAAAAATACATCATCCATAAACAACTGAAAAAACTGTATAGGCAAAAAAAAATAACAATCCACTCTACACCCAGCATCACCGCTAAAGGCAGGCAACACCGGCTGCACCATATTTGGACCAACCCAGAGTCCAGCACTTCCAGTAGGACGCCTAGCAGCCTCAAACTGCAATCCAGATGCCTCTTGCACCATCGGCACAGCAGTTTCCTCCTCTTAAACAGGCACTTCAGCCGCACTGAGAGGTGCTTCATCCACACCAAGAGTACCTTCATCTGCACTGAGAGAACCTTCATCATCCGATGATTCCATATGGAGAGAAAACTCACTGCCAGTATCTTCCCCTCCCTCCTCAGCCTCAGACGCACTGTCAGTCTCATAATCATGCTCAGAGGAAGATTCAAGAAGCATACCAACCACCTGTTGAGCGGTTATTCTACGGCTAGCCATATTGCTTACTAATAACTAGGTAACTTGTCAAACAAGTCAACAACAACAAACACTTTGTAAAATAAGTAATAAACAAAAAGCTCCTTTATCAAAAACACATATATACTCCAAACCAATACCACTCACTTGCCAGAGGCAGCTAAACTCACCACCACCTACTCTGCACACACACAGTATGGATCAACAATATCCCACTAAAAAAGAAAGAGAAAAGAAATTACACATGCAAAACACATATCTCAAAGAATTTCATGCTCAAAACACTAACTAAATATAAATGATACCACTTACAAACAAATTCATTCATACATTACAATATTACTCATTTGGAGTAAATACAACAAAAATGTTTTTCTTACCTAAAAAATGCAACTACACGAAACTGCAGAACAACCACTGTTGAAACCAAAAACAGGAATCAAAAGCTTTAGAGTAGAATAAAAAGGAGATAAAAACATTAATATCACATATGCAAATAATGCACCAGTCCACACACAATCCACCAACAAAGATAAGGGGTAGGTGGACCTAAGAGTATAAATTAAATATTCACCCCAGTAAAAGGTGAGCAACCCTTGCAGCCACGCCCCAACACAAACATTTTAAAAACACTGGTGAATCTACTTAACAAAAAACCCATCATTGTTGACAGCGCAAAATCCCTCAGTGTCATACTCGACAAAAAACTCAATCTACTCTCCCACATCAATTCCTGCACCTTCTTTGGGGGATTTGTTGCTTCTTCCCGGAGCAAGACCTTCAAACCCTGGTCCAATCGCTAATTCTCTCCAGATTGGACTACTGCAATTCTCTTCTTACTGTCCTCCACAAATCCCACCTGTCCTCCATCAAATATGTTCTCCATTCAGCAGCACGTTTCATATATAGGATAGGGCCCAAAGAAGGACCACATCACACCCATTTTATCTGCCCATCGAGGCAAGATCTATCTACAAGAATGCCTGTATCACCCACAAAACTATGCACTCCTCCTCTCCTCGCTACCTGCGTGATAAACTGAAACTCTCTGGAGGCTCTAGATCATCAACTAATGCGCAAAATGTATTACTTGAACCTCCTACTTTCAAGAAGGAAAGATCGATGGCCCAATCCTTTACAGGCAGCGCGGTGAGAATCTGGAATTCACTTACGCCTCCGCTCTGGACCACCCCCTCTTCCCAGTCCTTCAAAACTGACCCTCAAAGTTCTCCTCCTGTAAAAACACTTCCAAACTTAATGCACACCCTCTCTATTGTCTGAAGGAAGTCTTTTCATTATAGGAAATTCTGTTCTCCATGCCTATAGAAGTGCCTTCCCAGTGTGTTCCTGAGTTTTGAGTGTGTGCCATTTATTGCAGTTTTATACCTCTACTTGTACTTTGTACTCTTTTGTAACATGCACACGTCACTCTTGTAACGTATTGTCTGCTACCTCTTGTATTTTGTTTGCTCTTGATACATGCACAATTGTCCCTATTGCCACATGTAACGTAAAGCGCTCTGGGGGACTTACAAATATAAATATTTAATGTGGCCAAAAGGGGAGCGACCCTTCCCTAAGGGGCCGCTCCCCCAAGCAAACAAAATCATGCAGCATTTCAACAAAAAAAAATCCCTGGCTCTAGTGGCCTGTCCTGCTGCACGATCGCACGATCAAGCAGCGGATTTACTAAATATAAATATTGTGGCCAAAAGGGGAGCGACCCTTGCCTAAGGGGCCGCTCCCCCAAACAAACGAAATCATGCCAAATAAAAAATGAAAACAAATCCCTGGCTCTAGCCTGTTCTGCTGCTCGATCGCACGATCGTGCACTGTCCTGCTGCTCGATTGCACGATCGTGCAGCGGACTTACAAATATAATTAGTGTGGCCAAAAGGGGAGCGACCCTTGCCTAAGGGGCCACTCCCCCAAACAAACAACATCATGCCAAATAAAAAATAAAAAATAAAAATCCCTGCCTCTAGTGGCCATTCCTGCTGCGCGATTGCGCAGCAGGAATGCATAAAAGAGACATCGGGTGAAAGGAAAACCCTTTCCTTTCCCTCGATGCCTCTTTCATAGAAATCCCCCTCTCCCCAGCCCCAAAACGTACCTTTCTTCTCCGACGCGCAGGAAGCAAAAGGCTTCCTGCGCGTCGCAGAACAAAGGGGAAACCTCCAATGACTTCAGCGCGGCTCTCTCGCTGATGTCATTGATGACGCGGAGGGGCAGGAGGAGGCTGGGGAAGGTCTCCCCTGCCTTTCCAGTAAGAAAAAAAAGGATCGACCACTCACGGGGGGCGCGCCAGCGCTTTCCCCGTGGGTGGGTGTCATGACGAGCTGGACTCGCCTTGGGCAAACGGCTACTGTGCTCCATGACGAGTCCAGCTCGTCATAGGCATAGAAGGGGTTAAATGCGAAACATGCTGAATAAACGTGTACATCCTCATTTTAGAAAAACGCGGACATTCCCCTTTGCTGCTAAGGAAAAAAGTATAATAAATAGTGTCCTATCCCCTACTGCATTGCGAGGCACAGTCGGAAAAGCCACCTTCCACCACTCCGCTCTGCCGCGGCCCCGATAATTCAGCACCAGACAAGATGGGGGTCGCAAGTTGAAACAAGCGCGTGCGCCTCGCGCAAGTAGGGGGTGGGGGAGTGCAGAGTTTCCCTTGTGGGAGCGAGCTTGATAATTGCCAACACATGGCGCCGCTCGCTCCTGCAAGGGAATCGCCAAACGTGCACGCGTTGCCATTGGAAGCAATGCAAAAGCTGTATCGATGCCATAAGGTCTTTTCCCTATGCAGCGCATGCGCGATACGTAGGCGAGACCTAAACAGTATGTTATATGCAACAGGCAGTTCTTTAGGTATGTGAGCAAGAGCACACAGGTAAGTTACAGGTAAACAATTTGTAGGTCACCTGAACTCAAAGCTCTTGTGTGTGTAAACTTTAGATAAATGCTTCTGTTCGCTAGTTACAGCCTAAAGCTGCAAATCTACCTCAAAAATAGCTTCAGTCAATGACAACAAAATGTATAATTAGGTCTGAGAAAATTTGTATTTGACCAAGAACCGCTGAAAAGCTAGTAAACCATTATTAAAATCAGAAGGCAGCGCCTGCTGAAGAAACACCAATCTACTGTATTCAGTTCTAAAAAAGAAAGTGCGTTTACGCTCTCAACTTTCAGTGTTTCCTTTTTAGGTCTCGCCTATGCAGCGCGCATGCGCTGCTTAGGAGAGAGACCTCTTAAGATCGATGCAGCTTTGGGGGCAAAAACGTGCACGCGTTGCATTGCTTGCAATGCAACCTGTGCTTATCTTGGCGATTTCCTTTCAGGAGCGCGCAGCGCCATATGGTGGTGCCATATGGCTGCACACTCCAGAAAGGAAATCGCCCATGCCCCCTCCCCCTGCTGCCACTTTCACTGCCACACAGCTTTACTGCCGCGCGGCCAATGCTTGTTAGCCTGGTCGCGTCTTTATGACACTGCGAGCATAAGGCTTGTTCATACTGCAAAAGCAAGGATCTGCTCTTTTGTTACCTGGCTTGTATCAGTTGAGAGTTATTTCGGGATTGTTAAAAATGAAAGCTGCAAAAGAATATTTATTTTCTGTTCTCCCGGGACACAAGCAGGCCTCTACTTCTGTCTTTTTGCTGCGATAAGCTGCCCTGACAGAAGTGGATGCCTGCTTGTGCCCCGGGGGAACTGCAGGACTGCCTGCAGGTACGGGCAGCAAGCAGATGCCTCAGTTGGTGGCAGCAGGGCTTGATGTGAGCTCCAACATGTCTGGGCTGCGGCAGAACACTGGGTGCAGTCCTCCTCGTGGCTGTAGCATTTCAAGCCGAGAGGTGTTCTATACTGCAACCGCGGCTTCCAGGACATATTTGGTAGGCTCCACGGTCACCTGGCCGAGGGCTTAAATAAATGGGCAGGGCTGTACATAGGCAGTCCTGCGCCATGCTGCAACCAGTGTACACATCTTCTAATTGCAAGATTAGTGCACGGCCTGCGTGTAGTATTTTAGGCCTTGCGGAGCCATCTGCCGCCCAGAACCCAACAACTGACTGTGAGGACAGTAGTATGCCGCCCTTGCAATGATGACCTGCCGCACCGTCCCCACGCCTGCCTGCACCCCAATCGCATAAGAGAGGCTCTGGGAACATGTAGCGCAACACCACCAGACTGCCCGAACCAGACTGGTTAATTATCATCACACTGAACAGCCCCTTATCCACACAGCGTGCTGCCCGCACCCCCCGTAATTTCCTGTCAATCAGTAGAGCTGGGTGAGCACAATTTTTGAAACTGTCAAGTCTGGGGCTCAGTGTCACACCCCAGGTCCCAAACAGAGCAGTGCAGGCCACCTGTGGTGCCCTGATCTTCCCCACTGAAGCCTGGGTAGGAATAAACCATGTGATGCAAGTGTGCCAGAGTACATGCACATCCAAATGTCACTCACACAGCCCAGCGGTGCACAGCCACCCTGCCCTGCGACACAACACCAGCTTGCACAGAGTGAATCCTCCCACAACTCCTACCAGTGACCTCCTGTCTCAGTTGCTACCTCACCCCGTCCACAGCCCTGCCCAAACCCTAGGGGGTTGCCACACTCTCTCTCGGTAAAACTTGGTGATGGGAGACAGTTATCAAAACAAACAAATATAAGAAATGGACTTAAACAGGGCTGTGTACTCTCGCCAAGCCTATTCAATGTGTATCTAGCAGATTTAAATAGTTATCTACTACATGCAAATGGGCACCCACCGAAACTGGCAAATGAAGCAATCCAGTTTCTGCAATATGCAGATGACATTGTGGTCCTAAGCCACACACCCATTGGGTTACAAAGGGTCATAGACAAATTAACAGAGTACCTCGACATAGTAGGTTTGGAACTTAACAACAAAAAAACAAAGGTCGTGAGACTGGC
This sequence comes from Lissotriton helveticus, assembly GCF_964261635.1. Taxonomy (NCBI): domain Eukaryota; kingdom Metazoa; phylum Chordata; class Amphibia; order Caudata; family Salamandridae; genus Lissotriton; species Lissotriton helveticus. The sequence goes on along the minus strand of NC_136061.1, from coordinate 1,324,758,269 downwards.
GGGCCCGAGTAAAGGCTCCTTCAAATGGTATGCAAAGAATATCCAAATTGAGGAAACAGCAACATATAAATATTTGGGTATCAAATTATGCAGAAACATGTCAATGGTAGAGCAAAAAAGAGATATCTCAGCAAAAGCACAATCATTGACCTTCGCCTATAAATTACTCCAAAAGCAACTTCAATGCCCCTCATATGGCCATCTTCTAAAGGTCATGGCAGCTCAACTGCTACCCACATTGTCTTATGGGCTAGAAATATGGCATGGGAAAGAAATCGACATCCTGAATAAATTACAGATTAGAGTAAATAAATCCGTATTTAATCTTTTTAATGGATCGTCTCCAGCACAAATACGCCTGGAATTCGGTTTACAAAATCAAGTCTACCAGAGGAAAGCAATCTTTGCAAAATGGTGCTGGAAACTCAGAGCATCAGAAACAGGAACACTAAACAACCTTTGCTGGCTGAAAATTAAGAAACAATTCAAAGAAAAAGAACCAAACACTTGGTGCTTGTTGGACCCGGCCTTGTGGCGTGGTTCGCCTCTGTCCCTCCACACCCTGTGAGCGTAGGCCTGTGCCCCGAGTCCCCTGCACAGCCTCCCAGTTAGTGTAGCCTGCACCCCGAGCCTGGTCGTCCTACTCCAGTTAAACCTAGATCCCCCTAGAACCTCGACCAGGCCTGCCTTTCCCGCTCCACGCCCGGCTCCGAGCGCCTAACCTTGCATGCCCCACAAGGCCCGGACGCCATCTTCCCTTCCCGACATCCCTGTCTCCCTGGGCCGAGCGTGACCCCGGCCCCAGCGAAACCCAGACTCCAAAGGCGCGCCAGTCCCGGCTGGGGGGTAAAGGGCTCCCCGAGTGAGATAAGCCAGGGAGTTTCGATGGCGCCTCCGGCCTCCCCTGAGGGGCTGGTTTCTGTCACACCTTTGGCCCTCCCCTGTGGGCCAGTTTCAATCACCCCTCTGGCCTCCCGAGTGCTGGCTCCAGACCCGCTGGGCGTCTGGGAATTCCCGCACCCATCTTTCAAAGGGATCAAAGAGCCAACCGCCGGACCTCACCAATGACCAGCCCCCCCGGGCAGGAGACCTCTGCCTGCGAGGGTCCGGAGATCAAAGAGCCAAAGGACTATAACTGGGCCCGCCCGACAACTAGCGGGCAGTTGTATCTTGGACCTAAAGCCCTGCTGATCTGATCGCGGCTGACCCTAAGAAGACTCATCCTGAACCTCTGAGCCCTGCTGACGCTGTCGCGGCTCAAGCTGAACTTGTAACCATCAGAGCCCTGCTGACGCTGTCGCGGCTCAAGCTGAACCTGCAACCATCGGAGCCCTGCTGACGCTGTCGCGGCTCAAGCTGAACTTGCAACCATCGGAGCCCTGCTGACGCTGTCGCGGCTCAAGCTGAACTTGCAACCACCGGAGCCCTGCTGACGCTGTCACGGGTCAAGCTGAACTTGCAACCATCGGAGCCCTGCTGACGCTGTCGCGGCTCGACCTCTAAGACCATCGGAGCCCTGCTGACGCTGTCGCGGCTCAAGCTGAACTTGCAACCATCGGAGCCCTGCTGACGCTGTCGCGGCTCGACCTCTAAGACCATCGGAGCCCTGCTGACGCTGTCGCGGCTCAAGCTGAACCTGCAACCATCGGAGCTCTGCTGACGCTGTCGCGGCTCAAGCTGAACTTGCAACCATCGGAGCCCTGCTGACGCTGTCGCGGCTCGACCTCTAAGACCATCGGAGCCCTGCTGACGCTGTCGCGGCTCTCACGAACCTCTCCAGATCGAGCCCTGCTGACCTCGTCGCGGCTCGAGGAGTACTCTGGTCCGGCTGGACCATCGAGACCACCATCACGACCGAGCCGACTCGACGGAGGTGAGGCAGCCAGTACGACCATCATCCCGTACCCCCCCCGGCTCGAGGATTGAGAGCTGTGCCTAGGGTACGCCGCGTACTGACCCAGAGACTAAAAGACTGTCCCGCTTCCCCCTTCCCGAATCCTCCAAGACTTTGTGGTCCCTTGACCACTGTGTACACAAGAGTGCTTCCTTCGTTATTTGCTATATAAAGAACTTGTTACTAGAATCCAACGGTGTGGTGTCTGTTCGTAGTGTGGTGTGAGCTCAGTGTGTACGATCCTCGACCCGAAGTCCTCCCCGGTGGGGACCTCCCAATCAAGACTCGGCAAGTTCTGTGGGAGAGGTGGATCTTGGGGTGACCGGGTGAGCACAACCTGGCCCTCGGAGATCGCCCCTTCCAACATTGGTGGCAGCGTCGCGATAAGAACCTACGTCTAGGGATCGTACAGCACTGACACACTACCCGAACGAAGAGCAACCATGAGCCTCACGAGCGACAAGACCACCTTCCAGATGGAGCTGCTGGGAGACTATTCGCACCGTGAGCTCAAGCAATTCTGCAAAGATCTCCGTATCCCGTCAACGGGATTAAACACCAAAGAGGACTTTCAACAAGCTCTAACAGCCTGGGTGGAGACCGGAGCCCAACCTCCAGCACCGACAGAAGCCGATGGAGAGGGAGCACCACTGATCGAAACCCACGCCCCAGAGCAAGAAAGAGCAGAGTCCCCGACGCGGACTCACAGCACGGAGAGAGGTCTATCTCGAGAAGAGATGACCGACCGAGAACGCAACCGAAGCCACGAGCTAGAACTAGCCCGTTTAAAGATGGAGGTAGAACTCAAGCTGGCCGAGAAAAAGCTAGCCATCGAGCAGCTGCGACAGCAAGGAGAACTGGAGGAGAAGAAACTCCAACGAGAACATGACGGAAAGAAGCTCCAGCTGGAGCACGAGCGCAGCGTATTGGAAATAGAACTCAAGGCCCGGAACGAAGGCAACAAAACAGCAGCGACCCGAGAGTTTATTCCCCCAGTGGAACCCAAGGTCCACATCCCCAAGGATGTGGTCAAAGAATATTATAAAAACTATGACATCCAGCAATGGTTCAAGGCCTACGAGGTAGCTATGACCTCCCACCGAGTTCCGCAGAAAGATTGGGGAGCCGGGCTGTGGGGTCGATTCCTGAGTGAGGGGAGAGACACCCTACTCGACCTACCGTCTGCCGAACAGACCTCCTACAGCCACTTGAAAGAGGCCCTCCTCACAAGGTACGGGCTCACCCCAGAAATGTACCGCCAACGCTTCCGAGAATGCAGGAAGATCCCCGGCACCACGTGGGTAGAATATGTCAATTTCTACAGCCGGGCCCTGGAAGGGTGGATCAAGGGCAGCAAAGTATCCACCTTCGAGGGGCTCATCGACCTCATTGCCTACGAACATTTGTCCCTGAATTGCTTTGTGGAACTCCGACAGCACCTCCTGGACAGCAAGTTGGCTGACCCCCGGAAACTGGCCGTCGAGGCCGATCGCTGGGTGAGCACCAGAGTCCCCCGGGGGCCCGGGGGAGATTCTGGCCGAAATGAACAGGGATCGTCCCGCCAGAGGGGAGGGGGGAATCAGAATAGACAGAGGGGTTCCCAGGTAGGGTCCCCGCGTAGTCCCCCCAGAAACCAGCCCGGCACCCGCCTCCCACAGCGCGCGCAGGGTTTCCCCCAGCTAAGCCAGGGCCCCAAGTCAGCCAAGCCTGCTACCATTGCCAGAAACCCGGGCACTATGCCAATGACCCCCGCTGCCCCTTGTTCGAGAAGCCTGCCGCTGCAGGGCTCCCAGTGCGCCACATTACCTCAGTAGCTCTAGAAGAGGAGGGGGAGGAAGAGTTCGAGGGAGCAGACCCCGCAGCTATGATGTTAGTCTCCCTGGGTGATAGGGAGATGGTCCCCGGAGCTCCCCTACCCGACAACACAGAGAAATACCGACAGCAGGTGACTGTCAATGGCCATCACATAGGGGCGCTCCGAGACACTGGGGCCAGTATCACCGCCGTCAAGAGGCACCTAGTCACCGAAGCCCAGATTGTTCCCCACATCTCCTGCAGGGTGATCGCAGCTGATAACTCCGTCCGCACCTGCCGGATAGCTCAAGTCCCGTTCGAATGGGGGGGCGTCTCTGGAGAGTTACGAGTGGCAGTCCGCTCCGACATGCCTGTGGACTGCCTGCTCGGCAACGATCTAGAGAGCTCCCCATGGCAGCGGGTTGAGAAAAGGACCCACTTAGAGATGGTGGGCCTACCCGAGTGGGCCTGTGTGAGTACCCGGTCGATGACCGCCCGAAGGACCACCCCCAAAGGGGCGACCTTAGAGGCGGCACCGGCGACCCCCGAGGACCCCGAGGTCCCTGAATCCTTTGAGACCCCTGAGCTGTTCCCCAGGGAGAGCTTCCACCCCGACGCAGGTCCCCTCGGCCCTGGTGTCGAACCGACCCCGAGCTTGGACGACCTTCCTGAGCTGGCTAAATGGCGCCAGGAAGGGGGACCGTCCTGAGAAGAATTCTGCCTAGAGCAGACAGCCTGTCCATCCTTGGTGGGGCCGCGGCAGCAGGCCGCCGCCCAGGCCGCCGGTGACCAGTCTGGCTCCCACTTTGTCTATTGGGAAAACGGCCTCTTATACAGCGAGCAAAAGTCCGCCTAACTAGGGTCAGGCCGAGTGCTGGTGGTCCCCCTACGCTTCTGCGGCTTTCTCCTGAACCTGGCCCATGACGTGCCCCTGGCGGGACACTTGGGACAAGACAAAACGTACCAGCGCCTGGTCACCCACTTCTACTGGCCGGGCATGCGCTCCGATGTGGAGGCCCACTGTAAGTCCTGCCCCACTTGTCAGTCCAGCGAAAAGAGCGGAGGGAAGCGCAAGGATCCTCTCCAACCCTTCCCCGTGGTCAGTACCCCCTTTGAGAGGGTGGGAATCGACATTGTGGGCCCCCTCAACCCCCGGACCTCCTTGGGGCACCGCTTTATCCTTGTCTTGGTGGACCATGCCACCCGATACCCCGAAGCCATTCCCCTCCGAACGGTGACCGCCCCCGTAGTGGGGCGGGCCCTCATGGCCATCTTCTCCCGGGTGGGATTCCCTCGAGAAGTCGTCAGCGACTGAGGGACCAACTTCATCTCGAAATACATGAAGTCCCTTTGGCAACAATGTGGGGTGACGTACAAGTTCACCACCCCATATCACCCCCAGGGTAACGGTCTGGTGGAACGCTTCACCCGGACCCTCAAAGGAATGATCATGGGACTCGAAGAGCCCCTGAGGCGTAAGTGGGACGTCCTCCTTCCCTGTCTCCTCTTCGCATACCGTGAAGTCCCCCAGAAGTCCCTGGGGTTCAGCCCCTTCTAGCTGCTCTACGGGCACCCCGTCCGGGGACCCCTCACCCTGGTCAAGGAAGGGTGGGAGACGGCGGCCCCAGAGCCCCCTCCCGATGTGTTTCGATACATTTTGGCCCTCCGGAACCAGACGAGGAAGTTCCGAGAGCTGGCCGAGGCAAACCTCGAGGCCAGCCAAGAAGAAATGAAACGGTGGTATGACCAATATGCCACTCTGGTCGAGTTTTAGCCCGGACAGCGGGTCTGGGTGATGGCCCGCGTGGAGCCCTGTGCCCTGCAAGACAAGTGGACAGGGCCCTTCAAGGTGGTAGAACGCAAGAGTCAGGTGACTTATCTCATCGACGTGGAGTCCCCCCAGAACCCTTTGCGGGTCCTTCACGTAAACCGCCTCAAACCCCACTTCGCCCGATCCGAGTTGAGCTTACTCCTCGCCACGGACGATGGGGAAGAAGAAGAAACGGAGCCTCTCCCCGATCTCCTGTCCACAAAAGAAAAAGATGGCTCCGTAGAGGGGGTGAGTCTCTCCTCCGCCCTCTCTCCCGAGCAGCGCGAGGACTGTCGCCAGTTACTGGGACAATTCTCGGACCTTTTCTCCCTCACCCCCGGCATCACCAACTGGTGCGTCCACGACGTGGACACCGGGGACAGCCCACCGGTACGGCACAGAGCCTACCGCGTCCCTGACCGAGTCCGGGCCTGCATCAAGGCCGAGGTATCGAAGATGTTAGCTCTCGGGGTGGTCGAAGCCTCTGACAGCCCATGGGCTAGCCCCGTGGTCCTGGCTCCGAAGGCAGCCGCCCCCGGTGCTGTTCCCGAGCTGAGGTTCTGCGTTGACTACCGCGGGCTCAACGCAGTCACCAGAACCGATGCTCATCCCATCCCCCGAGCCGACGAGCTTATCGATCGCCTCGGGGCTGCTCGTTTCCTTAGCACATTCGACCTGACCAGTGGGTACTGGCAGATCGCCCTCACCGAGGGAGCAAAGGAAAGATCCGCTTTCTCCACCCCGGATGGTCACTACCATTTCCGGGTGATGCCCTTCGGAATGAAGGACGCCCCCGCCACCTTCCAGCGACTGGTGAACCAGGTCCTGGCGGGGTTGGAAGAGTTCAGCGCTGCGTATCTGGACGATATCGCAGTCTACAGTTCCCACTGGCCTGAGCACCTCCAGCACCTCTGGGCGGTGCTGACCGCCCTGAGGAGGGCGGGTCTCACCATTAAGGCAAGCAAGTGCCAGATCGGACAAGGGTCCGTAATCTACCTCGGGCACCAGGTCGGAAGCGGCCTCGTAGCCCCTCTCCAGCCCAAGATCGATGCCATCGTGGCCTGGGAGGCCCCCACGACCCAGACGGAAGTGCAGGCGTTTCTAGGGCTCACGGGGTACTACCGCCGGTTCATCAAGAGTTACGGCAGCATCGTAGCCCCCCTCACGGAGTTAACCTCCAAAAACCAGCCGAAGAAAGTCGGCTGAACCTCCGCCTGCCAAGAGGCGTTCGAAACGTTGAAAGACGCCATGTGCACCGCCCCCATCCTACAGGCCCCCGACTACTCACGAGAGTTTGTAGTCCAGACGGACGCGTCCGAGCATGGCATCGGAGCTGTCCTGTCCCAGGTGAACGAGAACGGCCTAGACCAACCAGTGGCATTCATTAGCCGGAGGCTACTCCCTCGAGAACAAAGGTGGAGCACAATCGAGCGGGAGGCCTTTGCGGTGGTTTGGGCCCTGAAGAAGCTGAGGCCCTACCTTTTCGGTACTCACTTCCGGGTTCAGACCGACCACCGACCTCTCCGGTGGCTAATGCAGATGAGAGGGGAGAACCCCAAATTGCTGCGCTGGTCCATCTCCCTCCAGGGGATGGACTTCACTGTTGAACACCGGCCTGGCTCTGACCACGCCAACGCAGACGGCCTGTCCTGATTCTTCCGCCTCAGCGAAGAAAACCCCCAAGAGGATGGGTAGTTCTCCCCGCCTTCAGCTGGGGGGGACGCGTGTTGGACCAGGCCTCGTGGCGTGGTTCGCCTCTGTCCATCCACACCCTGTGAGTGTAGGCCTGTGCCCCGAGTCCCCTGCGCAGCCTCCCCGTTAGTGTAGCCTGCACCCCGAGCCTGGTCGTCCTACTCCAGTTAAACCTAGATCCCCCTAGAACCTCGACCAGGCCTGCCTTTCCCGCTCCACGCCCGGCTCCGAGCGCCTAACCTTGCATGCCCCACAAGGCCCGGACGCCATCTTCCCTTCCCGACATCCCTGTCTCCCTGGGCCGAGCGTGACCCCGGCCCCAGCGAAACCCAGACTCCAAAGGCGCGCCAGTCCCGGCTGGGGGGTAAAGGGCTCCCCGAGTGAGATAAGCCAGGGAGTTTCGATGGCGCCTCCGGCCTCCCCTGAGGGGCTGGTTTCTGTCACACCTTTGGCCCTCCCCTGTGGGCCAGTTTCAATCACCCCTCTGGCCTCCCGAGTGCTGGCTCCAGACCCGCTGGGCGTCTGGGAATTCCTGCACCCATCTTTCAAAGGGATCAAAGAGCCAACCGCCGGACCTCACCAATGACCAGCCCCCCCGGGCAGGAGACCTCTGCCTGCGAGGGTCCGGAGATCAAAGAGCCAAAGGACTATAACTGGGCCCGCCCGACAACTAGCGGGCAGTTGTATCTTGGACCTAAAGCCCTGCTGATCTGATCGCGGCTGACCCTAAGAAGACTCATCCTGAACCTCTGAGCCCTGCTGACGCTGTCGCGGCTCAAGCTGAACTTGTAACCATCAGAGCCCTGCTGACGCTGTCGCGGCTCAAGCTGAACCTGCAACCATCGGAGCCCTGCTGACGCTGTCGCGGCTCAAGCTGAACTTGCAACCATCGGAGCCCTGCTGACGCTGTCGCGGCTCAAGCTGAACTTGCAACCACCGGAGCCCTGCTGACGCTGTCACGGGTCAAGCTGAACTTGCAACCATCGGAGCCCTGCTGACGCTGTCGCGGCCCGACCTCTAAGACCATCGGAGCCCTGCTGACGCTGTCGCGGCTCAAGCTGAACTTGCAACCATCGGAGCCCTGCTGACGCTGTCGCGGCTCGACCTCTAAGACCATCGGAGCCCTGCTGACGCTGTCGCGGCTCAAGCTGAACCTGCAACCATCGGAGCCCTGCTGACGCTGTCGCGGCTCAAGCTGAACTTGCAACCATCGGAGCCCTGCTGACGCTGTCGCGGCTCGACCTCTAAGACCATCGGAGCCCTGCTGACGCTGTCGCGGCTCTCACGAACCTCTCCAGATCGAGCCCTGCTGACCTCGTCGCGGCTCGAGGAGTACTCTGGTCCGGCTGGACCATCGAGACCACCATCACGACCGAGCCGACTCGACGGAGGTGAGGCAGCCAGTACGACCATCATCCCGTACCCCCCCCGGCTCGAGGATTGAGAGCTGTGCCTAGGGTACCCCGCGTACTGACCCAGAGACTAAAAGACTGTCCCGCTTCCCCCTTCCCGAATCCTCCAAGACTTTGTGGTCCCTTGACCACTGTGTACACAAGAGTGCTTCCTTCGTTATTTGCTATATAAAGAACTTGTTACTAGAATCCAACGGTGTGGTGTCTGTTCGTAGTGTGGTGTGAGCTCAGTGTGTACGATCCTCGACCCGAAGTCCTCCCCGGTGGGGACCTCCCAATCAAGACTCGGCAAGTTCTGTGGGAGAGGTGGATCTTGGGGTGACCGGGTGAGCACAACCTGGCCCTCGGAGATCGCCCCTTCCAACATTGGTGGCAGCGTCGCGATAAGAACCTACGTCTAGGGATCGTACAGCACTGACACACTACCCGAACGAAGAGCAACCATGAGCCTCACGAGCGACAAGACCACCTTCCAGATGGAGCTGCTGGGAGACTATTCGCACCGTGAGCTCAAGCAATTCTGCAAAGATCTCCGTATCCCGTCAACGGGATTAAACACCAAAGAGGACTTTCAACAAGCTCTAACAGCCTGGGTGGAGACCGGAGCCCAACCTCCAGCACCGACAGAAGCCGATGGAGAGGGAGCACCACTGATCGAAACCCACGCCCCAGAGCAAGAAAGAGCAGAGTCCCCGACGCGGACTCACAGCACGGAGAGAGGTCTATCTCGAGAAGAGATGACCGACCGAGAACGCAACCGAAGCCACGAGCTAGAACTAGCCCGTTTAAAGATGGAGGTAGAACTCAAGCTGGCCGAGAAAAAGCTAGCCATCGAGCAGCTGCGACTGCAAGGAGAACTGGAGGAGAAGAAACTCCAACGAGAACATGACGGAAAGAAGCTCCAGCTGGAGCACGAGCGCAGCGTATTGGAAATAGAACTCAAGGCCCGGAACGAAGGCAACAAAACAGCAGCGACCCGAAAGTTTATTCCCCCAGTGGAACCCAAGGTCCACATCCCCAAGGATGTGGTCAAAGAATATTATAAAAACTATGACATCCAGCAATGGTTCAAGGCCTACGAGGTAGCTATGACCTCCCACCGAGTTCCGCAGAAAGATTGGGGAGCCGGGCTGTGGGGTCGATTCCTGAGTGAGGGGAGAGACACCCTACTCGACCTACCGTCTGCCGAACAGACCTCCTACAGCCGCTTGAAAGAGGCCCTCCTCACAAGGTACGGGCTCACCCCAGAAATGTACCGCCAACGCTTCCGAGAATGCAGGAAGATCCCCGGCACCACGTGGGTAGAATATGTCAATTTCTACAGCCGGGCCCTGGAAGGGTGGATCAAGGGCAGCAAAGTATCCACCTTCGAGGGGCTCATCGACCTCATTGCCTACGAACATTTGTCCCTGAATTGCTTTGTGGAACTCCGACAGCACCTCCTGGACAGCAAGTTGGCTGACCCCCGGAAACTGGCCGTCGAGGCCGATCGCTGGGTGAGCACCAGAGTCCCCCGGGGGCCCGGGGGAGATTCTGGCCGAAATGAACAGGGATCGTCCCGCCAGAGGGGAGGGGGGAATCAGAATAGACAGAGGGGTTCCCAGGTAGGGTCCCCGCGTAGTCCCCCCAGAAACCAGCCCGGCACCCGCCTCCCACAGCGCGCGCAGGGTTTCCCCCAGCTAAGCCAGGGCCCCAAGTCAGCCAAGCCTGCTACCATTGCCAGAAACCCGGGCACTATGCCAATGACCCCCGCTGCCCCTTGTTCGAGAAGCCTGCCACTGCAGGGCTCCCAGTGCGCCACATTACCTCAGTAGCTCTAGAAGAGGAGGGGGAGGAAGAGTTCGAGGGAGCAGACCCCGCAGCTATGATGTTAGTCTCCCTGGGTGATAGGGAGATGGTCCCCGGAGCTCCCCTACCCGACAACACAGAGAAATACCGACAGCAGGTGACTGTCAATGGCCATCACATAGGGGCGCTCCGAGACACTGGGGCCAGTATCACCGCCGTCAAGAGGCACCTAGTCACCGAAGCCCAGATTGTTCCCCACATCTCCTGCAGGGTGATCGCAGCTGATAACTCCGTCCGCACCTGCCGGATAGCTCAAGTCCCGTTCGAATGGGGGGGCGTCTCTGGAGAGTTACGAGTGGCAGTCCGCTCCGACATGCCTGTGGACTGCCTGCTCGGCAACGATCTAGAGAGCTCCCCATGGCAGCGGGTTGAGAAAAGGACCCACTTAGAGATGGTGGGCCTACCCGAGTGGGCCTGTGTGAGTACCCGGTCGATGACCGCCCGAAGGACCACCCCCAAAGGGGCGACCTTAGAGGCGGCACCGGCGACCCCCGAGGACCCCGAGGTCCCTGAATCCTTTGAGACCCCTGAGCTGTTCCCCAGGGAGAGCTTCCCCCCCGACGCAGGTCCCCTCGGCCCTGGTGTCGAACCGACCCCGAGCTTGGACGACCTTCCTGAGCTGGCCCAATGGCGCCAGGAAGGGGGACCGTCCTGAGAAGAATTCTGCCTAAAGCAGACAGCCTGTCCATCCTTGGTGGGGCCGCGGCAGCAGGCCGCCGCCCAGGCCGCCGGTGACCAGTCTGGCTCCCACTTTGTCTATTGGGAAAACGGCCTCTTATACAGCGAGCAAAAGTCCGCCTAACTAGGGTCAGGCCGAGTGCTGGTGGTCCCCCTACGCTTCTGCGGCTTTCTCCTGAACCTGGCCCATGACGTGCCCCTGGCGGGACACTTGGGACAAGACAAAACGTACCAGCGCCTGGTCACCCACTTCTACTGGCCGGGCATGCGCTCCGATGTGGAGGCCCACTGTAAGTCCTGCCCCACTTGTCAGTCCAGCGAAAAGAGCGGAGGGAAGCGCAAGGATCCTCTCCAACCCTTCCCCGTGGTCAGTACCCCCTTTGAGAGGGTGGGAATCGACATTGTGGGCCCCCTCAACCCCCGGACCTCCTTGGGGCACCGCTTTATCCTTGTCTTGGTGGACCATGCCACCCGATACCCCGAAGCCATTCCCCTCCGAACGGTGACCGCCCCCGTAGTGGGGCGGGCCCTCATGGCCATCTTCTCCCGGGTGGGATTCCCTCGAGAAGTCGTCAGCGACTGAGGGACCAACTTCATCTCGAAATACATGAAGTCCCTTTGGCAACAATGTGGGGTGACGTACAAGTTCACCACCCCATATCACCCCCAGGGTAACGGTCTGGTGGAACGCTTCACCCGGACCCTCAAAGGAATGATCATGGGACTCGAAGAGCCCCTGAGGCGTAAGTGGGACGTCCTCCTTCCCTGTCTCCTCTTCGCATACCGTGAAGTCCCCCAGAAGTCCCTGGGGTTCAGCCCCTTCGAGCTGCTCTACGGGCACCCCGTCCGGGGACCCCTCACCCTGGTCAAGGAAGGGTGGGAGACGGCGGCCCCAGAGCCCCCTCCCGATGTGTTTCGATACATTTTGGCCCTCCGGAACCAGACGAGGAAGTTCCGAGAGCTGGCCGAGGCAAACCTCGAGGCCAGCCAAGAAGAAATGAAACGGTGGTATGACCAATATGCCACTCTGGTCGAGTTTTAGCCCGGACAGCGGGTCTGGGTGATGGCCCGCGTGGAGCCCTGTGCCCTGCAAGACAAGTGGACAGGGCCCTTCAAGGTGGTAGAACGCAAGAGTCAGGTGACTTATCTCATCGACGTGGAGTCCCCCCAGAACCCTTTGCGGGTCCTTCACGTAAACCGCCTCAAACCCCACTTCGCCCGATCCGAGTTGAGCTTACTCCTCGCCACGGACGATGGGGAAGAAGAAGAAACGGAGCCTCTCCCCGATCTCCTGTCCACAAAAGAAAAAGATGGCTCCGTAGAGGGGGTGAGTCTCTCCTCCGCCCTCTCTCCCGAGCAGCGCGAGGACTGTCGCCAGTTACTGGGACAATTCTCGGACCTTTTCTCCCTCACCCCCGGCATCACCAACTGGTGCGTCCACGACGTGGACACCGGGGACAGCCCACCGGTACGGCACAGAGCCTACCGCGTCCCTGACCGAGTCCGGGCCTGCATCAAGGCCGAGGTATCGAAGATGTTAGCTCTCGGGGTGGTCGAAGCCTCTGACAGCCCATGGGCTAGCCCCGTGGTCCTGGCTCCGAAGGCAGCCGCCCCCGGTGCTGTTCCCGAGCTGAGGTTCTGCGTTGACTACCGCGGGCTCAACGCAGTCACCAGAACCGATGCTCATCCCATCCCCCGAGCCGACGAGCTTATCGATCGCCTCGGGGCTGCTCGTTTCCTTAGCACATTCGACCTGACCAGTGGGTACTGGCAGATCGCCCTCACCGAGGGAGCAAAGGAAAGATCCGCTTTCTCCACCCCGGATGGTCACTACCATTTCCGGGTGATGCCCTTCGGAATGAAGGACGCCCCCGCCACCTTCCAGCGACTGGTGAACCAGGTCCTGGCGGGGTTGGAAGAGTTCAGCGCTGCGTATCTGGACGATATCGCAGTCTACAGTTCCCACTGGCCTGAGCACCTCCAGCACCTCTGGGCGGTGCTGACCGCCCTGAGGAGGGCGGGTCTCACCATTAAGGCAAGCAAGTGCCAGATCGGACAAGGGTCCGTAATCTACCTCGGGCACCAGGTCGGAAGCGGCCTCGTAGCCCCTCTCCAGCCCAAGATCGATGCCATCGTGGCCTGGGAGGCCCCCACGACCCAGACGGAAGTGCAGGCGTTTCTAGGGCTCACGGGGTACTACCGCCGGTTCATCAAGAGTTACGGCAGCATCGTAGCCCCCCTCACGGAGTTAACCTCCAAAAACCAGCCGAAGAAAGTCGGCTGAACCTCCGCCTGCCAAGAGGCGTTCGAAACGTTGAAAGACGCCATGTGCACCGCCCCCATCCTACAGGCCCCCGACTACTCACGAGAGTTTGTAGTCCAGACGGACGCGTCCGAGCATGGCATCGGAGCTGTCCTGTCCCAGGTGAACGAGAACGGCCTAGACCAACCAGTGGCATTCATTAGCCGGAGGCTACTCCCTCGAGAACAAAGGTGGAGCACAATCGAGCGGGAGGCCTTTGCGGTGGTTTGGGCCCTGAAGAAGCTGAGGCCCTACCTTTTCGGTACTCACTTCCGGGTTCAGACCGACCACCGACCTCTCCGGTGGCTAATGCAGATGAGAGGGGAGAACCCCAAATTGCTGCGCTGGTCCATCTCCCTCCAGGGGATGGACTTCACTGTTGAACACCGGCCTGGCTCTGACCACGCCAACGCAGACGGCCTGTCCTGATTCTTCCGCCTCAGCGAAGAAAACCCCCAAGAGGATGGGTAGTTCTCCCCGCCTTCAGCTGGGGGGGACGCGTGTTGGATCAGGCCTCGTGGCGTGGTTCGCCTCTGTCCATCCACACCCTGTGAGTGTAGGCCTGTGCCCCGAGTCCCCTGCGCAGCCTCCCCGTTAGTGTAGCCTGCACCCCGAGCCTGGTCGTCCTACTCCAGTTAAACCTAGATCCCCCTAGAACCTCGACCAGGCCTGCCTTTCCCGCTCCACGCCCGGCTCCGAGCGCCTAACCTTGCATGCCCCACAAGGCCCGGACGCCATCTTCCCTTCCCGACATCCCTGTCTCCCTGGGCCGAGCGTGACCCCGGCCCCAGCGAAACCCAGACTCCAAAGGCGCGCCAGTCCCGGCTGGGGGGTAAAGGGCTCCCCGAGTGAGATAAGCCAGGGAGTTTCGATGGCACCTCCGGCCTCCCCTGAGGGGCTGGTTTCTGTCACACCTTTGGCCCTCCCCTGTGGGCCAGTTTCGATCACCCCTCTGGCCTCCCCGATTGCTGGCTCCAGACCCGCTGGGCGTCTGGGAATTCCCGGACCCATCTTTCAAAGGGATCAAAGAGCCAACCGCCGGACCTCACCAATGACCAGCCCCCCTGGGCAGGAGACCTCTGCCTGCGAGGGTCCGGAGATCAAAGAGCCAAAGGACTATAACTGGGCCCGCCCGACAACTAGTGGGCAGTTGTATCTTGGACCTAAAGCCCTGCTGATCTGATCACGGCTGACCCTAAGAAGACTCATCCTGAACCTCTGAGCCCTGCTGACGCTGTCGCGGCTCAAGCTGAACTTGTAACCATCAGAGCCCTGCTGACGCTGTCGCGGCTCAAGCTGAACCTGCAACCATCGGAGCCCTGCTGACGCTGTCGCGGCTCAAGCTGAACTTGCAACCATCGGAGCCCTGCTGACGCTGTCGCGGCTCAAGCTGAACTTGCAACCATCGGAGCCCTGCTGACGCTGTCGCGGCTCGACCTCTAAGACCATCGGAGCCCTGCTGACGCTGTCGCGGCTCAAGCTGAACTTGCAACCATCGGAGCCCTGCTGACGCTGTCGCGGCTCGACCTCTAAGACCATCGGAGCCCTGCTGATGCTGTCGCGGCTCAAGCTGAACCTGCAACCATCGGAGCCCTGCTGACGCTGTCGCGGCTCAAGCTGAACTTGCAACCATCGGAGCCCTGCTGACGCTGTCGCGGCTCGACCTCTAAGACCATCGGAGCCCTGCTGACGCTGTCGCGGCTCTCACGAACCTCTCCAGATCGAGCCCTGCTGACCTCGTCGCGGCTCGAGGAGTACTCTGGTCCGGCTGGACCATCGAGACCACCATCACGACCGAGCCGACTCGACGGAGGCGAGGCAGCCAGTACGACCATCATCCCGTACCCCCCCCGGCTCGAGAATTGAGAGCTGTGCATAGGGTACGCCGCGTACTGACCCAGAGACTAAAAGACTGTCCCGCTTCCCCCTTCCCGAATCCTCCAAGACTTTGTGGTCCCTTGACCACTGTGTATACAAGAGTACTTCCTTCGTTATTTGCTATATAAAGAACTTGTTACTAGAATCCAACGGTGTGGTGTCTGATCGTAGTGTGGTGTGAGCTCAGTGTGTACGATCCTAGACCCAAAGTCCTCCCCGGTGGGGACCTCCCAATCAAGACTCGGCAAGTTCTGTGGGAGAGGTGGATCTTGGGGTGACCGGGTGAGCACAACCTGGCCCTCGGAGATCGCCCCTTCCAACAGGGCTCTTATCTGGGAATGGCCCTGGAGTCACTAAAAATCAAGGAGGTCTGGAACAGCCATTCGGAACGAACAACTTTCAACAAAGTTTGCAAGTTAAATGCAAAGTCACTATCCTTTCTAGAAGACAAAGGGATTTTAGCCAAACGCCGCCACGCTTGGTCTGTAATCAATTCATATAAAAGATTAAAACCACAACTTTACCTTGATGCTCATTTTCGGCTATCGTTGAAAATAAAATGTATGGCATATAGAATGGGTGATCATTGCTCCAAAGATCTAATACCAACTTGGAAAAGCAATCAGCAAGAAAAGACATGCCGCCTGTGTGGGTATCATTCAGAAAGTTTGCATCACTTAATGTGCACGTGCGAGACAGTAAAAAACGAAAGAAGACATTTGTTGAAATCAATCTTAAACGTTTTAAGAATCCGCACTTGTAGGCAGGCGGTCACTAACTGGTTGGATGCATCATCGAACATCCTTATATGCCGCGGAGTAAAATTTATGACTCTGGTAGAGACTTTACTCCTGAAAAGCGAGACAGATTAAAACCGGGGCATTCTTCTTTTTTACTTGTAAATTTTAAGAAACATATTTTTACCATGTTTTATATTGTTGTTTATTTTACTACATGTACACTTTTAAGGTTGTGATAAACCAAATAAAGTAAACTTTGAACTCTGAACTCTGAACTCTCTCTCGGTGCTACCTCGGCATATTTATTTTTATGTTACTTATTTTATATACTACGAGCCAGGGCCGATCTTGGCAGGGTGGGCTAGGGGGGCGTAATTTTGTTTGCTGTAGTCTGAAGGAATAGGCAAGGTGTTATGTGTGTGTGTGGGGTGTGTGCGTGGGTGGAGGGGTAAATTTGTGTGTGTGTTTGGGCAAGACAGCGAGGGTTGTTCATTGAGTCTAAGTGCATGCTGTGGTGGTTTATGAGTCTTTTTGTAATACTGTGTGAGTGGATTGCGCATGAAGCGGTGGGGTGTAATGTTTTTGTGGGCGTATGTGTTGGAAGCAAAAGTGTTTTTGGAGTAGTCAGGAGCAGGTTGGGGCGTGCGTGAGTGTGTGGATAGGTGTATGCGTGCATTGCTTGTCTGAGGCGGCTGTAAGTGTGCCCTTGTGTGCACTTTTGCTCATGTGTGTTTCTGCAATGTGGCCAGACCCGGACTCAAGTGAGTGTTTTGACAGTGAGATGATTTTTTTTAGCATGTGTGCTTTTGTGTGTGTGTATGTGTGGGAGTGCGTTGTATTCCTTGCACAGGGAGGGCAGATCACTTGGTGATGGGAGACAGTTATCAAAACAAACAAATATAAGAAATGGACTTAAACAGGGCTGTGTACTCTCGCCAAGCCTATTCAATGTGTATCTAGCAGATTTAAATAGTTATCTACTACATGCAAATGGGCACCCACCGAAACTGGCAAATGAAGCAATCCAGTTTCTGCAATATGCAGATGACATTGTGGTCCTAAGCCACACACCCATTGGGTTACAAAGGGTCATAGACAAATTAACAGAGTACCTCGACATAGTAGGTTTGGAACTTAACAACAAAAAAACAAAGGTCGTGAGACTGGCGGGCCCGAGTAAAGGCTCCTTCAAATGGTATGCAAAGAATATCCAAATTGAGGAAACAGCAACATATAAATATTTGGGTATCAAATTATGCAGAAACATGTCAATGGTAGAGCAAAAAAGAGATATCTCAGCAAAAGCACAATCATTGACCTTCGCCTATAAATTACTCCAAAAGCAACTTCAATGCCCCTCATATGGCCATCTTCTAAAGGTCATGGCAGCTCAACTGCTACCCACATTGTCTTATGGGCTAGAAATATGGCATGGGAAAGAAATCGACATCCTAAATAAATTACAGATTAGAGTAAATAAATCCGTATTTAATCTTTTTAATGGATCGTCTCCAGCACAAATACGCCTGGAATTCGGTTTACAAAATCAAGTCTACCAGAGGAAAGCAATCTTTGCAAAATGGTGCTGGAAACTCAGAGCATCAGAAACAGGAACACTAAACATCCTTTGCTGGCTGAAAATTAAGAAACAATTCAAAGAAAAAGAACCAAACACTTGGTGCTTGTTGGACCCGGCCTTGTGGCGTGGTTCGCCTCTGTCCCTCCACACCCTGTGAGCGTAGGCCTGTGCCCCGAGTCCCCTGCGCAGCCTCCCAGTTAGTGTAGCCTGCACCCCGAGCCTGGTCGTCCTACTCCAGTTAAACCTAGATCCCCCTAGAACCTCGACCAGGCCTGCCTTTCCCGCTCCACGCCCGGCTCCGAGCGCCTAACCTTGCATGCCCCACAAGGCCCGGACGCCATCTTCCCTTCCCGACATCCCTGTCTCCCTGGGCCGAGCGTGACCCCGGCCCCAGCGAAACCCAGACTCCAAAGGCGCGCCAGTCCCGGCTGGGGGGTAAAGGGCTCCCCGAGTGAGATAAGCCAGGGAGTTTCGATGGCACCTCCGGCCTCCCCTGAGGGGCTGGTTTCTGTCACACCTTTGGCCCTCCCCTGTGGGCCAGTTTCAATCACCCCTCTGGCCTCCCGAGTGCTGGCTCCAGACCCGCTGGGCATCTGGGAATTCCCACACCCATCTTTCAAAGGGATCAAAGAGCCAACCGCCGGACCTCACCAATGACCAGCCCCCCCGGGCAGGAGACCTCTGCCTGCGAGGGTCCGGAGATCAAAGAGCCAAAGGACTATAACTGGGCCCGCCCGACAACTAGCCGGCAGTTGTATCTTGGACCTAAAGCCCTGCTGATCTGATCGCGGCTGCCCCTATAAGACTCATCCTGAACCTCTGAGCCCTGCTGACGCTGTCGCGGCTCAAGCTGAACTTGTAACCATCAGAGCCCTGCTGACGCTGTCGCGGCTCAAGCTGAACCTGCAACCATCGGAGCCCTGCTGACGCTGTCGCGGCTCAAGCTGAACTTGCAACCATCGGAGCCCTGCTGACGCTGTCGCGGCTCAAGCTGAACTTGCAACCACCGGAACCCTGCTGACGCTGTCACGGGTCAAGCTGAACTTGCAACCATCGGAGCCCTGCTGACGCTGTCGCGGCTCGACCTCTAAGACCATCGGAGCCCTGCTGACGCTGTCGCGGCTCAAGCTGAACTTGCAACCATCGGAGCCCTGCTGACGCTGTCGCGGCTCGACCTCTAAGACCATCGGAGCCCTGCTGACGCTGTCGCGGCTCAAGCTGAACCTGCAACCATCGGAGCCCTGCTGACGCTGTCGCGGCTCAAGCTGAACTTGCAACCATCGGAGCCCTGCTGACGCTGTCGCGGCTCGACCTCTAAGACCATCGGAGCCCTGCTGATGCTGTCGCGGCTCTCACGAACCTCTCCAGATCGAGCCCTGCTGACCTCGTCGCGGCTCGAGGAGTACTCTGGTCCGGCTGGACCATCGAGACCACCATCACGACCGAGCCGACTCGACGGAGGTGAGGCAGCCAGTACGACCATCATCCCGTACCCCCCCCCGGCTCGAGGATTGAGAGCTGTGCCTAGGGTACGCCGCGTACTGACCCAGAGACTAAAAGACTGTCCCGCTTCCCCCTTCCCGAATCCTCCAAGACTTTGTGGTCCCTTGACCACTGTGTACACAAGAGTGCTTCCTTCGTTATTTGCTATATAAAGAACTTGTTACTAGAATCCAACGGTGTGGTGTCTGTTCGTAGTGTGGTGTGAGCTCAGTGTGTACGATCCTCGACCCGAAGTCCTCCCCGGTGGGGACCTCCCAATCAAGACTCGGCAAGTTCTGTGGGAGAGGTGGATCTTGGGGTGACTGGGTGAGCACAACCTGGCCCTCGGAGATCGCCCCTTCCAACATTGGTGGCAGCGTCGCGATAAGAACCTACGTCTAGGGATCGTACAGCACTGACACACTACCCGAACGAAGAGCAACCATGAGCCTCACGAGCGACAAGACCACCTTCCAGATGGAGCTGCTGGGAGACTATTCGCACCGTGAGCTCAAGCAATTCTGCAAAGATCTCCGTATCCCGTCAACGGGATTAAACACCAAAGAGGACTTTCAACAAGCTCTAACAGCCTGGGTGGAGACCGGAGCCCAACCTCCAGCACCGACAGAAGCCGATGGAGAGGGAGCACCACTGATCGAAACCCATGCCCCAGAGCAAGAAAGAGCAGAGTCCCCGACGCGGACTCACAGCACGGAGAGAGGTCTATCTCGAGAAGAGATGACCGACCGAGAACGCAACCGAAGCCACGAGCTAGAACTAGCCCGTTTAAAGATGGAGGTAGAACTCAAGCTGGCCGAGAAAAAGCTAGCCATCGAGCAGCTGCGGCTGCAAGGAGAACTGGAGGAGAAGAAACTCCAACGAGAACATGACGGAAAGAAGCTCCAGCTGGAGCACGAGCGCAGCGTATTGGAAATAGAACTCAAGGCCCGGAACGAAGGCAACAAAACAGCAGCGACCCGAGAGTTTATTCCCCCAGTGGAACCCAAGGTCCACATCCCCAAGGATGTGGTCAAAGAATATTATAAAAACTATGACATCCAGCAATGGTTCAAGGCCTACGAGGTAGCTATGACCTCCCACCGAGTTCCGCAGAAAGATTGGGGAGCCGGGCTGTGGGGTCGATTCCTGAGTGAGGGGAGAGACACCCTACTCGACCTACCGTCTGCCGAACAGACCTCCTACAGCCACATGAAAGAGGCCCTCCTCACAAGGTACGGGCTCACCCCAGAAATGTACCGCCAACGCTTCCGAGAATGCAGGAAGATCCCCGGCACCACGTGGGTAGAATATGTCAATTTCTACAGCCGGGCCCTGGAAGGGTGGATCAAGGGCAGCAAAGTATCCACCTTCGAGGGGCTCATCGACCTCATTGCCTACGAACATTTGTCCCTGAATTGCTTTGTGGAACTCCGACAGCACCTCCTGGACAGCAAGTTGGCTGACCCCCGGAAACTGGCCGTCGAGGCCGATCGCTGGGTGAGCACCAGAGTCCCCCGGGGGCCCGGGGGAGATTCTGGCCGAAATGAACAGGGATCGTCCCGCCAGAGGGGAGGGGGGAATCAGAATAGACAGAGGGGTTCCCAGGTAGGGTCCCCGCGTAGTCCCCCCAGAAACCAGCCCGGCACCCGCCTCCCACAGCGCGCGCAGGGTTTCCCCCAGCTAAGCCAGGGCCCCAAGTCAGCCAAGCCTGCTACCATTGCCAGAAACCCGGGCACTATGCCAATGACCCCCGCTGCCCCTTGTTCGAGAAGCCTGCCGCTGCAGGGCTCCCAGTGCGCCACATTACCTCAGTAGCTCTAGAAGAGGAGGGGGAGGAAGAGTTCGAGGGAGCAGACCCCGCAGCTATGATGTTAGTCTCCCTGGGTGATAGGGAGATGGTCCCCGGAGCTCCCCTACCCGACAACACAGAGAAATACCGACAGCAGGTGACTGTCAATGGCCATCACATAGGGGCGCTCCGAGACACTGGGGCCAGTATCACCGCCGTCAAGAGGCACCTAGTCACCGAAGCCCAGATTGTTCCCCACATCTCCTGCAGGGTGATCGCAGCTGATAACTCCGTCCGCACCTGCCGGATAGCTCAAGTCCCGTTCGAATGGGGGGGCGTCTCTGGAGAGTTACGAGTGGCAGTCCGCTCCGACATGCCTGTGGACTGCCTGCTCGGCAACGATCTAGAGAGCTCCCCATGGCAGCAGGTTGAGAAAAGGACCCACTTAGAGATGGTGGGCCTACCCGAGTGGGCCTGTGTGAGTACCCGGTCGATGACCGCCCGAAGGACCACCCCCAAAGGGGCGACCTTAGAGGCGGCACCGGCGACCCCCGAGGACCCCGAGGTCCCTGAATCCTTTGAGACCCCTGAGCTGTTCCCCAGGGAGAGCTTCCCCCCCGACGCAGGTCCCCTCGGCCCTGGTGTCGAACCGACCCCGAGCTTGGACGACCTTCCTGAGCTGGCCCAATGGCGCCAGGAAGGGGGACCGTCCTGAGAAGAATTCTGCCTAGAGCAGACAGCCTGTCCATCCTTGGTGGGGCCGCGGCAGCAGGCCGCCGCCCAGGCCGCCGGTGACCAGTCTGGCTCCCACTTTGTCTATTGGGAAAACGGCCTCTTATACAGCGAGCAAAAGTCCGCCGAACTAGGGTCAGGCCGAGTGCTGGTGGTCCCCCTACGCTTCCGCGGCTTTCTCCTGAACCTGGCCCATGACGTGCCCCTGGCGGGACACTTGGGACAAGACAAAACGTACCAGCGCCTGGTCACCCACTTCTACTGGCCGGGCATGCGCTCCGATGTGGAGGCCCACTGTAAGTCCTGCCCCACTTGTCAGTCCAGCGAAAAGAGCGGAGGGAAGCGCAAGGATCCTCTCCAACCCTTCCCCGTGGTCAGTACCCCCTTTGAGAGGGTGGGAATCGACATTGTGGGCCCCCTCAACCCCCGGACCTCCTTGGGGCACCGCTTTATCCTTGTCTTGGTGGACCATGCCACCCGATACCCCGAAGCCATTCCCCTCCGAACGGTGACCGCCCCCGTAGTGGGGCGGGCCCTCATGGCCATCTTCTCCCGGGTGGGATTCCCTCGAGAAGTCGTCAGCGACTGAGGGACCAACTTCATCTCGAAATACATGAAGTCCCTTTGGCAACAATGTGGGGTGACGTACAAGTTCACCACCCCATATCACCCCCAGGGTAACGGTCTGGTGGAACGCTTCAACCGGACCCTCAAAGGAATGATCATGGGACTCGAAGAGCCCCTGAGGCGTAAGTGGGACGTCCTCCTTCCCTGTCTCCTCTTCGCATACCGCGAAGTCCCCCAGAAGTCCCTGGGGTTCAGCCCCTTCGAGCTGCTCTACGGGCACCCTGTCCGGGGACCCCTCACCCTGGTCAAGGAAGGGTGGGAGACGGCGGCCCCAGAGCCCCCTCCCGATGTGTTTCGATACATTTTGGCCCTCTGGAACCAGACGAGGAAGTTCCGAGAGCTGGCCGAGGCAAACCTCGAGGCCGGCCAAGAAGAAATGAAACGGTGGTATGACCAATATGCCACTCTGGTCGAGTTTTAGCCCGGACAGCGTGTCTGGGTGATGGCCCGCGTGGAGCCCTGTGCCCTGCAAGACAAGTGGACAGGGCCCTTCAAGGTGGTAGAACGCAAGAGTCAGGTGACTTATCTCATCGACGTGGAGTCCCCCCAGACCCCCTTGCGGGTCCTTCACGTAAACCACCTCAAACCCCACTTCGCCCGATCAGAGTTGAGCTTACTCCTCACCACGGACGATGGGGAAGAAGAAGAAACGGAGCCTCTCCCCGATCTCCTGTCCATAAAAGAAAAAGATGGCTCCGTAGAGGGGGTGAGTCTCTCCTCCGCCCTCTCTCCCGAGCAGCGCGAGGACTGTCGCCAGTTACTGGGACAATTCTCTGACCTTTTCTCCCTCACCCCCGGCGTCACCAACTGGTGCCTCCACGACGTGGACACCGGGGACAGCCCACCGGTACGGCACAGAGCCTACCGCGTCCCTGACCGAGTCCGGGCCTGCATCAAGGCCGAGGTATCGAAGATGTTAGCTCTCGGGGTGGTCGAAGCCTCTGACAGCCCATGGGCTAGCCCCGTGGTCCTGGTTCCGAAGGCAGCCGCCCCCGGTGCTGTTCCCGAGCTGAGGTTCTGCGTTGACTACCGCGGGCTCAACGCAGTCACCAGAACCGATTCTCATCCCATCCCCCGAGCCGACGAGCTTATCGATCGCCTCGGGGCTGCTCGTTTCCTTAGCACATTCGACCTGACCAGTGGGTACTGGCAGATCGCCCTCACCGAGGGAGCAAAGGAAAGATCCGCTTTCTCCACCCCGGATGGTCACTACCATTTCCGGGTGATGCCCTTCGGAATGAAGGACGCCCCCGCCACCTTCCAGCGACTGGTGAACCAGGTCCTGGCGGGGTTGGAAGAGTTCAGCGCTGCGTATCTGGACGATATCGCAGTCTACAGTTCCCACTGGCCTGAGCACCTCCAGCACCTCTGGGCGGTGCTGACCGCCCTGAGGAGGGCGGGTCTCACCATTAAGGCAAGCAAGTGCCAGATCGGACAAGGGTCCGTAATCTACCTCGGGCACCAGGTCGGAAGCGGCCTCGTAGCCCCCCTCCAGCCCAAGATCGATGCCATCGTGGCCTGGGAGGCCCCCATGACCCAGACGGAAGTGCAGGCATTTCTAGGGCTCACGGGGTACTACCGCCGGTTCATCAAGAGTTACGGCAGCATCGTAGCCCCCCTCACGGAGTTAACCTCCAAAAACCAGCCAAAGAAAGTCGGCTGGACCTCCGCCTGCCAAGAGGCGTTCGAAACGTTGAAAGACGCCATGTGCACCGCCCCCATCCTACAGGCCCCCGACTACTCACGAGAGTTTGTAGTCCAGACGGACGCGTCCGAGCATGGCATCGGAGCTGTCCTGTCCCAGGTGAACGAGAACGGCCTAGACCAACCAGTGGCATTCATTAGCCGGAGGCTACTCCCTCGAGAACAAAGGTGGAGCACAATCGAGCGGGAGGCCTTTGCGGTGGTTTGGGCCCTGAAGAAGCTGAGGCCCTACCTTTTCGGTACTCACTTCCGGGTCCAGACCGACCACCGACCTCTCCGGTGGCTAATGCAGATGAGAGGGGAGAACTCCAAATTGCTGCGCTGGTCCATCTCCCTCCAGGGGATGGACTTCACTGTTGAACACCGGCCTGGCTCTGACCACACCAACGCAGACGGCCTGTCCAGATTCTTCCGCCTCAGCGAAGAAAACCCCCAAGAGGATGGGTAGTTCTCCCCGCCTTCAGCTGGGGGGGACGCGTGTTGGACCAGGCCTCGTGGCGTGGTTCGCCTCTGTCCATCCACACCCTGTGAGCGTAGGCCTGTGCCCCGAGTCCCCTGCGCAGCCTCCCCGTTAGTGTAGCCTGCACCCCGAGCCTGGTCGTCCTACTCCAGTTAAACCTAGATCCCCCTAGAACCTCGACCAGGCCTGCCTTTCCCGCTCCACGCCCGGCTCCGAGCGCCTAACCTTGCATGCCCCACAAGGCCCGGACGCCATCTTCCCTTCCCGACATCCCTGTCTCCCTGGGCCGAGCGTGACCCCGGCCCCAGCGAAACCCAGACTCCAAAGGCGCGCCAGTCCCGGCTGGGGGGTAAAGGGCTCCCCGAGTGAGATAAGCCAGGGAGTTTCGATGGCACCTCCGGCCTCCCCTGAGGGGCTGGTTTCTGTCACACCTTTGGCCCTCCCCTGTGGGCCAGTTTCGATCACCCCTCTGGCCTCCCCGATTGCTGGCTCCAGACCCGCTGGGCGTCTGGGAATTCCCGGACCCATCTTTCAAAGGGATCAAAGAGCCAACCGCCGGACCTCACCAATGACCAGCCCCCCTGGGCAGGAGACCTCTGCCTGCGAGTGTCAGGAGATCAAAGAGCCAAAGGACTATAACTGGGCCCGCCCGACAACTAGCGGGCAGTTGTATCTTGGACCTAAAGCCCTGCTGATCTGATCACGGCTGACCCTAAGAAGACTCATCCTGAACCTCTGAGCCCTGCTGACGCTGTCGCGGCTCAAGCTGAACTTGTAACCATCAGAGCCCTGCTGACGCTGTCGCGGCTCAAGCTGAACCTGCAACCATCGGAGCCCTGCTGACGCTGTCGCGGCTCAAGCTGAACTTGCAACCATCGGAGCCCTGCTGACGCTGTCGCGGCTCAAGCTGAACTTGCAACCATCGGAGCCCTGCTGACGCTGTCGCGGCTCAAGCTGAACTTGCAACCATCGGAGCCCTGCTGACGCTGTCGCGGCTCGACCTCTAAGACCATCGGAGCCCTGCTGACGCTGTCGCGGCTCAAGCTGAACTTGCAACCATCGGAGCCCTGCTGTCGCGGCTCGACCTCTAAGACCATCGGAGCCCTGCTGATGCTGTCGCGGCTCAAGCTGAACCTGCAACCATCGGAGCCCTGCTGACGCTGTCGCGGCTCAAGCTGAACTTGCAACCATCGGAGCCCTGCTGACGCTGTCGCGGCTCGACCTCTAAGACCATCGGAGCCCTGCTGACGCTGTCGCGGTTCTCACGAACCTCTCCAGATCGAGCCCTGCTGACCTCGTCGCGGCTCGAGGAGTACTCTGGTCCGGCTGGACCATCGAGACCACCATCACGACCGAGCCGACTCGACGGAGGTGAGGCAGCCAGTACGACCATCATCCCGTACCCCCCCCGGCTCGAGGATTGAGAGCTGTGCATAGGGTACGCCGCGTACTGACCCAGAGACTAAAAGACTGTCCCGCTTCCCCCTTCCCGAATCCTCCAAGACTTTGTGGTCCCTTGACCACTGTGTATACAAGAGTACTTCCTTCGTTATTTGCTATATAAAGAACTTGTTACTAGAATCCAACGGTGTGGTGTCTGATCGTAGTGTGGTGTGAGCTCAGTGTGTACGATCCTAGACCCAAAGTCCTCCCCGGTGGGGACCTCCCAATCAAGACTCGGCAAGTTCTGTGGGAGAGGTGGATCTTGGGGTGACCGGGTGAGCACAACCTGGCCCTCGGAGATCGCCCCTTCCAACAGGGCTCTTATCTGGGAATGGCCCTGGAGTCACTAAAAATCAAGGAGGTCTGGAACAGCCATTCGGAACGAACAACTTTCAACAAAGTTTGCAAGTTAAATGCAAAGTCACTATCCTTTCTAGAAGACAAAGGGATTTTAGCCAAACGCCGCCACGCTTGGTCTGTAATCAATTCATATAAAAGATTAAAACCACAACTTTACCTTGATGCTCATTTTCGGCTATCGTTGAAAATAAAATTTATGGCATATAGAATGGGTGATCATTGCTCCAAAGATCTAATACCAACTTGGAAAAGCAATCAGCAAGAAAAGACACGCCGCCTGTGTGGGTATCATTCAGAAAGTTTGCATCACTTAATGTGCACGTGCGAGACAGTAAAAAACGAAAGAAGACATTTGTTGAAATCAATCTTAAACGTTTTAAGAATCCGCTCTTGTAGGCAGGCGGTCACTAACTGGTTGGATGCATCATCGAACATCCTTATATGCCGCGGAGTAAAATTTATGACTCTGGTAGAGACTTTACTCCTGAAAAGCGAGACAGATTAAAACCGGGGCATTCTTCTTTTTTACTTGTAAATTTTAAGAAACATATTTTTACCATGTTTTATATTGTTGTTTATTTTACTACATGTACACTTTTAAGGTTGTGATAAACCAAATAAAGTAAACTTTGAACTCTGAACTCTGAACTCTCTCTCGGTGCTGCCTCGGCATATTTATTTTTATGTTACTTATTTTATATACTACGAGCCAGGGCCGATCTTGGCAGGGTGGGCTAGGGGGGCGTAATTTTGTTTGCTGTAGTCTGAAGGAATAGGCAAGGTGTTATGTGTGTGTGTGGGGTGTGTGCGTGGGTGGAGGGGTAAATTTGTGTGTGTGTTTGGGCAAGACAGCGAGGGTTGTTCATTGAGTCTAAGTGCATGCTGTGGTGGTTTATGAGTCTTTTTGTAATACTGTGTGAGTGGATTGCGCATGAAGCGGTGGGGTGTAATGTTTTTGTGGGCGTATGTGTTGGAAGCAAAAGTGTTTTTGGAGTAGTCAGGAGCAGGTTGGGGCGTGCGTGAGTGTGTGGATAGGTGTATGCGTGCATTGCTTGTCTGAGGCGGCTGTAAGTGTGCCCTTGTGTGCACTTTTGCTCATGTGTGTTTCTGCAATGTGGCCAGACCCGGACTCAAGTGAGTGTTTTGACAGTGAGATGATTTTTTTTAGCATGTGTGCTTTTGTGTGTGTGTATGTGTGGGAGTGCGTTGTATTCCTTGCACAGGGAGGGCAGATAACGTCGCTGTGTGTGCATGGGACTGTTTTCCCTGGCCGCGTTGTTCAAGTAGGGGCAGTGGCTCTTTTTTTTTTTACCCTAGTCTGGCCGTGCTATCATCGGCCAGCCTTCATGACCAGGCCATGCTTTCCCTCCGCACGAGACCTGTGTGCATGACATCACAGCATTAGTATGTGTTTTCCAGCTGTCTCTGTGCACTTCCCACAAGTGTTTCAGGAGGATGTGGAGCGCTGCGCATCGCCCTGGCTCCAATGATGACCGTGTGTGCCCCTTGAAGTAATTGTGCCCGTGTGTGTGTGTGAGCTTTCCGTGTGAAGCAGAAGTAGCACTATGTTACTTGGTAAATTAACTTATATACAACCCACTCCCTGCTGGTAACCCTCCCAGGTGCCCTCCGGGCAGCCCTCTCTCTCCCATGTTCAGCACACAGCCCCGGCCACACCCTCCCTCCAGCATTCAACCATTCATCCGCAGGCTGGAGCTTCAACACTGTCCCTCCCCTTGGAGCACACCCTTTTCACTTCCAGCGCCCATCTTTTCCTAGGAGCTCTCTTTCTGCCTATTATCAACAAGCATTGGCATAGCCAATAGGTCTCGCCTTTGGGACCTTGTAAGTAAAATAAAAACCTGAAGTATAAGAATTCACATTTACTTATACTTCGTATGTAGGATGCACTAAATGTAAACTTGAAGTCTTACACTTCAAATTTTTTTTTTACTTACAAGGTCCCAAAGGCGAGACCATTGCTTGTTTTCCAACGAATGGTTAATTTCTGTTGCTGTGTATCTAACAAACAACTCTTTATTCGTCAATCTTACTAGTCTTTCTTGAAGCGAAGAAATGCTTGTTCATGTCTCCTAGTTCTAAAAGAACCTTAAAGCTCAAGGAAAGGAAAGAACATTGAAAGTATTACATTCCTTTACCTCCCGCAGTAATCTTTTTGTTTTGTCTTAACTGTTAGAAACTTGCATGGCAAGACTATATCTAATAGATTGAAACTGTCCGCATTCTTGTGGTGACGCTAGTTATGCTTTTTTCAGAAATCCAATCTGTTAGCCATCCACTTTCTTTCTACCATTGAAGCGTACCTCAGGTAACAGGGCACATCTCTTATACGTTCATGTCAACAGAAAGCCTCTTGCCAAATTGCTGAAAACAGCAATCAGAATTTTCTTACCCCCAGAATACGCATTTAATGTACAGAACAGCATAAAAGCACAACCAGAAATTGTCATTTAAATAACAAGCATTTGCAATGCAATAGGTCTTGCATTTGCGAGAGTTTAAGCTATTGGCATGGTAAATGACTATGGGCTAGATGTAGGTAAATGATATTTACTGATTCATAAATACCGAATTTTACCGATTCGGTATTTATGAATCGGTAAATATTGAGGGGGGAGATGTAGGTATTTCCAGATGTGGAAATACCGAATCGTTAAAATTCGGTATTTACCGATTCAGTAAATACCGATTCGGTATTTCCTATTGATTCCTATGGGCTGTGAAGCCCATAGGAATCATCGGTAAATACCGATTCCAGCAAGGGTGCAGGGGGTGTCACTTTGACACCCTCTGGCACCCCAAAAATAGGCATGTGCGCCATGTGGCACACAGACATGCCCTAAGGGCATGTCTGTGTCTCACATGGCACAGGTGTGCATGCACACATGTGCATGCACACCTGGATTCGGTATTTTACCACCCAATTGGATTGGGGGGTAAAATACCGATTCTTAAAGCCCTGTGGCACTCTGACATGTGCCAGCTACATCTGCATTTACAGAATCGGTATTTTACCGAGTCTGTATTTACCGATTCGGTAATTTTACCGAATCGGTAAATACAGAATCGGTAAAATACCGATTCTGTAAATGCATGCCCTACATCTGAAAACCCTAATACCGGTCGGAAACGGCCAAAATCGTCCGTTTCCGACTGGTATTAGGGCTCCTACATCTCGCCCTTAGTCTTTTATTTATCTGTTTTGATAATTAACACATAAATACAATGCCAATAGCTCAAACTCTTGCGAGACCTATTTCACTTTAAAGAAGCGGTTGCCATTTTTCCGGGCTGCATGGAAAGTGAAAGTACGCATGCGCGCTGAATGCTGCAGGAAATCAAATTGTGCCTGCAGTAGGAGAAACTCAGTAAAAAAAATAGTGCTTACAGGCTAAATAAGACACACTGTGTAACAACAGAAGTAAAAGGACGAGTCCTCATGGGAGATTACAATGAAGACAAGGCGGAACTAAGGAGGGACTAACAAGCCTATTAACGAATCAGAAGACAGCATTTACAGAGGACAATGACACAAGCAAATGGAAAATACGGGAAAAAGTGGGTGGGGCTTCAAGTCTATACTTGAATACAGCATGCCTCGCAGAGTAGCGCATGCGCTGCCCAGACTCAACCTAAAAAGCAGAATGTTCTTAGCTGGCCTGGTCATCGTTCTCCACGCTTGGACCTCTCTTGCAACATCCCTCACCTCCTTCATGCTCAAGTAGCTCAGAGATGGATACTATTAAGCTGCAAACTAATGCTTATTGGGTGAATCAGAGTGCAGAAACTTTTCACAGAGGAATCAGGAGCAGTTCATTTATGTTTTAGAGTTTTATGATTCCTACACTTCATGGATACTTGATAATACTTTTATATACAGTGGGAGGAATGGTAAAGGTTCAGTGCTCATGGCTCAGGGAATGGGAGCCCAGGGCAACAAATAGGCACATTAACAAGCCATGTCCAGTTTGGATGTTGGAATAAATAGGAGAGGTGGGATAATGGGGGAGGTTAGATGTAGAAGAAGTTTAGGGAAGGCTATGGTGGGATCAAATAGGCCTCTACATTATCAATGGTAGGAGTACAGCTGTGACATCTTCCATTGCCGTAGTTCAATCAAATGCTTCCTTGAATAGCTTAATACCTTCAATCTTTCCAAGACTGAGGTAGTTTGATTGGGCTCGTAAGACTAGACTGAGGGAATTCCATAGCGTTAGGCCTTACACACCGAAGTTTCCATCCCCATGCATTGTTTGACAGATGTCCCGAAACTTAGCTGATTCTAGGTCTTTGGATGTGACGTAATGAGGAACCGGCCCTAACAAGTAATCTGAGCTAGAACGCAAGCGCAGAGGGCAGAAGACATGGAGCCTATTCCTGGATGACAACATAAGCACATCATTTGACTTCAGCACAGGCTTGATGCAGCCTCTTTTTCAGCTTTGCACTCTTTGCAGCATGTCTGTCAGTGCTATGGGGAGACCTGTGTACACCACATATACTAATCCAGTCTGTCCATTACTTGGAGTTAGAAATGGGGTCTCTAGTTGACAATGGTTTGCACCCTGTCCAAGTAGGGACCCTCACTCTAGTCAGGGTAAGGGAGTCACACAGCTAATATAAACCCTGCTCACTGCCTTATCTCAGAGGCAATGTGTAAAGTATTTGTATACATACACAGTAACACAGTGAAAACACTACAAAATAAGTCCACACCAGTTTAGAAAAATAGTCAATATTTATGTGAATAAAGCAAGACCAAAATGACAAAATAAATAAACATACACAAGTGGAAATATCACTTAAAAAGTATTAAGCAAGTCTAGTCCATATAAATCAATAGATGCATTAGTTTTTACACAAAGTACCCCAGATGCGTCAAAAACGGTGGAAGGTGCAGGGGAAGTGAGGCGCTCAAAAAGCAAAGCGATGTGTCGGTTGGTTCCTTACTGGCAGGGGAGGTGATGTGTCGGTACCTTACTGCTAGGCAGGGGAGGTGATGCGTCAGTTCCATACTGGCAGGGGCGGAGATGCGTCGGTTTCCGGACAAGCGGCCTCGGTTCCTTTTTGCAGTGCTGTGTTGATGAAGAATCGGCCTCAAGGGATGATGCAACAAAAATCCAGATGAGCTGTATCGATGTGACAGCAGAGATGCAGGCACTGCTTTTTTATTTCACAGCAGCAAAGTAGGCACTGTATTGATTCCTCAGCCACTAAGCAAGCGCTGCGTCGGAGTCAGAGTGGATGTCACGGACGTCAGTGACATGGGGCTCAAGACTCACTCTTCGTTGACTCCTTTGACATGCTGTGACAGCGAGCTGGGCCCTGCGGTGAAAGCCGTGATTGATGCATCAAGTGGGAACCATGGTTCGGGGCAGGCAACGGTGATACGTCGATCTTTTCCAGCTGTGCATTGAGAAAGCAGACAGTGGGAGTCAAGGTATGGACTTTCTTCCTAAGATCATCAGGTTACACTTCCAAGGGCACAGGAACTGGATTTGGCACAACTTAGCAAGACAGGACTCTCAGCAGAAGTGCCCAGGCACTGACAGGTGAAGTCTTTGAAGTCCCTGGGATTTCTTAACAGGAGGCAAACACACACACGCCCATGGAGAACCTTGGAAACAGGATGTAGAAAGCACAGTCCAGTCTTTTCACTCCCATGACAGAAGCAGCAAGCAGCAAGCCAGCACAACAAATCAACAGGCAGAGTATCAGTCCGTCCTATAGTATCCAGCTCTTCTTCCTAGCAGATTCTTGGGTGTCAGAAGGCAGATCTTGTTGTGTCCTGAGGCGGAAAGCCGGGACCGTTGCACTCTATTTTAAAAATACTTGTGTTCTGATTTACTCTGTTTTAAAATCACTTTGTACTCCTACCTGGGCACTTCAGAGCGGCACTCGGCACGGGCAGCAGACCCTAGCGCTACCACGCTGCCTTGATCCTCTCCTACGCCCCTAACGAACTCGGCACCGTGAGGACGGTGGCCACGCCCCCTTTAGGCCATGCCCCCATCCAGCGACCAGCTTAAAACGCTGACTACTAGCGTCTGGCGCGCAGATCTTGTTGTGTCCTGAGGCGGAAGCCGGGACTGTTGCACTCTATTTTAAAAATACTTGTGTTCTG
This sequence comes from Lissotriton helveticus, assembly GCF_964261635.1. Classification (NCBI taxonomy): domain Eukaryota; kingdom Metazoa; phylum Chordata; class Amphibia; order Caudata; family Salamandridae; genus Lissotriton; species Lissotriton helveticus. The sequence goes on along the minus strand of NC_136061.1, from coordinate 1,324,725,900 downwards.
ATTTACTCTGTTTTAAAATCAATTTGTACTCCTACCTGGGCACTTCAGAGCGGCACTCGGCACGGGCAGCAGACCCTAGCGCTACCACGCTGCCTTGATCCTCTCCTACGCCCCTAACGAACTCGGCACCGCGAGGACGGTGGCCACGCCCCCTTTAGGCCACGCCCCCATCCAGCGACCAGCTTAAAACGCTGACTACTAGCGTCTGGCGCGCAGATCTTGTTGTGTCCTGAGGCGGAAAGCCGGGACTGTTGCACTCTATTTTAAAAATACTTGTGTTCTGATTTACTCTGTTTTAAAATCACTTTGTACTCCTACCTGGGCACTTCAGAGCGGCACTCGGCACGGGCAGCAGACCCTAGCGCTACCATGCTGCCTTGATCCTCTCCTACGCCCCTAATGAACTCGGCACCGTGAGGACGGTGGCCACGCCCCCTTTAGGCCACGCCCCCATCCAGCGACCAGCTTAAAACGCTGACTACTAGCATCTGGCGCGCAGATCTTGTTGTGTCCTGAGGCGGAAAGCCGGGACTGTTGCACTCTATTTTAAAAATACTTGTGTTCTGATTTACTCTGTTTTAAAATCAATTTGTACTCCTACCTGGGCACTTCAGAGCGGCACTCGGCACGGGCAGCAGACCCTAGCGCTACCACGCTGCCTTGATCCTCTCCTACGCCCCTAACGAACTCGGCACCGCGAGGACGGTGGCCACGCCCCCTTTAGGCCACGCCCCCATCCAGCGACCAGCTTAAAACGCTGACTACTAGCGTCTGGCGCGCAGATCTTGTTGTGTCCTGAGGCGGGAAGCCGGGACTGTTGCACTCTATTTTAAAAATACTTGTGTTCTGATTTACTCTGTTTTAAAATCACTTTGTACTCCTACCTGGGCACTTCAGAGCGGCACTCGGCACGGGCAGCAGACCCTAGCGCTACCACGCTGCCTTGATCCTCTCCTACGCCCCTAACGAACTCGGGACCGCGAGGACGGTGGCCACGCCCCCTTTAGGACACGCCCCCAGGTCGTTCCCACCAGCAACCAGCTATAAAATGTGCCTGGCCAGGAAGCGCAGCGGGAGCGCCTAAGGCAAGCCCGTCTGCACCCGTCCGCGCTCGAACGGGCTCAGGGACAGACCCTATGCCGGGCTCAGACACCAAGAGGGTGAGCTACTCGCGTCGTGCCCTTCTAAGTCTTAGACCTACAAAGAACACACTGTGTAATGATGTACACGACTCAGATGGACCTTTTATAAATTGCGTACTCTGCCACCCAGTACACTTACAACTCACCCAGGTACCGACCTCACACTCTGGCCTGAAACTAGCAGAATTGAACTGTAGGTCGCTCCCCATGCACGCCCTGCTTATCAACCACCTGCTCGTGGACCATGAGCTAGACAACCTGTTCATCACGGAAACGTGGCTCACTATACACTCGGACTCGGATGTGGTTTTAGCCCTGCCCCTAGGTTTCCTCATCCAGTCCCAATTACGTCCCTCTGGCAGAGGAGGCGGACTGGCCATCCTGCACAGAGATCACTTCTCTTGCAGAATCAGCGATGCTCACATCATGGACTCAGAGAGCTGCCATTTTACCATCCAGCTGGCCCCGACAACCTCACTGGCAGGCCTCCTGGTGTATCGCCCCCCCGGACATTCTGGTCCCTTTGCTAGCGCCCTACTAGAATCTATATCAGCACTGGCCCATTCTACACCTAACTTCACTGTGCTAGGGGACCTCAATATTCACTTTGATGATCCCCTAGACACAGGGGCTGCTGACCTGATTCTAGACCTGGCTGCCTATGGTCTCCAACTGGCCAATACTGGAGCCACCCACATCAAAGGCCACCTGCTAGACCCAGTTTTTACCAATGTCCACACCCTCCAGGCCAAATCTTCTTGCCCCCTCCCCTGGACGGACCACTTTCTGGTCCCTCTTTTCTGGCCAGGAGAATTTAGGAAGCCTCATAAGCCTGTCACGTATACCCGGGACAGGGCATGGTCCAGACTCTCAACAGAGGACTGGGCCAGAGCCCTGGAATCAACGACCCCCGCTCCCTCAGGGGATCCTGTCGTAGCGGACAGCAATTTCAGGAAGTGGATCTCCAACTCTCTCGATTCTATCCTCCCTACAAAAACCCGCGAAGACAAAAGCGGAAAAACAGGGTCAGCCCCCTATTTCAGCGTGGAACTCAGAACCCTCCGCAAGGAATGTAAAAAAGCGGAGCGACTGTGGAGGAAGGACTGGCTCCATTCTAGTAAGGACTCCTACCGAAGGACGGTGAGAGCATACAAATCTGCTCTGAAACTTACTAAAGCCTCTTATTATGATGATAGGATAAAAAATGCCACCAACTCTGAGTGAGAATCCTATCTCATTGCAAAAGAACTCCTAAAAATACCACAACCCCCTTCACTAAACAGGACCCCACCGGACAGAAGCAATGAACTTGCAAAATATTTCGACTCTAAAGTCTCCCACATCCTAGCTTCACTCCCGCAGCCTAGCCAGCTAGCCTTCAGGGACAACGCTGCGCCTGACACCTGTCCAGGAGGTGCCCCTCGCCCACAGCTGACCGCTTTTAGGGCGGTCTCATTGGACAAGGTTGGAAAGACTCTGGCCAAGGTGAAAAGTGGCTCCCCGTGTGACCCTGTTCCCATGAGGTTCCTGAAGGCAGTTGCCCCTGCGATCGTGTCCCCAATCATGGAGTTGATCAACACCTCGCTGTCCCAAGGCTCCGTCCCTCCTAGTTGGAAGGGGGCGGTAGTTAAAGCCCTTCTAAAAAAAAAACAACTGGACCCCACTGATCTGGCCAACTACAGACCGATCTTGCTCCTCCCGGGCATCAGCAAAATGGCCGAAAAACTGGTCAACGTCCAGCTGTCCCAGTTCCTGGGATCTAATAACCTGCTGCGTCGGTCCCAAACTGGGTTCCGTCCTGGCCAAGGCACGGACACTGCCCTCCTCGCCGTCATCGAGGAAGCAAGGTGCATTTTAGATTCAGGGGGGTCAGTGGCAGTGATCCTCCTGGACCTTAGTGCAGCCTTTGACACGGTGAACCACCGTGTCTTGCTTCACCGGCTGGCCAGGGCGGGACTCGGGGGCACCGCGTTGGCCTGGATAGAGTCATTTCTGTCGGGCCGCTCGTTTCAGGTCTGGGATGGCAACTCCCGCTCTGATTCTCTGCCTTTGACTAGTGGGGTGCCCCAGGGGTCCTCACTTAGTCCCACCCTTTTTAACGCCTATATGGCTCCTCTAGAGGACATAGTTGCCCCCTTTGGCATCAAGACTGTGAGCTATGCGGACGGCACGCAATTGGTCGTCTCGCTCTCACACCTTGACCATTGCCCAGACAATCTCTTGCACTGCCTCCAGGAAATCCATCTCTGGATGTGCGAGTCCTCACTCAAACTCAACGGGTCTAAAACTGAAGTTATGCTGATGGGCAAGAAATGGTCAGCAATCCCATCATCTGTTTGGCCCGATGCTATGGGTGAGGTGCCTGCCCCGAAGAAGGAAATCAAGAGTTTGGGGGTCTGGCTCGAACCGGACTTGTCTATGAAAACCCAGGCAACTAAAACAGCGGGAACCTGCTTCAGACTTATGCGATCAGTCCGTAAGATCCTTCCGCTGCTTCCTCCCCCATCAAGGAAACTCCTGGTTCAAGGACTGATCCTTGCACGATTGGACTACAGCAATGCCGTCTATTTGGGAGCCCCCGAAGCTACTCTGGGCAAACTACAACGAACCCAAAATGCGGCTGCCCGGATGCTAATGAGTCTTCCCTCTAGAGCCTCTGCCAGACCAGCGCTTAAGGCTCTCCACTGGTTGCCAGTGCGAGAGAGGATCGAGTTTAAGGCAATGTGCATCGCCCACAAACTCCTCAATGGACAAGGCCCTTCCATTCTGAGAGATATGATTACCCCGTACAAAGCCTCGAGATCCCTGCGCTCGGACAATGAGCGACTGGCTAATGTCCCTAAATTCAGGAGGGTACGCACTGGAGGTCGACGCTTTTCAGTAAAAGCATCCTCACGATGGAACTCGCTCCCCCGCTGTCTGCGGTTGGAACCCTGCTACTTACGCTTCCGCAAACAGCTAAAAACCCTTCATTTTCCCAAATAAGCCCTTCCCTCCTTTGGCCAATGCAAGCTCTTACAGCGCGGGGATGCCTCCGGGTCACCAGGCGCTTTACAAATCGTTAAATAAATAAATAAATAAATACTTATACTTCTTTCTAATAGGCAAGATTCAAAGGAACTTTGTTGTATTTCACAATAGCCTGCCCTTCCATCACCTGGCCCTAGACACAGTACAGGGGAGTGGAGACAGCTCTGTGAGAGGACTGGCACAGCCCTATTCAGGTGTCAATTACAACTCCTCCCACCACTCCAACTCAGGAAGGCCCATCAGCCTTATGATAGCCCATTAGGATATGGACGCCACACCTCAGCTCCCTTTGTGTGACTGTCTTGAGTGAATGCACAAAAGCCCAACTGTCAGCCAACCCAGACGTAGATTCTACAGACTGGCAGAGTCACAGAATGGTTAAGCAAGAAAATGCCCACTTTCGAAAAGTGCCATTTTCAAACACGCAATTTAAAGGTTAACTTCACCAAAAGATGTGTTTTTAAATTGTTAGTTCGAAGACCCCAAACTCCAAAACTCCAAATCTCCATCTGTTCCCAATGGGAAATTACACTTAAAGGATATTTCAAGGCAATTCCCATGTAACCCTATGGGAGAGATAGCCCTTGTAATAGTGAAAAACAAAATTAGAAGTATTTCACTATTAGGACATGTACAGAACACCAGTACATGTCCTACCTCTTAAACTTAAATACACTGCACCCTGCCCATGGGGCTGCCTGGGCCTATCTTAGGAATTACTTACATATAGTAAAAGGGAAAGTCTGGGCCTGGCAAGTGGGTGCACTTGCCAGGTCGAAATGGCAGTTCAAAACTACACACACAGACACTGCAGTGGCAGGTGTGAGACGTGTTTGCAAGGATACTCATGTGGGTGGAACAATCAGTGCTGTAGGCCCACCTGTGACACTTGATTTGCAGTCCCTGGGCACACCTGCTGCACTTTACCAGGGACTTACTAGTAAATTAAATATGCCAATCATGGATAAACCAATCACCAATACATTTTGACAGAGAGCATATACCCTTTAGCACTGGTCAGCAGTGGTAAAGTGCCCAGAGTCCTAAACCCAACAAGACAGGTCAGAAAAAATAGGATGAAGCAGGCAAAACATTTTGGGATAACCCTGCAAAAACGCCAGGTAAGAACAGCTTAATAGTAAACTCTTTGACAACTGAGTGGAATTGAAGGGCGAAAATAAGCCCTTCAGATAGAATGCCCAGGTTTCAGACTTTTTAAGTTCGGACCAGGGCTATACCAGGAGTGTAACAAGGGAGCTGGGACACACACACATTTGGTTTGGTAATACCAGTTAAGGCCACCCAGGATTAAGATCTCTGTTTTCACCCCATCAAAGGAGAGGACATGCTCCCTCAGCTGATGGCAGATGTGATCCAGGCAGCTGTTGACGTCTCCCCCAGAATTGTAATTTTCTAGTCAAGTCCGGATTTGCACTTCAATAGTATATTGTCATTGGGAAACAAACACTGGCTGGAATAGAATGAGGTGGGACGAGACTACTTGATTTCTGAGCACTGCTCCTCCCTCAGAGTGGCAAGGGCAGGATTACCCTGGTGTTGACCGAATAAATAAACTGCTGGAGATCTGCGAACAAATGATCAGCTCTTGAATCATTTACCATCTCTCGTTTTCTTGCTAGGTTAAGTGCCAGCATCACCATGTAATCACAACATTTTCCATGCAAATGTATGTGTTTCACACACCAGCTTTTTGTAGATTGCACGAAGTCTTCATAGATGCTGTATGAAATACGTGATTCCTATTAACCATTGAAAACGCAGCCTGCAACACAGCGTGTCTTTCTTAGAAGCAAGAAATAAGGTGTAATTACTTGCTGTTTAACCCTTTGGCCTTGAAAAAGCAATCTGGTATTGAATACATTGATTTTTGTGGTGCAAGATACTTAAATAAAAACATGTCATCCAGTTGGTTTTGGGCGTTCAAAAAAAAGTATTCATCCACGAGGTACATCTTCAGACTTGAGCCACGGTGTGGCTGTGGTGGGCAAAAAGCTATAATAACATCGTGACTGTGGAGAATGAAAAATGAACCACTCCCAGAGAAACAGATCCATGCGAAAAAAGTTATTTAACAACTTAAACCCAATCCTACCTATAAGCAACCTTTTCAACTTCATGCAGTTCAACTTTTGGCCAGCAGATTTGACAGTGCTAACTTTCTTTCAAGCATGTTGCAAGCAGTGTCATCGGAGACCGCTATAACTTTCTATCCATTGTACCTTTCGCTGTGTTTACTCTACTGCCCGAAATACAGTTAAACAGAACACAGAAGCAGGGAAATATTTGACTCTCGGTACGCAGTATGTCGTCGTCCAATGTCCTCCTACCGTTCTGACTTTTCTCTTAGTATTCGTGCAATCCAGCGCAGCACCATTATACACCACTACCTGAGCATTTAACGAAAACCTCTATTCACCCCTTCTTCTGATCTCTGACCCATTTCACTGTTTCAAGATCTGTGAAGCCCTTCAAATGTGAATGCTTCACATGGAAGATGAGCTTGTCCATCCTCAGAGTAGGAATGCACGTAGTACGTAAAGATATGGAAAAGAACAGAAATCCTTTCTATTCTGTCCCATTCAGCACTTATACAGTGCATAGCTCCCCTTAGGCATCCCAGTGCTGATAGTGCGGCATAGACCCATTGGAGGATTTGGAGAGGATTTCATTTAAATCTGTCTGTATGGCCCATACCAGGTGGACCACTGAGGATTTCAAGATTCTCCCAGGGAGATAAGGAGATAGTAAAGTACGGGAGATCGAAGGCCCTTTATCAAGGAGTGCCCTATGGGCCATACAGACAGATTTAAATGTGATCCTTTCGGCCACCGGAAGCCTATGTTTCTGACTACCCAATTAATCGAAAACTCATTTAGTGGAAACCATAATTAGCACAGTTTGGTTGAAAGTAAGGAAACAAATAAGAACAACTAATACAAATATTAATTAAAAGAATAGACAACTGATTGTAAAAGGAGCATAAAACTGTGGACTAGGGGAACATCGTTTTAATGTTGACATTTGGACATATATGTTGTGTGTGAACCGGCAATCGTGTAATAACAGTGACAACACAATGTCCCCCTTTTCCACGGGATCTACATATGGGTACAATTTGTACAGTATTGTTACTGGTACACCATTATGATGGTCGTAACAGTTTTAAATATGTTTGTCATTTTCTCTATGGTATAGTGTGTCAGCAAGATGTTATTTGTTATATGTTATATATCATATATACATATTTTAATGTGCTATTTACAGGTCTGAGGAAGTTCAGTTTTGCTAAATGAAACATGTTGGCTGTAACCTTGGCTGTTTTTATGAAAAGATTAAGAAAATGTCAATAAAGGTAATAATCAATACACAAAAGGAATTCTGGACTCTTTCGTGGACGCACCTTCTGTAGTCTATGTGTACGTGATTCTGTTCAGCAGCGGTTGATTCCTTGAATGGAGTGCACCACTTTTTAATTGTGCGGAACTGTGTGGGAAGTGCAGTTCCAGGCGTATACCGTTGCATTTGTTGATCATATACAGTTTGGTTGAAAGTAAGGGGGAAAAAAAAGAATGACTTACAAAAGTATTATTTAAAAAAATAGAAAACTGATTATAAAAGGAGCATAAAATTGTGGACTAGAGGAACATCGTTTTAATGTTTTAGTAGGAACAGAGTAAAGGAAACAAAGTTAGAGGAAGGTAGGGTTGGGAAGTGCTAAAAGTACTAATGATTTTAAAGAAGTCCTCTTCACAAAACAAGAGGCGCAATGGGAAAGATGAAAATAAACTAGTGTAAAAACAGCAGGTAAAATGGGGTTCTAGCACAAACAAATAGGGAGAGTGAAGAGAACGAGAATGGAGATAGAAGGAACATCTGAGGAAAATATAGCAGTGGAAAGAGGGAAGAGAAGTTTGGGAGTTACCCCACACATCAGCAAAAGTGGAACGTCATGTCACCCATGGACAGGACTTGTGAAAGAAAGGGGTGAAGTGGAACAGCAACTAGTCATACCTTGCCCAAATAAACATTTGAGAGTGCCCATTTTCAAGATTAAGGGCATTTACAACTTTAAATCTCAAATAAAGGGCATGTTCAAAACTGTCATTTTATTGATTGGTTTCTACTGCCCTTCATCTAAAAAAAACACTGGTTAAGTGGAGAAGTGTGGCTCACTGGTTAGAGGAGGCAGACCGTGAAGCAGAGGTCAGACCCGGGACCAGGGTTCAATTCCTGACGCGGCAGGGTCCTGAGCCCAAAAATGTCCACGGACTAGATAATTCTCGCTTCGGTGCCTACTCGAACCACTGGTTCACACTCTGCAACTCTGGGCAATAGCTTGCTTAATCTCCACTATGCCCCCCCCCCGTGGCGGGATGCCTGGCTTTCACCTTGGGGATGCCCACTATGGGTTATCTCACAGGGAAAAGCCAGGACAGGTTCCCAAAGCAAGCACCTTGAGACCTTGCGGTGATAAGGCGCTATATAAGAACCTTTGACATTGACATTGACATTAAGCATTTTAGTGAATATGTTTCTCAGAATGGTGATAGAAGATCAATGCTAGGTATTGAGACAGAGTCAAAAGGTACAATACAAACAGTAATATGAAACAATGAAACAGTGAAAAAACATAACATGAAATGTTTTCGTTATGATTCATAGTAAGGTTGAATAGGTAGTGTAACTGATAAAAAGTTGGAAACTTTAGAATGGATGACTACAGTTAGGTCAGTTTCGACTAGAAGCTGCATGTTCCATTTACTGCCACTATGGACAAATACTGGTGATAGCGTGAAACTGCTCATCATAGAAATATTTCAGTGGGTTCCCTCAGTGGATTGCAGTCTCATAAGGTCCCGGTTATTTCGAACCTGGGTCATGTGTGTTCTCCCACAGGTTAGAGCAGTCCAAATTGGCAAGCTGTACTCAGATTTTCAGATATAACTTTAGGCACCGTCAAGGGTGCAACTCCGAGGACAGGGCATTCATAGCAGGGTGTCCATTGCATCCTAGAAAAGACAACATATGTATCCTTTTCTTATCCACCTGCATGATCATGTAGCCGTGACTAAGTCTACTTCACCTGACCAAATCATGTTCTTTAGAGCTCCTCTTTCAGTCAATGCAGGCTCTGGATGCCAGGGCTCTGGGATGAAGGGCATCTGTAAGGGATGTGTATCTCCAGGCTCTGTGGTATTTTCGAGAAAGCCTGCAGTCATCAAACTGGAGGAAGTTGTCAATGATGCTCAGCGCAAAGCAACATTTTCAGTATAATTTTCTAGGGAAGGATGTTGAGGTTTGGTCAGATAATAGACTATTGCTTATGACAACAGGCTGTATGGTAACCACAGGAGGTCCTTGACCATAGTGGGATTTCAGCTGGGATGATGGTCAAAAAAGAATATATGATGTTTCAACGCAACCAATTACAATGCATGCCTTTACAACACGGTTTTAACATGGCAACTATCATTACAAAGCATGATTTTACAACGCATGCCATTACAATGCATTTTTAGAACTGCCATTGCAATGCATACTATTACAACGCATACCATTACAATGCATAATACTTTTGGGGCAACAGTGGGGTAAGTGTTGGATAGTGTAAGGGTAAAAATGACCATTCCCACTCCAGTGAATGCAACAGTAGGGTAAGTGTTGGATAGTGTAAGGGTAAAAATCACTATTCCCACTAAAGAGAGTGCAACAGTAGGGTAAGTGTTGGATAGTGTAGCGGTCAAAATACTATCCCCATGTACCTCAAAACTCATACCCACCCTAAAACAAAAAAATACCCATTACTTACTTTGTAATGCGTTGTAGTGACGTGTTGTAATGGCATGCAATGTAAAGGCGGTTGCGTTGTAATAGCTGTGTTGTAAAGGTAGTGCGTTGTAATGATTGTGTTGTAATGGTTGTTTCCCCATCAGAAAACTATCTCCTATTCATGGGGGATGTTCATAAGTGACACAACTAGTCTGACCGCTTCAGTAGAGTACTTACTAGCTAGCTACAGATGTCACTGTAGCCTTAGGTGTTTGGAAAATATGCAAAAGGTATGTACTCAATTTCAGAGAATGCTTTCCTTCTCACTTTCTGCACTGGGTTCCATGACTAAGCAACATGGACAATGCATGCATTGACCCATTACAGGCTTACAGAAAGTTTGTAAGCTTTTCTACCAACCTGAGTAATTTCTAGGTAGTTGGACGGGATCAGACCTAAACTGGTGACTTTTATTTTGGTGGTTCCATTTTGGATAAGTAGGTCATGGGTTCTGTTTCTTCAGGCCCTTCCTGTCCTTGCGGGATAGAAGCCCTAACCATGTTAGTTTTAAAGTTAAGAACATGACCAATGACAGCGTTACCAGACCACCATGGTTCAGCCATTTAACGTTTAAGATTTGTGTCCAAACTCAAATCTGATGCAAGGAACTGGACCCCTTTCAGAAACGGTGTTGGTCGCATGGAATTTTACCATTGTCAATAAGCATTCAAATAGTCCTTAATTTATTTATTGAGGTTTCTCTTTTGAATTGTTCATCTCGACCCTCTGACCTTCGTAGGCATCAACGAAGGCTTTCTGAAAACTTTGAATTATGGTGAGCTGTTGGTGGATGATCCCCCACTGGGTCTTTGCCCCCTCAGAAGCATCGTCTTCTTATATTAAGGGCATTACAAGCTCACAATTTTGAACTTTACCTCATCGCGAAGTTAACCTTTTGTTAGCAGTCACGTTAATTCAGTGAATTGGAGAGCTAGGAGCCCTTCCATGTAGGAACACCTTCCTGGATATTTTTTTATAATATAGAGTTGTCCTTTGTCTGGATCTCTGGGTCGAATCAAAGATGGCTTGATATTTTCATGGGTCTCAGGAAATCCTTCTGCCATCCTTTTTTGTTCACAGACCTTGGTGGAGAAGCATTGCTGGCATTCTTTAGACGTTTGGCATGTCAGAATCACTGAGTATCTAACATGATGTCACCAAGTGAATTTCCAACACAATTTCCCTGCTATTCTTTTTGACTATGTCGCCCTTGTCTCTTTGGATTCGGGGCCATTTACTATAGGTATAGTGGCGTTATGGACTGAGAGGGAGGGGGTTCTGCTTCCTGACATTTTCAGAGCTGATAACTGGCCCTCACTGAATACCCGTCTTTCCCCTATCTTTAAAAATATGAAGTGGGAATGCTTGCTTTGTTGGCGTCAGTATTACTCAATCGATATCCACCTAGTTATTTGCATTTCTGCTAATAAATGATCACTTGTTTTGCGGCATATGCAGCTCTTTATTATTTATTGGTAATCATAGTTACATTATTACATATCCACCCAGGCACCATTGGTTGTTTGGCCTTCGGAGTCGGCTTGGGCAGATTAGGAGGATACTGGGGATGCCATCACTTTTATGGCACTGAGTTACGGATGGGAGTGGCTTGCATTCTTAGCATGCTTTTGGAAGTTCCTAACTCCGAAGTTCACTTTATTAGTAATTGTCACTCATAACACAATAGGCGTTTCTATAAATAATGTATTTTATTTGGATTTCAAAGACACTTTCAGCGGTTAGGTAAAGCCCTCCCGTGATAAATTCTTATATACTAGTTTCTGTAATTTAGAAGTGTATCTAAAGTGCTTTCTATTAGGATGATTACCGCAACTAAACGAACACAAATACAAGCAGTATTTACTTTACTTCACAATAATTCAAATCATGGATGGAGTTGCCTTTCTGAATGCACTTGTACACACCAGTGAGGGTGTATATCAGACCTAGACTGTAGGTGCTCGGCAAATTGAATCAGCTTAGAATATCTCTGATGCCGAGTCAGACTTTTTCTTCTCCCCTTGAGATTGTTGTAACAGTTGTCTAGAAAAAAGAATCACACTCTGGATCTTTGGAAATGTCTTCAAGCACACCTGCTTAAAGAGGGTTAGAAAATGTAGGTCGGTGTCGCCCACCAGCTGCTTGCAGGTAAAGCTTTATGTAGGGAATCATATCCCACTAGTTAGCTGACAGTCAGAGTTTCAGTACTTGCTATGAAGTTCAACCGAAATAACCGAACCCAAGTTTAGAGCGAAAACTTTCCAAGAACTTTGGTATAAAGAAATAGTAGGAACATTTGTACTTCGTCTAACAGAGATGACTCTGCCAACACTAAAACAGTCTTGATTCCAAAAGGACGTTCCATGGTCTGTGAGTACAGTCAAAGAAAAATTCACAGAAGGCTGGATGAACTCCGGAGAATTCTTGCAAATGCTCAAAAATGTAAACATAAAGGAGGACACAATGTCACAAACGATTGAAGAAAGGTGCAGCGCCATCATCGAGTGGCAGGGCCCAACCATTTATGAGATGAACTAAGAGGGAAGCATCTGGGGAAAGAGACTCGGGGTCTGCAGTGCAGGCCATGGCAAGGAAAGAGCACGAGACTGTCCCGGCTGAAGGAGGAGGAGGAAGAGCAGGGCACGTGACAAGACATTTAAAAAATTTTTTGTGAATAGTGTTGTGTCTACAAAGCCAATTCCACACATATTAGATACAGAGATCATGAAATACATAGAGTTAGAATACACCTATGCAGCACATACATTTCCACAGCAGCATATACAACTTATAGGTAGTCGCAGGGTCTTTTTTCGTTGGGGAGAGCACAGCTCGTCATACCAGTGATAACCCATCACAGCATTCCCATGCACAGGAGTGGTGGCTCCTGCTGTGTATGCCTATCAGAAGAGGGGTCTAGGGCAGCAGTCTTCAATCTGTGGGGCGCAACCCCCAGGAGGCCGTTGAGTCCTGGGAAGGGGGTCCTCATTCCCAGGCCTGACTTCTGCCTGGAATGCAAAATGTGCTTTTCCTTTTGGACAAAGGCCGGGACCCTTCATTCCGATCGTTAAAATGCTTTAGCTGAAGTTAATTGACTCTCATGTGCAGTAAAACCAAGAGGCCTGGTAAAACTATCCTTCAAGTAAGTGTTCATGCCAGGGTGCCTGCTTGCCTGAACGACATGCAAATCTGCGCTAGGAGTTTATTTGCAAATGTAAGGGTGCTTGGGAGTGGTTCTGGCTTTAATTGCTTGAATCACTCCAAGCATTGTGATGGCAAAGATTTTTTTTTTTTGCATGGTGGTGCAAAGAGTTAACAACTGGGCTGTGTAGTGCATGCTTTTAACCATCACTGCATTGCACAGTGCTTAGTACCCCTGGGGATGTGTTGAAGGGACATGTATGCATAAAAAAACCATAAAATTCTTACTTATGGTCTTATATCACTCAAATCTACATTTTGGAAGCTCCATATAATTTAAAAAATATTTGCACACTATGTAGCAGTCTATATTATAATCTGTGTAACGCAAGTATAAAATAACGACTTACACATTCACTGTGCTTTCTGTCACAGGCTGTGCCCTCATAGCACAAAAAAAAATACACGTCACTATTCTCCACTGCGCCAACCAAATTTAATTCTGTGTCTATCTGGTTACACAGACCTCTGCTGTGCATTAAATAATAGAGGTTTCATAATGTACTACAGAACATTTCCCATTGAGTAAATGTATTCTTCATTTAAGCTACCCATTATTTGATATGTAGCTACCTGATGGTGAAAGACCTAAAAAACTAATACAATATTTTGGAGCTGATTTATGAGAGGCTTGTGCTGCTTTGGCGGCACAAGCGTTTCAATCATATCTATGAGGCGACGCTAAGTCACACTGCGTGGCTTTGCATGGCCTCATAGATATGGAGTAAGACAAAGCAGCGCAAGTCGCTGCGTTGCCTTACGCTTTGTCAAGTATGCATTCCAGTGGGTGTCCTCATGCAACACCCATGGATTTTGACGCTACCCCAGATTTGTAAAACCATGTAAACCTGGGGCAGCGCCAAAACCTTACGCCTCCCCACAACAGGCGTAACGAGGAGAAATATTTTCATTTCTCTTTGATTTTCCTCTTTCTATATGTGTTCCTCTTTCTATGTGTGCTGCATTCTGCATTCACAGAAAGAGGAAAACCCCTCACAGGATTCTTTTTTTGCAGGAAGGTGCCCCTTCCTGCACAAAAACAATCCTGCCTATGTTAGCGTTAGGCAGCAATTTGTGCGCCAACGCAGGGGGAAAGGACAGGGATACACCATATTTCATGAATAAGATGCATTCCTGCCCTTTCACATTGGCTTAGGGCAGCGCAGGAAGAAGACTTGCGGCACTGCCCTATGCCAATGCCTTATAAATAAGGCTCTTTGTTTTAGCCACACCTTTGATATAGCCCCCAAGCTCTCTTACTATCCTTTAGTTTGCTGAACACTGTTTAATTTATTTCCCGATGTAAATATGATTTTCTGTGGGAATTGGGGGGCGATTATGGTTGTCGATAGTTGGCAATGAAGTGGAGGACCAAGTTCTAGAAATTTGTCCTTAGGCTTAAACTTTTTTGACAGGGGGGTCTCAGCATCAAAAAGTTTGAAGACCTCTGGTCTAGAGTGAAGACAAGCCGCACCATTTCACCCTCCTATGAAATAGAACGAGGAACGAGACAGATATGCCCTTTATCACCCATAATATTTGCACTGGACATGGAGCCACTGGCGTGCTTTCTCTGTAGCCGTGTCCTAGATTGGGGCATACAAGCGTACACAAAATGCCGGATTGTTTCCTTTTAGGCAGACAATGAGCTAATATACCTTCGTGGGCAGAAGGACCTAATGAAGTTACTAGACGTGCATGTCCGAATTTCTGGCTTGGAGGTGAACTTGTCCAAGTCTGTAGTGTTCCCAATGAAACTTCTGTCTATAGAACAGAGGCAAAATCTATCCAGTACTCCATTCAACTGGGCTTTAACTCCTTTAAAGATTTAGGAGTACAAATGTATCACTCTCAGGTGGTCTTGATAGAAGGCAACTTGGGTAAAGTAATCACTAGAGCCCTAGCCGCGCTTCCATTCTGGACGGGGCTACCATCATCTCCTAAAGGTAGGGATGCTATCTCTAAGATGCTTCTGCGTCCCAGACTCCTATATTTTTTCACAGTCCTCCCCTACCGACTCCCGCACAAAATATTCAGGAACTTAGAGTCGCTCCTCATACCCCTGATTTGGGGTGGCTCCAGGACGAGAGTGGCACTCCCAAAACTATACCTCCCCTCTCAGAGGAGGGCCTGGGGGCACCTACATATGAGCATTACTATGCAGCAGTGCAACTCCAATGGCCTATGAGATGGTTGGCAAGTAGTAATCTCGTCGAATTAGATTCCCAGGTGGTGTCACTTTGTTGGACCCGGCCTCGTGGCGTGGTCCTACCCCTCCCGCATGGCGGGCCCCGGACGACATCGGCCCTCCATCCAGCCCGGGTCGGCCTCGGGCACACCTCTGCACGCCCTCCAAACCACCAGATCTGCCACCCGGCGGCCCACAACCACTGACACGGCACACTCAGGCCGCCCCAGCATTACCGGTCTGGTGCCCACCCCGGACCCACATTCCAGGCCCGACGCCATCTTGGGCCCATCACGTCACAGACACGTGGTCCCGGACCAGCCGTGGCCACGGCCCCAGCGAGCCCGCCATCGAGGCACCACGAGCCCTCCGGGTGGTAGAGTGGCCACTCAACCAGAGACAAGGAGAGGGGAGTTTCGATGGCTCTCCAACCATCCCCGGATGCCTGGTTTCGATCGACCTCCGGCCTCCCTGAGCGCTGGCCCCAACCCCTGCTGGGTGTCTGGACACCATCATCCCGGCTCCTCTGACCCCCAGGCGAGAGGGTCCGGACATCAAAGGACTCCAGACCTATATCTGGGCCAGCCCCGGAGTAGGACGGCAGTTGTATCCCGGAGTCGAGAAGCCCTGCTGACGCTGTCGCGGCTGACCCTGAGACGAACTCCTCTTGCTGCTCTACCTGGAACCTGCTGGCGCTGCCGCGGTCCATCTTAGCTGTAACCACCTTGGAGCCTGCTGGCGCTGCCGCGGTCCATCTTCGCTGTAACCATCTTGGAGCCTGCTGGCGCTGCCACGGTCCACACTCGCTGAACCATCTTGGAGCCTGCTGGCGCTGCCGCGGTCCACACTCGCTGAACCATCTTGGAGCCTGCTGGCGCTGCCGCGGTCCACACTCGCTGAACCTTCCGGAACCCCCCAGCTCGAGGATTGAGAGCTGTGCGTAGGGTCTCCTTGCAACCGACCATCTATAAGACTGTCCCGCTACCTTGCCCCTTGCCACGAGACTTTCCAGATTTCGGGATCTGCTGTATATATATTGAAACAATACTAATTGCCCGATAAAGATTGAACACTCTATCTACGTGTGGTGTATATTTGTAGTGGTGTGGTTACTCTGCTGTACGATTCTAGGAGAGGGCCCTCCCGTCGGAGGTCTCTCGACATTGCTCGGTCCCTTCTCTGAAGGAGGGGTAGACCTAGGGGTGGTCAGTCAGACACCTTCTGCCTCCCCCGGGTTCGCCTTTCTAACATTGGTGGCAGGCGCTGCGATCCGAGCCAACGCAAAATCGTACAGAGAGTGATCTACCCGCTACGACGGAAAAACACACAGAGACCATGACGACCCAAGGAACCAACCTACCTGCCGAATTCCAGAAAGAGAAGATAGAAGAATACAGCCACAAAGAACTAAAACAATTCTGTAAAGACATGGGTATCGCTACCACTGGCCTGAGCACAAAAGAGGACTTCAAATCGGCCCTACAAGCCTGGGTGGAAACCCGAGACAGACCACCCCAAGAGGAGAATGGCCCGAACGGGTAACAGGAAACCAGCGCACCCCCGACGGGGGAAAGAACCGCAACACTAAACGCGGACCTCATCTATGAAGACGCTCGAGAACGAGAGCGCAACCGGCTACACGAAGTGGAGCTTGCACGACTCCGGCTAGACGGAGAACTCCAGCTAGCGGAGAAAAAGATAGCCCTCGAGCAACTACGGCAGGAGGGGGATCTAGAAGAGAAACGGAGACAACGTGACCTCGAAGAAAAACGACTAGTATATGAACACAAACGAGGCCTGAGAGAACTAGAAATCAAGGCCAAGATCAACGAAGATAGCGCGGCCGGGGCCAAGACCTCGGCCCCTCCCGTGGACACCAAGGTTCACCTACCGAAAGATGTAGTCAAAGAATACTACAAGAACGATGATATCCAACAATGGTTCAAAGCCTACGAGGTGGCCATGACCGCCCATCGAGTGCCCCTGAAGGATTGGGGCGCCGGCCTGTGGGGGAAGTTCGTCAACGAAGGGAGGGACGCCCTGCTGGAACTCCCTGACACCGAAATGACCTCCTATGAACACATGAAAACGGCCCTACTCACGCGCTACGGACTCACCCCCGAAATGTACCGGCAGAGGTTCCGAGACTGTAAAAAAATCCCCGGTACCACTTGGGTAGAATATGTGAACTTTTTTAGCAGAGCCTTCGAGGGGTGGGTCAAAGGCAGTCAGGTCACTACCTACCAGCAGTTGGTCGACCTGATGTTATGGGAGCACCTCTCCAACAACTGCTTCATTGAACTACGCCAGCACCTCCTCGACAGCAAGTTGACCGAGCCGCGAAAGCTAGCGGTCGAAGCAGATCGGTGGGCGAGCAACCGCGTCCACCGGAACACCACAGGAGAATACGGACGGGGGTCCCCGGGGAACCACCGGCCGCGAGGCGGCGGGTCTGGCATCAGCCGAGGCCGAGACCTCCCGCCGGGGTCTTCGCCCGCCTCCTCTACACCAGCCTCCAGCCCGAGGGGGACCCATCCAGCCCGACCGGAGCCACGCCCCAACGTTACGTGCCACAGATGCCAGCGGCTGGGTCACTATGCCAATGATCCTCTCTGCCCCATGAACCAGCGGCCCGGCACCACCGGGCCCCCCGGACGACAAATCACGGCAGCTGCTCTGAGCGAAGAAAAGGATGAAGAAGAGGAGGTCCCTATGGAACCAGAAGAATGGGAGTCCGCGGCCATGTGCCTCGCCTCCTTGGGCGACAAAGACATGATCCCCCGAGACCAGATTCCGATCAACACCCAGAAGTACCGCTAGTGGGTCACCATCAACGGACGCCGGGCCGAGGCTCTCCGTGACACGGGGGCCAGCATAACCGCCGTCCGCTGCCATCTGGTGACCCCAGAACAAATCTTGCCCCACGTTCTGTGCCCTGTCCGGACAGCGGACAATTCCGAGAGCCTGTGCCAGATGGCTCGCATCCCCTTCGAGTGGGGAGGAGTGTCCGGCATGCTGAAAGTCACCGTCCGAGACGATGCCCCGGTGGACTGCCTCCTAGGGAACGACCTGGAAAGTTCCCCCTGGGCACAGATCGAGCGAAGAGAGCATCTGGGGATGCTAGGCCTTCCTGAATGAGTTTGCGTAATGACCCGATCCATGTCCACCCGGGATGCCGCCCCAACCGAACACACTCTGCCCGAAGAACCTGAATGGCCGGCACCTCCGCCACCCGCCACTGCCACGGCCGAACCCGAACTGGGGCCGCAGGGCCCCAGCCATGGAGACCTTCCCGAGCTCGGGCCCCTTCCCGAACTAGCCCAGTGGCGCCAAGAAGGGGGCCCCACCCGCGAGCAGTTCCGTTGGGAACAAAAGACATGTCCTTCCCTTGAGGGACTCCGACAACAAGCCGCCACGCAAGCCACAGGAGACTCCTCGGGGTCCCACTGGATCTATTGGGACCAGGACCTCCTGTACAGTGAACAAAAGATCGCCGAGCTGGGGGCCGGCCGAGTGCTAGTCGTCCCCCTCCACTTCAGAGACTTTCTCTTAAACCTGGCACATGATGTGCCCCTCGCCGGGCACCTGGGGCAGGACAAAACCTACAGCCGCCTGGTGACCCACTTTTTTTGGCCGAAGATGCGCAGCGATGTGTACAACCACTGCCGAACCTGTCCGACCTGCCAATCCAGCGGAAAGAGTGGGGGGAAAATCAAGGCCTCACTCCAACCGTTTCCCGTGGTGACCACTCCCTTCGAGCGAGTAGGGATCGACATCGTGGGGCCCCTGGATCCCCCAACCTCTCAGGGGCACCGCTTCATCCTCGTCCTGGTGGACCATGCCACCCGCTACCCAGAAGCTATCCCCCTCCGGACTATCACAGCCCCCGTAGTGGGTCGGGCGCTAATGGGGATCTTCTCCAGAGTCGGCTTCCCCCGAGAGGTCGTCAGTGATCGGGGCACAAACTTTATATCGAAATATATGCGGTCCCTGTGGCAACAGTGCGGGGTCGCGTATAAGTTCACCACCCCGTATCACCCTCAAGGGAATGGACTAGTGGAGCGATTTAATAGGACCCTGAAAGGAATGATCAAGGGCCTAGAAGAGCCCCTCCGGCGCAAATGGGATGTTCTGCTGCCGTGCCTCCTATTCGCCTACCGGGAGGTACCCCAGATGTCCATGGGGTTCAGCCCCTTTGAACTATTATATAGACACCCGGTGCGAGGCCCCCTCAGCCTGGTCAAGGAAGGCTGGGAGCTGGCCGCCTCCGATGCTCCGCCTGATGTTTTCCGATACCTCTTGACTCTCCCCAACCAGACTCGGAAGTTCCGGGAACTGGCCGAAACCAACCTTAAGGCCAGTCAAGCCGAGATGAAGCGCTGGTATGATGAAAATGCCTCGTCCATTGAATTCGAACCGGGCCAGCAGGTCTGGGTCATGTCCCCAGTCGACCCCGGCGCCCTCCAGGACAAATGGACGGGGCCCTTCAATGTGGTGGAGCGCAAGAGCCCCGTCACCTACCTAGTGGACATGGAGTCCCCCTGGAACCCCTTCCGGGTCCTACACGCCAATCGGCTCAAGCCCCACTTTGTCCGCACCGAACTGAGCCTGTTGTTGGCTACCGATGACGGAGCAGAGGACGACACCGAGCCTCTTCCAGACCTCCTGAGCACCTCCGAGAAAGATGGCTCAGTCGAGGGGGTCTCCCTCTCTCCCGCGCTGACACCCAAACAGCGCCAGGACTGCCAGAAACTGCTGGGTAAATTTGCGAACTTATTTTCCCTCACCCCCGACGTCGACACCGGGGACAGTCCGCCCGTGCGGCACCGAGCCTACCGAGTCCCCGACCGAGTCCGGGCCTGCAGCCAAGCCGAAGTTTCCAAGATGCTAGCCCTAGGGGTAGTCGAGCCCTCAGACAGTCCATGGGCCAGTCCGTCGTCCTGGTCCCTAAGGCCGCCGCCCCCGGGGTGCCCCCGGAGCTGCGGTTCTGTGTCGACTACCGGGGACTGAATGCCGACGCCCATCCCATCCCCCGAGCGGATGAACTGATCGATCGCCTGGGAGCCGCCAGGTACCTAAGCACCTTCGACCTCACGGCCGGATACTGGCAAATCGGCCTCACGCCAGGGGCCCAAGAATGATCCGCTTTCTTGACCCCCGATGGCCACTTCCACTTCAACATGATGCCCTTCGGCATGAAGAATGCTCCGGCCACCTTCCAGAAACTAGTTAATCGGGTGCTGGCAGGGCTGGAAGAGTTCAGTGCCGCCTATCTGGACGATATTGCGGTGTACAGCCTCTGTTGGGACGAGCACCTGACCCACCTCTGGAAGGTCCTGACGGCCCTCCAACGGGCCGGACTAACAATAAAAGCCAGCAAGTGCCAGATCGGTCAAGGGTCCGTGACCTATCTGGGACACCAAGTGGGGAGCGGCCAAGTGGCTCCCCTCCAACCCAAGATCGAAGCCATCCAGGCCTGGGAGCCCCCCGTCACCCAGACCGCCGTCCGAGCCTTCCTGGGGCTCACTGGATACTATCAGCGGTTCATAAAAGACTATGGGAGCATTGTGGGGCCCCTCACAGAACTAACCTCCAAGAGACTACCCCCGAAGGTGCACTGGACCACCGAGTGCCAAGTAGCCTTTGAGACACTAAAGACTGCCATGTGCACCGCCCCGGTGCTCCAGGCCCCCGACTACAGCCGAGAGTTCATCGTCCAAACTGACGCCTCGGAACACGGCATTGGGGCCGTACTGTCCCAAATGAACTCTGACGGAGTTGACCTCCCTGTGGCCTTCATCAGCCGGCGCCTGCTGGCCCGAGAACAACGATGGAGCACCATCGAGAGGGAAGCATTCGCCGTCGTATGGGCCCTAAAGAAGCTCCGGCCCTACCTCTTCGGCACCCACTTCCGAGTACAGACCGACCACCGGCCCCTGCGGTGGTTGATGCAGATGCGGGGCGAGAACCCGAAGTTGCAACGTTGGTCCATCTCCCTCCAAGGGATGAACTTCACCGTGGAGCATCGCCCTGGCAACGACCACGCCAACGCTGACGGCCTCTCCAGATTCTTCCGCCTTGGCGAGGAGAATCCCCAAGAAGATGGGTGACTCTCCCCCGCCTTCAGCTGGAGGGGACGTGTGTTGGACCCGGCCTCGTGGCGTGGTCCTACCCCTCCCGCATGGCGGGCCCCGGACGACATCGGCCCTCCATCCAGCCCGGGTCGGCCTCGGGCACACCTCTGCACGCCCTCCAAACCACCAGATCCGCCACCCGGCGGCCCACAACCACTGACACGGCACACTCGGGCCGCCCCAGCATTACCGGTCCGGTGCCCACCCCGGACCCACATTCCAGGCCCGACGCCATCTTGGGCCTATCACGTCACAGACACGTGGTCCCGGACCAGCCGCGGCCACGGCCCCAGCGAGCCCGCCATCGAGGCACCAAGAGCCCTCCTGGGTGGTAGAGTGGCCACTCAACCAGAGACAAGGAGAGGGGAGTTTCGATGGCTCTCCAACCATCCCAGGATGCCTGGTTTCGATCGACCTCCGGCCTCCCTGAGCGCTGGCCCCAACCCCTGCTGGGTGTCTGGACACCATCATCCCGGCCCCTCTGACCCCCAGGCGAGAGGGTCCGGACATCAAAGGACTCCAGACCTATATCTGGGCCAGCCCCGGAGTAGGACGGCAGTTGTATCCCGGAGTCGAGAAGCCCTGCTGACGCTGTCGCGGCTGACCCTGAGACGAACTCCCCTTGCTGCTCTACCTGGAACCTGCTGGCGGTGCCGCGGTCCATCTTAGCTGTAACCACCTTGGAGCCTGCTGGCGCTGCCGCGGTCCATCTTCGCTGTAACCATCTTGGAGCCTGCTGGCGCTGCCGCGGTCCACACTCGCTGAACCATCTCGGAACCTGCTGGCGCTGCCGCGGTCCACACTCGCTGAACCATCTTGGAGCCTGCTGGCGCTGCCGCGGTCCACACTCGCTGAACCATCTTGGAACCTGCTGGCGCTGCCGCGGTCCACACTCGCTGAACCATCTTGGAACCTGCTGGCGCTGCCGCGGTCCACACTCGCTGAACCATCTTGGAGCCTGCTGGCGCTGCCGCGGCCCAACCTTCCGGAACCCCCCAGCTCAAGGATTGAGAGCTGTGCGTAGGGTCTCCTTGCAACCGACCATCTATAAGACTGTCCCGCTACCTTGCCCCTTGCCACGAGACTTTCCAGATCTCGGGATCTGCTGTATATATATTGAAACGATACTAATTGCCCGATAAAGATTGAACACTCTATCTACGTGTGGTGTATATTTGTAGTGGTGTGGTTACTCTGCTGTACGATTCTAGGAGAGGGCCCTCCCGTCGGAGGTCTCTCGACATCGCTCGGTCCCTTCTCTGAAGGAGGGGTAGACCTAGGGGTGGTCAGTCAGACACCTTCTGCCTCCCCCGGGTTCGCCTTTCTAACACACTTCAACAGCCAGCCAGGCTGGAATGGATGTCCGGTTCCAAAACAAAGCTACAGAAGAAACAGGGCAACCTTCTGATGTTGGGGCCTGAAATAGCTGGTCGAGATATGTGCTGTCTGACCACCAGTCCTCACCCTATGCCCCAGATCTCCCCCTCAAAGTGCTCCCTGGCTCTTACACTTGCCTTAAACCTCCAGAATTGGAAGTATGACAGGAAGCAGGACTCAACACATGGTGGGGATCTATTATTAACCTCAAACGTATATGATTTTGCAGTCTTGCTGTATGATTACGGTGTGCCACCAGGGACATTCCTGTTGTCCACGACACTGACTCAACAACTCCTCTAAGTATGGGGGAACACATGAACTGAACCCACTACATCCATTACACTACAAGCCCTACTGACACATGGACAGGGCAGGTAAGCAATCTCAGCAATTTACAATTCTCTCAGACACAACCTGATCCCCCCTACTGGCACCACTGCCCGAATATTGGGATTCAGCACTGACAACCAGCATCAATGATAAGCAGAGGGAAAAATGCGTTGGATATTCTAAGACAATATCCAAGAATGCCAGATTGAAATATATGCAATGTAATTACCTTCATAACACATATTTAACACAGCATAAACTGGCACGCATGTATTCTACATCCATCGACATCTGTCCTAGGTGCCAAGCCACTGACGCCACATTCCCCCATATGGTCTGGGCATGTTCCTAACTTAGGACATTCTGTAATAGCGTAGCTGAAATACTAACGGCAGCAGCAGGAACCACAGTCATAGACCAGGAAATACATTTCATACTTGTTATCACAAAACACAATGCTCGACGCAAGAACCATAACAAATTTTTAGATCTGGCACTGGGCTTGGCTAAACCCAAACTAGCAATGTCATGGAAGTGATCAGCGGGCCCCAGCAGGCACGCATGGCTTTTAGACCTTTGCAGGGCATTACTGGCAGAGTACGAGACCCAATTGACTAACGCTAAACAATTACCCCCATCAGTGAACCCCATGCAATGTCAAGATTATTTAACCACTATAGAATCAAAGTTGAACATCACAAATCCAATTTCATCGTGAGACACAACTACGCCTCCATTGCGACGTATCATGAGCGTGATCGACATAATACATACGTATACTGGTCATACTTGAGCATCCAGGTTCAGTACAGGTGGAACCATATAAAACGTCACAGTACACAGACCTTCCTAATCTACGTTGCCTAGTAGACACACATATACACCCGTTTACGCATGGTTGGATGCCCAACATAGACACATGACAAACACGAACGGGAAGCAAGGGGCAGGTACAATGTTATTTAATCTTAGAGACTACGTATATGAGGCATGGAATGACAATACTGTTGCATGATTAATGTTATCATTATTGCTTGGCACCCCACCAAGGCTGCATTTGTAACTGCATGCGAAATGATGTGCATATTATCAGTTCAGTTGATAACTTCATTTCGGTCAACACAGACCATAAAAGTGCAGATAAAATAAATACATAGAAGCACAGGATATTAAAACAATAAATTACATATGCAGTAAAACTTGAGGCTAAAATTTAATTAAACTTGATAGTTATCACAGTATACGATACAGTTAATGGATGAACACAAATATTATAGAAAACGTCTATTTCTACGCCACATAACAAACAAAAACTGTGATACAGCAAAGACGATGGGAGGGTGGGTATCATATCTTAAAACCCTACAGCTTGGGCACATTGGCTAAAACCTAAATTCCTACAGAGTGGAATCAACCAACATTTCCTTATTGTCTGGTAGGCTGGACAAAAAAACAGAACATGGCGTACATCTTCTTGCTTGTAATTACATGCTGGGCATACAATATTCTCTGGGTTAGACCCTCTACATGCAAATGCCCTGAGCGGGAGGCTGCCAATCCTAAGCTGCATGTAGAGTTTCCTTGCAAGGGAAGGATAAATTAAGTCCAAAGAATCCTCCATTCTGGGTTCAGTTTTTACTTGAAGGAACTTCACCGTCAGTCTTCCCAGAGTGGTGCGTCTCTGGAGAGATATTAAGTTCTGGTTCTTAGCATAGCGCAGCAGCTCAGCTTTCATTATCCTTGGGCAACTGTCTACAGGGTACTCCCACAACTAGGTAAACCAATTTGCCCACAGAGTGCCCTAATGTGTAGGAGCCACGGAGTGTTCTTAGTTTTTAAAGCGGCCCACACCGCTGTGAATTATTCTCTGTAGGAAACTAATTCAGGCACGGACCAAAGCCTCTTCCAATACATCAGCGGCCATGCTGCTGCTACCTCCTCTATAGGTTCTGACCCCAAATCCATACGCAGGGGAATAAGTGGTGTGCTTGCTGGTAGGCCCAGTAAATTCCTCCTAAAGGCATGTTCTACCCTCGCGAGGCTGGTTATAGGTTTGTGACCCCATAATTCTGCTCCATACATAGAAGCCGCTCTGGCCTGGAGTTTATACATTTTTACGACCGGTGCCGCAGGCTTAAAATCCGAAGTTCTACGCACTTTGCTGATTCCCCCGCCACTTGGGATAACCTAAAGGCCACCTTTGCTGTCTGAGGGCCCCAATCATAGTTTTCCGTTAGGGTAATACCCAAGTACTCGAAGGTCTTTACTCTTTCCAAATATGTACCATTTAAAAGGGGGTTAGGGCGAGTTTTTTTAGGAGGATTGAAGATCATAAACTTGGTCTTATCCAAGTTTATCCCTAGCCCGCGCAGTGTGCAGAAAGCTGCGAAGCCGTCCAGGGTGCGCTGAATGCCCGTTGATGTTTTAGATAACAACAGAGTGTTGTCTGCAAACATCAAAGCGGGCACCCACCCGGTCACCAGTCTTGGGGCATCATTGTCTTTTACTCTCAGCACATGATCTACTAGCCCGTTTATATAAAGACAGATAAAGTTAGGGCCAGGACGCACCCCTGGCGTACCCCCTTCTTCACAGGAAAACAAGTCGACAGTTCCCTGTACCTCCCACACCTGACTTGAGCGTAATTATTCATGTGGAGTCCATTCAAGATGTCCAACATATAGGTAGGTAGACCCATACCTAGCAATACGCCCCACAACTTTTCCCTCAGTACTAAATCAAATGCGGCCCGCAGGTCCACAAAGATGAGGTAGAGGTTGCCACCCTCCACACATACCGTTTTCCAAAATAGTACTTGCAGCCTAAAAATTTGGTCTATTGTAGAAATATCCGTCCTAAACCCAGTCTGGAATATAGTCAAAATATAATTTTCCTCTGTCCACCTCTGGATTCTGTCTAAGATGATCCTAATTTTCCTCTATCCACCCCTGGATTCTGTCTAAGATGATCCTTGCTTTTCAAAATTGGTTAAACACCCAGAACCAATTCCTCAAATTCACAGTGGAGTATAGTGCGACAGAACTTCCGTTTCTTGACCTACTCATCTTTCCGAAGGACGGCCATCTAGCTAGTAAGCTGTATCGCAAACCCATGTCAAGAAATTCTCTCCTCCAATTTGATAGTCACCATCCACGTTCCCTGCGAGAAAATTTGCCCTTTGGGCAATTCTTAAGGGTTCGTAGGAATTGCTCAGAGAAAAGTGACTATGAAGAGATATCCCGGGATCTAAGCACTAAGCTCAGACATCGTCATTATCCAAGTGCTTTGATTCGTAGGGCCCGCAAAAGGGCATCGAATAACCACCGCGATGCTCTACTTGGTCCGCCAGTGGATAAACCTCCTTTAGAGAAATTGACCTTTGTGACTACATTTAGTACAGCTTCTACAAAGGTACAAAAAATCATTCGCAGGCAATGGCGTATCTTGAATACTGCTGGGGTTACTATTCCATCCCCGCTTTTTGCCTTCAAAAGGAGTCACAGTCTACGGGATAATCTAGTACACACCAGACCCCGCTCAATACAGCACGATTCGATCACTACCTTATGGGACCTTCCACCAGTACAGGGACATTATCCTTGCGGCTCGTGCTAGGTATGTCCACAGACTGATTCCGTAAGGGGCGACGACTTTCTCGAGGGGGGACATATAAACATTAAAAAGGGTTGGGCTCAGGGATGAGCCCTGGGGTACCCCGCAATTGATGGTTGTAGGTCTGGACGTAAAGGTGCTCTCTGTCACCTGGAAAGATCTGTTTTTGAGGAAGGATTCTAGCCAAGCCAGAGCCGTTCCTGCAATTCCAAGATGCCTGAGTCTTTGGATCAGGATTAAGTGGTTGACGGTGTCGAAGGCAGCGCTCAGATCTAGGAGGATCACTGCCACTGATCCCCCTGAGTCGATGATCTTCCTTGCTTCTTCGACTACCGTCAATATTGCAGTCTCGGTACTCTGGCCCGGCCTGAATCCCGTTTGGGAGGGTTCCAGTAGTTTATTAGATTCGAGGTAGTGGGAAAGATTTTGGTTAACATGTTTCTCGGCTATTTTGCTGATGCCTGGGAGTAGGGAAATTGGCCTGTAGTTGCCGAGTTCAAGTGGGTCAAGGTGAGGTTTTTTGAGCAATGCTTTCACCATTGCTCATTTCCAGAGATTTTTTTGGGGAGGGTTTTGTCCAGGGTGTTGCCTATCCATGCTGAGAATTCTGCATCAGCGCTGATGGGGTTGTTATCGAGTGCGGGCGGGGAGCTCTCTAGATGTTGTTTCCAGGTTTCTACATCAAGTTTAGACCAGGGACGTGAAGGCTTGCTAGGAGGGGCAGTGGGACGAGGGGGGCGAGTGATCGGCCAGTTTAAAGAGATAAGGAAGTGGTCAGTCCAGGGGACTGGGATGGGGTCGAGGACGGTAAGATCGTTGATGTTGGTAAAGACCGGGTCCAACAGATGTCCTAAGGTGTGAGTGGGAAGGTGGCCTAGTAGTTTTAATTGAAGGGTTTCGAGGTCTGCTATCAGGTCAGCAGTAGGTTTGACTTCCTTTTTATCAAAATGGATGTTCAGGTCCCCCAGGATCAGACATGAGGAGTTGGTAGCGGCCAGAGTGTAGGAGTGCTCCATAAGGGATTCGCAGAAATGACCTAGTGGTCCTGGGGGGCGGTAGATGAGGAAGCCTGAGATGGATTGACAAGGGGAGACCTGGATGGAGAACATGGCGTTTTCGCAGTCAGCGAGGGGACTGCCTTGAAGACGGCATGAAAACTGGTCTTTATGAATTATGGCAATGCCCCCACCCTTTCCCTTAGGGCGATCCAAACGCTGAATAAGGAAGCCTGAGGGCAGGGAGTTGACAATGTCAGGGTCTGAGTCCGGTCCTAGCCATGTTTCTGTTAGAAAGAGCACTTCTAAGTTATAACTTTCCAGGAGAAGATGGATTTCTGTCGAGTGCTTAGGGAGAGATCTGCAGTTAATGAGGGCCATTCGTATAGGGATAGGGGAAGGCAATTTAGGTACAGTGGGGGTGAGTCTGTATGGGCAGTGGGAACATCGGCTAGGGGGGTGGTCAGCGAGTAGGCCATGTAAGCATGAGTCGTGTACCTTTTTATTAAGGTGGAGTAGGTCGTCCCTTTCATATCTCTGTGTCAGATTGCTGGATTTAGTAGTATGGCTTGGTTCTGCGCTCTGCCTAGCGCGGACAAGCGCAGACGAGCTTGCCTTAAGCGCGCCTTCGGCGCGCCATCGTCGCGCCCGCTGCGCTCGTCCGCTGCGCTGCCTGCTCTGACACATGATTTATAGATGGAGTGGGTGCGTTGGAGGGGGGGGCGTGGCCACCAGGGGTGGGCGTGTCCCGTGTCTCCTCGAGGCCGGTGATGGCGGCTTGCAGGCGATTTCTGCCCCTAACAGCGTTAAGATCTGCTGTTTTTAGAGAGCAAGTAAGTGCTGGGGAGTTGGTGCCAAGTGAGATAAAAACAGTTTTACACAGGTTTTAAAACAATATTTCCGTTTCTAAAGGGCGTGACTCCCGGCTTTCCGCCTCAGGAGGTTCGTGTATAATGCGGCGCTAGTACTCAGTGCTCGTATTTATACTTAGTGAGGGGGGGCGTGGCCACCAGGGGTGGGCGTGTCCCGTGTCTCCTCGAGGCCGGTGATGGCGGCTTGCAGGCGATTTCTGCCCCTAACAGCGTTAAGATCTGCTGTTTTTAGAGAGCAAGTAAGTGCTGGGGAGTTGGTGCCAAGTGAGATAAAAACAGTTTTACACAGGTTTTAAAACAATATTTCCGTTTCTAAAGGGCGTGACTCCCGGCTTTCCGCCTCAGGAGGTTCGTGTATAATGCGGCGCTAGTACTCAGTGCTCGTATTTATACTTAGTGAGGGGGGGGCGTGGCCACCAGGGGTGGGCGTGTCCCGTGTCTCCTCGAGGCCGGGGATGGCAGCTTGCAGGCGATTTCTGCCCCTAACAGCGTTAAGATCTGCTGTTTTTAGAGAGCAAGTAAGTGCTGGGGAGTTGGTGCCAAGTGAGATAAAAAAAGTTTTACACAGGTTTTAAAACAATATTTCCGTTTCTAAAGGGCGTGACTCCCGGCTTTCCGCCTCAGGAGGTTTGTGTATAATGCGGCGCTAGTACTCAGTGCTCGTATTTATACTTAGTGAGTGGGGGCGTGGCCACCAGGGGTGGGCGTGTCCCGTGTCTCCTCGAGGCCGGTGATGGCGGCTTGCAGGCGATTTCTGCCCCTAACAGCGTTAAGATCTGCTGTTTTTAGAGAGCAAGCAAGTGCTGGGGAGTTGGTGCCAAGTGAGATAAAAACAGTTTTACACAGGTTTTAAAACAATATTTCAGTTTCTAAAGGGCGTGACTCCCGGCTTTCCGCCTCAGGAGGTTCGTGTATAATGCGGCGCTAGTACTCAGTTCTCTTATTTATACTTAGTGAGGGGGGGGCGTGGCCACCAGGGGTGGGCGTGTCCCGTGTCTCCTCGAGGCCGGTGATGGCGGCTTGCAGGCGATTTCTGCCCCTAACAGCGTTAAGATCTGCTGTTTTTAGAGAGCAAGTAATTGCTGGGGAGTTGGTGCCAAGTGAGATAAAAACAGTTTTACACAGGTTTTAAAACAATATTTCCGTTTCTAAAGGGCGTGACTACCGGCTTTCCGCCTCAGGAGGTTCGTGTATAATGCGGCGCTAGTACTCAGTGCTCGTATTTATACTTAGTGAGGGGGGGCGTGGCCACCAGGGGTGGGCGTGTCCCGTGTCTCCTCGAGGCCGGTGATGGCAGCTTGCAGGCGATTTCTGCCCCTAACAGCGTTAAGATCTGCTGTTTTTAGAGAGCAAGTAAGTGCTGGGGAGTTGGTGCCAAGTGAGATAAAAACAGTTTTACACAGGTTTTAAAACAATATTTCCGTTTCTAAAGGGCGTGACTCCCGGCTTTCCGCCTCAGGAGGTTCGTGTATAATGCGGCGCTAGTACTCAGTTGTCGTATTTATACTTAGTGAGGGGGGGCGTGGCCACCAGGGGTGGGCGTGTCCCGTGTCTCCTCGAGGCCGGTGATGGCGGCTTGCAGGCGATTTCTGCACCTAACAGCGTTAAGATCTGCTGTTTTTAGAGAGCAAGTAAGTGCTGGGGAGTTGGTGCCAAGTGAGATAAAAACAGTTTTACACAGGTTTTAAAACAATATTTCCGTTTCTAAAGGGCGTGACTCCCGGCTTTCCGCCTCAGGAGGTTCGTGTATAATGCGGCGCTAGTACTCAGTTCTCTTATTTATACTTAGTGAGGGGGGGGCGTGGCCACCAGGGGTGGGCGTGTCCCGTGTCTCCTCGAGGCCGGTGATGGCGGCTTGCAGGCGATTTCTGCCCCTAACAGCGTTAAGATCTGCTGTTTTTAGAGAGCAAGTAATTGCTGGGGAGTTGGTGCCAAGTGAGATAAAAACAGTTTTACACAGGTTTTAAAACAATATTTCCGTTTCTAAAGGGCGTGACTACCGGCTTTCCGCCTCAGGAGGTTCGTGTATAATGCGGCGCTAGTACTCAGTGCTCGTATTTATACTTAGTGAGGGGGGGCGTGGCCACCAGGGGTGGGCGTGTCCCGTGTCTCCTCGAGGCCGGTGATGGCAGCTTGCAGGCGATTTCTGCCCCTAACAGCGTTAAGATCTGCTGTTTTTAGAGAGCAAGTAAGTGCTGGGGAGTTGGTGCCAAGTGAGATAAAAACAGTTTTACACAGGTTTTAAAACAATATTTCCGTTTCTAAAGGGCGTGACTCCCGGCTTTCCGCCTCAGGAGGTTCGTGTATAATGCGGCGCTAGTACTCAGTTGTCGTATTTATACTTAGTGAGGGGGGGCGTGGCCACCAGGGGTGGGCGTGTCCCGTGTCTCCTCGAGGCCGGTGATGGCGGCTTGCAGGCGATTTCTGCACCTAACAGCGTTAAGATCTGCTGTTTTTAGAGAGCAAGTAAGTGCTGGGGAGTTGGTGCCAAGTGAGATAAAAACAGTTTTACACAGGTTTTAAAACAATATTTCCGTTTCTAAAGGGCGTGACTCCCGGCTTTCCGCCTCAGGAGGTTCGTGTATAATCTTTGTCTTCACAGTTGCAGTTGTAATAGATATAGGTCCTGAAGAAAGCCATTAGTGGCTGAAACATGTTGACCAGTACATTGACCATCGGATAGTAATATTTGTTTGCAATGCTATCCACACCTTGCTTTTAATTTTGCCATCATGGTGGCCCTCTTAATAAAGTTTCTTGTTCGGCACCATGATAGTCAATTTTAATATCACATTATCACTATACACCTTTTTTGAGCACTGCAACACTTTCTTTCCCCACAGCCCCCTACCACAACATTGCTTTGGCTGCTCATCACTGGTGGATCCGTAA
The DNA here is from genome assembly GCF_964261635.1 of Lissotriton helveticus. Lineage (NCBI taxonomy): Eukaryota > Metazoa > Chordata > Amphibia > Caudata > Salamandridae > Lissotriton > Lissotriton helveticus. The sequence goes on along the minus strand of NC_136061.1, from coordinate 1,324,694,274 downwards.
CCAGTAGTTCCCTTGCAAAATCCGAAAGCAAGGTACTTGGTGGATACCAGTCTATACAAAAAATCCCAAATGATGAAGCTCCGCCAATGGGTGGGCTGATGGGTTTTCTTTGTTTTTCTCTCCACCTAGTAGTCTTTTCACACGCACACAACATTTTCTGAGTAAGCATTACTCTAATAAGCCCTTACAGACCACTAGTACCCCCGTTTGTTGTTTCATTAGCTAGATTAGGGGATAGGGTGCGTGCAGGTCTTTAAATTTCCTTCCCCTGGGACCCTGTTACAACTTTTGTTTTTTTGCTAAGATGATCCTGCCCATCAGCTTTTGTGTGGTATCTATCAAGCTGATGGGCCTATAATTAGACGGGGTTAGCGGACAGCCTTTTTTATGGATAGGGACAATCTCTGCTCCGAGCCAGGTATCTGGCGGGTCATTCCCCTTGAGTATTGCGTTAAATAAAACAGCCAGATGTGGTGCCCAGATTTTAGGTTGTGCTCGAAATAAATACCCAGGAAGCTATTCAGTAGAATTTTGGCTATTGCTGTCTCAACCTCCATAAGCATAATGTCCAGGGGCCCACCCAAATGATACTCACACAGCGGGGCCACTATCCCCATGCCCCCCTCAGTATCCAAGGGCCCCACCAATCGGTGCTCATGCAGAGGTCCTGGGGTAAGGAGCAGGGAAACCTCTTCCACATCCCTCATCACAGGCACCATCAGCCCCTCCAATCTATGCTCATGGGGGGGTCCAAGGGTAAGAGACGAAGATAACTCTTCAGCAGGGTTAGCATATAGTGCTCCAAAATGGGCTTCCCAAACTACAGGTGCTATATTCGCTGTGGGAGGTGGTCCACCCCCACGATTCCCGGTACTAACAATGGCCCAGAACGACTTGGAGTCTTTTCTCAGGAGTGCTAATCTTAGTTCTTCCCATCTATTCACCTCCCAGTTTTTCTTTTCCCTAATGACAAGCTGCTTATACCTGAGCCGACATTGCTTTATACCAATTCTATCCTTATCTTTTATTGCGACTAACAAGTCTTTTTTTGATTTCCGACAGGATGCGTCATACCAGGGGTGAGTTTGAGCTGAGGTAATCTTCGTTCTTCCATAAGGGTAGAACAGGTCCGATAGTTTAGCAATCAACTGCATGTGAATTTCTACAGTCCTAATCTGGGCCTCTCGGTCAGGAACCTTTTCTCCCACCTCCCGCATTGCTATCAGCTGCGGTAGTGCCAGCTGATATATTCCTGCAAGTTTAGTCGGAGAGTCCTGAAGTTTGGACCACTTAATTCGCCGCCTATTGTTAGATAGCAGGAAGGGTGGTTGAGCAGAATTAGACTCAGGGGCCGGGCTAGACAGACCAAAACTCCCAGGTTTCAGTGTCAAAACCAGGGCGTTGTGGTCATTATCACTCCGTGAGTGGACCTTAAAATCCAGAACCCTGTCCCAATGTCTGGCTTCAACCATTATGTAATCAATGATGGAGTTTTGCCCTAATCTGTTGAAGGTGGATAAGCCCGGTATATCTGGTTCCACCCTCCCATTACACGCCCGCAAAGACGCTGTAAGGAATAATGATTTGATTTGGAGAACCAGCGGAGTCCAGGCTCTAACAGGGGCTATCCGCGGCTGAGGAATGCGCCAGTACTGGTCCTCATCATCTAGTTCGCCCATGTCTGGACTGGCAAGAGGTTCAAACTGGCAGTTAAAATCTACTCCAACTAATAGGGCTATTGCGGGGTCAAGGAAAGGAATAAACTGCCCTAATATATCAATGGTACCAGATTCCTGCCCGCCCTGCGAAGGCCTAGAATAAATATTAAGTAGGGCAACCTGAGTGGAGTCAGGGAGTGTTAGAAGAACACATTGAACATTGGGTGAGTTGGTTGGAATATGCACTGCCTTAGCACCCAAGTGTGTACCCACCCAAATCGACAGGCCACCCGAGGGTCTCCCCCTACCCCGGGTTGTGGCCAGGATATCGAAGGTGGCAAAACCAGCCCTCGCGGTCTCTTCCAGCGCCCACGTCTCCTGCATTAGACAGATGTCATGATTTTCTATAAAGAGGCCCTACTCAGAGATAGATGATTTATTTCTCATCCCAGACAAATTCCAGGACAGGACTTTAATACTACCATCCTTACCCCCAGGACTAGTTGGGCCTGAATCTCCCACTGGGCCATATTCACCAGATACTGCCCCACTAAGGCACATCGGCCTCTCAGTCACCTGCGTTCGTTCTATTGCTTCACCCATTGACGGCTCGGCAGCAGAGCCAATTACACCCTCCTGCATCTCAGGCAATACAACATCAGAATCTACAGCCGAGTGGTCCCTCCCCATACTCTGCCCCATATTAGCCCCGGTAGACTCCCTGCCCCCCCACACCCTCTTGTTGAATAATAATAGGGGCACAGAGGGGATTAGCATCATCATTGCTCCCCATTCTCATTACTTGGGGGCCTAGTCCACTGGACACTGGCAGTGGGGGCCATTTGGTCACCGGGCGTCAATCCACTAAGTCTAGAATACTAAACCTGTTATTCTGGGGGAAAACTGAGAGCAAGGGGGTAGTTGGTTGTGGGCCCTTCCAATTATTTGCCCCTACTTGATCTCTGTATGGTGGTAGGTTCTGAGCCCCCCATAGTTGCCCACCTCTGTTTTGCTTGGGGCCCCACTGGGGAGCAGGATAAAAATAGGACAAATGTAGGGGTAGGATTTGTGTTTTAGACCCAACTGGGGCCCCGTTGCAGATATAATACACAGCACAGATGTTCCTGAAATTAATAATTACACAATTTCCTGCAATGTTTTTTGGCCTTACCCCTACCCAATCAACCCGTCTTGCAAACAATATTTCACCAGAGACCTGTGGGGGAAGAGGCCTGTTAAAGTTGAGCCACTGTATACATTTATTTTTAAGATCAGTATACGCTTCATTTTTCCCCTTGTCTAACACTGGAACCCCAGCAAGCACCACCACATATGGTAGTGAGGCTGGGGGGAGATCAATACGGGGTAGGGCTTTTACAGGCCTGTCCTCAGCAACATTTCTACTGGCTTGAAGTTGATCATCCAGGTGCCCTGTGATCCCCCCTGATGCCCTTCTTCTAGATAGTACGTTGCTGTTATCTTCAATTATTTTCCTTAATGGTAGAGGAACAGGATAAATGGGCGGATTGTGATTTACCACCGACGGCGGTACAACAGGTGTGTTATTACTATTGGGCAGATTACTGGAATTGGCTTCACCGTTTCCAGATTGCTGCTCCCCATCACGAAGACCACCCCCCCCCCTATAACTTGCAGATCTGCCCGCACCTGGGCAGGATCAGATCGTGTCTCTAGATACAAAAGCTTGTTTCCCATCTGGGCGAGTCTATCATATAGGGGGAGACAAGTCCTTGTGAAAATAAGTTCCAATTTCGCCCAAAATACAGTTCCCAGATCTGCCAGATCAACATATCTGAAATTCATTAGAGCAGTGGCCAATTGAGTAGGCTGAGGGGTTATTGCTGGAATATTTGAGGGTCTTGTACTTGGTCCCTCACTCTTGTCATTCCCTTTTTTAATTTTTGCTTTTTTATTTATTAGAGGGGCACCACCACGATTCCTTTTCACCACCGACTCTGCTACCACATTTATGGCCTCAATTTTGGATTTCTGTAGGGATCTCGTTTTTGGTCTCATGTTTGGAGGACTTGATTCTTCATAATTAGGGTCGAGTACACTTGTACTAGCCGGTGCAGTGTTCATGCTTCCTCGTGAGGTTTCCAGGTCTTCACTGCCCTGTGGTTGCAGACTTCCCACTTCACTACTCACTCTTATTAGGCCAGCACCGGTCCCAGGTTGTTGATTTGGGGATATTACATGCAATAATGAGCCCAGGGATGAATGTTTATCAAAGACTGGGTCCAGTAACAGTCTTTTTTCAGTCAATTCAATTTCCCGCAAAAGCACAAATGATGCCCTGGTAATAAAACGATCCAAAGTGCCCACGAGGGAGCCACCCATGTTGGACTTCCTCCCCTTCGCCTCATTATTGGTAGCCATAGCAGATACTTCGGGGCAAATACCTCTCTAGATAATCACCACTAAGGTTATCAGTCCGCTGCAATGCAGTGTAGTATTTCAAGTCAATTCTAGTCAAAACCACTTTAATCGATTAATTAAAATCATAAAAGGTAGTAGTGTAGTATTTAAATGCATTGACATTAGTTCCACAGATGTTAGGGGGAGGCCCCGTCCCGTCCTCTACCGGGCTTGAACGGGCTAAAACGGGCCCGCCCTTGGCCTGGGCTTTACCCGGCGCGCGCCCGCGCGCTTCCCGCGGGACAAGAATGAGAGACTAGCTAAATACAACTATTGTGGCCAGGGGCGTGGCGGTAGGGCGGCTCTCGGCCCCGATCTCTCCTCGGGAGCGTGGTTCTCACCTCTCGTATGGCCCGCTGCTGCTGCTGTCAAAGTCCGGTGTATTGCGAGCGTCTCCCGCGAAGCGGGAGACGCGAGAGGTAATAGGCCCCTAGTGTTGTCAGTGCGTGGCGGTAGGGCGGCTCTCGGCCCCGGTGTCTCCTGGGGAGCGTGGTTCTCCTCTCTCGTATGCCCCACTGCTGCTGCTGCCAAAGTCCGGTGTATTGCGAGCCAAACATATTTGTACAAACTGCTGAAACTCAATAAAAATCATTTTTTTAAAACCCCAAAAAAACAGGAAGTCACAAGTGCAGTTACCTTGCAGGCACTACGGTCATGATTACAATGGTGCAGCAGGTGCAGTGACACCAGGACCAAAAGCTCTAGGAAAACCACTAAACACCCAATACTGCTATATTTTACAACTAAACAGGAAGTCACAAGTGCAATTAGCTTGCAGGCAAATTTGCCAGGATTGAAATTGTACAGCAGGTGCAGTTGCACCGGGGTCAAAAGTTTTCATTACTCCTCTAAACACTAAATACTGCTATATTTCATTTCTAAACAGGCAGACACAAATGCAGTTATCTTGAAGGCACTTTGGTCATGGTTTGAAGGGAGCAACAGGGCCCAAAAGTTGTCAGAACTATTCTAAATACCAACTATTGCTATATTAAACTACTAAACAGGCAGTCACAAGTGCAGTTACCTTGCAGGCAGTAGGTTCATGATTGTAATGGTGTAGCTGGTGAAGTTACACCGAGGTCCAAATCTTTAGGAACCCTTCTAAACACCAAATACTACTACCTTTTAGTACTAAACAGACAGTCACAAGTGCAGTTACCTTGCAGACACTAGAGTCATGATTTGAATGGTGCAGCAGGTGCAGTGACACTGGGGCGAAAGGGCTAGGAACCCCTCTAAACACCAAATATTCCTATATTTTGCTACTAAACAGGCAGTCAAATATGTAGTTATCTTACAAGCACTAGGTTCAGAACTCCTCTAGCCACCTAATATTGCTATATTTTACTACTAAATAGGCAGTTAAAATTGCAATTACCTTGCAGTTAAAAGGGACATGTTTTGAATGGTGCAGCAGGTGCAGTGCCACTGTAGTCAAAATCTCTAGGGACCCCTCTAAACACAGATTAATGCTACATTTTGCTACTAAACAGGCAGTCATAAGTGCAGTTATCTAGCAGGCACTAGGGTCAAGATGTCAATTGTGCAGTAGGTGCTGTGGCACTGGGACCAAAAACTATAGGCACTCCACTAAATACCGATTATTGCTATATTTTACAACTAAACAGGCAGTCACAAGTGCAGTTATCTTGCAGGCTCTAGGGTCATGATTTGAATGCTGCAGCAGGTGCAGTGGCACCGATGCCAAAGGTTGCCAGGACTCCTCTAAACATCAAATATTGTTATATTTAACTACTAAACTGGTAGTTACAATTACAGTTACCTTTGAAGGCACTAGCGCCGTAATTTCAATGGTGCAGCAGGTGTAGTCACACCGGGCCCCAAAGCCCTATGAGCTCCTCTAAACACCAAATATTGCTACATTTTACTACTAAACAGACAGTCACATGTGCATCTATGTTGCAGGCAATAGGGTCATGTTTTGAATGGTGCAGTGGCATCAGGCCCAAAGGTTTTCAGAACTCCTCAGGACACGTATTATTGCTATATTCTACTACTTTAAAGCAGTCACAATTGCGGATGAAAGGGGCTTGATTTAAATGGTGTAGTAAGTGCAGTGGCACCAGGGCCAAAAGCTCTAGGAACCACACTAAACGCAGATCATTTCCACATTTCTCTACTAAACAGACAGTCATAAGTGCAGTTACTTAGCAGGCATGAGGGTTCTGATTACAATGGTGCAGCAGGTGCAGTGACACAGGGAGCAAGAGCTCTAGCCACACCACTAAACACCTAATATTGCTATATTTTACTACTAAACAGGTAATCACAAGGGCAGTTACCTTGCAGGCAATACGGTCATGATTAAAAAAATGACCAAAATTTGCCAATACTTCTCTAAACACAAAATATTGCCATATTTTACTACTAAACAGGCAGTCATGAGTGAAGATATCCAGCAAGCACTAGGGCCATGATGTATGTATGTATGTATGTATGTGTCTTGTAAAGCGCACTGCTGCCCTGAGGCGTCGTGGCGCTGTAGACCGCTGGGGAACCCGTCCTGGCTATCCCTGTGAGATGGTCCCTACTGGGTAACTCCAAGGTGAAACCAGGCATCCCCGGCGAATGTGGGGGGCCGTTGTAGAGATGAGGCAAGCTAATGCCCAGAGTTGCCGAGTGAGCTCCCTGGTTAGAGTAGGCACCGAGGCGAGAATTATCGAGTCCGCTGACCCTGGTCCACAACCCTGCCGCGTCGGGAATTGAACCCTGGTCCCGGGCCGTTTCCTGCTTCCGGGTCTGCTGCCTCTAACCAGTGTGTCCATAGTGCAGCAGGTGCAGTGGTACCGGGACCCACAGCTCTAGTACCCCTCTAAAACATCAAATATTACTATATTTTACTGCTAAACAGGCAGTCACAAGTGCAGTTATCTTGCAGCGACTAGGTTCATGGTTTGATTGGTGCAGCAAGTGCAGTGGCACCTGGCCCAAATGTTGTGGTAATTTCTTTCTTACATTAAGGCTGCAAAGTGTTTTCTGTTTATCAATTTTTATCTTCCCATGGCAGCATGAATTTAAAAAGAGCTTATTTAACTCTGCTTTAGTGGGTGGAACTTTTAACTCATTTTCATTTTCTTTATATTTTTTGTTCTGCTAATAAAATCGATTTTTTTGTTACGTGTTTGTCCCTAGTAAAAAAATTCTCCGTCATGTGTTTGTTGTTGGTGCATTATACAGCGAAAAGCAGAACAAAGTGATTGCAGTGAATTAAATGAGCACGCTCCATGGTTCTTTGAAGGGATGTTTTAACCTCTTTCATCCGTTGGGACAGTTTCTGTATAACATTACAGCACCAGACAACAGCCGCAGTGTCTTGGATTGTAAACACAGTCATGTGCCTAATCTAAAAGTATTTCTCTAGTTTTCTGATTGCAGCCTGTTCCTTCTACTGGACGGGAAGGGAGACTCTATAGTTTCAAGAGCAGTAAATCTGACAATTGCAGCTGCTGGGCATTGTTGTCGAATTGCGTCAAAGCTTGTCTTTGTGAGCAAGCGTGTTTCGTGACTCTATGGAATTTGTTCTGCTTTTATTTTTTTTTAGAAAATGTCTTTGATTTTGGAATACTTTTTTTTTTTTATTTCAAGAAAATTTTATTGAAAAAGAATTGATATAAAGTAAAAGGATCAGAATACAATTCAAGTGATACACTAATGCAAGAGAGCTATACAATCAGGGGCTAAACTTGAGAAATAATCAAGGTAATTTGGAATACTTTTAAATAAAAAGAACAGTTTTTTTCTTCTTTGATGTGAGTTCTACAATTTTTTAATACCAATTGTTTAGTAAGCAAGTAGGTGGTAAGACTGGCTTTTTTCGGACTGGCCTTTACTGTGCTTCCTGAATTTTCGTTGTTATATAATATGAAGAATATCAACTGCACATTCTCTAAATAGGCAAACGCTTTGGCTAATTTAGCTTACGTTACACCTGGTATTTTATCCTAATAATTGCTAGAAAGGGTTTAAGTTGTCCACAGTAATTGAAACAACCTCCTGTATTTTCATTGTTATTTAATATAAAGAACACCAACTGCACATTCTTAAAACAGGCAAATTGCAGCTATTTGGCAGACAATAAGGTCATGATTTCAATGGTGCAGCAGGTGCAGTTACAACGGGACATATTCTAACACATGCCTTGAAAAAAAATACAATATTTCTTACAACATACAAATTTTAAAGTATATAGCAAAATATTTGAAAATGTTACAGTGTACTGTTTAAATAAAGACAAATTGTAGACCATAAGTTACACAGTGCCAGTGACAATGCAAGTGCAAATAGTTAACAGATGCTCATTATTGTTTCAGAGTTTATGTTCATGTGTACGTTTTTTTTACAATAATAAAACAAATGTGTGGTGCAAAATTAAAAAAGAAATTGTAAGAGAAATCTTTAATAAAAAAAATTGCCCATCTCAATAAAGCAATCATCTCACTTTCAGTGTGTTTCTTTCCCTTATATTGCACAGCTGTTCAAATGCTCATTTGAAAAATGTAAAGTTAATTTTCATGTGTTTATCTTAACAATCGACAATAACAAAACAGCACTTTTTCATCAAATTTTCGTAATCTTGTGCTTTTTGTATTTGCAAAAATAGCTCTTACGCTGTACTAGTACAGTTTTTCATCCACCCCTTACCTATTCTCCCCATAGCTGCATCACTTTCATGTCTACTTATCAGGTACATGTTTTTTTTATCTTTGTCCTCCACCATTTAATTTTTCTTTTTTTGAGTTGTGTAAACTGTTTTATTTGGTTTTCATCATTTTCTGAGTAAAACATTATTTCATAGTTAATCGAGATATACATAAAACATGTACTTGTAGTTAGTTTTACTAATACAATATCTGATGGTATGTGGTAGGTCTCGTGTTCGAACAGGTACCCTGTTAATACTCAGCTATCTTGCAGAGAGCATATTCTCGTTTTTATAGTATCCGACTTCTTATCGGCATCTCAAACCTATGTATATGTGGGGATTGGGTAGTGAAGGGGATGTAACTGTAGATAAACTGGGAAGGTTGCTCTTAAACTGGAATTACACTGATGGGTGGGGATGGAGGGGAATATATATGGATGAGTGGGTGCCGGTTTGTCATGGTTCTATTTATATGGGCCGGGTGCAGGGGGTTTACATTTTCATGGGTTTCAGAGGGGCTTGCCCATGATTGCTGCTTATTTACTTCTTATGTATTAGTCTAGCATGGGGGTCTCTGTATGTGGTTTCAAAGGTAGACGCATTATGAGGCCCTAATGAAGATTGTGCCATGTTTTGAGATATGTTTAAAGGCTTGTAGGAGTGCAGCCCATTGCGTGGAGCTACAGCGTTTCCGTATACCTCGAGCCTCTTCATATCGTGAGGGGTCTTCTTCAGATGCTCCCCATTTGAAGACTGCACCTATCCAAGCTGTTAGTGAAGGTACTGCCAGTGATCACCAGTGCATAGTAATTCCGTGCTTCAGGATCCTAGGTGGCATGGGTCACGATCTGGTTTTTTAGGAAAAATACAATCATTAGTTCTCAGATAGAATTCTGGAGTTCCCCATCCTCCAGCACTGCCTCATTACTGTCCACTAGTCATGGCACCAGTAGTGAAGAGAATGTGTGATAGTATTCGCGTAGTAGGCCATCTAGACCTGGGGCTTTGTTCCTGGATAGGGCCCATAGTGCTTGCGTCACACCCATGCCTGTGCCCTAAAGTTGTTTCACCTGAGGCCAGCAAGTACCTCTGTGAATATGGTTTTATCGTCCGATGCCTGAACTGGTGTAGCCTCATTCTTATCTGCTGCTTGTGCCAGGGTTGCTAGGTTACGTTCCTCTTCTAATATACGCCATTCCAGGATCTTACGGACTCCTTAAGTTTGCCGGATGCATGCACCCCGAATAACAACTTTAAACGCTTTCCACTCTATTGCCCTTGTAGTTGCCGTATTGGCATTTTTGTGGAAGTAATTTTGAATGCTTGTTTTTTGATAATTTCTAAATACTTAGGAGCGGCGGTGGTTGCCATGTTAGGGTGAGCATGTGTGCATTGTGATCGGAGATGACTAGACCTAAGTATTCTGCACCCTAGATCAAGGGGATTATGAGTGGTGAACATAAACATCGATCTAAGCATACCTGAGGGTTGTGTGGAATGGAACAGTTGGAGTACAGTTTGGCCGTAGAGTGCTTGCTACGCCATATATCCACCAGGGACCAGTGATCGGGCCAGGTATTGTATCGCTACATTTGTGCAATGGCCGGGGAGGCTGGATGTGGGGTGTGTGACCTGTTTAGGGAGAGATCCAAAACACAGTTATTGTCTCCTTCTAGTATCCAGGGTGAGGTGGTAAACTGGTCAAGATAGTGTGACATGGAGTCCCAGTATTTCCTTTGTTCAGAGTTCGGTGCATAAATGCTACCTATTAGGATCGGTTGGCCATCAAGGAGACCCTCTATGTGGGCATAGCAGCCCTCTGTATCTATCGCTCTGCGTATTTCCTGAAACAGGACCCCTGGTCGAAGCTCCATGTGCAAATGCTGAGCATGTAGTTGCACAGAATGTACCTTGCCAGCGGTTACGCAGCTTGTCTAGTTGCCCAGTGATTATATGCATTTCTTGGAGCACTGCTGTCTGCGCGTTATGCCATTTTATGTAGGCATACACTGCATATCTCTACGTGCCGTATGCATTAAATGTGAGGATTTTGCTATCACTGTTACGTGCCATTATGGGGTGTAAATGTCTAGAGTGCCACGGGGGAGTGGGTGAGTTCTGCACTTTTTCCAGTTGTGGTGTCCTGCCTGGGCCCATAACACTCATCCAACTGGGAGTGTATACTCAGTGTGTAGGTGGGTGTCAAATATAGGGGTCTAAACTTGGGTGGGAGTATTCCCAATACATGGGACCTACTGCAATTGGCGGCACGTCCAAACTTTGCATGTCACTAATTCTCTAGTGTATTGTGAGTTGGGCTGGCTCTGCGTCTAAGTCGATCTCATGTTTGGCTTTTTGTAGGATCTGGGTAGGTGGCGGGGCCTGGCACCTGCCAACCTTATACTGTATATGTGGTACATGAGTCTGAACATTAATGCAGTGATTATGAAATGCGTGATAAGGGTAAGTGTCGGGCAGTGGCCATAGTTCATATGAGTGTGTTCGCAGTTTGCGGGGTCACCAGTGATGGAATCACCGAGTCTGCTTGAGATAAGTTTGTGTCACTGCCTTCCTCTTTCGAGATAAAGATGTGGGGGCCTCTCTCTTCATTTATGGCTGTTGATGCTGGTCCTATGTATGCCGCTGCCTGTAGGGCTTTCCTGCACTCAGGTCAGGGGATCCTGCAACAGGAGGTCATGGCAAGGATTTTGAGCGTAGGGTAAGTTTCTTGTTGGGGCATCATCTTTTCTTGAGTCTTGTGACTGTTCATTGCATTTTGGGGTTGGATGAGAATGGTTTTGGCAGTGTTGCTTCATCCAGTCATATGCTGCTGTGGGGTTCGTGAAGAACATAGTGGTCTCATCATGCATGATCTTGAGGTGTGACGGGAATAACAGCGAGTATTGGACTTCCTCTTGGCGGAGACATCATTTGACTTCTAGAAACAAGGATCGCTAGTGCTGCACTACTCGGCAATAGTCTGGGAAGAGCATGATGTGTTTATGTTCGACTCAGATGGGCCCAAGTTGTCTAGCGGCACGGAGCACAGTGTCTTTATCTCGATAGTGAAGGAGCTTTGCAAGTAATGGACTAGGGGGGATTCCGGAGGTGGAAAACAAGCCAGCACTCTATGCACTCTCTCTGGTGAGTAGAATGCAGTCAAATATACAGTCGGCATGAAAGTGCGAAGCCATGTTTCTATGTAGCCAATAGGATCCGTTCCCTCTATGCCCTTGGACAGGCCAGGGACGTGAATGAATTAGTGGGCTTAAGACAACTAACTACTCATTGATCAGGACAAAATTTGCAATATAAAATGAAAGAACAAAGATCATTTTTTCTCCAAAAATACAAAACATAATGTTATTGTTACTAATGAATACACAGTACAGTAAAAACTCACTCATACTACCTCACTCATGTCCATATGCACTCACCACTTCCAATTCCTTCCAGTCCCAATGCAATATTTTTGGAATTCTTAATCTTTGTCTGAACCTGTATCAAACAATCTAGTTATCATCGGAACAAAATAGATTATATATCAACCACCTTTTGATTGTCTTCTGAATATTGTGTTTTATATTTTTTTGTATGTGGTGAGTGCATGTGGACATGAGTGAAATAGTATGAGTGAGTTTTAACTGTAATGTGTATTCATTAGTAACAATGAAATTATGTTTTGTGTTTTTGGAGAACAAAGTATCTTTGGTTCTTTCATTTTATATTGCAAATATTGTCCTGATGAATGAGTAGTTAGTTGCCTTTGCACTAATTCATTGATCTCTGCCTTAAGGAACGTTTATTCTATTAGCAGGGGGCCTCTTGCTCTTTACAGGGACGCAAATGTTGCACCTTCTTGAGCGTCCTTCAAGGTCATCTGTACGTTCTTCCAGGGCAGCTACTCGATTTTGCAGCATTCGTAATGTTTCTTGTTGGGTTTTGCCAGGGGTTGTAGCGTATAGAGCATTTTCTCTCCATCCATGAACTTGGCCGCTAGTTTGTGGTGGTCGTCGAGTAGCAGATTAAGATCTGTGGCCAGGGCCCCAAACCGATCTTCCATTGTGACCCTGGAGTGTTCAATGACTGACAATACCTCGTCTAATTTGTCAGGCATGAATAGGGAGGATGGTGTCTCTGTATACTCTTGCTGATTTTTCATTGTTCTGTCAGTGACTCTGTGCTGTAGAGGGTCCCTGGGGTCCAGTGTTAGAGCATAGTTTCGCCATAGTTGTACTGGGTTAGGCGGGTCCTGTCACCTTGGTATAGTTCAGTTAATGGGGTTTGTCTTGTCCTTCTGGAGTAAGTTATGCATGTAGTGAATTTCAGGCCTCTGTTCTGATTCAGGGACAGCTTAGGAACTACAAGGGGGGCCGGGCCACGTGTCTTTAAGCAGGACCTTATTGTATAGTTGGGGAGAGTGAGCATTTAAATCTCCCAATTGGTGGAGGCCTAGTATTGTTAAGGTCACTTGGTGGTCTTGCTGCGCAGAGCCGCACCTCGGTTTTGGTGCTGAGTGGCGTGCACTTTTTACTTTGGATTGTTCGGGTCCTTATGGTACGGGCTTTGAGTTCTTTCCCAGGTCTCTTGGAAAGGGCTTGAAGGGGGGCAGTTAGTGGACTTATCTTCTACTCTGCTTCTCTAGCCATGACACCAGGTCTGTGCAACTGTAGGAGGTGCAGCTATGATTAATGTAACTCCCAGGGGTCCGTCGTGCTCCACCAAGCCGTGGGGATTTGTTTTTATGTATGACGAGTCCTTGCGTGAGCCCCCAGATAAGATCCCCAGATGATGCACTGGGTCCCTGTGGGGGGCAACTGTCACATGGCTATTACAGAGACATACTTGGGTATCTTCTTGGGAGTGGCGGCATCTGAGTCCGTTTCCTCTAGTTGAGTAGTCACTGCAGGGGTTTATGGAGGTATTCGGCCTCAGTCATGCATAGATGTCCACTGCCGTGGAGCGGATGGGGGAGGGCCTGTCTTTCACCTCAGTGCACAGTGCACGCTATTTTTCTCATTTGCCGATTGGGTGCCCATCCTACCATTGCTCACCCGGCATTTCTTATGTCCATCGTAGGCACAGGAGGGGGGAGTGTCAAAAAGTCTGCTTCAAAGTGATCGCTACCAGTGGGCGGCCTTCTATGCAGAGGGAGCTGAGGTTCCGTGACAATTTTAAGTGATGTTTTCGACTCGCACGAATATGGTCGAGTCTGGTATCTAAGAACCGCAAATGACGAGTTTAGTAAGTGTGCGCAGTTTCGCTGTGCTAACTTAAACCGTTCGTTTGATATGTGGGTTTTTCATCTGTACCCACGGGTTCCATCTTAGATACGGCATCCATTTTGTCTCTTGCCCTCAAGTAGCCAGCGAACGGACACTGTCCGCTTCGTCACCCTGGGACTCTCAGGATATTTGTGGAAGACACATGTACTTTGTAAATATCTTTTACGATGAGGGGGATGATACTGTAAGGCAGATGGCCCCGCTCGAGGCTCATCTTGCCGTCCGGTTTATTGTCTCAGCCGTGCATCTCATTAGGCACGTCCCTTTGATGCCTGTATCTCGTGTTTCCCGATACCTCCCCTTTTACACCCTTTTCGATTTCCCCACTGTCTCCATCTCCCTCTGCACCTGTCTTTGTCCCTATTTCGATCTGTTTTACTGCCGATTGGAATTCACTAATGTTGGGAAGATGGGTTTTTACAGTTGGGAACCGCCAAATGTTTCCGCACTTATGTTCCGGACCTTATGTGTACCAAAGTGACCAAAGCGACCCCTCTGAGGGATAATTATGGGAACCAGGTTGTAAACTTTTGTGTACCATGTTGTCCTATGAGTTAATTTTGTATAAAAGGAGCGATCCACAGAACCAATTTGAAGCAGTCTCCCCAAGTTGCACGTGTTGTACTTGTTGTGACTTCTGTGTTCCCTGCAGTAAATAAACCTTGAATCTTTGACGCCGAAGGAAGTGTCCCGTGTCTCTGTAGTTTGTGCGCCGAAACAGGTATCCCATGAAGGTTATAGGTGTTGTTCCCTGGCACCGCTGGTACTGTTAAAAAGTCCAGGCCTTCAGTTGGCGCCCAACGTGGGGCCAACTTCAGCGGTACCGGTCCGGTCCAAAGCCTGATGATCGTGAGGAACTTCGTGTGAAATCTCCGAGGGAAGGTGCACCCCGCTTCATCGATCCTGTTGTCGAAATAAGTGGCCCGAAGTTTTTCCCTGCGAAGATTCCCGCCTCCTGACGGCGGCAACAGACCGATGCCCTGACTGTCGACCTGTCTTCGACGCCCGGCGTAGACCTTATGTACAAGCGAGACGATAGACGGGCCTTCCTGGTGACGCCATTGAAGTTCTGAGTTAAGTATTTGTGGGTCGCTCCCAGTCCTTAGTGGTTGTTCTAGCTTTTTTTGAAAGCTTTGTGGTTAGCCTTTAAGGCTTTGTGGTAATAGCTCACTGAGCTTTGTAATAGCCTCCTCGGGCTTTGTGGTTAGCTCTCCGAGCTTCGTGATAGCCTTAAGGCTTTGTTGTGTTGCATGGTTCCATTGCATTTGTGGTTCTTAGTATTGGTCCTTAGTATTATTTGACAGTTGCAATTGCCAAAAACCGAGGGTTTTGACTTACACGAGGTTTTATTGCTTCGGTAATCCTTGAAGTTTGATACTAGGTTAGTGTGCACGATGCCTAGCCATAGTGATTTGTTTCGTATTTTCAAATGTTGCGCAATGGATTCCCGGTTGGAGGACTCATGTCCGATACCTCCAGTTGGAACTCCGATACATGATCTTTATAGTCGACATGGGGTGGGTCCTATAATATATAATGATTACTGGATCCGCTATACAAAGAAAGACGGTGACCTTAGATGGCCACCACACGGAACTTTTGAACTTTCGATTTTAGATAATCTTGAGGCTAAATTATTTTTAAAGAAAGCTAGGCCAGCTATGTTTGATTCCTTTCGGATATGGCGTAAAGAGGCCAAACAGAAAGAAATCAAACAACTTAAAAAAGATAAAAAGCAAGAGTTTGTTCCGATAATGCAAGCTATAAAAGAATGTAGACAAGACAAAGAAGAAAAAGATATGGAAATCGCTACTAGATTGCATCACATGAAAATAGATAAATGTTACCCAGTTTTACCGAATAATCTAGAAAAGAAAGAAGAAGATTTGAAGGAGGATTCCTTGTTATCATACTTGATGAAATCACCACCTCCTTATGTACAGGGTGCTACTGCTCCTGTAGCTCCTGTTGTTCCTCTTATTGCTCCAGCGGCTGCGGGCCAGCCCGCTGTTAACCCTACGTTTGTTCCACCACCTGTCCTCGTTCCTACTGCTCCCGTACCTGTACCTTTGCAGACTGTTGTTTCTGCTACTCCAACTACCTTGTCCGTTCCTACTATGCCTTCCTTCACCTCTAGTGTTGTTGCCCCTGTTTTTCTTTCTCCTTCTGTTCGTAAGCGTGTTCCTAACTCTGTTGCTACCCTTTATTCACCTCTTTCTGGTCCGTTATTTTCGTCTGATTCATCTGACACTCCTCAGAGACGGAGTCAGATCCCTAGTGGTAGGGAGAAAGAGACGTTAGTAACAATGGCACATAAGTGGATAAGACATCCTGCTAATTACACTCCACGTGTAGTCTTTGATACGTTTTCTCAGTTTAATGAGCCTACACAGAGATTCGTATTTGAGGAAATGTGTAACTTTTTGAGGGAAGAATGGTACAATAATGATGTAGATGATGTACCGTCCGACATAATTGAACTTCAGAGTCACTTTTCGAACGGTATGATTATAGGAGACGATGTACGACGTGCAGTGGAACGCTTATTAGCATTCAGACCCACAGCACATTCTCGGATATCATTAGATGATACCACTGAGAACTGGAAAGCGGTTCCTGGTCAGTATCCCATGAGAGAAGTTCCGCCACTGTGGGTGCCTGGTGATCCTAATGCGAACCCTGTGGTGCTACCGCATTTTCGAAGGGTGTGGATACATCTTCCATGGAAACGATCGGAAGTTTTGCAAGTGAAGCAATCCTTACCCGATCCGCGTAAAAATCCGGCTGGTTATTATAAGGAGTTATCACAACTAATAGAAGCTTCTATTATGAATATTGCCGACATCGACATGTTGTTTGGCAATGTTGTACCGCAACCAGTTTGGGCTAAAATTCGTCAAGCCAATCACGCAGCTGAATTAGGGGGTGATTGGGCTGCACTACTAGCAGCTGATGCATTACAAGTCGGTGGGGCTAAACCTGAACAGTTGATCTTGGATTTACCTCAGAAAATCATTACGCTCATGAAAACTCTCATGCCAGCGATGAAGGTGAACTGGGATAAGTTATCAGCTTGTAAACAAAAGAAAGACGAGAGTGTCTCGGATTTCTTTACAAGGTTTGAGGAAGCATTTGTCGACCACAGCGGCCAGGACATGGGCGCTGAGGGAGGTCAGCGGTTATTCGTTGACAAATTTGTGTCAAATTTGCTGCCTGAGCTATGCAACAAATTAAAGAATTCAGAAAGTGCGTGGGCAGTTTCAACCCCTGCGCAAATACTAGCAACGGCTCAGTATTATGAGAATAGGGAAAAGGAAGAAAGTGATCGTGTAGAAAAGAAAACGAAAGAACTCAAAACAAAGGTTTTGTTGCAACAAGCATACCCTCCACGATCAAACCAAAATGATGCACAACAGCAGTATCGACCGCGAGCACAGCCCGATAGGACACAGCCGCGCTCTGACAACTTTGATTCCAGATCTTCACTTGGGTATAATCAGTGCGCATATTGTAGGAAAGAGGGACACCTAAAATATGATTGTCTTGCCTTACGGGACCGCCTGAATGGTGTGTCGACACGTGGAAACCGTGGTGGTGGTCCTCAACAGGCACCACGTGGTAGAGGTCGTGGTTCATCCCACAATCAGAGTGATCGTTATCAAAATCAATCAGATGCAAATAATTACTTTGACCAGCGAAATGCGGGGTCAGTTCGATCTGCACAGTATAATGTGGATGATTATTACGTAGAGCACGAGACTGTTGTAAATGACCATTACTAGGACAGCCAACGACAAAGAGAGGGAGTAGTGTCAGTTCCGGTCGATCAGAGTGGGCCTTACGTTGCAGTGGCTACATCGGGTGTAGTTGAGCCTTTTCTGTTAGACACTGGTGCGACGAAAAGTTCCATCATGCATTCAAAACTCCCTGGCGCACCTTTGTCTGGCTTAACGAATGTTTCCGTTGGATTCTCTGGCGCCCCTGTTAGTAACCCAGTCTCTAATCCTTTGCCTCTTATGATTGGACCTTGTGAGCTAACCGCTCCACTGATTCTATCTACAGGTTGTGGTGAAAATCTTTTGGGTCTGGATTTGTTGAAACGATTATATGCAACATTGTATTGTTCCCCCGAAGGAGTGGAACTTACATTGGGACGGAGAGTGATCTCTCCTATGTATTTATCGGTTGATAAATTCCCATCGGAATTGAGTTCCCTCCCTGCGTCTCTATGGGCCACAGGTCCCAATGACGTGGGCCTGTTAGACATTCCACCCTATGTGATTCAATTGAAACAAAATGCGCGATTACCGCGTTTACCTCAATATCGTATTTCTCTTGAGGGCGAACGAGCGCTGTTAGCAATCGTTCATGATCTCATTGGAAAAGGTGTTGTTGAAGAAACGCGTGGAAACGTGTGCAATAGCCCTGTATTACCAATTCTGAAACGAACTGACCCAACTAAACCTCCTGTGTATCGTTTTGTAATAGATTTGAGAGAGGTAAACAAAATAGTGGTTCCGCAATTTCCTGTGGTCCCTGACATTACAGCCTTATTAACAATGATTCCGGCATCTGCCTCCTGGTTCACAGTGATCGATCTAAAGAATGCTTTCTTTAGCATTCCGATTGCAGAGGAAAGCAGAGACCTGTTCGGATTCTCATTAGGAGGTCGCAGTTTTAGGCTAAAACGCGCTCCACAGGGCTACTGTGAGAGTCCGTCAATCTACAGCCAAGCACTTAAAGGTCAGCTTGATGCCTTTGTATTGCCTAAAGGTGCAGCTTTGATTCAATACGTTGACGATCTTTTAGTGGCAGCTGATACGGAGGCCATTTGCAAAACGGCTACAGTATCATTATTGCACTATCTACATGACTTGCACCACAAGGTATCGCCTTCAAAGCTACAGTATTGTTGTCAAGAAGTTACCTATCTAGGTCACTTATTGTCAAAAGAAGGGAGAAGGTTGACCCCAGAGAGAATTGCAGCGATTTCCCGAATGACTGTGCCAAAAACCCAAAGAGATGTTCGTGCCTTTTTAGGTATTACGTCCTACTGCAGACAATGGATTCCAAATTTTTCATTGTTAGCGAAACCATTGATAGCCCTTACATGCAAAGATGTTTCATCCCCAGTACCCTGGTCTGAAGAATGTCAGAAAAGTTTTTCGGAATTGCGTGATGCGTTGTGTTCGGCTCCTGTGTTGGGTACCCCTGACTACAGTAAGCCCTTTACACTATACGTTCACGAGAGGGATGGTTGCGCGTTGAGTGTTTTGACACAGTCTTTTGATGGTAAGCAACGCCCATGTGCCTATTTTTCTTCGACTTTAGACCCAGTAGCAAGAGCTTTGCCAAGTTGCTTAAGGGCAACAGCGGCAGCTGCGGCGTCCATTCGACAGTCCGCAGGTCTAGTCATGGATAATATGCTCACGGTAATGGTTCCGCATGCAGTCGACACTCTATTGAACCGAACGAAAACTCAACATCTGACGAGCGCAAGATTGTCTGGATATGAGTTGACGTTGCTGGCCAGTCATATACGGATAAAACGATGTAATGTGTTGAATCCAGCAACATTGCTGCCGATCGACGCAGAATCAAGTGGTGAAGCAGTACATGACTGCTATCTCAAAACTGAAGAGGAAACTAAGGGTCGCATTGACCTAAAAGATACTCCATTGACAGATCCCGATGGTACTTTGTATGTGGATGGTTCTTGTTTCAAGTTACCGAACGGTGATGTGACGACTGCGTATGCTGTAGTTACATTGAGAACAATTGTGGAAAGTGCAAGATTAAGTCAGAATTCGGCTCAGGCTGCTGAGTTAATTGCTTTGACGAGAGCGTGTGTGTTGTCTAAGGATAAACGGGTGAATGTGTTTACAGATAGCCAGTATGCGTTTGGTGTGGCACATAGTTTTGGACGACTGTGGAGAGAGAGAGGATTCCTTACGTCACATGGTACGAAGATTCAACATGGACAGCTTGTAAATGATCTTTTGGATGCACTTACGTTGCCTAAGCAAGTGGCAATTGTTAAATGTAGTGCGCATCGTAAGGTGACGGATGATGTTGGTCGTGGTAATGCGTTTGCGGATGAGACTGCTAAGGAGACTGCCCGGAACCTTAGCACTCGAATGTATGTGACGAGTTCGGTTAGGTGGCCTGCAGAATCAAGTATGTGTGAGAACACTATCGAGAGTGTGAAAGCAATTCAGAATGAGGCCACCGAGACTGAAAAGGCGAAGTGGAAAGAAAGTACGGGAAAGTTGGATGCGAATGGTTGTTGGACTGACTTATCGGAACAGAAAAGATGGATGTTGCCTGATGCATATGTGCTGGCTGTTGTGACTATGACACATGGGTTAGCACATATTAGCGCGAAAGGTATCTGTAAATTGCTGTTTCCTGTGTGGAAGAATGATGGTATTACGAAATGTGCTGAACGCTTGGTTAAGAATTGTATGGTGTGTTTGATGCACAATCCTGGTAAGGGCACTCCCACTCCACCTGGCCATTTTGCCCCTCCTGCGTACCCTTTCGAAGTTATCCAGTTGGACTTTATCCACATGGAGAGATGTAATAATTTGAAGTATGTGCTGGTTGTGGTGTGTGCATTTTCTAGGTGGATTGAGGCCTACCCCCTTAAGGATAATACGGCTTTATCCACGGCAAAATTTTTACTCAAAGAGTATTTTTCCCGCTACGGAATGCCTCGGGTTGTGTGGTCAGACAACGGAAGTGAGTTTGTTGGGAGCGTGATGAAGAGTGTGTGTCGCGGGTTAGGGATTGTACAGAAATTTCATAGTGCCAATCATCCTCAGTCAGCCGGTTTGGTTGAAGGGTACAATGGCACCCTTAAACTAAAACTAGCAAAGATTCAGGCTACGACAGGTCTTTCGTGGCCTGACGCTTTACCCTTAGCATTACTGTCAACAAGGGCAACTGTACACTCCCGAGTAGGGCTCAGTCCCTATGAAATAGTGTTCGGTCGTCCTGCCAATGTTTGGGGGGTCCCTAGACCGGGTGCCTTTTGTGATCTTGAGTATCCAATGTTGATCGATTATCTTCATGACTTGACTGCTAAACTGAGGTTAATTCACCAACAGGTTCACGAAGCATTGCCGACACAGACGGAGGGTCCAGGCCACCAGCTCCAGCCCGGAGATTGGGTGGTAACGCGGAATTTTTCACGCAAGAACAATTTGGATCCCAGGTTCACTGGACCCTATCAGGTCCTCCTTGCCACGAGAACTGCAGTTCGTCTTGAGGGGCGGAAAAATTGGGTGCATGCCACCCATACCAAGAAAGTCCCCATTCCGTTGCCAGCAGACTCGTGGGTAAGGAAAGGCATTGCATCAACTGAAACCGAAGGATTGCCGGCGTTTGTACCTTTCAGCGACGCACAACCTGTCGGAGAATCCTCAGTGCAGCAAAAAGGCATTATTGAACACTTGTCATCAGAAGACTCAAGACCAGAACATTCAGCTGATCAACAGGGCGTTGTCCCTTCAACGGATCTTTTGTTTAACGAACAGACACGTCCTGGGAAAACCCGATATTTTTTGAGATCCAGCACTAAAGACTAATAAAAAAAACCCGTTCTGTCCCTTGACAAATGCATTATCCCGTTTTCCATGATCAGTTTGAACACTCATTCTATTGTAATTATTTCGTACATATTCATTGAGCTTTGTTCCTTACATTTTTGTTTCCACAGCTGAGAGACATTGTTTTTATATATATATATATATATGAAATAAAGGCCGTAGGGCCGCGCGTGTACTTCCTCCTGGTTAGTAGGTCTTGACGCTAGGTTAAAGACCGTCGGTTCCTGGGAACTCCTAGGAATTGACTATTGCTACACAGAACGAAGTGCGTCAAGAAACGTTGCGGACGGTCATAGGAAATGGCATTTTCAAAGCTGATGGACTTGGAAAGAGCTCAAGCACAAAGATTCAAGCTGCAGCAACTCAGTCGTACCAAATGTTGTGTGTTCCAAATATTCGTACTGTTTGTGACTGTTTCTGCGTTATTGGCGGGTGGAGTGTATTACACAATGTCTTACTTCTTGCCCTCTATCATACCTACTCCTACCCCTGACTTTAAACTCACCTCCACTGTTTCTCCTCATTCTTTTCACATCTTACCTGAACACGAGCAGGCTAGACGTGCAGAATTCCGCAACAATTCCTTTATTCAGCTCCTTCATCAGCATCAGTTAGTGGTTAACACTACTAATTGTTGGGTGTGTGGGTTGATGCCACATACTACGGATAAGGGAATTCCATATCTGGTGTTACCGTATAGCTCCCAAGGGTCTGTTGGAGCATTTCAAACAATGTTTCGAAGCGCACTGGGTTTCCACCCCATTCGAGAACCACGTTCCCCCTACTCTGGTCCTACCTCGTACCAAAAATCTTTGTCTATAGCAATAGAGGATTTAGATAGCGATATCTATGATCCCTCGCTTATCCCTGAAGAAGAGGTACAAGCCTATAGGGTCCTAAGTAGAGGCGAATATAGTGTGTTCACTGGTGAAAAACAGCTTAAAAGCTCGCCTCCGATATGGGTCGTACCCCACACTGGCAATTTTTGTTTAATAGGTCGCGGCCGTAGATCGAAAGCCCGACTTGGAGAGAGTGCTTGCACTGAAAATTATATTTTGCCAATGGTCTCGTCCCCTGTGTTTTTGGCTGCCAAGGGTACATACTTTATTTGTCATGATCGTGCGTATGCATGGTTGCCCTCTGACTTCATGGGCTCATGTTTTATCGCAAACTTGTTGCCTCCGACATTTACTGTAGATGCAGATTATCACAAAACTAGAGTTGTGAGAGGCGTAATTAGCGAAGAGGATACTGCCGGTCAAGAGGCAGGAGACTTGTTCAAGGGTTTCCTCCCATTTTGGGGACCTATGGTTAATAGTAGGAACCTGAGACAGTTGACTCGAGTGGTAGAATCGACAGCTAATATTACTGCCAGTGCCCTTGGTAATATCACCACAGAACTTCAGGCGGATAGACTTATGACGTTACAAAACCGTATGGTTTTAGATGTGATCTTAGCAGATCGAGGTGGGGTATGTAAGGTGATCCATTCGAGCTGCTGTATTTTCATTCCTGATAACGCTCCGACTGTCTATCAAGCCATCTCGAAGTTGCATAAGATCTCCGAATCCATACACATGGATGTAGGGGATTGGACGCTACTTGGATGGTTTTGGGGCCTGATGTCGACTTGGGGTTGGAAAATTCTGACGATCATTGGAGTCGTTGTAGTGTTCCTGTTCACGTGTTGCCTTTGCGTGCAGTGCGGTCCTGCCTTATGTGGCCTCTGTGCTACAACGTGTATGAGACAGCCACCTGTTACCAAAGGGTCTCGGTTGGACAGAGCTATGCTACAGCAACATCTCGAGGGTCTGATGAATATCGAATATGATTCCGACTAGTGCTTGCCTACATGAGGGCAAAAGGAGCGTCTGAGGTTCCGTGACAATTTTAAGTGGTGTTTTCGACTCGCACGAATATGGTCGAGTCTGGTATCTAAGAACCGCAAATGACGAGTTTAGTAAGTGTGCGCAGTTTCGCTGTGCTAACTTAAACCGTTCGTTTGATATGTGGGTTTTTCATCTGTACCCACGGGTTCCATCTTAGATACGGCATCCATTTTGTCTCTTGCCCTCAAGTAGCCAGCGAACGGACACTGTCCGCTTCGTCACCCTGGGACTCTCAGGATATTTGTGGAAGACACATGTACTTTGTAAATATCTTTTACGATGAGGGGGATGATACTGTAAGGCAGATGGCCCCGCTCGAGGCTCATCTTGCCGTCCGGTTTATTGTCTCAGCCGTGCATCTCATTAGGCACGTCCCTTTGATGCCTGTATCTCGTGTTTCCCGATACCTCCCCTTTTACACCCTTTTCGATTTCCCCACTGTCTCCATCTCCCTCTGCACCTGTCTTTGTCCCTATTTCGATCTGTTTTACTGCCGATTGGAATTCACTAATGTTGGGAAGATGGGTTTTTACAGTTGGGAACCGCCAAATGTTTCCGCACTTATGTTCCGGACCTTATGTGTACCAAAGTGACCAAAGCGACCCCTCTGAGGGATAATTATGGGAACCAGGTTGTAAACTTTTGTGTACCATGTTGTCCTATGAGTTAATTTTGTATAAAAGGAGCGATCCACAGAACCAATTTGAAGCAGTCTCCCCAAGTTGCACGTGTTGTACTTGTTGTGACTTCTGTGTTCCCTGCAGTAAATAAACCTTGAATCTTTGACGCCGAAGGAAGTGTCCCGTGTCTCTGTAGTTTGTGCGCCGAAACAGGTATCCCATGAAGGTTATAGGTGTTGTTCCCTGGCACCGCTGGTACTGTTAAAAAGTCCAGTCCTTCAGTGCGTTGGATCCTCATTTACTGAGTGGGTACACCGCGCACACCTTGGTACTCACTGGTTCTGTGTCAGTGGCACAGCTCCACGTCGTTAGTCGCTTCATGTGCACTAGGGCCAGTGGATTGGCTTTGAAGCTGCCCTGTCTTCTTTCCATTAGTATGTGCAGGGAGGCCTCCGTGTTTCCCACCATGCGGCAACAATGTTATTTGGGAGCAGCTTCACTGACTTGGTCTCACCCTTCAGCACCTGCAGACACTTCTAAGAGGATGGGTCGGGCATGTATGGCGTGGCTGTCTCTGCGACCTGCCTCCTCTTGCCGGATGATTGTCCCGCGCTTCTGCAGAGTCCGTATAGGAGGCCAGTCACTTTCTGTTAAAGCTGCTGCAGCTTGGAATTCGCTCCCTATGGATCTTCAGCTTATCCAAGAGCTCCATCTTTATAAAAAACGTCTGAAAACACATTTGTTTAGCCTGACCATCTAACTGACTCACCTTTCTGCCCCTGCCCGCCCACGCCAGGACACTCATGAGTATTAGTGCGCAATATAAATCCTCTATAACATAACATAACATAACATAACAGCCTCACGGCCATCAGACATCCCTCACTCCGTCGGGTGCTGCCATGTAGGAGATGAGCCTTCTGCGGTGCTGACTGTGTAACCCGCGTTATGCTCAGCAGTTATGGCAGCGATACAGAGCCCGAAGGCTCCGTTTGGTGGCCCCTCCGGTTAGGATTACGAGCGAGGTTTGAGCCGATTCGCAGAGCCTGAGCTGGGCACATCCGCCATCTTGGCTGGCTGGGCCACGCACCCTTCGCCCACCATTTACCCATTTCCTTACTTTATAATACCACTAGCAACAGCACAATATATTGTATTTTTGCAGATAAACACATCATAACACTTTAACAGATTTTCTGTAACTTATATTGTGCAACTGCTCAGCAAGCTACAATTTACAACAAACAAATGCATTAATCACATAGGCAAAACCTAATGCATGTACTAATGCATGTTTTTTTTGGTAGGCACATGGGAGATTAAGGGATTTGCCCAGAATCACAGGATGTTGAGCTGACACCGGAACTCAGATTTGGTACCTCAGCTCCAAATTTAGCAGCTCTGGCCCTTACACCACATCCTGTTCCTTTTACTCTTTTCAGTGATGAATGGTAGGTGCTATACTTGGTCTCAGCTACCTGTAAAGAATTAGTGCCCCAATGTGGTATTCCAATCGCAAACCAGGGTTGTGCAATTTGCACACATCAACTAGTATGTGACTGTGAATGCAATTTGAAATATGACCTATGTACTGACACGTTGCAGCTCAAATTGTTCTTTCACCGGTGGTTGTAAAATGTCCTGCCTAATGAATATTAATTAAGGAGCTCAAAATTTGTGACCTCCAGTGACCGCATCTATTTGCCTAGTTGGAGCCTTGCTAGCGACAGCAGAACTACACCTCCTTTGCATTCCAAAGCGGGAAACATTATTTAAAGCAGCTGAACTGTGCCCCTTTAAAAACAAGCATTTGCAATGGAATAGGTCTCACATTCACGCGAGTTTGAGCTATTGACATTGTAAATGACAATGCCTTGTATTTATGATTTGGGTTTTAAAACATAAATAAAAGGCATTGACATTTACAATACTAATAGCTTAAACGCCCGCAAATGCGAGACCTATTGCATTGCAATAAAGGGCCTTCTCGACCGCTTGTTAGATTGTAAAGATCAGAGGAAGAGACTGGCCTGCAACGTCTTCAAAGTAGTGATAAATAGTGAAGAAGATTTGTAAGTGTTGTATATTACACAAAGTGTGAAGTGAGAATTACAAATGATCTGAGCTATAAACACTAACAAAGCGCTCCAACACCTTTTGCTCTCTGATTTCACTATTGCAGCTCAGGAGGAAGAGCGGGAGCGGTGGGGGGCTATTTCCTGCCCTCTCCGTGATTTGAGTGTGCAGTGTGGCATTGCGTAATGTCATTGCTATCTTTCGCCTTATAAAAAACACTCCAGCTGTAGTAGGGCCCTGCATTCACCTCCTGGGGCAGCGCGGGCAGTGGTTCATGGCAGACATGGAGGTAGGGTGGGTTGGTCTCAGCTACAGCTCTGGCCTCATACAGTGCCACTGCTATTACTAGTGAGCGAGAGGCGCTGAGGTGGTGGTATTGGTATTGGTGGTATTGGTGGTGATGGTGGTGGTATTGGTGGTGGTGGTATTGGTGGTATTGGTGGTGGTGGTATTGGTGGTGGTGGCATTGGTGGTGGTGGTATTGGTGGTGTTGGTGGTAATATTGGTGGTGGCGCTATTGGTATTGGTGGTGGTGGTATTGGAATTGGTGGTATTGGTATTGGTGGTAGTATTGGTGTTGATACTGGTATTGGTGGTGGTGGTATTTGTGGTGGCGGTATTGGTGGTAGTATTGGTATTGGTGGTGGTGGTACATGTATTGGTGGTTGTGGTGCTGGTATTGGTGGTGGTGGTTGTATTGGTGGTGGTGGTATTGGTGGTGGTGGTGGTGGTGGAGGTGGTGGTATTGATGGTGGTGATAGTGGTGGTGCTGGTGGTTTTTGGTGGTGGTGGTGGTGTTGGTATTGGTGGTGGCATTGGCAGTGGTGGTATTGGTGGTGGTATTGGCGGTGGTATTGGTATTAGTGGTGGTATTAGTGGTGGTGGTATTAGTGGTGGTGGTATTGGTTGTGGTGGCATTGGTGGTGGTGTTCTTAATAAAACAGGCTTTTGAAAGCTACCCATCAGGTGGCTTTAGTACAGATGACACGTAACACAGATGTGCTGTTGTCAACTTCAGACCTTTAGCACAGGATTATGTGCTACCTGGAATTCACATGACTTCATTTGCTAATCATTTCTAAATCCATTCTATTTGGGGGTGTTGAAGCAGACACAAGATAATGCGGGGTTAAAGTGATTGAAAGCATGCGCCACCGCGCCCGTGTAACGGGGGTGGCTGTGCTGCTTAAAAAAACACAAGTGGTTTCAGCTGAAGCATCCATGTCCGGCCTGCAGTTACAGAAACTCAATGAAGTTAATAGGGCTTAAGGTCTAAATAACAGGTCCAGTGTAACAACAGAAATAAAAGGGCCAGTCGCCATGAGAGGGTAAAAATAAAGACAAGGCCGTACTAAGAAGGGATTAACAAGCCTATTAACGAATCCGAAGGCAGCATTTACCAAAGATATTGACACAAGCCAATGAAAAATATGGGAGTATAATGGGCGCTGTTTTTCCCCCATACTCCACGACAGCAGTCTCGCCGAGCGAGCAGCGCATATGCGCTACTGCTAGGCCCGACCTAAAAAAGTTTACTATTTGGGAAGTCATCAATGACAACAGGCAGTGGTCCTAGAAACCTCTACCCGCTCTGTCTGAGGCTACCTTCACAAATCCCAAATGGGAAGATCTTCCACAAGACACTTCCCTTTTGCAAATCAGATGCCACACTCTTTGCCAGTATCTCAAATTCAAATTCAAAAATTCTTTATTTCGGCCAATTTGGCCATAAAAGAGTACACAATAAAAGGAAAAAGGTAAGAAAGAGGGAAGGGAGGGCAGGTAACATTTAAAATTCATTTATATACACATGACAATATTTTCGTACAGGCAAAAATACCCACGCACTATACCACATTAAAATTAATTAAAAATAGCATCAAATTCAGCACACTTGTTAATAAGCTTTAAGGCTAGCAATCGATTTCTATTAATTTAGGTCTCTTACACCACATAGCTAGCAGAAATTTAGAAAGTGTAAAAACAATAGGGCTCAGTGTACTGGTTTTAAAAATTCTAAAAGCATCCAAGCAATGTTTAAAACCCAGGTTTCTGCACAATGGTATCAGCCAATATTTTCTTGATTTTGTGTATGCTGGACAAAAGAAGAGAACATGGAGTGCATCTTCTAAGTCCCAGCTACAGCCCGGGCAAGACTTATTAGAGGAGGCCGTCCACTTGGATGTAACGGCCTTAAGGGGTAAAGTGCCATGTCGCCATTGGATAAAAAGTTTCTGAGCTAAAATCGGGAAGACATTATCCATGAAGTCCTCAAAATAATAAGAATTTTTGAATTCAAAGAAGGAATTGGTGAGGGTGCCTGCATTAGGGGCTGTAGATAAAAGTTCCAGCTTTTGCCCTTTGTAGATTTTAGTGAACATTTTCCGTGAGATCCTGCCACAGGCCCTGTCTGGCTCTTCCCACATGGGCTGTAGTCCTAAACTTAAAAGTTCACGCTTGATGAACGCGAGCCAGGGAATTTTGCCCACAAAGTTGTGGCTCAGAATCTGTTTGAATTCATCCCTGTAATTTATGAGATCTGGAGTGGTCCATAGTCTGTGCCAGAACCTTAGAGGTTTTACTGTTAACTCGTCTGCAATGGGCGTCAGTCCCAAGTCTAACCTCAGTGGTGTTAATGGGGTACTCTGGGGAAGCGATAATAATCGCCTTACAAATTTGGACTCAACTTTTGTGATTTCCGGGGCAGCACAGTGGCCCCACAGCTCACCTCCATATAGAGCAGCTGCCCTTGCTTGCGTCTTATAAATCTCCAGGGCAGGACTCACTGGCCTAAAGCTTGAAGAGTTGGAAACCTTCGAGATGTCACCCGACAACAGTGAGAGATTTATATGGGATTTCACCTTTTGCGGTCCCCATGACAAATTTTGATGAAGTGTAACACCCAGGTACTGGAAAGTCGTGACCCTTTCCAGGCATACATCGCCCAATGATGGATTAGCGCGAGTCGACACTGGCGGGTTAAAAATCATGAATTTTTTCTTGTCGGCGTTGATCTCAAGGCCTCTACTGTGACAAAAGTCCCCAAAACCATTCAGTATCCTCTGAATTCCCATGGGAGATTTGGATAGTAGGAGGGTGTCGTCCACGAACATAATCGCCAGCACCCTCCTACCAGCCAGCCTTGGTGCGTCATTGTCGGGGACACTGTCCAGATGTGAGATTACCCCGTTGACATAAAGGCAGAACAGGGTCGGTGCTAAGACACAGCCCTGTCTCACCCCCCTGTCAAAGGGGGACCCTGGTGACAGCATCCCGTTCTTGCCACAATGGACCTGGGCAAAGTTCCCCTCATGTAATCTCATGAGCAGTGCTAGAATCTGATGTGGAAGGTCCAGATCATGAGGGACAGCCCACAATTTCCCCCTAGGAACTAGGTCAAACGCGGACCGAAGGTCCACGAAGACCATGTAGAGGCTGCCACCCTCTACCTTTACCGTCTTCCAGTACAATAGGATCAGTCGGAAAATTTGGTACATAGTGGACGTATTCCTTCTGAATCCCTCCTGGAAGGGGTTCAATACATCGTGTTCCTCCATCCACGTCAACAATTGGTCCAGGACCAGTCTCGCAAATATTTTTTGTTGTACGTCTATCAAGCTAATTGGCCTGTAGTTGACTGGGAGCAGAGGTGACCCCTTCTTAAATATCGGGACTATCTCTGCCCCCAGCCAAGTACTAGGAACTTCCATACCTCTCGAGATGGCGTTAAATACCACAAGGAGATAGGGGCCCCAGATTTCAGGTTGATATCTAAAGAGATCCCCCGGTAATTTATAAAGCCCCGGGGCCTTTCCAGCTGATAGTTTGCATATTGCACTTATCACCTCCCCCAAGGTGAACTCCAGGGACTCCTGCTGATCTTCTGAGACTTGTAGGTCAGGCAAACTAGACAACACAGCTTCCCCCCCATATAGACCTTTAAAGTGGGCCTCCCATGCTGATACTGCAATATTTGGTTCTATTGCAGATTTTGGTTCACCCGAGACATGATTAACAAGTGACCAAAATCTGCGCGCATCTTTTGTGTCCAGGGCTAACTTTAAGTCCAACCACCTTTCCATATCCCATTCTTTTTTTGCATACCCCATTACCTCTTTGTACTTCAATCTACAATCTCGGATCACCATTTTACTGTGTCCTGCCTTGATTGCTGTAACAAGATTGCACTTTGCCTTCCTGCATGCTGAGTTATACCAGGAAGAAACAGGTTGTCTGGGCCTTCTTGTGGGTGCCTGAGGGTAGAAAACTTCAGCCAAGTTGTTGGCCAATTCTGAATGAATTAAGCTAAGTTCTTCATTGATGTCCCTGTGAGAATCTTGGGAGATTAGGGTTTCGACCTCCAGAAGTCGTGGTAGAACTATATTATAAACTTTAGCTAAGTTCTCTTCCGAACCTACTATTCTACCCCACTTTACCCTGCGCCTGTTATTGGATAGGGTCAAACCAGTACCCTCATCATCTTCTCCTGTGTTAGCTGAGTCTACTTCTTGTTGCCCTGGATATACCAACTCCAGGCGTAACGCGTTGTGGTCACTGTCAGCTCTCTCGACTACCCTGAAATCAATGACCTTCGACCACATCCGGGTTTCCACCATGATGTAGTCGATTCAGGACTCTTGCCCCTTTTTATTGTAGGTACACACTGACGGGCTATCGGACGCTGAGCGTCCATTACAAGCCCTAAGGGAGTTGTTTAAAACCAGGGCTGTAATCTGAGCAGCCAAAGGGGACCACACCTTGGGACGTGGGGACTGGCATTGGGGAATCACCCAGTAGTCACCCTCTCCCAAAAAGGCACCTTCGTTACTTCCAAAAAATGGCTCAAATTGACAGTTCACATCCCCTGCAACCAAAAGCCTAAAATCCTCTGGCAATGTGCTCAAGAATTGGGATAGATCATCGATTGTGGTGGACTCAAGGCCCTGCCATACTGGCCTCGAGTAAACATTCACAATCGCCAGTCCATACCCGTTGGGCCATTTTAGCACTAGACACTGCACATCATCTGAATAAGGGGGCATGCTTTCCACCGCACAACCCAGGTGAAGAGCAACCCATATAGCCAGCCTTCCCCAGATGGTCTTCCTTTCCCTCCCCACCTTGCAGATACATAAAAGGTGGCAAATCCCACTCTAGAGTGTTCCTCCCTGGCCCAAGTTTCCTGGAACAGACATAAATCCATCTGGTCTACCAAGGAGCCCCACTCTGTACAATGTAGCTTGTTTGTAATACCCGCTACGTTCCAGGATAATATTTTAATTGATGTCAGTGTCGTGGCTACTTTGGTAACTGCAGCGCTTCCTAGTGTCTCGCCTACAGTTTGTGCCCCACAGTCAGGTGGAGCTTGGAGCTCTGGCACCACACTTTCTCGTATCACAGGCCCTTCTACCATATTCGGTGCCCGGGTCTGGATAATTGGGAACACTCTATCTGGACCACCCTCTATCCCCTCTGCACTTTCAGTAGACTTTTTAAGATCCATAGTCTGAGAATTACCCACCCTCAGCTCCCTATCCGCATGAAGTCAGTCCACCATTTCGAGGGAACTAAACCTATTGTGGGTCGCTGGGTAATTATGGGTTATTAGGTCTCTGTGGCAGCACTGATCGCCATTTGGCCCTGCCTTTGGATCACCAGTGACCAATCCGGTGTGCAGTCTTGCATTGGGGGTCGGGGGTAAAAGAAGGACAGAGGATAGGGTTTTATTCTTGAGTTTGCATTGTCGTGAGCCCAATTGCAAATGTGTTCTACTGTGCGCGGGTCCCTAAAATTAACCAGAACACAGTCGCCTGAGATGGTTTTTCTGCTGCGTCCCACCCAAGCTATCCTGCGTACCATCAATACTTCACTTTTGACATTGTGTGGTAGGGGCCTATTGTAATTGAGCAACAATGCTCCGAATAGCAAATTATGACTCCTTTTGTGCTTGTCGTATTTGTGATTTAGACAGGGCCACCAAAACCCCTTTCCGGGTCAAAAAGCCTTTTCCGACTTGTAGAAGGGCTTTGGTAAATGGGAATAGAGTATTATTCTGTGGCTAACCCTATGATTTAGCAAATCGCATGTTGCACCTGCAAAGTGCCCTTGATCATCAGGCCCTTACTTACTAAGCTAAGAGAGTTGGAGAACGAGGCTATAATGGGATTGTGCTACTTTCAAATAACAACATATTGTATTGTACATCAGTATTTCTGTACGGGACTGGGTTCGTCAACTGCTATAACAGAAAACACTCACACAGCTGTTCAGTCACTGAACAACTTCATAAACATGTCCATGGTCTCATGAACAAAAAATAGAAAAAAAAACTACTGTAGAGGGCCTGCAATCCACTTACTAGGATTTCCCCCAGTGGAGTCCTTAAATATAAATGGCTCAGCTACATGTTGTTAATGGGAAACTTCCAGTTAATAAATTGGCGCTCTTCCCAGCACAGACCGCTCCTTTTTAGTGCCGTCCTCTCCGCTTCCACTTGCCTCTGCTTGCCAAGACACCGCGATGACATAATGTGTTTGAATAACTTTGAGTCATTCATAAAAGCATTAAGCACCCTATGTGCGCATGTTCTGAATGAAGCCGGCGCACAGGGGCCTTGGCGCGCTTTTGTAACCCAATGAACTTGCTTTTCTCACGCTCGAGTGTTGACCTTTTCCTACTCCATGAAGAGATGTCACCCGCCCTAATGTAGGGGAGATCAGGGCGAGGCAGCCAAATCCGAGTATGTCATTAAAAAGGAAGTGGTGAGAAAAGCGTTCTGCTATAAACAATGACACCCGCACGCCTACCTACTTTAGGGAACATAGCATCTCCCAGTGTTGTGCGGGTGCCACACCAGTTAAAGTGTGGGAAACGGAACTCCTTTCCCAAAGTATTAAATATGACTGGAGATCGAAAAAGTCTGCTCAGCGATAAAGTGTTTGAAAAAATTACATTGAATTGTGTATGTACACTTGTACTGCGGTATATATTTCGCCAACAAAGAAATAAATACGAAAGAATTAGTTCTTCCCTTCCTAATCGCCACGCAGGGTTCAAGCCTTCCTTTTTGCTAATTTTGTCTTTTGTAACGCGTTGCAATATTCTGTTGACTACAGAGAGCAGAAAGGGATTCCAATGACAGGTGGGCCCTCTAAACGCCACCAGGACCACTTCCACCTTGCCCCCCCTATACAGTGAGCAACATCCTGAGAAGCCACGGAAGTGGCAGAATAGAACATGTGCACGGACAAGTAAGTACGCATGTGCACTAGGGATGAGTCACTAGTTATGGATGAGAAAACGGACCCCATGATACCACACTGAGCATTCAATACACGACAGACAGAGGTGCTCCAGGACAGAGACTAGGCCCACAGATGGACTCTGACAAGCCTCAGGCAGAGCAGAGACGAAATGACATAATCATGCATAGAAGGCACGTGGAAGGAGGAATGGACTCAACAGCAGACTATCCCAAGTACAAAACACAGGGGAGCAGAGGCAGTGGTAAAACCATGACTCCACCCTGATGGATGTACCAGACCAAACAGCTAAATGGTCCTCCATGGAAGCCAGAGGAAAACCTCTAGGCCAGAGGTCTTCAAACTTTTGTAGGTTGAACCCCCCCCAGCTCACTTTTTTTCAGCTGTTGCCCCCCCCCGCCCCAATACCTGACAGAAATTTCTGGAATCTGGTATACTACATAATTGACCGCCTCGAGCATAGCCGGGGCCATATCCAGCATATAATGTCCAACATAATAAGAGTGTTTAGTTAAGTGCAGATTTGTGAGTGGGTGTGCTGAAATGACAGATCATTACATAGCTCAAACCACAATTTTCCTAGATAAAATGTGCTCAAATTGTTTTTACTAGGATGCTTTGTTTTACACATGACATTTATTGATAACACCACCAACATAAATGTGACGGGTGTGCCTGTTTTTCCCCACAGACGGTCAATCTGTGGATGGATTTTTGAGAATGAGAAGCGAGATGTCTGAATGCAAGGTGCATTCCCAGACACTTGAAGTAACTCAGAATGTCATTGAGGGCAGCGTAGGGTTTCAAATGTGTTAAACTCTTGCTAATATGGCAGTAACCAGGAATCAGGGTTGAGGAAATAAATAATGTGGTGATCCTGCAACAAACTCCCAGTCTTGTGATTAGGGTTGCCAGCTCATTATTTTGATGTCCCAGGCGGTACAAAAATAAGCAGTCACCTAAAGCTGTTTTGTTAGCACTTGTCCATGCATACTTTGAACAGCAAATATAAATTGAAATAACTTTTTCTTGTGTTCTAGGGCTGCCTGAATAATCTATGTCTGATAATAAAAGGGAACATGCTTCTTTATTTATAGAGAAGCAATTTGCAGTCTGGTTAAAAAAAACACATGGCTGGCTGGCAATTTGCGCGCCTGCCTGTGCAGTTTTAAGTGGAACTTTGTCTCCTTTCTGGGAATCGCTAACCCTCCCAGGAGGGGGTTTATTCATAGAGTTGAAATCGGACCCTCCAGGATTTCGCGATTTGCAAAAAAATCGCAAAATCAGCAGTTTTGTATAAAGACCGCGATTTTTTCAAAACTGCAGCGAAATTTGAAAAATTCGATTTTTTTTCAGGCAAACCACAGAGGAGAGAATCCCTGGAGCCTCAGAAACTGCAGGGCCCGCAGAACAACTCACAGGGAGGTGGGAAGATGAACTCGAACGCAATCTCAGGATATTTGAAATCCGTAGTACACACCACCCCCCAAAACCGTTTTCATTCATTACTTTTATGTGCTCTTGGTATGATTTCACTTCATCTCAAAGGGGGGTACAGGCACCGGGCCAACTTTAAATGCTTCCTGTTTGCAGTTGGTGCTGTTCCCATTTTTCACGAAGCATATTTTGCATTGGGGCTAAGTCACCCTAAGCAGTGGGGCTTCTGCAAATATCAACAGAAATCATCACAGACATTAAACAAGTGTTTTTTTTTTTAGCCCTTTGCAAACTTGGAGTTGTTTCTTCACAGCTTCTTACATTAACTAGAAGAGAGCTCCAGATAGTGGGAGCTGCATCAGTGAAGGAATATTTGTCCGATTTGCAGGAACTGAATTTCCTACAACCTTTTGTCCTTCTCTTCACAAGGACATTGCTTATAATTGCTAGGCTACCCTCGTGGATGAGCTATATCCAAAATCGTGGGTGAACCCATGCCATCCATGCAGCATTTATGTGCTTTTTCTCTACCTGGTGACAGACAATCAGGAATGTAGGTTAAGGGACCATTGGCAAGCACCACAAATCAATTGCTTTAAATGTGTCAAAATGAGGCTGCAACAATATGTCATGTTCCGTGGACTGAATGTTGTGACTTTGCCCAATTTCTAGATGATTTTGTTCTTTACGATTTTGTGCTCTTGGTATGGGTTCACTTCATCTCAAAGGGGGGCCCGGGCTTCGTGTCAACATTAAATGCTTTCTGTTTGCAATTGGCGCTGTTCCCATTTTTTCATGAAGCATAATTTGCATTGGGGCTCAGTCACCTGAAGCAGCGCCTCCTACGTCACCATGGCTTCTGCGAATATCAGCAGAAACCATCACAGACATAATTTCCTAAATTAAATGTCCTCGAGAGGCAGTTTTCGGTTTAGCAGAGGAGATTTCCTGCCTCCTCGCTTAAGCTGAATGAATTAACCCCCTCCTGGGAGGGTAAACACAATAAAAGCATGGGCACTTCGTGCCCCGTCGATTTCCCCTCCCTCCTCCCTCGACTTGCGACAGGGAACAAAGGTGAAATTAGAGAGTAGTGGTGAAATTAGAGAGGAGTGCACGCCCCCCCTAGGATGGTGTCGCGTCCCAGTTTGAAGAACTCTGCTCTAGGCGGTGCCTAAAATGCCAGACTCCCTTCAATGGCTGCTGCCGCCAAATAGCTATTTGGCAATCATCCCCTATTCAAGGATGCACCCAAAAGGTGATGATGAACTGCCAATGCGAAATCATACAGGCAAAACAAGGAAACATTTGATAGGAACTGGGCCTGCTGTCCATGATGTTTTAAGGAGAGAAGCACAGTCCCAGCCAAGATGTGCAGGAGCAGTGGGACAGAAGCTCTTCCACAAATACCGAATGAAAACTTGGCAAAAGCATCTGCCTGGCCTGAGAGAATAGTTGAAAAACAAAGAGAAAGATTGAACTACTGATGGAAATCTACCACAGATTTCCTCAGCAGGTAAAACTAGGACAGGGAGTGGTATATAGGGCAGTTTCTTTTAGAGACATCGGTTAGGTGGACGCAAACTCCTGACCTGCAAAAACGTACTAGGCTGTTCTGCCAGCGTACGTAAAGCAAAGATTTACAGGATCCAGACAGGATCGGGCATGGGGCATTTACCCGGGAGGCTGGATGGATTGGGGCCGTTTTTTCAGCAGTAAGGGCCAGTTTTGCTGCCCACAGGGGGCAGGATGGTGCTGAGGATCTGGTCCGACAAAGGGCTGCTTTAGGTTCTCAGTTGGGCCCTGGATCCAGACAATAGCAAAATGGGAGAAAACAACATATTTAGAATGAAGCACAGGATCTAGAAAAAAAGAAGCTTCAAAAGATAAGGAAAATCTTCAAAGTCCACCCTCTAGTCCACAACGGTCCTGATCTTTCTACGCAAGATTGGAGTCACAAACTAGGAACTTAGCATGACCAGCCAGTCTATGTGGAGCCGCTCATCCCTGGTAGAGCAGCCAAGACCAGGGAAAGGTGTGCTGGAGCAGCTTACTGCACTGTTGCACAGGCAGACCCTGGAAAACAGATACAGAGAGGCTTCAACCCCGTTTGAATCCCCACATAATGGTGATGTATATGCAGACATTGTTGTATGGTCAGAGAGAGGCAAATCACGACCAGAAAAAAGGTTGGGAGATAAGCCTGGGAAGGCTGTGCCACCCACCTCCTTAGCATCTGAGCTCTACTCTGGCCAGAGCACAGGGAGTCCACAGTGACTTATATGTGTGCAGTATACTACGTAAAATGCAAGCTGAGCACTCAATTACCTGCACTTGCCTGCTCGTTAGCAGGCATTGTAGCCAGGGAAGAATAAGACGGCCTCCTCGGGGGAAAAAAGCAGGTACAACACAAGTAGAGCACAACAGCATGGGTGATGGTACTGATTGTGAACAGCATATCCTCTCAAATAGGACATTTCTCAGTCAAGTAACACGGCCCTGAAACAGAGAACCTCAAAACCGCTGTAGCATGACCATGTGCCAAGAGTAAACTAAAGAAGAGAAAAGGAAAAATTAAGCACAGACACAGGGAATGTCTGAAATATGTAAAGAAACAGAAGAAGAAAAAAAGAGAAAAGAAAATGCATTCTGGGTTAAGTACTTACTGTTCACCAGAGTGAGGACTAATGAACAGGCTTTGTGCTGCTCCTTCTTATGGTAGACCAATAAGGGGAGATGCCATTATTGAGAACCAGGATTTTTTTTTTTCTCATATTTTTTCAGGGTTCCGCAGTGAGGTAAAACCTGTCTCACTGATGAGGCACACCTAAAATCACAAGAACTCAGGCGAAGATTACTGAAGAGGAGATGTATCTCAAATTATCTACAGATTTCAGGACTCAGAAAAAAATTTGGGAGGGGAAACACACCCTTTTATACCCCCTGGGGCCAAGAAAAGGTGTTCCAATGAGTGTGGTAATAGAATTTTTTTTACAGACAGGACCAGGAAAATGCATGGCCTTGATAGCAATCACTTTATAATGAAATGATTAAAAGTCCAAGTTTATGGGGGGCATGGTTAGCGCCCGAGGAGGATGGTGGTGCTTCCGTTGCTCGCTGGGTGCTGACAGTGCAGATGAAGGATTTCACGGCGTGTTCAGGAGAACATGAACGGCCAAAATGCATACGCAGAGGTCAGAACATCAAAGGCAGACGGTGAAGTTAGTTTTGTGAACTGCAATTGTATGAGGTGAGAGGAATCACTCTCCCTGTGAGGCTTTCACCTCTAATGACTTTTCCTTCTTTCATTATGGGCAAATAGTTTTGCAATGCTTCGGCTGCTGGGGGACCTCTGGAATTACCATTTTAAAAATGGTTTCAAGGCTCCTCACTTTTTAAGCCTGATCTAAAAACTATTTTGGCGCTTAAACAACAATAACCTTCTTTCTATGCACTCTACGTTCAAAGTTTAGCTGAATTCCTCAATATAAACTACTGAATTGAATACATAAAGCTTATGATATTTCTATATGTGAATTGAAAAGGAACCAAATATCATTCAAGCGCTCCTCAAGACTTTTTGACGCTAAATACCGAAGCTACAGCTGATAACCATGCGATTAAGGTAACAATTTACCGCGCTTTGCACAGAATATTGGTAAACATATTCTAGAATCTCTGTTATACCTCTCTGAGTCGTGACACATCAGAATATTACTTCATGCTGTTAAGCGGCACGTTCCCAATGGAAGTGTGTGGCACAGTACAATTACCAAATGTAAGACTGCTTATTTATTGACATTTTGATCGAATACTTAGTATTTAAGAACTTTATTCATCCCAAGTATTGGGCTTGACCGCCCTTTGCAT
Source organism: Lissotriton helveticus (assembly GCF_964261635.1). Lineage (NCBI taxonomy): Eukaryota > Metazoa > Chordata > Amphibia > Caudata > Salamandridae > Lissotriton > Lissotriton helveticus. The sequence continues at coordinate 1,324,655,465 of NC_136061.1, read as the reverse complement.
GGGTAGATTGAAATAAAGTAAGATCGTTGTTGGTTCCCACGAATCGTGCATTTATAATTAGCTCAAATCTTCGCGCTCACTTTGCTACAATGGATGACTCTTTAACCTTGCCACCTAAAAATTTTTCTACATCTAATGTTAATCCTTCCAGTTCATAATGCATCAACTAAAAGGTTGAAAAAGGATCCTCCTTGTCCGCCAAAGCAAGCCTCATCAGTCTCCATGGACCTTCTGTTGGAGGAAATTTGTGCATCATGCCCTTTTGTAGAAGAGACATATTCCAAACTACAAGTTCTAACGAATGGATGGGCGAAGATGAAAGAGAGAATCACTAAGGTTGAACCTGAATCCTGTGTCAAAGTTGAAGATCTTCAGTTGCAGGTAACTTTTCTACAGAGGCAAATTGAAAATCTTGAGAACTGAAATATGTGGAATAATCTGCATATATATGGTTTACCAGAGGGTTTGGAAGGCTCTGACCCTATCAGCTTCTTCAAAACGTTCTTGCCCACAGTGTTAAACTTGCCTGAGGGTACTATCCTAAACATCCAAAGTGCTCATAGATTGGGTCCTCCTTCCACTCAACGTCTTCAAATATGAGGAAACAGAGAGGTGTTATATGAACATTCTTGAATATACTGACCTTCTCAAGGTATTGTCAGCAGGCAGATCATTGAAATGAATTTCATCATCAGGTAACCAGCTTTTTTTCTCATTGGACTCTGCAAAGTCTACAGCAGACAGGCGCAAGGAATTCCTAGCCATGAGGCCAGCTTTACGCTCAATTGGAGCAAAGTTTGGTCTATTCAATCCCTGCTTATTCAAAGTAACTTTCAATACCAATACCATCACTTATGAAGATCCAGTCAAACTAAAAGGCTTTCTTAATGTGCATTGCCCAGAAGGAATGGACACTTCTAACACTTGTTTCAAATAACTCCTTTCTATTCTATTTAGGAGTTTAAGCTTCTAACATTTACTTAGATGACTTATTTGTAAGGTCATAATCCAATATTATTAGTATTAAGGTTAGAGAAACTGTTTTACTTTAATAACATACTTTGATGGCTTTAATTAATCTTTTTTTCCATTCACAGGTTCCTTCTTCGTGTTGTTGACTTACCCATTTATTTGTCGTGTATCCTGGAGTCTGCCCTGCCTCACCCTGTGGAGTCCTGACATGTCATTGTTCCATGTGGTATCATCCTCCCTCACCTTTTATATGTTTTGGACTTTATGTAGGAACAATCTTTTCTCTATTACTATGTTTAACAGCCCTCTTCCTCCTTCCCATATCTCTTTATTCTTCTTAACTTATTCCTTTATAATGTTTCTTTCTATCAACTTTTCCTCCTCTATTCTATTTTCTCTTTATCTTTACATCAACTGGTTTTCATAGTTCTTATCTTCGTACGTATTGAAAGTTTCATATTTGATAATATACAAGTTATTACTGGTTCAATTAACTACATATTTTGTATGTCTCATTTATGTTTTTAAAAATCATCACTTGGAATGTCAGAGGCCTAAATTCCCCCATTAAGAGGCAACAAGTATTATCAGATTCGTCTAAATTGAATGTTAATATAGCCTTAATACAATAGTCCCATCTTACGGAGAGTGAATCATTAAAGCTTAAAATAAGTTGTGAGGTTTTTTTCTCACCAGGGATGGTTAAAGAAATGGTGTGATTACATTTTGTCATAAATCTTTAAAAGCCAAACTTATCTCTCAAGAATCAGATAGTGAAGGTAGATGGCTATTTACTAATTTTATGATTGGGAAAACTCCAGAATCATTGTCTAATATATATGCTCTTACTAATGGCGATGCTTCTTTTTGGTCTCAAATTTCTCAACTACTTATAGAATACCTCTCAGAGAATTTTATTTTGGCAGGGGATTGCAATCAAGTGATTGATTCATTTATTGATCACAATGCTAAGACTTTCTTTACTTTAAATAAGACACGTAAACCTTTTTGCAAACTATAAAACAGAGAAATGTATTAGACGCTTGAAGACTTTGTAACTTTTCCACAAAAGGAATATATTTTTTTTCTCCACCTCATCAAACACAATCTAGAATAGACCATATTTTTATTTCATGTAATGTCTCCCAATCCTTGCGCTTGGCTGTTATAGGTCCCACACTTACTTCTGACCATGCTCCGATTTGAATTCAATTGGATATCCTACACCAATCAGTACTACCCAAAAGATGGCATTTTACTAATTCTTTACTTCTAGACCCCACTTTCAATGCTTCTTTTGTTTCTTTCTTGCATGATTATTTTCACAGCAATCAAACAGATAACGTCTCCTTCCATCCAATTTGGGACGCCTTCAAAACTGCGTCTCAGGATTTTATTATCACATGTATCCAATAAACGTAAAATTTCTCGAATTTGGAATAACGACCTTCTTACTAAAATTAAAAGATTAGAACATTCCTATTATACCTCTAATTCGAAGGAATGTCTAACAGAACTTATAACTGCAAAAATCGCATTTAATAAGACCTCTACTGAAAAATCTTATATTTATTAAAAACTAGTGTGAAGTTTTATGGTGGCCAAAACAAATCAGGCAAATTCCTAGCTAATTATCTCAAGATTAAACAAAACAAACTTCAAATTGAGTCTATTATTGATGAAGACCAGGTTTCCAAATTTGAAGATTGTGAAATACTCCAAGAATTTGTAAATTTTTATAAAACCCTTTATACACCGGAAAATGAACCTTTAGAAGATGACATTATCCAATATCTCTTCTCAACTTAGAAACATATCAATCCCCCTCATGAATTTGGACCTTTTAGAATTTGACATTATACAGATAGAATTGTTATATGCTTTAAAGACTTTCCAAAAGGATAAAGCTCCGGGTCCTGATGGATTTACAGTTGAATTTTATTTACACTTTGCCCATTTACTTCTCCCACACTTGCATACTCTCATTTTCTCTTGTACTACATCTTGCAACTCCTCAGGTTCCTTTTTAGAAGCCCTAATATGTTTAATTCTGAAAGATGGTAAAGGTTTGCGATATTGCAAAAAGTTTAGACCTAGAGCCCTAGTCAATGTGGACTACAAAGTTTTTTCAAAAGCATTAGCCTTACGATTGGAATCACACCTTCCTTTGTTATTAGGTAAAGAACAATCAGGTTTTGTTAAGGGTTGTAATATTACACATGCTTATTTTTTGACATTTTATCTAGGACATCACATTAGTCAGATCCGCTAGTGGCAATTGCCTTAGATGTTGAAAAGGCTTTTGACAGAGTTTATTGGCGTTTCTCTTCCATACTCTTAAATAGCTCGGTTTTGGCGCAAAGATCCTCTCCCTAATCGCTTTACTCTATTCCGAGTCCAGAGCAGCTATTTTTTGCGATTGACATATGTCCTCTTAATTTACCCCAAAAAGAGGAGTACGTCAAGGCTGCCCTTAATCCCCTTCTCTTTTCAATTTAGCTTTTGAGCCTTTTTTATCCAAAATTCGCCAAAATCATTCCATAACAGAGTTCATATCCAATTCAAAACAGATTAAATTAACAGTATATGCTGATGATCTCCAAATGTTAATTTCTAAACCACAGACTTCCCTTACAGCATTTTTGGAAGAGGTTCAAACTTATGGACTAATTTAGGGTTACACACTAAATAATGAGAAATGTGAAATACTACCCTTGACCAAATACACCTTGAAAGATGATTTTAACATCTCGAACTTTGTATGGATTCGTAAACACATAAAATATATTGGATTATGGTTTACTTCTTCTATTAAAACATCCATACCTCTAAATTTTGATAAATGCCTACATAAACTTGAAACGCTCATTATGAAATTACATCCTCTCTATACCAGCCACATTTTTTCATAAGATCAACTTTATCCTTATAGCATTTTTATGGAAAAATAAAATGTCAAGGATGTTGATACAAAAATTGATATGGCCAAAATCAGAAGGTGCACTAAATTTTCCTTGTTTTTTAAATTATCATAGAGCTTTTAAATTAAAGCAGTTGTCGTAATGGGTATCTGATCAATCAATTGATTTCCCCTTATGGGTTGATCTTGAGGTCTCTTTTATAGCACCGTTCTCATTTCAGGAATACCGCTCATTCATTCGCAAACCACAGAATAATTCCACACCAATAATTAAACACTCCTGAAAGATATTAGATGCTCTCCTTCACCCGGTTCCTCATGATTTTGATATCTTCCTTGCATCCACAATTTGGCATAATAATTTATACTTGTTAACAATAAACCCACATATTGGAAAAAATGGAGAAGTAAAGGTTTACTTTGGGTGCACCAATTATTTGAACAGGGTATACTTCTTACATTCTCAGAGATACGTACCCGGTTTCAATTACCCATCTCGTTTCAACACAAATTTTCACTCCTAAGAAACACAATTTTTGAAGTATTATTTTCATAACCATAGATTGGACACAGCCTTTGTATATCCTATATCTCTTGCTAAAAAACGATTACAACTATGGCCTCCAATGATACCATTTTTAGATGATTGCACAAAAATATTGTTTACTCCCACTCCCTTGTTACAAGAAGTTAGTAATCGTCCTTGACTTCCTTTATATTGGAAATTACATTATTCAATATTCTCAAAGGGAGAAAGGCCTCCCCTATAATACTTTTAGGTCCAAGAGGAGGGGGGAAACAATTGTGTCAAAGAAGAAAGGGATCTCTATGTCGACCTATTTACTTTAACAAACAACCACAATGGTTCTATACTACCAAAATATCCTCAAAATATATCAACTGTTTATACACATTTCATAGCATTTTATTATAAACATCAGACATTTTATACGTTTGAACACGTTTTATTATACATCAGAAAATATTTTTTTGTATATTGTTTTGTATATGAAGACATATATCTCTAAAGATTAATACCAAAATATTAAAAAAATGATACATATAATACATTTTCACAAATATTTCTTTTTGTGTATCACTTCATAATAATTGTCAGTAGACATCCCAAAATACACTAAAACTCACTGTCATCAATTGTAACGAAGTTTTAAAAAACGACTGAGTTGAACAACGAATCCTGAACAACGACGACATCCATAACCACGACATTCCTAACTACGACTTACTCGAACAACGACTTCCCTTAACCACGAAAAAAAATACATTGTGGCTAGCCAGTAGATGGCACTGTTGTAATTAAAATGACAAGTCTCTTAATGTGTTGCATGTTGATTGATTATATTTGATGTAATGTATATGATGTATAGGGATTTATAACAGCATATTAATATTTTGACTATATGAATTGTTAAGTCTTATGCTGAAAGCGAAAAAAAAACGTAGACTACAAGATCACAAGCATTTAAAATGTTGTTTGCTGTCTGACTGAATTTTAAAAGATAAATGCATTTTTTCTCTAAAAAAATTAAAATAAATTTGCTTTCAGACCCATTTATTGTCTAATCCCAGCCAAATCGCAGGGGGCATTAAATGAATTTGTGAAAACCATGCTACTAATTCAAATGTAACAGACTAAGGCTGCTGTTCTCTTTAGTTTTAAAGACGTGTTGTCTGCTCGCGTGCAGTTCTATTCTACCTCAGGACAGACAGGGAGCCTACCGGACGGCCGCGTGCTCCAGCACACAACACCCTGGGGCTGGAAGCATGTCATTTGCAAAGCGCAGAATAATTCAATACATTTATAATTTGAAAATGATGAATATCCGAGTGTGCTTACTCGGCAGAAACTAGGCTGACTGATGCATTCCACTTTGCAGCTGCAACACATTGCAAAATATGAACTACGAGTGCAGGTTATGAATACATTTTTATAGGAGCACATCCAATCTTGACAAGGACGTTACAGGAGGGAAAAAAAATCAATAGCGCCATCTATTGGCCAGTCACGAGATGTTTTTTTCCGTGGTTGAGGAACTCGTGGTTATAAATGTAGTTGTTTGGCTATACTCGTTGTTTAGCCTTCGTGGTTTAGGAATTCGTGGTTATGGCAGTAGTTGTTCAATCATACATCCGTCATCAATCATTACCCATATTTCAATCTCAATGAAAACCTCATTCTTACCATTCCACATTTCACATACAACATACATAATAAAATTGTATCGCCCTGTGGAGTAACTGGGAAAACCAAGTTGGAATGTTGAAAAGCAACCAACTCGATGAATTTGGCTCCCAGGGACCACTTCTACAAAGACTGTAATCGTCTACATGCGTTTCAGTGGTATTACCACCTTTCTCAGGACCAAGATGGTTAAAATTCAAAAGAGAACGTGGGATGTCTGAAAACAAATTGTGTCTATGAGGGTATTGAAATTAGCAAATCTATTTAGAATTTAATTTATGTCATTTTGTTACTCACAAAAACTTAGAAATTTACAGAACAATAAACACATCACCATCAAGCCATGTGACAAAGCAGGCAGTATAGTGGTGATGGACAGTGACGTCTATACAGAAAAAATAGAAACTATGCTAGCTGTCCCTGAGCGCTACCACGTGTGCCTAGAACAACATTGTTGGATGGCTATGTCTGCTAAAAAGAGTTGGAATTTTTAAATAACAACACAGTCATCCCTGCAATATATGGAGTCCCCAAAACACACAAAAATATACAGGACCCGCCCATGCGACCTATCATATCGTCTATAAACTCTTGCACTGAGCCACTCTCCCAATATGTGGACTAATATTTATGTCCTCTGACCAAATTGGATGAATCGTACATCAGAGACACTGGACACATGATAGTGACCATTGAACATAAACCTTTCAATCGTGAGACACAGTTCTTGGTAACTCTAGACATAGAATCCTTGTCTATTATTATCCCCCAGGACCTAACCATGGAGGCAGTGGCAACTCTATTGGCTAGAGCTGTTCCTGAGGAGAGACCCAATAATGTAATCTTGGACTGTCTAGATATAGTCCTGCATTACAACTTTTCTGAATTTAAAGACAACCTCTACCAACAGATACAGGGCACCATCATGGGAGCTTCATGTGCTCTAGTGTAGCAAATACATACATGGGAGAGTTTAAACTAAAACATATTTTTAATGAAATAGCTCCTTTCTTTCAGAATATAGAAGTCTGGCATACGTTCATAGACGATATATTTTTCGTCTGGACAGGAGATGAGCTTGATTTGACACAGTTCATGGAATGACTCAACTCAAGTGACTGTAATTTGAAGTTCATGGCAAAATACTCACGTGACGGAGTGGAATTTTTAGACATCTGGATTATGAGCGGAGAAGACAGTATTGAGGTCAATCTCTATGGAAAACCTACAGCCAAAAACGCGGTGTTACAACACGCTAGTTACCACCCTTCTTGCCAAAAAGATACAATCCCCTTTGGGGACTTTTTAAGAATCAAGCACAACTGTACCAACATGCGTGACTTCACGATACATGCAGAGCAGCTCCAAAAGAGGTTACTGCTCAGAGAATATCCCAAACGCCTGATCAGACAATCCATGTAACGGGCTAAGTACTACAATAGAGACAATCTGATCAGTGGGAAGGAAAAACAGCCCTTGGAAAAACTTGTCTGTGTTTTTAACCACTCTAATAATAACAAAAAAATACAACAGATCCTAAACAGGAACTGGAAGACAACATGACACTTATGAAACCCATAGTGGCATTTAGAAGGAAACCCCAATTTAAGAGAGAAACTAGTTCACAGTTGAACCAAAACACCTTCTAAAGTCTGGGAACAAAACACTATGGACTTGCTTCCACCGATCTTAGGAATTCATCGTTGTGGGACTTGTCATACCTGCCCAACAGCCAAATTAGTGTCTTTCTGGGATGTCTTCTGTCAATTATTATGGAGCGATACACAAAAAAAATAGTTGGGAAAATGTTTTATATGTATCATATTTGTTTATATTGTGGTATTAATCTTTAGAGATATATGTCTGCATATACAAAAAAAGTATTCTCTGATGTATAATAAAAAGTGTTGAAACTTATAAAATGTCTGATATTTATAATAAAATGCTATGAAATGTGTACAAACAGTTGATATATTATGAGGTTATTGTGGTAGTATAGAACCATTGTGGTCGTTTGTTAAAGTAAATAGGTCGGAATAGAGGTCCCTTTCTTCTTTGATACAATTATTCAGTATTCTAACTTGGTAATATTTGTATGATTGTATATTTTAATTACAATGAGTTTATCTTTGCATTCTCCATTGTATTAAGATTTTTATGAACCTGATTTTCATACTCTTAATGTATTCATACTGCTTAAATGCATTTTCTTCATGCTTTCCTCAGCTAGAACATGTCATTTTATTTATTTATTCATTCATCTTTTACCTATGTAATACTTATTCATCATTTGTAAGAAGTACTGTTATTTATTTCTCCTTCTTTCGAAAAACTTATCCTTAAAACGGAAAAAAGTCAAGTTCATCAATTCATACAAAGGCTCAACACATTTAATACAATATACAGTGACATGAAACAAACCTTTCAGTAACACACTGGACTTAAAGTATCAAACAATTTAGAGGCCCAAAGTAAGTGCAACAGTAAATCTGTTGAATTCCAGGAAGTAGAATGAACTGTACGGGCACAATCAGAAGAAGAATGTAGACAAAAGAAATTTGATTGCTGAATAAGAGATGCAATCATCTGCTAAAAGAAGATGAGCTGGCAACTCTAAGTGCAGTTGACTCTGTCTGTCAGAGATCATTACAAACTTTGGATTTTTGCAAAACAAGGTAAAGGATGGGCTGAAGTGAGGCTTACATGTTACAAAGCTCCTTAAAACAAAAGTCTGACATGAGCATTACATTTTGATTACTTACCTTTAATCTTCATTACTCTGAGACATCGACTTCTTCATCAGAGTCATAACAAAGTGAGGTTTGCACTGTTCACCGGACAGAAATTACTAATTCCAATCCTAAAAACAAAGGGCCTGATTATGATGTCAGGCCTCTCACCACTGACAGGCCGTAGGTCTGATCACCGCATTACAATGCAGGATCATCTGATCCCGACGGGGCGGCGGTCGGAATCGAATTCCCGACAAGAGGCGGTGCCGAGGCAGACACCGCCGTCGGGATAACTAGGGGTCCGATGTAGATGTCCAAATACCAGTCAGTAACGGCAGAAAATACCGATTTTTCCCCCGTTACCGACTGGTATTTGGATACTGAGATGTAGGGGCATAAGAAAATGCAGATTCTGTAATTTACCGATTCGGTAAAATTACCGAATCTTCATTTTGATATGTAGGTAGCACTGTAAACAGTGCTACAGTGCTTTCAGGATTTGTTATTTACCACAAATTATTAATTGGTGGTAAATAACGAATTCCTATGCAAATGCAAATATGTGCATTTACACATGTGCCACATGGCACACAAGCCCTAATCAGGGGTGCAACAGGGTGTCAAAGTGACACCCTGCCACACTTGAATGTTTCGGTATTTACCGAATCGGTAATTGACATTCATTCCTATGGGCCAACAGGCCCATAGGAATCAATGGCAAATACCGAATCAGTAAATACCGATTCGGTAAATACCGAATCCTACCGATTCGGTATTTTTTACCAAATTTTTACCTACATTGGATTTACCGATCCATAAATACCGAATCGGTAAAATTCGGTATTTATGAATCGGTAAATCCAAATTACCTACATCTAGCCCAATGTCCCTTTCCGACAGCATTTTCAAAAACACGTCGAAAAGGGAATTTAGGAGCCCCCATCAGGGACCTAATCCCTCTTGGGCCACTGCAAAGTGGTCCAAGGGGCACATGTAGTGCCCCCACGCACATCCATGCACTTGCACACAAAGTGCTCTTTTACACTGTGGGTTGTGCTGTGGCCCTTTTCCTGGCTCATAGCACAAGTCACAGTTTTAGCAATTTTCCAACTGCCAGCACTGAGGAACAATTGTAATTTGGTAGTAGGGCAGTCTCCTGACTGCCATGATAGCGGGTAGGGGCCCTACCGCCAGCTATCCTAATTGGCCACAATGTTTAAACAGATTCACTTAAGGCCTTATTCTGAGTATGGCGGTCTTATGACCGCCATACTTGCGATGGAGGTCCAACCACTGCCACCACTGTGGGCCTGCTCGCCATATTTAGAGAGTGGCGATTCAGGATCCAGTGGCGGTTGCACAATGGAAAGGCGCAGGAATATGCAGGCAGCGCTGCTGCAGCACAGCCGAGCATATTCCAAATTGCATTTCTACCACCCATTTTCTAGTTGTGAGCCTGCAATGAAAAGGGTGGCAGAGATGTAACTAAGGGGGTCCTAACAGGGATTAGATGGTGTATGTGGGGAAGCACACGTTTTTCCCCCCCTGTAATTGCACCCCCGTTCCTACACAGTGTGGTATGCATGACATGGTGCATTCCAGACCATGCAATAAACAGTTATGTTACGGTTACACAAAATTATTTCAATGCTTTTTTCTTAACTTGCTACATATCAATATTTGTCCCCTTCTTTTTCAGACAAAGTACTGTAGTGTGCAGCCTCTTCGCATTCTACAGCAGGGATTGCCTCATCACTAGTAAATGTTTGCATAGTTCGCAGAAATTCCAGTGATGATGTAACCTGCCATAAGCCTTTAGCTACATCCTTGCATTTTCTTTTGAATATGTTTAGTTCTGCTGAGTACCCCAGCAGCAATAGCCACATTTTCAACACTCTTCCCATAATTTTGGTGATATCTTTTGTTCTGTTGCTGAATCTCCTCACAAAAGCATCATGTGAAGGTTTCATGGCCTCATTCAAGGTATCTTTGCTATGAATCATGGAAAACAAGCCTTCATCCATGTTTATAATATCCCATTACTTGTTTTGAACTTCTAATATAGATTTCTCTCTGCGCACAAATTCCTCTCCAGATAATGTTACACCTGTGCCATCATGCCTCTGAGAAAACTGTGGTCATATTGCTATGAAAATGTCCACCCAAGGGGCCTCATTTACAAAAACTGCCACATCGTTGCATCAAGGCAGTGATATGTCAGAAAAACGTGCGCTGGGGTATGTCAGTTTAAAATGCCAAGGATGCACCATATTTAGGCTATGGCACACAATGGTGTAGCCCGCAAGGTGAATAAAAAAAGTGGTTGCATTTGTAGGCAGATGTCGCAATGCAAACTGATGCATTTGTAGCAGAAGTGACTTAAGGGTGGTTAGCAGCCAGGAAAATTATGCTAACCACCTTCGTATCACTTTTGAGTAGGCCTGGGCATAGTAATACGCTGCGCTCACGGAACATGCGTAGTTTGCGCTACTACGTGCTAAGCGAATTGCACGTAGCACAGTGCAAAAGTCAATTGCGGGCATTTTTTGCTTGCTTGCGGTCCTTAACGTCAAGTTGGCGACCGCGAGCAAGCAAAATCAACATCCCAGCGAGACTTTGTCCTTGTTTGCGATCAGCAACGTCAAGTTGCCTATTGCGAGTGTGGAAAATAAACCTCCCGGTGAGATTCTCAATGCGGGGAGGTCAGGTTTCTCATTGCTAGTGGTCGCCTATGCTCGCGGACCTCTCGCGATGAGAAACTACCAGTCCGCATTGAGAAATCTGCCGCTCGAGTACAAATCTACTTGATTGGCAGAAAACGACCGCTTGCACTGTGCAAGATGCCGTTTGCAATTATTGCACAGTGCGGACAAGCATCCGGCACTGTGCAATCAGTACGAACAGCATTTTCCCTACCGCACTACGCAGTTTGCGTAGCTACGCGTAGGGTGCGTTGTGCGAAGTGCACTTCGCGTAGCTACGCGTAGCGCTACTACTCAAACTACGCCCAGGGTTACTTTTGAGTGCATCAAGCATCAGAAATTATATTATAAACAATGCTTTAAGGGGAAAAAAATTGCGGACCTCCCACGAAGCAGCGATGGAGCAGTTAGCAGAGAACAGCAGCTAGAGCAACACCACCAACTCCAGCACTTGACAGGATGTCCAGACAGACTCTCAGGGAAAGAGGAAGTGCACTTTTAGTGAGAAAGAATTACATCTTAATCACAACAGTGACAAAGCACGAACACCAGCTCTTTGTCACCTTCAAAGTGCCATGAGGTAAGAATGAGGCCATATGGCAGTCCATAGGGGCCAAAATCAACTGTGTGGGACAAGCGAAGAGGACAGTCACTGACTGCAAGAAACCCTGGCATAACTATAAGCCCAGGATGAAGGAGAAACTGGCCAACAACCTGAAGGCAGATATGCAGACTGGAGGAGGAGGAATGTACTCCAAGAGGAGTTGGATGTCTTGGATGAGCGGGTGGCAGCTGTCATCTTAGCAGACATGGTGGCAGGAGTTCCAAGACAGGATAGTACTGGCTACGAAGACCAGCAAAACCATCAAGGTAAGTGGCAACACGGGAAAATATGGACAAAAAGGTCCTGTTGTGCAGCGTGGCAAGCTATGTCCTGCGCTTCGCTGCGTGCAAGGGTAAGGGTAGGAATCTCTCTCATGTACCGTTCAACATCGCCTAAATGTAAGTCACACTTGCCATGTCAAATATTGCACAGCTCAGTCCTGCTCCATCAAGCTTTTCCTTTCCATGTGTGTTGTGACACCAGTCCAGATTCACCTCTGTATACTGGAACTTGTAGTGGGATGTGGACCATGAGTCACCAGAACTACAAGTGCCCCAATACAAAGCACAAAACATGGACCAGAACAATACATCATGCATGTATACTTTAACCATGCCCCACTTGACTGTGACAATAATAGGTCACTTTGCACCATGAGGCTAGTGTGTCTTACTTGGGCCCATGCACACTAATCAGGACTGGAGAGCAATGTAATGTAATGCTGGCCTTGTAAGAGGAAAAACTACTCACCTGAGAGGGTGCACAGGTGTGGTCCATGTGATGTATCAAGACATAGGAACATGTAACAAGCCATGTGTATTGTCACTAGCATGAAACTACATTTCATGCAGCTGTTCTGACGTGTGGAGTGAGAGCACACAGGTGTCGCTTGCCATGGCAGGGACCACCTGAACTCCTGTCATGTATGAGTACATACTGGTTGTAGGGGTGAATGCAAGTGAGAGAAACCAGAGGACCATGTGAGTTAAATGAAAAGATTGTGTGTGGCCCTGGTGGGCCCCTTGTAGTACAATGCTTTGTTGGTGTGGCTGATTACATTGAACTGATGTTGTGTTGGAATGGGGAAGCATTGCATAGCAAGGAGGTGAGAAGAAATGTTTGTACTGTAAACCAGCATGAACAACACACATGTACTGCTGTGTCTGACAGTGTCACACTTGTGCTGCAGCTTGGAAGGCATGACATAGAAAAGCCCATTGGTGTTCTATATCATACATGTGAGGTGGACCTGGGTGAAGATGTAGCACGTGGCTGGAGGGAGTCTGAAGAAAAAAGGTCTCACCATGCCACATATGTCAAAGTTGGAGTTTGCCGTGGACATCTAGTTCATCTTATACATTCACATATCCCTGTTTCACAAAGGGCAGGAGTTAGGAATGGTTGGAGGAATTTGTCACTGGGCCTAGTTGCGTGTCAAAGCTAGGCAGGTACATGTGACCAATTCCAGCACTACTAGCATGTAGGGTACATCTTGACACATAGCCCTCAAATACATCCACCCATGCCAGTGCATTGGATATGCTCATGCAAATTGTTGGTGTTGTAGGCACATGAGAATCAATGCATGATCAGGGTCTCATCATTGTGTGCCAAGAAGTTGAGTCCCTGTGCCTAAATGAGGATTGCCAGAGGAGTAAAGTACATGTACAAGTGAGCGTGCCTGAGTCTAATGATGTGTGATACTCTGCTGATACCCACCTCTGGCAATTATCAACTGGGTGAGTGTCAGTGCTAGCTATCTACCTAGTTTGACTGGGCGCATCCTTTCTGAGTCGGTATACAGTGCCCACAGTCTACAACTATGAAGCCAACTGTGTGTGAAATGGAATCACATGAGTATACACAAGTGGGAAACCCTAGGTTGGTACATGCCCTCACACAGTCCTACAGTATAGCAAGGGTGTTCGCTGTGTAGAGGTGTATGGATGAGTGTGGAAAATGAACAGAGTGCTGTGGTGTACTGTGTGAAAGACAGACTGCACTATCAAATCCAATGTTTGACCAAACCCACATCACCTTCACAGGAGCTGTGGGCTGAGTACTGGTCACAGGGAATGCACATACCCTGGGGAATTGGTGCAATGTGCACAGTAGTTGTGCCAATATGTCAAAGCACAATCAGTATAGCCTGCATGAAAAAGTAAGCTAATCACCTAGGCAGGTGTGGACCTTACCTAATATCACCATTGCAGGCATGGCAGGCTCAGCAAGCTGTGTGATTGAGTGGCAATGTGTGTCATGTCATGAAAAGGTACCCGTGTCACAGAGTGGTTGTGTGAACAATGCAGAGGTACTGCAATCTGAAAGGCTACAACAGTGCAACTTAGACTCAACACCTATGAGTAACATATGTCCTATGTATCAATGTTGTACTGAAATTGAATTAGAAGAATGTCTGCATGTCAACCAGATAACTCATGTCAACATCTAACATAGACCACCATTAACATATATATTTTTCATTGTAGAGGATGAAACTTCACCTCCTGATGATCTGCCTGTCCTGGATGACGAACATGATGAGGAAGACAGCCTGACAATGCTGGACCAAGACACGCTCCAGCAAATCTTCAGCCTATATTGATACACCGTCTCCCAGTTATGGGAAAGGGCCTACAACATTGCAGACAAACTCCATTTGCCAGCCCAAGGCCAGCCCTGGACTCAGAGGATACACAAGATGAATTTCAACGGCGTGCGGCAGGAGTTCAGCTGGAGCTGGTAGATGAGGTGTGGACGGGAATGGAGACCATAGCGGGCACCCTAGAGGGAGTCTGTAGGTGCGTCAGTCTCAATAAGGACATCTTGAAGGCTATAAGAGGCACCTACACTCTGCTACATGGATTGGATCAGTCCCTGGTTGACATTGCAATTGTCATGAGGCAGAGGCATGAACTGCCTTGCCAATGTGGCACCAGTGGGGTAGCCAACTCGCTGAAGACTAGCCAAACCATCCTTAAATCCTTAAAGCAGGACTCTTACATTGCAACAATGGGTGCCTTACACCGTGACATCGTTGCCATGCTGGCAAGCAATCAGGCCCTTCTTAGCACTGTGATGCCTTACTTGTTGGCACAGACAGTTGCTCCTGGGAACAGGGGATACACATCTTCAGCCCCTGATGAATTTGTGCTTCCGTCACCTCTGGCACTGACAACAACCCCCTTATGGGAGGCATCACACACATCAGAGTGTAAACACTTTCCAAAGAAGAACTACCCGGTTAAAAATTGCCTGTGCCACATGGCCAGTTTCTCGTTTGAACTGTGCTTATCATCATACCAGTGTACTTGTCAACTGGTACTACCCCGTATGTGATTTCTCACCTGTTAATCCTAGCCATTTGTGACATGTATCCCCCTGAATTCTGTCTGGACATCCTAAGGTTCAAAATTTATGTTGGGGTTGTTGCTGAAAGGACTGCGAATTGCACTTTTTCCCTTGGTTTACATATATATATATAAAACACTAAAATTAACCAGCCTTTTCTATGTCTGTTGGAGAAAAGACAAACATAACTGTCAAATATTGAAAGGCGTGATGTGACAGTAACCCTTGCTACCTTGTGTACCTCACAGTGAAATACGCCAACTAATCACATAACATGAGGTCTACTAATTGGGCCAGTGATGCGTGCGAGCGACAAACAACATGTAGACACATCCACATATACTTTACATATTGGAACCATCATAAACCATCCACTTAGAACACAGAAAGAGTAATGGTCAGACTCCTCCTCTATAGCATCACTTCTCTGCCAGAAAACTCTGTGCTACAACTTGGAGATCAGTAACCATGAGTTGCATGCACAAAGTAATTTGGTTTGTGTGTTAATGGACAACTGGTGTAGTAAGCCACACTGCCATATGTTGGGTCAATGTATTTCTCTGCCCTCGAAATTCCTCACATGCATTGAGTGTGATTGCAACCACTCATGACAGAAATTGTTTGATCAGCCCCTCTAATAGCGGGTCCCTCCGTATCAATATTTTTAGATAACATTGACGGTACTGGAGCACATTTGGCACATGTTCAAGATTTGGTTAAAACGAAGCAATCAGCCAGTGCGCCATAAACTTCTTTAGATAACAAGAGGCGATACATCTGGCAATCGTTATAATCATACTTCCCCTGCGAGCATTTTTATAGCAATTGAAACACTCCTGAATATACATAAATAGTCCACGGATATATTAGAACCTGTTTTTGCTGTGCTGTATTCTTATTTCTTCAGATTAACTATATGATGGTACTTTCCTGACGAAGACACTTCGTGTCGAAACGCGTTGAAGAAACCGCCACTACCTCACCCTTACCACCTTTTTAAATTGTATCTTGGTTATAATGTAAACTGTTATCAAGAGAAAAAATATATATTTCTCTTTCTTTTTAATTAATGTGTATTCGGAAAATTATTAAACATTCTGGCTGTTTTTATGCAACAATTCTTTTTAGTAAAGTGTTATTTTTACTTGCTGGTCTTCATTGCATTGTTGAATTTGTTTTGCCTGGGATTGTTATTTGCCATTTTAGCAATTGTACAATGTACAGACATATAAGCATTTAGGGGCCATGGCAAAAATCCCTCAATCAAGCTACACATGCTGTGGGGAATGGTAAAAGTGAGTCCAATGCTCCCCATACCTTGAAAATGAGTTGCCCTAAAACATATGCTATATGTGCCGCATAGAAGATTGAAGTTGTCTTGCCAGGTGTGGCTCATTCCGATGGATAACAACCTGCAAACTACAATGAGGAGATGATTAAATTGTGCAAGGGTGAGGGTGTAAGAGGCAGGCACCAGTGTGTGTCCCCACACAGCCAGGAATGGTGACTAGCGGTTGAGAAAACATTTCCTACAATATATGTAGCATCATTTACATGCCCAGTAGGTGAATACCAATTTTGGCCTGTGTGTCGATTCACAGCAAGAGTGCCACATACAGTGCACAATCATGTTTGAATATCCCTAAAGTGACCCTATTGCAAACTTGACAGGATCTTCTCCATAGGTGTCTCACCCAGTAGAACATTACCTGGAAATCCAAAAGCACAGCCAAAGCATATATGGCAACTGCTACACAGTTAATAAGTAAGTAGTTGTGAAAGTTCAGAACAATATGAATTTAAAATATAATAACATTTTTAAACTCTATAAATAACTAAACTACACTAAGTCATCCTATCTCAACTGGTCCTAAACTAACCTATGCTAAATGACCTATCCAACCATAACTTAAATCTTTCCTAACCTGCCTAACCTTAACTTATCCTACTCTACACATATATCTCAACAGACATGTTAAACATCAACCTCCAACCCCGTTAAAACACATTTGCACACAATACACACATAAGCTACACCTATACACAAATTACCTAAACATTGAAACCTAAAAAAATATATATTTTGGGTATTTTAATATTCTTTGCTTATTTTAAACTATCCTAAACATTAACCCCCAAACCACATAACAACCTGCCCAACCATATACCCAGCTAACAACAAATAACTATTAAAATCTATAAAATCTGTAAAACTACACTAACCTATCTCTATGCTACAGCCTATCCTAAATTATGCTAAAATATTACTTGCTAAAAACAACTACTAACAACTGTGGAGGGCCAAAACATCAGAGGGAGGCCTATAGCTGTTCAGTTATTCAGTCCACTGATTGCTGTAACATGCGTGCCACGCCCATGAGTGTGGTAACCTGTAGTTCAAGGCCTGCTATACATAACTTAATGTCTGAATTGTCTTTCAGGGCTTGCTTTCAAAATAAGGTTGCTGTCCTGGGGTACTGGTTAGAGGCTGTGGTACTGATGGAGCAGATTTCATCTGCAGTCAGGCATTGTTTTATTTTTTGTGCTTCAGACAGACTGCATTTATAAATTGCCACGCACATTTTGGTGCAAGTTAAAAACATGGCACATGAAAAACATGAAAGTGAGGCCTATTCAGTCTGAAATGCTTGTGCTGAATTAACATGTGTTTTTGCAGTCTAGAGAAAAGAGTCCTTTTTTTAGCTTTGAAGATTAATAGAATGTGTTTCTCTCTTCCCAGCTCATTCCTTGTAATCTAAATTCACTATTTCTGTCTTAAAAGACTTTGAGTTGTTGCATATTTTGATAAACATTTTCAGTTAATAACACCTCTTTTTATAATGTGTGTGAATTAATAATGCATCAAACACTGTACATGGGGCTAAATGCTTTTTGCATTAAAAGCTATCTAAAACACTAAAGCATGTTGCTGTGTGCACTCTATTAACTGTGTGTGCTTTTACATTTTACACTAAAGCATGAAAATGCTATGTTGCACATTGCGCATTTATTTTGCATGTTGTCATAAATAATAGAAAAGCTGCTTGAAACTAATAGCTTGGCTAGGTAAACATTTATAAGGGGTATTAGTATGGAGTTGGGAAACATAATGGGTTGATTTACTTGAAATTAATATTCTCTTTATGTCTGTTTTATTTTTGGGGCCTACGATTAAATGGCTGCCTGTGAATCCAGCAAGGCTATGGCTTGCATTAAAAGAGAAGAGAGCATGCGCAGACACCAGCTTGACTCAAACTGCGGAAGAAGTCAAGGCCATTTAGAACTGCACATTCTTGTGATTGTGCCAATGTACAAGCTAACTAAAGTATCCTTCTAGCCTGCGCTGTGGAAGGAAGGAAGAGAATTAGAATGAAACATTTTTCCTAGTTTATGTTGCAAAAACAAAATAAATGTATTTACTCATGTATGCTTCTTTTGTTAACACTGGTATAGTCAGGATTTTAGAATGAGCCAGGGTAGTGAGAATTCTTGCCATTATAACTGACCAATCATGTACAGGTTTTCCTGAAGATGCAACATTTTTGTGTAGACTGCCAAGAATTAGAGTATAAATAACTAGCAGCCCGTCCCGACCTTGTCCGGGTATGAATTGCTGCCGGCCAGTAGTATATTGTTTTGTAGGATTTCGTTTTGATAGCATTTCTTATCTGTGACAGGCCTGTGAAACGCTCCGTTTCACAGTGCACTGCTGATGCACTTAAGAGTGCGCGTTCAGTAGTGTGTGAACTTGAGTTTCCCTACTTTATTTTTCCGTGCAATATTATATAGCGCGAACTCGACAACATGGCATGAGCACAATTTACATTAGAGAAGAACACATTCATTTGTGGTAGGCACGGGGAGACAAAGCGATTTGCCTGGAATCACAGTATGTTGAGCTGATGCCGAGATTCGAACGTAGCTCCCCAGCTCTAAAGTTCGCTATTCTAGAACTTGTGGCGGGGGTGTGTGTCTAAAAGTGTTTGTCGGTGCTGGCCATCAATGAGAGAGACCTGTGTATTTTTCAAATCAGTGGTGAAAAAATATGAGTTTGTTGCTGGAGATGTGGGCCGCCGTGCCACCAATGTACTTACCGGGGGAGGGTAAACACCCATTATTCCGCAACTGTCTTTCCGCATACCATCACTCCGCATACTTTCATTATCAAAGTACCATGACTCCGCAATGCCATTATAACGCATGGCATTACATTTTATATGCTTTACCACGAAATTCGTTGTAAATGCATGAATGGTAAAAGCATGTTTTTTTTAATGTTTGGATAAGGTAAGTATGGGTATAGGGGTATATGTTTTGGGGTACTGAGGTATATGTTTTGGAGTGTTTGGGTATTTTAAGGGTTCAAATATAGTTTTGGGTTATGGGGTACAGGGGTAGTTTTAGGGTTTAGGGATAGGTATGGGTTTTTCGGTACAGGAGTATTTTTAGGGTTCAGGGCTAGGTTTGGGATTTGAGGTATAGGGGTATTTTTAGGGTTCAGGGGTAGGTTTGGGTTTTGGGGTACAGGGGTATTTTAAGGGTTCAGGGCCAGGTTTGGGTTTTGGGGTACAGGGGTATTTTTAGGGTTCATGGCTAGGTTTGGGTTTTGGGGTACAGGGGTATTTTAGGGTTCAGGGGTAGGTTTGGGTTTTGGGGTACAGGGTTATTTTTATGGTTCAGGGCTAGGTTTGTGGGTACAGGGGTATTTTTAGGGTTCAGGGGTAGGTTTGGCATTTGCGGTACAGGGGTCTTTTAAGGGTTCAGGGCTAGCTTTGGGTTTTGGGGTACAGGGGTATATTTAGGGTTCAGTGGTAGGTTTGGGTTTTGAGGTACAGGGGTATTTATAGGGTTCAGGTCTAGGTTTGGGTTTTGGGGTACAGGGGTATTTTTAGGGTTTAGGGATTGGTTTGGGTTTTGGGGTACAGGGTATATTTATATGGTTAAGATGGTTTAGTGTTTAAGGGTGTTGGGGTATTTTAAGGAGTAAGGGTGGGTTATGATTATGGGGCCTCAAATGTTTGGGCTCTCTCTTTATTATATTAGTATAGATGACCTCTCTGGAGGCGTGGCTGGCTTTCTTAGCTCAGCGGACTTCTTGCTCATTTTGGCTTAGGCTTTGCTTCATTCACATGGGTTAGGTACGAGATCGTCACGGGTGCAGCCTTGGGTGTCCGAGGAGAGTCAGGTGGGGGGTTCCTTCGTGATTTTTTTCAAAGTCCTTTCACGTCATATTTTGACACTGCAGGCCACATTCCTTTGAGGCCTTGTGAAGGGCGGGCGGTTTGCTCTTTAGACACAGACAGAGAGTGCAGCTGATTAAGATAGAATTAGATGCTAAACTTTAAGTTTTTTGCTTTGACTAATTATTTAGGTCTAAAAAGATTTTATTTGACTTATGCATTTATTTCTCGTAATGGGAGAGTTTTGCAACTATTTAATTATTGATTAGCTTTGCAAGACTATTTTTCTTAGAAACTCTTTAAGAATTTTGACTGATATTTTGCGCCACATTTTCTTTCCTACACGTAATGCTTATATGCAGACTGTAATGTGTTCTGTATTAATGCTATTTTTCCTGTTTTCCAAATTCTGTAACCTGATTGATATTTTACTAATGAATAAAGGGTCAGAGAAAAAATTAACTTTTGAATAGAAAATAAAACCCTTTGAAATACTCAACAACTCTCTCTTTATTGGTTTAAATAATAATTGCATTTTTCACTGTTCATGATTATTTAAAATCTCCTGAAGGTAATACATGATGTGTAGGGCCCAACACATGGTCATTATTGATTAGTTTGGTGATTAATGATTATTGATTTCACCATCAACTATTCAACTAATGGATCATTGACCTTAAGAGGGGAGTAAAATAATTGCCCAAGTTAGATTAATGTCCAAGTCCTGATTCCTGACTCCAATGCTCAGAACCTGAAGACTGGCAAAGCAGTACTGGAAGGTGATGCAAGAAGTGGTGTGAGTATCAATAGGGTTGTGAAATGTTCTTAATATGCTTGCATGTATTTTTGAAGTGTTGAAAATATAAAGTTTTTTTTACTGTGGGTTACATTTTGCTCATTTTGAATTGATGGTGTTATTGATTATATTGGCAATTTCATAGGACATAATGTTTTGGTTATTGATTATATGTTTTAACTCTTCATGTTAAGTGAGTGTCTTGTTCTATGTTGTCTGGAAACACAGGTATGCACACCTGTGGCAGAATCCCGGGAAGGAATAGCGGGTGGTAAATGGAAGCCACACTGCACTGAGGTTACTCGTCTGTTGGAATAACACTGAGAAGCTAGGTAGGGCTGGCAGTGTTAAAATAGGGACTATTTTCTGTGTGAGTGATTGATAGCAAAGAGTTTGCTGCTAGAATTTGGTGTGATATCACCTCGAAAGGGTCACACAGAAGGAGTAGCAGGTTCTTCTGAGCTTGATTGACAGCAAAAGGGTTCGCTGGTGAAACTTTGGCCTAAGATATATCCTGAAGGATAAGTCCAAAGGAGTGTCGTGTATTTCTATAGGTTCTGAATCGATCCCCCTATTCCTGACCCTATTCTGGTTAAACTACCTAGCTAGTTAACTAACAGTCAGCCCATGAGGCAAGAAATCCCCCATGATGCAGATACCGTTATCTGACGCAGTCACACTACGGCACAGGAACGTGTTATCTGATTAGGTCATAACGCTTGAGATCTAATTAGACAAGCGACATTCCTCCAGCCCCTGATAAGGCATACGACGTTCTCATAACAAATCAAACCTATGACAACCTGGACAATCCGTGCGGCCATTGTTTTGATTTCACAGAGAACTTTTGCAAAAGAATGTGCTAACGAGCAAGTCGTATGACATCCTTATTGACGTACCTATGTCCATCCTTACGTCAATCCCGGCACCTTTAAGGTATAAATATTGCCGACCTTGCCCTATGCAAAACACACGCGTGGTGACAAGACGGAGCAGCCATACTTGCCGAAGCCGAGAGCAGAAGCAGACCCCGCAGGCAGCAGCCCCGCCTTCCTGACGCGCTGAGAGACGCGCTGCTATCTCAAGCCGAGAGACCCAGCACCGGCGCTTCTGGGCAGCCCTCGCAGGCAGCCTGGAATATCGAGAGCAGAGAAAGAGATACCATTCCTCATTCATCCTAAATTCCAGGTACAGAACTGAATAACCCCTCCTAGAGAATTCTTTAGTTATTCACTTGGCAAAAACAAACTTAACTTAAACTGTAACTTTCTATTCCCGCCCACGCATTAGACTTAGGTCAGGTACACGGGGTAGGCGTATTTAGAAACACCAGTTGAGTACGTTTAGTCAAATGTATATGTGTATGTAAATATATTTTAATCATTTTAAAACATCATATGGCTCAGAAACCATATCAATGTTTTTACAGTATTATTTTATACTATTGCTTTTAATGTATGCACTTTACTTAACAATAAGTATTGCAATAATATCGATCCATTTCTCTTGTACGAGAAAAGAGACTGATCAATAAATAACATCTTTTATTGAACACGCCCGTCTCTTCCTTTTCTCTACATTCTGATGAGACTAAGAATGCACGTACTGACTGAGTAAAATAATTGCCTTGTGCTCACACGACTCTTGAGATTGACTCTTGATTAGGGGAGAGCAAAGTTGTCATGTTCTATGGTTGTCAGAAACTAAATCCCTTCTTGTCTAATCAGGGGAGTTAATCCTTCCTTGAACATTCGAGAAAGTTTCTAGCGAACTCTGAGCTTAGCTGGCAAACCCAAAAATTAAGTCTAGTATCGACAGTAGTAGACCTAGTTAACGTCTGGCCTAGGCCTTTACTGCTGTAGGTACTATTCCAATGCGCAGAGCCTATTGGGAAAATAGGAGCTACACTACATGGCGCCCAACGCGTTTGGAAAGGGCGATAAAACTAACGTAAGACATTTAGAGTAACTCAGTCGTGCTTTCTCACTCAGACCCCTTTTCCCAAATACTCCAAAGACGTCTGGAGTGGGTGAAAGGTTATTATATCCTCCAAAACCTCGCAGGAGGGAACTCCTATGTATGGATTTTGGTCTAGTCAACGTTGAAGGATAAAACAGTTCCAAAATATTGTGCATCTAATCTCTGTTTCCATAAAGAAACCTGATCTGCAAATAAACATAATACCATCCTGTCAGCAAAATGGACAGCGATGAAGAACGAGAGGTTACTAGATTAGCTACTGAAATAGCAGATGCTGATGCTACCATGCAGACAGCAGACCCGGATATAATACTTATCCAGGTCGCCAAAAGGAGATCTATAACCTTAAAACTTATAGAAAATGGACTGACACCTAGAGGTGGCACAGTCATATTCGTAATCGAGGCACACGAACATCGGCAGACAGAGGTATACTATACATGGATACATTTTCCAGCAGCTAATACTATAACAAAGTACTTCCACTATTACAAAGTAGAGGAACCTCCTAATGAGTACACTCCTTTCGAGGAGGTGGAAGTACCACTCAAATTCCAAGAGCATTTGCTCTTATTTGATGGCGCCCTAATACATAACAATCACATTACAAGGCTCGGTCCTTTAGGAAGACCAGGAGCAACGTGGCCGGTCCTAGCCGGATACACACCACATCCAGACATCGAAAGAATGCCTGCAGCAGAGCTGTTAATACAGCTGAAACAACTACTAAAAATTCACAGACAATTAGTTCAGTATGTAATGCGGACTTCAACAATTCAGCCAGCGATTAAACTTCCACAGCTGACCCCTCACCAGGGGAACACAAATAAAATTACACCACAGAACATCCAATCCTGCCTAGGTAAAGTCCCAGCAAAACGGGAACAAATACCATTCTGGTTGGCACAGAAAATTACCCAAATAGAGGCGGTGTTTCCTGACACCACCCCATTAGAAAAACACAGGATTCTGACTATATGTCTCCCAATGGGAATCGCACCACACATTGAGGACTGTGACACTTGGGGTACAGTCTTTGCTTCCATCTACACAAAAACGCACGGTGTTCCATTCATTTCGGTAATACCAGATGTGCTAAAACACATTCAAGATGAATACGGTCCAGAACCTGCTTTAACTCTTGGTATGAAATTACTAAAAGACTTCAAGCAGGTCTCGGCTATATTACTAGCCAACATAAAAGGTGAAGCAGCAAACGTGGCGATCCGCCAGAGGTTAAAAGAGACAGATATAGCAGACCAACCAGCTGAAATTGCCAGAATCATAGAAAAATCCTATGAAGAACTAGGCAGAGATAGTCTAGGTGGAATACCAGTAAAACCGCAACTGACTACAAGTCCAGAAAAAATGTTTTTAATAATAATAATAATTCACCAAAAAAGAACTGGGATGGGAACAAACAATCCAATCCTAAAGAAAAGAAATTCCAGTCCAGAGGAAGGTCTCCTAGGCGAAGAGAGAAATCTCCAAACCCGAGACAAAGGTCACCCCAGAGTGAACCCTCTGGGAATAGATATAACCTTAGAAATAGGGATAATATTAAAAAACCTGATAGATATCAAGACATTGATACACGTCCCTCTCAATCTTTTCAGAATTCCTCGCAGAAATCGGAAAGAAGAGGACGATCAGAAGAGCACGCCAAGTCCAAAGACAAGGAACCTGCTCAACTGAAAAAGAAATCACAATTTCCAAAAAAGAAGGTAGCCAGTATCAAGGTAGTTAACAATGCCGAGAATACTGAGGACACAACTGAAAAACGGAGAGTGGGCTCAGACAATGCTAGACAGCGCAGCAGAGGTGAGCATAGCTCGCAAAGTCCTTATGAATCATCTGGAGACAGTGGACACGAATGAATACCTTCAAGTGGAAACTGCAGATACCAGAGTTAGCAAGCCCCACAAAATATACGAGATAACATTACGTATAGAGGGAGATAAGACTAGGAAAATTAGGGGACTATTTTGGGATAACCTCTCCAAAGGCTATGACATCCTTCTAGCTGAAAAAGACTGGCCACCAGAGTTTGTCAGGGAGTGCCCTCATGGCGAAGAAGTAATTATGCCTGCCTTCTCGAATCAAATACCGATTCATAAAAAATACACACTTGCTAGAAAGTGGGCAGTGGCCTTAGCACCTGCTTTGTACAAAAATCATGTAGGATGGGATGAGGATTCTCCTCCTCACAAAATCCAGTTAAAATCACAACCTACTGCACAAAGGCAGTACCCAGTTAAGCAAGAAGCTAAAAAACAAGTAAATGAAATACTAGACCAGCTAGAATACCAGGGGGTGATTGAAACTTGCACCTCGCAAATGAACAATCCTTTGTTTCCGGTCTCCAAACCAGACAATTCATACCGTCTAGTTTTGGATTACCGACACCTTAACACATGTTGCAAAACTTTTGCAGTGCAAAATTCACACAGTGCTGCACTAATGAATAACATAGTGCGCAAAAAATACAAAACTACCTTGGACATCTCCAACGGATTCTTTTGTCAAAACATAGCACCAGAGAGCAGATATTTAACAGCTTTCTCAGTAAATGGCACTCAAAAACAATTCTGTCGGTTAGCCCAGGGGTACAAGAATAGCCCGGGGGTATTCTCAGCGAGAGTAACAGAATTACTACAACAATATGATGATGAAGCATTATCTTATATCGACGACATTTACTTAACAGATGATGACTTGGAGACTCACTTGAAAAGAGTGAACACCATAATACTTGGTTTCGCTGCAGAGGGTTACAAATTCAACTTCAAAAAATCCAGAATTGCCCATCTGACGGTCCTATTCTTAGGATATGAGTTATCAAGTGAAGGCAAAAGCCTGGCAGACAATTTCCTAGAGAAATGTGCCGTAATCCAAGCTCCTAAAACACAAAAAAACCTACAGTCAATTCTAGGCTTCCTAAATTTCGGAAGAACTTACATTGCAAATTACGCAGAAAGGGTCAAACCCCTTTACGATCTAATTAAACCAGACTTTAAAAGATCCAGTTGGACTCAAACACACACAGACATTTTGAGATCCTTACAAACAGACATGCTAATTAAAACAAAATTAGAAACCCGTGATAATACACGCAACCTTGTGATCCGAGTCATACCAGGGAGATGCGGATTCACATACCTGACCTCTAATGAGGGAGAAAAGGTACCAATTGCATTCAAATCACACTTGTACACAAAAGCTGAACAGAGATTCAGCAACAAAGGAAAAATTGTTCAAGCAGTTCAAACCGCAATAGCTAGAGAAAAAGACATAGCTGACGGTAGACATATAACAGTCAGAACAGCTGAATCAGCCTTTGAAGCATTAACAACACCGTGTAATTTACCAACAACAACATTGGATCCAGAATGGTTACAATGGGTAAATTCAATCACAACGGACAAAGTATACTACTTCTTTGATCCAGAACTAGAAGAATTAAAAAATCTAAAATATGAAAAAACGTATCCTCTGCCAATCGACATTCTGCCTCTACGACATTACGCCTGTGTAATCTATACAGACGGACATGCTCAACCCTCCGTTTGGGGAGAACATGCATACAATCCCACATGTGAGATCACAAAAGAAGTGTGGCGCGGAGGTAAACTAAGACCTCTATTAACAAAATCACACTCAGTAGAAACTAATTCAGAACTGCAAACTGAAATAATAGCTTTGAAAATGGCGCTAGATAATGCGGATCGCGAATTCCCGACACTTATAGTGTCAGATTCATATTTCTGCGTCAAAGCATATAACAAGGATTTGCAGACATGGATTCAGAACGGTTACAAAGATGACACAGATGCACCAATAAAGCAGAGACTTCTCTGGGAACAAGTAGCTCGTTTGAAAAAAGAACTACCAAAGACTCACGTGACTCACTCACTGAGTCATCAACGTGATGGCGTTCACGTTGTAGGGAATTCATTGGCTGAGACAGCCGCAGCGGCAGCCACTAAATCGGCTCCCGTAGATCGGAAAAAGCGTACATTAAAATACATTGACGGTGAAACATTGCTGGCGGTGAAAACGTCATCAAAAGGCGACTGCTCAGCGTTACCGATCAACTATCCACTCAATTATACATACATAATCGATGCAAACTCCGTCCCTTTTGCTCGAATCCCTGGAGTGGGGGATAGAGTGATTCCAAACATGGACAGGAGACACTTGTTAATCGCAGACGCACATATGGGCGAGGGACTAGGACACCTTAAATTAAAAGATTCTCTGGAAGATTTACAATCACGGTACTGGTGGCCAGGCATGAGCCTCCATCTTACCATCTTTGTAAAAAACTGCCCAAACTGCAACAGAGATCGCAGTGGGGAGAGAAGCAGTTTAATACCTCGTCGTATCAAGGCAGATAATATTACCAGCAAAAAGAATGGCTTGCGATTAACATATACAGGCTAGTTCCCACTTATAATGTAGATCCACAGCACTCGGCTGACGTCCGGACTATTATACAAGATTTGCGAGTCTAAATGGCATATACGCTAAGAGCATGCTACGTTCGACCATTTTTTTTCCATTTCTCAGGCAATCCAGCCTGGGGGGGGAAAGAATGGCCAAATGAGCACAGCCCAGCGGGAATCTTCTCACTTCCTTCCTGAGGGTATGGGATGGTGTAAAGAAAAAACCAAGACAGAAAGCAATCTATAATAGAAAGGATATTAGGTTCGGGAGCTGGGTGGGTCAAACATCTAATAAGTGTCCAACCTAGTCTAAATAACTTGCCAAGAAATTCTCTGAAGGGATTCAGTCCGTACGAATTATTATTCGGAACTAGGATGTTGATCTCTGACCTTGATAGTCAGACTTCAGTGGTAATAGAAAAAAGCTTTGATGTCAAAGACCGTTTGGCTATTTTGCAGGACTTAAACAAAACAAGAAAAGACCTGAGCAACATACAGTTGAAACAACAGCCAACAACCACTGAAGAATCACCACCTGTCCCAGCAAGACCTGTCTGGATTCCAAAAGTCGGGGATCTAGTCAGGGAGAAGATCGCGGTAAAGAAGGAATTTGGGCCTTCTTACAGAAAAGCAGTTCCTGTCTTGTCTGTCAACGGGACAAGATCAGTTGTACTACCGCCACTTGCTGGAAAAAAGGAGAACCGAGTTGTATCCATCGACCTGGTAAAACCACAACATGTGGCCAATAACAAACAGTAGGCCAAGTGGACTCCCAATAAGTAGCAGAACACCAAGGTTTGCTACCAGTACAGAGGTCCTAACAAAGAGGCTCATCACATTCGAAACGCCTACAGAAGAACAACAAGGACTATGCAACAATGCAATAGAACTTAGACCTCTGAAAACCCAAATAAAGACATTTAGCAGAGACACACCAATCTATACTGAAGTACCAAGTGAAAATGCAAGAAACAAAAATCCTGAACCAATTGGAACAATTGACAGAACTGCATCCGGTTACTTCATCAACTTCGATGATTCCTCTGAAGGTTTCAGCGAACAAAAGACACAGCCATCGTCAAAATCCTTTAAAGAAAAAGCGAAGGAACTTTTGAAACAACTAAAAGAAACATATCTGATTTCTCCATGGATTGAATTTTGGGTGGGTTTTGGTGCATTTATCCTCATACTTCGGCTCATCATGGTATTTACTTTGGGACGCTTCATTGAGGGAAAATATGCTAAAATGGACACAGCAAGTCAGAACATCAACTTGGTCCTCAAACCACCCACATCTTCACACGTCGAGAAACGAGAACTTTCTTCAGAACTTTCTTCAGCCAACTTCACAGCAATTCCAATACCTGGTGGGGTAGCCTGGGACAACACTGACTATGAAATTTATGGTCCGGTCGAGATCCTGAAATATCCACACCAAATTAAGATCTCTTTGAGTGACTTTGCAAAACCAAACTCATTTGCTGATGATTGGGACTTCGAAAGTATAAACAATATGATGTCTGACTTAGTAATGTCTGCAAAATTTACAAAACATGATTATTTGCAAGGTTCTACAAATTATGATAGTATGTATTGCTATAACCACTATGGTAACCATTTCTTGCATAAATCTGCACAACCTAGAAATGTTTTAAATTATAATCAATGGGAACATTGTGCTACACCTCCAAAAGGGAGCTCTAGAACCGTTTATGACAAATATTCATACTTTCAAGGTTTTAACACTAGTAATGCTGAAACATTTTATTATAAATTGTCAAACAAGACAGGGACCAAAACCATGATAACCAACACAAAATTGATTTATTCTGATTCATTCTTTGAAAAAATGAATACTTTTGGATTCGATTATTGGGACAAAAATGTTGATTTGAAAAGTGTTTGGGGTACAAAAGAATGGCAAGTACAGGGTTTAGAAGCTTTGTTTAGAGCCTGCATGATCCCAGAACAAATGATATTTTTAAATGACACTGTTCAACAAACCACCTGTCTTGGCTTAGCCAAAATCAAAGATTTAAATAACCCGTCTATTCCAAAGCCAACAATGTTTAGCAATAACTCTGATACAGATGAAGAAATAGACATAAACCATATACTTAACCAAAACAGAACACATCCTGATTGGAAACAATGGTTGATCTGGCCCACAGATACAAATAACTGTCAAGATAGATTCCTGAATAAAACACAGGGTTTCAAAATGACCAGGCCAGACCCTAGATATCCCCAAAGACATCACCCAGGGATAATAACAACCTACAGTGTGGGCAAATTATGCCTTCAATGGCTACAGTCTTCCACACTGCCTGAAATTAAGCAACACCTAACTTTACTTACTGATGGTGCTGACTTGCGTGATTTCATAATGGGACCACGCAAACAGCGTCAAAAGCGTTTCATAGCAGCCTCTGTATATGCAGCATACAATGAGGCCTGGAAGGTTACTCAAATTGAAACAGCAGAGAGAATACGTGAAATTGATGGTATAAATTTGGAAAATCACTTTCTGTAGTGGACAATGGGTTAATGACTCTGTCCTCCAGAATTTTTTCATTGGACAGCATTGTGTCTTCAGCAATCGATATATTATCGCAAGACTTACTGTTATTACAACATGGTCAGTCACAATTGCGTTCTATTGTACAGCTTGGCTGGACGTTACAAAATCTGCGTTCTGGCTATGTGCCTTGGCGTTTAATCAACACAACGTCACTATTCCAAATCTTTAACCTTACTGATAGACAAATCGGTATGGCGCAGAAGGGTGCTGATTATACAATCTTGAGCATTGAAAAACTAGAAAGATTACCGTTGACAATGTCAGAACGACCTGTCAGTGAATGGATAATCCACGGAATCATAAATATTCCAATCTCAACCTTCAGGTTTCAATACTGCCAAAAATATATACAGGCTGGCATGTACGAGAAATTGGGAAAAGGGTACCTTAAAACAACTTGGAACCTGCCCTATTCACATGCATGTGTCAGTAACAAAGGACAGAAAGTGTTTCTTAGTGGCAACAATTGTGCTATGTCACTAAGCGGCACACTTCTGTGTAACGGTATTAGTTTGCACGGAGCCTGTGAAGGGAATTCATACAACCTTTCATGTCACCAGCAAGGCGCACCTGCAACTGAAATAGAACCATTCTTTCAAAGACTCTATAATGGGAGTTACATTCTTATTGTAGACCGCAGATGTTGTAGTCTTATGCCCGGGACTCCTTATCTCGTCACTACGACGGCGAAGGTCAAGTGCTGTGGACGTTCTTTGTTCCCCAGCTCCTTTCCAGACAGGGAGGCAAGGGCATGGCCCGGTTTGAAAATTACTTCTATTCGAATAGACACTTTAAGCAGAATGAAAACAGTGCTTCTTCAGACGCCTACAAGGCTCACGTCATCTAAAGAAACGTATGATCTACAAGTCGCAAGGACGACTGCAGAGATACATACATTATTATCAACTAATTCCCCCGTACATTTCGCAGAAATCCTGAGCGAAATCTTAAATATTTCTGATACCACTGGGGTCTCAAAGGTATTTAAGACAGTATTTTCGATGGCATTAACACCATTCAAAGCCATACTGGGTATTTTTCCAGATTTCGTCCATTCGATTTTTGGCGGACTTCCCTTGATCCTGGGACTAATTGCAGGAATCCTATTCCTAGTCCTTATTTTTCGTTATGGCAACCCATGTCACAGAACAAACTCTCACGACAATGGAAGATACGATCCTAGCCATTGGATAAACATGACTTGGTTTCTATCATTTCGACCAATGTGGCAAAGGTGTGTTTGACCTGTACTAAGGTGTCTGCTATGCGGAGAAGAATGCGTGTTAGACACCTGTCTGACGCTACAATCGGATGCGCCGGTGGATGCAGATACACTGTTGGTTCCTACCAAGGTTCACGCACTGTGCTGCCCTCAAAGGCTGCCAATTCTGATGACGGCATTCCTGGAATCTTCACCACCGCGATTGAAGGGTAGTGAAGTTCAAGATGAAAGCAGCATCGAACAGGTACGACCTTCTGTCAGCAATGCAAATCAGAATGTCAATGGAGACAATCATGCGCACGAATGCATGGTTACCCCTATTTCCGACTTAGTGGAACTTTCCCATGAAGCTGTTGACAGTTTTTTCGAAAGCCTGAATGATATGATGTTCTCTCCGGAACAGAAATAGAGACTTTTGAGTAAACTCGCACACGGCGTTCCCTGAATCCGGCCTTCAACTTTAAAAATAAAGTCACATGAACAATTACAATCCAGTTCACGGACAGCAACTTTTTTCAGCAAGCCCTTAAAATATTTTTCTATATATTTTTCCCCGGGACACTGATCTTCTGCTTAAAGTAAGAAACTATTCCTAGAGAACTAAGATTTCTATTTTTTTAGATACTTTATAGACTTTATATAGACTTTAGCTGCCCGCTGGTATGTTCACAATATATTTTATGTGATGAGATGGTTTCGACTTTTTTTCTGTATAGCCATATTAAGAGCCATTTCATGTGTATTTCTCAGATACCAACAAGCAATAATGCATAACATTGCGTGTTTACTTTTGCATTTAATTCATAGCTTAAGTGCATACAATATATATGACTGCAATTTTTCAGTATATTTGAAAATTTCAAAATGCATTTATGTATTTTGGGGTGGTAAGGTATACACTATACTCTATAGTATGTTGTACTATGTTATACTATGCATAGATTAGTAGATATGACCATAGTTAGCGTGGAGTGGGTGTCGTGTATTTCTATAGGTTCTGAATCGATCCCCCTATTCCTGACCCTATTCTGGTTAAACTACCTAGCTAGTTAACTAACAGTCAGCCCATGAGGCAAGAAATCCCCCATGATGCAGATACCGTTATCTGACGCAGTCACACTACGGCACAGGAACGTGTTATCTGATTAGGTCATAACGCTTGAGATCTAATTAGACAAGCGACATTCCTCCAGCCCCTGATAAGGCATACGACGTTCTCATAACAAATCAAACCTATGACAACCTGGACAATCCGTGCGACCATTGTTTTGATTTCACAGAGAACTTTTGCAAAAGAATGTGCTAACGAGCAAGTCGTATGACATCCTTATTGACGTACCTATGTCCATCCTTACGTCAATCCCGGCACCTTTAAGGTATAAATATTGCCGACCTTGCCCTATGCAAAACACACGCGTGGTGACAAGACGGAGCAGCCATACTTGCCGAAGCCGAGAGCAGAAGCAGACCCCGCAGGCAGCAGCCCCGCCTTCCTGACGCGCTGAGAGACGCGCTGCTATCTCAAGCCGAGAGACCCAGCACCGGCGCTTCTGGGCAGCCCTCGCAGGCAGCCTGGAATATCGAGAGCAGAGAAAGAGATACCATTCCTCATTCATCCTAAATTCCAGGTACAGAACTGAATAACCCCTCCTAGAGAATTCTTTAGTTATTCACTTGGCAAAAACAAACTTAACTTAAACTGTAACTTTCTATTCCGGCCCACGCATTAGACTTAGGTCAGGTACACGGGGTAGGCGTATTTAGAAACACCAGTTGAGTACGTTTAGTCAAATGTATATGTGTATGTAAATATATTTTAATCATTTTAAAACATCATATGGCTCAGAAACCATATCAATGTTTTTACAGTATTATTTTATACTATTGCTTTTAATGTATGCACTTTACTTAACAATAAGTATTGCAATAATATCGATCCATTTCTCTTGTACGAGAAAAGAGACTGATCAATAAATAACATCTTTTATTGAACACGCCCGTCTCTTCCTTTTCTCTACATTCTGATGAGACTAAGAATGCACGTACTGACTGAGTAAAATAATTGCCTTGTGCTCACACGACTCTTGAGATTGACTCTTGATTAGGGGAGAGCAAAGTTGTCATGTTCTATGGTTGTCAGAAACTAAATCCCTTCTTGTCTAATCAGGGGAGTTAATCCTTCCTTGAACATTCGAGAAAGTTTCTAGCGAACTCTGAGCTTAGCTGGCAAACCCAAAAATTAAGTCTAGTATCGACAGTAGTAGACCTAGTTAACGTCTGGCCTAGGCCTTTACTGCTGTAGGTACTATTCCAATGCGCAGAGCCTATTGGGAAAATAGGAGCTACACTACAGGAGTAGCAGGTTCTTCTGAGCTTGAGTGAAAGGTAAGCGGAAGGGATTTACCTGTAGTGTATGAAGAGTAAACGGAAGGTCTTACTTTGTGAAGGGTAAGCGGAATGTGTTACTCGCAGTGAATATAAATCTATCCTTTATTTAGCACAACAGACAGAGTAGCAAATGTATTTATGTTGTTACTAACAGAGTTATTGATTAAGAAAATATTGCAGTAGTATTTTGTGGAGAGTCAGTGGTAGGAGTTAAACTGACTAAAATTGAGACTGATAGCTTTGGAGAAAAAAAATTGCATTGAACTATTGCAAAAATGAAAATGTTTGAAGGTTTAAAGAAGCTGTTAGGAGGTAAAGTGGAAAATTCGTTTTTTATTGGTGATGCTCCTGAAGGAACACCTGTGCATTTTATGTCTACCAATTTGGGACAAAACACATGTATGTGGGTTCACCAATGGTGCAAGATTACTGAAAAAGAAGGTGCTTTGAGGTTTCCAAAAGATGGTACTTTTGAATTGTAAATTATTGACAAATTAAGGGAAGTGTTAATTGAAATAAAGACACCATCTAAAGCTGCACAATTTGAGGCCTTAAGCATGTGGGAAAAAGCAGAAAGAGAGAAAGCAAATGAGGATAAAAAGGTAAAGCGCCAGATACAGGAGAAGAAAATTAGTGATGAAAAAGAGCTTCAAATAAATAATGATTCAGGGGATGAAATAATGGATGGATTGTTAACTGAGTGTCTACCACTTTCTGTGGTTCCCATGAATAATACTGAAAATAGTGCACCAATAAATACTACAGGGGCTAATGCTTCTGTTGAACAGAGAGAAATACATACTGAGAAAACTGTGCAGACATTTTATATTGACCCATTACCTGTTGATTCAGTACTGACAGTGCTACCTCCAGATGTTACTGCTTCAAATGTGCCTGATTCAGTCCATGAATTGCTAACTACAGATGCACAGATAATGCCTAGAAAAATTATGACTGTCCCAATTAATATGGCCCCTACTAAAAAAGGTTCAGAGAGCTGCAGAAGGAGTGATTATGGCTGGGTTTATTTCAGAAACTCAGAATACACAGAATATTGAACAGAAATTACCCCAAGCACTAAAAGGTGAGGGAAAATGGTATTTACAACATCCGCAACCCAGGATAAAATGAATGTAATTGAAAATGTGATTTTTCAAACCTGCTTTGAGGAAGAAGCAGTGACTAAAAAGATAGAGAACATGGAGGAACATATTAACACATGCCCTGAAAAAGAGAGACAGCTTAGTGTTTTAAATTCAACATGTGAACATGAAGAAAATAACAGTCCCTGCTGTTTAAATAATGAAAATGTGAACCAGTGTCAGGAAAAAGAATTAATTTCCCTGAGTAAGGAAACATCTGTATGTGCATTAACTACACATAATGGACTGGCAGATTTGGCTCAAAAATATAAAACTGATGTTTCAGGAAGTTTTCCAATTCAGAAAAGTTTCAGGGTATACATGGATGATAAGGCAAATGAGAAAATGTGTTCTTCAGGAATGCAATTGCACATTGCAGAATTAAAATATATTTTTAATTGCAATGGGTTTGAGCAATTAGGAGACAAGTGGGCAAGAAAACATGAGAAGAAAAAGAAACCACCAGACCTAGCAAGGAAACTGGATAAGGAAAATAAGCCACCAGATATAATTGAGAAAAATAATAAGCAGAAAGAGGGAAAAGCTTTTGCTTACTCATTGAGAGAAATGGTGGGAGAAATGTATGTGCATATGCCACAGAATAGAAGTAAATTTGCAGCATTTCTGAACATAATCCCACAATTGAGAGACAGAATTGTACTGTGGTACCCACAAGTTGATGGATTTGATGACTTTTTAAAAGAGTTGTGCATTAATTTGGAAATGTTATTTTACATTGCCATGCAGACTAAATTGTGGTTTAAATCTAAAGTCGTTGTTCAAAGGCCATGTGAAGAGACAGTGAAAAGGGTTTTTGTGGATGCACCATCATTTTCTGTTGTTATGGAGAAAAACTTAGCAGTGATTACTTTCCTGAAGGGCAGAGTGACAGCAAAGGATGTTGATTGGGTACAGATTAAAAGAACACAGGATGGAAGTAAAGGTGTTTTAGTTTGTGAAAATTCAGGTATGGATGTTGTACTGTTGGAAAATGTGTCCTTTTGCCATCTTTTTAACAGATTTGAGCATTGGAAGAAGAAATATAAATTTAAACATGATGCACAAAAATATGGAGAAATGCAGATGCAAAATATGCCAGCTAAGCAAATGCAAATGTCAGTTCAGAAACAGGTACCTATGGAAGAAATTTTCCAAGCAAAACTGGTCCCACAAAATATGGAAAATGCCAACATTAATTTAAATATGTTGTCCAGAGCCAATGTGAATTATTTCCAGAGACAAAATCAAAACCCAGTCCAACAGGTTGCTGTGTTTGAAAATGAGAGTTTTAACCCTCACAATTCTGAATTTACCAATTCCATTGTGAAAGCAGTGGAAAGTCCAGATTTAGTTGCAGGAGTTTTAAAGAAAGAAATTACAAACCCAGTTTTAGAAGAATTTGCACCAAAATCAGTGCCATTTGAGGAAAATTGCCAAGTTGTTGTCTGTGACTCAGGCAAAGCAGAAAAACAATTATTTTGCAAATTAAACAGCACAAATTACTGTACATCAGATAATGTTATTTTTCGGATTCCTGATGAGGATGTACATTTAAATTGGCCCATCAAGAGACAGCTGTAGCATTATTTTCGGAAAAGTCAGTTGAATAATTACCTTCTGCTTTTGAAAAAATAATAAACACAGAAATAGGAGAGTTCACAGAGAAGGATGCCAGATTAATAAAATGTACAGAACATGTCTTATTAAAATTAGAACCAGATGCCATGTATTCAGGAATACCACCAGTTGCAGGAATGTTACC
Source organism: Lissotriton helveticus (assembly GCF_964261635.1). Classification (NCBI taxonomy): domain Eukaryota; kingdom Metazoa; phylum Chordata; class Amphibia; order Caudata; family Salamandridae; genus Lissotriton; species Lissotriton helveticus. Next base: position 1,324,618,485 of record NC_136061.1, on the reverse strand, counting down.
AATAAAAGGATTTTTGATGGAATTGATTGGAAGTTTATGTAACTTTCTGATCACAGGCTCACAGAAAATAAATGAAAAGAACAGAATAGTGCAGGAGATTAAAAGCATATTTTTTCCATGTTGTCCTGTGGTACCGAATCTAGCCAATATATTTTTTCACGTTCCATGTACTGAAGAATGGCTTACTTTTATTGATTTTTGCCAAGTTCATGTCACAGCGCCATTGCATGAGAATAGTCAGGAGTACTGTCAAAAAGAAGATGAATGTCTGGGACACAAAATTGGAAAGGGAGATAGAAAGGTGTCACCAGAGAGGGTGGAAATAATTTCCAAAATAAATCCACCTCAATTTCAGAAGGAAGTCAGGAAATTTTTGGGAGTGGATAGCTGCTGTAGAGAGTGGTTACTAAACCTTTCCCTAGTGGCTAAGCCTTTACTGAGGCTGACACACAAGGGTGTGTCTGATCCGCTTCCATTGGACAACAATAACACAAAAGCATTCCTAGAGATGATAGAGAAAAAATGTTGCGCCCCAGCACTAGGAATGAAAGTTTATTTGAAAGAAAATACACCAATTTGCAGTGAGAGGGAGGGCTGCGCTCTCTCATTGCCTATTCAAAAAGATGAATGTTTTCAAAGGTCTGTAATGTATTGCCCAATGTCCTTTGACCCTAACTTCACAGAAATGTCAGCAAATGGTTTGGTTTGTGATGAAACTGAATATGAGTGTCTAAATATCATGAAAATATGCATAAAGCCAAATTCAGACTTTAAGGATGAACGTCTGAGTCAGCCCAACAATGTCCATTTTTTAGATGGCCCATGTTTAAAAGGTGACACATTAAAAGCAGCACATGCTCTGTACCTTATTCATTATGTTGTCAAAGCTTCATGGCTTTCAGTAGTTACCCCAGACCAAAATTCGAAATTGATTGCCCATACCATATCATGCAGTATATCTGCTAAATCGGAAGTCACTGTTGTCATGGGAGAGAGAAATGCTAATTCAGTTGCACAAATTTGTGTTCTGTTAGCATATACATTCAATGGAATCTTCACAGTTGAATTAAAAGAGGCTGAAGAAAATGTTTTTGAAGCAGCACAACAGGGTTGCATCAGAACTGTTTTTGAGAAAAATGACAACTGCAAAGTGGCAAATGTGTTATTGCAAAGACTGATGCCCAGGTATAGATTGCCAGGTTCTCTGAAATCAGATCATAAAGGGGTCTCAAATATAATGAGTGCAGAACAACAGATTGGACAAGGAGTGGATTGTAGCTATCTGCCTGAAGTGTTAAGCATAATAAAGCAACACAATGGCAGCACTGAGTTATCTTTTTCAGCATCACCAAAGTGACTTGAAAATACATATGCAAATGTACTTGTGGAAAACAGTGATGAGAACACTAGCCATTGCTGTGTAGGTCTGGTTGATGTACAGTGTGCAGTTTCTCACCAGATTGCAGCTGCTACACAAGATCTGCATAATGGATGGTGCAACAGCTTTGGTCTGAGAGATGCTGTGGTGAAACATCTGAATCTGATCAAAGTGAAAATAAGAGTGAAAGGCCTAGGTTGAAAAAGTGCAAAGGATTGATGGTGCTCTGTCAGAGTTTCTCTGCACCTAAGTAGTCCAATTTGCATGGAAAGTATGAGCCATACTGATGGCAAGCTTATGACAAAGAGCAAAGAAATGCTATAACTGTCCTGTTGAATTTTCCTTTTTTTATTATTTTAGTTACTTATTTTAAAGAAAACTAACTGTTCCAAGAAGCTACTTACAGAACTCTGCACTAAACCATTTGAGTTTGGCTATATATATGATCTGATTACAGACCAGACTTGTGTTTGCCTTAGAAATAGAAGTACAATTGTTATATGCTCAGCTTTTGCAATAAAAAATGTCACTTGTGAAATTAAATATGTGTGATGAATTATAAATCATTTGATTATGATTTGAATCATCAGAAGGGTGGATTGATGGAGCAGATTACATCTGCAGCCAGGCATTGTTTTATTTTTTGTGCTTCAGACAGACTGCATTTAAATTGCCACGCACATTTTGGTGCAAGTTAAAAACATGGTACATGAAAAACATGAAAGTGAGGCCTATTCAGTCTGAAATGCTTGTGCTGAATTAACATGTGTTTTTGCAGTCTAGAGAAAAGAGGCCTTTTTTTATCTTTGAAGATTAATAGAATGTGTTTCTCTCTTCCCAGCTCATTCCTTGTAATCTAAATTCACAATTTCTGTCTCAAAAGACTTTGACTTGTTGCATATTTTGATAAACATTTTCAGTTAATAACACCTCTTTTTATAATGTGTGTGAATTAATAATGCACCAAACACTATACATGGGGCTAAATGCTTTTTGCATGAAAAGCTATCTAAAACACTAAAGCATGTTGCTGTGTGTGCTCTAATAACTGTGTGTGCTGTATTAACTGTGTGTGCTTTTAAATGTTACACTAAAGCATGAAAATGCTATGTTTTACATTACACATTTATTTTCCTTGTTGTCATAAATAATAGAAAAGCTGCTTGAAACTAATAGCTTGGCTAGTTAAACATTTATAAGGGGTATTAGTATGGAGTTTGGAAACATAATGGGCTGATTTACATGAAATTAATATTCTCTTTATGTCTGTTTTATTTTTGGGGCCTACAATTAAATGGCTGCCTGTGAATCCAGCAAGGCTTGCATTAAAAGAGAATAGAGCATGCGCAGACACCAGCTTGACTCGAACTGCGGAAGAAGTCAAGGCCATTTTGAACTATACATTCTTGTGATTGTGCCAATGTACAAGTTAACTAAAGTATCCTTCTAGCCTGCACTATGGAAGGAAGGAAGAGAATTAGAATGAACATTTTTTCCTAGTTAATGTTGCAAAAACAAAATAAATGCATTTACTCATGTATGCTTCTTTTGTTAAAACTGGTATAGTCAGGATTTTAGAATGAGTCAGGGTAGTGAGAATTCTTGCCATCATGACTGACCAATCACGTACAGGTTTTCCTGAAGATGCAACATTTTTGTGTAGACTGCCAAGTATTAGAGTATAAATAATGATCTCTCTGGAGGCGTAGCTGGCTTTCTTAGCTCAGCGGGCTTCTTGCTCATTTTGGCTTAGGCTTTGCTTCATTCACATGGGTTAGGTACAAGATCGTCACTGGTGCAGCCTTGGGCGTCCGAGGAGGGTCAGGTGGGGGGTACCCTGGTGATTTTTTTCCAAAGTCCTTGCACGTCATATTTTGGCACTGCAGACCACATTCCTTTGAGGCCTTGTGAAGGGCGGGCTGTTTGCTCTTTAGATACAGACAGAAAGTGCAGCTGATTAAGATAGAATTAGATGCTAAACTTTAAGTTTATGCTTTGACTAATTAGTTTGGTCTAAAAAGATTTTATTTGATTTATGCATTTATTTCTCTTAATGGGAGAGTTTTGCAACTATTTAATTATTGATTAGCTTTGCAAGACTATTTTTCTTAGAAACTCTTTAAGAATTTTGACTGATATTTTGCGCCACATTTTCTTTCCTACATGTAATGCTTATATGCAGACTGTAATGTGTTCTGTATTAATGCTATTTTTCCTGTTTTCCAGATTCTGTAACCTCATTGATATTTTACTAATGAATAAAGAGTCAGAGAAAAAATTAACTTTTGAATAGAAAATAAAACTCTCTCTTTATTGGTTTAAATAATAATTGCATTTTTGACTGTTCATGAGTATTTAAAATCTTCTGAAGGTAATACATGGTGTGAAGGGCCCAACACCTTTTTCAGCGGTAAATTAGAGGTAGCATGAGGGTTTGCATTGAGAAATTACCAGAAGAAATTACCGCTCCATTAGTGCCACTGCCGGCTGTGATGATTAGGGTCCTGGAACTGCACCGGGATCACCACAATGGGACACATCAACTTCAAGCCTGGTGCTTGACCTGTCCAGCCCTTTTTGTCCTTGAGGTGTTGACTTCCATGTTCCAGCTGCCTTTCCATTTTTAAACTGATCTCCCATGAACCTGTAGTCCTGGGCAACGTGCCTCAGGTGGCAGTACGTCTCCAACCTAATGCAATAGGCCTTCTCCTGGTCAGGGTTCAAGTTGTCTGTTGGAGAGGAAAGACATATGTATCAGACAAACTGATGTTGTGCATGTCATCAATGATATGCTTGACTTACAAATAGCAGCACATGTGGCATGTTCAGACAAATACATATATATGGATCTAAACATGAGCAACTGCAATAAGAAATATGTACTTCTCCTAAAGTAACAATACAAAAGTACTCGGGAAATGGCAGTGTCTGGCCTAATAAACATATACTCATGTAAATAGTAAGATTGATTAGGAACAATGATGTTGTGTACCGATGGAATGGTACACATGAACCTTCTAGGTCCATGGGGTCTATAATGCAGCATGCAAGGAGATAAAATCTATAGGCAATAACCTTTGTGAAATGAGTAATGCGTAGCAAGTACAGGTATTGGGCCTCAGGAATGCGTAACTGTTATGGCAAATACACAAGGCCACACACATTGCAGCAATGAATGCCTCTGAGCCAGATATTTGAAACGTAGATGGAGGATGGCTAGCTACCTCCAAAACAACAGCACTGTTGGCCACTTCTCCAATATTGACTCATCGAAATACCTGGAACCTTAGTACATCGATCATGTAATGAAATTCAAGCAATACCATGTGGTTCTTTATATATTCTATTGTCTTTATTTATTTATTTTTATTTTACATAGTATTATATGGTGTGAACTTGACCCGAAGGTATCGGGTATCAGAGCTCTTTACATAGCACCAGCTGCGTTACATGAGGACACATTCATTTTTTTGTTGGGCACGGGGAGATTGTGATTTGCCCATGAATCACAGGATGTTCAGCACAGTTCCCCAGATTCGAGGTTGACCGCCCTAGCCGTTAGGCCAACTCCTCTCCTTGCCTGTCTATACATTTCAGTTCAGAATGTTACCTAGATGCACATAAAGTTATACTTTAGCCATGTGATGAGTGTGTGCATGCATGCGCTAGATCTCATATGTATAGGTATTTTGGGCCTTATTTTGCAGGTAATTGCCAAAATATGCTCAATGGTGAAGATTCCTTGGGGAGACAGCATATGTAATGGCAGCAGTAGGTGGACAGTGAAATAGCCTGTATACTGACAACACAGTGCATACATGCCTGTGGTACTTTACACATTGCCCTTTTTCTTCTTAAAACACTACAAAGGGATGATCATGTGTCAATTATAGGACAATGAGCATATGAGGGGATTACTCAGACAATTCACTGCATTGGCATGTGTGGACATGTGCCACATTTACTCATACATATTCTGTCTGCACTGAGGTTGGAATCCTCACCATCTGTGTGGACCTGCCACCCAAAATTGTCTATACATTGCCATGTGGACAACGGCATGTTCACATGGAGTCGCTCAACAACATCCTTTAAACGAGCATGGCATTTTCTTAATAGCTCCTCTGTCACTCCATCTCACATGTCACTGATATGCAGCACTCTGAGGGATGCACAGGTACCCAAGATGCAGGATGAAAATGTACACAAATCATACTAAATGTGGGCTAGGGGGTGAAGCCAAGTAAGTCATTGATATGGACAATGGATTCGCTGACTCCCTTTAACATATGGGGATATGTAACTTGACCACTGGGATTGCTGTAATGAATGACATATTTTAATTATGCCACCTCACAAATACATATTCAGCATCTATAATAGGAAGGAATACTGTTTCAGTATGCTGAGCGTATTCACATTGTCACACAAGTCCATTGGAGTCTGAACTTTGGCTAGACACTGAGCTAGTGGTACACTTATGGATCACCAAACATTTTGCTGTTTTAATGGCATGAATATCTGACATGCCTTTAATCATTTACATGTACCAATTTTGGTAGTGATGAGGGATGTATTCTGCATTCATGGGCATGGTATGATGTGAACAAACAAAAGGAGGACTATAAATTGGAGCAAATGTTCACTATACACATTTTCACATAAGAAATTACTGTTGAGAATTGGAATCATTGTCTTGGATACATGTTACATCCCAAAGACAAGTGTGTCTGGCTCAAATTTGGACTTGGGCAAACCTGCTGTGTCAGGGAAATCACAGCATATCCAATGCAATATTTCTGTCACATAATCTGGGTAACATGTTGTCACTTTCTCTCCATAGTATGGGTGAGAGACATTTGAACTTATGACCATCTGTTTGTCTTGGGGCTAGTGATGGTATGTGTGCCATAGTCAACCACACCACAACTGGCCTAACAATAGCACTGCAGATTCTGCCATGTGGGCTTGCAAACACTGCCATATTATTCGAATTGCAATTTTCCCCTATTATTTGCACATGCAACTTTGTCCTACTTCTGTTGTGAATCTATGTAAAGGGTAATGCTTGTTTCCCCTGAATTATGATTCCCCTTACACATCTCAATGCAAACAATATACGAGAAAATACACAATCCTTACAGAGCAAAAAAAACATTCAGGTGACACTCAATGGTAGCATTGGGATCTCTGAAGCCCTCTACCTCACTACGGGGTATGGACCCAGACCACCTACAAGACAAAAGCATGGTACATTGTCAGGTGAATGCTGAACATGTACACTGTGTACAAATGAAGCACAGTACATTGATTTAACAATTGTCTGGTATAGTCTTACGTTGGACATGTAGCATATGGCCAAGTGGAAATGCCCTAAGGATACACATGTATGCCATGCTGCAGTGTTTTCTGATAATACCAGGCACATCACGTATCTGGTGCAAAGTAAAAAACACAGTCTACCATGCTACATGATGCAAGGGTGCCTGGTTTTGATGGCTATGCCAACAGACCAATTGAACAGACCACACTCCGCATAGTATATTGCTTGGGCCTTCTCAACTCAATACGTGCTCTGAACAATGCTACACACATTAGTCAGTAGCCATGCTTGTGTGTCTTATTCACTTTGCTCCTCACATGTTACTAGTACACTGTAAATGAACAATGATAATACAAGCCCTGTACAGGCTCATTAAGAAAATGTGACAATTTTTCAGAAAAAATGTGTATGTGTAACATTGTAGGGGGAAATCAAACACCATGTCCAGCATGTGGCCAGAAGAAATGTGAGTGCCCTCCCCTGCAGCATACGTGGTGGGTGACCCCCAGAGCTTTGAGTCAGTAATGACCTAGCAGGCCAGGTGGCAATCCTCTCAGCAAAGTGCAGAATGGGTTCCACAACACATATGGCTCCCCTGCGCTGCATGGTCTGTTTTGGCTATTGTAATGCCACTGTAAACAGGCCCATGTGGCATGTTTTGGTTACTTAACAGAGTTACTGTGAGAAGTTGGCCTGGTATATGCTGTCCACTAATTAAAGTGGGCACCTTGCACCAGTCCAAACAACCCTTTCGGCGATTTAAGAGGTCAAAGATAACCTTAGAAAGCTATCCAAGTGGTAGCTGTTGAGGGCAGCCTTCAGGCTTAGTTTTGTAGGAATGTTAAGCAGCTTGTTTTACTACAGTGCAACCTCATAGTATTGGTTAAATGAAAGAAGAACCACACAGTAGTTATAAAAATATGTATTTATTAATGTAATACACTCTAGTACGGCACAGTATCTGCTACACAGAGATAATCAGAAAGCACACAATACTTAAGCACAGAAATAACAGTAAATATCACTAATACACAGTGGGCCCGGGCAAACCATATACTAAAATAGTGGTATAAGAACCATGACACTAGTCAAGACAGTGTCAAGAGGTCGTAGAATCACTGGGACCCCAAAGAACCACCCAAGGTGAGTAAGTAGGGACCCCACCGAGGATGGGTGCAGTGTGGGAACACGACTGCATGCTCCGTACAATTCTATGGGAAAGTCACAGTGAAGTTTTGGAGTTTAAGGACGCTTCCTAGTGGACTTCGAAGAAACCCAGTGGAAGATAAGAGGTTGGAGAGCCACCCCATCTGTGGATACCAAGGTTCCCAAGTTATCTATCCCAAGGAACCCAGGTGCATAGGCCTGAGGTGGCACCGAAACCGTTGTCGAACCGAATGGAGGACTTGGAAGAGGAGCCGCTGCTGAAAGGAAGAAAAGTGTCTGTTGGAATCCAAAGGTGGATTCTTGTCGAGTACCTGAAAGCAGAGGGGACAGAGTCTGGGTCACTCAGGAGTGACCAGGGCTCAGTAGACGAATACCCACCAATGTCTGGTGCTCAAGTTCTTGCTTCTGCAGCTACAGGGACCAGGGGATGTGGAGGACAACCAGGAGCCGGATATTAGCTGTCCCATGAGGGATGCCGAGTACTGAGGGGTCGGTGAGCGGCTGGATCATCAACAAGCCATGACAACGGCAACCCACGCAGAAGGTCAAGGATGTGTACGGTTCAGACCAGCAAGGTCCAGGAGACTCACCAAACACAGGGGAGTCAGGGCAAGCCTGGCATAACCAGGGGAGCCCAAGAAAAGTAAAGTTGTCCCTCGAATGGACCACATGCCAATGGCACAAAAGTCGCAAGAGGACCTTGAGCGATTCCACCAAACAGCAGTCCACGGAGCACTCGGTGTGAGGAGGCCAGAGTTCTTGGTAAGAAATGGTGCCAGAGATTGGGGCTTCTCTGAGCCCTATGCACTTGTTTGGGAAACGCCAACAAGCATATGCACTAGCCAATGTACACTGTGCACAGCGGTTCCAGTATTGCAGCCCCCACAAGGGATTCTGACCTCAAACTTGGTGCACCTCGAGAGATGTAGAAACCCAACTCCTGTGTTGCCAAAGCTTTCGGATTCCGTAGTAGCTCCAGGTCAGCAGACCGGACAGCAGTGTTGCAGTGCCTGCAAAGTCAGGGGAGTGACTCCTTCACTCCAAGGGAGATGTCTTTGATTGTCCTTGATGCTCCGCAGGTCCTGCATGGATCCTGTATGGTGCACGGGCACAGACGATGCTTTAGACTGAGAGGGAGACAAAGTCGGGCCCAAACAAAGTACATCGAAGTCCAGAGTGTTGAGACAGTCGAAGTTCAGTGGTTTCTGGTTCTGTTGCAGGGATTCTGCTCCTACACAGAACTGTGCACAGAGACTCAGGATCTCAGTGAATTAGGGTGTGCCAAAAACTCACCTTAGTACCCAAAATCCCCTACCAGACTAGCATCAGTGTCTCATTGGTTGTTCGTCCTATAGCAAAAATACCAATGATTAGACAACCCAGAACATGCGACTTAGGTTACCTCAGGCAATGTGGAAAACAAGAACATTCTTTCGTTATACTCTCATACCAGTCCAAAACAGGGAGTAAAAAAGAGACACAAACAAGTTTGAAATATTTATTTCTAATGCTGTGTTCTCATGCGCAGCACCTTAGCTAATACAAGCAGATATATTATTAGAAACAAGATTGTCAGCATAGTTACTATTCCATAAAATAGAAAGGGAGAAATCATGCTATAATGCTAAATGGAAACAGGTTAAATATATACCTATATTTCACCCTCCCTTGCTAGTGGGGTATTTTATAAATACAGAAGGTCTCTTTGGAATTACATAGGCGGCCCCATACCTCTGGTATTTAGCAGAAATGGATCACATCAAATTCTCCACAAGCTCTCAGCATACGAATGTTCTCCAAGTGTGTGTGATCATGCCTACGCAGTGCATTATTAAACGCGCCAATATCAGAGCTGGCCGCAGCTGCATATGTGTTATGTCTAGAACGTGCGCTGATCAGTCCGAACAACAACCAATGTTAAAATAACCTTGAAGGCCTCAGCACTCACTGTTCAGACTAAGCCTACCAAGCAAAGCTACTAATGTAGAAAAACATATTATTCTCGTGTGAGGCAAAACACTCTGGTAAACTCTAAACAATTGATAAAGTGTGTGCTGTGTGCAAAAGGCAGCAGAAGGGAAACATGGTGTTTAAACTTCTAATAAGCTCATGTCAACTTAACACTGTGTGAATGTAAGGCTCAGCCCCACATCAGTTTAGAATCTTGTCCAAGTCGAATCTAGGGTCCTACAACCAGGTAAGCCTATTTATACCCACAGGAGAGGGTTTGATAGATTCATGGGACTCTCCCAGGGGAGGGTCTGGACAGTGGGGAGGTTACTCCTATGTCCTTTGTTCAGTTTCGCACCAGAGCAGGAGCCAACGGCTCCCAGGACTGGTTTGAACTGCACTATGCACAGAGACACCAGTTGTGCACCTCATGTAGACTTTTGATCCCTGGCAAGCGCACCCACCCAACCCTAATACACTAAATTCTGTCTGGGAGGTGGTCACATCTCCCTGTGACAAGATGCCTATTATTCTACCTTTCCCTGCTCAAGCTTGGCTCAGCAGCAGCAGGGCAGAAATGTGTCTCTGGTCAGCAGGAACCATTTTGTGCTTCCCAGGACTAGAAGGCTGGAACCAGGAACACCAGGTACCCAACGAAGCTCGCTTCTGAGGGGTGAAATCATAACTCCCACACCAGTTACCGGTGTGGGGGGTTGATTCCAATATGATTGACACCAAACACAATAGGGTTTGTTTCATCCATTTTAGAGTTGGTCATCAAGTGGTCGCATAATGCCACTCTATATGTCGTAAATGGTTGTCTCACTGACAACCCGGGAGAATGGACTCTGTAGGCTGCAAGGGTGTTCTGCTCATGAAGTGGCACCCTCTCACTTAGAACCAAGCACCCACCATTCAGAATTGTTAAGGGCTGCTGTAGGGGTGACTTATAGGTTTTAAGTGCAGTGACCCTTCGATATAGTAAACCTATATCTTAAGTAAGCGGTGCATGCACCAACTTACACAGGCTGCAATGGCAGACCTGTAGTTCCATTTTGCATGGCCTCTCATGGGTGGCATAATACAGGCTTCAGCACATGGGAGACCTCTGGGGTACCTATGGCCTGGGTTCATGCATACTATATATGTGGGACTGACAAGGGTACCTCAGTATCTGATCTGGAGTGTACCTAAGTACATAACATAACAGTTTAGGGAGAAAGCAGATAGACAGGGGTCCTGATTAGCAGGATCCCACTCAGACTAGTCAAAAACGATCACATTTAGCAAAAAGTGGGGGGAACCATAAGAAGTAGATCCTACTTTTCTACAGTTACCCTGTATCATGCTATACTACCCCGAATACATATCTGGCCCTTCATGTTGAAAAGCAATTAAAGATCTTTGGTAAAGCCACACAGCTACAAGCTCATGAAATATAGGGGCTTGCCAATAGCCCCACCAACTTCAGTTCCCAGGTGATCGAGGAGATCTTCCTCCCGGTTGACACATCTGCCCGTCGGTGCTTCAGTTGTTGGACTATAAACTGTACATTGAACACACAGCTCATGTGGTACCGCACCTTCTAACGCTCTTACCTGTCTCATGCAGGACAGCATTTGCTCACCCTACCTCCTCTCCTGATCATGTTGGGTAGGCAGAGGACCACCAGCCATGGCAAGCCACACAACTGCTCCACCAGACCTTTGGCTCTGCCCCTACCTGACATTTCCCTAACCAAACTACCCACCCTAAAGTCTAACACAACAGAAACGTACCCTTTCTCTACCCCTAAAACTAGAGACCCCTAAATGGACATGGACTCAACAAAACAATGGACAAAACAATACAAATTACAAATAAACAACACAAATAACAGTTTAAATACACAACAGGGACAGCAGCGACACTAACAAGACCAAGCAACAGTACATTTCATAAGTTTACACACCAATCACCTCCACCAGCCAGCATGGAAAAATAGATTGTAAGTGAAAGTGAAAGGAACTTCACACTTCCTGGTTTGCAGTATGGCTGAGCCATTGCATAATTTCCCTGGTGGATGTGTCACACTTCCTACTTGAGCATCACTTTTCCTACCAAAGCATTGTTTTTTTCTGAAGCACATCCAGAGAAATAGCCAATGCATGAGTTACACTTAACACATGACAATGTACAATGCATTGTTTTTGATGCTTTGGCGTTGATATGTTGCTTCTGCCCATCACTCCGGGTGCAATTCATCACACAATGGGCCAATGAGTGTGTTTTCATTGATGCAACTAGCCTTTTGTGCGTGGTACAGTGTATTGATTGGTGTAATGTAGGTAAACACTTCCAAGGATCACTTTTATTGCACAAAATATCTTTGCTGACATGTTTATAGACTTGGAATGTGTTCCATGTGTATCAATCAATCAATCAATCAATCAATCTATCAATCAATCAGACATCTGTAGAGCGGGCTACACACCTGTGAGGGTCTCAAGGCGCTGAGGGAGGGGGGGGAACAGCTACAGGTTGAACAGCCAGGTCTTGAGACGTCTCCTGAAGGTCAGCAGGTCCTGGGTCTGACGCAGGTGGATGGGGAGGGTGTTACATATTTTGGCAGCGAGGTGGGAGAATGATCTTCCACCGGTGGTCGTTCAGCGGATGCGTGGGACGGTGGCGAGTGGGAGGTCAGAGGAACAGTGCTGGCGGTTCGGGGTGTAGAAGGACAGTCATTCGTTGAGGTATGCTGGTCCGGTGTTGTGGAGCGCTTTGTGAGCATGGATGAGGAGCTTGAAGGTGATCCTCTTGTTGACCGGGAGCCAGTGCAGATTTCTCAGGTGGGTGGTGATGTGGCTGTGGCGAGGGAGTCCAAGGATGAGGTGTGCAGAGGCGTTTTGTATGCGTTGGACTCTCTTCTGGAGTGTGGTCCTGGTTCCTGTGTAGAGGGCATTGCAGTAGTCCAGCCTGCTGCTGATGAGTGCTTCGGTGACCGTTCTTCTGGTTTCAGTGGGGATCCATCTGTAGATATTTCGGAGCATGCGGAGGGTGTTGAAGCAGGAGGAGGAGACCGTGTTGACTAGCTGGGCCATAGAGAGCGTTGAGTCAGGATGATTCCCAGGTTGCGTGCGTGGTTGGTAGGTGTCGGGGAGGCATCCATCATGGCCGGCCACCAGATGTCATTCCATGCAGAGGGGGTGGAGCCAAGGATGAAGACCTCCATCTTGTCCGAGTTAATTTTCAGCCCGTTAGTCTTCATCCACTCTGTGACGGCCTTCATTCCCTCGTGGAGGTTGGATTTGGCGGTGGTCGGGTCCTTGGTGAGGGAGAGGATCAGCTGGGTGTCATCGGCATATGAGATGATGTTGAGGTGGTGTGCTCGGACAATGTTAGCGAGAGGTGCCTTGTAGATGTTAAAAAGGGTCAGGCTGAAGGATGATCCTTGGGGTACGCCGCAGGTGATTGTGGTGGCTTCGGACCTGAAGGGGGAGGCGGACTCTCTGCGTTCTGCTGATGAGGAAGGAGGTGTTCAAGTCCAGGGCTTTGTCTCAGATCCCTGCGTCATGGAGGCGTGTGTGCAGGGTGTTGTGGCAGATGGTGTCAAAGGCGGCCAAGAGGTCCAGAAGGATGAGGCCCGCAGTTTCGCAGTTGTCCAGTATGGTTCTGATGTCGTCAGTGGCAGCAATGAGGGCGGTTTTGGTGCGGTGATTGCTGCGGAAGCCGGACAGGGAGGAGTCCAGGACGTTGTTCTCCTCCAGGAAGTGGGTCAGCTGCCTTTTGGCCTTCTTCTCAATGACTTTTAGCGGAAACGGGAGCAGGGAGATGGGTCAGAAGTTCTTGAGGTCATTTGGGTCCACCTAGGGTTTTTTGAGAAGGGCATTAATCTCAGCGTGTTTCCAGCTTTCTGGGAAGGTGGCGGTTTCGAAGGAGCTGTTGATGATCTTCCTGAGTTGGGGTGCGATGATGGAGCTTGCTTTGTTGAAGATGTGGTAAGGGCAGGGGTTGGAGGGTGAACCAGAGTGGATGGTATTCATGATTTTGATGGTGTCTTTGTCGTTGACGTTGTGCCAGGAGAGTAGAGGGTCGATGTGCTTGGTGGGTGCAGAGTAAGGAGTGGTGGCGCCTGTCATCGGTATCTGGGTGTCGAAGCTGTTGTGGATGTCTGCGATCTTGCAGTGGAAGAAGGTAGCCAGGGAGTCACAGAGTTCTTGTGATGGTGGTATGTCATTGGAGCAGGAGCTGGGGTTGGCAAGTTCCTTCACGATGTTGAAAACCTCTTTGATGTTGTGTGCGTTGTTGCCAATGCATTCTTTGAAGGAGGTTGTTTTGGTAGATTGGATGAGTTGGTGGTGTTTGCGTCTGGAGTTTATGAGGGTGGCGTGGTTGTCTGGTGTCTGGTCATTGTGCAAATGTTTCTCGAGTCTTCTGCAGGTGTGCTTGGAGTTTTGGAGGTCGGCATTGAACGAGATGGCTCTCGTGTCGGTGCGCCTGTTGGAGGGTTTCCTTATCGGGGCGAGGATGTTGGTGCTGTCGTCGATCCATTGTCTGAGGTTGTTGGCTGCTGCTTCAGTATCGGAGGGCTTGGGTGGAGGGTCTCGGGCAAGTGTGGTGGTGAGCTGGTCTTCGGTGAAATTTTTCCAGCTGCAGTGTGGAATACGTTGCAATTGGTTGTGTGTGCTGTGTTTCTCGAAGGAGAAGTGGATGCAGTGGTGGTCATTCCAGTGGAGTTCGGTGGTGTGGCTGAAGGTGACGTGGTCGCTGGCAGAGAAGATGGGGCAAGCCTGTGACCAGTGGAGAGGGTGGGTGTCGTGATTAGTTGTTTGAGTCCGAGGTTGGTGAGGTTGTCGATCAGTGTTGTGGAGTTGCTGTTGTTGGCGTTCTCGAGGTGGAAGTTCAGGTCTCCGAGGAAGATGTAGTCTGTGTAGGCGAGGGCGTGCGTGCTGATGAGGTCGGCGATGGATTCGATGAACTGTGGTCAGGGTCCCGGAGGTTTGTTGACAAGTGTTCCTCTGAGGGTGGTGTTGTGATCGATGTGGATCTGGAAGTGTAGGTGTCTTCGGCCGTGTTGAGGGAGTCTTCGGAGTTGGTTGAAATGTTGATGGTGTTCCTGTGGACGATGGAGATTCCTCCTGGTCTGTTGTTGTTTCGATCCCTGCAGGTGATCATGTAGCCGTCCGGGGCGCCGAGGAGGTGTTCATCCATGTCTCTGTCAGGAAGGTGACGTCTGGAGCGGGGGAGTTGAGCAGGTCCCAGAGTTTGACTGCGTGCTTGTGGACTGAGCGGGTGTTGAGTAATACGCAGCTGAGGTGGTTGTGACCAGCAGTGTTGGGATGGGCAGGACGTGCAGGTGTGCGCTAGCTGTTGTAACTTCAGTTTTGGCAGGTGAAGGGTCCGTGGGTGAGTTTTGGGGTGGCCTGGGAGCAGGTGGAGGATCGTCCGGCGTTGAACCCGTGGAGGGTTGTGGCACTCGCGGGGGCCAGGGGGTCTGGTGCTGGGCGCAGTCCAGACTTGTACGGGCGCAGACGGACTTGCCTTACGCGTGCCAGCAGTGCGACCACGCAGCGGTCACCATAAGAAGGGGAGGGGGGTGGGAGCAGAGGTGGGGGCGGGAGCGGGCTGGATCGCTAGGCGGGGCCGCAGGGGCAGCAGCGGCACGAAAATCAACAAGCAAGCACTCACGGCAGAACAGGTATAGAAATAAAAAGGGGGCAACTAAAAATGCAGACACACAATTAACAGGGGGCAAGACCATGAGAAAACAGTCACCCAGTCAGATACATAGTGCAGGGATACGGGAGGCGAGGTGGGGATGGCGGTGGGAAGAAAGCAGCGGGACTGCGGACGAGCTGCTGGCGTGAACCCTGCTCAGAGGAGGCTCAGAGGCTGGAGCGAGGAGATATAGAGGCGGCGCTGCTGGCGAGAGTGCTGGCCTGGACAGAAGTCTAGGTCTGTATGTTAACAGTTCACGTATGTCTGGCACCTTGTGTTTGTGGTGCGGACACTAAGACAGGCAATAAATTGCTATTAGATACCCAGGCACTATATTGCGGTGAGATACTCAGACATATTGTCACATGTGAGTGTCTTGACATTATCAAAATGTATTGCAGTTTATTTTATTCTAGCATTGATATAGGTACCACATGGCAGGCATTTAACGTTCACAGATATTGCACTCTGATGCAAATGTTATACACATTGTCATACATGATAATGGCTATACTTGAAGATCATACTATTTGTATGCATTCCTGACAAAGGATGTGTTACAGTCGTAATACATACTCAGGGAATGACATACAGTAGCTCCTTCAGCCAATCTACAATGTGTGTGACATCCACCTCACAGATTGACTGTCTAGAGAGGAAAGGCATGTTGCTTGGCCAATAGGTCTCCTGTTCATATGTGTATGACCTAATATAGCAGACAAAAGCAGCCAACAATCAACATATCTGTGTTTGGTGCCTGGCACTATATTTGTGGCACATGCACATGCCACATGCAGAAAAGTGTTTAGAAATCATATTCACCTACATTAAGATCATCACAAGGCCAGCTTGAGTTGGCCAAACAATTGTGATGACTTTCAATTAGGAATGTGCTTACCATTGCCATGCGCCACATAATTCGCCAACAGAGATGGCTTACTTGAACTTATGATGTGTGTATTCATTCAGGCTAGATAGCAATATGTGCATGTACTGCCGTTATGTGGCACTCTAACATGGAATATCTCAGTGCATGTCACCTTTGCATGGATGATATTGCATGTAGTTGCACCATGACATAGGTTTGCTCTATTAGATTCTTTTTATGTTTTGTTTTTATCAACACACATTGATGGAGCTGCAGGATCAACGCACAATTCGTAGCCCGCCATATGGTGCACACACATTCGCCCACACTGGATGGCAACCTGGCAGCACAGAAGAGGTGAATGAGGCAATAAAATATGCACACTCCATGGAAAAAGCTGCACTACAGACAACACCAGCCACTTAAGATAAGGCCGACCAGCAGTCACCTCCCTGGATGAGCCTTTCTGTACACAACTTGTCACCAATTGTCACATCAAGTGATAACTCCCTATTATTCTGGATGCCACATTCCCACTTAAGGAGCTCCCTCAACAGGATGCCCAAATTGACCTTCTGAACACACAGGTGGTGTACACAGCAAGAATAGACAACAAATTAGACAGTCTAAATAAACTGATTATAAGAGCACAATCAAACATCAACTTGGAACACTCAGTATGCAGCTGCTACATAATAATGGACAGTCTGTCTTTGCTTCCAACGTCCCGTAGTACATTTTTGACCAAAATCAAGAAACTCCCTAGGGGACCTGCTCACGGTCTATAACATACTGTTGTAGCCCCACCAAGCTTTTAAAGCGCAAAGTGATGCAGCTGTAACAGCTAATATTGAAAAAGAATCCCCTAACCGAGTTTAAGCACCGTGGCAGCAGTGAAAGCAATAGCATTAACACCCCCACCTGCAACATAAGGGTAAAGCCCCGGAGAGATTACCAGCCTCTTTGGAAGTGCAACTCTGATTAGCCAGGGCCACCAATAACAACCTTGACTTCTGTGAAGACTTCCTGTGGTTGTAGAGAGATAGCACCGGGCAAGATGGCTATTAATAACCCACCCCCACTATGACCCCCTCAGCAAGAGGTAAAAAAAGGCTTCTGAAAACAGCACAAAAAACAGTGGTCCCATCATACCTGCAACTCGTGACTTGTTTTCTATATTTGCAAGGGGGAGAGAAGAATCCGTCCACCTAAATGGAGTAGAAAGCAACCCTTCACAATCACAGCCTACTTTAACCTTGACCCTGGATGCTGTAGCTGAATCCACAGACTCTAAGTTGAAGGAATCCTGCCTTAAGAGTGAGCAAAGGCAACCTTTATTGCACACAGGTTCAGGCAGAAGGGTAACACAACTTCAACCAACCATAGCAGAGTCGACCAGATTGGGCATTACCCTACCATCTCCGACCCACACCCTCAGTGGAGTGGGAGCAACAACAATCAAGATTGACAATGAGAACTTGAGTGTACAAATCAACTGTCCCTCTGAAATGTAGTCATGGAGCAATCCAATTTCTATAAAGCTTACAATGATGACCCAGCACTACTTCCTAAGGACTCCATTAGAGTAACGAACCAGGGACCCCCAATCACGCAAATGGAGGCAATGCACAAAATTGATCCTCACGAGGAGTGCCGGCAGGGAACAACACTGCACCCACACAAGGTAGAGCAGACCAGAGGAGGATCTGGGGTTCCAATAAAGGGAACAAACAGGAAACTGCCTTGCCAAATCAAGACACCAGGCTGCTGTTCACACTGTCGATTCTCTCGCAAGGTCCCTATGATAGTCTAATTAGAGGGAACATCATTAGGCTGCTTAAGCCCACCCCCAAACTGAGTAGATTGGGGTCCAGTGACATTATATAAATATAAATTCTTCCCCCTAAAAGTCATCAAATTACAGAACCCACACTAGGAACATTTACCTCGACAACAGTTGCACAGCAAATCTTATCCAGAACAGAGCTATTCAGCTCTTGAGGTATCAAAATAATCCCCATAAAAAAGACTGGCTATCCCATTTTATTAGCAAGATCATGAGATTCTACAGTGTCTGGCAGGAAGAAAGCAGTTTTCAATACTAAAAAATGCTTCATTACGAATCACAGGGAACAAAAGGTGAAAATCACAGACCATACGGCTGGCAGCAACACTAATCAGCAGAAGCCTCAATAGAACCAGTCAGTCAAAATACGCTTTATTCGATTTTTGTTAAAATCATAAAAGGCAATACATACAGCACAATATAAAAATCACATTGCAATTTACATACAAAATTCAATTCATAGTCAATTTATGTTAAATATTAGTTTGCTTAACACATTCAAGACCAATATCTAAAATAAAGCATTCTCTGGGGCTTGTTTCTTTCTTAATCTGAATGCGGCCGTTAGGTAAGATGCCATGCGAAAGATGATATGCGTGTTACCCAAGATTTGAAGAAAAATTAATGCTGGCCTAACCTGAAGAAAGCCTGCTTCCTTCAGAATAGGTATTAGGCATTTCTCCCTGGCGGCGGCATAAAACCCACAAAAAAACATAAAATGAAGCGTATCTTGAGTCGAAAAATTGTCGCATTTGCAAGGTAAAGCATCCTCTGGTTTTGCCCAAGTGGGAAAACAACCAAGTGTATATGGGATCAAGTTCATCCTAAATTTAATAAGCAAGGCTCTATGAAGGGGATTAGTAACAATTTTTAAGTAGGGTTCCATAGAGGGAGTGGTACCCAGAATCAGGTAAGCTCTTACTGACGGTTTCATTATTTCCCTCTCTTCTCTCTCTAACCGTACCCTTTCAAGGAAGTGATGTTTGATCCACCCAATGTCCTGTTTTCTAATGCTTGATGGGTCTGAATAGATCTCCGGTCTCGCCAGCGCTGCAAATGAGGCTTTAAGATATCTCAACCATGGCATTCTCAAGGCGCGGTCCCTTGATGCCACGTCCAGCAGAATGTCATGGTTCAGCGTCAACTCAGAGTTCAGCAATGTTTTAATCCAAAAGAGTAACGGTGCCAACTTCAATCTGTCAGTAATATATGGTAAACCCAATTCCTCATGAATGGATAATGTGGGGGTGGAATTTGGGACAGATAGAAATTGGCGAATAAGCCCATTTTCAACTCTCTGAATGCGCTCATGGTTGACGTAACCCCATAGAGCAGACCCATAAGTGGCAATGGGAACACACTTGCTGTTATAAACTTTAACCAGGGCTTCCATTGGTTTGGCCCCCAGTCTTTTCGAAAAGCCCATCAAAGCACCTGTTGAGCGAGCCAGAGAGACACTTTTTGCCCTTATCTTGGGGGCCCAAGAGCCCCTCTCATCAAAAAGGACCCCCAGGTAAGGGAAGACAGGGACCCTGGAAAACACATCCCCCCCACAGGTGAAAGTTAACCGTATGGTCTTTCTACTCTGGCGACCTATGATCATGGTGTGCGATTTTGTTGCATTAACTTTCAGGTCAAGGCTCTCTATAAACGAGCCAAAACGGTCAAGAAGGATTTGTAAACTTTTGCCAGTGCGCGCAATTAATACCGCGTCGTCCGCTTATAAGAGGGCCGGTACCTGGGCTCCTCCTACACGCGGGACATCTGCCACCCCTAGTTCCAGATATTTCTCTAGACCATTAATATCAATGGTAAAGAGAAGGGGGGCCAAGATGCGCCCCTGACGAACCCCTTTCTCAGATCTAAACCTATCAGTGCTTCTCCCCTCCCTAGTGACCCTTACTTTGGTGAATAGATCCTGGTGTAGGCTGGCCAAAAAACCTACCAACGGAGCCTCTATCCCCATCTCTTCTAGCAGGGACGATAACTTGGATCTGTTGACCAGGTCGAAGGCCGAAGAGAGGTCCATAAAGGCCAGATAAACTGACCCCTCTCCAACCACCGTGTATTTAGAGACAAGAAGGTGGAGGTTGGAACATTGATCCAGGGTACCCCGCTTTTCCCGGAAGCCATACTGTATGTTATCTAGCCCCCCACGAGCATCCAAATTAGTCCTTAATTTACCAAATAACACTCTGCCCAAAATTTTAATCGCAGAGTCAAGGAGGGAGATGGGTCTATAGCACCCTGGATCCTCCCGGTTGCCTTTCTTAAAAATAGGGACTATAATAGCGGTGGCCCATGAATTTGGAAAGGTGTTATCATTTGCGGCTCTAAATACTGTGGTTAGGACTTGAGACCAAATTTTTGGGGAATGTCTAAAAAAATCAACTGGTACACCATCTGGCCCTGGTGCTTTATTTCTGGAAGAGTCCATTATGGCCTTAAAAACCTCGTCTTCTCCGAACACTACTTCATGGTGGGGCTGAACCGTTCTTGTACCATTCATGGATGTACCACCTTTGTTACCATATACCTCTTGAAAATGAAGAATCCATTTCTCATCCGGGATAACACAATCAAGGGATGTATTGTCAGAACCCGAAAACAAATGGTTATTTATGATATCCCAGAAGCTTTTGCTATCCCGAAGGACATCTATATTAAGGAGATTATTCCAGGCATCAGTTTTAATGACGTTTCTCCTTCTTTTTAAAGTAAGTTTGTATTCCCGCCTCAAACAAATAATTAAGGCCTTATCTCTCGGCTTGTCCCTTAAGGCATCCCTTAAAGATCTATGTATGCGAGAGCACTGGGAATCAAACCATTTAAAGTGCTTCGGAGGGAACCATGATTTGGGTAGAGTTAGGTCCCTAGAGACTTGGGCACAGATAGACTCAAATGCCTTTATATTTAGCTGGTTTGAAGAGCCTTGTGCCAGATAGGTTACAATTGAATCCTCTATTTTGGGCAGGATGGTGGCCATGAATTCTTCCTCGACTAATCTACCCCACTTAAGCCCTCTATCCTGATCACTGGGCAACGCAGTGGTGCAAACCTTAGTTTGTCCATCTAAGTTGCGCCGTAGGTCACTCCAGTGGATCACTAATAGCAAGGGATTATGATCACTGTGGGGTGAAACGGATGTCTCATATCCTTTTACCTTTGGGATGATTGAGGCCGAGATAAAAATATAATCTATAATCGTCCCCTGCACTCTCCCCTTGTATGTAGGTACCCTCTCCCCTGCTCCAGTATACGATGGTTCATATAAATTTATACTGGCAAGCATCATTTCAAGGGCCTCTCCTGATCTAGAATGTTCAAAGTGGGGGATATCTACGGCACCCATACCCACTTCAGAATCTGTAAAACATGGTAAATTGCATTTGTGAATGTTAAAATCGCCCCATAAAATGAGCTCAAAATTATTTTGCGTGGATTGACTGTAATTTACTAAAAAATTCTCTAAAAAAACTATATGGTCCACTTCGTTCGCCCTCTCCCATGAGTTGTAGAAATTTATAATTAAGAGGGTAGAGCTTGGAGAGACAGACCATTCGACAATTAAAAGGTTTTGTGAACCATGCTCTAGTTGCTTAAATGACCCAGCTAGTTCTAGGGAAAATAGGAGCAGCAATCCCCCTTTTGCTCTCCCAGAACTACTAGCGACCGCAGGGGTTACAAAACTTGCATATCCATCTAACCAATAGAACCAGTAATCAAGCATCCTCTTGTGTTAACACGCCATCACTATCCATATGTTCCTGGAACATTAAGGGCCTTATGCAGAAACTCCAGTCCTCGGATGTGATCACATTCTTAAAGAACTACAACATTATATCCCTCTAGGAAACATGGGCTGGGACAAGCCTTCCAATATAAGGCTACCTGGAGCATTGGACACCAGCCACTAGGGATCACAAACATGGCAGACCAAAAGGTGGGATAATAATCTACTCCCCAGTTAGGCTAAAAAGGACCATAGATTTGTTGGCATTTGAGGAGAATTGGCTTTCTGGAATCAAGATTGTAGCTCAAGTTCTCAGCAACTGATATTATTGATAAATGTCTACATCAGTTCAAAGGCTAGAGAGAAAAGATCCAAATTTATCTATTTAATACAAATGCTGTGCAACCTCTTTTAAAGGCCTGCTCATGTATCGTCCCTCAGGGTCAAAACATGACTTTCTTCAATCAATCTTTACACTGGTTGAGGGGGAGGGCGTGCAAGAGCGATTATACGGTACTTGGGGATTTCAATTTCCACTTAGACCGCATAGAGGATAAAGACACGGAAGCTATCCTGGACATTAGGAATACTTTCAACCTCCCACAATTGATACATCAGTCTACTCATAATTGTGGTCACATTTTGGATGCGATTTTCTCCAACAACCATTTTAAGAGTCTCTTCCACTTACATTGTCTGACCATAAAGTAGTTCTATTTGAACTGTCTGTCTCCCTCTCTACTGAAAGCAGGAATGTAGATTCCAACAACTCCCCATTCTATCTCTGGTCTAAAACTAGTTTCGATATTCGAGAACAACATCTGTCCAAGGCAACATTTGCCCAGCTGCTCGACTCAAATCAGGCCACAGTTGTCTATACCGATTGGCTCAACTCGGCCACCTCAAAAGCTGTTCCAAAAAAATGCGGTAGTAAACATAAACTTAAACAACAGACGCTCTTCGTCTCCAAAAACAGAAATGTAGAAAACTGGAAAGAATATGCAGGCACATGCATCAATGTTGGCTTTTGCGATTTCTTAATTGCGATTTTTAAGGAATCGCAATTAAGGAATCGCAAAAGCCTATGCATGTAAAATCGTTAACAATTGGCGATTTCTAAACATTCCTTAATTGCTACTCGCAAATTGCGAGTCGCAATTAAGGAATACCTCCCCATTCATTCTTATGGGCCTAGAGGCCCATAGGAATGAATGGGAAGACATTCTCAATTTGCGATTCTCAATTAGAGAATCGCAAATTGAGAATGCATTGTCAAGGGTGCCAGGGTGTCAAAATGATAATCCAACTAACTACCATCCTATTTCTAGGTTACCATTCCCAGCCAAATGAATGGAAAAATTGATCAACACACAATTTACACAGTTCATTCAGGAAAACCATCTGTTGGATTCTTCTCAGTTCTGCTTTAGGGCGGAACATAGTACTGAAACGGCATTAATAAAAACCACAGATGAATTAAGAACTATCTTGTACAAAGGAGGCTCTGCTGCACTTATTCTCCTTGACCTGTTGGCGCTTTTGACATGGTCGATCATGTCACCCTTGACGGCTGCCTCCAAAAATTGGGTATTGCTGATAAAAGCCCTTGCCCTACTCCAATCATCTCAAACAGACAGAAGTCATTTATTTATGTTGGATACATTTCATCCAACTCCTTCTCTCTTCCATGCGGGGTCCCTCAGGGCTCTTCCATAAGCCCTCTACTCTTCAATATTTATGTATCAGAGTTGACCTACCTAAGTAGATCTTTTGGATTTTTCCCCACATCTTGCAGACGATACTCAAATTGTGGTATCGGCCTCCAACAATACCGAAATCACTATCTCTCAGTTTCATAACTGTATGTAAGCTAGCTGTCAGTGACTGGATGGGAATGCATTGCCTCAAATTAAACTCTGAGAAAACAGAGGTGATACTCTTTGGTAATAAGCATCAGTTTTGGAGCCCAGCATGCTGGCCAGCAGAGTTGGGAACACTCCCAATCCCAGTCCAAAAAGCAACAAATGTATGCATAACACTTGATGACAAACCGAACTTTAATAAGCATATTAGCTCAGTTGTCTAGTTCAGCTTCAACACTTTGAGAATCATCAGGAAGATTCTTCCTTTTATTCCTGTCAATTCCAGAAAAAAGTAATTTCCTTATTAAAACTTACGAAATTGGATCACTGCAACTGACTTTTTGTTAAACTTCAAAAACAATATGTGAACAACACTCCAAAGTGTGCAGTATGCAGCAGTTAGGCTTATCTTTAATCTTCCCAAGTTCCATCTGGGTTCAGCCTCTATTAAATAGCTTCACTGACTTTCAGTAAAGAACCATATTAAATTCAAGGCATTATGCCTCACCTATAAGGCTTCCACGATCTGGGTCCTAGTTTCCTTAAACAGTCCCTTTCTTAGTACATACCCAAAAGAGACCTGTGATCTAGAAACTCCCTGATGGTCTCACGTCCCAGTTTTAAGAGACGCAAATGGGGAGGCAGTTGTTTTAACTTTGAAGCCCTGGCTCTTTGGAACAGTCTGCCTATGAAAATTAAAGCAGCCCCCACATTACTGAGCTTTAGGAAACTTGGAAAAACCTGGCTTTTTAACCTTTAGTCCTCCTCTGATCGCACTTTCACTGCTATTCCCAACTATCGCCAAGACACCCATGGTACTGTCATCAACAGGAACATTCAAGTCCTCAATAAAAGTCACAGAAATTTCAAGAATGATGTCAACTGACTCCTCATTCAGATCCACCATTGCTGTTAGGGTAGTATGAAAAGAGAAAGAAAGACAGTGAGAGTAAGAAACTTCCACATTAAAAAACAATATTCTTATTAACTTAAAGTGTACAACATAGTTCCCCTTACAAATTAACAACTCACCTTTTAGAATGCTGTAGAAAATTTAGTACTGTGTGAATCTCACACCAGAAATTGAAAACCAAAAATTCCTCACAAATGTACCTCAGACACTACAAACACAAAATGGCTGTGTTTCCATCTCATTTTTCACACATATCCCCGTACATAACCTATCAAATTACTTCACACACAATTTCAAAACCAAAGTAACATTTTAATAATTCACAATTTCAACACTTTCAAACTCACATAATATGTTATGTTATGTTATGTTATGCTTGAAATTTTCCAGCTGCTAGACGATAGAGCTGTGTGGATCCTTTGAACCGCTTACATTTCGAAGCGGTTGTTTGCAGTATTTAGCCTGTTTTACCGGCTGGTAAAACACGAGTACTGTGCTGCTTCCTGCATTTATGTCGCTGCTCCACCTCGTTATGTGGAGTTTGGGTCAAAACACGAGTAGCCTGGTTTTGATCGTGTTTTTCCTGTTTTTTTTCTGAGCTTGTTATAGTGGCCACTATAACAGAAGAAAGTGGGTTTCAATATATTTAATACCCATACTGAGAGGGGTTTTTCTCTGATGATACAAGAGTTTTTTCCCCTAGATCCTTATTAAGACTTTGCTTATAGAAGGCAGTTGCATGATGGGATTTTGAGTACAGCAGGGAATTATTGTCTCCTGCTTCATGCTTTTCATCATCCAGGAGACTTTTCACAGTGGAATTGGTGAGATATCACTTTGTTCTTTATTTAATACAGAACACAGCTTGGGTTGCATGAGCATTGAAACAGTCGTGCCGCTCGAAGTCGTCTCGGAAGGCTCACCTTTATCTCCTTAACCAGGTGCGTGTGGAAATCTTCCCTTCTGCTTGTGGGGACTGCTGCTGTCCATGTATATGCAGGTAAACTGCATGGCGCG
This sequence comes from Lissotriton helveticus, assembly GCF_964261635.1. NCBI lineage: Eukaryota > Metazoa > Chordata > Amphibia > Caudata > Salamandridae > Lissotriton > Lissotriton helveticus. The sequence continues at coordinate 1,324,592,731 of NC_136061.1, read as the reverse complement.
CTCTTAGTTGCTCCCGCGCTTCACTGGTTGCAGCGCCCTCATTCGTAGCGCTTGTCTATTTTAAAATACCCGTTTTGGTCTTTTTATTTGCTAAAGTTACTTTTTGCACTTTTCCCCTGTTTTTAAATATCTGGCCACGCACACCCCCACCTCTGTCATCTCACCTGCAACATAATTGTAAACTCACCGCATTTCGCGGGTCCTTTCCACAGTCTCGACGGCGGCCATACTGGGGAGGGGCAGATTTTGCGCGTCCCAGTCCGCTCTCTGTGTCTAAAGGCGAGTATATATGCAGGTAAACTGCATGGCGCGGTCTTAGTTGCTCCCGCGCTTCACTGGTTGCAGCGCCCTCATTCGTAGCGCTTGTCTATTTTAAAATACCCGCTTTGGTCTTTTTATTTGCTAAAGTTATTTTTTGCACTTTTCCCCTGTTTTTAAATATCTGGCCACGCACACCCCCACCTCTGTCATCTCACCTGCAACATAATTGTAAACTCACCGCATTTCGCGGGTCCTTTCCACAGTCTCGACGGCGGCCATACTGGGGAGGGGCAGATTTTGCGCGTCCCAGTCCGCTCTCTGTGTCTAAAGGCGAGTATATATGCAGGTAAACTGCATGGCGCGCTCTTAGTTGCTCCCGCGCTTCACTGGTTGCAGCGCCCTCATTCGTAGCGCTTGTCTATTTTAAAATACCCGTGTTGGTCTTTTTATTTGCTAAAGTTTTTTTTTGCACTTTTCCCCTGTTTTTAAATATCTGGCCACGCACACCCCCACCTCTGTCATCTCACCTGCAACATAATTGTAAACTCACCGCATTTCGCGGGTCCTTTCCACAGTCTCGACGGCGGCCATACTGGGGAGGGGCAGATTTTGCGCGTCCCAGTCCGCTCTCTGTGTCTAAAGGCGAGTATATAGGCAGCCATGTCTGCGCGCAGCGGTAACGCGCAGCGGGGACGCCGTACTGAAGCCGGAGTTACGCCAGAGTTCAGCCCGTCTGCGCCCGTCCGCGCTGAGGACGGGCAGCAGGTCGGGCTGGACTCTGTTTCTACTCCTTCCCCTCCTGACAGGATAACTAGGCGATATTCAAGATCTGATTTTCTGTCACTTAGACCTGTATCCCAGCCCTGTCTACATCGTTATTCGCCTGAGGGGATCCTGCACTATTATAGGTGCAGGGCCTGTACGGCCCCTTTTGCTTTTTCCGGCACTGGTTGTGTAACATCTTCTCTTCCGCTTAAACAACCTGATGCTCCCTCTAGATCTGGCTTTCTGATTAATGCCCGTTCGCTTATTAAGCACAACGTCGCCTTTCACGATTTCGTGGATGAGCGACAGCCGGATTGGGTGTTTATCACGGAGACTTGGGCCTCCGATACCTCAGGACATGACCTGATTCTGGCCATTCCTGATGGTTATTCTCTTTATAGACAGGACAGATCCCTTCGCAGAGGAGGTGGCATTGCCATCCTTCTTAAATCCTTTCTTTATTGCTGCACTAAATCTCTATCGACGCCGTCAGATCGATTCGAAGCCCTATATTTTTGTATTACCCTCTCTCCATCAGCCTCTTTCACTGGTATTTTGATTTATAGGCCTCCCGGTCCCAGAGCTAGTTTCCCTTCTGAACTATTGACACTCTTGGAACCTTACTTTGGGAAAACGGCTTTCACTATTTTGGGTGACTTTAATTTTCACTTGGATGAGGTCTACTCAAAGGATACAATATCGCTGGTTGATTCTCTAGGTGCATGTGACCTAGCCCAACTTGTGAGTAGTCCCACCCATAAGGCTGGGCACATACTTGACGGAGTATTTTCCAACGACGTCAGGATTTCTACTGGCCCTCCGTTACCACTGGTTTGGTCTGATCACTGTGCCGTGCCATTAGAACTTTCCCTTCCTGCCCTAGGGATTATTAATGTGGGAACTTCCCCATTTATCCTTAGGAGAAACCTCAGGACGATATCGGATGAGGCCCTTATCCCGCTTGTCTCCACTCCCGAATCTCTATCATCTAAAGACGTAGCGGTGGCAGCTCAACACCTGACGGATTCTATATCTAGGGCAGTGGAACAACTTGCTCCTCCTTCTCTGCGCTATGTCGCACGTCGAAAGCCTACAGCACCTTGGTTTACTGATCAGCTGCGTCTCATGAGGCAGAGATGTAGGAGTAGTGAGAGAAATTGGAGGAAATCTTGGGACGCCAATGATCGGGAGGCTCACAAGTCCGCACTGCGGGAGTATAAACGGAGTGTAGTGATAGTGAAGCAGGACTATTTTTCCAACCTTACCAGCTCACTCTCCTCCTCCAGGGAGCTTTTTAAAATTGCTGACACCTTATGCTCCCTGCAACTCCCAGACCGCGTAGTCAGTTCGCAAGAACTCTGCGACAATATCTCTGACTTCTTCCACAATAAAATTCTTGGCATTCACTTATCCTTGGAAGCTCACTGTCATGACCTGGATCAAAGCGTATGTTCTGCTATTTCTAGTCTTGATTCCTTAGGTACAGTTCCCTCCTCCTTTCTTATGGATTTTCCATCTTTATCCCTGGAAGGACTGAACCTGTTGCTTGACAGGACTAAATCTGCTTCCCCTCTGGACCCCCTACCTCTGAAAAAACTTAAAGAGTGTAGGAATAGCCTTCTTCCTCCTATGCTTGAGGTAATGAACATGGCTATTACTCAGGGTTCCTTCCCTGCTGTGTGGAAGAAGGCGATTGTAAAACCGCTCCTCAAGAAGCCGTCCCTAGATCCGGCCTTATTGAAGAACTTTAGGCCTATCTCCCTCCTCCCTGCCCCTGCCAAGATGCTTGAGGCGCATCTGAATTTTCATCTGTCCTCCTTCCTTGAATCATCCAAATACCTTGACAACACGCAACATGGCTTCAGAAAGCACCACAGCACTGAGTCCGCTCTCACTTGTGTGGTGAATAACATCCGACTTAAAGTGGACTCAGGTCAAACCACGGTCCTGGTTTTGTTGGACCTCACGGCCGCGTTCGACACCCTCTCCCCGGCCATTCTGACATCTCGGCTTAGGGAAGTTGGTGTCAGGGGAACGGCCTTGAGTCTCCTCAACTCTTTTCTGTTGGACAGGGAGCAGAGAGTGATGCTGGGGAACCACCTCTCCCCTGCCAAGTCATTGCAGTGTGGGGTGCCACAAGGGTCGGCTTTAAGTCCGACCCTATTCAACATCTATGTGGCTCCCTTGGCAAGACTAGTAAGATCGCAGGGGATGGAGGTGGTATCCTATGCAGATGACACTCAGATCATGGTGTCACTGACTCACTCTTCTGTTAGGACATCAGCCGCCTGTTTCAGGGTATGCATGCAGTATGTGGCAGACTGGATGACTATAAATTCCCTGAAACTGAACGGCGAAAAGACGGAGGTGTTGATTTTTGGGAAGGACCAAGATGTTTGGTCAAGTGAGTGGTGGCCATCTTCTCTTGGCATCTGCCCCACCCCCTCCCAATTTGCCAGAAACCTTGGCGTAATTTTCGACACCTCGCTTTCCCTTTCCCTCCAAGTCAACAGGACCGTGGCCACTTGCTGGGGTGTGATTAGGATACTCAATAAAATCCGTGGGTATCTTTCCCTTCAGGCTCGTAAGCAGGTTGCAGTTGCCTTGGTAGGATCGAGATTGGATTATTGCAATTCCCTTTATACGGAAGTCAATAAAAGCCTTTTGCATCGATTGCAGGTTGTGCAGAACGCTGCAGCTCGTTTTGTCTTGGCCCTTCCTAAAACCTCCTCTGCCACTGCAGCTAGGAAAGAACTCCACTGGCTACCGGTGCAGTACAGAATCTCTTTTAAAATTCTGTGCTTAGCCTACAGAGCTGTTACGGAAGGTTCCTCCAGTGCCATTGGCTCTCTCCTTACGCGCTACGTCCCTACAAGAGGCCTTCGGTCTGCGGGACTCTGTCAATTGGTTGTTCCGCGTTTCAAACTAGCCAGATGGGGAGCCAGAGCGTATTCCGTGGTTGCCCCTCAGCTTTGGAATTCTATCCCTCTTGATATAAAAACCCTTCCCACAATTGAGCTATTTAAAAAAGCTCTTAAAACCTGTCTCTTTAAGAGGGCCTACCAATGAGAGCATGCTGCTGAGTGTTACTGTAGGGGGCGTAGCTGATATATTTGATTTAGGCGCCTTGACGCCCTTGGGGCTAAGTCTGCGCAAGATAAGATCCTTTTCATTCATTTCATTCATTCAATACACACAATTACTTCTGGGTCCCCAATTCCTACTAAACAGCCTCCCTCCTTAATCCATGACCACACTCCGCCATTTATTAAACACAACCTCCTTACTTGATTTCAAGACAGGATTGGCCTCAGGAGATCCAGGCAGCAGGATGAACAATGTATCATCAAAGGCTGCTTCTTAGTCCAGGAGATATTCAAATGAAGCACACCGTTCCTCAGGGATTACAAAAAATGGGTTTAGGGGGGAAAAGCCACACTAAGGGCATAAAAAAACCCTAGAGTCAGTCTTTAAGCTAAATAGAGGGGCCAGGGACGAGTAAGGCACTAGCGACACCAAACACAGCGTCTGACACCGACCGCGCTCTCCTGTATCTTCAGCGTGTCGATAACAACCAAGCAGCCCACAACGATGTGGACCGGCAACACAAAATGCGGAAGTCGAGCGCGCTACTCGGCGTTCATGCAGCGTCTTCCGAAGGATCCTGTTGTTTATCCGGGGTGTCCGGGGAAGTCCCAAAGCGCCGCGTTTTGTTGCCAAGTAAGTGTCCGAGGGGGCTGGAGCCCCAGCAATCCCTTGAATCCACAAAATACACTAAACCAAGTTCCGAGGACAGGGCAACAAATTCAGGAACCAAACAAACAAGGGGGAAGGCAAAGGTCGCAAGGAAGGGTGATGAAAGCAGAAACCAAAAATAAAGGGGATATCTGGAAAGGGAACACGAGCCCGTGAACCCTACAAAGCAGGAATCAAGAAAGCCCAGAACCTAGAACCCAATACAAAAAAGATACCAAGCACTAGTTCATGGGCAGGGCCAGTCTTAAATATCCGGCAAGGCAGGTCATGTGATGGCAAAGCATGGCCATAGAAAGCGGACCGGGCAGCTTCCTAACAGTACCTCCCCCTAATGATCCTCCCCACAGGGCGGGGCTTAGAGGGATGTTGTCTATGGAACAAACGGACCAACCGAGGCGCATGCACCCCTCCAGCCGGCTCCCATGTCCGATCCTCAGGGGCATAGCCCTTCCAATCAACAAGATAGAAGAGACGACCCCTCCTACGTCTGGAATCCATAATGGCCTGTACTTCAAACTCTGCTTCCCCATCGACCAACACGGGTGGAGGTGGTGGCATAACCTGAGCAGAAGGAACATATGGTTTCAACAAAGACGTGTGAAACACAGGATGGACCTTATAATCATCAGGCAACTCAAGCTTCATAGCCACGGGGTTAATCACCTGCACAATTAGGAATGGGCCCACAAACCTAGGTTGTAACTTACGGGACCCCTGCAGCCTAAGATTGCGAGAGGCCAACCACACCTTATCTCCCACTTGATAAGATGGTGCAGGGACTCGATGTTTGTCAGCCTGGATCTTCATGCTAACCTTTGCTTCCTGCAATTGTTCCCTTGCTACACACCAGATGTTTCTCAACCTCCTACACGTATCATCTATGGCTGGCACATGCCCAGTGGGTTGGATGGCTAATGCCCTAGGATGGTACCGCATTGAGCAATAAAAAGGAGTCATGCCTAAAGCGGAATGCAGACTGTTGTTATAAGCAAACTCCGCTATAGGAAGAGCAACCACCCAATCACAGGACAAAGATGACACAAGACACCTCAGATACTGCTCCATGGTTTGATTGGTCCGCTCAGTCTGACCATCAGACTGCGGATGATACGCCGAGGTTAAACGTATTTCCATCTTAAGCAGAGAGCACAGTTCAGTCCAAAAAGGGGACACAAACTGCGCTCCCCTATCGGATATGATGGCAGAAGGTAACCCATGGATCCTGACTACAGAGGACATAAACACCAAAGCAATTTCTCCAGCAGTAGGGATCTTAAATAGCGCCATTTTAGTGAATAGGTCCACCACCACCAGGATGGCAGTATAACCCAACACAGATGGAGATGAGTCACAAAATCCATACTAACAGTATGCCAAGGAGAAGGAGGGACATCCAGGGGCTGTAACAGGCCAGATGGTTTACAATGGGTAGGCTTACTAGTGGCACAAACAGGGCAATCTGCCACATAACTCTGAACGTCCTTAGCCAATGTGTCCCATCAAAACCATCGCAAGCACATCTCCTTTGTTTTTCGCATCCCGGGATGTGCTGCCAAAGCAGAAGAATGGCACCACTGTAAAATCATCTCCCTCAGGACAGGAGGAACAAACAAACGGTCTTCATGGTACAATAATCCGTCCTGAACCAAAACCTGGGGAACGCTAACCAAGGAGCCAAATCCAATTGACGCAATTGATCTTTCACTAGCGAAGGGAAGTCCTCAGTACAGGTACTCCCTATAATCCTCTCACCACTGATCATAGGCCTATCTTCCTTCTCTGGTCCCTCATCCCTAATGACAACATGTATCCGGGAAAGGGCATCAGACTTCTTTTGCTGTGCAGCGGGTCGATACGTTATGACAAAGTCATACTCGTTGAAAAATAAGACCCACCGCATTTGACGTGGTGTTAACGCACGAGCAGACCGGAAGAATTCCAGATTTTTATGGTCTGTATAGATCGTGATGGTATGCTGGGCGCCCCATAAATAATGCCGCCATTCCTCTAAAGACAATTTCACCGCCAACAACTCCCTCTCCTCTACTGTGTAATTCCGCTCTGCTGGTAACAAGGTCTTAGAAAAAAAGGCAATGGGGTGCATATGACCAGATACAACATCCCCCTGGGACAACACCCCACCCACAGTGCACAGTGAAGCATCTGTTTCCACAAAAAACGGTAAGGCAGGATCGGGATGCACCAATACAGGTGTTGATGTGAACATCTCAAGCAAAAGGCGGAAGGCAGCCTGAGTCTCAACAGACCAAACAAAAGGAACCCCCTTCCTCAACAACCTGGTCATGGGAGACACAATATCAGAAAAGTGAGATATAAATCGCCTATAGAAATTGGCAAAACCCAAAAGGACCTGGATGTGTTTGACAGAGGATGGTATGGGCCAGGTGACAATAGCCTGTATCTTTCTGGGGTCCATTTGGATGCCTTCGGCTGAAATTATGAACCCCAAGAACTCCACCATAGGGGCGCTGAACTGACACTTTTCTAATTTGGCATACAGATGATGATCTTGTAACTTCTGTAGCACTTGTGTCACATGTTCTTGGTGTTCAGCCCCCGTCTCTGAGAAGATCAAGATGTCGTCTAGATAGACGATGACACTTCTATCTAGGTAATCATGGAGGACTTCATTAATGAAGAACTGAAAGGCCGCCGGCGCATTGCATAAGCCAAATGGCATTACGCAATACTCGAACAAGCCATATTTGGTCTTAAACGCCGTCTTCCACTCATCCCCGGGGCGTACACGTATGAGATGGTAAGCGCCCGCAAATCCAATTTGGTAAACACCTTTGCCTTGCGGAGCTGAACCAGCAACACGGGGATGAGTGGAAGAGGGTACTTGTTCTTCACCGTAGCCTTGTTAAGAGCCCTGTAGTCCACAAAGGCTCTCAATGTCCCCTCCTTCTTCGGAATGAAGAAAATCGCCGATGACACAGGCGAACTGGAGGGGCGGATATAGCCCATCCGCAACATCTCCTCCAGGTATCCCTTAAGATGTAACTCCTCAGGTTCTGAGAGCGCGTATATGCGGCAACAAGGTAAAGGAACACCCGGTACCAGGTCGATCTTACAATCAAAAGACCGGTGTGGAGGAAGACCCTGAGCCTGAACCTTGTCAAAAACACCCTGAAATGCAGAATACTGTACAGGCACAGCCCCCACATCAGCCACCGCACATGATAATGGGGAAACACGGTCCATAGCCTCCTTATAACAGTGCATGAGACAATGCGTGGAATCCAGGGTCACCAAACGTTGCACCCAATCGATCTTAGGGTTATGTTCCTGAAGCCATGGAACCCCCAATACTAGACCAAAGGAAGGGGCATCAATGAGATCAAACACCACTGATTCTGAATGACCGTTCTCACACAACAACCTCAACGGCTCTGTCTGGCGGGTAATAGACCCCGAAGTTAATTCCGTACCATCTATGGCTCTCACGGGTTCCGTCTGTTTTTTATATCGACACGGTATCTCTAACTTTTCAGCCAAAGAGATATCGATAAAATTCCCGGTCCTTTACCTCCCAGAAATCCTTTCTGCCTGGACGTTTTTCCTCCGATCTCCCTTTCGGAGTTCTATTCACTGCTGCATAAAGTGAGCTCTGGCTACCCCAATGATTGCTGCCCTCCCCAGGTCCTCAGGGAAATCTTCTTGGCCTGCCCCGACCCACCCCTGGCATTACTTAATAACTCGTTGGCGACGGGGGTGGTCCCGGATTACTTCAAACAGGCAGTTGTGATACCGATCCTAAAAAAGACCAATGCCGACCCCACGGTCTCGAGCAATTACAGGCCCATCTCCCTTCTCCCCTATTTGGGGAAAATTTTGGAGACTTATGTCACTCGCTGCCTGAGCGCTTTCATCGAGAGCTCGTCCTTCTTGGAGGCCCAGCAAGCCGGTTTCCGCCCTCGCCATTCCACCGAGGCGGTCATCGTGGCGGTTATGGATACCCTAAGAAAGGGCGCCGATAACAACATCTCCCAAGCACTTGTCTTGTTGGACTTATCGGCAGCTTTTGACACGGTTGATCATGCAATACTGATCGACCGTTTAAAAAATGCCGGAATTCAGGGCATGGCTCTCGAATGGGTCAGATCCTTTCTGGACAGGCGCTTCCAGGCAGTGCACCTGTCCACTTTCTCTGCTTCTTATTCTCCCCTATCCTGCGGAGTCCCACAGGGCTCCGCTCTATCCCCTTTGTTATTTAATTTGTACATGCAGCCCTTGATTGCTTCCCTTCGCAAATCCGCAGCCACTATCTTCAATTATGCGGACGATTTGCAGTAAATTTTTCCCATCGACACCTCCCTTTCCTCCCGTACCAGTTTTCAATTTACCATGCTCGAGATATCGGAATGGATGTACCACAGCCAGCTCAAACTGAACCCCATCAAGACCGAGCTTGTGCTGGTGGGTGGAGTAGCCAACCCATGGAACGACAGCTTTTGGCCTCCCTCACTAGGGCCTCCTCCTTGCCCTGTCAACTCGGTGAAGAGTCTTGGCGTAGTCATCTCCAGTGACCTATCTATGAGGCCCCAGATCAGTGCTGTTACGTCATCCTGCTTCTTCCATCTGCCCAGGATACGTAAAATCTGTAGATTTCTTACCAGTGACGCACTTATCCTTGTCATCATGGCCCTCGTTACGTCGAGAATTGACTACGCCAACACTCTGTATGCGGGAATTCCGGCATACCTCCTTCACAGGTTGCAGCTGGTGCAAAATCAGGCAGCACGCCTGGTCTACCATCAACCTAAGCACCAGCATGTCTCGCCGCTACTGCGGAGCCTGCACTGGCTCCCGGTGGCTAAGCGTTGCACCTTCAAGCTGGGCTGCACGGTTTTCAAAGCTCTGGCTGACTTGGCCCCTGTTTTCACTTCTTCTAGCTTGAAACGATATGTCCCCTCCAGAGATCTTCGCTCTTCTTACCATAACCTGTTAGTCATCCCTAAAATCAAACGAAAAAAACACGGCGGTTCTTGTTTCTCTTTTTTGGCCCCTAAGACCTGGAACTCTCTCCCATCTGCTCTCCGACATTGCCCTACCTATGATTGTTGTTGTAGGATGTTGAAGACGTACCTCTTCCAGTCAGCCTTCGAGTAAACACACGTTTACTGCCCTTCGCATTTGTTATGAGTGCCATGAAACCGTTTGGTGACCGAGCGCAGTATAACATTTTTTAACATAACATAACATAACACATAATATCCAACCTACCCCCACTACTCTCTGCCTGTTACCATGGTAACTCTCCACAAAACACCTATCTGAACCTGTCTTTTTTTCTCAAAACCAAAGTAACATTTTAATTGGTTCTTAATTTTTAAGAATTTCAAACTCACATACTATCAAACCTACCCCCACTGCTCTCTGCCTGTTACCATAGTAACTCTCCACAAAACACCTATCTGAACCTGTCTTTTTTTGCCTGCGTCCGCGCACCGTGCGCGGACCCTGCGATTTAAAAATAAATAAATGTTTTTTCCATCTTCGGTGTCCTTTAGGGACCCCCTGACAAAGCCTAGGAGGTCAAGGAGTCTCTACCCTGCCCCCTTTCCAGGTTCTAGACTTTTGTTTTCAGCTAGCTTCTGCCTCGTAGACAAGATGGCGGCCAGCACTTCATGATTTCCACTGACTGGAATGTTGACAGACGTCCAACAGCCAATCAAAATTCTGCTCGCGCACGCTAGGTTCCGCGCACGGGTGCGTGCACGGTGTCCCGCCCCATATATATATATATTTTTAAATTCAATTTTCTCAAAAACTACTTGAGGGATTTACACCATTTTACCAAAAGGGCATACTGCGTACCAGACCCTACCATTTTGCCAAGTTTGGTGTAATTCCGATCAGCGGTTCGGGCTGTAGTCGTGTCTAAATGTCCTATGGAAAATTGCATGGGGAAAACACGTTTTGGGACCCCCCATTTTTCTCGGCCCCCGCTTGACAAATCCCCCCGAGACTTTCAGGGAAGGAGCGTAGTGAAGTGGGCCATCTTCTTTGAGAAATTCGCGGAGAATCATCAACCGGCGCCAAAATTATTCCCAATAGAATGTTGCGGATTTCCTATGGAAACTAGGTCCTAACTATAACTACCTACTGGCGACCGCCAGTAGGTAATACATTATATACATATATATGACATTGCCACCACTTGTGCCTTGCTCCTGCACCGAAGTTCCCAGACTCCATTACGCTGTATTCTGGGACATGCAGTCCTGCGCCACACTCGGGACTGCACACAGGTGCGTGGAGTTTACTACAGGGGGTGGAGCTGGCTTGCATCGGCAAGCGTTTAAAATGAGGGATTCACTTGCAGCATGCCGAAATGCATTCGCATCTGTGCTAATAAATGAGTGCTTCCTACCGTTTCCTCCTGGGTCGCTGTCTCTTTTCTTGGAAGGAGGTTTGGTGCATCAATGACAGCGTCACCCAGGGACGCTTTACAGAGACCCCCACCGCGCTTTGGGCAACCGGCTTTACTGGGACTTGGACTCTTGCAGTTCATCTTGCTTTACCAGCGTTGGTTGGAAAGGCCATCAAAACCGGGGAGAAAAGCAAGCAGTTTTGGGATTATCAATCCCATGCCGGGTAGAGCACATTGTGGTTCAGCCCCTGCTTTACATACTCATTGGTCGACATGGCTGTGGTGGTATTGGGGGACCGGAGGAGGCACTCAACAGTTGGCACACCAAAGCGGGACTTTCATCACCGTGTCCTAAGGGGCTCACGCTGTTCCCTGCCCCCCGCAATGACATTCCCAGACTCCATTACGCTGTATTCTGGGACATGCAGTCCTGCGCCACACTCGGGACTGCACACAGGTGCGTGGAGTTTACTACAGGGGGTGGAGCTGGCTTGCATCGGCAAGCGTTTAAAATGAGGGATTCACTTGCAGCATGAGATTTCACTCACAGGACGCTTTGGGCGCTGAAGAAGGCAGAAAGCTGCCGAAATGCATTCGCATCTGTGCTAATAAATGAGTGCTTCCTACTGTTTCCTCCTGGGTCGCTGTCTCTTTTCTTGGAAGGAGGTTTGGTGCATATATTACCTACTGGCGGTCGCCAGTAGGTATATATAGTTAGGATTTTTTCTCTATGGGTTTTTTGAAAATTCTATGTCTAATAACTTTGGCGTTTGTGGACGGAATCGGCTGAAATTTTCAGGAAAATGGCACATTTTGTTTCTGAGCAGCCCTTGAAAATTTGGGGGGGGTTCGTCCAGTGGGGGCCGAGAAAAAAGGGGGGTCCCAAAACGTGTTTTTAACATTGAGTTTTCCATAGGGCGGTTGGCCTCACTTTTAGCCCGAACGGCTGAATGGATTTGCACGAAACTTGGCAAAATTGTAGGGACTGGTAGCCCGATGTGCCTTTTGTAGGTCTCAATATATGTGCTCCAGTGGATTTTGAGAAATTAACGTTTAAAAAAAGATATATATCTGTAACAGCGGACCGGTTAGCGCTCTGGTTCGCGGACTTTTCGCGCAACGGAGCTTTGTGAAGCGAAGCTGATTGGTTCTCCGGCGTCTGTCAACATTCCAAACAGTCCGTAGCGGCCGCCATCTTGTCTCTCGGTAGGATCGAGAGACAAGAGGAGGTCAAAACAAAGGGGGAAATAACTATAAGGGGGCATAGTAGATCCTCGCTGACCCCCTAGGTTTGATGTGGAGGTTTTAAAAGGGCCCCGCGGGGCAAAAAAAAAACAAAATAATAATAATCGAACGGCTGAATGGATTTGCACGAAACTTGGCAAAATATTAGGGACTGGTAGCCCGATGTGCCTTTGCTAGGTCTCAATATATGTGCTCCAGTGGATTTTGAGAAATTAACGTTGAAAAAAAGATATATATCTGTAACAGCGCTCCGCTTCGCGTACTTTTCGCGTTACGGAGCTTTGCGAAGCTGATTGGTTCTCCGGCGTCTGTCAACATTCCAAACAGTCCGTAGCGGCCGCCATCTTGTCCCTCGGTAGGATTGAGAGACAAGAGGAGGCCAAAGCGAAGGGGGAAATGACCATAAGGGGGCATAGTAGATCCTTCCTGACCTCTTAGGTTTGATGTACCATTTTGCCAAGTTTGGTGTAATTCCGTTCAGCCATTCAGGCTGTAGACGTATGCAAATGTCCTATGGAAAATTGCATGGGGAAAACACATTTGAAAGTGTTGAAATTTAGAACCAATTAAAATGTTACTTTGGTTTTGTATTTGTGTGTGATGAAAGTTAATTGGTTATGTATATATGTCAAATGAGAGGAAACCACAGCCATTTTGTGATACTACTGTCTGAGGTACATTTGTGAGGAATTTTTGGTGGTGAATTTCTGGTGTTTGATTTACACAGTACTAACACTTCTGCTACTTTTAAAAAGGTGAGTTGTTAATTTGTAAGGGGAACTATGTTGTACACTTGAAGATAATTTGAAAAATGTTTTCTGTTATTTATTTGCAGTCCTTCTGTTATACTAAATACTTGATGAAGTTAGTTTTATATTATGTATTACTAAAAACGATAAATGAAAGTGATTATTTTTTTCTGCAATTTACAGCAAGCAATTTCAAAATAAAATGGCTCACAATGAAGAGACCGTGGCAATTTCTTTTGAATTGTCCACTACATTGATTGAAATTGAGAGCACCAATAATGAAATATTGTCACAAGGAGGACATGACTTGTATGATTCCATTAGATTGATTGAAATGGACAGCACCAAGAATGAAATATTGTCACAAGGAGATGACTTGAATGATTCCACTACATTGATTGAAATTGAGAGCACCAATAATGAAATATTGTCACAAGGAGGAGATGGCTTGTATGATTCCATTAGATTGATTGAAATGGACAGCACCAATAATGAAATATTGTCACAAGGAGGAGATGACTTGAATGATTCCACTACATTGATTGAAATTGAGAGCACCAATAATGAAATATTGTCACGAGGAGATGACTTGAATGATTCCACTACATTGATTGAAATGGACAGCACCAATAATGAAATATTGTCAGACGGAGGAGATGACTTGAATGATTTTTTTGATCAATCTCTTGATGGCGAATTTATCGAGTGTTTGGAGACCATAGAGTTACAAGAATCATCATTGCAGACTTTTAATGAGGAGATTCCAGATGAGATGATTGAAGAGGAAATTACTGATGAGGACATGTTACTAGTTGTTTCAAATTTAGAAAATTCTGAAGAATAAATTTATATTTAGAAATCAAAAATTGTTTGAGACATTATTTATTTTTATTTTTAATTTATGAGGTTGTAGCGAAGTGATTGTAGTATAAAATGAGACTTATAGTATAGAGTGCAACATTTTTATGTTACATGGTAAGTTTACTCATATTTACTTCCCTTCTGCCACTATATTATCTCCAATGTGTATTTGACATGTCTTCTTCATCTCCGGCCTCCTTTCTCTCAGTGTGTGTCTCCGATGCATCTTATCGCTGGTATTTTGTGTAATTACAGAAGAGAGTAAAATAAAATAGTTCGGAACGTGAAAAGGGGGCAAAGTAGAGTACTCCTCACCCCCTAGGCCTTTTTAGGCGGTCCCAAAAGGATCAGTTTCTGCTTTCCTGAGAGATTATGGTATGAGTTCCATATACCACAATAACTTGCATTACAACATGCAAGATATCTATCTCCTATTACCAACTTTTGGAGATATTCGCGCTAAGCGCGAATATCTCCAAAAAGTAACACCTGCCCTGAGCAGTTCTTAGCCATGTTATCCAATGGGAGGTGGATAACATGGCTAAGAGTATTAGCTCGGTAATGCATGAATATCGCTGAGTTTTTAGCGATATTCATGCATTGCGGCCGTTTATTATCGCATTTGCGATAAACCTTGATAATAGTAAGGTTTATCTTCGATAATTTCTGACGATGCTTAGTGGTAAAAAATTGGTTGGTAAGCATCGTTAGCGATAAATATCGCTTAACTTTGGTAATATGCCCCAACGTCTGTTAACGTTCGATTCGAAGGAAATGAGGAAGTGTTGAAAAACATTGTCTGCGCCATCTTGCCTTTTTTGAAATGCCACACTTTTGTCGTGCACGGCAGCCATTTTAGATGTCTTGACCAGACCCACTCTCTGCACGCTGTCGATTCGTAGCATGGCTCCTCACCCTCGTAAGCATCTCCCCCAGGCACTGGTCACCACCGCTCTCTGTCTTATGCATGGGCAATAAACCTTCCCCCATCTGCGCTGCTCTTCCCTGAGAATCACACTCTGTGCCCGCCCGACACCTCCCTTTCGCCCTATTCACTACCGCACCCTCTGACACTCCTCTTCCTCTGTGTCCGAATGTCCAGGCCGGTCCTAGGCTATCAGCTAGCCCTGCAGATGTAGTTTATGGCCCCAGCTGTAAAGAATCACCCCTCTTCAAAGGAGTTATAGTAGATCAAGGCCCACACCCGATGTGATCCGTCACAGCACACGCGTTCCTACTATCTGAAAACCATCCTGTATTGTGATTGGGGAGGGGACCGAGCCTGAAGCGGAAGATTCCAGGAATGACTCTTTGTACATCAAAGTTTTTACAATTATGTGTCACATTAAAAATATATAGCACTCCAACAAAGTAGTAGGAATATAAAACTTTAATAACATATAAATATATACAACAAAACAAAAACAGTAAAAACATTTAAACAACGAAGAGACCGTGGCAATTTCTTTTTAATTATCCAATAGATTTATTGAAATTGACAGCACCAATAATGAAATATTCTTGTCAGTAGCGGTCTGTTGTGCGAATAGTTCCAAGGCAGCAGAACGCGCTGAAATCTAGATGGCACGAAAGTGATGTCTAGTAAGTTGCCGCCCAGCAAAAAACGGCGTGGGGCGCCGCGGGGGTGAGTGAGTCCAGTAGGCACCACAGCTATTCTTACCGGCATTGCAGAATTACTGCTGGGGACAATGCCTGTGCTGTAGCAGGGTCACAGCAGAAACAAAAAGGATTCTGTTGAAGATGTTGTTGGTTTTCAATTTGAAAACAGTTCTGGTGTCAACTGCTATGCTAATGTAGTGGTTAATGTTTTGTTTTCTCTAGAAAATGTAAAAGAGGGGGAGGCAGTCCAAAGTTCCGTTAAAAGGGCAAAGGAAAGGATCGGTGGTTTGAACTATCAGTCAAAAAGGGGAGGGGGTGCAATAATTTTTCCTACCGGGTCACACTGTGCTTTCACCGGAAGTGAGGTCTGCAGGATTGTAGTAATTCAAAGTGAGGCTGGCGCCAGCATGGGAGCGCCGACGTCCCGCGGATACAGTTTCGTCACTCCACGGGCGATCATGGCAGTCATTCCCCATCGGGGGTCGGAGACTCCCGCGGCTCCTCTAGAATCTTCAAGGTCGTGGAGGACTACGGTGGTGGAGTCAACCAGTGACCGGGCCATTTCTTTATGTTGGGCCCGCTCTTGCCAGGTCGACCGCCATTTTGAGAGTTCGGCAGCTACCGGCGATCGCGGGGTCACATGAGCGGACGGGCTCCACCCTGCCGGGCGAGACGTTGCAGCATGGCCACAGTGGAAGAACCGTTATCTAGGTCGTTCCGAAACTGTGCAGCACTGTAGTTGTTAGGATGCCACCGCCTGGAGCGCTGAGGGTGCAGCTGGGAAGCCTCCACCTGGGGAGGCGGGAGAGGCCTGTTCGCACCGTCTCTCCCTCCCAGTGCACCCCACGGCGTCTCGCTTGAGATTTGTTATGGCCGGACCAGGCGATGAGGACGAGGGGGGGGTCGGAGGCATGTGCAAGACATCCCCCTCCAGTGTTGTCGCAGCCATTATAAAAGAAAGAAGTGTCCCGTCCGTCTTCGGGCCGGGCTTCCGGTGGATGTCGGCCGGACGCCCCTGGCTCTGGCCCCATGAACGGGTTTCTTGGTTTATCGGCTGCAGCCGGATCCCGTCGGCCTCGGCCCCCCGACCGTTGGTGGTCGGACCGGAAGAGCATGTGGCGGGACTACCTGCAACTCTCAAGGGCCACCGCGGCCGGACTGGGAGAGAGAGGGGAGGGTCGAGGAGACATTCCCCCCCCCTGCAACTGTTCAGCGTTGTAAAGGCAATCCCCTGGCCGGGTCCCGCTGGTCTCGGCCTCTCCTCCGGCTACACCCTACGTTAGGATCTCCTGGCCGAGGCGTGGCAGCAGGACCTGCCTTATATGGGCTGCTCCCGGCTGGGCGTAGCCGGAACCCTGCCCCACCTTGGAAGTTTCCAGAGTGGGGGTGGATGTTCTACTGACTTGCATTTTCCCTAGTCTATCGATTTTTTTGGCGTGGCAGGCGGTGGGACAGCGAGGGGTGATTTGGTTTCTCTTACTGTTTTTCTGGTCTCTCACCACTGGCATATTTTAACGTTTTCTTGTTTCTAGGACATTAATAGGTTTTATCATTACGTTATGTTATCGTTTCTTTGTTCGTTGTTTAATAAAAGTTCATGTTCATCAGTGGCCTACTGATTTTCGTTTTCCTATTTTTTTCTTTCCAGGTTGTTTCATGGTAAAGTTTCTGTTAACAGGATACAGTGATCACTTCGTTATTATTGCATATGTCCTTTTCACTAGGGGTGCTCTCTGGTCGGGCCAGATGACGTATCTCTAGTAAATGGTCCGGGTGAAAAAGGTGCATCAATCAGTGGGGAGTAGATAGGCATGACAGATTACAACGGGGGAGAACGGTCCGCATTACGTACCCTTTCACTACTTGCAAAGATTTTCCTACGTTTATTTGCAAACAGGGAATACCTCCAAAAAGAACTAATTCCCAAACAGTCAATGTTCGGACAATCAATCAATCAATGAGGAATGAAATAGGTACGACGTGTTAAAGGCTTGCGTTACCTACCCTCCACTATCTGCAAAGGGAGATAGAATATTCCTATTCTTCCTCGTTTGCAGGTAGAGAAGATCGTTAAGAGAATTAACTTCGAACAATTCAATGCTCGATTGAAACAATCAACAAGGGGTACTGTGAACACAAATGAACGCCGCTTATATACATACGCATTGCTATTTTCAACAGGTTGTTCCTAATGTTTCTATTTTAGCGAGGTCAAAAGAGATCCCATTAGTGGCCTACTGATTTTGCTCGATTCCTTTTGTTTTTTTACACGATTTTTCGCTATCTGCAAAGACTAAACAGAGTATTGCGACTCTGTGCTTGTTTGTAAATAGAGAATGAACCAAAGAGAACAATCAATCAAATGGAGAGAGAAGCAGGCACGACGGATTACAAAGGGGGAAAGGGCTGCGTTAACTACCCTTCACTATCTGCAAAGAGAGAGTACTCCTAATAGAAATGAGGGGTGGGGGGCAGCAATCAAAGCAGATCAGTGTGCATAAACACGAAAAAAAAAATTCTTACCACGTACTTGACATTCGACAGCTTATGATATTTGCTATTAAAAAACCATTGAAATTCACTGAAAAAACCATAGGTTATAGACCATATATAGTTAGGAATTAGCATTTACAAAACCTTGAAAATTCACTGAAAAAACCATAGGTTATAGACCATATATAGTTAGGAATTAGCATTTAAAAAACCTTATTTTACTCACACAAAACCATTGAAATTCCATATATAGTTAGTTGCACTAACTATATATTGCGCACCCGCAATCCACTGCTGATGATGTCACATATTACATCATTCATGACATGGTCAGTGACATCACTGATGACATCACTGATGACATCTCAAATGACATCACTGATGACATCACTGATGACATCTCATTTGACATCAATGACCACATCACTGATGATATCATTCATGTGACAATACAATGCATCTCCTCACATTTTAATATAACCTCTGTTTCACCCAGTGTTAAAAACAGAGTATAATTTTTGAAACCATTGACAAACCAATACTAGTTACTACATACGTACTCACTGATTCCTACGTCTACACACACATTCACTCATTCACCCATACAATCATTCATACATACAATCACTCATGTTTACAACACAATCATATGCACTCATACACCTATACAGACACTCACACTCTGCCACTCATCCATGGAGTTACTCACACACCTAGTCAGTCCTGTAAAGAATCAATCACACTTCCATTTTCTACTCTATACAGTTAAACATAGAGCACCTTACGTTTTCAACCATATACTAACACATACTTACTCTCTTATACAATCATTGATACAAGTACACATTGATCTGTACAGAGTCACACACCTCCCATCCAGCCACACACACACTCAGTCTCCCATGCAAATACTTGGGCAATCAATCAATAACCCATATAGTTACTCATATAGCTACTGATCAACACATGCAGCAGTTTACAGAACAACAGACATAATGATGCACAAATTAAGACAGTTTAGTCACTAACCCATGCACTCAGTGAGACACATTTAATCACTCACTCATACATTCAGTCATGCACCTACTAAATCCTTCGTCCAGACACTTATACATCCACTCATTCTTCAATATGTAAGACATATTTTAACTTTACAGAAACATAGTCACTGGATGTTGTCATCAGTGATGTCATCAGTGATGTCATTTGAGATGTCATCAGTGATGTCATCAGTGATGTCACTGACCATGTCATGAATGATGTAATATGTGACATCATCAGCAGTGGATTGCGGGTGCGCAATATATAGTTAGTGCAACTAACTATATATGGAATTTCAATGGTTTTGTGTGAGTAAAATAAGGTTTTTTAAATGCTAATTCCTAACTATATATGGTCTATAACCTATGGTTTTTTCAGTGAATTTTCAAGGTTTTGTAAATGCTAATTCCTAACTATATATGGTCTATAACCTATGGTTTTTTCAGTGAATATATATATATATATATATTTTTTTTTTTTGGGGGGGGGGGAAATCGTCACACTGCAGACTCAACTGCTCCCATCCAAAATGACGAAGAGTGGACCCAAAAGTTGCTGGTGCAAATAAGTGGATTTTATTTCATAGTTGCCAGCGCTGCCGCCATGACGCGTTTCGCCTCCAAGGAGGCTTGATCACATGACAAACTGCTAGCCTTCGAGCAAACAATTTAAAGTGACAGTGCAGCGTGATTATCAATAGATATAGTAAAAATACTGTGCAAAAAACGCAATGATCAAAACAATGTATTGAAACATGTTAAAATTTGCAAAAACTGCCTGTACATTGATAAACTTAGAAAATCAAGTTTTTTAAAAAAACAATAATTTTATATATATACATCGGTCATCCTAATTTGCCGCAAAGTGTTGCAATTTCCTAAATATTCACGACAAAAAATTCGTCTATGTAAGGAAACTAATAGGAAACCTGATATAACAATGTATAATATATATTCCAATGGATACCTAATAAAATCATCCATTTTCTAACAAGGCAGTTGAAACCGTCATATTAACCGGAAAAAAAGCGTAATTCTGCACAAAGACCATACTGATCTTGTAAACAGTATGCATCATAGTTGAACACACAGAGCCCCAGTGGGCTTGCCACAAAAAGCTGTCTGCTTAGTCATATAAAGTGCATATAGAATGATGTGCAAAACCTAGTATAAAGTGAAAATATATATGAAACAGAACAAATTCCTAATATTTACAAAAATGTCTAAAAGTTACAAACATTTTATCTAAAAGAGTCACCGCATATCTCAGTTTAAGAAAAAAGAGAATTAATTAAAATCAGTACATTGTTTGTGTTATCCGGACAGATTTGAAGTACATTCCTGAGAACCCTAAATGCAGGTGTATAGGTCTTCCCTGTCATTTAATCCATTTGGATTCTTTGTATTGAGCTCCAGTATGTACCTGGTCTCAAGCAGACGGGGTTTGGCCTCACGGTCACCTGCCCTCCTTGATACCTCTACTCCGTCTATGACAAAGTATTGGAGCTGATCAGGAATGCCCAGATGTTTAGCTTCAAAATGCCTGGCAACCGGATAATTTTGATCGTGTCCCGAAATACCACGTATGTGTTGGAGTATCCGTTTGTGAGCGGGCAGCTTAGTGCTGCCCACATATTGTAGCCCACACGGACACTCCAACACATAAATGGCATATTCCATTTTGCAGGTTAGCCACTTGGTGATAGCCATAGGTTCCTGTCGAAAAGGGCTTTTGTAATGTGTCCTGTTGCTGCCATAGCAGCAGGCTTTACATTGAGGACAGGTCTTAAAGCCCCTTTTGATTGTTAACCAAGTATTTGAAAGTTTTGGCTCAATGATGTTACTGACTAAAGCCTTTGACATGGAAGGAGATTTGCGAAAAGTGAGCAAAGGCCTTTTGCTCACTTTGTGACCAATGACAGGGTCACTTTGTACAAGATTCCAATCTTTCTAAGATCCCCATGTTGGCGCTTATAAGTCTGAATGACCCGGGAGGAGATTTCTTGGGTCCCCACATGTTGTTGGTCAGCCCTCATACTGTTCTATCTCTAGGGACTAAAGCTTCTAGCCTGCTAATGGAATTGGACCATTGAATAGCTCTTACCAGGCTAGTATTGGAATATCCCCTGGCAAGGAAGCGCAATCTGCAAGCCTCCTGCGCGGCCGCGCATTCGGCTTCTGTACTGCAGATTCTTTTGATCAGAAGCATTTCCAGGAAGGGAATGCTCCGGATCAGATGAGCTGGATGGTAACTGCTGGCATGTAATATTGTATTGCCAGCGCTGGGCTTCCTATATAACCTGGTTCATAATCTGTTGTTATCTACAAATACCTCCACATCCAAAAAACATATAGAGATGGGACTGATGTTGGAAGTAAAATTTAAGTTGATGTTGTTCTTATTGATTACTTCTACAAAGGCATTTGCACTCTCCATGCTCCCCCTCCAAACAAGAAATACATCATCAATGTATCATAGGTACAGTAAAATATTGCTGGAAAAATCTTGGTGTTGGAAGGACCTGCTCCTTCCACAGCCCCACATGTAGGCACGCGTAGCTGGGGGAGAAGCAGGCCCCCATCGCCACACCTCTGACCTGCTGGTAGATGACCCCATTGAAAATGAAGAAATTTTGCTCCAAGCACATCTTGGTCATATCCAACAGCATTCTGTTATGGGCCATCGAATTGGGGGGGCATTTGTTAAGATAATATTCCAAAGCCTTGAGTCCATCACAGTGTCTTATGGAGGTATATAAGGATGAAACATCCAAAGTCATCAGTAACATCTCAGAATCCCAAGCAAAACGCTCAATCTTGCTCAGGAAATCGAAAGAATCTTTCACATATGAGTTCAAAGACTTGACGTGATCTTGCAGGAAAAAGTCGATATATTTGGAAACATGCGCAGTCGAACTGTCAATGGCAGAAATTATTGGCCGGCCAGGTGGTATGTCCGTGCTCTTGTGAATTTTAGGAATTAAATAAAAGGATGGAATGACTGGATGTTCTTTTTTTAAGTAGCGGAACTCATCATACGATAAATGGCCCGCACTTCTCCTTGCCTGTAATTTGTGATACTGGTCCACCCATGTGGTTTTCACTATTTGGATGTTACTTCTGCGATAACAGGTAGAGTCACTCAGTTGGCTTTCTGCCTCCTTCAAATACATTTCTCTGGGCCAAAGGACCACATTTCCGCCCTTGTCCACTTGTTTCACGATGATGTTATGATTAGTATGTAACTTGTTGATTAGTTGTTTATAACATCTATTTTGTTTGGAAATGCAAAACTTTTTCTTATTTGTAGCTGTATATAATTTTTTAATGTCTTGCACCACTATTTCTTGGAAAGTATCCAAGTTGTCATGAACCCTGACTGGCTGGAATGTGGATTTCGCTTTAAATGGTGTAACTTGTTGGCTGACAGAGGCGTGAGCTGTCATCGTCACGTTTTGGGTGGATCCTTCATTTTGTAATTCCCAAATTGTTTCAAATGTGGCCTGGCTTTGGCTGCTGTCTATTGCTGGACTGGGCATGATATCTGAAAGGTTACTCCTTTTCGGATGTAATTCGAAAAACTTGTTCAATTTCAACTTGCGGGTAAATCTGTATATGTCAATCCTTGTGTCTGCATAGTTCATGTTGCAGGGTGGGCAGTATGAAAGCCCCAAATTCAAGACAGCAGTTTCCCCGGTAGTTAATTTCAAGTTTGAGAGGTTGATTACGGATTTTGGTTCGATTTCTTGGTTGATTTTCTCTGAAATCGTTTCCAATGACCCTGTCTTCCTGGATTGCTTCCGCTTGAAGTTCCGGGCATGACATTTATTAGGTTCCCAGCGTTTGCGATTTGCCCGCTGCCTTTTGCCCCATGAGACTTGTGGGACCTCAAAGTTTCTCGACGGTCCTGGCATAGGCAGTTTATCTCCTGGGCCAGGGATAGCTTTGTAAACCCCAGATTAGCATCCCTGGTAGGGTCTAACTCAGGATCGCTTTCTGCTGCAGAACTCAGGCTTGAAAATGAAGTTGCTGGTAACATTGCGGTGCCTGATGCCTGCTGAGTTGTATTGTTTGTTCTTACTTTAGCTTTAGCTGCTGTATATCTGCGGGCAAATGTGAAGACTTGGCCATTTAAGTAATCTATCCGGTCTCTTTCAAACTTGAAAGCCTTTCTTTTCTTTATAATCTCTTCCTCCTTACTCAATCGGTTCATCATGTCCGTCCTCATTTTAGTTATTTGATCTGTGACTTCTAATTTGGAAATTTCCAGTTCCAGAATGTCAATTTCCTTTTGTAGTTTATTATGGTCACTGTCTGCATATTTCACAAAAATGTGCAATAATTTATTCGAAGATTCAAGGTTTGCCACTGCCCACTCTGTTAGCATAGCGGGATTAGGATCCTCATAGCTGGGCGCGATGGTACTCCTTAATCCCCTCGGGACACGCCACACCTCTAAGTAACGAGATAAGGACCGATGTTCCCACCACTTAGATTGTTCTGCGCGCATATAGCGCTCTAATTTTTTGAAAAGGTCTCTAGTGGTGGTATTGCCGGCATCTTGAATTAACGGTGCGGTGCTCAATGATCCCCCAGCCGGGGAATCCGGAAACATGGAATCCGCTGCCTCAGCTCGGCTACGCAGTCTGTCGGCGGACATATTGCAATGCGCTACAGTATACGGCAAATGTTTTTAAATATGCACTTAAGAAAACAACTATCAGGGCAATTAAGTCCTGCCCGATATCGCGCACACTCCTTACTGCAGATTCCGTTTGTCTACTCTGGTTCAATACACAGACCTCTCCTCCGGAACACCGAAACGGAGAACTCTGGTTGCTATCCCACGTAGACCAATTGACGGTTTTGCAGGGGCTTACTGCGGCTTTGCATATATGTATATATTTATATATATATATATATATATATATATATCACGTCGTAGGTTTTTGGCAAAACCAAGCCACTTTTACGGCGGGCAACACGGCAGGATGCCACTCCCAATATTCTAACGCAAAACCCCAGTTGCACGAGAACAAACTCACTGGAGCCACGGCCACAATTCATAAACGGTATTTATTTAAGGCAAACGGGTAAACCCGACGCGTTTCACAGTTAACCTCACTGCTTTCTCACGGGTAACTCTTTAAAGTGCATTTCACATATTTAAAGGTACAGGGTTCCATTGCTGAGAATTCATAAACATAGTAAACATACTATCGTATTTCTATCCATACAGTGTTTCCATTATGAATTATTTACAAAAATCAAATATATTACATACCACTAGATTTATAAAACATAGTACGCAAATGCAAACCAAAAGACATGGAATTAGTTCTCCCAATTTCGCCCAAGTGGGCTATTGTTTGTTGTTAGTCTTTATCAACATATTTTAAAGGCACAGTCCATGACATCACCCTGGTTATGTATTCCACCATCACGCCCAGTGGGCTAGTAAATCTAGTGTTTGTATGATTTCGCTCAAGTGAGCACAATCTCAAATTCATTGTAATCATCCTTGAATGTTCTTTCACCTAAATGGAATAGAACAAAGTCTATTTTAAAAAACAGAACCCTGAAATGTGCAAAGAATAGACAAAACTTTAAAAACATTCAGAAACAATTCAGTACGAAAGGGATAATACGGATTGATATTTTATCTTAGATGTATTGATATCTCATCATCAAAATTTAAACCAAACGGGATCACTGTGTCATACTTAATAATCATCCTCGACTCAAGTTTTCTTAATTCTAGTGTGCGGTTTCCCCCTCTCTCTCTTAGGGGTATTGCATCCAGCACACAGAATTTAAGAAGATTCTGATTCTGATTGTGTTTTTCATAAAAATGTCGGGCAACCGGGTACTGTTTGTCATGTTTGACAATCGCTCGCAGGTGTTCCAAAACTCTCAACTTTACTTTTTTGGTGGTACTGCCTATATAGAATAGACCACAAGGACATTTCAGGGCGTAAACTGCAAATTCCGTATCACAAGAAAAGTGTTTCACAATTTTAAATGCAGGTTTGTCTTTACATAATTTGACCATTTTACAATTCTGACTAAAGCGACATGCTTTACATTTTGAACAAGTGAAGAAACCCTGTACTGGATTCGCTTTTTTTGTTTCCTTGATTTCACTTGTCATCAATTTGTCTTTTAGAGATTTACTACGTCTAAAAGTTATAGACGGATGGATTCCCAGATTGTCTCTTAAATCCCCATCAGTTCTCAGAACACTCCAGTACTTGTTCAAACTCCTACGTACCTCCCAAGCTTGGTTGTGGTATGTGGTAATGAACCTCATTTCCTCCTCTTTGGCCTGTTCACTTGCACTCTCCTCGAAAAACTCATCTCTTTTAATTAGTGCAACTTTATCAACTGCTGATTGGATAGTTGAGAAGCTGTAACCACGGTCTTTAAACCTAGTTATCATGCATCTCTCTTCTTTGTCATAATCATCCTGTGAACTGCAGTTGCGTTTCGCACGCAGTAATTCCCCATAAGGAATACTATTGATCAAATTTTTTGGGTGACAACTTTGAGCTAGCAAGAGGCTATTACCTGCTGTTTTCTTAAAGAGAGCAATCCAAGGGCTGGGAGGCAATGGCCCTTCAACAATATGTGGATGTCGGACGAGTACCACGAGGTCTGCGCATTTATACAATCCCTTAAAGAGAGCAATCCAAGGGCTGGGAGGCAATGGCCCTTCAACAATATGTGGATGTCGGACGAGTACCACGAGGTCTGCGCATTTATACAATCCCTACCTTTCAGAATCCAGATCCCGATTTAATAGAAGAATGGGTGGAAAATAACGAGGTATGTTCAAGAAACATGCTCAAAATGCTCAAAATGCTTATCAAATATGCAGACAAAGAGTGCATCAAATTAAATGAAGAGATTGAGAGATTAGTGGATAAACTAAAGGGCTTGTATACCGCAGAGGAATTTGAGGTGGAAATGGATAAATTGAATAAAAAACTATGGAAGATTGAAGAAGAAATCAAACTAAAGAAATTAACGAAATTTGAAAGAGATGAAGCTGATTATAAAAACGGTCAGATCCTGACATTTAGCAAAAAGTTTGATCATTTGAGAAAAAATACAACTGATCAATTGAAAACACCACCAGCAAGAACGGAGGAAGTGCCGTTGCTTGAAGGAACTAGCAGTTCAACAGCTGAAGAAAATGCGACCGATGTGCCCAATGTGGCGGATGGGGTAAAAGAACGTTTTTTAAAAGAAGTTACGCTGATGACAAAAGGAAGAGCACAAAATGTCCAAGTCAACAGCGAGAGCCCAATACGAGGGCGTGGTCGAGGAGGCAAAGGAAGAAGAGGGACGAATTACGCTTCAAACAACACAGGAGGAACCCCAGTGGGAATGGTGACCAGGGGAAGAGAAGCAGCAAAGAAATGATCAGCCAAACCGTGGTAAATCTCTCAAATTATTTACTTTCTAATGTTGAACTTGATGTATTAGCTAAAGGACTATCGTTTTGCCCATCTTCAAAATTTAACTACACTGAAACTAGAATTGACCTTTTCAATTTCACTAGAAAGTTGAAACTGAAAAAGTGGTTCGCTTGTCATAAGTACAGGAAATCACGGAATGTCTCTGGGACTCCCACTAACCTAAATATACGGGATTTGGAAACACTACATGTGGTACATGAACTTGGTAATGCAGAATAATTTATTGATGATCCTTTTTTGAATTTAGTGAACACAGACATTGATATTGGAATGAGTGGCAAGAGTCAGTTTAAGCCTAAATCCACCTTTACCCCACAAATAAACAATGATGCAATTAATTGCTTTGAGAAGGGGATGATTCAGGAACTTAGAAATATTGACAAGAAAGGATCTAAAAGTAAACAAAATTTATCCAAGCTTCAAAGAGAAGCCATCAGGTCATTGGAAGGACGCAGAGACATAGTGATTAAAAAGGCAGACAAGGGGGGAAACGTAGTGGTCTGGCCGTTACAAATGTACCTTGATGAAGGTTTGAAACAATTATCAGATGAGACTAAATATTGTGTGGTGACAAGAAAAGACTATGATGTAACAATTGATGTCATATCTGAAAAACTGCTTAGGTGGAGGGATGAGGGTATTTTGGAACAAAGTGAATATCTATTTCTGAAATGTACAGATCCCAAGATCCCAATTTTATACCTCTTGCCTAAAATCCACAAACATGCCACTATACCACCAGGGAGACCTATAGTGTCTTCAAGGGGAAGTGCATTAGAGAATGTGTCGAAGTACGTGGACCACTTCCTCCAACCATTTGTTCAAGGTCTGCCTGCCTATATAAAGGACACTGGAGATTTTTTGAAAAAAATCAAAGGAATTGAATGGAAAGACAATTATCTTCTAATAAGTATGGATGTGAGCAGTCTCTACACCAGCATCCCTCAGGCGGCTGGTGTAGATGCATGCAGGCATTTTTTGAGAGAAAGGTCATTATCATTCTTGTTACATACGGATATGATACTTGAAATGATAGCGATGTGTTTGAAAAACAACTTCTTCCTTTTCAATAAAGTTTTGTACAAACAGACCCAGGGGACGGCTATGGGAACCTGCTTCGCCCCCAGCTTTGCAGGTCTTTACCTCGGCTGGTGGGAGGAGCAGGTGGCCCGGAAGATCAATCTGTATCAGAAGCATGTCGTCCTCTGGGCACGATACATTGATGACATATTCTGTATCTGGGATGGTGAACAAATACAGGCAGAAGAATTTGTCAGAAATTTAAATCGGAATGATTGTAATTTGCAATTCACAAGTGAGATTAGTAAGGAGAAAATTGAATTTCTAGATCTGGAACTCAAAATTGTTAACAGCAGAATTTGCAGTAAACTCCATAGAAAGAAAACAGCAGGTAATAGCCTCTTGCTAGCTCAAAGTTGTCACCCCAAAAATTTGATCAATAGTATTCCTTATGGGGAATTACTGCGTGCGAAACGCAACTGCAGTTCACAGGATGATTATGACAAAGAAGAGAGATGCATGATAACTAGGTTTAAAGACCGTGGTTACAGCTTCTCAACTATCCAATCAGCAGTTGATAAAGTTGCACTAATTAAAAGAGATGAGCTGTTCGAGGAGAGTGCAAGTGAACAGGCCAAAGAGGAGGAAATTAGGTTTATTACCACATACCACAACCAAGCTTGGGAGTTACGTAGGAGTTTGAACAAGTACTGGAGTGTTCTGAGAACTGATGGGGATTTAAGAGACAATCTGGGAATCCATCCGTCTATAACTTTTAGACGTAGTAAATCTCTAAAAGACAAATTGATGACAAGTGAAATCAAGGAAACAAAAAAAGCGAATCCAGTACAGGGTTTCTTCACTTGTTCAAAATGTAAAGCATGTCGCTTTAGTCAGAATTGTAAAATGGTCAAATTATGTAAAGACAAACCTGCATTTAAAATTGTGAAACACTTTTCTTGTGATACGGAATTTGCAGTTTACGCCCTGAAATGTCCTTGTGGTCTATTCTATATAGGCAGTACCACCAAAAAAGTAAAGTTGAGAGTTTTGGAACACCTGCGAGCGATTGTCAAACATGACAAACAGTACCCGGTTGCCCGACATTTTTATGAAAAACACAATCAGAATCAGAATCTTCTTAAATTCTGTGTGCTGGATGCAATACCCCTAAGAGAGAGAGGGGGAAACCGCACACTAGAATTAAGAAAACTTGAGTCGAGGATGATTATTAAGTATGACACAGTGATCCCGTTTGGTTTACATTTTGATGATGAGATATCAATACATCTAAGATAAAATATCAATCCGTATTATCCCTTTCGTACTGAATTGTTTCTGAATGTTTTTAAAGTTTTGTTTATTCTTTGCACATTTCAGGGTTCTGTTTTTTAAAATAGACTTTGTTCTATTCCATTTAGGTGAAAGAACATTCAAGGATGATTACAATGAATTTGAGATTATGCTCACTTGAGCGAAATCATACAAACACTAGATTTACTAGCCCACTGGGGCGTGATGGTGGAATACATAACCAGGGTGATGTCATGGACTGTGCCTTTAAAATATGTTGATAAAGACTAACAACAAACAATAGCCCACTTGGGCGAAATTGGGAGAACTAATTCCATGTCTTTTGGTTTGCATTTGCGTACTATGTTTTATAAATCTAGTGGTATGCAATATATTTGATTTTTGTAAATAATTCATAATTGAAACACTGTATGGATAGAAATACGATAGTATGTTTACTATGCTTATGAATTCTCAGCAATGGAACCCTGTACCTTTAAATATGTGAAATGCACTTTAAAGAGTTACCCGTGAGAAAGCAGTGAGGTTAACTGCGAAACGCGTCGGGTTTACCCGTTTGCCTTAAATAAATACCGTTTATGAATTGTGGCCGCGGCTCCAGTGAGTTTGTTCTCGTGCAACTGGGGTTTTGCGTTAGAATATATATATATATATATATATATATATATTCACTGAAAAAACCATAGGTTTCACACTTGTTATAGTTAGGAATTTACATTTAAAAAACATTTCAAATTCACTGAAAAAAACATAGGTTTCACACCAGTTATAGTTAGCTGAACATTTTACTCATACAAAACCATTGAAATTCCCACGTTATAGTTAGTTGGACTCACTATAACTCGCGCGCCTGCAATCCACTGCTGATGATGTCACATATTACATCATTCATGACATGGTCAGTGACATAACTGATGACATCACTGATGACATCTCAAATGACATCACTGATGACATCACTGATGACATCTCAAATGACATCACTGATGACCTCACTGATGACATCATCCAGTGAATGTGTGTTTCTGAAAAGTAAAAATATGTTTTATATATTGAAGAATGAGTGGATGCATGAGTGTCTGGATGAAGGATGTTGATCAGTAGCCATGGTTTTTTCAGTGAATTTGAAAGGTTTTTTAAATGCAAATTCCTAACTATAACAAGTGTGAAACCTATGGTTTTTCCGTGAATTTCAAAGGTTTTTTAAATGCTAATTCCTAACTATAACGATTGTGAAACCTATGTTTTTTTTAGTGAATTTCAAAGGTTTTTTAAAAGCTAATTCCTAACTATAACGTTTGTGAAACCTATGGTTTTTTCAGTGAATTTCATAGGTTTTTTAAAAGCTAATTCCTTTGTATATCGACTTTTTAACCTACGATTTTTTTTATTAGCTGTTTTTTATAACTATTAATTATATTTTTAAAAAAAATTATTTGTTCAATGTATATTTTTTTTAATCATTTTTTCCTGGTGCGCTCAGGGTGCTTACCCGTATCATTTTGTCTTGGAGCGCTCAGGGTGCGCGCACCGATAAGCTCTCCCGAGAGCGCAGCGAGAGCGCTATTTCTGCATTCGTAAAAAATAATATGTATGAAAAGTAAATAATAATGCAAGACATTCAGTAC
The DNA here is from genome assembly GCF_964261635.1 of Lissotriton helveticus. NCBI lineage: Eukaryota > Metazoa > Chordata > Amphibia > Caudata > Salamandridae > Lissotriton > Lissotriton helveticus. The sequence goes on along the minus strand of NC_136061.1, from coordinate 1,324,562,101 downwards.
TATACTTATAAAAGCAGTATTTTTGATTTACGAAATGAAAATGATTTTGCATTTCCGTAAAGGTACCAAAACGTCACTCAGGTGCGCCACGTAAGCGTCCCCGGAAGTGCCTACGTTCGCGCCGCGTAAGCGCCCCCGGAAGCGCTCCGGTGCGCGCAGCGTAAGCGTGTCAAGTCATGTGACCTTAAAATAACTCTTTTCATTGGTTGTTAACAGTTTTTTTTTTACAACTTATGAAAACCCCACCCTTTTCCTTCATTTCTTCTTTCACTTTGGTGAGAGCAAGACCTCTTTTTTTCTGTGCTAAGAATTTGTGGAGAGAATGGCTGCCAGAGCATCCAGCAGCAGTGAGGAGTCAGATGGTTTCATCGATGAAGAGCCTCCTTTCAGGTGAAAGAACATTTTATCTGGAAAAAAAATTCTATACCTCAGGGGCATAAAAAAGTAAATGCACCAAAAGTTGAATGCAAAATCTGCCAAACTGTACTTTCCCGTGGAGACCCCCGAAAGAAGTACAGTTTTGGTAATTCAACTATGATTCGTCATGTCCAGAGGAGGCACCCCGAGAACTATGCCCGGGAGAGTGTCAGGGCTCTGGCACGAGAAGCACCAAGGGATGGTGCTTCTACTTCAACTGGGGGAGCAACTGTTTCGGTGAGGGGGCGACCAGAACAGCTCATACCAAATATTCAGCCTGTTTTTAATGAGGCCACAATTAAATGCAAACATTGTGATGCTCTACTTTGTTACGGGGAACAAAGTATTTTGAACATTGTTCGTGCATTAGAGAACCACCGCTGCCGTCCCCAGCCCTAATTTTCTTTATTTATTTTTTTGCTCCTGTTGAGCAGTTTGCTATTCCCTGTTTTTATTTTTGTTGAAAAAAAAGAAAAAAGAAGAAAAAAAAGTTCTTTTTAGAACTACCTCCAATTCTCAAAAAAGAGCTGTATTCTTAAAAAAATGAAAAAGAGTAACTGAAGTGGAGTGCAGTGAGAGAGGAGAGGAAAATGATTGAGAAAGCAAAGAAAGGGACGAGAGGGGAAGGGAAGTGAAGTAGGGGGACTGAAAGAAGGTGAGTGTGGGGAAGGAGAGTGAGGAGAAGGAGAGTGAACATGGGGAATGAGGATAAGTGAAGAAAATGTAGTAAAGGAACAGGGGTGTGGAAGGGTAAGAAAAGAGCAGTGATGTTTAGGAAAGAGTGAAGATACAGACTGGATAAAGACAAGTGAGTGTGAGACAAGGTGAGTAAGGGAGTGAAGAGACAGAGAAAGTGAAAGAAAAAGTGAGAGTAGAAGACTGAGGGCCTCATTTATGAGGCCATGCGTCACTTTTACGCCGCCGGTGCGTCACTTTTTGTGAGGCACCAGTGGTGTAAAAAATGCACCTTGTTGAGTCATATTTACAAAGTGACGCATCTCGGTAGATGCGTCACTTTGTAAACCCCTGCGCCACATTATACCTGCGCCAGGTGTGATGTATGCAAAGGGGGACTATTGACGCAAGGAAGGGTCGTAGAAGTGACGCAGTGAAATCTATGATATTTCACTGCGTCACTTTTAGGACGCCGTTGCGTCAATATCTTGCGCCTGCCTCACAGCAGACGTAAGACTGATGCAGGCCCTTCCACATGGGGCTTGCCCCATGTGAAAGGATGCATTGCTGGAGTTGCGTCACTTTTGTGACACACTCCAGCAATGCATCACTTTTGCGCTTACAGATATGTCAGAAATACTGACTTATCTGTAACTCCTTGCGACATAATGCGTCATATATTAAATATGACGCATCAGGAATGTCGCAATGAGAGAAAGTGAAAGAAAAAGTGAGAGTAGAAGACTGAGAGCCTCATTTATGAGGCCATGCGTCACTTTTACGCCGCCGGTGCGTCACTTTTTGTGACGCACCAGTGGTGTAAAAAATGCACCTTGTTGAGTCATATTTACAAAGTGACGCATTTAGGTAGATGCGTCACTTTGTAAACCCCTGCGCCACATTATACCTGCGCCAGGTGTAATGTATGCAAAGGGGGCGTATTGACGCAAGGAAGGGTCGTAGAAGTGACGCAGTGAAATCTATGATATTTCACTGCGTCACTTTTAGGACGCCGTTGCGTCAAAATCTTGCGCCTGCCTCACAGCAGGCATAAGACTGACACAGGCCCTTTCACATGGGGCGGGCCCCATGTGAAAAGATGCATTGCAGGAGTGGCATCACTTTTGTGACACACTCCAGCAATGCGTCACTTTTGCGCTTACAGATACGTCAGAAATACTGACTTATCTGTAACTCCTTGCGACATAATGCATCATATATTAAATATGACGCATCCGGAATGTCGCAATGAGAGAAAGTGAAAGAAAAAGTGAGAGTAGAAGACTGAGGGCCTCATTTATGAGGCCATGCGTCACTTTTACGCCGCCGGTGCGTCACTTTTTGTGACGCACCAGTGGTGTAAAAAATGCACCTTGTTGAGTCATATTTACAAAGTGACGCATCTAGGTAGATGCGTCACTTTGTAAACCCCTGCGCCACATTATACCTGCGCCAGCTGTAATGTATGCAAAGGGGGCGCATTGACACAAGGAAGGGTCGTAGAAGTGACGCAGTGAAATCTATGAGATTTCACTGCGTCACTTTTAGGACGCCATTGTGTCAAAATCTTGCGCCTGCCTCCCAGCAGGCTTAAGACTGACGCAGGCCCTTTCACAGGATGCATTGCTGGAGTTGCGTCACTTTTGTGACACACTCCAGCAATGCATCACTTTTCTCTAAACACACTACTTTATTTTTTTACTCTATTTTTTTTACACTGTTTTTCCCTGTGGTGCACTCCGGGTGCGCGTACCGGAGAGCGTACCCGAGAACGCACCCAGCGCTTACCCCGCAATTTTTTTTTTTAAAAAACAAACGTTTTTTTGCTTTTCAGGGTCCTTCTAGGCCCCCCTCACAAAACCTAGGGGGTCAGGGGGCGTCTACCCTGCCCCCTTTTAATAATTTCCCCCTTTCTTTTTCACTTCTTGTGTCTCGATTCTACCGAGACACAAGATGGCGGACTCTCCGGACTGTTTAGAATGTTGACAGACACCCGACAGCCAATCAGCTTTCCGCTCGCGCACTACCGTAGCGCGCCGGGTGCGCTCCCCGGTACGCGTAACGGTGAGCGCTTGGAGCGCGCCTATAGATATATATGTGTTTTTGAAGTTAATTTAAAAAAAAAACACTGGAGCAATTTTCACCAAACATAGCAAAAGCACATCTGCGTACCAGTCCCTACAATTTTGCCAAGTTTGGTGTAATTCCATTCAGCGGTTCGGGCTGTAGACTTGTCAGACCGTCCTATGGAAATTAACAAAGGGAAAACACGTTTTGGGACCCCCTTTTTTCTTAGCCCCCACTTCACGAATCTCCCCGAAACTTCCAGGGAAGGAGCGGAGCGGAGCTGGCCAAAATTTGGAAAATTACACACAAATTCCTCAACCGGCGCCAGAGTTATTCCCAATAGAATGTTGCGGATTTCCTATGGTAGCCAATCCTAACTATAACTACCTACTGGCGACCGCCAGTAGGTAATATATATATATATTTATATATTACCTACTGGTGGTCGCCAGTAGGTAGTTATAGGTGAGGACCTATTTTCCATAGGAAATCCGCAACATTGTATTTGGAATAACTTTGGCGCCGGTTGAAGAATCTTCGCGACATTTTCAAAACTAATGGCCAGATCCGGTCCGCTCCTATCCTGAAAGTCTTGCGGTGATTTCTCAACCAGGGGCCGAGAAAAAAGGGGGGTCCCAAAACGTGTTTTCCCCATGCAATTTTCCAGGGGAACCTTTCAACATGGCTAAAGCTTGAACTGCTGAACGGAATTACACAAAATTTGGCAAAGAAGTAGTCCTTAGTGCAGACTCGTGCCTTTTGCTTAAATGGCGTAAATATGTTCAGTACTTCTTCAGAAAGTGGCATTTAAAATATATATCTATGGCCGTGCAGGATCCGCGCATCCCGAGCGCATCCCAAGCCCACCATACCGAGTCCCGATCGCACGCTGAATGCTAATTGGCTGTCAAGGGGTTGTCAACATTCGAAACCAGGAAGTGTTGGCAGCCATTTTGTGCCTCAGTAGATGCGAGGCTGAAATAGTTAGTGGAATAAGTGTGCAAAACGTATAAAGGGGGAAGGGTAGAAATACCCTGACCTTCTAGATCTGCTTAGGGTGTCCCACAAGGATCCCTAGGGCCCCCCATTTTTTTTTTAACTGGCAAAATCCCAGGGGCAAATTATTAACATTTATGGGGGGCCCAGAGGGGCCCCCCATAAATGGGGTGGCTCCAAGGCCCCACTCCAGCAAAATTTGTGGTTGGGGGTCTCACCGACCCCCCCAAGCCCCGGGGACCACCACCCCCTGGAGCCTTGTTGTAGCCTTGGGGTCCGCCACCCTCCAGGGCCGGCTCCTGCAGTGTCTTAGGGTATCCACCCCCGGGACACTGCTGTTTGCTATGGGAGGGCGGGAGTCTCGCGGCTCCCGCACTCCCATAGCAAACTCAGTTTGGATTTTGAAAGAGAGAGCAGGAAAGCCTGCTCTCTCTTTCAAAATCCAAACCAGATTGCTTTTCCACACAGGGATGGGCTTGTAAGCAGCTCCCCATGTGGAAAAGCAATGCCGGCTCTCGAATAACGCGAGGAGCCGGCTGGGACCGCGGGGCATTGGGGCTCCCACCACGGTCCCCAACGTTTTATCTAAGCAGCCCCGGGGATGGGGTCCCCGGGGAGAATAGAAATTAGTGATAGGGGCTATTTTTTTTTAGGGTAACATTAGGAGACGCGCACCCAGCACAGCGCTCAGCGCGGCCCCCTGGTGTGCACGCATTCGGTGCACAACTCTGACGCGTTAGGTGCGCGACTCCAAGCAAAAAAAACAACATCTTTTACAGATATACATCAAGCTTTGTGTTTAGTGCTTGGGTGGCTCCAAAAAGAGCCCTTGTGTGTTTATTGAGAGATGGTTGTACTTACAAGTAAGTACCTATGCAGATTCTAAAGTTCAAGAGGAAGACTCTGTTACCCTCATCTGTAAAATGTACACCATCTCTCCTATAGATGCCATCATATTGAAACGCAGATTGTTGTGGTAAATGGACCCCATCTTATAATCTCGGAGAAATGCATAAACAGATTTCTTGACATTTTCCTAGCTTTCTCAATCTGTGGACAAAATTGATTGGACCAGTTCCATTTCTGCCTTTGGCATATGTTAGAATACACAAAGGCAGCTTGGGGGAAAAGTGACATCAATTCTGTAAATGTGTCCTTTATAAACATTTCCAGACCTACCCCAATGAAAGTGCCTAGGTCATTGCCATCACAGTGCACAATTATGAGTTCAGGGTGTTGGAGATGCAAAAAGGATTTAACCAATGGCATCAATAGGTGCCACTTTAACCCTTTCTGTCCAATCCATTTAATGTCCACAATTGGCAAAGCTAGGTCTCTGTCAATGTCTTTGTTTTCTGCATACATTTGGCTCTGGAAAATATAGCTGTGTCCTACAATCCACACTCTAAGCATCTTCAAGGGAGGTCTGGATGCACTCAGATGGTCTCTGTATGTGAAATGGCAGTTTCAGAAGTGACATTTTTCTAAAATGGTGGATAAGATGCACTTTTGAAAAAAGAAAAGAAATGATTGGTTGTTTAATATCATCCTAGTCTGAAAAGTAGGTTGCATGTTTTTGTTTTTTAACCCCTTCCATGCTCATGACGGAACGGTTCCGTCATGAGCGTCGGTTGAGCTGTGCTCATGACGGAACCGTTCCGTCATGGTTCCATAAGCCCAATGGAACGTTCAGCACAGCGCAGGAATCTGCGCCGCGCTGAAGCGTTTAAAAGCATGTTTCTTATTGGTTAAGAAAAAGTAGTTGAAAGGAACATTACATAGGATACGCTGATATTTTGAAAAGTCAAGCACACTTGGTGTTTGGATTAGCAACATTGTGTGCTGAACTTGTGATCTATAAGTTGAGTTAAGTGTTCCATGAACTGTTTCTATGGTAACAGGCAGTGAGCAGATTGGGGGTAGGGTTCAAATTTATGTCACTTGGAAAAGGCTGAAATGTGTAACCAATAGAAATGTGTGCAGCTTTTGAATTAATGTGGGAAGCAATGTGATTTGATATTTTCATGTATATGTGTGCGGAATGAGAGGGAAAGCTTGCCATTGTTTTGGTTTTGCTAAGAGCTGCAGAGTACAGAGATTCTGTATAAGAAAATCTGGTGTGTGACTGACATACTTCTTAATCTACAAATCAATTTGAAAGGTAACTTATTCTTTTGTGAGAGTTTGTATGTGGTGTGTTTGTTTTTAATAAGATTAATGTGTTTATCTTGGTAAAGTCCAGGGAGTAGTCTGGCTTGTCTAGATTCACTTTGTGAGACTGTGTTCTAAAATATGTGGAATGTGTGCAGTCATGTCACCTGTTCCAGAGTACTAAATGTTTTTTGCTAAAGTGCAAGGGATACTGTTATTTGTCTAAAATCACACTTTGAGTCAGTGTGCATTTGGTAAAATTGTGAGAGAAGCATTTGGTTGCTTGATGTGTTTGCAGACACATAAGTGCTTAAAAACCTTTCTTGTTGTTAAGTTTTGGTAGAATTAGAAAATAGACATTGCTTATGTATTTGGAAAATGAGTTAGGCTTTAACACTGAAATGCAGTAATGAAATATCTGGAATATGTGCTGTCACCTTAGTTTTTGTAGATCAGTCAATGTGTTTTGATAAAGTCCAAGGGATAGTAGTGGTTGTCTAGAATCACACTGTGAGTCTGTGTACATTTGGGAACTGTTGTGACAGAAGCCTGTGTGTATTTCACATGTTTGCAGATAGATAAATAACTGGTTAAAAACATATGTTGTTGCCAAGTTTTGGTACAATTTGAAAGCAGTTATTGCTTATGTATTTTCAAAATGAGTAAAGCTTCCACAGTACAGTGCATTTCTAAAATATGTGGAATGTGTGCAGTTATGTCACCTGTTCCAGACTACTAAATATTTTTTGCTAAAGTGCAAGGGATGCTGTTATTTGTCTAGAATCACACTATGAGTCAGTGTGCATTTGGAAAAATTGTGAGAGAATCATTTGGTTGCTTGATGTGTTTGCAGACACATGAGTGCTTAAAAACCTTTCTTGTTGTTACGTTTTGTTAGAATTAGAAAATAGACATTGCTTATGTATTTGGAAAATGAGTTAGGCTTTAACACTGAAATGCAGTAATGAAATATGTGAAATGTATGCTGTCACCTTAGTTTTTGTAGATCAGTTAATGTGTTTTGATAAAGTCCAAGGGATAGTTGTGGGTGTCTAGAATCACAATGTGAGTCTGTATACATTTGGGTACTGGTGTGAGAGAAGCCTGTGGGTGTTTCATGTGCTTGCAGATATATAACTGGTTAAAAACGTATGTTGTTGCCAAGTTTGGGTAGAATTTGAAAGCAGTGATTGCTTATGTATTTGCAAAATGAGTAAGGCTTCCACAGTACAGTGCGTTTCTAAAATTTGTGGAATGTGTGCAGTTATGTCACCTGTTCCAGACTAGTACATGTTTTTTGCTTAAGTGCAAGGGATGCTGTTACTTGTCTAGAATCACACTGTGAGTCTGTGTACATTTGGGAACTGTTGTGAGAGAAGCTTGTGAATGTTTCATGTGTTTGCAGATATATAACTGGTTAAAAACGTATACTTTTGCCAAGTTTTGGTAGAATTTGAAAGCAGTTATTGCCTATTTGTTTACAAAATGAGTAAGGCTTCCACAGTACAGTGCATTTCTAAAATATGTGGAATGTGTGCAGTTATGTCACCTGTTCAACACTAGTAAATGCTTTTTGCTAAAGTGCAAGGGATGCTGTTATTTGTCTGGAATCACACTGTGAGTCAGTGTACATTTGAGAAAATTGTGAGAGAATGATTTGGTTGCTTGATGTGTTCATAGACACATAAGTGCTTAAAAACGTTTCTTGTTGTTAAGTTTTGGTAGAATTAGAAAATAGACATTGCTTATGTATTTGCAAAATAAGTTAGGCTTTAACACTAAAAATCAGTACTGAAATATGTGGAATGTGTGCAGTCAATTTACCTTTTCTAGACTAGTGAATAGTGTTGCTTGTCTAGAATCAGACTGTGAGACTGTGTGCATTTGGGAATCATTGTGAGAGAAACCCTGTCACTGCTGTTGCAATCCTATAGTGCCCCTTTCAGCATCGTGTACTAATCAATTCACTGAGGTAAAACACAACCAATTATATAAATTCACCCAGTGTCTCTCCTTGTACTACTCCAATCATTCAGTCAGTATCCATGTACTGATGCAGCGAACCAGGGCTTAGGACATGTAGTGTTTTAAACTCCTATGCACTATACATGTAGTGGTCTAACCACCTTCAAACTTATGTTTCAGGCCTACAATTCCCCAGTTAGCATCCATACACTCCAGCAAATACCCTGTGAGTGCTCTTCCAATCCCATAGTGACACCATCAGTACCATGTGCTAATCCTTTCGGTAAAGTAAAACTCAATCAATTATGATTTCACCCACTGTCTCTCCTTATAGTACTGTAATCATTAAGTCAGTTTGCATGTACTCATGCAGTGAGCCAGGATTTAAGGCAAAGAATGCTTCACACTCTTATGCACTATATATGTAGTACTCTAACTACCTTCAAACCTATGTTTCAAGCCTACAATTCCCCAGTCAGTATCCATACACTTCAGCAAACACCCTGTGAGTGCTCTTGCAATGCCAAAGTGACTCTTTCAGTACCATGTAGTAATCCTTTCACCAAAGTAAAACTCAATCAATTATGCATTCACCCATTGTCTTTACTTATAGTACTGTATTCATTGTAATCATTCAGTCAGTATGCATGTACTCATGCAGTGAGCCAACATTTAGGACATGGAGTGCTTCAAAGTCCTATGCACTATGTATGTAGTACTCTAACCACCTTCACACTTATGTTTCATGCCTACAATTCCCCAGTTAGTATTCATACACTTCAGCAAACATCCTGTGAGTCCTCTTCCAATTCCATAGTGACCCTTTCAGTACCATGTACTAATCCTTTCACTAAAGTAAAACTTAATGAATTATGAATTCACCCACTGTCTGTTCTTATAGTACTGTAATCATTCAGTCAGTATGCATGTACTCATGCAGTTCACCAGGATTTAGGGCACATAATGCTTCAAACTCTTATGCACTATGTATGTAGTAGTTTAACTACCTTCAAACTTGTGTTTCAGGCCTACAAGTCCCCAGTCAGTATCCATACACTTCAGCAAACACCCTGTGAGTGCTCTTGCAATGCCACAGTGACTCATTCAGTACCATGTAGTAATCCTTTTACTAAAGTAAAACTCAATCAATTATGAATTCACCCACTGTCTCTCCTTATAGTACTGTAATCATTCAGTCAGTATGCATGTACTAATGCAGTGAGCCAGGATTTAGGGCACATAATGCTTCAAACTCTGATGCACTATGTATGTAGTAGTCTAACCACCTTCAAACTTGTGTTTCAGGCCTACAATTCCCCAGTCAGTATCCATAGACTTCAGCAAACACCCTGTGAGTGCTCTTGCAATGCCAGAGTGACTCTTTCAATAACATGTAGTAATCCTTTTACTAAAGTAAAACTCAATCAATTATGCATTCATACACTGTCTCTTCTTATAGTACTGTAATTATTCAGTCAGTATGCATGTATCTCGCATGCCTCTCTATCACGGCTCTAGCTGCCGTTAGGGCTTTAGACCGGGGTCAGGGATTTCCGCCCACGGCGGCCATTTTGAGTGTGGGCTAGAGTGGTGAGAGCGCTCTAGTGTACCACATAAAAGGAAACGTTTTTTTCCCGCGCTAGCGTTCGCGTTTGCGGGGCGCCGTCCCTGCGCCGGAGTCTCGCCTGAGTCAGCCCGTCTGCGCCCGTCAGCGTCCCGGAGGCACACGGGGCGCGAGCCTGGTGGATTTCATTGAGCACTCGGTAGGATGTACACTAGAGAGGAACTTTTGTCCTATAATGTACACACTGCCCCATGTCAGCGAGTCATCCCTTACTATGCAGGGGCTATTACTAAGTGTTTCACGTGCGGGTGGATTCCTGGTTCCACTGAAGCCCGTCAGTGTAAGCTCCCCCCTTTAGGCAGTAAATGTGCATTGTTAAACACTAGGTCCCTCCCCCAACACGCTCTTGACATCCATAATCTTTTAACACATGATGAAACGGACTGTCTCTTTCTCACGGAGACATGGCTTGGTGAGGGATCAGAACCTGATTTGGCTATTGCTATCCCTCCCACGTACGCTATTTTCCGTCGTGACAGAAGTAAGGGCAGGGGAGGTGGAGTGGCGCTCATTATTAAGAGGCACATTCCTTGCACTACCTTGCCTGTGGATGACCTACCAGGCTGTGAGACCCTTGCCTTTTCCTTGGCCCTTTCCCCTCATCAATCCTGCTTAGGGATCTTGCTTTACAGACCCCCTGGCCCTCTTGGCTCTTTTACCGAGGATTTGTTCTCGATTATTTCCACACTCAGTCTCAGGGCAAAACACTGCCTAATCCTAGGGGATTTTAACATCCACATGGATAAGAGCGAGGATCTGGAAGTGCAAAAATTTCTGGATATGACATCCTCGGTGGGATTTCATATGCACTTGCAAGCTCCTACACATGAGAAAGGGCACACTTTAGATCAAATTTTTTCGACCGTTCCGGTGTCCCTTTCCTCCCTTGCCCCAGTCCTCTGGTCGGATCACTTCCTAGCGGACTTCGTAATAGTACATCATCTAGCGGCCGATCGCAATGTGCAGTGGCAAACAGCACGTATGCCTAGAGCCTTTCACAAAGTCACCCCAGCCATGATTACTCGGGCCTTAGAAACCTATCCTTGTGTTCTCACAGGCAGGTTGGAGGACGATGTAGTGTGTTTTCAGAACTGGCTCACCGCACGTCTAGAAGCCTTGGCACCACCTCGCCAGGTTAGATCAGAACGGGCAAGAGCGTCAGCTCCGTGGTTCTCTGTTACACTGGCTGGTAAGAGAAGGCACTGTAAGAAGCTGGAGAGAATCTGGCGGAGGCAGTATGACACATCTGCTAAGCAATCTTATAGAGAAGCAGTGAAGGAGTATCATAGGGAGATCACTGCAGAGAAAAAATCCTTTTTAGCTAAAAGGATTGAGGAGGCAGACAATTCCTGCAAAGAGATCTTTAAGATTGTAAAAGAATTTATCTCTCCCTCCTGCTGTACTCCGACGTCTGTCTTTTCGGAACCATGGATTATGGAGCTTGCAGCATTTTTTACGAATAAAATCCGTACCATCCAGTCGGCCTTGCAAGGAGCCCAGAACATCTCGGATTGTGGCTCTGTGGCTGACGGCTCTCTTAATCCCTGGACATACTCATCTGCATCGGACACAAATATTCCGATCCTTGACTTCTTCCCTGCTTTGGAGCTTCAGGCCTCGCTTGATCTCTTGTCCAACTTGAAATCCGGCTCTCCACTGGACCCTTGCCCCGCCAAGTGTCTTGCGACCTTGGCGCCTGCTCTTAACTCTATTATCAATCCTATGATTAATCTATCTCTGAGCTCGGGAAAAGTCCCCTCATCTTGGAAGCAGGCCCTAGTTCTCCCCCTTATTAAAAAGCCGAATGCAGATGCCAAATTGCACTCCAACTACAGGCCAATCTCGTTGTTGCCCGCTCTGGACAAAATAGCGGAAAAGCATGTTCATACCACCTTAACCAGCTTTCTAGAGGTTAATTCCTTATTACATCAGTCTCAGTCTGGGTTTAGATCTAACCTGAGTACAGAAACCGCTCTACTCGAGGTGACTGAGTCTGTGAAGGAAACTCTCGACAGGGGTGGAAAGGCCTTGCTCATCATGCTTGATTTGTTGGCGGCCTTCGACACCGTTCCCCACGACCTTCTCCTGATAAGACTCTGGGAGATTGGCCTGAGGGGAACGGTGTTCGAATGGTTTCAATCTTTCCTGGCCGACCGCAGACAAACAATCTGGGCCCCCCCTTTCGCCGCCCCTATGCCGCAGCTTGAGGTTGGGGTCCCGCAGGGCTCCATACTCAGCCCCTCCCTTTTTAACATCTTTATGACACCTTTGGCGGCACGGGTGGAGGAGCTAGGGGCTCAGATCGTGTCCTATGCGGACGATACACAGCTCCTGTTCACCTGTGACAGGGGCTGTGACTTCGACGGAGCGGCCATCCGGAAGTGTCTGGAGTTTGTGTTTGATTGGTTCGGGAAAAGCGGCCTCAAATGCAACTCAGACAAATCCGAGATATTGTTTTTTGGTTGCCCTGCCGACCCGAGATGGAGGCACTGGTGGCCTTCGACCCTGTTCCCCCCTGCCAGCGATTCTGTTACAGCTAAGAACCTGGGCTTGTTGGTTGATAACACTCTTTCCTTCACGGCCCAGGTAGCTGGCCTGACGGGGAAGTGCTTTGCCATCTTAAGGATATTGAGAAAGTTTCTGCCGTACCTTTCTCTGGAGCACAAGAAGATTACGGTGCAGGCCCTGATAGGGTCACGTTTAGACTATGCCAACATCCTTTACCTGGGTCTCCCTGAATATCTGCTGACCCGCTTGCAGATAGTCCAAAATTCGGCAGCCAGGGCAATCTTTGGTCTTACCAGAAGGGCCAGGGTGAGCAACCTCCTTGTGACTCTGCACTGGCTGCCGATTCGTAAGCGCATCTCCTTTAAGACCTTAACTACCGCTTTTAAGGCGCTTCACAATTTCGGCGCTGGTTATTTGCAGAAAAGGGTCAACTTCTATCTACCAACTAGACCCTTGAGGTCGGCTGCCCAGGCCAATGCCATCGTGCCGGCAGTGAGACGTGTGCGTTGTGGAGGTCGCTCTTTTAGTTACCTTGCCCCCCGTCTTTGGAACACTCTGCCCCTGACGTTGCGAACGTGCTCCAATTTGTCTGCTTTTAGAAAGGGACTTAAAACTTATCTCTTTGCCCTGTAAGCTGTTTAGTGGATTTTTTTTAGCGCCGTAGGGCTGTCTTGTCAGTTGCTGGTATTTGTGTGATGATCTATAGCGCCGGGACGCTCTTTGAGCAGCTGAGCGCTTTACAAAACCCCCAGTAACATAACATAACATAACATAACATAACATAACATAACATAACATGTACTCATGCAGTGAGCTAGGAATTAGGTCACAAACTGTTTCAAACTCCTATGCACTAGGCATGTAGTGGTCTAACCACCTTTACACTTGTGTTTCAGGCCCACAATTACCCAGTTAGTATCTATACACTCTAGCAAACACCCTATGAGTGCTGTTGTAATCCCATAGTGACTCTTTCAGTACCATGTACTAATCCATTCACTTAAGTAAAACTCAATTAATTATGAAATCACCCATGGACTCTCCTTAAGTACCGTAATCATTCAGTCAGTATGCATGTACTCATGCAGTGAGCCAGGATTTAGGGCACAGACTATTTCAAATTCCTATGCACTATGCATGTAGTGATCTAATTACCTTCACACTTGTGTTTCAGGCCTACAATTCCCCAGTTAGTATCCATACACTCTAGCAAACACCATGTGAGTGATGTTGCAATCCCATAGTGACTCTTTCAGTACCATGTACTAATCCATTCCCTAAAGTGAAACTCAATTAATTATGAATTCACCCACTGTCTCTCCTCATAGTACTGTAATTATTCGGTCAGTATGCTTATACTCATGCAGTGAACCAGGATTTAGGGCACGGGCTGTTTCAAACTCCCATGCACTATGCATGTAGTGGTTTAACCACCTTCACACTTGTCTTTCAGGCCAACAATTCCCCAGTTAGTATCCATACACTACAGCAAACCCCCTGTGAGTGCTCTCCCAATTCCATGCTGACTCTTTCAGTACCATGTACTAATCCTTTCACTAAAGTAAAACTTAATGAATTATGAATTTACCCACTGTCTCTTCTTATAGTACTGTAATCATTCAGTTAGTATGTATGTACTCATGCTGTGAGCCAGGATTTAGGGTACGTAGTGCTTCAAACTCCTATGCACTATGCATGTAGTGATGTAACCACCTTTACACTTGTGTTTCAGGCCAACAATTCCGCCAGTCAGTAGCTCTGTAGAATGTGTTTGTATAGTAATAGAAAAGTATAATTTATAAAGTTATTAATATACATTTATTTATGTTCATTTTTACAGATATTGTTCATCATTGTTCAAATAAAGTTATCATGCCTGAGAAATTTAGAGAATAAAAAAGAGAGCTAAAGGACAATTACTTGAAGAAAACTCAACAAGTATTGGATGACCAAGACAATGTGACAAAAAAAGAGAAAATGTTCTAAGACCACTAACAAATTTATTAAACATATTACTAGACTCAGAAAGAATATTGAAAATGTTGAAACCACTGAAAATGTTCCAAGCACGAAAAAAAGTGAAAAAAATAGGAAAGGAAAAAAATGCAATGTACATTCAAAGGATACGCAAAAAAAAATAGAGTAGTATATAATTTGCTGAACGATATGAAGAAATATAAAAAGAGAGCACTGTTTTATAAAAAGAAGAAACATATTGAATCTATTGTTAAAAAGGCTTTTGAAGTAAAGAGGAAATTATTTATTTTAGTTTTAAACAGAATTCGAACACTAGATAAACCAATCCATTTAATGAAGGCCAAAAGTAAGAAGAAAAGAGTAATTAATAGAACTAATTTTTGTGATTTTTTTGGGGGGAATGGAAACACAGTTCAAGTTCAGAGCCTTTCTTTAATGAAGAGAGTAATTTTCAGACCAATGATTTCTTGCATGCAGTTGACACCAGTGGTCGAGCCAATGAGGGTAGAAATGGTTTTCCAATTGAAAAAGAGAAAATGGTTCCCTGAAATGCAGAAGAAGTGATAGCTGATGAAGTTCCAGGCAGACGTCCTAAAGCCCCAGTGTACACTTGGGATTGCAGCAGTATTTGTAGTGTACGACAAGAATCTATTGATCTTTTATGCAATTTCTTATGAACATATACTAAAAAAAGTGTTAAACAAAAGATTAAAATGTTGCAAGGACTAGACCCTTGCAGAGTAAGAATAAATACTGGTTTGCAAGGTCATTCTCTGGCTTTTCTTTCTAGGAAAGTATGTCAAAGTGTTTTTTACCATTTCAGGATGTTGGCAGTACATCATAATCAAATGCGGAAGTTAGTGAGAAGATTGTATTATGCAAGAAGTCCAGCACTAAAGTTAAATGAGTTGAACAGTGCTCTTTTGCGTGGGTCAATATCAGATGTGAAGAAGGTTTGTGATGAAATATAGTTTTGTTACTTTGGTCCTGAACAAGAGAGTGCAGAAACTGAGACATTAATAGAAGAAAATGTTGAAGACAATGTGGAACGTATTATTACAGAAAATTTTGATGATCAAATTACAAAGTTTAAGGTGATTTCAGGTGAAAGGCCAAATTTTTCTTGCATTTGTTGTCGAGGAACTCACTATAAAAATCAGACTAGGAGTGTTGATCTGTATTTAAAAAGTGAAAGAGAAAATAATGATCTGGGGTAGGAATTTGCAACTTATTTGTTGGTAGAAAATTGTTTTGATTTGGGTTCTGATCAGCGTATTTGTAAATATTGTTATAATTAGATGAGAATAAAATGCCCTCTAGAGCTCTCCATAATAATTTAGAGTTGGTTGCTATTCATCCTAAACTGATAGATTTAAATACCTATGAGTCTATTCTCCTTCAATGTGTGCACCCATTTCAGGGTATTGTTCGTATGGAGCCTAAAACAGGTACATTGCCTCCTTCAGATTTACAAAGAGGATTAAAAGGAAGAGTTGTGTATTTACCGTTAGATTTAAAGAAAAGTATTGAAACTATTGGTGTAGAGAGTGTAGAAAATGAACCACTAGTTATTCTAGTTCATGGTGTGCCTACTAAGAGTAAGAAAATCTGGCAGGAGTTAGTGGATGTTAGGAAAGTACAGAAGGCAACTTTATATTTTATAAAAAACAATAAGTACTATAAAAATGTTTATATGGGAGAAGATTAAATACTTTTAGCAGAAGATACTGGAACATCAAGTGGACAAATTGAAAAAGTGGACATTTCAAGATGTGAAGAAGTCTATGAACATTACAGTGTACATCCACTTCATTCAAAAGAAGTGATGGGAAACAATATTAAGTTGTTTCAAATGAAAAAAGCAAAGGGAAGGCCCATGAGTGTATGGGAAGAGAGCTTGGAAGCTCGTTGTTTTCCGCAGTTGTTTCCAACAGGAAAAGGAGGGCGATATGATGAACGTCCTGTGCATATTCCTGCATCTGAATATCGGACAACAAGATTATATGCAGAAGATCCAAGATTTTGACAATGCATCACTTATATATTTCATCTTTTGTTTGAAAGTGACTTGTCTGGACTTTCATATGCAGTTAATCACATTTTAAAAACTGGAGTACATCTGCAAAATGTATGTACAACGGATTTTATGGTTAAAATGCATAATTCTGATGGCATGTCAGCCTGGGACTAATGAATATTGGTACCATTGTCATGGAAACTGAAATGTATGCTACAGAACTTAGGTACTTCTTCATGGTTCCTTACCCTAAGCTGTGCTGAGTACGCTTGGGATGATTTACTTGAATTTCTTCGAGAGGCAAATTCCAATATAAAAAATATTGAATACAAGACACCTGGAGAATTTTGCTTTTTGGATCCTGTTAATGTATGCAGCTATGATGTCTTTTATCTGCAATAAAAAAATCCTCCTCTTGGAGAAGTTGTGGATTTATTTTGGAGAAAGGAGTATCAAGCAAGAAGTGCTCCTCATATACATATGCTGTTATGGATCAAGGACGCCCCCAAATTTGGAACAGATTCGGATGATACTGTTTTGTCTTTTATGGAAGAATATGCCGCATGTGCTGTACCCAAAAGCACAGAAGAAAACAACTTAAGACAACAAGTCTTACGATTCCAAAGCCATCGTTATGGAAAATACTGTCGATGAAAACACAAGTCTAAGGATAAGTTCTATACCGAATGTCGTTTTGCATTTCCACGTCCTGTAATATCCAAAGGAAGAGTGAACAGTATCATGTCAGCTATGCGGCATACCATCACAAGAAAGTCTCCAAAAAATACCTACAACTTAAGAAGAAGCGAAGAGTCAAAATACACAAATGACTACAATCCAGTGATTCTGTCCATGTGGAATGCTAACATGGATATTCAGTACGTTGCGGACAATTCCATTGCTGTTGCTCGATATGTAACGTCCTACATTCCAAAATCAGAAAAGACTGAATTGAAAGAAATGTGGGAAGAGATTTCTCACGAGAAGAGTCTAAGTAAGAAATGATACAGTTTCAGTTTGAAGATGTTATCCCATCGAGAAATTGGAGCATATGAATGCTCAGATCGGTTATCATGTGCAAGTCTATACTCCAAATCTAGAAGAATCATTTGGGTGAGTCTAGATCTTGCAGCAATGCGAAATCGGGTACTGAAATCTGTTCAAGGAATTTAATATTTAGCAGAAAAAGATCCAGAAAGTACAGATATTTTGAAAACTAATATGTTGGACACATATTACCCAAACAAAAGTCAACATCTTGAGAACATGTGTCTCTATGAAGTGCTGCAAAACTACACTTTTAAACGGAATACTACAGAGAACATCAATGATGGAAAATATGGAGTGATTGGTTCCGAAGGATGTTTGGTGAAACAAACAAAAGGAAATTTGATTCATCACAGGAAACTAAGTTGCGACACTGCTGATAAAAGGGAATTTACTATTTAGCCTTTTTGCAACTGTTCAAACTGTCGCGTTCAGAATTGAAATTACTTGGATATTTCAGAGCTATGAAGATTCTTTCAATGCTTGTAAAGATACCATACAATGCACTGCTTTTGGAAATTATGTGAAAATGTTGAACGATGAAATTGATCAACAAGCTACAATTGCAGCTGAGATTGCTAGAGACAGTTCTCAAGATAGTCAAAGTTCTGCTGCACTGAGTCAAGATCCACTAGGACAACCAATTGTTGAAAATGAAGCAGCAATCACCATGAGTGAGGTGCAAACAGCAATGCTTCAAGCTCAAGAAGATGTAACAGACTTAGCAAACTTGGAAGAACAACTAAATGTTGAAAAGAAAGAAATATATCAGCAAGTGAGACAACAGATTAACCATGGGTTTTTTCATGAATAGAAAGAATGCACATGCACATCCTTTCAACCTATCCAAATGTATGTGAGTGGACAAGCTGGAACAGGAAAAAGTTTCTTAATTAAAGTAATCACCAGTTATTTACAGAAAACAACTGAGTCACATTTGTCTTGTGTTGTAACTGCTCCAACTGGGTTGGCAGCACACAACATTAAAGGAATTACATTACATCATTTACTAATGCTACCTGTGGAGCATGAAAACAAATTGGAATATCACAAGCTATCTGGAGAAGCTTGTTGTGAAGTTTCAAGAGTGCTGAAGAAAATGAAACTAATGATTATTGATGATGTAAGCATGGTCTCAAACGTAATGCTTGCTTTTGTGCATTTAAGAATGCAGCAAATTCTTAAAACAGAGTATTACGTGTTATTTGGAGGAAAACATGTCATTGTTTTCAGAGATCTATTGCAACTTACTCCCGTAAAAGGACAACCAGTATTTAAAACACTTGTGCATGAAGACACCAGAAAGTCTCTGGGCAGTGTTAGAAACGTTAACATTTGGTCATATTTTGAATACAAAGAACTCATTACAAATATGCGACAGGCAAATGATGTTGATTATGGAGCAATTCTTCAAGATATAAGAACTGGACTACTAACAGAACATGGCAAACAAGCTTTGAGGGTTGGTTACTTTCCAATTTATTTCCAAATGAAAATATAGTTCCTGAGAAAATATACATGAAAATTGCAGAAAACAAATCTGTAATCTGCTTAATGCCAACACTGCGCGAGTGTTCTATAGTCAATTAACAACTTTTGAAGCTGGAAAATGAAGAAATAATAAAAATGGAAGCCATCGTGAAAAAACAGAGCATGAAGTTATCACTATTATTTTGACAGAAAAACTGAAAACAAAATTGGATTCTTTAGAAAAATCTATATCTAAAACTGCTGGTTTGGAAAAGAATCTATATGCATGCAGAAACTGTTGGGTAATTTTAAGGTGTCATTTGGATGTAGAAAAAGGTTTAGTTAATGGAGCAATGGGCAAAGTTGTGGATTTTGTTAATTATCCAAATAAAGATGGTATTGAATTTTTAAAAATTAAGTTTGATCAGATTGAAGAAGTGAATCAAATTGGTCATTGTTCAGTTCGTTTTTTGCTTGTTAAAGTTTTATATGTCCGTAGAAAACAGTTTCCAGTTTCTCTGGCATATGCAGTCACTATTCATAAATCTCAAGGTTTAAGTGTAGATAGTGCTTTGGTAAACATTGGGAATACTGTGATAAAAGAGGGTATGGCATATGTTGTCAGAACTTTATCTGGTTTGTTTTTGATTGATTTTGATGACACAAAGGTTACTGCAGATGCAAACTGTGTAAAAGAGTATAATAGGTTAAGAAGAACGTATGCTCCCAATTTAGGTCAATATCCTGTATTTGAAAAGCGTGTAGTAGGTCGAAAAAGAAGGTTTGAGAATATTTGTAGTGAAGGTATAGAGAAGGAAAAAAAACAAGATAATATTGTGATTGCAAGCAAAAAGAAAAAGTACAGAAGAGATTGTTGGTTATCAGTTTGAAAATAGTTCAGGTGTCAACTGCTATGCTAATGTTGTGGTCAATGTTGTTTTTTTTCTTGAAGGTTTGCAACAGCAAATTATGGAGAATCGGGAAAAACATTTTGTTCCTTGTTGCATTCCAGTTATGAAAAATTGAGAACTGATACAAGTAATATACAAAGTGTTTGTGATGTTCGTAATCTTTTGGATGTATGGTTTGGTTCTACACAATTTACGCAGAATATCCAACAAGATGCTCAGGAATTTCTAATGTATATGCTTACTGTATTGGAAAATGAAGGCATAGAAATTGAAAATATTTTTGGCCTTTGTTATAAATGGGAACATTATTGTGAAAATAGTATGTATACATGTAGCACTAACGTAGAGACTGAAAGATTTATATATTTGACATTACCAGTCTGTAAATCAGTGTCTTTTAATAAATTGGTTTAAGCAGCAAATCAAAACATGGAGTGTAACCAATGCAAATCAGAAATGTCATCAACATTATTTTCACAAAGGTATGGACAATATATAATTTTAATGATGCAACGATGTTCAGCTGATGGGAGAAAATTGGACACTTTAATAAAACATTTTGTAGCAATTCAACTATCAATTTCAGGAAGGACTTTTGTAGCAGTAGCAATGATTTTCCATGATGGTCTTTCCACAACATCTGGACATTACACTGCCTATCTAAAATGTGAAAAAGGCTGGACACTTTGTAATGACGCTCAGTTGGTTTTCAAACAGTGTTTGCCTAGCAAATTACCTAAATCCTACCTAATATTTTTAAAGCCAAAGTTTAAGGAAAATAATTCAGCCTCTGAGGAATTTATTATAACGATTTAATAGGATTGCTATTGGACAATTTAAATAAAAAGAATTGCAATAGCACCATTTGGCCTCAAGGAAAGGTGTTTTTTGAATTATGGACTTTTTCTTGCACATTGTCTCGGTGTATTGTTTTAAGAAACAACATTTACAGTGTTTATAAATGTAAGTTATAAAATTTTCTTAGCAGTAAGCATTTTATATATATGTGATATGCATTTTATGGTATTTTATTGAAGATGGATTCTTTTTTTTAAACAATCTTATTGATTGTTTTTTTTTTGCTCGATGTTATGTGATGAGTACAATTGACATCACTGTTGCTAGTGAAATTCAATATATTCTGAGAACAGCAAAAAAAGGCAAAGAAAATAGTATGTAAAATGTTAAAATTATGCTGTGCTGTTAAAAATATATTATTATGTTATAACTATTTTTTCTTTTCTTTCACAGATCCTAATTCTAAAATAAGCAATTTACCACAATTTAGATTATAAAAATCAACTGAATAAAATGTGTTGTGTTTTTTGATGTATTACTGCTGAGGTAAGTTTAAGTAAGTCTTTAAATGTACAATGGCGTGTGTTTGCACACAGTTAAAAAAAGGGAAGATGGATGGAGTAGATTTGTGCCACAGAATTCCATTGCAAGCAAGAATCAAATAGGACACAGCTTCACAGCGCCTGTCTGCAACACCCATAGTATGGTATACAATAGAGAGATATAGTGGTCTAATAGGGCCCAGGGAATTTCAGAATTAAGAGACAAAACTCCTTAACTTAAAACACATCACTGAATATCTTTGCACATGTCACATTAGGCCCCATCCCTTTGCTTCAGTAATCTATAAACATGTCGTATAAGTTTGCCAAAACGTATGTACTTATAAATGTATCTTGTTCTCTGTTTGCAGTGCTGAAATTTTTCTACCTATTACTCATATAATAAGAATTGGCCTAGCCATTAACTCTCTTTCATATTTACAAGGCGAAGAAAAGGCACTCTGTATACCTTTTCTTCTCCACGTAAATACAACCTCATCATACACACCACTTTGCGTTGAAAGGGCTTTCTATGGGTGTTACTGTGCGTGTTTGCACAGAACAGTCATACAACAAGACACATCACCAGATTTCTCAGAAATGATAAATCTGGACATGCTTCTGAGTGCTGCACCATCCTCCAATTGGTGTTGCACGGGACAATAAGGAGAATTATTTACATTTCTCCTCATTTTTTCTCTTTAAAATGTACAGTATACATTGAAGGAGAAAAATGCCTTCACAAAATGTTTTTGTGCCGGAAGGTGTGTCTTTTTGCACAAAAACAAACAACATATGACACAGATATCCTTGCACTATGGTGCAAGGGTGCCTGTGTCACCAAATGGCTGCAGTTTAAGCAGCAGTGCAGAGGGAAGCACAGACTTGCAACATATTTATGCACATATTTTACATCCCTGTGCTTCGGAAGTACCACAGCACACTGTAGCTAAACACTTAACAGTGTCATGCTGCAGCACTTCCTTATAGTTCTGCACGTATACATTCACCATACACCACAAATGCATTCTTTCAGTCAATTATCCACTAGATATATATTCATGTAAACTTTCACACACTAGCATACAAAGTTAGCTTTTTTTTTAACCAGAGTAGTTAGTTCTGATAAGAACTTTTTTTTTCTTTTTGTAGTTTTATATATTTTTTTTGATTTTTGGAACAATTTTTTTTTGTTTTTTTTAACAGGGCAAAAAAGTCAACAGGAGGAACAAAACCAAAAACTTTGAGGAGAAAAAAAAGAAACTAGCAACGATGGTTATCGATGGCACAACAAACAAGGTCCACTGACTGCTCCTCATAACAAATGAACCGATTGCATTGCACGAAATTCATCTTCACTTTCCCAAATTGGAGACGTATATCTGGTGCTGAAGTAGAATTTGATACCCCAGAGGTGCTAGGTACAGCTGGTGGTGCAGGAGTATTTGCACGCAGTCTTCTCAATTACTCAAGTGAAAAGTTTACCGGATGCAGTGACTGCAGGTGTTATCTCATGCTAGCCGTCCCACATGAGTACTTCTTATATGGGTCTCCTCTGAAGAGCATCACCTTGCAGATCTTGCACGTAACCTTCGTTGCATTTACTTTTTTTTGCCCTCCGGGAAAGTAAAACATTTCCAAACAATGGAGGTATATTTTTCTGGAGGGGGAGGTTCTGCAACAAATTCTTCTGCCCCAGAATGTTCAGAGTCTGAATATTCTACTACAGGTGTAGCCATTTTTTTGTCCAAAAACCAATTTGAGATCTCCAAAGCAAACAAATCAAATGTTCTTCTGAAGACAGGTCTTCTCTCAAGGAAGGTCTAAGAAGAGTGATTGAAATGGGAGGGGTTTTTCAATAGTTAGAATAGGAAGTGTTATGAACCAATCAAATCTCTTTTTTTCTGGCCACATGGGGTCTGCGTAGGGTGCGCTCACGCAGCTCGCATCCAGCACGACTTCACGAAATTGCATTTAAAAGTAATGTAACTTTATTAAAAGTAAAAGAATATTATTTTTATGATTAGCTCAGATAATGTCTTGCCTTAATATATATATTAAATATATATATGTTTTTAGACATAAACATTTTTTGCGGGAGTCACGCACCCACCGCTTCCAATACACATATGACGTCACACGCAACCGCTCGACTGTCGCGTACCGTAATTTGTACATGTCGCGTATGCGCCACCAGTCGCGTACCAGTTGCAAAGCGTTCGCGTAGACAAAGTCGTACCCGTCGCACATCCCACGCAGATCCTACACAACAATCCTAAAATGGCAGTTAGGTTCCGTGCAGTGATCGAGAAGGGTGCACTTTGGGGGCACGACTCCCCCAAAAAAAATTTGAAAAAAAACAATAAAAAAATAATATAATGTAAATATATTTAAAAGAATATAAAATAATAAAAAAATATTTTTTTTATTTAAAAAAAAATATATTTTTAACAAATATGTGTAATGTAATTTAAAAAATAAGATATCTAAAAATAAATAGATTACAATTTTTTTGTAAAAGAATATAAAAAATAGAAAAATAAATATATTTAAAATTATCATTTACAAAACCTTTGAAATTCACAAAAAAAAACATAGGTTTGAGGCGTGTTATAGTTAGGAATTATCATTTAAAAAACCTTTGAAATTCACTAAAAAACCATCGGTTTCAGACATGTTATAATTAGTGATTAGCATTTACAAAGCCTTAGAAATTCACTTAAAAAAATAGGTTTTAGGGGTGTTATAGTTAGCTAGACATTTCACTTGTACAAAACCATAAAAATTCCTCTGTTATAGTTAGTTGTACTAACTATAACTCGCGCGCCCGCAATCCACTGCTGATGATGTCACATATTACATCATTCATGACATGGTCAGTGACATCACTGATGACATCTCAAATGACATCACTGATGACATCACGGATGACATCATCCACTCGACAATGAGATACACCTCACCATACACTAGTATAACCTTTCATCACTCACTATAAAATATAAAGTGACATTTTTGAAACCACTCACACACCAACACAAGTTTCGAAAAACCCACTCAGTAATTTGTATATCTACACACACATCTAAATACTTGTACACCTATATCAACATTACACAGCAGGACATATCCTACTCACTTATGCAGTCATGCCACTCACTTATGCAAACAATTGATCATACATACATTTACTCAGCTACACACTTAAATAAACATAACTTTATTTATTGGTATAGAAAGTAACTCATACTTAGTGAGCTATAAAATCACTATTATAAGTATACAGTTTTCCCTACAGTTATGCAGATAACCACTGATTCTTAAATATACTTATTTATATACACCAACTATCACATACAGTGCCTTTTATATTTCAACATTCTTGGACGTGTATCATTAAGAAATATATTTACTCTTCACCACACCCATACAGAGATTCACTCACCCAAACAACTGTTTCCACATGCAGTCTTAACATCATATACCTACTAAAACAACTATTTACACATCTTTGGACAGTCACACACCTTCCACCCAACCACACATACATTCACTTTCTCATACAAATACTCACTTAACTAATTAAAAACTAATATAGAGTTTCACATAGGTAGTAACCAACGTATGGAGTAATTTACAGAACAGACAGTTTAATCACTATCCCATATGTTCAGTGACACACTTTATATTAGGCACTTACAAAGTCAATCATAGTGGTACTAAATTCTCCATCTACACACTTATACATCCACTGAGTCTTCAATGCAGATTGCTATATATATATATATATAATACTTATTTAAATATGGAAGCAAACAACATTCACAGGATGATGTCATCCGTGATGTCACCAGTGATGTCATTTGAGATGCCATCAGTGATGTCACTGACCATGTAATGAATGATGTAATATGTGACATCATCAGCTGTGGATTGCGGGTGTGCGAGTTATAGTTAGTACAACTTACTATAACGGAGGAATTTCAATGGTTTTGTATGAGTGAAATGTCCAGCTAACTATAACATCCCTAAAACCTATGGTTTTTTCAGTGAATTTCTAAGGTTTTTTAAATGCTAATCCCTAACTATAACATGTCTGAAACCTATGTTTTTTTAGTGAATATACATACATATATATATATATACACATATATATATATATATATATATATATATACATATGTATATACATACACACACATTCGACTTGCCTAAGAGATTTATCATTTTTAGGGCCAAATGTACTAAGAAATCATTTTGCAATTCCCTAATTGCAAATCCTTGTGATTGGCAACTAGGAAATCGCAAAACGTCACGCACAAAAGTGTGTTGAACACTTTCTGAGATTCCCAGTAGGTCGCAAATGACCTGCCTCATGAATATTAACGAGGTCAATCTCAATAAGCGACCCATTGGCAATTACAAAAATAACATGGATGGTGGCCGGCAGAGGTCAGCAGACCACCATGTCTGTGATTGCTTTTAAATAAAGCAATCTTTTTTTTTTTATAAAACAGCCCATTTTCCTTAATGGAAAATGGAAGCATTACAAAAAGAAAAATGAAAAGTTTTCTTTTCATTTTTTAAGACCAGGCAGTGGTCCGTGGGAATACTCCCTTTTCTTAAAAAAAGTTTTCGCATCCATTCAGACAGGGGAAGGGGGCCCTTGGCGACTGCTTGCCATTTGCAAATGGGTTACAGCCAACTTGAAGTTGGTGGTAACTGCGAATGTCTGCGTTTGCATTCCCATTTGCAAAACATTCCTACATACCAGTGCTATTCGGTATTAGGAATAGACGCCCAAAACACGCCGCTTCCTAATATCAAATCGCAAAAGGCAAAATGCAATTCAGCAACAAGTTACCGAGTCACATTTTCCCTTTTGTACATGCCAAAAAGCACTTTACCAGTTGCAAAGGGCCCGATGGGTTGTGTGCGCGCTGTAAAATGCTTCATACACCTGGCCCGTAGAATCTTGTGAACTACTGTTGGACACTTTTACTCTATAGTGACAAGTAGCATTCTGTAAGGAATATTGAGATTGGCATGCATTCTACGTTGCTTTGTCAGCCTATCCTGGATGACAATGGGTCAACAAACCTACATATTGTTGATTTTTTTTTTTTGTTCAGAATGATTTTATTGAATTTTGACAAAGGAGAAAAACACAGAGGTACATACAGAAAACTGATAAAATAATTCATTAAATTACATGGAAGCGAATAAGAACAATCATAAATAAGCAGTCACAAATAAATACATCACAAAGTACACTCGTCAATCAAAGGATAACTAAAAACCAGGAGGGAAGGAAGGAAGGGGGGGGGAGAAGGGAAAGGGGAAATATACATTTCATAACATAATAACTTAGATAAATAGAGTTACCAATAAGATGCTAAAAAACAGAATGATAATCGATGAATAAAATATGAACATTGAAAGAACAGGAATCATAACTGCACATATGAATCTATAGGAGACCAAAAAGATTGAAAATGCGAAGAATTATGATGAACACCTTGTAAAGATAACTGAGCACCTCTTCTTGTAAAGACAATCCAAGACCACCAAGCATGAACTGAAAGAGAAGTAGCATCCTTCCAGTAAAAAGTAATTGATTTTAACGCAGCTGAAACCAAAAAATTAAATAACTTTGCTTCAGCATCATCAAGAGGATTAATCAAAACAACTGACTTACAAATTATCAGTTTATAAGAAAGCAAATCAGAAAGAGGCAAAATTTTCAATATCACATTCCATACTTCAGACCAAAATTTCATAATAATAGGACAATCAAATAACATGTGACGTAAAGAACCAGGATGCAAATTACAATGCCAACATAGGTTTGATGGCAATAATTTAGCTTTAAATAAACGTAATGGAGTCCATAAAGAATTAAACAAAATATAAGCATTGGTTTGATAAAGTGACACTGGTAAGCATCCAGAAATATTATTAGTCCAAATTAATGACCATAAATCAGTTGATGGGGATATGGAGAGCTCAGTATTCCAAAAATTGGAAATTGTATCAACGTTGGAGCCTAGTGAAAAGATAAGTTTCCTATAAAATACAGAAACTGCTTTAGAAGATAAAGAAACAGTATTGACATAAATTAAAAAATCAGCTGAGACTATAGTTGGGATACAAGTTGGTAAGGAGTCTAAAATGGAATTATATAGAAATTGATATTTTAACAAATCTGACAATGGTAAATTGAATTTTAATTGGAGAAAATGGAAGAAATGCATCACCTAAGAAAACATCTTTAAGATAGAAAATGCCCTTAGCAATCCAAGAAGACCAAAAAGAGACATTTCTTTTTAATTTTATTAAAGCGCTGTGCCATAAGGACAAATGCACCGTAGAGAGCAGAGGGGAAGCAAAATTAGAGTCTAAATCAATAAAAATGAATCTTGATGATTTGATTATGGACGAGGAATGTATAATCTTAGAGGTAGGAGACATAGTTAACAAGGAAAGCAAAGGAAAAGGTTTTACAAGGGAAGTTTCAATATGAAACCAAATAGGAGGACTAATAACTGGTGAAATATTAAACCATAACGAACTCTGTTTTAAAATAAATGCCTTATGATATAAATAGAAATCAGGTAGGGCAAAACCAACCTGGCATTTAGGAATCTTCAATTTTTTATAAGGAATATGGGGAGGTTTATTATTCCATAGAAATTTAGATAACAGTTTGTCAATATCTTTATAAAATGTGAGTGGAAATTGAGTTGGAATCATAGCAAGAGAGTAAAATATTTTTGGGGCAATAGTCATTTTAATAGACTCCATTCTCCCCCACCAGGAAAGATGAAGGGAAGACCATTTGAAAGTTTTTTGCTTAATATAATCAAGAAGGAATTCACAATTTAATTTCAAGGTAGCATGTAAGGATGATGAAAATAATATACGAAGGTATTTCAACTTACTCTTTTGCCAAACAATATCCGGTGAAGGTAACATATATGGGGTACATAGCATATTTAAAGGAAAAAAAATCAGTTTTACTAACATTTAATTTGTATCCTGATACAGCGGAATATTTAGAAATAATATCAAGCAAAAAGGGAACAGACGATGCAGGATTACTAATAAATAACAACACATCATCAGCATATGCCAAAGTTTTAACAGTAACATCTTTGATAGTGATACCTTGAATGTTTTCACATTTACGAATAAAATTAAGAAATGGTTCAATTCCCAATAAAAATAAAAGAGGGGATAGGGGACAACCCTGACGTGTTCCTCTAAAAAGGGAAAATTGGTTGGAAATCTGGCCATTAATAAACAATCGAGCAGTGGGAGCATAGTATAAAGCAGAAATCATACGAATAAAGGATGGTCCAAAATTAAAAGATAATAAAGTTTTAAATAAAAACTGCCAGTGGATTTTATCAAAAGCTTTTTCAGCATCTAATGCCATAACACCTGCAGGGACAGGGATAGTGGAGCTTTGTTCAATAATATGTAATAATGTTAGCAGAATATCTATTTTTCATAAAACCAGATTGGTCAGGGTGGATAATAGAATGAAGGACAGGAGCTAACCTAGAGGCAATAATTTTAGCATATAATTTACAATCCTGATTAATCAAAGAAATGGGACGATAATTTGCAACAAGGGTAGGGTCTTTATCAGGTTTGGGGAGTACAAAAATTAATGCTTCTGAAAAAGAGCCTGAGATGGTACCTGAGGAGGAAAAATGAGAAAAAACCTGGTACAAATAAGTTAAAAGATTATTTTGAAATTCTTTATAGAATTCAGGAGGGATGCCATCAGGACCAGGAGACTTATTTTTTGGAAGTGATTTAATGGCATTCAAGATTTCATCAGTTGTAATAGGTGAATCTAACCCAAGTTTATCAGAGGGAGAAATATGAGGTAAGGCAGAATGATTTAAAAAAGCATCAATAAGAGATTCATCACAAAAATCTGGTTTATTATATAATGTGGAATAAAAATGTAAAAATTCTTGAACAATATCATTATGGGAAAGTGCAATTTTACCTTGAGGACCTTGAATGGAGGTAATCTGCGTTTAATCCCTTTTAATGCGTAAATAATTAGCAAGGAGCTTACCAGACCTATTGGAGTTAAAGCGAAATCTAGCATTGGACTTAGAAAGCTGGACCCCAGCCCTCGTACTAAGAATAGCATTAAATTCGTATTTAAGTTTTTGTAGTTTAAGTTTATATTGAGGATCATTAGACATGATAAATAAACGTTCAAAATGATATTTGTTTCTCTAAGGATTTGGTATTAGAATTAAATTTCTTATTCTCATGTGCCATAATAGAAATTGTAGAACCTCTGATATAGACTTTAAATGCATCCCACCGATTAGTAGCAGAGGTAGAGTCCTCCGGATTGAGTGTAAAATAATCCTGAATCGCTTGCAACAATTTGGGTTTATGAGTGTCATTAAGGACAATATCAGTATACATACGCCATCTAGATTGCTTAGCAAAAGAAGACTAAACATTTAAAACAAAAGAAATCATGGCATGGTCGGATATGTCAATAGTACCAATGTTAGGATTATTTGCAAATTGAATGAGAGAGGGGGAAAGTAAAAAATAATCAATTCTGGAATGGGAATTATGAGGATTGGAGAAAAAAGAAAATTCCTTACCAGTGGGATAGTGTAATCTCCAAATATCAGCTAACTTGGTGGTATGAAGAAAAGTCTTAAAAGCATGAAAAATCTTGGAGGGTCGAAATCTAGAGGTAGACAATCTGTCTAGCAAGGGATCTGCAAAACCATTGAAATCCCCCCCGAAAATCAAGGGAACTTTTCCTAACTTTAGAACTTCAGTCGCAACAGTAGCCCAAAAAACAGGGCCATCTGCTGTAGGGCCATACACATTAAACAAAAAGAAAATAGAGTCATGAATTTTGATTTTAACTATAATATATCTGCCTTCCGAATCTGAAATCTTATTCAAAATTTGACAATGTAATCTTTTAGCAAAGAAAATAGCGACCCCATTCTTTTTACCTTTAGCAGGCGAGGAGATAATAGAATCTACCCATTTTTTATTCATATATTGTAAAACTTTATCTTCAACGTGCGTCTCATGAATAAAACAAATATCAGCCTTACAACTACCTAAATAATCTAGAATTTTCGTACGTTTTATTGGGTGTCGAACCTTTTACATTTAGAGAAACAACTTTAATATTATGAATATTAGCCATTAAAATTTAAGAGAAAGGAAAGAAAGAAATCAGAACAAGAAGAAGGAAGAAAAAGACAGGTTAAAAGAGTAACTCTATGCGGAAAATAGGAAAGGGAGAAATATAAAAGAGAGAGTAAGGAACAAACAAGTAACATGAATAAAGACAAGGAAACGCACACCCGTTCCTCAAGCATGGCCAGTTACCGTTGGAGCCCATGAATAAATTTATGCATAAATGTGTCACATGAAGTCAAACGAAATCAATTCAGGAATTAGGATCTTGTGTATCCATGGATGGAGGAGCTTGTTGTTCAAGGATTAGTCGAAGATCTTCCGGGCGCTGAAAAGATTTGGAGACATTGTCTTTCCATACACGCATTGTAGAAGGATCAAAAAGGCCATATTTGAAACCAAGGCTCCTCAGCTGTGGACGAAGGGAGGAGAATTCTTTACGAATAGCCACAGTTTCTTTAGCAAAATCTTGATGGATAAAGATTTTGGTTCCATTCACCAACAAAGACGGAATTTCTCTCACAGCTTTTCGAATGAGAACCAGATGATGATGACGCAGCACCTTAAAAATCATTTGCCTTGGCTTTGTATGACGAGGATTCCGGTGTGATGGGACTCCATGGGCTTTGTCAATCTCAAATTTTTCTGAGAATTTAATATTCAAAAGACCAGGCAGAAGAGATTCAAGGTATAGCCGACAATTTGTCCCCTCAACATCTTCAGGCAAATTAAAAATGCGTAGATTATATTGCCTATTGCGATTTTCCATGTCCAGCAGTTGAGAATGCATTGGAACAATCCTGGCCATTAAAGGTGTAAAAGCGTCCAACTTGTTTTTGTTATCTTGAATTTTAATGACATTATCAGAAACCTTCATTGCAATGGAAGCCATATCTTTTCGAACATTTTTGACTTCTGAGGCAATAGTGTCGGTATTCAGACGTAAAGCTTTAATTTCCTCCAAAATTAATGCAAGAGAAGGTTCTGAGGATTCTACCACCTTAGATTTGGCTGGAGGAGGAGAAACCTGCTGCTTCCTTTTATTGGTTGTTGAGTTTTTAGAATCCATTTTGAGGTGAAAAAATATTCGCTAATGCGAAGGATTAATATAATGAGGAAAAACAACCTCAAAATGTGAAAGAAATGTTGTAAATAGCGACAGAAATGTCAAGAAAACTCTGCAAAACCACAGGTGCAGCAGCTAAACAGGGCAGTAGGCGTGTCTAGGCCCAAGCCATGCTCTGTCATATGTATTACTCCGCCCCCAGGCACTCAAAACCGGCAATACCTGGAGGTGCAGCTGGGAGCAGGAACCATGGAGGCAGAAAAAACACTTCCGTCGAAGAAATTCAGGTGGAAAGTCGCATCAGGAGGTAAGCGCCGGTATTTTCGCCGACTTTGTGACTGAATTTCGTCGTAAAAACGAAGTTATGGGCTGTGAAGCTCACGGAGCTCCGGTGGCGGCGGCCATCTTGGTAGACGCGCTCACGCGTCTCACATATTGTCGATTTTAACAGCTGTTAACTGGCCTCGCCCACATATTGGGCAAACACCTTTTGCTCGTGCTAACAATCTACGGCTCATGGCTTCAATCTAGTCACTTATGTAGTACTGTAATTGCGAAACAATCTCTGCCAATGAAAACCAACATGTACACCCTCCTAGTACGCTTTGTCTTAAAGCTGCGAGCGTCTTTGATTTCAGCCAGAGTAAAAACACCAAGTACGTCAAGCACTGCCATCCCTGTAAGAGTCAAATTATTTATGCTAAGAAGCAGGCAAGCGGATCATTTTATCTTTGCTGCGATCCCTGTGACAGTTTCATTTCTATCCGTATGGTTTCATATTTACCTATAAAAGTGCTGTCAAAAGACATCAGCTACAAGCTTTTACTGTTCCCTAATGCAGAAATATGTAAATTATCCTCCGCAAAGCATCCATGACAATGGCAGCTACCACACAAAGGACTGAGATGCACAAGCCTTCCCTGCAAGCGTCATTTAGGCCTTGCAACATTCATATATTAAATACACAGTCGTAGGGGCTTGTTTAGGGTTTGTGGAGTAGACGCTTCATGACAAACTGGCTCATGCTCTGCCAAACCCGAGATCCTCCCTACCTCTGCCCCCCTGCCTCAATCGATGGTGGGGGCAACTGTTATTTGGATGGATGAATACTTTTTTGAAACATTACTTTTCTATGGCTTTATATAGGTAGATGAAAGGATGTCATGGTTCTGTGCCATAGGGAGATGTTGCAAATGCTTGATTTAAAAGACTGAGCAGATGGAATGGATCATAAATATTCACATATATATCGAGTTATTGAAGACTTTTGTCAGTAAGACTACAGGATTTCATGTCAAGTCCTCTTTGCTCAAAATAATGATAAAGGCTTCATGCACAGCAGATTTCGTATTCTGCTTTACACGAGGGACCCTCTTCGGATCTTGAGAAGGATACATTTCCCATTTCACTATATACGTGGAAAAGGAAGACAAAATAATTGAAGATAACTTTGGGTAGCAGTGTCCTTAAAGAGGAAGAATCTTACTCACTGTTGTTGCACAGTTGCATTTTCATCCATCCTTCCTTGTGGAGTCTCCTAGTGGCCATCTCTATCATTACTTCTTAACCTCTAAGGGGCCTGGTCACAAAAGTAAATATGGAGGAGTAGATTTACTCATGCGTAAATTTACTAACACACCTAGAAATAACTTTACACTTTTTTATTACAAACCAGTTCTGAGTGTAAAGATACTCTTCGGTGTAGATTTACTTCTTTCCATCCTCTGGTGGAGCCTCCTACACCAGGATTTCTAATTGTAAAGATTCATGCATAGATTTACAGAGGTAGGTGAAGACCTCTAACAACATTTATTTATTTATTTATTTTATTTAAGGTTTTTGTAGAGCGCGTAGTAACCCGTGAGCATCCCAGCGCTAGAACCTGCAGAATCAAGAGGGAGCAGCAGCGGAGGAAGAGGGGGATCATGGGAAAAGGAAAGTTTTTAAAGATTTCCTGAAATGGAGAATGTTTGGTTCGGTTCTTAGTTTGCGTGGGAGGTTGTTCCAGTGCTTTGCAGTATTTACCGAGAAGCGGCGGCCTCCAGACCTGGCTTTTTTCACTCTGTGTACCATGATGAAGTTCTCTTAGTTTGACCGGAGTGACCTGGTAGCTGCGTAAGGAGTAATGAAATTTTTGAGAATTGGGGGACCTTTGTTGTGAAGGAGTTTATGAGCCAGGCAGAGGGCCTTGAAAACCACCCTCTCTCTGACTGGAAGCCAATGAAGTTGCTTCAAGGCAGGTTTTGCTGATGATCTTGCTGGGGTGTTAGTTAGGAGCCGGGCAGCGGCGTTTTGGATTTTCTGTAGGGTATTGAATGTGGCTTCCGGGACTCCCAAGTAGATTGCGTTGCTGTAATCCAGCCTGGACAAATGAGGCCCTGGATCAGCAGTTTCCGGGAGATAGGGGGTAACAAGGGGAGCACCTTCCTACAAGCTCTAAGGAGTCCAAAGCATATTCCCGCTGTTTTCTTTGCCTGGACTCTGAAGGTCAGATCTTTCTCGAGCCATACACCCAGGCTTTTAACTTCGTTTTTGGGAGAAGGGGGGTCGCCTAGGCAGGCGGGCCAGATGTTGGGTGGCAGGGAGGCTCCTTTTTGTCCAAGCAGCAAGATTTCGGTCATGGCGTTGATCTTCTTATGGCAATAAATAGGTACATTTAAAAAAGATTATTATTTTTTAGAAAAAAATATTTTAAATAAAATCATCTAACTTGTTAATGTAAAATAATTTTAAATATATCTAGAAATAATAAATGCTGCAGCACATTACCTTTAAAATGTATTAAATAATTAAAATATATTTATTTAATTAGGAAATAATATTGCTTAAAGAATAATTATATAACAAAACTAACAAAATGTTTCTTTTTATTTAAAATGTATAAAAAAATATTAAATGGTTAGTGTAGAGTTAATTTTCTTTTTCATTTTTTAAATAAAAATATAATTGTTTAATTTATCTGTACATTTAAAATAAATGCAGTATTGCATTTTATAATACAATAGTTAAATATTACTTTTATGTAACATTAAAAAAGATAGACTATTTTAAACATGAAATTAATTATCTTTAATTTACATTATTTCCTATTGGGCGTTATTTCCTGTCTCTTGTTCCATTATTTTCTATTGAGGTGTGTTGCAGTACATGTGAGTGACCTCATGTGGTGCAGGACTTACTCCATCGATGGGTTAGAGCACATTTACTACTGCTGTGGGACCTTTTTGGCTGTAGTAGCTTTGAAAGAGTGGTTTGTGATGGGCTTACTGATTTGTGGGTGGATGTCTTATTTGGATGCCCCTCTCTAAACCCCACCTTAACCACTTTAAAGCCCTCCTATTGCAGTGTAAGGAATCCCAATTTGCCAGCCATTCCCCTGTCTACTAAAATGTAGATCTATATGTGCAGAGATCTCTGCATGTTTGGCGGTGACCTCCGCACAGAAAAGATAGTAATGGTAGAGACAGAGGTCTCTGCACATAGGTTAGTGAATAGGATTTTGTAGTACTTGAGTAGTGCTACTGTATTTATAAAGCACAATATCTTTCAATGCTCTCTTCCAGTTTCAGGCTTGGTTTTGGTGTATATTAATGTACTGGCAGTGTGCCTCTGTGCTTTTTATACATGAGTCTCTGTAAAATGTCTGCATTCTAGCATCAGTATCAGTGTTTATGTGCTCCTTTATGATTGAATGTCATTCATGTTTCATTGTCTCTGGGCACATCTTCCTATGTGTTGCATTCTGTCAATGTCTTCTTGACCCATTGTCTATGTCTTCCTGTTCAATAGTCGGTAACTTGCTGTTCATGTGCTACTCTCTCCCTGGCTACGGCAATGTCATCCTATAGCAATAGATAGTGAGACTTCAGCAATCTTAAGAAAACTTCAAATCTTTACAATAAAATCATTTTCTATGAACAACATATCTCAAAGGTCTCCAGTTGTGACACAGAGTAACAAATATGTCACAAATGCTATGAAGCAGTTGACCTCTCTCTTTATTTCTCAGTGGCTATGTGTGTTTGACCCCAGACTTCAGAAATCTTGGTCACAGCCACAAAACAGACCACCAAAGGCTGAATGTGATGCAATCGGGCCAGTCTCAATCAAATTTATAAGGCTGCTGTAAATACACAGCATGCTGTCAAAAAAAAGAATTGTGTTCTAACCATTTTACTCCTTCACACCACCCACGTTCCTCTGGACCACCTTACCTTAGCCTTCTACATCACCCCACACACTAATTGCTCTACCATCCTTACCAACTCACTTATCAATTTACCTTTGCATTTATTTTCTCCCCAGTCTCTAACTTCTAAGATCCCTTTCCCCATCTTCATAACCATGACTGTGTGTCACAGCACTTACAGTTACAACCCTCTGTTCACCTGCCCCCATATCAAGAAACAAACACAACATCTGTGCCACCACCAACATTAAAAACAACTACCCCCTAGCTCTTCAGTCACTTTGCACTCCACTCCAAATTCAGCACCCTAAGAGAGATGCGGTTTAATATTGATTATGCACTGTATAATGCCTTACTCATACATGATCCAATCATCCTTATGAATCCTAATGGAGAACACCAGACTCAGTGTACACTGCCCCCTCACACTGTGTCACTTCGTATTCACCTACTGTAGAATAAAACACTGCCAGAACCGTATAACCATTAGGATGCCTCAGTGAGTTGGACACTCACAAATGAAACATGTGGTGACCAGCAAGTCATAAGATTGGGTACCCATAACTAATGGTGCAAAATGTTATTTCACAAAACTTGGGCTTGTTGAAATATCAAGAAAAAGATTGTAGTATACCCCAAGGGAATATTTATTGGACCCGTAAAGGCAGATAAGATAGTGACAAAACTTGACGTAAAATTACAGAGTGAGGCATGGGGCGACTTACACACAACATGACAACGTGAGGCGCTGGGCAACTTACACACAACATGACAAGGTGAGGTGCAGGGCGACTTACACACAACATGACAAGGTGAGGCACAGGGTAGCTTACACACAACATGACAAGGTGAGGCACGGGGCGGCATACACACTTTACACAGCAAGGTGAAGCGCCGGGTGACTTACACACAACATTATACTGAACGAGGTGGTGGGACTGACGCCCCGAAACAGACCTGAAAAGAAATGACGTGTCCAACTACGAAAATGGAGAAAAAACTCCCCACAACCCAAACAGCGAGAGGGTTAACAGCAAAGATGTGGAGACAAACAATGTGGAAATGGGAGCTAAAACCCATACCAAACGTTGCAAGGGAATACACCCTTAATCAGTGACAATAACGTGAAAAAAAAACATGGGACTAAGACCCACTCCCATCCCTTAGGCAGGGATACGACATCTGAAAAGAGAACATGCATAAGCCCTCAAAGTAGTACAGTGCTGAGTGTATGTAGACACAACAAAAACATCAGCAAAGCAATGTGCATATAACAGGTCATACAAAACACGCACTTCATTTTTCCTTTGAATGACTACAAATAACTGATAAAAACACAACAATTTGCACTGTAAAGTTAATATCGCTAGAATGTCACTGGTGTGCCTGTCACCGCAATGATGAGGGACAGCCGTACCTAGAAACCCAAGAACACTTTGACGGAAAAGAGTGGCACTTGCAAAAAAGAAGAACAAAACTGCAGAGAAAATGCCCACTGAAGACTGAAGGTCAATAGGTCTTGTTATGAAATCGGAACATTCCATACTATCTGCCAGCAAAGTTCAGAGTCCATGAACAAAAGAGAACACAAATTCCCCACCGAATGCTGTAGCTGTGGTCTTTTGAGAGTACTGTGCGTTGTATTCGAAGCCATGAGCAAAAAAAACAACCAAA
Organism: Lissotriton helveticus; assembly: GCF_964261635.1. NCBI lineage: Eukaryota > Metazoa > Chordata > Amphibia > Caudata > Salamandridae > Lissotriton > Lissotriton helveticus. Next base: position 1,324,524,800 of record NC_136061.1, on the reverse strand, counting down.
ATGGTACTCAAACTCACCACCATGTGCTGAAGATGTTATCTGTTGCGTTTACCGTGCCTTGCAGTAGAAGCCATAAAGGGAAAAGAAGAGATCAAGGCGTTGCGAAATTTGCTGTCCTCCAGAACTCGAATAAACTTTACTGACAAAGGCAGAGCGTGGATGGCAACGCAATTCCCTGGGACAATCTGAAGCTGCAAAGAGTGGCTGGAACCTCCAACCAAAAGATGGCGGCATGCACAGGAGACGCATGCCGAGTGGCTCCCAGCACGCTCGTGCTGCAAGGCATGCAAAGGCAGCATAGAAGACCGGCAAGAATCGCAGATGTAATGAATAGGCTTTACATCTGCTCCGTGCGACACCATGGACCAGGTAAGGTGCGCGGGCCATATTTGAAATTTTAAACAGCAGCGTAACTGTTTCTCGAGAGCCCACATTGTAGGAAAAACAGAATACACATGAATTAGATTGAAAACTGAATTTTTCTCACCCAGTTGGCTCCAAAGCAGCAGGCAGAAATACCAGGCAATTTGAAGACACAAACAGCTTACTGACGTTTTTTTTTTAAATCCATAGATCACTAGCTTCTTGAGGCACTGTAGCCATTTGCTATGGCACAGTATACGTTGAAGGACCACTAGCTGAAAATAAACTGGCGGAAGTAGAGTACACAGCAGTGGTGCGCTAACCAGAGACACGCTGAATAGCCAACATCCATAAAGTCCCAGAGAAAGAAAAGTCAAGGGCTTGTACACAGTCTCAGATGACAAACTTGTAGAAATAAAGCCTTTCGCCAAACAGAATCGCCTCAGAACGCACTTGAGGCAGAAAATCAGGCAGCTGTAATAACCTTGCTTCAGAGGCACTGTTGACATTTGTTGTATCACTGTAGACATTTTTTGAGGCATAGGATCTTTTGCAAGATGTAGGCAGCCTTGATAACTTATTTATAGATGTTGTAGATGCAGAGATCAAGGCACAGCATGCCTGGGCTGGGGCTGTCCTGTGTAGTGGAAACTGGTGGGGCATCGAGGCGCGCTTGTCCATGTTCCTTTATCTTAAGTATCTTGTTTCTTGTTCCACGTTCCTTACTTCTTAGGCCCAGCAGCTTTAGCTTAACCACATCAATGCTACAGCAATTCATCTTTGGTGCTGATCTTCTTTGAATCCCATTGTTCCTGACGAGCTCAGCTCGTCATGAGCACACAAGCAGTGTACTGCATGACGAGCTGAGCTCGTCATGAGCATGGAAGGGGTTAACTCCTTGTAGTTGGCAAGTTGAACGAGGATAAATTCCATCAAGATCATTGCCAAAATGTAGTGGGCTGGCCCCACATGTTCAGGAGACATAGAAGACGTAGCCGAGTTGAGTTTGATGTGATTTATTAAGTCCATAAGTAGAAGTTACAGCAAGCCCCACCATGAGCAGCCTGCTAGCTGCTCAGCCCCTCTCTCAACTGACAACACTGACACCAGGCACCCAAATAGTACATTCATGTCAATCACACTAACATTATACACAACACACTCACACTGGCTGAGCAGGTAGTTGGAAGGTGAAAGGGAACATGAAGACATAACCTGAGGATATTACAGGGAGGTCTGTGGTCGGCATTCTAAACTAAGAGTAATAAGTAAGTAAGTAAGTTTATTTGCCTAGTTATTAAAAACCATTGCAATTCATCCATTAAAAAATTGACATGTATGTACTGTGCATTTTCACCATATCAATAATATAACGTATAAAACAATTTACAATTTTTAAAATCATGAAATTAAATACAATTTACCAAACATTATTAAGTAAAATTCATCTTGGTTTCATTGTTCTCTGAGAGCTTAAAACATATTCATTTCTGCTGCTCCTTAGAGTTGATATTATTAGGCAACACTTCAGTCATCGTTCAGCTTAATTGAATAACTACGAACTTAGTTGAAGGTTAAGTTCCTCCATCTTTTTCTCCACCACCTTCATAAACTTTACCAAGCTGCAGTTCAGCTGCAGATTGTCTGGTGTGAAACAGGCAAAAACTGCATGTCTGCGAGCACGTATTCCTCGTTGGTTAAACTGGAATTTCAGCAAGCGTTCTCTTTCCTCCAGCAGTTTGTCGCAGGAGCACAACAGATGTGTCATACCCTCAATTGCCTAGCCACATAAATGACAGAGGGAGTCCTCTTTATCCCTCAGCCAGTGTGGAAGATGGCATATACAGGGTAACAGGCCCAATCTGAACTTTAGAAATTTCAGTTTTGTAATTCTTGAATACCCCTGGTCGAGGTAACTCTGTTGGCCTTGTTTGGAATAAGAGTTTAGGATAATCCATCTGTGTGACCTCTTGGCAACAGTCACCTTGTCCTCTATCCATGAGAGATATTTTGTTGTTTTCTTCACTAATCTTTTGACCGTGGTATGATTAGTAGGGATTGTTCCACAGCTCCTGTATGCCTAAGGTCGCCAAGCTTTTTTCCAAGTATTTGGCCGCTGGCGAGGCCAGATTTCTCTGTAGTTCTGCCCATAAGAAGCTGTTTAAAGTTCCCTTTTTGGCCTGCCTGATTTTGTCCCACATGGTTATGTAGGCCCCTTGTCTTGCCAGAGACTGCTTTTGGCCACCAAACTCTAACCTAAATTGTGCCGGGGAGGTATATTTTGGCAGACCGAAGATAATCCTCTATGCTTCTGTTACAGTTTTGTCCAGAGTCACTGCGTCTCTTCCTCGTTGTGCTTCGCTGCAATAGGTAATTGTAGGCAAGAGTTTAGCCCGTATAACTTGCGTCAGGGGAAGGAGAGATGGACTGGTGAGTCTGCCATTTAGTTTTTTTAAGGAGATTGCTGTTGTAATACCTTTTCCTCTGATGCTTTCTTTTTGGATGGTGAACTGTCCGCTGCTGTCAATTTTGACCCCTAAGTACTTGTATACTGACGTATCTTGTATGCTAATGTTGTTCCAAAACCAGCTATGAGGGTTTTTTCCTTTCTTATTAATTGACATTGTTTTGGACTGCTCCAAATTTATCGTCAGTTGATTCTCATCAGATTACCTTTTTGTTGCATCCACAAGGTTTTGCATCCCTCTTTTAGTATGACTAATTAGGACCAGGTCATCTGCATATAATAGCGTTGGAAGTATTAGACTTCCTAATTTAGGTGCATGAGAATTGCAGTTGTTAAGAACCGGGATAAGATCTCCTAAAAACAGGTTAAAGAGAGTTGGAGCCAGGACGCATCCTTGTTTGAGACCTTTATTTGTTGGGATGCGTCTTGATAAATGGGAACCGTCACCCAACTTCACCTGTACCCATGTTTCACTGTGCAACTTGATCAGCAGGTCTAGTAATGGATTTGGTATTCCCCACCTTTTCAATTTTGACCATAGAAGACTCCGGTTGACATGGTCGAAAGCCGCCTTGTAATCTATAATGCACAAGTGGATTGGCATTTTAGTCATTTTTGCTTTATCAATTAGCAGACTCATAGTCAAGATGTTCGTTGTGGTCCCTACTGATTTAGAAAAACCGGTCTGATTTACAGGGATTAGAGAGTTTTCTGTAGCCCAAGCCTGTAATTCCTCCAAAAGAATCCCAGCAAAATACTTTGCCTCATTATCCATAATGGTAATCAATCTATAATTGCAGGGTAGAGATTTATCCCCTGACTTGAAAATTGGGGAAATAATTGAGCCCTTCCAGGAGACAGGTAGTATACTGAGATATATGATTTCCAAAAACAGTGGCTCAAGAGCTTCGGCCCAATCCTTTTCCTTCAGTTTGTAGAGGATAGGAGGGATTCCATTCGGACCTGGAGCCCCCTCTCTTCTGACTTTTTTGATGTAGCGCCTCATAGTCTTTTGTAGATTTGTCACTCCTATAGTTGTAGTTTGGGCTGTTTGATTGTTTTGAGTGACGCCCAGTGGTTTTAAATTCTTTTCATCATTTTCTGTCGCTAAACCATAGGTTGTATGTTGTGTGAAATGATCTTTAAGATGGTTAACCCATGTTTCTTCAGAGATGTGAGAGGAGACTCCATCGTGCCTAGGGTTTAAAAATGAGTTGATAGTTTTCCAAGATTTCGCACCGTCATTCTGCTTGGTGTCTGCATGTAATTTGGCCCACAAACTGTCCTCCATTGCCCTGTTTGCTTCCCATTTTTTTTTTTTTTTAAGGATGCCTTTAGTTATCGCAGTTGGTTGTGCTTCGCCGTTTCTTTTGGGAAATACCTAAGTTGGCGCATTGTTTGAGAGATACATTTTTTTATGAATTTTATCTTTTCTTTATGACTTTTTGAAAAATAAATCATGTTACCGTCCTTCTGTGCATATTGGAGCTTTGGAGTTGTAGTGTAATTTGCCATGGTTGTTGTGAAATTCTCCCATTTATCAATCTCGCTCTCTCCAATTCTCCCATCAAAATGCAGCTTTGTCATTTTTGTAGGTCTCCGTCTTTTACTACCGAATACTTAATCCTTTTGTAGTTAATGGTGTAAATTAGATCTTTCGATACCAGCGATTGCTCAAATTTAGGTTTACCGATGTTAAGTATAATTTCCTGAGGACAATGGTCGCTGTCAGCTTTATCCCCTATGTGAAATGAAACAATGTGGGGGAATAAGGATAGTGACATAAAAGTGTAGTCCAATATTTTACTGAATCTTGTTGTATAATATGTACTTGCTGGTGGGGTGTCTTCAGTAAATCTCCCATTTAATGCTCTGATGTTATAGCACTCAAGATTCTCTAGCACCTCCTCTCCTAATTTGGAGTGTTTGGATGATAGTGGAGGCTCTTGTTGCGGTATTTTCCAGGCTGTGTTTTGATAGTGATTCTCATCAATTGTTGTGATTCCCATCAAATTGAGATTGAAGTCCCCGGTAATCATGAGGTCCGTTGTCGGTGTATCGTTAGTGATTTCCTCCAGGCATTTATATACTTCTTTAACTACCTTTCCTTTCCTTTTTGGGTGTATGTAGACATTGCTCAATATAAGATTTATGGCCTTCTTGCCCGGTTTCAAGGTGGATACATTTATTATCTTTAAGTTGGGCGTGGTTGGTCCTGATTCCCTGATCTCATAGGCACTTGCAGCTGAGACATATATTACTAAGCCCCCTTGGAGATGGCCATATTTTGCTGTTCTTACCGCACTGGTGAAGAAGCGAGGAAATCCATGCAGGTGAGGGGGTTCTAGTTGCCATGTTTCTTGCAGGAACACAATATCGAAAGATCTTAGATAGTTGACAAATTCTATATGAGATATTTTGGAGGCAAGACCGTTGATGTTCCATGAACATATTCTGAAGTGGTTTTGCCTACTTATGTTAGGGAGGTTTTTTGTTGGTCAATTTGACTGGTTATTAATTGTTCTCGCAATCCATCTTAAATCTTGTGTTACGTAATCTGAGGTGCGCCCCTTAACATTTAGATCTTCCATTCTACTTGCCCCGTCTGCCCCTATTGGCCTTCTAAGTACTGTTGGACCAGACCTATTGAAGGAGTTCTGTTTTCTGTCTGTTGCTGCTGGAATTAGTAAATCGGGATATTTTGGTTTTATATAGGGTGCAATTGTTATTCCCCAATTTGTAAAGGTAGTAGTGTCTGCCAGTATGTTTTGTGCAACTGAAGGTGCTATCCATGTTGCTTTTGTTTTTTCTACCTTCATTCCAGCTTCTGATATAAATTCAATGGAATCCAGGTCCTGAGTTGTCACGCCCGCCAATGCTGGGATGTGAGCTAATAGCCTTAAGATGTTGCCTCTATTCAAAACATTGTGCTTTCCTTTTGAGGTATACTCCGGGTTAAACCATACAATATTTGTTGCACTTTTTATGTTTTACAGGCTGCAGTAGTTTTTGTTGTCTTTGTTTAGTCCTTGTACAGATTCATGTCCTTGTGGCGATCTCAAAAAAGCATGATGTGAAGACGGTGTAACTTCTTCACTCCCATCCAGGTTGAAAGTTTTTTGCCCTCCTATAATTGACTTTGGGTTGACAGCACCCTGGTCGTAGACCACAGTTCCATTTCCTAGGCCCCTTGCCTGTGTCGTGGTATCAACTCTCTGATTAGCTCTTAGATCAACAGATTTAAATGTTTGTCGGCTAGATACCGGTCCTTTATCATCTGATACTTTTAATTCCCCCTTTATTGTTTTTGATTGTATGTATTGGATGCTTTCTCTCCTGTGCTTTATTGCATTTGTTTCAGGAGTTTCTATTGTAATGACGTTGTTCAAACCATTGTTATTATTCTGTTTTACTAGCTGGTTTTGAGTTAAATCTTTGATGTTTTTTTCTTTAGTTGGTTGCTGAGACGGTCTACTAGTCTCTCTTTGATGCAGGACATCTACTATTTCAGTTGTATTTGTGTCCTTTTGGGATCTCCGTCTTCATTTGTATTAGTGTCATCCAGGGATTTGGGTTCACATCCGACCAATTGTGATGTGGCCCCGAAGAGGCCCATGAATCCTTCTTGAGCAAGATTTATTTTTTGATTTCTACCCTTGCGTTTTTTAGCACGCCTTTGTTTTGCATTCAGTTGTTTCAGTTGTTTCTCGGTCGTGTCTTCTGTTGAAGCTGCAGGCAATTGATTGTCTACTGTTATTATATCCTTAGCTTCTACTTTTCAGTTCTTGAGGATCTGTGTGTCATTTGCCCCCGTGTCCTTTTTCTCCCCGATAATTAACATTCCTGTGCTTTTTGTTGTATCAGTTGGATTCGCATTACAGCTCTCAAGGGATTGCTTATCCACATCAGTATCTATTTGTTTGTCGCACAGGTGGCTGTCTATTCTTCGCAGGATTTTTTTTATTTGTGTACATAGGTCACTCAGAATTAGCGGTAGTGTAGCCAATTTGTCAATAATAGGGCCGCATCGGCATCCCGTACTCTTATTGAGAGCTTGATCCTGCTTGTTTTGTAGAAATGTATTTAAGGTGCCCAGCTTCCCATCAATAGCGACCACAAAGACAGCCAGGGTGTCTAAAAGGCTCAGCTGAACATCCATTTTATCTGACTGGTAGTGGAGAGCTTCTACCAATAGTTGCATCATTTTTAACAAGCTGGGCCATGCTGTTCCCTGGCTAGCATTTTTTGGTGTATCCTCCACCCCAACTGGAGTTCTTTTCTCTTTCCGCTCTTCAGTTGTGTTACCTCCCACCGGTAAAACCTGTATATCTTCAGTTATATTTCTTGGGATTTTGATGTTAGGCCCACTCCTGCTTGTTTCATGGCTGTAAGCGGCCATATGGCCTTTCCATTCTTCTGTTCCCAGGAATGAGGAGATCTCTATGTCCTCCATGTCTTCGACTGAGTTTTTTGCTCTGATCGGCTCTTTGATTTCCTCTCTCCCCCTATTTAGATCTAATTGATAATTTGATGTTTCTTTATTTGACGTTGGGGTCGGCAGTACCAGTTTTGAACCCGCGTCTACCTGCACCTCACCCTTCGTTATTTGGCTGGGGTCAGTGCTCAAAAGAGTAATAAAATAAAAAAGCTTCTCAAGAAACATTGGAATCTGGTAAGGAATTACCTGGGTTGTCTAAGCAAAGCTTTGTTTGAGTTTAAAAGAGGTCCAATTTAAGGGATTGTGTGGTAAGGTCCCTACTATCTATATATACTGAAAACACAGGACATTATTCGCTCATAATGGAATCTGTTGGCAGTAGTCGGTGACTTTAAATGTGTAAACTGTATTGCTGTGGCTAATCCATTGAGACTAAATCAATTGAACTTGGGGACATAGATTTTGTTATTACTCTATTATGAGTATACTCTTATGATTCTGAAGAATGGGGTAGAATGTCTGTATAGCTAACAACAGGTCATCTAGATCCAAATGGTTCACACTTAGGTCCTGATTTCAAGTTTGGCGGTCCTGGAGCGGGAAGACACACCAGCACCTCGCTCCAGTACCACCAAACTCGACCACTGCCTGCCAGCCAGATTACGAGTAATCTCATGGTTAGACAAGCGGTCTTTTTGGCGTTTCCACAGTGCTGCCTATTAAAAAGGCACTACAATGGGTGCCAAAGCCAGTTCCTACACCGCACGGACTATAACCGCCACAGTTTTCATGGCTGCCTCACCGCCATGAAAGCTGTAGAGGTGAGGAAACTCCTAATATGCTTGGTGGAGCCCCAGTGGCATAGCCAGCATCAGATTGCCGTGCCACTGGTGCAGGCTCTATGATGCTTGATGGTTGCAGTAGTCCTGTGGTGGTCCCACTGCCATTTTCATAACACATTGGGTGGACCGCCATTCTGGCCAACCCGGGACCGTCACCACATGTTTGACGGTCCGATGGCCCGCCAAACTTGTAATTAGGCCCTTTTTCATTGCACTTAAACAGAAATACTCAAGAATAGTCGGCACCATACTCAACACCATACTTGTCCATAAGAATGCAATCTGCTGTGGCTTTATTGATGGCCTGATTCATTGCTTACACAAGTTCCAAAAACACCAAAGCCAGACTAAAGAAAATACATTATATATGCTACCCCATTGGCTGACAGTTAAAGCACAAGCCTTAGTGCCTGATTTAGAGTTTGGATAGATGGATACTACGTCGCTAATGTGACAAATATTCTGTCCACCTTATTACAAGTGCCATATGATATGATGCATGTCTAGTAATGTGGACAGGATATTCGTCACGTTTGTGACAGAGCAACCCATCTGACAAACTCTAAATCAATCCCTAAATCAAGACTGTAGTCTAAGTTAAGTCATGATCCTGTCCTCTGCCTTATTAATTCTACCCACAACTATTTTTGAAGAAAAATCCACCACAATACTCTTTGACTGCTACTCTTGGTGCAAAACAGGCCTGCTCCTGAGACTGACTTTTTTGAGGAGCAAGCACCCTTGCTCGAGGACAATCTTTCTGTCCACATAAGAACACCAGTCAGTGCTTGATTTGCAAAAGAATGAGTGCCCATGCCCAAAGCTCTGCTCAGGACCCAGTGGCAGGGGAAATTAAATGGTGGTGCCCAATGCCAAGACTCTGTAGTCTTTAATCTGCCTCATGGCTCATTAATCTACTACCAGGAACTCTTAGTCCCTTTGTCTCGCTCCTGCAGGTTCCTAATTTCTACTTTTATTGCATTTTTCTGTCTTTCTCTTCCTCCGTCTTTCTATTTTTGGTGTTTTTCCCTCTCTTTCTCGCTGTCCTTGCCTGATGAGGAATAATAAGCCTGGGGCCCTAAAAATGAGTGCTGGCTGCCCCTACTGGCAACCACCAGCTCAAATGAAGCACTTCTAGTGATGCATTAAAATATTCCCTGAAAACATTCATATTCTTTCAGCTTCATCAACCATGACAACCAGTGGGCATCCCCTCCTGGAACCAAGCCTACAAACTGTGTCCACAAATCTCCCCACGAAAAGTCGGTGCATCTACCTCCTGCACTACATACACCTACAGATGATCCAATTTATAGAGTCTGCAACAAAAAGAATGTAAAACTAAATAAATGCCCAATGCAGTTAGCCTCAGTTTGCACAGAAACATTTCGAGAAATTATAACTCCTTTCTTTGCAAGGATTATATTTCTAGGCCGAGAGCTGGTTCAGCAGAGACACATATAGAACATACGTTCTTATGTTTCTATTCACAGTGAAGTACAGAAGAAAGGAATTGTAATTCTACTCTGATATTTAATAATTTGCCATTGCATAGGTGCATAAAAATATATGACCCGGCTGTGCAATTCCTGCAACTGACTTTAAAATTACTGTTATCTTTAAGATCAAAATCTCAATAATGTACTGAAAGTGTCTTTAAAAGTCATGCTTAAAAGGCAATGTTTCCCTTTACCTGCTTCTACTTTATAGGTGAACCCGCACTCACATAAAGAGATGTCCTGAAGATACACATTAATACATACTGTTCCACCAAATCAGATTTCCGCTTTCCCCCTTCTCTTTACTATTTGTAATAAAAACCTCTTTACACCTGCGATGATGTAAAAATTTATATTTTTGTAATTTTGTACTGCTGGCTCGTTTGAGGTGTCTCAATAGCAAAACGTTTGAAACAAACTAAACTAATCAGTCCTCAAGAAATTAAAACACAAAGAAGACTGTAAAGATCTTGATAGAGACTGTAAACCGCAGGTATTGTATCTCAGAGCTAGGGCGAGCAAAGTTGCAAATATTTCCCTCCCTGAAGTCTGAGAAGTTGTTTTAAAAACCTTTGCAAAGTTCTCGAGAGTAGCAAACATTTTGAAAGTGGAAAAATGAATGCCAAAAAAATCTGTAAAATTTAGTTTTACAAAAAAATCCATATCTCAGCAAAAAGAAACCCTTTTAGTGGGAGAATAGTCCAAAAACCAATTTTTTGTAGGAAGATTCGTCTGCACCCACATGTGACGTTTTGTTAAACTGAAAAAAACGTGAAAAGCAGTAAAGATTGTGAATTTCAACGGATTTTGGAGCCAATATTTAAATTCCAGCCATTCCTCCCAAAACTCTTGTTTTTTTCCACGTGCTGAGAGGTGTTTTGTAACATCACCTGGTCTATTTTTGGCGTAATCCATACCAATCAGCAGCAAAGTGGCTCGTATTACCATGCTCCATGTGGTACCTTCTCGTCTAGATTGCTGGGGCTGCAATGTTCAAAATGTTAGATCTGTACTGAGTAGAATGCTGACAGTGTGAATATTTGATTTTAGAGAAAGGTTGATGGAAGCTGTGCTGGAGCGGTGGATGAGGCGTAGCTCTTTGATCTTAATAAATTACCTGTTTTGAAGCCACTCTGACTACCTACTTTGTTACATTTGGTGGTGGCCTGCACGATTCCTAATGTTCTTCACCTCTACATCGCTCATCTGTAGGCTTTAAAAGATTTGACTCTACAATTATCTTTACCTCAAGGAACCAAACTTTTGGCAAGTAAACTTGCACTACGTAATTTTGTCCCTGTTTTCCTGTTTTGTGCGCCTCTTCCACTGTTAAGCAAGAAGTGACTCAAGTGCATTTGATTATATGCAATGGCAAGACAGCATTCAACTAACGTCGGTCTGTCCTTCAATCAAAAGTGAACGTGCTCAACCACGTGTCTGTCTACAGCCTCAAAGGAAACAGCGCAATCGTCTGCAGCTGTTGGTTTTTCCTGGAAGTACGGATTACCTCTGTGGCAATTAAGTGTGTTGTCTCAAGAGACCCATCATCTGGGATTTACATGTAGGTCCACACCACGCTTGGGCTAAATGCTTTTCCTCATGTGATCTTCCTCGTCATCTTCCAGTTCCCAGAGATCCGTCACCTTGGAAATGTAAAAAGCCCACTGAGCTCCATTTTGAATTGGGATCCGTAGATTGGGCTCTGTCATCAATCTATTTGAAGGAGGAAATCAACTAAACTTCATATCAGTGTGGATTGAGTCACGCCGGTGATATGTTTATTTCACTAAAAGTAAGACACAACACTATAGTAGTGAATAATACACCATTTTAGTTTGGATGAATTTCTTCATACCAAAATCTAGTGTGGATCTCAACCCTTGTGTAACAGTTTGGGGTGTTTTACTGGTTGCTCCAGACTGGCCCTCACTCCCCTGAAAAGGAGCACCCACTCAGACCTTGCTGGTCTGAGTAAGAAGCGATCTTCGAATCCAGCGTGGGTTGCCTTTGCCAAGGCCTGTTGACTCCGATCAGGAAGCCGACACCGCTGACAGCGAGAGACTTTGTAGGAAAGCTCATGATTTACTCCAAGACATCCTCGGTGCTCCAGAGACCACGTGGCAGCGGAGACAAGCTTCATGACAACCACCTAATTGCGCCCGACATTGCCTGGTTCCTTCCTGGTTCCTTCCTGGTCACTGGCTAGTGACCCAGACTCTGTCCCCTCTGCTTTCAGGTACTCTACATCTTCGATCCACCCTTGGATCACGCCGGACACTTCTCTTCTGGACCCCTGCAGCATCTTCATCTCCAGGCACCATAGATCTTCGTGACGAAACCCGACACATCTTCTCACCTGTGCACCCGCTTCCTGTGGGTGAGGTAACTCTTGAACGCCGGTGCTCCTGTAGTGGTTTACACCTCTAGTGTCTAAGTCTAAAGTTTTGTCCTTCTAGTCCAGTCGGAAGACTCTTAAAACTGTAACTCGATAACTTTTACGCACCATTGACTTTGCATTGGTGCATGCATGTGCTTTAAGCGCTGCACCCGAATCCCGCGGGCTACTCCCGTCCTAACTGTTGTTAGTCCAGTGTAGTCTCAGCGATTCCCAAGGCCCTAGGCCTTACCACTGATCGATTAGTGATATTTTACCACTTTTTTGATATATGGTTTGAGTGGCCACCGGCCTCATCCATAATTGTGCAACTTTCATATGTTATACTGTGCTTTTGTTTAAACGCTTGTGCTTCTATACTCATAAAGAGTACAGGGGATTATTCTGAGAATAAATACATATATTTTGATAATATATAACTTGTGTGGTGTCCTTTCATTTGATATTACAGGATTGCATATGGTAAAACAGCCGGCTTCACATGTCCTCTTGAGTTAAGCCTTTAGGCTGCTTAGTCTATGCTACCTCTAGGATAGCTTGTCTTTAAGGTTGACTTACAACCACCACCATAAGGGATTGTTTGGACTGATATAAGATGCCCCCAGAATTGGGGACATCATACATCAGGCCAACTTCTCACATTGGTGAGCAGCGGTGTGGATTTGAGCTTGCTGTTGTTTTACCATTGCAATCTTTTATCAAATTGAAAGATCACATTAAGTACCATAGGTACATATAAACAAAGCGTAGCATATTTAAGTTCTACTGAACTTAGTAGTTGTAGGTAGAAGGGCTTAGCACACCCTGACTACAACTCACTAGCAAGGTACAGTAGGAAAACACTTATTGTAGGTAAGTGCATCACTAACACCTCACTAGAGTCATGTCTGGCACAGGTGAAGCTCCAAGCTCTCTACCTGTGGTGGTTGACCCTCCACAGGCAACCTCCAGCTATGACAAATTCAGCCACAGAGACTTGAGTGCCTTGTGCACTGCAAGGAAGCTGAAAAAGGGTCACAACCCTACCATTCCTGTCCTGATAGCCATCCTGGAGAAGGATGATCTTGAGAAAGGCAGAATAGTTCCCTCAGGGTCAGGAGAAGGAGTGATCCCCCAGATACTGAGAACACCACCCCAGAAGAGGAGGAGGAGGACACAGAGTCAGGTGATGATGTAGAAAATCATCAAGGGGATACCCAGGTACCAATTGGAAGGCTTAGCCAAGCCAACTTGGTCCGACATGGGAATGGAGAAGGGCAACACTTCTCCAGACCCAATAGCAGAATTCTCCCAGGCAATAGAAGAGAGAGAACTCCTTCTGGGATTCTCACATTTCTAGTGCCTCAAGAGAATCTCAGAGGGGAATGACTTCCCCCAGAGGAAAGAGCATAAGGCCAGGATGAGAGCTGTTAGACTTCAAATAGAGAGGGAGGAAGTAGCCTTGGCCCAAGCTAAGCTTGCATTTGCAAGAGAACAAAGAGTATGTGGGGAGACACCCACTGGTGGCAGCATTATCTCTAAGGATAAAGACAGGTCCTATGACCATAGAAACCTGAGTAAGATTGTGCCCCCCTACAGAGATGGGGATGATATCCACAAATGGATAACTGCTCTAGAGAGGGCCTGCATGGTACAGCAGGTCCCCAAGATCAGTGGGCAGCACTCTTGTGGCTCTCCTTTTCTGAGAAAGGGAGAGATAAGCTCCTCACAGTTAGATCTAAGGATGCTAAAAACTATACAGTCCTGAAGAGTGCTCTCATTGATGGGTTTGGCTTAACCACTGAGCAATACAGGTTGTTGTTCAGAGATACCCCAAAAGTTCAGCCTCAGGACTGGACTGATTTTGTAGATTGTGCTACCAAGGCTCTGGAAGGTTGGCTACATGGCAGCAAAGTAAATGACTATACAGGATTGTATAATTTGATTATGATTACGCAGCACAAATGGCATTCTGGCTGTGAATGATCTTCTGCTCGCTAGCGCTGTGGGGGCTTGTGAATTAAGGGAGAAACTTCGGGCGTTTGTACTGTGATTGTTCTCCCCGCGGAGATTTGTACTTTGTTTCCTTGATGTTTTAACTGTGGCTATTTTTAACTAATCACTCTTTGTTAATATCATTGCACAGCGGTGACTACAACCGCTCACTGTCTTACCTCTCTCTGGGCTCCCTCTGCTGTGTCCCCGGTCCGCCACGGCTTGTGCTGGTTGAGCGGAGGGACAGGAAGCAGCAGAGCACCAGAAAAACGTCAGCATAGTGGCCCCGCCCCTCCTGTCTACTTATTTCCACCTCCAGCGCGAACGCGCGCAGCGGCGCGCCGAAGGCGTGCCAAAGGCAAGCCCGTCTGTGCCCGTCTGCGCCAGGACGCCGCCTGGACCCCTGGCCGAAACCACGGCCGATAACGGTGAGGGATTACTATAGCTGTAGGTATGCTTCGCTATTCGAGGCAAGAACTCCTATCTCTCAATCCAAAGAGTGCGACTACCATTTATTATCCTCAAACCTTGCCTTGCACTCTTACGAATAACCTCGATAATACTGCCGCTTCTTCAGCGTCTGTGCCCACCCTTGCGACCTCCATATGTGTTACAAACTCAGAAAAAATAATCAGATCCACCACCAGCGTAGGCTCTAAATCTCTCTCTGCCCTTTACATAAATACTAGATCCATCCCCAAGCATGCCTTGGAGCTATGGAGTCTACTTGACAATGAACGACCGGATATATGTTTCCTTACAGAAACATGGCTTCACAGTCAAGCATCGCCTGATGTTGCCATTGCATTGCCTCAGGAATACCATGTTATCAGACAAGACAGAGAGGGGAGAAGAGGAGGCGGAGTTGCAGTGGTAGCTAAAGCCCCGATTGGTATTTCCCTGTTGGAATCCTTTTCTAACTCCTTGTTTGAAATTCTAATAGTCATTATTTCACATTTGAAAACGAGGATGGGAAGAGTTGCTCTGGTCTATAGGCGCCCAGGCAAAAAATCGAAATTTATCAATGCTCTCTTGGACACTATCGTCTCACATGTGTTAGCCACGGATCACTTCATTTTAATAGGAGATTTTAATTATCACATGGAACTTATTCTTGACACTGATTCGTGTCATCTAAGGACCACCATGGAAACCTTGTCATTAACACAAAGGGTTCTAGGACCTACTCACCAGGCGGGGCACACTCTTGATTTAATTTTTACCAATATGCCCAGCATCACTTATGAACCCCCTCTGCCTATGACCTGGACGGACCACTTTTTAGTGAAATTCAGCTTCTCTGGTCCTAATAAGCCTAGGACCTCTAAGTGTTCAGACACAATGCTCATACGGCCCTGGCATAAATTGACACTGGAGGCTTTTGAGACCCACTTTGGCCCTTTTAGTGACACACTTAACAACATTGACCTTATGGCCAACCAGCTGGAAGAACTCGTTAAGACTGCACTGGACAAGGTCATTCCTGAAACTAGAGTCAAA
Source organism: Lissotriton helveticus (assembly GCF_964261635.1). NCBI lineage: Eukaryota > Metazoa > Chordata > Amphibia > Caudata > Salamandridae > Lissotriton > Lissotriton helveticus. The sequence goes on along the minus strand of NC_136061.1, from coordinate 1,324,509,322 downwards.
GTAAAATCTATTGCCTCCCCATGGTTCACGGAGGAACTGAAAATAAAGAAAACTGCTAGTAGAGCAGCAGAAAGGTTGTGGAGAAAAACAAGAACAATCTAAGATCGTAAAAATTATAAACAGATCCATTCAATCTACTTGGGAAAAATAAAGGAAGCTAAATCCAGCTATCTTACCCAAAGAATAAATAAAGCTTCCCACTCCTCCAAAGAACTATTTCAAATATTAAATGAGTTCACTGCACCACAGGTGGAACAATCATCTTTTATCCCCACCTTGGAGTGGGTCAACGCATTGGCTGCCCACTTTTATAACAAAATCAAGTCTATCTGCTCTACGTTTACAACCCCGGGACCCAACGGCACCTTATTTGGGGAGGTTTCCTCCTGTAACTCCCTGACTCCTCACCCTACTGAGTGTTCTTTGCTTATGGAATTTGAGTCCACCACGGCTGCAGAAGTGTTAGTTGCTCTGGGGAAAGTGAAATCGGGTTCTCCCACAGACTCGTTAACCCCTCGCAAGTGAAATGAAATATTCCCACTCCTGGCCTGCTCTCTCTCTACACCTCTTTTGAGCTTGCTTCTATGCCTAGCAGCTGGAAGGTGGCCCAGGTAAAACCTATCCTTAAAAAGCCCTCCAGGTACCCCACCATCGCCTCCAATTATAGGCCAATATCGTTATTGCCCTACTTTGGAAAGGTACAGGAACACCTAGTTAACAGACGTATCTCCAGTTTTGTGGAAACACACTCACTTTTAGACCCCTCGCAATCAGGCTTCCGTGCTGCCCATGGCACAGAAACGGCAGTAATGGAAGTGGTTAATAACATTCGTCTCATCCTGGACAGAGGAGATTCCGCATTTTTGATCTTATTAGATCTTTCAGCAGCCTTTGACACCATCTCCCACAGCATTCTTCATCAACGGCTGTGGGAGATTGGTGTCAGAGGCAAGGCTCTAGCCTGGTTCAAGAGTTACCTCGCTGACCGGCATACATATACCAAGGTAAACTCTATGGAATCCAGTAGGACTCCTCTTTCTGTCGGGGTACCTCAAGGGTCTATTCTGAACCCCATGTTATTTAACATTTATCTCACTCCTTTGGCCAGAATTATAAAATCTTATGGTTTCTCCATAGTGTCCTACGCGGACGATACGCAGGTTCTTATCACCTGTAGTCTAGATGTTCTTGACACCCGCACCAGATTCAAGAGTTGTATGACTCAGATTAGCGAATGGATGAATGCAAATAAACTCCAGCTTAATTTCAGCAAAACTGAAATTATGCTATTTGGCAAGACAAAGACACAATGGTCACATGATTGATGGCCTTCAGAATTAGGACCTTGTCCTGAGCCCAAAGAAGCGGTTTGCGACCTGGGAATAATGCTTGAATGTGCCCTTTCTATGAAGGCTCAGGTTACCCAAGTATCTGGCATTTGCTATGGTATACTACGAAAATTGCGGAAGATTTTCAGATGGCTACCCATTGAGTCCAGAAAACCTTTGGTCCAAGGACTGGTTGTTAGCCGTCTGGATTACGGCAATGCAATGTATACCTCCATCAATGAAGGCCTGTTGACTAAGCTACAAACCCTCCAAAACCCCGCCGCACGCTTGGTGCTAGGTTTGCCCCCCAGGTCCCCCTCTTTGCCCTGTCTTAGACAATTGCACTGGCTCCCAGTGCGACAAAGAAGCCAGTTTAAGATCCTTAGTCTCACACACAAACTTTTACATGGGACTGGACCGTCTTATCTTGCTGAGAAAGTGGCCAGGTACAAACCCTCCAGAACCTTAAGGTCTAGCACAAAAGCCCTTCTGGTACAGCCTAGGGCTAGAACATCGAGAATGGGATGTAGAGCTTTTTCCTATTTAGCCCCCCCCCCTCTATGGAACAAGCTACCTGCACATCAGCTGTCTCTTTCCAATCTTCAGGCTTTTCGTAAGGGCTAAAAAACCTGGCTCTTTCCCAATTAATTTTTTCTCCATTCCCCCCTTACACTTGGTTGTCGTTTGTTGCTAAGCGCCTTGAGACTTTTGTGAAATGTGCGCTATACAAGAAATTATGACTATGACTACGACTATGAGGGAGCAGATCCTAAGTAATTGTCAGAACCAGCTTTTGCACCAGCACCTGGTGGACTCAGACCTGACCTCTCCACAAGAATTGGGTAAGAGGGCAGACATATGGGTCAGAACCAGCATTAGGCCTAAGAATCAGGGCAATGACCAAAAGAAGGATACTTCCAAGACTCAAGAGAAGGGTGGGGATGAATCTAAAGAAAAATCTTCCACAAGGCCTCAAAACTCCAAGGATGGGGGTGGGTCCCAAAACACTTCCCCTGACCAGAAGAAACCTTATTGCCATGCTTGTAAAAAGCCTGGCCACTGGAAAACAGACAGCTGTTGTCCAAAGAATAGCAATAAAGAAAATATTCCTCCAAGTAAAGCTCCAACACCCACCGTTACTATTAGTAGTAATCCCCCAGGCGATGGGAGCACCCCCAGAAATTTGGGTGGGTTTACTTTTGGAACTCAGGTGGACTCTGGCCGAACCAGGTCCCCTAATACAGATACTCTTGTCTGTGAAAATGGCATGGGGTTTGCCAACTTCACTGATTGCCCAAACACTTTGAGCAAGTATAGACAGGAGCCCATCATCAATGGTCAAAAAGTTGAGGCCTACAGAGACACAGGGGCTAGTATCACTGTGGTGACTGAGAATCTAGTCCCCTCAAGGCAACTTTTACCTGGTGCCACATATCAGGTGACTAACATTGATGGAGTGCAGAAAAATCATCCCATGGCAGTAGTAAATCTCAGCTGGGGAGGTGTCACTGGCCCAAAGAGAGTGGCAGTGTCAGCAAATTTGCCTGTAGATTGTCTACTTGGGAATGATTTGGAAATCTCAGCCTGGGCTGAGGTTGAACAGGAAACCCTTTCTAAAATGGTAAATGTCCATGGAAAGGTTAGTGGGGCTGTGATGGCCACAGCCCCAATCCAAGATGCCCTTCCTGAAAAGGTTGGTAGGGCTGTGCAAGACTCAGCCCCATCTTCAGCAGACCCCTTCCTGAACAGATTAGCAGGGCTGTGATGGTAACAACCCATACCCAAACTGAGTCCCTTCCTGAAAAGGTTGGTGGGGCTGTGATGGCCACAGCCCAAACTCAAACTGATTCATGTGTTGTGAAGCTTGAAACTATGGATCACTCCACACAAACAGAGAGCATTGAGGAGGAAGAGAAATCTCCCTCCCACCAGACATTAGGAAAGGATCAGCCTCCTCATGGAACTGATCTTACCCCTTGTGAATAAACTGTCCCAGAGGTAGTCAGGCCTAGCCTGGCAGAGCCCCTGATGTCAATGGATCCTTCCAAGGTGGGACCCAGTCTGGAGCAGGTAACCTCCCCCTCTCTACCCTGCCTCAGTAAGCCCAGGGCTACAGAGGTCAAGGAGGTCAGTGAGCCCCAAAGGGCCCCCTGTCAAATAAAACACCCCCATCAGCAGATTAGGGGCACCAAAGCTAGCAGCCCTAGCAAGGTGAAAGCTTTAAAAATTCCTGAGGGATCCCCCTTACAACTAGTTAGGGGCCTCCCCCAAATGGACACTGTTGGGCACAGCCAAACCTGGGACCACAAAGCCCCAAACCTGACCTGTCCCTCCAGTAAGCCAACAGAAGGGACCCAGCCTCCAGCTGTAGGCAGCCAGGGGTTGACCCTGAGAGCACAGTGCAACTCAGTCAAGGAAAGAAAGGCACACAGGGTGGAGGATGATTGGAGGAAGCTGAGCCCTACATTAGTGGAGCCTCACTTCAGTACTCCATCTCAACACCAGCCTTTTACTTTGCCAAAACACACCACAGGTAGTGATTCTCTATGGTGGAGACCCTCTGATACCCCTAGGGTGAGGGATTGCTTAGTGGACCATGAGACAGGGGGTAACCATGCTAGTGCAGGTACTTCCTTATATGGCCACTTAGGCTATATAGGCTTAACTGGTCAAGGATAGCCTTATCTCCTTTCGTTTGGGGGGGGGGGGGGTTATGTAGGAAGGTGGATACCTGACTATGGTTACCCCAGATTCTTGCCTTGTGTTTAGCTGGTTTTTGACTTAGTTGGCCTGGGACCCTGCTATTCAGGGACCCAGGCTATCTGCTCTCTCTTTAAAATGGACTCCATGTACTCTAGGTGCATAACTAAATTGGGTTGGGTCACCTTATCAGCCACTGTACAGTGCACTATAGGTGCCCTGGGCATAGGTGCATCCAAGGCCTACCAGGGGCTGCCGCATATATTTTGCCACCCCTGGCTGGCCATCCAAATTGACACAACTGGCTGATCACTCAGCTGGGGCAAGGTTGTGTAATCACCCCTTGCTTAGATGTAGTATACCTATGTCTAAACCTATATCTGGACACTTATGCACCTATAAGTCACTCCTATGGCAGGCCTTTACAATCCTGGAGGCAGAGTGCTTGGTTTTATGTGAGATGGTGCTCTAGCATGAGCTGTGCCTGTCTGCAGTGTTCGGAACCATTTCCTTACTGCTGTTCCAGTGATACTGCCATACCATATACTCTTAAGTGCATTATAATCCTTGCTTTTAATGCTAACTTTGGTTTGGCTTTATCAAAACATATCGTGTTTGGTGTCATACACTTTGGAATACTACCCTCTCACCTGTTCTGGCGACGGGGTAGCATTCCACCCTTCTAGAGGGAGAAGACATGTTACTTTACTTTAAACGCGGTTAATCCTAACCAGAGCCTCAGCATCACAAAATGGATGCTGCTGCCCCGACACAGGTCTGACCTCCTGCTGCTGACCGAAACTTGGTAGGGGAGGCCTGGACAAAGGGTTTCCTGTCACAGGGAGGTGTTACACCACCCCAGACAGGAGATAGTGGATTGGAGCAGGGAGGGTTGAAAGAAACTAGACACTGCCTAGGGCACACAAGGTGTCCCATGCAAAATCCAGTCAAACCGGTTCTGGGGCACTCCAGTCCCAGCTCTGGCCCGAAACTGGACAAAGGGAAAGGGGTGTAAGCACCCCCTTCCTGGGTCCCACCCATAGGAGGGACCTAGCAGGTAATCCAGCCCCTTGATTTGGAAGAAAAGTAGGAGCTGTGCAGATGCACATCAGATTATCCTGACTGAAAATTATGAAATGAAACTCTGGACCCTTCGACATCCCACTCGACGTGGAAGACTGAAGAATCTCCCTTGTGGTTAAGGAGTGACCACCCTGTGCAAACAGGCACCATCCAGCACCTCACCATTTGCTTTATTGCAGTTCCAGCCAGAACTTGAGCAACAGAGATCAACAAGACCCAGCGTGCCTGCTTTCTAACAGCCTGATCCACAGTCCCTGCAAAGCTGAGACCCGTGGAGGTGCACTGAAGCGTGGGCTGGCCATCTTGGAAAAACTACAAAGCGTTGACCGTGCAGCATCCGAGGCTCCCTCAAAGCTGTGCATTAGAGTTTGAGAAGCTCCAGCCCCGAGCAGTTTTTGCACCGAAGCTCATCCCTCCACACTCATCGAGTGCTGCGTGGGGCCCTTTTGCATTTTTCTGCTTGACGCGTTGGTCCGGTTGCTTGCCCGTTGGCTAGTGGCCCCAGTACCGACGAACCTTTGAATTTGCTCTGCTGGTCTGGTTGCTCCAGACTGGCCCTCGCTCCCCTGAAAAGGAGCATCCGCTCAGACCTTGGTGATCCGAGTAAATCAAATCAAATCAAATCAAAATAAGCTTTATTCGATATTTACATTGAATATCATAAAAGCATTCAAAAAAAAAATTCGTTTAAAAGAAAATCTTCTCACATTTATAACGTTTATAACAGTTAATTACATTTTTCATGAGAAATAATCTTGCGACGGACATCGTAATTAAGAACATACTAATATACAATAAGAGCTTTAGCTATTTAGCGAATCAAGTTATACCTGCTAACGTATTTCTAAATTTAAGTAATAATTTAAAAAAATATTCCATTTTACATATGACATCCTTGTCCTCCAGCTCTTGTAGGCGTTCAAAGGCATCTCTGCAGGACCTTAGACCCCATTTTTTCAGCAGGGGTCTCAGTAAAGATTTCCTTGGGGTGGTATAATAAGTGCAAAATAATATGGAGTGAATATTTTATTGGACAGACGTGTGATCACAAGGGCATAGGCTCAGATTTCGCGACCAGTCATTACACATCGGAAAAGTTATTAAGCGAAAGAAGGAGCCCAACCTAAATCTTGTAAGCAACATTCTTATGTAACAGGAATTGTCACTGGACAGATATCGTTGTAACCCTTTATTCACTGTGATCCTCTGATAGGCCTGAACTGATTTATTTAGTTTCTGGGTCGCCCACCTTTTGGCTTCTAGGTAGTCCAATAGAGTCTTTCTCAGTTCTTTTCTTGAGATATTCTCCAATGTCGTTGGGTCGGTGTAATATTCAGGGCGATCTATATCTTGGAACATCTTTTTGACATATGTAAGCCATTTCATATGTTTTGCTCCCTCCAGATTAAGAATATCCATTATTATGTCGCGATTTAGAGCAGTCTCTGCAGTGGTCCAAATTTTGTGCCATAGAAGCGGTGGCTCAACTTTAATTAAATCTATGATAAACGGTAGGCCTAGCTCTATATGCATCATATAGACTCATGTGGATTTCGATGTCGCTAACAGGTATCTTAGGAAGTTGTTTTCTGCCACTTGGATTGATGAGATGTCATTTTCAATACCCCAGAGGCCAGCCCCATAGATAGCTGTGGAAACACACTTGGCTTTATAGATCATAATAAGTTGTTTAACTGGCCTTCCTCCTATTTTACTTGAAAAGTCACGTATACCTCCAATTGCTCTAACAAAGGCAAGTTTCCTAGCTTTGACAGCGGGCTGCCATAATACCTTCCTGTTTATACTTATACCAAGGTACGTGAAATTGTCACTGTCTCCAGTTTTTGATCCTTGATAAAAATGGGGCATGGAATTTTCTTTCTGCCCTTACTGCAGGCCATAGAAAAGGTCTTCCCAATGTTGACTTTCAAACCCCTTTCATGCATATAGTTGGTAAATGCAGCAACAGCTCTTTGTAACCCCAATCTTGTTTGTGAAATGATAGCCGCATCATCGGCGTACAACAAGATTGGGATGGGTTGGCCTCCCACCTTAGGGTAGTCACATTCGATGTTTTTAGATGCTCACCGATGGCATTTATGTAGAGGGAGAAGAGCAGGGGGGCTAGGATGCAACCCTGCCTAACCCCTCTATTGATGGTAAACCTTGGTGAGCATTCTCCCTTCAAGCCAAACCGCACCCTGGCACCAGCATCTTTATAAAATTTCATTATGAAGGCAAGAATTGATGGGTCCATCCCTAAACGGTCAAGAGTTTCCCACAATTGGTCATGGACCACACAGTCAAAAGCAGAGCTTAGATCTATGTATGTTATGTAGAGACTTCCCTCTTAATCACCACATATTTTGACGTAATAAGATGTAAGTTCAAGCTCTGCTCGATTGTACCCCTTCCCGTTCGGAAACCATATTGCAATCTTGAGAGTATGTTCTCCTCTTCTGTCCACTTTTGCAAGCGTTTCAGGATGATTCGCCCCGCGATCTTCATGGTAGAATCGAGCAAGGAGTTAGGCCGATAGCATGATGGTAGGTGCCTGTCTCCTTTTTTATATATGGGTATCACTATTGCTTCGGCCCAAGTTGGAAGTTGGCCAGAGGCATTCGCTGAATTCAGAACAGCGGTTAATATTGGTGCCCACATATGTATCTCGGCCTTAAAAACGTCTGCAGGGATGGCATCCGGGCCAGGCGCCTCCCCGGACGGACTCTCGGTGATCCGAGTAAGAAGCGATCTTTGAATCCTGCGTGGGTTGCCTTTGCCAAGGCCTGTTAACTCTGATCCGGAAGCCGACACCGCTCCCAGCGAGAGCCTCTGTGGGACAGCTCGTGATTCACTCCAGGACATCCTTGGTGCCCCAGAGACCACGTGGCAATGGAGACAAGCTTCACAACAACCACCTGATTGCGCCCGACATTGCCTGGTTCCTTCCTGGTTCCTTCCTGGTCACTGGCTAGTGACCCAGACTCTGTACCCTCTGCTTTCAGGTACTCTACATCTTCGATCCACCCTTGGATCACACCAGACACTTCTCTTCTGGACGCCTGCAGCATCTTTATCTCCAGGCACCATAGATCTTCATGACGAAACCCGACACATCTTTGCACCTGTGCACCCGCTTCCTGTGGGTGAGGTAACTCTTGAACGCCGGTGCTCCTGTAGTGGTTTACACCTCTAGTGTCTAAGTCTAAAGTTTTGTCCTTCTAGTCCAGTCGGAAGACTCTTAAAACTGTAACTCGATAACTTTTAAGCACCATTGACTTTGCATTGGTGCATGCGTGTGCTTTAAGCGCTGCACCTGAATCCCACGGGCTACTCCCGTCCTATCTGTTGTTAGCCCAGTGTAATCCCAGCGATTCCCAAGGCCCTAGGCCTTACCACTGATCGATTAGTGATACTTATACCACTTTTTTGATATATGGTTTGAGTGGCCACCGGCCTCATCCATAATTGTGCAACTTTCATATGTTATACTGTGCTTTTGTTTAAACGCTTGTGCTTCTATACTCATAAAGAGTACAGGGGATTATTCTGAGAATAAATACATATATTTTGATAATATATAACTTGTGTGGTGTACTTTCATTTGATATTACAGGATTGCATATGGTAAAACAGCTGGCTTCACATGTCCTCTTGAGTTAAGCCTTTAGGCTGCTTAGTCCATGCTACCTCTAGGATAGCTTGTCTTTAAGGTTGACTTACAACCACCACCATAAGGGATTGTTTGGACTGATATAAGGCGCCCCCAGAATTGGAGACATCATACATCAGGCCAACTTCTCACAGAGTTAAGTTGCAGTGGGATGCAGCATGCAAGAAAGTATTTACAGACTTGAAACAGTGTACAGAATAGTTTCCTAGTCAACATCGTTTTGAGCTCGGTGATGACACAATTATCATGATAGATGCAAGCTCAAAAGATTTGGCGGGTGTATTGTTAAAATGCTTAAATGGTGCTGAGCATTCCATATAGCCTTATAGCCTGCCGTAGAGGGCTATACCGGCTATTAAAGGCCCTCCCCAGGGTTAAAGGCCCCAAGCCGAAGGCGAGGGCCTTGAACAAGGGAGAGGGACTTTAATAGCCGGTGTAGCCCAACTACGAAGGGCTATAAGGCTTTTAGAACATTCTGCCACTAGAGGGCAGAATGTTCTAACAAAAAAGAACAAAGCCTTATGGGAGCGCTAGGGGATTGGAATCCCCTCAGGGTTCTTGAAGCCTTTGTTCACAGCCAGAGCTGTGAACAAAGAAACATTGGAATGTTGGAGCACCAGGCTTATACCAGCCATTATAAGCCCAGAGCTACTCCATTGTTTTCAATGGAGCTCCCAACATTCCAATGTTCTAATATTGTTTATTTCTCGAGGTGTAAGAGATGCTGAGTTAAATTATTCAGTAACAGAGAAGGAGGCCTTGTCAGTTCAGTGGGGGATAAAAAAATTGAGAACAATGTTTTGGGAAATAAATTCTCGTTTAAAATGAATCAAAAGCCTTTAAAGGAGTTTTTTGAGAAAAAAATAAGTATATGCTATCTCAGGGAGAACTAAAAGGTGGGTGGTGTCACTTCAAAGATTTTCTGTTTAAGGTGACATATGTACCAAGTGTAAGGAATGTTTTGGCTGACTTTTGTTCATGTTTTATGGTGGAAAGGAGTGGTGCTGATGACTAGAATGATGATGATAATGAAATTAATGACTTTGAAGTATTAGTGATCTGAGAAGGTACCGTTAAAGAAGAGGAATGTCTTATGGAAATGGACACTAATGCAGATTTGCAGGAGATTTTTAAATGTATAGCCATATGTTGGAAAGACAAGGCCTAACTCCAAGATCGATGTATACATTTTGGAATTCCAGAGACTGACTCTCATGGCGCAATGGGTTGTTGGTTGTAGAGACAAGATTGGTTCCTTCAGCCATTCTCAGTTGTAATCTGAATGGCATTACCAATGAAAGCCACCCAAGCATTTCAAAACCAAAGCAAGATTGAGAGAAGTGTATTTGTGGCCGGGTATGGTTATTCAGATTGAAAGGTCGGTAAGAGAATGTGTGGAATGCGCCAATATTAACAAGATCCTGGAGTGCAGCCCATGGTATTAAGAAAGCTACCAAGGAGCCCTGGAAGGATGTTGTGTTGGACATTTTTGGGTCCACCAGCATATACAGTGTTGGCAAGTGTGTAATTGTCTTACTAGACTTGTTCATTGTGAGTTGAGGTTACAGTTACTTATTCTGTGGAGACGTGATGTTATTACTTTTCTGGATACGATCTTTAGTAGAGAAGGAGTTCCTTCCACTAAATTAATAGATAATGGTGTACAATTAGTCTTCAAGGAAACTGAAGATTTTCTTCTGGAAAGGGGATCAAATGTAGGAAACCTGTATAGATTGACAGCCCACTCCACTACAGGTGTTACACCATTTGAACATTTTCAAAAAAGAAATGTAATACTATGTTTTGTCTGTCATGAGTCAACACAAAGGTGGGAAAGGATTCAGTTGTTGGGACAGGTAGAGATTACTTGACAAATATGGAAAGGGTAAAGATGGTGGTGAAAAATAAATAGTTTGATGTTTGTAAAGCAACTACCTAGAGGCTGTTTGAGGTTGGAGATATTGTGGGCAACTGCTGCGGCGACACCCTTCTCCTCGTTGCGTTACACTTCCAGCTCCCAGCGACTCACAGTCTCTTCAGAGGGCCCCAAACAATAGTAGGCACCTCTCTGCAGGCAGAATTCCACAGCAAGGGAATTCAAGGGAGGTGGGGGTGAAGTCTTGTATCCTTGAGACTTCAGGCAGGAGTCAATCTCAGTTCAAGCCCTTGGAGATTCTTCTTCAAGATTGCAAAAGTACACACAAAGTTCCTTTTCTCCTTTCCTTGGCAAATAAAGTAACCACTGCAGGCCAACCTCCACAACACAGCACAGGGGCAGTCTCCTTGCAGCTTTCTAGGTTCTTCTCCTTGGCAAATGTTCGTCTTGATTCCCAGAAGTAATCTAAAGTTCTGGGCTCTGGTTCCCCTCTTTTATAGACCAAAATCCTTTGTCTTTGAAGGCAGAGAGTGTCTGTACCTAGTCCAAACCAGTTCTGTGCAGTCCTGGAGAACTTTGTTTACAAGACTCCTTCTTTCCTTTGACAGAGTGGGCCAGGGTCATCAGACACACCACAGGAAGTGGGGCCAGCATTGTGGAAGGCAGGTACAGTCCTATTCAGGCCCAGGTGCAACTCCTCCCACCACTCTACATGCAGGTAGCTCTATTCAGCCCTGTGCTGACTCACCCTGACTCCTGGAGACCCCAGCCCCTGTCACTCAAGAACCAGACAAGGAATACACAACCTAGCAAAGGCAGGCTTGGATAGTTAGGCAAGAAAATACCTACTTTCTAAAAGTGGTGTTTTCAAACACAGAATGTTAAAACCAATTTCACTAAAAGATGTATTTTATCATTCTGAGTTCAGGCATACTAAACTCGAATTTCCACCTAGTTGCCTGAGTCAGTTAGGATTATAAGATGTTATAATCAACTGCCCATTCTGGCCTCTGGGGAACAGGTAGACTTGCAATAGTGAAAAACGAAAATGGCTGCAATTCACTATCAGGACATGCCACACACATCAGGGCATGTCGTACCTTTTACCTACGATGCACCCTGCCCTTGGACCTACCTTAGGGGTGACTAATATGTAGAAAAGGTAAGGTTTAGGGACTGGCAAGTGGGTGCACTTGACAACTCGACGTGGCAGCCCAGGCTGCACACAGGCTCTGCAACTGCAGGTCTGAGTCACATTTTACAAGCTGCTTCTGTTGGTGGCACAACCAGTGCTGCAAGCCCACCAGCAGTATTTGACTTACAGGCCCTGGGCACACATGGTTCCCTGTACTAGGGTCTGACAAGTACATCAAATTAACCAATCATGGAGTCACTAATCCAATACAATACTTTACAATAGGGAGCACTTGCACTGTAGCACTAAATAGCAGTGGCACAGTGCCCAAAGCATCTAGACCAGCAAAACACATAGCAAAAACACGGGAGGCAACAGCAAAAAATGGAAGGCAGACCCACACCAATGGTGACAGGTCTAACAATGGTACTGTTATGAGTATGCAGGAGACAAGTAAACTGAATCTTTGAATGATTAAACTCTCACCAGTTCTCACCATTGAAGAATATTTTAACCATCAATAATTGTGGTAATATATATACATGCTTGAAAGCAGGAGTGCTTCAACAAGTTGGCCTTACGTCTTTATCCACATTCCCCAACCTTCTTTTTAACTCTGCCAGTAATGCCTGATGTGAGTTTATTCATGAGATATGCTTTAAGTTTCTAATTGCTGCTTTACAGGTACTCTCATTATACCATCTGTATCCGTCGGCAACACAGTTGGGTGAAAGTGTGCTAATTTACTGAGAAAACATTTCAACATCTTAGGGATATTGGCAACAAGGCAATAACTTGACAACCATACTCTGAAGTTCAGCTTTTGCTATTGCAAAAAACTGCAGCAAAAGTAATAGCTATTGCTTTTTGCTATTGCTGAAAACTGAGTTAAACTGTTATATACAAAGATAGCATCAATGAAACCTTTCTTTGGGATTTGCAATGCAAACGGGGCCTACTTTCAGTTCCCAGAAGGAAAAACAGATGCATGTAGGTTAACAAAGACCAGGTGATGTGCATTGAGACCAACGATGCAGTTTGTATCTGTCAACAAAGAATGATACTAATGTGGTCTCAACTTTACTTGGGATTTGTGTGAGGCCTGAATAAACAGCTGAGAGTCATGCAGAGCTGGGAGCCTAGTCGTGTCAGGAAGGGAGGCCCTGTTATGGGTACTGTGTTTAGAAACCAGAGGAAGAAGAAGGAAGGGTTGGCTTGAAACCCTGTAGATGACTGATTTACTTGTCATCAGTCATAAGGCATGTTTGTCCTACAAAGACATGCTATGTATTTCTTCGACCTGCTTGGGCACCAGGAGGATGAGCAGAAAGAGTACCATTCATCCTAAAGGAACTGAGTGGAATACTGGATGTTTAAAACATGTATGCCTGGGCAACTGGGGCAACCTGAGAGAAATGAAGGAACACATATTTTTATGATCCATATAGATCAGTGTTCAGATACCGAGTTGTAGAGAGAAGCCCATAAACCTGGACACAACAGAAGACTGGACTGTCTAACCCTTATACAGTGGCTTAGACAGTCATGAGCTTATAGCCAGTGTATAGCCATATGTGATCCTATAGGATATCAGCAAAATAGGCACACTGCAGGCTGAGAACCACAGAACTCCACAATTATAGTACAAAGCAGTTACATCTTTAAACTAACCTCCATCTGACTATTAAGAAGAATACATACATAGCTGCATAATTAACTTTACTGTCATTGATATGTTGCTTAATTTACAATTTTAGCCTCAGTATGAGGTCCATCACAGAGGACATAGCGGAGATTTGAGTTGGCACCAATTTTACACAGTGCAAAAACCATCCTTATCTTTCCCGCTATCATCAACAAAGCATTTTCTGTCATAGATCCAAATTCTTCTAGCAGTTGTAGAGCATCTTTGAAATGTGTAAAATATGTTCAGTAGCTAATAACAGGCGTCTTTCACCCCTTCCTCCATGTATACGGTTAGTTTTGACTAATGAAAAGAACAAAAAGTGATCTATGTGGACACTACTCAGAAGAACAAACCATGTGCAAATCAATCTTAGCCCAATCCTAATAGAAATATATCAGCTTGAACAGCTAGGTCATTTACCCTCTATATGGGAAAATAAGATACCCCAAGAACGTTTATCCACATTGGGTTAAATAAATAATGTTTAGCTTCAGTCCCATGGCATGCTAAGCTACATGCGTCTCACATTACGTTTTTTTCCAGTTTTTCTTGTAGCATATAGCATTGATGTAGTGCCTTTTGCCGGCATTTGCTCTGTGGAATTTGGTATACTCAACAAATAGTGATTACATTGCAAGAAGGAGGATATCGTGCATGTTGTATTATGGATATGATACTTCCAAAGCAGTATCCTCTTGAAGAATCCTGTAGTCCACTTAGAATTTGTATAGGGCTCCAAATTCAGTTTTGCTTGGCCTAACTCATGAGGGAAAATAGAAGTCCTTAGACCATTTTCCTCATTTTCCAGCTTTTTGACACCAGCCTGCAGACCTCTGCAACAAAAAGCAACACCTCCATGGAGTGACTGGCTTTTCACTTCTCAGATCCATACACTATGAAAATCTGTGCCATCCCACTTTGGCCTTGTATCACAAGCAGTTCTCAAATCATTAATATCTCACTTAAGAAGTTTATTTTGTAACTATACATCTGTTTATTGTGCATTTATCAGAAATGAACAATACATAGAACATAACGTAGATCAACCAAACCCCTGGTTGCTGTGGTGTAGAGAAATGTAGGATACATTGAGTGACAGATTCTGAGAGAAATTGTGTGGGACTCAGTTCCGTAGATACTATGGTTCGGCCTTCAGGTCTGTGTGACCATGTCTCCAAGGGACATCTCTTCCTCTTGAAACTCCTTTCAGCTTCGGGCGTACTCCCATACAAATTCAATTTCCGGTGGGGGGGGGGGGGTGCACCTCCATCACTCTACCTCTATTATGGACCAAGTCCCATGTTTTCGCAAATTACCAGGAGCAGCCTCTAGCTCTGTAAATCGATTCCACTGCTTGTCAGCACCATTCCATATTGGCTACCCAGTCTCTCAGTTGTGGAACCTGTTTGCAGCCCGAGTATATTAGCACACTACCCCTTGCAGTGTTGCCGAGCAGGAGTGTATAATTGTCCAGCGTAACCCCTGCCCGGATTCCCAGAAAGATCATCCCAGGGGTGAGTTCCAGGGCTTCTCCTACCACCTTTGAAAGTCTGAGCTGTACCAAGGTCCAGAAGGCCCTCTCTCTTGTACACTCCAAAAGCGTGAGCACCAGTGCTCCTCGATCTCCACAACCCCTCTGGCATCGGTCTGCGTTACTCATCACCATAGCCTGGAGCCTCATGCATGAGAAATATGCCTGGTGCAATAATTTCAACTGTATTAACCTTTATGTTGCATGTCGTCAAGTGTTATCCATCAAAGTCCACGTCTCTAGAGGGTCACAATGTTCCCTGTCCTGTAGAGACATCTTATGAAACGGTAGGGCTCATGCACCTGTCTGTCTGCCATCAAAGCCAGTTCCCTCTGGTCTGCAAAGGACCAATCATTACTGATCAGCAGGTGAGCTGCACAGTAATACAACTGTAAATCTGGCAGGGAAAACCCCATCAACCTCCCGCCTCATCAATGCTCCAATGGTAATCCGTGGGGTGTCTCCACACTAAAGACTGGTTCTAACCTCCACCTCCCCTGCCCAGAAAAAATTGTCTGGGATCTCAAACATTAAATTTTGCACTACATAAAGAAACTTAAGGAGATAAGTCATTTTATACAGAGCTGCCCTTCCCAGTACAGAGATGAGAAGCCAATACCAATGTTCGACATCTTTGTGGAAATTCTTCAGGTTTCACCCTGCATTTTTATCATTGCACAATTACCGATCTATGGTCACGTATAGTCCCATGTATATAAACCCACTAACAGTCCACATCAGTGGAAAGGGCCATCCACCCTGCGGCATCTGCCAAGACAGTGGGTACTCCATGGAATTTCACTAGTTGATTGTTATGAGGTGAAGAGTCCAAAGGGTCTTCAAGATCTCCTGGGTTTTCAGCAGGGACTGTTATGGGTCCGCAATATATAGCAGGATATAATGAGATCACGTCCTCCCAGTCTCCATTCAAAGGCCCCCCAACTGCGCACCCCACTGAATCCAGTTGCCACTGTAAAAAGTAGTGGGGAGCGGGACATCCATGCTGGGCGCCCCTGCCCAGCTCAAATACCTCAGATAGCATGCCATTCAGCTTACTTTTGCTGTCAGCCTTTGATAGAGAAGGCTTGCCCATTCCCTATAGGCCAGGTAGGAGCCCATACAGCCCAAAAGTGCCCTCAGGTAGGGCCATTCTAGAGAATTAAAAGCCTTCTCGACATCCAGCGCCAGAGTCGACTGGCAAGATAACCAAAGAGACGCAAGAGATTACCCCACACAGTCTTCCAAGACCATGAGGCCTGAGTATAGCCCACAGGATGCCTGCACCAGAGGGCCAGGTAGTCACAGCTCCAGCTACACAAATGACTCCATTACCGCCGTGGCCACGCCCCCCTCACTTATGAGATTGAGATTTTATTCCAGGAATACAGGATCCTCTGTACACTTGGTGCTGGTTTCCACTGCATCTTTGTGGTGAAAGCTGGAGAGGAGTCTTCTTTCATTAACTAAAGTTATACATTTTGAACACCATGCCTTGTGATTGGTCCTGGCTATAATGCTTTAACCCCATTGAACTCGAAAAGTCCATGTCATGATGGAGAAAACAATAATTTGGGTATGTTCAAAATGCTCTATACACCTTATACCTTATTCTGATGCAAAAATAAAACGCTGAAATGAATGCCTGTATAGACAACACGTTTCCCCTTTTTTCTAATTCCAAATTAGCCTTCATCTTGACAATAACATTAGGGGCCTCATTTCGATAACGGTGTCAGGATGGAGACCGCCCGAAATCTAGTCGGCAGCTCCTTCCAATTTATTACGATCTGATCACCGTGAAGTTGATCAGAAGCATGCCCTTTTCAATTGCGGCTTGTGCTGCATCCCAGAAAAGTGCCACAGCACAAGCCACAAATGAAAAAGGATTTTTTTTTAAATCCATGCAGTGTGTGCCAGGCACCATGTTGTGCCTGGCTCACGGTGCATGTATGTTTGGGAGGAACCACATGTGCCCCACAGGCCCCAATGCAGAGACCCACAGGGGACATGGAGCCTGCTAGGGGCCCCCAAAGTTCTTTTCCATCGGCCATAAAATGGCGGAACAAAAGGCAGAGGGAAAAAGGACAACATAATCCCTACAGTGGTGCCTCAGAAGGCACCGCTCCCATTGTAGGGTCTATGGTCAAACCGTCTCTTGAACAGGCTCCTTGATCCTGTCGGAGGCATCGGTCGGTCCCTTCGACCACTGCGCTCTGACCGACCGCATCATAATGTGGCAATTGGAGCGCTATCCTGGCTGTAGGGCAATTCGCCACCGTCGGCTATGCCGGTGACGGTCCACCTGACATCCTAATTGGGTCCAAAATGTTACTCCAAACCTAATGTTAACAATTTTGAAACTTTTACATCTAGAAAAAATGCTACTAACAAACAGTTTCTGTCTCGTTTTTCCTTTATACAACATAACAACTATTTCATTCATACCTCTTTCAAATTTTCCATGACTGCATTTTTACACATAAGGCTGTTTTTGTCACATTACAACCCTGCACTCAGTGGGTGCTTCTCAAACTGTAATGTGTTTTTTGTCGCCTGAAACGAAAGAGGTTCATACAAGCCCCACTTGCTTGTAAGCATCCAGGGCACGAATGCTCAGATTTTTCTTTTCAGACCATTTCTCATCCTTCAATTGCTCAAATTGCTGCTGAGGGAAGAAGGATTCTTCACCTCGGGTTATGCTTCCCGTGCTCACGACGTCAGCATGTGAAACATAAAAGAGAGTACTACATGACACGCTGCCAATCTTATTTTGTAAAAAAGATGCATATCAATGAGCCAGAATCCTATAAAGCGGCTCTCTGAAAAGCAATATCAAAAGCAGAGAGGCCCAAAGGTTTCCACACATTCGTTAAAGATCCTCTGTATTGGCCCTTTTTAACACAGAAATAAATGTGTTTTCTAAAGTATACAATAACATCTTATTTTTTCATTCTCTCACATAACTCACTGGACGATAATCAACAAAAGTAGGTTCAGATCATCAATATAAGTATGGGGCAAGATACAAGTACAGGGAAAAAGAGAAACATAAACAGCAAACACTAGGAATTTGAATCATTGCAATAAGCAGAAACTGACTTATCTGCCTCCAAAATAATCTGCAGTCTCACCATCGGGAATAGAGTCCGGTATTGGGTATAGTAATATTGGCACTGATGAACTGGCTACGTTGAGGGAATTGAACTGGCAGTAAGGGGGAAACTACATAGGTGGCACATGCTAGAAATGATTCGCACAGATGTGTGACTTTTGCTTTGTGTCTCTTTACATTTTGAGAACTGGCCATAAATCTGCACAATTTGGAAAAGGTGGTGGCAGCAAATACCCACACAATCCAAAGCTGACATTCAGTTCCTATTAGGGTAATATACAAATGGTTTACACCACACTCAACAAGGGATAACTTCATCCATTTTCAACTTCTGCTTGATGTTCAATAGTATAAATAATGGAACCAAGTCAAACCACCACATATCACCTGCATAATATAATAATAATACTAATCATCATAACAATAATATTTATTAATAGTAGTAGGGGGTAAAGGAGGAAGAGGACGGTTGTAAGGAGTGGTAGCACTTCCATAGTTCTTCCATCGAGATAACATCATTCACTTTTAAATGCACTTTCAAAGTAGCCCATCCCTCTTGTGTGCATCATCGAGAAGGTGTATTGTAGCGTAGTTCGCTCTGTTTCCATAGTAAAAACTCTGTGCATTATGCATTACAAGTGCGGAAACACTAATAGCAGATTAAGCATTCGTCTGACACAGAGACATAGATACAGCATCTGGGCAATCAGCGGGAGTTCTCATATGTTTCTTACAAAATATGTGAAGGTTTAAAAATCCATTTATATGTACAAATGTGCAGGAGGCAAGCACTGGTCAAAAAGACGCATTACAAGTTAAACACAAGGCATTTAACCTCTTTGCAGCATTTAAACGTATTGGAGGACTCCGTAAAAACACCACCATTGTTGCAATTTTCAGACAATATGTACTCCTCATTACAACGAAGAACCTGCACTGGGCTTTAATGTGACATATCTAAAAACAATAAGTACTGAAAAATAGACGTACTCGATCTTGTCTATGGGTAAGACAAATTAAACGTTCACAGAGTGGATGCTGTCTCCCCTGCCAAGAGGCTGGGCCCCACAGAAATATATGCTAAACTTGTCACAGTGTAATTTTCAGAGACTGAGACACATTCAGTAGCGCCTGCTCGTTGTTTGCTTTGGCTACGAGTAGCTAAGTGCAGGCAGGGAGGGGGGTATATCAGATTACACCTGGGCCCACAACAAAGCTCGAAACTAAAGGTCCATCAGGTTTCCTTTTGTTGGAGTTACCAAGCTGGAAGCTATCGAGAGCCTCACACCTAAATGCAAGGGAAGGAAAACAAAGACACTAAACTTATAACTTCACAGGTACTTAAGAAAGCCATGCTTCTCACTTTACACAGTCCCTTCATATGAAAAAAAGATATGCATGCATTGTAATAATGTTAGATGTGTTGGTCTGTCCCATTTACACAGATAACAATTTAAATACCACTATTTTGTTTTATTTCTTTTATTGCGCTACAATGCTACAATGCAGAATGTCAGAGCCCTTTACATCACACATATACAATATACATTGACAATAAATCATATGTGTGTAAATCATTGTGTAGGATGTATTACATGAGACAGTGAGGGTTACAAGGTGTAGGAGCTACACGTCATTCAGATCTCACTGTGCTATATTAGAAGGATTACAATTTATGAACTGCAAATAACAAAAGTATCTCTGTGTTAAAAGCCGGAACCAACTTACCCATTTACATAAAATAGAAATCTGTAACCTGCGTGTTATATCATGTACTTTGCGGGAGACATATAACCCTCTATGTTACTTTGATTCAAAAGCGAGACTAGACAAAAGACGGAACTGTCCAGCACATACATTAACCTCCAGAGTTTTCTTACCATTATTATTATTGTTCCCTGAGATTTCGTTGGCACACAAAGATCTCTGCAGCAGGTGTCTTAACCCCATAAGATATTTTAAAAGGCAGACTTTGCAATTAACTAAGCAGAAAAGATTTACTGCTATGTTTCTCCTCGGTGCCAATTTCTTTGTGGCTGGGTGTAAAAGAAATAATGTATAACTTGTGGCCCAGATTTTACATAGGGATTGTGTTACTTTTTTTGGCACAACCCCGACACAAAATCTAATTTGTTAAATGTTGTAATGTACTCAAATGTACCCATGATAGATTTGCTAAACATATGTGTGAGGTATTAAGATCTGATGTCATGTCATGTAAGGTCATGGGTTGTGATGCCACTTTCTGTGATGCACAAAAATGCCTAAACCACACTTACTTCAAACGAAAGCCTTTCAAGGGATGGAAAAATATTCAATCCACACCTGGCAACTTTATTTTTTGCCAATTATTTTATACTTCATCAAAAACTACTTATGCTTTAAACAACAGAAAAAAACACTGTACATTGAAATATTTTACACTTTTGTACATAGAGAGCTAAACAATATTTGAACAAATGTACCAACATCAAACATCGTACAAAGAAATAAATACATTACACCAAAATCACAAATACATACATTAATACTCAATGAATAAGAATAATCTAGTGCATTGGGAATATTGTCAAATAAATGACAGTAATTCAATATTCACTGGACTCATGAGTCCTAGTTGTCTTTGCTAATGAAATTGTATTCCACCCAAAAAACTGCCGACGCGTTTCAAGGCCAGGACGAATGTCCCTGGTCTCTCATCAGGGCTTTTAATCTTTGTATCTGTAAGATGCAAAGGAGAAAAGCAATTTAATGTCTTGAACTAGTGATAGCCTCTAATATTCTTAGTCACGTGTATTGCTCATTAAAAGTAAGGAATCAGTACATACCAGGCTCTTTTTGTAGGGAGGAGGCGGTATGCTGGTGGATTCTGGGGCACCAAGGGATTCAATCGTAATATTTTGGGCAATCTGATCAAAAAAGGTCGGAGTATGTGTAAATCTAACATGTCACAGCCTGTCTAGGATCTGCGGCGTCATGATAAATAATGGAAAAACACTGACCTTCAGTTTGCCGTCTAGCGGCTAAATATCGGGGAAAGTATGACCATCAACCAGTTTCCTGCAAGAAACATTCACAAAGTTGTTTGAATATATGTCTAGCTGGGGAGGGTCCCTCACGTATGAAACATTAAAACGGGGTGCAGTTGAAAGCATACCTTGTTAATGCTTCGTTTGCCCGTAAACTCGGTAATTCCTCCGCACACCCGCACCTGGCAAGTAAAAAAAGAAGCTTGTAAAACTTCTTACCGGTTTCATAATTCTCAATAAACGGGGGCGCTGGTGTGAGGGCCTCTTACCTTCTCTACACGCACTTTCTCTACACTGGATTACTTGGAATTCCAATCAAGATGGCCGGCTGGCATCTAACCGCAATTTATGTAAATGCGGCCCAGATGCATTGTGGGCGTTGCAGTGTCTATTAGCATCATGAAACGCCTAAAAGCGTCGTGCTCGATGTAAACATTGTGAGGGTGGGGAGGCGGGGAATATGAAATCTATAGAAGCCCCGTATTCGATCAATGAATCTGTAAAACTGTTCATTGATTACGAACTCGCTTCGTGCCGCGGAATGTGCCTAACAATGGCAGGTGTTTTCAGGGTCAGTGTTTAGGAGTGTTATTTAAACACGTATGTCACACTATACCTGCACCTTACTCATGGCTTGTTGTGGCAAAAAAAAAAGGGGGGGGAGGGAGGAGCCCAGCTAGGAAATGTCCAAATGCTAACATACCCAGAATGCCTCGGTGCTGTGTTTAGGGGGTGATTTTTGAAATGTGAGGAACATGGCCCACTGACTGTGCCTGGCGAGTCACAAACTGCATCAAGTCACTCCTAAAAGAAGGGGTGTTACAAGCGCGCTATTTCAGAAAGATTGTTTAGCCCTGTCTGGGCGCTATTGAATTTCAGGATCAAATATGCCTCTTTTTGGAGCAGAATCCGCTCGACACCTTGGCAACGGTTTATAGAATTTACTGTATGCAAAATGGACCATCTGCATACAGTTCGGGCTGGACAGTTCCCATGAGGCACAGGGTCAGACTGATTTGCAAATGGCCATGTCTGAACTAGGGTGGCAGAGTGGGCTAAAGAACGGTGATGGATTAAACCCAGATCTGTTGACTGGGTGTGAGTGTTTGATTGGTTCAGATGCTCCGTCCATCAGCACCCCCTTTTGTATCTAGAATATGGGCTTCAAGAACCTCCCATCTTTTTCATTGGTTCCTCTTAATGTTCTTTGTAAATGCCGGCTTTTGATTGGTGAATACACTTAGTAGTCTCTCATTTTTTACTTTTGTATCCTCCAATGAGGACTATACCTGCTATATGTGATTCTACTCTTCAGGATATTTATACTTTGAGAGCACTCTTTCTTGTTAGCCTGCTTCTGCTTATTAAGTGTTCTGTTTTGTTCACGTTGTGCATGAAGCTTTGGTTTGCTTCATTTGCTGTGCTGTTACTTAATCTCCCTTTGCCTCCACCCACCCCCTCACCCCTCTCACAGCATTGCTTGCTTGCCCCACCACCCATCTGAGATCGCTGCTCGTTATTCTCATACATTCACTTTTCTCAGCACTGTAAAAAACGGAATGCAAATTAAAAGAAATCAGAGGCCGTACCCTGCATATTGCACTCCAGATATCAGCAGCGTTCTAAGTGTGTAATGTGTAATGCATGAGTAACAATATCTTGATAAAAGTGGGCTTGCTTACCCGTTCATCCTTCAGGATTCATTTAGATGACTACTTTTCGGGAAACAATGGCACATTTAATTCACAGGGTTTTGAAAATGCAAGCTACTGTCACTACTGTATATGTGCAGAGTAAGTTCCCTGTTTTTTCTTCCTTTCTTGTACCTCCTGGCCCAAGCTACTCCTCCCTTGGTGTGCTGCAGCATCCTTTCTGGAATGCATTCTTGCATGGATTTTCTTTGTCACTGTAGGTTCAAAATCTGCATATTTTGGAAGTTTCAGGGCACTCACAAAAAGCACATTTGACAGTGATTAATGTCAGACAGCATTTTGGCACAGTGGAAAGGATCATTGTCTCTCCCTTTATCTTCCCAAACCTGCTGCACTTCTGAGAAGGCTGGGAAAGGGCCACCCAAGAGTGCACTGCCTTTTATTCCTGCACTGTCCAGTAGGTAGTGTTGTTTTCTAAGCACTATGCTTTTTTTCTTTTGCTGTTTTAGGACACTTTAAGACCGACACTTAAACACATTTTTAAGTACAGGACGTAGTGTTGCATCAGTACTATTTTACATCTCTGGCATAAGTGCAAAAAGAGCAGAATCGTTTCTATTTGCACTGTGCATATGAGTATTCATTGTTTCCCATTTTAGAGGTTTTGAAGTTTTGATTCACAAAGGCATATATAGGTACATGAAAGAGTACTGCAAGGGGTTTTACTGTTGCACTTCAAAATTCCTGTGTCAGGCAAATGTGTAAATAGCTGCATTTTAATATTTATTTCTGCCTCATGAGCAGGGCAGCTCTTTTTATGTATTGAGGTGTGGGTGGAAATGTAATGAATTCATGTTATCAGGCAGCATGGTTCAGAAATTGCTTGATAGATGTATGTTACTCAAG
The DNA here is from genome assembly GCF_964261635.1 of Lissotriton helveticus. Lineage (NCBI taxonomy): Eukaryota > Metazoa > Chordata > Amphibia > Caudata > Salamandridae > Lissotriton > Lissotriton helveticus. The sequence continues at coordinate 1,324,485,610 of NC_136061.1, read as the reverse complement.
CAGAATAGGGTATAGTGTGTGTGTCTTGTTTGTGATCTGACCAGCTTAAAGGAATATAGCTGGTTTTCCTGAGTTGTATGCCATTTTACAGGGCTATAGTAAGACGGTGGTGCGAGGAGGTGTTGACTAATCTATATGTAGGAATTCTCTGTACGAGGGCTCTTACACATACCTCCAATAAATAAACAATAAAACAACATTCTGGTTTTCCGATTCTTAGTGTCTAAGGGGACAATCCAGTTTTATCTGTGGATACTTCGTACTGCAGGCCTATGGTAACCTGAAGCAGACATCTCCTATTCCCACCTTTGACAAACAGAAACTACGGGTTGCATCACCATTGACAGCACCCTGTATCGAACCCCCACCGACCACACTACTCTGCAGGCATCAGTCACCTGCAACAAAATACAGCACCAAACAGGCATCACTGGAAGCACCCTGTATCCAGAGCCCACTGACTAAACTGAACCTCATACACTTCACTTAAGGGCACCAATCACTGACAACATCCAACGTTGATTTACTGCACTCTATGCCATCAGATGTACCACATCATCATCCTGTATTGTTGTTAGTCTCCATAAACAACTGACCCCTCCTATTCCCCATCACCTTCATATACCATCCGTACCCTCTCACAACATCCTGCATGTTACAGACTGAACCCTTTAACTAACACACACTAACCATAGCACACCTAAGCCCATCACTTGGAGACACCACCAGTACTTACAACACCCATCATCCAAAGATGTCATCCTATATTCATCACTAATATAATGAGTCATAAGTTATCCGGCACCCACATGCTCTATAGTCTTCTGCCCTGGGTGAGTATGCAGGACCCATCAATATTCCTTGGTACCCATAAACAGCATCCACTAACATCACCCATCCTCTCACTGGTCTAGCTGCATGACCAAATACTTATAAGGTCCAAAAGGGGAGACATATTGGCAGCGAAGCATCACCTAAGGACAGCACCAACTCAGCATCAATCAGCACCCCCTGAGCACCAGCTCAGCACCACCACCTCAGCATGACTCAGCACCACCACAACATGACTCAGCACCACCTCAGCACCAGAGCACCTGCACAGCATCGCTCAGCACCACCACAGCATCACTAAGCACCACCTCAGCACCAGAGCAGCATCTCTTCAGCATCACTCAACACTAACCGAACACCACCTCAGAATCAGCATTAGCAAAGACCCACTTCTGCATCAGTGTACCACAAACAGTGCAACACCAAGTCAGCACCAGTACAGCCTTCCCACAGGACCTGCATAATACCTCCTCAGCACCTGCGCAAAACCACCTCGGCAGCAACTCAGCACCAATACAGCACTACCTCAGCATTAGCACTGCTCCAACTCAGCATCACTCAGCACCATCTGAGCACCAGCATAGCACCACCTCAGCACAGCAACATCTCATCATTAGCACACCACCTCCTCAGCATGACTCAACACCACCACAGCACCAGCATAGCATGTCCTCAGCATCACTCAACACCACCACAGCACCACCTCAGCATCAGCATTAGCACAGCTCCACTTCTTCATCAGTGCACCACAACCAGTGCAGCACCACACCAGCACCAGTGCAGGCTCACCAGACCACCTTCACAACACCACCTCAGCCCCACACAGCAGAACCTCCGCAGCAACTCAGCATCAATGCAGCACCACCTCAGCAATAGCACAGCACCAGCACAGCACCACCTGAGAACAAGCACAGCACCACCTAAGCACTACTACAGCATTACCTCAGCACAGCACCATCTTGGCATTAGCACAGCACCACCTCCTCAACAGTGCACCAACACCAGTGCAGCACAAACTCAGCATCAGCACTGCACCACTTTAATACCAGCGCAGCACCATCACAGCGGAAATTCAGAACCAATGCAGCACCATTTCATCATCAGCGGAGCACCACCTCAGTATCAGTGCAGCATCATCTCAGCACCTGCACCAAGTCGGCACCACCTAGGCACTAGTGAAGCACCACCAACTCAGCAAAACATAGCACCACATCATCAGTCAGCACCACCGCAGCATCACTCAGCACCATCTCAGCATCACCTGAGCACCACCTCTGCACCAAAACACCACCACCCCAGCATCACACAGCACCACCTGAGCATTACCTTTGCACCAGCACACCAAAACCTCAGCATTACTCAGCACCACCTCAGCCTGTCCTCGGAATTTGGCCTCTGTTTATTCTTCCTTAGTGTGTATCTGCTGCTCCTGTTGTAATTGAGGTTCTATTTCCCAGCCTCCACCATCCCAATGTTTTTGTCCCCATTCCACATCAAAAACAAATATATATATAGCAAACAAGCATTAGATCAGGCAGGAAGAAGTTGCCAGCATTGCTAGGTCAAAAAAACTAAAAGACACTTTTTATGTTAATGTTTTTTTAATAGGGTCGTTAGTTGTACATAATGTCTTCTTGTTGATATTTTCTCCATTGAAATGTTTATATAGACTTTATTTTCTCACCATATGACTGGCAGATGTCAGCTTTGCTTTGAAAACAGTGCAATAATAGGACGATTCCCCTACTTTGACACAGAATATCCAGACTCTAACCTTTATGTTTCTGTTTGCTCCTTTGACAATTTTCGGTCTGTTCTTATGAGCGTATTTTAACTCTGGATGGCGACTGGTACCTCAATCGGCATTTTTGAGCAGTTTATTATAGGTATTGACCTGGATGCTGGCGATGCTACAATACAGCCATGATTCAACCAGCCCTTTGTATAACACCATACAACATATTTACACTCCACATAATAACTCTCAACATCACATAATTCAACTTCACCTAATTACACTCTACACAATACCATGAATCCACTCTGCATAAATCCACTCCACACCATGCCACATAATTCCACTCAATGCCACACAGTTCCATGCCACACAATCCAACTCCACAAAATTCCATTTAACACCGCAAATTTTCCACACCAAACCACATAATTCAGCTACACAACACAATTCCACTACTCTCCACATTCATTCAATTCACAACACAGAGTTGCACATTGCACTACAAAATTCAACACCATGTAATTCCACTGCACTACATGCCACTTCATGATACACAATACCACTCCACATATTTAGACTACATAACACACAATGCCACTCCACATTATTACACTGCACTTGATGCCACATAATGATTATCCACATAATTCCACTGCACACCATATCACATAGTTCCACTCCACATAACTCCACTCAACACCACACAATTCCACGCCACACAATTACACGACAAACAATTCCAATCCAACCAACATAATTTCAATCCACAGCACATACATCCACTCCACTGCATAACACATGGCTAAAACACATTGACAATACCAATAGTTCTCGAAAGCGCAAAGCTATCCACAGTTCGATGCCACACAATTCAATTGCACACATTTCCAATCCACAACACATAATTCAACACCAAACCACATAACTCAAATCAACAACACAATTGGACAACAAGCCACATACATCCAATCTGCACCACACAATTCCAAATCGTGCCACACAATTCAACAGCACACCACATAGTTAAACTCCACTACATACCACTCCACAACACACATACCATTCCACATAATTGCACTCCATAACACACACTCCCAACTCCTCATAATTCCAGTACACTTAATACCACATAATTACTATGCACATAATTCCACAGCACACCATGCCACATAATTCTACTAAACATATCAACTCCACAACACATACTCCCATGCCACGCAATTAACTAATCGAACCCAACCCATATAATTACACTACACACAACGTACATACACTCCATAGCTCATAGGTAAAAGACATTGCCATTTACATTGCCAATAACTCTAACTCAAACAAACGCGAGAACGATTGCATTTCCAATACTTGTTTTGTGCCCAGGAAACATTACATTAACATCCAACCAATTCAAGGTATCCAAGCTCATAAAATTAAGAACTTATATTTTGTGGATCAATGCAGATCGAAAAGTGTAATGGCCAGGGAAGTTCCCATCCTCCTTCTCATAACGAATAAATACCATAATTGCCATTAATCAATAGTTTCAGGCCATAACTGTGGTGCAAACCAATCATCCGATTTTAAGGCTGGAAAGACGGCGGAATCCGTTTGTGAAGTGTTAGCACTCACGGGGGACAGCTTCCGCCTTGTGAATGTGAGTGTCGGCTTGGAGGGAGGCACGCAGGGTGCAGGAACAGCTCCAAGCTGCACCAATGCCATTCACAGAATACGAAATTTAAACTTGCTTTTGTTTTAATGTGAACGAAGACATAGAGAGCTGCTGTCCCTCGCAGGCTATACATCGTTGGGTTGGAGGGCCGATCTGCAGGATTAGTGCATCCCTTGCAGCATAAACAGTGGTCTGACTTGGAAAGCAGGCATCGTGCAGAACACAACGACTGCTTTGCGACCCGATGGGTTCTCACTGGGCCTTCCCAGTTTGGATGCTTTTCATGGTTGGTCAAACTGTTAAATGTCAAAGCATTGCTGTCACGTGCAGAGCAATTCGTGCATTTCATTTCACAAAGGCTGCTTCTCTGCCAACGTGTTCAGCAGATTTACGGGGAAGGTATAGGCGCGTAATAATACTGGAAAAAGAAATACATTATTAACAGGGCGCTGGTGGCGTGAAGCTGACGTTCCCCAATCAATGACCGCCAGCTGCAGAGTGGTTTACTGTTCTCATATTGAGGGGTGCTGTCGATAGAAGGCCGCACTCTAGTTGCACTTAAGGGCCCATGGAGTCCCAGCCAGGTCTGACCTCCATGCTTGGGCAGATGTTCGCCAGATGATACAGCACATCGCATGCATTAATATCTAATGAGGTAGTCATTAGGATGCCATGCAACATGGAAGCTCTTGCTGTCTGCTGGAATGAACCCAGACACAGCCCACTCCCTACCACATGACAGGACTGGAACCCACTGAGGCTGAGCACAGCTCCTGGCATAAAAGAGGCGGCTGCTGAAAACCAACATAACATAGAACTGTTCCACAGTGAACACAAGCTACGTGTGTGGACTGGCAAAAGAGCAGAGAAAGGAGGAAAAGCAAGGTGAGCCATAACAGAACCATGGCAGGACAGTTCTGAACTGCACCACGAGAGGCTGCTCTACAGGGATCATATGACATGGCAGCGTCCTCCATCCCTGCAGCCACAGAGGGGATGATGCTAGCCTCATGGATTCATATTTCGGCGAAAGGCGCATCTTGCTTTTTACACTAACTGCTGGTGGCAGAGCTGCAGTAACACACACACTAGACGCCCACTCCTGTTGAGGCCACAGGATTTTATTGGATAAAGAGCCCTTTTCACTGCCGTATTCTTTATGGTTTATATAATTCAATGGAATGTGCACAGCAGGCTGCAGATCGAACCAACCGTGATTAACATGCTGCCTTCTTGAGGGGTTTTGCAAAATTGGAGAAGTTCCAATTGTCCGTTTCCCAAGTTCAACTCGCGTTTTTAATTTGAAATGAAATCATGAAATTGGAAAATTTAAAAACAACCATTGGCAAAGCCAATAAGTCGGATGTTGGCTACGTTGCCAATATCAATTTACTTTGCAAATGATATTTGTAAAACTTTGTTACAAAACCAGTATGAAGATGCCCCCCCCTTGCAGTAACATACAAAAGTAGGCATTGGCAAAGTCAATAGGTCTGGAATTGTCCGTCAGCCTTTTGGCAATTCTTGTTATGTTTTGTCATTGTTTTTGAAAAACCTTGCTGGTCCCTCATTGAATCTAAAAAACCAAAAACAACAAAAAATGGCTTAAGGCAAAAGTTGTTTTCTGGTCTAAAGCAAAGTTCAGAGTACCCTGGCACACTTGACACTGAAGGGAACTACCTTGTGTGTGGACGTGCTCCTTGTGAAAGGACAGCATGCCGCAACTCATATTGAAGTTAGTCAATGGCTGCAGTGGGCTAACATTGCCCTTTGGTTCATGCTGGAGTGGGTAGAAGAAAAATTTGAATGATGCAACTACAGACCAATGAATGAAGGCTGTCTGAACATCCCTATAACTAGCTATGTGATAGATACTTTTGGTAAAATCAAAAGGTATAGGCTAACACAGACCTAAAAAAGCCATCAGTCTGATATTGGCTGCTAACTTGCCTTTGAGAAAGAAGTGAAGAAAAAAACGTAGGAAAGAAAAAAGGAAGGAAGGCACCCATCAAAGAAAATAAGGACAAAAAAGGAAGGAAGGGAAGGAGGCAAAATGGGAAGTAAGGAAGGCAATAAGGAAGAAAGGAGGTGAAATGGAAAGAAGGCAAAAAGAAAGAAGAAAGAAATAAAAAGGAAAGAAGGCAAGGAATAAATAAAGGAGGTACAAAAGAAAATAGTAAAGAAAAAATAAAAGTGCAAAAAGAAGGAAAGAAAGAAATTCTAGAGAAGGCAAAAAAGAAGGAAATAAGAGAGGCAAGAAAAAATGAAAGACGGCAAAAGGAAAGAAAGAAATAAAGAAGGCACAAAATAAAAAAGGAAAGAGAGAAGGGAACAGGGTAAAAAAGAAGGCGAGAAAGAAGGAAAGAAGGGAGAAAAGAAAAAAGGAAAGAAGGCAAGAATGAAAGAATGAAAAAAATAAAGAAATAAGGAAAAAAGTTAAAAAGAAATAAGGAAAGAAACAAGAAAAGAGGGCAGACAAGAAAGTAGGGAGGGAAAAAGAAACAAAAAAGAAAGAAAGAAAGTTAAAAAAGAAAGAAGGAAAACAGAAAGAAAAAAATGAAAGAAAGAAGGTTGAACAGGAAGAAATAAGGAATGAAAAATCGAAAAAGTCAAAAAGAACAAACAAAGAATGCAAAAAGAAAGAAAAAAGCAAAAGCAGCAAAAAAAGAAAAAAGGAAAGAAAGTAAAAAAGAAAGGAAAGAAAGGTAAATAGAAAAAAAGAAAGAAAGAAGGCAAAAACAAAAAGTAAGAAGGAATGAAGATAACATAGAAAACAGAAGGAAAGGAAAAGAAAAAGCTAAAGAAGGCTAGAAATACAGATACAAAAGAGGAAAGGAAAGAAGGAAACAAAAGGAATGAAGGCAAAAAGAATGAAAGGAAAGAAAGAAGTAAGGAAAGAAGGCAGAAAGAAAGAAGCAAATACAAAAAAAGAAGAATGAAAAGAAAAGGAAAATATATCAAAATGAAAGATCGAAGGAAAGAATAAATGGAAGAAGGCAAAAGAGAAAGAAGGATAAAGAAAGAAAGACTAAAAAGGAAAGGAGTAAGGAAAGAAGAAGGAAAGGAAAAGGAAAAAAACAGAAAGAAAAAGGGAAAAAATTAAAGGGAAGAAGGTAATAAAATAAGAAAGGAAAGAAAGTAGGAAAAAAGTTAAGAAAGCGGGAAGAGGAAAAAAGTAAACATAAGGAAATAAAGAAGCAAAGAAAAATTGAAAGCCAAAAAAGAAAGAAAGAAGGAACAAAAGAGGGAACGAAGGCAAGAAAGACAGAAGTAAAAAAGACAAATAAGAAAGAAAGACAGAAATACAAACAAAAAGAAGAAAGAAAAAAAGGGAGAAAAAAGGAAACAAGGAAGGAAAGAAGATGGAAAGAAAGAAGGGAAGAGGGTCCATAGTATAAAATATTGGATACTAAAACCCCGACTCTGTTTAAATAAAACTTTTACAAGTGTGCTGCAAATTAAACATCATAAAGTTTTGTTTTTTTCTTGGGCAAAGTTTATCAAAGGACCATTGGTGAAACCGAGTCCAGGAACACAATTTGATATGCTGTGAAATAGCATCAGTCCAGTTGAAAAGGAACTGATAAAGCTGGAATGTACCCTGTGCTCACTTTAAATGTGTCCTACTATCAAGATAGGCTATCAGGCAACACTGACACTAAAGGGAACTCCTTTTGTGTGGATGTGCACCTTCTGAAACAGCAAAATGCAGTCACTAAAGGTGGTGTTAACCAGAGGCTTAAGTAGACATGGGAATGGCACAACAACAGACCAATGGTTGAAGAGAGGTGGCTGAGAGCCTCTTTAAGTAAGTATATTATGGATGCTATTTTAGTAAAATCAAAAAGGTCTTGGGTAACGCTGACCTAGAAAATTGAAAATTAGTGGGTGAGAGTTTGCACACATGCTCATGCATTGGCATCCTTTGTTGAATGTTTTTTGTTATACGTTTGCAAAAACAAAAAGTCCAAAAAGGCCGCTTGTGCATGCCTACACATGTGCACACGTTCAGGCATCTTTGAATGGTCTTTATAAGACTATAAAAAATGTAAAGATCAATCAATCAATCAGGAATTTTGTAGTGCTACTTATCACTCAGTAGGGTATCCAGCACATGCAGGTCCTTGGGAGGCTTAATCGAACAGCCAAGTCTTGAAGACCCTTGGGAATTCGGGAAGTGAGGTGATGGTTTGGAGCTGCATGGGAAGGCTGTTCCAGGTGTTTGCTCTGGTGTAGGAGAAGGATCGTCCTCCAATTCTGCTTCAGTGGAAGTTCAGACGGTTGTTAATTTATGTAGGTCATTGGTTGTGTATAGCCTTGTATGCATGGGTCAGCAGCTTGAATTGCCATCTCTTCTATAAGGGGAGCCAGTGGAGTTGCCTGAGGTGTGGTGAGATGTGGGTTTGTCGGGGGAGGTGGAGCATGAGTCTAGCTGCGGCCTTCTGTTTGGTTTGAAGTCTTTGCAGGAGGTGTACGGCGACTCCGACGTAGAGAGAGTGCCATAGTCCAGTAGGCTGGTGATGAGGGCCTGTGCCACTGTGCCCCTCATGTGTGGGGGTAGCGACTTGCAGATCTTCCGTAGTATGCACACAGTGAGCAGAGTTGTTCCAGGCGTTGCTGTTGTTGCCAAATATCAGTTCTTCTATCTTGTTTGTGTTCATCTTAAGGCAGTTGTTCTTCGTCAAGTCGGGATGCTTGTCATGCATCTGTGGAAGTTGGTCTTTGTGGTGATAGGGTAACCGGTGAGGGAGAGGATGAGTTTGGTGTCGTCTGCATAGGATGTGTTGAGACCATGTGCTCTGACTATACTGGTCATTGGGTCATGTATATATTGAAAAGGGCAGTGCTGAGGGATAAGCCCTGGGGGACTCCCCAAACTATATCCTTGGTTTGGAAGTAAAAGGTGGTAAGCGCACCCTCTATGTCCTTCTGGTGAGAACAAAGATGATACATCTGAGCGTGTCCCCTTGGATACCGATGTGGTGGATCAGTGTATTTGGGGATACAGTGTCAAAGGCTGCTGAGGAGTCAAGGACAATAAGAGCCGCTGTTTCTCCTCAGTCAAGGTGGATTTTGAATAGATGTCATTGGTGGCTGTGATCAAGGCAGTCTCTGTGCTGTGGTTGCTGTGAAAACCAGATTGGGATAATTCCAGTAACTGGTTCTGCTCCAGGAGTTGCCTGTTGGACTTTTCCAGTACCTGTCTGGAAATAGAAATAAGGAGATTGGGCAGTAGTTTGTGAGTTTGCTGGGGAAGGCAGAGGGTTTTTTGAGCAGGGGATGCCTTTTATTTAACCCTGGGCGGAGAACGACGCTCCGCTCGCGGAGTTTGCGAATTTTCGGCAACTCCGCGGTGAGCGTGAAGTTGTCGACTACTTCGCAATCTACAGCGTAGCATAGTAGTTTTTCTTCCTCGCGCGCTCAATAGCACTTTCCCATTTGCGGTAATGACTTACCGTGGTTCTGCGTTCGCTTTCTCGCTTTTCTCTCCCTGTCGCGTTCGCCACAATGTTTGGAATCCGGCCGCACAATCCCATGCGACTGTGCGAACGCGATCACGTCATTCGGACGCGCGATCACGTCATTAGGACGCGCGATCTTCCTTGCGGCGCCATGTTGGTAAGATCCCGTTTCTGAACACGCAGAAACTGCAATCTGGCACAGAATATCTCTTGAGCATGTTAAAACCTTCTAACAAAATGATCATTTTGCTCAGGAAAACCCCTCAGATTGTGATTTGGCTGTATTTTTTGGTGCAAGGAGTCCTCTTTTTGTTTCTACTCTTTTTGTCAAGAGAAAGGAAGTGCCCCTGAGTCTCCAACTTCCTGTTCCTGTCCACCAGGCTCCTCCCAGTTCTTTGTCCATGTGCTGTTCACTTTCATTTGGATTTGGAGCTGGAAGGATCACTCTTTGTGTATGTCTGCTGCATCATAGCATTTGATTGGATTTATTGAGGACTTTTGGATTTGAAATTTTCTTTTACAAGTAAGTTTGAGAATTCAAAAATTGGTGTACTGTAAATGTTTGTTTGATTTTTTTTTTTAAACTACAGTTTTCTGGGCTTTTCAATCTTTCTTAATAATTATTATTGAGGGAGGCCTGTACTTTCATGAGGGGCCAAGTTGTATTTCTTTGAAATTTCATCCAGTAGGCCTAGAGGTACCCATGGGTCCAACCATGTTTCTGTGGTGTCTGTAAAATTTCAAGTTTAGAAACATCATGGATGGCATTGGATTCAATTGCAAACTCTGTTGTAGTGGAATTTCAGTTTCTTCATGTGTAATTCCATTTTTGGCATTTTACAGCCAAAAGGGTAACCCTAGTAGTTCATGTAGTTAGTGTAGGCCTGCTGGAGTTCATTTACTTTCTGTGGGTGGCTTGGCCATGTGGTGGCGGCCATTTTGTGTTTTCAGCCACTGTGCTTTTGCCGAAGGCCTCCAAGCTTGTGGCCTACTCTGCCAGTAGGCCCAAGGGTACTACTAGAGTCATCATGGGTGCATGAAAGTTTATCAACTGTTATTGTGGTGTTTAAGTTGTAAGTGTAACATTATGTACGGCATGGATGGCTTTGGATTGATTTGCAAAATGTGTTTTGGTGTTGAATTGCAGGTTTTGGGTGTGTGTTGAATAATATGGCTTTTTCTGCCCACTAGGTAACCCTAGAGTTCAGCTCGCGTAGTTTTGGTAACTTTGCATAGTGCGACAACGCAACCTTACAGTTTTTGTCTTCTTCGCGTTCTCAATTTGCGTGCTCGGGCACGCGATAACGCCGTTTTGTAAAATTTGCACTGCAGAACACGCCGAATTTGCAATCTCGCGAGCAATATGTCTCGAGTTGCATAAAACCTTCTCGAAAATGTTAATTAGGTTCATTTTGCTAAAAAAACTCCTCAGGTTGTCATTTGGTTGTAGTTTTTGGAGCATGGACCACTTACTGTTTCTGCCCTCTATGTACTTTGTTGTGTGAGGGTGGGCTGACCATGTGGGTTGCAGGGTGGCCATTTTGTGAAGCCAAGCATTGTCCTTTTGCCTTAGGCATGTATTGTCTGTCTTCTCTTTCTTTTCATGTTGTTGGGGGTGGCCAGGCCATGTGGTGGCGGCCATTTTGTGTGTCCTTCCATCGTGCTTTTGCAGTAGGCCTACAAACTTGTGGTCTATATTCTGGCAGTAGGCCTAGAGTCCTAGAGGTAGTCAGCGGGGGTGCTTGAAGTAGCTGTTTCCATTTTGTCTGTTGAATTTAAAATCATTTAGGGCATAGATGGCAATGGATTGAATTTCCAAATGTGGTGTTTGGGGTGTAGTTAACTTTTTGGGTGTGTGTAAACTGTAAATGCCTTTGTTGTATGTGTTGTTGTTGTTGTGTAACTTTCCAACCTTTTCGCCATGGGGATTTTCTTTTTTGCATTAAGCTGTGATGTGTAGCAGGCATCCTCCTTTTTCTGGCCATATAGGGATATAGGCCTGCTTGAGTTTTTTAAATTGTATGTACTTTCTTGTTGGTGGGCTGACCATGGGAGTGGTGGCCATTTGGTGAAGCCAGGCATTTTGCTTTTCCCATAGGCCTGCTTTGTCTGTTTTTTATTCCTTTCTTATTTTGATTCCTTTTCTAATTTTTTTTGTGACCGCCTGTCCATGTGGTGGCGGTCATTTTGTGGTACTAGTAGCCACTGTGATTTTTGCCATAGGCCTCCAAGCTTGTGGCCTACTCTGCCAGTAGGCCCAAGGGTATTACTAGAGTCATCATGGGTGCATGAAAGTTTATCAACTGTTATTGTGGTGTTTAAGTTGTAAGTGTAACATCATGTACGGCATGGATGGTTTTGGATTGATTTTCAAAATGTGTTTTTGGTGTTGAATTGCAGATTTTGGGTTTGTGCTGAATAATATGGCTTTTTCTGCCTACTAGGCAACCCTAGAATTCAGCTCGCGTAGTTTTGGTAACTTTGCACAGTGCGAGAACGCGACTTTACAGTTTTTGTCTTCTTCGCGCACTCAATTTGCGTGCTCGGGCACGCGATAACGACGTTTTGTACAACTCGCGCTGCGGAACACACCGAATTTGCAATCTCGCGAGCAATATGTCTCGAGTTGCATAAAACCTTCTCGAAAATGTTGATTCAGTTCATTTTTTTGCAAAAAAACTCCTCAGGTTGTCATTTGGTTGTAGTTTTTGGAGCATGGACCACTTATTGTTTCTATCCTCTATGTACTTTGTTGTTTGAGGGTGGGCTGACCATGTGGGTGGCGGGGGGGGCATTTTGTGAAGCCAAGCATTGTCCTTTTGCCATAGGCATGTATTGTCTGTCTTCTCTTTCTTTTCATGTTGTTGGGGGTGGCCAGGCCATATGGTGGCGGCCATTTTGTGTGACCTTCCATCGTGCTTTTGCCGTAGGCCTACAAACTTGGGGTCTATATTCTGCCAGTAGGCCTAGAGTCCCAGAGGTAGTCAGCGGGGGTGCTTGATGTAGCTGTTTCCATTTTGACTGTTGAATTTAAGATCATTTAGGGCACGGATGGCAATGGATTGAATTTCCAAATGTGGTGTTTGGGGTGTAGTTAACTTTTTGGGTGTGTGTAAACTGTAACTGCCTTTGTTGTATGTGTTGTTGTTGTGTAACTTTCCAACCTTTTAGCCATGTGGATTTTCTTTTTTGCATTAAGCTGTGTTGTGTAACAGGCATCCTCCTTTTTCTGGCCATATAGGGATATATAGGCCTGCTTGAGTTTATTGTTTTCTGGCCTTTACCCATGTGCCTGTGATGAGTGCCCATGTGGCTGGGAGCTGCGGTGGTGGTAGTAGTAGTGTGCTGTTTTGTTTTTGCCACATAGGCCTTTGTGTCTTTCCATTGTTCCTGTTGGCTTACTGTTCACATCCCCATTGCTATCTGCTGCAGGTCACTGATGCTGCATCCATCCGAAATGATGCACAAATTAAGGATCAACAAGTTCCACTTCCACTACATTTGTATTTTAGTTCTTTGCTATTCTTACTCTTACTGAGTGTACTAATACTACCAGTAGTAATTAAAATTAAAGCAAAAAAAATTCCACATTCGACTGATGTTCTTCTGCCTTCTTTGCATTGTAGGTGCGCAAAAGACTGAGGAGGAGGTGTCTGTCATCATTCATCGCCCGTTCTACTGCCAGACGGACGTCCTTCTGTTCTACGTCACATGTGGTGTGACTCACCTGACCAGACATCTCAACAACTTGTGCAACTGAGTGCTGCTGCTGACATCTAAAGAAGATGGGCCCAAAGAAAGCAGGTACCAGGTCCTCCGAGACCAAGAAAGTTGCTGAGAAGAAGAAGGAAGAACAAAAGAAGGAAGTGACACCTAAGTCTGGTGTTGACCCGAAAACCTTTTTAGGGAAAAAAAAAAGTACGCCTGCAGCAGCGGTGTCCGGGGTGCAAGCTGGGGCCAGCACCTCCTCATCAGTGGGCCCAAGCCACCAACCCAGGCCCAAGCAGATGAGTGGGGAAGAGGTAGCCAGCCTAATGGTGGAAAACAGTGATACTGAGCCTGACCTAAACTTATCGCTATCTCAAAGAAGTACACAATCAACGCAAGAGCAAACACAGCAGAAAAGTGGTGAACAACAACCACCGCCCGCAATAGTAGATGTTCGACAACAGCATCCACAACCACCGCCCGCAATAGTAGATGTTTAACAACAGCATCCACAACCACCGACCGCAATAGTAGATGTTCAACTAGAACCACCGCCCGCAATAGTAGTTGTTCAACAATCACCACCCGCAAAAGTAGATGTTCAACGAAAACAACAACCACCGCCTGCAATAGTAGTTGTTCAACAACCACCACCTGCAGTAGTAGTTGTTGTTCATCCCGAAGTCAGGCAGTTCAGGAAATTGAGCCTCATGCAGAGCAAGAAGAAGAAGAAGCAACTCATGTAGGAGATCTATTGAAATCCCCACCAAGGAAAAGGAGGGTTAGTCCATCGAGTTCTTCACCAAGCATCCCTTCTGATGATCTTGATCTCAATTGGGAGCCACAACAATCTGAGCATGAGAGGGAGAGACATCCCAAGACCAGGCTAGGGAAAAGGAAGGTTCCAGCAAGCCTTACACTTATGGAGTGCGATGTTGAACAGCCGGATAATAATGGTGATGACGAGTCAGACCCAGTCATCACAAGCATTACTCCTGGCCCTGAAGACATGGAGACCAACATTTCTACCCTATCGAGATTGGCTGCGATTAGTAGGGATGTAGCATGCATACCTCCAACACAGGCAACACCAAAACTACCTCCAGCTTCCATTTTTACATTTGCACAGGGCCGGCAGCACCCTACATCCAGCACAAGCTCCACCTCAGCAGAAGTAGGTAGTGGTACTACTGCGCAGCCACATACTGAAATACAACACACACCCTTCAGTTCATCCGGCATTAGAAGTGGCACCTCTAGCAGGAGACAAAAGTTAAGCTCCCCAGTGTGGAACTTCTTTACAGTTAGCGCAAATGAGGACAACATTGCTATATGCTCCATTTGTCATTCCTGTGTTAGTTGTGGTAAGCTTGGTACAAACTATGGTACCGGAGGCCAAATGACCCATTTGAAAAGACACCACGTAATCAAGTGGGAGGACCACCTACATAGCATAAAAGCAGGAACCATTAATGTTGGTGGGGAAGTAGTAAAAGGTCCACTCACGGTCAAACAGGAAGAAGAAGGAGACATTCTATCTGGTAATGGTACACTAAGTACCCCTGTCCCCAGCACTGCAGTGGCACAGCCCACATCCTCCGCATCAGCAACATCTCAGTGACACTAGAGTAAGAGTAACCCGGAGACACCAAGGAGTACTGGTGCGAAGTCTGCGATGCGAAATGCTGCATCGAGCATAACCGAAAGAAATACCAAGCAGCGTACCATTCTTAGCATGTTTAGGCAGGAGGGAAAGTACGAGCGCAACCACCCAATAGCACGTTTGTACAATGCTAAGCTTGCTGAAATGTTAGCACCGGACCTTCTCCCTTTTTCTTCTGTTGAAGGGGTGGTTTTCCTGAAATTTGTGACAACCATCAGCCCAAAATGGAACGTTCCCAGCCGCTAATATTTTGCCAGAGTTGCTGTTCCAGCACTACACCACGACGTGCTGGAATTGCTTGGAAAAGCCTTACATCAGAGTGCTGTTCATAGTATACACCTGACAACAGACATGTGGACCAGTTGCCAAGCCACTGATTACATGTGCATCACTGCACACTGGATCTCTTTTTCAGGTGTTAGAGACAAGCTATCTGCAGGCATTGACACTGTTGAGAATTTTAATGATACTCGCAGACATGCAACTGTAGCCATGTTTGCTATGGAGAAATCTCATACTGCTGCAAACATTTTGGCTGAGTTTAACAGCAAGGTCTTTGAATGGCTGCGACCAAGAGGCCTTAACATTGGTATGGTTGCCACCGACAATGGCAGTAATGTAGTTAAGGCCATGAAAGATCGTGGCTATTTCAGGGTCCCGTGTTTGGCACACTGCATTAACATTGTTGTTCAAGACTTTCTGAAAAATGAAAGCAAAGTCAGCAACTTACTGACCACCTGCAGAAGAATATGCATGCATTTCAACCATTCTTTTAAAGCCCGGAAGCAGCTATGGGTCATTCAACGTGAGCATAAAATGCCAGTCAAAGCACTCATCCAGGAAGTCCCAACACGTTGGAACTCTACTTATTACATGCTTGATCAGCTGTTTGAGCAGTACATACCACTTAATGCTTATGTCATGACAAGAAGATTAGGGGATCCTACTGTTAAAGCCATGATCGTTGAGATGTGGCAGTGAGACCTCATTAAATGCCTGACAGAGATGCTACTTCCTTTTGAGGTCTTCACACGTGCAGTGAGCAGGGAGGACTGTACTATGGGCCAGGCTATCCCATTGTTGTACATGCTAGAGCAAGAGCTGAAGGAGGTGTCTGAAACATACGAAGGTGTGGAAGAAAAACTTGAAGCATGGTATTTGGTGAACGCCTTAGCCGGACGCTTATCTGAGAATACAAGGATTCAAAATAAGATTGTGTCACATCAACAGTGCATTACTGCCACAATTTTGGTTCCACTGTACAAATTATTTGTGAACAGTAATGCAGTAATCCTTTTTCAGAAGGTGATGTTGCCAAGTACATAACTTTAATAGCTGAGGAAGCCACTGATTTAGAAAACGAACGTCTCTCAGTTAGAGACCTGCCAGTGCCAGCAGAGGACAGTGCAAGTACTACAGGGCATCCTCCAGAGTCAAGTTCTTCTTCACAGCATGAGAGCAGTGCGTTTGCTTCCCAGCAGTCACCAACACAACCAATAACAACAACAGCACCAACAGGATCTGATTCATCAATTCATCAGACACAACCAAAAAAATAGCTGCTTGGTTTCTACAGAAAGGGATGGGTAAGTCCGTTGCTGTCACAACAAACACAAAAGAGGCCAAGCAAATCGGAGCACCACTGAACATTGAGCGGATGGTCCAGGCCTATCTGGATGACACAACAGAGGTGTTCATGGAGCAAAGCCCATTGGTGTATTGGTATGGGAAAAGAATCCAATGGCCAGTGCTCAGCAGGCTGGCGATAAAGTATCTGGCTTGCCCTGTTGCAAGTGTCTCTTCTGAGCGTGTTTTCAGTGCTGCTGGTGCCATTGTAACTGTGAAAAGGACCAGTCTCTTGCCCAAAAGCATGGAGATGTTAACCATGATCAAAATGAATCAGCACTTCATGCCACCAGACTACAAAATACGTGAATCACAGCAGGAAGAGGAGAGCGAGTCCGAAGACATAACTAGTGGGTTACTTGACCTACTTCTGTCAGAAGAACCACCAGGGTTTGAAAACGAGCTCCTCTTCCCTGACAACTAGGCTTTTAAATTGTTACTTTCTCCCTTCCTTTATTTTTGTGTATATCTGTCTTTCTGGTTCAAACTTCAAATCTATCACCACCGCCTCCTCTTTTTATTTACCCATTGGAGTTGCACATCTGTGCATTTAACTGTGCACTCCACTCCTCAGAGTCCTGCTCCATCTTCCTGACTCGCCCTAAATACATTTCCATCTTGCCATACATTGGATGGAGATGGAGAATAGTACAATAATGCAGCCTCTAACAGTCCCTCCATAACAAGTGAAACGTACGTGACTATAGCCATCTTGTATTTTTTTTCCAATCTGAAACTCATCACTGTCTTAAGGCTACCACCTCTGTCTGCAGGCATACACAACTCTTCACTGTCAGAACTTGAGCAGGGCTCCAAAACTAAAGTAAACTCATAATCACTTTCAGAAGGCTCTGCAGCATCTGTGATCTGACAGTCACAGAGAGGAGCAAAACAGGTATATGAAATGAATGATGCCATGCATAGCATTGGATGCTTGCTGACTCTGAGCAAATGTGCATGAAGTAGAACTATACTAGTAGTTTAATATAATAACAAAGTACTAGTGCCTCAAGTGATAGTCAATGTTTCCATGTTGTTTAATAATATCCAATTGTACTCCTACTACTGCAGGTGCAGTCTGGACTTACTTAATCGTAGTCACTCACTACAGACTGAGTTGCTGTTGGTCTGTTTGACAACACGTACACGTGCCACACCGGATGATGATGACCACCATACTATCTTTGTACGCTGTCAGTCAGTTTGATCTGAGATGATTGATGGAATACGTTCAGGAAGTGGAATACAAGGTAAACACAACCAATCAACAAGAACCACAGCAAACCTAGGCTACATGTCTGTGCAGTGGTGGAATAGAACAGTGGTATGATTGACTGACAATGGTGCATTGCTTTAATCACTTGATTTGGAAAATGCTAGGTTGCTGTATATATGCCTTTTTTCTGGCACTGTGAAAAATTTAGGCAAATGGAGTTTGGGTCACGGACTCATGGCCCGGTGTCGTGGCGTGGTCCTGTTCTGTGCTGGCTCCTATCTTGTTGTCCTTCTTGATGAATGCTGTGCAACTAATAGAGTTACACAATGTATCCAAGCCGCCTCAGTCTGAAAGTCTTCTCGCTCACAAGTCTTGTCTTTTTGCACTACACCGTAATTAATTTTTATGTTTTCATTCAGTTATTTTGTAATACCCCATTTCTTTTTCCATCAACACTTACAGGCCGGCCTTTTACCCAGTGCTATTATACTTGGAGCAACAATTCACACTTACCTTACCAATCCTCCTCATAATCATCCAGCCAGTGGCACCCACGAATGATATTCAGTCACAGTGTCCATGGAAGGGAAGACGAAGATGAATGACGAGATACAACTACACATTTTGGACCTGGATAATACAGTAACTTTAGTATCATTTTCGTGATTTATTTGATTCCTTTTTCCTCTTCATTTATTTTACGCTTGTGTGACTTTGTTTGGTAATTGTTCACTAAAACTATTTCTTAACTTTCTTTGCTAGCTTTCAGCCCGCTACAGCAGGTATTACGGTTTCTCTGAGAGCATACAGCCTAGGCAAATGTCATATTCATCATATCATATATAAGGAATACTTCCTTGTACTGTCAAATTGTGTAGTAGTAGTTAAGTACCACTCATTATATATTATTAACCATCAAGTTATAAATTATAACTTATCTTCATCATGCATGCATTTCCTTTTTCTACCTTAACTTTAGATTTATTGGGTAGTAGTGGATCATCAATCATCAATCATCGTCTTCATTGTTTTGCTTTTGTTGTCTCCATGCGTACTGTTTTTCTTTGTCAAACCTTTCCCCAAACCCCCGATCCATTCATCAAACCCTAACCCTCTTCCCCCGGGCTGTGTGGTTTTCTATTGAGGTGTGATGTGACTACATTAAATCTATACCAACAATTGATCACACGCTTGCTGGGGCAGAGTTGGTGCAACACTAATTAAATGTGAACGAGGCAGGGCGAGGATCTTCTTCTGCTTGCCCACCCAGGCTCAGTGTATGTACTAGTATACAAGGCAATTAATTTTCCAAAGGGACTCACCGACTACATCTAAATAATTGGCGGCATTGTTTGAATTTAATTTTACAGCTTTAAAGTTTACTAATTAGGATTGTGTTTTAGTGACTCCTTCAGCACAGCTACAGTTGAACTTCTTCTTATCTTCTTGTACTTGGCAGTCCCCGACACCATTGATTTCTTTTAGTTTAGCAGTTGCAATATTGTTTTTATTTTTTTGTCAGTCTTATGTACTGTACTTTTCTACTACTCCCACATTCTCTCTCAGGCAAATGACTGTCTCTTTGTTTTTGTTTGCCAATGCTAGTGCCATTGTCTAGTCTACTACTACCATCACACAACCACGGCATCTTCTCCATTGTCTTGGGAAACCATGCAGCCCTTGCGGTGCCGAAATGAATCATCATCAATCACAGGTAAGTAGATAAGTTTGCTGGGAGGTATAATGGAGGAGAGACTGGTAGTACTAATAGGACAAATATAACTCAGTGAGGGGTACCGCATCTACCTGTTTACATGTTACAAATGTGGCCAATTAATAAATTATTTAAATCAAACACTGGCCGCTGCCCTGCATCTAGAAGTAAACCTTGTGACGTACATTAATTTGTGAAACAGTAACTCCACCACAAAACAACATCATATGTGTACGTTGAAAATAAATAACATTTATTCATGTCCATCAAAAAATATCCTCCTATCCCACACCTCACCTCACCCACCCCTCTCCCGTCCCTAACCCCAACCAATGTCAAAGTCCAAAGAATGTCCCACAAAAACCCCAACACCCAATTCCTACCCACCAACAAAAGTATTAAAAAAGGGGCAAATGAACAGGGTCCATTATAGTCGGCGGGCTTGAGGTGTTTGTCCAATATTATTTTTAAGCGCTCCTCTAATTGGTTCTCCAGCTTTGCCACCCAGAAGAGAAGATGTTGCCGAAATGCATGGCACCTGCATTTGCATCCATGATGTAGGGGGCGGCAGATGTTGCGAAATGCCGGCGGTGAGCGGCTGCCTGACCACAGCGCCTTACTCCTGCGGGTGGGGCCTGGCTGGGGTCTGGGGCATTTGGAAGAGGCAGCAGCTGCTGCCGTCCCCGCCGCCTCCTCCTCCTCCTCCTCGGCCTCAGCCACCAGCCGGCGTTACTCATCCACAATGGTCTGCAGTTTCCTTTGCCGGGCCCTGGCTGCCAACTCCTTCCGGGATGGTTTTTGGGGAGGAGTATGAGTATCTTTAAAAAAAGAAACAGAATTGTAACTGAAACTATTCAAAATGAATTCAACACATAGTGGCATAGTAGCACTAGCAAGCGCAGTACATACAATTGGTGGCAACTTTAAGTATCTAATCTATCCTCCTGCTTCCCCTGCCTGTAACATTTGTTGAAGTTTTTTTCCAGAATTATACTTGCCCTAGTACTATGGGTGGACTTCAGTACACAGAAGAACACCAGTCTTTTTTGTATCTCCTTTTATATTTTCAAAGACTCTGCTTCCAGTGACAGTCTCCACCTATGATGAATACAATACATCCAGGGGACATCCATCCATTAAAAGTAAATGTCTATCATTCTTTATTATCGCCTTAGCTGGTTTCACTTTCACCAACAATCACCCATGCGTCCACTCCTTCCTTGCCTTGGGTTTGACACAAACACCGCTGGTGATTCTTGCTATCCACTATATCCATCCACCCATATTGTGTTGCCCACCCAGGCATGCATCTTCTTTCACCTTCCACCCATCCTTCAACAACCCATGCATCGTATTCCTATCAGCCACCTGCATGAACCTTCGAAAGTATCCTTCTATTGTAGTCTTATTACATCTCTTTCGTGCTTCCTCCTTCCACCCTAGTTCACTTCTTTCCCTTTTTGTTCAACACATCCCTCAAGGTCATCTGATCTGACGTTTAGTCTTCTCCATAAGTTTCACAGCTGAGTTGGAGTCTGATAGAAGAGGCCTTGTTTTCTCAACTCACTCTGGTAATGCTGCTAAGGGTGTCTCCTTCAACCATTGTATATTGTCCAGTACAACTTTAAGTTCATACTTTCTTAATAAGTATCATAACACAGTGAGGTAAATGTTCCCCTTCCACCTAGTAATGCAAATAAGTAATGAATATAACTTACAATCGCCCACCGCTGATGTTTGTTCCTCCCCCACTGGTGCTCATGCAGGTGCCGCAGCCACTGTCCCCTCCTGGATAGCAGCATTAGCATCGTCGCTGGCCCCGTCGGCACTGGTGGTTGGTAGTGGTTGTGCACCTATAAAAACAAGTACACCTTTTTAGATGCCTGCACACCTCCCCCTATTTTACTAGTTGTACTTTTTTCACCAGGAAGGAAGATTGAAAAAACAGTTAAGTACAACATAAATCGTCGTAACTAGTCCAAATCGCGTATTACTGTACAGCACAGTCAGTAGACAGACATTAGCATTAATTTATTAGATGGTCCCTAGGGTCATCTCATCTCTACTCCTACTCTAGTCTTTGGAAAGTTAGCCTGAGCCATGTAACCATTTTAGATCCATGTCTACTGTTTTGCCCATGTTACCTCGCAGCTTGTTGCACAGTAAAAAAGACACCTTTGAGGCCACATGAGTGTTGCATACAACTAAAGAGGTTGAAAAACAAGGCACGCTTTTGTATGGAGTTTAGTTAGTCCCTTTTGCTTATCCATAATGTTACACTTTTTGGCATGACTGCAAAAAGCTTGCATAATTGTATTCACTGTCTAACGTGCACCATTTTTCTTATAGGCACATGAGAAGATTGCCTTCTACGAACCAGAGATTTGCAGAGCTTTTGAAAGATGCATGTGTAACCAGTATACGTCCAACGGTGAGGGGTCTCCCACAGTTCTCTATCATGCACTAGTTGTACAAAATGTATAGTATTTAATCTTCTTTACTTTGCATGGTGGAGCTGGATGTATTTTGTGAAACAAATTACAAGTTACAACAATACAAAGCGTGTTATTAAAAAAATAAAGTTTTTGAACTTGCACATAGACTCTGTGGTATATTTGATTGTCTGTGTGTGAACTTACATGAGTGAGTGAGCGAAAGGGTGTTACTTATGTTCTGGGTTGTGTAATAAAATCATTGGGTATCTAATCTATCTTCATGTGGGGGGTCGGGAGTGGGACAAATGAGTATGACTGAGACACTATAGGTAGGTAGTCGGTCAGTGAATTGTGGGTTCTTCTGAGTTCTGTGACTGCTGTGTAAGTAAGGTCCAACCTCCCTATCACCAACATCCTATTTTCTTGTGCATAGTTCTGTATGTGGCAGTCCAGAGAATAACCACAACAGTAGTAGTAGTATACTAACCTAACAAAAATTAGTAGACAAACATCTGGTTGCGCATTTTGTTGGTGGGAATTGACAAAGCCTAGAGATTACAGAGGACAAAGCAAAAGACAGGAGTGGACCCAGTGTCTACAGCTATTCTATCACAGCTTTAGTCAAAATAATACCTTAACTAAAGAGTGGCCAACAGGGCAAGCTTAGCTACAGACAGTCTAATAGTAGTAGCACAGAGAGTCATAGCGCAGAGGCAGTTTGAAGGAACTGAAAGTCAGGGATGGATACCCAAAATGTGGAAAACAAATTGAAGACCAAAGAAGCTTTTGCTAAAATTGAATTAGGAAGGAGGCTTAATTAATAGGTTGGAAAAAATAAGGTGTGTTAAAAAGTTAGGAAATATAATTGTTAATAATATCAGCACTGTAGGACTTACTGGGGCCAGCAGCAGGATCCTCTGTAGAGGAGCGCTCCTCTGGTGGTTATCCTGCCGACTCGGACCCCGTCTTCTTGCCCCTGGGTGGTGCTGATCATGTAAGAAATAATAAAGAAAGAGAAATATTGAGTACTGTGAAACAAATACACCATTCAAAAATCCACTCAAACATTTTAGGATTAACAAATTGCAATAAAATTGACCTCTAAATGACTACTGGCTTGCAGGATTCACAGACCGTCTACTTATAGAACACTAATCAAATGTTCCATAATCATTCTGATTGCAGAATATACTAACGAAGCCAGTACCACCTGACCTACACCACCTATTCCAGATTGTTCAGTAAGTCGGCATTTCCATTTTATTTTTGCCCTCAAAAATGCATAGATGAGATGGATGACACATGCATAAATTTGTGCATATACGACATTGTTGGTTGCTTGCGTCATATGAACTGCTACTGACTGACGTGACAATGCTATTGCTGCTAAGCCTACCACTCAGTAAACAAACTTCAAAAAGGTACTATGGGGTGGGATAAATAAGAACTAACTAAGCTTTCAGTGACAGAGGAGGCGTCATGCAGACCGTTAAAAAAAATATGAACTAATACTAAGTAAACCTATATCCATCCACCACTATTTCACTAAAGGACAATGGAAGGACTAGACTCTAGCAATAGCATGAACTAACTTCAGTTCTCTAAAGTAAACTCTAACATCAATAATCAACCCAAGCTAGCGCAAAGTTACAAACCAGTAAGAGAAGTGGCGAGCAGCACCTGTGTCATACAATAACGGAAGATTTTGAAACAGAATTGATCTGGAATGTAACTAAGCACACCAGTAATCGTGTTACTTATTTGTCCAAGAATTATACACAATACTTATACTACTATATATATATTACTAGTTACTCACCAAGCCCCACGACCTCGACACCTAGCAGGTCCAACAGGTCCTGCTCCCTATCCAGAATGTCTGCCCACCGTCGCTATCCAGAATGATTGCCCGGCGCACCTTCGCCCAACGGCCGTGACGCCCTGCTGAGAGGTAACCGGAGCTTGGCCTGCCGCCTGCTGCCAAGGTCAAGGGGAGGTGGCGCTGGATGAAAAAAACGAGGGCGGCCACGTCCACCTCCCCGAAAAGTTGCCGGGCTGCACCCCTGCAGGTCGCATTCTGCCGCAAGGCAGCCGGCTCTTGGGCACAGGCGCCTTGCCCTTTGAGCCGGTACTGGTGCTGCCCTTTGCCATGGTTCTGGGGTGGAGGCGGAAAAGAAAAGTTAGAACAAAAGGAAAAAAGCTAGGGGGAAGAAGTAGAAGCTTAAAGAAAGAAGTAAAATAAAACAGTGGAAAAGTTAAAAAAAAAGGTGTAAAAGTAGAAATAAAATGCAAAATATAAACTTAGGGACAGAGAGAGATAGATGATAAGTAAAAAAAGTCAGAAAAACTGTGAAATTAAGTAAAGATTCCAAAGATAAAAGCTGGATACGCGTACTACGCCCAGGGTTACTTTTATTGTGGAGCCTGGGGCCAGGACTGCAAGGCCCAGACTCCTCCATGAGGGTAGAATGAAGAGTAACTTGCTGGGAGTGCCGATCAGGTGCAGTTATGCCGCACTCTTTACCGCTGTATGGGATGTGCCAGGCGCATGCCCAGGCAAAGACTGAGGCAAGAGCAGACCCGTCTACGTCCTTCATCGCCAGGGAGAGGCTGGGCTGGGTTAGGCCACCCACCTTGGCTCCTGCTAAGGTACTTTTTCTGTTGCTGCATGTTTGCGTCCCCCTTCCTACTTGGCGATTTTGTTGCCAGGAAGAGCTACATAGCTTGGAGATCATTTGCCCATTTATTTATGTTTAAACGGATCATTTATTAGAATTCATCAGAACTGGGGTGAATATAGTGTGACAGCATTTGCTACAGTCCTGCCCCCTATATTGCTCAGCTATAATAGGAAGATGGGAAATTACCCCTGTGGCCCCACAAGCCCATGGTCAAACAACCATTGACAGTTTCCTAGCACGGGTTATAGGAGTCATCTGAAAGGAGAATGAATGGGCTGAGCAATGGCTTTCTCTTTCCACTGATAAAGTTGATCCATCTCTATCCTTGGCCCCTAAGCCTTGTAGCGGTGCCTTAGTTAGTGGCCATGTTTGGCCTGGAGTGAGTGTTGCTACAGTGTGTGCCTCAACAGGATGGAAGGACCCTAAAGTTGTTGAACCTCAACAGAGATTTCCTGATTCCAGCCCAGCGATTAACCAGAGAAAAAGAACCCAGAAGCCTAAGACAGGGGTGTCGAACAGCTCACTGATCTTGGATTTGCCTAGTATGACACCTAGTTCAGCACTACCTGACATCATTTTATGGCATATTTTAAGTGAAAGGCTTCATGCCCTACTTGACTCAAAACTGCACTCAATTCATGATCGACTTCCTTCTATTGAGAAATGTTTGAACAATAATGGCCAGGGGTGCAGGACAGGACATGCAAGGCAGTTACCTAGTGCAGATCTATCTTCTACTCAAATGGCAATCGGATTGCTGCAAAGGAAGCACAGATTAATGGAAATGAGCAGAGATTTTCTGGGCCTTCCCATAGCTCTACTAGCTGTACAATGACCTTGCCTTGAGATTACAATCACTTGACTACATCCAGTGACCAGGTTCATTCAGTCCCCCTCGCCGCGATACATCTGCCACCAGCCTCATGCTGGTATGTGGTAGTACTGGCTAGTACACCACGCTTGGCCTCTGGAGCGACAGTCAATGCTGGAGCTGGAAAAAAAGGTGACACACTGGCTCCAAGACAATGTTAAATATGATTCAAGTTGCCACCAGAAGATTATTTTTGTGGGCAGGGTTGAGGGGTTAGTAACCATGCCTAGAAGGTTCAAAGGTGGCTGCAAAATCATTCATTCGTTCAAGACTATGGTTGCTGGAGAAATCTTAGCCCAAACCAGGGCAGGCATGGTACAATATGATACAATAAAGAATTTACCTTTTGGCTTTTTTTATAAACATATGGCACATATTAATTCATTGAATGTTTCTAAAAAGCTGTATATCAGTCATTGTATTA
Organism: Lissotriton helveticus; assembly: GCF_964261635.1. Lineage (NCBI taxonomy): Eukaryota > Metazoa > Chordata > Amphibia > Caudata > Salamandridae > Lissotriton > Lissotriton helveticus. The sequence goes on along the minus strand of NC_136061.1, from coordinate 1,324,459,575 downwards.
TGATGACCAACTTTTATCTAGGAATCGAGTTATGGTTCAATCTGGACGAGAGAATAATGACTGACAGTGGTAGGGAGGAGATTGTTCTGATGTCAGGAATTACCTGTTTCTTCGATACCTGGTATTTTATGTCATCACAGTATGATTCTAGCCCCTGCTCTGAATCTGTTGGACAGTCTAGGACTGCGGAGTGGGTAGCAAAGATCAAAGGCTGATGTTTTCCAATATGTGCGTGAGAGTGACTGTGTGAGTGGCTGTATTGGTGATTGAGTGTAATTTGCTCTATGGGTAAGTGAGTGTCTTCCTTAGTGGCTATATGGGTGTAGGTGTATGTGAGTGGCTGCGTTGGTGTCTGAGTGGCTGTGTGAGTGGCTATATGGGTGGATGAGTGGTTGTATTAGTGGCTGTATGGGTAGGTTAGTGGCTGTTTGAATGTTTGTATGGGCAAGTGAGTGTTTGTGAGTGGTTGTTTTACACAGTAAATGTCTGAGTCACTGGTTGTATAGGTGAGTGAGTGGGTGTGTGACTGTAAGGATGTATAAATGGGTATGTAAGTGATAACTGGATTAGTGAATGGATGTGTGAGTAGCTATATGGGTGAGTGGCTGTTTGTGTAGCTGTACGGCTGAGTGAGTACTAGTGTGAGTGGCTGAGTGAGTGATTAGTTGTGTGAGTAGCTGTATTAGTAAGCGAATGTCTCTGTGGGTGAGTGAATGCTAATATGAGTGGCTGTATGGGGGAGTTAGTGGGTGTGTGTGTGAGTGGCTCTATGGGTGAGTGAGTGGGTATGTAACTGGCTGTTTGGGTGGGTGATTTACTGTGATAGTGGCTGTATGAGTGAGTGAGTGGGTGTGTGTGAGTAGTTGAATGGGGTTGTTAATTTGTATGTGAGTGGTTATGTGGATATGTGAGTGTACGTATTAGAGGTTGTATGGGGTGTGAGTGGGTGTTTGGGTGTTTCTGTAGATTATGTCATCAGTGTTATAATTTGAGATGTCACCAGTATTTTACAGACCATGTAATGAATGATGTATTATGTGAGGTCATAAACAGTGCATTGTGGCAGTGTAAGTTATAGTTAGCAGCACGAGTAACTATAACTTCTCAATTTCTAAGGTTTTGTATGAGTGAATATTGAGCCTAACTATAACCTCCCTGTTAGATCTGGGGGTCTCTAGTTGGCAATGCTTATCACCTTCGTCCAAATATGGACCCTTACTTCTAAGTGAGGATAAGGGGATTACACTCCTTAATAACCCCTGCTCACCACCTTGGTAGCTTGGCACGAGCAGACAGGCTTATCTCAGAGGCAGTGGGTTAAGCATTTGTGACTATACACAGTAATACAGTGATAACACTACAGATGGACACAACACAGGTTTTATAAAAATAAGTTTTTTTATATAGACTTAAACACATGACCACAAACGACAAAAATCCACAATACTACACTTAAGGTTGCTTAAAAGATGATTAAAGTCTCTTAGTTCAAGTTGTTGGTAAATGCGACAAAGTTCTCAACAAAGTACCTGGATGCGTAACGCAAAGTGAGCAAAAGGCTCGCAATAGGGGAGATGCGTAAGGTTCCGTGACCCGGGGGAACGGTTGCGTCCTTCCTCAATGCTTGCGCAAAGTAGGGGACTCGTCGTGAGCCTTACTGGTGCGGAGATGATGCGAAGATTCTTGGCCTGCGGGTCCATTGCTGTGCACAAGATGGCGCCTTGATGCGATGGGACGATCCGGTTGCGATGCGAGAAGATGGCGCGCTTGATGCGGCGATGCGATGAGCCCTGGCAGCCTTGCAACGACTCTGTACTTTGGAGCCGCGACAGGCCCTGCGACAGGCTTCGCTGGCGATGCAATGGCGACTCTCTCGATGGCTGAAATAAGAAACAATTCCTAGGCAAACTTGAATAATTATCAACACAAACAAGTAAGGGAGAGCAACTTAATGAAACTAAGAATGATGATTTTATAAAAAAGCATTAATTTTAATGATATTATAAAAACAATTCAATTAAAAATTGTGTAACAACACAATACGTGGTGTAAATCAAACAGACATATAACATTTCATTTGGTCAAGAATCAAGAAGAAGAATACATATATAAAAAACTAGTGGCAAAAATGTATAATTTCTATTGACGCGCGTTTTGGAGTACTCAACGCCTTCTTCAGGAATAGCCACAAATTGCTTCACTATCTTCAGATGTCAACACCATTCAAAGTTGTTTAAATGGTGAATGAATTCCTATTAGATCCAACTCTCAATTTATATTGTGATAGTTAGGAATGAAACGGTTGAAGCTCTCATATGGATGACCGTCTTTCTTCAAAATTCGATCCAGACCCCAGAATTTATAGTCTTTCCTTTATTGTATTATGCCTCAATGATACTCGGTTCATAAAGGGGGTGGTGATGGACAGAGTATCTGAATTAAGCAGAACACTCCTACCCAGTCAAAAGATCAGGGCTTGATCCATCACCGTTTTTTAGCTCACTGCACCATCCCAGCTCAGAACCTGGCTACATGCAAATTAATCTGACCCTGGCCCAGTGCATCATGGGAACAGGGCAGACCAAACTACCAAGCCAATTCTTTACTGGAAAGGAAACAAGCTTCCGGGGACCGGTTTCTGGCATTACAGCCGTCTTCGGCCCGGCTTGCTTGAATCCTGATGGTGCAGTGAGCAAGGGACTCACATCTGAGTATACCCTTCCACACTTGTGGTGGCCAAAACGATTCATAAAGGGGGTGGTGATGGACAGAGTATCTGAATTAAGCAGAACACTCCTACCCAGTCAAAAGATCAGGGCTTGATCCATCACCGTTTTTTAGCTCACTGCACCATCCCAGCTCAGAACCTGGCTACATGCAAATTAATCTGACCCTGGCCCAGTGCATCATGGGAACAGGGCAGACCAAACTACCAAGCCAATTCTTTACTGGAAAGGAAACAAGCTTCCGGGGACCGGTTTCTGGCATTACAGCCGTCTTCGGCCCGGCTTGCTTGAATCCTGATGGTGCAGTGAGCAAGGGACTCACATCTGAGTATACCCTTCCACACTTGTGGTGGCCAAAACGATTCATAAAGGGGGTGGTGATGGACAGAGTATCTGAATTAAGCAGAACACTCCTACCCAGTCAAAAGATCAGGGCTTGATCCATCACCGTTTTTTAGCTCACTGCACCATCCCAGCTCAGAACCTGGCTACATGCAAATTAATCTGACCCTGGCCCAGTGCATCATGGGAACAGGGCAGACCAAACTACCAAGCCAATTCTTTACTGGAAAGGAAACAAGCTTCCGGGGACCGGTTTCTGGAATTACAGCCGTCTTCGGCCCGGCTTGCTTGAATCCTGATGGTGCAGTGAGCAAGGGACTCACATCTGAGTATACCCTTCCACACTTGTGGTGGCCAAAACGATTCATAAAGGGGGTGGTGATGGACAGAGTATCTGAATTAAGCAGAACACTCCTACCCAGTCAAAAGATCAGGGCTTGATCCATCACCGTTTTTTAGCTCACTGCACCATCCCAGCTCAGAACCTGGCTACATGCAAATTAATCTGACCCTGGCCCAGTGCATCATGGGAACAGGGCAGACCAAACTACCAAGCCAATTCTTTACTGGAAAGGAAACAAGCTTCCGGGGACCGGTTTCTGGCATTACAGCCGTCTTCGGCCCGGCTTGCTTGAATCCTGATGGTGCAGTGAGCAAGGGACTCACATCTGAGTATACCCTTCCACACTTGTGGTGGCCAAAACGATTCATAAAGGGGGTGGTGATGGACAGAGTATCTGAATTAAGCAGAACACTCCTACCCAGTCAAAAGATCAGGGCTTGATCCATCACCGTTTTTTAGCTCACTGCACCATCCCAGCTCAGAACCTGGCTACATGCAAATTAATCTGACCCTGGCCCAGTGCATCATGGGAACAGGGCAGACCAAACTACCAAGCCAATTCTTTACTGGAAAGGAAACAAGCTTCCGGGGACCGGTTTCTGGCATTACAGCCGTCTTCGGCCCGGCTTGCTTGAATCCTGATGGTGCAGTGAGCAAGGGACTCACATCTGAGTATACCCTTCCACACTTGTGGTGGCCAAAACGATTCATAAAGGGGGTGGTGATGGACAGAGTATCTGAATTAAGCAGAACACTCCTACCCAGTCAAAAGATCAGGGCTTGATCCATCACCGTTTTTTGTCCACCCTAAGCGTGGAAGGGTATACTCAGACATGAGTCCCTTGCTCATTGCACCATCAGGATTCAAGCAAGCCGGGCCGAAGACGGCTGTAATGCCAGAAACCGGTCCCCGGAAGCTTGTTTCCTTCCCAGTGTAAGAATTGGCTTTTGTAGTTTGGTTTGCCCTGTTCCCATCATGCACTGGGACAGGAACAGACTAATTTGCATACAGCCAGGTTCTGAAACTGGGATGGTGCAATGAGCTAAAAAACGGTGTTGGATCTAGCCCTGATCTCTTGACTGGGTGAGAGTATTCTTCTTAATTCAGAGACTCTGTCCCTCACCACCCCTTGTTGTAAATAATTTTGTCCACCCTAAGCGTGGAAGGATATACTCAGACATGAGTCCCTTGCTCATTGCACCATCAGGATTCAAGCAAGCCGGGCCGAAGACGGCTGTAATATCAGAAACCGGTCCCCGGAAGCTTGTTTCCTTCCCAGTGTAAGAATTGGCTTTTGTAGTTTGGTTTGCCCTGTTCCCATCATGCACTGGGACAGGAACAGACTAATTTGCATACAGCCAGGTTCTGAAACTGGGATGGTGCAATGAGCTAAAAAACGGTGTTGGATCTAGCCCTGATCTCTTGACTGGGTGAGAGTATTCTGCTTAATTCAGAGACTCTGTCCCTCACCACCCCTTGTTGTAAATAATTTTGTCCACCCTAAGCGTGGAAGGGTATACTCAGACATGAGTCCCTTGCTCATTGCACCATCAGGATTCAAGCAAGCCGGGCCGAAGACGGCTGTAATGCCAGAAACCGGTCCCCGGAAGCTTGTTTCCTTCCCAGTGTAAGAATTGGCTTTTGTAGTTTGGTTTGCCCTGTTCCCATCATGCACTGGGACAGGAACAGACTAATTTGCATACAGCCAGGTTCTGAAACTGGGATGGTGCAATGAGCTAAAAAACGGTGTTGGATCTAGCCCTGATCTCTTGACTGGGTGAGAGTATTCTGCTTAATTCAGAGACTCTGTCCCTCACCACCCCTTGTTGTAAATAATTTTGTCCACCCTAAGCGTGGAAGGGTATACTCAGACATGAGTCCCTTGCTCATTGCACCATCAGGATTCAAGCAAGCCGGGCCGAAGACGGCTGTAATGCCAGAAACCGGTCCCCGGAAGCTTGTTTCCTTCCCAGTGTAAGAATTGGCTTTTGTAGTTTGGTTTGCCCTGTTCCCATCATGCACTGGGACAGGAACAGACTAATTTGCATACAGCCAGGTTCTGAAACTGGGATGGTGCAATGAGCTAAAAAACGGTGTTGGATCTAGCCCTGATCTCTTGACTGGGTGAGAGTATTCTGCTTAATTCAGAGACTCTGTCCCTCACCACCCCTTGTTGTAAATAATCAATGATACTCGGGGCATAGGAAACGAGTATTGGTTAAGGAAATCTTCACTCTTCAAAATTTGATCCAATTTAAAATATTTGTATTTAAAAGAAGAACTACATGGAGCTTGTATCTCCCTGTAATCCACATGCATCCAGATATGACGCTTTTGTGAAGATATATAATCTGTAAAATACTTAGAATACGGACAAGCCAAGGCAATATTTCGAGATTTTCAGCCTTCCTATATTTAAAAAGACAACAGCAAGCTTGATAGCTGTACTTTACGCATGGATCCGGGGCAAACAATGGCCTCCGGCGTCTGACTTCATATAGGAAGAGGAAGAATGTCCCTCTTCCTATATGACGTCAGAGGCTGAAAATCTCGAAATATTGCCTCGCCTTGTCCGTATTCTAAGTATTTTACAGATTATATATCTTCACAAAAGAAGAGTGAAGATATCCTTAACCAATACTCGTTTCCTATACCTGAGTATCATTGAGGCATAATACAATAAAGGAAAGACTCTAAATTCTGGGGTCTGGATTGAATTTTGAAGAAAGACGGTCATCCATATGAGAGCTTCAACCGTTTCATACCTAACTATCACAATATAAATTGAGAGTTGAATCTAATAGGAATTAATTCACAGTTTAAATAACTTTGAATGGTGTTGACATCTGAAGATAGTGAAGCAATTTGTGGCTATTCCTGAGGAAGGCGTTGAGTACGCCGAAACGCGCGTCGATAGAAATTATACATTTTTGCCACTAGTTTTTTATCTATGTATTCTTCTTCTTGATTCTTGACCAAATGAAATGTTATATGTCTGTTTGATTTACACCACGTATTGTGTTGTTACACAATTTTTTATTGAATTGTTTTTATGATATCATTAAAATGAATTTTTTTTATAAAATCATCATTCTTGGTTTCATTAAGTTGCTCTCCCTTACTTGTTTGTATTGATAATTACTCAAGATTGCCTAGGAATTGTTTCTTACTTCATTCGTTTTTCCCTGTACTAGGATTTGAACGATTTACTGTTCAGGGGGTCCTTGATAATCACACTGACTCTCTTGATGGGGTCACGCTCCTCCGGTGATGCGACAGCAGACAGCTTTGATGAACACACGCTTCCAGAGAGATGCGGCGAAGGCTCGCTTCTCGGGCGTTGCGATGATTTCAGCTGGGGCGGCGACACGCTTCTTCTTGATGCGTCACGCTTCCAGCTCCCAGCGGCACGCAAGTGACTGGAGTCAGAATTCCCACCAAGCAAATTCAGGAGGGAGCTGGAGGTGAAGTCTTTTGTCCCTGACACTTCAGCAGGAGGCAAGCACAGTTCAAGCCCTTGGTGAATATTCTGTAAATGAAAGTCTTTTCAAAGTTCCTTCTCCTTTCCCTTGGCAATGAAGCAACCACTGCAGGCCAACCCAGCAAACAGCACACTGGCAGAGGGGCAGTCCAAACTCCTGCAGCTTCCTTGGTTCTTCTCCTTGGCAGAAAGGTTTCTTGTTCCAGAAGTGATCTAATTTCTTGGGAGCAGGGTTCCAATATTTATACCCCAAAATCCTTTGTTCTCTGAAGACAGAGAGGCCTCTGACTAGTCCAAACCAGTTCCTGAACACTTTGTTTACATGACTCTGTTCTTCCTTTCACTGTGCAGGGCAGAGACATCAGACGCCCCACAGGAGGTGAAGCCAGCACAGGGGAGGGAAGATTCAGCTCTGGAGCACTCTGTTGATATGATTCCTCCTCTCCGATCACAGTGCAGGGCAGAGACATCAGACAAGGCACAGGGGCTGGAGCCAGCATTGTAGAGGGAAGGCCCAGCCTTTTCAGGTCCCAGGTGAAACTCCTCCCTCCCATCTAGATGCAGATCTATCTATTCACCACTGGGCTGCCCCAGCCTCTCTCCTGGAATCCCCCAGCCCTGTCACACACAAACCCAGACAAGGAATACACAACCCAGCAGAGGCAGGCTCAAATGGTTAGGCAAGCAAATACCTGCTTTCTAAAAGTGGTATTTGCAAATAAAATATTAAAATAAACTTTACTAAAAGATGTATTTTATTATTCTGAGTTCAGGCATACTAAATTCGAATTTCTACCATGTTCCCTGAGTCAGTTAGGATTATAGGAATGTAATAATCTTAACTGCCCATTCTGGCCTATGAGAACAGGTAGCCTTCAATAGTGAAAAACGAAAATGGCTGTAATTCACTATTAGAACATGCTATACACATCAGAGCATGTCCTACCTTATACTTACAATGCACCCTGCCCTTGGGCCTACCATAGGGGTGTCTAATATGAAGCAAAGGGAAGGTTTAGGGACTGGCAAGTGGGTGCACTTGGACAAGTCGACATGGCAGTGCTGGACTGCACACAGGCCTTGCAATGGTAGGCCTGAGACACACTTTACAAGCTGCTTCTGTGGGTGGCACAACCGATGCTGCAAGCCCACTAGCAGCATTTGATTTACAAGCCCTGGGAACACATGGTACACTGTACTAGGGGCGGACAGATAAATCAAATAACCCATTCATGGAATAACCAATCAGTATATCAATTTAATGTAGGGAGAACTTGCACTGTGGCACTGATTAGCAGTGGCACAGTGCCCAAAGCATAAATCCAACAAAAACATATCAAAACAGAGGAGGCAATCTGTCAAAATGGAAGGGAGACTCACGCCAATGATGCCAGGTCTAACACTCCTTATAATCTTTGTTTCTTTTAGTGAATTTCTAAGTTTTAAAAAAATTGTAGTCCTTAACTATAACATCTCCGTAACCCTTGGTTTTTTCAATGAATTTCTAAATTTTTTCGATTTGCATTTGCAAAGTATTATGGCCTTCTAATGTTTACTTTTTTAGTTAATTTGCAGGACCTATCTTTAATACTAGCTGTATTACAAATTATTAACGTTTTAAAATCAAATAATTTTTTTACCACTGTAGATATTGTTTTTTTTTTACAAATTATCTGTTTATACATTTAAAAATATAAAAATCTCATATATAATTAATGTAAAGAAAAAGAAGTTATTTAATGTAAATAAATATATTTTATTTAAAAATATATATTTTTGAGGTACCACGGTACGTTTGTGGGTCCAGAAATATAGACGGTCTGCTACTCTATAGTTTTTACATCCGATCATGTGATTGGGATGACTCAGCGAGTCTAAATTCATGGATTTGACACAAATTTTTCAAATTAATGCATATATGTACACCTCTCCGTTATCATTATTACCATCAGTGTGAAGGTGTTTACAAGTATATATAAACCACTTATATCGGAAAAGTTACTAATTTTACCAGTTTCAAGAATCTGCAAATTTACGACCATCCACAGAGGCACTGTAGCCAGATGTGTCGGATGGGCTCTTCAAAGCAGCCCTTGGGACAAGTGGGACCAGCAACTTGGCTCAAGCTCCCTGTCTAGGCGAGGGCGGAGGGTACTAACTCCACCACATGGTACAATCAGAGTTTTTTTGCAGAACTCTGTGCTCCCAGCGGAGCGCAGAGTTGGCAAAACTCTGCAAACTTCGCTGGCGGAGCGGGGTTTACCGCCAACCCCTAACCGTTACCCATCAGCACTGTCAAGAAGTATTCACATGGCACAACTTCCAATTGGAAGCACTTAAAAGCAATTCATGAAAGGGTGTAGAACTGAATAATGCATGGGAAACTAAGTGCAGGCACATTTTCTACCACTATAGCATCCTTGGGAGAACGTTCACAAGCGGCAGTCATCAGGATACCAGCAGCCTGTGAATATTTAAGTGAGATAGTTACTCAGTGTGCGAAATTCCACATGTTTTTAGCTGTAAAAATTGTACCTGTATGAGTGTGTTTGTGACACTTCCATTAACTTAATAATACATATATTTATAACTTTACAAGTATATTTTTGTACATATTACAATGCAATTTAAACCACATAATTAAAAAACAAACATAACATAACGTATTTAACTATTTACAAATACAGAAACACACTGACATTTGAACTTTTACAACAAACAATAACACCATAGGAAAAGAAGAGATGAATTCTAGAAATGTAGATGAAGAGATCGTTGAAGAGGTACAAGGTAGGTATAGACATGCTCCTATGTATAAATGAGAGTGTAGTAGCATTTGTAGGATTTTGCCAGGATTAGATTGATATAGTAGGACCCCAGCCATGTACTTGCAGCACTATTTTCTATTTACTTTACCTCTGCAACTATTGGGACAAATGAGTACTGGTATCGTTGTGATGTTGAGCTTACGTACTTGCTGTGAAATTGAGGAACAGTAGCTTGATTTTTAACCCTGAGTTGTAAAGGATATCCATGGTGTAAGTTACATTACTTTCTCAGGGAAGCAAATTCTAACATTGAAGGTATCATCCACTGAGCTTCGGAAACAGTTAAAAGGTACAGTTGTGTATTTACCTTTAGATGTGAAACTCTATATTGAAACTGTGAGTGTAGAGACAGATATGGAAAACCACTTGTTAGTCTAGTGAATGGTGGGCCCAAGTAAAACAACAACATCTGTCAGGAACTAGAGGATGTGAAGAAGGTGAAGAAAGCTACATGATATCTCAAACACAATAATATGTACTATAAAGATGTAGATGTTCTCTATCATGGAAGTTGCATTATGTAAGTAATGTTGCCTATTAGTGGACAGTTTGAAAAAGTGGATAGAAGTAGATTTGAACAAAATATATGAACATTACAGTATCCAATTTCTACATTCAAAAGAGATTATGGTGATGTAATTAAACTGTATCAGATAAACAAGCTAAAAGAACTCCAATAATGTCGGAATAAACGGTTCCCCAAGTTGCTTCTTCTCAGTCCAATTTGGAAAAAAAAGAAAATGAACAAAATTGCTAGAAACACCTTCTTAAAAACAACAGTACATTTAACAAACATTTGAAAACTACCCCCAAAAATATTCCACGTTGTAGCCAGACAGCTTCTAACACTGAATTTCAACCTGCACTCATCTGGGTGTTAATTCATAATTACTGACAAGGATCTTCTTCATAGTGGGGTGCCTCTACCGCTTCCTCTTCTCTAGAGCTAGCATGTTGTTCAAGTTCGGGCATTTGTATAGCGCACTACTCACCCAGAGGGTCTCAAGGCGCTAGGGGAAGGGGTTGGTCTCAAGGCGCTAGGGGAAGGGGTTCATTATTTATCGAATAGCCAGGTTTTAAGTTCTTTTCTGAAGGAGATGTGGTTCTGAGTAAGGCGAAGGTGGGTGGGGAGTGAGTTCCAGGTGTTGGCAGCCAGGAAGGAGAAGGATCTGCCACCCATGGTGGATTTTCGGATGCGCGGGACTGCGGCGAGGGCTTGATTAGACGATCTTAGTTGGCGGGTGGGTTTGTAGAAGGATAGTCGAGCGTTGAGGCATTCGGGTCCTAGATTTTAGAGGGACTTGTGGGCGTGGGTGAGAAGGCGGAAAGTAATTCTCTTGTTGACAGGAAGCCAGTGCAGGTCTTTTAGATGTCCGGTGATGTGATCTTGGCGCGGGATGTCTAAAATGAGTCTCACTGACGCGTTTTGGATGCGCTGGAGTTTTTTCTGTAATTTTGCTGCCATTCCGGCGTATAGAGTGTTACCATAATCCAGTCGGCTCGTGACCAGTGCGTGGGTGACAGTCTTTCTTGTCTCGAGGGGGATCCAGCGGAAGATCTTTGTGAGAATGCGAAGTACGTTGAAGCAAGAAGACGAGACTGCGTTAACTTGTCTGGACATCGAGAGAGAGGAGTCTAGGATGAAGCCAAGGTTGCGTGCATGGTCTGTGGGTGTGGGTGCTGTGCCCAGAGCGGAAGGCCACCAAGAGTCGTCCCAAGCTGAGGGGGAAGATCCTAGGATGAGCACCTCCGTTTTGTCTGAATTGAGTTTTAGGCGGCTATGATTCATCCATTTGGCTACTTCTTTCATGCCTTCGTGAAGATTGGTTTTGGCGGTGTATGGGTCTTTGGTGAGGGAAAGGATTAACTGGGTGTCGTCGGCGTAAGAGATGATGTTGAGGTTGTGTTGACGCGCGATGGAGGTGAGAGGACTCATGTAGACATTGAAGAGGGTGGGACTGAGTGAGGATCCTTGAGGTACGCCGCAGATGACTTCGGTGGCCTCTGAGTAGAATGGGGGAAGTCGGACTCTTTGAGTTCTCCCAGCGAGGAATGAGATGATCCAGTTCAAGGCTTTTCCTTGTAAGCCGATGTTGCTGAGGCGATGTATAAGGGTGCTGTAGCAAACTGTGTCGAAAGCGGCGGATAGGTCGAGTAGGATGAGGGCCACTGTTTCTCCGTTGTCCAGGAGTGTTCGGATGTCGTCGGTCGCTGCAATGAGGGCGGTTTCGGTGCTGTGTTTTTCTCGAAACCCGGATTGAGATGGATCAAGGGAGTTGTTGGATTCAAGGAAGGCGGCGAGCTGGCTGTTGACGGCTTTCTCGATAACTTTGGCCGGGAATGGGAGGAGGGATATGGGTCGGTAGTTTTTAAGTTCAGAGGGGTCTGCTATGGGTTTCTTCAGAAGGGCGCTGAGTTCGGCGTGTTTCCAGTTATCTGGAAAGGTGGCAGAGTTGAACGAGCAGTTGATGACATCACGGAGGTGGGGTGCGATGATGGAGTCAGCTTTGTTGAAGATGTGATGGGGGCAGGGGTCGGTAGGCGAGCCAGAGTGGATAGAGTTCATGATGCGAATGGTGTCTTCAGTGGTGATTGGGTTCCAGGCGCTGAGGTTGTTAGTTAGTGGAGTGGGATCTGAGGAAGGTGGTGAGGGTTGGTCGCTGGGAGTGTTCGTGAAGCTGTTGTGGATGTCGGCAATTTTGTTGTAGAAGAAGGAGGATAACGCGTCGCAGAGGTCTTGGGAGGGAGTGATGTCGTTAGATGCTGCGGTGGGGTTGGTGAATTCTTTGACGATGTTGAAGAGTTCCTTGCTGTTATGGGTGTTGTTGTCGAGACGATCCTTGATTGCTGATTTCTTGGCGGATCGGATCAGTTGGTGGTGTTTGCGGGTGGCTGTCTTGAGGGAGGCCATGTTGTCGGAAGCTGGGTTTTTTCTCCATATCTTCTCCAGGGTGCGGCATAGCTTCTTGGATTTTTTTGAGTTCGTCATTGAACCAGGGAGCCTTTTTGCTGGCTAATTTCATCTGGTGCTTTTTCAGGGGTGCTAATTCATCAGCACTGTTGGTAATCCATTGCCTGAGGTTGGTGGCCGCTTGGTTTGGGTCCATTGAGAGGGTGGGAGGGTTTTTGTTGAGTGAAGTGAGGAGTTGGTCGGAGGTGATTTTGTTCCAGTTTCTCCGGGGAATAGGTTGTGGACGGTTGTGGGTTGGGGTGGTTATGTAGCTGAAGTGGACGCAGCTGTGATCCGTCCAGTGGAGAGTTGTAGTGCGGTCGAAGGAGATGTGCTTGCTGGAGGTGAAGATAGGGTCGAGCGTGTGACCGGCTGTGTGGGTGGGGGTGTCAACAAGTTGTTTGAGTCCAAGATTGGCCAGGTTGTCCAGAAGGGTGGTGGTGTTGCTGTCGTGTTTGTTTTCAAGGTGGTAGTTGAGGTCTCCTAGAAGAATGTAGTTCTTGGATGCAAGGCGTGCGGACTGACGAAGTCCGTGATGAAATCGCTGAATTGACTCTGGGTACCTGGAGGTCTGTAGATGAGGGTGCCTCTGAGTGTGGTCCTGGGGTCGGTGTGGATCTGGAAGTGGAGATGTTCGGCGAAAGCAAGATGGTCGTCGGAGCTGGTTGTGATTTTGATGGTGTTCCTGTGGATAATGGCGATGCCTCCTCCTGTTTGAATGGTGCGGTCTTTTCGAATAATCTTGTAGGTGTCCGGTATGGCTATTGCGATATCGGGTGATGATGATGTGTTCATCCATGTTTCAGTGAGGAAGGCGATGTCAGGTGACGCAGTGTCGAGTAGGTCCCAGAGTTCCGTTGCGTGTGTGTGGACCGAGCGGGTGTTGAGCAGGATGCACTTTAGGCGGTTGTAGTCGGAGCTGTGTTTGGAGGGCGTGGATTTGGTGAGGTTCCTGGAGCAGTTGAATTTGCAGGCGAGGCAGGCGAATGGGCCGTGAGTACGTCCAGGAGTAGCTTTGCAGCATAGTGGTGTGCGTCCAGGGTTGAGGGCGAGGAGAGTAGCGGCATCATATGATATTATAGAGGTTTGGGAGCGGCGGGGACCAGGGGGTCTGGCGCTGGGTGCGGTCCAGGCGCGGACGGCCGTAGACGGGCTTACCTTTGGCGCACCTTCGGCGCGCATGGGGCGCGACCGCTGTGCGTGAACGCTGCGCGGGAGAGCATCTGACATATATGGGAGATGGAGGGGGAGGGGCGAGGGAGGAGCAGCTGGGAGGCGGGTGCGTGGTGGAGGGTGCGGGCTCCGGGCACAACAACAACACTAGTAATGGCGGCTAAAAGGGAAGTGAAGACCGGGTTGGGGAGACTAAATTATTTATTTATGTGGTGGGTAGCGGGGCGCCTGAGGAGCGGAGCGCAGAAGCAATGGCCCACAGCAGCAAACAAACAAACGAAGCGGTAATGCGATCTAAATAACACAGGCACTCTCAGTCAGTGAAGCAATGCAGGCACTGTCGAGCAGACACAACGGGCGCGTGAAAATAATGAAATAATAATGCAAGCACGTATCAAGCGCTAAATAAGGTCAGCAGAGCAGCGCTAACGATACCCAGCCAGCGTAGTCAGGAGAGAGCAGGGCAGAAGGGAGCGACCGCTTCTGACGAAGTCAGGGTGGTCACAGCGCTTCGGTGTCCAGGGGGAAGCCTTGCCTCTTAGTGGGAGGGAGGAGCAGCTGGGAGGCGGGTGCGTGGTGGAGGGGATGGGCTCCGGGCACAACAACAACACTAGTAATGGCGGCTAAAAGGGAAGTGCAGACCGGGTTGGGGAGACTAAATTATTTATTTATGTGGTGGGTAGCGGGGCGCCTGAGGAGCGGAGCGCAGAAGCAATGGCCCACAGCAGCAAACAAACAAACGAAGCGGTAATGCGATCTAAATAACACAGGCACTCTCAGTCAGTGAAGCAATGCAGGCACTGTCGAGCAGACACAACGGGCGCGTGAAAATAATGAAATAATAATGCAAGCACGTATCAAGCGCTAAATAAGGTCAGCAGAGCAGCGCTAACGATACCCAGGCAGCGTAGTCAGGAGAGAGCAGGGCAGAAGGGAGCGACCGCTTCTGACGAAGTCTGTCCCATCACTCTGAATAGGACTTCAAAGTCATCTCTACAATCCACCTAAGATATCATTTGTACCACTACAGCTACTTCTTCTGCCAGACATTACCTGTCTATATCAAAGCCCTCCTTAAAGTCAGGCACCTCGTCTCTGAATATAATAACGCTTTCTTCTGCAGTAGGCAGAGTAGCGGTACTCACATGTTTGTTTTGCTTGACTCTACCATCTATTTAGCCTTCAAGTGCTTCTCCTTAACACTCCAGACAGACCCCTTTCTCCTCCACGGTTCACTTATCCTCAACTTTTTAATCATCTGCACCCAGTTTTTTTTATGCCTCTGCACCCAACTTGGCCAGCTGTGGCCTCAGGTCCTATTCAGCCAGTCTATCCTTGAGGTCTCCAGGAGACTGAGTGTTGAAGGAGGCAGTACTTCTTGCACCATATCCAATAGAGAAGTCTCTCTCTGGGGATCCCCTCTCTCCTCAAGAGACTTTACCCACTCATTTCTCTACTCCTCTCCCTCCTCCTTAAACACACTACCCTTTGGTACCCTGATTCTGACGTCAACCACTATCAGGGTTTTTGCCTTTTCAATTCCTCTTCAAACTCTTCTTGTTGGGAAGATTGCATTTTGTGCACCTCTACGCAGGCTCTAAGGGTGGACTAGTCCTCAAACTTGGAAGTACATGTGGGTACATGAGTCTGTGGATGTTTTTTTGGGTGTGTGACTGAGTGTTGCAGTCACTCTGTGGCTATGGGAGTGGTGGGTGTATAAGTGCTTTTGGTACCCCCTTCGGTAGCTCCCTCCCCTAGAGCCTGGTCTCCTTTAACTCTTCAAATCACTGCCCTAACTCTGAAACATGGTGTGCGAGCTTGTAATGGACGTATAAGCTCAGACATTCCACCTAAATGCACATATCATAGAGAGGGCAGGGAGTCCAGACTGGACTACATCTTGGTTCAAATCTCCCTGTGGTCGCATATCACTGACTTCCAGGTCATACATAGGGATGATAGCGACCACAATGCGTTGGAATTGGAATATGTTATTCCAGGCCTAGAAGACAGAAGGACCGCGGCAGATGATTCTGCCCCAGGGTTGGCGCTGACAAACAATAGACGGAGAGTGAGGTGGGAGAAGTTAGCCTCTGACCCAGAGAAGGTTTGTGGGCTTTATGCCCGGCTCATTCCTACTCTTGAAAAGGTCTGTGCAATAATGGAGCACCCCACCTCACAGGGCACACACAAGGAACTATGGCTGGTGCACGAGGACCTTATCGAGTCCGTGGCCGAAGTCCTTTTTACCATAGGAAAGAGTGGGGGTGGCCGTCACAACCGCCCCACTTGGTATAATCAGGTTTGCCGCAAGGCTAAATCAGATCTTTTGACTTCGATCAAGGAAGGTGTAGATAGGTCTGTAATCCATGCAAGGAGAAGGGACTATAAGCACCTGATTACCCATGCCAAAAGTGAATGGGAACAGGAAAAATGGGAAACCTCACTACATTATTAGCTATCAGGGACTCTCGCAAATTCTGGCGCATTGCTAATATGGGGTCCGAGGAGCTAGCGCCGGCTATTGAACCTAACATCTCAGCCAAGACCTGGCAGGATCATTTCCAGTCCCTTTACAAGGTCGCCGACGATGTCACTAATGATACTCCACATACCACCAGCGTACTGGTGGAGGGGGATCCCTTCACAGAGATGGAAGTACGAGCAGCCATCGCAGGGCTGGCATCTGGCAAAGCGCCAGGACTGGACGGCCTGCCGGGTGACTTACTCAAGCAGGAGCCAGACATATGGGCCCCTTACTTGGTGCTGATATTCAATGCTGTCCTGAGGGGTATGGAGGTCCCCTGTACTTGGCTGGGCACAGAGATTGTTCCCATATTTAAGAACGGATCACCTCTGCTCCCAGCCAACTACAGGCCCATCAGCCTCATAGATGTACCCCAGAAATTATTTTGTAGGCTGATACTAGATCGCCTCCAAAATTGGATAGAGGAATTCACCATTCTTAGCCCCTATCAGGCGGGATTTAGAAGAGGGGTCTCTACTTTGGACCAGATCTTCCGCCTGAATCTCCTGTTTTGGAAGACTGTGGTAATCGAGGGCGGCAGCTTGTACACGGTATTTGTGGACTTGCGAGCCGCCTTCGATTTAGTACCTAGAGATAGACTTTGGACCGTATTGGCGGAGTTGGGCATTCCCGCTGATATCCTGACTATTTTTATAAGATTACACCAGGAAAATTTTGCACGTGTTAGGTGCGGTAGAAATGGGGCGCTTTCCAGAAGGTTCCCCGTTGACAGGGGGGTGAGACAGGGTTGTGTGCTCGCGCCGGCCCTGTTCTGCCTCTTTGTCAACGGGGTAATCGCCCATCTGACCAGGATGGGTGACATTGATGCTCCCAAGTTAAACGGCAGCAGGGTGCCCGCCATCATGTTTGCGGACGACACCCTGCTGCAGTCTAAATCCCCCATGGGAATACAACGGGTTTTGGATGGGTTTTCAGCTTTCTGTGTGGAGCGGGGGCTAGAGATCAACGCTTTGAAAACCAAATTCATGATTCTCAACCCCCCTCCCTCAACACGCCCCAACCCTACCATAGGTGCATTAAGACTCGAGAGGGTCCTTACTTTTGAATACCTGGGCGTAACTATCAATCAGGATATGACATGGGACACGCACCGGACCAAGGCTAATATGAAACTGGTCCAGTTAACGGGTGGCATTTGCAGGATGGCAAGTAGATCGACCTACAAACCCTTTGGTGCCATTCTCCAAATTTACAAAATGCAGGCCGGAGGGGCAGTTTTGTATGGAGGGGAACTGTGGGGTCATACTCCTGCCCAAAACCTGCAGACCACCGAAAATAAATTTATCAGACAGCTGGCGGCACTACCAGTAAGTACCCCGCTCCTCCCGATGAGGCTTGACCTGGGTCTCAGACCAATTACAGAAGAGCTGGGACTAAGACCATTAACCTTTTGGCGCCGTATCTGGAGCACGCCAGAACTCATGAATTATAGGACTGAGCTCCAAGAGATTCTCTCTTTACCCAAATCAAGACAAATCCCATGGTTGAGGTATATCAATCAAACATGCGAGACTCTAGGTAGGCCAGAACTATGGCTAGATCCAGGAAATGCATGCACTAGGATTCCACGTAAACTCCTTTCGAGGGACTTTTATGAGCTGAAGTTATCGGCCTTAATGGGAGGCACACGGGAGGGGTCCCTTACAGATCTGTTCATTAAATTTAAAGATTCATACCATCTAGAGCATGTGCTCGACGGTATCACTCCCGCTCTTACCAGAAAACTATTCTTGCAGTGGCGTTATGGAACACTCCTCACTAGGGCATTCACTAACCGTTGGGCCCAGTCATCAACTAGAGAACAGTGCCCGTCATGTTCACACCATCTGGAAGATGAACTGCACATCATATTTTTCTGCAATGCCTACCAAAGATCTAGGAAATACTGGCTTGTTCCTCTTCTCAAAAATTTAGGCTTAAGCCAACACCTCCCAGCCTATAGAAATTTAAAGACGGATCTCTCACCTCCGATTGTGTTTGCGGTAGCGAAATTTTTAACAGCGATGTGGCACACCCGCTCCCGCTTTTTAAAACATGAGGTAGATTCAGGATAATTGAACTGTATTGATTTTTAATTGTAACATATAGCAATTGATTTTAATAGGCTTATTGTAACGCCTTTTTTATGTTTACTGGGTATTATCTGTATTTTGATTGTAAATTGTCTGCATCTCTTTTATGATCTAAACCGATCGAAATAAAGATTGAACATGATAAGTGCTTTTGTAGGAGTGTAACTAGATATGTAAGAGCATGCCTGACTATGTGAGCGTGCGAAAATTGCATACTAATAAAATACATACAATAAGCAAGCACTCACATCTTATTTGAAACCCATTAATTCATACTAGCTTAATAAAATTGCTATACTTTCAGAATAACAATTTCTCCTTCTCTTTTCCTGCTCACTGTATTTTCAGTCTGTATTCTCATCTAAGCTTCCTTCTACTTTCCTTCTAGTATAGTCTGTAGAAGGTACATATTTTCTTACAGCTTACATACACTCACAATGTTTTAGCTAAATACACTTTCATATACTACAACCTAATTAGCATACCTGTAAACTCTCTTTGCTGTTCTTCCAGTTTTAGTTCTATGTCTGGTAATTTTGGTTTAGATTCCAAATCTCTAGTTAGAACTCCTCTCTGAGTAGTAAAGAAGGTAAAATGGCTACCCCATAGTTGGACGTTATAGTTAGGACCTAGTTTCGATAGGAAGAAAGTGTTTTCATTTGTCAATAACTTTGGTGAAGTTTGGCGAATCCTTGAAAATTTCCCAAACTAGTATTATGCTCACTTTAGCTGCTGTCTTGAAAGTTTCATGGTGATCCTTCAAGTGGTCCCAAAATGCATTTTCCCCATGTTAATTCCCGTAAGAACTTCAAACACGGCTACAGCCCAAACTGCTGAACAGAATTATACCAAATTTAGCAGAAAGGTAGATATTGGCACGGGGAAGTGCCCTTTTCTTACTTGGTATAAATCCGTCCAGTAGTTGTGGAGTTATTAAAAGAAATTCCAATTTGTACATACATGGTTGTGAAGACTCCGCAAACCCTCTCAATCTTGTGCTGAGATTGGCTGCTAACACTTCAAAACCAGAAAGTATTGGCAGCGATCGTGAGACTCAGTTTGAGCCGAGTCCCAAAAAAATTGGTTACAAAATGTGAAGGGGACAGAGTATTAATAGCCTGAACCATCGGTGTCTTGGAGGGGTGCCGCAGGGAACCCGCCAGGGAAAGAAAGCATAAAAAAAAACTGTGTGGAAGTCACTTTTGCTGAATTCTTTTTTTAAAGAAGCGCAGACTCCCACGCTCCTGTAATGTTGAGCCCGCGGGTGTGCCATGTCCCAGGGACATGAGCTATTATACAAAGGAAGGGGGCGCACAAGGCCCTTCTTCTACGGCTTAATATAAGGGGCAAGTGGAGTTAATTTATTGTGGGGGCCAGCATGGTTTCCCTTACAGCCCCTGGTACCACCACAGCCCCAGAGCATCAAGAAAAAATATACAATGGTAACTCAGGTGGACCTGCCTGCTCCCTGGGAACAGCCCCCTCCTCCTCCCCCCCGGGCAAAACATAAAATTAATGCGGTGGCCAGCACGGACTCCCACAGTTCCAGGGACTGCAACTTCCCCAGGTCAATATATACTACATACATGTGGATGTGCCCGCTGAGCCTCCCCGCGCCCCTGGGAAAGCCACCTTCCCGGCCCAAAGAATGTAAAATAAATGTGGGGGGGTCCTCACGGCTCCCCTGCTGACCTGGGGACTATCACCTCCCCAGGGTACAGTATAATATATATATGTGTTTGTGGTTGCCCGTGCCCCGAGGATGACCATCTCCCTGGGGCTCTAAGAAAATAAGGAAGGGGGTCCATTGCGGACCACCAACACTGGGGAACACCACCTCCCCGGGGCTTAAATAAATATTGGAGTGGATCGACATGGCCCCACTCGCGGAGTCTTGGATCGTCCTGGGGACTGCCACACCCCAGGGCTGGCTCCTGCTACCTCCTGAGGTGTCCACCCTCAGGAGGTAGCTGTTTGCTTTTGCTTGGTGGGAGCCTAGATCTGTCAAACAGCACCGGTTTACAGAAAGCCTAGTTTAGATCTGTTTCCCTGTATGCTCAGCCTCTGAACCCGACATTGGCATTGCCATCCCTGAAGGCTACAAGATCACCAGGAGAGACCGCAACAATAAACCAGGAGGAGGAATCGCCATAGTCCACAAAAGCACCATCAAAGTCTCGACCAGCACCCACGACACCCTCAACTCCGCCGTACACCTCCACTTTAACAACTACGTCAACTCTAACACCGACCCTCAAAGGAACACTGATCTACAGACCCCCAGGCCCCCGATCACAATTCTGCGACACCATCACCGACATCGTCAGTGCCCAGGCCCTCGCCTCAGCAGATTACATCCTCCTCGGCGATCTGAACTTCCACCTAGAAAACAACAACAACGTCAACACCAACCACCTGCTGGACAACCTCGCTAACCTCGGCTTCAAACAATTCATCACATCGCCCACTCACACCGCTGGCCACACACTCGACCCCATCTTCACTGCCAACAGTCACGTCTCCTTCAGCCACACCACCAAACTCGACTCAACAGTCCATCACTGCATCCACTTCTCCTACCAGAAACCACCTACTCACCACCACCGCACACAACCCCCGACGCAATTGGAGCAAAGTCTCAACAGAAAAACTGATCTCCACCCACACCCAGACCCCACCGCCAGGAACCTCGGACCCCGACACAGCCGCCACCGACCTGCATCGCTGGTTAGCAGACTGCGCCAGGACCCTCGCACCGCTCAAAAAGTCCTCAAACACCCTGCTCAGCGCCAAGGCCAGCTGGTTCACCCCTGATCTACAGAACTCCAAACGAGAACACCGCAAAAGAGAGAAGGCCTGGCGCATGGATCCTACCGAACCCAACCACATCGCACTCAAAGAGTTCATCCGCAAGCATCACCAACTGATCCGCACCGCCAAAAGAGCCCATGTCAAAAATAGCATAGACAACAAGGCCCACAACAATAAAGAACTCTTCGGCATCATCAAAGAACTCTCAAACCCCAGGAACTGCTCCAACGAACCCCCTCCGTAACAAGAGCTCTGCAACTCCCACCCACTTCTGCCGCAAGATAGAAGACATTCACAACAGCTTCAGCCCCAAACAGACCGCAGACACCCACGAACCCGACGCCCGAGCAACACCAACCAACCTCCTTAACACCTGGACCTTCATCAATGAAGAAGACGTCACTCACACCATGGCCTCCATCCACTCCGGATCCCCATCGGACCCCTGCCCTCACCACATTTTCAATAAAGCTAGCAACATCATCGCTCCCCACCTCTGCAGCACCATCAATAGCTCCTTCGAGTCAGCCACCTTCCCGGAAATCTGGAAACACGCAGAAGTCAACGCACCACTGAAGAAGCCCAAGGCAGACCCAGACGACCCGAAGAACTACTGGCTGATCTCCCTCCACCCCTTCCCGACCACGGTCATCAAAAAAGTCATCAACACCTAGCTCTCCCGCTTCCTAGAAGACGGAAAGGCGCTCAACACCTCCCAATCCGGATTCCGAAACAATCACAGCACCGAGACCGCACTCATCGCTGCCACAGACGACATAAGGATCATGCTCGACAAAGGAGAAACCGCACCACTCATCCTGCTGGACCTCTCTGCCGCATTCGACACGGTATGCCATCACACCCTCCACACACGACTCCACAACCCCGGAATCCGTGACAAGGCTCTCAACTGGATCTCATCATTTCTCATCAGCAGAACCCAGAGAGTCCGCCTACCGCCATTTCTGCCTGAGGCCTCCAAGATCATCTGTGGCGTCCCTCAAGGATCCTCCCTCAGCCCAACGCTCTTCAATGTCTACATGGCTCCTCTCGCCAACATCGCTCGGATACACCACATCATCTTGGACTCCACTCTCAGCATGACTCAGCAGGTCAACGCAATCTCCTTCTCCAGCTACAACATTCTCCGCATACTCCGCAAGATCTTCAAGTGGATCCCCGTAGAGACCAGGAAAACCGTCACCCACGCCCTGGTCAGCAGTAGATTGGATTACGGCAACGCCCTATATGCAGGAAGAGCGGCCAAGCTACAGACGCATCCGCCCGCCTCATCCTTGACACCCCACGCCGTAAACACATCTCCCCCCACCTCAGAGACCTACACTGGCTACCCGTACCGAAAAGGATCACCTTCAAGCTCCTGACCCATGCACACAAGGCTCTCTGCAACACCGGTCCAGCCTACCTCAATGAAAGACTTTCCTTCCACGCTCCCACACGCCATCTCCGCTCCGCCAACCATGCTCTCGCCACCATCCCCCGCATTCACCGCACCACCGCCGGAGGAAGATCTTTCTCACACCTCGCTGCCAAAACCTGGAACTCTCTACCACTCCAGCTACGCCAGACCCAGGACCTCCTAACTTTCAGGAAACGACGCAAAACATGGCTTTTCGACCAGTAGCATCCCCTCTCCCCAGCGCCTAACGGGTGAGTAGTGCGCTTTATAAGTATATTGATTGATTGATTGATTGTTTGCAAATATGAGTGCAAGGATTCAGATGAAAACATTTGCTCTGACAGAAAGGGTGCTGCCTTTCAGCAGCGCCCTGTCTATCACAGCAGTACCGGGTCCCGTAGAAGGCAGGGAGCTGGCTGGGACTGCCAGAGCCTTAAGGTTCTCCTGCGGCCCCCAACAGAGGTCACTGGGTGCCCCAGGTCACCCAGAATAAGGAGGCTGGGTCCCAGGGGATGGGGGTCCTGGGGCTGAAAACGGCCTAGGGAGGAGAGGCTTGAGGGGCCCCTCCCCATAGTACAATGGACAGGGGATGAGATCCCTGGTGACAAAATCAGCCCGGGAGGAGGGCCTAGTGTCCCCCTCCCCTAATAAAAATAAAAATAAGGGATTACTGAGAGGTTGTTGGAGGCCTTGCCACCTTTCTTCACCACTCTGCAAAGTCCCTTCTGATTCACTACTGGTTGGGGGATTAAGTCCCATTGGATGCGGAGGGTCCTTGGTGGCCAAGATCCCCTCCTGTTCCCTCCAGTAAGTCCCACACAGTGGGATTGCTGAGAGCCCATCAGATGCACACCCCCTTTCTCCACCACTCTGCAAACATGCCTCCTGGTGCACTACTGGTTGGGGGATGAAGTCTCCTTGGATGATGAGGGTCCTTGGGTGACAGGAACCTCTCCTTTTACCTCAAGTAAGACCCAAACAGTGGAATTGCCGAGAGGTCATCGGAGGCTCCTCCCCTTTCTCTACCACTCTACAAACGCACCTCCTGGTGCACTACTTGTTGGGGGATGAAGTCCCCTTGTATGCTGAGAATCGTTGGGGCCAAGAACCTCTTCCTTTTACCACAAGTAAGTCCCACACAGCGGGATTGCTGAGAGCTGGTTGGAGGTCCCACACCCTTTCGTCACCACTCTGCAAACACGCCTCCTGGTGCACTACTAGTTGGGGGATGAAGTCCCCTTGTATGCTGAGAATCGTTGGGGCCAAGAACCCCTCCTATTACCAGAAGTAAGTCACGCACAAGGGATTGCTGAGAACTCATTGGCGACCCTGCACCCTTTATCCACTCACTGTACATACCCACACAGCTACTCACAGAACCATAAAAGCACTCACAAACCCACTCACACACCCACACATCTATTCACATACACAGTCACAGACCCAAACAGCCACCCACAAAACCAGTCACACACCCAGTCACAGACCCATTCAGCTACTCAAAACCCACTCACCAACCTATACAGCCACTCACACACACACTATGAAAGGTTGGAGGTAACAGATGGGAAATATATATTTTTTAAAACCTTCAAAATTCACTAAAAACAAAGGTTACCAGGACTTTATATTAGTAAATAGAATTTAAAAAACCTTTCAAAATTCAAGGAAAAAACAAAGGTTACAAGGACGTTTTTTTTATGATCAAGTTTCACTCATGCAAAACCAATGAAAATCAGCAGTTATAGATACCTGAGCTGATGTCATCTCAAATGACAGAACTGATGGCATGGTCCACGGAACTAATCACAAATCTGCTCACACACCCACACAACAACTCATACACACACTCAAACACATATACAATCACTCATGTACCCATTCATTGATCCATAGAGCCAATCACACACCCACTCATGGACCCCCCCTGCAGCCCTGGGGACTGCCACCTCCCTGGGCCTCTAAGAAAATAATGATGAGGGTCCATTGTGGTTCCCCAACCCTGGGTACCACCACCTCCTCGGGGCTTAAATAAATATTGGAGGGGGTTGACATGGCCCTACTCAAGGAGTCATGGATGGCCCTGGTGACTGTCACCTCCCGGGCTGGCTCCAGCAACCTCCTGAGGTATCCACCCCCATGATAATAGTCAGGGCATGAGGTCCCCAGTGACAAAATCAGCCCGGGATGG
This sequence comes from Lissotriton helveticus, assembly GCF_964261635.1. Taxonomy (NCBI): domain Eukaryota; kingdom Metazoa; phylum Chordata; class Amphibia; order Caudata; family Salamandridae; genus Lissotriton; species Lissotriton helveticus. The sequence continues at coordinate 1,324,434,689 of NC_136061.1, read as the reverse complement.
GGGCCTAGTGTCACTCTCCTCTAATAAAAATAAGGGATTACTGAGAGGTTGTTGGAGGCCATGCTGCCTCTCTTCACCACTCTGCAAGGTACCTCCTGATGCGCTACTGGTTGGGGATGAAGTCCAATTGGATGCTGAGGGTCCTTAGAGGCTAAGAACCCCTCCTGTCACCTCAAGTAAGTCCCACACAGTGGGATTGCTGTGAGGTTGTCGGAGGCCCGCCCCTTTCTCCACCACTCTGCAAATGTGCCTCCTGGTGCACTACTGGTTGGATGATGAGGGTCCTTGGGGCCAAGAACCCCTTCCTTTTCTTATTAGTATTCAGCATTTGTAGAGCATATAGCTACCCTAGGGCATCCCAGAGTGAGTCCCACACAACGGGATTGCTGAGAGCTGGTTGTGGGTCCCACACCCTTTATTCACTCACAGTACACACCCACACAGCTACTCACACATTCACTCACGGATCCATAATGCCACTCACAAACCCACTCACACACCCACACAGCTATTCCCATACACAGCCACAGACCAATACAGCCACCCACATGCCATCTCACAAACATCTCCTCCCTCCTCCCAGCTTGGAACTTCCCTGTCGAAGGAATCTGTATGACATTTGTGGGCCGATTAATATTTCGGTCAGAAAGTCTTCAGACCAAATTGGTTTCGGTATCGTTTCCGACCGAATCGGGTTCTGCGAGTCCGACCGACTGATTACGATGCTTCCGAACATCATTCAGTCGGACTCGGATTGACTTCAATGGGAGCCTGTGTTCCGAACGAGAACACAGGCTCCATTGAAAAAAAGGGGTGGTTTGGAAAAGACTTGAATGTGTGGTGGGCATCTCATGGTTCTTGCCACACTGTGCATGTTTGGAAAGAGGGGTCCTTTGGGTACCCCCATGGGCTCCAAACGGAGGCCTATGGGTGAAGGGGGGCCTGCTATGGGCCCCCAGAGTTAGATTCCGACAGTTGTTTCATGTTGGTCAGACCAATTCTGTACGGTGGTCAGAATCTGCCATGGTAACCGCTCAGTCGGAAACCATATCCAAAGAGCTGTATGATTCAGCTCAGAATGACTCGGGCTGTCCAAATGCCGCTCGGAACCGAATCGGACAGCCCAAACCATTTCCTTGCATCATAATCAGTCGTTCGGTAATGTATCCGATTCGGTCAGAAATATAGGTTCCGAATAGGATTCGGAGAATCTGAATCCTGTTATGAGACTTCCCAAACTATATCATAATCGGCCCAATGGGTTGGGAGCCACTGAAGCTGAAACACTTACAGTTTTATTAGTGGCATACAAGTGTTCTACATTCCAAGGTATAACTGGCTATATGGGGTGGATATTCTGCCAACATTGTGCCAACAGCCCATCCAACAAACTATCACCACCTCCACTGTCCTCTCATACGTCTTGTCCTTTATCTTTTTGCCTTCTCTTTCCTTCTTCCCCCATATTGTCTCCATCAGTCACTAATGCAGGGTACAATCTAATCTTGCTCCCCCAATAATGTCTATTCTCCACCTCTTTTATTGATCAACTGTTTGATTTTACCTATTCCATGTCTATTTTCCCTCACAAGATTGTTTGACAATTTTAAACTTTGAATCTGTTGATTGGCCTTTTCTGTTTTGTATATTTAATCTGCAATATACCCTTATGATGCATAATTTGTAAAGCGCTCTGATACCCTTCATGGTCATGTTCGCGCTATATAAAACTTTCAAAATAAAAAAAAATTAATAAATCCCATCTTGCATCTGCATATGCTTGCATTGCTTTCGTCATTCTCCCCTTGTGGTGGTCACTCATTTTGACATGTGCTGCTCGCTTCCATTCATTGAGCACTTCAAACGCCCCTCAAATGATCAATTATTCTCAAATGCAATGTGCCATAGCGTGGAAATGTCACTGCACCTTCTTTTGCGATGACCTGTTGCCAAGTCTTAAGCCAAATGATAGTGTGAAGCCCTATGTTTATCGTCATATAATGAGCTGGAGCCTCCTCCGGAGGTGCCTTTTGGCCCATTCTAGTAAGAACATACACATCTCCTCTAAACATCTCTCTGATTGCTCTAAAACTCCTCATTTTACCCTTCTTATTCGTAGTACACAATTCAACTTCAAATTTAAATTCTCGGAGTTCCAACAACAATACAATGCCAAATATATGATCCAACCTATTCCAGCTTGGTACACTCCAATGTCACTTTCACAGTAGCTCATCCTCCTTTACAATTTCTTTGCACACACAGGTTTTCTTTCAAACAACAATTGTCTGCTTCCCCACAATAATTGATAGAATTCAATCACTCAAAGAACACACTCTCGCCAATGAAACATCGACCAGCGGGTAATCACCTGAACCATTATAGTTTCCCTTCAGCACAAAAAGGTCCATCACACTATTCACAATTGTCCCATTTACACTAAGTTCCATGTCTCAATTGGGCAGTCGACGATGTCTCATGACAAACCCAACAAAACTCTGTAGACAAATATAACAAGGTGTCTTCTACACCTTACTATAAATCCCGGAATCTTAGGCCACGACAGACCCGATAACAACTTAACATAACAGTAACACACACACAACCCCTACTAATACTTGCTTCTCCTCCCCCACTGGATACTCTGCATGTCACTGGAACACCTCTTGTCCCCGAGTCTTGATTTTAGGCCCTAGGCTAGGGATGCTGGGGTAGGGCTCTAGAGCTATTTGGTTCTAAGTTTTCCCTTACTTAAGTGCAAACCATCCTCTAATACCATCTGGGAAAGCTGGTACACATCCTCCTCAATAGCCTGGCCAATGGTTCTTGTTGTGCAGCATGAAAGGTAAAGTTAAAACTCATCTTCACAATATCTAAATTTGAAAGTATCCAAACTGTTATGCAAGAACTCAGGTCGACAATTAAACTCAGGTTAGTTTGTTTATTGTAAACTCTGAAACAGCGTAATGTACACCAATGTAAGCAATTTGGAATTAAAGTACAAAGTAAATAGGATGAAGCCAAATCTCTGGAACAGATTCACCTTCTATAACAAAAAAAATTACTAGTTTGATCACAGCCACATAGGTTATAAGGAGAAAAAAAGGAAGTTGGAATGCATCAAAACTTCCTTCAGAAACTCCTACAAGTCCCCAACTGCCCCTGCACTACCCTAAAGTGGAACTCCTAGCCTAAGAAAAGTTCAAGTAATGATGGAAAAAGTGGCAGAGCCTTCTAAAGAAGTACTCCAAAGAAGGGTAGAAACAAGGCAAATGAGAAAAAAAAAGTACTCCAATCGAGGTCATGTAGCATAAACCAACAAAAAGCCAAATAGGAGGTCTGTACCTCAAGGCATCCTAAAGTTGAAGTGTCAGATATCCCTAACTACGTTACAACATAAGCAATCACTGAAGTAAGGCACCTCCCACAGTTCTACTAGTATTTTTCCATTATTCCAGCATCCTCCAGCTTCCTCTCCCCGCCTCCATGTTCACATGTTGAGATATTTCGTACGTCCTTGGTGCCATCTCCTTCTCCCACAAGAAGTTGTCCCCCATCCGTTATCGCATTTCTTCTTCCCAGGTCTCTCTATCTACTAGGAACAATAACTATTTCTCTCCACTAATGAAGCCATGCTCATCTGCACTGGGTATTCAAGATACATGCAACATTCCAAGGTGCAAGGAAAATGCAAATTCAAATGTTAGCTGAAAAATAATTTAGAAATGCATTTCAGGCTTACTGTTAAGCTAAATTAACACCCAGGTTACTTTATGTGCGGCCTTCTACAAGCAAATAAGCCATACTTTTGACATATTCCTTAACAGTTATAAATTGGAAATCTTAAACTGTTAGTATCATGCTTGTAATATTAAACCAAATTATCAAATACATTTAGTTTGTTATCCCTTTAAAAAGTATTAATGCACAATCTTGCCAGTTATATTTCTAAAGTGCACATGTGATGTGCGCTAATCATGAGGTTACCTTAACATCTCGTACTCCTCATTCTTCTTTTTCATATATTAGTCACACAGAATATATGAGAGTTCAGACTACCCGTGATTATAACGCACTCCAACTCTCAATTGAAAAGGGGGCACCAACTACTCTCCTCTGTTAGACATACATAGAAGTAATCCTTTTTCTATGTCTGTGGCTCAAACAGCTTCACCAGCATCCACCTCATGGATGAACAAAAGATACTCTCATAAAGTGGTCATTTTGAAAATGAATTATTTAGTTTTTACCAATACCAAGATTACTCAGAAACAAAGAAAAAAACTTGTAAAATACATTTAGACCACAGCAATGATGTATTGATGTTTTTTTTAACTTTTGGCAGAAATGCATTTTCAATTCCTACTTGTTACCCCCATCATAAGTCTTATTCTTTGGGGAAGGGTATGTAAGACAAATAATAATATTTAGGAAGGTCTCTTTGGGGCTTTACTAGGAGGGAAGATGCACACACATTGAGATTGCAGCATTATCAAGTGTTTTCCCTTGCACACCACCATGTCATCGCGTTTTAATGCAGTGGCCATGTTAGATTAAGGGAAATACCCAAACAGCCAATAGGGTTTTAGTACAAGAACTCTTTTAGAGGAGTGTACAGCTTCAACCCAATCAAATCATGTACTCCTGGGTCTCAACATGTAGGTGGAGCCAAATCCCCTCTCTTGGTGAGTCTCACATAATTGTCTGGCAACAGCTGTGCTGTCAAGCCACACCATAAAAACAGTGATGGTATTATATAGTGCTTTTGGATGCTTTTCACAATCAAAAAGAGTAATTCTACATATTTTGTCAAGTTATTCGCTATCTAAAATAAGAGGCATACTGCTCATGACACCACAATTAATAGCCAATAAAGCAATCAGTCCTCTTGGCTTTAACTTAAACATAAACATCGCCATGTCATCTATGCCTAGAGAGACCCATTAAATAGTTTAGGCAACCCAAAGTATATATTAACATGACAATTAACAGTCCTTTTTAAAACACAAAGGATTAACTCTGGCTGGACCTGAAAAGGAATCTACATACTAAATGCCATCCGACAGCATTTGTCATAGAGTTCACAATGTTAAACTCATTCCTTTATCATTTGTCAAATATTTTTTTGTTTAATAGTCCTTATTGCATATTTAAAAGAGAAATACATTGTTAATACCATAACAATACAACAGATCAGAATCAAATATTTATACAAAAATAGTACCAAAAGATTTTTAAGAATAAAAAGAAAATATTTCATAACAATAATTAATGGACTGGAATAAAAAGAATTGTGAACATATTGTTATTTAAAAAGATGAGCAAATAAATATACAAGATATAGTATATGTTATATAATACATTAAACAGTAATATAAATCCCAGACATATGGATCAAGCAAAACAACTATTTATATAATGACAAAAACACATACCAGTTGTATTGCTCAATAGATAAGAACGATCAACATAGGGGAATTGAGGGGAAAGTAAAAGAAAAAAGGAGACCGGGGAAAAGACAAAAAGAAGAAAAGAGAGAACTCAAAGTGACGGGAGGGGACATCTTCTCCAATGGAAGAAAATAAATGAAGAAATGGAATCAAAAGAATACTGAGCTACCAACCCTTGAGAGGACAAATTCATATTGCTGTCCAGAGACCACCAAACATTACTAGAAATTGAAGGGGAGTAATGTTTTTTTCTCAACAAAAGTATGAGCTCCTTGAAGGTAAGAGACCCATGCCCACCAGGTATGATAGGAAAGAAGGTAAAAACATTTCCATTCTGTGTGAATATTTTTAACAGCAATGGATAGGAGTAAATCTAAGAGCTCCAGATCCGCATCGTCAAGGGGTAAAGGAATAGCTGTAGCCCATGGACCCAATATACTCATAGGTAAAGAAAGATCAATAGATATGTTAAAGATTAATAATAAGTGTTTCTGCATCAGGCCCCAAAAAGAGTGCAATAATGTACATTCAAAAAACATATGTGTTGAGTGCCTGGTATTAAGTTACAGTTTCAACAAAGATAACTATCTCGTAGTTTCAACTAGTGTAAACGAGCAGGGTTCCAACAAAGGAGATTTAATGTAAAGAATTTGGATTGAATAGGAGAGGGAGCAATCTTATTATGTAGGGATAGCATCCCAATCAATTGCCAGGCATCTTGTGAAATATGTTTAAAAATACCATCTTTAAAATGATGAGACCATTTATCATAAGTAATGGAGGGAGTGGAGTGGATAAAAATATATAGATTTTAGAAGTGGTATGACCTGAGCGTAACCACAGGGAAAGAAGTGAAACAGTAACCAAATCTGTAGATAGGTCTATCTTAGAAAATGTAACCTTTAGTTTAAAAAAAGAGTAAAAGTCCATGTTGCTAAGATTATATTTCCTAGCTAAAAAAGAGAAGGGAAGCGGGTCATGATTAGAATCATAAAGGTCTTTAACCAAACAGATACCATTGGCAGCCCACAAAGAGGCAGTACTAGGATCAATGTCAGTGGAAAGCTTAGGATTGTTCCATAAAGAAGACCATCTTGACTTATGAATAGGTTTAGATACTTTTTTATCAATATATTTTAGTGCAATCATCATGTCTAATATAATACGATGATAAGGAACAAAGACAAGCTCAGAAGCTGTGAGAAAGGAAGGAGTGGAAAAGGAGCGCAAAGCTCACGTTCAATATAAATCCAAGGAGGAATATGTTGGAAATCTGGTAAAAACCAAAGTGTACCTTGTGAAGCTAGGAAGGAGATTTGATACAGATTCCAATCCGGAAGATAACAGCCACCCAGGACAGAAGGCTTTCTGAGGAGTTTATAGGAAATTCTAGCTCTCTTATCATTCCATATGTTGGAAATCTGGTTAAAACCAAAGTGCACCTTGTGACTCTAGGAAGGAGATGTGATACAGATTTCAATCCAGAAGATTACAGCTACCCAGGACAGAAGGCTTTCTGAGGTGTTCATAGGAAATTCTAGCTCTCTTATCATTCCATAAAAAACTTTGAAGAGAATAAATCCATCTCATGGAAAAAGGCAGAAGAAAGCTTTATAGGTAGTATGGAGGGTAAAAAAAGAAATAATCAGAGTTATCAACATTTTAAGAGTTTGTACTCTTCCCCATCAAGAAATATATTTTGGAGACCAGGAAGATAAAAGATCTCTAACTTTAGCTATGATATGGGGTTCGTTATAGGAAATAGTATCTGAAAGGTCCTTACAGAACCAAATCTCCAAGTATTTAATACAAGTTGAATGCCATTTAAAACCTGAGTCACCCATATGAGAGGAAAAGCACAACAAATTGAGGGGGAACATTTAAATTTTTTCTTTGTTAAGAGTGTACCCGGAAACAAGTGAAAAATCTAGAATGGAGTCTGAAAAAATAAGGACGTCATCAGCTTAAGCTGCTGTTTTAAGCGTATATGATCCTGTAAGAAATTAGCTCTATATATACTGCACCAAAGTGAGGTACACTGTGTATAGAGTCCAAGGGTCTCCAGTGGGAGGCAGAGGTTAGATAGAACCTTACTCTTTAAAGTAGTAACTTGGTCGAGCAGTAAGGCAGTATCAGAGAACAGTGTTAAGCATTTGATGTACACACTCAGTCAGCAAATGAATTCACACACTCAAGAACTGAACTCTAGGCCAATAGTTTTTGTATAAAAAATATACTGTTGTTTTATTTATAGAACCAAGCAAGCCTGGTACAGGTAAGCATATATATTCTTTTCAGCTACAAGATTCTGTTGTTGAATACTTTCAAAATATAGTAGGACTTTGCACCAATTCAAGTTTACAGGGGTTGCAATGCAATGCACAAACTTAGTAGGCTCAGTACAAAGGAATCAATAGGCTTTTTCAGTAAAATGCAATTAAATTACTTTTCTGATTACTTTTACTAACACAGTGCTGGATCCTAGATTCAGGACCGGGGCATTTCCTGAAAACAGTTGAGTAAATGCGTTTTACTTAGTTGTGCGATTTTTAAAGAATGTTCTTGTATTTCAAAAGTTGACACAAAAACTTTTTTCACATAGAACCACCAATGTTATCCTATGGAAGGAAATTCAATTCACAGGTAAGTTACTATAACGTTACTTTTGTTACTCAGTGCTGGATACCTAGATTCAGCACTGGGCCATTTCCTGAAAACGGTTGGGAAAATACATTTTGGTTATTTGTGTGATTTTTTAAGGATTATTCTTAGTTTTCAATGGTCGACACCTTTGGGGAGAAAAAGTGTCAATGTTATTCTATGAGGAAAAACACATTATCGGTTTTGAGGTAAGTAATCGTTCTTGTGAGTTAGGGTTCTGGTGTTAGACTCAGGGGTCTCCCAGGGTCAGTGATGCACTGTTGTTGCACCCTCAGCGGCACTCGGGCAGCCGGGTACAGAGTGTTGAGGTCCAATGTTATCCTATGAAGGATAGGGGGACTCCGATTGGTGGCTGCTGGCAAGCAGGCCACGGGGTTGTGGGAGCAAAGCTCCTAGGGTTAAGCTCAGAACAAGGTGGGGACCAAGTTAGCACAAAAGGGGCACCCTGAGCAGCACTAGGGCGGCTGGGTGCAGGGTGCTGTTTTGAGGTCGGGTGCCCTGTTGATTTCAATCAAGATTCTCTGGGACCAAGAAAAACTGCAGGCTCGGGGACGAGGATCTTCTAGGAGCGACCACCACTTTGAGGGGTAAGTAGGGATGTTGAGGGTTGGTTAGGCTCCACTGGGATGGACACACAAGGCCATGGGGCGTCGGGTGCAGGGGTGCTGTGGGATGTTGGATTTTATTACCCGCTCTGGTCGTGGTAGGGGGGTCCTCTGGATTGAGGCTACAGGCATCGTCTTGAGGCTTGAGACAAGTCAGGGGTTGCAGGATCTCGGGTCAGGATCACCAAGAGGACCTCCTCGTGGTAATTTTCGGCTCGGGCTGGGTTCGGCGGGTGAAGAGTGGGCTGTATTCGCAGTTCCTGGCTGGCACCAGAAGCTGCAGTTCAAACACGTCCGGTGTTCACGGGAGAAACAGCTTGGAAAGGGAAGGCAGGCAGGCCCTCCGGGGTTTTTGAGGTTGCTGGCCGCCGGACATGCGGGGGTTTCGCAGAAGCAGGTTCAAGGGGAGCCAGGCCTGTAGGGCTGTAGGGCGTTGTCCTCTTGTTGGCTCTGCATGGCTTCTCATCCTTCTTCTCTTCTTCTTTTTTCTTGTGGTTGCTGGATCTGAAGAAGGAAGGTTCAGGGTGCCCCTAAATACTACATTTAGGGGTGTTTCAGGTAGGTAAAGGATAAAAGCAACTGGGGGTTGGGCCCACTGGGAAAGAGGGTAGGTTGGGCCACTATGAAATGCAACAAAATTGGGGGTTTTTACCTATGCCTCTATTACGAATATCACAACAAATGTTGAATTTGGGTAAACCAAAATTTATTAGTTTATCCAGACATTTTTGTCTATTAAGTTCATTAAACTTGAGTTTTTTCGTTATTATAGTAAAGGCAGAACAAAGAACATCATCAACTTCAGGTGCTACCATATATCACCACATTGCAGAAGGTTCAAAAACAAATCATGAAACTTATTCAAAAGCAATACATTATTACACAAATAACATATATACACAATAACAATATCAAAAGTGCTCTTAATTACAGTGAAGCATGGAACTGTTACTCAATAATACAGTCACAATCCTAAATGTCAAACCGTCTATTAAACAGAAGAAATGTAAAGAGTATTTCACCCAATACAAAGTGCATCTACTTTTTATGCAAATCAAAAAACGTTTCAGCATCAATCATTAGCATTAAATGCCTGAAAGTCAAGGAATGCCGACCTATGGCCAGCACACAAACCAATTCAAGCGCATTATTCTAAACAACTGGCATTTATTGGAAACGTTAGATCCCCCGCTACAAAAACCCATTTTTGCCATGTGCAAGAACAAAAGCATAGGGCAACATTTGGTCAAAGCTGACAGCTTTATCCAAAAGCCAAAAAGTGACCTAATTTCTCAGTGGAATTTAAAACCTATCTGTGGGCACCGCAGATGTGGCAATTGTGTGTCCTGTGCAGCAACAATTGAAGGTAATGTCTTTACTCATAATGGTGTGACATGGAGACATGATGCGTTTACAAATTGTAGAACTAAGAACGTGGTCTACGCTGTGGTGTGCATGTGTAACAAGGTGTACATAGGGAAGACTACTCAGGCGGCAAACGTGAGGATCACGCAGCACCGCTCGAGGATAAAGAAAAAAGTCCTCACTGCGCCAATGGTGGAACACTTTGTGAACTGTAACCACTGTGAGAACGACTTCAAGTGGACGATTTTGTTTTGGATTGATCCAAAACATTACACTAATGTGGAAATGGCCCTGCTTCAAAAGGAAGCGTACCTAATCATGAAATTCAATAGTGTGAACAATGGGCTGAATTGCCTCAGCGAAATCAACAGAGCATGAGGAGCAATCAGCACAATCCACTCTGGCAGCACTACGATTCCCAGAAACCACCCTTCTGGTCCACACGCCCCTATAGGCCAGATGATAATCACATGACTTGTTTTTCCAACACTGTTGAAATGCATATGCAACCGGCAAGGAGACTGACCCTGCGGTTGTGAGCCAAGCAAACACCAGCTTCCCTGAAATAAATACGAAGGTAAGCCCTTTCATGGCAGAAGTTTTCAGACAGTGGTGCATTTGACAACCCAAACGCGGCCGTGCTAACACGCGGTTTTCCGCTTTTATATTTGTTATAGAACTCGGAACAGAGTCAAGCGGAAAATAACGAAGGGGAGGCATATTCGGGAAGGACGGAGCAGGTAGGCTCCCAAAAATGGCACAAGGTTCAGTTGATTGTGGCCGTTTGTTCTAGAACACGGTCGAGCTAACACGCGCTCGCTTTGTTGTCATTTTTCACAGAACTCTAACTGACACGAAAACGAGTAGCTGAACTAAACCCCGTTTTGGGCACCTGTGAAGTAAGTTAGTCACACATTTGATGTTAATGCACAAATTGAAACAGACCAGGTTTCAGCAGTAAAACGGGCATTTCCATCTTTACAGAATGTGATCCGCCACGAAGAATCAGTCCATTGGTAGGGGAAATCAAGAGGTGCCGCCCGTGCAAACACCTAAGGTAAAATACTGCCATTTCTGGCCATAGTCTCAGTCTCCCTTAGGACAGAGACTCCAATTAAAATTATACCACTTTGTTACAGCGAGTACCCACGGCCTAGACCACAGTTCATTTTAAGTGCAGCCCTGGAACTTGAACTCACCAGGTATGCTACACTTTGTCTATTAGAGAAATACTGTTGTAAATACATAATGGATTGAGGACGAGATAGATTAAGTGTATTGTGTTTTGTTTTTTACCATGCAGTTTCCATGGACCAGACTCTGACAGCCCTGATGAGAGTCTTTTGATTTATACATAGGACTCGAAACGCGTCGGCATTCCTTGACTTTCAGGCATTTAATGCTAATGATTGATGCTGAAACGTTTTTTGATTTGCATAAAAAGTAGATGCACTTTGTATTGGGTGAAATACTCTTTACATTTCTTCTGTTTAATAGACGGTTTGACATTTAGGATTGTGACTGTATTATTGAGTAACAGTTCCATGCTTCACTGTAATTAAGAGCACTTTTGATATTGTTATTGTGTATATATGTTATTTGTGTAATAATGTATTGCTTTTGAATAAGTTTCATGATTTGTTTTTGAACCTTCTGCAATGTGGTGATATATGGTAGCACCTGAAGTTGATGATGTTCTTTGTTCTGCCTTTACTATAATAACGAAAAAACTCAAGTTTAATGAACTTAATAGACAAAAATGTCTGGATAAACTAATAAATTTTGGTTTACCCAAATTCAACATTTGTTGTGATATTCGTAATAGAGGCATAGGTAAAAACCCCCAATTTTGTTGCATTTCATAGTGGCCCAACCTACCCTCTTTCCCAGTGGGCCCAACCCCCAGTTGCTTTTATCCTTTGAGCGGGTAGTTACCCGAGTGGGTAGGGTCTGACAGACACGTGTCTTTCCCATACTTCACAGTATAGATTAATTCTTGAACAGGAGAGTTTTCTCCTGTTTAGCATGGCAGAGAAAGATACGCTGTCCTTCACGGAGAGCCATATCCAGAACCTCATTGCGTCCTCTCCATTCTCCTCAATCACCCTTAGCACCTCAGCTAAACAACAAAATGAGGCTGACAAGTTAATACGTCTTCAAAAGAAACATATTCGCACAGAACTACATGGCCATTTTTTGCTACAACACCTTAAAGCAGGGACTATTCCGTGGGGCCTTCAGGTCAAGAATATTCCGGTCATCTTTACGGAAGACACTGAATACAAGAAGGGATTCAGTCAAATCAACACCAAGTGCAGCAGAGACCTAATGGTGCATACCATAGAGACGGCACAAAGAATCTGCAGTCAAGAAGAGTCAGAAATTGAGGCACTGATTAAAGCCATCAACGATAATCAAACTGTCACTGAAGCTAAAGCGCTCCTTGACAAAATTGAGAAGGAAATTGCGGTTTTTAAAGATAACACTCTTACTATTAAATCCTCTCAATTTGATAGGGATTCAAAATCCTTCAAACTCGAGCAAGTGTACCCCTTTCTCAAGGAAGACTTCTATACGTCAGGAGAGTCACGAGGGGCCCTTACATCCTATCAGGGCAGATCAAGAAATAGATTTCTCACTTTTTCTGACACGACCTCATCTGACTCCTCTAACGACTCAAGGCAGAATAATTCGAAAAGACGAGGTGCCTCAGCTGCATCATCCTCTTCTTCTTTTTTAGCCAGGGGCGGGCAATCGCGTGTCCGCTTCAAACAGCAATGGAACATGCAAACCCGCAACAAGACTTACAACAACTGAGTGTGTCAACTATAGTTAATCTTTCAGATAAAGAATTGACGAAAGATGAAGAGATGCTCTTGAGCCTGGGCCTCAAGTTTGTCCCAAATAAAAGAACGGATTTTACTAAATTAAAATTGGAAGCATTAAATTTTTGTCGCAAAATACGACTAAAAGCCTTCTTTGCTTCTGCCGAAACGACACCCAGTATTGAAACCACTGGTCTGAGAGTTAAGTCAAAGTTCACACCGACTCAAAATGTTCCCAAACAAATAATTGCTTTTGAACAAACGGTCTTATCATCACTCACTAAACTTGAAAAAACAAAAAGGTTTTCGAAAAATAATATCAGCAAGGGAATGACCACAGCGATCAGTGATCTGAAATCAGACACATCTATCATAATAAAGCAGGCTGACAAAGGTGGGGCAGTTGTGCTGTGGCCTCGCTCCATGTACCTCACAGAAGGGCAGGCACATGTAAATAATCTTGATTGGTACAGACCGTGTAAAGAAGATCCTATACATGCCATTCAGGATAAAATCCTGAGAATATCAAAGGCAGGGCTTGATGACGGTTTCCTGGGACCCAAGGAATTTGAATATCTCAATAAGAAATTACCCAGAACGCCTGTTCTGTACTTCTTGCCCAAAATTCACAAAAATGCACAGGTACCCCCGGGTCGACCCATTGTCTCGGGCTGTGATTCTGCACTAGAACCTGTATCGAAGTATATCGATTTTTTTCTAAAACCATGCATTGTGCAGGTCAGGTCACACCTTCGTGACACCACAGATTTCATCACAAAAATTGAAGGGAAACAATTTGATGAAGGCACACAACTAATGGTCACACTAGATGTGGCCTCTCTATATACACAAATCCCTCAGGACGAGGCACTCGAGGTGATCGAAATATATTTGGACCAACGAGAGAGACCACATAGGGTACCCACCTCATTCATTGTATCATTGGCATCAATCACGTTACGGAGCAACTACTTTAAATTTGAGAACGAGTTTTACATCCAGGTCAAAGGGACAGCCATGGGTTGTCCCTATGCACCGGAGCTGGCGGTGCTCTATATGGACCAATATGAACAAAGGTTCATATATAACAATAATCCATTTTTGAGCAATATACACCAGTGGCTACGTTACATTGACGATGTCTGGCTCCTGTGGCAGGGGAGCCAGACCCAGTTAGATCAGTTCCATGTTTGGCTTAACTCTCGACACAACGACATCAAATTCACACTGAATTCCAGTCAACAAAAAATGACTTTTTTGGATGTCACAGTAGGCAGCAGCGAAGGAACGCTATTTACAACAATCCACAAAAAGGCCACAGACAGAAATACGATCTTACATTTTAAGAGCTCACATCCACAATCCCTAAGAGAAAATTTGCCTTATGGGCAACTGCTTAGGATAAGGCGCAATTGTACCAATTTGTCGGATTTTGAGACGCATGCTTCCCTATTTTGCGGTGAAATGGCGAATAGGGGGTACCCAAAAAAATTGCTTTCTCACACGAAAAAAAGAGTAAGGTTTATCCCGAGGGACACTTTGCTCAAAATTAAGAAAAAGGAGGAGCTTGATAGATTGGTCTGTGTGTCGACCTATGGCCAGCACACAAACCAATTCAAGCGCATTATTCTAAACAACTGGCATTTATTGGAAACGTTAGATCCCCCGCTACAAAAACCCATTTTTGCCATGTGCAAGAACAAAAGCATAGGGCAACATTTGGTCAAAGCTGACAGCTTTATCCAAAAGCCAAAAAGTGACCTAATTTCTCAGTGGAATTTAAAACCTATCTGTGGGCACCGCAGATGTGGCAATTGTGTGTCCTGTGCAGCAACAATTGAAGGTAATGTCTTTACTCATAATGGTGTGACATGGAGACATGATGCGTTTACAAATTGTAGAACTAAGAACGTGGTCTACGCTGTGGTGTGCATGTGTAACAAGGTGTACATAGGGAAGACTACTCAGGCGGCAAACGTGAGGATCACGCAGCACCGCTCGAGGATAAAGAAAAAAGTCCTCACTGCGCCAATGGTGGAACACTTTGTGAACTGTAACCACTGTGAGAACGACTTCAAGTGGACGATTTTGTTTTGGATTGATCCAAAACATTACACTAATGTGGAAATGGCCCTGCTTCAAAAGGAAGCGTACCTAATCATGAAATTCAATAGTGTGAACAATGGGCTGAATTGCCTCAGCGAAATCAACAGAGCATGAGGAGCAATCAGCACAATCCACTCTGGCAGCACTACGATTCCCAGAAACCACCCTTCTGGTCCACACGCCCCTATAGGCCAGATGATAATCACATGACTTGTTTTTCCAACACTGTTGAAATGCATATGCAACCGGCAAGGAGACTGACCCTGCGGTTGTGAGCCAAGCAAACACCAGCTTCCCTGAAATAAATACGAAGGTAAGCCCTTTCATGGCAGAAGTTTTCAGACAGTGGTGCATTTGACAACCCAAACGCGGCCGTGCTAACACGCGGTTTTCCGCTTTTATATTTGTTATAGAACTCGGAACAGAGTCAAGCGGAAAATAACGAAGGGGAGGCATATTCGGGAAGGACGGAGCAGGTAGGCTCCCAAAAATGGCACAAGGTTCAGTTGATTGTGGCCGTTTGTTCTAGAACACGGTCGAGCTAACACGCGCTCGCTTTGTTGTCATTTTTCACAGAACTCTAACTGACACGAAAACGAGTAGCTGAACTAAACCCCGTTTTGGGCACCTGTGAAGTAAGTTAGTCACACATTTGATGTTAATGCACAAATTGAAACAGACCAGGTTTCAGCAGTAAAACGGGCATTTCCATCTTTACAGAATGTGATCCGCCACGAAGAATCAGTCCATTGGTAGGGGAAATCAAGAGGTGCCGCCCGTGCAAACACCTAAGGTAAAATACTGCCATTTCTGGCCATAGTCTCAGTCTCCCTTAGGACAGAGACTCCAATTAAAATTATACCACTTTGTTACAGCGAGTACCCACGGCCTAGACCACAGTTCATTTTAAGTGCAGCCCTGGAACTTGAACTCACCAGGTATGCTACACTTTGTCTATTAGAGAAATACTGTTGTAAATACATAATGGATTGAGGACGAGATAGATTAAGTGTATTGTGTTTTGTTTTTTACCATGCAGTTTCCATGGACCAGACTCTGACAGCCCTGATGAGAGTCTTTTGATTTATACATAGGACTCGAAACGCGTCGGCATTCCTTGACTTTCAGGCATTTAATGCTAATGATTGATGCTGAAACGTTTTTTGATTTGCATAAAAAGTAGATGCACTTTGTATTGGGTGAAATACTCTTTACATTTCTTCTGTTTAATAGACGGTTTGACATTTAGGATTGTGACTGTATTATTGAGTAACAGTTCCATGCTTCACTGTAATTAAGAGCACTTTTGATATTGTTATTGTGTATATATGTTATTTGTGTAATAATGTATTGCTTTTGAATAAGTTTCATGATTTGTTTTTGAACCTTCTGCAATGTGGTGATATATGGTAGCACCTGAAGTTGATGATGTTCTTTGTTCTGCCTTTACTATAATAACGAAAAAACTCAAGTTTAATGAACTTAATAGACAAAAATGTCTGGATAAACTAATAAATTTTGGTTTACCCAAATTCAACATTTGTTGTGATATTCGTAATAGAGGCATAGGTAAAAACCCCCAATTTTGTTGCATCAGGTAGGTAAAGAGCAGGGACCAATGGGTCCCTTCCCTGGGGTGGGTACACCCCCTATTCTGCCACTCTCCAGTGGGAGGGGGCAGAAGCCTGTCCCTGGTTGGCTGGGTCCACCCATCCTCAAGATGGCGGGGACTCAAGGTTGTGCTGTACCACGCTTCACCCACCTTAGGGATGGAGTTGGCAGAGGTGGGCACACCTATCTTTTTCACTTGTTTTTCCATACGGTTCTCCAACCCAAAGTGGGGGTAGAACCAGTGGGGACCAGTTGCTGAAAGCATAAAATGGTCTGGAGAGGCTCCCAAAGTGGGCATGCCTTTGTAGCCTCTCCTTCGTAAACCTGTCAAAGAACTCGACGTCCCTTACCTTAGGTGTCTTCTAAGAACACCGAAGGATTTCGCAGGGATGCAATGGACCAACTTCCCCAAATTACTAACCTACTACTTGTGATTGTTAATGCACACAACAAGAAAATAAATTAGAAACTGGGGAGGAGGGCCGGGTTACTGGACGCTGTGGATGCTCCAAAAACTAACAGACGGCAAAGCGCCTTCTAGAACATCGGGTGCGGCTTTTATAGCCAGCTGCACCCAAGCGTCTACACGCACCATCACTGTCTTCCTGTGGTGCATGCTTCTTTGCCCGACTGCTCTGTCTCTGCAAGACCCCTGTTGCTCCGAGGAAGATCGGGGACAGTTTCTTTAAATGATAGCGCGCTCTGACCATTGTACGTGTCATGTTCTGCGGCATCGGGGGTGAGCGGTTATCTGAAGAAACGGGCCGCAGGCAGGAAAGACTGCATTTCCCGGCATGCCGTGCATACGTCACGCAACAACGTGAGATGCGCGCGCAGACCGGGAAATAAAGGACTGTTGCAGGCGGCGGTGAAACGCCGATAATTCGATACTGCGGAGGCGTCTTGGATTTGGCTCAGGTAGCGGTAGGATATCAGACTTGTTTCTCAAGTCCTACATTACCGTGAGTAACTGTTTCCTTGGGGTGTGAGGCGTTGGTTCCACCGATCCCAACAGCACACACATTCTGCCGCTTTCATCTTGGTGGGTGCTCTCGGCTGAGAGGCACTCGAGTATCTCGGTTTGCTGCGGAGATACCTTGGGGTTATTGATTGAGCAACAGCGGCCACAGGGAAAGAGACCCGTTGAAGTGTGTGGCCAAAACACTGTTACAGCTACGTCTGGTTCTTTGATGTACATACATGGTACTTTGGGAAAAGACAAGTGGAGTGGGCGATAGGACTCATACTGCTGAGAGTAACCACTGAGCCTCGCTATTCCATAGAACGTAGTCTGGGCACTCAGAATTATGGTGTGTTCAAACTAACAAGGGAAAGAAATCCATGTAGGAAGTCGTCATATGGTACTACCTCTCAGGAACTCTTCCCTCCTGCATCATCTGTGTGGATTCCTTTGTCATGCAGGATTCATCAGTATTTCCTTATCTCGTTTATTTCAGGAGACAGGAGGGGTATTAAAGTATTGGAATTGTGAATTCCCCATACACTGGAATATGATACATAATAATTGGTATGTGTAATACAAATCCACAAACGTCATCATAGCATTGTGAAGACCTATCAGAGGGTATTGATTTTGTATCGTTTTGTTTTCGCAGCTGGGTACAGTTCCTAATACCTCCTCAAGCCACTGTCTCCATTGGATTTGGTCTTTTGTATTTTCCTTTGCAGGTATAGCTACATCACATTTTGGGTGTTTATGTTATGGGATAGAGCGAAGGTGACTATACTAGGATAGGGAAGGTAGGGTATCTAAATCCCTGTTCTTTGTCGTTACAGATCTCCCTCCCCGCTGTCCCCTTCCTTTCCCGCGCCCCACTGGACTATCTTGGTTGTCTGTATTTTGTATTTGGACTCTGGGGTAGTTCAGAGGGGAAGGGTATAGGACTCTCAACACAGCCCCGAAGAAGCTGAAACGCGGAGCCTGATAGTACGGTACACATAAACAAATCTCACCTCTGATAACCGCCTCAGATAACTGTGCATACATGAAATGAAACGGTAATGGAACATAATAAACAGAATGCCCAGAATAAACAATATAAACATTATGCAAGGAGCGTACAGTATAATAGTTACACACCCAAAACACACTGACACAAGGTGCTTGGAGCACGGGAAAGGGGTGTGTTTTTGAGAAGTAAAAAGCTCATACCAAGAAACTAGACATTGTTATACTTTATGACAGTACACCCCTCTCAAGACCCCTCCTAAAACCATTGGGATTGGTTTTGGCTTGGTTGGATTGGATCTGGGAGCATTGATCACATTTACTAAAGGTTTCCAGGACCGTTCTTCTGGGCCTTACCCCTTCCAATCTAACAGATAAAAGAGTTTTCCTCAGATTCTTTTAGAATCTAGAATCGCTCGTACCTCGAATTCTGGGTGACCATCAACGTCAATTGGAGGGGGAGATCTGATTATCCGGGTTCTAGCATTGTATGGCTTTAGTAAAGAGACATGGAATACCGGATGAAAATGATGATTGGGGGGAAGCCTTAATTTTACACAGAGAGGATTGATAACCTTTTCTATAGGAAAGGGTCCAATAAATCGAGGATTAAATTTCCTATATCCTTTTATTTTCAGATTTTTAGTATTGAGCCATACCTTATCCCCAATGTTATACAAGGGCTGAACAGATCTATGTTTATCTGCTGATTCTTGTTGACTTTCTTTTGTTTTGGCTAGATTGTATTGCGCCATGGTATGTACAGATTTTAGTTTGGAGATAAGGTCATGAATAGAAGGAACTATGTTTACTGAATTCAAATTCCCTGGAATATTTTTAGGGTGAAATCGATAGTTGCAAAAAAAAGGAGACATTTTGATTGATGTATGTTCTGCATTATTGTATGCAAATTCTAAAGCACTGAGAAGATCTGACCAATCATCATCCAAGGACGTTAACATACATCTTAAATATTGTTCAATAGTTTGGTTGGTGCGTTCAGTTAAACCATCCGTTTGTGGATGATAACTAGATGACAATTTCACTTCCATGTTCAACAAGGTACTCAAATGTTGCCACACATGAGAGATAAATTGAGAACCCCTATCTGAGATTGCCACCGAGTGAATCCCATGTAAACGTACTACATTCGTCATCAAGAGTTGTGCCAACTCTTTAGAAGTAGGGAGTTTCTTCAAAGGTATAAAATGCGCCATACGCAAAAACTGATCTACCACTGTTAAAATGGTTGTTTCCTTCTTTTTTGTTGGTGGAAGATCGACGATGAAATCCAAAGATATGGTATTCTATGGTTGAGGTGGAACTGGCAAAGGTCTAAGCAAACCACTTGGAGCTTGGTGAGAAGATTTATTTTGAATACAAACATTGCAAGTGTCTACAAATTCATGTACATCCTTGAACATTGAAGGCCACTAAAATTGTCTCTTTATCATCTCATAAGTTTTTGTAACACCAGGATGAGCAGATAGCAAAGAATCATGATGTAGTTTCAAAATGGATTCTTAAAGCTTAGATGATGGTACCAAAATCTGATCATTACAAAACAACATATTGTCCCTTTCTTGTAAAAATGGATAGTCTTCTTTCCATTTTTGTACCTCTTTTTCTATCAAAGTCTGTTTTATGTCAGTTATCACATCACAAATGGATAAACAAGCGTGAAAACGGTTTGTGGGTAACACAGGTTTCGGAATAGCATCCAAGTCAACCTCTGTTTCATTTATCTGAGACAACGCATCTGCTTTAAAATTTTCTTTTCCAGGCCTATAGGTGATTATGAAATTATAATCGTTAAAAAACGATGACCATCTTAATTGTCTAGCTGATAAAGCCTTGACTGCTTTCAGAGCTTGTAAATGTCTATGATCTGTGTAAATTGTTACAGGATGACGTGCTCCTAGCAAGTAGTGGCGCCATTCTTCAAACACTGCTTTTATAGCCAATAGTTCTTTATCAGCAATTGCATAATTTTGTGCTGCTGCCGATAGTTTCCTGGAATAATAAGCTATAGGATGCATCTGCCCTGTGTCTTTGTTTCGCTGAGACAATATGCCTCCAAGGGCAAATTGAGATGCATCAGCTTCGACAATGTAGGGTTGAGATGGATCTGGATGACTCAAAATGGGGGCCGTAGTAAAGATCCTTTTAAGCTGTTGAAAAGCGTCTTCTGCTGCGGTTGTCCAAACAAACTTGACTCCTTCCCTGAGGAGACTAGTAATCAGTGTTATTATTCGTGAAAAGTTGTGAATAAACCTTCGATAGAAGTTTGCGAAACCTAAAAATCGTTGGATTTGTTTTACTGAATTTGGACTTGGCCAAGTGCTAACTGCTTCAATCTTTTTGGGATCCATTTCTATCCCAGATGGACTGATCACATATCCTAAAAATTCCACTTTTGAAACATGAAATTGACTTTTTTCCAATTTCACATACAAGGAATTATCAAGCAATTTTGAAAGAATGGCGCGTACTTGCTGTACATGTTCTTCTGTTGCATTAGAATATATGAGAATATCGTCTATGTAGACGACACAACAAACATCGATAAACTCATGTAACACCTCATTTATAAGAAATTGGAAAGCTGCAGGAGCATTACAGAGTCCGAAGGGCATAACTTGATATTCAAAAAGGGCGAATTTGGTGCGAAACGCTGTTTTCCATTCATCGCCCTCACGGACCCTTACAAGGTGGTAAGCTCCGCGCAAATCCAATTTAGTATAAATTGTTGCCTTTTTAGCTTGATCTAATAAAGTTGGGAAAAGAGGCAGAGGGTATCTATTCTTGATTGTTACATTATTTAGAGCCCTATAATCGATGCACGTGCGAAGTTCACCTCCCTTCTTTAGGAATGAAAAAAAGAGAAGATGAGACCAGAGATTTGGAGTGACGAATAAATCCATTTGCTAAGTACTCATCAAGATATTCCCTTAGATGTTCGTTTTCTTTTTCGGTCAGTGCATAGATTCTACTACAAGGCAAAGTGGAACCCGGCACTAAATCAATTCTACAATCAAAATCCCTATGTGGTGGAAGTGTGTTAGCTTTCTATTTATCAAAAATATCAGTCAAGTCTGAATACTCCTGTGGAACTCCTTCTACTAATAAAACACTCTGCAAGTCATTAGTAAAGTCAAATACCTGAACAAAGTCTTTAGTCATAGGATGTGGAAGGCAATGAGAACCACAGTGGCTCGAGTCAAATGTGATTGTCTTTTTAATCCAATCAATTTTCGGATTGTGTTTAACCAACCATGGGATTCCCAGAATCAATCTAAACTGAGGTGCATCTATGATATCTAGGGCTATGTATTCTTTATGATTTGAAGAACTGCTCATTTCTAGGAGTTCCGTCTTTTGTCTAATAAGTCCTGAAGTTAGTTCCTTACCGTCCACTGCCCAAACTATTTCTGGGTGAGTTTTATCCTCAGTCTTAATTCTAAGGGTGCTCAGAAAGGTAGCGTCTATGAAATTCCCTGTAGCCCCAGAATCCAACAGTGCATCGACTTCCCAAGAGTTACTAGAATTTTTTAGGAGAATCTTGATACAAAGGTGTCGACAACCAAGAGGTGGTGCAGTGGAGGCCAAATTAGAAATTGCACTCGACAAACTGACCTCGTCTTTTAT
The DNA here is from genome assembly GCF_964261635.1 of Lissotriton helveticus. Taxonomy (NCBI): domain Eukaryota; kingdom Metazoa; phylum Chordata; class Amphibia; order Caudata; family Salamandridae; genus Lissotriton; species Lissotriton helveticus. The sequence goes on along the minus strand of NC_136061.1, from coordinate 1,324,412,449 downwards.
TGAGTATTTTAGTTTTCCTGTTGTACTTCGGTCAAGGCTACATCTGACTTCTTTACCTTGTCTTTATTAGGTCATGTGGGACATTCCTTAACAAAATGGCCTGTCTTTCCACAATACAGGCATTGATTTAACTTGCACCTTATTTCCTTTTCTTCCTTTGTGAGGGGTTCTCGAATGGTACCAATTTGCATAGGCTCTACAGTATCTAATTTGGAAATGCCTTCTTTTGCAGTAGTGATTCTTTCTTTGAACAGAACTACTTTATGATCTGATTTACCCTTTTCCCCTCTTCTTTCTGATAACCTGTGGTTTAATTTCACTACTAGATCTATGAACTCATTTATATCATTTGGTGGTTCCAGAATTTGCATCACCATATCTTTTAAGTCTTCTCTCAATCCCCGATAAAAAAGGAAAACCATTTTATCATATGGCCAGTCTGCTTCTAACACTAAATGATTGAAAGCAGAAATATAGTGAAGAAGATCAGAAGACCCAGTTTTAAGTTTAATACCTCGTTATCTGCTAATTGGACGAAAATATGTTTAGCAAATATCTTCTTCATAGCTCGTTCAAAATCCCTAAAATTATATAAAATGGGATCATCCCTTTCAACCAATGGAACTGACCAAAGAGCTGCGTCCCCTCCAAGATAAGACAAAATAAACGCCACTTTAGAGGAATCATCTGGAAAAGCTGTCTTTTTGGCTAAGTAATGTAAATGGCATTGATTCATAAATATGGTAAATTTGTTACAATCGCCATAAAACCTTTCAGGTTGTGCATGAGGGACAGGAACAGGGGTTATAACCTGGATTTGTGTAGGAGAACTTTGGGAAGAAGAAAGAGGCAGAAGCAGACAATGTAGGCTGAAAGGTTGCTGGTTTTAATACTGGTTTATGGAAAGCATCCTGTAAAGTAGATACATCTCAACGTAAGGCTGCATTTTCTGTCTTTATGTCTTGTAACATTATTGCTATGTCCTGCAGGGAAATCTGTAAAGGCTGATCCATTGCACCCAGGCGAAATTATTTTCCTTGGCCATTGCCTTTCTGTCAAAGAACTCAACGCCACTTACCTTAGGTGTCTTCTAGGAATGCCGAAGGATTTCGCAGGGATGCATTGGACCAACTTCCCCAAATTACTAACCTACTACTTGTGTTTGTTAATGCACACAACAAGAAAATACATTAGAAACTAGGGAGGAGGGCCGGGTTACTGGACGCTGTGGATGCTCCAAAAACGAACAGAAGGCAAAGCGCCTTCTAGAACATTGGGTGCGGCTTTTCTAGCCAGCCGCACCCAAGCGTCTACACGCACCGTCACGGTCTACGTGTGGTGCATGCTCCTTTGCCCGACTGCTCTGTCTCTGCAAGACCCCTGTTGCTCCGAGGAAGATCGGGGACAGTTTCTTTAAATAATAGCGTGCTCTGACCATTGTACGGTACACATAAACAAATCTCACCTCTGATAACCGCCTCAGATAACTGTGCATACATGAAATGAAACGGTAATGGAACATAATAAACAGCATGCCCAGAATAAACAATATAAACATTATGCAAGGAGCGTACAGTATAATAGTTACACACCCAAAACACACTGACACAAGGTGCTTGGAGCACAGGAAAGGGGTGGGTTTTTTGAGAAGTAAAAAGCTCATACCAAGAAACTAGACGTTGTTATACTTTATGACAAAACCCTGCCCGTCCTGGGAGAGGAGGCTTGGCACCTCATCCCAGGATGAGCATTGTTTCAGGCCCCCGAGAGCAGAAAGCTCTCAACCCAGGGGTCCAGAAACCTGTCTGCTGGTGGCAGCCTAGGCAGCCACTCAGTCAGGTCACTAGGGGTTAGTTGAGTTTCAGGGGGAATCTCTAAGATGCCCTCTGTTGTGCATTTTACATTAAATCCCACACTTGCAGCAGTGTGGGTTTAATGCGCTTAGAAGTTTTATACCAAACTTCACAGACTTCAGTGTAGCCATTATGGTGCTGTGGATTTCGTAATGACAAACTCCCAACACCATATACTCTTAATGGCAGCACTGCACTTACAGTGCCAAGGAATGGACCTGGGTACCTTCACTTTGTTCTGCACCAAGACACGCAGCCTGCAAAGGCAGTGTGTGAGTGTCAGGGTACAGGGCCTCTAAGGGTGGCACAATAAGTGCTGCAGCCCTTAGAGGCCTTCTCTGGTCACAGTGCCCTGGGTACCTATGGCACCATTTACCAGGGGCTGACATGTGGCCAGAGATGCCAATTGGATTTAGGCTTCAATGCAGTTTTAGGGAAGGAACAAAGGCCCTGGGTACCTGAATAGCAGGAGCCCAGGGCACACTCAGTCAAAGAACATCAGCAATTAAGCAAAATGTGGGGGCATACAATGCAATAAAGAGGGCCCTTTCTCACAGATCCAAATTGAAAACCTTTAATACCATGGTTCAAATTTATTAGACGAAAAAGTGGGTATATAGACAAGAGAAAAAGAAGGGGTAAGAGAGGGCACCCTTTTCTAATGCCCTGACAAGGATTAAAAAAGGAAGATCTAGCACAATTAATTCTGATATTAGCTTTTGGTTGCGCATTGAGAGACATTACCACATTAATAAAGAAATTGCCAAGGTTATGAGATTCTAAGACTGCTTGTAAAAAAGGCCAAGAGACTTTGTCAAAAGCTTTTTCGGCGTCAAGGGCGATAGCTGCCGATGGTAAACCCAAAAGTTTTGCTTTTTCTAAAATATGACAATAGGTCTGAATATTGCCTCTAGCAAACCTCCCCTTAATGAAACCTGTTTGGGAATCATGGATGAGATTGGGAATATGACCCTCTGAGCGCCTAGCAAAAATCTTGGTAAAGATTTTAACTTCCATATTTAATAAGGAAATTGGGCGAAAGGTTTTAGGATCAGAATGATCTTTACCATCCTTCAGGAATCACTACTATAGTGGCCTCAGCAGCTGAGCCAGAAACCTTGCCAGAAACAACATAATTATCAAAAATCTTCTTAAAATATTTGACTAATGAAGGAATGAATGTTTCATCGAAGGCAATAGGAAACCCATCTGGTCCCGGAGCCTTTCCTTAACGAGTGGTTTTAATAGCATGAATGATCTTGTCAGTGTCAATCGGTTTCCCCAATTCAGTCATATCAGAATGCGAAATAGTATTAGTAGGGATAAAATTAAGCAACTGTTGGCAAGTAAACTTTGAACATTGATCTTTAGGTGTGTATAACATTTCAAGGAAGTCTCAAAAGACTAATTATTTCTTGAGTATGAAATTTCTTTGATCCATTTTTATCAGTGATGTGGGAAATATGAGTAGCTTTAAGATTCATATTTTGATATTGTAGGGTGGTGGCCAGAAATGTACCAGCTCTGTTTCATAGTAATAAATGGTAGGATTTTTGAGCATGTACACTAATATATAAGCTCTTTTAGTGACTATAGAGTTAAAATAGTATGTACTTCAAATGCTGTAGGAGTGACTTATCATTAGTGTGCCTATATAGCTATTCTTTGCGTTTAATATCATCCCCCAGAGATTGAAAAGAATTCCTAATGTCACTCTTTCTCTTTGACATTTTTTAATAATGTGACCCCGTATAGTACATTTAAAGGCATGCCACAAAACTACTGGGGAATTCACTGTAAACTCATTATCTTTGAAGAAATTATCAATCTCCACATTGAGTTATTTTACTTCATCATTATCTTCCAAAATTTCTGTATTGTGACTCCACCTACGAGGGCCTCACATATCCGTGAGATTAAGGACAGTTATAGAAACCGCTGCATGGTCAGAAACAACAATTGGGTGAATCATAACATTGATAGTATGGTTTAAAAGAGAGGCATCTACCAAAAGGTAATCAATACGAGAGAAGCTCGAATGTGGAGAGGAGAAAAAAGTGAAATCACTACCCGTAGGATTATGCAATCTCCATGCGTCAATAAGATGATGAGATGAGCAAATTTTGAGCATGTGTTTATGCACCCTAGGGGGTTGAAATTTAAAGGCAGAATGTCTATCCAAAATAGGATCAAGGGGAGGATTAAAATCTCCGCCAACAATTGTTCTTGAATCCTGTGATATATCAGAATGTCTTTTAATAATGGAACGCCTAAAAAGTGGGTCATCAATGTTTAGGGCTTATAAATTCATAATATAAAGATCATCCAATTCGTTAGTCAGATGAGTAAGTAGCCATCTGCCGTTGGTATCCTGCTCTGCTGGACGAATAGACAAACCAGAGTTTTTAGAAACAAGAGTAACAACCCTATTCTTCTTACCAGAAGCCTCAGAAAAAGTAACTTCAAGAACCCAATTCTCCCGCATAAGAAGAGTTTCTTTAGAGGCTATCATAGGGACCGATTCCGATGCCGGACGGACTCCGACATCGGTCAGGAGCCGTAACCGACTGACTTGCTGTGGTCGATTACGGCCCTGCTAGTACGATGCGACCGGACCCTGTTTGGTCAGATTCGTATGGTTCACAATGCAAGCATGTATTCCGACTGGAAAGCATGCTTGCAATGTGAAAAGCAGGGGTGCAGTTCATCCCTGCACCCTGTGGCCGGCACCCCAAGGTGCCTGCCACCGGGTGCAGGGATCAACGGAAAGGCCCCCAGGCTGCCATTCGGCGGCCTCACACCCATGGGGGCCCTGCTGGGGGCCCCCAGAGACAGTTTCTGACTGCCTTTTCGTGCCGGACACGCCAGCACTAAAAGGCAGTTAAAAACTGCCATCGTACTCCCTCGGTCGTAAAGAGGCGACCGGGAGAGTACTGGAGGATTTCCGGATGGCAGACGGGCTCTCCGAGCTCATCGTAGGCCATCCGGAAATCCAAGTCGGATTCCTTTCTGACTGACCCCATCGGAATGGCTCGGTCGGAAAGGAATCCGTCCGACAAGTCCCGATTTGATCGGAAGGGCTTCGAACATGATTCGGAGCCCTTCCGACCCGAATCGGCCCCTTAGTCTATTGTAGTAGAACCACACCCCCAGATAAACGTTTTAAATAATCTAAAATGTTGGCCCTCTTAACAGGATGGTTCAAGCCCCGGTCATTAAATGAAACTACATTTAAACCAGACATAGATGTATTTGAAACAACATAAGAAAATGCATATGATAAAGAGAGAAAGGGCAATCAAGAGAAATAAAAAACTAAAGGAAATAAAGCATGTGTTCCAAAATAAAATGAAGCAGATGTCCCAAAATTAGGACAAAGAGCAAGGAGGGGAACGCAGAGTAGAATGAAGAAAATAAAGAAAAAAGAACTCTATAGAGAAAAGGAGTATCAACCAAATGCAACCCCACCAGGGGATGTCTGTAGTAGACAAACTGCATGGGGGGAACAACGTGGAAGAGCAACAGCAGTGGCTATCAACCACAGTATGGACAGCTCGAGGGAAAAACAGGCTGCAGAGCGGCGAAACAAGTATTCCATTCTCAGGTGGATTACTTATATTGCTACATTTTGCTATAAGAATAAATAAGATAAAGTCAATAAATATACTATATTTGAACAATTGAGAAAATTGAGAAAATAGATAACATTTCATAAATAAATAAAGAAGCCTATATTAGCAGATAAATATCAATCTAAGATAGAATAAACCAGTCCATAAGTAAAATGAATAAGATCTAAAGAGAATAAAAACAATATATGGAATAAATAACTAGCTATAAAATGATGGAATTAAGAAAGGTCAGAAGCAATTCCATACAAGTAAAGAACATATTAAATAAGACTTAAATATAAGTAGGGTATCTAACATAAAACGTAATTCATAAGCAACTCATCATGGCTATACTAGTGTAGAACGTCTGATTCGATATACATTACAAAGAGTAAAGCAAAAACTGGATAAGTAGATACTGAGTTGGAGCATATAATGACACAATCATCAAAAATAATTAGATATTCAATGACAATCAATAATATCAATATATAGTATATACACATAAATGAATTATCACCAATTTAGAAACTGAGAAAAGATAAAAGATAGAGTAAAAGGTAGAATAAGTAAGCTAAACAGAAAAACAAAAGAAAAAGTAAAGATTAAGGAAGGGGAATAGAGTATAGCAAATAGAAGCTAGAATACTAACCGTATTAAGAAAATGATAAGAGAAAGAGGTAGGTCAAAGACTAAAGCGAAAAAGACAGTCGTATAATTTATAAAGAGATAGACCCCAAGAGATAGCATAACAAAACACAACATTGCATTGTATTATTATCAACAAATGTGCGTATTATATATAGCAACATAACCACTGTTAAGGTGAGAAATAAAAGTATTATGAATCATACCATATTAGCTAGAATAAGTATTATAAAGAAATACATAAAATGATTGTCATAAGCTGATCGTGAGATAGTATAAGGCAACTGTAAATATCAGGTCATTGGTGGTCAATAATGTCAGGAACTAATATAATTATATAAATAAATTACCTCTTAAAAAGACCACTTGGCAAAGAAAAGACAGAGCAAAAAATAAAGAAAAATAGAAAGTAGAAGAAGCAGATGAGTAAAGGATCAATTCTTACTGATAGAAAAAGATTTAGTAAAGAGGAAAAAATAAAGCTGGTGGTCAATGACGTCAGAAACTAATATATTCATATGAATAAATTACCGATTAAGAAGACCATTGGATAAAGGGAAGACAGTAAAAGAAATAAAACAGAAAGTAGAAGAAGCAAGAGAATAAAGGATCAAATGCTTACTAATATTAAAAAATATAGAAAAGAGGAAAAAATAGAATTGGATGAGAATTAAAAAATATATTAGTATTAGCCAATTGTAACAGCATTACTGTAAGGAACCATATACATTAGGTCATCCAGCATGTTATAGATCAACGCTAGGAAGGAAATCCAAATAATACTAAATATAGTACAGAAAAATTGCATTATCTTGCTTAGGACCATATGAGTTTGGTCAACTGGCACTCTATAGAACAAAATCTGAAAAGGTAAACAACAAGCTTGCCACAAGATCAAGAGCATACATTTACAATGAAAAAACCCAGGTCTTAATTTATACAAAAAACAGTGCATATTAGACTTGTTTACACATCAATTTATTACAGACAGTTGTTCTTTTGATATGAAAATATTTATCTTTATTCATTTATCTTTGCTGTGTATACACTTGCTATATGTGATGAAATTATATAGCAAAGATAAATTAATAAAGATAGATATTTTCATATCAAAAGAACAACTGTCTGTAATAAATTGATGTGTAAACAAATCTAATCTGCACTGTTTTTGTATAAATTAAGGCTTGGCATTTTTCATTGTAAATGTATACTCCTGATCTTGTGGCTAGCTTGTTGTTTACCTTTTCAGATATTGTGCCCTACAGCTAGCACGATATATTGTGTTTCGTAAGGGTCCCCCTTTTTCAAAACACTCTATAGAACAAAACCAGAAATGTAATCTCAAGTAGAACTAAATACGATACAAAGATTTGCAATGACCTATAAGAGAAAATAATAGTTGATAAAGAAATAAAAAGTCACCAGCATATATGGTAGATAAATAACAAACTATTAGGCCCGACCATATCCATAAATACAAAAACATTAGAGACGAGAGGTACCAGGAAAAGAGTCCATTTGCAATTCAGATTGATTATCCAAGAATGTCAAAAGATCTGAAGGCACATAAAAAATCTGTGGGTGACCATTGAAAGTGATCCTAAATCTTGAGGGACCAGCAAAAGAGAATGGAATATTTAAATCGGTGATTCTCTTGCGTAGATTCAGTAATCCTTTGCGGTGGATCACCATGTCTCTGGCAAAGTCTTGTGAAATGGATATTCTGCGGCCTTCCAATTGTATTGACTTAGTTTTCCTCATTTGTGCCAGAAATAGTTCAGTATTTTGGTGGCGCAAAGGTTTGAAAATCAGGGGCCTTGGAGAGGACTTCAATCTTGGTTTGAAGGTTGTAACCCTACGAACGCGCTCTATCTCAAAGTCTTTATTGAAAGAACTATTCAGGGTATTTGGGATCCATGTAAGCAAGAAATCAATAACTGAAGGAGCAAACTCTTCACAATCCTATGGTAATCCAAAATAAGAAGATTACTTCTTCTATTTCGATCCTACTGTTCCATGAGATCTCTCCTCAATGAAGCAATGGAATGTTCCAGATTTTGAATGTGTTTTGCTTGTTAATTTGTAAAGTGTTCCACATCGCGTATCCTCGTTTCCACATTAGAAATGCACTGTGAAAGAGATTTGGGATTATTACAAATTGCAAATCAGTATTTGGGTTGGTACTTTGTGCAATATCATGAACAGTGTTGAGCTGACGTAGTATCGCCTCCAAAGTTGAGGAAGATTCAAGGCTACCCTTAGCTGGCAATTCCAGAGAGGTAGGGGTCTATTTGGAGCGTTTTAAGTTCCCTTTAGAGTCTCTGCCTTTGTTAGTAACATCAATGCCTTCCGCCAGTGGATAAGATTGTAGCAGCCTTCAGCAGAAAATCTTAGGGTGGTTAGAAGAAGCAGGTAAGGCGGAGTATGGCTTAGAGTGAAGAATATACTCTCCAATAGCCAACCAAATTATTCAGTTGTGCTACCAAATCAATAGAAAGAATCACAACAGGAAATTATCATTAAACTTACATCATCTGGAATGAGCCACCAGCATTAGACCCAGTCTCAATGTTAAGTTGTAGCAATACAATTTAAATAAATCAATATGAGACAAAATTCAGACAGATGATTCAATTTTAGAACTGCAGACCCTGAAGAGAAAATAGCTGCATAAGATATGTGGTAGCTATGAACAGCGCTGTATGGAATGGGAGCAATGTGGAAAGTTACTTTAAACAACTTGAAATGAGCTTTAAAGAATTTTAATTGTGAGATTTAGCAATTCCATGCCGTGTCATGAGGAAAGTTGCGCAGACAGCTGCCATTCGCATTTCATTTCGCAGCCTCAAAACGTGTAACTTAAGAAGAGAACACACCACTCTCTGGTGCTCATTGGTCTTCTACTTAATCCCTGGGGCTGAAGGATAGTTGAAAAACCCTGTATGACAACAAAGTGTCACCATTTTTTTTATATAGAACAGTACCTTAGGAAGCATTAGTGTAGCAAATAGGTGCAATGATAAATATATGCAACCTCCATACGTCGATTTGTGTGGAGAATTTCATGGTCGATCGCCATTTTGAAAAATATCCAGCACCACACTTCTTATGTCCCAGCATCAAACTGAGTTTTTCAAGGAAATAAACACTCTCCGAAGATCCTTAAGTGTTCCGCCGTCCTCCGAAGTTGAAGGGCAATGAAAAATCACCCGTATAACATGTTAAATGAGCCTCATTACCAGCAGTGTCATGGAGCTCAAAGAAAAGCTGCCATCTCTGTTGCGTGTCAAGCCACGCTCCCATTTGTCAAATATTTTAAACTGTTAAGTCACTTCCAATTTGTTTGTCTTAGACTTCACAAAGTAAAACCCCTTCATATTGTATTTGGTGAAGACCTCACAATATAAACCCTTGCTTACTGCATTTGTCAGTGTCCACAATGTAAAAGCCCTTCCTATTGCATTTGTCACAGGGTTGACAATTAAAGCCCCTGCCTTTTGTGCCGTTTGTGTTTGAAATGGAGTTCACAATATAATTCTCCCACCGCCCCCCAGTTTCATTTGTCATACAGCTCACAATGAAAAGTAAATGTACATGTTGTTTTGGCAAGTAGCTCAATGTAAAACCCCTTTTTTAGGTCTCGCCCTGGAGAAAGCGCGCGAAGCGCGTTCTCGCCGCAAGACTATAGTCGTCGGATCAGCTGACGTCGAGTGGAGACAAGCGATGGCCATGCGCACCATGCGCAGCATTGTACCATGGGATTTGCTCGCGCGCGTGAGCTTCTGCCGTAGACAGCATGGCAGAAAGAATCAGATCACGACGCGTGCCTTGTAAACAGTTCACGTGACTTTCTATCAGCCTTTAGGTTTCGGTTTCGTTTTTAGGTCTCGTTACTCGTTTTACTCGTGCGTGTAGTGGTGAGGCGCCCCCGGGGGAGGAAGAGTCCGGTGGAGAGGAGGAAGGAGTGGCGGAGATCCCCTCCTCGGAGACCTGGAGTGAAGAGGAGCAGGGCAGCAGGGTGTTGGGGCCGAGCGTCGGCGCCAGCGGAGGCACCATGACAAGCAGCAACGGAGGCAGCAGAAGCATTGGAGGAAGGGCAGCGGGGAGCAGGGGGAGTCTGCAGAGGCTACCCAGTGAACACGGGTGTGTATTGATATTTCTCGTTTGTGATGGTAGACATCCCAGTGTGAAATATATATATATATATTTGAAATCACTGGCCTGAGGAGTTTGTGTGTTACTAGTGTGTAGCAAAAAACATTTCTACTTGCTTACTAGTGCGTAACAGAAAATGTTTCTACTTGTTTTTATAACTTACGGGGACTTCTTCCTCTTTCACCAACACCACCACTATTGTGTCGTCACTCGGAAGGGCGTGACTTAACAGCTTCTTTGCGTGACGTACCGGTGTTTACAGCTGGTAATACTGTTGTCGCTGGGAATTGTAGTCCCGCCGTGTTCCCTGCTGTCAGTGTTACAGAAGTTTTGTCCCCACATCCCCGTGCCTCTCTGTACGTTCGGGAGAGCTGCACGTGAAGCCGGAAGAATGCGGCGGTACAGGTTGCAGCACCGACGGGTCACGACGGAGGAGGCAGCATGTATGCACAGGAGAGGGCGGAAAGGAGGCCAACCTACAAGTTAGATGAGGGATATGAATTGCCAAGCGGTTAGAGAAAACGACACATCACCTACTGGTTTTACATTCCCTTTTCCCTGGGTGAAATTGGACCGGCATTAATGAAAGCGCGACAAACTGTCCCCGCAATGGCCCATGTCTCCGCATTTGCACAGAATGTCGCTTTTCCCGTTTTTTAAAAAAATGCGCTCTCGATTAATTTTAGGCAAATAAGCGTAACACTCAAGTTCACGGATGGTAAAAATGAATTGAAACAGAAGGTACACTAAATACTGATACTTACAGAAATACAGTATAATTTGACAAATTCACAATGTCGTGCGTGCGTTTGTGGTGTTCTCCTGTTGCGTGCTCTCCGCAGCAGTCACAATCTACGTTGAGTTTTTTCTGTGCCTGTGATATATTTTGCCCCTGGACGTCGCCGTCCCTCCCCCATCATCTATAACGCAGCTGCTGGGATGTTCGATTTTTTTTTCTTTCGAATATTGCCTTTCTCGTAGCTCGGGGTGGGTTGGCAGCAGGGGATATATCTGCCGTTAGTGCCTTGCGCTGCAAAGGAGGAGAGTGCGGGCCAGGGAGGCTGCCCCAGCTGACAAGAGCGCACAAGCTTGAAAGGCAGGCAGGCACGCGCTGCACAAGAGGCATGGTTGCGGTTTTTCCAATACGCCCTTTCCTGCTTCAAGAGCACTCAGAGACTCTTTACTCCAGCCTTGAATACAGGCTGCCCTGGCATTTCCTAGGTGTGTTTCAGCACCTGCTTGTCATGGCTCATGATCCAACGGGTGATTCCGGTTTTTGGAATTTTGCACAGAAATATGGGTTGCACTTCAATCCAGCCACAAACAGATGTCAGGAAAGCAGGAGTGTGTCCCATTCTTATGTATCAGCATCTCTAACAGGGCAATATATAATCTAGCCCAGCTCAATGGCCACCAGCATAGAAACGTCTAAACTAATAACCTGATGACAGCTCCCAGATGGTTCAGCTATGTTATCGAAAAGTGTCTTCCTTTCTTCAGAATTATGCCTGAAAATCCCTCAGCCCAAAATCTCCACAAGAGAAGAGTATTGTTGGAATCCTCGAGCCCTTAAAGACACCAAATGGACAAGTACCTTTCTCCATGGACCAGGTTACTTGTCAACAGTGCAGGTACTCATTAGATTGAGTTAGGGGCGTGGCTAGTGGGCGGGGTGAGACATGATGATAGGAAACACTTCTATTGAGCATTCATTTTGCCCTTGACAGTTGTCTTAAAATTTCCATATGTGCAGATTAACAGGTACATATGCTAATAAAGGGTGGTGTGAAGTGCTTCTAGTTCTGAGTCTGAGGTTGACACTTGTTTTTATTTGTAGGCATGGGGACATGACATGATTTGCCCAGAATCACAGGATGTTGAGCCGCCGCCAAGACTCAATCCTGTTCCTGTTCCAAAGTCAGCAACCTCGGCCGTTACCCCACATCCCCTCCCCAGTATCCCCTATTGCAAACCTGCCTGTGGCCCTATAATGCACACAGGCCTGTGCCCATGAACTGTACTTAGTACCTGCCTGTCACCCAGCGGCACACGTTTCTCTAATGCACAGAATGTAGTGCGCCTGTGCGAAACACCACCCGGGATTCACCTGAAGTACATCACTCATTTTTACACTGAGGCACACCACCCTGTGCCTCCTGCTGCATAAGGTTATGCATGACTGTACCAGGCCATCAGCTCTTATAAAATGGACCTGATGAATAGGGGACCCTTCCAACCATACGCCACAGTTTAACCTCTTCGGGGTCTGCCCTGGGATCTCGGAGACGCTGAGGAAGGAGTGACCTTAGCAGCAAGGAGCTCTCCAACCCCCCTGGCAGCACACTGCAGTCATGGCAACTGAGCAGGGCTGTCCCAGTCAGGGCCCGCTGTACAAAAGCATTGATAAATGGACGTGGTGCTGGTGGAGGGAGCTAGCGGGCGGGGTGCTGGGTACAGCCCTCGGGGGCCTTGCAGTGCCCTGAGATATGTGCACAAGGGCGTTGCAGAGAATAGCCTGATATCAATATTACCCAGTGCCTCAGTCCTGCTGTCTTCAAAACACTGCCAGTAACCTGTGCCCACTGGTGCACTTTCCTGGCTCTGTCTCCTTTGTGAGCATCTTTATTTAATGAGCCGTGGCACCCTAAAGCAACCCTGGAAAAATGTTAATACCACATGCATCGAGCAAACTTAGCATGCAAATTGGACCCTCTGCGCGGATATTTTTCGGGGTGGGCGGATTAAAAAAGAGCATAAAAAATTTGACCAAAAAATTCACATTTTCACATCAGGGTCTTGCAGCGCTCCAAAAAGCACTATACTTTTTCAGAAACACCTCGCCGCTGGCAAAAAACATTTTATACTCCTGGTGTCTCCAACACTTTGAGCCTTTTGGAAATATTTGTGATTTTAATGGTTTGGTTACTGAGTTTCGCATACAAATGGACTACTTTATGTACTGCAAAATTGCGGAGGGAGGGAGTCAAAGTTCCTGAGGTGTGTGTGCAATTAATCAGCTCCTGTGTGTTACTCTTTACCTTCTGTCTTTGTACACCTCACAAGAGAGCTGGCAGTAAGTCACATGCAAAGCTATCCCTACTACACCCTCACACACCCTCACGCTCACATACCCCAACCTCACACACCCTCATCCTCCCTCACACCCTCACCCTCCCTCACACACCCTCACCCTCACACCCCCTCACCCTCAAACCCCCTCACCCTCAAACCCCCTCACCTTCACACCCCCTCTCAAACTCACACACCCTCACTCACCCTTACACCCTCACCCTCACACGCCCTCACCCTCACACCCTCACCCCCCCCAAACCCTCACACCCACTCACCCTCACACACCCCCTCACCCTCACACCCCCTCACTCTCACACACCCTCACCCCCCACACCCTCACATAACCTCATCCTCACAACCCCTCACCCTCACTCACCCTCACTCACCCTCACTCACCCTCACACACCCTCACTCACCCTCACTCACCCTCACACACCCTCACTCACCCTCACTCACCCTCACCAGCATAGCATAACAAAACATAGCATAGCATAACAAAACACAGCATAGCATAACAAAACACAGCATAGCATAACAAAAAAAACACAGGATAGCAAAACATAGCATATCATAATTATTCCCAACTCTCCTTATTTTTGAGCAACATCTGACAGTTTGCAAATCATCTTTATACACCAATTCAGAGTTTTCGAAAAAATGTATGCAACGCATTGTCATACACAATGCCAATAACTCAAACTTTAATTCTGCGAGACCAATTGCATTGTACATGCTTGTATATTATTTGTCAGAGATCACAATGTGAAACCTCATCTTCTGTATTGTGTTGGGAAATGCACCATGAAAAGCCCTGTGGTATTGTATTTGACCTATACTCTTCCTCAGTAGTGGCTCGTGGAGAGACTGCTGCAGGGCAGTGGGGCGGGGCAGGGCAGGGTGGGGTGTAGTAAACTACGGCTCACAATTGACCGGAGTAAGGTAAATAACTAAATAAATAAAACTAATTTAATTGCGCATACTGAATCGCCATTTAGCGTTTCAGCAAGCGCAATGAAATTCGTTTTATTTATTTACATTACTCCGGTTGCCCGTGAGCCGGAGTTCTTTCCTCAGAGCACTGATCTGCTGCCTCTGATTAAAAAACTCAGGGCCTGATTCCCAAAGCTAAACTTACACTTTTGTTTACAATGTTTTGCTGTTCACAAAGGTATTTTACTAGTAGTTCAATTCAATTCAAGTTAGCTTTATTCGAGATAAAAAACTCATAAAAGCATGATTATTAAAACCTCCATTTGCTGATACAAATTCATTTCAATTAACAATAGCTAGCTAACACATATGGATAAAAATTCAGTTAAAACAATTTAACAATATTACACTTTTAAAACATCTCAGAATTCATGTGTTTCTAAAAATCATGTAAGCTCTTTCATTTATATTACACATGAGTTCAATACATTTTTAAAATGTCTAAAATCATATACATACGCAAAGGGATCAAATCAATCATGACAAGATTTTTTTCCTAATGGCCCAAACCCATCCGAGATATTTTGCAACTGCATATGAAATACCGGGTAAAGTGCTAGTGCAAATTAGTCTTAGTGCCACCGCACTGTCCCTTGTGCCTAGGAGCCTGCAAACAGCTTTTAACCAGACTCGTCTCGGGGTGCTATAAGCTATGCATACAAAAAGAAGATGGGCAATGGTCTCTTTATCAGTCTTGCAAACCGGGCACATATTGGTACTGCCAGAAGACCACCTTCCTGTTAATGAGCTTATCGGAAGGGACCCCGCTCTGAGTTGGAAATAGAGCTTTCTATCTCCCTGTTTTGTAATACCATCCCAATATGGCTCTAAATTAGGGACAGCTTTACACTCCAGAAAATGACCCTTCATAGTAGAGGGATTGGCAGTATTCCAGTTGCGGTACAAAATCATTTCCCAATATTTTTCTTTTAGTATAACCTTTGATGGGAATGGGACTACCTCGGGGTTCTCCCACAGCCCCTTCATACCCATTTCCGCTACATTTTTAGAAAGATCCTTTAACCAGGTTATCTTGTGGAAATTATCATTTTTAATTACATCCAAAAAACCCTGGGCATAGTGGGCAAGTTCAGGGGTTACCCAAATCCGTCACCAATATAATATTGGACGCAATCTAGCCAAGTCTACCAGAGCTTTCCTGCCTAGATCATAACGCAGTGGCTTCATTAGTGAGCTCTTGGGTGGATTAACAAGGTTACGCAAAAAAAAATTCTCAGCAAGTGTTAAAGGTGTCAGGTTATCGTATCCCCATATCTCTGCACCATATAGTGCCGAGCTTAGGGCTTTTGCCTCATACACTTGGAGAGCTGGCTGTATTGGCTTAGTCAAAGATTTCTTGTGTACTACCAGTACTGCTCCAGCATTTTGACGGAGTTTCAAGGCCGCCATTTCAACATGTTTCCCCCACTTAATGCCCTTGGCCACGTGGATGCCCAAATAGACAAAATCCAACACCATTTCCACTTTTAGCCAATTCATAAAAAAATTCTCTTTAAAGCTACTATGTGGATTGAACGCCATAAGTTTAGTTTTTGCCACATTTACTTCCAGCCCGTGATCAGTGCAGAAATCTTCAAAAATCTTCAACGCTCGCTGGAGGCCGCTTGGTGTTTTTGATATAATAAAGGTGTCGTCCGCAAATAATTAGATCGGGGTTTTCATTCCAGACAAAGTGGGGGCATCTACTGATTCTGACAACATACATCCAACTACCCCGTTAATATATAGTGAAAAGAGCGTGGGGGCCATGGCACAGCCCTGGCGGACCCCCCCGCTCTACAGAGAATTCAGGAGTAACTTGCCCATACCCCCGCATTGGATTTTTACGTGACTCGACTCATGTAACCTCATAACTAGCGTAAGAATATCTGGTGGCATGCCAAACTTATTCAACACGTTCCACAACTTGACTCGTGGCACCAAATCAAAAGCTGCTCGCAAATCAATAAAAGCGGCATAAATGCTACCTTTCCCTAATACTACAGTCTTCCAATGCAATAAAATAAAATGGAAGATCTGATCAGTGGTACTCATTAGTTTGCGGAAGCCGGCTTGAAAAGGTGACAGGATATTTTCTAACTCTACCCAGTCTAAGATTTTATCTAAAATCATTTTCCCAAACACCTTTTGTACCGTATCAATCAGGCTGATATGTCTGTAGTTCCCAGCCTGCGTTTTATCACCTTTCTTGTATATAGGGATTATTAAGGCCCCTTGCCATGACCTTGGTACGGGAGCTCCCAGGGCCATGGTGTTGGCCAGCCTCATGATATACCGGTCCCAGTGCATTTTATCGTGGAGGAAGACATCCGCTGGGAGCCCATCTGGTCCCGGTGCCTTTCCCCTTGAAACAGCTTTCAGTGCCACTTTTACGTCACTAATAGTAAAGGGTGGTTCTAAACAGGAGATATTATTTATGGATTCCCTAACTTCTTGACTGCATGCATATTGTGGGCCAAAGTGATCTACCCAGCTTTTCTGTGTGACATAGTTAATGGGCGGTTCAGGACGGCCTCCTTTCCCCCACTTAACAATGTTCCAGAAAAGTTTAGAGTCCTGAGAGGTACTGGCTGATTTGAGGGCCTGCCAATGGTGTTCATCCCATAGTTTCTTTGCCAGATAGACAGTTTTCTTATAATTCTGCCTAGCTAGTCTCACTGCGTTAGGATCTCTTCTTTTTAAGGCTACGCCTAGGGAATTTCTTGCCACTCTACAAGCGTTATTGTACCACCCCTCTCTCTATGGATGTGTTTTTTTTGCCTGATGATTTTGGTACTTCCTTGATGAAGTGACCCCTTATAGTTCTAAAGAATCTATCGTGGAGGTTGGTGATTTGCCACAGATCGTCCTCTACCCCCTGGATACTAGCCATGTCAGTAATGGTTTTATTCAATTCCTCGTTAATATTTTCCAGAACCTCATCTTGCATCAAAACTAGTCCCCACCTTACCCGCCTCATATCGTTTGTCGGGACAATCTCAAATAAAGCCTGTTCCACCCTATTCGGCCCCCCTTCCTCTCTCCCCCACAATCTATGGGTAGTGCATAGGGGGTTCTGGTTGCTCTCTTGCCTTGCCACCACCCTAATATCCTTCATAAGGTGCCAGATTGCCAGGTTACAGATAACATAATCAATCCTACTTCTTGAGCGACCATTGTCAAAAGTGCTTTCACCTTGCCAGTCACTCTGGGTTCTGCCATTCAATGCTCTGAGCCCTCTCTCACAGCATATCCAATTCATTTGGATTATGTATTCTGTACATCTATCAATGGGTTTTAACTCTAGTTTGGGAATCCCCCACTGCGATTCTTCTTCATCTCCTGCGCGCCAATCACCAATTGTAAGTGGCTCATAAGTCATACTTAAATCACCGGCGATGATTATGTTATTCTCGCTCGGCTGTGAGCCTATCAGTGAATCCAGAGCCGCCAAAACCTGAGATTTAATTCCTCCTAACCCTCTAACATATAGATTGTAAATGTCCAGGACACCCAAGGAGCCCAAAGATAGCCTAATCAGTTGAATATCCCTGTTCTTGGTGGGTAGCTCTATAACTCTATCAAAGAGCTCTTGTCGTACCCATACCGTTAACCCCCCTTTTTCGGCCGACCCTTGGGACCCTTAGTAGCGGGCACAAAAAAATTCAAGAAACCCTGGAGGAACTGAGTATCACATGCCCAAGTCTCTTGAAATAGACAGATGTCAAAACCATTTACAAAAGTAAGCCATTCTGGCGATTGTAGTCTAGAACATAGCCCCGCAATATTCCAGGATATTATCTTCCCTCCCTCCCCAATATGTTCTTGAGTTAACCCTTTGGTATCCAAATTAAATGGTTTTGATCCATCCACTCTTAAAGATACCTTTCCTAATTTTGGAACTAGGTTAGGGGGAATAAGCCCCACTTCTGTAGTGGTACAGAACACCTCGCCATTTACCATCTGTTCCCCCGTATAACCCTTGATACTAATTTCCTTGTCCATTGGAAATGGCTCTTTATCTGTATTCCTCACCTTACCTACAGGCTTACCCTCTAGGTCACCCACTGCTGTCAAGTTAGGGAAAATTACTCCAACTGAGCTATCGGGATGGACATTGAGAGTGCCATCCTCAACCAGTCAGTCACAATCATTTAGGCCACAAAGGGCTGCATATCGATTAGTTACCTCTAGAGGGAAATAGTCCCCCTGCCCACCCCATGTTGGTACCGTTGTCAGGCTCATCAATGAAGTGCCCCAACCCCGGTGTCCCCTATGGGTAAATGGCCTATCGTTTGGCCCCCTTTTCCAGCTGTTATGATGATCTTTTATATGTGACCTATCGAAAAAACCCAGAGACAGGATCTCTATACCTGGACCGATGGGTCCTCCCAAATATTCTACATCCCTAAGGATCCTCTCTACTGCAGATCAGCAATTAAAATTAATCACGATACAGTCGCCATTTTTTGTTTTCAAAGACTTTCCCACCCATGAGACTCAATGGACCATAATGACATTGTGACCAACTCCTTTACCTTCCCTGGTGTTGTTATGTAGCCAGTGGGTCACCTTATTTTTTTAGCTGTCTATAGTCCTCTTTATGGCCTTCAGCCAAGGGGGGTGCATTGCCAAGGACTATCACCAGAGGCGTTGCCTCGGGAAGTAGATCAATGACACTTATGATATCCTTGCCCTTGACTTTGGCTTTTGTTAGTAGGGGGGTGGCATATCTTACAATCTCAGTGTTATCCTCTATGGTGTTTGATTTGCTGGCAACCCTCTGTTTGGTGGAACTCCCTTCTTCGGTACCTTGCGTACCATTGGAGTTTCCTGCTTTTCCGACAGTTGGAGCCAGACATGGGGGAAACAATAAGATTGTATTAGATTTGCTCTGCTGGTTCATAGTCTCCTCCTTTCGGAGGCTAGTATGGAGACTTTTCAATAGGAGTGTGTTCTCAGTGGTTTCCCGTTGGATTTTATCCAGGTTCTGGTTCATGACCTTCATTCTTTCTATCAGTGGGAGAACAAGCGATTTTAGCAATTGTTCCACTTGAGCCATAAAACCTAGTGGATCACCGGAATGTTGCGTGGAACATGAGGAGCCTTTTGGGACACTGCTCGAGATTTTTTGGGGTTGATCAGTTGGTTGAACCAAAGGTATATTAGCAGATGGTTTATCGTTTCTAGAGACTGTTTTTATCGGCTTGTTAAAATTTTTTGCAAAATTTGGCTTGCTACCTATTTGTTTGTCCCCAACCCTCTTCCTTTTTCCTACTTGCTTCTTGGATTTCTCTGATACTTGCCCATTTGCCAGCACAGCCCCGCTTTTTGGGGTTATAACAATTGGGAGGGTTACATCAGTTGATGTTGTACTATCTAAGGTGATGAGTGAGGAAGAGGCAGTATTGTAACTTCCCTGTCCTAAGCTTGGACTTCTCGAGCTAATCCCACTAGTTCTTATCGTGACGGATTTCTCTGGTGTGATGGAATTTTGGATTTTGCCCAACGATGACCGTTTAGAACATAAAAGATCCCGTGATAGTCTTTTCAGCGAGCACAATCTCTCGCTCTAGTACCACTGTTGCTCGAGTAATAAAGTTGTTGAGCGTGCCTGTTACACTACCACCTATTTGGATCCGTGAGGCGTTTCTTCCATTGTCACACGACAAGGCCATCTTTTATGTTTATGTCTTGAGTTTCGCCCTTTCCTTTTATTTTTGGTTTATTTATTTATTTTTTGCTGGTTGTATCTCCCTCAATACGTGTGCGCCACCTAGATATATTAAATACAGAGAATACGATAGTTTCCAGTTCCTTCAAACAAGTCTTGCCTGACACGTTAGGGGGGTGGCCCAGCCTAGCCTTCTCCGGCCTGTGACGGCCTAGGACGGTCCCGCCCTTGTCCCGGGCTTCCCACGGCAGCGCCCGCGTGCGTCCCGCGACGCAGGAGTGCTCGCGATCTTTTCAGCGCCACCGGGCGCGAGCTCGAGTGAGCTTTGTAAGCAAGGGCTTCTGGGTATTGTAGTTTCCCCCGCTCGGCAGCCGCGTGAGTTAGCCAGCGGCAGCGGGGGGAAACCAAGCGGCACACCAAGGAAGCTGTCCGAGGTGAAGAATATGTCCAGGTAGGTCATTTGATAGGAAATCACAGCCCCAGACTTTTGGAAAAACAGGCACCCGCTCTGCCGGAATGCTCGCGATCTTTTCAGCGCCACCGGGCGCGAGCTCGAGTGGGCGTTGTCAGCAAGGGCTTCTGGGTATTGTAGTTTCCCCCGCTCGGCAACCGCGTGAGTTAGCCAGCGGCAGTGGGGGGAAACCAAGCGGCACGCCAAGGAAGCTGTCCGAGGTGAAGAATATGTCCAGGTAGGTCCTTTGATAGCAAATCACAGTCCCAGACTTTTGGAAAAACAGGCACCCGCTCTGCCGGAGTGCTCGCGATCTTTTCAGCGCCACCGGGCGCGAGATCGAGTGGGCGTTGTCAACAAGGGCTTCTGGGTATTGTAGTTTCCCCCCGCTCGGCAGCCGCATGAGTTAGCCAGCGGCAGCGGGGGTAAACCAAGCGGCACGCCAAGGAAGCTGTCCGAGGTGAAGAATATGTCCAGGTAGGTCCTTTGATAGCAAATCACAGCCCCAGACTTTTGGAAAAACAGTATCTTTACTACTGTGAAGTCTGTACATATAAATATAGGACACTCCTATCTTTTTATGTATGGAGACTCCGCAGTCCTAAAGATACTACTAGTAAAATACCCTTGTGAATAGCAAACAATTCCAAACCTACACAAACTGTAAGTTTACCTTTGTGAATCAGGCCCTGAATTAATATCCTGCAGCCATGATACATATGTGTGATCAGAAATCCTAAAGGTCCTAGTCTAACGTCTGTATGGAAGCCTAAATTTGAATCAACATCATTATTGTGAACTTTTCTAGCGGGTTGAGCATGCAAAGGCACCATATTCATTCTAGGCATGCTGTCGTAATCGTGAAAAAGTGAAACTAAAAAGTCAGATTCAGAACTCTTCTGAATTTTTTTTCTCTATCCTTAGGAGATTTTGCAATTGTGACAAACAAGGAAAGTATGTTTGAAAGTGAGGGAGTACAGTGATGCACAACACGTAGTGGATAGGATCATTTTTGATTGTTGAATTAGTATTAGAAGATGGAGATTCGCTTCAAGGGTCTGGAGAAAGGGTTTGTATGAAATGTAGAGCAACCATTCACCCGAGAAAATCAGAGGGAGGAGTGAAGAAAGAAAGTGCGTTTCCTGGAGATGCACAGTAGAGAGGGCATAATTCAGAAAACGCAGTACATAGAAGCCTATATTTATCCTCTCCCAATTTATTTTCCGCTTGCTATAAAAGCAGCTGAACTCTCCCCCTTCTCGTTTTGAAGCTTTGCCAGAAAGCAGAGCCAATTAATGTCCATGCTTTGTCATCTGCTCAAACAGACCGACCAAGTCTTCTTTCAATACGAGATGGCGGGCAAAATGTTCCTTGTCCCTGTACCTGGTTAGCTTTTGTCTAAACCACTCTGAGCTAAAGATATTTGAATTCCTCTCTTCCCATCACGTTTTTCAACTGGAGTCCAATTATCGAGGAAAGATGACTTGCTTAACTTAAAATGATGTCATGAGAGGTAAAAATTCATTTTAAGACCCTGATAGATCCTGATCTTTGCAGTATAATTTTTTTTAAACTTGAATTTGCTTTAAGGAACAAGTACACTGAAAGAAAACGTCTGAGCAGACAGGTCTGTTTCAAATTAAATTAGGTTCATCAAAGTAAAATCAAATTAATCAATAGAACAATCGATTAAACAACTATTTATTCGGTCTAATTAAATGCCTTAAAAGCACAAAAATAAATACAATCTTCACATTCGCAGCAAGAATAAAAAGATCAGTAAAATAGAATATACATAACTAATCCTATTGAATGCAACATTTTGGGACAATACAATTGTAAAATTAAGACTCATAATTTTTTCTTAACTTTAAAGCAGCAATAATGTAACTGATTACAGAAACTGACATTTCTGGAGTAGCTAGAGATTGCTAATATCTCAGACCATCTTTGTATGAGGTAAAGTCCTTGTACAATAAAATAGGATGTGAAAACTGGACTCTTAACGAGCCATACAATTTGCAAACTAACATAAAATGAGCAGTTGATTGTGAAGAGACAGCATGATCTGGGCAACAAGAGAAAAAGGTAAACCAGGAGCCTGCCAAGGGAAAGGCAACTAGGTAATGGACCATATTTAATCTTAGTCATGGCAAATAAAATCTGTGTTGAGGGTTGTTAAGCAAAGGTTAAATAGGAATCCAGACCTGAGGCAACAGATGATTGCATAAAGTTAATAATAGTACCCATGCTAAGGGACCTTCCTAGTCAACCCTCCTCCTTATGTGAAGCAAACGTAATTTTGACCTTCTCTTTTATTTGAAGGCCAATTGCTTCAGGAGAATCAAAAAGAGTATTCAGACCTAAATTGTAAAAGCTATTTTTAACAGTAGTCAACCATGGAATGGCGGCCATGTTATCAAGATTCAAACAATCCTCCTGCACTTCCGCCAAAAAGCCGGCTTTGGGATTGGTCCATATCTTCAACCACAATAATAAAGAAGCTATCCCAACCAAATCCTTCAAAAAAGCACAATTCCTAGTTCTAGCTGTGAAATAAAGCTTCGGGCAGTTCGGGTAACCGCTAGAAGTCTACAGAGAAATATATTCTCTTTTACCTGCAGTTTCATTGCAGCTGCACACCCCCACACTCCTGCGCAATACAAACCATTAGATAAACAATTAGTTCTATAAAGCTGGGTAATCTCCCTAATTGGTTTGCAGCCTAACCTTATAGAAAATCTAAATATAATTTCATATTTTGCCCCTATCTTTTATATTATCTGGTTAATTAGCCTCTCCCAAGACCCACTAGCATCAGGGAGAAGTTCTAAATATTAAAAAAAAAAACTTTTTCTATAGGCGTCCCCCCAATGTTAAAAGGTTTAGACTTTGTACATTTAGGCCCACAGGTCAAATTAGTCACTCCTCGCTCCAATGATGGAAGTACATGCTGATGGGCAAATTTATATTCTAGTTGTGCACTTCAGCATTCAGCACTACATCTTAGTCTGGCACTGCCCAATTTGAGAAAAAAAAATAAGTCTATGAACTCAAAGTTTCTTTTAAGAGCCCGCCATGGTGCTGCCAAAAGTGGATGTAAAAAAAAGCCAATGCGGATGTCAGCAATCCTGCCAACTTCCGGCCCATTTCCTTGCTCCCCTGCCTCTCAAAGGTGTTGGAGAAACATATCAACCGTCATCTCACCACCTACATTGAATCAGCAAACGTCCTCCACCCTTCCCAGTCTGGTTTCCGTGCAGGCTTCTCTACGGAGTCCACCCTTTTGGGAGTCTCGGAGACAGTTAGGTGCCAGGTAGACAAAGGGGAGACAGTGGCACTCATCCTTTTGGATTTGAGTGCCGCTTTCGACACCGTCTCCCATAGCATCCTTTTGTCTGCCCTGAAGTCTGTGGGTATCTGCGGCCCCGCCCTTGCCTGGATTTCTGACTTTCTTTCTCATCGCACTTTCCAGGTTTTTTCCCCCTCTTCTGTGTCCACTGTTCACAACTCTCCATATGGTGTTCCCCAAGGTTCTATCCTTAGTCCTTTATTCTTTAACCTTTATGTTAGACCTCTTGCTTTTCTTGCGGAACAGGCGGGACTTTCTATTTTTTCTTATGCTGATGATACCCAGATTATTTTTTCTCTCTCCTCTAATCAACACTCCCCTTCCTCTTCTCTCTGTGCTGGACTCACTGATATCGCCAACTGGATGCTGACTAACAAGCTTAAGCTGAACGGCGATAAAACAGAGCTTCTCCTGTTTGGGCCGGATTCCGCTCTCTGGGGCCCGCAACATTGGCCTCAGCAAATGGGACCTTTACCGGTCCCAGTAACGTCAGCACGCAATCTGGGGGTCCTCTTTGATAATCAGTTATCCATGAGACAACATGTGGTCAAGGTCTCGGCCACCTGTACCACCATCATCAGGTGGCTGAGGAAGATCACATGGATGCTGCCTCCAGATACCCAGAAGTCAGTGGTCCAGGCCCTAGTGACATCGCGGCTGGACTACGGCAACGTACTTCTTCTGGGTGCCTGTAAGGAGGTTACCAGGAAGCTCCAAGTAGTTCAGAACATGGCTGCCCGTCTACTCTGTAATCTCCCGAGAACAACTTCAGTCTCTTCTTCCCTGCGCAGCCTTCACTGGTTGCGCATAGAATCTAGGACCAAATTTAAAGCACTTTGCTTTATGCACCGCATCAAAGCTGGAAAAGCCCCCCACTATCTCTCCACCTTAGTCCAGCAATATTGTCCCTCTCGCACCCTTAGGTCTTCCACTCATTGCAGATTCTCTGTTCCCCGCTTTAAGCGTGCCAGAGTCGGCGGACGTTCGTTCTCCCACCTGGCACCTGCGCTCTGGAACTCACTTCCTATCCCTCTGCGGTCTGAAACATCTTACATCAAATTCCGCAAAGGTGTGAAAACCTGGTTATTTTCTCTGTAACCGATTCCTTATCTTCCGTTGTCCTCTCTTACTTCTGTTCGTTTAGCGCCGGGAAACCTACGGGTAGCTGAGCGCTCTACAAAATCAGATATAATAATAATAATAACTGAATACTAGGGCTGGCCAGCACTCACACAATCTCCTCCTTGTCTACAACTAACTTACACCACACGTCTATCTCACTCTTGCAAGTTCTTTTTCAACCCTGCTTTTTCCTTGTCTTTTCTGCCTCTCTCTCGTTTTCTCTGAGTCTGATGCAAAATAAGTCACAGTAAACATCACAATGAGTGCCAGTGCCCACCAAAGGAAGCACCAACATGAATTAAACACTGCAAAATCACAGGTACATGGAACATTTATTGCCTGGCAGTAGGTCCAGGAAGGCCGGAATCACATTAGACTTTCAGTATTATCATGATGTAGATAAGTTACACTTAAAGTGACCATGCGCAGTGGTAAAAACTCAAACATTCACTGAAAAATCCCAGTTAAAGTGAAGGTATGGTTATCATTGGTCATAATTTTAGGAAAGTAGGATCTGCTTCTTATGGGTTCCCCCACTTCTTGCTTGATGTATCACTGTTTTTGACTAGTCTGGCTGGGATCCTGCTAATCAGGACCCCTGCTTTCTCTCTTAAATTGACATACATGTACGTTGGTACACTCCAGATTGGATACTGTGGATACCCTTATCAGTCTCTAGTATATGGTACACCACTGTACTCAGGGCATAGGTACCACAGAGGCCTCCCATGGGCTGAAGCATGTATTATGCCACACATGAGAGGCCATACAAAATGGAACTCGGTCTGCTACTGCAGCCTGTGTAAGATGGTGATTGCATGACTTACATTAGATATAGGTTCACTATATCTAATAGTCACTACACTTAAAACTTATAAGTCACCCCTATAGCAGGCCTTAACAATCCTGAAGGTAGGGTGCCTGGTTTTATGTGAGAGGGTGCCCCTGCATCAGCAGAGCCTCTCTGCAGCCTTCGGAGACCATTCTCCCGGGTTGTCTGTGACTCAGCTGGACATATCGGCATAGGTGCATTATAATCTCATGGTAAATGCTATCTCGGAAACGGCTGCATAGAAACATATTGAGTTTGGTGTCAAACAACTTGAAATAATACCTCCACACCAGTAACTGGTGTGGGAGGTATGATTCCACCCTTCTGAAGTGAGCTTCGTGGTGTCACTGGTCTTACCGGTGCCAGCCTTCTCGACCCGGACAGCACAAAATGGATGCTGCCAACCAGAGACACTTTTCTGCCCTCCTGCTGCTGAGCCAAGCTCGAGCAGAGGAAGGCAGCACAATATGCATCCTGGCACAGGGAGGTGTGACCACCTCCCGAACAGGATTTAGTGTATTGAGGCTGGGTGGGTGCACTCTGAGAGTGCCTGAAAGTCTGCACCTGGGCCATATTTGGTATCTCTGTGCATAGGCCATCTCAAACCAGTTCTGGGAGCCCTTGGCTCCTGCTCTGGTGTGAAACTGGACAAAGGACATGGGTGTAGCCACTCCTTTGGCCTGCTCCTCCCCTAGGAGGGTCCCCATAATCTGTCCAACCCTCTCCTGTGGGTATTAAATGGGTTACCTGGCTACAGGAAATTCGATTTTATGTGGACAAGATTCTACAAAGAAGAAACCACTGACCTTTGACCATCTGGACACCTGGACTTCCTGGACTTCGACTGGGCTGACTTTGTCCCCCTTTCTGTCCGAAGCTTAGTTTGTGCAGTGACTCCATACAGGCTCAGTGCAGGACCTGTGGAGCACTTAAGACAACTGAAGAATCTCCCTTGGAGTGAAGGAGTCCCTCCTCTGCTTCGCAAGCACCAAGAGTAGCTGCTCCTTTGGACTCTGAAGATTTCAGCAACACAGGAGGCTGGTTCTTGAAAGTCCCTGAGGTTGATCTGCCCTCTCACCGAGTTTGAGGCCAGTATCCCTTCTGGGGGCTGCGCAACACGTACCCCTGTGCATCGCATCCATTTGCAAGTGCATATGCTTTTTGGCGATTCCTGAGCTTTTGCATTGGAGCCCATGTGGTCATGAGCAGTATTTGCACCAAAGAACTCTGGCCTCCTCGCACTGGGTGCTCCGTGGGCTGGTGCTATGCAAACTTGCTTGAGGTCCCCTCGCAACTACTGGTCTGTTGGCCTGTGGGTCCCCTTGAGGGTAATCTTCAATGTGGGTGAGCGCTCCAGCCCCAGCGCTCGGCTGACGCCAGAACTGTATATAAAGGATTTTCGAGTCTTTATCGGCACATACGCAATTGGCATGCTACATTCTGATCAGGGTCCTGCGTTTAGCTCTCGAGCTTACAAGGAGGCCATGGCTAGCTTGGGCGTTGCATTGCGGTATTCTAGTCCCTTCCATCCTGATGGTAATGCGGTAGTGGAAAGAAAAAACCGTGACATAAAGCAATCCATAATAGCTAAGGTATGAGGCTCGGGTGATGGGTGGGTCAAACATCTAATAAGTGTCCAACATAGTCTTAACAATCTGCCAAGAAATTCTCTGGGTGGAGTCACTCCATATGAACTAATGTTTGGTACTAGATTGACAATCGAATACCTCGATTGTCAGACTTCAGTGGTGGAACAAAAACCCTTTGATGTCAAAGATCGTTTGACTGTTTTACAGGACTTAAATTAAACAAGAAGAAGTCTGAGTAATACAATACAGAAGCAAACGCCCACTGAAGAAAAAACACCTGTCCCAGCAAGGCCTGTCTGGATTTCAAAGATTGGGGATCTGGTCAGGGAGAAAATCGCGGTAAAGAAGGAATTTGGGCCTTCTTACAGAAAAGCAGTACCTGTCTTGGCCATCCACGGAACAAGATCTGTAGTACTACCGCCCCTTGCTGGTAAAAGGGAAAACAGTTGTGTCCATCGACCTGGTCAAACCACAATCATGTGGCCGATAATAAGTAGTAGGCCCAGTGGACTCCCGAGAAGTAGCAGAAGACCAAATCTTGCCACAATCCAAGAGGTTCAAACTGAAAGACTTATCACTTTTGATGAACCTGCAGTACGAAAAGAAGGACTATGCAACAAAGCAATGGAACTTGTACCTCTGGAAACCCAAATAGCAGTTCGTCAAGACACGCCTGTCTACAATGATGTGACATCTGACTATACAAACATGGCGAAACAAGAAACAGTTCCAGTGATTTCAAATAATCCTGATGCAATCCCAACAATTGACAGAACTGCTTCTGGCTACTTTATCAACTTCGATAACTTTTCTGAGGATCCCAGTGAACCTGAGGATAAGCCAGCAAAGAAAAAGTTCAAGGAAAAAATAACAGAACTCCTTCATCTACTGGAAAAAACATATTTGGTTTCACCATGGGTTGAATTTTGGATTGGATTAGCTAGATCTTTCCTCCTGCTCTGGCTCATACTAGTGTTAAGCTTAGGAAGGATGATTGATGGAAAATATAGTACTATGGACACAGCAAGTAAGAAAATCAACTTGGTCCTGAAACCTTACAAATCATCTCATCGTGAAAGAAGAGGCCTGTCAGCAGTGAACATCACAGCCGTTCCTATACCTGGGGGTATAGCATGGGACAGAACTGATTATGACATCTATGGTCCGGTGGAATTATTGAAGATTTCACATCAGTTTAAGGTTTCTTTGAGTGACTTTGTCGCACCCAGTAAATTTTCTGATGATTGGGACTTCCAGACTGTTAACAATATGATGAAAGATTTAGAAATGTCAGCTAAATTTACAGAACATGACTACTTAGAAGGGTCATCAGATTATGAACAAATGTAATGTTTTAATCATTGTGGTCACCATTATTTGCATAAATCTGCAAGCCCTAGAAATGTGTTTCACTACAATCAATGGGAACATTGTCCAACGCCGCCAAAAGGCAGCTATAAAACATTTCAAAAAAAGTTTTCTTACTTCTCAAGGTTTAATGTTACCAATCCAGAAACATTTTATTTTAAAAATATAAATAAGACAGGAATGAAAACAATGTTGACCAATACGAAACACATTTATTCTGCAAAATGTTATGCTCAATTGTCTGCATTAGGTTCTAACTTTTGGAAAGACAACATTGAGACGAAAACCGTCTGGGGCACTAAAGATTGGCAGGTACAAGGTATAGAAGCCTTATTTAGAGCCTGCATCATCCCAGAACAAATTATGTTTTTAAATGACACTGTTCAACAAACTTCTTGTCTTGGCCTAGCTAAGATAAAAGATGAAAATAAACCGTCTAAACCTAAACCCACATCTGACAGTGATAATGCTACAGAAGAGGAGGTGGACGTACCATATATTTTAAAACAGAACAGAACTAATCCCGATTGGAAAAAATGGGTAATCTGGCTCACAGACACAAATAAATGTCAAGATAGATTCCTGAACAAGACACAGGGGTTCAAAATGAATAGGCCAGATCCAAGATATTCCCAGAGACAACATCCAGGGATAGTAACCATTTACAGTGTAGGGAAGCTTTGCCTTGAGTGGCTTCAGAAATCTACACTTCCAGAAATTAAACAACACTTACCTTTACTTAAAGAAAGCAATGATTTGCGAGATTTCTTAATTGGGCCTCGGAAACCACGGCAAAAACGTTTCATATACGCCGGAATATATGCGGCATACAACGAAATATGGAAAGTGACACAAATGGAAACTGCAGAAAGAATACGAGAAATTGATTGTATAAATTTAGAAAAAAGCCTCTCTGTAGTGGACAATGGGTTAACGACCCTGTCCTCCAGAATGTATTCTTTGTACAGCATCGTGTCATCTGCCATTAACATCATAGAACAAGAATTGTTAATGTTACAACATGACCAGTCTCAATTACGTTCTATCATGCTGCTAGGCTGGACGTTGCAAAATCTGCGTTCAGGCTATGTGATATGGCATCTAATCAATACCATGTCATTGTTTGCTGTATTTAACCTTACAGATAAACAAATCTTTCTGGCACAAAGAGGAGCAGACTATACAGTGATGAGCATTGAAAAACTCAAAAGATTACAATTAACAGTTTCTGAGAAACCTGTCATTGAATGGATAATTCCTGCCACCATTACTATACCAGTGACGTCTTTCCTGTTTCAGTATTGTCTAGAGCATATACCAGCGGGCCTGTATGAAAGGTTGCGTAAACAATACATTAAGTCGACCTGGGTTTTACCATACACACACAGATTGTGGAATGGGGGACATAAAGTATTCCTTAGTGGTAAGAATTGTAAAAACTCACTGAGTGGCACACTTTTGTGCCAGGGTATTAATTTGCACAGAGCCTGCGACGGTTCTACAAATAACCTCTCGTGCCACCTGCACAGTTCCCCCTCCACAGCGATAGTATACCGATTTTCAGGCAGCCTTCCAATGGCAGCTACGTTATGCTCAATGATCACAGCTGTTGTGGCATGTTGCCAGGGAAAAGTTATCTCGTAACTGTGTCATCCACGGTCACTTGTTGTATGCAAGTATTGTATCCAAAAAGTGAGACAGGAAGGGAGACGGCTCTATGGCCTTCACTGAATATCTCTTCTATACAAATTGATACTTTAAGCAGAATGAAAGCCAATCTTTTACAAAATAATGTGCCACTGACCTTGTCTAGAGAAATGTATGATCTGCAAGTAGCAAGGTTGTCAGCAGAGATACATGCATTATTATCAACAAACTGCCCAGTACATTTTGCAGAAATGTGAAGTCAAATCTTAAACATGTCTGACACCAGCGGCATCACACATGTATTTAGGACTATTTTTTCGGAGCTGTTAACACCATTTGAAACAGTCCTCGGCATTTTTCCAAATTTTGTGCACTCTGTGTTCGGAGGCCTGCCTCTCATCTTGGGACTAGTAGCAAGATTTCTATTTTTATTTCTTCTGCTCTGATATGGCAAGTCCGGTCACCAGCAACACCCAGACTACCATGGAACAATGCCTCCTTGCCATGAGGTATCATGACAGGATTTCACAGATTTTTGGCTTGGCTTGTTTAGGAGATCTGAACACAACCTGATTTCTATCGTTCAGAACAATCTGGCAAGATTGCATCTTACCTGTTCTTCGATGCCTGCTTTGCGGACAGGAATGCGTGTTGAACATTTGTCTTACACTTCCATCAGTACTGCCATCGGATGTTGACGCTTTGCTCGGTCCAGAAACGGCTCATGCATCGTGTTGCCCCCAACGGCTGCCAATTCTGATGACGGCATTCATTGAGGTCTCACCAGCAAGTCTAACGAGGGTGAGATAGGAGAAACTACAGGCACACATGTACCATCTACTACGGACATTGCTAATGCATCAAACGCTAACGGCGATGATCCACACTTCTGCACTTTTGATCTGCTAACTGAAGTGGTTCCACTTTCACCTATCATGGTAGACGGTTTCTTTGCGAGCCTAGATGATCTGATGTTTTCTCCTGACACTCCTGAGAATAACTTTTGATTATTTCACACAGCGTTCTCTGAACTCTGCAATTCGGCCTTCATTTTTTCAAAACAATCCACTAATTTGAACTTTTTCCAAAATCGAACTTTTGGCACAGAGTAAGCTGCTTAAAGTAAAACTATTCTTAGAGAACAAGATTTCGTGTTTGAGCTTCCTAAATGACAATATTTGGCTTCAACCTCAAAAACAAACAAAGTTAAAAACTTATGCTATGGGACAGATTTCAGGTATCAATTGATGAATGTACTTTAGTTTAATTTAATGAGAGAATATATGCTCATGATTTATGCTTGATTTCAGATGACGCCTATAACTTTTGCATACAGTATATACTCATTTCATGTCAACAAGCCTATTCAAATGCATTTTTGTATTTTGGGGTGGGATTGTGAACACTTTGCTTTAAATATGTTCAGTTCTTAGGTGTTATTGAACTTAATAATTGTGGAGTGGGTGTTTTGTGGGAATCTAGGACCCTAGTGTAATTTTCCCAATTCATGCCTATATATAGTTATAATTCACCCAATCCTTATATAGGCATAGGAATCATTGCCTTATTTAGTCTTAGCCTGTGCAGCCCAAATACGGCATGGCTACTTCCACTAAACTCCAAAAATCCACAATGATTTCTTGGAAAAACCAGCCTTCAGCAGTTAGGGACTTCTCCCTGCTTGAATACTAATTTATCCAAGAACTCCTGGAGTTTTCAAGGAAATGAGGCACTAGTGACGATATTATGTCCAATCTTACGTCAAACTCGGCACCTTCAAAGTATAAATAGTCGATTTGCCCATTCAAACATACGGTGGTTTAGGAGCAGATCGACTAACTACTTGCCCGACGCCCTGCTGCTGCAAGTGCCAAAGGAAGCCGACCCTCCAACTGATGCACTGAGAAGACGCTGTCTTTTCTCTTGCCGAGAAATCCAGCTCCAGTGTTTCCAGTCTACCCTTGCGGGTTGCTGGGAGATCAAGTCCTGAGAGAGAGATACAAGACCTCTATCATTCTAAAACCAAGGTACGGAGCAGATTAGACCCTTAGAGAATTCTTGGAACAGATTCTTGGCAGAAAATTACTAGACTTAAGCTACACCACACTTACTCCTCCCTCATACTAGACTTAGGTTAGGTACACCGGGGTAGGCATATTTTAGAAGCACCAGTTGAGTACTTTTAGCCACTATTTTATCACTGTATGTATTTTATGCATTTTATGTATTCTATGTTTATGGCTTAGAAACCATATCATGATCTTACAGTACTATTTTATAATACTATTCGTATTATATGCATTGTGCTTCTTAACTAGCATTTCAATTGTAGCAGTGCATTTCTTATGCTTAAGAAATAAGACTGTTCAATAAATACTTTTATTGAAAACGCCCGTCTCTCTATTTCTAAGCAACTCTGGTGAAACGAAGCATGCACATTTGACTGAGTGAAATAGCAGTCTATTGTTTCCCTGACTCTAGAGATACGTTTCATTCTGGGGAAACAAAGTTGTCATGTTATATGGTTGTCAGAGACTAATACCTTCTTGTACTTTCGAGAAAGTTTCTAGTGACCTCTGAGCTAGCTGACACTCACAATTAAGTCTGATATATTCGGCAGAGACCTAGTCGACATAAGTCCTACGTCTAAGCTGCAGGATATATTATTCCAATGCGCAGAGCCTATTGGGAATATAGGAACTACACTACACTGCATGGCGGGCGAATTTAGCCCCAGGGAGGGGCGGTCCCCGGGGCTGCAGGGGGCCCCATTGCCCCCGCACTTCAGTGTATAAGCCCCAGGGAGGTGGGGATCCATGGAGCTGCAGGGGACCACCACATCCCTATTTGTAATTGTCCCTGGGACTTGGCCCTCTCGGGGGCCTAAAGGAAACGAAGCATAGGAGACCACGCTTCATTTAAGAAAAAAATCAGCAGTATTCACTGATCTACTGCGCCTCCCTCTGAATTTCTTTTAAAAAAACACCCCTGGGGTCACTGTGGGATCCCCTGAGTGGGCATAGGGAGTCAGTGTGTTTCTACCCTGACCCCTTTACTTGTTTTTTCTGGTAGGTTTTTAACCTTTTTTTCTTGGCTGCCAACACTTCCTGGTTTGAAGTGTTGGCAGGTAATCAGATGGCAGGCTTGAGATCCGGAGGATTCGCAAATCCTCCATGTTCCCTGTTGTATATCTGAGAATTGTTTACATTTCTCAGGAACTATTAAACTGATTTACACCATTTAACAAAATGAATGCTTTCTGAACCAATAGCTACCATTTTGCCAAGTTTGGTGTATTTCCGTTCAGCAGTTCGGGCTGTAGCCTGTCTAATGTTTCCTATGGAAATTAACATGGAAAGAAATTGTTTTGGGACCTCCCTTTTTTCTCAGTCTCGCTTGACAAATCACCCTGAAACCTTCAATTCAGCAGCTGACCTGACCGCCCCATTAGTTATGAAATTTTCATGAAGATTCTTCAAACGACGCCAAAGATATTGGGAAATCAAAAATGCTTTTCCTATGACAACTAGGTCCTAACTATAAATACCTCCCAGCGGTACCCAGTAGGTTATATATATATATATATATATATATATATATATATATATATATATATATATATCTCCAAGCTCCAAACATCCAAGGATCCTCAATCCATAAAGAATGTAGCACACACAGAGGGTAGTTCCACAGAAGATTTATTGCGGGAACTTAACAGCAACGACGCGTTTCGCCTTAGGGCTTTGTCAAATTGTGCAGAGAGCCGAGGCGCCCGTCTGCCTTAAAAGACGTCATTCATGTCATCAAGTGCAAAGAAGGACTATAGTACATATCTTAAAAGTGGCCGCCATCTTATCACGATGTAATTAACTAAATGGATATCACATATGTGACTCAGGTTTCAGAATAGTTCGCATGGCCAAATGCAAGTGTACATACATACATCAAAGATTATTACCCGTGTGGCCGTTGCAAGGCTTGCAAATATAGTAAGCGGACGCTTACTAATAAGATACCTGGCTTGGGGACTCCTAAACGGATCATGAAATTCTTGACATGCTCTACTCCTTATGCTATTTACTGCCTCACCTGCCCTTGTGGCTTGAATTACATTGGCAGTACTACCAACGCAGTAAAGTTGAGAATTCTAGAGCATATGCGTGCCATTGCCAAGAAAGATGAATCCTACCCTGTAGCCAGGCATTTTGAAAGGATGCATAGAAGTAACAGGGACCTGTTATCCTATGTTTGCCTTGATAGTGCACCGGCCAACATCAGGGGGGGTGACCGCCTTTTAAAACTTAGACGGCTGGAATCCAGGTACATTATAGATTTACAAAGCAAAAATCCTAACGGTCTTAACATGCACGAAGATCTATCAGTACATTTGGGCTGAGGATAGTTGAAACCGTCTTTTGAGATATTTTTCTGAAATTATTACATTTATTGACTGTACCTTGAATCTTCTTCCCTGTTTGATCATCCCTGATGATATTATGATTGATATGCAAGAATTTTAAATGAATTGATGTCATTCTGATGGATATATGAACTGTATATTTGAAGGTGTCATTTCAGATTTGCCCATCCAGGGCGAGATAGATACTTGAGTGAGGTCATTAGAGACAGTAGCAGCAGCATTAAAGCTGTAGACATGCATTTCCAAGTTTTATTCAGAATGCTTTTGTGCATGCATTATGGTTAAACGTGTAGTTTCAAGCGGTAACAGCATTCAGAGCGTGTTTCATGTCAGTAGATAATAGCTGCATTCTGTAACATGTACCCTAATCTTTCCGCACTCTATTTCTGAAATGACGATAATGCCTTAGATATGCCCATTGAGGGCGTGATTAGTATTATGTGCAAGTATTTGGACTGTATCAGCCCATTCTGGGCGTTATGATGATCATATTTGTAATAATCTTTGATGTATGTATGTACACTTGCATTTGGCCATGCGAACTATTCTGAAACCTGAGTCACATATGTGATATCCATTTAGTTAATTACATCGTGATAAGATGGCGGCCACTTTTAAGATATGTACTATAGTCCTTCTTTGCACTTGATGACATGAATGACGTCTTTTAAGGCAGACGGGCGCCTCGGCTCTCTGCACAATTTGACAAAGCCCTAAGGCGAAACGCGTCGTTGCTGTTAAGTTCCCGCAATAAATCTTCTGTGGAACTACCCCCTGTGTGTGCTACATTCTTTATGGATTGAGCTTGCAAGACGTGAACCGTGGGAGGAGTCCGTAACGGATAGTTCTAAAAAGAACAAACGGAGTGAAATATCCCAACTTGAAGGCGGTATTATGTCATATTGCACGTACTCAAAGAAATTTTCAAATAATAAGCCTGAAATAATACACATAAGAAATATGCAGCGGAGAGAAGAAAAACGGAGTGAGCGGTTAACAACGATGTTTGTAAAAGATAAGACAAGTGAAACCCTAGTTGCTGGGTCATCGAGCAAGGTTGAAAAGGTGGATGCAAAGTCTAAGTTACGTGCCTGGGAGAGACTAAGTCGTAAGGAAATAAATAAATCTTGGGAATTGATAACATTGAAAAAGTATTTGGAAGTACAAAGGGTGGCACGAGGGTTAAGAATCACCCTAATGCCAAGCCACCAAGATTCCTCAAACGAATTATTGCAAGAATGGGGAGAATTTATTTTGAAATCGTCATTGGGGCTTATCGACATATTGGTAAAACACATAGAAATCAATCTTAACAAAGTAAAGGATGAATTAAATGAAATTGAAAAAGAAATTGCAACAATGAAATTATCAAGTGAAATGGTCAAATTCAAAGATGAATTAGAAGCACAGATAGAAAAACACGAAGACACTGTGAGAGAAAGAAAACATTCCAAATTCATCAGGGATGCTAATGATTATGAGGAATGGCGATTTTTGACATATGCATCAAAATACGATGCAATGAAGGAACAACTATCCTGGAGCAGTGCGACTAGCTGCACGAGTAGTGCATCATCGCTAGTATCGAATGAAGACAGTGAAGAGAACAGACGGCAAATTTCTTTTTTAGGGGACATGCGCCTCGTACTTCAACAACGACAGTGGGATCAATCCCACCCCACGTTTCACCAACAAGGAAGAAGGGGACGTGGCAGGCAAAGATATCAAAGAAACCCACAAGAAGGGACAAAAGGTGCCGGACCAAGTACGAAGAAAATAGGACCAGAGACCCAGAGCATGCGCCTGAAGAGAACATAAGGGATGAACTACAAGTAGTAAATCTATCGAACCATGAAATAACGGATAATGAGATCATGTTACTAAAAAAAGGAATACAATTCTGTCCAACAAAAAGAATGGATATAGCACAAGTAAGAATAGACCTCTACCTCTATTTTCGAAAAATCAAATTAGCCAAGTATTTTGCGGAAAAACAAAATGTGACATCGCGGAAGAAGCCAGTGGAAAATATCAGTGGATTACAAGCCAAGGATGCCAAAAGCTATCTGACATTATTGAATCTGGATGCAGTTGAAGAGGATGAAATAAGCCTGAATGAGGCTGTGGAACAAAAAGGAGGAGGCCTAAGCGGGCTGAGACTAAAATCAAAATTTTATCCACAATTAGCACCGGGTAATAAAGTTGACTTATTTCAGGAAGCTGTAATTGAAGATGTGTACAAACTAAAAAGTCGAACTCATAAAGACAATTTGACAAGAGATGAGAGAGAAGCCCTGAAAAATCTGATGAATGACAACAACATAGAAATTAAAATTGCGGATAATGGTGGGAACATCATAATCCAAGATAAGACAGCATATGTCCTTGAAGCTCATCGGCAGCTTTGGAACAGTTTCTATCATGAGAAATTAAAAAAGAATCCAACAAATGAAATAAAGGAAATGCTGGATGCAAAACTTCAAGAATGGACTATGAAAGGTCTAATCAATGAAGAAGAGTGCAAATACTTAACAGTGAATCACCCTATTTTGGCAACAATTTACTTCTTGCCCAAGTTACATAAGGATCAAAAAAGCCACTGGGATGGCCGATTCTATCGGCAAAGGGCTCTTTGCTAGAGCCGTTAGCAAATTTCATTGATTACTTTTTACAGCCGTATGTAAAACAACTCAGTTCCTATAACGAGACACGACAGACATACTGAATATGTTACAGAACACACCGTGGCAGGAGTCTTATCTATTGGTAACGATGGATGTTGTATCCTTATATACAACAATAGAGAATGATTTTGGCATGGAAGCGTGCAGTTTCTTTTTGCAGGAGAGAAACATAGAATATCAAGACCATAACATCATGCTTAGACAGATGATTGAGATCTGTCTGAACAAAAATATTTTCCTCTTTGGTGAAGAATTGTATCGGCAAAGAAATGGCACAGCAATGGGCTTTTCCTTTAGTCCAAACTACGCCTGTTTAACGATGGGGTACTGGGAAAAGGAAGTGGCGTGGAAAGCGGAAAATGATGCATATCTGAATAAGATCATCTCTTGGAAAAGATTTATAGACGATCTTTTTATAATATGGGATGGAACAAGTGATGAGTTTTGGGAGTACTTCGAAATTTTAAATAACAGCACCACCCAACTGAAATTCATGTTCGAGACGAGCAGGGAATGTGTAGTATTTCTGGATACAGAAATTTACATCAGAGACAATCAGATCCACACCACTCTACATCGTAAAAGTACATCTACCAACTCAACCCTGGAAGCAACCAGCTTCCATCAAGAATCCTTGAAAGCCAGTATCCCATATGGGGAATTCCTCAGAATTCGGCGAATCTGTAGTGAGGAACAAGAATCCGGTAGTGACATACCGCAGGCCAAGGAACTTGAAAGATCATCTAATCCACAGTCACTTTAAACTAAAGAAGAAGGAAGGCGATTGGCTCAAAACAAAGGGATTCGTAAAATGCCACATGTGTAAGGTATGTCAAATTGCAAAACAAACCAAAACACTAAAAATGAAGAACGATAAGTCATGGGAGATTAGACAATTAATAACATGTAAAACACAATATGTGGTATACATAGTGGAATGCCCATGCCCACTACAATATGTTGGCAGCACAATCTGCGAATTAAAAAAACGAATCCTAGAACACGTCAGAGCGACGGTGCACAAAGATCGAGCTAACGCCATCGCGAAGCATATGGAACAACATCATCAAGGTGACTGGACACAATTAAAGTTTTTGGGAATAGACACAGTTCCACAAATGAAAAGAGGCGGTGACAGGGAGAGGGAACTTCGCCGAAAGGAATCGAGGTACATCATCAAGCTAAGGACAATGCACCCGTATGGTCTCAACCAATCGGAAGAACTTTATATACACCTATAAGGAAAATTGATGAAACAGAACACTCCGTAAAACTTCAAGGTGATTGTAAACTGGTTAAAATCGACAAAAAACAAACTGAGAAAAATTGGATCTAATAGAAAAAAAGAAAACAAAGGTGATCATTAAGAAGTTGAAAATAAGAAAAGAAAAATGAAACAATCAAAATAGTATGAAGAAAATCCACAAAAAAATATAGAATGTAAAAAGAATGAAGATAAATTACACTGCCCACTAGAGGGCAACAAACAAAACGAACATTAACAAATGAGAATTTTTGAAGTGGAGAATAAAAATGAAATGTCAGAAAAATGAAGATCCATTGAACTATGAAAAATAATAGGATCAATGTCAAAAATGGGACTAGTTTACATTAATATTATGAATTAAAGTTTGAGGTACTACCCATGTTTTTAATTAAAACTACAACCTCCAGAATGCCTAGAGACAATGGACACACGAAACAGGAAATGCAATGATGTTGCTTTAAAAGGAACTAACTTCCTGTGATCAGGGGATCGTGAGCAAGGGAGAGGTGCTCCCGAAACGCGTTGGTCAGTGTTTGTCTGCATAATGCTATTTGAAGGCTTTAAAAAGTAAATAAAAACAGCAAAAATAATTGAAGTACGGGAGTTCGTCCCATTTTTTCTCCCTGTCAAGGGAGGATTGTGTGTATAATTTGAAGCGGCGTGGTTCTGCCGCAGGGATTACGAACCAAGCGTCGAGCGCTGCAATTCCCGGGCACGGAGAACCGAAGGAAGGAATATATATATATATATATATATATATATATATATATATATATATATATTACCTACTGGCGATAGCCAGTAGGTATATATAGTTAGGATTTTTTTCCTATGGGATTTTTGAAAATTCTATGTCGAATAACTTTGGCGTTTGAGGACAGAATTGGCTGGAAGTTTCAGGAAAATGGAACATTTTGTTTCTGAGCAGCCCCTGAAAATTTGGGGGGGTTTCGTCAAGGGGGGGCCGAGAAAAAAGGGGGGTCCCAAAACGTGTTTTTCCCATGCAATTTTCCATAGGGCGGTTGGCCTCACTTTTAGCCTGAACGGCTGAATGGATTTACACCAAACTTGGCAAAATTGTAGGGACTGGTAGCCCGATGTGCCTTTGCTATGTCTCAAGATATAGGCTCGACTGGTTTTCACGAAAATTAACTTTGAAAAATATATATTGGGCTACATTGGGCTATATATATGTTGGAGCCCAAATGTAGCCCAATGTAGCCCAATGTAGCCCAATGTAGCCCAAAGATGGCCACCAGAGACAAAAAAAACAAATGTAGCCCAAATATCAGCCAGATGTAGCCCAACTATAGCCCAATGACAGAATGTCCCAGAGTGTTCTAAAGAACAACTAGAGTGCTAACAGTCCTACTTATTACAAAGGTATGGCACACCTGAAGCCATCTTGATTGGAATAAAGTGGTAACTCTTAAAACATTTAATTTAAAAAGGAACAAAATGAGGGGGTTCATTTTGCCATAGAAAGTATGATTAGCGAATATATGACGAAATCCCGCATACCATCAGTCCGCAAAAAAAATCCCGCATGTACTATTAGGCCGCAAATTAAAATAACGAAAACTTTTAGAACGAATATGCCTTTAGCATACACTAAACAACTAAACTACCCTAAACCCTAAAACACTACCCCCAGCATGACCCTACACTACACAAACAGTACAACACCACCCTACGCCCTAAAACACTACCCCCAGCATGACCCTACACTACACAAACACTACAACACTACCCTAAACCCTAAAACACTACCCCCAGCATGACCCTACACTACGCAAACACTACAACACTACCCAAAACCCTAAAACACTACACCCCAGCATGACCATACACTACGCAAACACTACAACAATACCCTAAACCCTAAAACACTACCCCCAGCATGACCCTACACTACGCAAACACTACAACACTACCCAAAACCCTAAAACACTACACCCCAGCATGACCCTACACTACGCAAACACTACAACACTACCCTAAACCCTAAAACACTACCCCCAGCATGACCCTACACTACGCAAACACTACAACACTACCCAAAACCCTAAAACACTACACCCCAGCATGACCCTACACTACGCAAACACTACAACACTACCCTAAACCCTAAAACACTACCCCCAGCATGACCCTACACTACGCAAACACTACAACACTACCCTAAACCCTAAAACACTACCCCCAGCATGACCCTACACTACGCAAACACTACAACACTACCCTAAACCCTAAAACACTACCCCCAGCATGACCCTACACTACGCAAACACTACAACACTACCCTAAACCCTAAAACACTACCCCCAGCATGACCCTACACTACGCAAACACTACAACACTACCCAAAACCCTAAAACACTACCCCCAGCATGACCCTACACTACGCAAACACTACAACACTACCCAAAACCCTAAAACACTACCCCGCAGCATGACCCTACACTACGCAAACACTACAACACTACCCAAAACCCTAAAACACTACCCCCAGCATGACCCTACACTACGCAAACACTACAACACTACCCAAAACCCTAAAACACTACCCCCAGCATGACCCTACACTACGCAAACACTACAACACTACCCAAAACCCTAAAACACTACACCCCAGCATGACCCTACACTACGCAAACACTACAACACTACCCTAAACCCTAAAACACTACCCCCAGCATGACCCTACACTACGCAAACACTACAACACTACCCAAAACCCTAAAACACTACACCCCAGCATGACCCTACACTACGCAAACACTACAACACTACCCTAAACCCTAAAACACTACCCCCAGCATGACCCTACACTACGCAAACACTACAACACTACCCTAAACCCTAAAACACTACCCCCAGCATGACCCTACACTACGCAAACACTACAACACTACCCTAAACCCTAAAACACTACCCCCAGCATGACCCTACACTACGCAAACACTACAACACTACCCAAAACCCTAAAACACTACCCCCAGCATGACCCTACACTACGCAAACACTACAACACTACCCAAAACCCTAAAACACTACCCCCAGCATGACCCTATACTACGCAAACACTACAACACTACCCAAAACCCTAAAACACTACCCCCCAGCATGACCCTACACTACGCAAACACTACAACACTACCCAAAACCCTAAAACACTACCCCCAGCATGACCCTACACTACGCAAACACTACAACACTACCCAAAACCCTAAAACACTACACCCCAGCATGACCCTACACTACGCAAACACTACAACACTACCCAAAACCCTAAAACACTACCCCCAGCATGACCCTACACTACGCAAACACTACCACACTACCCAAAACCCTAAAACACTACCCCCAGCATGACCCTACACTACGCAAACACTACAACACTACCCTAAGCCCTAAAATACTACACCCCAGCATGACCCTACACTACGCAAACACTACAACACTACCCAAAACCCTAAAACACTACCCCCAGCATGACCCTACACTACGCAAACACTACAACACTATCCTAAACCCTAAAGCACTACCCCCAGCATGACCCTACACTACGCAAACACTACAACACTACCCTAAACCCTAAAACACTAGCCCCAGCATGACCCTACACTACGCAAACACTACAACACAACCCTAAACCCTAAAACACTACCCCCAGCATGACCCTACACTACGCAAACACTACAACACTACCCAAAACCCTAAAACACTACCCCCAGCATGACCCTACACTACACAAACACTACAACACTACCCTAAGCCCTAAAATACTACACCCCAGCATGACCCTACACTACGCAAACACTACAACACTACCCTAAACCCTAAAACACTACCCCCAGCATGACCCTACACTACGCAAACACTACAACACAACCCTAAACCCTAAAACACTACCCCCAGCATGACCCTACACTAAACAACCACCACAACTCTACACTACACTAACACAACACTACACTACACAACACTACACTACACTACACAATCACTAACCCACGAAAAAATTAACACAAACCCACTTACCTCTCTCGTCATCGTGGTTTTCACAACGCAAATGCATTTACCATACATGCCTTTAAAACGTAATTCTTTGTAAAGGCATGCGCGATAAATGCACATGCGTTTTGAAAAAATGCGGGATAATGGTATGCGAGGTCAATGACCTTGCGGGATAATGGTATGCGGACTGAAAGTCTGCGGGATAAAAAATGCGGGAAAATGGCTGCAAACCATGATTAGCAGCAGACTTCCCTGGTGAGCACTAGCTTTACTACAGTGATCTAATGAGCAACTAGAGTGCTAACATTCAGAATTTATGGCAAATGTGTGACACATCTGAATGCCTTCTTGATAGAACCAAAGTAAACAAGCATTGAAAATGCAATAGATCTCGCCCTCGTTTAAGTTAAAGCCATTCTGTTTGTAATGAGGTGGCTTTTTAGCTTTGCTTTTATTAGTGTTTTTAAAACTTTCATGTAAATAACATGCATATGTATGCATATATGTATATGTATGCATGCATTTATATTTATATAGATATGCAGATTATATATGTTTATATATGTATATTACCTACTGGCGATAGCCAGTGGGTATATATAGTTAGGATTTTTTCTCTATGGGATTTCTGAAAATTCTATGTCTAATAACTTTGGCGTTTGTGGACGGAATTGGCTGAAATTTTCAGGTAAATGGCACATTTTGTTTCTGAGCAGCCCCTGACAATTTGGGGGGGTTTCATCAAGGGGGGGCCGAGAAAAAAGGGTGGTCCCAAAACACGTTTTTCCCATTCATTTTTCCATAGGGCGGTTGGACTCACTTTTAGCTCGAACGGCTGAATAGATTTACATGAAACTTGGCAAAATTGTAGATATGGTTTGCCCGACGTGCCTTTGCTATGTCTCAATATATGTGCTCCAGTGGATTTTGAGAAATTAACGTTTAAAAAAATATATATATCTGTGACAGCGCTCCGGTTAGCGCCCCAGTTCGCGTACCTGACGCGTAACGGAACTTCGCAAAGCGAAGCTGATTGGCTCTCCGGTGTCTGTCAACATTCTAAACAGTCCGGAGCGGCCGCCATCTTGTCTCTCGGTACGATCGAGAGACAAGATGTGGTGAAAAACGAAGGGGGAAATGAAGGAAAGGGGGCAAGGTAGACCACTCCTGACCCCCTAGGATTGATGAGGGGGATATTAAAGTGCCCCGCGGGGCAAAAAATAAAAAAATAAAAAAAATTGCGATTTTACGCCGTAGAGGCGCGTCCCGGTACGCGAACCGGGCAGC
Organism: Lissotriton helveticus; assembly: GCF_964261635.1. Classification (NCBI taxonomy): domain Eukaryota; kingdom Metazoa; phylum Chordata; class Amphibia; order Caudata; family Salamandridae; genus Lissotriton; species Lissotriton helveticus. Next base: position 1,324,368,407 of record NC_136061.1, on the reverse strand, counting down.
TCACCGGGCAGCTCACCGGGCAGCTAACCGGGCAGCTAACCGGCAGCGTAGCTGTCAACATTGTAAACAGTCCGGAGCGGCCGCCATCTTGTCTCTCGATAGGTTCGAGAGACAAGATGTGGTGAAAAAAGAAGGGGGAAATGAAGGAAAGGGGGCAAGGTAAACCCCTCCTGACCCCCTAGGATTGATGAGGGGGATATTAAAGTCCCCCGCGATTTTTCGCGGTAGAGGCGCTTCCCGGTACGCGAACCGGGCAGCTAACCGGCAGCGTAGCGGGAGTCCGCCATCTTGTGTTTTTGGAGCATCCGGTTCGCGTACCGGGTAGCGTCCCGGTAAGCGTAACAAGGGGAAAACCAAGAGAAACAGTAAAAAAATAATTAAGGGAATAGATTTCCAACAAACTTGGCAAAATTGTAGGGACTGTTTGTTTGATGTGCCTTTGCAAGGCCTCAAGATATGTGCACGTGTGGATTTTGTCTAATTAAGGTTAAAAAAAAAATATATATCTGTAAGCGTGCTCCGGCACGCTTACGTTACTGGTTTTGTTTGCGCTGCAGAGCCGATACGTCACGGTTATGCGACGCGTCATGAGGCGTCTCACGTGGCTACGTGATACGTCACGTAATAAACAATATATTTTACAGCTATAGATATTAGCTTTTAAAAAACCAATGAAATTCACTGAAAAAACCATAGGTTATAGACCATATATAGTTAGGAATTTGCATTTACAAAACCTTGAAAATTCACTGAAAAAACCATAGGTTAGAGACCATATATAGTTAGCTGGACATTTTATTGACATAAAACCAATGAAATTCCATATATAGTTAGTTGCACTAACTATATATCGCGCACCCGCAATCCACTGCTGATGATGTCACATATTACATCATTCATGACATGGTCAGTGACATCACTGATGACATCACTGATGACATCTCAAATGACATCTCAAATGACATCACTGATGACATCATGACACACCAATACCAGTTACTACATACGCACTCACTGATTCCTACGTCTACACACACATTCATTCATTCACCCATACAATCACACATACATACAGTCACTCATTATTACAACACTATCATATGCACTCATACACCTATGCAGAAACTCACACACTGCCACTCATCCATGGAGTTACTCACACACCTAGTCAGTCCTGTAAAGAATCAATCACACTTCCATTTCCTCATCTATACAGTTAAACACAGAACACCATACTTCAGTGACATCACTGATGACATCACTGATGACATCTCAAATGACATCACTGATGACATCTCAAATGACATCACTGATGACATCATGACACACCAATACCAGTTACTACATACGCACTCACTGATTCCTACGTCTACACACACATTCACTCATTCACCCATACAATCACTCATACATACAGTCACTCATTATTACAACACTATCATATGCACTCATACACCTAGTCAGTCCTGTGAAGAATCAATCACACTTCGATTTCCTCATCTATACAGTTAAACACAGAACACCATACTTTTCACACATATACTAACACATACTTACTCTCTTATACAATCACTGATACAAGTACACATTGATATGCACAGAGTCACACACCTCCCAGCCAGCCACACACACACTCAGTCTTCCATACATCCACTCATTCTTCAATATGTAAAACATATTTAAACTTTACAAAAACACACAGACACTAGATGATGTCATCAGTGATGTCATTTGAGATGTCATCAGTGATGTCATCAGTGATGTCATTTGAGATGTCATCAGTGATGTCATCAGTGATGTCACTGACCATGTCATGAATGATGTAATATGTGACATCATCAGCAGTGGATTGCGGGTGCGTGATATATAGTTAGTGCAACTAACTATATATGGAATTTCATTGGTTTTATGTCAATAAAATGTCCAGCTAACTATATATGGTCTCTAACCTATGGTTTTTTCAGTGAATTTTCAAGGTTTTGTAAATGCAAATTCCTAACTATATATGGTCTATAACCTATGGTTTTTTCAGTGAATATATTACCTACTGGCGGTCGCCAGTAGGTATATATAGTTAGGATTTTTTCTCTATGGGTTTTTTGAAAATTCTATGTCCAATAACTTTGGCGTTTGTGGACGGAATTGGCTGAAATTTTCAGGAAAATGGCACATTTTGTTTCTGAGCAGCCCTTGAAAATTTGGGGGGGGTTCGTCAAGGGGGGGCTGAGAAAAAAGGGGGGTCCCAAAACGTGTTTTTAACATTGAGTTTTCCATAGGGCGGTTGGCCTCACTTTTAGCCCGAACGGCTGAATGGATTTGCACGAAACTTGGCAAAATTGTAGGGACTGGTAGCCCGATGTGCCTTTTGTAGGTCTCAATATATGTGCTACAGTGGATTTTGAGAAATTAACGTTTAAAAAAAGATATATATCTGTAACAGCGGACCGGGCAGCGCTCCAGGACGCGTACTTTTCGCGCAACGGAGCTTTGTGAAGCGAAGCTGATTGGTTCTCCGGCGTCTGTCAACATTCCAAACAGTCCGTAGCGGCCGCCATCTTGTCTCTCGGTAGGATCGAGAGACAAGAGGAGGCCAAAGCGAAGGGGCAAATGACCATAAGGGGGAATAGTAGATCCTCGCTGACCCCCTACGTTTGATGTGGAGGTTTTAAAAGGGCCCCGCGGGGCAAAAAAAAATAAAATAATAATAATCGAACGGCTGAATGGATTTGCACGAAACTTGGCAAAATATTAGGGACTGGTAGCCCGATGTGCCTTTGCTAGGTCTCAATATATGTGCTCCAGTGGATTTTGAGAAATTAACGTTCAAAAAAAGATATATATCTGTAACAGCGCTCCGCTTCGCGTACTTTTCGCGTTACGGAGCTTTGCGAAGCTGATTGGTTCTCCGGCGTCTGTCAACATTCCAAACAGTCCGTAGCGGCCGCCATCTTGTCTCTCGGTAGGATTGAGAGACAAGAGGAGGCCAAAGCGAAGGGGGAAATGACCATAAGGGGGCATAGTAGATCCTTCCTGACCTCTTAGGTTTGATGTACCATTTTGCCAAGTTTGGTGTAATTCCGTTCAGCCATTCAGGCTGTAGACGTATGTAAATGTCCTATGGAAAATTGCATGGGGAAAACACATTTGAAAGTGTTGAAATTTAGAACCAATTAAAATGTTACTTTGGTTTTGTATTTGTGTGTGATGAAAGTTAATTGGTTATGTATATATTTCAAATGAGAGGAAACCACAGCCATTTTGTGATACTACTGTCTGAGGTACATTTGTGAGGAATTTTTGGTGGTGAATTTCTGGTGTTTGATTTACACAGTACTAACACTTCTCCTACTTTTAAAAAGGTGAGTTGTTAATTTGTAAGGGGAACTATGTTGTACACTTGAAGATAATTTGAAAAATGTTTTCTGTTATTTATTTGCAGTCCTTCTGTTATACTAAATACTTGATAAAGTTAGTTTTATATTATGTATTACTAAAAACGATAAATGAAAGTGATTATTTTTTTCTGCAATTTACAGCAAGCAATTTCAAAATAAAATGGCTCACAATGAAGAGACCGTGGCAATTTCTTTTGAATTGTCCACTACATTGATTGAAATTGAGAGCACCAATAATGAAATATTGTCACAAGGAGGACATGACTTGTATGATTCCATTAGATTGATTGAAATGGACAGCACCAAGAATGAAATATTGTCACAAGGAGATGACTTGAATGATTCCACTACATTGATTGAAATTGAGAGCACCAATAATGAAATATTGTCACAAGGAGGAGATGACTTGTATGATTCCATTAGATTGATTGAAATGGACAGCACCAATAATGAAATATTGTCACAAGGAGGAGATGACTTGAATGATTCCACTACATTGATTGAAATTGAGAGCACCAATAATGAAATATTGTCACGAGGAGATGACTTGAATGATTCCACTACATTGATTGAAATTGACAGCACCAATAATGAAATATTGTCACAAGGAGGAGATGACTTGAATGATTTTTTTGATCAATCTCTTGATGGCGAATTTATCGAGTGTTTGGAGACCATAGAGTTACAAGAATCATCATTGGAGACTTTTCATGAGGACATTGCTGATGAGGACATGTTACTAGTTCTTTCAAATTTAGAAAATTCTGAAGAATAAATTTATATTTAGAAATCAAAAATTGTTTGAGACATTATTCATTTTTATTTTTAATTTATGAGGTTGTAGCGAAGTGATTGTAGTATAAAATGAGACTTATAGTATAGAGTGCAACATTTTTATGTTACATGGTAAGTTTACTCATATTTACTTCCCTTCTGCCACTATATTATCTCCAATGTGTATTTGACATCTCTTCTTCATCTCCGGCCTCCTTTCTCTCACTGTGTGTCTCCGATGCATCTTATCGCTGCTATTTTGTGTAATTACAGAAGAGAGTAAAATAAAATAGTTCGGAACGTGAAAAGGGGGCAAAGTAGAGTACTCCTCACCCCCTAGGCCTTTTTAGGCGGTCCCAAAAGGATCAGTTTCTGCTTTCCTGAGAGATCATGGTATGAGTTCCATATACCACAATAACTTGCATTACAACATGCAAGATATCTATCTCCTATTACCAACTTTTGGAGATATTCGCGCTAAGCGCGAATATCTCCAAAAAGTAACACCTGCCCTGAGCAGTTCTTAGCCATGTTATCCAATGGGAGGTGGATAACATGGCTAAGAGCATTAGCTCGGTAATGCATGAATATCGCTGAGTTTTTAGCGATATTCATGCATTGCGGCCGTTTATTATCGCATTTGCGATAAACCTTGATAATAGCAAGGTTTATCTTCGATAATTTCTGACGATGCTTAGTGGTAAAAAATTCGTTGATAAGCATCGTTAGCGATAAATATCGCTTAACTTTGGTAATATGCCCCAACGTCTGTTAACGTTCGATTCGAAGGAAATGAGGAAGTGTTGAAAAACATTGTCTGCGCCATCTTGCCTTTTTTGAAATGCCACACTTTTGTCGTGCACGGCAGCCATTTTAGATGTCTTGACCAGACCCACTCTCTGCACGCTGTCGATTCGTAGCATGGCTCCTCACCCACGCAAGCATCTTCCCCAGGCACTGGTCACCACCGCTCTCTGTCTTATGCATGGGCAATAAACCTCCCCCCATCTGCGCTGCTCTTCCCTGAGAATCACACTCTGTCCCCGCCCGACACCTCCCTTTCGCCCTATTCACTACCGCACCCTCTGACACTCCTCTTCCTCTGTGTCCGATTGTCCAGGCTGTCAGCTAGCCCTGCAGATGTAGTTTATGGCCCCAGCTGTAAAGAATCACCCCTCTTCAAAGGAGTTATAGTAGATCAAGACCCACACCCGATGAGATCCGTCACACCACACGTGTTCCTACTATCTGAAAACCATCCTGTATTGTGATTGGGGAGGGGACCGAGCCTGAAGCGGAAGATTCCAGGAATGACTCTTTGTACATCAAAGTTTTTACAATTATGTGTCACATTAAAAATATATAGCACTCCAACAAAGTAGTAGGAATATAAAACTTTAATAACATATAAATATATACAACAAAACAAAAACAGTAAAAACATTTAAACAACGAAGAGACCGTGGCAATTTCTTTTGAATTATCCAATAGATTTATTGAAATTGACAGCACCAATAATGAAATATTCTTGTCAGTAGCGGTCTGTTGTGCGAATAGTTCCAAGGCAGCAGAACGCGCTGAAATCTAGATGGCACGAAGGTGATGTCTAGTAAGTTGCCGCCCAGCAAATAACGGCGTGGGGCGCCGCGGGGGTGAGTGAGTCCAGTAGGCACCATAGCTATTCTTACCGGCATTGCAGAATTACTGCTGGGGACAATGCCTGTGCTGTAGCAGGGTCACAGCAGAAACAAAAAGGATTCTGTTGAAGATGTTGTTGGTTTTCAATTTGAAAACAGTTCTGGTGTCAACTGCTATGCTAATGTAGTGGTTAATGTTTTGTTTTCTCTAGAAAATGTAAAAGAGGGGGAGGCAGTCCAAAGTTCCGTTAAAAGGGCAAAGGAAAGGATCGGTGGTTTGAACTATCAGTCAAAAAGGGAAGGGGGTGCAATAATTTTTCCTACCGGGTCACACTGTGCTTTCACCGGAAGTGAGGTCTGCAGGATTCTAGTAATTCAAAGTGAGGCTGGCGCCAGCATGGGAGCGCCGACGTCCCGCGGATACAGTTTCGTCACTCCACGGGCGATCATGGCAGTCATTCCCCATCGGGGGTCGGAGACTCCCGCGGCTCCTCTAGAATCTTCAAGGTCGTGGAGGACTATGGTGGTGGAGTCAACCAGTGACCAGGCCATTTCTTTATGCTGGGCCCGCTCTTGCCAGGTCGACCGCCATTTTGAGAGTTCGGCAGCTACCGGCGATCGCGGGGTCACATGAGCGGACGGGCTCCACCCTGCCGGGCGAGACGTTGCAGCATGGCCACAGTGGAAGAACCCTTTTCCGGGCGCCTGGAGCGCTGAGGGTGCAGCTGGGAAGCCTCCACCTGGGGAGGCGGGAGAGGCCTGTTCGCACCGTCTCTCCCTCCCAGTGCACCCCACGGCGTCTCGCTTGAGATTTGTTATGGCCGGACCAGGCGATGAGGACGAGGGGGGGGGTCGGAGGCATGTGCAAGACATCCCCCCCCAGTGTTGTCGCAGCCATTATTCAAGAAAGAAGAACTGTCCCGTCCGTCTTCGGGCCGGGCTTCCGGTAGATGTCGGCCGGACGCCCCTGGCTCTGGCCCCATGAACGGGTTTCTTGGTTTATCGGCTGCAGCCGGATCCCGTCGGCCTCGGCCCCCCGACCGTTGGTGGCCGGACCGGAAGAGCATGTGGCGGGACTACCTGCAACTCTCAAGGGCCACCGCGGCCGGACTGGGAGAGAGAGGGGAGGGTCGAGGAGACATTCCCCCCCCCTGCAACTGTTCAGCGTTGTAAAGGCAATCCCCTGGCCGGGTCCCGCTGGCCTCGGCCTCTCCTCCGGCTACACCCTACGTTAGGATCTCCTGGCCGAGGCGTGGCAGCAGGACCTGCCTTATATGGGCTGCTCCCGGCTGGGCGTAGCCGGAACCCTGCCCCACCTTGGAAGTTTCCAGAGTGGGGGCGGATGTTCTACTGACTTGCATTTTCCCTAGTCTATCGATTTTTTTGGCGTGGCAGGCGGTGGGACAGCGAGGGGTGATTTGGTTTCTCTTACTGTTTTTCTGGTCTCTCACCACTGGCATATTTTAACGTTTTCTTGTTTCTAGGACATTAATAGGTTTTATCATTACGTTATGTTATCGTTTCTTTGTTCGTTGTTTAATAAAAGTTCATGTTCATCAGTGGCCTACTGATTTTCGTTTTCCTATTCTTTTCTTTCCAGGTTGTTTCATGCTAAAGTTTCTGTTAACAGGATACAGTGATCACTTCGTTATTATTGCATATGTCCTTTTCACTAGGGGTGCTCTCTGGTCGGGCCAGATGACGTATCTCTAGTAAATGGTCCGGGTGAAACAGGTGCATCAATCAGTGGGGAGTAGACAGGCATGACAGATTACAACGGGGTAGAAAGGTCCGCATTACGTACCCTTTCACTACTTGCAAAGATTTTCCTACGTTTATTTGCAAACAGGGAATACCTCCAAAAAGAACTAATTCCCAAACAGTCAATGTTCGGACAATCAATCAATCAATGAGGAATGAAATAGGTACGACGTGTTAAAGGCTTGCGTTACCTACCCTTCACTATCTGCAAAGGGAGAGAGAATATTCCTATTATTCCTCGTTTGCAGGCAGAGAAGATCCTTAAGAGAATTAACTTCGAACAATTCAATGCTCGATTCAAACAATCAACAAGGGGTACTGTGAACACAAATGAACGCCGCTTATGTACATACGCATTGCTATTTTCAACAGGTTGTTCCTAATGTTTCTATTTTAGCGAGGTCAAAAAGAGATCCCATTAGTGGCCTACTGATTTTGCTCGATTCCTTTAGTTTTTTTTACACGATTTTTCGCTATCTGCAAAGACTAAACAGAGTATTGCGACTCTGTGCTTGTTTGTAAATAGAGAATGAACCAAAGAGAACAATCAATCAAATGGAGAGAGAAGCAGGCACGACGGATTACAAAGGGGGCAAAGGGCTGCGTTAACTACCCTTCACTATCTGCAAAGAGAGAGTACTCCTAATAGAAATGAGGGGTGGGGGGCAGCATTCAAAGCAGATCAGTGTGCATAAACACAAAAATGTTTTTACTTACCACGTACTTGACATTCGACAGCTTATGATATTTGCTATTAAAAAACCATTGAAATTCACTGAAAAAACCATAGGTTATAGACCATATATAGTTAGGAATTAGCATTTACAAAACCTTGAAAATTCACTGAAAAAACCATAGGTTATACACCATATATAGTTAGGAATTAGCATTTAAAAAACCTTATTTTACTCACACAAAACCATTGAAATTCCATATATAGTTAGTTGCACTAACTATATATCGCGCACCCGCAATCCACTGCTGATCATGTCACATATTACATCATTCATGACATGGTCAGTGACATCACTGATGACATCACTGATGACATCTCAAATGACATCACTGATGAGATCACTGATGACATCTCATTTGACATCAATGACCACATCACTGATGATATCATTCATGTGACAATACAATGCATCTCCTCACGTTTTAATATAACCTCTGTTTCACCCAGTGTTAAATACAGAGTATAATTTTTGAAACCATTGACACACCAATACTAGTTACTACATACGTACTCACTGATTCCTACGTCTACACACACATTCACTCATTCACCCATACAATCATTCATACATACAATCACTCATCTTTACAACACTATCATATGCACTCATACACCTATACAGACACTTACACTCTGCCACTCATCCATGGAGTTACTCACACACCTAGTCAGTCCTGTAAAGAATCAATCACACTTCCATTTTCTTGTCTATACAGTTAAACATAGAGCACCTTACATTTTCAAACATATACTAACACATACTTACTTTCTTATACAATCATTGATACAAGTACACATTGATCTGCACAGAGTCACACACCTCCCAGCCAGCCACACACACACTCAGTCTCCTATACAAATACTTGGACAATCAATCAATAACCCATATAGTTAATCATATAGCTACTGATCAACACATGCAGCAGTTTACAGAACAACAGACATAATGATGCACAAATTAAGACAGTTTAGTCACTAACCCATGCACTCAGTGAGACACATTTAATCACTCACTCATACATTCAGTCATGCACCTACTAAATCCTTCGTCCAGACACTTATACATCTACTCATTCTTCAATATGTAAAACATATTTAAACTTTACAGAAACACACAGTCACTGGATGATGTCATCAGTGATCTCATCAGTGATGTCACTGACCATGTCATGAATGATGTAATATGTGACATGATCAGCAGTGGATTGCGGGTGCGCGATATATAGTTAGTGCAACTAACTATATATGGAATTTCAATGGTTTTGTGTGAGTAAAATAAGGTTTTTTAAATGCTAATTCCTAACTATATATGGTGTATAACCTATGGTTTTTTCAGTGAATATATATATATATATATATATATATATATAATTTTCCATCAAAAGTGCCCAGAGCAATGGAAGCACCCTCGACTTTCAAGAGAAACCTCATAGTTTATTTCCAAGGAAAGACATGTTAAAGCATTCATGCAGAATTTAAATCCGACGCGTTTCGAGGCTCCTGCCTCTTAGTCATGGATCATTAAAATGCACTTTGCCGATGGCTCTGACAACCTGCTTCATTTAAATGCCTCCAGTGGGCCTCATTCATTACGTCAGTCTCTCAATGCAGGCTGGAACTTGTAGTCAAGATCAGAGTTAATTTTAACCTGCTGTAGGCTCTGCTACGTACATTGCATTCAAATCTTTAATTACCTTACTAGGTCATGACGCTGAACATGTACAATTAATCCTCTCTTGAATTGCTGTACTGAGTTATGGCAAAGTTCCAACTCACAGCCTCTCACTCGTTTTATTGGAGATGGTGCTGCTTCCCACGACAGGGCTGCCCTGTCAGTTTTTCCCATCAAAAGTGCCCAAAGCAATGGAAGCACACTCGACTTTCAAGAGAAACCTCATGGTTTATTTTCAAGGAAAGACATGTTACAGCATTCATGCAGAATTTAAGTCCGACGCGTTTCGAGGCTCCTGCCTCTCAGTCATGGATCATTAAAATGCACTTCGCCATTGGCTCTGACAACCTGCTTCATTAAAGTGCCCCCAGTGGGCCTAATTCATTACATCAGTCTCTCAATGCAGGCTGGAACTTGTAGTCAAGATCAGAGTTAATTTTAACCTGCAGTAGGCTCTGCTACCTACATTGCATTCGAATCCTTTATTACCTTAGTAGGTCATGACGCTGAACATGTACAATTAATCCTCTCTTGAAGTGCTGTACTGAATTATGGCAAAGTTTCAACTCACAGCCTCTCACTCATGTTATTGGAGATGGTGCCGCTTCCCACGACAGGGCTGCCGTGTCAGTATTTTCCATCAAAAGTGCCCAAAGCAATAGAAGCACACTCGACTTTCAAGACAAACCTCATGGTTTATTTCCAAGGAAAGACATGTTACAGCATTCATGCAGAATTTAAATCCGACGCGTTTCGAGTCATGGATCATTAAAATGCACTTCGCCGATTGCTCTGACAACCTGCTTCATTTAAATGCCCCCAGTGGGCCTCATTCATTACGTCAGTCTCTCAATACAGGCTGGAACTTGTAGTGAAGATCAGAGTTCATTTTAACCTGCTGTAGGCTCTGCTACATACATTGCATTCAAATCCTTTAATACCTTAGTAGGTCATGATGCTGAACATGTACAGTTAATCCTCTCTTGAAGTGCTGTACTGAGTTATGGCAAAGTTCCAACTCACAGCCTCTCACTCGTGTTATTCGAGATGGTGTCGATTCCCACGACAGGGCTGCCGTGTCAGTATTTTCCATCAAAAGTGCCCAAAGCAATGGAAGCACACTCGACTTTCAAGAGAAACCTCATGGTTTATTTGCAAGGAAAGACATGTTACAGCATTCATGCAGAATTCAAATTGGACGCATTTCAATGCTCCTGCCTCTTAGTCATAGATCATTAAAATGCACTTGGCCGATGGCTCTGACAACCTGATTCATTTAAATGCCCCCAGTGGGCCTCATTCATTACGTCAGTCTCTCAATGCAGGCTGGAACTTGTAGTCAAGATCAGAGTTAATTTTAACCTGCAGTAGGCTCTGCTATGTACATTGCATTCAAATCCTTTATTACCTTAGTAGGTCATGACGCTGAACATGTACAATGAATCCTCTCTTGAAGTGCTGTACTGAGTTATGGCAAAGTTCCAACTCACAGCCTCTCACTCGTGTTATTGGAGAAGGTGCCGCTTCCCAGGACAGGGCTGCCGTGTCAGTATTTTCCATCAAAAGTGCCCAAAGCAATGGAAGCACACTCGACTTTCAAGAGAATCCTAATGGTTTATTTCCAAGGAAAGACATGTTACAGCATTCATGTAGAATTTAAATCCGACGCGTTTCGAGGCTCCCGCCTCTTAGTCATGGATCATTAAAATGCACTTCGCCGATGGCTCTGACAACCTGCTTCATTTAAATGCCCCCAGTGGGCCTCATTCATTACGTCAGTCTCTCAATGCATGCTGGAACTTGTAGTCAAGATCAGAGTTAATTTTACCCTGCAGTAGGCTCTGCTACGTACATATGCATTCAAATCCTTTATTACCTTAGTAGGTCATGGCGCTGAACATGTACAATTAATCCTCTCTTGAAGTGCTGTACTGAGTTATGGCAAAGTTCCAACTCACAGCCTCTCACTCGTGTTATTGGAGATGGTGCTGCTTCCCACGACCGGGCTGCCCTGTCAGTATTTTCCATCAAAAGTGCCCAAAGCAATGGAAGCACACTCAACTTTCAAGAGAAACCTCATGGTTTATTTGCAAGGAAAGACATGTTACAGCATTCATGCAGAATTCAAATTGGACGCATTTCAATGCTCCTGCCTCTTAGTCATAGATCATTAAAATGCACTTGGCCGGTGGCTCTGACAACCTGATTCATTTAAATGCCCCCAGTGGGCCTCATTCATTACGTCAGTCTCTCAATGCATGCTGGAACTTGTAGTCAAGATCAGAGTTAATTTTACCCTGCAGTAGGCTCTGCTACGTACATATGCATTCAAATCCTTTGTTACCTTAGTAGGTCATGACGCTGAACATGTACAATTAATCCTCTCTTGAAGTGCTGTACTGAGTTATGGCAAAGTTCCAACTCACAGCCTCTCACTCGTGTTATTGGAGATGGTGCTGCTTCCCACGACCGGGCTGCCCTGTCAGTATTTTCCATCAAAAGTGCCCAAAGCAATGGAAGCACACTCGACTTTCAAGACAAACCACATGGTTTATTTCCAAGGAAAGACATGTTACAGCATTCATGCAGAATTTAAATCCGACGCGTTTCGAGGCTCCTGCCTCTTGGTCATGGATCATTAAAATGCACTTCGCCGATGGCTCTGACAACCTGCTTCATTTAAATGCCCCCAGTGGGCCTCATTTATTACGTCAGTCTCTCAATGCAGGCTGGAACTTGTAGTCAAGATCAGAGTTAATTTTAACCTGCAGTAGGCTCTGCTACGTACATTGCATTCAAATCCTTTATTACCTTAGTAGGTCATGACACTGAACATGTACAATTAATCCTCTCTTGAAGTGCTGTACTGAGTTATGGCAAAGTTCCAACTCACAGCCTCTCACTCGTGTTATTGGAGATCGTGCCTCTTCCCACGACAGGGCTGCTGTGTCAGTATTTTCCATCAAAAGTGCCCAAAGCAATGGAAGCACACTCGACTTTCAAGAGAAACCTCATGGTTTATTTCCAAGGAAAGACATGTTACAGCATTCATGCAGAATATAAATCTGACGCGTTTCGAGGCTCCTGCCTCTTTGTCATGGATCATTAAAATGCACTTTGCCGATGGCTCTGACAACCTGCTTCATTTAAATGCCCCCAGTGGGCCTCATTCATTACGTCAGTCTCTCAATGCAGGCTGGAACTTGTATTCAAGATCAGAGTTAATTTTAACCTGCAGTAGGCTCTTCTACGTACATTGCATTCAAATCCTTTATTACCTTAGTAGGTCATGACGCTGAACATGTACAATTAATCCTCTCTTGAAGTGCTGTACTGAGTTATGGCAAAGTTCCAACTCACAGCCACTCACTCGTGTTATTGGAGATGGTGCCGCTTCCAGCGACAGGGCTGCTGTGTCAGTATTTTCCATCAAAAGTGCCCAAAGCAATGGAAGCACACTCGACTTTCAAGAGAAACCTCATGGTTTATTTCCAAGGAAAGACATGTTACAGCATTCGTGCAGAATTTAAATCCGACGCGTTTCGACGCTCCTGCCTGAAGGGATTATTTAGTAGGTGCGTGACTGACTGTATAAGTGAGTGATTGAACGTGTCTTAGTGAATGCATGGGTTAGTGACTAAACTGTGTGAAAGTCTCTATTAGTCTCTCAATTGCTGTGTAAGCAACTGCATGGGTTGCTGAATAGCTACATGAGTGTCTATATGGGTTATTGATTTGTTGTCTGAGTATCTGTATGGGTCCCTGAGTGTCTGTGTGGCTGGGTGGGGGGGGGGGGTGTATGAGTCTGTGCATAAATGTCTGAGTGGGTGATTCACTTGTTGTATGGATTCAAAAGTGCATCTGGGAAGGGCTGTATGGGTGAGTTAGTGTGTGTATGGGGGTGTTGGTGAGTGAATGAATGTGTTAGTGGTATATCTGTGACTAACTACATATATTTTAAGGCACTATATGTGAGTGTTGGAGTATACATGAGAGTAAGTTATTTGAAGAGTTGGTGTATAAATAAGTGTCTGCTTCTATCAGTGATTGTATAAGACACTAAATATGTGTTAGTATCTGTATAAATAAGTAATGTGGTATGTCTATAAAGAACGGAGTTGGTGTGTATAACTGTATACATGAGTAAATGGGTATGTGATTGATTCTTTGCATTACTGACTAGGTGTGTGAGTAACTCTATGGATGAGTGGTGGAGTGTGACTTTTTTAAATGCAAACTCCTAACTATAGTGTCTGTAAAACCTATGGTTTTTTCAGTGAATATATATATAGGTGGCCTCTGCTCTCTCGCAAGAAGGAGTTTTGGTGGAGATATATATATATATATATATATATATATATATATATATATATATATATATATATATATATGTGTATATATATATATATATATATATATATATATATATATATATATACAGGTGTAGAGTGATGCTACACTGTACCTCACTCCACTTATACCACTCCACTGTAAATCACTCCACTCTATGTCATCCCACTGTATGCCACTTGAGTCTATGCCACTCCACTCTGCACCACTCAAGTCTCTGTTATTCCACTGTACGCCCCTCCACTGTACCGCATTGCACTCTATGGCACTCCAGTATACAATATTTTATTGTACACAACTACACTCTATGCCAGTCCAATTTATGCTATTCCACTCTTCCAAGTCCACTGTATGCCACTCCACTCTACGCTATCCACTGTACGTCACTCCACTCTACAGCACTCCACTGTGCGCTATTCCACTCTATACCACTCCAGTATATACCAATCCAGTCCATGCAACTCAACTCCACTCTATGTCACTCTCGCTATTCCACTAGATGCAACTCCACTCTATGCCACTCCATATTACGCCACTCCACTCTATACCACTTGCTGTATGTCACTACACCCTATGCCACTCCACTGTATGCTATTTGACTGTATGCCACTCCACTCCGCCATTTCACTGTAAACCACTCTACTGCATGCTATTCCGCTGCCCGCCATTCTACTGTATGCCACACGACTCTATGTTACTCCAGTCTACACCACTCCACTCTATGCCACACACCATTGTATGCAACTACACGTTACATCACTCTGCTTTATGCTATTCCACTCCACGCTACTCCACTCTGTCACTCCACTCTATGCTATTCCAGTCTATGCCACTCCATTCTGCACCACTCCACTCTATGCCACTTCACTCTACCCACTCCAGTGTACACCACTCCACGTTGCACCTATCCACTGTTTTCTATTACACTCTATGTCAAACCAGTCTACAGCACTCCATTCACCGCTATTCCATTGTATGCAACTCCACTCTACTCAATAAAACCACAACCCGCTATGGAACTAAAAACGCAGAATTCAAATAAAAAAGATATTAATAACTACTAAAAATAATCAATTCATTTAATATAATTAAATTACTTTCCACCTTACTCCCCTATAAACCTACAACCCGCTACAGTACTAAAATCGCAAAAATCTAAAAAAAAATTCATAACCACTATATAATTTAACAACAAATCAAATTACAAATCTTATACAAAAAATACATCACATACATATAAAATATATACTAAAATATATAACATTAATACAAAAAATCTATATTTTCCCCTATATTTTTGCAAACAATATTTTACACTTCGATATTTTTAACATCAATATTATTTACCTAAATTCGATATTCTTGACCACGAGAATTTGTCTGTCGATATTTCTGACCCACAATATTTTTAACTCAATATATGTGTAAATCGATATTTTTGATTTGATATTCTGTCTCTGCACCAGCTTGAGGTTTCTCTGTACAAACACCACTTTGAGGTTTAGTGAGACATTGCAAATCGTAACGTACCAGACACCACTACACCAGGTATTCATGTCAATCGGGCTCTATTGGTGAATACGTTTTAGGATGTAATAGTACAATCATAATGTAAACCCGATGAAAGAGTTCCTTCCTGTATTTGTAATTCTAGTTTATTCATTGATTATGTTTTCAGTTCTCCTGAAGAAGGGATTGTTTATACGAAATGCATTGGGACCGTTGTTGAGAGAAGATGGATGCTGTCCACATATTGAATATTGAAAATATCATGTGATAACATTGAATTTGTAGTTACTGAAGGTATCTGATGATACACAAATTATGATTGTTTAACAGCGGAGAGGGATCCGCAGAAATTAAAACAACAATATGCAACTAGACTAATAAAGCATGTGAAAGTACATACAATATAGCAGAAATATTGGTTTAATTTTGTGTGATTTGGTTTGAACAATTAAGGTAGCTGTGAGGCCAGGTGTCAAGTACAGTGTTCCACTTGCAATATATTTATTAGTTTACATGAGGCAGGCAACCTCATTCCTGACATGCACGCTAAACGGACAACACTATTGCCAAGCATCTGAGCAATAATAATATTGTGTAGAAATTAAGGTGTGCGCAACAACTTCCTTTCATGATTTATGACAGTCTGCCACCCGGTGGTACTGTTTGTGTAATTTAGAGATGAGCAGAACAAAAGTTGTTTTTTAATCCAAAATACATTAAAAACGACGACTACCTGCCGCCCAAGCCATTCTAATAGCTTTGTGGGCCTGCAATAGTCTGAACTGGCACACTTGTAGGAGTGTGCTGGTTACTAGTTGTGTATGTTGATGCTGGCGTTGGCAGCGCTGGCACGGACAATGTGTGATGCAAGCTGCAGTGGCCTCCTGGGCCCTGACACTTATTTTTTTACAAACTAAACACTGCAAGTATCTCAACTCTACTGTGCAGGAAATATGTGTGCCAGAATAGTAAAGACAACACCCTGTTGCACAAAAAATGCGCAACTGAGTAAGCTCAGTTAATGGATAAAACTTGTCGATCTACAGACAAACAAGAAGTTCACCGTGAAATTGCACTCGCTAATATAAACTATGCACAACCCCAAAAAAGTATTCAGGAAATAATAATTTGTATTAATGTATAGTAAATAAACCCAAATAAGTCTACCTCAGCAATTTTTATAGAATTTAGCTAAAATGTATTATGAGGTCGGCTAAAATTACTAGCTAAAGTAGTCTTCTATAAAAATATAAAAATCATCCCAAAACAGAATCGCAAATAGTTTAAAAAAATATTTGCATGTCTCTCGATACAGATCTTGCCTGCACTGAGCATTATGACTCATAGATCCTTAAACCAAAATGTACCTTTCAGAAAAATCATCTTCCCATTCCACTTCTAAAAATAAAAGCTGAATTGATTTGTCTCCTACAGCAGTTTGGTTCATTGAAAATTGGCAAGCTGTGCAATTCATTTTATCTCTGTTGCTTAGCAACATCCCCACGGTGAAGTGCACAAAATGTCATATTAAGATGTCTCTATTGGTTTGACTCGATGAGAGGGATGAAATAAACCGCAAGCTGTAATTTATGCAAGTAATCATGTAAACGCAAATGTAGTTTATTAACATTTAACACCACATGGTCATACTGGCGGATTACGTATTAGAACGCCCAATGTGTCAATAGGGTTGCTTTTTTCAACAAAAGAAGTTTTCAGAATTCAACAGGTGACAGTCCAAAGCACGTACGAATCAGACGCATGACTTTACAAAAAAGGTTTATGTTGTCCGACGATCCCAGCTTGATGAACCTCTATTTTCCAAAATTGTGAAAGCTAATTCCATGAAATTTGGCAGACAATTAGGCAAAAATAAACTAAAAAAAGACAAGAGGTTTTAATGAAGTCACACCAAATAGCAACAAGCATTTGCAATGCAATAGGCCTCGCATTTACACAAGTCTGAGCTATTGGCATTGAAATGACAATGCATTTAATTTATGTTTCGGTTTTAAAAACATAAATAAAAGGCATTGTCATGTACAATGCCAATAGCTTAAACTTGCGTAAATGCGAGACCTATTGCATTGCAAATGCTTGTTTTCTGTTTTTGTTGCACGATTTTCCTTGGCTGGGGAAGCGAGGAGGGGGAATGGTCTGGTCTGTAAATCCACACTCGCTGGCCGGCGCCGTGCAGAAACAAAAGCGTATGTTGAAGCATTGCGCTTCCCCCGGCTTCTTAAATCTAAGTTGAAAGCATTGCTATTTAATAACAAAGGCCCTAAAAATGACAAAATAATGAAGTAAAACTATCACAAAATGTGTCGCATAATGCCACAAAATTGAATACACGTCACTATTCTTAAATAATAAATGTAAACACATTTAGAATATGGGCCACTGTGCCTGTGACCTGGCCAAAGAGGGCATGAAAGAGCTGAAACTGGATCACGAATCCAAAGCTGTTCCGAACATGGGCCCCCAAATTACATTTGACCCAAGGCCCCCGAAATTCTTAAGATGTAGTTGGGCTGTACTGTGCTCCTTTACTCTTGTGATGGTAGCGTGAAATCACAGGACAATTACCCGGCGGACCAAGGGGTAATTTTCACTGGCAGTCAACACGCTCACTGCATTTTGACCTTTAAATGAATCACTGTATATCCTCATGAATGGGCACTGCATGAGTAATCACACACGACATAGGCATGTACCCTCATATGCCATTAGGATAACTGCGTCACACGCGCCATAATAATTTCCGGATTCTTCAATGGGCTAATTACCTCCGCATACGTATTTAATCGGTCACAATCGGCAATCTGCTAAACATGTTTTCTGGAATTGAGAGACCAAGATCAGTATTGAGACCCGACCCCCCGTTTTTTCCCCCGGGCTACTGCCAGGGCTATCTAGACCAGGATCTCTTCCCACCGGCTGGTGTAGAAGAAACCATAAATTAAAAGGTAGAATGAGACCCGAATTTCACCCAACCAATGATTAACTAGTGTATCTTCCGGTTGCATGGGTACTAAAAATGTCCACCATACTGTGTTTCAGAAGCGGTGATTACACATCACGAGGAGTTCTTGTCGGCTGACAAGCAACCCCACCTACTAAGAAGCACTAGATGACTGATACATCTATTAAGAAGGTGAGCCAAATCACGCCGCTTCCCTCAATTACGTTCAAACACTGACCCACACAAGTTTCTTACCCATGTCATTTACAATTATAGGCTGTCCTATCCCCTCCCAGTCCTGATGAAGATCCGCTCTTGATGCGCATAAATCAGCACATCACCAATAGGGTCGAAACGTCGACGTACTTTACTACACATCCAACTGTACATAGTCCAAAAGAACAACATAACTAATTGACTTTCTGAAGAGTATGGTGTTTTTACAGTGGATTAATTGAAGAAAAGTGCTTCATTTTCATATATAAATGTTGTCTCACCTCTCACAATCAGTCACAAGTCACTACTCACACCCCCTGTGTATTTTTAATATACTTTTGTATAATAGACAGCACCCCTAAAAATGTATATAAGTATAATCTAAGAGCAATCTGAATACAAAAATTATTTTTCTTTCAATTTTGAGTCCAGTGTTTTTGTTATTGTATTGGCTTGTTTGAATCAAGCAGATGTCATATAAAAGTATTGCATTTATTGCAATTGTAAATTGATATACTATGGATTCTGAGCAATTGAGCAGAAAACTCCTTCAGCACTTGACTCTCAATGGTAGCGCAGGCCGAGATTCCAAGGCTTTTTGAGGAGGAGGTAGGGACGGGGGTGGAGTGAAAACAGGCTCACAATTTAAAAAAAGTTTAATAGAAGCAATGAATGATTGCCCAGTTAAATACTTCCTTTTATGACAATAGGAGTATTATTATCCAGTCCCATGAGTCCCAATTCCCTCTCACTAGCAGTATCGATTATCGATTATTTCTCTTTCATTGTAAGCAACATTCAGATTAGACTCCACTAGCCATCCTACTTCGACTCTGTTACAAAAGTCAAAAGTGTTCCATAACTGCGGACCTATCTGGCAGACAAGCTCCTCTGGAGCCTTCTGGCCCTTCCCTCTATCTTACTTGCATCAGCAACGATTATCCAATTGGAGTCTGTTAGAAATGGGGGTCTCTAGTTGGCAAGGGCTTGCACCTTTGTCCAAGTAGGGACCCTTCTTCCTAGTCAGGATAAGGGAGTTACACTCCTAAAATAACCCCTGCTCACCCCCTTGGTAGCTTGGCACCAGCAGTCAAGCTAATCTTAGAGGCAGTGTGTAAAGCATTTGCACATAACCAACAGTAATACAGTGTAAGCACTACAAAAGAACACCACACCAGTTTAGAAAAATATCCAATATTTTTATATACTCAAGACAAGGTCAAATAAGGTTAAAAATCCACAATACAGTGCTTTTAAAAATAGATAGTTCGCAAGATGTCTTTAAATTGCCAAAATACTTTGAAAACACAGTTTATACGCGTCGGTAGCTCGGTCCGAGCCTACCGCGATGCTGAAAACAACAGAGTCTCGCAGTTTCAGCTGACCGCGTCAGTACGGGCCAGCAACAGTGTGAACAGACTTGTTAACAGTACCTTTCTTAGTGCTGCTCACATGGAGGTGAGGGTCGGTCTAGGGATCCATTACGGTTGCGATGCAAAGTGGAAGTGGTGCAAGGTGCGATGTCCTCTCGATGCGGTGCGAGCAGCGGCTCGGTGACGATCGTCCAGACGGCATTGATGAGACCAAGGCTTGGGATGCAGGGCGAGACGGTGCTCCATGCGGTGCTGTCAGGTTGCGGTGCTGGTGACAGAGCAGGTTGTGACGTCTGTCGCGGTTATGGTGCAAAGTGGAAGCAGTGCAGGGCGCTGTGTCCTCTTGATTCGGTGCAGGCAGCGGCTTGGTGACAATTGTGCAGACAGTGTCAGTGAGACCAAGGCATGCGGTGCAGGGCGGGATGGTGCACAATGCGGTGCTGGCAGGTTGCGATGCAAGCGACAGAGTTGGTTGGCAGGAATTGGCGCTGGCGGAGCCGGACAGCTGTGTGCAACGAAGCGGTCACGGGTGTCGAGCCAGCAGCGATCGTGTCAGTGAGAGCAGGCCAATGAAGTGAAGCGAGGAGGTATGGGCTGCGGTGCCTCTCGATGCGGTGCAGGCAGCGGCTCGGTGACAATCATGCAGATGGCGTCAGTGAGCCCAAGGCTTGCGGTGCAGGGTGAAATGGTGTGGCCTGCATTGCCTTCAGGACACAAGGCCAGCGACTGAGTCAGTGACAGAGTCGGTTGTGGTTCCCTCTTTTCTGTGGCAACTGATACAGCGGTTCAAGGAATGGTACCCAGAGGTTGGTGAAGTCTTTGCAGTCCCTGAGACTTCTTAACAGGAGACCCGTTCGGTTTCAGGCCCTTGGAGATACTCAGCACAAGTAGAGAAAGTTCAGTCCAGTCCTTTCACTGCCCAAGGCAGAAACAGCAGCTGCAGGCCAACCCAACAAAGCAACAACAAAGCAAAGGGGCAGTACTCCTCCTGGCAGCTCTTCCAGCTCTTCTTCTTGGCAGGTTCCTTGATTCTAGCGAGTTCTAAAGTCTTGGGGTCTGGGCCCCAATATTTATATCAGCAATTCCTTTGTCCTCTGAAGGCAGGGGGCCTGTACCTAGTTTAGACCAGTTTGGGGTGCATTCTGCCAGTGTGCACCTTCTTCCTTTGTCAGTATGGGCCAGGGTCCTCAGACGCACCACAGGAGGTGGAGCCAGCATTGTGGAAGGCAGGCACAGCCCTATTCAGACCCAGGTGCTGCTCCTCCCACCCATCTATGTGCAGATAGGTCTATTCAGCCCAGTGCTGGCTCACCCTGTTTCCTGGAGTCTCCCCAGCACACAGTCACTCACAAACCAGACAGACACTACACAAGCTAGCAAAGGCAGGCTGGATGGTAAGGTCAGAAAATAACTTCTAAAAGTGGTATTTTCAAACACAGAATGTTAAAACCAACTTCACTAAATGATGTATTTTATCATTCTAAGTTCAGGTATACTAAACTTGAATTTCTACCATGTTCCCTGAGTCAGTTAGGATTATAGGATGTTATAATCAAACTGCCCACTCTGACCTATGGGGAACAGGTAGCCTTGCAATAGTGAAAAACAAAGTAGGCTGTAAATCACTACCAGGACATGCCACACACACAAGGGCATGTGCACATACAATGCACCCTGCCCATGGGGGTACCTTGCCTTAGGGGTGACTCACATGTAGAAAAGGGAAGGTTTAGGGACTTGCAAGTGGGTGCACTTGCCAAGTCGACATGGCAGCCCCAGGCTGCACACAAGCTCTGCAATGGCAGGCCAGAGTTACACTTTATGGGCTGTTTGCAAGGGTGGCACAATCCAGTGCTGCAGCCCACCAACAGCATTTGATTTATAGGCCCTGGCATTCGCAGTGCACTTTACTAGGGACTGACACATGCATCAAATAAGCCAATCATGGAAATACCAATCCATAACACATTTTATAACACGCGCACTTGCACTTTACCACTGGACAGCAGTGAGGAAAGTGCGCAGAATGATTACACCAGCAAAAACAGTGTCAAAACCGGGAGGTCAGAAAGTAAAAAGTCAGGGGAAACACGCCAAAAGATGCCAAGTCTAGCACATGTCCCCCCCAGCTGAAAGTAGGGAGAACTACCCAACCTCCTGGGAGTTCTCTTCACTAAGGCGGAAAAACCTGGACAGACCATCTGCGTTGGTGAGTTCTGTGCCAGGGCGGTGCTCCACCGTAAAGTCAATTCCCTGTAGGGAGATGGACCACCTCAGCAGTTTTGGATTCTCACCCCTCATCTGCATTAACCATCTGAGGGGCCTATGGTCTGTCTGAATTCGGAAGTGAGTCCCAAACAGGTATGGTCTCAGCTTCTTTAGTGCCAAGACCACAGCGAAAGCTTTCCTTTCTATTGCACTCCACCTCTGTTCCCTGGGCAGTAGTTCCATGCTAAGGAAGACTACAGGCTGATCTAGGCCCTCTTCGTTCAGTTCTGAGAGCCCCCCTCCCACACCATGATCTAAAGGCGTCAGTCTGCATGACAAATTCCTTGGAGAAGTCTGGTGCCTTGAGCACGGGCTCCGTGCACATGACTGCCTTCAGGCCATCAAAAGCTTTCTGGCAGGGCTCAGTCCAGATCACCTTCCTGGGCTGCTTCCTGAAGTCAGCTCTGTTAAGGGGGCAACAATGGTGCCATAGCCCTTAACAAATCTCCTATAGTAGCCGGTGAAACCTAAGAAGGCTTCCGCCTCTGTCTGGGTCTTGGGGGGCTCCCAGGCCAGGATGGTGTCAATCTTGGGTTGTAGGTGCACCACTTGGCCGTTTCCTACCTGGTGTCCCAAGTACACCATAGAACCCTGCCCGATCTGGCACTTACTTGATAGTGAGGCCTGCTTGATAGTGAGGCCTGCCCCTTGCAGTGCCCTTACCGACGTGCTGTAAATGTTCTTCCCAGCTGGAAATCAACACAGCAATGTCATCCAGGTAGGCGGCACTGAAATCCTCCAGCCCAGCCAACACCTGGTTGACCAACCTCTGAAAGGTGGCAGGGGCATTCTTCAACCCAAAGGGCATCACCCGGAACTGGTAATGACTATCTGGTGCTGAGAATGCTAACCTCTCCTTGGCCCCATTGGTTAAGGCAATCTGCCAGTACCCGGACGTTAATTCAAAGGTGCAGAGGAACCGGGCAGCTTCCAACCGATCAATGAGCTCATCAGCTCTGGGGATGGGGTGCGCGTCAGTCCTGATGACGGCATTGAGCCCACGTTAGTCCACACAAAACTGTAGTACTGGAGCGGCACTGGGTGCAGCAGCCTTTGGGACCAAGACCACTGGGCTGGCCCAAGGACTGTTGGAGTGCTCAATCACCCCTAACGCCAACATCTTAGAGACCTCCTCCTTGATGCTGGCCCTGACCCAGTCAATCAACCTGTAAATCTTGTGCTTTATAGGAGGGCTGTCACCAGTGTCCACATCATGGGTACACCAGTGAGTAACACCAGGGGTCAGAGAGAACAGTGGGGGGAACTGTCCCAACAACTGGCGACAGTCCCCCTGCTGTTCTGGAGTCAGTGTAGGGGAGAGGATCACACCCTCCACTGATCCATCATGCTCCTTGGTAGATAGGAGGTCAGGGAGAGGCTCACTCGCCACTTCCATCCCATCATCTGTCGTCAGGAGCATACTCACTTCGGACCTCTCGAAGTGGGGCTTGAGGCGGGTCACATGGAGGATCCTCAAATGGTTCCTTGGAGTCTGCGAATCCACCAGATAGGTGTCATTACTTTTGCGCTCCACCACCTCAAATGGTCGAGTACACTTGTCCTGCAAGGCACAAGGTTCCACTGGGGTCATTACCAACATTTTTTGCCCAGGTTGAAATTCGACCAGAGTGGCATTCTGGTCATACCACTTCTTTATTTCTTCCTGGCTTGCTTCCAGGTTCGCCTGAGCGAGTTTCCTGAAGCAGGCAGTTTGGTTTCTGAAGCCCAGCATGTAACTAAACACATCCTGGGGAGGTTTCCTGGGAGCTGCTTCCCAGCCTTCCTTTACCAAACACAGAGGTCCTCTGACAGGGTGGACGTAAAGGAGCTCAAAGGGGCTGTACCCAAGTGACTTCTAAGGCACCTCCCTGTATGCAAAGAGAAGGCATGGCAAGAGGACAACCCACTTACGCCTCATAGGTTCTGTTAGACCCATGATCATGCCTTTTAAGGTCTGGTTGAATCTCTCCACCAGACCGTTTCCTTGGGGGTGGTAAGAAGTGGTGAACTTGTAGGTTATACCACACTCCTTCCACAGGGATGTCATGTACTTGGATATTAAATTGGTCCCGCTGTCAGAAACTACCTCTGTGGGGAATCTTATATGGGAAAAGATCCCCATTCATGCCCAGCCCACCACTGGTGCCATTGTTGTCCTAAGAGGGATTGCCTCCTGGTACTGGGTGGCATTGACCACCAAGACCAGGATGAACCTGTTGCTCATGGCTGTCTTGGGATCCAGTGGCCCCACAATATCCATCCCTACCCTTTCAAAGGGTGTTCCAACATCAGGAAAAGGTTGGAGAGGAGGTGTGACCTTCCACCCACTCTTGCCACTTGCCTGGCAAGTTTGGCAAGAACTGCAGTGGTCATCTGACTGCCTTTGCATTCGGGGCCAAAAGAAGTGGGTGACAAGTCTGTCAAAGGTCTTGTCCTGCCCAAAATGTCCTGCCAAAGGCACGTCATGAGCCAGACTTAGTAGGAAGGTCCTGAAGCACTGGGGTACCACCAGCAGATGGTCTGACCCAAGCGCAGCAACCTTAGGCTCACTGTATAGGAGACCATTCTCCCAGTAGATCAGATGTGACCCGGACTGATCACCAGCTGCCTGGTCTGCAGCCTGCCACCGCAGAACCTCCAGAGTAGAGCACTCTTTCTGCTCCTTACAGAATTCCTCCCTGGTGGGACCCCCTTCTTGCTGCCAATGGGTCAGCTCAGAGATGTCCCCCAGTTCGGCTACCTGCTCCCCTGTAGGCACTGGGGCATCCCCCTCAAGGTCTGGCTCCTCCTGGTCCGTGGGAACTTCAGGGTCTAGTTTCCCATGCCCCCTGCCCTTTCTCTTGGCAGGGACTTGGGCCACTGTTTCAGGCTCCAAGTCCTTTTGATTGCCATTTCTGGTTGCCATTGACCGAGTAGACACGCATGCCCTCTCTGGCAACCCAAGCATTTCCAAGTGAGACTGAGCTCAACATCCTGCCATAAGGACTGCTCCAGGTCATTACCTAGCAAACAATCTACAGGCATGGTAGGGCGCACAACCACCCTCAAGGGACCTGATGCCCCCCTATTCAAAGGGAACCTGCACCACCATACATTGGCGCTCTGAGTTGTCCACAGCAATCACTTTGTGGAATACCCCTGGGACTACCTGCTTCTCAGAGACCTGGTGACACCGGACTGAGGTCACACTGGCTCCAGTATCTCTGAGAGCCTCTACCCTTTTCCCATTAATGGTCACCCAGGTGCTATATTTCCTTGTCTTAGGGGGCACCTGGTTTCCTGGGACCATCTCACTGTCCCCTAATGAGGCGAGGGTCATTTCTGCAGGATCCCCACCCTCCTGTGGGCACCCCTCCTCCCCAAGTGCTACACTAGCCAACAACTTGGTCTGTCTACCGGTGGGTGGCTGTGTCCCCTTTGGGCACCTGGGGTCCCCCTTCAAGTGACCCACCTGGTCACATGCAAAACAGTAGGCTTTCCTGTAGAGACCACTTTCTTCTTATCACCTGGGGGAAGGGAACCTTTACCCTGGGTATTAGTTTGGGGCCTTTTAGAGAACTCCTGTGCTTTACACTTGTCCCACCCCCTTTTCTGCTGGGGACCCTGCTCACCTTTAGCTGAGTCTCCGCCCAACGCTTTCTTGTGGACTCTGGTACTCACCCAGCGGTCTGCCTCCATAGCAAGATTCCTGGGGACAGTCAGCTTACTATCAACTAGGTGCTGGCACAGATCTGCAAAACATAGACTGGAAAAGTGCTATCAAATTGTAGAGCCCCTTAAAATCTGTCACATTACTGCCCTTCATGCAGCTATCCAGCAACCTACAGAACATATCTACACATTCCAACCAAGTGTTTTTCCTCAGACTTTTTACTGGACCTAAACTGATCCCTGTACTTTTCAGGGATGAGTCCACACTTAGTGAGGAGAGCGTCTCATATCAGCATAGGTGAGGTCCTGCCCCTTACCCAAAGCTATCACAGTATCCCTAACTTCTTCTGGAAAGAGAGGCCACAACCCTGCCCCCCCCCCCAGTTCCTCTCAGGGACTCCATTCATATGAATAGACGACTCGTACCCTGGAAACCACCTTTGTAAGTCATCCCCCTTTTTGTACTCTTTACCAACATTCTTGGGGATGTGTGCAATTCTGTCTGTCTGTACTGAAGAGTTGCTGCCACCATCTAAGCCGGTTCTACTCTTTAGCTCCAGCTCCTTGACAATCCTCTCATGATCCAATATCATCTTCCTTTCCTCCATGGCTATTCTTTTGTCTCCCCTCTCACTTTCTATTCTAAGATTCTCCAACTCAAACTTCCTTGCTTCTCGCCTGTCCTCCCGCTCCTCTGGGGACAAGCTAGCGCTGCCTTGCCTGGAGGGTTCCCCCTCCCAAAAGCACACCCACCCTAGGAACAGGCTCCTTCACCTCTCCACCAAGTTCACCAGATTTCCCACTAGCATGTCCGGATGCTACCCAGCCCCTCAGTGCCTTTTGTAGCTCCTCCTTCCTGGTGAGGCCTCTGACTTTCAGGTTTTAGGTTCTTGCAAATGGTTTTCCATTCCTTTACGTTGTAGGAGTCCAACCTATCTTCTTCAAAGGCAATTTCCATTGATGCAATTGATGATGCTCTAGATTCAGGAATGTTGAAGTAGCAAGTTCAAACTGCCAAGATCAAAAATAGATCAAAAGAAAAAAAAAACAAGTATGTGGTACGTAATGGTCCGCGATATGGCAGTAGTGCAAACCAATCACTATAATCAAGTGCAAAAACAAGTCCTATCCTCCCCACTGACAACCAATGTTAGAAATGGGGGTC
Organism: Lissotriton helveticus; assembly: GCF_964261635.1. Lineage (NCBI taxonomy): Eukaryota > Metazoa > Chordata > Amphibia > Caudata > Salamandridae > Lissotriton > Lissotriton helveticus. Next base: position 1,324,340,938 of record NC_136061.1, on the reverse strand, counting down.
TATAGTTGGCAAGGGCTTGCACCTTTATCCAAGTAGGGAACCTTCTTCCTAGTCAGGTTAAGGGATTTACACTCCTAAAATAACCCCTGCTCACCCCCTTGGTAGCTAGGCACGAGCAGTCAGGCTTTTCTTAGAGGCAGTGTGTAAAGCATTTGCGCATAACCAATAGTAATACAGTGTAATCACTACAAAAGGACACCAGGCCAGTTTAGAAAAATATCCAATATTTTTATATACTCAAGACAAGACCAATACTGTTAAAAATCCACAATGCAGTACTTTTAAAAATTGATAGTTTGCAAGATGTCTTTAAATTGCCAAAATACTTTGAAAACACAGTTCGTACGAGTCGGTAGCTCGGTCCGAGCCTACCGCGATGCTGAAAACAACAGAGTCTCGCAGTTTCAGCTGACCGCGTCAGTACGGGCCAGCAACAGCATGAACAAACTCTTTAACAGTACCTTTCTTAGAGCGGCTCAGACGGAGGTGCGAGTTGGTCTTGGGATCCATCGCGATTGCGATGCAAAGTGGAAGTGGTGCAAGGTGCGGTGTCCTCTCAATGCGGTGCGAGCAGCGGCTCGGTGATGATTGTCCAAACAGCATCGATGAGACCAAGGCTTGGGATGCAGGGCGAGACAGTGCTCGATGAAGTGCTGGCAGGTTGCGGTGCAGGTGACAGAGCCGGTCGTGATGTCTGTTGCGGTTACGGTGCAAAGTGGAAGCAGTGCAGGGCGCAGTGTCCTCTCGATGCAGTCCAGGCAGAGGCTTGTTGACAATTGTGCAGACAGTGAAGGTGAGACTAAAGCATGCGGTGCAGGGCGAGATGGTGCGCGATGTGGTGCTGGCAGGTTGCAATCCAAGCGACAGAGCCGGTTGGCGGGAATTGGGGCTGGTGGAGCTGGACTGCTGTGCTTAACGAGGCGGTCACAGGTGTCGATCCAGCGGCGATCGTGTCGGTGAGACCAGGCCAACGAAGTGAAGCGAGACGGTGAGGGCTGTGGTGCCTCTCGATGGGGTGCAGGCAGCAGCTCAGTGACGATTGTGCAGACGCCGTCAGTGAGACCAAGGCTTGTAGTGCAGGGCGAGATGGTGCGGCCTGCGGGGCCTGCAGGACACAAGGCCAGCGACCGAGTCGGTGACAGAGTCGGTCGCGGTTCCCTCTTCTTTGTGGCAACTGAAACAGCAGTTCCAGGAGTGGTACCCAGACGTTTGTGAAGTCTTTGCAGTCCCTGAGACTTATTAACAGAAGGCCAGCTCGGTTTTAGACACCTTGGAGATACTCAGCACAATTAGAGAAAGTTCAGCCAAGTCCTTTTACTGCCCAAGGCAGAGGCAGCAGCTGCAGGCCAACCCAACAAAGCAACAACACAGCAAAGGGGCAGCACTCCTCCTGGCAGCTCTTCCAGCTCTTCTTCTTGGCAGGTTCCATGATTCCAGCGAGTTCTAAAGTCTTGGGGTCTGGGCCCCAATGTTTATACCAGCAATTCCTTTGTCCTCTGAAGTCAAAGGGTCCTGTACCTAGTTCAAATCAGTTTTGGGTGCATTCTGCCAGTGTGCACATTCTTCCTTTGTTATTGTGGGCCTGGGTCCTCAGATGCATCACAGGAGGTGGAGCCAGCATTGTGGAAGGCAGCCACAACCCTATTCAGACCCAGATGCTACTCCTCCCACCCATCTATGTGCAGATAGGTCTATTCAGCCCTGTGCTGACTCACACTGTCTCCTGAGTCTCCCCAAGCCCCAGCCCCTGCCACTCACAAACCAGACAGACAATACACAAGCTAGCAGAGGCAGGCTGGATGGTTAGGTCAGAAAATACCTACTTTCTAAAAGTGGTATTTTCTAACACAGAATGTTAAAACCAACTTCACTAAAAGATGTATTTTATCATTCTGAGTTCAGGAATACTAAATTCAAATTTCTACCACGTTCCCTGAGTCAGTTAGAATCATAGGATGTTATAATCAAACTGCTCAATCTGGCCTATGGGAGACAGGTAGCCTTGCAATAGTGAAAAACAAAGTAAGCTGTAATTCACCATCAGGACATGCCACACACACCAGGGCATGTCCTACCTTTCACATACAATGCACTCTGGTACCTTGGGCCTACCGTAAGGGTGACTCACATATAGAAAAAGGAAGGTTTAGGGACTTGCAAGTGGGTGCACTTGCCAAGTCGACATTGCAGCCCCAGGCTGAACACAGGCCCTGCAGTGGCAGGCCAGAGTTACACTTTATGGGCTATTTGCATGGGTGGCACAATCCAGTGCTGCAGCCCACCAACAGCATTTGATGTATAGTCCCTAGCACTCGCAGTGCACTTTACTAGGGACTGACACACAAATCAAATAAGCCAATCATGGAAATACCAATCCATAACACATTTTATAACAGGAGCTCTTGCACTTTACCACTGGACAACAGTGAGGAAAATGCGCAGAATCATTACACCAGCAAAAAAAGTGTCAAAACCGGGAGGTCAGAAAGCATAAAGTCTGGGGAAACACGCCAAAAGATGCCAGGTCTAACATAATCTCTGAAAACGTCTCTTGTGTGTGTGAGGCGGTTGCAGTGGTTGCCTTGGGTGAGTCAGACACACGCAACTCTGCAAAGGCTTTGGCTGGGTGTCCTCAGTACTCCTCTGATCCCACAGTAAGTTTCCTTTGGTTTTCCCCACAGGGGAGGGGGATTTCAACAGCTTCTGATCCTCTTTCAGGCTCCAGCCTACATGAGTCACCATGGTAGCTTCTCACGATGAAGGTGTCCACCAGGCTACGTCCCTTGTCTTCCTTCAGTGGCCAACATCTGACATATAGTCTCACCACACCTGCTCCTGATTGGGGTGATGGCCAGATTGGCACAGCAGCTGGTTCCTTTTCATGGTGGCCACCTTACGCACTGCACACAGGTGATGGACTGATTGGTATGAAAAACTTCACAGCAGCCCCCTCTGGAAGAAGGAGTCACCAACTTATACACTGCCCACAGGCGATGGTCCACTTGCCATGGCAGTGATGATGACCATGACCAACTTCATGGCAGCCCCCTCTGGCATATGGAGTTAATGACATGGACCTGCACACAGCAACAACCCGATCGGAGCAGTAGCCTTTTCCTGACATCTTGGTACAGGGATCCACTGTACCAGGATTCCCCACTGGACCTTGCTCCCTCCAGTCCTTTCCTCTTCCTCAAAGAGCACACTGGTCTTGGCAAGGAAGCAGGCACTGGTGCTCCAGTTGCAGGTGGTCTTCGATGTCTGTGGGTGATGGCTCCTCACCACACTGGGAGACTGGCAGGCCTTAGTCTGGTAAAACCTTATCACATGGCCCTCTGACGGCTTGACAGTTGACCCTTTTGGGGCCCTTAAGCTCCCCCTCCTACAGTCCATTTCCAGGAAACTAATGTGATTTAGGGTCTGAGTCTTTGAAGTTCGTGTAGGGGGTGTGGTTTCTTTTGAAGTGCCCTTTCCTCTGCCCTGTCAATTCTCCAGACAGCTGTCTGCCACAGCAGGAACGGCTCCATATCTGATAGCTTCACAATACCGGCCATGAGAGTGACTAACGGTCCAACCTGGATGTCAGCCACAGTGATATGCGTATCGACAGTTACAGCTGGGCCCCAGCCGCACTCTTTATGATTCTCTTATGAGCCCCATCCCCTTCCTGAAATGTTCGCACGCCCTATTTCAATGGCCTCTCTCTGAATCAAAGAGCACCCATTGAAGCGTACGGGAGAGTCTGAGATCTGGCGTGTGTCCCACTCAGCTCACATGACTGTAGCAGCAATCCATAAATCTGTCTGGCTCCAGTCAGCCCTTGTTCCACCAAAATGGAAACCAGAATCTTCAATGTATTGTAGGAGCCACAGGCACACATACACCCAGCACATAGATATAAACCACACGCACTGCACAGTGCTACAAACTAACTTGATGTAGGCCAAGGGGAAATTAAGCACCCAGCAGCAGTGCTATTACATGAGTGAGCCTGTGGGCCTTACTCCAGTGACACAGGTAAAAAGACCTGTTCACTCCTACTGATCACACTGACCATCATGAGGGTAGTGTTTGGGCCTCCCTCTTGTTCCAATACGACCGCAATCCATGAGACAGGCTTATGTCATGGCCCACATACATGATTTGTGTTTACTCATGACAACAGAAATCACCACCATGAATCCAGAAATCTTGGCAGCTGGGCCACTCTGGGCAGGGCTACATGTCCATCGCCTTGCAAGTTACATACAAATTAGGCATGGCTGCATAATAAACAAGACTTACCTAAGATTGTGTGAAAGTCTAGGGGCTAGGAATTTAAAATTTTGATTTGTGATAATAGCTAACAGAGTGTGCAAGATTGACAAAACATCTTATGACCAGTCTATCATTAGTAGTGCTAACAACAAAAACTGAAATGTAGCAAAAAGGAAATCTATCATTCTGATGTTTAGAGAGCTACTTGTAGTGAGCAACATTGCAAGGTCATCCGGCCAAGCATAAAGCTAATGTGAAAGGAAGCATATTTTTGAGAAAAAGTTGCCTTTTGGACATATCTCTAACTGAGGCATTGTTCATAGACTGAGGCAAATGCAAGAGGCTGCACATCGACTCCCCCTCTCTATATAAAAAATAATTGGAGAGAAAGATATAGAGATCAAGGAATGTGTGAGGGGCAGACACGAAGACTAGTTGCTTGGAAGAAAATGCTGGTGATCCGATATCTGGATGCAGACCTGAAAGGTGCATAGCGGTCTTCGGGATAATACATGGCTTGATACAAAGTAGTGAGGAAAATAACTCATCAGCCAATACCATTTTTAGGTGGCTGATCATAATTTAGATATGAAAGTAAGTTAGAGGTTAAACAAATTATTACAGATAGTACGAATATGTGATATAAGATTCATCTTGTTTCATAATATGACTGCTGAGATAAAATAACAGTTTTCATTACTCTGATACACCATCATCATCATCATAATAAACTTTATTTAGTTTTACATTGTGTACACCATACAAGTCACAATAATTAAACACAATTCTTAAATGCATACATTAAAAATATAAAATTCATATCTTTAAAACATATAAAAAGTACTACAAATGCAGTAGTTAAATGATACAGTTTCACATAAAAGGCACATAATGACATATCTAAAACTATAGGTGCCACCTCCCCATAAACGGCTAATATTCAAGGCAAGCCCTAGTTCTCATCAGTGATTTCAAGTACCCTACAATAATGATTATACAATCAGGTTTCAACAGCTGAAAGTACAAGAGTGCTGGGCGCACCTGATTAATATGAAGCCTCTTTAAAAGGGGGAGTAAATAATGTCTCCGGGGCACATCATAATGTTTGCAGAGGAACATAAAGTGAAGCAAATCCTGTGGAGACAGGTTGTCGCAGCCACAGGGTGCTAACACCTGACCTCTGCTACACCCTTTAAGCAACGCAATTAAAAGATGAAAAAAGTCAAGTCAGAACCTAGTCAGTAAAAACCGCTCATAGGTAGTCAATGTCCCCAGAAGACATGGCTCTGTTAATGGATGAGTTTTAATGGTCAGAAATTTGCAAACACTAGGTTTGCACAGTTTCTGGTCATCTCTTTCCAGCTTCCTTCTAGAGATAAAAGCATCTTTAACAAAATCAACATCCTTTTTTGTAACCGTTGAGGGTTTTGAAAAGACTTCATGGCGGCCCAGCTCTGAGAAGTGACTTTTAATGTACCTCAGCTAGGGAATTCTGGACATATGATCCAGCGACATACAGTCCATCATGATCTGCTGGGTATGTTTTAATTCTTTGTTGAGCCAGCACTTGAGCCAGAACACTAGAGGGTGCAAAGCAACAGTATCACATAAAAAGGGGGTCTCCAGTTCTTCATGAGCTATCAGATTCGATAAGCCAGTTGGCATTCCCAGCAGGCCATTCAAAAAACATTTTTCTACCACCTGCAACGAATCTGCCGTGGTGAACCCCCACACTTCGCTGCCATAACTTGCAGTCGATACACCCTTTGCCTGGTAGATTTTCAGCATCGCTGCAATTGGATGCTTGCCCATCTTAGCAGCAAAGCTGAAAGTTGCAGCAACGGTTCGTGTGAGCTCCCCCTTCTTCCTTTGAATAAGAGACCCCCACTTGAGGTGCTCGTCCAGCACTACCCCCAAATATGAGAAAACAGGTGTTGTGGGAATCTTCTCGGGACCTACTGAGAAACAATACTTTTTCTTTTGTCGTATCCCCACCTGCATAATATATGATTTTGCGTTGTTAATCTTTAAATCACGGGACTCCATAAAATTCAAAAAGGCATCTAATAGACATTGCAAACCTCTGGCAGTTCTTGCTATCAGGACAGCATCGTCCACATATAGGAGGACAGGGAGACACCGACAGCCCACATGCGGAAAGTCAGCCTCCGTCGATACCAGTGCTCCCTCCAGGTCATTGATATACAGATTGAACAGGAAGGGTGCCAAGATGCAACCCTGCCTCCCCTCTCTCTCAATATCGAATTCCCTAGAGACCCGGAGGTCCTTTTACACGTTTGTGGGATGATTGTATATATTAAATAACCAATCAAGAAGCAATTTCTGATTGTGTCTGCTGCTTGCAGAGATAAGGGCGAGGGTCTTCTCAAATACAATTAACCCCTGCAGATGAGAGCATCCCGGATAGTTGTCACTCTAGAAAAGCCTAACTCATTCTGTAAAAGAGTGTGAGACACCTGCCTGTTTTTTTTCCCAAAGAAGGGCAATAAGCTAATAGCCTTCGGGGCTGTTGTGCTTCTAATTTGAAACAATAGGACACACCTTAAACCTAAAACCAGCATTCTATCGGGAGGAGGCAAATGTACTGCTGCACCTTTAAATAACACACGTAAAACAGCACTCCCAAAAGAAGAGTGGATTAAACAAGACCCAGCACTCTCTTAAGGTGAGGCAAGAAAACAAATTTAGGTTCAATTCATTTAAAGTGACACACATATTTATTAATCCAATACTTTGAAAAAGAAGGCAGAATACATTGGTTGATGCAGTCTCCCAAATATTAGGTAACTTAGGCAGAAAACCAGAATTGCATGTAGCATATATATACATGGAGCAGAGAAACTTAGAGATTATGTACATGAAGTAATTAAGAAGAATACATCAACGAGCGAGGGTTCATCATTCCACCAACTCGACTGGTAGCGCCTGTAAAGTGGAGTCGCACACATGTGAGATTTAAATAAAGATTTATTGTAGATTAAACAGTGGTACAGCAAATGCCTACGTTCCCTGCTCCGCTCCAACGTCCACTGACCAGCACTCTAGAACTCATGCTGACGTGGACAGTACAGAGCGAGACAAGGATGAAATGCGAACAACAAGCAATAGTAAACACAACACACTTTCTCCCCTAAAATAAAAAAATAAAAAAATTTAATATTCTTCATTGCAAACAAAGTCTGACATCCATTTGGGTATAGAACAGATACGTTTGTCACAAAGTGGTTAACCACTATTCTCATTGCAACCTCCATGACCAGGTACAACAACATTATCTCCCGTAATAGTGGTGGACAACGCAGGACTGCTATTGCAGTTATCATAAAAATTAGATGGACCAGTTTCTTCTGCATTAATGCTCCATTCAGAATGAGTATCTGCAGAACAAGAAACTGCAGGCACAGACAAATTCTTAAAGGAATTGGGACTAGGGCCAAAAATGTCCACACATTTAAGGTTCCAGACCTGGCCATCAGATGATTCTACAGCATTCCTTAGGACTTTCGTAACTCTTAAAGGTTCGAAGAACTGGCTTTCCCCCTTTCTAGTTTTCCAAGGTTTTTTAATCTTGACACAATCCTAGACCTGATTACAACAACTGACACAGTACTGTTAGCAGTTTCCAACAACCATTTTGGGTGACACTTAGGGCCAGATGTAGGTAAGTTCCATTTACTGAATCTTAAATACCGAATTCTACCGATTTGGTATTTCAGAATCGGTAAATGGTATGTAGGAAAAAATTTGGTAAAAAATACCGAATCGCTAAGATTTGGTATTTACCTAATCGGTAATTACCGATTCGGTATTTGCCATTCAATCCTATGGGCCTTAAGGCCCATAGGAATGAATGTCAATTACCGAATCGGTAAATACCGATTCGGTAAAATTGTAAAATAGTCAAGGGTGGCAGGGTGTCACTTTACCACCCTGCTGCACCCCTGATTTGTGCAGGTGTGCACATGTGGCATACATACATGCCCTAAGGGCATGTATGTCTGTCACATGGCACAGGTGTAAATGCACATTTATGCATTTACATAGGAATTCGTTATTTACCACGAACTAATAGTTGGTGGTAAATAATGAATCCTTAAAGCCCTGAAGCACTGTTTACAGTGCTTCCTACATATCATTTGCCGATTCCGTAAATACCGAATCGGTAAATGATGATTCGTAATTAACGAATCGGTAAAATGCCTCCTACATCTCAAAAGGCTTTTACCGGTCGGTAACGGCCGAATTCGGACGTTACCGCCCGGTAAAAGTCTACCTACATCTGGCCCATAGTTTTGGCACCATGATCTCTCATGACTTCAAAAAGAAACACTTATAAGCATCATGGGGTGTACATCCACATGGCCTTAAAGAATTGAACTTGCCAATCACAACCATACTGAACAGCTATTTGAAAAGAGTTCTTCAATCATACCGTTACCCAAAGGGTTGTAAAAGAAAGTTGTACTATGCCTGTGTCCAGTTACCTTGAAATAATTTTGGGCAATTTTGGAAATGAAATGGACAATATTGTCCAAAATCACTTGGACAGGTAACCCTTCCTCAATAAAAGTCCTGTCAAGGAATTTCAACACTTCATCAGAAGTAACTTTGTTGCCAATTTTTATAACAGGCCACTTGTAAAAATCATCAATGAGCACTATGATATACTTTGCCTCCAAACCGATAGAACCCATGAAGTCAATAGCAATGGTATGCAACGGTTTGGTAGGAACAAAAGGCTCACACACTTTAGGTCTCAAAGTAACCAAAGACTTATCCAAATAAGTGCACAACAAACAATAATGCACAATTCTCTCAATAAGAACATCAATACCAGGACACCTGAACCATTGTTTGACTCTTTGTTTGGTCTTGGCAATACCGCCAGGTTCTTCATGACAACGTTTAACAATCTCTGACCTCAAAGAAGAAGGAGGAACAATTCTATCACTTCTGAAGACAGACCCCTTGATGATAGAGAGTTCATGTCTGATCTACCAAAAAGGTTTCAAAAACTCAGGGAATTTGGTTTTACTAGGCCAACCAGTGTTGATAAACAAGGACAGCCTCTGTAAATCTTCGTCAAGACTATAACACTCTGACCATTCTTTCTCTCCAAAATTGAGCACACCTTGGTTATGAATCAAAGCAATTTGTTCGACATCAACATCTGTACTGTCATACCCCTGCATGTCAATGGGTAACCTGGACAAGAAATCGTCAATAACATTCTTCTCACCAGGAACATATACAATTTTGTAAATAAAGTCTATTAGACGCATAGACAACCTAGCAATCCTCGCAGAAGCATTAAAAAATCCCTCCGTAGTGAGTAATTTGACTAAGGGTTTGTGGTCACTCCATCGTATCTCTCAAGGTTTTCCCCAGGCAAATGAAAGAAAATGCTCCATAGCCCACACGCATGCAAGGGTTTCTTTTTCAATTACAGAAAACTTCTCCTCAGTAGGAGATAAGGTTTGAGAAGCATAGCCTACAACGTTTTCCTTCCCATCAGCCATGATTTGTGATAAGGCACCACCCAAACCCTTGTTGCTGGCATCCACAGTGACCATATTATCTAGATCAGGATTGAATCTCTTTAGAGCAGGAGTGTCCACAATTGCACATGTGATATTGTCAAATTCTAACTGGCATTCCTTGTCCCACAAAAATTTAACTCTGTTTTTAAGCAATTGTCTAATTTGAAACACCTTAGTAGAAAAATCCTTCACAAATTATAAATATTACTCCACAAGTCCAAGAAAAGATCTGACCTCCTCTCTATTCTTAGGACTGGGAGCATCATGAATGGCATCAATTGAAGAAGGTTTAGGAGAAACACCTTCACAACTGAGAACTTGACCTAAATAAGTAATAAAATTGACTGCAAACTTGCACTTAGAATACTCAACTGTTAACCCTTTAGTCTCCAAAATAGTAAGAACTTCATTTAAAATCCTGTTGTGTTCCAACCTATTCTCCACAATAATAAGGATATCATCCAGGAAACACCTGAAGTTTTTGGTTTTACCAAGTAATTGGTACATTAACCTTTGAAAGAAGGCAGCGGCCGAGGCTAAGCCAAAAGGAAGTCTTTTGTACTGGAAACATCCAAAAGGGGTAATGAATGTAGTTAGCTGCTTACTCTCTTCAGCAAGAAAAATCTGGTGGTACGCAGCTGAAAGTTCAATGGACGAGAACCACCTAGCATTTTTTTCCAAGAGATATCATCTCAGAAGACTTTGGAGGAGGAAATTTGTCCACTACAATGTTTTTATTTAAGTGCCTGAGGTCAATACATAACTTCAACTTGCCATTGCTACATCTGGCTACCACAATCGGAGAAATCCATTCAGCTGACTCAATTGGCACAATAACGTCAGCCTTAACCAATTTTTCCAACTCTTTTTCAACATCACCTTGGAGTAAAACAGGAATGTGCCTAACCGTATGTACTTTGGGACACGCATCATTTTTAACACAATGTGATGTTCGAAATCATTGAGATTACCAATACCCCCATAGAAAACATTGGGAAATTTCTTCAAAATCATCGCACAAATTAAATCACCATCATTAAGGACCATAACAGGAACAGGGCTATTAGGATAGAGGATAATGTCCAATTTCCCTTGATCATTCCAACCTAGGACAGCAGGTCCTTTCCTAACAACGTACAAGTTACTAATAGCTTCTCTATTCTCAAATTTAAATACTTAAGACATGTAACCAACCATATCTATTTTTTCTCCAGAATAACCTTCTGGATGGATGTCAGACTCAAGAAGTCTATCTCCCAACCACACAGCAAATGAGGATTTCAAAGTATTTTCATCAACTATTATATATAGAGAACCTGAATATGCATACATTTGCACCATGACACCATCAATAGACATAGTACACAACGGTTTCTTCAAACACACTCTTGTTATTGACATTCCAAATGGAGAATTCTTTACGATCAAGGTTTTGAGAACCATCACAAGAATCATTAATGGTAAGCTTCTTGATGTTACAGTCACTGTCGCTCGAATCACAGTCAGCTTCATCCACACACTTCACCCTCCTACTACCTTTCCTCCTGCAAACCTTAGCAAAATGTCCCAGAATTCCACAATTTAGAACACTTTTGCTTGATAGCAATGTGTGGAACTATCACAACAGTAAAACACATGATGATGGACGGAATGTTGCACAATGGCAAAACATTCACCCCAGTCACAGATCTGGGTTTAATCCATCGTTATTTTGCTCACTAAGCCACCCCAGTTCAGACATGGCCATATGCAAATCAGTCTTGACCCTGTGCCTCATGGGAACAGTTCAGATCGAACTGCCAAGCCATGTCTTCCCTGGACCGGAATCAAACATCCTAGGACCGGTGTCTGGCTATCAGCCGTCTTCAGCCAGGATAACTTGACTCCAGTGGCTTAGTGAGCACGGGACCCACATCTGGGCATACCCTTCCCACATAGGGTGAACAGCAAAACACACAAGATGATGGACGGAATGTTGCACAATGGCAAAACATTCACCCCCCAGTCACAGATGGCAAAACATTCACCCCCAGTCACAACAGTAACACCTGAAGTTACCATGCAGATTAAAATCATTGTTCTTAATAACTTCAGTTTTAGGTTTAGCTGTAGAACTAGTTTTGGAAGTGGTAGCCCACGCTTTTACCTTGCCAATTACCTCCGCAGGGGTATCTGTGACAGCATCATCTTGTTTAAGTAATTTAGCACTGCGACTAGACAGCTCGGCGTTCCTAACGATATTTAAAATATGTTTAAGTTCTGCATCCCCAGTAATCCATAACCTCTCTTGGATTGCAGGATCTCTAGCATGCATGACCACTTGGTCTCTAATGAGCTGATCAACCAAATGATTAAACTTACAATCTGCTGCAAGTTTCCTTAAGGCCGAAACATACCGATCAACAGTCTCGTTGGCCTCCTGTTTCCTGTGGAAAAATGTAAACCTTACAATACCAATACAAACTTTTAGTGCAAAGTAATTGTCAAAGTCATTAATAATGGCATCAAATACATTACCATCGCCACTCCCCAATGCTTTAGTCATTTCCTGATAATATTTTAGCCCTCCTGGGCCAACTGAATGCAATAAAATCCTCTTTTTCCTATCTGGAGTCAACTTCCCATCTTCATCAATAGTGTAAATGAAGTTGAGGAAATAATACTTCCACGCAGTTCATTTCATGCATGGATTACCACCAGCAGGCCAAAATGCTTGAGGTGGCTGAAGAGAAAAAATTTGGTAAGCCATAGTACCAAGGAATAAAATGCACAAGGATGCGTAAAGATTATAAGCATCCCAACACCCCTTGAGAAGAACTGGTTCACTGTGCAAAATATAGGGATTTTTAAAAAAACAATAGCGATCATTTGTAAGGGGTGTGCAAATCACTGTGTTCACTTAAAATGCACCTAAAATTGTGAAGGTGTGCGCCTCACTGTGCTGAACAATGAAGATAGATGCCAGGCAACACTGTGGTACCTAAGGATTAAAAGCAATAAACAACATAAGGGTGTGTGCATCACCGCACAGAAACAATACTTTTGATGATTGCAAACGTGTCTGCGTCACCGTGCTGAAGCAATGATGATGTATCAAGTAACTGTGTTTTGAAAGCCTTTAATAATAGTATGGTGTGTGCATCACCGCACTTAAGCAAGGTAATAAAATGCCCAAAATGCTCACTTGAAAGATTGTATGGTGCACGCATTACCGCACTGAGGCAAGGTAATCAAGGTAATCAAAATGCACAAGAAATGCGCTCGGTATAATCTTTTAAATACTGCAAGGGTGTGCGCCTCACCGCACTGAAGCAAAGTGACCGAAATACTTGTTACCGCCTTTAATTATAACAGGTTGTGCGCGTCACCGCACGGAAACAGGCAAAAGCAGGTGCCTGACAATATGGCGGCACGTACGTTCATGCTACGCGACCCCAGCGTGAATACGAAAAGAGGCTCCATTTCCACAGAGAGCGGTCAGAAGCAAAGGAACTCAGCATCAGAAAAGAGTTCCACGAACAAACGCCGCAAACCTACACATGGTGTTCCAGATTTGGCATGAGCGCAGAGATGCAGGCAAGTGCGAGCACTCGCGGCATTTAAATGAAATGAAATGAATGAAAAGACCATTTATAAAGCGCGGTAGCTACCCTCAGGCGTCCTAGCGCTGCAAAACAGTTGGGTAGCAACTTAGAAAACCCAACAATGGAACAACACAACACTACACACAACAAGTTGTGTGTGACACACCTCTCGTATGGCAACATACCCGCCCTCTCAAAATTAGACTTAAGCTATGAGCTCCTAGCTCTCCTGGTGTGCATTTCCACTGCCCCCGTTGCCCCCAAGGGGTGATCTCAATGATCAAAATCAAGGGCCAGATGTAGGTAGCCAAATACCGGTCGGTAACAGCCGAAAATACCGAATTTCGGCCGTTACCGACCGGTATTTGGATATTGAGATGTAGGGGCCAAAAAAGCTACAGATTCGGTAAATTTACCGAATCGGTAAATTTACCGATTCGGTAAATAAGAAATGGAAAAAAATGAGTTTTGAGATGTAGGTAACCTCTAAATTACCGAATTTGCATGAAATTCGGTATTTAAGAGTCGGTATTTACCATGGATTGAAAGCAGGTGGTAACCAGGTGCAGGCTATAAAAAAGGGCCCACAATGCAACAGCGTGACCAGAATGGCGGCATTCTACGTGATAGCGAGGTGGCTACGGCTACAGGCAGCAGGAGAGAGGGTCTGGAGAAGAGAGGAGCAAGTGTACAGGCAGAGGATCACGCTATTTCAACTAACTGAGGCAGAGATCCTGCAAAGGTACAGGCTACACCCCCACACCATCCTGGACTTGATCAGGGACCTCCACCCACTTTTGGAGCACCCAACCCAAGGGCGCACGCCATCCCACCCCATGTGCAGGTGCTGTGTAGCCTACACTTGCTTGCCTCTGGGAGCTACCAGAGTGTGATTGCTGCGATAGGTGGGGTGTCCCAGAGCAGCCTGTCCCGTTTCTTCAGGAAGTTCCTAGAGGCCATGATGCAGAGAATGCATCTTTTTATCAGCTTCCCTGAAGCTCACGCGGAACTGCTCAAGACCAAGACTGACTTTTATCAAATTGCACATTTCCCACACGTCTTTGGCTGTATTGATGGCACCCACATCCCAATATGCCCACCTACTGCCACAGAGTACATTTATAGAAACAGGAAGTCAACCCACACAATCAATGTACAGGTAATCTGTGATGCCACCTACATTATCATGGACATAGTGGCCAAGTTCCCAGGAAGTACCCACGACTCCTACATCTTTCAGAACAGTGGGATCTACACACGTCTGACAGCGGGAGAATTTGGCGAAGGATACATGCTAGGTAAAACACTGTGTGACACTCCCTTTAATAGATATTGCAGATGTATGTGTATGTGTGCATGTGAGTAATGTCTTTCTCATTTTCAAATAGGGGATAGTGCATATGCCGTCCGCTCTTTCATCCTGACACCCTACCTCAACACTTCAACCCCCATCCAGAGGCGATACAACAAGGCACACAAATCTACTAGGAACATTGTGGCGAAACACCTTTGGGCTGTTAAAAAGCAGGTTCCGCTGCCTACACAAAAATGGAGGGGCACGCCAGTATACACCAATCACCTTCTGTAAGATGATTACAACTTGTGCAATGTTGCACAACCTTGCCACTAAGAAGGGCACCGAGGTGGAATTGAGCGACTATGAGGACCATGATGATTAACATGCACTGCCTGAACCCAACACAGCAGGAGTTGCGACACCAACAGATGGAAGACACAGACGGGCAGAGATCACATGCAACTACTTTTAAGTAAGTAAAGAGACACAGACAGGAGGAGTTTGCACCCAACGTAGTTTAATATTTGGCACTACGAAGGTATTCAAAAGCACAAATTTGCAACACAAATGTCATCCATTTAATAATGGTAGTTCTGGGTCGCTTCCCACTTTCCTGAACAAGTCATTTCCACCCATGCCTACCAGTGCCAGATGTAAGTGGCTGGCTCTCTTTACTGTGCGTTTGGGCTGTTGGCTCACCATGGCGCCTGCTGCTCCTCCGTGTCTCAACAACAAGGGGGCTTGTCATGCTGCTCCTACTGGTGCTTTCCTCACTTTCTGGTACATCCAGAGCAGCAGTTTGTGCTGTCTGTGAATTTATCAGCACCTCTACAGCACTGGTCATCCTTGCAATGCCCCTAGACACCTCATTGCTGTTGTGTGTGAGTCCCTCTTGCATGTTAATGCATCGTCTGCATAGCAGGGAAGTGGCTGTGGCCAGGCGGTTTATTGCTTTACTTTGCCGCTACGCACGCTACCTCTCCTTGCGCCTTGCTAACATGTCCTGGTTTTGTGATTGTGCAGTGAAGAATTTAAAATGGGCAATTTGATCGAAAAAATATCTTTTATTAGTTTCGCCAAATGGACAGATAAAAAAAGGGGTGTGAAGCAATTAAAGGTCCACTGTTACCCCAAGTGAAAAAACGGTCAACATGTTTCAGCCTATGTGATAGGATCTATCAGGCATTTGTCAGGACCAGGTGAGTGTGAATATATTTACAGTGCTGTGTGTGAAGCCTCGATGGTATGGACGCGCTACGGCCCACCCAACCAGAGGACTGTTATGTTAAAAATACAAAAAAATAATTTTGCATTTAATTCCATTGGGATTGGAACCGAGTTTATTCTGTTTGTGGTGCGAAACATATAAAACAGATCAAGAGACAAACAACAAGAAAGAGAGAACAACATAGATTAGAATGGCATCCTCCTCTGTGCATAACAAATCGCCAATATGCTATGTGAGAAGTGTTCAGTAGAAGTTGCTAGTGGTAGAACCAGTGTGCGTATCGCCAAGATGATCTCTACGTGCACATTACTTTTGTTTAGAAATAGGTGCACTCATACAAAGACTTCATGCTGCCGGTGAATTATGATTGTTGGTCGTGCATAGGCCTATGAATGAGGAACTCAGTATTACGTGGTATATCTAAGGGCGAAATAGGAGTGATAGACGCAAGCCTACGTCTACAAACCAACCACCCACACACAATTATGGTGTACATGAACAAACGGTGATAGCTGATAGGCGAGTCACCTTCATGCGTGAGAGAATTTAGGGCAAAGAAAAACGGAGAGGCCGTAATCCTTACAAGAGTGCTCAGTTTCGGCACTTTATAGGTCACGGGAGGGGGTGATAGCTATTCGGCACACCCTATACAAGGAAACAAAAACAGGGAAGTGATTAAAAAACGGTCCGCATTTCCTACCGATATGTGGGAAGCTGCATCGCTGGATCACAAAGCGCGGTGTACTCATGCCCTGGAAGCTAGGCACCCGTTTGGTACCTGATGTTTCCTCGTTAACCGGACCCCGAAGATCTATGCTGGGAGGATAGGTCCGATTTAAATAGAAACAAGAGAGTTATTCGTCATTGTTGACGGAGCCGCCAGCCGCCGGCATCTCTTGAAAGGACTTACGTGATTGGGCAGAGAGCGCACACGTGGTTGGCAGTAGTCCAACCACGGCGCGCATAGTCACCCAATAGTAATGTTGTTAAGTAAACATGTACGTAAGACAAAAACAATCAGGAAGGTTGTATGGTTGTCATGGAAGTAAGACAAACACACAAACACACAAACGATGGCAAAGTTACAAACGGAATATCGCAGTATGATATCAGTTATTGGAAGAAGGACCCACACAGCTCATTTAAGGGTGATCTAGAGTACAACCCTTATAATATGTGAGAGGTATTGGAAAATAATCACAATACTCATGCGCGTTGCCAAAAGTCAGCTGTGCTCAGCGAGACATACAACTATATTTGTTATAATACACTACAGTTGCGGTTTATAGTGGTTCAAAGATCTCTTTTGTCTAGAAGGTTATATTTCAAATATAGAGACGAGTAACTGCGGGATGCATGCAAAGGAAAACATGAGGAACTATAGCAATAGTCTCTGGTGGAGGGAATCATCTATTCAGTACAGAACCCCACGGTATATTGTCGTTGAGACCGTTTTTGTGGGTGCCCAAACGATAGACCCATCTTTGTTCTTTCTCATAGAGGATCTTCTGTGTGTTTTTGTTGGATTCTACCTGTTCAATGATGTTCCACCGTAAATCGTTTGTCGTATGATTTTGCTGTAAAAAATGTTCGCTCAATTTTGTCGTAATGCGACCACACCTGATATTACTACGGTGCTCGCAAATTCTCTGTTTTACTTTGCGTGTTGTCATCCCCACGTAGCGAAGGAGACAAGGACAGGTGATTAAGTACACCACATTTGTGGAGTTACAATTCGTGTGTGCTTTCTGTATCCAAGTCTTGCCAGGTTCCAAGTTGAGTATCTTAGTATTAGTAGTTAAGTGACAGACACTACAACTCGAACAGGAATAGTGTCCTGATACTCTTGGCAATCCCCACACTTCAGTTACCGATCTGATGTCACTTTGAATCGTTGTTATAGGGCGAGTGTTGACCAAACTATCTCGCAAACTGCGTCCTTTTTTAAAAGAAAAAAGTGGTTTCTCCCACTTTTTGTTGTTGCTATTGAGTATGCCCCAATGCTTCTGAATGCTCTTTTTCACTGTATCTGAGGCAGTGCTATATGTGGTAACACATGTAAGGGCGATATCTCTCATAGGTCGTGTGTTGTCCTCCAAAAGCGCTTCCCTCGGCTGATTTCTAGCTCTTTTGAAACCTTTCGACAGAATGCGCCTTGGGTAGCCTCGGTTAGTCAATTTTTGTGTCAAATCCAAAGATTGGGCTTTAAAATCTTCTAACTCTGTACAATTGCGCCTTAGACGGAGGTATTGCCCATAAGGGAGGTTTTCACGCAATGCTCGGGGGTGAAAACTTGTGAAGTCAAGCAAATTGTTTCTAGCAGTCGTCTTATAGTGGGTTTTGGTTGAAAACGACCCATTCTTTTTGGAGAAAATTACATCTAGGAATACTACCTCCTCCTTATCCACTGTATGTGTGAATTTTAAGTTGGTATCCAGCGTGTTGATCCAGCTTAAAAAAGACATCAGAGATTCATCAGTCCCTTGCCATATCAGTAGAACATCATCTATATACCTCCTCCATAAACCTATGGAGGAGAGATATGGGTTGGTGGAATTCTGGATGTTCTTCTGTTCGAAGGCATGTACGTACATTCCAGCTATGCTCGGAGCAAAGGTACTCCCCATTGAGGTACCGGTACACTGCAGGAATAATCTGCCTTTGTACTCAAAGAAATTTTTCTTCAATGCTAAGGAGGCACATTTCAATATAAAGTCTCTCGGTTTGCTGCACAGAAGCTGCACCGATTGTGTCATGTCCCGCTTCCCTGCAGCCATCTCCTTGTTCACATCAACCAGTTCTCTGATGCCCTTCCCTATATCTTCCATATTTGTGTTTAGGTTACTCATCTGGCGTTGCACAGACTGGATGGCCTTCCCCTGCATCCTTTGGATTTTCACCATGCTACCCTCAAGCCCACGGAAGACACTGGGACCCTCTACACGTGCTGCTATAATGCTTTCTCTGTGCCTGCGGCATCTGGTACCTATTCGGCCAACCTCTGCACTGGTAGGCTGTGTGACAGGGCTACCTTCCCCAGCCAAGGTTTGTGTGTCATCCCCCTCCATGTCACCTGCTGATGACTCCATTTCGACTAGTGGGGCAACTACATGCCTCTTGCTCTTTTGTGATGCAGGTGTTGTTAGAGGCAGTGATGCAGGCAGTTCAGGTGAGGACAGTAGCAGAGGGGATCCTGAACGTTCTGGGGACGCCTGTAGATGTGGAGACATTTCTGGGTCTTGGGATGGTGGCTGTGTAGTTGGTACACCTGTGTCCTCTGTGACATTCTCTGCACTTGGGCCTGGCTCCCGGCTGTCATCCCTCTCTGGTGCCGTGCCTTCCGTCTCCCTGGTACGCCTGCGAGATGTCTCGCCTGTGGACATATAAGCGTACATTAGCTCGGTGCTACTGCCTCACAGCCACTAAAATTAACTAATTCTCACTTAAACACTGTACATGTTGCCTGCGCTTGATTATGTCTGAAATGATTTGCCTAACTTGTTGCTTGCTGTGCTGTATAACATGGTCTTTCATTTACTGACTACACGTCCCATAATGCATTGCTCCTGTATAGTGCTGCCTCTACTGGACTGGGGTTACATTTGCCACATAGGGTAAAGGGAAGGCTGATGGGGTGGGGGTGATTGCTGTGCATGCGTCTTACCTTTTCTGGTGGCAGCTCTGGCTGAGCTGTCTGCATCTCCCAGTCCACAGACGCTCTCTGGTTTTAATGGTGGACCCCACCAGCTCCTCCAGATCAGTCAGGGGGGTTGCACGGTTCTTCCCTCCTCCAGTTTTGTTTGCCTGTTTGTGGAGCTAGCAATTTCTTTCTTGGTCAGGCTCCTGAGGTCATACCACCTCTTTTTCAGGTCATCTATGTCCCTTGGAGTCACTCCTACGGCATTCACCTTTGCTTGAATGTCCAGCCAAATCTTCCTTTTGGCAGATTCAGCCACAGTCAGGGACAGCTTGCCAAACAATTTCTGGTATTCCTTCACCACCTCCTCCACAAGGACCCTTAGCTCCATGGTGCTACATTTTATTTTCCTCTTCCTCTATGGCTGTTCCTTTTCACTGCTGCTTGTCATTTTCACAGTTTAAAAGTGCAAAACCTTTTCTGTGGCTCAGGGACTCCGCTCAGCTCCAACTGCCTCTCCAGAAGCTTCTAATTACTTGCAGCTGCCTGTGTAGCCACTTCCTGGTAGGGAGGGGGAGGGTGGTAGCACCTGATTGGCTGCCTGATTCAGTTTAACTTTTATTTGCTTTCTGATTCGGTATTTACCAAATCGGTATTTACCGAATCGGTATTTCCCATTTATTCTTATGGGCCAAAAGGTCATAGGAATGAATGAGAAATACCGATGCGGTAAATACCGATTCGGCAATTACCGATTCGTTAAATTCCGAATGGCAGATTCCGAATTTTACCGAATCGGTAAAAAATACTGAATTTTTACCTACATTGCACTTACCGATTCTAAAATACCGATTCTGTAAAATTCGGTATTTTAGAGTCGGTAAATTTCAATTACCTACATCTAGCCCCAAATCTTCTACCCACTGTGGATTGCACCACCTTGCATGAATAACAAAAGTACAATATATTAATGGATTAAAAAATGCCCATCCAGTGTTGATATGGTTTAAAGTTTTCTTTTAATCTTCTTTATTCATATCAATTTCATCGGGCAGTCAACGCGTTTCGTTCTTACAAAGAACTTCGTCAGGGCTGTAAAAACATTTAAAAAATATATATAATAACATATAAAAAACATTTGACAGACAAATACAAACATTTACTACACCAAGACAGGAAGAATCCTTGAACACTATTCAACATTATGATTTAACATACCACTTAGTAAATACTCATGCCCCAATAACAAGATTGAGGCAACAACACCTATCGCAATCCAGCTTTGGTTACAAAACCCTTTCCCTAGTTCATAATTTCCGGATTGCCAATTGATAACAGAAATATATCCTTTAGCCAGTCCCAGACATATTGCTTCTTTAATACCACATATAGGTTTTTCAGCATAATACCCCTTATTAGAAGCCAGGCACCCATTGATCTCATATTATGCAGCAGATCAGCAACATTTTGGCACCTTGTTTATGCATTAATCTATTCAATAAAAGTTTTTTGATACTATAATTCCTAGTCAAAACAATAATGGACAAAAGTAAGTATTTAAACAACCATTTAGCTTCATTATTAAATACCATAGTAATATATGTCTCCACAGAATGTTCACTCTGTTTCAAATATTGATAACTCAGCCATTGTTTAGAGTCAGCATGACACCCAATACGAGGAATAATTTCTACCCCGTTGTAATATGACAAGAGATCTGTTAAAAAAGATCATTGTATATACCCATATAGGCCATAGTGCTATAGGTTTTAACCTAGCACAGCCAAATTTGATATCTGTATAATGATTTCTTACCGATATTTTTTGCCTGATATTCACAAATTTCACAGATGCCTGCAGTCGCATAATCTCTTCATAATAAATGGCTACTGTGCCTGTAACAAGAAACAAATAAGCAATATACTTAATATACTCAATTATTTATTCTAAGTCCACTTCATATTCTAATGTCTCATATTCCATGTTTAGATTGCCTACTCTAACTTCATAACAAAAACGATGTTGGCCTCACAACCCTTTTTTCTATAGCTCCCACAGAGGCATCGAACCACAGGGGGTGGAGCCAGCATTGTAGAGGGAAGGCCCAGCCCTATTCAGGTCCCAGGTGCAAATCCTCCCTCCCGTCTAGATGCAGATCTCTCTATTCACCACTGGGCTGTCCCAGCCTGTCTCCTGGAATTCCCCAGCCCTGTCACTCACAAACCCAGACAAGGAATACACAACCCAGCAGAGGCAGGCTCAAACGGTTAGGCAAGCAAATACCTGCTTTCTAAAAGTGGTATTTGCAAACACAGGATACTAAAATAAACTTTACTAAAAGATGTATTTTATTATTCTGAGTTCAGGCATACTAAATTCGAATTTCTACCTTGTTCCCTGAGTCAGTTAGGATTATAAGAATGTAATAATCTAACTGCCCATTCTGGCCTATGAGAACAGGTAGCCTTCAATAGTGAAAAACGAAAATGGCTGTAAATCACTATTAGAACATGCTACACACATCAGAGAATGTCCTACCTTATACTTACAATGCACCCTGCCCCTGGGCCTGCCATAGGGGTGTCTAATATGAAGCAAAGGGAAGGTTTAGGGACTGGCAAGTGGGTACACTTGGCCAAGTCAACATGGCAGTGCTAGACTGCACACAGGCCTTGCAATGGCAGGCCTGAGACCCACTTTACAAGCTGCTTCTGTGGGTGGCACAGCCAATGCTGCAAGCACCACCCCCTTTTGTACCACAAGCACACCAGCAGCATTTGATTTAAAAGCCCAGGGCACACATGGTGCACGGTACTAGGGGCTGACAGGTAAATAAAATAACCCAATCATGGAATAACCAATTAGTGCATCACTTTAACATAGGGAGCACTTGTACTGTGGCACTGATTAGCAGTGGCACAGTGCCCAAAGCATAAATCCATCAAAAACCTATCAAAGCAGAGATGGCAATCCGTCAAAATGGAAGGGAGACTCACGCCAATGATGCCAGGTCTAACACGTGTCCCCTCCAGCTGAAATGTGGGGAGAACTACCGTTCCCCTTGGTTGTTCTCTTCACTAAGGCGGTAAAATCTGGACAGAGCATCAGAGTTGGCGTGTTCTGTCCCAGGGGGGTGTTCCACCTTAAAGTCCATACCCTGTAGGGAAATGGACCATCTCTACAACTTTGGGTTCTCATCCCTCATCTGCATCAGCCATCTTAGGGGCCTGTGGTTGGTCTGAACCCGGTTGTGAGTCCCAAACAAGTATGGTCTCAACTTCTTCAGTGCCCAGACCACAGCAAATGCCTCACGCTCAATTGCACTCCACCTCTGTTCCCGTGGAGGTAACCTCCTACTGATGAAGGCTACAGGTTAGTCTAGGCCCTCTTCATTAATCTGTGATAGAACAGCCCCCACACCATGCTCTGAAGCGTCTGTCTGTACAATGAATTCTTTTGAGAGTTGGGCGCCTGAAGCACAGGTGCTGTGCACATGGCAGTCTTCAGGGCGTCACAAGCCTTCTGACAGGTGTCAGTCCAGTTCACTTTCTTGGGCTACTTCCTGGAAGTCAGCTCAGTCAAGGGTGCAACAATGTTGCCATACCCCTTGACAAACCTCCTGTAGTACCCCGTGAGTCCTAAAAACGCTCTCACCTGTGTCTGAGTCTTTGGGGGTTCCCATGCCAGATTGGTATCAATCTTGGAGTGTAGGGGCGCCACCTGGCCGCTTCCTATCTGGTGACCCAAGTACACCACGGAGCCCTGCCCGATCTGGCACTTACTCGCCTTGATCGTGAGGCCTGCCTTGCGCAGTGCCATCAACACTTCCCAGAGGTGCTGCAGATGTTCTTCCCAACTGGCGCTGAACACTGCAATGATATCCAGGTAGGCGGCATTGAAATCGTTTAGCCCAGCCAACACCTGGTGGACCAACCTCTGCAAGGTTGCAGGGGCATTCTTCATCCCAAAGGGCATAACCCGGAATTGGTAGTGCCCATCTGGTGTGGAGAATGCTGACCTCTCCTTAGCCCCATCAGTCAAGGCGATCTGCCAGTACCCAGATGTCAAATCAAACGTGCTGAGGTACCATGCAGCACCTCACCGATCAATGAGCTCATCAGCTCTGTGGATGGGGTGTGCATCAGTCCTGGTGTCTGAATTGAGCCCTCTGTAGTCCACACAGATCCGGAGTTCAGGTTTGGCACCCGGCGAAGCAGCCTTTGGGACCAAGACCACTGGGCTGGCCCAAAGACTGTTTGAGGACTCAATGACCCCTAAAGCAAACATCTTGGAGATTTCCTCCTTAATGTAAGCCCTAACCTTGTCAGTCACGCTGTAAGCCTAGTGCTTCACAGGAGGACTATCGCCAGTGTCCACATCATGGACGCACCACTCTGTGACACCAGGAACCAAGGAAAATAGATCAGAGAACTGCCCCAACAGCTGGCGACAATCTTGCTGCTGATCAGGGGTCAGTGTGGCACAGAGGCTGACACCATCCACTGGCCTATCTTGCTCTGTTGCAGACAGGAGGTCCAGAAGAGGCTCGGTCTCCTCCTCCCTTTCATCATCTGTCGCTAGGAGCATGCCCACTTCGGACCTTTCTAAGTGGGGCTTCAGGCGGTTAACATGCAGGACCCACAAGGGGTTCCTGGGGGACCGCAAGTTCACCAGATAGGTGACATCACTCTTGCGCTCCACCACCTCATATGGACCGGTCCACCTGTCCTGGAGCGTACACGGCTCGACAGGGGCCATGACCCAAACTTTCTGTCCAGGCTGAAGCTCAATCAGAGTTGCATTCTGATCGTACCACTGCTTCATTTCCTCCTGGCTGGCTTCCAGATTTGCCTGAGCGAGATCCCTGAAACGCTGAGTCTGGTTCCTGAAGGCCAGCATGTAGCTATTTACATTCTGGGAGGTTTCCTTGGAGATTGCTCCCAGCCTTCCTTGACGAAACTCAAAGGTACTCTTACCGGTGACCATACAAAAGTTCAAAGGGGCTGAACCCTAGAGACTTTTGTGGCACCTCTCGGTAGGCAAACAGAAGGCGTTGGTTCTTCAAGACCCATGATCATGCCCTTAAGCGTCCGGTTGAATCTTTCAACCAGCCCATTTCCTTGTGGGTGGTAAGGAGTGGTGAATTTGTAGGTAACTTCAAAACACAGAAAAATAACTGCCCCCTTTGTTTAATATATCGGCTCAATTAGAGTCCTGAATTTGCAAAGTGCAAAGATGAGCTCACTAGTACCATAGACAAGACCACATATTTAGAAAAATATAAACATTCCTTTATTTCTTTTACATTACATTTTTAGTATACCATTTCATATCAGAAAGATCAAAAGCTAGACAATGATTTGGCACAATACATACTTCGATACACACCCCAGCACACACCCACATACCTACAATCAAACTATTCAACAAACACACTCATTTATAAATACCCATACATATCAAACATACCCAAACATCCTTCATTTATTTCAAACTCATCATCCTTCCAGAGTCAGATGTAGCACTAAATTGCTGTCCGAATAGAGCTCTACATAACAAGATGGGAGACCAGATGACAAAAACAATGGCAGGACAGACTATAAAACGCCGACGCGCGTTTCGGTGCAAGGCCAGGTCTATGGCCACACCTTCATCAGGGCAGTCAGAGTGGGGAAAGAGGGGAAAAGTGTGAAGAAACAGCATACAATCTGAAATAAGTAAAAGCAGTTTCAATTTTACATCCATGTTCTTGGTGTAAACAATATTAGCAATTTATCCAAACAATAAGTGTAAATTATTTTGCAGTTTGTGCAACATATCTGGTAAAGAACAGTGAGCTCAAAACACCACATTCCTTCCACAGAGACTTCATATAATTGGAAATGAAGTTTGTACCTCGGTCAGACACAACCTCTCTGGGGAACCCCACATGGGAGAAGATCCCCATCAGTGCACGTCCCACCACGGGGGCCATCACTGTCCTGAGCGGAATGGCTTCCGGATACCGGGTAGCATGGTCCACCAAGACCAGGATAACCCTGTTGCCCATGGCTGTCTTGGGGTCCAGTGGCCCACAATGTCAATGCCCACCCGTTCAAAGAGGGTACTGACTACAGGGAAAGGTTGGAGAGGGGTATTGTGCCTCCTTCCACTTTTCCCGCTTGCCTGGCAAGTTTGACAGGTCCTACAATGAGTATCTGAACTCTTCTGCATCTGGGGCCAATAAAAGTGGGTCCTGTTCTGTCCCAGATGAACATCTAAAGGAACATCATGAGCCAAACCCAGTAGGAAGGCTCTGAAGTGCTGGGGTACCACCAGCACACAGGCTGACCCAGGCTCAGCAACCTTAGGCTCGCTATACGGGTGACCATTCTCCCAGTAGATCCAATGTGATCCAGACTGATCACCTGCTGCCTGGTTTGTGGCCTGTTGCCTCAAACCCACAAGAGAAGGGCACTTCTGCTGCTCTTCACAAAATTCCTCCCTGGAGTGACTCCCTTCTTGCTGCCAATGGGTCAGCTCTGGTAGGTTCCCCAGTTCAGAAACGTGCTCACCAGTGGGTTCTAGGGCATCCCCCTCAAAGTCTGCCTCCTCCTGGACCGTGGGAACAATGGGGGCTGGTTTCCCGTGCCCCCTACCTCTTCTTTAAGGCAGGTCCCTGTGCCATACTTTCAGGCTCCAGGGTCTCTTGAACACCCTTAGCTGCCATAGACCGAGTGGTCACACACGC
This sequence comes from Lissotriton helveticus, assembly GCF_964261635.1. NCBI lineage: Eukaryota > Metazoa > Chordata > Amphibia > Caudata > Salamandridae > Lissotriton > Lissotriton helveticus. The sequence continues at coordinate 1,324,314,644 of NC_136061.1, read as the reverse complement.
CCACTCAGGCAGACCCAACATCTCTAAATGCGCATTCCTCTCCACCTTAACCCAAGGGGAGCTTTCTAAATCATTGCCTAACAGACAATCAACAGGCATGGATGGCCTCACATTTCAATCACCCGCTTGCATTCAAGTTGATCTAAAATATACCTGACCTGTTTTGTAGCTTCTTGCTTAATTGGATACTGCCTTTGTGCAGATGGTTGAGTTTTTTAAATGGATCTTGTGGTGAGGTGAGTCCTTATCCCATCCTACATGATTTTTTATATAATGCTGGGTCCTGGGCCACTGCCCATTTCCTGGCATAAGTACATATTAAATGTACTGGAACATGGTTGGAGAAGGCTGGCATAATGATGTCTTCGTCGTGTGGGCACTCCCTGACAAATTCTGGTGGCCAGTCCTGTTCTGCTAGAAGTTTATCATAACCCTTTGAAAGTCGCTCCCGAAAGAGTGCTTTCACTTTTCTTGGTATGTCTCCCTCCATCGGAGTGTTATTTCATATAACCTATGTGGAGAGCTAACCCTGGTGTCTGCAGTCTCAACTTGAATGTCTTCATTCAAGTCCACTGTCTCCAGACGTCCCTTCAGGTTCTGGCGAGCTATTGTTACTTATGCTGCACTCTCCAACATTGTCTGAGCCCATTCTCCGTTCTGGAGTTGTGTTCTCAGAATCCTCGGCATGTCTGATTTTTAGACCTGCTACCTTCTTCTTGGAGAATTGAGGTTTTGGTTTGTTTTTCTGAACCTGTTGATCGACTTTGGACTTCACGCTTTCTTCTTTTTGTTCTGACCGTCCTCTTCTTTTGGATGTTTGTGACAATATCTGAGGAACATGCATCAGTATCTTGATACCCGTTAGATTTTCTCAAATTATCCCTAATCCTGAGGTTGTACCTCCTTTCAGAGGGCTCCTTTTGAGGAGACCTACCTCGGGATTGAGGACGTTTCTCTTTTGAAGTTGTTTGTTATTTTCCCACTTCTTTTTAGAAAAGGTAGGATTGTGTTTAATAGAATCCTTTTCGGAACTCTCAGACAGGTGCGGTTTAACTGGTTTCCCACCCAAACTGTCTCTGCCTAATTCTTCATAGGATCTTTCAATTATTCTGGCTAGTGCTTGTTTTTGTTCTGTTACATTAAATTCCCTTAATTTCAGGTGAATCGCCACTGATGCTGCTTCTCCTTTGATATTAGATAACATTATTGCTGAGACTTGGTCAAAATTTTTCAGTCATTTCATACCTAAATTCAGAGCAGGCTCTGCCCCGTATTCATTTTCAATATGTTTCAGGGCATCAGGTATTACCACCATAAATGGAACATCGTGTGTTTTAGTGTAGATGGCAGCAAAGACTGTACCCCAAGAGGTGCAATCTTCCAGATGCGGTGTGATCCCCATTGGTAAACAGATCGTTAAGATTCTGTGTTTGTCATAAGGGCTAGTATCAGGAAATACTGCTTCGATTTGAGTAATTTTAAAAACTATGCAGAATGGAATTTGTTCATGTTTTGCGGATAAATTACCCATAACTGCGTGTAAAGTTTGCGAAGTGATTTTTAGTGTATTCCCCTGGTGAGAGGTTTGTTTTGGAATAGCTATTGGTGGTTGGACTGTGAAATCTGCATGACATATTGGACCAATTGTCTATAGATTTTGATTAACTTTTTGAGTTGAATGAGTAATTCTACGTCTGTCATGTCTTTGATTTCAGGATGAGGTGTGTAACCTGCTAAAAGTGGCCATGTTGCTCCTGGTCTGGACCGAGCCTGGTAATGTGAACCAGAGCTCATGCTCCTGGAATGTGAGTGAAATTTTAATATCCTTGCACTGAATATATTCCATAGGTGGATCATCTTCTTTGTAGAAGTGAAACATTTTAGTTACTGGATGTGATTCAGGGAATACTAACCATGAGTAGAATACCTCTGTCTGGTGAGATTCAGGTGCCTTTATCAAAAAAACGGCTCTACCACCTCTTGGTGTTAAGACATGCCTTATAAGTTTTAGAGTGATAGTTCTCCTTAAATTAAGAGGAAGGATCATAGCATTCTCATTAAAACCTGTATAATCGAAAATTACAGTGACTTCGTCGGGTACAGTTTAGTTTTTCAAAAACCTTTATTGACAAATTCAATAGAGTCAAAAATACACTTTTGCATCAGATCAAAGCAGCGTATACAGCAGGTTGTTAGCCAGATATCATAGATGTAACAACAATACCATCATGCAAGAATATACTACTGTGGGGCACTGTCATGGCACCATAATCAACACAATGCAAAGGAGGTGAGGACACCACTGTAGGGATGGGAGTAAAACACAAAAGGAGGGGGGACTGCGGGATAGAGGAAGGCCGTTACTGATCAGCACCGGCGGCCGGCGCGGGCAGAGTGCTGGCGGGGAGCGCGGGAGAGGCAGCAGGGCTAGGATGTGGTCGGGAGGGGAACACTGTATCCTTCAACGTTGAACAAACCAAAAAAGCTAATACTTAGAAATTTCGTCCTACTGAGCTATGGCAGATATTATCCCTACCTTGATCCTTTCCGTACATCGTTTGGAAGCTATATAGGAGCGTTTTGCTACTCAAGAAGGCCTCTAATCGCCTCAGGAAAGAACACCGCATAAGGAATCTCACTTCTGTCTATATAAATACATCAAAAACTGTGATCTCATATTAGAGGCCTTTGATTGTTTTTGACAATAATATTATATCAGTGGGTTAAGTTCCGCAATGGCATGTATAGCAGACCGCGCGATCAAAAAGTAGAGTTAGTATGTTATTTCCAACATATGAGGAGCGGTCTCGATGTCCCTTGAACATTACCAAAGATCAACACTCCAGTGGAAGGCAATCAGGTGACTAAATTGGTAAAATTCATGCAACGTAGATAATCACCATGGAGTGAAGATTTTTGTCCAAATTCATATACACTTTTTGAATCAGAAGATATAGCAGATTTGATCACACAGAAAAAAGAAGCTGTTAACATTGGTAACCACTGTTAAAGAAAACCCTGACGAAGGCTCTGCTGAAACGCGTTGGTAGCCAACTATCTTGACCAATGTTCAGAGATTGGATTTTATGATATCATCTTGTTTCCGTCTCTTGTATCTACTCATCAAATTGAACTGAGTGTTTAACAACTCACAATTATAACTTAAATACGGATGTAGATTGAAGTAGGGTCTCCCGTTATGTACTATTCGGTGGTTTGATAATTTAGGAATAATCATGTTCTGATCCAGCAATGTGTATATATTGATTTTTCTCATGTAAATAATTGTTTTGTATGTAAAATGTTTTGAAAAGGAATTTAATAAGATATAAAAATAATAAATCAAAAATATATTTTTTATATATTGTTCTGTGTATTTTGATTGAATAATAGGTCGCCAGGTCATGAGTTTCAGCTAAAAATATCCAGCACTGAACCCGGTGCAGCTTGTTTTCCAATAGTATTATCCCTACCCACTCCAGACGTCTTATGGAGTGTTATGAGTAGAGGGTCTCTGAGAAAAGCACGACTGAGTTACTTCAGTATCTAGCGTTAAATTAGTGCCTAACCAAACCGTTGGGCGCTTGTAGTCTAGTTCCTATATCCCTGATAAGCTCTGCGCATTGGAATAATATACACTATAGTTTTGACATAGGACTGAGGTCAGTATGTCTCTATTGAGTACATCAAACGTAATTACTTGTGTGTGCCAGCTACCTCAGAGGTCACTAGAAACTTCTCGAATAAACAAGAAGGGATTAGTTTCTGACAACCGCATAAACATGACAACTTTGTTTCCCTTTAGAATCGGAACAGTCTCAGAATCGTGGAAACAATAGGTAACAGTTTCACTAAGTCAATCATGCATGCTTCGTTTCTACAGAGGTTACACAGAAATAGATAGACAGGCATTTCAATAAAAAGGTTTATTGAACAGTCTTATTTCTCGTGCAAGAGATATGATCTGCTACAATCGTAAGACAGAATGCGAAGTATAATACGTACAGCATTTGCAGTAAGATAAAATAATACTGCAATAGCATGGTTTGTAACTATGACATATATTCATAAAAATACAAACATACATAAATAACACAGGGTAAAATATAAATACTCAACTGGTGCTTCGAGCTAGTTCTAGCCCAGTGTACCTAACCTAAGTGTAGTACGAGGTAAGAAGTATGTGCTGTTTATCTATAGTCTAGTTTTAGCTATAGTTTGATTTTGCCAAGAGTTGCCAAGAGTCCCTCTAGGTTTTAGTCTGCTCCATACCTGTAAATGAGGGAGGATGTAATCTTTTTCCGGGTCTCAATCTCTAACACCCGGCAAGGGGAGTCAGAAACACTGGAGCTGGATTCTCTGTGAGGAGGATGACAGTGTCTGGTCAGTGCGTCAGACGGGGACTCAATCTCCTTCCGAACTTGCCGTGGCAAGCCGTGTTGCTATGCCGTGCAAGTATACAGCTGGACCGTACCGTGGTTCGCCATGGCAAGTGAAGGTATATTTATACTTGGAAGGTGTTTAGGAATGCCAGTATTGACGTAAAAGTTGGGCAGAGGAATGTCATGAATGAACCCCTAAGGAATAGCTGTTCATGCATAATAAATGAGTTCTTGGAGAAATCAATAATCCAAGCACGGGGAAGTCCTAAAGGCTTAAGAGTCTGGTTTTCCAAGAACTCGTTGTGACGTGGATGGACGGATGTAGGTAGCCATGCCTGTATTTGGTTAGCATGGATAATGTCTAAATAAGAGTAGGATTTCTATGCCTAAAATGGGCAATGTGAATTGTGCCTATAAGGAAAGGATGGTTTTTAGGTTGTCAGAGAGCGGGCGCTCAGCCAGGGTAGAAGCACTATAGAACCAATGTATTGTGGTGCAACTGGGTGAGTGGATAACCATATAACCACCCAAGGAGAAGCGAGCAAGCTCACTAATCCACAGTAACATAAAATGGCGAACCCTATGCACACACTTGACAAGTAGAAAGCGGATACAATGTCCTAATGTCAGAATTTCAAAACGCAGAGAAACAACAGTGATATGCAACTTAAAAATATGAGGAATTCAATATCAATACAAAAAGTCTTGGTCTCCTTGTTTATTCCAACACAGCATGTGAACAACCAGCCGACACGTGTTTCATCGCATCTTGCGAATCTTCAGGGCTGGAAATAATACAGAAAACAAGGAGCTATACTTGGGGATATATACATTTGTATGTGTGATCCCGAATAACACTTCAGGTCAGCCCGTGAGACAAGCATCATTTTGGATTTTCTCATGCATAAGTTTCTGCCCCTGAGATGGTTGTTGGAAAGCATCCATAAGTGTGCTATTGTGCTCAATATATGCTCATGCATACCATGCAATTGGGGTAAAACGTTGTGCACTTCGGCACCCTAATCGATGGAGTGAATTCACACATATGTATCATCTATTGTGGTAACCAAAGTTGTGCATGGTGCCGTGCTGCACTATTGTCTATATCAAGTGTAAGGTATCATGCGTGTATTGTGTGCTCGGTGACATAAAAAATAAAATTACGACACATACCTCCATTGGTTGTGAATTAGACCATAAGGCCTATCGTGATCGATAAATACGAGTGGATTTTAAGAAACAAGAGAGGGAAGACAACGGGAAAGAAGGGGGGATAGAAAGAAAGAGAGGTCGAAAAGTTAGATCTATGGAGATATCTATTATTGAAGACTGCTCACTCGACTAAGCACTTATTGAGATTAGTTCTAGTGGCTCACTCTATCATTATGTTATATCCGCGTTTATCCAAATTTCAGGATGTGCATTTAGTAGCGACAACATAAAAATTATACTAAGAAAACGGAAAGCTCACCGCTCTTCCGGTGATACTTCCGACCCGGAAGGGCCCAAGACCATCCAAACGCGGTTGCAGATTGTGGTATAGTTACTGCAATAAAGTTAGAGAATATGGGGTTATATATGTCCTCTTATTTAGAGAGGGGAATTATAGAAGATGAATATGATTCTCGTTAAGGCTAGTGACTTATCAGGTACTATATTTGTCTGGCTGCCCTATAAAAAGAGGAACAAAACCGAACAAATTTTATTCCTGCTAAACTACATTGTAACTTCTCCTGACGTGTTGATATGTCAGTACCCTGATCACCATAAGTTTATGCTGCTGACAAACTTAAAAACTTTTACTGTGGCTTCACGTAGTATATTTCAACTTGCTTAGAGTTCTGTGTCTGTCGACTCCTGTTAATATTATAAAGACGATCAAAATACATAAGGCATATTTAAATTACCTTATAAGCGAAGTGCGCTTGTTCTGGGTTGCCCGGGGGAAGATGTATTACTCGACCGATTTGGGTCTGAAAAGTGATATACATACAGGGTATTAAACTGACTTGAAGGTGATTCTGCACCAAGCCTGTTACTCGACATTCCATTCAAGTTCTGATTCAGACAGCCTACCTGAAAAGACGGGGTGTCTTGACTATTGCGGGTAATTTTGTAGCCTGTTCCGGACTTGGTGTCTGTAAGACAAATAATCCGGACAGGCAGGTTAGGAAACCTCCAAGCTGTCATACTTGGTAAGACATACTTGGCAAGACATAATATCTCGCCGGCTAGAAGCCATACGGTGGCATTACCTGTAAGCGTCTTGCCGCTTCTCTCTTCTCTCCCGGGTCTCCTAGTTCGAAGTGCGAACACGTGACCCGGAAGTGAACTCGGATTAAATACCGTCCCGCCCACTGATGGCGAAACGTCATCCGTGTTAGTTTCATTTAAAGTGATAGACGTAGCGAGAGGGAAACTGCTAAGAATCAGACTTTCGCATTTGCTTAGAAATTAAATAAAGTTCTCCATATAGAGAAAAGAAAAAGAATTGGGTGTCAGTCCGCAATTTGCCGTAGGTGATATTTATCCGATATATAGTGCTGGTGAATAACATGCTCAGTGCACTAATCAATAGCGGTTGCTCCAAAATTTTGTGAACACGCTTGTGAAGATGTTACAACTACATCGCATGTACTCGCAGCGGTGGTAGAGAAACGTGAGATGATCTCCTCCCAACCTCTCTTACAATCTACAAGTGTCACTAGTATTTATGATTGTAAGTGTTATATCATCCAAATGCATCTTATGGAATATACAGTGGTTATGCCTATTATTTACATATTTGTATAATGCATAGAAAAACCTGTGTTGAACTAGAAACCTAGTCGATACTACTATGACAAACAGCAAATTATGTTAATACAGTAGAATAATCCATCTGTTATTATCTGAAATATTATGATACGTGGTAAATTCACTATGACAATGACACATCCAGTATAAGTACAATAGCTCCATATGCTTCATCCATTGTGTCATAGTTGTTGTATTACGTAAATCAACAATTCCTCTGTTTTACCTTATATCACGTAGGAATTCAGTCCCCTAAGAAGAATTGAAGCTCTGAATCATAGTTTAGGCCTAAGCCGACTGCGTACATTTTCATGATCCACATGGCCTCTGTACGTCGTAGTTTTAGTTCCCTGTTGCCTCCTCTGATCCCTAGGTTTACTACATCAATACCAAAGAAGGAGACACACTTCTCATTCTCAGAGTTCTGGCAACTAGCCACGTGCAATGCTACAGGGTATTTGGGATCTTGTTTAATTATGGCCCTCATATGTTCCGAGATCCTGTCTTTGAGGGCACGTATGGTGCTTCCAACGTACTGTTTACCACATTTACATTGTATTATGTACACCACATATTTAGTTAGACAGTTGATGTTGGTGTTTATGGAGAAACATTCACCTTTGGGATTAGAGAATTGTGTTGTCTTATGTTTGGCCCACCTACACATGGCACAGAATCCACATTTGTAAAAACCCTTGTTTTTGGAGGAGAGCCAATCTGTTGCCTGTAGACCATGGGGTACAGTGGGACTCAATCTATTTCTGAGGGTGTTACCTCTCCTGTAGCAAATCTGGGGCCTATCTGTGATGAATGGGATTAAGGAGTTCTCATTCTTGAGTATACCCCAGTGTTTCGTCATGCTTTTTCTCAAAGTGTGATGGAGAGAATTAAATTCAGTGATCAACCTGATTGAGTTGTTTGTGAGCTGAGGTTGTGTTCTAGGTTGTAGCAAGTCTTTTCTTACGGTTTTGTTGATTCTCCTTTCTGCTTGTCGGATCACATTATTAGTGTAACCTCTTTTGGAGAACCTGTTTTTCATGTCGTCTACGCAGTCTTTGAATTGGGATTCTTCACTGCAGAGCCTTCTGGCTCTAAGGAATTCACCATACGGTATAGACTTTACCTGGTGCGGAGGATGAGAACTGTCAGCATGTAATATAGAGTTACATGAGGTGGATTTTCTAAAGAGCTTACTGTGTAGGGTGTTGCCTACCACATATAGTTCTATATCTAAAAATTCAATTCTAGTTTGACTATGTGTCATGGTGAATTTGATTTCCCAAGTGTTGTTATTCAAGTAATTGAAGAATTCCATAAGTAGTACTTCTGTGCCTGACCATAGGAGAATGCAGTCATCTATGTAGCGTCCCCAGAAAATTATGAAGTCAATGTATTGGGAGCCCTTGTCACCCCAGATAAGATCCGATTCCAGGTTGCCCATGAAAAGGTTAGCAAACGATGGGGAAAATTTCGATCCCATCGCTACTCCCTTCTTTTGGCGATACCATTTCTTATCAAACATGAAAAAGTTATTATTCAACACAAGTTCCATCATTTCTGATAGCATCGCAGTATGTTGGTACAGTGAAGCTGGTCTGTTCCCCAAACATCTATTCAAAGCCAGTAGCCCCAAATCAATATTAATGCTAGTGTAAAGGGACACAACGTCCATAGTTACAAGAAATGTGTCCGGTTGCCACTGGATATCTGACAGAATGCTCAGAATGTGTCTGGAATCTTGTATATATGAAGGAAGATTGTGTACTAGGGGTCCTAGAAAGAGATCAATGTATTCTGCCATCCTCTCGGTAGGACCCCCTATGCCCGAGACTATTGGTCTACCCGGAGGGAAGGGCTGGTTCTTATGTACCTTGGGGAGTGTGTAAAGCCATGGGTATGTTGGTCGGAAAATTTTGAGATAAAGATATTCCTGGTCATTTAGTAGACCCGATTGTTTCCATAGCAATAGTTTCTCGTTAATCTTAATTGTCAAGGGACCTATTGGATTAGATGATATTGATTCATAGCAAGTGGCGTCCGCCAGTTGACTATGAATTTCTCCCTCGTAATCTGCTTTGTCCATTATTACAACGTTACCGCCTTTATCGGCCTCTTTGATAACAATATGTGCATTGCTACTGAGAGAAGTTAAGGCGGCTCGTTCTCCGATTGTCAGGTTGTCTAGATACTTGAATGATTTTACTGCATTGCAGGTGTTAATTCGTTCAATGTCTTCTAGTACTCTTTTGTGAAACTGATCTATTACATTGCCCCCTGAAAGTGTAGGTACCATCTGGATTTGCTTTTCAAGCCACTCGATACACTATAATCTGGGTCTATGTCGAGCTCCATTAAAAGTCTATCCATGTCGTATGGTGAATCCTCCATATCAGTAATAGACAAGAGTAAGTGTGTAGCTTGTACATCCTTTATTGACAAAAATTCTTCTGTATTCGCAAGGACAGGAATATTCTTTTTACCCACATCAGTATTGGTTTTGTCAGAAAAATGTTTCTTTAACTTAAGGTTTCTAATAAACTTAAATAAATCTATTTTAAGTTTACAGAGATCGCCAGTGGCAAAAGGATTAAAACTCAAACCTTTGCTTAACAGTGATATCATGTTAGGTGTCAGTTCTAGTGAGGAGAGGTTGATTACTTGTACTTCTGTATGACTATTTGTGTTTAGTTCCTGTTCGTGCCTGATCTTAACTTGTCTCTGTACCCTGTCCTTTGATCTCCTGCCCCTACGGGTTTTGGATCGGGTGGATCTCTCTGGACTGGGAACCGGTTGCCTCTCCTGATTCTCTGGACCTCCTGGGAAAAAGTCGCCACACTGCCTGCGGCTACGGTTTCTGGTTCCTCACTGCTAAGTCCCGCACTGCTGATGGAAGCATTGCTGGACGAGACTGAACTAGCTCCAGTTGTGGATGGAATGTTCACATTTCTGGTCTGATTGTTGGGAATAAGTGGATCATATTTACTGGCGTAGGTGAATACCCTGCCCTGTTGGTAGTCATTTTCATCTCGTTTAATCTGTCTAGCTTTCCTATTTTTGATGTCATTTTGCTGTTTGAGAAGAATATCATCCAGGATATCATAGTTCTTTATTGTTGCTTCAGGGATATTTAAGTCTTTGATTTCTTGTTCGACCACAGCAATATCTGCTTGTAACTTAGTGACTTTGCGGTCCGAACTTTCTATTAAAATGTCTATAAGGGTCATTGAGTTTGCTGTGAGTGAATCTTCCCACTTAGACATCAGGTCTGCATCTAAGTTGTCATAAGTGGGAAAGATTTGACCTCTGAGGCCCCTGGGTATTCTTTTTAATCTCAAGTATTGTTTGAGAGTGGTGCCGTCCCACCACTTCGCATTCTCCTGTTTCTTAAGACGTTCAAGTTTTATAAACTTGTCTCTAAGGCCTTCCTTCCGCGGAGGGTTCGTACTGGTGGTGGCAGTTGTAGTGGACATGCCTTTGGCTAGATTATCGAAAAGTTCCTCTGCAGCTTTGCTGCGATCCATGTGAGCTGAATCAATTATGGAACTACTAAAGGTAAACAACTCTGGTGTTGTTGTTTGAGAGTGCTAGGCGGCAACCCTAAACTGACTAATAACTTTAAGGAAAGGATGGTTTTTAGGTTGTCAGAGAGCGGGCGCTCAGCCAGGGTAGAAGCACTATAGAACCAATGTATTGTGGTGCAACTGGGTGAGTGGATAACCATATAACCACCCAAGGAGAAGCGAGCAAGCTCACTAATCCACAGTAACATAAAATGGCGAACCCTATGCACACACTTGACAAGTAGAAAGCGGATACAATGTCCTAATGTCAGAATTTCAAAACGCAGAGAAACAACAGTGATATGCAACTTAAAAATATGAGGAATTCAATATCAATACAAAAAGTCTTGGTCTCCTTGTTTATTCCAACACAGCATGTGAACAACCAGCCGACACGTGTTTCATCGCATCTTGCGAATCTTCAGGGCTGGAAATAATACAGAAAACAAGGAGCTATACTTGGGGATATATACATTTGTATGTGTGATCCCGAATAACACTTCAGGTCAGCCCGTGAGACAAGCATCATTTTGGATTTTCTCATGCATAAGTTTCTGCCCCTGAGATGGTTGTTGGAAAGCATCCATAAGTGTGCTATTGTGCTCAATATATGCTCATGCATACCATGCAATTGGGGTAAAACGTTGTGCACTTCGGCACCCTAATCGATGGAGTGAATTCACACATATGTATCATCTATTGTGGTAACCAAAGTTGTGCATGGTGCCGTGCTGCACTATTGTCTATATCAAGTGTAAGGTATCATGCGTGTATTGTGTGCTCGGTGACATAAAAAATAAAATTACGACACATACCTCCATTGGTTGTGAATTAGACCATAAGGCCTATCGTGATCGATAAATACGAGTGGATTTTAAGAAACAAGAGAGGGAAGACAACGGGAAAGAAGGGGGGATAGAAAGAAAGAGAGGTCGAAAAGTTAGATCTATGGAGATATCTATTATTGAAGACTGCTCACTCGACTAAGCACTTATTGAGATTAGTTCTAGTGGCTCACTCTATCATTATGTTATATCCGCGTTTATCCAAATTTCAGGATGTGCATTTAGTAGCGACAACATAAAAATTATACTAAGAAAACGGAAAGCTCACCGCTCTTCCGGTGATACTTCCGACCCGGAAGGGCCCAAGACCATCCAAACGCGTTGCAGATTGTGGTATAGTTACTGCAATAAAGTTAGAGAATATGGGGTTATATATGTCCTCTTATTTAGAGAGGGGAATTATAGAAGATGAATATGATTCTCGTTAAGGCTAGTGACTTATCAGGTACTATATTTGTCTGGCTGCCCTATAAAAAGAGGAACAAAACCGAACAAATTTTATTCCTGCTAAACTACATTGTAACTTCTCCTGACGTGTTGATATGTCAGTACCCTGATCACCATAAGTTTATGCTGCTGACAAACTTAAAAACTTTTACTGTGGCTTCACGTAGTATATTTCAACTTGCTTAGAGTTCTGTGTCTGTCGACTCCTGTTAATATTATAAAGACGATCAAAATACATAAGGCATATTTAAATTACCTTATAAGCGAAGTGCGCTTGTTCTGGGTTGCCCGGGGGAAGATGTATTACTCGACCGATTTGGGTCTGAAAAGTGATATACATACAGGGTATTAAACTGACTTGAAGGTGATTCTGCACCAAGCCTGTTACTCGACATTCCATTCAAGTTCTGATTCAGACAGCCTACCTGAAAAGACGGGGTGTCTTGACTATTGCGGGTAATTTTGTAGCCTGTTCCGGACTTGGTGTCTGTAAGACAAATAATCCGGACAGGCAGGTTAGGAAACCTCCAAGCTGTCATACTTGGTAAGACATACTTGGCAAGACATAATATCTCGCCGGCTAGAAGCCATACGGTGGCATTACCTGTAAGCGTCTTGCCGCTTCTCTCTTCTCTCCCGGGTCTCCTAGTTCGAAGTGCGAACACGTGACCCGGAAGTGAACTCGGATTAAATACCGTCCCGCCCACTGATGGCGAAACGTCATCCGTGTTAGTTTCATTTAAAGTGATAGACGTAGCGAGAGGGAAACTGCTAAGAATCAGACTTTCGCATTTGCTTAGAAATTAAATAAAGTTCTCCATATAGAGAAAAGAAAAAGAATTGGGTGTCAGTCCGCAATTTGCCGTAGGTGATATTTATCCGATATATAGTGCTGGTGAATAACATGCTCAGTGCACTAATCAATAGCGGTTGCTCCAAAATTTTGTGAACACGCTTGTGAAGATGTTACAACTACATCGCATGTACTCGCAGCGGTGGTAGAGAAACGTGAGATGATCTCCTCCCAACCTCTCTTACAATCTACAAGTGTCACTAGTATTTATGATTGTAAGTGTTATATCATCCAAATGCATCTTATGGAATATACAGTGGTTATGCCTATTATTTACATATTTGTATAATGCATAGAAAAACCTGTGTTGAACTAGAAACCTAGTCGATACTACTATGACAAACAGCAAATTATGTTAATACAGTAGAATAATCCATCTGTTATTATCTGAAATATTATGATACGTGGTAAATTCACTATGACAATGACACATCCAGTATAAGTACAATAGCTCCATATGCTTCATCCATTGTGTCATAGTTGTTGTATTACGTAAATCAACAATTCCTCTGTTTTACCTTATATCACGTAGGAATTCAGTCCCCTAAGAAGAATTGAAGCTCTGAATCATAGTTTAGGCCTAAGCCGACTGCGTACATTTTCATGATCCACATGGCCTCTGTACGTCGTAGTTTTAGTTCCCTGTTGCCTCCTCTGATCCCTAGGTTTACTACATCAATACCAAAGAAGGAGACACACTTCTCATTCTCAGAGTTCTGGCAACTAGCCACGTGCAATGCTACAGGGTATTTGGGATCTTGTTTAATTATGGCCCTCATATGTTCCGAGATCCTGTCTTTGAGGGCACGTATGGTGCTTCCAACGTACTGTTTACCACATTTACATTGTATTATGTACACCACATATTTAGTTAGACAGTTGATGTTGGTGTTTATGGAGAAACATTCACCTTTGGGATTAGAGAATTGTGTTGTCTTATGTTTGGCCCACCTACACATGGCACAGAATCCACATTTGTAAAAACCCTTGTTTTTGGAGGAGAGCCAATCTGTTGCGGATATAACATAATGATAGAGTGAGCCACTAGAACTAATCTCAATAAGTGCTTAGTCGAGTGAGCAGTCTTCAATAATAGATATCTCCATAGATCTAACTTTTCGACCTCTCTTTCTTTCTATCCCCCCTTCTTTCCCGTTGTCTTCCCTCTCTTGTTTCTTAAAATCCACTCGTATTTATCGATCACGATAGGCCTTATGGTCTAATTCACAACCAATGGAGGTATGTGTCGTAATTTTATTTTTTATGTCACCGAGCACACAATACACGCATGATACCTTACACTTGATATAGACAATAGTGCAGCACGGCACCATGCACAACTTTGGTTACCACAATAGATGATACATATGTGTGAATTCACTCCATCGATTAGGGTGCCGAAGTGCACAACGTTTTACCCCAATTGCATGGTATGCATGAGCATATATTGAGCACAATAGCACACTTATGGATGCTTTCCAACAACCATCTCAGGGGCAGAAACTTATGCATGAGAAAATCCAAAATGATGCTTGTCTCACGGGCTGACCTGAAGTGTTATTCGGGATCACACATACAAATGTATATATCCCCAAGTATAGCTCCTTGTTTTCTGTATTATTTCCAGCCCTGAAGATTCGCAAGATGCGATGAAACACGTGTCGGCTGGTTGTTCACATGCTGTGTTGGAATAAACAAGGAGACCAAGACTTTTTGTATTGATATTGAATTCCTCATATTTTTAAGTTGCATATCACTGTTGTTTCTCTGCGTTTTGAAATTCTGACATTAGGACATTGTATCCGCTTTCTACTTGTCAAGTGTGTGCATAGGGTTCGCCATTTTGTGAATTGTGCCTATATAAGGACATAAATCGGGAAAGGTACAGAGGTACGTGGGTAAGAACTCTGTACTCCGCCCATTACTGCCACATGTTGGTATGTTTCTGGAGGCATCACCAGGCATGAAAAGACTGGTATTTCAAGACCCCCAGCCCAGACCCCCAGTAGGGGTGGGGATTCCGCCTTCCACTGTCTAGTGATGTCCCATATAACAATTGTTAGGCCCAAAAATGGGAGATGATGCTTATATGTATTACCCCCTATTCTTTCTGTCGGTGGCATGCACCAGAATCAACATGGAAGAGCGGGGGCGATCCCACCCTAATACTTCAGCCAAGCATGCAATTACACCTCACCAGAACCTATCAATTACGGTAGAGGTCCAAACTGTATGTAAGAAAGTGCCTTCTCTACTATCGCAGTGAAGGCATGGGGGATGCCACTTAGCCTGCGCTCCACAACCTATACCTAGTATAGTTGGCCCTATGTAGGAACTTGAATTGTATAAGATGTAAACACAGTAAAATAGTCACCCCCCTGGGAAACTCCAGTGCTTCAGACCGATCATCGTTATCTACGGGGCCGAGGTTCGCCTGCCATTCTGCTCTCAGAGCCTCGAGAGTGGTAGCAATATTTGTAAAAAGGGCTTATTGAACTCGGGGAGATTTGTGAGGTTGCGTACATGTGGTATAATAGCATGGCGAAACTGGAGGAATTTGTAGAACTGACATCGGGGCATGGAATACTCGGATTGCAGCTCCTGAAAAGATTTTAGATTGTGGCTATTTATGACATCCCCTACAGAGCAGATGCAATCAGATCCCAGCTGCGGAGTGCCTGGAGAGTAGCCAACAGGAGGAGTAGCCTGCTATGCCACAGCGGGGTCTCCTGTGTGAGGCAGCCTCCCCATCCCATCCTACGAAGGGAATGATGCCATGCTTGAATCACAATTCTAGTGGCAAGGGGGAGATGTTGAATATTCGACCCTCTATATAGATATGTGTGCCGAGATGGATCCCCAAGCAACCAGCTTTCCACCGGATATTCAGGGTCATCCCGAGAACCATAACACCAGTCATTAAGCACTAATAGGTGTGCAGCTGCATGATTGGATTGTATATCTGCGACTGCAAAGCCACCACAATAGGTGTATTGGAAGCCGACTTGCAGAGTCACCCCAGATGGCCCGTCCACCCCCCCACAAGAACTGTCCCAACATTGCATTTATTTTTCCGAACCATGACATGGGGAGAGGGTAGGAGTGATTCTGCAACTGATATAATAAGCAAGAAAGAGATACCATCTCTGGAGAAGTGTGGCTCAGTGGTTAGAGGCGGCAGACCCGGAAGCTGAGATAGGCCGTGGACCAGGGTTCGATTCCCCGCCTCGGCGGGTCTCGGGCTCTAAAATTCCACGGACTCGATAATTCTCGCTCCGGTGCCTACTCGACTCATGGGGTCACACTCTGCGACTCTGGGCAATAGCTTGCTTAATCTCCACTACGACCCCTCGCGGCGGGATGCCTGGCTTTCACCTTGTCGATACCCTGCCGGGGTATCTCACAGGGGAATACCAGGACGGGTTCCCTAAGCAAGTGCTTAGATACCGTGTCGGTGATTTGCGCTATATAAATACATGTACATAAAATAAATACATGTACATCTTGAATATGGAGGAGCGTCTGTATAGAGAGAGGGGTAGGCCAGCCCATGATTTTATTTCTCTCCATTATAGGTGCCAGGTTGCGACCCAAGAAGATGGTCAGAGTATCTGACAGAAAGACCTCCAAATATTGCAGGCCTGATGTGGCCTTGACAATGTCGTCCAACCAACGACCGCCCTCCAATGTTCCCCTCAGCGGCCATCTGTTGTCATATGTTTATATTGAGGCCCGATAACTCACCAAATACTTTCATGATCTGTACGATCCTGGGGCCTGATCTGTGGAGATATGTAAGGAAGAATAGTAGGTCAACCGCTTATGGGGCAATTCAGTCAGAGATATCTGTGGATCATTCAAAGTCTCGCACGAGTGCACCTACGCGGACCCAGGCAGCCAATGGCTCAATAGCCAAGGCAAATAAGAGGGGGTACAAGGAACACCTTCAAGGATTCCCATACTTGGACCGACAGTGTCCTCGGGGGCATATATCGTTAAAGAATCTTTCGATCCGTGGGGTCTTCAAAATTTCCTGCTGGGCCTATACGGTTTGATAAAACTCAGCAAAGTTATTCGTGGCTGACTCAATAAGTATCATGTCGTCCGCTCTGCATACAGCAGAAATATGGGTCAAAACCCTGGCCTGCTGACACAGCCGGTGAAGCAATCTTCCCGATTTTTTTCCGATGGTAAATACAGCTCAGAGAGGCCACCAAGAAAAATGCGCCTCCTCCATCAGTTCCCCATGATGTTGCTGTTGGGCAAGGCTGAGTTGTCTAAGTGTCCAACTGCCATCCGCCCCCACCCTTCTAGTTCTATAATGTGGGCCTCTGCTTGAATTAGGAGCTTTTTGGGTCTCCTACGTGCAAAAGCTGATGTCCATGGATAGTGGGCTTCATGGCATCCTACAAGACCTCAACCGAATAGGCACAGTGGTGATATTTAAGGAAAGGTAATCAGTCAAGGCCACATGGATGTGGGTATGATAAGACTGGCCATGTAGGCACCATGGAGACATTCTCCACCAGAATGATGGCGTACCAGTACAAATCAAGAGCCAAACATCAACTGGGGTATTATCGGAAAGCTCCCGAAGCAGAATCTTGGCCCCGGATACCCTGTGTGTAAAACTGTGCAGCACGAATATATAATCATGTCTGGAAAAGGACTCATGGGGATGAGAGTAAAAGGTGTAGTCTGAGTCATTAAGGTGATACAACCTCCAAATGTCTGTTCACCCCACTAATTCCACTAAAAGCTTCAGGCGGGTCTTCCTTATGCAGCTCCCCCACCCTGAGGTCCGCCATCAATCTCCTTTGGTATTCATTGCATCATTTCAGTCCCCACGGTCCACTCTCAACACATCGGGCAGATGCCCCAAATCTCTACCAAGCGATATACACACAACTCTGACTGAGGGGCGGAGGGGCATATGCACTGCTAATTACTATATGTTTCCCACATAGGTTCCCATGAATTAACATAGAACTACCCTGAGGGTCTACCTACTGCTGTTTCAATGTGAAGGGGTGACTACGGTGCAGCAAAGTTTCTACCGTCCCGGAGCCCCTTGTAAAATTGGCATGATATACCTTAGTGAACCCGTAGCCTGTCAAATAGAACATCTTAGTTCCCATAAGCTGTGTTTCCTGTAGGAGCAGCATGTCTGCCCCATTTGTTTTGATTGTTTCAGTACCACCCCTCATTTTACCTTGTCCAACAGACCCCGTACATTCCATCTCACTATCCGCTGCCTCCCGGGGCGGCCTCTGTTAAGTTAGTGGCTATCCTGATAGAAACGTAACTCACCATCTACTGTCAGAACAGAGGGTCGCTGCCTTTGGAATGCACGGATCACACAGTGCATAAAAACCCAAACTACAACAATGGAACATGCCCCTCCATATGCCCTCACTCCAAATTTCTCCAAACTGTAGAAGCATCTGTTGCGGCTGAAGCCTCACACTTACCCCGACATGAGTCATGCATGCAGGGGGCCTAGCCAATGGATCCCGAAACACCCCAGTTTCATAGTCCTGGATCACTGACAAAATATCGACGGACAGAATATCGACCTACAGAAATATCGATGCTGGAATATCGAAGGCAAGTATATCGACACCCTATCTACAACATGGGAAGTACATAAATATCGAGAAAAAAATATCAATGCTAAAAATATCGTAATTAAAAATATCGTTTTTTTTCTGTAAGCTAAACAGTAAAATAAAGTAAATAATACTTATAAATAAAATAAACATATTTAAACATATTTAATAATGTTTAAAATTAATAAATAATACATATTTAATAATACAACTTTAATTAAAAATATACATACAATATATAATAAATACTTACTAATAATTTGTTATAATTATTTTAATTACTTATAAATTATAAAAAAATACTATAAATTACAAATACATCTAAACACATAAAATAAAACATTAATACAAATAAATAATTATATTTAATAATTTTTAAAAAATATGTACTTTCCATATTTTGTAAGTTAATTAAATACAACATTAGCTAAAATAATATACAAATATTAAATACATAAATAAATAAAACTACTATTTAAAGTCCCCAAAAAACTACAGTAATGAAAACATTGGATAGCGTAGAACGTAAAATTACTATTCCCACTCCAGAAAATTCAACAGTAGGGAAAGCGTTAAATAGCGTAGGGATACAAATTACTATTCCCACTCCAGAGAGTACAACAGTGGGAAAAACATTGGATAGCTTAGGGGTAAAAATTACTATTCCAACTCCAGAGAGTGCAACAGTAGGGAAAGCGTTGGATAGCGTAAGGATAAAAATTACTATTCCCACTCTAGAGAGTGCAACAGTAGGGAAAGCGTTGGATAGCGTAGGGGTAAAAATTACTATTTCCACTCCAGAGAGTGCAACATTAGGGAAAGCGTTGGATGGCGGGTGGGTAAAAATTACTATTACCACTCCAGTGAGTGCAACAGTAGGGAAAGCATTGGATAGCGTAGGTTAAAAATTACTATTCCCACACCAGTGAGTGCAACAGTAGGGAAAGCGTTGGATAGCGGGTGGGTAACAATCACTATTCCAACTCCAGAGAGTGAAACAGTAGGGAAAATGTTGGATAGTGTAAGAGTGCAAATTACTATTCCCACTCCAGACAGTGCAACAGTAGAGAAAGCGTTGGATAGCGTAGGGGTAAAAAATACTATTTCCACTCCAGAGAGTGCAATAGTAAGGAAAGCGTTGGATAGCGGGTGGGTAAAAATTAATATTCCCACTCCAAGGAGTGCAACAGTAGGGAAAGCGTTGGATAGAGAAGGAGTAAAAATTACTATTCCCACTCCAGTGAGTGCAACAGTAGAGAAAGCGTTGGATAGCAGGTGGGTAAAAATTACTATTCCAACTCCAGAGAGTGAAACAGTAGGGAAAGCGTTGGATAAAGTAGGGGTAAAAAATACTATTCCCACTCCAGTGAGTGCAACTGTAGGGAAAAACGTTGGATAGCTTTGGGGTCAAAATTACTATAGCAACTCCAGAGAGTGCAACAGTAGGGAAAGCGTTGGATAGCGTAGGGGTAAAAATTACTATTCCCACTCCAGAGAGTGCAACAGTAGGGAAAGCGTTGGATAGCGTAGGGGTAAAAATTACTATTTCCACTCCAGAGAGTGCAACAGTAGGGAAAGCGTTGGATAGCGGGTGGGTAAAAATTACTATTCCCACTCCAGTGAGTGCAACAGTAGGGAAAGCGTTGGATAGCACAGAACTTAAATATAACATACTTATAATAATTCTTGTCTTTAAAATAAATAATAATTTAAATGTTAAACAACTCAACATCATTTACAAATACCCATTAATAATTATAAAAAACATAATCACAATTGCATGATTAATTAACAATAAATTAACAATAAAAACCAATAAATATTAATTAAGAAATATTAGTAATCAAATAATAAATATTAAAAAATAAAAGATTTTTTTTAAAACAACATTTTAATGAATATAAATTGATTAGCAATTTAAAAAAATTAAATAATAGCATTCTTTCTTATACCCAAAAATACTTTATATAAAACATTAATTACCAATTAATAAAAAATAATTTCCAAAGAAAAAAATAATTACAAATTAAAAAATGAATGACCAATTACAAACATTAATTACCAATTACAAACATTTATTACCAATTAACAAAATTAATTACCAATTACAAACAATAGTTACCAATTTAAAAAGTTAATTAACAATTAAAGCATTAATTACCGATTAAAAAAGTTAATTACCAATTAACAAAGTAAATTACCAATTACAAACATTAATTACCAGTTAACAAAATTAATTACCAATTTAAAACAGTAATTACCAATTAAAAAAGTTAATTAACAATTAAAAAATATCATTGCCAATTATTAATTAATTAAAAATAATTTAATTATGAATACCAAAAAATAAAAATAAATCATTACTTAATTACAATTAAAAGACTTCACACCCAATTCCCCTATAAACCCACTACCCGCTACAGAACTGAAATTCAAAAATTAATTAAAATTAATTAATAACTCCTAAAAATTAATAATTAATTTACTATTATTAAATTATTCCCACCCTATTCCCCTATAAACCCACAACCCGCTCTGGTATTAAAACATAAAATTTACTTAAAAATAACATTATTAATATATAAAAACAGTACACATATAATTTAAAACAAGTAAAATACTTAACAAAAAACATATAACACATACATATTAAATACATAATAAAATACATGACAAAAATACAAATATCGACATTAGTAACATCGAGATTAGTAACATCGATATATTTGATATCGATATTACTGACTTCGATATTACTTACATCGATATAAAAAATCGATATTACTTACCTTAGGGTCGATATTCTTGTCAACGATATTCTTGACCTCGATATTCTGTACCTTGAATATTACAAACTCGATATTTTTGTAGGTCGACATAAAAACCTCGATATTTAGACTGTGCACCCATAGTTCTGACTGTACTAGACCAGAAACATCTCTCCAGCTGTTCAGTCGTGAAAATCGATAACCATTGGAGTATTCCTCCCAAACTGCTGCAGAGGGTAAAAGTAGCAGTACATCCTGCACTCCTTAAGCCAAGCCAAGCAGCCACTGTCATCTGGGCACCGAAGGACTATCCAGTAGAATTTGTCTTCTGCTCCTTATCACCGGCTTAGATTGCCACAGTGACCTGGAACAATGCCTGTACTTCTCTTTATGTTTCTCCCTGTGGCTGGTGGGGTCCACCCAAAGAGGAGTCTGAACCCCGCAGCATTTGCAGCTTCAAGTGTCTCACCTCATCTGTCCATGCAAAGACCTCTTCCGGCTTCTCAAAAAACATGGGGTTGGGTTTGTATACCATGCGTAGGTGGGCCGGTAATAGGAGCATCTAGGGGATCTTAAGGTCCCGTAGCCAGGCCTTCAATGCGACGAAATATTGTTGCTGATGCTGTACTAGCCTGATATAGTCTGGAAAGACATGATTGGGTGAGATTTATATATGAGTGTCTCCTTAGATCTCGACATTTTGAGTATAGTGTAGCTGTCATGGTAATTCAAAATCCCAGTGATGACTGGTCTTGGCTGAGCCCCCGGGGACAGCCGCTGAAGCAAGGTCCGGTGGACCCACTCAATTACGAAGCATGAAGATAGGGCATCCAAGGAAACCCACAATGCCAGCCAGAGACCCAAAACTACCCCACAACATCCCCCTCGCAATTTGCCCAACACCCTACAAAGTGGAGGTTGTTCCTGCGGGCCCACCCTTTTGCATCCTTCACTCATGCGGCCAGGCCCCTGGTCAGCATTTCCAAGGTTCCCACTCTTGCCTCTAGCGTGGATAGTGCATCCTCCATGTCAGAGACCTTTAGTCTCGGCCACAGTGATGCGTTCCACCGCATTGAGGATATCTTGTCTCAGTAGGGTCACGTCGGAACCCACTGCACCAATCCTAGCCTCCAATGTCTCCCTAGACTGCTGATTGCTGCCAGCAGGGCCACATTGTCGGGAACCAACCCAGAGCCCCCAGCAACCTCCGCCGCTTGTGCCCCAGGCCCCGTGAAGCGGTCCATGGTGTTTTGCTTTGATGAGGGGCCCAAGGATTTGTAATGGCACTAGATAAATCTATAGGAAGAACCCACTTTGCTGTCTCCTCAATGGTCTCGGCCATCCCAGCCATGGCTATCAGCACTCAGCCCACTGCACAGACTCTCAAGCCACAGACTATACTTTCTCTCAGGTAGATGAGCAAGGGGCCAGCCACAGGATAAAGGGGGAGCCAGGGAGGGGCTTTCTCCCCCACAGGCTGCACCAAGGCCTGACCCGGCCCCTTCTGTGGATGGGAGTGTGCCCCCCAGTGGGTGCCTCACCTCTCAGTCAGTGACAGGCCTCCTCCACCGGCCACTGACCTTCAGACTTCGGCACATTCTCCACCCTCACAAGCCCTTGCAGGAGCTCGTGGCAGCGCAGGCCTAGGATCTCTTCGGTGGTGTCTGCCTTTCTGAGCACGGGCACTCAGAATCTAACTGGAGTACTCCAGTCACCACTACCTGTACAGAGGGCTGCCGTTGGCCCCAGGATCCGTATATAGGATTTACCAGTAGCCGTTCGCCCAGCAAGGGAGGGTCAGCACACCATCGCAGGTGCCACAGCGGCCGGCGTCTGGGCCCCAAGGACACCCCACAATTTGTGGGCCTCTCCTCCCCTCTTAGATAAAAATGATCCTTTTAAACCACAGCTTGAAGCTTAACTAAGGAAGGGAGTAATGACCTGTTTGGCATTAAAGCCCCTGAAGAAACTGCTGCCGGACTGAACACTAGACCCCCTTTTAAAAGTCCTACGAGCAAAACTACAGCCAGTCACCACCTACGGGAGCAAATCCATGACAGGAAGATATGCTGCCACCCTCAACAGTATAATTGCAACCTCCTACCGGGCGATATTCCAGCTCCCTAAATACATTTCACTGGCTCAAATAAGGCTGGAATTTGGAATCCAGAAACAGGAAATAGAAAGGGAGGGAGCTTTCTTAAAGAGTTGGCACAAAATCAGAGCTGGTGAGACAGGGTCCTTGAACAATCAACTCTGGCTAGAGCTGTCCCGCACAGGAAAATTGCCAGCCAACATCTACCTTCAGAACTCCCTGCAGGTCCTCGGTCTTGCAGATGCCTGGGACACTTCAATGGGCCATTTGGTCTTTAAAAAAGAATAGTACCAAAATCTACAAGAATCATATCGGCTATAGAGGAGAAGATATCGGTATCCAATAGGGTTCATGGCTGGGTCGAACTACGAAGTCCTAAAACCTCAGCCCTACTTCAAGGTCGGAACCAAAGTGGAGACCAAAAAAAAATGTCTAAGGCTACAGCTGGGTGTCGGCCAGATCAACCTGTTTATGCCACCGTGGGAAAGAAGAGGGGCCGATCACTCCTGCCGTCTGTGTGCGAATGACGCTGAGACTTTGATTCATATTATATGCACATGCAAGAAGCTAGATGACATACAGAAAAGGCTGTTAAAACCACTATTTAAGCATCATGGAGTAAGGTCCTGCAGGCAGGCAGTGCAGCTAAACTATCGCCTTACAAAATTCTTTGATCGAATAGCATTGAGGCTGAAAAACTCTTGCTCCCAACAGTAGAGACATACTCAAGACTAAAGTAGAAACTGAACTGAACCACTCCATTGGTTTCACATTACACAGTTCACTATTAACTTCAAGCAGGCCTGCACACCTGAGTCAGCAGTGCTATCACAATTGGATCAATTTTATGTCTCTACATTCTAAAACAAAGGATTTTTTAATCTTGTATTTATTTCTAATTGTTTTATCTAATGCAATTCCTTTAGATATCAGCCTGTAATGTTTTGAATGCAACGGGTTTAATTAATCAGGCATAATAATAAAATTACTTACTTTACTTACTCTCCTTCCCCCGATGGCTTCAGAGGTCATAGAGGCCGCAGGAGCTCCAGGTCATGACAGCAGCCCTGATGTTTAGTTCCGGGCACCAGTGCCTCCTGCACAATCCCCCACTCCACAGCCGGCCGCCCGCAGGCACTACGAGGTCGGCTCAGCACTACTTGGCCACATGGCAGCCATCTGCCGAGCCATCAACCAGCAGTCTAGACCCGTGGACGGGCCCCGGCACCACCCATCAGCTCCCTGAGTGGCCCACGGACAGATGTAGGGTGTGTGTGCAGACGTCAGGCAGGAAGACGAAGGATAGTGGAATGGGCCATGGGAGCCTGCCTAGAGCGCATTGCCATGCTGGACTGCTAGGCTGTGTCCCGGGTGGCAAGTTGACTGATCATATAACTTTAAATCAAGGAGTGCATTAGGCATGTGTCCACGCTCCAACTCAGTTTTCATTGTACATAAATGATGCAGTTAGCTAATTAAGTGCCTGCACCAATGACTCCCCAGAGCTGGATGGTTGCTCTGACCCAGCATTGCTATTTGCAGTTGACACAATTCTTCTACTCTGTCATGGCTCCAAAATCTGTTTAACCCTTTCAGTTCTCATGACGGAGCAGTTCCGTCATGAGCCACGGTCAGCGTGTGCTCATGACGGACCAATCCGTCATGGCACCCGCCCATGGGGGAAGCGCTGGAGCTACCCACATGGGCAGCCGATCCAACCCCCACAGAGGGGGATGGCAGCGGCAGAGTTTCTGCTGCAACCCCAGACCCCCTCGGGGCTGCGCGCCGACATAATCAGAAAGCGCCGGACAGGCTGGAAGCCATTTGCTTCCAGGCGTCCAGGCAGCAAGGTCAGTGTTTGCTGCTCCGGTGGGGCGGGGGGTATTTGTTGAACATTGAGGCATCGGGAAGAGGAAAGAGTGTTTCCTTTCCCGTGATTTCTCAATGCAGGGCATTCCTGCTGCACGATCGCACACAACGTCGGGATCGTACAACAGGAATGCCCCCACTAGACACCAGGGATGTGTTTCTTATGTAAAAGAAGCGACCCCTTGGGCAATGGTCGCTTCCTTAGGTGGTCTAATAATTTGAAGACTTTTCTGCCCCCCCCTGATCAGCAGGTTTATTTGGCCTCGGGGCAGAATACCCCACTAGACACCAGGGAGTTCTTTATTTATTTAAAGGAAGTGACCATTTGGGCAAGGGCCGCTTCTTTAGGGGGCACATTATTTTGCCATCGTGTTTTGGCATTTCTGGCCCCAGGGGGGGCAATAAATCCAACTAGAGCCAGGGATGTTTAAAAAAATATAATGGGAGTGACCCCTTGGGCAAGGGTCGCTACCGGGGGTGCGTTTTTTTGTATGTGTATTCAACTAGGGACTTATTTTAAAATTAAAATGGAAGTGACCCCCTGGGTAAGGGTCGCTTCCAGGGGGCATATTTCTTATATGTGTATTCTGCCCCGGGTCAGAACGGCCCATTTTCTTGGCTTTTCTGCCCCCAGGGGGGGGCAAAAAACCCCACTAGACACCAGGGATTTTGTTTTGTGTGTAATGGAAGCAACATGGTTGCTTCCAAGGGGGTACCATTTGCTTAATGTTTTTTCTGCCCCTCCTGGGGACAAATCTGCCCCTTTTTTGGCCTTTCTGCCCTATGCGGAAGGGGGAGGCAGAAAACCCTACTAGGCACCAGGGATTTATTTATTTTGCAATGGGGGCACATTTCTGTCTACTGTTTTTTGCCCCACCTGGGGGACAGATTGGCCGTGGCAGACAACCTCACCCGCTCCCTTGGGCAAGAACACCACCCATTTTTCTCAGCCCTATTTGAAGTCCCATCTGGTAGATTAACTATTTGGGTATTGACATAGCATGTTATAATTTTAATTGTTTTATTTCTTGTGAATTGCAGTTGTAATGCTTTATTTCTCCCTTTTTGTTCTAGCTCAAGGTTTTTGGTCCTTAGACTGTTCCAGGTTGCGGTTTCGTTACTGGTGGTTCTGCTGTTTGTGTAGTTGCATGTGTTTGGTAAGAGACTTTTTTTGTACAATGTAAATGCATTTCCTTTCTCTGCATGAATGAGTATTTTGCAAATGGTGTAATAATAGCAGTATGTTTGGCTTCTGTTTTTTGAGTCTCAAAAACGTTTTGCAATTGTGCTCGAAGTGTATTTTGTTGTCTTGTGAGTAATTGGTTTTGTTTTTCTTTCTAGTGGGATAGCGTTGGTTTTTGCTGCCTCTCTGCAGAGTAGATGCTGGTGACTGTAGCTGTCTCTTCCAAGTGAATCAGTATATAGATCTTTGTGATAAAGGTACACTTTTTTTTACTTACTTATTTTGCACAGTGTTGGTTATTGTTGACTTGTTTGTGCATTCTCCTTTCTTAGTAAGGATAATAGCTAGCCGCAGGATTGCTGCTCCAAAGGTTGTTGGTATGCTTTTCGAGTCTTCCTCTGACCATGGTTCAGAGACAGGGGCATATTCAGGCAGTGAGTTTTCTCTCCACATGGAATCATCGGATGCTGAAGCTACTCTCAGTGCGGATGATGCGACTCTTAATGCGGATGAAGTGACTGTTTTAGAGGAGGACATTGATGTGCAGATAGTGCAGCAAGAGGCATCTGGGCTGTAGCCTGGAGCAGCAAGGTTTTCAGTTAGAATTGATGATCTCTGGGTTGCCCCAGGCATGGTGCAGCCGGCATTGCCAGACTTTACTGGTGTTCCAGGGTGTAGAGTGAATACAGAAAAATTTTGGCCAATACATTTTTTCAGTTGTTTATTGATGATGTATTTTTGGCAGCGATTGTTAAGCAGACTAATTTGTATACCGAACAGTTTTTGAGGGACAGCAGTGCCAGCCTTAGGCCCCACTCCAGAGCTACCCGGTGGACTCCCACAAATCTGGAAGAGATGAAGAAGTTCTCGTTGTTAACTTTTTTGATGGGCTTGCTAAGGAACCCATCAATGTCTTCATATTGGTCTACTAGTCCCTTGATGGCAACGGCTATATTTCCGTCAGTCATGAGTCTTGATAGTGATGGAGCGAGATAGAAAACAAAATTTTGTTTAAACTCGCAAAGTCACATTTCCATAACATGAATAAAATTATTAATGATTTGTGATATGTCGTGCTAATACAACCTAGATTAAACTCTACACGTGGGGGGACTAACATGTGTGCTCATAAACGTGCATAAATGTTGCATCTTTTTGTTCGTGCAAAATAATAAAATAATTTATTGTTTTCGTTTTTGTCATTACTAACTGCTGCATATTTAAAATAAGCATGTGCTTGTTTTGCTTTTTCTTGTCTGTGTGATGTCATTTCTACTATTCTAGGTGCATATGGGTCTCATAGAAAAACGGAGACTGGTAAATATAAACGCTGCTTTATTTGTTTGCAATGGCTAGGTAACATTTGATTAATCGGGAGGGTTAATTATTTAGTAAACCATGGGGTGGATACAGAATATACTTTATTTCTTACATTAATACTTTTCTTGTGTTTGTTTTATACTAGAAATCATAAGTTGCCTGCTTTTGAGGCCTAGCTATTTGAGCCGCAAAATAAAAGCTGATCTGAATTTCTGCAGAAAGTCACGAGACGCCCATTCTGAATTAAAACGTTTATTGAAGCTGCATTCACAAAGCAAAAACTGATGAGCTGACATCATTCTGTCGGACATGGCCAAGGTCGAAAGTGAACTTTTTGTCAGTCCTTAACTTGGCATCCGCGGAAGTTGCACTGTAAGACTATGGAAGCTGCGAGGATGACTTAAAACAAAGTTGCAATCGCAGGAAGCCTCTGGCTTCACGTGGAAGAGACAATGGTCTTTGTAAGACATGATTTTGTGGAACTTTTTAAGAATCGGGTGACATGTCACTTGTCACTCTCAGCCAATGGGACGTCGAGTATTTCTGAAAATTTTCCTTCGCTAGTTTAGTTAGCGTAGAAAGGTATAAAAAGTCATGCCCTTAGGGTTGGGCTGGCTGCTGCTTTCTGACTTTCCGATGAGGGTGATGTGCTGCTGGACTTTGCGTGGAGCACGTAAGAATCCTCAAAGATCTTTACTTTAATTTCTGTCTATTTAGCTCAGTTAGGGAAATAGGTTTTAGAAATGCTAAACTTTATATAATTTCTTTAAACTGATTCAATTGCTTAAACTGTATTTTTCTTAATTCTTACTATCATGCTTGCTTTATTGCTAATAAATTTCATTTATAAAACTTACAACTTATATACCATAATTTAGAAAATAAAATCTTACTTTTGACAAACAAGCTGGTCTTGGTTATTTAGAAGTATAGGTTACCATTAGCTAGATCACGTCGCCTATAGTGGTCATTTAAATGATTGGATTTTATTCTAATGACTATATTCTTTCTGCAAATGTATAAATATGTATATAGTGTGTAGATAATATGTATATAGATTTATTCTGACCACCTGATTCAGTAGGCCCAAAAATATATCAGGTTCATAAATGGGTCCATGTATAGTTTAGAATTTTGTTTATAGGTTATGAAATTGGGTAGCGTAGTTTATGATATATTTTCTATAGCCCGCTGGATCAATTATCTGGTAGCAGAAATTGATGGTTGCTAAGCGGTAACCAAGGTAACATGTTGGTTGCTAAGGATTACGTCATGGTATGCAAATAGGATCAATGTTTTAACACTCGTTAAGTTCGTTTTTCGTGCCTATCTGTAAGCTATACCGGTATAGATTGTGTGGCGAGAAATTAGTCACGCAAGCCATCTGTTCGTTTGTAGTGATATCGCCGAGTATCACAAGAGGTATCGCCGTGTACCATAGTGTTGTCGCCGAGCAGCACAGTTTTAGGGCTAGGTCTGAATCTTGTATAGTGAGGATTTTCTAAGAAATCAAAGCAGCATGAGAATAGGGACAAAGCGCCTTCCATAAAACTCACTGTGATGAGAGTAATAGTTATATCCAAGCTTGAGTGAAGGGTAAAATTTAACGTCGGTGCATGATTATCTATAAACAGGTTAGAGTCCTGTACGGGTACATGTTTCATATCTATAAACAGGTGAGAGCCCTGTACGGATAACGTCGTTATTTTGCTAACGGTGCATGATTTCTATAAACAGGTGAGAGTCCTGTACGGATTTCGTGTGTGTTTGAATTTAGGGAATTTTCCGTGTAAAAGTGCGAGTTTGAATTGTATTTTATGTTCAAGTGGAACTCTTAGAACTTTCACTTCGCGGTGGGTTCAGAGCAAAGCGAGTTCATAATTATACTTGCTTGAAGGGTGGGGTAAGGTTACTCTACTGACAATTGAATATTATCCTTAGTGTGAATAGCGCCGTCTATTCCGAAGTGTGGATACTTGAATGTATGTAAACTATCCTAATTAGTGAAACGAACAGATGTTGTCTTTATAAGTCATTGTTAAGAATTAATTTACACTGAAAAGTGTTCTTAAAATGGCGCTGTGAAAAGATTTTGTGAAGGAGGGGTAAGCGCCAGGAGAGAGAAACGAGAAACCGCAGCTGCTGTGTACGTCACAGAGCCGCGCTGGGATTGGGTGACCTACGTCACAAGCTGTATTCTGATTGGCTCCTGAGTCTCTGACGGCCTGTGAGCTGATTGGTCCTTAGGAAAATCTCCAAAATTATTGGTTGAGCAGGAAACTGACGTAGCTCAACTGCCATTGGCTTGTTGGTGTGTTTCGCGCACGGATTGGTTGTTTTGCGGAACATCCCGGAAATATTTTACGAACGATTTTGTGAATTAAATTTAACTTTTAAAAATGAGTTATCATTTTAAACATGTTGAGAAAAAGACAACATTATTTCAGAAATTTAAGAATTTATTTTCACCTGACAAGAAAATCGAAACGCGAGGTGGTAAACTACTTCATAAGTATAAAACACCTGCAGCGTACATGGAAGGTGAATACGGATATCATACTGTCTTATGGTTCGACAGTTGGAAACGTTATACTAAAAACGATGGTGTTTTGGCTTGGCCTGACGATGGTTCATTTAATGTAAGAGTTTTAAGAAACTTACGAGAAAAAATGAATGCTCTTGTTCCTAAACCGAGACCAACTCAATTTGAAGCTTTAGTTGAGTGGGAAGATGAAATGTATCAGTTACAAAGAGAAGCTAGTGGAATTAAAAGACCTTCTAAAAATCCATCATGGAAAAGAGAAACTCATGAAGATAGATTACGAATGTGGAGACAGGGAAACATGAGTGAAGGATTGTATTTAATTCATGAAATGGTAATGGGTTCTCCTACAGGGAAATCTATGGAAAGTGAATCTGAGGATGCAATTATGGAAGAAATATATACAACTGCTAAAAATAAACAGCCTAATCAGCCTTTGAGACCTCCTAGATCATGGTCTACTCCGGTGGTTTCTACTGAAACTTCACCGAGTGCACCTCCAATTAGTGAAGCTCCTAAACTTTATCCAAATAATTGTGAAATCACTGAAACTCCTAGAAGATCAGAATTTGAGAATGCTCGAAATGAGGGTAGACATTTTTCAATGACTCCAAGAGCAAGGGAACCTCCAAAAGATTATACAAGAGAGACAAGAAATGTTGAGGATGATGATTATAATGAATACTTAAGGTCTAAAGAAGAATTAATCAAAAGAATGACAAAAGGCATGGAAGCTGTCACAGTTCCAGTAACAATAGGTCCTGTTCAACCTGTATTTGATCAAAGAAATACAAACAAAACTGGATTAACTATTCCTTTAAATACAGAAATTCAAAAGCCTGCTGAAAAATTTTATTCAGACTTGACTGAATTAAACACTTCTAGATCAAGAATGCCTGATTTAACTTTCAATGAGGATTTATCTCCAAAAACACCAATGGGTGCTATGTCAGATGTAGGAAGTCCTGAAGTTAGGGTAACCACACCAAAGCTTGATGTGGCCAAATTAAAAGCAAATATTGAAGAATTAATAATTGGAACAATTGGCCCAGATAGTTTAAATTACTATCGGGATGATGAACTACTATTCATTTGCAAAAGCATTCAGTGGAAAACGAAAAATAAATATGATCAATTAGAGGATCTAGCTGCAGAACTTGAAATCGATGTGAGTAAACAAAAGAATTTTGCAAAACATTACAGATTAGATTTTTCAGAAAGTGACATTGAGAGTTTGAACTCAATGGGAAGAATAGTTCACATTAAAGATTTGATTGTCTATATCAAAAAGCTAGGAGAACTGAACAAATAGAGAGTGAAATGGACTAAAAGGAAGGAAGATGAAAGATTAGAAAGAATGTCAAAACAATTTCCAATGAGAGAAGTTGCAGGTGGAGGATATGTTCATGTCCCATGGTCGAGACAGGACATTCTGTTATTCACAAATGACTTTCCAAAATTAAGAGAGAAACCTGTTGAGTGGTACAGGCAAGTCGATAGATTTATCAAAGTGTCAAAAGTTCTGTGGATTGATTTGGATGGATTTTTTGACATTGTTGTTCCATCTGATCTTTGGACAGAATGTAAAATATCTATTAGTTGGCCAAAAACAGAACCTGAGCGAATTAAAGAAACAGGTGCCCCAAATCCACTTGTAATGGATTTTTACGAGAAAGTAATTGTTTGGATGAAAAACAAAATTCCACCCAAAGAAGTTGATTGGGTTAAAATAGAAAGAACAGAGCAGGAAACAAAAGAATCAGTTCATTCTTTTTATGAAAGACTACTGTTAATCTTTAAACAATACAGTGGTTATGAAAAATTAGATGAGAAAGACATGAGTCATTTTATCTATAGATTTGTTTATGGACTAAAGCCTGAAATTGGAGAAATGATCAGAACTAGTATTGTCGGATGGCAAGCACTATCTATTGATGATATTCTGAGAAAGGCAAAATATTGTAGCGATGAATTAGAAGTAAAACAGAAAAAGCTAAAAGAGAAAGCCATGTGGGCACAGGTAAAAGTGGCTGAGCAACAGATTGCCAGCATGGGAAATAAGAACACTAATTTTGTTCAAACTGGAAATACGAACCAGATACAAGGAAAGTTTAAAGGTAATAATTTCCAAAAGAAATTTAGCCCAAAGATAGAAGAGCTGAAACAAAGATTACCTTGTTTTAATTGTGGCGAAATTGGACATTGGAGGGACGAGTGTCCTCATCCTCCTAGAAACTTAAAGAATCCCTTATTGAATCCACAGATGCAGAATGGTGTTAACGTGCAGCAACAGCTACAGATGCAACAGGGGTTAAATGAATTTAATATTCAGCGACAATTACAACAACAGCAACAACAACAGGTGAATAATCGACAGGACCAGTTGCCACAACCACCTTTTCCGAATTGTGGGGGAGTTCAAAAATATAATCCAAACGTGGGATTTCAGGGATGTGAACAGGTAATAAAACCACAAAAACAGCAAAAGCAGCAAAGGGTTCAAATGCAAAATGCTTCACAACAATTTTTATTAACAGAAAGCCAAGACAGTGATTCTGATGATTATTGCTGACGGTGCCCGAGAGAGGAGGAAGAGTGTGTTGTTGGAGCCACTCTTGAGGTTGACCAGTCTGGTCCTTATGTAAACGGGAAAGTTAATGATGTAGACATCACTTTTCTAGTGGACACTGGTGCTACCCGTTCTACTGTTAGATCAGTGGAAATTGAAAACCTACCTCTCTCTGGGGATACCATCCAAGTTGTCGGAGTAAGTAATCAGCAAATTAAAACAGATTTAACTGATCCAGTACCAGTTGAAATTGGAAATTACAGAGACAAACACAGATTTGTGGTTTGTAATAGTAGTCCAGTAAATCTATTAGGTAGAGACATCCTATGTAAAATGAATTGCAGAATATATTGTTCTCCTGAAGGAGTTGAATTACAAACAATGGAGGAAGATGGTTTGTACAGAATGACAATGATGATGATGGAAGCAGAAGAAACAAAATTGTTTCCTGCATTTGAAGAAAAAGATTTACCTGAAGAGCTAAAAGAAACAGTGAAATCTGAAATATGGGATTTTACTGGGAATGAGATGGGTTTGATGAAAAACGTAGATCCTGTTAAAATTGCATTGAAGCAGGGAATAGAATTTCCAAACACTCCACAGTATAAAATGAAAACAGAGACAATCGAAGGTATTACACCTGTAATTGAAAAATTAATCAAGCAAGGTGTATTGGAAGAAATGAAGAGTAGCTCTTGTAATTCACCAATTATGGGAGTTAAAAAGGCTAACGGAACATTTAGGATCGTACAAGATTTGAGAAAGGTTAATCAAATTGTTATTCCATGTTGTCCTGTGGTTCCAAATCCAGCAGTGATTCTATTTCAGATTCCATATGATGCTGAATGGTACACAGTCATTGACCTTTGCAATGCATTCTTTACTGTTCCTCTACACCCAGACAGTTATGAAATCTTTGCTTTCAGATTCCAAGGTAAGACCCTTGGATGGACAAGAATCCCTCAGGGCTATACAGAAAGTCCTTCAATCTTTAACGAACTGTTAAAAAGATCATTAGAAGATTTAGACTTACCAGGTGGGTCTACGTTGGTGCAGTATATTGATGATTTGTTAATAGCTGCTAAGACAAGAGAAAATTGTGTAACAGACACAATAATTCTGTTAAATCGCCTTGCAGAAGAAGGACACAAAGTGTCCCCAGCAAAACTACAGTTTTGCAAACAGGAAGTGAAATATCTTGGTCACAGAATTGCAAAAGGAAAAAGACAAGTAACAATAGAGAGAATAAAAATGATTCAAGCAATGTTACCACCAAGAACACAAAGACAGGTCAGAATGTTCTTGGGAATGGTAGGTTACTGTCGACAATGGATAAGTGGATTTTCAGTAATTGCGAAACCACTACAAAGACTGACCAAATCAGATGTAAAAGATCCAATTATTCTCAATGATGTTGAGATGGAATCTTTTGAGAACCTGAAAAAGAGCTTATGCCAAGCTCCTGCTTTGGGTATGCCAAATTATGAGAAAGATTTTGAACTGTATTGCAGTGAGAGAGAAGGATGTGCATTATCTGTGTTAATTCAGAGACATGGAAACCTAAAGAAACCTATTGCATATTTCTCTGCAGTTCTTGATCCAATTGCAAAAGCATTACCAGGTTGTTTAAAAGCAGTCGCAGCTACAAGTATTAGTCTTGAACAAAGTGAAGGAATCATTATGGGATTTCCTGTAAAAGTTTTTGTGCCTCATTCAGTTGAAATATTACTGACAAGAGGTAAGACTCAACATTTAACAAGTAGCAGATTGACAAAGTATGAGAAAATCATACTAGGAGCAGATAATGTATCAATTTCAAGATGTTTGAATCTAAATCCTTCTACATTACTGCCTGATTCAGAAATTGTTAATGACATTGAGACAGAACATGAATGTTTAGATGTCATGGAATTCTGCACAAAACCAAGAAAAGACATCAAAGACAGACCTTTGCCTGAATCGGATTTTGTCTACTTTGTAGATGGCTCATGCTTAAGATCCGAAGGTGGTGTCTTGAAAGCTTCATACTCAGTTTGTACAGTCGAAAACATTAAAGAAGCATCATGTCTTGAAGGAGTTCGTTCAGCTCAAGTAGCTGAATTGATTGCTTTAATTCGTGCATGTGAAATATCAAAGGATATAAGAGTTACCATCATTACTGATAGTCAGTATGGGTACGGAGTTGTGCATGATTATGGACAACTCTGGTCACAGAGAGGATACATGACATCAACAGGGTCACCAATTAAAAATGCAGTTTTCATTAGAAGATTAATTGAAGCAATACAATTGCCAAAAGAAATTGCCATAGTCAAGTGTGCAGCGCACACTAGAGGAACTGATTATATTTCCAAAGGAAATGCCTTCGCAGATGAAACAGCAAAGTACTGTGCAAGGAAAAATTATTCTTACAATCGGAATAGAAGCACAGAAACTGATTCAAATTCATTAATGCTAACAACTATTGTAGAAACATGGAATGAGATTAGAGATTTACAAAACGAAGCAGATGATGAAGAAAAAGACCAGTGGTTAAGATCAGATTGTAGACAACGTGATGAAGATGGAGTGTGGGTTTACAAAGATGGGAGAGTAGTTTTACCAAATTGCATGATTTCTGACATGGCCAGATTATATCATGGTCCTGCACATTTAGGAAGAGATTCTATGGTCAGACTGTTTAAAGAAACATGGTTCAATACCAAATTTAGAACCATTGCAGAATCTTTTTGTCAAAGGTGTTTATCATGCCAACAAATGAATCCAAACAGAAAATCAGTGGTGGGGACAGGAATAATTGGTCGAGAGGGTGGTCCCTTTACCAGGTTACAAATTGATTTCATTGAAATGCCATTACACAACTGTTTGAAATATGTACTTGTAATTGTATGCTTATTCTCAAGGTGGGTAGAGGCTTTTCCTACACGACATTGTGATTCAATTACAGTAGCAAAACTAATGCTCAGAGAAATCATCCCAAGGTACGGTTTTCCAGTCACTATTGAGAGTGATGGAGGAAGTCATTTTGATAACAAACTGTTGAAATTAATTTGCGAAGCTATGAGTATTGAGCAGAAAATACACTGTGCATACAGACCAGAGGCATCAGGTGTAGTTGAACAAATAAATGGAACTATCAAAAACAGAATTGGGAAAATGTGTCTAGAGACAGGAGTGAAGTGGACTGATGCTCTTCCACTTGTTTTGATGTCAATAAGAAGTACACCAGATAAAAAGACAGGTTTGAGTCCTCATGAAATTTTGATGGGAAGAGTTATGAGGCAAGCTTTTGTACCTGTAGGTAAACTGTTGAGCATAAATGACAGTGCAATTTTGGATTACTGTAAAAGGTTATCTGATATGGTAACTTCTGTGTCTAATCAGGTGGGAACTGAAGCACAATCAAATGACAAAGTTTTGACACATGATCTGAGACCTGGAGACTGGGTCAGAACGAAAGTACATCGGAGGAGGAATTGTCTATCTCCTAGATGGCAGAAACCTAGGCAGGTAATCTTGATCACTACTAATGCTGTAAAGTGCAGAGGATTGAAACGTTGGATTCATCCAAGTCATACTATTCCAATACCAACTCCTGAGAGTTCTGATGTTGAAAGTGATACCACAGATGACTCTGATTCTGAAGCAGAAGACAGAACAGAAGGTGAAGTAATTCCAGATTCTGAAGATCGACAAGAAAGTCGACATCTGGAAACTGTGCCAGTGAATGGAAATCTGACAAGAAAAGACTTAGAAATAATTGAAATAGATTCTGAAGGTGAAGAGAATCTGCTAAAAGGAAAGATAACTGAGGATTCGGTTGTCTATGTTGAAGACAGAGAAGCTGAACCAAAAGAAGTTTCAGACCAGGAGAGTATCGAAAGGCAGAGAACAAGCTCTGAAGTAAGGAACAAAAATCCGAAATCTGGGAAGCTAGAGGTAATTGAGGAAGAGGAAGAGAACGAATTACCGAGTACCAGTGATGGAAGACAAAGTGAAGTTCCTGAAGGAGTAAAATTGCCGAATAGAGAAGTTCCTGAGTCAATTGAAATTTCAGACTACGAAACTGAGGAAAGTGACGTGGAAGGTGGAAGTGAAAGCAGAAAGAAAAGGACTTGGAAATCTGAATCGAATAATTCTGAACCAAAGAAAAAGTACGTGAGAAAAGCAGACTACTGGCCTGGTGGAAGATTGAGAGTCAGATTGATCAAAAAGCCAATAGAACAAGTTGAAGAAATCAGTAGTCAAAAGAATCCTGGAAAAGAAATTGGAGTTGGAAGGAAAATAGAGGTGATATCAAGAAAAGGGAAGAGAATAATTAGACCAAACCAGAAATACAAGTCTCCTGAGTGGACTTACTTAGTAATTCCACCTGTTATAGACATATATGATAGTAGTGAAGAAGAAAACGAAATCCAAGAAATTAGTGACAATGATTGAAGTACAAATTTATTAAATTGGCATAAGGCTGAAGAAATCCTGTTAGTTGACACAAGGTCGAAGAAAACTGTCTAATAGAAGAAAACTTATGTATGACATAAGGTCGAAGAAATCTTGTTTAGGGTTATAAAAAGAAAAATATTTTAAAAGGGGGGTGTATATAAATTTTAAAATTTATTTTTATTTTTTATTTTATTTTTGAGGCTAAAACTAACCTAAAAATGCCTTACATTAAGGAGAGCACTTCAAAATGCTCTGTTTTTAAAAGATGCTGTAAGATGACTCTGGTGTGTCTGCTCATTTTAGTTCTGCTCTGGTTGGTACTAGCTGTGATTATACCTTTAGAAATGAATAGAGAATTACACAAAGTTAATTTAACAAGCAAAGCTCTGGTTAGCCAAACTAAACATAGTGCATCTGCAAAAGTAATTGATCATCAGCCTAACATTCATCAAGATAAATCAATAGGTGATTTTTCAAGCAATACATTCACAAAGCTTTTGAGTGAATATGTAAAGGTAATGGATGCAAAGGATTGTTATGTATGCGTTAAGTTACCCGCTTCTGTTTCTGAGGGAGTAACATATAATATGCTTCCTCTCACTTATGCTGTTACATGTAGTGTATTAACTAGTTTATTTTATCAAACCGGTCGTTTAGAATATTACTATTCAAATTATGATGAGATTTTTGCTAATGTCAAGATTGATAATGCTTTAAATAAGCATAAGAAAGCTAAACAATTGAGAGAGTATTTCCTTGTTACTAACGAACTCACTTATGAGTATGCTTACAAGAATAATTTAACATGTAAATTAAGTGCTGAAGGGAAGAAATTTCTGAATATGGTTGAGGAGAGAAGAGCAATTTATAAGAGAAATGAATTAGTCAAGCAGACTAAGTCATCATTCTGGCAAAAAGAGGATGAGAAACTAAATGGCAAAATGCTTGAAAATATTGCAATTCACATAGACAAACCTGTTAGTGGAAAGCTTTGCATTAGAAGAGATAACACACTTTTTGATAATTATTTTGTAGGTGCAAGCAACTGTGAAGATACTTATCAGATTTTGGGAGGTTGGGGATTTAAAGGTGGAAAAGATCCTATCTTTCCTGGAATTTATTTTGTTTGTGGTGACAAAGCCTACTACAACCTTCCAGACCATTGGTATGGAACTTGTTATGTGGGAATTGTTTTTCCTAAAGTGTTTCATGTTGACAGAGATTCAGAAGGATTATTTAAAATTCATAATTATGTAAATAGAGCTAAAAGAGAAACTTTTACTGAAGTTCTGGGAGATATTTTCCAAGCTGTAATACCTTTTGTTGGTATAACCCTAAATGCAGGGAGAATCAGAAAATTGTCCACTATAGTTGATAGATTATCAACTGACACTGCTGATGGATTTCAATTAGTGAATGTTGAAGTTATTGCAATTAGATCCATGGTAATTCAAGACCGTCTTGCTTTAGACATACTCCTAGCAAAAGAGGGAGGAGTCTGTGGCATTTTACATGTCCAACATTGCTGTACATATATACCGGATGAAAGTAAAAATATTGAAATGTATATTAAGAATATTACACAAATGCATTCTGAAATAATTCCTTTAGAAGAAGAAGATTTTACTGGGAAACTTTCAAATAGGTTTCAAGCAATTAAAAACTGGTTTCATAATATCGGAAGTTCAATTCTTGGCAAGATTCTGGCACCTTTGATTATAATTATATTCATTTTTATTTTGACTAAAGTAGGTTGTTTGTTGCATAAAAGAAAGAAGCATTTAAGAGAAAAGAAGAGAATTTATAAACTCAGAAAAGAAGAGGAAAGGGAGATTGAGTTGCAGGAGTTACATAGAGAGCGTCATGTTAATTGCAAGGATTATGCTGAAACAGACTTTTAGGTTTACTAATACAATGAATTTGAATCGATTTCTTATAAATTAAATTTACCAAAATTTTGAGTGCTGGTGTGGTGATTTGTTAATCACCAGATGAGGGAGTTGATGGAGCGAGATAGAAAACAAAATTTTGTTTAAACTCGCAAAGTCACATTTCCATAACATGAATAAAATTATTAATGATTTGTGATATGTCGTGCTAATACAACCTAGATTAAACTCTACACGTGGGGGGACTAACATGTGTGCTCATAAACGTGCATAAATGTTGCATCTTTTTGTTCGTGCAAAATAATAAAATAATTTATTGTTTTCGTTTTTGTCATTACTAACTGCTGCATATTTAAAATAAGCATGTGCTTGTTTTGCTTTTTCTTGTCTGTGTGATGTCATTTCTACTATTCTAGGTGCATATGGGTCTCATAGAAAAACGGAGACTGGTAAATATAAACGCTGCTTTATTTGTTTGCAATGGCTAGGTAACATTTGATTAATCGGGAGGGTTAATTATTTAGTAAACCATGGGGTGGATACAGAATATACTTTATTTCTTACATTAATACTTTTCTTGTGTTTGTTTTATACTAGAAATCATAAGTTGCCTGCTTTTGAGGCCTAGCTATTTGAGCCGCAAAATAAAAGCTGATCTGAATTTCTGCAGAAAGTCACGAGACGCCCATTCTGAATTAAAACGTTTATTGAAGCTGCATTCACAAAGCAAAAACTGATGAGCTGACATCATTCTGTCGGACATGGCCAAGGTCGAAAGTGAACTTTTTGTCAGTCCTTAACTTGGCATCCGCGGAAGTTGCACTGTAAGACTATGGAAGCTGCGAGGATGACTTAAAACAAAGTTGCAATCGCAGGAAGCCTCTGGCTTCACGTGGAAGAGACAATGGTCTTTGTAAGACATGATTTTGTGGAACTTTTTAAGAATCGGGTGACATGTCACTTGTCACTCTCAGCCAATGGGACGTCGAGTATTTCTGAAAATTTTCCTTCGCTAGTTTAGTTAGCGTAGAAAGGTATAAAAAGTCATGCCCTTAGGGTTGGGCTGGCTGCTGCTTTCTGACTTTCCGATGAGGGTGATGTGCTGCTGGACTTTGCGTGGAGCACGTAAGAATCCTCAAAGATCTTTACTTTAATTTCTGTCTATTTAGCTCAGTTAGGGAAATAGGTTTTAGAAATGCTAAACTTTATATAATTTCTTTAAACTGATTCAATTGCTTAAACTGTATTTTTCTTAATTCTTACTATCATGCTTGCTTTATTGCTAATAAATTTCATTTATAAAACTTACAACTTATATACCATAATTTAGAAAATAAAATCTTACTTTTGACAAACAAGCTGGTCTTGGTTATTTAGAAGTATAGGTTACCATTAGCTAGATCACGTCGCCTATAGTGGTCATTTAAATGATTGGATTTTATTCTAATGACTATATTCTTTCTGCAAATGTATAAATATGTATATAGTGTGTAGATAATATGTATATAGATTTATTCTGACCACCTGATTCAGTAGGCCCAAAAATATATCAGGTTCATAAATGGGTCCATGTATAGTTTAGAATTTTGTTTATAGGTTATGAAATTGGGTAGCGTAGTTTATGATATATTTTCTATAGCCCGCTGGATCAATAGGTATTTGCTTCTGCTTCGGATGTTGCATTTTGTCGATAATGGTTTAGCGTTGCCACGAGAACACCCTGAGTGTGACCGTCTTTTTAAGATTTGGCCTGTCCTTGATCACTTTGTAGATTGATTTTCTGAGATCTATGCACCAGGGAAAGAAATAGCAGTGGATGAATTTTTGGTCTTGTTCAAAGGCTGTTCCGATTTTAGGCAATACATTCCTAGTAAGAGGTCACGCTATGGAATTAAGCTGTATATGCTGTGGGACAGTAGGACTGGATAGGTCTCTAATTTCAGAGTGCACATCTGTAAGGAATCCAGGATTAACCCCCTGGTTGTCCATCCACTTTTGGAGTGACTGAGAAAATTGTGTGAGAACTTGGTAGAGGACTTTTTAACAAAGGTCACCATTTATATGTAGATAACTTCTACACTTGTGTGCAGTCGTTCAGGGAATTGGCCAAAGTGGACACTTTTGCTTGTGGCACAAACCGCTCTAAACGTAAAGGTTTCCCAAAAGAACTAGTTTGTCAAAAGCTTGTGCGGGACAGTGCAGTGCGTTGCGTTGTGAGGAACTTCTAGCCGTGAAGTTTTCAGGCAGGAGAGATGTCTACATGCTGACTACCATCCATGATGAAAGCACTTCACCTGTGACTGTTTGGGATCAGGTTGCTGAAGCGCGTAAACCTATGTGCATTTTAGACAATAATAGGTACATGGGTGCTGTTGACAGAGTAGATCAGAGGTTGGAACCTTACGCTGCTCTTCGTACGGCTTACATTTGGTATAAGAAGTTGGCCATCCATCTTTTCCACTTGGTAACCTTTATGGTCCGGAATGAAAGGAAATGCACTGTAAAAGAAAAACCCTAGGATTGGATGGGCCGTACACTTCTGATAAAAAGTAACCCCACCTTAACTAATGAAATATGCAAAAATTAAATCTGACTTTAACGTGGGCTTAGAACAAACTGATAGTCTAGAAGACACAGGACATTACTGCCCACTGTTTCATTAATTGCGCTGCCAGAGACGCCGTTCTTCCAGGGGCATACCTTTTGAGCCCGTTTCCATTGCCGATAAGCCCGTACTGCTGTTTTCGGTCTCCTCCTGCTGCCGCAGCTCCACACCATCAGAGCGCGGCCGCAGTGGGGGGGGGGCCGAGGGGACCACAAGCACCAGAAGCCTCTGCGGCAGGAGGCCGCCAACACCCGCGCCAGGAGGCGCTTAAAATCACTGTTATCCCCGGCGGAGCGGGGGTTTCATTAATTGCGCTGCCAGAGACGCCGTTCTTCCAGAGGCATACCTTTTGAGCCCGTTTCCTTTGCCGATACGCCCGTACTGCTGTTCTTGGTCTCCTCCTGCCACCGCAGCTCCACACCATCAGAGCGCGGCCGTAGTGAGGGGGAGACCGAGGGGACCACAAGCACCAGAAGCCTCTGCGGCAGGAAGCCGCCAACACCCGCGCCAGGAGGCGCTTAAAATCACTGTTATCCCCCACATCGCGGGAGCGTCCCGGGAGAAGCCCGGGACAAGGGCGGGACCGTCCTAGGCCGTCATAGGCCGGAGGAGGCCGGGCTTGGCCCATCCCTTGACATCTGCTACTTGGGCCACATTGGCCAGAAGGTACTGTTATTTAATCTTGTAGCACAAATACCCCGATTGTATATATACTTATTAGTAACTGTTGCCAATTTGAGGGGGCCAAGAAGTTTTTGACAATGACCAAACGCAAGGGAGCTGCGGGAACTCTGGATGATTTTCTTGTCAGGGCTGACAATTATTTAACACACGAAATTGAGCTTACTGTACGGCGTTTGTCCTTGGATGCTCTAACCGCTGAAAGACGTGCATCCTTGGATGCATTAAATCAGGGTGATACCCTTTATCCTCGTCCGAACTTACAGCCACTGTCTGAGGCATCACCCTCGCCAACGTTATTGATTATGGACACTCTGCCTATTGCTCCACCTAATGGCTCAAAATCCGTTGCCCGGGCACGCGCCCTCAAAACCATGGCCTCTACCAAGCTACAGGAGCCTGCAGCAAAACGGAAACGAGTCATTCCCCCTGTTCTAAGGAAACCCAAAATTCCTCCTAAAAATATAAGAAGCATCGCTCCTCCTGCACCCATATTGACCACCTTTTCTATTGGTATCCAGACTGATGACGCACCACCCCCACTAAGAACAGATAACATTATGGATGTTTTGGACTCTAGTTTGAGAACTATGATGAGTTATAATAGAGCTTTTTTTTAAAAGAACATTGGCATACTACAAAAAAGATTGGATGACTTAAAACGGTTGATTACACCAGAGCCTAGTATAAATATTCCGGAGACTGTGCCCCTCCTCCAACTATCGATCATACCATGGTGACCATGGCAGCTAGTGTCAGTAATTCATGTACTAATGGTCAAGATGGCACTACTTTAAAATCTATTGCTGCTACTGGCCCTGGTTTGGAGGATTGTAATAAACAGCCCCCTTCTTGTATATCTTCTAACGTTGGGGGGCTTAAGAACAAATTGGTTAATACTAGAGTGTTGCCCATTTGTAAACAGCCCAATACTGGTGTCTTGAATCTTCCCCCGGCCTCCTGCCCCTATGTTTTGGTCTTGGCAGGTGTCACTAGTTTGTCATCTGATGTGAGGGAGTCATGGGTCGATCTGCGGAACAAGTGCGTGGATTGGCCTAAGAAACATAAAGGTTTCAATCCCGCTAACTTGCATGAAATATTGATGGTGCGTAGAGTGGGGTGGGTTGGTCTATCCCACAAAAACATCATGGGGGACTGTATTGTTATTAATTTTAGTAAGCCCCAATCGGTGCATAATATCCTTTCCTCACGGGAGCAACCTTTCAGGCCTTGTACTGACATTTGCTCCCTTCCTTTGTACTACTTCTACAAACCCCCACCCGCCCGCATCCTAACACACCTGCAGACATACCCTTGGTTAATCGCTTTTCTGCTCTGTCAGATCTGGATATTACTGACTGACAACCATCTTTACAAACTTACCATGTAGAGCATGCCAATGTCTCCTGTTCCTTATCCCCATCTTCGAACTTTAATAACCCATCCAGACCGACTAGAATAGTGGGAGTTAACGATCTAAAAGTCCTGACCTGGAATGTCGCTGGTCTTCAAACCAGGTTAGAAGATGTGGAGTGGCTCAGCCTGATAAACCAGCAGGATATTGTGATGTTTCAGGAGACCTGGGCCACACGAGAATTGCACCTTAATGGGTTCCAATGCTATAACACCCTAGATGTTAAACCAAGATTGGGTCGCCCCTCCGGCGGTCTATCAACTTGGATTAACATTTCTGCCGGTGGGTGTGTTAAGAACATATCAACTGACAATTTGCACTTCCAAGCTTTTTTATATAAACAGAAAGTTTCATTATTTTTGATTAATTTTTATAATAATGATTTTAACACCTCCCCTAATAGGAATTTTCTTCATTTATTTGATTTTATTACTAATTTAGAGTGCAGGCTAGATTTTGATAAGACTCACAACCTGCAAAATGTCATGGACACTGTTGTCAATTTCCATTCTAATGCCCAGTTAGTGGCAACTTTCAGAGGCAAGGTGTGTTCCTCAACTATTGGTTATTTCTTTGCCTCACTTTGCAGAGTGGACTGTCTACTGGATGGCGCTGTTATCCCAATGAGCCAAGGGGATCACAACCCTATTAGGGTTGCCATGAGCATGGAATCACTTACGTTCCTCTGGACAGCTCATGACCCCGATCAGTTGTACTATCACAGGTGAAGCATGGGTGAATCATTTTAATGCCATCTATGCTGCGCCCCGCCCGGAGCCGGCCCCATTGTCTTTTTTCCACCCACCAAGGGTTGAAATAACTTTACCTGAAGTGGAGGATGCCATTAATCAGAGCATGGGGAGTAAGGCACCGGGCCCTGATGGCCTACCCATCGATATTATCAAAATAAACCTAGATGTCTGGGCTCCACTTCTTTTAAATGTGTTCAATAACCTTACTGTCGTTCCCCTTCCTCGCACTTGGTCAACAAGCATTATCGTCCCTATTTTTAAAAAGGGAGACCGTTCACAACCAAACTGTTATAGGCCCATCTCCCTTATCGATAATACGCTAAAAATAGTTGGCAGGATTTTAACAACAAGATTCTGTGTTGGA
Organism: Lissotriton helveticus; assembly: GCF_964261635.1. Taxonomy (NCBI): domain Eukaryota; kingdom Metazoa; phylum Chordata; class Amphibia; order Caudata; family Salamandridae; genus Lissotriton; species Lissotriton helveticus. Next base: position 1,324,269,658 of record NC_136061.1, on the reverse strand, counting down.
CCGAGGATAATGGTATCTTGGAACGCTGTCAATTAGGTTTCTGCAATAGGGTCGGAACCATTGAGCAGTGTCTCAATTTAAATTTAATTTTGGGGAAATATAATATTGCACGCAGTTCGCCAGTCTATCTCGCCTTCATGGACCTATCCTCTGGATTCAATTTTGTAAATAGATCGAAGCTCTGGACAGCTCTCTTGAATTACGGCTTAGATGAGCCCCTTGTGCACTTCCTGGATTATCTGCATAAAGATTTGAAAGCCTGTGTTAGAATTGGCCAGCGGGGCGAAGTAACAAATACTTTTAAAGTTCAAAGAGGGGTCAGACAGGGATGTGTTTTAGCTCCCCTTCTTTGTATTATTTATATTAATGGTCTGCATAAAACCCTCACCCCTCTTACTCACGACGTCCCGAAAATCTTGGGCAACTCCCTTCCCGTTCTGCTTTATGCAAATGATGCGGTGCTTATGGGCCACACCCCGAATGCTTTACGCATTCTGGTGAAGGGATTTGTTGACTATATGGAATCCCTTGACCTAAAAACTAATTTCAAGAAATCCTTTATTATGTCTTGTGGCCCTAATAAACGACAGCTAGGTAGTATTTTGGTAGGTGCAGACAAATTATGGTCCACAAATAGTTTTCCTTATTTAGGGGTGGTCTTTGCTGCGAACAACTCCTGGACTGAGCATATTGCTCACTCCAGGAGTAGGTTCTCAAAGGCCATCAACTCAATCCTTAGCCTACCCCGTTCTAAACACACTGGCACTTTATCCGCTATTTTAAAAATTTATAAAGCCCAGTGTACCCCCGTTGCCACTTACGGCGCAGAGGTTTGGGGTGTGGCCAAGTGTGGACCTATTCAATTGGAAGAGAACAGATTTTTTAGGAAGATGCTCTGTGTTCCTATCTCTACTACACAATATGTCTGTCACAAGGAGTTAAACTTTAATTTTATCGAGGACTTCATTCGTGCTCGTCCTGCCCTGCTCTGGCTTTCTATTTGGAAGAACCCGGCGGCTTCACTTTCCAGAGATATTATTACTGATTGTCGGAACTGTGATAAATATATGAATATCCCCTGGCTTTCTGGAGTGTATAATAGTTTTTGTAGCATCAACTATGGGAATGTTTTTATTAAGAACACTGCTGATAATCTCCCACATAAAAATGAAATAAGAAATGCTCTATACACTCTGTATGATGAAGAAAGATTAGACAGGGAATCTCTCAAGATCACTGTTTCTACATATCTGGCCTTTTATTTTTTAACTTCGCCCATGCCCCACTACTTGACACTTCCAATGAGCCACTGGGTGTGGGGTTTATTATTCCGCTTGAGGGCAGGTTCAATTAAATTTGCACTTTGTTTTCCCCTTGGTCACCAGAAAGAACTTGATTCCTTGCCCTGTCCGTGTGACGGATCGAGTGGCCAATCTGCGTTGCATTTTTTTATTCTTTTGTAAATTTTATATGAAATATATTAAATGGTTTTCAACTCAGTATTTTAAAAAATTAAACCCTATTAGCTTGGAAAATGCATATCTAATGATATTAACTATGGACAATGATGAACTCATATTTCGCACTGGCACTTTTTTGCGTACAGTTGTTCGAGCTAGACTGACTATGTTTGATCTGTGAACCTGTATGTATTTTGTGAATTTACGATGCTTCTTTTTTAACTGTTTTTGTGATTTTTATGTTTCTTTTATGTACTTGTACTTTTGCGGATACTTTGTTATCCGAATAAAGTTTTCATTGATTGATTGATTCTTTATGGTTTTGCTGTATTCAAGAATGACTTTTGCTAAGTTTTAGGAGTCAGTAATAGGCAGCCTTGTTTTAGTGGAACAGGCAAGTGTTCCTAAAGTTGGAGTGGTGGAGGATGTGGTTAGATCGAAAGATCGCCACTTTCCTGATCACATTCCTCCCACACCCTCAAAAGACTTTCCCAGTAGAAGATGTAGAGTCTGTTGGCGAAGAGGTACGCGGAAGGAGACTCGTATGTACTGCCCCAGGTGTCCTTCTAACCCTAGGCTGTGTGTGCCTGCTTGTTTTAGAATGTACAATACGTAAAATAATTTTTGGGAGCATCCGTGAGTGGTAAAGTGAACTGCCTGGTCTCAATTGTTTTATTTTTTTTTCAGTTACAAGGTTGGCATTTGTGCAATGTATTTCGTTTTCAGATTTTGTGTTAGTAGATTTGTATCTATTCGCAATTTGTTTGTGTTTTCTTTGTTGTATAAAAAAATCCAAAATGTGATGGCAGTGTGTGTAGGCTGATGCTTGGCTGGCGGTGTGGGTGGACTTGCGGTGTGAATGGTTTTGTATGTGTCACACGCATGAAAGGTGTATGAATAGCCTGTAAAGAGGTTGGTGCCTTATCGTGGCTTTACAGCTCACGAGCTGTATATCAATGGTTTAGTTTCTCGGGTTCACTGGGTGGGAGGAAATTTGCGAATCCACGCAGATTCCAGATCTTTCCCACACAGAAATTTGAGACAAAAGTTAATTTTTTCAGCGAAATTTGATGTTTTGCAGGGGATTCTGGGTAGGAGATGGTTGGGGGACCCATGCAAGCCATACCTCACTGGACTCCCCTACGTACCTAGTTTGCAGAAATATATGGGTTTGGTAGGCTTCCCTAGATGTTCGCCGAGCCCCGGGCCAAAAAATCATGGGACCCCCCCTTGAAAAACCAGGTTGGTTTGTGAAAGGTAATTTTGATGTCGCCTCGATAGGTTTTGGGCCCTTGCATGTCGCGGGTACTTGACCCACCCACGCAATTGACGTACCATTTTTCTCAGAAGACTTAGGGAAATGTGGGGTGGGTGGAATTTTGTGGATCCACGCAGATTCCAGAACTTTTCACCACAGAAATGTGAGGAAAGAGTGTTTATTTGTCAATTTTTTAGGTTTGCAAGGGATTCTGGGTAATAGAACCTGGTGAGAGCCAGTCAAGTCACGCCATCCTGGATTTCCCTGGGTGTCTAGTTTTCAAAACTGTATAGGTTTGTTAGGTTCCCAGGAGCCGGCAGAGCTAGGGTTAATAAACGACAGCTAGGTACTTTGCAAAAAAAGGGTCTCTTTTCACTGTGGAAATGTGGTGTGTCCACATTGCGTTTTGCGCCATTTGCTCTCGTGGGCACTAGGCCTACCCACACAAGTGAGGTACTATTTTTCTTGGAGGATTTTGGGGAACGCGGGGTGGGTTGAATTGTGTGGATCCACACAGATTCCAGAACTTTCCACTACAGAAATGAGGGTTTGTTGACACATTTTTAGGTTTGCAAGGGATTCTGGGTAACAGAACCTGGTGAGAGCCAGTCAAGTCACCCCATTATGGATTTCCCTGGGTGTCTAGTTTTAAAAAATGTATAGGTTTGCTAGGTTTCCCTAGGTGCCAGGAGAGCTATGGTTAAAAAACTACAGCTAGGCACTTAGCATCAAAAAGAGTAATTTTTCAATGTGAAAATGTGGCGTGTCCATGTTGCGTTTTGAGACGTTTTCTGTCACGGGCACTAGGCCTACCCACACAAGTGAGGTACCATTTTTATCAGGAGTCTTAGGGTAACACAGAATTGTACAGCAACTGTTATTACCTATTGACTTTTGATGCATTTCAGCCTTCCAAATGAAAGACAATGTGTAAAAAAAAAGTCATTTTGAAAACTCACCTATAATTCTCATGCCAGTATAGGTACTCCCAATTTCGGAAAAGTGCAAATATCTAATATTTCTAAACTTTATATTTTGTTCCCATTTCAGAAATACATAGTGTCTTTCATACCGATTTTTCCATGTATACATTTTCCCAGAATAATTGCTATATACCCGGTACTGTCAGGACTCCCAAGTGTCAAAGTCATTCAATCTGCCTGATATACCCACAACAGACGATACTAGAAATTCAGAAAGTTAAGACTATAACCTGGTCGGACGCTTGGAGACAGAGAAACTCCAAGATGGCCGACCGGTCATGAAAAGTGCAGTTCTAGTCTTCCAGTGCGCTGAGAGTTCTATTAGAAATGTTCACGATCGAACTCTGGCGCCCTGCACCTGAGATTCAAACTGAAGCGCACTCCTCTCCAGTTTCTCGTCCCTTGTAGTTAGTCATTTAGGTTTCATCATAGATTTGTCGGGTTTCCCTACCTTCCGAGTGAATTGGTTATCGAGGACAGTGCAGAGAGTCAGCGTTTGAGTTCCGGACGCTCTACTTCGTCGAAGTGAAGTTGTCTCCTCAGAACTCATGCGCAGTTGAAGAGATACTGCTTTTCCAGTCCTGCACAGTAACTCTTAATCTTTAACCATATCCGGAATCTGTGTAGCGTCTCTATTCCTCAGAATATCTGCGCAGTCAAGAACGGCACCACAGAACACATGGGCAGTATGATATGAGATGTTTCGAAGAAGAGAACAGTGTTCGAGTTTCCACGAATAAAAGAAGAAAAGTGACATGCAGAAAAGACTTCGATAACAATATTTCAGAGCTAAGTACTAATGAATGTTGATTAATAATACAAGAAAAAGAGTAATAATTATATTATATTCTAGAAGAATGAAGTATACTTACCAGAGTTACCTCTTAACTCCGAGACTATAACCTGAAAAGACAAGGAAAAGTAGAAATTAGCAAATTAGGGTATGTATAAAGAGTTATAGAAAATAAGATAGACAGCTTGAGTAAGAGATATAATATTAATAACATATACATTCTTAATTTATCTTAGAATAATCTTCATGCAAGCCTGAATAAGTTAATTCTCATAATTGCAAGAAGATATCAAAGACATTAGAAGAGATACCAAGGTCTAGGGTTCTTCTGGTATGTGAACTAGAACTAAAACTGACATCCATGACAGCTTCAACAGCATGACCGCCCGACTACGCCAGACCCCACCTCCCCTGTGAACACCACCAGCACCAACTGCCTGACCTCCTGGTCAAACGTCGACGACGACGATACACGCAAGGTCATGAACTCCATCCACTCAGGATCTCCGTCAGACCCGTGCCCACACCACGTATTCAACAAAGCAGACGCTGCCATCGCACCCCAACTACGGAAGGTCATCAACATCTCCTTCGAAACAGCGACATTCCCGGAAAGCTGGAAACATGTTGAAATCAACACCCTCCTCAAGAAGCCCAAGGGGCACCCCAAGGACCTCAAGAACTTCCGGCCCATCTCCCTGCTCACGTTCCCGGCGAAGGTCATCAAGAAAATTGTCAACATGCAACTGGCCGCCACCTGGAAGACATCAACATCTTGGACCCATCCCAGTCCGAGTTCCGACGAAACCACAGCACCGAGACAGCCCTCATCGCCGCCACAGACGACATCAGGCACCAACTAGACAATGGCAAAACAGCAGCCCTCATCCTCCTGGATCTGTCAGCCGTCTTCGACACAGTCTGCCATCGCACTCCAAAGACACGCCTTCTAGAAACCGGAATCCAAGAGAAGGCCCATGACTGGGCCACGTCCTTCCTCTCTGGCAGAACCCAGAGTGTCCGCCTCCTGTCCTTCCGATCCGAGGCCACTGACATCATCTGCGGCGTCCCCCAGGGCTCATCCCTCAGCCCGATGCTGCTCAACATCACATGGCCCCCATCACACAAGTGGCCCGCCAACACGACCTCAACATCATCTCCTACGCCAACGACACCCAGCTCATCCTCTCCCTCACCAAGGAGCCTCACCGCCAAAACCAACCTCCACGAGGGAATAAAGGCCGTCGCCGACTGGATGAAGAACAGCCGTCTAAAGCTGAACTAGGACAAGACCCTCGACTCCTCCCTCTCCATGTCTAAACAGGTCAACGCCGTCTCCTTGTCCTGCTACAATACCCTCCGCATGTTCCGCAGGATCTACAAGAGGATCCCGACCGCAACAAGAAGAACGGTGACACAGGCCCTCGTCAGCAGCAGACTGGACTATGGCAACACACTCTACGCACTAATCCCAGCCAAACACCTACGACGACTACAGCGCATCCAAAACGCCTCTGCCCGACTGATCGTCAACATCCCCCGCCGCAGCCACATCACCACCACCTGAGAGACCTACACTGGCTCCCTGTCGACAAGAGGATCACCTTCAAGCTCCTCACCCACGCACACAAAGCACTTCACAACACCGGACCAGCCTACCTGAACAGCAGACTCAGCTTCTACACCCCCACCCGCCAGCTCCGCCAGCCTCGCCCTCGCCGCTGTCCCCCACATCCAACGAACAACCTCTGGTGGCAGATCTTTCTCCTACCTCGCCACCAAGACCTGGAACACCCTCCCTACCCACCTACGGCAGACCCAAGACCTACTTGCCTTCTGAAGACTCCTCAAGACCTGGCTCTTCGAGCAGTAGAGGCACCCCCTCCCCTCAGCGCCTTAAGACCCTCACGGGTAAGTAGCCCGCTTTACAAGTACTCTGAGTGAATGATTGATTGAAGAGCAATTTGAAATAGTAATAATAGATGAGAGAGTTAAGTATTGTTATTGTTGTCTTAGCCTTCAGGATCATCACCACCAGAAGTACAATTTAGCGTGAGATGAAACCAAGAAAAGAAGCAGATACCTGCGGACAGTCTCTTTGTCTTCTTTATTATTTTATCCACTCCCCTTTCCCCCTTTGAGAGATTCTGCTTGGTATTGATATAACTGTACCTGGAGATCTCCTAAGTGGGGTGTTGGGAAAAGGCATCTCTGTTCCTGCGCAAGTATTTGAAGCACCACCAGACAGGTACATAATAAAAAACCATTGCAGGACGCTGCTCAGTTATTTGCTCTGGGTTCGTCAGGCTCTTGGTAAACCCACAAGTCCTATATAGCCACACAACCAGAAAGATCCCGTGGATGAAACGGTATATTGCTTTAAAACAGCTGTCATCATTAGAAGAAGGTACAGGTGAAAACGTTGACACAAAAGGCTGTTTTTTACTAATAGTTTTCAATTTTGCCTATATTTAACTGTTAGTTTCTATAAAGAAACCTTGAAGGATCTACACAAATGACCCCTTGCTGAATTCAGAATATTCTCTACTTTTCTAAAATGTATAGTTTTCCAGGATCCATAGTTGGTTTTATACCCATTTCTTCCATTAACTGGAAGGAGGTTGAAAGCACAAAAAATAGCAAAAATAGGCTATGTCCCAGCAAAATGCCAAAACTGCGTGAACAATGCTGGTTTTCTGACAAAAGTATTTTTGTCCCTGAAAGCTGGGAAGATGGTGATTTCACAACCCCTTTTGGATACAATTTGCAGGGAAAAAAACAGACACTTTCATCTGTAGTCCTTTTTTCCCATTTAAAAAATGAAAATAAAAATGTAGCTGTATTTTGGTTAATTTCTGGGTCCCCTCAAGGGAAATCCACAAACCCTGGATACCTTTGGAATCCTTATGATGTTGGAAGAAATGGACGCAAATTTGGTGGGGATACTTTATGTGGTCAAAAAGTTACAGGGGCCTAAGCGCGAACTACCCCAAATAGAAAAAAAAGGCTAAGCACAGGGGGCGGGGGGGAAGGCCAAGCAGCGAACAGGTTAATGAATTTGTTAACTTCTGTAATGATAGTGGCCTAGAAGTAAACACCTCAAAAACTAAGACCGTGGTTTCAAGCCCCGCAGATTCTACAGAGCCGGTTTCAGATGATCGGGTCAAACCTGCAAATTGTTGATTACTTAGGAGTCAGGATAGATCAAGCCTGTACTTGGAAATCCGACATTCAAAAGTGTGAACTAAATTTGTTCAATTGTGCATCACAAGATATAAAGCTACGAACCCATAATCTCTTTCTCCGGCAATCGAAGTGTACAGAGCAATGACTCAGGCATATGGGGGTTGAGAACTCTAGCTACTTGACTGTAAATGAAAACTGCTTTTTACAGTCCTTATTGCGCGTGCCTCAGAGACCTCCTATGATCCCGCAATTTTTTAACAATGGGCTTAAGAGGATCAGCGAAGTAGCCTCTTTGAAACCTCTTTTCTACTGGGTCAGGCTATGGTCCACCCCTGAGCTACGGACTATAGACTCATAGCTGAAGAAGTTCTGAGTATGGATAAAGTGTATCTTATCCCAATGGTTTTCACACATTAAAACACATCTCAGTAGCCTAGGTTTAAGCACTTTTTGAGGCAACCTTTCACTAATTGATAAAAGTACTAAGGCCGTAATAAAAGCTGCCTTTTGGAACAACAAGATCAATGCCCATCACCAAAATTCAAAATATGGGGGCTGGTGGGAGAATTTCTATCTATAAAACCTGTACCTGCACTGGAACCTTATTTGGATGGAATTTAATCCTCACAGGCCCGCACCTTGTTTGTACAATTTAGGATTGGAACGCTACAGGTCAGTAAGTGTGGTATCGTCCCCTTACTGTTGTTATGGTACTTCCCACCACCCTCCGGCTCCACTGTACACATTGGAATACTCCGTGGTGACATCACTTAGAATGTCACCACTGCGAGCATTCCAAGGCGAGCGCCGGAGCTTTGACACGGGGAGTTGAGATGCCTGGTCAGCTGTGGCTGAGGTCGTCGTGTTCTCTACGTAAAGAATTCCACCAATAAAGACCTTTGCTGGTAATTACTTCATCTCTCTCTTCTATGAGGCAATGCTACACTGGCGACGAGGGTGAAAAGAAGAAAGGAAGAACGCGACCTCAACACACGAAAGTAAGTGGGAACAAAAAAGCTATTAGCAAGCAGTCACTACGTACAAAATCTCCAGCTGTCGAGTAAGCAGAACGGAGGAGAAAGAAAACAGTCCCCTCACTGCAGCGCAAAAGGACTTAAATGGTGAGGCACAATGACAATAGCCTAAGCGTAAACTCAGCGTTTGCGGAGCACATTGGGACAATCGGGCAGACTTCAAAATAATACATCTGCAAAGGATTTTGTTGTATCCGTACTGCGCGGGGTAAATTGTAAACAGAGGAGGAATATATATTTAGCAAACCGCCTGCATGTGAGCACCATGACCATTCATCTGAGTCTATGAATAGAGGCTGGAGTAAGGAAAAGTTAACGTAAAGTGCGGCATGGTGATTGTGTGACGGCGCGACCAGCAACAGAGGATTACAGCGCGGGATGCGAGCAAGAATTTTGTCGAGTGAGCGAGTGACAGGATAGACCCAAAGGGGGTGGCAGAAACTTAAGAAGAGACTGTGGGCTCACACACTACAGGAAAACAGCGAGGGTGAACCACGATTGCAAGACTGTGAGATGGAAAAGAATTTTGTGTACCTTTTGATCAAGTTGGGCTGTGGTGAAACACGAGGAACTGATTTTTTTTTCTTCTTGGCGCTTTCCAATAAAAGCCTGAGGTAACATGCAGCATTCTAATTAAGTATAACACGAAAAAATACTCCAGTGGACCACGGGGTGGTCAGCTGAGTAAAAGGTAAAAAACTGTACCTGCGGTCTAGAAAACAGAAAAGTAGGAGCGACACAGACTCATGGAATTAGTCTCAATTGTATCCACTCGATTAGTAAAAAACTAAATTCTCGATTATTCTGATACCATACACATCATCACCCATTTTGTCATGCTCATATGCGTGGCTCAAATACTGTACCCAATTAGGGAAGTCGGCTTGCTTCACACAGGACCGGAAAACATGTGGGTGGTCCTAGTGATATGGAATTATGACGGGGTTACATTGTAGTAATCGCTATATATTGAATGGCACAAGTAGGGGTTGATACCTCTATATAGGCGTGCACCACAATCATGGTGCATGCTCACAATAGTGGCACACGTTCCAGACCACCTATTTCACTGCAGGAAACAGGATTCTGCATACACGTATATGATGTTGTTTGTTCTTGTGTTCTTTTCCAGACGCAGCCTGGCAGTTGACACACACAGTTCACTCTATACTTTGAGGAGCAGCTTCTCTGCCCTCACAACATCATTAGGATAGGGAACCCCATCCTTATTTACCTCACACAGGGGGGCTATCTTTGCCCTGAAGAAAGCCGCGGACCTTTACGGCCACTGTGGACTGAAACATGTTGGCACTAGGGTCATAGGACCATAATACCCTGACAAGACCCACTTGTATAAATAATTTCTATACAGTATTTTAACTTCTCAGATAGACCCCAAAATAAAGGGATACCGGGGATCTATCTGGGTGATTTTATCTTATGTAAAGCCCCCTCCTCGAATATATCAGAAGACCTTCCCAATACTGTGGTCGAGCCCACCCCGACTTGTAGGGATCAGGGTGACCCGATGATGAAGCATGACACCACTAGGGTGTGTGAGGGTAATATAAACAAGCTAGTTTTTCCCCCACATACACGGTTGCGCTAGACACAACCTTATAGTAAAACTATCCGTGTCGCTCCTATTTTTCTGTTTTCTAGACCGCAGGTACAGTTTTTTACCTTTTACTCAACTGACCACCCCGTGGTCCACTGGAGTATTTTTTCGTGTTATACTTCTCTGGAGGATATACACCGATTATTACCTCTCCTACCCTCAGGGCACCTGGTTCATTCCAGTGCCCATCTGTGTTATCGAACATGCAGCATTCACCTCATCATCTGGGGGCATTTCCGGTCACACGGTGAACAGGAAAAGAACTGGTTTGCGATCTAAATGAACGAGACTCTGGCTGAAAGCGAACACAAAGAGTAACAGTGCCATCTTGTGGGCTCCAGAGTGCACTACCCGTATTTTCTACATTAGGGTGTGAATGTCCATTGGGTACTAGAGAGAACTGCTCGTTATCTCCCCTGTGTCACATGAACTTATTTATTTGTGGATAGAGCTACTAGCAGATTACTGTGGGAAGCATGCAAAATGTAACGCCACCCCCTATGTTCCTATTGAGTCCAGGAGATCCTGCAATACAGTGGAAAAAATGGAAAAAAATGTTTATGAACTATGCAGTTGTATGCGGGCCAAATCTAGGGTTGGAACGAAAAGTGGCTTTACTAGCGTATTATTTGGGGGCGGAGGGAGAAGAAGTGTTAGAGCATCTCCCAGAGCTAGGCCCACAAGAAGCTAGAGGGCTGAATGAATTTGAAATTAGCATAAAAAAACTAGACCTACACTACCTTCCAAAAACTAGCACTCTAATGGAAAGAAACCACTTCGGTAAAAGAGGACAAAAGGAAGGGGAATCAATAGAAGACTTTGTTTCTGATTTACGCAAGCTAGCTGCGACGTGCAAGTTTGGGGGTGCTAGTGAAGAAAGAATCAGGGACCAGTTTGTGTTAGCGTGCAGAACTGAACGTATATGTGAGGAGTTGTGGTTAAAAGATGACCCACCACTAAGAGAGGTACTTATAGTTGCTAAGCAGGTGGAACACATGATGCAATGTGTAAGTGAAATAAAACAAGATAGTGAAAGCAAAGCCAGCGAGGGCAAGGTTAAGGTGAGTGAAGTGGTGGCAGAAAGTGACAGTGTGTTGGAATTCAAAGAACAGAAGGTGGGGCACAAAGAGCAGAAGGAGAGCAAAGTAGGATGGTCTTTCAAAGGCAATTGCTATAGGTGTGAGAAGCAAGGGCACATGGCAAATGATAAGGATTGCCCTGCGCTCAAGTACACATGTAGCGTGTGTGGTAGGAAGGGTCATTTTAGACAGTACTGCAAGAGCGGTCAAGGCTATGAGAAGCAAACTAGGGACAACGCAAACAGAGTGTGTGATGAAATCGTCCTGCAGGTTCAGAGTGGTCAAGTCAGCAATCCCAAAGACACCATAAAAATTGAGGAGACTGGTATAGAAGCTATTTTTGACTCGTGCTCTAAACTTACGATTATCAATGCCAAAGAATTTGAAAGGGTGGCCAAAGGTAAAATCAGGTTGAGCAAAATGGATGTTAGGCTGGGGGGCTATGGTGGACAACCCATTAGCATGAAGGGCTATTTCTGGGGCACGGTAGAATATAAAGATAGACTGACTGTGTCTAAGGTGTATGTGTCCTCCTCGGGAGACAACATTCTGGGATGGCAAGCCCAAAAGGAATTTGGTATATACCTTAACCCAAACAAAACCCCACAAATTTTGGTACAGGAGGTGGAGGGAACTTGGGACAGCATAGAGACAGAATTCAAAGAGGTGTTCAGTGGCGAATAGGGGGGCCTGAAGAATTACTCCCACAGGATAAAACTGAAAGAGCATGCAGTACCAGTTGTAGCCAAAGTTAGAAACCTTCCTATAGCAATACAGGAGGCAGTCAGAGCCGAACTAGAAAAGTTATGCAACCTTGGGGTCATAGAACCAGTGGCAGCAACAGAATGGCTGGCGTCGATCGTCGCAGCAAGAAAGAAAGATGGATCGGTTCGCCTATGCATCGACCTCAGGGCACTTAACAAGGAGGTCGTGGTCGACAAATACCCGCTGCCAACCATCACACAAATGATGAGCATGTTGGAAGGAGCAAAAGTGTTCTCAACACTTGATCTGACATCGGCCTACTTCCAAAACAAACTCCACGAAGACTCGCAGGAACTTACAGCATTCGTGATGTCAATGGGAGCGTTCAAGTTCAAGAGGATGCCCTTCGGGTTAGTCTCGGCTGCAGCCGTATTCCAAAGGATAATGGGCAGCATACTGAGAGACATTCCCAGCGTCTTGTGCTACCAAGATAATGTATTAGTGTTTGGCACAGACAACGAACAACACAACGAAAGGTTGAGACAAGTGTTAGCGAGATTTAGAACACAAGGGCTCACTGTGAAGAGAGAAAAGTGTAAGATCGGTTGCAAAGAACTAGACTTTTTGGGACACAAGGTGACACCAGCAGGGATCCGTCCAAAAGCTGAACTCCAAAACACCATAACCAACCTAATGGCACCAAAGAACAAAGACGAAATAAAATCATTTATGGGAATGCTGGAATTCTACAGCAAATTTGTACGGAACTTTGCGGGTAGGACATATGCCATACGCCGTTTGCTGAAGAAGGATGTAGAGTTCGTCTGGGACGAGGAGTGCCAGAAAGAATTTGAGGATGTGAAGACAGCACTTGCAGTTGCACCTAGCCTCAAAGCATTCATACCCAGAAGAAAGACAGTAGTAACGACCGATGCGAGCTCGAAAGGGCTTGGAGCAGTACTGACACAAGTTGGGACGCATGGGGAGGAGACAATAGCCTTCACATCGAGATCCCTGCGGAAGTACGAGATAAACTACTCCGTAATCGAGAAGGAGGCCTTGGCGGTACACTGGGCCATGAATAAATTCAGGGATTTCATCTGGGGAACAAAGTTCATTTTGCAAACAGATCACAAGCCATTGGTCAAAATATTCAACAAAAAGGGACTCGACGCGATCTCGAGCAGAATCAGGCGTTGGGTCGTAAACCTCCAAGAATATACATTTTGCGTGGAATATGTGCCCGGGACAAGGAACCTGGCAGCAGACTGCCTCTCGCGGCTAGTGGAAGGAAAAAAAGAGGATGAGTCCAGCGACAATAATGGTAAAGACAGGGAGGATTTCCAGACAGAGAACGTCTGTGTGATTACTCAAAGGGCCATTGAAGAAAAATGTTGGAAAGAAGCCCTTAAGGAAGACGAACTACTCAGGGGAGTGTGCGAGAGAGTTAAAGGAAAGTGCAGACACAAAGATAAACAGGACGAAACCCTACGCTCATTCTGGATGGTCAGGGACGAACTGTCCGTTATTGACGAATGTCTATTCCGCGGAACAAGGCTTATTCCACCCAAAACTGTGCGAGAACATCTGGTGGACTTGGCCCATGACGGACACCTGGGCATCACCAAGACCAAGCAGAGGATGCGGGAGGACTACTGGTGGCCGTGTATGGACCATATAATTGAAAGGAAAGTAAGAGACTGTATTGCGTGTACTGTTAGCGACAAAGTCTTGAAACAGCATACCCCTCTCATGCTGTGCAGACCGCTCCCTACAGGGCCGTGGGATGAAGTGGCATTGGACATATTAGGCCCACTGACAGGAGAGATACGCACGCCGTATATCCTGGTGCTTATGGACCTATACTCGAGATGGCCAGAAGTAAAAGTAGTACCAGAGATCACCACGAAAGCAGTCATCGAGTTCCTACGGGAAATATTCTCCAGGGAAGGATTACCTAGCAGTCTGGTGACGGACAACGGTGTGCAATTGTGCTCAAAGGAAATGAGAGACTTCCTAGAGAAGTGCGGGATTGAACACAAACGTTGCGCGCTCTACCACCCAGAGACCAATGGGATGGTCGAGCGGTTCAACAAGACACTAAAGGAAAGCATCCAGTTAGCGAAAATCAATGGACTGAACTGGAGAGAAGACATTGCGAAGTGTCTGGAAGCCTATCGTTTGACTCCACACCAGGCGACGGGGGCCACCCCGTTTGAACTGCTCCGGGCAAGAAGACCCAATACTGAACGTACACCGGGGTGGATGGGTTGGCACAAAGGATGGACAGATCACTCTAGGGAATCCAAAATGCTAGACAGGCAGTACAAGGCCATGTTAGAGAGGAAAGAAAGGTTTGATAAATTGCACTCCACGCAAGAAGTAAGGTTCAAGGTAGGAGATGATATCAAAATCAAGGCGCCCACAGGCAGAGCTAGTTGGTCTGAGTTCAGGGAACCCACTAAGATAACCAAAATATTTAGAAATGGAGTGAAAACTCAGGAGGGGAAGATTTGGAATCTGGGAAGAGTAGTCAGGTACCACCCTCCTAATGAAGACACAAACCTTGAGGAGAGGAGGGTAGTCAAACCCCAGGTGAGAGGAGAAATGCCAGCCAGGGAGAGTTGTAGGACGCCCCACTCTGCCATCAGAACTAGCCAGAGAGTGGTTAGATATCCCAGACACCTAGAGCAGTATGTAACGAAATAATGCGACCTTTGTACTGTTACTGTTTCAATGTTGCTTATTCTCTGTTTTGTGTAGGGAAGGGGGATGTGTGGTATCGTCCACTTACTGTTGTTATGGTACTTGCCACCACCCTCCGGTTCCACTGTACGCATTGGAATACTCCGTGGTGACATCACTTCGAATGTCACCACTGCGAGCATTACAAGGCGAGCGCCGGAGCTTTGACACGAGGAGTTGAGATGCCTGGTCAGTTGTGGCTGAGGTCATCATGTTCTCTACGTAAAGAACTCCACCAATAAAGACCTTTGCTGGTAATTACTTCATCTCTCTCTTCAATGAGGCAATGCTACAGTAAGCTTACATGCAACTGGAAATCTAATTGTACTAAATCGACACTTTGTGCATTTTGCAACAACATGATTGAAGATGTTGAACATGTCGTACTTTTTTGTCCCTACTATGAAGCACTGAGGCAGTCTTGGATCAAGCCAATTTGCATCGCCCTCGGTGTGCACCATTTTAAAGAAGCACACGTATTTTGAAATCTGACACCAGCTCTGTCATAGTTATAGGACTCAGCTGTTACCTATATAGAATTTTGTTGGTGAGGAAGGAGGCTTTTTTGCTATGATGAAAGAACGATCTGTACCCTCTTAATCGAAACTTAACTTAGTTTATCCAAATGTATAGTGCTTATGAACTTTTCGTTCTCGTACCTGAGGACTTTGAGTGGACATGTCACAATATCTCTTATATTCGCATAGGCACTTTATTCTGTCAATTGTGTCCACAAAACCTGGCTATTGCACAGCTTTAATATATGTCCTTAAAAGCTAAACATTTTAGCTTTAAAATGTTTTAAAGAACTATTTTATGTATTAATAATTCTTTTAAATGTGATCAATTCGTTTTTTTATCTGTGATGTATGACATGTTTTTGGACTAGTTCCCAAAATAAAAATTATTACGATTATTATTAATAATATATAGCTCACTAGAAACTCAAACTTCTCCTGCTCCCCTGTTCAACTTTTGACTATGCACACATTAAAAGTGCCCCTCGTGGGTTTAAAAAAAACAGATTTATTACACAAAGTTCCAATACAAATTAAAGGAAGATATTGAACGAACAATCTTAATGTTATTTTGTCCACAGTTAATTGATTATGATGTATTTCAAGAAGAAAACGATTGGCTCTCACAAATTATTATTGACATCAATTAGGGGAGGAAGATACAATAGGAACATGTATCCCACGTGTGCTCCAGCCACTTAAGGACTAGTGTGCTACAAAGTGGACATGACGATTATCATCTGCATTATACACAAATCAAGCAGGGTGAGATAAAGGTGGGACACTGTTATTGCAAAGTCTGCACACTCCCACAAATAATCAAAAAGACAAATCTATTGTAATCAGTTGAAACAAAGAATGCGTGCAACCCAGTAATAAGGCAGCCAGCCTACTACATGAATCTCATATCTGGTGGAAAACTCATCATAAACATACAAGATAGTGAATACTTTACATGAAAAACGCCAAAACATATAACTTCAATATTCTTCAAAGACAGTGTTGTGAGCGACAAAAGAAATTTCCATTAAAGAACATCAAATTTACAGCCATGCCCAATGCATTTTGGGATTAAGCAAATCCCTTCTTCAGGGCCCACTGTCAGGAATAAAGAAACAATAATGAATCAATGGTAAAAACTCATCATATACAAAGAACAATTATGCATCGTCCTCCCCGACCAGAGATAATGAAAATGAAGGACAACCTTATATGCATGTTGCCCAAGGCAATACCCAAGGTGAACCTGTTGCTCAAGACACAGACTTTGCAGAATATTGAAGTTATATGTTTTGTCGTTTTTCATGTAAAGTATTCACTATCTTGTATGTTTATGATTAGTGTCAAACAATAAATATAACAAAAAAACACAACAAGCAGATCAACTAAATTTTGTGTTTAATTTGGTGATTGAGTTTTCATGATTCATTGGATTGAATAATGTGAAGTTTAAATACACTAGTACGCACTGTGCACCCAGAACACTGGTGCTTTTCCACCAGATATGAGATTCATAAAGGTGGGACACCCCATGTATTGAAAGATGAACCGCAGGTTCAAAAGCACTTTCCAATCAAAACAGAAGCCCACAAAGGGTTAGAGATTAATTAAAACTGACTATGGAATAATAGGCCCATGTACATCTGCAAGGAACACCTCAGTTTACCACATCTTGAAACCAGACAAATCCATGAAAATAGTATTAGATTTTCACAATTTAAATTTACATTGCAAAATGTATGTACTACAAAATTCACATGATACAGGATTAAGAATGCAATTAATACGTAAAAGATATTAAACCACATTAGGCGTAGGACTTTGAAATTCAACAAAATGTTTTGCACCAGAATCATACTACTTAACCTCTTTTACCCTGGGAGGAATTAAGTTAGGAATTACGTTTTTGCACAACTTTCTGAGGGGTGCAAAAGGCGTCCTGTGGAGTTCTTGGCAAGAATATGTTTGATATCGCAATTTGATTTAAGTGTAGTTTCCTCTGCTGATAACATATACATCACATGTGATGATATGGAAGGCCATTTCCAACATACACACACTGTAGTTACTGTGTTGGCAGAAGAGGGATATACGCTCATTTTCTAGAAATTCTAAATATGCTTTTTAAATGTAATGTTTCTAGGATGTGAGTTATCCAGTGAAGTGAAATGACTCATACATAGATTATTTAAAAAAATGTTGGCTACTTGAACCCTCAACTTCCCTATGGGATAAACATGGCCGTACTAGTCCCTTAAAGTCAGCATGTGAAGGCTTAGAAAACTAATATTTCGAATTGTGATAATAGATAATAGAGTGTGCGAGATTGTCATATCAACTTATAAACAGTCTTACATTACTCATGTTAAAACAACAGTAATGCATTAAAGATGACATCTTCGATTTTGATGTTTAGAAAGCTACTTGTAATAAGCAACATTGCAAAGTCATCTTGCTGAGCATGGAGGTATTGTAGAAGGAAGTATATTTTTGATACAATTTCTTGAGTTCCGGATGTGTCTCTAACCGAGACATTGTACATGCAGTGATGCAGGTGCAAAGAGCTGCACAGTGAACCTCTGCACATAGAGAATTATTGTAGAGAAAGGTATGAAGAGACCTAAGAATTTTGGAGGGGTAAACATGAAAACTGGTTGATTGGAGAGAATGCTGGAGAGACGATATCCAACTGCATACATGAAAGATTCATAGATATATGTGGGGATAATAAATGGCTCAGCATATGTAGTGAGGAAAAGTGCCAACAACTGAGCCAATAACATAATAATGAGGCTGCTAATACTATAGATGATCATAATATAGATATAAAAGTTAGGTAGAGGTTAGACTAATCATTACAGATAGTACAAAATAAGATGATTAGGATTTTTCTACTGTATATCTTGTTTGATATTATGGTTGTTGAAATAATAATAGTTCTCATCATTCCGATACACAAAGTTTGTGTGCTGATTGTTCATAATAGAAAACCAATCATTTTAAATAAATATTGCTGTGTGTGACTACTGTTTTCAGGGATCTCAGAAAGAGTCTGCTCAACTACAAATATTCTCTACATGTAAGAGTATCTCTGACAGGGTCTGAGGCATAACACTTGAGATCTAGATGAGCCTGGCTCTTTATAGAGAAGAGTGGGGGACACTTGCCTGTTTTGCTTTTCTCATAAGGGGCAGCAAATATCTAACACCCTTTAGAATTAAGGAAGCTCCTGGGTCTGGTCCTCAAATCAAATCAAATCAAATAAGCTTTATTCGGTTCTTTTGTTTAAAACCATAAAAGCAGGAAGTAAAAATACATACATGTATAAATGACTCAACATATCATGCACATAGTAAGAAGGAACCAAAAAAACAGACTAAAATCAATTTGACAATTCAGCTAAAAGAAAGGGTACGTGCAAAATCGAAGAGAGTAGAGGGTTAGTGGTACAAGGTTCATAGAAACCCTTTTCACCAAAAATTGTTGTTCAATGGCATTTTCCTTAGGGACGGATGTGGTCGGGGGCCGGGATAGAAATCATACAGGTCCCAGATGCAAATGGGGCTGTCTCCCTCTTTGGGCTTGGAAGATCGCAAATAGGGGACAATGTTCATACTCTTGAATTTAATTAAAATCAGGTCGCCCGGGATGTCTTTGGGCGACGTACCTAGCCACCCCACCCTCCTGACACTCAGAATTCCACCATCTAAAAGAGATGGCAATGATCTGTTTTGTTTTAGCCAGGAAATGGTTTTGTTTAACAGGTCTTGGTGAGTTTCAAATTTGCTCTGACTAGGTACAGGGACCCCAGAAAGAACAGCCACGTAAGGGGCGGCTTCTGGCGGTAAGTTAATCCGGAGTGCGGTCCTGGGAACTCTATGGGGTACAGGTTCGGAGTTAAAAGTAATGTTCCGACTTCTTGGATTAGGTATAGACATAAGGGGTTCAAGAGTTTGAGCTTTCGTACTTGTCGTGGGCTTGAGCTTTTCATCGTTGCTGGGGAGAATGGGGTGAGTGGGTATAGCAGTTTTTTCAATTTGAGTATAGTTCCTTAGTATTGTATTTTCGATACTGGTCAACCTGTCTCCCAGATCGTTGATTTTTGTGACCAGAGGCGATAACGCAGATATTAACAGTTGTTCGATCTGGGCCAGTAAGGTCAGTTGAAGTGGTGATACGGAGTCAGGTATTCTGTTCACAGCCTCAGTCGGCAATAATATAGGTGGGTTGGAGGGAGATAATGAGGGGCTAGTGCACATTTTGTCGGCATTAGATGAATTCTCAGTGTCATTGTCTTTTTCCTCAACAGCATCTCTACCCACTATAGGGGGGGTAGATACGTCCTGGAGGTAATTTGTGCCACACAAGGCATTCAACTCCTCCCAGAAGGACATATTGAGAGGAAATCGGAGAAACAGTACAATGTGGAATCAATAAGAAGGGGAAATAAAACAACTCGGTACCTCCTCCTTCGTTGATGTCAAGTGGGGTGGCCCGTCCCGGCCTCCTCGTGCCTCTGAGGGCCACAGAGGGCCCGCCCTTTGCCCGGGCTTAGCCCGGCGTCCCGCACGTGTCCCGCGGAGCGGAGCAGAGCGCTGCTTTTAGGCGCCTCCTGGCGCTTCCGTGGTGTCAGAAGAGCAGCGCCGGCGCTAAGGCTGCCGGGAGATGTAGTCCCGGGGCGGCGGCGCTGTGGGCTGCACAAGTGGACTCCTGGCGGTGGCGGCTACTGTGGGGGCCTCCTCGCCTCCCCCCTTCACCAGAACGGTAAGTGCTAATGTCCCCCGTGCTCCGCCGAGCAGAGCGCTGCTTTTAGGCACCTCCTGGCGCTTCCGTGGTGTCAGAAGAGCAGCGCCGCCGCTAAGGCTGCCGGGAGATGTAGTCCGGGGGCGGCGGCGCTGTGGGCTGCAAAAGTGGACTCCTGGCGGTGTGGCGGCTACTGTGGGGGCCTCCTCGCCTCCCCCCTTCACCAGAACGGTAAGTGCTAATGTACCCCGCGCTCCGCAGAGCAGAGCGCTGCTTTTAGGCGCCTCCTGGCGCTTCCGTGGTGTCAGAAGAGCAGCGCCGCCGCTAAGGCTGCCGGGAGATGTAGTCCCGGGGCGGCGGCGCTGTGGGCTGCACAAGTGGACTCCTGGCGGTGGCGGCTACTGTGGGGGCCTCCTCGCCTCTCCCCTTCACCAGAACGGTAAGTGCTAATGTCCCCCGCGCTCCGCCGAGCAGAGCGCTGCTTTTAGGCGCCTCCTGGCGCTTCCGTGGTGTCAGAAGAGCAGCGCCGCCGCTAAGGCTGCCGGGAGATGTAGTCCCGGGGCGGCGGCGCTGTGGGCTGCACAAGTGGACTCCTGGCGGTGGCGGCTACTGTGGGGGCCTCCTCCCCTCCCCCCTTCACCAGAACGGTAAGTGCTAATGTCCCCCGCGCTCCACCGAGCAGAGCGCTGCTTTTAGGCGCCTCCTGGCGCTTCCGTGGTGTCAGAAGAGCAGCGCCGCCGTTAAGTCTGCCGGGAGATGTAGTCCCGGGGCGGCGGCGCTGTGGGCTGCACAAGTGGACTCCTGGCGGTGGCGGCTACTGTGGGGGCCTCCTCGCCTCCCCCCTTCACCAGATCGGTAAGTGGTAATGTCTGGTCCTCATATTTCCAGAGTTCATGACTGTAATTAAGGTAAGTTAATCTCAATAACTGGCCCCAAGAGTGATCATTAAAGATCTCCCCAGCTAGTATTAAGGTAAGCATACTGCCCAGCTCCTCACAATGCTTTGATATAGCAACTGTGCATTTTTACACCCAAAGGGCAGTGAATCATTTCCAATTCCACTAGTAGGCCCCCCTCCAAAGAAGCGGGCAAAATGAATACATTTTGCTTTCTGTGCATAAATCCATTCACATCTTCTTTTCCTCCATAGCCATCCTCTTATCTTCTAGAGTTTGTTCTTTTCCTAACTTAACAAGGGCTTGCTACTTCTCTAGCTGGGCATTCTTGGCAAGAAGCTGGGTCTTCTCCTTATCTAATTTTGCCAGCGCTAGCTTCACCTTCTTCTCCTCCTTCCTGTCCTCCAGCTAGCCATTCTGTGGACAGGCTCCTTAAGGATACACTGCCACCTGTGCTAGAGTGGACTCCTATTCTTGAAAGAAGGTAGCTTCCCCCCTCTATAGGCGTCATGACAAGGCCCTCCTGGTCCTACTCTAATCCTTCCTCCTCTTCTCCCTCCTAATCTACTTCTCCCTCTGAGTGGGCTTCCGCCCATAGTTATAAGGCTTTCTGAATCTCTATCTTCTTGGCACTTCCCTTGTGAAACAGCCTTCTCTACTGGCAGAACCCCTTGAGCTGGGCCACTGTATAGGTTTCCAGATTAGCCAGTTCAAATTCCATAGCACCAGACAGGACCACAGACATGGTAGAAAAACTATGGGAGTTTGAAAAAATAATTTGGAAAAAATAAAAGATGTCAAATCAGGGAGATTGGAAAAAGGCTCAACTTCTTCTAAATAAAGAGTTGTAGTGAATAAGTCCTTCCTCACTGCTGATCACCAATGTTAGAAATGGGGTTTTTGGTCACTAAGGTATACACCTTGGCCAGGCAGAACCCACCACTCTATTCAGGGTAAGCTAGATACACAAATGAGATAACCTGTTGTTAAAAATGGGGGTCTCTAGTTGGCAGGTTGTTACCCTGTCCAAGTAGGGTCCTTATTTCCTAGTCAGGATAAGGGGGATACACTACTGAAATAACCCTTCTCACCTCCTTGGTAGCTTGGCACGAGCAGTCAAACTTTTCTCAGAGGCAATGTGTAAAGCATTTGGATATAACGCACAGTAAGGCAATGAAAACACTGCAAACAGACACCACACCAGTTTTAGAAAAATTACAACTATTTATTTGTGCAAACATGACCAGAACAATAAAAGACCAACATACAGTAATAAAAAATATGCACTATGCAAGAATGACTTTAAAATGCAGTTCCTTAGAGCTGGTAACTCCGTCCGGGGCTACCACGGTGCTGAAAACAATTTAATCCAACAGTTCCGGCCGACAGCGTTGGTGTGGACCGGTATCAGTGTTAGCAGACTCGTAGATAGTAAATTAGGTTGCGGCTGATCGCGTTGGTGTGGGCCAGTTACATCAACTGTCGCGGTTATTATGTGGAGCATGGTGTAGCGCTCTCTGTCTCAGTGTTTCCCCGTGAACTTGGGCTCCAGATCAAACCCCTGTGCCTGCCTCAGCTGCTCTGCCCTTCCGCCGCCGCAGTCCGCGGCCGCCAAGTGAAGGAGGACTACGACCCCCAGGCTGCCCTGCGCCTCTCGTCATCAGCAAGGGCGTGCCTGGAGGCGCTTGAAATAGCGCTAACCACCGGGGGAGCGGCGTGTAGCGCTCTCTGTCCCAGTGTTTCCACGTGAACTTGGGCTCCAGATCAAACCCCCGTGCCTGCCTCAGCTGCTCTGCCCTTCCGCCGCCGCAGTCCGCGGCCGCCGAGTGAAGGAGGACTACGACCCCCAGGCTGCCCTGCGCCTCTCGTCATCAGCAAGGGCGCGCCTAGAGGCGCTTGAAATAGCGCTAACCACCCGCGTCGCGGGTCCGCGTTCGGTGCATCGCCGGGCTAAGCCCGGGCAAAGGGCAGGCCCTCTTAGGCTCTCAGAGGCCTGAGGAATCTGGTCTGGGCCACCCCCCCTGTCTCCCACGAAAAGATACTGGGCCCATTTATTTTTATTTTTTCATTTTAACATTTGTTCGTTTGTTTACATTGTTTGTTTACTCCTGTCTGGAATAGACATTAACTCTTTGTTGGTCAGTCTCAACTCCATACAGTCTTTTCTTGCTCAACTTTCTATAGTTATTTTTATTACTTTGTTTGTATTAAGGATTGTACTTGATTGCTACCCATTTTAACTACAATCATGACAGCTAAAAAGCTTCGTTCAGGGAGACTTTTGGTAGGAAGGTCTTAAACCAAATCCAACCCACTCCGAAACAAGGAAGTTCAAAACCTGCAACTAAAGGGCCAGTGTCAACTATTCCATTTATGGGAAACGCCCAAAGTTAAGAACAAGACTACGGATAATGGTGTAGTGTGTTCCCTTGTGGGGTCACCTAAGCAAGTATTGGAGGGTCCGCTTATGGAAAATAAATCAACCAAGAGCTCACTGGTTGTGAGGAAATTAATTCGATACAACCTACTGCTTCCCTTTTTGCTAAATCGCCCGCTCCCAGTGCTGAGTGTGTGCAGCAGCATAATATTCCTTCAATGCCGGGGACCAACTTGATACAAGAACTAGCAGGTGGTTCCCACCAAAGGGAAGTAGGTAATGAGCAGTCAAAAACGCTAGATATTGATTTGGAGCTTTGTGGGAGGTACTTAGTTGATGGATCTTTGAAGCTATTTGAGGCCATGAAGACCTCGTTTGTCTCCACTCCCTCAGGTCTCCAACTTTATAGTAGCACCCCTTCTGTTAAATCCCAAGATATTTCCTCCCAGTCCAACATCCCAAAAAGCCCTGAGCTGAATATATCAGGCAATTATCCAACTTCCTTCCCCTGCCCAGAGAGACTTGATAAACCTATCTCTGAGTCCTTGATCGCTTTAGAACATCTGCTGTCGTCTATACTACTGCTATTGGGTAAATTTGTGGGTAGTTCTGATTGTGTTCTGGAAACAGTTACCCAGATATTGAAGGTCCTTGTAAATAATTCTTTGGAAAAGTTACCCAGTTCAGATCCTCAAGATGGTTTGTTAGGCCCCAAATCCTGTGGCGATATCCCTTCAGGAACTAAGTCCTTGGACTCTCCTCATAATTCAGTCCAGAATACCCCGGCTGTTACCCGTTAGAAACGAGCTTCTATCAGCCCCTAAATCTTCTGCATACAATTATATTGCAGACTTGGTTCTTGAAGTTGTTGAAGAAACCGGCGAAGTAGTTGATTCAAATTCTGTTAAAGAGTTTTTTCCTATTTTTGCCCAAGAGACTAAGGAGAAGGGGGGAAAAGAAAAAATGGAAAAGCCAAAAAAGAGTAGAGGAAAAAAGAGGAAACCTGTCCGCAGAATTAGAAAAAAGAGGCAGAGACAAATAATTTTTGATGATCTTCAAGACTTACATGTTAAGAGTGATGATAATAATTCTTTGCCGGTTACTGTTGTAACTGAAGATGGAAATCCAAAGCAGGGCTTCAATATGCAAATAGACGATGCTCCAGCTCCCCCTTAGAGTACAACGACATCGTCTCCAGCTGTACGAATCCCAATTTAGGAAGCCCTAATATTGGATTGGGGAGGTCAACGAATCCTATTCCGATAGTGAAGATGATAAAGTCTGTTCCTGGTGTAGCATCTGCCCTTAATCCAACGTCTCCCTCTTTTTTTGCCTTGGTAAAAGGTGCAGTATGCTTCAAAAAATCCTCGGAAAATCCAATGGAGGATAGTATGACACGCTGACGTTAGATTTCCTCCCTCTCTTTGATCCTGACTTAATATTGAATAGATCTTTGCTTCTTAAGTGCTTCAAAGAGATGGAGAGTCTGAAGCTAATCCAAACTAATGACATTGATTTGGTCTCAATTTTGAGAGCTGAGGCAGGATCATACAGCAGGGTAAGGTTCCACTCCAATCTTATTGTGAACCTCATTCTGAGGCAGGCTGAGAGTTTTCAGAGTCGTGGGATTGACGTAATGCCTTCCTTCTCCAAATGGAGAGATGACTCCTCTGATAGGAGGTCCTCGGGCTTGAGACAAGCCGTTCCTCCTATCATTTTTGAGGACTTAAAGATCTGCATTTCTAAATCTAAACGGCTAGTGACTCATATAATTCCTCCCTCTTTATCCCTAAATGGTATTAGAGTAGAGGATAGTCAGCAATGGAATTGGCTACCTGGTGCTTTATCAGGTAAATCAACTGACAACCCAAAACTATTTTCTCATCTTTAGCAACAGCTTAAAAATTATCTCATGGAATGCAGC
Source organism: Lissotriton helveticus (assembly GCF_964261635.1). Classification (NCBI taxonomy): domain Eukaryota; kingdom Metazoa; phylum Chordata; class Amphibia; order Caudata; family Salamandridae; genus Lissotriton; species Lissotriton helveticus. The sequence goes on along the minus strand of NC_136061.1, from coordinate 1,324,244,339 downwards.
TGGAATTAATAACAGTCCCGAAAAGTTGGTGTATCTTTATTCATTGAAGGCTAGTGTGATCTGTATTCAAGAGACGTGGTGTGTGGACAAAATGATTATGGGGAGGGATTATTTCGTCCTAGAAGGAGGGGCTGTCCCCTCAAAGAGGGGTCACGCTAAAGGGGGAATTGCATGCCTGCTATCTAATCGGATAAAGTGGAATTATTCCCACCACTTAGATCCTAGCAACCTTTTTCAGGCTGTGACATTATTTAGTTTTGACAATGTGGAAAAGAAAATCCCCCTGGTGATAATAAATGCTTATATCCCCCCGACAACTGTTTTAATGGAGTATTAAAACAAGTCTTTGTTTATATTAAACAAATTAAGGATACAGTTCCCTCCCCCCATGTAATTTTATTGGGTGATCTCAACTGCAAAGTCTCAAATTTAAGCTTGGATCTATTTAGAAACAAGCTTAAAGAGGAATATTTTCAGATTCCACAAGCTCTTTTCCCAGTTAAAATTAGAACAAATAAGAGAGGGAAATTGCTCCTGAAAGAACTATCCGAAACAGAGGATATTATAGCAAACAGAAGGCTCCCTTCCGATACTCCAGCACACTTCACGCATAAATCCAATCAAAGTGAGTCGATCTTGGATTATATAATCATTGAGTATTGTCTCTTTTATCTCCTGAGAGATCTGGTGGTCTCACAGACTTTACTCAGTGACCATAAGGTGATTACTATAACCCTCTCTATATATCCGCCTTATGCTGACCCTTGGTCCCTCAATGTTGATCGGGTCAACTTTAGTAATAAAACTGGAAGATGTTTTTGGAACTCAAAAGCCATGAAGGGCCTGGAACATATCCTGGATAAAACACTAAAAGATCTTCATAATTGGCTAGGGGCCGATTTAATTTCTTTTGAGGATTTTATGAAGGAGATCACTCTAGCCGCAAGAAAATCTAATCTAACTACAAAAATGTCCATACTTCCCAGATCGGTCATCCTCTTAAACAAGGATATAAATAAACTGGTGAGGGAACAATATTTGTCCCGATCCCCCGAAAGATCCCGCAAAATAGTCCTCTTAAAAAGAAGGAGATGCAGGGCCAAGATTAAAATAAAAAAAGAAAAAGAGGATTCTTTATGGATCAATCTGCGAGAGGCCATAGTAAACAGTCACACAAGATTATTCTGGTCTTTAATCGGGGAGGGTTGTGGAACAAGAGTCAGTCCCCGGCCAATCCCCATATCCGAGCAAAATTGGGTCAATTACATCGCAAATTTATATGCTAGTAATGGGCCGGTGGCCGAGTATGGGGGCTTCTGTAATGATAGTGATTTTCTAATAGATTTCCCTTCTGGAAAAACTATTGAACTGGCAATAAAGGAACTGCGCCTTTCCGGTGCAATGGGGCCTGATGAGCTCCCAATATCCGTCCCGAAACAGGACTCAGTCGCCTGGAGCAATATTCTTTTCCTCATATTTAGATTTTGTTTCTTGAGTAAATCTGTCCCCTCGTCCTGGAAAGGGAGCATATTGGTGCCATTGTTTAAGAAAGGCGATAGGAATGAACCTAAGAATTACCGCCAAATCGTCCTGCTTGACGCAATTGGTAAAGTCTTCTCTAAATGCCTCCTTTACTCGATTAACGACTGGGTTGATAGGAATCACATATTACCTTTAGAACAGACAGGCTTCCGCAAAGGACATGGCACTTTGGACAACCTTCCCGCACTTCAGATAATTTCGGATAAATATGTAAGGGTTCGTGGGGGAAGATTCTTTGCTGCGTTTATAGATTTCTCCACAGCGTTCGACAAAGTGGATCGGCCGTTGCTATGGAGAAAATTAACCGCTTTAGGCATGCCTCCTCTCCTGTTTGATTTGGTTAAGGCTCTATACTCAGATAAATGGTGTTAGATCCTTCAAGGAGGGGAAAGGGGGTTATCCCAAGTCATTCCTTCCATCAACGGACAAGAGCAGGGTTGTCTTTTGGCTCCTCTGCTGTTTTCCCTATACATTTCAGATCTCCCTATGTCTTTATCTGCTTGTGATGGGATTGAACCATCGTTGGGGGGAACTCCAATTTCTTGTTTGCTATATGCGGACGATATCCTTATATTGGACTTAACACCCAAAGGGTTAAATAATCGTCTGCACGCTCTGCACCTTTTTCCTGAACCCCATTTCTTAAAGATAAATGCAGTTAAAAGTACAATTATGTGCATCTCAGGGAGGAAAAAAACAAAATACGAGAACTTTGGTTGGACAGTAGGAGGTCATAAGCTGGAGGTGGTTAAGTCTTATGTCTTCCTGGGGAAAATGAAAATAATATCTGATAACCTAAGTGACAAGGCCCACATTGATAATAATACCCGGAATGCCCTGTCTCAGGGTAAAAGCTTGAGTGCATTATACTCTGCCACAGGGAGAAGACATTTCTCTTACCTGCAAAAAGGCTTTTAGGGCGAAAATCCCGTCATCCCTTTTGTATGGAATTGAAATAGTCGATCTAGGGCAATGGGGTTTTTTACACGATGCAGTAGGTAACATTTTACGGTTTTTAGCCTCTATTAATACCGTCTGCACAGTGGCATCCCTGAGACTTGAGTTCGGCATCCGTAGTAGTTGGGTGCATGGCTTGGCAGGGCTAGTGCGTTGGGTAGCTAGTCTGGCCAGAGGGTAAGTGGGGACTTTGAGACATTTAATGAAGTCGGAATTGCTGGGCACCTTAAGGGAGTTCTCCTTAATTGTAAAGAATTTTAGAAGGGCTATCGCACTTCTACAATTGGAGGAGAGTACTCTCTTTACTCTGTCTGCCGCCCAATTAAAATCACTTTTGAAACAGGCCTCGTGGGATCTCAGTTTTAGGTTGGACAGGGAATCCATTCTTGTAAAGAAGGGAGTAACCCCTTTTACTGATACTTGCATATTAAAACATATGCAACCCTATGTCGCCTGGAATCTATCCCATGGCATACGGAGGTTTTGGCTTCTCTTGAGGCAGGATCTACTCCCTTTAAATAATCTTTTGGCTAGGTGGTATGGTTGTTCTGCAATTTGTAATTTTTGTAATTTGTTTACCCAGGACTGTATACATGTTCTCTTTATATGTCCTGTACTTCGTTCATTTCGTCATAAGTGGCTAAGACAAATATGCTTGAAATTAAATATTCTTACTGCCAATTCCTTCTTACATGCTTTATATAATCCTCCTAATGAAATGTTCTGTTTTAGTATTTTTAACTTTCTAAAATGTTTTTTAGATATTTATTAGAGGGTTTTTATTAACTGAGTTGCGCTGATTATTTTGTACCTTGGTAAAATTTGTAAATGTCTTTTGCATTTGAACGAGTACTTTGTATCATGTATCTTTTTATGTGGACCTCTTTGGAGTTCCAAAACATAATAAATAAATCAAATATGTTAATCACAGATGTGGACCATAGCAGTGCAGGCAGTAACAAGTGAAGAAAATTCACAAAGCAAAGGTGCAGTATTCTTCCTGGCAGTTCATCCAGCTCTTCATATTGACAGGTTCCTTGATCCAAGCGAGTTTTAGGGTCTGGGCCCCAATATTTATACTTAGTTTCTCTTTGTTCCTTTGGGCAGAGAGTTTCTGTGCTCAGCCCAAACCAGTTCTGTCCACTTTGGTCCAGCTTCCTGGCAGGAGGTGGAGACAGCATAGTCCAAGGCAGGCCATGTCACGATTCGCTCCCCACGCTCTTGTGCCCTCCATCAGGGGGCCTACTTGTGAGACTTTCCACTGTTGTAATAAGCTGCAGGACCCTCCCCTTCATGCACATTCTGACTTCCAGCGAATTAGACTCTACTTGGAAATAGCCATCCATTCCCAATCTGTGCTGGGTTATGTGGAAGCCAGCCTGGTCATCCTTGAAGCCAGCCTGCTCCTGCCTGAAACTCCATTACCTAAAATTTGCTGCTCACTGCTCCTTCTCCACCACTGAAGGCCAAGGATGGGTGGAGGAATCCAGTTCACCTGTGACTGGCTGCTGCTAGCCTGCTCGCACCTGATGCATATGATTACTGTGAGCTCTTTTAAGCCCCAGCTCCCTTCAGTCCAGCGTTGGTCATTGTAGCTGTGTACCGGGGAGACTGACCCTTGTTTCCTGTGTTTTCTGAGCTTTTGATGTCCTTGTTTCCAGTGTTTCCTGAGCTTTAGTTATTTCTTGTTCCTGAGCTGCTGCTGTTTACATTGTTCCTGAATTAGCACTGCCTGCAGTGCTACCTTAGCTTTTGAGCTTTTGCTAAATTCTTGTTTTTGCGCCAACAGAGCCTTCAGTGTTACCTTGTATTCTTGACTCCTGATTCAATACTATACTATAATACCCTTGTAGCCTCCCCTTCTGTATATCCTTTTCCAGCCCATGCCTTTCTTTCCATTTCCTTGGTTCTAGTTCCTAGTTTGCTGTCTTTCTATTCCTGATGTCTTGCTTCTATGAATTTTGTATGTTTGTTACTTGCTTTCTGCCAACTGTGCCCTGTGAATTCTTTGCTTTCCTGTTAAGCATTCCTCCTTGCTAGCTCCTTGTATATTGTTCTTGTGTTAGTTCTATCCCCTTGCTGTAACTGCCTTGCATGTTCCTGTTTTATCTTCAGGATCCATGGGCATAGCTGACAACCAAGGAGGTGTTTCTTGCTCACTGTGAGTATTGTCTTTGACTTACATTTATAACATCATCATAGGTATCAGCACCACAGACTCTGCCCTTGCATGCATATCCTATATGTGGGTATTTGCAGTTAGGATCTGTAACAGCAATTGTGGGTGAGGAAACTACCGATCTCCAGTCTTACCGTGTGGAGCTCCTGAGTCCTTTACCCCACAGTCCCGTTATTGTTAATTTTGTTGTGTGTGTGTATATATATATATATGTCTGCACGTCCATCCTGGGTGTACTTATTCTGAATGCTAAATTGCCTTGTGAGTGCCCTTCCTTTCTGAGTCTTAGCCATCTTGTTCACTTGTGCAGGTTTCTCCTTTGGATCCCTTTTCTCGTCTGACTTCCATTGATCCTGGGAAGTGCTGGTCTCCTCTTTCTGTTTACGTTTTCTACCCAGTCGCCAGCCCCTGCCCAAGTCCCTGACTGTATTCCAGACAGAGTCCTGGACAGTGCCTGACAGACCAGGCCTATTCTGCTGCAAGGAAATCTCCTCCCACTTCTCTAAATGCAGCCCAGGTCCATGCAGCTCAGCCCTGACTCACCCGGGAAAGACAGGACACACCTCAACCCCCCCCCAGAGACTGTCTGAAGGAAATGCACATCCTCAGCCCCAGTCACTCCAAAGCCAGACAGTCAATACACAGCCCAGCAGAGGCACATAGGAGGGCTAAGCATGAAAAAACCTACTTTCTAAAAGTGGTATTTTCAATCATAGAACATAAAAATCCTCTTTACTAAAAAAAAAGTCCTACATTCTGAGTTCAGGCAGACTAAACTCCATTTCTCTATCTTGTCCAAATGGGAAGATATACTCATAAGATTTTATAAGTAAACTCCCATTCTATCCTTTGGGACAGATAGCCTTTCAATAATGAAAAACAAAATATAGCAACTTTCACTATCAGAACATGTCCTACCTTTCACATACACTTCACTCTGCCTATAGGGGTGATTTACATGTAATAAAAAGGAAGGTTAGGGTTTGGCAAGCGGATACACTTGCCAAGTCGACATGACAGTAAAAACTATGCACAGACACTACAGTGGCAAGTCTGAGAACCCTTTGAAAGGCTGCTCCTGTGGGTGACACAATCGGTGTTGTAGGCCTACTAGCAGAATTTGATTTACAGGTCCTGGCACTCTCAGTGCACTTTACTAGGGACTGACCAGTAACTCAAATGTGCCAATCATGGAAACACCAATCCATAATACAGTTTACAATAAGAGCACTTGCACTTTAATATTGAACAGGAGTGAGAAAGTGTGCAGAGACACTAAAGCATCAAAAACAGAGTCAAAACCAGAAGGTCAGAAAGCAAAAAGACAGGGGAAACAAGCCAAAAGATGCCAGGTCTAACATCTGTGCTCACCCTCTCATAGCTTGGCGCTGAGCAGGCAGGTTTATCAAAAGAGGTAAAGTATTTGAGCAACACACATACAGTAAAGCAATGAATACACCACAAAATGACTCCAAACAGGTTTAGAATATAACTGAGTATGTTCTGAAAAATTCAAGACCAAAACAGTACCAATCTGATAAATACTTGTCAAGTTATCACACTGAATGCATAAAGGAAACAGTGTTTTGAAATGTGTGGTCTTCCCTTAGGTTCTTTACGGTAAGATTTGTGAAAATCAAAGTAAGCTTTCTCAGTGTGGGAGCATAAACAGAATATTAGCCAAATCACAGAGTTAAAACCTCAGTCCTGATCATCCGGGCAAGGGGGGCCCACAAGTAGTACTTGTATGTGTATTGAACTGCAAGTGCCCCACGGGTCACTCTGGTCCCCCGGGATGGATGCAGGTGAAGAATCTTAGCCGCCCACGAGCTTGCCAGTTGTCAGACAGGGTGTTGCAGGTCCAGTTGAAAAGACACAGTACCTTTGCTCTTGCCGGCATAGTTGAGGTATCTGCCCCGCTATTGGGTGATAGAAGAGGGTGTGTCAAGTGGCCACACTGAGCTGTCCTTGGTCTGTGGCGGTAGACTCAGTAGTCCAATAAAAAATGAAAGCAGTGAAGTGCAGGTACGATGATCCCTCTTGTTGCTGGGGCCCACCCTCGGGTGGTGATGCACGGCTGACATTGCCCGGGATTCTTCGTTGCTGACGCAACCAAGCGGTGTCAAGAGGCCAATCTGAAGGGGCGCCTGACCTCAGCTCAGTGGTGACTCTTCACCTTCTGAGAGTGCAACCTTAGGGAAACAAGGAGCGCTCTGGATTTCACCTGACCCACTAGGGCTCAGGCACTCACTGATCCTCAAACAAGCAAGGAGCGTTTGATCACTGCTCCTTGTTCAAGTGCAGCTGCCAGACTCATGATGGGCAGAGTCCCATGGCAGGGATAAAGTCTTTGATGGCCCTGAGACTACGAGGAACAGGGGGCAAGCCAACAAGTCCTTGGAAAACACTAGTAGTCAGAACACTCAAAGAAATCAGGTAGCAGGCCAACACATCAAGGCAGATGGCAGATAGCAAAGTGGCAGTCCCTTATGCAGCTCAGTGAGCAGCAGGCCAACACAGCAGAGCAGTTAGCAGAGTAGCAGTCCCTCCTGGCAGCACAGAAGTTTGGTTTGGTTAGAAAAACTTTTTTTTCTGCAGGTTAAGACAGCCACAAAAGTACAGAAAACATCACATAAAATGGTCTAAAATGTGGCTCAGCTAATCCACATAATACCTACACAATAAAATACCATACCTCTTAAATATATAAAACTGACTGCAGCTAATACATCATGCTTTTCCTAAAATTAATTGATTTCAAGATAACTAAAGCCACTTTAATACATGCTTGGTGATCATTCAGTGAGGGTAAAAACTCAAAGACATTTTTATGAGTTCTGATATTCCGTGCATTAATCACGTGCATTAATCACGAGCATTAATCATCAGTTTAAGATAATATCCCCTGCACTGGGAAAACAGATTAGAGAATAACATGTAGTGCATTGTGCTTTGTTCACTAACACCATCACATGGACATGGGGTAACGGTAGGGGGGGCAACATCTCATATTAGGATGTACAATTCCAAATCTAAGCCTGATGAAGACAAAATGGTGTTGGGTGTTAGTAACACCGGTTAGATATTTTTGATGACTCTGCTCAAGTCCAAGGAACACATAAGATACTACTGTCAGTTTCAACCTCTCTGTACCCATCAGCCACTTCACTCTATGTTGTACAAAAGTTCTTAGTAAAGACTAACACTCGACCTGCATCAACCAATACTGATAGGTTAAATAAAGTGCTAAAAGAGGAGTGTATATACTCTAGCCAGGGAATACACACCATTTTACAGTGCCACACAATCCAATATAATAGATTTAGTAAAACTGGTTTCTTCTTTGGACCAGACAGAAAGCCAGAGCAAAAACAGTCTTACAAGTAGTATATCCTCCAGGTACTGTAAGCCCACCTCATGATGGGCGATTAGGGTTGAGGCTGAAGCTGGTAAGCACAGTAATCATTTTAGAAAATAATTTTCCTTTTCTTGTAATGGCTTGGGGGAACATAACCCCAAAGGCCAGCCACATGAGTAGCTATGGCTGCACCCCTGGCCTTGTATATTTACACAATTTCTTTAGTATGTTGACAACCTAGTTTTGATGAAAATCTAAAAATACCATTTGCATTTCTATTCATCTTTTCTTTGGCATTTAAAATCTGTTGAACCCAAAGAACCAGTACTCAATTTGATTCAATAAGCTTTCTTCGGTTAAAATGTGGCAACCATAAAAGCAAAACTACAGACACAATTAATAAAATCCAGTTACAAATTCATTAGACAGACAAAATACAATCACAGTTCTTAATACATTAAAACATCATACTTTTCCTTGCATGGATTGATCTTAAAATAAACGTTGAAGCATAGAAACAAATCTCGGGTTCTCTAAGTGTAAACAGTAGACTCATAGCAGCATTAGTAGTTATGGTGTGATATTTTTTAAACAGGGGTTTTAAATAAACAGTATGGAAGTTCGAATACAGATCACATAGGAGAAGAAAGTGCAAGGTGCTTTGTTTTGTATGCCCGTCACATGGGCAAGGGGAGGCTGGACGCTGTTTCACACTAGGAAATGCTACTAGATCGTGGACAAGGCCCAGTCTCATTCTTGTTAGGACAAAACAATCTGAAGGTCTTGTTACTAGTGTCAGATAGGTTTAAAAACCATCGTGATCTAAATAAGGAATGATCAATCAATCAATCAAGCATTTGTTTAGCGCGCTACTCACCCGGAGGGTCTCAAGGCGCTTGGGGGAGGGGGGTCCGCTACTGCTCGAACAGCCAGGTCTTGAGTTGCTTCCTGAAGGAGAGGTGGTCTTGGGTCAGGCGGAGGTGGATGGGGAGGGAGTTCCACGTCTTGGCCGCCAGGTGGGAGAAGGATCTTCCTCCCGTTGTGGCTCTTCGGATGCTGGGAACGGCGGCGAGGGCGTGGCTGGTCGATTGTAGCTGGCGGGTGGGAGTGTAGAAGGTCAGGCGGTCGTTGAGGTATCTGGGGCCTTGGTTGTGGAGAGCTTTGTGTGCGTGGGTGAGGAGTCGGAACGTGAATCTCTTGCTGACGGGGAGCCAGTGCAGGTCTCTCAGGTGTCCGGAGATGTGGCTGTGTCAGGGGATGTCCAGGATGAGTCGTGCTGAGGCGTTCTGAATGCGCTGGAGTCTTTTCTGAAGTTTGGCTGTGGTTCCGGCGTAGAGGGAGTTACCGTAGTCCAGTCGGCTGGTGACGAGGGCCTGGGTGACCGTCTTCCTGGTTTCGGTGGGGATCCACCGGAAGATCTTACGTAGTATGCGTAGGATGTTGAAGCATGACGAGGAGACGGCGTTGACTTGTCTGGTCATCGAGAGGGAGGAGTCCAGGATGAAACCCAGGTTGCGTGCGTGGTCCGTTGGTTTGGGTGCGCTGCCCAGGGCAGGGGGCCACCAGGAGTCGTCCCAGGCGGAGGGTGAGGATCCCAGGATGAGGACTTCCGTCTTATCTGAGTTCAGCTTTAGGCGGCTGTTCATCATCCACTCGGCTACGTCTTTCATCCCTTCGTGTAGGTTGGTTCTGGCGGTGGCGGGGTCGTTGGTGAAGGAGAGGATCAGCTGGGTGTTGTCGGCGTAGGAGATGATGTTGAGGTTGTGTTGGCGTGGGATGGCCGCGAGGGGGCTCATGTAGATGTTGAACAGTGTGGGGCTGAGCGGTGATCCTTGTGGTACGCCGCAGATGACTTCGGTGGCTTCGGATCTGAACTGGGGGAGGCGGACTCTGTGTTCTTCCGGCGAGGAAGGAGATGATTCACTCCAGTGCCTTTTCCTGGATTCCAATGTTGTTGAGGCGCTGCACTAGGGAGCGGTGGCAGACCGTGTCGAACGCCGCGGAGAGGTCCAGGAGGATGAGGGCTGCTGTTTCCCCGTTGTTGAGCAGGGCTCGGATGTCGTCGGTGGCTGCGATGAGGGCGGTCTTGGTGCTGTGGTTGGCCTGGAAGCCGGACTGCGAGTGGTCGAGGGATCCATTCGTCTCGAGGAAGGCGGCCAGCTGTCTGTTGACGGTCTTCTCGATGACTTTGTCAGGAAAAGGAAGGAGCGAGATGGGGCGGTAGTTTTTGAGGTCGGTGAGGTCCGCTGATGGTTTCTTCAGTAGGGCGCTGAGTTTGGCATGATTCCAGCTCTCTGGGAAGGTGGCGGTGTCAAAGGAGGTGTTGATGATGTCCCGGAGATGGGGTGCGATGACGGAGTCGGCCTTGTTGAAGACGTCACCAGTTGCTTGAGTCCGAGGTTGGCGAGGTTGTCCAGCAGGGTGCTGGTGTTGCTGTCGTTGTTGTTTTCTAGGTGGAAGTTGAGGTCCCCTAGGAGGATGTAGTCAGCGGAGAGGAGGGCGTGCGGGCTGATGAAGTCGGCGATGTCTTTGCTGAATTGTGTGCGAGGTCCCGGGGGTCTGTAGATGAGGGTGCCTCTGAGGGTGGTCTTGGGGTCGGTGTGTATCTGGAAGTGCAGGTGTTTGGCGGTTGTGAGGGTGTCGTCGGACTTGGTCGTGATGCGGATGGTGTTCTTGTGGACGATGGCGATGCCTCCTCCGGTCTGGTTGATGCGATCCCTCCGGGTGATCTTGTATCCGTCTGGGATTGCAATGGCGATGTCCGGCGCTGAGGAGGCATTCATCCATGTTTCCATGAGGAAGGCGACGTCTGGGGATGTGGAGTCGAGGAGGTTCCAGAGTTCGACGGCGTGTCTGTGGACGGAGCGGGTGTTGAGCAGGATGCACTTCAGATGGTTGCTGCAGGTGCTCGGCTTGGCGGGTGCGGTGCAGGTCCGGTTGCAGGAGAACTTGCAGGATTGGCAGGTGAAGGGTCCGTGGGTGCGTCCTGGGGTGGCTCGGTGGCAGCTCGGGATCCGGCCGGTGTTGAGTGCGTTTAGGGTGGCTGCGTCGTAGGTCCGGCTGGTGGGCTGGCATCTGCGGGGGCCAGGGGTTCTGGCGCTGGGCGCGGTCCAGGCGCGGACGGGCGCAGACGGGCTTACCTTTGGCGCGCCTTAGGCGCACAATCGGCGCGCCCGCTGCGCGTACGCATGCACTCTGCCATAATGGAGAGGGGGGGCGGGGCGAGGGAGGAGCAGCTGGGAGGCGGGAGCAGGGTGGCGAGTGGGGGGGAGCGGTGCGGTGATTCTGGAGGGGGTGGGGCCGCGGGGGAGCAGCGGCAGGGAGCGGGGTGGGGCAGGGAAACAACTGGGCACACAGAGGCAGCAAGTCACGCAGGACTGGCCAAACAGGGGAGCGACGATACCAAAAACGCTACTAAACAAATGGGTGAAAGAACGAATGCAGGCACAAAGAAAATGAATGAGGCACAGATAAGGGCAGTCAGGGGCAAAACGAATGCACGCACAAAGAAAACAAACGAGGCACACATAAGGGCAGTCAAGGGCAAAACGAATGCAGGCACACAGAAAACGAACCAGGCACAGAAAGGGTAGTCAGGGGCAGGGGGCCAAAGCAAACAGGGGCAATACTTCGCTGGCGGTGGCGGCGGTGGCAGGAGGGACCGGGCACACTCGGGGTGGGCCACGCGGCGGGAGGAGTGACCGGGTCTGACCAGGTCAGGTCAGGTCACAATGATAAAACTGATATGTTATTTGCTTCCCTACAAATCTCATCCTGTGCTCCTTCCTTAGTAACAGGAACGTATTCTTTATCTCTTGTTTGGTAAACTCTGTTACTTCTTTTGGGTTATCCAGGATTGTAAGTTTAAATAGGTCTTTGTAGGCATGTGCTATATATTTAAGCCAGGGGGTCTTAAAACAGTTGTCTAATCGAATGCAATCTTTTAGGAAGGGAGGTCCATCCGGAACTGGAAAGGGGGACCCCATACGCATAAACCCAAGAGAAATACAGGACTCACCTCTTTCCCAACAGCAACCGGAAAATGAGAACTGGGCAGAGACACCACTCTTCCGCCCGGATGAAGAAACGGGATCCTGTTACTTTAATTTTAATCGGGCCGAGTTTACAGAAGGCCCGCCCCCTGGGACAGCGTAACCGACGCAAACCGCGTAAATCAAGGAAGTGCAGACAAGGAGGTGTGTCCTACACCTGAAAGGGAGAGTGAGAACAAGAACGAGGAGACTGCTGCGGAGAACGCGAGGAGAGAACCGAAGGAGGAAGCTGGAGAGGAACACCCTGACCAACGGGTAGCAGAGCCAGGAGGCCAATGCCACGGCAAATCGCCCAGCCACGCTCACTGAGACACGTGGCTCACTCAGGTACGGGCTCGTATCGCGGGTTGGGCAGGGAGGAAGGGCTGTAAACCTCCGTAAACACACCGGCGTAAACGCAGTCACTCCCCTTCCCTAGCACTACCGGCATGGAGAACTAGCTGCTCTCTCGTTTCTTTTATGTTTTATGTTAGGAGCACAGTGTGAACTCCTCACTGCCCTTCCCTACGTCACCAGACGATTTGAAACACCCGACTGAAACCAAGTCCTTGTTTCCTTTTGTCCACATACCCTTAACCGGTGGCTGGCCCTGTGAGCACCCTGGAGTGGAAGAAGAGAGGAAACCCCTATTAAGAGGGCGGACATCTTCGGACAAGGAACAAGAAAGCTCTTTGCCTTACTACAGACTTAGCCCCAGGCGAAAAGAATTGTTAAAACCAATAAAAACAGCAGTAACATTACCTATAGTCTCCAAACCTGCCTCTAACCCGCTAACAAATCTCTAATGATCACTTTATTAAATTGTGTCTCTTCTTTCAACCATATTGCTCTCCAAAGCAGTAGGGGTCTAAGCGCAATCAGGTCCAACAGGTAGTTAAGCCCCACTTAGCAATGGATTAATTCAGAGGGCACTGAAGTAGGCAGACAAAGTAGCTTCTGAAGAAAATAATTTTCCTCAATTTGCAATTCTTCACTAGAATGGTGACCCTATACCCCTGCTCCATATAATGCGTTAGAGGTACATCTAGCATTGTAAATATGTGTCATGTCTTTAATTTGGCGATCCCCTAATTTGGATGCGAACCTGCAGACCCCATGCACACTTTTTGACATCTTAGCTCGGACATTAGACATCTCTCGTGACCATTTACCGTCCCCAGAGAAAGATATCCCCAGATAGCAGAAATTGTCCACCGTTTGCACTTTTTGCCCATCTATAAAAAAGGAATTTGTCTTCCTGGGTTTCAGACCACATATCATGGTGTACATTTTCGTCTTGTTGATCCATAGCTTCCTCCCATTAATACAATCAGTGAAGCCATTGTAGGCCTATTGGCGTTCGAGATAAAAGTACAGTGTCATCTGTGCAAAGCAGAACTGGTACATCTCGGCCCTCAGCTTGCTTGGGGAGAACCCGACTGTACCAATTTAAGTACTGCCTCTACGTCATTAATAAATAGAGTAAAAAGCAATGGTGCTAGGATGCAGCCTTGGGGGATGCCATGTTTAACTTTAAATGTGGGTGTGCATTCACCCCTTTGGCCGTATCGTACTGATGTCGATAGTTTATCATAAAACCTAGCTAAAAAATAAATAATGGGCTGGCACAGGTATATTTCCCAATTAACAGTTCTAACTTATTACACTGTTCTAGGGTGCCCAACCCCTTCCTAAAACCATATTGGGCCTGTGTCAATATCCCATTGTACTCAACCCACTCCTCCACACTAACTAATAGAACCCTGCTCATCACTTTTATTGATGAATCCAATAAAGAAAGGTAGAGGGGGCTCCCTCCATCACTGCGGCATTAAAAACTCTGGTAAGTATTTGCCCCCAGAGGGCAGGCACGGTTTTATAAACATCTATGGATACACTGTATGGGCCTGTTGCTTTCCCTCCCTTGCTGCTTCTGATTCCTTGCTCGACCTCGGCAAGGGTAATGTTTAAGGGGATAGTGGGCCATAGACTTGGGTTTATAAAGTCCTCAGTATTATTATCACATGGGTTAAAGATACTGGAAAAATATGCCACCCACACCTCACTGCTAACATGACACAACAGTTCGGGAACAGAATCATTTTTAAGAAATGTCGAATTAACCGTTTCCCAGAATAGCTGATTATTAGATGTATCTGCAGCCAAAGCTAGTTTATCCCAAGCCTCCTGTTGAAATTCCCTCTTCCTCTGTTTTCGGGTTAGTTTATATTCTAATCTCAATTTTTTAACTAGCATTGTATCCCTAGGGCTGCTAGAAAGTGCTTGTTTCAGCTGATTCAGTGAAAGAGTGCAGGCATGATTGAGCCATCCCCTGTTCTGAATGTGTTTCCTGCTCGATTAAGTAGGTAATATCTTGTCAATGGAAGCACTTATTTTACAAAAGTTGGCTAATATCAGTGCTGATTCGGCTCCTATAGCTAAACTCTCAAATATCTCATTACTGCATTCTAGAACAATATTTCTTAATACTTTGTCTGGGTTAATACCTTTCCATCTAATTCTGGTACCATTCGGTCTACACGGGACAATATTACCTATGGATGTTTGTTGTACTGTAGATCTGTTGCCCCACACAGTTTTTGACATAGTAATACAATTATGGTCATTAAGTAACAGTTCTTCAATCCGCGGCGTAGAACAGAATGGTACAATATTTGCAGATACCAGTACATGATCGATTATGCTGTTTGCATTTCTTCCCGTGAAAGTTGGAATCATCCTCCCAAGCCCGTCCTCTGCACATTGCATTATGTCCAAATCGTATTTGGCCAGAACGGTATTTAATGTATACCTATAAGTATTATGTGGGAAATGTACACAATCATCACATACAACATTCCTGAACCCACATACCTTGGTCATAGACAAAGTACAAATTAGCGTATTAAAATCTCCGACCCATACAATGTCGAAGATGATATTTACTTCTTTGCTCAGATTACCAATTTCCCTCTCTAATTCAATATTTACTTTATGACGGATAGAATCAAATAAATTATTGTAGAAGTTTATCAATAGGACATCCTGTCTGTCTTCATGGTATTACCATAACATCTGCGAATGGCACCCTACGGTCATAACCCTTTGAATTCCAGGGGCAATTTATTTGACATATGTATTAGCAGCCCTCCCTTCGATATGCCAACCAAAGGAATGCAATGCTGGTAGATCATATGATGTAAACCCTTCAACATAAACACGATCAGTACTCCAGGTTTCCTGGAGGCATATTATATCATGTTTATTAATGAAATCCAACCAACCCAACATATCCCTTTTGTTTGCCAATCCGGCTGTGTTCCAGGAGACTATGGTAAACCCATTAGCTGGGGGGCTACCTGCATTAACTACAGGTTGGGTAATTATACATACACTGCCCTCAGTCTCACTAATTAGGGAGTCCAATGTGGAAGAGGTAATAGCTTTTTCCATTAATTTCCCCATATTTCCAGCTGGATTAACCCCTTGCTCCCAACTTAATATGTTTGCAGCAGACAAGTGTATGTTCTCCTCCGCATTTGGCACCTCACCTACTAACAGCTCTGCACACAGCTGCCCGCCTTCCCATCGGGCGAGCAGGCAATGCTTTGTCAGTCATTTTCCTCTAGTGTACTGAGCAGTTGGATTCTATTAGATATAGGTAGTGCGTAGTGCGGCTGGGGTAACATTACCAAGTTGGCTCTGCATAGCTCCTTGTCTGCTCCCATATTGGGTGAGGGCCTTAGGTGTCTATAAAAGAAGCCTAAGGGAAAAAGCAATGGTTTAGAATCATTATTTGATAAAGCAACTGCTCTGTCTAGGGAGGTCCTGGCCCAGTTGGGATTCCTGAAATTAATAATTACACAATCACCTTGCGAGGTTTTCCTTAGGGGTCCGATCCAATTTACTCTTCTGGTCATGAGTATCTGATCTGCATGGTTCACAGGATAACCACAATTTCGGTTTAACCAATGCACCACTTTGTTTTTTTTAGGGAACAGTGTGTTTCCCTCTGACCAGGGTCAAGTTGAGGAGCATTCACCAAGACTGCCACATATGGACAGCATTCTGGGGGTAGGTTATTTGATCTCCCATTTCTTCCCTCTATGTCCTCTTTCTCCGACAAATGTTTAGAGGCCTGGGTTATCTCTACATTTGAAGTCATGTCCCCTCTGGGATAGCAGGGACGGTTACTCCTTGTCCCATTCTGTTTGGGGCCTAAAGGGATTGAATTGGCACCTGTTTGAGGTGCACAGGGATTAAAACCTAGCTCCTCCTGGGCCACTCGTTCCTATCAGTAACAGAGAGGATGCTAGTTAATGGATTAGGAGTCAATGTTCCTAATTTTTTGCGATCTTGTAATCCCCCCTGTTGCCCATTCACATTCTCCGTTGGCAATTCGATATTATGTTTAAGTAGACTGCTAAGTTTAATAATTTCTACATTAAGTTTATTTATTTTGTCATGGAGTGGTTTGGTAAAACTTCTAGTTTAAGGGTTAAAACAGCTATGATGTGGTTAACTTGCTCATCGAGCAGAGATCCTAAACTGGAAGGTTTCTCCACTATTTTAGCGGAAGAATTCAATGGTGGGCCTTTTTGACTTTATTAATTGTCCCAAGTTTTTGCTGGGTTTTTCTACAGCTCCTTTTCCTTTTCGGAGTAGGTGAACCATTGGGTGAGAGTAAACATGATACTTCAGTAGATACAGGGAGATCTGGGCCAGTGTATGGGATACCAGAATTCACTATGGGAGTAGTGTCTTGTTCATTTCTTAGGGCGGACTCTACTTCAAATCCTGTAACATCTTCTAGCACAGTACCTACCCCTAAAGAAAGGCGGCGTTCCGTCCTATCTATTTCAACATTAATAGCACTAACCACCCTCACAAGATAGGAGTCAACAGTGGAGCAAGGGGTGTCAGCAACAGTTTTATGTACTTTTTGTAATTTACGTCTCGACATACTGGGCAAAAGTACTATATCATTAGTAGGACGGTACGTGACAGGATCCGAAGAAAACCTGGCACGATGCCTATGGTGTGTAAGATTACGATATGCTAAATGTCAAGTATGTAAAGTGCAAGTAGTACCAGAATAAGAGGGCAGAACTTCAAAGTGTATGCACAACTACCCCAAGGCAAGCGGTAAAATAAGTAATGAAATGGCCAGGTACCAGTAAGAGCAATAAAAGCCTATAAAATCCCAAAGAATTTAAAATCACTCAATTCATGCTAATTATCCCACAGATAACAATGAAAAATACTATTATACACACATCTATAGTTGTACGGGTACATTAATATCTAGTGTGCTCCCCAGAACCCTAACTAAAACTTTCTATTATCCAGCTTATTAATCAGCAAGAGTTAAAAATGAATAAGTATCGCGATGACCAGGACTCTAGAGGAACTGGAGCGAAGTTATGGGTCTAACCCTGGGCAGTGAACTACGCTCCGCTCGCAGAGTCTGCGGAGTAGTGGCAACTTCGCGCTTCGCAGTGAACGCAAAGTTGTCGAATACTTCGCAATCTACAGCGCAGCGTAGTTGTTTTTCTTCCTCGCGCGCTCAATAGCGTTCTTGCATGCACGGTAACGACTTACCGTGGTTCTGCGTTCGCCTTCTTGATTTTCTCTCCTGGTCGCATGCACCAC
The DNA here is from genome assembly GCF_964261635.1 of Lissotriton helveticus. Taxonomy (NCBI): domain Eukaryota; kingdom Metazoa; phylum Chordata; class Amphibia; order Caudata; family Salamandridae; genus Lissotriton; species Lissotriton helveticus. The sequence goes on along the minus strand of NC_136061.1, from coordinate 1,324,226,620 downwards.
GCCGTTTGGAATCCGGCTGCACAATACCGCGAGACTGTGCGAACGCAATCACGTCATTTGGACGCGCGATCACGTCATTAGGATCTTCCTTCCGGCACAATGTTGGTAAGATCGTGTTACCGAACACGCAGAAACTGCAATCTGGCACAGAATATCTTTCGAGCATGATAAAACCTTCTCGAAAATTATCATTTTGATCAGGAAATGCCCTCAGATTGTGATTTGGCTGTAGTTTTTTGTGCAGGGAGTCCTCTTTTTTCTACTCTTTTTTTCAAGAGTAAGGAAGTGTCCCTAAGTCTCCAACTTCCTGTTCCTGTCCACCAGGCTCCTCCCAGTGCTTTGTCCATGTGCTGTTCACTTTCATTTGGATTTGGAGCTGGAAGGATTACTTTTTGTGTATGTCTGCTGCATCATATCATTTGATTGAATTTATTGAGGACTTTTGGATTTGAAATTTTCTTTTAAAAGGGACCAAGTTGTATTTCTTTGACATTTCATCCAGTAGGCCTAGAGGTACTCATGGGTCCAACCATGTTTCTGTGGTGTGTGTTGACTTTCAAGTTTGTAAACATCATGGATGGCATTGGATTCATTTGCAAACTGCGTTTTTTGGAGTGGAATTTCAGTTTTTGTGTGTAATTAATTATTGGCTTTTCAGCCAATAGGTAACCCTAGTAGTTCATATAGTTAGTGTAGGCCTGCTTGAGTTCATTGTATTTACTTTCTGTGGGTGGCCTGGCCATGTGGTGGTGGCCATTGTGTGTTACCAGACACTGTGCTTTTGCCATAGGCCTCCAAGCTTGTGGCCTACTCTGCCAGTAGGCCCAAGGGTACTACTCGAGTCATCATGGGTGAATGAAAGTTTATCAACAGTTTTTGAGGTGTTTGTTTAACTTGTAACATCATGTATGGCATGGATGGCTTTGGATTGATTTGCAAAATGTGTTTTTTGGTGTGGAATTGCATGTTTTTGGTGTGTGTAAATAATATGGCTTTTTCTGCCAGTAGGTAACCCTAGGAATTCAGCTCGCGTTGTTTTGGTCATTTGCACAGTGCGACAATGCGACCTTACAATTTGTTCTTCTTCGCGCGCTCAATCTGCATGCTCGGGCACGCGATAAGGACGTTTTCTACAGTTCGAACTGCCGAACACGCCGAATTTGCAATCTCGCGAGCAATATGTCTCGTGTTCCATAAAACCTTCTAGAAAATGATGATTTTGTTCATTTTGCTAAAAAAACTCCTCAGGTTGTCATTTTGTTATGGTTTTTGGAGCATGGAGTCATTTTCTGTTCATTTCTTTTTTTCAAAAGAGGAAGGAAGTTCCCCCGAGACCTCAACTTCCTGTTCCTGTCCTTTGTATGTACTTTGTTGTTTGAAGGGGGGCTGACCATGTCGTGGCAGCCATTTTGTGTGACCTTCCACTGTGCTTTTGTCATAGGCCTCCAAACTTGTGGCCTATTCTGGCAGAAGGCCTAGAGTCCCAGAGGTAGTCAGCGGGGGTGTAGTAGTTCTATGTTGTCTGTTGAATTTAACATCATTTAGGGCATGGATGGCATTGGATTGAATTCCCAAATGTGGTGTTTGTGGTGTATTTAACTTTTTGGGTGTGTGTTAAATGCCTTTGTTGTACGTGTTGTTGTTGTGTAACTTTTCAACCTTTTAGCCATGGGGATTTTCTTTTTTGCATTAATCTGTGATGTTTAACAGGCATCCTCCTTTGTCTGGTCAAATAGGGATACATAGGCCTGCTTGAGTTTATTGTTTTCTGGGTTTTACCCATGTGCCTGTGATGAGTGACCATGTGGCTGGGAGCCATGGTGGTGGTAGTAGAAGTGTGCTGTTTTGTTTTTTCCAAATAGGCCTTTGTGTCTTTTCATTGTTCCTGTTGGCTTACTGTTTACCGGCATCGCTGCTAGAGCGATTCCCCTGCTGTGCTGGACAGCAATAAAAACAGGTGTGGTCATGACGAGCTGAGCTCGTCATGAGCACAGGAGCACTGTGCTGCATGACGAGCTGAGCTCGTCATGAGCATGGAAGGGGTTAAATCTCCATTTCTATCTGCTGCAGGTCACTGATGCTGCAACCATCCAACAGGATGCACAAATCAAGGAAAAAAAAGTTCCACTTCCACTACATTTGTATTTTAGTTCTTTGCTATTCTTACTCTTACTGAGTGTACTAACACTACTAGTAATTAAAAATAAAGCTCAACAAATTCCACATTTGACTGATGTTCTTCTGCCTTCTTTGCTTGTAGGTGCACAGAAGACTGAGGAGGAGGTGTCTGTCATCATTCATCGCCCGTTGTACTGCCAGACGGACGTCCTTCTGTTGTACGTGACGTGTGGTGTGACCTGACCAGACATCTCTGCAACTTGTGCACCTGAGTGCTGTTGCTTACATCTGAAGAAGATGGGCCCAAAGAAAGCAGGTACCAGGTACTCCAAGACCAAGAAAGTTGCTGAGAAGAAGAAGGAAGAAAAGAAGAAGGAAGTGACACTTAAGTCTGGTGTTGACTGTTAGACCTGGCACCTTGGCGTGAGTTTCCCTTCCACTTTTTGCTGATGTGCCTCAGATGTTTTTGCTGGTGTCCGCTGCTCAGGGCACTGCGCGACGGCCAACCCTTGCCGCAGTGCAAGTGCTCCCTATGAAAAGTGTAACCGTGATTGATATTCCTGATCCGTTCATTGGATTTACTGTCAGTCCCCAGTAAAGTGCACCAGGAGTGCCAGGGCTTGTGAATGCCAATACTGCTAGTGGGCCTGCAGCGCTGGTTGCGCCACCCACAGAAGCAGCCTTAAAATGTGTCTAGGGTCTGCCATTGCAGAACCTGCGTGCAGCCTGGTACTGTCATACTGGCTGGGTAAGTGCACACACTTGCCAGCCCCTAAACCTTCCCTTAGCTTCATATTAGTCACCCCTATGGTAGGCCCAAGGGCAGGGTGCATTGTAAGTGTAAGGTAGGACATGCTCTGATGAATGTGGCATGTCCTAATAGTGAATTACTACCAAATTCGTTTTTCACTATTGTAAGGCTACCTGTTCCCTTTAGGCCAGATGGGCTGCTGGAATTATTACACTCTATAATCCCAGCAGGCTCAGGGAACATGGTAGAAAATAAAGTTTAGTATGCCTGAACTCAGAATAATAAAATACTTCTTTTAGTAAAGTTTATTTTAATATCCTGTGTTTGCAAATGCTACTTTTAGAAAGTTAGCATTTGCTTGCCTAACCATTTCAGCCCGCCTCTGCTAGTATGTGTATCTGACTGTCTGGGATGTGTGAGTGACAGGGCTGGGGGATGACAGGTGGTGAATGCAAGGATTACACCTTAGTGGGAGGTAGGAGTGCCCCTGGACTCTTAATCAGGCTGTGCTCTGCCACCACAATGCTGGCTCCGCCCCCCTGGGGAGCGACTGATGACTCAGCCTGCACCTGGCCCAGGAAGGGCGAAGCACTGTCATCAAGGTACTCCTGGCTGCCCCTGTCCACACAATGCTGGCTCCACCTCCTGTGGAGCGTCTGATATGCCTGCCCCTCACACTGAAAGCAGAAGCTAGAAGTACACCCAACAAGTGCTCAGAGACTGAAAGCAGTTATGCAAAGACCCCCCTGGCCTGAGAAGACAAAAGAAATGCTGTATAAAAGTAGGAGCCCTGCTCCTTGTAAATCAGAATCCTGTTTCCCACAAAGAACCTCTGCCCGACTAGAAGGAGAAGAAGACGCTGGAAGGACTGGCCTGCTGCTTGCCTTGCTGAGGAATGAGAGGAGAAGACTTTTGAAAAGACTTTGCAGACTTTTGCTTTGAAACATTGTCCAAGGGCTTGTTTGAGCTTGCCCCCTGAACTGAACCCCAGGACCAGTGGGTTCTCCTGTGCTTTGGCTCGTCTCCTGCCTGAGGCCGAGTATTTTGTCCGGCCGGAGGTGAAGTCTGCCCCCTCTCACCCCCTCCTAGGGCCGTGGTACCCAGGAGCCAGCCAGCCCTCTTGCCCTTGAGAGCCTCGCTCCATTCGGAGTCGCTCTCTGCCTCAGGGCTAAGGCCGGCTGCTCCTCTACCCCCGCCTGCCTGAAAGAGCGCTTGAGTCCGACTTCGGCCCCTCCCGCCGGAATTCCGGGGACGCGAGCAGCCTGTCGCCTGGACGACCGCCCGTGCATCTAAGTGCACCGGCCGCCCCGCCATGAGCTGTTCTTCCCCCGAGAGGCCGCGCCACACCGTGAAGGGAGCCCCCGCTCGGTACTGCCTGTACTGAGGGCTCCCGTGCTGCGCCCCGCCTCCCTAAGATCCTCCTCTTCACGACGAGACCCCAAAACACTGACCGGACCGAGTCGCGCTGCTCGTGCCCACTCGGCCCCAGCACCAAAGGTAAAAGCGCATTCCTAAAGCAACATCGGGTTCGGGGGCCGCAACTTGTGATTTCCCCGTCCTCGGAGCCTTCTAGCACTGTCAATCCCGGCTCGCATCCAGCCCGGTCCCCGGGCTGTCCGAGCCGCTGCAAGGAGCCGTACGCGGCGTAGGCGTGCTCACGCCCGATGCGTGAGCCGCGATAGGGTCCGGATCAATTTCCTTCAGGAGAGCGGGGGAAGCACTTCGAAGCGCACCGGAGCCCAGGGCGAGTCTAAGGTCACCCGAACTGGTGCAGAAAGGTACTTTGGAAGCAACTGAAATTGAAAGAACTGTAAAGAAGTGATTTTACAAGGAAATCCACATTTGAACTTGAACCTAAAGAAAAGCTTGCCTATTTACAATCCTGTGGCCTAATTTAAAAACGTTATTATTGGTCTTGTGTTAAGTCTGATCTGATATATATATTTTTACATAAAGGAACGTATTTCTATATATTCACAGCCTGGTGTCCATTTGTGGGGGGATTGGTACATTTTACTGTGTGTGTTATTACAAATGCTTAACTCCATAACGCCTGAAGAATAGCCTTGGCTGCTCACGCCACGCACCTAGAGGGTGAGCAAGGGTAATTCTAAGGGGTCATCCTTCGCCCTGACTTAGAGGAGAGGTTCCCTGCTTGCCACAAGTAAATACTTGCGCCAACCAGAGACCCCCAATTCTAACATTGGACGCAGTGGTGAGGATTTGCGAATTTGCATTTGTAGTTCACATACTGTAAATTGCTGATCACCACATAATGAGAGCAGACCTATAACGCAGCCACAGGTTTCCATTTTTTTAAAATTTTGTTGAGACATCTGCCATTGTTGAAGCCATGCCTGGCTCACTCCCTGCTGGAAGAGCACCCTCTGAGATCTCTGGAATTGAAGATGTAGATTGGGAACACGGAGGACTGGAGGGCTACAAAGTAGAGCAATTGGGAGGCTTCTGTGTGAAATTCAGAGTTGCACACAGTGGGTGCAAAAAGAAAGGCCAATACATCAGGGCACTGAGAGCCTGGAAGGAGTCTAGAGAACCACAGAATGCGGTGGATATCATACCACCAGATGGCATTGTGGAGCCCAGCAGAGGCCTGTCACCAGAGGAGCTGGCAGACAGGGCTGCAGACAGGGCACATGCAATGGAGATGCCAAAGTTAGCTGGACAAATGGAGATGGACAAGCAAAGAATGGCCATGGAGGCGCAGCAACGCCAAATGGATCATGATCTAAGATTGAAGGAGTTGGAGCTGAGAGGTTTGGGAACAACTCCTTCTGGTGGCAGCACAACGCCGGTGCAGGTAGAGTCCAGGGTGTACATACCCAAAGATGTAGTTAAGGAGTTCTTTAAGGGGGATGACATAGGACAGTGGTTTAGGGCATATGAGGTAGCCATGTCCTCCCACTGGGTCCCTGACAAGGATTGGGGAGCGGGGAGCAACTGAAATTGAAAGAACTGTAGAGAAGTGATTTTACAAGGAAATCCAGATTTGAACTTGAACCTAAAGAAAAGCTTGCCTATTTACAATCCTGTGGCCTAATTTAAAAACGTTATTATTGGTCTTGTGTTAAGTCTGATCTGATATATATATTTTTGCATAAAGGAACGTATTTTTATATATTCACAGCCTGGTGTCCATTTGTGGGGGGATTGGTACATTTTACTGTGTGTGTTATTACAAATGCTTAACTCCATAACGCCTGAAGAATAGCCTTGGCTGTTCACGCCACGCACCTAGAGGGTGAGCAAGGGTAATTCTAAGGGGTCATCCTTCACCCTGACTTAGAGGAGAGGGTCCCTGCTTGTCACAAGTGAATACTTGCGCCAACCAGAGACCCCCAATTCTAACATTGGACGCAGTGGTGAGGATTTGCGAATTTGCATTTGTAATTTACATACAGTAAATTGCTGATCACCACATAGTGAGAGCAGACCTATAACGCAGCCACAGGTTTCCATTTTTTTAATTTTGTTGAGACATCTGCCATTGTTGGAGCCATGCCTGGCTCACTCCCTGCTGGAAGAGCACTCTCTGAGATCTCTGGAATTGAAGATGTAGATTGGGAACACGGAGTACTGGAGGGCTACAAAGTAGAGCAATTGAGAGGCTTCTGTGTGAAATTCAGAGTTGCACACACTGGGTGCAAAAAGAAAGGCCAATACATCTGGGCGCTGAGAGCCTGGAAGGAGTCTAGAGAACCACAGAATGCAGTGGATATCATACCACCAGATGGCATTGTGGAGCCCAGCAGAGGCCTGTCACCAGAGGAGCTGGCAGGCAGGGCAGCAGACAGGGCACATGCAATGGAGATGGCAAAGTTAGCTGGACAAATGGAGATGGACAAGCAAAGAATGGCCATGGAGGCGCAGCAATGCCAAATGGATCATGATCTAAGATTGAAGGAGTTGGAGCTGAGAGGTTTGGGAACAACTCCTTCTGGTGGCAGCACAACGCCGGTGCAGGTAGAGTCCAGGGTGTACATACCCAAAGATGTAGTTAAGGAGTTCTTTAGGGGGGATGACATAGGACAGTGGTTTAGGGCATATGAGGTAGCCATGTCCTCCCACCGGGTCCCTGACAAGGATTGGGGAGCGGGGTTGTGGGGAAGGTTCCCCAGCGAAGGGCGGGACACCCTCCTAGATTTGCCCCTTGAAGAACAGAGTTCCTACCCCCGCATGAAAGAGGCCTTAATGACCAGGTATGGGCTTACCCCTGAAATGTACAGACAGAAGTTCAGGGAGAGTGTAAAGAGTCCGGGGAATACGTATGTGGAGTATGTGACTGGTTTTTGCAGAGCACTGGATGGATGGGTAAAGGGTAGTAAGGTAAATGATTTTCAGGGGCTTTTTGATTTAATTGCATGGGAGCACTTGTCTGATCACTGTTTTCCTGAGCTACGCCAGCACCTGATTGATAGCAAGCTGTCCAACCAAAGGAAGCTTGCTGAGGAGGCGGACCGCTGGCTCAGCACCAGGGTCCACAAGGGTCCAGTGGGAGACTCAGCCAAGGGTGGGCAGGGTCCCCAGCAGAAGAGTGGGGGGGACAGGGGTAAACAAAGCTGGTTCCAGCGAGGCCCCCAAAGTAATCCCCAAGGGAACCAGCAGCAAGGTTTTCAGCCACCCCCACCCCCAAAGCAGAATGGGGCCCCTACAGGTAGGCCTGTTCCAAAGGGGCCCTTCAATTGTTTCAGATGTGGTGACCTGGGGCACATTGCCAGTGACCCCAAGTGTCGCCTGTTTGGTAAACCAGCACCCACTGGTGCTCCACCCCCGGCAAGTAACTAGTGTTAATTTGGGGGAAGAAGTAGTAGTCCCCGGGGGTGGAGATCCTGTCCAGATGACCCTAGTCTCGCTAGGGGACAGTGAGATGGTCCCTGAGAACTACCTGCCCTCTAACACTAAACAATATGGGCAGGTGGTGACCTTCAATGGTAAGAAAGCTTAGGCTCTTAGAGATACAGGAGCCAGTGTGACTGCAGTGAGGCAGCACCTGGTGTCTCAAGAGCAGGTTGTACCCCATGCCTACTGTAGGGTTATCAATGCTGATAATTCAGAGAGTCAGTGTCCGATGGCTCAAGTTCCCTTCGAGTGGAGGGGGGGGCTCTGGTACTCTGCAGGTCTGTGTGAGGAAAGCCATGCCTGTGGACTGTTTGCTAGGGAATGACTTGGAGGACTCCCCTTGGGAAAAGGTGGAGAAGACGACTCACCTGAGGATGGTGGGTCTGCCTGACTGGGCATGTGTGACCACACGGTCAATGGCAGCCAGTAGGGGTGCTCAAGAGATCCTGGGGCCTGAAGGAGAGGCCCAGGAACCGGCCTTAGAGAGAAGGCGCGGCGGGCGCGGGAAACCGGCCCCTGAAGTTCCCATGGTCCAGGAGGAAGCAGACCTTGAGGGGGATGCCCTGGAGTCTACAGGGGAACAGATTGCTGAACTGGGGGACCTGCCTGAGCTTACCCATTGGCAGCAAGAAGGAGGCCCCTCCAGGGAAGAATTCTGCAGGGAGCAGAAAGAATGCCCTTCTCTCGTGGGTATGCGGCAGCAGGCTGCAGACCAGGCCAATGGTGTTCAGGCCAAGACACATTATGTGTACTGGGAGAATGACCTCCTGTATTCAGAGCCTAAGGCTGCTGAACCTGGGTCAGCCTGTGTGCTGGTGGTACCCCAGAAGTTCAGAGCCTTCCTACTGGGGTTGGCTCATGATGTGCCGTTAGCAGAACATTTGGGAATGGACAAGACCTATGACAGGCTTGTCACCCACTTTTATTGGCCCCAAATGCACAAGAGCTCAGATGCTCATTGTAGATCCTGTCAGACTTGCCAGGCAAGTGGTAAGAGCGGAGGGAGGCACAAGGCTCCTCTGCAACCCTTCCCAGTGGTCGGTACGCCATTCCAGCGAGTGGGTATTGACATTGTTGGGCCTCTGGACCCCAAGACAGCCATGGGCAACAGGTTCATCCTGGTCTTGGTGGACCATGCTACCCGGTACCCTGAAGCCATCCCTCTGAGGACAGTGACGGCCCCCGTGGTGGGACGGGCACTGATGGGAAATTTCTCACGAGTGGGATTCCCTCTAGAGGTGGTGAGTGACAGGGGGACCAATTTCATATCCAAGTATATGAAATCCCTTTGGCAAGAGTGTGGTGTAACCTACAAGTTCACCACCCCTTACCATCCCCAAGGAAATGAGTTGGTTGAGAGATTCAACCGAACCCTGAAAGGTATGATCATGGGCCTGGAAGGTCCAATGAGGCGTAAGTGGGATGTCATATTGCCATGCCTTCTCTTTGCATACCGTGAGGTGCCACAGAAGTCCCTAGGATTCAGCCCCTTTGAACTGCTGTATGGTCACCCAGTGAGAGGACCTCTGAGTTTGGTAAAGGAAGACTGGGAGCAATCTCCCAGGAAACCTCCCCAGAATGTATACAGCTACATGCTGGCCTTCAGAAACCAGACCAGGCGCTTCAGACAACTTGCTGAGGCAAATCTGGAAGCCAGCCAGGAAGAGATGAAGCGGTGGTACGACCAGAATGTCACTCTGATGGAGCTTCAACCTGGACAAAAGGTGTGGGTCTTGGCCCCAGTGGAGCCTTGTGCACTTCAGGATAAGTGGACAGGTCCATTTGAGGTTGTGGAGCGCAAGAGTCCGGTAACCTACTTGGTGGACATGCAGTCTCCCAGGAACCCTTTGAGGGTCCTACATGTTAACAGCCTTAAGCCCCACTTGGAGAGGTCCGAAGTGGGCATGTTACTGGCAACTGATGATGGGATGGAGGAGGAGTCTGAGCCTCTTCCTGACCTCTTGGTAGCCTCTGAGAAAGATGGGTCAGTGGATGGAGTTAACCTCTCACCCACCCTGATGCCTGAACAACTGGAAGACTGCCGCCAATTGCTGGGGCAGTTTCCAGATTTGTTCTCCCTGGTTCCTGGTGTCACAGATTGGTGCGTCCATGATGTGGACACAGGAGACAGCTTACCTGTGAGGCATAAGGCCTACAGAGTTACTGACAGGGTCAGGGCCTGCATCAAGGAGGAGGTCTCCAAGATGCTTGCTCTTAGGGTGGTTGAGTCCTCCAGCAGTCCTTGGTCCAGCCCCGAGGTCTTGGTCCCAAAGGCTGCTGCGCCGGGAGCCACACCTGAACTCCGGTTCTGTGTGGACTACAGAGGACTCAATTCAGTCACCAAGACTGACGCGCACCCTATCCCCAGAGCTGATGAGCTCATTGATCGGCTAGGGGCTGCCCGGTTCCTCAGCACGTTTGATTTAACGTCTGGGTACTGGCAGATCGCCTTGACCGATGGGGCAAAAGAGAGGTCAGCATTCTCTACACCAGATGGGCATTTCCAGTTCCGGGTTATGCCATTTGGAATGAAGAATGCCCCTGCCACCTTTCAGAGATTGGTCAACCAGGTGTTGGTTGGGCTGGATGAGTTCAGTGCCGCCTACCTGGATGACATCGCAGTGTTCAGTGGCACCTGGCCAGAACACCTGCGACACCTCTGGGAAGTGTTGATGGCGCTGCGCAAAGCAGGCCTCACAATCAAGGCAAGCAAGTGCCAGATTGGGCAGGGTTCAGTTGTGTACTTGGGACACCAAGTGGGGAGTGGCAAGGTAGCTCCCTTGCAACCCAAAATTGAGACCATCCTGGCTTGGGAACCCCCCAAGACCCAGACTGCAGTGAGAGCCTTCCTGGGGCTCACTGGGTACTACAGGAGGTTTGTCAAGGGCAATGGCACTATTGTGACCCCCTTGACAGAGCTGACTTCCAAGAAGCAGCCCAGGAATGTGATTTGGACTGACACCTGTCAGAAGGCGTTTGACACCCTGAAAACTGCCATGTGCACGGCGCCCGTGCTTTTGGCCCCTGATTTCTCCAAGGAATTTCTAGTGCAGACGCTTCAGAGCATGGTGTAGGGGCTGTTCTCTCACAGATGACTGAGGAGGGCTGGGACCAACCTGTAGCCTTCATCAGTAGGAGGTTACTTCCACGGGAACGTAGGTGGAGTGCAATAGAGCGAGAAGCATTTGCTGTGGTCTGGGCACTGAAAAAGCTAAGACCCTACTTTTTTGGGTCTCACTTCCGGGTTCAGACGGACCACAGGCCCCTCAGATGGTTGATGCAAATGAGGGGTGAGAACCCAAAGCTGTTGAGGTGGTCCATCTCCCTACAGGGTATGGACTTCACGGTGGAACATCGCCCTGGCACAGATCACGCTAATGCTGACGGTCTGTCCAGGTTTTTCCGCCTTAGTGATGAGGAACTCCCTGGGGAAGGGTAGTTCTCCCCACATTTCAGCTGGAGGGGACACGTGTTGGACCTGGCACCTTGGCGTGAGTTTCCCTTCCACTTTTTGCTGATGTGCCTCAGATGTTTTTGCTGGTGTCCGCTGCTCAGGGCACTGCGCCACGGCCAACCCGTGCCGCAGTGCAAGTGCTCCCTATGAAAAGTGTAACCGTGATTGATATTCCTGATTGGTTCATTGGATTTACTGTCAGTCCCCAGTAAAGTGCACCAGGAGTGCCAGGGCTTGTGAATGCCAATACTGCTAGTGGGCCTGCAGCACTGGTTGCGCCACCCACAGAAGCAGCCTTAAAATGTGTCTAGGGTCTGCCATTGCAGAACCTGCATGCAGTCTGGTACTGTCATGCTGGCAGGGCAAGTGCACACACTTGCCAGCCCCTAAACCTTCCCTTAACTTCATATTAGTCACCCCTACGGTAGGCCCAAGGGCAGGGTGCATTGTAAGTGTAAGGTAGGACATGCTCTGATGAGTGTGGCATGTCCTAATAGTGAATTACTGCCAAATTCGTTTTTCACTATTTTAAGGCTACCTGTTCCCTTTAGGCCAGATGGGCTGCTGGAAATATTACACTCTATAATCCCAGCAGGCTCAGGGAACATGGTAGAAAATAAAGTTTAGTATGCCTGAACTCAGAATAATAAAATACTTTTTTTAGTAAAGTTTATTTTAATATCCTGTGTTTGCAAATGCTACTTTTAGAAAGTTAGCATTTGTTTGCCTAACCATTTCAGCCCGCCTCTGCTAGTATGTGTATCTGACTGTCTGGGATGTGTGAGTGACAGGGCTGGGGGATGACAGGTGGTGAATGCAAGGATTACACCTTAGTGGGAGGTAGGAGTGCCCCTGGACTCTTAATCAGGCTGTGCTCTGCCACCACAATGCTGGCTCCGCTCCCTGGGGAGCGACTGATGACTCAGCCTGCACCTGGCCCAGGAAGGGTGAAGCACTGTCATCAAGGTACTCCTGGCTGCCCCTGTCCACACAATGCTGGCTCCACCTCCTGTGGAGCGTCTGATGTGCCTGCCCCTCACACTGAAAGCAGAAGTACACCCAACAAGTACTCAGAGACTGAAAGCAGTTATGCAAAGGCCCCCCTGGCCTGAGAAGACAAAAGAAATGCTGTATAAAAGTAGGAGCCCTGGGTGTGGCCAAGATGGCGACCGAGTGAGACGTGCCTTGCTGTCTCTCCAGGGCCGGGCCTTTCATAGCGTTGTCTAGCACCGGTTCCCGTACTCTGGAAAGGCTACTGACCGGCCCCGGACTCCCTGGGGGTGGTGCCCGGTGTTTGGAGCGGAACCAGACTGCTGGCGACGATCGCAACCGGCGCGGAGATAGCGGAGCGCCACGACCGGCAGACGCTGCTGGACGTCCTTGGGGCACCCTTGCTGCGTGGTGGGAGCTGTGATCCCCGGCGGGCCCTGCGGGGAGCCGTCCAGGCTGCCGGACATTGGGATGCCTCGCCGCCTGCACCCGGCCCTGTGAGCTCCTCTGCCGGTTGCGCAGAGTCGGGACCCCGAGGCCGGAGTGGCGGAGCCTCCCGGCCCGGCCGGTGAGCTAAGCGAGGCTGGGGATTGAGGCCTAGCCGCGACCAGAAGTCCTGTCCACGGCGGATCGCGCTAGCGGCGCGGCTTGGGGCGACGCGGAGGACCCTACCAGAGCCGGCTTGGAGGCTACAGTGGTGTGGGGACACCGGCCTTTGGCGGGGGAAGCATATCCCCGGACTTTTGGCTCTACCTGGGCGGATCCACCTGGGCTCCGGAGCCAAGTGCGGCCGCAGCAGTTCCTGGTCCTGGACCCTCTGCCGGCGTGACGAACGCGCTCCCCAGGCTGAGTCCCCGCCGGAGGTGAGGAGCTGTGCGCCCAGAGACGCCAGCGCACGCGGAGGCCTCCCTGCCCACGTGGGGGCTGCCGGGCCGGCCGAGGGACCGGAGAAGAGGCGTGAGGCTGTTCGGAGAGGGGCGTCGGGGCCCACCGGCGGATTGTCTATCTGTGAGGTCGGGACCCCACCGAATCCTGGAGGCAAGTCTTGGCCGAAGGGCAGCGATTCGGGGCCTTGCCCAGACCTAGTTGCAGGCCCTGTGAGGACAGAAGGGGGGCGCCTCGATTAACTCCCAGGCCCAGTGGGGCCTTGCCGGCGCTGCAGGCCTCAGGTGGGACAGCAACCAGTGGGCCACCACGCGCTCACCTACTTTGGCGTGCCCCATCTCTGTGTTGGAGCCACGAGGCTTCTCGGCCTGTGACATCTGGATCGTCTTGGCCTCTGAGGGGCCGGGGGGCAACTGGTGGCCGTTGGGCGGCATTCCCGCAGGGCTCTAGTGGCGGGTTCTGGCGGGCTCCGCTCTACTGCGCTGTGCTCTCTCGTCCTTCCACCGGCGGAGTGCTGCGTCAACGATGGCCTCCTCGCAAGGCAAGGGGAAACCCGGCAAGGAGGGGACATCCAAGAGATACTAGAAAAAACATGAAAAAGTGCCTGGTCCACAAAGCTACTTGTGTGTCGTGTCAAAACTAGACCCGAGAGTCCATCAAAACACATGTATGAAATGACACTGGGCTGAAAAATTCCATCAGCCCACCCAATGGCGGAATATCATCATGTGGAATGCAAGTCATGAATCCAGATCTCGCCCTACGCACCTGTTCATGATGCGTAGATGGATTTTGAAACTGTTTTGTTAGGCCACAGTGTTTTTCAAATGGTACTGATGGAGTGCAGTGCTAGTGAAAAAACTAAAGTGAAAATGAAGTGAGGATAAAATTGGCTCAAAGGACAAAAAATGAGTTTAATAAGTATTGTCCTAAGGTCAAAAGTAAAACAACGCCAAATAGTTTAAAATAATAACTATCTTATGGTGCAGTGCAGTGGGGTCGACATGTTTCAGCTTAAAACGGACCAAGTGTCCAAGCTTTCTTCAGGACCAGATAGAAATAGCAACTGCAGATATGAGAACATTAATGCTACTATAGTTGTACAAATATATTAATTTACTCCTACCAGGAACTTGGAGCCCCAATGTAAGCTGGCGGATATCTTATCATTTGTTCTTTCCTAAAAAGAAAAGATAGTGCACAACAACAAGCAATAAAAATAGTGCATGATGGTATCTCAAAACCAAAAGAAATGACACAACAACACAAGCAAGGCGAAAAAAGATTCGCCCACAGGAGACAGAAATTCTCCTGGTCATATCAACTTACATTTAATAATGAATCATTAGTTGTAAAGTATAACTTACCCAGCGTTTTGTGGGAAGTTACCTCACCTCGCCCGGCACCCGCTCGGGGAGAAGGAGGCCCCGCTCTGTTAGGGTGGAAAGGAGGAATAGAACAAAAAACCTCAGAGACTTTTCAGAGGAATATAGATGTCTTAATCACCACCTTCCTATTACTCTCCTAACTAAGCACCAGTTGTTCTGAAAGAGACTTAAAAATAGGCAAACACATGGCATTGACCAAGCATGGAAAGACAGACTGAATGACAAGAAACTGATAGACTACAATGAGCAGTTCAGGAAGGAGATTGAGGGCCATCTCAGAAAAGAGCACCTAATCATAATTATGCTAGGCTCTAATGAAAGGTAGACTGGTTAGAAGGACTGGCATGTGAAAAGATAAAGAAAAGCAAGGGCTTCGCTATTCCTACAATTCAAAGCTTAGATCACAGCCTAAAACCACCAGGGAGCCTACCTGTCCGTCGGTGCCTCTGGGTCAGCGTCCGAGTGGGAGTGGAGGTAGATGCTCCCTGCTCGCGCGTCTATTTAAGCGCTCTCATAATTGCTTGATTGAATTCAGCTGTGCTTCCGAGGCAGGTCTCGATTAGACTACTACTTAGAAACCATTGCGCAGGATCGAGATGGAGACGTTAGTTATAGAGATGCGCATGCGCGAGTAATGTTAATAGCAACGCATGCGCGATCCAGAGACACTGGTCAGTGGCGCATGCGCGTTAAAGTGAATAGATTATAGTGGCGCCGATACCAGGAAATAGGCATCCGAGCAGGCACCCAGCATGTATGTTGGCGGATCCAAAAATGAAAACACCACTTTATTACCCATGGCCTGATATCATTAATATTACACTACAAGGTATGCAAAAACGATTAATAATAATTTGAGAAAAAGAGGGGACCCAACACAGCCAAGTCAGAATAAGGAGACACAGACCCATCATGAATGGAATGGCAACAGCATATAAGCTTATATATATGGGTGTTGTCAGTGTATGGGTGTAAATATTACAAATATATGTAATCTAGTTTGTAGAGCGAGTAGTAGTGCCCTCATTTTAGAGATCGCGCCATAGTCTAGTATGGCTCTGTGATACAGATAATCTCGTGAGGCCATAATGTACATGACACAGTGTATACGTTTATTAGACTCTACAATAGATCAATCATAAAGATGTCCATGGTATATCGTCGTTCAGGCCCTGGATGTCGCTTTTAAGATGGAAAATCCATTTCTGTTCCTTGATGAACAAGAATCTTGAGACATCACTTACATGAGGGGGAATATACGGATGTTCTAGAATCACCCACCTCATGTCATCTGCTGAATGTTTTAGAGTAAGGAAGTGATTGGTCAGCCTAGTTGATTGTTTGTGGCACTTAATGGTGCTCTTGTGTTCACCGATTCTCAGTTTAATTTTACGGGTGGTATATCCAATGTACCTGAGGGAGCAAGGACAAGTAATCATGTAGATTACCTTGTCTGTATTACAGTTGGTATGTTTTTTTAGGGACCAAGTCCTACCTGTTCCCAAATCAACTGCGTTTGTTTTGCTCGTCTGAGGGCAGACACTACATGACCCGCACGGGAAATGGCCCGAGACCGGTGGTAGATCCCATAAGGTAAGAGGTCTCTCGGTATTCTGTATCCTAGGTCTCGTGTGGACCAGGGTGTCACGCAGGCTAGGTGCTCTCTTAAATGAAAACAGGGGTAAAGGAATCTTAACGTTAGTGATGTTAAGAATGCCCCAGTGTTTTCGTACAGTCTTTTGGATTCTGTTAGACAAGGTGTTGAATGTACTCACAAAAGTTAACCTCTCTAGTGATGGTTTAGGGGGACGTCTTTCCACCAATGCCTCGCGGTTATTGTTCGATGCACGTTTCCATGCTTTCTTCACGAGATGTTTGGGATATTGGCGTTCCTGTAATTGAGTAGAGAGAATGGTAGCGTGTTTGTGGAACAGTTCCTTAGATGAGCAATTCCTCCTCAAACGGAGGAATTGACCAACAGGGAGATTCTCCCTCAGGGAGCGGGGATGATGGCTATCAAATAGCAAAAGGGACTGCCTCGCCATAGGTTTAGTAAACTACCAACACAGCCAAGGATGATTGGCTCACTTTGCTTAATTTGAAAAAATCACATACACGTACTTCAGCCCATGGAGCGATTATGGCACAATATCTACGGGGCAAATGTGCGCCCACCGGCCTAATTGTCACTAATGCACCCAGACTCTTTTTGACAGATAAAGATTTTTTGCGTGATTGGTCCCTGATAGCGTGGCGCTGCACGCGGGACTGGTTAATACTCATCATTAGTTCTGCGAAGAGGATAGCAGACGCCATCCTCATAGAGATCCAGGTTTTAGAAGGCCAGATTAAGGCTACCTGTAACACATTGTTTAAAAAATGCCTAGATGAGACCAACAAAACTAACAAAGACTACAAAGACAATATACTAGCAAGCAAGATTGACAAATTCAAAAAGGATCTTGCACGTTTTTCATTGGTGAAAATCTATCCTTACACCAGTGATAGCTATGAAGCGCCTGGATTTAATAGCAAAGGCAGACGCTATGGGTCGAATTACTCAACCTCAGGTTCTGATTCCAACTCTAGTGATTCAGACACATCTAACCCTGCTGGTGGATACTCCCGTGGAAGTGGTCAACAACAACGACCGTTCAAAAGAGGTGGACGACAAAGAGGGGGCATGTATAACAACTACCCTGGTAATTATCAGAACCCTGGACCTTGGTGGCCTCCAGGCCCGTGGGGTTTTCAACCACCACCGCCGTTTGCGCAACATATGAATCCATATACGCAACATCCTCAGTTTTTTCCAGACCAGTCTTTTTTAGGACGTGGTCGGGGACAAAATCGGGGAAGAAGAAGAGGGCAACAGACTGTCCAATGGGACACGGACCCGTCGTTCCCCAACACACGGAGCAGGAGAGCGGCGCAACAGAGCAACAGCACAGAGGCGACCGGCACCTAACAGTAAACCTGAGCTCCCGCATTCTGACACCCATCGAACCGACAGTCTTGGACAAAGGATTAGGCTTCGTACCTACCAGTAATGGAGACCCATTTCAGATCAGAACCGAACTTGAGAAATTCTTTCGCAAGGTGCGTCTACATTTCTTTTTCATGGACAGAACTGACTCTACTGAAACTGGGGAGATTCAGCCAACCAATACAGGACTACGTCCTAAATCTACATTCACCCCCCTGAGTCACCAGGTCCCATCACAGGTGACTACTTTTGAACAAGCAGTCAGGCATGACATTTCAGGCCTACAAGATGTCGACACCCGAAAATTTCAGAACCTTTCCAATTTAGAAAGGCAGGCTGTGACTAGCCTGACAAAGGATCCGTCGATTATAATTAAACCAGCGGATAAAGGGGGTGCTACGGTAGTTCTGGACATGGTACAATACCGTCAAGAATGTCTAAGACAACTGGACAATCGTCAATTCTATCGGCGCCTATCGGAGGATCCTACTGCGCAACTACTCGTTGAGATCAGAGCGTTGGTAGATGAGGGACACACTGCAGGGTGGATTACATCCCAGGAGGCGAGGTTTTTGGTGACAGAGCACCCTGTGACACCGGGTTTCTACTGCCTACCGAAAATCCACAAAGCCACTAGACCACCACCAGGACGTCCCATCATTTCAGGGATTGGCTCCCTCCTTGAACCCCTCTCAACGTTCGTGGATTTTTTCCTTAGACCCCTCGTCAAGAAAATGCCCACATACCTAGAGGACACAGCTGATGTCCTTAGATTGTTACCAAGTGTAGAGTTCAATGTAGAGACTGACTTATTAGCCAGCTTCGACGTGGAGTCTCTCTACACCTGTATACCCCAACAGGAAACTCTAGACACCATCAGACATCTTTTATCTGGAGAGGATCTTGACAGTATCACTCCTGTGAACTTTATTTTGGCATGTGCTGAAATAGCCATGAGAAAGAACTTCTTCAAATTTGAAGATCAGTTTTTTCTCCAGATCTCTGGGACGTCTATGGGGAGTATTTTTGCCCCGAGCCTCGCCATCCTCTATGTCCATCAATTTGAACAGGACTATGTTCTCAACCATAGCAATCCATTTTTCCACCAATTGGTGCTATGGAAGAGATACATAGACGACATCCTGGTGGTATGGCGAGGCTCCCAAACTGAGATACAGTCCTTTCATCAATGGCTCAATGAGCGAAATCAATATCTCAACTTCACTATTGAGTTTAGTCGAGAGAGGCTTTCCTTTTTGGATTTGTCAATCTTTCCGGAAGCAGGGGGACTGCAAAGTGGCTGTTTACTAAACCTATGGCGAGGAACTCCCTTTTGCTATTTGATAGCCATCATCCCCGCTCCCTGAGGGAGAATCTCCCTGTTGGTCAATTCCTCCGTTTGAGGAGGAATTGCTCATCTAAGGAACTGTTCCACAAACACGCTACCATTCTCTCTACTCAATTACAGGAACGCCAATATCCCAAACATCTCGTGAAGAAAGCATGGAAACGTGCATCGAACAATAACCGCGAGGCATTGGTGGAAAGACGTCCCCCTAAACCATCACTAGAGAGGTTAACTTTTGTGAGTACATTCAACACCTTGTCTAACAGAATCCAAAAGACTGTACGAAAACACTGGGGCATTCTTAACATCACTAACGTTAAGATTCCTTTACCCCTGTTTTCATTTAAGAGAGCACCTAGCCTGCGTGACACCCTGGTCCACACGAGACCTAGGATACAGAATACCGAGAGACCTCTTACCTTATGGGATCTACCACCGGTCTCGGGCCATTTCCCGTGCGGGTCATGTAGTGTCTGCCCTCAGACGAGCAAAACAAACGCAGTTGATTTGGGAACAGGTAGGACTTGGTCCCTAAAAAAACATACCAATTGTAATACAGACAAGGTAATCTACTTGATTACTTGTCCTTGCTCCCTCAGGTACATTGGATATACCACCCGTAAAATTAATCGGTGAACACAAGAGCACCATTAGGTGCCACAAACAATCAACTAGGCTGACCAATCACTTCCTTACTCTAAAACATTCAGCAGATGACATGAGGTGGGTGATTCTAGAACATCCGTATATTCCCCCTCATGTAAGTGATGTCTCAAGATTCTTGTTCATCAAGGAACAGAAATGGATTTTCCATCTTAAAAGCGACATCCAGGGCCTGAACGACGATATACCATGGACATCTTTATGATTGATCTATGGTAGAGTCTAATAAACGTATACACTGTATCATGTACATTATGGCCTCACGAGATTATCTGTATCACAGAGCCATACTAGACTATGGCGCGATCTCTAAAATGAGGGCACTACTACTCGCTCTACAAACTAGATTACATATATTTGTAATATTTACACCCATACACTGACAACACCCATATATATAAGCTTATATGCTGTTGTCATTCCATTCATGATGGGTCTGTGTCTCCTTATTCTGACTTGGCTGTGTTGGGTCCACTCTTTTTCTCAAATTATTATTAATCGTTTTTGCATACCTTGTAGTGTAATATTAATGATATCAGGCCATGGGTAATAAAGTGGTGTTTTCATTTTTGGATCCGCCAACATACATGCTGGGTGCCTGCTCGGATGCCTATTTCCTGGTATCGGCGCCACTATAATCTATTTGCTTTAACGCGCATGCGCCACTGACCAGTGTCTCTGGATCGCGCATGCGTTGCTATTAACATTACTCGCGCATGCGCATCTCTATAACTAACGTCTCCATCTCGATCCTGCGCAATGGTTTCTAAGTAGTAGTCTAATCGAGACCTGCCTCGGAAGCACAGCTGAATTCAATCAAGCAATTATGAGAGCGCTTAAATAGACGCGCGAGCAGGGAGCATCTACCTCCACTCCCACTCGGACGCTGACCCAGAGGCACCGACGGACAGGTAGGCTCCCTGGTGGTTTTAGGCTGTGATCTAAGCTTTGAATTGTAGGAATAGCGAAGCCCTTGCTTTTCTTTATCTTTTCACATGCCAGTCCTTCTAACCAGTCTACCTTTCATTAGAGCCTAGCATAATTATGATTAGGTGCTCTTTTCTGAGATGGCCCTCAATCTCCTTCCTGAACTGCTCATTGTAGTCTATCAGTTTCTTGTCATTCAGTCTGTCTTTCCATGCTTGGTCAATGCCATGTGTTTGCCTATTTTTAAGTCTCTTTCAGAACAACTGGTGCTTAGTAAGGAGAGTAATGGGAAGGGGTGGTTAAGACATCTATATTCCTCTGAAAAGTCTCTGAGGTTTTTTGTTCTATTCCTCCTTTCCACCCTAACAGAGCGGGGCCTCCTTCTCCCCGAGCGGGTGCCGGGCGAGGTGAGGTAACTTCCCACAAAACGCTGGGTAAGTTACACTTTACAACTAATGATTCATTATTAAATGTAAGTTGATATGACCAGGAGAATTTCTGTCTCCTGTGTGGCGAATCTTTTTTCGCCTTGCTTGTGTTGTTGTGTCATTTCTTTTGGTTTTGAGATACCATCATGCACTATTTTTATTGCTTGTTGTTGTGCACTATCTTTTCTTTTTAGGAAAGAACAAATGATAAGATATCCGCCAGCTTACATTGGGGCTCCAAGTTCCTGGTAGGAGTAAATTAATATATTTGTACAACTATAGTAGCATTAATGTTCTCATATCTGCAGTTGCTATTTTTATCTGGTCCTGAAGAAAGCTTGGACACTTGGTCCATTTTAAGCTGAAGCATGTCGACCCCACTGCACTGCGCCATAAGATAGTTATTATTTTAAACTATTTGGCGTTGTTTTACTTTTGACCTTAGGACAATACTTATTAAACTCATTTTTTTGTCCTTTGAGCCAATTTTATCCTCACTTCATTTTCACTTTAGTTTTTTCACTAGCACTGCACTCCATCAGTACCATTTGAAAAACACTGTGGCCTAACAAAACAGTTTCAAAATCCATCTCCGCATCATGAACAGGTGCGTAGGGCAAGATCTGGATTTATGACTTGCATTCCACATGATGATATTCCGCCATTGGGTGGGCTGATGGAATTTTTCAGCCCAGTGTCATTTCATACATGTGTTTTGATGGACTCTCGGGTCTAGTTTTGACACGACACACAAGTAGCTTTGTGGACCAGGCACTTTTTCGTGTTTTTTCTAGTATTTGCAGGGGCTAGAGGTGTCGTGGTCGTTAAATATTCCCCTTGTGACCCTCCTTACTTTATTTTCTGGACATCCAAGAGATCCCAGCCGCCAGCCTCCCCTGGCCCTAGTGCTTCGCCTGGGAGAATGGATGATGAGGCCCCGGCCACCAAGGCCTTCATGACGGACCTCTTCGCCTCGATCAAGGAAGATATCTCCGAGCTCCGAACCCAGCTTGCATCGGACCTTCGCGAGGTGCGGAGGGACGTCGACGGCCTCGGAGAGAGAGTGGCCACTCTGGAAGACCACGACCTCAGCATGGCCAATGACGTCCATCTACTGCAACAGGATGTGCTCCGTCTCATGGAACAGAACATAGACCTGCAGGCTCACGCGGAGGACCTGGAGAACCGTTCCCGTCGGAACAACATCCGCATACGGGCGGTACCTTGGGATGGAGAAGCGGGGGACCTCCGAGTATATGTGCAGGCGCTCTTTCTTCAAATCCTAGACGAGGAGGACTTGCAAGAAATCAGAATGGATAGAGTCCACAGAGTGGGGTTGCCCAGGCGAAATGGAGGTCCTCCTCCTGACATACTTGTATGTGTGCACGATTTTCAACTCAAGGAGCGAATCCTTAGGAAGGCGCGGGACACCCCCTCCTTGCAGTTCCGGGACCACCGTCCTCAGCTCTATCAAGACTTGGCAGCCACGACGCTCCAGAAACGGCGTGAGTTCCGCCCGGTCACGGCCTATCTGCGAGAGCATAATATCTCCTACTCCTGGGGCCACCCCTCCCGCATAATCTTTCGATGGCAGAATAGACTGGCGCAGATCCGGTCCCTGCGGGAGGCGAAGGAACTCCTGGGGATTGAGGACGAGGTCCCTGCGTCTGGCCGTCGCAGTCCTTCACCACGGAGGAGACGTCGCTCCTCATCTTGGCACAGAGTGGGCTCGGAGGCAAATCGCAGGAGGCCTGATCGCACGACTAGCCTACAGGAGCGAGGGAGTGCGGTGGCCTCTGTGGCCTCTGCGACGCTGATGTCCTCTCAGCAGAGCTCCGGGGCGGCCTGATCACGGACAGCTGGCCCAGGTGCCGGAGGGACACGCACACTCAGGTACCGGGGATATGTATGTACTTTCTGAGAAGACACCCCGGTCTTCGGCCTTGGGGGATCTGCTGTTGGGTCCCCGTCCCCGCCCCCTGGGAAGTTTTCCTCACAGTTTACTTCATTCAGGACTCTGTTTGCTTTTGTCCTGGGTCATTGGGGTGTTGGGGTGGAGGGGGGACATGAACGGGTAGGGGGATAGGGGGGGCGGTTCGGTTGGGGAGGGTGTTTGGGTGGGCTTGGTAGTGGTGGCGACGGCTGGATGTTTGCTCTAGGTACTGATCGTTTGAAGGTCTCGAACAACTGGTCTTTGATGGCGTTTATCACTCCATATTGTGCTCCGTGGAGTGGTTATCTATTGGACTCCTTCCTCTGTGATTGGCGGAGTTGGCTGCGGGGGTCTGGGAGCGGGGACGGAGGGTGGTTGGGGAGGGGTCTGACCCGGGGCGAGCAGGGAGGGCTACCTAGGGGTGAGAGCTGGATGTGCGGGAGCTGGGGAGTTTGGAGATTTGTGGTTCTGGCTATTGTGAAGCAGGGGGGCCTGACGTTTCCTAATGCCTCTTAGCATTGGCACATGGAACGTGAAAGGCCTCAACTCCCCGCAGAAACGCCAAAAGCTCTGGAAATATTTGTTGGACCATCATCTAGATGTGGTGGGCCTCCAGGAGACCCATCTGGCACGTAGGGACGAACTCCGGCTCCGACACAGACAATACCCCCTCATCTATAGGTCCTCTGCTTCTACTAAACACAGGGGGGTTGCTCTTCTATCCCGGGCATCCATCCATTTCCAGCCTATGGGAGTGTGCTGTGACAAAGAAGGCAGGTGGTTGATGGTCAAAGGGGTGATTTATGGCCGCTTATGTACATTTGTGGTGGTGTATGCGCCCAACGCCCAGCAGAATAGCTTTCTTCAGGGATTGCTGGATAAGATGGGAGGCTTTGTGGAGGGCCATTTGTTTGCCATGGGGGATTTCAATATGGTGTGGGACCAAACTCTAGACAGCTCCCGAGCCCAGAGGTCGGACTCTGGTGTTTTCTCCACCATGACGAAAGACAAGATGGGGGAGTTGGGGCTAATAGATGGCTGGCGCGCAGTTCACACACAGACCCGGGACTATACATTTTTCTCCCACGTGCATCACACCTACTCCCGCATAGATTATGTGTTTTTAAGCCAGGCGCTCAAAGGGGATGTCCGCGATTCCAGGATCTTTCCGCTCTCTGTCTCGGATCATAGCCTGTTGGTACTTCTGCTGCAGTGGTCAGTGAGGGGGGATGGCTATCGGAAGTGGTACTTCCCGGCGGCGCTAGTGCGAGATGATACCTCCTGTATGGAGCTAAGGAAAGCCATCAGGGAGTTCTTGACGCTTAACCCTACCTCGGACACTTCTGTGTTCAACACCTGGGACGCCTATAAGGCCTCCCTGAGGGGCACCTGCATAGGTCTGAATGCGGCCATTAATCGATTGCGGAGGGAGGAACAGGAGAAGCTGGAGGCTGAACTCGAAGGACTGGACCGGGCTCACAAATTGAATCCTTCTCGCGCGATGCTTCGCCCGCTGACGGCTGTCAGGGGGAAGCTGAAAGCACACTACAACAATCGCTCTGAGTTTACCCTCCTGAGACTGCGTAGAGTGTCGTACGCACAGGGGAACAAAGTGGGCCGACATCTGGCACGTCAACTTAGAGAGAAAAGAGAGAAGGAATATATAGGGGGGATTCAGGACTCGGGGGGTTCAGTGCATCACCGGGATGGGGATAAGGCGGACATCTTTGGCCGGTTCTATGCGGCGCTTTATAAGGGTGACTCCCTAGATCAGGGTGCGCAAGACGCATTTCTATCGGGCCTTCCCTTCCCGCAGGTCTCTAATGATCGGAACGAACAGCTGATGGCTCCCTTCACCAGGGAGGAGATGCTCGAGGTGATCAAGGCCTTGAAGCCTAATAAGGCTCCTGGCCCGGATGGGTATACCGCTTATTTCTACCAATCATTTGCATCTGAACTGGTGGACTGCTTGGTCTCCCTCTTCAACGAAATGGCGGCCACTGGGGAGACCTCTGGCACTATGGCCGAGGCCATGATCACCGTGATCCCCAAACAGGGGAAGGATCCCTCCAGGTGTGCCTCATACCGCCCTATAGCTCTCCTGAATGTGGACGCTAAATTGTATTCCTCTATCATCGCCCGCAGGTTGCAAGATCTGATGCCGGCCATTATACATCCGGACCAGTCCGGTTTCATTAAGGGTCGGCAAACTCATGACAACTTACGAAGGGTGTTGCATTTGATAGAGAAGGCTTCCAGATTCCACATTCCGGCGGTGCTAGTGGGACTAGATGCTGAGAAGGCATTCAACCGGGTCGACTGGGGATTCCTGTTTCGCACTCTATCCGCCTTTGGGTTTTCGCGCCAGTACCTCACGATGATTCGGGCGAATTATAATTGCCCTACCTCGAGGGTGCTGAGTAACGGCCATCGGTCTGCTAGCTTTCCTCACTCCAGGGGTACGAGACAGGGGTGCCCCCTTTCCCCTCTCCTCTTTGCCTTGAGTATCTAACCCTTGGCCCTAGCAATCCGGGAGAAGGACCAAATCAAGGGCCTTCCCTTCACGGGGGAGCAGCATAAAATATCCCTTTTTGCGGACGATGTTCTTTTGTCCTTAGGGGATCCGGCTCAATCCTTGCTGCATGTTCACGAGGAGCTCTCCCGGTTTGAAGCGGTGGCGGGATTCAGAGTCAACCTCGACAAGTCGCACATCCTGAATCTAACCCTGTCCCCTGCGGAAGTTGACCGGGTGCGCTTACTGACGGCTCTACCGTGGGCTCCTGCCTCCCTACTATATCTGGGGGTGCACCTGACACCTACTATAGGCTCCCTGTTCGCGGCTAACTTTCCCCCCTTGCTGGCTACGATACGGAGCGACCTGGATCGGTGGAAGCCGAAGTTCCTATCGTGGCTTGGCTGGATACATGCTCTTAAAATGGTCCTCCTGCCTAAATTTCTTTATCTTTTCCAGGCCCTCCCTATACCTATTGACATGGACTTCTTTCGCCGCTTACGGACGTTGATGCTGAAGTTTGTTTGGCTGGGTGGCCGGGCTCGTATTCCCTTTACGATACTGCGCCGACCGAGGAAGGAGGGAGGAGTTGGGTTCCCGGATATGCTTCTATACTATAAGGCTGCGCAGCTGCGGGTGATAGTGGAATGTTCCCAGCAGCTCTCAGAGAAACACTGGCTGCATATGGACAGGGCCGTGGCGGGGAGGTCGATTTGGGATCTGATCTGGAAGCCCAAGGCGGACCGACCTAAGAATGCTTACATTAGCACTCCTACTAGCACAGTTCTGAAGGTGTGGGACACGGTCTCTGGCGACGACCGCTGGACCACGTTTCCGTCTCCCTTCACCCCCATTCACTTCAACCCGGCCTTCCCGCCAGCCTTGCAGGAGGGACCCTTTCGGTTGTGGCGAGAGGGAGGTTGCAGGGCACTTACGCACTTGTTTCACGGGAGGGCTCCCCTCACATTCCACAATTGCATGCGCGACTATGGAATTCCAGTTACTGAGCGCTTTTGCCATGCCCAGCTTCTCCATTGGGCGACATCGGCGGAAGTCGGCGAGGCAGCCACACGACCGCCTTCCCCCTTCGAGTCCTTTCTGCTCCGCACGTCTGTGATGCGGGGGACGGGCTCCTTCCTATATGGGCTGCTTCTGGCCACTACGGTCGCCCCACGCCCTCGATATATGGAACGGTGGGAGGTCCTTTTGGATCGGGACATCTCTGATGCTGAATGGAAAAACCTCTGGAGGGACATAGCGACGCACAACCATTCAGTGAACCTTCGGGAAGCCCACTTGAAAACTATGCATGACTGGTATTTGTATCCGGCCAAGCTCCACCGCATATTCCCTACTTCTTCGGATAGATGCTGGAGAGGATGTGGCCTATTGGGGGACTTCCACCACATTTGGTGGGACTGCCCGATCATTCTTCCCTTCTGGACGGAGATACTCTCCCACATCAAGGAGATATTGGGGTACCCGATCTCAGACTCTGTGGCTCATGTTCTGCTGGGTCTTCGAGATCCGTTATTGGAACATCAGACTAAGGCGGACAAGCGCATTCAATAGCTTTGCTTAGGGGCAGCTAAGCTTACGTTGGCGGCGGCGTGGAAGAAACCACATGCCCCGGCTATATCGTTGTGGCATGCGAGACTGTGGGGGCTACTGAGTATGGAGAGAATGGCGGACATCTTCCTGGGCAATTTTAAAAACTTTTTATTCCGGTGGGGGCCACTGGTCCGTTTCTTGTCATCTGGGCTGCCATCTGCGGTATGCCCACCCACGCTCCGGGCACTTCACCTGTTTCAAATATGACCTGATTACATGCCTCTGCAGCTTGGTACGGTGCGAGAGTGTCTGTGTCGTCACCACTGGGGAGGGTGGGGGGTGGGGGGGGAACCAGTTGGGGACGGGTTCTTGTTAATTGTTGCGACACTGTTTAGCTCCTGGGGATGCAGGGCTTCTGTATTGTTTTGCACCCCTCTCCTACTGCCCTCGGACTACATTTGGGCCTTGGCCTGCGGACTTTCGAGCTGGCACTATACTTTCTACTGGATTTTGTTGCTGGGCTGCCACCCTTTTTAAATACTTAACGCTTTTATTTCCCGGTTCATATTGCAGCTTCCCCTGTGTGGGATTTGTGGCAGAATTGTCGCCTGTATGTTTTTTCTTTCTCCCTTTTCTTTCCCCCTTCCCTCTCCCCTTTCTTCTGAAAAACTTTGAATAAAAACAAATTTTACAAAAAAAAAGTAGGAGCCCTGCTCCTTGTAAATCAGAATCCTGTTTCCCACAAAGAACCTCTGCCCGACTAGAAGGAGAAGAAGACGCTGGAAGGACTGGCCTGCTGCTTGCCTTGCTGAGGAAGCAGAGGAGAAGACTTTTGAAAACACTTTGCAGACTTGTGCTTTGAAACATTCTCCAAGGGCTTGTTTGAGCTTGCCCCCTGAACTGAACCCCAGGACCAGTGGGTTCTCCTGTGCTTTGGCTCGTCTCCTGCCTGAGGCCGAGTATTTTGTCCCGCCGGAGGTGAAGTCTGCCCCCTCTCGCCCCCTCCTAGGGCCGTGGTACCCGGGAGCCAGCCTGCCCTCTTGCCCTTGAGAGCCTCGCTCCGTTCGGAGTCGCTCTCTGCCCCAGGGCTAAGGCCGGCCGCTCCTCTACACCCGCCTGCCTGAAAGAGCGCTTGAGTCCGACTTTGGCCCCTCCCGCCGGAATTCCGGGGACGCGAGTCACCTGGACGACCGCCCGTGCAGCTAAGTGCACCCGGCCGCCCCGCCTTGAGCTGTCCCCCCCCCCGAGAGGCCGCGCCGCACCGTGAAGGGAGCCCCGCTCGGTACTGCCTGTACTCAGGGCTGCCGTGCTGCGCCCCGCCTCCCTAAGGTCCTCCTCTTCACGACGAGACCCCTAAACACTGACCGGACCGAGTCGCGCTGCTCGTGCCGACTCGGCCCCAGCACCAAAGGTAAAGGCGCATTCCTAAAGCAACATCGGGCTTGGGGCCCGCAACTTGTGATTTCCCCGTCCTCGGAGCCTTCTCGCACTGTCAATCCCGGCTTGCTTCCAGCCCGGTCCCCGGGCCGTCCGAGCTGCTGCAAGGAGCCGTACGCGGCGTAGGCGTGCTCACGCCCGATGCGTGAGCCGCGGTAGGGTCCGGATCAATTTCCTCCAGGAGAGCGGGGGAAGCGCTGCGAAGCGCACCGGAGGCCCAGGGCGAGTCTAAGGTCCCCCGAACTGGTGCAGAAAGGTACTTTGGAAGCAACTGAAATTGAAAGACCTGTAGAGAAGTGATTTTACAAGGAAATCCACATTTGAACTTGAACCTAAAGAAAAGCTTGCCTATTTACAATCATGTGGCCTAATTTAAAAACGTTATTATTGGTCTTGTGTTAAGTCTGATCTGATATATATATTTTTACATAAAGGAACATATTTTTATATATTCACAGCCTGGTGTCCATTTGTGGGGGGATTGGTACATTTTACTGTGTGTGTTATTACAAATGCTTAACTCCATAACGCCTGAAGAATAGCCTTGGCTGCTCACGCCACGCACCTAGAGGGTGAGCAAGGGTAATTCTAAGGGGTCATCCTTCGCCCTGACTTAGAGGAGGTGGTCCCTGCTTGTCACAAGTGAATACTTGCGCCAACCAGAGACCCCCAATTCTAACATTGATCCCAAAACCTTTTTTGGGAAAACAAAAAGTACGCCTGCAGCAGCGGTGTCCGGGGTGCAAGCTGGGGCCAGCACCTCCGCATCAGTGGGCCCAACCCACCAAACCAGGCCCAAGCAGATGAGTGTGGAAGAGGTAGCCAACCTAATGGTGGAAAGCAGTGATGCTGAGCCTGACCTAAACTTATAACTATCTCAAAGTAGTACTTAATCAACGCATGAGGGAACACAGCAGATAAGTGGTAAACAAGAACCACCGCCCGCAATAGTAGTTGTTCAACACAACAACCACAACCACCACCCGCAATAGTAGTTTTTGTTCCTCCTGAAGTAGGGGCAGCTCAGGTAATTGAGCCTCATGCAAAGTAAGAAGAAGAGGAAGCCACTCATGCAGGAAATCTATTGTCTTCCAAATACCCACCAAGGAAAAGGAGGGTTAATCCATCAAGTTCTTCGCCACGCATCCCTTCTGATGATCTAGATCTCACTTGGGAGCCACAACAATCTGAGCATGAGAGGGAGAGACATCCCAAGACCAGGCTAGGGAAAAGGAAGGTTCCAGAAAGCCTTACACTTATGGAGGTCGATGTAGAAGAGCAGGATAATGATGATGATGATGAGTCTGACCCAGTCATCACAAGCATCACTCCTGGCCCGAGGACATGGAGACCAACATTTTCACCCTATCCCGAATGGCTGCGACTAGTAGGGATGTAGCACGCATACCTCTAACACAGGAAACACCAAAACAACCTCCAGCTTCCATTTTTACATTAGCAAAGGGCCGGCAGCGTTCTACATCCAGCACAAGCACCACCTCAGCAGAAGTAGGTATTGGTACTACTGCACAGCCACATAGTCAAATTCAACACACACCCTCCAGTTCATCCGGCATTGGAAGTGGCACCTCTAGCAGGAGACAAAAGTTAAGCTCCCCAGTGTGGGACTTCTTTACGGTTATTGCAAAGGAGGACACCATTGCTATATGCTCCATTTGTCATTCTTCTGTTAGTCATGGTAAGCTTGGTACAAACTATGGTACCAGAGGCCAAATGACCCATTTGAAAAAACACCACACAATCAAGTGGGAGGACCACCTTCGTAGCATAAAAACTGGAACCATTGATGTTGTTGGGGATAAACTAGTACAAGGTCCACTCACAGTCGAACAGGAAGAAGAAGAGGGAGACATTCTATCTGGTAGTGGTACACAAAGTATCCCTGTCCCCAGCACTGCAATGGTACAGCCCACATCCTCCGCATCAGCAACATCTCAGTGCCACAAGAGTAAGAGTCAGCCGGAGACACCAAGGAGTACTGCTGCGAAGTCTGCGATGCAAAGTGCTGCGTCGAGCATAACCGAAAGAAATACTAAGCAGCGTACCATTCTTAGCATGTTTAGGCAGGAGGGAAAGTACGAACGCAACCACTCAATAGCACGTTTGTACAATGCTAAGCTTGCTAAAATGTTAGCACTGGACCTTCTCCCTTTTTTTGTTGTTGAAGGGATGGGTTTTCTGGAATTTGTGACAATCATCTGCCCATAATGGAACATTCCCAGCCGCTACTATTTTGCCAGAGTTGCTGTTCCAGCACTACATCACGACATGCTGGAATTGCTTGGAAAACCCTTACATCAGAGTGCTGTTCATAGTATACACCTGACAACAGACATGTGGACCAGTTGCCAAGCCACTGATTACATGTGAATCACTGCACACTGGATCTTTTTGTCAGGTGTTAGAGACAAGCTATCTGCAGGCGTTGACACTGTTGAGATTTTTAATGAGACTCGCAGACATGCAACTATAGCCATGTTTGCTATGGAGAAATCTCATACTGCTGCAAACATTTTGGCTGAGTTTAACAGCAAGGTCTTTGAATGACTGCGACCAAGAGGGCTTACCATTGGTTTTGTTGCCACGGACAATGGCAGTAATGTAGTTAAGGGCATGAAAGATGGTGGCTATTTCAGGGTCCCGTATTTGGCACACTGCAATAACATTGTTGTTCAAGACTTTCTAAAAAATGAAAGCAAACTCAGCAACTTACTGACCACCTGCAGAAGAATATGAACACGTTTCAACGATTCTTTTAAAGCCCGGAAGCAGCTAAGGGTCATTCAACGTGAGCATAAAATGCCAGTCAAAGCACTCATCCAGGACGTCCCAACACTTTGGAACTTAACTTATTACATGCTTGATCATCTGTTTGAGCAGTACATACCACTTAATGCTTATGTCATGACAAGAAGATTAGGGGTTCCTATTGTGAAAGCAATGACCGTTGAGATGTGGCAATGGGACCTCATTAAATGCCTGACAGAGATGCTACTTCCTTTTGAGGTCTTCGCACGTGCAGCCAGCAGGTAGGACTGTACTATGGGCCAAGCTATCCCCTTGTTGTACATGCTAGAGCAAGAGCTGAAGGAGGTGTCTGAAACATACGAAGGTGTGGAAGAAAAAGTAGACGCATGTTATTTGGCGAACGCCTTAGCCGCCGGCTTATCTGACAATACCAGGATTCAAAATAGGATTGTGTCACATCGACATTACATTACTGCCACAATTTTGGATCCACGGTACACATTATTTCTTAACAGTAATGCAGTAATTCCTTTTTCAGAAGGGGATGTTGCCAAGTACAAAACTTTAATAGCTGAGGAAGCCACTGATTTTGAAAATGAACGGCTCTCAATTAGAGGCCTGCCAGTGCCAGCCCAGGACAGTGCAAGTACTACAGGGCATCCTCCAGAGTCAAGTTCTTCTTCAGAGCATGAGAGCAGTGTGTTTTCTTCCCAGCAGTCACCAACACTACCAATAACATCAACAACAGCACCAACAGGATCTGATTCATCAGACACAACAAAAAAAATAGCTGCTTGGTTTCTACAGAAAGGGATGGGTAAGTCCGTTGCTGTCACAATGTCAAAAGAGGCCAAGCAAATCGGAGCACCACTAAACATTGAGCGGATGGTCCAGGCCTATCTGGATGACACAACAGAGGTGTTCATGGAGCAAAGCCCATTGGTGTATTGGTATGAGAAAAGAAGCTAATGGCCAGTGCTCAGCAGGCTGGCGATAAAGTATCTGGCTAGCCCTGTCGCAAATGTCTCTTCTGAGCGTGTTTTCAGTGCTGCTAGTGCTATTGTAACTGTGAAAAGGACCAGTCTCTCGCCCAAAAGCGTGGAGAGGTTAACCATGATCAAAATGGATCAGCACATCATACCACCGGACTACACAATACCAGAAACACAGCAGGAAGAGGAGAGCGACTCTGAAGACATAAGTAGTGGGTTACATGACCTACTTCTGTCCGAACCACCAGGGTTTGAGGACGAGCTTCTCTTCCCTGACAACTAGGCTTTCAAATTGTTACTTTCTCCCTTCCTTTATTTGTGTGTATATTTGTCTTTCTGGTTTAAATCAAACCACAACAAATCCATCACCACCGTCTCTTATTTTTATTTACCTATTGGAGTTGCACGTCTGTGCATTTAACTGTCCACTCCACTCCTCAGAGTCCTGCTCCATCTTTCTGACTCGCCCTAAATACATTTCCATCTTGCCAGGCATTGGATGGAGATGGAGAATAGTACAATAATGTAGCCTTCAACAGTCCCTCCATAACAAGTGCAACGTACGTGACTATAGCCATCTTCTGTTTTGTTTCCAATCCGAAACTCATCACTGTCTTAAGGCTACCACCTCTGTCTGCAGGCATACACAACTTTTCACTGTCAGAACTTGAGCAGGCATCTAACCTAAAGTAACATTGTCATCACTTTCAGAAGGCTCGGCATCTCTGATCTGACAGCCAAAGAGAAGAGCAAGACAGGTATATGAAATGAATGATGCCATGCATTGCATTGGATGCTTGCTGACTATGAGTAAATGTGCATGAAGTAGAACTATACTAGTAGTTTAAATAATAACAAAGTACTTGTGACTCAAGTGATAGTCAATGTTTCCATGTTGTTTAATAATATTTGCCAATTGTACTCCTACTACTGCAGGTGCAGTCTGGACTTACTTCATTGGAGTCACTCACAGACTGAGTTGCTGTTGATCTGTTGGATAACACATACACGTACCACACCTGATGATGTAGAGGACCATACTATCTTTACACGCAGTCAGTCAGTTGGATCTGAGATGATTGGTGGAATACATTTCAGGAAGTGGAATAAAAGGTAAATACAACCAATCAACAAGAACCACAGCAGACCTAGGCTACATGTCTGTGCAATGGTGGAGTCAAATAGTGGTATGATGACTGACAGTGGCGCATTGATTTAGTAATTTTATTTGGAAAATGCTATGTTGCTGTATGTATATGCCTTTTGTCTGGCTCTGTCAAAAAATAAGGTAAATGGAGTTTGGGTCTCGGACTCACAGGCGGTCCGGTGCCATGGGCCTGTTCTGTGCTGGCTCGGATCTTTTTGTTCTTCTAGATTAATGCTGTGTAACTAGTAGAGTAGACACAATGTATCCAAGTCGCCTCAGTCTGAAAGTCTTCTCGCTCACGAGTCTTGTCTTTTTGCACTACACCGTAATTGATTTGTATTTTTTCGATGATTTATTTTTTAATACTCCTTTTGTTTTTCCATCATAACTTACAGGCCGGCCTTTTAACCCAGTGCTGTTATACTTGGAGCAACAACTCACACTTACCTTACCAATCCTCATCAGCCAGCCAGTGGCACCCAAGAATGATGTTCAGAGTGTCCATGGAAGGGAGGACCAAGATAAACGACGAGATACAACTACACATTTGGACCTGGATAATACAGTAACATTAGCATCATTTTAGTATTTTTAATAATTTGATTCTTTTTTTCTCTTCATTCATTTTACGACTGTGTGACTTTGTTTGGTAATTGCTCCCTAAAACAATTTTTTAATTTTCTTTGCTAGCTTTCAGCCCAGTACAGCAGGTAATTAGGGTTTCTCTGAGGGCATACAGCCAAGGCAAATGTCATATATAATAAATACTTCCTTGTACTATCGAATTGTGTAGTAGTAGTTAAGTACTACTCATTATTAACCATCAAGTTATCTTCATCATGCATGCATTTCCTTTTTCTACCTTTAGTTTATAGATTTATTGGGTAGTGGATCATCAATCATCATCTTCATTGTTTTGGTTTTGTTGTCTCCATGCGTACTGTTTTTCTTTGTCAACCCTTTCCCCAAACCCCCTTCCCATCCATTGATCAAACCCTAACCCTCTTCCCCCGGGCTGTGTGGTTTTATATTGAGGTGTGATGTGACTACATTAAATCTACACCAACAATTGATCACACGCTTGCTGGGGCAGATGTGGTGAAAGCAACACTAATTAAATGTCAACGAGGCAGGGCGAGGATCTTCTTCTGCTTGCCCACCGATGCTCAGTGTATATATAAGCCAATTAATTTTCCAAAGGGACCCACCGAATACATCTTATTAATTGCCGGCATTGTTTGGGTTTAATTTTACCGCATTAAAGTTTACGAATTAGAATTGTGTTTAAGTGACTCCTTCAACACAACTACAGTTAAACTTCTAATCTTCTTGTACTAGGCTGTCTCAGACACCATTGTTTTCTTTTAGTTTAGCAGTTGCAATATTGTTTGTTTGTCAGTCTTCTTATGTACTGTACTTTTCTACTACTCCCACAGTCTCTCTCAGGCAAATGACTGTCTCTTTGTTTTTGTTTGCAAATGCTAGTGCCATTGTCTACTACTACCGCGACAACCACGGCATCTTTCCATTGTCTTGGGAAACCATGCAGCCATTGCTGTGCCGACCTTAATCATCATCAATCACAGGTAAGATAAGTTTGCTGGGAGGTATAATGGAGTAGGAGGAGCGACTGGTAGTACTAGTAGGACAAATATAACTCAGTGAGGGGTACCGCATCTATCTGTTTGCATGTTACAAAATTGGCCAATTATTTAAATCAAACACTGGCTGCTACCCTGCATCTGCAAGTAAACCTTATAACGTACATTAATTCGTCAAACAGTAACCCCACCACAAAACATTAACATCATATGTGTAACTTTAAATAAATAACATTTATTTTCATAGAAAAAATAGCCTATCCCACACCTCACCCACCCCTCTCCCTAACCCCAAGCAATGTCCAAGTCCAACAAATGTCCAAGAGAAACCCCAAAACCCAATTCCCACCCACCAACAAAAGTATTAAAAAAGGGGCAACTCAACAGGGTCCATTTATAATTGGCGGGCTTTAAGGTGTTGTCCAGCAGGATTTTGACACAGTCCTCTAATTGGTCCTCAGCTTTGCCATCCGGAGGAGAAGTTGCCGAAATGCACGGCACCTGCATTTGCATCCATGTGCGGGGGCGGCAGATGTTGACAAATAGCGGCGGTGGGCGGCTGCCTGACTGCGGCGCCGTACTCCTGCAGACAGCGCCTTGCTGGGGCCCGGGGCATTGGAAGAGGAAGCAGCTGCTGCCGCCGCCTCCTCCTCGGCCTGAGCCACCAGCCGGCGGTATTCCTCCACGATGTCCTGCAGTTTCTGTTGCCGGGCCCTGGCTGCCAACTCCTTCCGTGATGGTTTCTGGGAAGGAGTATCTATAAAGAAAGAAACAGAATTGTAACCGAAACTCTTAGCAAAACAGTAACACAAAATTAATCCAACACATAGTGGCACAGTAGCACTAGCAAGCGCAGTACATAACATTTGTGGTAACTTTAAGTATCTATCCTCCTGCTTCCCCGGCCTCTAACATTTGTTGGAGTTTTTTTCGGCACTATACTTGCCGTAGTAGTACTATGGATGGACTCCAGTACACAGAAGAACACCAGTCTTTTTCGTATCTCTAGTTTACATAAATTAGATAACCTTGTTGTAGGCTGTAGCCGGCAAGTCAGCTAAGCTTGCATCCAACAGGAACATACAGGATATGCAGACGCCTGTTACTTTTTTAACTAAGCTGCCGGTGGGGAAGCTCATATATTTTTCGATTACGGGTGGCACTGGCCATACTCTCTCTGTTACATGAAGGGCAATTGCTCAAATTCACTTTCACTGTGCCCTGGCATCTGGCGACTACAAAAAGGCAGAATTAACATATTTATGATCCAATGATCATTACTCATATGGAACGACATATCAGTCCAGTAGTGGTCAGAGGTGGGAGTGCTGACGGGTGGTGAAGTGGAGAGGGGCAGGGTGGGGGGGAGCAAACTATGGATTGTGGACAATTACTGGTAAGTAAACATATAAAAATAAAAAAATATATAACATAGGTAGGAAGTGGTCCTTGGATTCAGAGGAAGGCACTTGATAATATATATGATGTGCTTGCAAACTACTGAGTCATCCACTGTATTCTGAAATGAAATCCTACTTTTATATAATATATGACCCTCTGCTTTGCTACTCTGGCACACTTTCTTTAATATTATCTTCAAACTAAGGCTCTGCATCCAGTGACAGTCTCCGCCTATGATGAATACAATCCTTTCAAGGGGCATCAATCCATTAAAAGTAAATGTCTATCATTCTTTATTAGGTATCGCTTAACAAACCTTAGCTGGTTTCACTTTCACCAACAACCACCCATGCGCCCACTCCTTCCTTCCTTGCCTTGGCTTTGGGTTTGACACCAACACCGCTGATGATTCTTGCTATCCAATATCCACCCATTTTGTGTCGTCCACCCAGGCAGGAATTTTCTTTCACCTTCCACCCATCGTTCAACAACCCATGCATCTGATTCCTATCAGCCACCTGTATGCTGCTTCCAAAGTATGCTTCTATGCTAGTCGTATTACATCTCTTTCGTCCTTCCTCCTTCCACCCTAGTTCACTTCTTTCACTTTTTGTTCAACACATCCATCAAGGTCATCTGATCTGACTTTTAGTCTTCTCCATAACTTTCACAGCTGAGTTGGAGTCTGATAGAAGAGGGCTTTGTTTACTCAACTCACGCTGGTAATGCTATTGCTAATGCATTGGTAATGCTAAGTAAAGTGTGTCTTCTTCAACCGTTGCATATTGTCCAGTACAACTTCAAGTTAATACTTACTTAATAAGTCTCACAGTACAGTGAGGGAAATGTTCCCCTTCCAGCTAGTAATGCCAATAAGTAATGAATATAACTTACCACCACCCACCGCTGCTGTTTCCTCCCCCACTGGTGCACCTGCAGGTGCCGCATCTCCTACCTCCTCCAGGATAGCGGCATTAGCATCGCTGCTGTCCCCGATGGCACTGGTGTTTGGTACTGGTTGTGCACCTATAAAAACAATTACACCTTTTTAGATATCTGCACACCTCCCCCTATTTTACTAATTTTTTCACCAGGAAGGAAGATTGAAAAAACAGTTAAAGTACAACATAAATCATCACTAGTCCAAATTGCGTACTACAGTAGAGTCAGTAGACAGACATTAGTAGTATTAATTTATTATATGGTCTCTACGGTCATCTCATCTCTACTCTAGAGGTGTGGCGCCGCAGCTAGGGCGACTGACTCCGGAATCTGGGGATCACGGTTCGATCCCGGCACCGGCGGCAGATTAGCCCAGCACCATGTATTTCTGGGCAATAGCTTGCTTAATCTTCCCGACGGCCCCCAGCGCCTAGAGACCCTTACTGGTGATTGTGCGCTTTACAAATGTGGATTATATCTAGTCTTTGGAAAGTTAGCCTGAGCCATGTAACCATTTTAGATTCATGTCTACTATTTTACGCATGTTACCTTGCAGCTTGTTGCGCAGTAAGACGCCTTTGAGGCCACATGAGTGTTTCATACAAGTGAAGAGGTTGAAAAACAAGGCACTTTTTTTTATGGAGTTTGGTTGGTCCATATTGCTTAGCCATAATGTTACACTTTTTGGCATGACTGCAAAAAGCTTGCATAATTGTATTTTATACTGTCTAACGTGCCCCATTTATCTCATAATAGGCAGATGAGAGGATTGCCTTCTACGAACCAGAGATTTGCAGAGCTTACGAAAGATGCATGTGTAACCAGTATACGTTCAACGGTGAGGGGTCTCCCACAATTCCCACAGTTCTCTATTGTGCACTAGTTGTACAAATGTTTAGTTTTAATCTTCTTTATTTTGCATGGTGGAGCAGGATGTATTTCATGGAACAACTTACAAAGCTTGTTATTGTTTGAAAAAATAAAGCTTTTGAACTTGCACATAGACTGTGGTATATTTGGAGTGTCTGTTGTGTTGTAGACTTACACGAGTGAGTGAGCGAAAGGGTGTTATGTTCTGGGTTGTGTAATAAAATCATAGGGTATCTTCGTGTGGGGGGTCGGGACAAATGACTAATGACTGAGACACTATAGCTAGTCGGTCAGCGAATTGTGGGTTCTGAGTTCTGTGACTGAGGTGTAAGTAAGGTCCAACCTCCCATCACCAACATCCTATTTTCTTGTGCATAGTTCTGTATGTGGCTGTGCAGAATACCCACAACAGTAGTAGTAGCATGTACTACTACCCTAACAAAAATACTAGACAAACATCTTGTTGCGCATTTTGTTGATGGGAATTGTCAAAGCCTAGAGATTAAAGAGGACAATGCAAAGGACAGGAGTGGACCCAGTTGCCACAGCTATTCTATCACAGCTTTATTCAAAAGAATACCTTAGCTAAAGAGTGGCCAACAGGGCAAGGTTAGCTACAGACAATCTAATAATAGTAGTACAGAGAGTCATAGCAGAGGCAGTTGGAAGGATCTGAAAGGCAGAGATACACAAAAGTTGGAAAACAGATAATGAAGATCAAAGAAGCTTTTGTTAAAAATGGAATTAGGAGGAAGCTTAATTAATAGTTTGGAAAAAATAAGGTGTGTTAAAAGTTTGGGAACTATATAAGCACTGTAGGACTTACTGGGGCAGCAGCAGGATCCTTGGTAGAGGAGAGCTTCTCTGGTGATTGTTGTCCCGCTGACCGGGACCCCGTCTGCTTGCCCCTGGGTGCTGATCATGTAAGAAAAAATGAAGAAAGAGAGGAACATTGAGTGCTGTGAAACAAAAAAATCAACAAAAAAAGCTCAAACATTTTAGGAAACAACAATTGCAATTAAATTGACCTGTCTAAACGACTACTGGCTTGCATGATTCATGGACCGTCTACTTATATGAACACTAATCAAATGTTCCATAATCATTCTGATTGCAGAATACTAACTAACAAAGCCAGTACCACCTGACCTACGCCACCTATTCCAGACGGGCCAATTGTTCAGTAAGTCATCATTTCCATTTTATTTTTGCCAGCAAAAATGCATAGATGCCATGGAGGGCACATGCATGAATTTGTGCAGACACCAAATTGTTGGTTGGTTGCGCCATATGTTGTTCTGCTACTGACTCAGTGACAATGCTATTGCTATTGCTATTGCTCACTAAACAAACTACAAAAAGGTTCTATGGAGGACTGGGGTAAGAAGCACTCAGTGAAAGAGGAGGAGTCGCGCAGACCATAAAAAAAATTATGAACTAATACTAAGTAAACCTATAATCCATCTACCACTATTTCACTGAAGGACAATGGAAGGACTAGACTCTAGCAATAACTAACTAAAGTAAACTCTAGCATCAATATTCAGCCCAAGCTAGCTAAAAGTTACATACAAGTAAGAGAAGTGCCTAGCAGCACCTGTGTCATTCAATCACAGAAGATTTTGGAACAGAATTGATCTGCAATGTAACTAAGCGCACCAGTAATTGTGTTATTCGTCCAATAATTATAGACAATACTTATAATACTATATATTACTAGCTACTCACAAAGCCCCATGACCTCGACACCTAGCAGGTCCAACAGGTCCTGCCCCCGGTCCAGGATGTCGGACCACCGGTGGGCCAGTTGCTGGTGGGTACGCCGGATCCCCAAGCAGCGAAACACTGCCCGGCGCACCTTCGCCCACCGGCGGTAACGCTCCTGGGTAAGATACCCGGAGCCTGGCCTGCTGCCTGCTGCCAAGGTCAAGGGGAGGTGGCGCTGGATGAAGAAAACCAGGACGGCCACCTCCGCCTCCCCGAAAAGTTGTCGGGCCTGCACCCCTGCAGGGCGCATTTTGCCGCAAGGCAGGCGGCTCTTGGGCGCAGGCGCCTTACCCTTGGAGCCGGTACTGCTGCCTTGGCCATGGCCATGGTTCTGGGGTGGATGCAGAAAAGAAAAGAAGGAAAAAAGAAAGTTGGGGGAAGAAGTAGGAGTTTGAATAAAGAAGTAAAATAAAACAGTAGAAAAGTAACAAAAACACAGTGAAAGTAGAAATAAATCACAAAATATAAACTTAGGGATAGAGATGATAAATAAAAAAAGTGAGAAAAACAGTGAAAATAAGTAAAGATTGCAAAGATTAAAGCTGGATAGAAAACTAGGCCCAGAACCATAGCATAGAGTGAAAAACAAGATGGCCACGCCCGTCGCGACCACGTGGGTAAGTTCACCGATATTTCTCTCTAACTCGTACTTGTTGTCGCGAACAAGTAGATAGCTTTCCCGAACATGACATGCACAACGCAAACACATTATACACGACCCGGAACAGGAAATAAGGCAATGCAAGTGGGCGGGACAATTAAAAAAACAAGATGGCCGCGCCCATAGCCCACCGCATGGGTAAGTTCGCGAGCTACGATCCGCCGAGCATGCAGACAGCACCCCGAACACGCACAACGCGCTCCCGAGCAAGAAAAAAACCTCGCGAACAGGTCCGGCAAGCTACTACCCACGCTTGCGAAGCTCGCGTAGTGCGAGAACGTCTTCGCGTAGCTTCGTGTAGCGCAACTACGCGTACTACACCCACCCCTAGTCAAGACCCTCCTCGCTCTACGCAGCAGCACTTCGTATTAGGCAGCGCTTAGATTACTGCCCGAGAGTTTTGTGGTCTTAATCAGTTGTAGACCTAGCCAGTCTACCTACAGTATCTCCAACAGTCCCGAGAGTCCATGTCACAGGGCCAAAAGATGGAGCCCAGCCCAGTTTCGTACAGTCTTGGACGCGCTCAGACGGGCCCGCCCTTGGTCCAGGCTTTGTCCGAGCGCGCCCCGCTTTGCGTGGGTCTCGGTTTGCCTCTGTAGGCGACTCCTGGTGCTGCGACGGTGACGATACAAGAAACAAACAATATCCTATAAGGTATTACTATTTAGGCGGTAAAATGTGTATGCTGACAGCATTATCCGCAATGAAGAAGGAGACTCAATCAATAGTTTCTTGGCAGTGCATTTGGCATCATGTATTCAAATTAATAATAAACAAAGTATACAGTTATAGCAGCACTGTATAGACATAAATAAAAAAGCAACCCAAATTGCACTTGGGGCTCAGTGTGTGTGGGTGACCCAAGGTGGCGACGCAAGTGACAATGGTGCACAGCAGAGAACGGCGCATGTGAAGTGAGTAAGATAATATGCAGTGTAGTAAGAAACAATGGCTTGAAACATAAGTTGGTCAAATAACGTTTTACAATTGACAGTTCTGGTGAGCCGTTGTAAGGACTGCACCCATGATTGCGCTGTGTGTTGTCGATGAACATTTCGATCCTCTTTAATGGGGATCGTCTTCAGGACGAGGTTACTGCAATTGACCAGTGCTGAGGGAGGGAAGGATAGAAATGAGGTCGGGGTAGGGGAAGGGTAAATGCATGTGCGCCGCGTCTAAAACACAAAGTCCTGCGCACTCAGATCAAGTATAGCAAACAGTTATGCGAATGTCATTAATAACAATATGTCCAACGTCGTTTCTTGGAGTTTCTTATATGTCTCCTTTTATTCTGTCATCAAATCACAGACAATTTACAGCCAGCCGACTCGTGTTTCGTTGTAGGTCTGTACATTCACAGATGCTACAACTCTTCAGGGCTCATTGGCTGAATCCTAAGTCTTAAAGGCCCAAGTCCGGTGATAATTCCGACCCGCAGGGTAACTTTGTATTAGGAAGGTAACGGTATATCGCACTCCGATAAAGTATAGTAGGCGTCGTAGGTACCAGTTGTCTGCAATTCTGTGCAAAATTAATCAGTGTTTCCCATTCATGTGGTCAAAAAAGCATCCTTAATAAACACACGGGTGCGTGTGTTTATACTCACTCTGCGGCCGAATCGCCCTCGCTCCAACTGGCGTCTGCACTCGGAAGTGTGCGCCGCGTCTGTTTCACATGATCTAGGTAGAAAGCATGTAATCCAACCCGGTCTGCAAAGGGGAGAAAGAGGGGGGGGGGTCCCTTAATTACGCGTGTTGCTGATGGGGGCCGGCAGAGCGCAGGAGTAGTGATCAAGGGGGTGGTGGTAATGGCAGGGGAAGGCTGGGTGAGAGGCTGGGTGGTTGGCAGGGCAACAGTAGGCTGTCCAGTTGTGGTACTGATGTCGCGGTGAGCTGGGATCGGCGGGGACATCAGGGTTGGATCAAGAAAGGGTACTGGGAGAGCCTGGGGGGGAAAGGAAGGAGAGGAGCGAAGTACCTGTAATATTAATTACTCTCTGGAGGTGGAGAAGATGGCCCGATGACAGGATGAGTGGCGCGGGTCCGTGAAGTCTGGCCGGGTACTCTTCGTGGGGTCCAGGGGCTGCAGACTGTAGCTGGGGAGGTAAGAGGTAAGAGGGAAGGAGGGTAAGCCTGGTTTAGGAAAAAGGCCTGGGGAGACTAAGATCGTATGGGTGCCCGATGTACCTATGGTGACGATGGCAGCAAGGGCGCTTGGGGAGTGTAGTCCAGCATTCTCCCGCTCCCCGTCAGGTTCACCCGGCTCACAGCAGACTTGGCCCCCATCTCAGGACTCTCCCAGTATCAGGTAGGCCATGAGGGTCTCAAGGCATTGGGGGGGAGGGGTGCTGCTCCTGTTCGAATTGCCAGGCCTTGAGAAGTATTAGGAGCTGATTTTGCAAAAAAGAGAGAAAAGACTGAAGGATATTATACCTGTGTCAGTGGCACTGGGACCACCCCCACCATCAGCTCAATAGTCAAGAGTCATGTTTATTGATAATGCTGCAAAGTATCTCCTCCTTGACGCTGCTCAGGTGCTCCCCGTCCTGCTTGTGGCTGCTAATGGTGCAGAGGTCGGCGGTCGCTCCGCTCCAGTACTCATAAATAAAACTCCCAGATAACGAAAGGAGTTAACGTTTGAAATTATGGTATTATCAATATATCAAGGCCTACATTTACTTGGCTTTTTCTCGCAAATTATAGTAAATGTCTTGGTTTTAATGATTACTATATGTTTGGATGCCATACAGTCCCCAAAATCATGAATACATTTCTGCAGGCCGACCGGGGTCCTAGATAGTAACACAGCGTGATCCACTATAATAACACAGGTACAGGGCACCCCGCGGCACACAGGGCATCAGCTTGTAGAGATTGCAAAGCAATATCCACACCTTTAATAAAAAGGGAAAACGGCGGAGGGGCCAAAACAAAGCCCCGATGAATACCATGCCCCACTTTAAATGAAGAAAAAAATTCTCTCAAAGGACCATAATGCTCATTACTTGATAAGTTATCATACATACATGCCAAAAATCAATACTCACCTTAGGGGTACTGTTAGACCTGGCACCATTGGCGTG
This sequence comes from Lissotriton helveticus, assembly GCF_964261635.1. Classification (NCBI taxonomy): domain Eukaryota; kingdom Metazoa; phylum Chordata; class Amphibia; order Caudata; family Salamandridae; genus Lissotriton; species Lissotriton helveticus. The sequence goes on along the minus strand of NC_136061.1, from coordinate 1,324,183,160 downwards.
GGTCTCCCTTTCATTTTTTCCACTGTTGCTTCCTATGTTTTGCTATGTTTTTGCTGGTCTAAATGCTTTGGGCACTTTGACACTGCTAATCAGTGCCAAAGTGCGTGTGCTCCCTATTGTAAAGTATTGTAATGGATTAGTGACTCTATGATTGGCTTATTTGGTTTACTTGTCAAACCCTAGAACAGTGCACCGCGTGTGCCCAGGGCTGTAAACCAAATGCTGCTGGTGGGCTTGCAGCACTGATTGTGCCACCCACCGGAGCAGCTTGTAAACTATGGCTCAGGCCTGCCATAGCAGAGCCTGTGTGCAGTCCAGTACTGCCCTGTTGACTTGGTAAGTGCACCCACTTACCAGTCCCCAAACCTTCCCTTTTCTACGTTAGCCACCCCTAAGGTAGGCCGTGGGGCAGGGTGCATTGTATGTAAAAGGTAGGACATGCCCTGGTGTGTGTGGCATGTCCAGATAGTGAATTACTGCCAATTTCGTTTTTCGCTATTGCAAGGCCACCTGTCCCCATAGGCCAAAATAGGCAGTTTGATTACAACAGCTTTTAATCTTAACTGACCCAGGGAACACTATAGAAATTCGAGTTTAGTATGCCTGAACTCAGAATGATAAAATACATATTTTAGTGAAGTTGGTTTTAACATTCTGTGTTTGAAAATACCACTTTTGGAAAGTGGGTATTTTCTTATCTAACCATCCAGCCTGCCTCTGCTAGGTTTGTGTATTCCATGTCTGGTTTGTGAGTGACGGGGCTGGAGTGGCTCCAGGAGTCAGGGTGAGTCAGCACTAGGCTGATTAGACCTATCTGCATTGGGATTGGTGGGAGAAGTAGCACCTGGACCTGAATAGGGCTGTGCCTGCCTTCCACAATGCTGGCTCCACCTCCTGTGGTGCGTCGGATGACCCTGGCCCACACTGACAAAGGAAGAAGTTGTGCACTGGCAGAGTACACCCAGAACTGGTTCGGACTAGGTACAGACACTCTCTGCCTTTAGAGACAAAGGATTTGTGTGTATAAAATGGAGTACTAGACACAAGGGTCTCTATTTGGACAAAGGTGCCAACCATTGCCAATAAGAGACCCCCAAATCTAACAGGCACCAAGGGATAGCAGTGATGACCACAAAAGAGCATGTTCAACAAGATCAAAAGCTCTGCTTAAGTCAGCCAAACAAACATATGAAGATCCCAATTTGGCCCAGGTATATTTCCCAATCAGAATATATAAATTAACACTCTGCTCAATGGTACCCTTACCCTTCCTAAAGTCAAACTGGGTGATAGATAAAATAGAGTATTCCTGCACCCACTCCTCCAGTCTCATAAGTAAAATCCAGTTGACCAATTTTACTGATGAGTCTAAAAGCGAGATTGGGCAATAGTTCTTGGGGTCTGTTTATCACCCTTCCTATAGATGGGTTTAACTATTATAGTGGAAAAAGTAGTAGGATCATACTAACTGCTACTACATTAACACCCTTGTTAGGATGGGCCCCTATTGTTCTACGGCTGATTTAAAGGCATCCATGGGTACCCCATCAGGCCCAGGTGCTCTACTACTGGCACTATGGTACAAGGCTTAAGTAACCTCATCCAAAGTGATGTCCAGTGGAACATTCTCTCAGCTACCTCTCACCCCTAACACTTCTCGGCCATTAGTTTCAGCATTCTGAGCTAAAGTTGCTCAGAAATGCACCACCCATGCTTAGCATGTAATAAAATAATTAAACTCTGGAATAGAGTCTTTTTAAATATGGGAAATAACCATATCCCAGAACAACTTACGGTCTTGGAATTTCACTGCTAATGTTAAATTACACCATGCTTCTTCCTGTAGCACCTTCCTAGCTGCAAGGGATCACTTTTATTCAAAACAGAGGAGCTTATTAGTAGTATTATCTTGTGGATAACGGTGTAAAGCCATATTCAAATGCTGGGATGCCTGAGTACATGAGTGGCCGAACCATCCCCTATTCCCAGTTTGGGAGGGATTCAGGTTCCTAGTCAAGAGTGAATTAATGGCACAAGTAAAAAGACTGAAACTAGACAGCAACCTGTTAGGAATCACCTCATCCTTAAGATAGCCACAAATATCAGAGATGTTAGTAGTTCTTGAAGAATTGTATTTGGCTCTATTCCTGCCCATTTAATTCACACACCATTGGGCCCAGTAGGATTAATGTTATTGACTGTTGGGTTTCATGCCTCAAAACAAAAAAGGCAATATAATTATGTCAAGATCACTCTTGCTGTCTAGACTATCCTTGGGGTGTCACACAGGCGGCTAACAAAGGCAGATACCAGAACATAGTCTATTACTGATGAACCATTTCTGCCAACAAAGGTTGGAATTTTCTCCCCCAGCTCTGGCAATGTGCAGATGTAGAGCCAGAGATGTCTGGTTCCAGGTCCAAAAAGTGTCTGCTTTTAGGGGTCCAGAGACCCAGTACTTATACCCATAAGTGCCTTTGAAGTGGAGATTACTTTTATGCAAAGTGTTTTAACTGCACAGGTCGCCTTTCAAGCCAGTCCTGTCTGCCAGGCTAACCCTGGGGGGTTGATCACTGCTTTATGTGAGGGCAGGACACTACCTATTGAAGCATATGTGTCAGTCCCTCCCCTTCCCTCTGCACAGGAAGACCCATCTGTATGCAGATAAATGCAGATGCAGTGGGTGTCCTGTGTTTGTGGCTCTCGAAAGAAAATGCACAGATCGTAGCTGTCACCCAATCCCCAGACATGCATCGGAGACAGGCTTGAAGGCACACCAAGAGCAAGGTAATGTCCACTTTCTAAAAGTGGAACTCCTAAACTAGTAATGTCAACTCCCATTTTACCAGTAAGGAGGATTTGTCATTACCAATCCAAAGATATAAAATATAAAACTGCTACTCCACTGCAATCAGGAATTACAGTTTAAAAATATTTTAAGGAATTCCCAGTGTTAACCTATGAGAGGAACAGGCCTCACAGTAGTTAAAGAAGAATTGCCAGAGACAGGTGTCAAAGGCTATTAATGTGGTTGGCACAATCAGTGCTGCTGGCCCACTAATAGAATTTGAAATACAGAACCTGGGTATATGGCATATCACTTTACATAGGACTTACCAGTAAATCAAATGTGCCAATCAGGTATACACCAATGTCATCATATTTATTGAGAAGCTCATGTACTTTAGCACTGGTTAGCAGTGTATAAGTGCTCAGAGTCCTATGGCCAACAAAAAGAGAATCAGCAAAACAGGAGGTAAAAGGCAAAAAGTCTGGGGAAATACCATCCTAAGGATGCCGGGTCTAATACAAGTGTTCTGCCATCTTGAGACTGGGCAGACTATTTCATTACGAGATAGCTAGGTGCCGCACATTGCAGGAAGTCATCATCATGCGGGAGGGGACCTGGTAGCTCATTGGCTAGTAGTCATCCCATCCCCAGTGGGAAAGTTGTGGGCATAAAAGTGGCACCCCTGGCACCCATACCTCTGATTATGTGTGGACTAGTGATAGAGGGCCGAAGAAGGACTGCCCTGCTTTTCCCTGGACCTGGCAAAGCTAGGCTGCACCAAAGACCGGACTGCACCTGCTGCTCCTTGACTGTCAAAGAGAGTTCTGTGCCTTTGGTGCCCTTCTCTCAGCCAAGACAGAAGATGTGAACTACAAGAGTCAGTTAACTGACTACTTGTTACAGCTCCAGGGCCACAAAAGATGAAGAAGTCGCCCTGACAAGGTGGTAGCCACAATCGTTTAGTCTCCATCGACCACCAAACTGCAGCCTGTGAGACCGAACCCAGAACCTCAAAGGATTCTCTCGAGTCTTCTGGACCAGGAAGAGTATTTGTAATGCATGTGGCTGCCCAAAACAGAGACTAGATGCAGTCAAAGGGAATTGCTGGTTTCACTGTGATTGGAGCCCAGTAAATCAGTTGGCAATTGGTTTTTGGGTGGTCGTCACTTGAAATTTGAGGGACATAGACCTCTGTGGCCAGAGTCGCCCCACCTTGTTCATGGACCGAGGGGTGGCTCCTGAACTACCACCATAGACAGGCTCGGCATCCTCAGCATCCTGTTTCCCTTGCATCCGGAGCGTTCATTAATGTCTATAGGAGTTTGCCCACAGAGCTTGGAACAGAACTGGAGACTCCCTTAACTGAAAGTTAACTGTTCCCGTAAGCTTTCTTGGACCCAAAGCTTATACAAAGTTTTCAAAAGTAGCTGCTCACCGCTGTAGTTGCCAATGCTTATTTGCATTTAGAGTGATAAGCAGTGATTTACAATTTGCTTAATCATTTATATCTATGGAAACCTCCAGTGGATTTTATTCATTTTGGTGTCGAAAAAAATCATTAAAAAAAGGTCTAATATTATAAATGGGTGTCGGGTTTTCTTACTCAATTGTTTTGGGACTTTTAAATGGTCTTCACTTGTTCCTTTGTTAAAGCCTGACTACTCGAAGCCACAGCTTTCCTGATTGAGCTAAGGTTTTACAAATGAGACGTGAGTTTAGTGCATGGTGAGGTCGCACAAACACACCATACAAGAAATCGCATTTCTTCACATAAAGTAACCACAGAATGGTTGCCAGATCACTATGCCTGCCTGTTCTTGGTAATTCAAGATTAATAAAGGAAGATAACCGTTCACAGAAGCAATATGTGATGAATTTCCTGTTTTTTGTTTTAAATGTAACAGATTTGCATGAAACAAATGTGAACAGATTGTAAGCAAACTATACCACGTTCTATCTTAATTTCAGGTTTGTTGTGTTTACATCCAGCTCTCTTTGCCCCAACCAAGAGCACTAATTGCATAGAAGTTTGAATGGCAAATGCAAGTCTTAGAATACCAAAATCACTGATAACCGCTTCTTGACGACCAATTTTTACAGCATCGATCTCGTTTGTACCTATAAAGCTTTTTGCAAACTGTTGTGGCCAAATTGGCCTTACCTAAAGTGATGGTATTGAGCCGTATATGCTACCAAATAAACGTGTGTTTGTCAATTGCTGTTTGATTAATGCATGCTTTTTCAAATATATTTTCACTACAATAATTATTTCATATTTTTATTCTCTTCAAAATTGTAGAACTTAAAGAAGATGAATGAAAGCTTAAGTAGCTAAAATTAAAAGAGAAGCTGAGAGTAGAGATATAGATAGGTAGGCTAGAATTTCTTTGGAATTTCTTTCAACCACCATCACAAACAACTAGAAAGGTTTTCATATTTCAAAACATTCACAGTCAATCTACATAAAAGCTTGATGAGCTATACTAACCCGATGAAAACCATGCTAAGTATTGTTTGCACTTTAACTAAACAATACAGGCATGTCCTAGGGTTTGAAACATGGCAATACATTTCTTTAATTGGGAACGAAAAAATATTTCTTCCAATTAACAGATTTTGTTGCGGTCATTAAACAGCACCGTGGAAAGCTGCAGAAAGAAAAAAACGATTTTTCAAGCTGTTGGTCATTTCACTACAACACTATCTCTTCCATAGATGCAAACCGTGCAAGTTCAGAGGTCACCAGATCCTTTGTATGCCATTCTCCGACTGCCACAAACAAACCTTTGTTACTAATTTATTCAATTGAATAAGCAGCGAGCGCAGCTACACGGAAACTATAAAGATTCCCTTGAAGGCTTGCATGCGCATTATTCATCCAAACAAGCCCCATTTGGAATTTAATTTACGCTTCACTGATAACGTATCTGAATGCCCTAAGATGTAAAATCAATGGTGGTTTATTGAACCAACTAAATAGCAGAAATGCACTGCCCTTTCATATGCCTATGCATTATTATTTCAGGCATCAATATAGGCAGAAAAAGAGAGACAGGAAAAGAAAGAATACACAACGCACTGAAAGAGCAACTATGTTTAAACAGCAAAGGGCAGACATGTGCAATACAAATCTTAGTAAAATATCGTATGTTACCTTTTCAAACTCTTTCTGTTGCCATTGGTTCTTTTAGATCAAAATACAATGGTCATAATTCACAAAGATAAACAAATTTTTTCATGAGTTTACTATTTTTTGGCATTCATAAACTATGGGTTTTATTTTACTAATAGTAATTTTACGACTAAGGACGTTGCGCTGTCAGGGTGGAAAACACCGCACATCAAAAGAGATTTCAGACCTACCAGTTTATGCGGGGAGTCCGTCAAGAATGAAGATACTTCTCAGTCATAAAAATACTATTAGTAAAATGAAACTCGCATTTAGTGAATACTGAAAAAATAGTAAACTTACACAAAAATGTTACTTTATCTTTGTGAATCAGGCCCAGTCTGATTAAATGCCTTCACAGAAACATAATATATTTCAGAGCAATGTGTACTGTGTGTGTGTTGGATGCTCAACGCTACAGTCATAAAACAAGCTGAAAATATTTGAAGCAGTAGTTATAGAAGCAAACGTTTTTTAACTTTCTGAAATTTGAGGGATTGAGTATATTTAAAATGTTCAAATGCAACATTCAAGGAAAATAGCAACATAGATGCCTCAATTCAACAGGCACCTCCAAATTACTAGCTTTTCTCACTTTCAGCCCAATGGTGGGGATAGTGATGCGTATGTATCTTTAAACTTTGGAAAGTACAGAACCTGGGACAAAGACCAAGGAACCACAGTCGATTTAACCTGATGTATGTAGGATGATCCAGCCAAGGAGTCTATTGGTCAGGTCTTCCACAACTTTAACTGGTTAGTAACCTTTGCTATGCCATTAATTGATGCCTTTGCAGTCACACTTTTTGTAGACTGAGTACTCTGACAGCCACAGAGGTGGGTTGGTCAGTAGACAGGCATGTGTCAGGCTTTAAGGAAACAGATTGTAAAAAGACAGTTAAACAAACAAACAATCTTTGGAACTGGTATTCAGAGAGTAATAGTTATGTACTGTATATGGAAAAACTCACATGGCCGGTCTCCATAATAGAGGCATATTGTTGATGCCACAAACCATTCTTGAAGGTTCCTCCCTCTAGTGTTAACAGCAAAGTCTTCCTTTATAACCTGCCTCTTTGAAATCACAGAGCCAATGCCACATCCTTCAACAGTCCTTCACACATCCCCTAATACAACTTGAAGGGACCCCTGGGTCGCCTACATCCCCAAGTTAAGCTCACCTACACTGATGATGTCACTTAAATACCATGGATTCAAGCGAGAGAGCCTGATGTATCTGCTGTACTGATACAGTGAGGTATCCTTTGTTGAACATAATTTATGATTTAGATGTTAAATAAATACTTAAAGACACATTCACATTGATTATTCCAAGGGTAGGTGGTGACTCGCAGGGTATTGGCGCCCTAAAGGTAGTACACAAATTCTATCATCAAATGTAATCTATTGATGCGATGCTATTGAGGTAGAGAGAACCACTACTCTAACATCAAGTCAATGACAACATAACGGAATACAATATAACTCGAGCACACGCTATTTATCAAAAGGAACACAATTATTACAGAACAGTAGTTATCTTCATCAAGTTCTTTATTCTTTATTTGTTCAGTTGTACATGTCTTCTGCCTTAATCATACCGTTCTTCTGCCTTTGCAGAATGATCCTGCAACTCTCCTTTCAATGGTCCGCATAGTAATGGGAGGACCAAGATAAATCAGTGATCACTGAAAAAAATATCAACTTGTCTACTAAGAGCATTCCTTTCAAAGATCATGAAAATCCTGGAAGAAAGAACAAAAACAAAAAATAGACACTAGAGGCAACATCCAAAAACCACTCACTCCGATACAGAAATTAATGAGTTCCTTTGCCTAAACTGTAATAAAGGCATGAACATGTGAACAGAAAATGACCTCCTGGAGAGAGAAAGCTGAACTGAAGAAGGGTTTGTTCTGTAAGTTTATGGTACTCTCGTATCCCCGATCCCGACAGGCAAGACATGCGGTAACAGAGGTTGTTCACAGATTGACCTCCTCCCCATTCCTTGTCACTAAAGACCGAGGACGCGGCTCACAGTTCTCTGGCTTGCCATCCCTGATTTACAGCAGCCCACTGCAATAGGCCACCCTAATTTCGAGACCGTTCCTCGGTGCGAACTGCCCAACACCTGCTGGTAGCTTAATGAAGCAGTTACAGCCTTTTATTAGGTCGACTCTGACTGAGTATCTAACTGCACAGACTAAGTTGCAGCTGTGTGCATCCTTTACTCTCTTGCACTGGGCCTGGACTTCAACTCGGTCTGAAACAAACCTCCTCCAAGTCACTCTGACCTGGATTGAGGCAAAATATATACAGGCCTACCATTGTTAATGTCCTGATGGTGATCCTATATCCTTTGTAAGGATCGAAACGCCGTTGACTTGTTGTACGCCATATACACCGCCTTATTTAATACTTATCATGTGTAATGGTGTCTCCACCATAATTTGTTTGTCCTACCGAAATGTGTCTCATACAAACAATTTACTCTGCCTGTACCTTTTTGTTTCATGTTGTACGTCCTTCCCACTAAGTTGGATACACACTTGTGTCCCACTTTATTTGTTTCTTGCTGAGTTGTGTGTATATTTAAGCAACTATATATTAAAAACACCTGTCCGGCTGGACAGCTGTAAAATATAGTACTGATTGGGTCTATATTTATTGTTTGCTCTCATTAATCCTTGTCTAAGGAACACTGTCGTTAGAAATAAACTGTAATAAAGGCATGAAAATGTGACTGGAAAATGACCTCCTGGAAAGAGAAAGATGAACTCAAGAAGGGTTGATTCTGTAAGATTATGGTTCCTTAGTTTAAAATGTAGACATGTAATAAAGAGAAAGAGTATGGTTTTCACTGAAGGATACATGGACATAGCTATCAATAGGGCAGCAGGTGCATAAGCCCAGGGGTATAAGGACCCAATACAGCCCAATTATGGCTGTCTTTCACTACACAACCAGGGGTTGGGGGCATTTCCTTGGCACTCTTGCTACATCACTGGAAGGTTGTCAAGAGCTACATGTCAAAGAATGGCATGAGTTTAAAAGAAGGTCTTAATACTTAATGAAAAGTCTACAAATATTTGCATCTAATGATGGATGTCATTTGCATCCTAGCAGGAACACATGGATACCCCTGTTCAGATTCAGTCCAGGCATGCCCGTCTAAATTCAAACAACAGTATGTAATGCCAGGAATTTTGCTGAAGTGCTTACTGAAGTGACAGTCAATCTGCAGCCAATACCTATATTCCCTTAAATTCTGAGTCAACACAGGAAACCACAGTGTTATCCCAGAATTGAGGGGAGTGTTTAGGGGAGAGAAAGAGAGAAACAATGCTCTGGGGGAGTGGAATGTCCAGACCCTTGAACCAAGTAATCTCAGCTTGTTATTTTGTTAATGATACAGACAACACTGCTAAAGGTGATAACTCAGTGAGCAACAATATGCAAAATCAACAATGCGTGGTACCTGGAGTCCAGTTATTTACCTAGTGAATTACTCACAGCATCCTATACCACAGTGAGCCCAAAGGAGACTAGGATCCAACCTAGATCCTGTAGGTGAAGTATGTCAGTCCAAACCAAAGCAAAGTAACAGCAAAATACCGAATAAGCATATAAGAAAACCTAAAAGGAGTCTTGAGGGTACTGGATTGAAAATAAATTATTGAATGAAGGGGATGGAATAACTGGGTGCAAACTGTAGTGGTAAAAGAGACCCAATGCAAAAATTAAAAGTTGCCAGGCACAGACCCAGACAAAATGTTTAAAATTAGTGATATGGTCACTGCCCAAAATTACCCTGACTTTACCCTACAAAGTGATCAATATAATGGTGTGCTCATGCACCTTTAGTTAGTGGTTGCCAAACTTTCCAAAATGCCATGTTCAAACCACTAAAACAGCAATGACCCAACCTTCCCTATGCGTCGAGTTTTTCCCTTGTTTTGCATGATGTTATCTTCTGGTGAGTGTGTAAAATGTTCCATTTTACTCTGGCGGCAATAATCATTTCAGTGTAATGCACATAGGAAAACATTGGCTGGTGTATATCAGTGTGGATTGGTTAGTGGTATCAGACCTGAGACCCGATGGTTTTAGGTATTAAGAATAACTCACTTTCGGTATAGATAATGAGTAGATAGCATGACATATTAAACCGGGCAGACGCGACCCATGCAGGTAAGAGCAGTAGGGCCAGGTAGGGCCGGGTGGTGGTGGTGGGGGGGGATTTCGACAGACGACACAGTAAAATAAATTATTTATTTAATTTTCCCTCATGGTAGTCTGTCAAATCCCATCCCATAACTCGGCCCCACCGTTCTTACCCGCACAAGCCGCTCTTGAACCGAGCACCTGCCTAGCTGACTTTTTTCTCCAGCTCCTACTAATAAAACTAGAGTGTCTTATTTACTATTTTGCTCAAGCTGGCTCCACCTGTTGTCTTCACTGCCTCCTCATTGGATGAAAATAGCTTTAGATTCCAAAAGCATACACTGGTGAGGAATCATCTTCTTCTTAAGTCATGCAGTTTGAAGCACAAAGGAAAGCTTGAGGATTTAGGCCCTGACTAAGAGTAGGATTTTAAAGTATCTCTTTAATTAGTCAGCAATTTTGTTAGTCCCTCACTTTCCATCATCATAACTGTTAGACCTGACATCATTGGTGTGAGTCTCCCTTCCATTTTTGACGGATTGCCTCCTCTGTTTTGATATGTTTTTGCTGGATTTATGCTTTGGGCACTGTGCCACTGCTAATCAGTGCCACAGTGCAAGTGCTCCCTATGTTAAATTGATGTACTGATTTGTTATTCCACAATTGGGTTATTTGATTTACTGTCAGCCCCTAGTACAGTGCACCATATGTGCCCAGGGCTTGTAGATCAGATACTGCTGGTGGGCTTGCAGCACTGGTTGTGCCACCCACAGAAGCAGCTTGTAAAGTATGTCCCAGGCCTGCCATTGCAAGGCCTGTGTGCAGTCTAGCACTGCCATGTCGACTTGGCAATGTGCACCCACTTGCAAGTCCCTAAACCTTCCTGTTGCTTCATATTAGACACCCCATGGTAGGCCCAAGGGCAGGGTGCATTGTAAGTATAAGGTAGGACATGCTCTGATATGCGTAGCATGTTCTAATAGTGAATTACAGCCATTTTCGTTTTTAACTATTGAAGGCTTCCTGTTCTCATAGGCCCGAATGGGCAGTTAAGATTGTTACATTCTTACAATCCTAACTGACTCAGGGAACATGGTAGAAATTCGAATTTAGTATGCCTGAACTCAGAATAATAAAATACATCTTTTAGTAAAGTTTATTTTAATATCCTGTGTTTGCAAATACCACTTTTAGAAAGCAGGTATTTGCTTGCCTAACCATTTAAGCCCGCCTCTGCTGAGTTGTGTATTCCTTGTCTGGGTTTGTGTGTGACAGGGCTGGGGAAATTCCAGGGTCCAGTCTGGGACAGCCCAGTGGTGAATAGGGAGATTTACATCCAGATGGGAGGGAGGAGTGCACCTGGGACCTGAATAGGGCTGGGCCTTCCCTCTACAATGCTGGCTCCACCCCCTGTGGCTTGTCAGATGTCTCTGCCCTGCACAGTGAAAGGAGAAAAGGAATCCTGTCAACAGAGTGCTCCAGAGCTGTATCTTCCCTCCCCTGTGCTGGCTCCACCTCCTGTGGGGCAGCTGATGTCTCTGCCCTGCACAGTGAAAGGAAGAAGAGAGTCAAGTCAACAACGTGCTCAGGAACTGGTTTGAACTAGGCAGAGGCCTCTCTGCCTTCAGAGAACAAAGGATTTTGGGGTATAAATATTGAGACCCAGTCCCACAGACTTAAGATCACTTCTGGAACAAGAAACCTTTCTGCCAAGGAGAAGAGCCAAGGAAGCTGCAGGAGTTGGACTGCCCCTCTGCCAGTGTGCTGTTTGCTGGGTTGGCCTGCAGTGGTATTCTCCAAGGGCCTGAACTGTGCTTGCCTCCTGCTGAAGTCTCAGGCCAAAAGACTTCACTTCCAGCTCCCTCCTGAATTTCCTTGCTTGGAATTCTGACTCCAGTCACTTGCGTGCCGCTGGGAGCTGGAAGCGCGACGCATTAAGAAGAAGCGTGTCGCCGCCGCAGCTGAAATCATCGCAATGCCGGAGAAGCGAACCTTCGTCGCATCTCCCTGGTAGTGTGTGTTCATCGAAGCTGCCTGCTGTCGCATCGCCAGAGAAGCGTGATGCCATCGAGAGAGTCGCCATCGCATCGCCGGAGAAGTGCGTCCCAGGGCCTGTCACGGCCCAAAGTACAGAGTCGCCGCAAGGCTGCTAAGGCGTCATTGCATCGCCGCATCAAGGGCGCCATCTTCTCGCATCGCAACTGGATCATCGCATCAAGGCGCCATCTTGCGCACCGCAACGGGCCCGCAGGCCGAGAATCTATGCATCACCTCCGCACCGGTAAGGCTCACGACGAGTCCCCTGCTCTGCGCAAGCATTGAGGAAGGACGCAACTGTTCCCCCGGGTCACGGAACTGACGCATCTACCCTTCTGCGAGTCTTTTTGTCTACTCTGTGTTACACATCCAGGTACTTTGTTGAGAACTTTGGCGCATTTAACAGCAACTTGAACTAAGAAACTTTAATCATCTTTTAAGTAATCTTAAGTGTAGTATTGTGGATTTTTGTCGTTTGTGGTCTTGTATTTAAGTCTATATAAAGAATACTTATTTTTTATAAAACCTGTGTTGTGTCCATCTGTAGTGTTATCACTGTATTACTGTCTATATTCACAAATGCTTAACACACTGCCTCTGAGATAAGCCTGTCTGCTTGTTCCAAGCTACCAAGGGGGTGAGCAGGGGTTATTAAGGAGTGTAATCCCCTTATCCTGACTTAGAAGTAAGGGTCCCTATTTGGACAAAGGTGAATACCATTGCCAACTAGAGACCCCCTGATCTAACAATAACATAATCTTCAACGTAATAAATGAGCTAGCAATACTAATACTTCAGTAAGAAAAGTTCAGATACTGTGTGCCATGGTTCCATGAATTACATTACTCTCAACAGAAAGAAATGCATGCTCGACAAAGACAGTGGTGGGACACAGCTTCCAATGATATTCTTCTTGACCTCCCTGTGCAGAAGAGTACCTAATAAAACTATATTAAGTAAGAAAATTTCATATACAACAAGACAGATTGATGAAGCATTCAAGAAGCTGTGGACATTGCTGAAGATTGGTTGAGATTATCAATTAGTTTTCAAACCAAGTCCCCCTGCTGAGTCTAAGAAGTATCAGATTTTCAATAACTTTATTGCAAGCATAATTCATGAGAACTGAAGGCAGTGTATGATATCAAACGGAGCAAATCCCCCCCCCCCCCAAACTCCCAAAAGGCTTTTCAGAATGTTATATCATCTCTTTATGCTGTCTCTATGACTTACATAAAAACAGAGCAAAACGTCCTTGCAGAACCAATAACTACCACTTCATTAAGCTTGCCACCGCGGTCAAAGGTTTGACATGAAGATAGCATAATTATAACACCCTCTAATGAAAACCTCATCAAACACAGAAGGCCTTAAAAGCATGCAATTAAACACAGGCCATCGTTCTGAGCAAAGTAGGCTCAAACAATTGCCCAGAGAGCAATCAGCCTAGTTTACATCTGGAATTAGCACCACAAGCCATCTTGCAGATTGTGGGTAATTCCCATTGTACTGTGGATAGTGGAAAAACAACTCTCTGTGAGCTCACAAGCATTTGTGCAGCATTTGACACAGCGAACCATCACTTACTTAACACCCTAGTTAATCAAATAGCAATGAGAGCAAAGTGTTAGGTTGGTTTATCTTATTCCCACTCAACAATGCTCAAACGGTCAAGATTGCAGAGTGCATATTTGCCTCCATTGCGAAAACATTTGATGGGACTCAAAGCTTTGTTTCATAGCATGAACTCAATTATTGATATTGAGTTCCTAGTGAACCCAGCTAAAAAATAGGTATCTAATGCCAATCAAAAAGGAGATGATGCTCAACAGTCTAAAAATTATTCAGTGAAACTAGACATGGTCTATCTGTTTGAATGCACGCCAACTATCAAGGATTGGAAGTTCCACCATCATTTATGGTAAACCCAGTGACAAAAGAAAATTGGATGTCCACCACTATTAAAATTAAATGCACCAAAACTGAATTGTGTTTTTGTTTTTTTAAGTTTGAGTTTATTTAGAGAACTTAAAAGCCAAGAGCAGAAGGGGCCTAGGAGCTAATAATGTATCAGGAATTACATTTTGAAAATAAGAAAATACACTGAGAATACATACTTACTGTATGAAATTGTAAGTGAAATATGACAATAAAAGGATTTTATATGTTGGCCTAAGTGGGAAGGGTATACCCAGACGTTGGTCCCGTGTTCACTATACCACTGGATTCAAGCTAGCCTGGCTGATGAAGAGTGATGCCCTGGAACCGGTCCCAGGATGCTTGTTTCTGGTCCTGGGAGGACCTGGCTTGGCAGTTTGGGCTGGACTGTTCCAACAAAGAACAGGGTCAAGACTTATTTGCATATGACTGGGTCCAAACTGGGGTGGTTTTGTGAGCAAAAGAACGATGGAATAAACCCAGATCCTTTTGACTAGGGGTGAATGTTTGCATGTCCAGTATTCCGTCCATGAATTGTTTCTTTTGCATATGTCTCCCTAAGTGGGAAGGGTATGCCCAGACATGGGTCCCGTGCTCACTACACCGCTGGATTCAAACTAGCCTGGCTGATGAATGGTGATGCCCTGAAACCGTCTATCTAGAATAGGATCCATGACCTGATTACAGTCCCCCTTGAGACTAGTATAGTCATCATCATCAGCTCCGAACCACCACCTCCTCCCAGGCCTTCAAAACTGACCTCAAAGTTCTCCTCCTTCAAAGACACTTCCAAATGTAATCCATGCCCTCTCTTTTATCTGTAGGAAGCCATTTTAATTATTGAAAAATTTACTTTGCATGACTTTGGAAGTGTCCTCCCAGTGTGTTCTTGTGGTTTGAGAGTTTGCCATTTTTTGCAGTATTATCCTACCTGTGTTTGGGACTCATGTGTAACATGCACCCGTAACTTTCTCTTGTAACACACTGTTTTCTACCTCTTAAATTTGTTTGTTTTGATTCCTGCACAAGTGCCACCAGTGCCTACGTAACGTTTGATCTTGTGCTTGAGTGTCCTCCATATATTACTGTATTTTACCTCTGTTTATTTTGTACACTTTTGTAACCTGCACACGTCACTTTTTCCTCCTGTAATGCACCGTTTGCTACCTCTTGTATTTTGTTGGCTCACGATTGTCATTTTTGCCTCATTTAATGTAACGTTTGCTTTTGTATTTTGCTCACTTGTAATGTTCTCATGTATCAGTTCTGTTCCTATTGTGAAGCGCTCTGACACCTTCGGGTAAAGTCCGCGCTATATAAAAACGCATAAATAAATAAATATATAATAAATAAATTGTACTGATGTAACAATAATATTGACCCAAAAATTATTATTGATAGAAACGGGTCCCTTTGCATTAAAAATAGTAAGTGGAATGTTTAATAAAAAGCAGTTTAACTATAATCCATCTGCCGTCTGAGTCATGTTCTTGACTTCTTCCTGAAAGGTGCAATTTTTTACGATATAGGATTAATACATCACTTTTTTACCCAAAGCAGGGGCACATAAATTAAATAGATTTGTAAAAATGCATTTTTACCCAAAAGCATCAAGATGCTGAGACCATACTCAAACTGGATTACAAAGACAGACTATCCCCCTAAGGGCCCGTACTACAGGCCAAAAACCTTGTAAAGTGAAAAGCCAGGTTTTAGGAGCTTTCCTGAAGGCCATGTGTTTTCTCAGGGTAATAAGGTGACGGGGAGGGTATTCCATAGCTTGGCAGTATGTTATGTTATGTTATGTTATGGGTGTCTTATATAGCGCTCGGCTACTCCATGGAGTGTCCCGGCGCTTTCTAACCCACAGCATACTACAGAGGGCAAGCAAAAAGGAGAAAAAGGGCAGGCAAATTACTGTCCATGAAGCCACGTCTTCAGACCCTTTCTGAAGACCAGCAGGTTCGAAGTACTGCGGAGAGATAGAGGAAGGGCATTCCATAACTGAGGCGCCAAGTGTTTAAAGGAACGTCCCCCCACCCTTGCTTTCCTAACAGCAGGGACAACAGCAAAGCCAAGAGATTCCGATCTTAAGGATCTAGATGGTTTGTAAAAAGCGAGACGTTTTTGAATATATTCAGCTCTCACAGCATGGAGTGCCTTATGTGCCAGCGTAAGAGCTTTAAAAACGATCCGCTTCCGGATAGGCAGCCAATGCAGGGAGTGTAAAAGATCCGAGGCTCTTGCTCGGCGATGTAGGCCAAAGATGGCCCGTGCAGCTGAATTTTGGACCACCTGGAGTTTTTGAAGTAAGTATTCGGGAAGACCCAAATATAGGACATTCGAATAATCCAACCTGGATCCAATAAGGGCCTGGACCGTAGTCTTCCTATGTGCCAGCGGGAGCAGGGGAAGGAACTTACGTAGCATTTTAAGGAGGCCATAGCACGTGCCAGTCAGTCCAAGGATCTGGGACTTAAGCATCAAGCCGTTGTCAATCTTGACCCCGAAATTCTTGGCAACCAAAGAAGAAGACACCGGAGGGAACATGTTCACCGGCCACCAATCCTGCCAGCTCGGGTCAGACTGACACCCGAAGAAAAGCACCTCCGATTTATCTGGGTTGCACTTGAGGCTGTTCCGCTGAAACCATTCGAAAACAGCCCTAAGACACCCACGGATGCTCTCTCCGTCAAACTCCGCCCCCTTCCCACAAGTGAAAAGGAGCTGAGTGTCATCGGCGTATGACACGATTTGAGCCCCGAAAGACTCTGCCAGCACCGCCAGAGGGGTCATAAAGATATTAAAAAGAGTCGGGCTCAACACCGAGCCTTGCGGGACTCCGACCTCCAGAGGCGGCACTTCGGCTGAGTAAGGGGGGGCCCAGGCCACCTGCCGGCGACCGGCTAAATAAGATCGAATCCAACTCAACACCGTCCCTCTCAGACCGATATCATGGAGCCTGCAGAGGAGACCCTCATGAGGGACGGTGTCGAAAGCCGCCGACAGGTCTAACATTACCAACATGGCCCTTCCTCCAGCATCCAACGCTTCCTTGATAGTCTCATTGACCTCCAATAGCGCCGTCTCGGTACTAAAATCAGACCGAAAACCGGACTGGGTGGAGTGCAGCAAGCCATGAGTTTCAAGGAAAGTGGAAAGCACAGTGTGTACATGCTTTTCAACTATCTTTGCAAGGGCGGGCAAGAGGGAAATCGGCCTATAATTGGCATGTAGTTCGGGGTCAAGACCCGATTTTTTAAGAAGTGGGACAACCATTGCCTGCTTCCAGACCGCAGGAACCACACCACTAGTCAGTGACCGATTAAGAATAGGATTAATCAGCGGGTTCAGAACCTCCGATACCCTAGCCAGGAATTTCGCAGGGCAAGGGTCAGAGGGTGAGCCCGACTTGAGCTTAATCATGAGATCCCGAGAAGCGGAGTCAGAGAAAGATGGAAACTCCGAAAGAAAGGGTCCAGATCCAGCAGACAAACTCAACTGGTCTCCCGGAATGGTAACGTCATTCGGGCCCAAAGAAGGAAAAGAATCCTGAATCCGCTTGATCTTCGTGGTGAAAAAGCTAGCTAGTGAGATCACCCACGGCTCTGAGAACTCATGCTGCGACACATTAGCCTTAGGAGTGATAAATTCCTTTACAATAGTGAAAATTTCCCTGCAGGAACTTGAAGCAGTCTCAATTCTCGCAGAGAAATAATTCTTCTTTTCAATCAGAATGTCCGCATGATAGACCTTAATGGCAGCCCTATAGGTCGCCTTAGTAGTAGCCACCGAGAACGTTATGCCTCCACATCTTGCTTTCCAAAATTTGGGGATCATCAGCAGGTTATGATTAGCCAAGCATAGAGACCAGGTTGGCACATACCAGTGGAACATTTGTCTGATTCCTTTAGGCCCTGAGTTTTGAAAGCCTTGTGAGCAATGCACAAAGCCTTGAACATGATCTGATTCCAAACTGAAATGTAGTGAAGCTTAACCAGGTTCGCTGAGATTGATTGAAATTTGTGGATATCCGGTCTCAGACTTGGTGCTGCATTCTGAACAGTTTGCAACTTGTTAAGAAATGATTTATTGTTGTTTTAGTAAAAAGTATTACAGTAATCCAGTTGTGAAGAAATCAGGGCCAGAACAACTAAATTTTGAGCTGGCACCGGAATGTAAGTAAAGACTTTCTGGAGTATCCTGATGAAGTATGTAGATACAGTTCGGTTAACTTACAGACCATAGCAAGATGCTGATCCACAAGGACACCCACATTTGTTACCCAATTAGAAGGTAAAGGTATGGTTCGAGGGCATTTAGTCACCAGTTATTACTTCAAATTGAAGGTTGAACTCCATCCTGTCTGCGTCTAATTTCAGACAATTAACCCTCATCCAATTAGCAACAGCCTTCATGCAGTTGTTGAAATTGATGGCTATGAAATGTCTGTTATCCATGATGGACAAAATCATCTGTGTGTAATCCGCATATGAAAGAGCCTGGAGGCCAAAGGACTGAATCAGTTTGGCCAGTAGGGATACATATAGATTCAACAGTGTTAGGCTTAGTGAAGATCCCTGAGGTTCCGCACATGGCAGAGCAAAGCTACTTGTGAGAAGTTGGCCTGATGTATGATGTTCACTATTCTAGTGAGCACCTTGTATCAGTCCAAACAACCCTTATGGTGGTGGTTGTAAGTCAACCTTATAGACTAGCTATCCTAGGGGTAGCATAGATCTAAGCAGTCTTAGGCTTAACTCAAGAGAGCATGTGAAGCCAGCTGTTTTACCATATGCAATCCTGTAATATCAAATGAAAGGACACCACACAAGTGATATATTATAAAAATATATGTATTTATTACTAGAATAATCCTCTGTACTCTTTATGAGGGCAGAGGCACAAGCGTTTAAACAAAAGCACAGTTAAACATACAAAAGTTGTACAATTATGGATAGGCCCGGCGGCCACTTAAACCATATATTAAATAAGTGGTATAAGAACCGCTTTACAAACAGTGGTAAGGCCTAGGGCCTTGGGAATCGCTGGGACTACACTGGACTTACTGTAGTTAGGACGGGAGTAGCCCGCGGGATTCGGGTGCAGCGCTAAAAGCACACGCATGCACCAATGCAAAGTCAATTGTGCGTAAAAGTTGCAAGCTGCCTTGTTGGATCTGCTTACCCCGCTGGTAATGAAGGCGGCCAACTTTACAATCATTGGCGATCTAAATGTGCACTTGGATAATGCCAACTGTACAATCGCAACTGATTTTATCTCTGATTTTGCCTCCCTCAATTTAATCTTGAAAAATACTGGACCCACGCATCGTGCAGGGCACTTATTGGATCCCATTTTCTCCAATATCCTGGATATGATTACATTCCCTGCCCTTCCCATCCCATGGTCTGATCACTTCCTAGTAAAATTTTCCATTCGAACTAATTTAGGAAAAAACGAAAATATATCAACTATCGCTCAATATATTAGGAAGTGGAAAAAACTGGACATTAATACTTTAAATACCTTTCTTGAAACTAATGGCCCATGTACAAAATCAGACATTAAAAGCCTTTCTTTTTCAGTACAGAATTGGCTCATGACAGCCATTGATTCTTGCCTACCTAAAACAAAATTAAGAGGCCATACCCGTCATCCTCCTGCCCCTTGGTTTAATGACACTCTAAAGGAAGAAAAAACTAAATGCAAAAGTGCGGAACGCAATTGGCGGAAAACCTATTCCCTGGAAGCAAAACAAACTTATAAATCTAAATTGACGCACTATCAGATGTTATGTAGAAGAGCAAAAACAGATTATGTCTGTATGACAATTACGGAGGCGTTAAACAAATCAAAAACATTGTTTAATGTTGTAAAAGAGCTTGCAGGATCTAACACTGTTCAAAAACCACCCGATTTAAACAAAAAACAGTGTGACCAGTTAGCTTCCTTCTTTGTCAACAAAGTGGACAAAATTCATAAGGGCATAGAGCTCGCACAAAAAGATCAACACCAGCCTAATACGATCATTTCTGGTGATCCAATTATGGAAGTTGGCGATGCTTCCAAAGAGTTGGACTCTTGTGCCATTGACAAAAGACATGCAACCTTAGAATGTTGGCCACCGCTAAATGCCGACATGGTTATCAATTTACTAAATACGATCAAATCCGGCTCACCAAAGGACCCCTTACCCTGCTCTGTCCTAAAACAATTGAATAGAAATGTATTGACGTTCATTACAGATCTACTTAATGCCTCTCTTCAGGAAGCATACGTTCCAGCAGAATGGAAGCATGCTATGGTCCACCCATTGTTGAAGAAGGCTGGAGCAGATCCAAATATGCCCTCCAACTTTAGACCAATATCTCTTCTGCCTATCTTTTCAAAAATCTTGGAAAAGCACGTGCATCAGGTGCTGTCGGAATTCATAAAAACACACGATCTCCTTCCTTTACAACAATCTGGATTCCGTGTAGGTTTTTCTACGGAAACGACGTTGCTTGGAGTGACAGAAAACATCCGCGCCATGATAGACAGAGGAGAAACTGTGGCACTCATATTATTAGACCTGAGTGCCGCGTTCGATACTGTTTCACATGTGGTGCTGTTACGAACACTCTCCTCCATAGGTATTCATGGCGCAGCCATAATTTGGATTGAGTCACTGTTAAGCAATCGTACGTTTCAAGTTTTTTCTCAGTCTGCCTGCTCTGAGACTTTACTTCTTAAACATGGAGTACCACGGGGCTCAATTTTAAGTCCACTGCTTTTTAATTTGTATATGAGTCCTCTTGCGAGATTAGTTGAGGAGACAGGTTTGAATATGTTTTCATATGCTGACGACTCACAGCTCCTTTTCTCTCTTTCTTCAGCCGAAAGTAACCATCCTTCCATGCTAAAATTAGGGTTAGGTAAGATCGCTGGATGGATGCAGGATAATTTTCTTAAGCTTAACGGCGAGAAAACGGAGCTAATTATTCTTGGAAAAAATAGAGAGGCCTGGGGACCACAACATTGGCCATCTGAAATGGGCCCTCCTCCTATACCTGTTTCACAGGCACGTAACTTGGGAGTCATCATTGACGAATCTTTAGATATGCACCAGCAAGCCGTTAAGACTTCTGCTACATGTTTTGCAGTCTTAAAATGGCTAAAGAAGATCTGCTGGATGCTCCCTGATGGCACCAAAAAAACTGTCATCAATGCCTTAATTACTTCAAGGCTAGATTATAGTAATGTGCTGTACCTAGGGGCAAAGAAAGCTACAATCAGAAGGCTGCAATTAGTACAAAACGCAGCGGCGAGACTTCTTTTCAAAATCCCTATGTCCTGCCCCACTACTAAATACATCCGTGACCTTCATTGGTTGAAAATTGAAAATAGGATTAGGTTCAAATCCCTATGCTTTATGCACAAAATTTCAATTGGAACTGCTCCTAAATATCTGCGGAACCTTGTGCATCCTTACTTACCTTTGAGAGTTCTTAGATCAGCAACCGCTAATAATTTCATTATTCCCAAAATAAAATTATCACGGATGGGGGGAAGATCCTTTGCCTTCTTAGGCCCATCCCTCTGGAACAAGATGCCTCATTCCTTACGTTCGGAAGTCAGCCATGTGAAGTTTAGGAAAGCATTAAAAATGTGGCTTTTTAACATCTGATATTGACTGGCAAAATACGCATTTCTGAATTACTAGCGCCGGGAAACCCCTTGGTGGGTAGCTGTAGCGCTATACAAATTAAATAAATAAAATAAAATAAATAAATAAATAAAATTACTGCTTTAGAAGTCTTCCGACTGGACTAGAACTTAGCCACTTATAACTAGGACACTAGAGGTGTAGACCACTACAGGAGCACCGGTGTTTGATCATTACCTCACCCACAGGAAGCGGGTGCATAGGTGCCAAAGTGTGTCGGGTTTCGTCGTGGAGATCTATGGAGCCTGGAGATGAAGATGCTGCAGGCGGCCAGGAGAGAAGAGTCCGATTGGATCCAAGGGTGGATCGAAGATGTAGAGTACCTGAAAGCAGAGGGGACAGAGTCTGGGTCACTAGCCAGAGACCAGGATGGAACCAGGAAGGAACCAGGCAATGTCGGGCGCAATCAGGTGGTTGTCGAGAAGCTTGTCTCCGCTGCCACGTGGACTCTGGGGCATCGAGGACAACTAGGAGTGGAGCACGACCTGTCCAACAAAGACTCTCGCTGTCGGAGGTGTCGGCTTCCGGATCGGAGTCAACAGGCCTTGGCAAATGCAACCCACGCAGGATTTGAAGATCACTTCTTTCTCGGACCAGCAAGGTCAGAGGTGTTGCTCCTTTTCAGGGAAGCGAGGGCCAGTCTGGAGCAACCAGACTAACAGAGTAGTTTCAAAGATTCGTTGTGGTAGAGCCCACTAGCCAATGGGAAAGTGACCGGACAGATGCGTCAAGCAGGAAAATGCAAAAGGGCCCCACGCAGCACTCGGTGAGTGTGGAGGGGTGGTCTTCAGTGCACAAGCTGCTCGGGGCTGGCGCTTCTCAAACCCCAATGCACAGCTACGAGGGTGCCTCAGGAGCTGCACGGTCAGCACTTCGCAGTCTTTTCAAGATGGCCAGTCCCACATCTCACACCGCCTCCACGGGTCTCAGCTTTGCTGTGGCTGTGAATCAAGCTGTTGGATGTCTGAGAATCCAGTTCTTGTTGATCTCTGTTGCTCTAGCTCCAGCAGGAGCTGCAACAAAGAAAACTGTTGGGCGCTGGATGGTGCCTGTTTGCACAGGGTGGTCACTCCTTGACCACAAGGGAGATTCTTCAGTCTTCCACGTCGAGTGGGATGTCGAAGGGTCCAGAGTTCTGTATCAAAGTTTCAGTCAGGATTATCTAAAGTCTATGGGCACAGCTCCTACCTTTATTCCAAATCAAGGGTCTGGATATCCTGCTACGTCCCTCCTATGGGTGGGACCCAGGAAGGGGGTGGTTACACCCCTTTCCCTTTGTCCATTTTCGCGCCAGAGCTGGGGCTGGAGTGCCCCAGGACCGGTTTGAACTGGGCTATGCATGGGGAGCCTTGTGCGCCCCAGGCAGTGTCTAGTTTCACTCGCCCTCCCTGCCTCAATCCACTATCTACTGTCTGGGGTGGTGTAACACCTCCCTGTGACAGGATACCATTTGTCCAGGCCTCCCCTGCCAGAGTTTCGGTCAGCAGCAGGAGGCCAGACATGTGTCGGTGGCAGCAGCATCCATTTTGTGATGCTGGGGCTCTGGTTAGATTTAACCGCATTTAAGTAAAGTTACATGTCTTCTCACTCTAGAAGGGTGGAATGCTACCCCCATCGCCAGAACTGGCGAGGGGGTAGTATTCCAAAGTGTATGACACCTTACACGACATGTTTTGATAAAGCCAAACCAAAGTTAGCAATAACCGCGAGGATTATAATGCACTTAAGAGTATATGGTATGGCAAAACCCTGGAACAGCTATAAGGAAATGGTTCTGAAATCTGTAGACAGGCTCAGCTCATGCTAGAGCACATCTCACATAAAACCAAGCACTCTGCCTCCAGGATTGTTAAGGCGTGCCATAGGAGTGACTTATAGGTATATATGTGTCCAGATATAGGTTTAGATATAGGTATACTATATCTAAGCAAGGGGTGATTACACAACCTTGCCCCAGCTGAGTGATAAGCCAGTTGTGTCTGTTTGGATGGCCAGCCAGGGGTGGCAAAAGATATGCTGCAGCCCCTGGTAGGCCTTGGATGCACCTATGCCCTGGGTACCTATAGTACACTGTACAGGGGCTGATAACGTGACCCAATACCAAATTGGTGATGTACCTAAAGTACATGTATGTGAATTTAGTGAGAGAACAGCAGGCTGTGGGTCTGATTAGCAAGCCCACAACCACATTAAGTCGAAAACCAGTGAAGCAAAAAGCAAAAATTGGGGTGACCATAGGAAAGCAGACCCTACTCTCCTACATAACCCCCCCAAACCAAACACAGGGACATTAAACTTAACCTTGACAAGATAAGTCTTCATGTTCTAAGTGGAAATACCTGAAGAGACCATCTGCATTGTCATGGTCAGTCCCTGGTCTGTTCTCCGCTGTAAAGTCCATCCCCTGTAGGGAAATGGACCACCTGAGCAGTTTGGGATTTTCACCCTTCATCTGATTAAGCCACAAGAGGGGCTTATGGTCGGTCTGAATCTTGAAGTGAGTGCCAAACAAGTATGCTCTCAACTTCTTCAGGGCCCAAACCACAGCAAAGGCCTCCCTCTCAATGGCTGACCAATGTTTCTCTCTAGGGGTCAGCCTTCTGCTAATAAAAGCAATGGGATGATCTTGACCATCTACATTAAGTTGTGAAAGCACAGCTCCCACCCCCAACTCAGATGCATCTGTTTGGACAATGAACTCTTTGGAGTAGGCAGGCCTCTTTAGGATAGGTGCAGAGCACATGGCCTTCTTCAGGTCCTCAAATGCCTTTTGACAGCTAACTGTCCATTGAACCTTTTTTGGCATCTTCTTGGATGTCAGATCCTTTATTGGTGTCACAATGGACCCATAGTTCTTTACAAATTTTCTTTAGTACCCAGTCAGGCCCAAGAAGGCTCTGACTTGTGTCTGGGTAGTTGGAGGAGCCCAGTCCTGTATGGCCTTGGATCTTGCTCTCTAATGGTTGAACCTGACCCCCAGGTACACAACCTTGCTCTGCCCTATCTGGCACTTGGTAGCCTTGATAGTCAGGCCTGCCTTTTGCAGGGCCTCCAGAACTTTCTTCAGGTGGATCAGGTGATCCTCCCAGTTGGAGCTGAAGACAGCAATATCATCTAGATAAGCTGCACAAAAGTCATCCAACTCAGCAAGGACTTGATTCACCAACCTTTGGAAAGTGGCAGGTGATTTCTTCAAACCAAAGGGCATTACCATAAACTGATAATGTCCACCAGGGGTTGAGAATGCTGTTTTGGCCTTGGACTCCTCAGCTAACCTGATTTGCCAATAGCCAGCTGTCAAGTCAAACATGCTCAGAAATTTGGCAGAAGCCAATTTATCTATGAGCTCATCTGCCCTTGGAATAGGATGAGCATCTGTCCTAGTGACAGCATTGAGACCTCTATAGTCCACACAGAACCTAATTTCTCTCTTTCCATCTTGGGTATGATGTTTTGGCACAAGGACTACTGGGCTGGCCCAGGGGGTCTCTGATGGCTCAATCACTCCAAGTTCAAGCATTTTCTGCACCTCAGCCTTTATACACTCCCTGACATGGTCAGGTTTCCTATAGATGTTATTCTTCACAGGCAGACTGTCACCAGTGTTCCCCCTATGGGTGCACCAGTTAGTTTGACTGGGTGTTAGAGAAAACATATGTCTTTGAGCCTGCAGAACCTGTCTGCAGTCCCATTGCTGCTGGTCAGAGAGGTTGCCTGCCAAGGCTACTCCATCCACTGAACCATCATCAGGGTTTTGGGATAACAGGTCTGGGAGAGGGTCACCCTCTTCCTCCTGGTCCCCATCTGTTGCCATGAGCAAGCCCATGTCTGCCCTGTCCACATATGCTTTCAATCTATTGACATGGAGCACCCTGTGGGGCTCCTAGGGGTGCCAAGGTCCACCAAGTAGGTGTCCCCTCCCTTTTTTTCAAGTATGGTGTGGGGTCCAGACCATTTGTCTTGGAGGGCTGCTGGGGCCACTGGCTCCAACACCCACACCTTCTGTCCTGGCTGGTACTCAGTCAGCACAGCCTTTTGGTCATGCCAAGCTTTCTGTAATTATTGACTGGCCTCAAGGTTTTCGGTTGCCTTCTCCATGTATTCAGCCATTCTGCGGAGACCAAGTACATAGTCCACAATATCAAGTTTAGGCTTTTTGAGAGGTAACTCCCATCCTTCCTTCACAAGACACAGGGGACCCCTTACAGGGTGTCCAAACAAAAGCTCAAAAGGGCTGTAGCCAACCCCCTTTTGTGGGACCTCTCTGTAAGCAAAGAGTAGGCAGGGTAAAAGGACGTCCCATCTTCACCTAGCTTTTCAGGTAACCCTTTTATCATTCCCTTTAGGGTCTTGTTGAACCTTTCAACAAGCCCATTGCACTGTGGATGGTAGGGTGTGGTGAACTTATAGTTCACACCATACTCTTTCCACTTGTGGAGAGGTGTGGCTCACTGGTTAGAGGCGGCAGACCTGTAAGCAGAGAACGGCCCGAGACCAGGGTTCAATTCCCGACGCGGCAGGGTCTTGGACCGGGGTCAACGGACTCGATAATTCTCGCCTGAGTGCCTACTCTAACCAGGGAACACACTCGGTAACTCTAGGCATTAAGCTTGCCTCATCTCTACAACGGCCCCCCACAGACACCGGGGATGCCTGGTTT
Source organism: Lissotriton helveticus (assembly GCF_964261635.1). Classification (NCBI taxonomy): domain Eukaryota; kingdom Metazoa; phylum Chordata; class Amphibia; order Caudata; family Salamandridae; genus Lissotriton; species Lissotriton helveticus. The sequence goes on along the minus strand of NC_136061.1, from coordinate 1,324,156,693 downwards.
CACCCTGGAGATACCCAGAAAGGGTGCATCTCACAGGGAAAACCAGGACGGGTTCCCCAGCGGTCTACAGCGCCAGGACACTCGGGTAGAGTAACAGTGCGCTTTACAAGTATCCCACATTCACATTCACATTCACATTCACATTGCTTTCAAATATCCAGACATGAAGTTGGTACCTCTGTCTGAAAGTACCTTCTTTGGAAAGCCCACTCTGGAGAAAACTCCAAGTAGGGCCCTTGCCACAACAGGAACTGTTGTGGTCCTCAGGGGAATTGCCTCTGGATACCTGGTGGCATGATCCACTACCACCAGTATAAATCTGTGCCCAGATGCTGTTTGGGGATCCATTGGTCCAACAATGTCTATCCCAACTCTCTCAAAGGGTGGAATGCTACCTCCGTCGCCAGAACTGGCGAGGGGGTAGTATTCCAAAGTGTATGACACCTTACATGACATGTTTTATTAAAGCCAAACCAAAGTTAGCAATAACCGCGAGGATTATAATGCACTTAAGAGTATATGGTATGGCAATACCCTGAAACAGCTATAAGGAAATGGTTCCAAACGCTGCAGACAGGCTCAGCTCATGCTAGAGCACCATCTCACATAAAACCAAGCACTCTGCCTCCAGGATTGTTAAGGCCTGCCATAGGAGTGACTTATAGGTATATATGTGTCCATATATATGTTTAGATATAGGTAAACTATATCTAAGCAAGGGGTGATACACGACCTTGCCCCAGCTGAGTGATCAGCCAGTTGTGTCTGTTTGGATGGCCAGCCAGGGGTGGCAAAAGATATGCTGCAGCCCCTGGTAGGCCTTGGATGCACCTATGCCCTGGGTACCTATAGTACACTGTACAGGGGCTGATAACGTGACCCAATACCAAATTGGTGATGTACCTAAAGTACATGTATGTGAATTTAGAGAGAGAACAGCAGGCTGTGGGTCTGATTAGCAAGCCCACAGCCACATTAAGTTGAAAACCAGTGAAGCAAAAAGCAAAAATTGGGGTGACCATAGGAAAGCAGACCCTACTCTCCTACAGAACTTGATTGAAAACTGACTGTAAGTTACTATTTGTGAGCTCTTCGTTATGAAGGATATTAGAAGCTTCAGGGCAAAGTCTTAATTATCTAAATGTGCTAAGTGGGCTATCAATAAGGCCGGAGAGATTGTAACAAAGCATGCAGAAAGATCCAATAGGATCTGTGCTGCAGCCTGACCTGCATCAAGCAGCCTCATACTATCCACTGCTGATACTGAGGTGGTTTCCATGCCATGGCAGCTCCTGACACCAAATTGGGAGGTATCCAATAGCTCATGTTCTCCAATAAAGGACATGAGCTGGGCATTCAGGTGTTTTTCTAGGATTTTCTGGGGAGTCAGGAGCAAAGATATGGGATGATAGTTTCTTTAACCGTTAGGGTCTAGATTATTTTTTTTAGCAGAGGCCTAACTGCTGCTTCTTTTCACAGTCATGGGTAGCATCCCGTGTTGATAGCTATATTCATGATTGAGGCCAGAGGGGCAGCACTCGTTCAGGCTACTAAGTGAATAGTTTTAGGTGGACAAGGTTGACAGGAGACCCTGACTTGACATTAAGAAGACATCTCTCTGTTTGATCTACGATGGATGTGCAAAGGAGGTAAGTATTGCTTCATTCTCTGTGATTCTCTCTCCATTTCTCCTGGGGTCCGATTTCACTTCTGCATCAGGGTCTATAGAATTCTGCATGACATTACTGGTGGAGTCAAATTCTGAATAAATACGATTTTCAATTGAAAATAGGCAATTTATCACAGAACACCTGGGATCCATCCAAGTCATTAGACTTATTGTGGGATTACATAATATGTATTACTTTTAACATTTCCCTAGAGAAATTAGCACTGTTAATTTTATTGGTACCAAATCTCGATTTTGTTTCTCTAATTACTAATTTGTAATCTCTAATCAAAGCTCTGTATATGTTTTTACCTGGGAAATCGTATTTTGTTCACCAGACTCATTATTGCCGCTGGCATGCTTGTCTAAGCTGTCTAAGCCGGTGAAAGAACCACTGGGCTGGTGGCAGCTCCCTGCAACCAAGTCCAAGGCAGAGCTAAGCAGGGATGAGAAATCTACTGCAAACAGATTAACATAATCAGGGTCAGAGTCCTCTGACAGACCCTTCCAATCTCACTTGTCGACTCTATTATTAACCTTATGAGAGTCACTGTCCAAGGATAAAACCAACTGCATAGTTGCAGCAGTGGATCACTGGAGAAGATTCTATCTAGTATGTTTCCTGTGTAATGTGCAGGAGCATTAACCAGTTGGGAGAGACCAAAACAATCAACCAATCAATCAATCAATCAATCAATCAATCAATCATCAGGGACGGGAAAGCACAACTACTCACCCATTAGGGATTCAAGGTACTGGGGGAGGTAAGGGGGTAACTCTAGAGTGCTGAGATCATCCAAAGAGCCAGGTCTTGAGGTCCTTCCTGAACTGAGGCAATGTTGGAGATTGATAGTGGTGGATGGGTAGGGTGTTCAAGGCTTTGGCTGCGATGAAGGAGAAGGACTTTCCTCCTGTTCTAGTCTTGTTGATATGAGGGACAGTGGCCATAGAGAGCTGGACTAATCGGAGGTATCTTTTGGGTGCATGAAAGGTGAGGCGACTGTTCAGGTATGCAGGACCGGTATTGTGAAGGGCCTTGTATGCATGGGTGAGGAGTTTGAAGGTTATTCTTCTTTCGACTAGAATCCAGTGGAGATCACACAGATGTCGGGTGATGTGACTGCAATGGGGGATGTTGAGGATCAGTCTGGCTGTGACGTTCTGCACAGTCTGGAGATTGCAAAGGAGTTTCTAATTGATTCCAGTGAAGAGAACATTACCGTAGTCCAGTCTGATGCTGATGAATGCGTGTGTGACGTTTTTTCTGGATTTGTTTGGGATCCATCTGAAAGTCTTTTGGAGCATGCGGAGGGTGTTGATGCAGGTCGAGGATAAGGGTTGATCTGGCAGTTCATTGTGAGTGATGAGTCTAGTATGTTTTGTGCATGGTCCGTTGGGGTGGGGGGATTTCCAAGAGCAGAGGGTGGAGGGCCACCAGGAGTTGTTCAATGCATAGGTGGTAGAGCCAAGGATGAGGACTTCTGTCTCTTCTGAGTTCAGTTTCAGGCAGATGTTCTTCACCCAGGTGGTGACAGCTTCCATCCCTTCTTGGAAGTTGTGTTTGGTGACGTTGGGTTTGTTGGTGAGGGAGAGGATTAGCTGGGTGTCGTCGGCGTAATAGACGATGTTGATCCCATGGTTGCTGAGGATGTTTGCGAGGGGGGCCATGTAGACATTGAAAAGGGTGGGGCTGAGCGAGGAGCCCTGGGGCAGTCCACAGTTGCTTCCGAGAGGTAGGGAGGGAGTCTGACCCACTGAGTTCTGCCCGTGAGGTAGGAATGTATCCAGTTGAGGGCCTTGCCATGGAAGCTGGTGTTGTGGAGTCTGGTGGCTAGGGTGTGGTGGGAGACCATGTTAAATGCAGCTGTGACATCCAGGAGGATGAAGGCTGCTGTTTGGCCCTGGTCCAGGAGGGAGGTGATGTAGTCGGTGACAGCGAGTAGGGTGGTCTCGGTGCTGTAGTTGCTTCTCAATCCAGATTGGCAGATGTCCAGGACACTGTTAGCTTCGATGAAGTTTGTTAGCTGGGTGTTGACGCATTTTCGAGGACCTTGGCTGCAATGGAGAGCAGTGAGATGGACATGAAGTTCTTGAGGTCCGTCGGGACTGCAGAGGGTTTCTTCAGGAGGGGGTTGACTTTGGTGTGTTTCCAGTCATCGGGTAAGGTGGCAGTCTCGAAGGAGCAGTTGATTGTCTGACATAGTTTGGGTGCGGTGGCTGAGGCAGCTCTGTGGAAGATGTGGTATGGTCAGGGGTCTGATGGTGCACCGGAGTGGATGTTTTTCATGGTCTTAGAGAGGTCTTCTGTCATGAGCGGGATCCAAACAAGACATTGTGTCAAAAATGACAATTATTCTCTACATGTGACATCCTCTAAATGAAAATTGAAATTTCTCAGTATGGTGAGATTTGCTTTCTCTTGATGAGGTTCAGCCAATTGGCTGATTTCAAGGGTAAACTCCACTCTAGACTTGGAGGTCTGTATTGTGCCATAGAACAATGAAACCTATCTTTAGGAATAATTGCAAGACCTCCTCCTAGTCTATTTTCTCTGTTGTGTCAAATTATTGTGAACCGTGGGGGAAGGGCCACCAACAGGTCAGGCCCGGGATATCATGGGCCCATGTCTCTGTAACTAAGATGCAATCAGGGTCTTCTACCATGACAAATTCTGGAAAATCTATTTTGTTTTTTTATTAGGGATCTTGAATTAATAAAAAACAAACGAAACTTCTCTTCTGTATGATTGATAGCCTTCTTCAACTCCCTACTCCCCAGTCCACTATAAGGGGTTATTAAGTGAGCAAGATAAAAATATTGCCAACTCAGCATTTCTTCAATTTATTAGCTTCCAGTACAGATAGATGTGACTTCTGAATAAGTGTGATGTCAGTTTTAAGCTTGCTAAATACGAAATGACTCCCTGTAATTTGATAGGGTTACCTAAACCCTTGACGTTCCATGAAAGAACCTGCAATGTTAAATCAAAATCATAACATGAGCAGTATACACGTCTAAAGTAATAATAAGCAATGCAATTTGGAAATAATCAAATATATGAGTATGAAACCAAAACAGCAAACATTAACTGGACAAAGGGAGAAGAAAAAGAGAAATGATTCAATGATGTGAAGATGATAAATGGAGGACACTATGGTAAGATATGAAGAGGAAATAAAAAGCACAGCAGCATGGTACAAAAGGATATAGTACAAATCAAATGAATGACAACTGAGAGAGATATGTACATATACGAGTGTCATGAAGGGGCGGTGGCGACACCACAAGGCAACAGCAACAACAACTTCAATCCATAGATGGGTAGAATAGGCAGACAAAATCTTTAGAACATCACATGGAATGGGACTGTGGGAGGAACTAAGAGCAAGGACTAAAATTCTGGAAGAGATAAAAAAGGGAAGAAAATGTAAGTAGAATGAATCACTGAGAACATGAGAATGCATGAATGCATATTACATAGGACACATACCAGAAAATATAAGTTTTGAGGTCTCTATATCTTCTCCTTCATGTTGCTGAGGACATTTCTTGAGGACGGTGGGATCATCACAAGTAGTTGTTTTGTTCTTATATATCACCTTGAATAGACTAGGGTGGCGAAGGAAAATCTAGCATTCATGGCTCTGAAAATTGATTTTGCCTGTCCGCATTGACCTTAGCTATAGCAAGCTAAAATAGAACCGACATTTAGACCAAATTATTTATTTCCTAGTTTTGACAGCAGTCATAACTTTTAGAAGATGACTATATTGTAGCGAGAACAAAATAGTCCTCTTGCTTTGGACGAAATCTTTGGGCCAAGTCTGTGAACCCTTTGAATGTTGAAGACTGTGGTAGAAGGTAGATACAGATGTTTTGGAAGGAATGTCTAAAGTAGGCGATGGGATCAGAGCCTTCAGTTCCTTCAGGAAGGCCATAAATGTGGAGATTGTTCCTTCAATTGCATTCTTCTGTATATATTTTAAGTGGTGAGATTTCTGATTCCAAATGAGCTATGCGCAAGGGAATATCCTGTAAGTTGTCAACCTTTCATTCCATTATTGAGATTCTGTTGTCCAGAGATGACCATTTATCATATAGGTGTTATAGCATAGTGTTTGTTTGCTCCATGAAAGGTTTTAAAAAATACATTTCTTCAAGTTTAGGTCGTTTGTTATGGAGGATGGTTTAACCGGAGAAGGGGGATCCTTTTTAGGTTGTTTGTTAGAACTTAGCTGTAGTTTGCTGGATGCAGGGGGTTAAAGGTTGTTGCAAGTATGCCATCTGCTTAACGGGTGATATAGTCCTCCATATCATATGAACTAAAGTTGACCTATGAGAGAGAGAGAGAAAACTTGATTTCGAACCAGTGAGTTTGAGCTTCCTTGTTTTCCCCATACACCAATGGAGATGAGCCAGGGACCTTTTATGTAAAGGCAGGTCAAAGGCTATTCCTCAGTGAGTGTAAACACTTACATCAGATTAATCTCAATTCAGCGGTGGTAACATACAAGTAGAAGAGCAGCGCTCTAAGGGTGTCATTCTTAGAACCACAAGGTATATGAGATGATAGGTCTTATGAATAAGAATGTGTATTATTATTTAAAAAGGTGATGAGAGGAGGCAGAGGCTGTAAGAAGGTGGCTAAAACATGGCCATAATGAAAAACCCTTTGAGGCTGCAGGAATTCCAGAGAAAACACCCTTAAATAACAGCAAAGGAGCCAAGGATAATTGGTAATTAGGCCTGCACCGTGGAAATGTCAGATGGAGAGTTATTATGGCATTCCATTGCAATTATGGGTGTTGGAAGTAGGTGCTCTGAGGAAGCGCACCAGGAACTCCACTCAAAATGGCAGGCACAGCCTCAATAATTAATTGAGGAAATCCCCTGGGCGGCGTTTACCAGTTCTAAAGACCAAGTGTCAGGGAAAAAAAGAAACACTTTGGGTGACTCACCGGCCCTTTTCGAAAAGGCTACATGGTGAATTCATGATGAAGCACTTGCGCTGCATTGTGCATTCCCAGTCAAAGGCCACGGCCTGGCATGAAGGTCAGAGCAGCGCACTCATCTTAGAAGGCATCATAACCACGCCCTCTATTAATTTGCTTAGCCTAAACTGCCTCTATTAGGAACTGGCAACCAACCCTTTTGGCAGTAGGACTCTGTACTGCACTAGTGTAATCAGCAAACTTTTTGTCATCATACTACACAGCGCTATCTCTACCTCCATACCAAAAACACAACAACAAGTGTTTATATCATGTAGCTCTTAGAAAACACCAAGAAATATGTTTAGAACAAAACTTGTAACCAATGTTGAAGGTTGTGTACAAAACAAGATTTAGTAATGGAAATACCCTCTTGAATGGTCTCTATAAATGTATATAATTGCTATTTATAATTATTAATATATCATACTGCCACTGCATTAATCTTGCAGGTGTGATTCTATCATTCCCATCACAGTCTCACATTACTGGCTTCTGACTGGAACTGGTCGGGTGTTAAGGATGAATTGCCTGACATACTGATTCATGTCTACAACCCTCCAATACCATGCCAGCTAGACCATCCACTAGAGACCTCTGTGACCTACAGAGCAACGCTGAACTATGCCTAGATATTAAAGAGTTTTATATAGTACAAGGGATACCCAAAGGAGCAGTAGGCGAGGGACCTTGGGTGCAAGTATTACTTCAAAGAACAGTGGTCCCTGACATTCAGAGAATAATGAAAAAATACATATAGACCAAAATTGGAATCTATAGTGTCTGTCCAGCCGGACAGGGTTTAATTACACAATTGTATAGATAGTCAGTATTTTCAGTACAATATCAAAGTGGGACACAGCCGTATCCTACTACTGTACAAAGACATCTGTGACATACATAGACAAGTGAGGCAAGAGTAGGCTGTCTGCATCTATTCAGAATGTAGCAGACGATATTTTGCAAAGAATACACTGTTGTGATTTAGTAATTAATAAAATCAAATCATCCAGTGTAAGGTGTCGACGGCGTTTCGATCCCTTTGAAAAATCGTGGGATCATCATCAGGACATTAAACATTCATGCCTTTAAATACACAAAATTACGTGGTTCTCATTTAAATCGGTGTCTGATTGAGAGAGGACCAGAAATAGAAGGTCATATTTAAATGGGGATTTCAATCGTAGCCCCGTGGAAGTCGCCGCAATGGGTTTTCCACTTGCCAAGAAGCCGGTGCTTGTTTGGTCGACCAAACAATCACCGACTTCTTGGATTTCAGATGCCCCCAAAGGATATATTAGTCTGTAGACCAGCAAGCTCACAGTACCGCTATAAGCCCCACAACCGTACCAAGAAGCGAATAGTTTGTGTCAACTATCGAACATGACAACCCTGACTCCTCAGGGATCTTGGAAACAACACAGTACTTTTCTCTCAGTCACTCGTGCTCACATCTCCTCAGAGAGATATACAGAATAAATGGAGGGAACATGTTCAATAAGCATTCATTGAACCACCGTCATTCTAGTATAAAATACGTGTGCTGCAACAACCATTAGACAAAAGCAGAAATCTATGATTATAAGCACCAACAGAGTAAATAAAAGGTAAAATTCTACCATGATGCTAAAACAGTGAATATATGCAGGCATATAGATACATGGCAGTAATCATGGGTGCTCCTAAGATGCAAACCCTAACTAATTGTACCTAAGTGAACCTAGCATGTATTTAGGTGTACAGCCAAGAATCCCCCTAGGAAAGAGCAAACCCCATTACCTGATGGTAGAGAGTGAAGGACCCCATCTTGGTCTCGAGGTGGACATCTCGCAAGGGATGTCAGACCACTGAGTGCTGGAGTGTCTGCCTGCAGGGACTTTTGCATCTCATGTCAGCATGGAAGCTTCTCCTCTGGTTTCCCCACTAAGATGTGGTACTTATATACCTGAAATGTACCCTCAGGGGTCCTACCTAGATGTATCATGGTCCTGTGGGCCTGTCGTCCAAGTATGACAATAGCAGTAACTTTTGTGCAGAGTTATGATTAAGGCTTCATGTTTTCCGTTCTTTCTGATTTTTACAGATAAATACAGACAGAAAACGATTAATTTTATTTTATGTATTTATTTTCAAATGAGGATAAAAACAGAAATCTGGTGTTTTTTGACTGATTCTAAATACACTTTGCCATGACTGACAGCCAACAACTGTGTGGATTGATAGGTAAGGGGGTAAAAAAAAGGAATTTTAGTAAAGAGGCTTAAACAGCAGTAGATATGCACAAGGCTGATACTGAAAAGTGCATTTTCTCACATAAGTGCATTGACTTGTCTTCTGCAGATGTTCATATCACTGAACCCTGGCAGGCATTCAAGCATGATTGCATAGTTTTTGGTTAAATAAATGTGGAATTATACGCTTCAGCCTTATTTATTTTTTACAAAACCCGTAATAAATATGTATAAATACAGATAAAGTTGTCAAAAAATAAATATGGATAAAAACAGACAGAAATATCAAAAAAAGAAATACCATGAAACCAGGAGCCCGAGTTATGATTCAGAAGATGGTAAACCTACTGTGATACTAAGAATCTTTATTCATAACAAATGAGGCTAGTTTTTGAAGAAAACCACACAACATTTATTCGGCACCTAACTAGGTAAAAGGTCAGCGCCAGAGCCGTTATTTAGAGCAAGGTGGAACAAATGTAGGTGAACAGTCGTGCAGCTACCTAGGCCTATATTGGGGTATATTGGGGCTATATATCATCCACTCCTCATCTGACTGGATGACAAAATTAAAAAATAATAACATATGCCTGTTTAAAAAGCATAAAGGACATTGCTAATATATGAGTATAAAAATATCCAAAAACATGGTATGTGTTAAAAAACAATGCAAAAAAGTCCTTTAAGTATTCAATAAAATCTTAGACCAACTGAGCACGCCGAAAGCCATAGTGCTCAGTGAGAGCAAGAGAAAAAAGAAAACAAAAATGATGGTGTCGAATTCCAATTTGGGTAGTTTTGAAAAAAGGCCGAATTGTTCCCATCTCACAGAGAGCTAAATGTTTACGGGTCCTTTTTGGGAGACACAACATCACTGCTGTTTCCCTTTGCAGATGATGGTCCTTGTAACATCTCTTGGATCAGGTCAATGGAGCAAAGGTGACCTTCTACGGTTCCCAAAGCGGCGGCTGAGGAAGCACTCGACACCAGTGAGTCTATTGTAGAGCCGGTGTCCATTCCAACAGGAGCTGAAGCATCCTGTGGTGGCTCTCAGAATGCAGACATCAACATTGGAATACACTGAGGAGACTCCACTATGTGGGCCTTTAATGGTCCAGCAGTATGTCTAGATCCGGAGGTGCAATCAACGGGAGTGTTATATATATATGTCCAACACGCATTCGTATCCTCAGAATAGACAGCAGAGCACAGGCAAGACGCAGTCAACCCAGACTGATCTAAATGTAATGTAATGTAAATAAAACTTGTAGAGCGCAACTAATGCCCGAGAGCATCTTGGCACTACGCAAAAGTTGAGTCAGGTGTAGCAGGGGTGAAGATTACTGCTATAGACGAGAGCTGCAAAAAGCTTCTTATCCAGTCAGGTTTTTAGGCCCTTTCTGAAACTAAGCAGTGAAGGTGCTGTTTTTAGGTCAAAAGGCAGTTTATTCCAAAGCACTGCTGTTGTCATAAAGAAACGTCTGCTTCCTCATTTGGCCTTCTGAGATGGAGGGACCATCATATTCTTCACCAGACCTGAATGTAGAATTCTCGCTGGCGTATACCATCTCAATTTGTTTTTAAACTGGTCTGGTCCTAGTCCATGCAAAGATTCAAACGCCATGCAGAGGGCCTTGAATTTACATATTTGTCTAACTGGCAGCCAATGCAGTCTTCTGATGGCTTTACTTGCAGATTAATTGTTTGGAATCTTAAAAATGAGGTGGCCGGCTGCATTCTGTAAAACTTGAAGTCTGTTAATGAGACCTGCTGTAAGTGTGAGATAAAGACCGTTACAATAGTCAATTCATGTAAGGACCATTGAATGATGGGAAGTAATGGTCGTTAAGCTCCAGAAGCAGAGCTGTGCCCAGATGGAGTACCATGCGTTTAAGGCAACGTCGCACCAAGAGTGTTTTTACCATCTCTTCATAGGCTAGGACATCCATTGAGTAGCAAGAAAATGAACACCAGTATACCCACTACAAGTAGTGGGACCTGGGGAAGCCTTCCAAAAACACTTCCCACCAGGGAGTGTATAAGTGGTGGAATAACTCCAAAGATCGTCTGAAAGGTGCTCAGTAGTCCAGAACCTATGCTCTTAAATAGGTGTACTATCCAACCCGTATCAGACATGTTAAAAATACAATCAACCATTTACCGAAATCGAGTCAGAAGTTAGTTCGGACTAGTGCCTGTATCTTAGCTGGTCATTGCAACCTGGAGATCAAAAGTCTCTCGGGCTGAGGTTAAGGCCACATCCTTCTGTAAAATCATGGCTTTCAGTCTGCTCAGAGAATCAAACCATATAAGAGAAACATTAAATGAAGGCCATAGCGGCGCCTCCCTGACTGTGTAGTTGGGTGGAAACAAAACTTGCGTACAAGTAACCCTGGAACTTACTGTGACTAGATATGCGATGCCTGGCAGCATCCCACAACAACCTTGATCATTCAGTCAGTCAGTCAGTCAATCCACTTTATTCGATTACTTAAAATCATAAAAGTACAAAAATGGAACACAGACAACAATATTAAAAATCTTTAGGCATAACAGTTAAAATACATAGGCAAATATTTGATCATTCAACACCAAAAAACTCCCATTCGAGAGCAGTGTGAACACCAGATGAATCACGGCAACTGGGGACCCTTTTAATTTACACATTACATTTGCAACTGAAGCATTACATGCTCCTTGAAGCATAATTTCTTGACAAATTAGAGACCTACTTAAAGAACTCTCACAGTCTGACAAAGACCAGAGTGTCTCGAATTTCACCTCACCATGCAGCTCAAACCTTCACCCTCCAACTAAACTTCTAAACGTACCTAATAGCTGCATTGATGATTCTATTGAGGCCCTGCGGGGCAGAATTGTACGGACTGAATAGAAGGCACTTGCTCAGAAGTAGGCAGCCATTACCAAGCCACCCAGAACCCATAATAAAATACTGCAATTGTACCATTGGCCCATACCTCTTTGGTGGCATCAGTTCAGGTTCTGACAGACTTTGTCAAGGCTTCCTTCAGTGCTCTTACTGATAGACTTAAAGCTACTGAATGTACTGTACTAACCTGTTTAGATCAACTGGGGACGATCAAACCATATTCGGGCAATCATTCCTCAGAAGGGGATGCTAATGGAGCACTGCAATGTAACACTAATAATATTGGTCTAAGTTCTAGACACTCTGTTAATCTCCCATCACAGCAGACTGCCTTAGGTAATACTGATCCATCTAATTGTCTTTTGGCAAGCTCAGTGTCTCAGACCCAACAAGCACCTGTCTTAGTAGTATATAATTCTCAAACATTGAGGGCTTCATCTCCCTCCGCTAATAACAAACATTGTAGGGGAATCGCCTTCAATAATCTTTTGTACAAATCCGATCGACTAGACCTACTCCCAGCTGCTAACCCCTACTTTAAAACATTCCACTATCCAGCATCTACTTTGAGATTTGGTAGGCCTAAAGGTGGTCTTTAGATTTATGTTTCCAATAAACTGTTTTCCTCCAGTATAGCTGCTAAGCCTACTAATTGATTTTATCAAATTGTCTCGATAAAACTCTCAGGGTCATCTTTGCTAGTTTTAGTAAATTTTTATAATAAAGCCTGAGATTTAGAAATATTAAATGTTTTATGTCAAATGGACTTTAACTTAGAATCACCAATTTCTAAGGAGCCTGGAGAGAAATTTCATTTAGGGGGTGGGGGAGGAATTTTAACATCCAACAATAAAAGCTGCCATCTAATAAAGTCTGTAGCATGGTTAACCCACAAATGATGACACCACCTATTATATACACACAGAGTACGGAGAGAAACTCAATGAGTTATTTTCTAAATACAACACTTGGGCTTTAGCAATGAATTTGGACACAGCCCAGTTGATGCAACCTGTACATTCAATGGTGGTGTGGATTACAGCATTATTGACTACCTACTGTTCCCAAACCGCTATCCTGCCTTAGTCCATACATTTTCTCTACATGACTTTGCAATAAGTGACCACTTCCCTCAGAGCTGGACACTAATCTTGTTAAAAATCAAGGGGTCTGACACCACCCCTCATCAGTTGAGAGTATTGAACTCTCTCGTTTCAATGGTTCAATGGTAAAGCAGGGCTAACCTCTCATCAGAAGAGAGGAGCTGTAAAAAAATAAGGGCTGGTTTGATCACGCGTGTACACAGGCTCATAAAAATTTTAAACGGGCCTTAAACATTCTACCTAGGAGCATCACTGAAGTACAAAACTGTAGAGGGCTGTACGGGCTTGCCCTAAAACATCGTATAAAAGGTTTCATAGAGGAGGCCTGGGAAAAATTGTACGACGCCTGTCGAAACAACTATAACATCATTTTGTCATGTTATAAACTCTCCTTTCTTTAGTGATGACAACAAGCCCAGAGTTGAGATTGCCTACTATTCTAATTTATATCCCAGTTCACCTGAGTGCAGTAGGAACTACCACACATTAGCGCCTGTTTTCGACTCCTCTTCGTCCACTCCCCCTCACTACCAGTTTGACCTCAACTTTACCCTGGATGAGGTCAACTTAGCTCTGCAGGTCTAGTAAGGGAGGTAAACCACCAGACCCAGAGGGCATCCCGATTGATCTTTTTAGGGCTGAGGCCCCCTCCTGACCTTCGACCTTAGATCCTGGCAGAGTGCTGGATTCCCAAAACCCTGGTTCGAGTCCCATATTGTGCTAATATTTAAGAAAGGTGACTGAAATTGTCCCATCCATAACAGACCCATCCCCCTGTTAGACTCACGAGTTAAAGGGATTGGTTGCATGCTTTTATGTAGACTAGAGGATGAGCTGATCGTAATAACATCATTTCGGACTTACAATACAGGTTTTGGCCTGGGATTGGGACAACAGAGCAGGCTAATAATTTGAACCTGCTGATAGGCAAATATGTACACACTCAGCGTGTTAACTTGTTTATGGCTTTTGTCGATCTTTCCTCTGCCTTCAACTGCGTAGTTCATTATAAACTCTGGGCTGTCATGTTTTCGTTGGGAGTAGATATTACCATAGTCATCTTTCCTAGATACCTATATTCAACTAGCACTGCAAGGGTCTGCTATTGTCTGACAGGTGAATGCACTCGATCTTTCAGTATCCAAAAAGGGTTCAACAAGGATATGTACTCGCTCTTTTTCTGTTTAATTTGTATATTAACAGCTTGGGTACCGCTCATTTGTATGCCATTTTGATCTTGGTGCATCATACTTAGCAGATTTGATAAAGCATCAACCAGTTTTGCTTTGGCACAAAATTTGGTCATCTGATTTTATGGAACTTAATCGTGCCATTGCAATGGATTGTTGTAGTTCAGAGTATGCTCTAAAAATCCCATGGCTAAAATTCATTTAAAAAAGGGTTCAACAAGGTATGTACTCACTCCTTTTCTGTTTAAGTTGTATATTAACAGCTTGGGTACCACTCTTGTGAATGAATGCTCTAATTTGCCGCAAGCTGGGCACCGGCCCATACCGGTCCTGCTTTATGCAGATGACGCGGTGCTCATGGCTCGCACCCAGCTGGCCCTGCAGCTCCTTTTTAATGAATTTATGCCCGACATGCAGAATTTGGAGTTACAAATGAATACAAGCAATTTATTTGTTATGAAAGCAGGCCAAAGAACAACAAAATGCTGTAACATTCAAATTGCGAAAGCCATTATATCGCAAAAACCCTCTTTCTCGTACCTAGGGATCCTATTTGACTGTGACATGAATTGGAGAAGTGCTGTAAATTCTAGAAGACTCCAATTCGTTAAATCAATTATAACAGAACATGTGTATTTGTAAAGCGCATGTTCACCCATAGGTATCTTGGCGCTGAATAACTGATGCTTGTTGTTACCCAACTCAATGGTACTCATTTGGATTTGAACCAGTGACCATGACCATGAACACAGGCGCCTTCAGTGGAGGCATTCGTCCACTGATCCACCAGACCCAGTTATGGCACTGTCCAATTTTTCAAGGACATTGGATATTAAACATCCTAAAGAAACGTTGACCGTTTACAATGTCAAATGTTGATTTATTGCGATTTATGGTTCTGAGTTGTGGAGATACATAAATGTGGCGACTCTACAGCTGCCAGAAAAGCCTGTTATTTAGAAATCTGCTAGTGCTTCCTAACAGCTGTTCCAAATTTGTATGCCATTTTGGTCTTGGTGCATCATACTTGGCAGATTTGATAAAAGATCAACCAGTTTTGCTTTGGCACAAAATTTGGTCATCTGATTTTATGGAATTTAATCGTGCCTGTGCAAAGGATTGTTGTAGTTCAGAGTATGCTCTAAAAATCCCATGGCTAAAATTCATGAAGCAATTTATGTCTGATATTGGCCACCCTGCATACTATGACCATCCAGAAACCTTGGGAAACATCATGAGGAAATCGCTATAGCTGGAATGTTTAACTTTACTTGAGGAACTGAAGCTGTCCGCTGAATTGGTTAAGCCTACTGTTTTTCATAACCTAATGATTTTGACTACCTTTTCGATGGACCCCTACCTAGTTAATGTTCTTAATGCCCAAAAAGATTTGTTTTGACATGCTTTAGGCTTAATATTTTTCATTGATTGACACACTTTCACAATACCAATAACTGGTCCTGTGAACCAATGCATTACCTCTGTGACAAAATGTCAAAACAATCAACCATGCATATATTGTTTTTGTGTAAATTGTATGCAGATTTGGTAAATTCTTTTATTAAGCCGTCAATGAAATCTCTAAATTTAAAGCAATGTAGACTGGCTTATTTGCACTTACAATTACTTCCAAATCTGTATCCATGTGTGGTTTTAGCACTATTTTTATGGGTGGTCACCTTTCGAAGGAAGTCGCTATCGGGTGAGCAGTTTATTGCTGCATTATCCTAAATTGTTGCTGCATTATCCTAAATTGTACCTGTATTTTTTTTATCTCATTGTCCTTTAATCAGCTTTTACACATTTACTGTATTGTACTTTGTAATTGTAAATGCCAGCATTTGTAAAGCGCACAGCTACCTCCAACGGAGGTGTCCCAGCACTGGGGGCCATTGGGAAGATTAAACAAGCTATTGGCCAGAGACACATGGTGCGGGGCTAACCTGCTGCCGGGGATCAAACCATGAACCCTGTGGTCCGGAAACAGGCACCCTGGCCGCTGCACCACACCTCTTCCACATTATGCATGCTTTTACGATACACTATGTGAATCGAATAAAGTTTATTAAAGAAAGAAGAAGCGTGTGCTGAACCCAGACCCTTGTGTGCATCTAGAATTAAACCTAACCTGCGATCCATGCTTGGTATTACTCCATCCCCCACTCCTGGAATTGGAGTATACAGAATATTTTGTGTATCTAACTTGAGAAGTACTTGAGTGAAAATCCTTTTGGCAAGGCTGAGCTGTTATTAGGCATAGCGTTGACAACTACCATTATCTGTACATCTATCCTTGTGCTATAATGTGTGGTTGCAGCAACAGCAGCAGTTCTCACGGTCGCCTTGGCGGCTTTATCAGCAGGTGAATTCCCTTCAACATGCACCCCAGCACACTGATGACTCAATGTATGAATTCCATGAGCCTGTGACAAGCCTTTTTTCAGCTCTGCCACTTGTTCCCACAACAACCTGTGTTTTATTGTTCAACCTTTGGAATCTCTAAACCCATTCTGGCCCCAATAGTGAAGATATTTGTTGTATGACTGGACACAGTAAAATGAAACGCACACAATAAGTGTGGGGAATTCCTAATCCATATTTTTAGTGCCAGTAACAGCTTTTAGTTCAGCCAGCTGTGCAATCTCCTAGAGACTACGTCTGCATATTTCTAGGATGGAACTTGCCATCCCACATACATCCCTTTAAAATAGCTCATGCAGCACTGTATTGGTATTTACTAACTACAGCTGGCGGGGCAGATCCGTCAGTGTAAATGATGTATTCATACTGATCTCGAGGCATTATTTCATGTGGGAGAAGTGTGGCTCAGGGGTTAGAGGCAGCAGACCCGGAAGCTGAGATCGGTCCTGGACCAGGGTTCAATTCCCCGCCTCGGCGGGTCTTGGGCTAAGAATTCCACGGACTCGATAATTCTCGCCCCGGTGCCTCCTCGACTCACGGGTTCACACTCTGCGACTCTGGGCAATAGCTTGCTTAATCTCCACAACGGCCCCTCGCGGTGGGATGCCTGACTTTCACCTTGTGGATACCCTGCTATCTCACAGGGGAATACCAGGACGGGTTCCCTAAGCAAGCGCCGGGACACCCACTGCGGGTAGCTGTGCGCTATATAAGCTCAACTACATTTACATTTACATATTCCTGTTCATACGTCAGAAATGCTTGTGTTTTTAATGTAGAGTCAAATTTGAGTCTAAATCTGTTGCAGTGAGAGAATTAGACCAGCATATCCATCACGGATGCAGTGCTTTTGCATTTGGAACGCTTGCTTTTGTAACAGCCTCCAAGGTCCGTACTGGGGTCACAACAATTAGGTGTTTCCCCTGAGCGAGTGCTCTTTCTCTCACTACACCAGTCTGTACTGCTGTCAGTATTTTTTCAGTTGATGCAAAACACATTTCAGCGTTTGTGTATAAATGAGATTTGTATGCAATGGGTACTGTTTCGCCTTCACTAAAGGTGTAGTAAGTGTATCCGGATTGACCTGTGATTGCATGGGTCACCAAATTCATGTTGTTTAAATGTGTGTGTAAGTGTTTGAAAACTATTGTGTCAGCTTGTAGGGAACGTATTATTTCAGTGCGTTCCTGTGTCAATGTCAAACTGAAAAATCAGGTCTAATTAAATAGGAGAAAGGAATTACTTTTTCTGCATAATCCAAAATGTATGCTCTGCCAAAATTTAGAATCCAAAAATTTTAGAGGCAGTAGAGGGTGGCACAGCACCCATTTTTCAAAAAAAAAAAATAGCTGCTAGGCTTGTTCCTTCACTTGAGAGCTCATACCCTAATATTAGGACATTGTGGTGGGCAATTTTTGAATTTTAAAGTTACATTTGTAGCCCTCAGAGGCGAATCCCAGAATTGTGTTGTTCACTCTGTTCAAATGATCCAATAATCCAATAATCCATCGTCTGTCAGAAAAATATCATCCACATAGGACAATGCCCCCTCATCAAAATTTCGAAGTACTCTTGCTGAGAAAAACCCGGGGCTATTCTTTTAACAATCATCTTTGTTAATCCCCACATTTATGCATGTTGTTATGTGCTTGTTTTTTGTTGTCATTTTAATTGATAAAATCTTAAAAACACAAACTTGTGAAAAAAAAATATCTAAAATAGTTTTAAAAAAGAAGAAAAACTGTTCTTACGGAACCACCTATTCTGGTTTAAAAAAGAAAAGCTTTATGTTGTATGAATACATGAGTCAATGGATAATGTCTGTGTGATTGCGTATTGCGTATGTGGTGTGGGTAGTGCCTGAGTGATTGCATAAGTGCAGGGGTACTGCCTGGGTGATTGAATGAGTGCATGGGTAGTGCCTGAGCAAATGAATGAGTGCATGGATAATACCTGAGTGAACCAATGAGTGCATGGGTAGTGCTTGAGTGAATGGATGAGTTCATGGGTAGTGCCTGAGTGATTACATGAGTTTTGGGTTAGTGCGTGGGTGGTTGGATGAGTGCATGGGTAAAAGGATGAGTACAAGGGTAGTGTATGGCTCATTGGATGAGTGCATGGGTAGTGTCTGGGTAAGTGGATGAGTGCATGGGGAATGCCTAAGTGAATGGTTGAATGAAGGGCAGTGCCTGTGAGATTGCATGACTGCATGGGTAGTGCATGGGTGATTGCATGAGTGCACAGGTTGTGCTTGGGTGATTGGATGAATGCATTGGTAGTACCTGAGGGAATGGATGAGGGCTTGTATAGTGCCCAAGTGAATGGTTGAGTACAACAGTAGTGCCTGAGTGATTTCATGAGTGCATGGGCAGTGCCTGGGTCATTGTGTAAGTGCCGGGGCACTGCCTGGGTGATTGGATGAGTGCATGGCTATTGCCTGAGTGAATGGATGACTGCATGGGTAAAGCCTTGGGTCATTGGATGAGTGCACAGGTAGTCGTTCAGGGAATGGATGAGTGCATGGGTAGTGCCTGAGTGAATGGTTGAGTGCTAGAGTATACCTAAGTAATTGCATAGGGAGTACCTGGGTTACTGCTTGAGTACAGGGGTAGTGCCTGTGTGATTGGATGAGCGTATGGGTTGTGCCTGAGTTACTTCATGAGTGCAAGAGTAACATCTAGGTACTTAGAATAGTGCATGAGTAGTGCCTGAGTAAAATGATGACTGCAAGAGTAAGGGTCTGGGTCATTGGACGAGTGCATGGGTACTGCCTGAGAGAATGCATGAGTGCATAGGTAGTGGCTAAGTGATTGCATGAGTGCATGGGTAGTGCCTGGGTGATTGCATGAATGTATCAGTAGTGCCTGTGTCAAAGAAAGAACACAAGGGCAATGCCTGGGTTATCCTATTAGTGCAAGACTTGTGCTTCAGAGAATGGGTGAGTTAATGGGTAGTGTCTACATGAAAGCATGACTGCCTGCCTAATTAGATTAGCATCATAATGATAGTTTTCAAATAGCGTAAAGCATTATTTATATGAGAAACAAATAACAATTAAAGTTTAAACATTTTTTCACGTTATCATGCATATACTATGTATTCTTACCTTTCACGTAATTTAGATACATTACTCAGTAGAAGTATTGTCCTAAACAGCATTAAAAGTATTTTCAAACTTCAATAGTAGCTACTATAAAGAAAAAAAACTGTTATGTAATTATAATATATTTTTAGGAAACACAACATACATTTATAATTACATAACATAACATTTTCAGTTTCCCTTTTTTGCTGTTCTCATATTCCAATTTAGTTCACCATACACAGTGATTTCAATGTAATATCATTGAACGCTGGGGGGAAATACAATCAAATTGATTGTAGAAAAAAACCCAAGCCAGTGCACAGCATCATTTTCAATATCTTTAGCTATGTGTTTCTCTATCTAAACTTTGTTAATTACTTCCTTCATCTACATTAGCTCTATTATTTATCGCAAATATATTTGCCAAAATGTAGACTCTCATTTACATCTGGTACAATATAGGGAACAAATATATAAACTATTTGCTTTTAAACACAAATTTGCAAATGCAATATCAATTAGTGGAACTAATATTCCAAACACTAATTATAAATACTAATAGTTTGCACTCCTGTCTACTTTCTGATCACATCTTCCAAATGGGCTAAATGATGTACTCAAAACTTTGGCTTTAAAAAAAAATAGGAATTTTGTAATTTATAAGGCAATCTAGGTTTAAATTCCAAGTGGGCATCATTGCAATGTGTCCATCCTTTATTACACTTCAAATACACAGTTTAGTGTCCAGATGTTGTAGCAGGTCCATCAATGAAAATAATAGCCACTGCTGTAATAGTTCTTCCTGAAATAGATATCTGATTTCCTTTAAAAAAAAATATTTTTGTTTGCAATTTTCATCCATTTGCTGTACAATGTTGTAGCATTAAAATTAGGTATTTTCCAAATCTTTCTATATGTAAAGAAGACAACATCTATGATCTACAATACGAACATTTCATATCTTGATTGGCTGTTTTTATCAATTTATTGAGAGGTTCTGATCTGCAGTCTGGTATTGTCAAGTATATGAATAGTTCTGTTTGCATTTCAGTGGTAGAAGGAAATGAACACTCTTCACATTTATGATCCCATCTGTAACTTAGTCCAAAAAAGTTTTCAATCTGTATTCCTTCATGTTCTAATAGTCAAAGCATAAGCATTAAAAATGATTGTGCATCTTGTTGTATATTGAGAGTAAATGTCGAAGAACCAGTACATTTATCTAAAAGATGCCGAATGCCAGAAGTCAAATGGATTTTAGTTCCATCAGTTACCAACTGTTGAAATACATGATGTTGTGCATAAACGTGGGTGTAAAATCCGTTTAGTTCGCGGAATTTGTGGATTTTTGGCAAATTTGCAGTCCGCGAATCGCGCGAATTTGACCAAAAATCCACAAATTCACAAGCTGCGGATTTTTTTGCTTGGTCGCGCTTAAAAAATACAATATCTCGCGTGCGGCGTTGACTTACCGTGATTCTGAGTCCGCTGAGTTGTTTTTCTCCTGGGTTGCATGTGCTGCGCCATTTTGGATCTTGCTGCGTGATCGCGCAAGAGTTTTTCGAACGCAATTACGTCATCGGGGCTCGCCATCTTGCACAGCAAGAGTTTGACAACGCGAGTACGTCATAAGGGCCCGCGATTACGCATTGCGGGAGTAAACAACGCCGAACACGTAGATGCGGGGCGCAGCTGACTTCCGGCGGGAGATTTGAACAGCTTGCTTTCCCGAAAATGCAAAAATTGCAATTCTGCACAAGAAATCCACCGCAGGAAGCATCAACCTTCTGAAAATGATGATTTTGATCAGAATAACTCCTCAGATTGACATTTGGCTGTACTTTTTGGTGCAAGGAGTCAATTTTTTGGGGGGGGTGGGAGGAAGGAAGTGCCCCAGAGTCTCCAACTTCCTGTTCCTGTCCAGCAGGCTCCTCCCAGTGCTTTGTCCATGTCCTTGTCACTTTTGATTTGGATCTGGAGCTGGAAGGATTACTTTTTGTGGCTGCTGCTGGATATTTGTATTTGAGGACTTTTTGGACTTTGGAGTTTGGATCACTTTTGGACTTGAGATTTTACAAGTAAGTTAGTGTTGTTTGTTTGGGGCATTGCAGTTGCTGCAACTACAGTTTTAAAACTTTTTTCACAACTTTAAAAATATATATATTTTTTTAACTTAATTCTCATTTATGTCATGGAATTTTAGCTCACTGTTATATGTTGATTCTTTTTTTTTTAATTTTGGGGTGCCTGTAAAGCCTCACTAGTCAGTAGTCCCAGGGGTAGTGAGTGGTGCATGTACCAAGTCTTTCTGTGGGGTGTCTTGAATTTAAACATCATTGAGGGCATGGATGGCATTGGATTGTGGTGATTTTTGTGTGTTTTTTGACTTTTTGGGGTGTTGTTGGGGCTGGCCATGTGAGTAGGCCCAGGGGTAGTGAGTGGTGCATGGACCAAGTCTTTCTGTGGGGTGTCTTGAATTTAAACATCATTGAGGGCATGGATGGCATTGGATTGTGGTGATTTTTGTGTGTTTTTCGACTTTTTGGGGTGTTGTTGGGGCTGGCCATGTGGGTGGGGGCCATTTTGAGGCCTGGTACAGGCAGGGCCTAGCCATGTGGTGGGGGTCAATGGGCAATTTTGAAGCCAGGCAGTGTGCTCAGGCCTGCACCCAGTTTGCCTTGCTTTCAACCATTATGGCCAGGGGTAGTCAGTGGTGCATGGACCTAGTCTTTCTGTGGGGTGTCTTGAATTTAAACATCATTGAGGGCATGGATGGCATTGGGTTGTGGTGATTTTTGTGTGTTTTTCGACTTTTTGGGGTGTTGTTGGGGCCTGGCCATGTGGGTGGGGGACATTTTGAGGCCTGGTACAGGCAGGGCCTGGCCATGTGGTGGGGGTCAAGGGGTCATTTTGAAGCCAGGCAGTGTGCTCAGGCCTGCACCCAGTTTGCCTTGCTTTCAACCATTATGCCCAGGGGTAGTCAGTGGTGCATAGACCTAGTCTTTCTGTGGGGTGTCTTGGATTTAAACATCATTGAGGGCATAGATGGCATTGGATTGTGGTGATGTTTGTGTGTTTTTCGACTTTTTGGGGTGTTGTTGGGGCCTGGCCATGTGGGTGGGGCCATTTTGAGGCCTGGTATAGGCAGGGCCTGGCCATGGGGTGGGGGTCAAGGGGCCATTTTGAAGCCAGGCAGTGTGCTCAGGCCTGCACCCAGTTTGCCTTGCTTTCAACTATTATGCCCAGGGGTAGTCAGTGGTGCATGGACCTAGTCTTTCTGTGGGGTGTCTTGAATTTAAACATCATTGAGGGCATGGATGGCATTGGATTGTGGTGATTTGTGTGTGTGTTTTGACTTTCTGGGGTGTTGTTGGGGCCTGGCCATGTGGGTGGGGGCCATTCTGATGCCTGGTACAGGTAGGGCCTGGCCATGTGGTGGGGGTCAAGGGGCCATTTTGAAGCCAGGCAGTGTGCTCAGGCCTGCACCCACTTTGCCTTGCTTTCATCCATTATGCCCAAGGGTAGTGGGTGGTGCATGGACCTAGTCTTTCTGTGGGGTCTCTTGAATTTAAACATCATTGAGGGCATGGATGGCATTGGAGTGTGGTGTTTTTTCGGTGTTTTTTTACTTTTTGGGGTGTTGTTGGGGCCTGGCCATGTTGGTGGCGGCCATTTTGAGGCCTGGTACAGGCAGGGCATGGCCATGTGGTGGGGGTCAATGGGCCATTTTGAAGCCAGGCAGTGTGCTCAGGCCTGCATCCAGTTTGCCTCGCTTTCAACCATTATGCCCAGGGGTACTCAGTGGTGCATGGACCTAGTCTTTCTGTGGGGTGTCTTGAATTTAAACATCATTGAGGGCATGGATGGCATTGGATTGTGGTGATTTGTGTGTGTTTTTTGACTTTTTGGGGTGTTTAACTGATGTTCCTCTGGCTTCCATTGCTTTTAGGTGCACAAGAGAACCACCAGTGCCAGGAAGAAGTCCTGCAGCGGTGTGTGCAGCACAACGTCAAGTGACGTCACGTGTGGCCACAGACAAGACAACTCTGCAATTAGTGCAACTGCGGCCTGCTGTTCTGACATCTGAAGAAGATGGGCCTAAATAAAGGTGGCCGTAACGAAAAAAGTTGCCAGTGCCACTGCCAGTAAGAAGGAGCAGAAGAAGCAAGTGGCACCACCTACCAAGGAGACTGGTGTGCCCACCGACACCTTTTTTTGGGGAAAAAAAAACTACGCCTGCAGCAGCATCGGTGTCCGCCGGGGACCAAGCTGGAAGCAGCACCTCCACTTCATTGGGCTCAGTGCCACCATGTCAAGTTAGGTCCAAGACCATGAGTGCTGCTGCGGCAGCCACTTTGGTTGTTGAATCACCATCGACCAGTGATGTTGGCTCATCACAAGAAAGTACCATCCAATCAACGCCAGGTATAACTCAGCTGATGAGTGTTCAACAACCACAGCCGCAACGACAACCACAGGTGCAACAAGTACATGTGCAAGGAGAGGCGCAAGGAGAGGCGCAAGGAGAGGCGCAAGGAGAGGTGCAAGGAGAGGCGCATGGAGAGGCGCATGGAGAGGTGCAACTAGAGGTTCATGGAGCGGCACAACTGCCTACAACGCTTGTTCCTCCAGAAGTAGGGGCACATCAGGAAATTGATATTCAAGCAGAGGTATCATCTGAGGAAGCCACTCCTCCTGATGATGATCCATTGTCTTCCAGATCCCCAGCAAGAAAAAGGTAAAGGAGGGCTACTACTACAAGTTCTTCTTCAAGCCCCCTTCATTCTGATGACCTTGATCCTGATTGGAACCCACAAATGCAGTCTGAGAGTGAGGCACGCCATGAGCCAACAAAGGTAGCTAAGCCTAAAAGGAAGTTTCCCGCAAGGGTTCGACTTATGAGTGATGACGACGAACAAGAAGTGGTGTCTTCTGCTGCTGATGATCAGTCTGACGACGACCCAGTCATCACAGTTGTCACTCCAGCCCCAGCAGGCATGCAGCAGACAGACATTTTCACCCTATCCCGAATAGCTGCTGAGCGGGATGTGGGCGCGTGGCACTGGTATCACCACCAACACAGTTAACTACAATACCAACACGACCTACAGCTTCCATATTTTTTTGTCACAAGGGCCGGCAGGGACCTCCATCCAGCTCGACCTCCATTACCTCAAGTAGTGGGGCTGTAAGTGAACAACAGAAACAAATTCAGCCACGCCCATCCTCCACTTCATCTGGCATTGAAAGTCAAAGTAGCACCTCCACCACCAGCAGACATTTCCATTCCCCAGTTTGGGACTTCTTTACTGTTAGCCAAAAGGCGGAAAACATGGTCGTTTGTTCGATTTGTAAAGTATTAGTTAGTCGGGGTAAGCTTGGTACCAACTATGGTACCGGAGGCCAGAGAGGTCATCTCCAAAAACACCACACTATCCGGTGGGAGGCGCACCTAAGGAAGATCCGGGAAGACCAAAGTAGAACTGATCCAAATGTATCCATTCACATTGCATCTGATGCTGACGAGGGGCTGATTCATGTGCTGGGGGGAAGTCAAGAACCGACCGACATTTTTTCTGGTACACCCAGTACCCCTGGCAGCAGCACTGAAGTGGTAGCGCCCACACCCTGTACCCCTGCAACATGTATGAGGCACACTAAGAGTCTGGGACAGACACCAATGCAAAAAAGTACATAAATGAGCCTAACTGGTTTGAAGTCTGCATCATCATCACGTAAAACGGTCCAGCCCACCATTAGAAGCATGTTTTGGTCGGAGGCGCCATTTGAACGCAACCACCCAATGGTACGTTTGTATAACGCAAAGCTGGCTAAAATGCTAGCGCTAAACCTTCTCCCTTTTTCTTTCGTGGAAGGAGTGGGTTTTCTAGAATTTGTGGCAACAGTCTACCCTAAATGGATGGTTCCTAGCCGGTCCTATTTTGCCAGAGT
The DNA here is from genome assembly GCF_964261635.1 of Lissotriton helveticus. Taxonomy (NCBI): domain Eukaryota; kingdom Metazoa; phylum Chordata; class Amphibia; order Caudata; family Salamandridae; genus Lissotriton; species Lissotriton helveticus. Next base: position 1,324,131,161 of record NC_136061.1, on the reverse strand, counting down.
TGCGGTTCCAGCACTACATCAAGATGTGCTAGAGGTGATTGGGGCAGCTTTGCAGAAGAGTGCTGTTCACACTATCCACTTGACAACAGACATGTGGACCAGTTACCAAGCCCTTGATTACATGTGCATCACTGCACACTGGGTCTCTTTTGCAGGGGTTAGAGACAAGACAAGAGCAGGTGTTGACCCGGACACAGTTTTTCAAGCTACTCAGAAACATGCAACATTAGCCATGTTTGCCATGGAGAAAACTCATACTGCACCTAACCTTTTGGACGAGTTTGAATGGAAGGTCTCTGAATGGCTGCATCCAAGAAATCGCATAGTTGGTTATGTTTCCATGGATAATGGCAGTAATATAGTTAAGGCCATGCATGATGGTGGCTATTTCAGAGTGCCGTGTTTGGCGCACAGTATTAACATCGTGGTGCAAGATTTCTTAAAAAACAAAAACACAGTCAGCGTCAGCAAGTTACTGACCACCTGCCGAAGAATCTGCACACATTTCAGCCATTCTTTTAAGGCTCGGAAGGAGCTGAGGAGCATTCAACATGAACGTAGACTGACAGTCAAAGGACTCATCCAGGAGGTGGCAACACATTGGAACTCAACCTTTTACATGCTTGAGCGTCTGTCTGAGCAGTGGGGGGTAATAAATGATTATGTCTATAAACTGGGTTCTACTATGAAAGACATGAGGCTAGAGTTGAAAGAATGGAAGCTAGTTGCAAGCCTGACAGACATGCTTCGTCCTTTTGAGATCTTTACGCGTGAAGTCAGCAGGGAGGACTGTTCTTTGGGCAAAGCTATCCCATTGTTGGTCATGCTAGAGCACCAACTGAAGGCGGTGTCTTCACCGTTCCGAGATGATGCTGAAAAGCAAGACGCATATCAGTTGGCGGAGAGGTTATTAAGCCGCCTAGTTGACAATCAAAGGCTTAAAAACATACATACAGAACAACATTACATTTGTGCCACTATTCTGGATCCACGGTATAAAAAGGCAGTGGCCAGCAAAGCATTCATTCCTTTTGATGAAGCAGATGTTTCAAAGTACAAACATTGGCTAGCTGTGTCAGCCACTCGGTTCGAAAAAGAGCGGCAGAAAATTCAAGGAGCCGGCAGAAGTACAACTGAATCAGCAGGCCATCCGGCGTCAAGTTCCAGGGAGTCACTTTCCCTCACAGCCGTTAATGACACCAGCAGCAACCGTATCATCATCCTCACCTGCACCAGGCCCAGCCATAATATTGTCGGAAGCAGATTGGCTAACTCATCAAGGGTTTGCTCGCTCCAGTGATGCAAAGGCCACAGATGGTACGCAAAGTGGAACAACCCTGGAGAACCTTGAGTCGATGGTGCAGGGCTATCTGGATGACCCAACAGAGGTCTTTGTTAATAAAAACCCATTGCTGTATTGGTACAGGAAAAGTCCTCTATGGCCACTGATCACCAACCTGGCTCTAAATTATTTGTCTTGCCCACTCGCAAGCTTGTCTTCTGAACGTGTTTCCAGTGCTGCTGGTGCCATTGTAACTTCAAAAAGGACCCGCCTCTCACCCAAAAATGATCAAGATTAATCAGCACTTCATACCACCAGATTACAAAATACGTGAATGCACGCAGGAAGAAGAGGACACCGACTTAGGTGACGGAAGTTCTTCTCTGTTAGCTGACCTACTCCTGTCTCAAATCATAGCTTTTGAGGACGAGCTCTACTTCCCTGACACCGAGGCCTGAGAATGACTTCCTTTTTTTTCGTCCTTATTCTCTTTTATTCCTGTGTGTCTTTCTTTGTTTTGCAACTTTTACCACAACAAAACTCTCACAACAAGTCCATCAGCAGCACTGTCTTCATCTTTTTTTCCTTATTGATTTGAAGGTGCCGCAGTCTGCATTCCTGAGGTTCACAAGTACATAACTCAATCATGCTCCTCTATCCTCCTCCTCCAGACACCACCTATCCATTTCCCTCAAGGCAGATGGATTACCTTCTTCTTCTTCTTCTTCTTCTTCTTCTTCTTCTTCTTCTTCTTCAAAGAGTGCAGTGGTTCGATTTTGTTCTGCCTTGCTGAGATTCTTGGGAATCGCTGGAAGAAGTGTCCAGGTAAGTTTCAAGAGGATCGAAGTAGTGGAAGTGCTGAAAAGTTGAACAGTAATTTTTGGTGAACAGCGCAATTTGCCATGTTTTGAATATACCAGTATTGCATGTTTTTGGGGGGCTGTTTGGGGGTGTTCTAGATTTGTGGGGGTGGGTCAGGGGGTCTTGGAGCACTGCTGGGCAGGTCTAATTTTGATTGCAAGTGGTTTGAAAAAAATCCATGGTGGAAAAGGGGGGTTTGGGCCTAGTTGCAGACAGCGTTTTGGCACAATTTAAACTGAGGCCTAGCAGTATTGCGTGTTTTTGGGGGGCTGTTTGGGGGTGTTCTAGATTTGTGGGGGGGGTTAGGGCCTGGGAGCACTGCTGGGACAGTCTAATTTAGATTGCAAGTGGTTTGAAGAAAATCCATGGTGGGAAAGGGGAGTTAGGGCCTAGCTGCAGAGTGCGTTTGGAGTGATGTTGACTGGTAGGCCAAAAATTTTCTAAGTGTCACATTTTCCATTTTTGCTTTTGGTCTGTTTGGGGGTGTTCTACTTTTTTGCAGGTGGGTTGAGGGGTCTGGGGGCATTGCTGGGAAGGTCTAATATCGGGCGTAATTGTTTTGGAGAAAATCCATGGTGAAAAAGTTTTTCCGTTTTTGCTTACTTGCCTGTTTTTGGGGGGCTGTTTGGGGGGCTTCTAGGTTTATGGGGGTGGGTTTTGGGGTCTGGGAGCACTGCTGGCACAGTCTAATTTTGATTGCATTTGTTTTTAAGAAAATCCATGGCGGAAAAGGGGAGTTAGGGCCTAGCTGCAGAGCGCGTTTGGACTGAATTGAAGGTAGGCCGAAAATGTTCTAAGTGTCACATTTTCCATTTTTGCTTTCTGCCTGTTTGGGGCTGTTCTACTTTTTTGTGGGTGGGTTGACGGGTCTGGGGCATTGCTGGGAAGGTCTAATATCGGGCGCAAGTGGTTTGGAGAAAATGCTTGGTGAAAAAGTGTTTCCGTTTTTGCTCACTTGCCTGTTTTTGGGGGGCTGTTTGGGGGGCTTCTAGGTTTTTGGGGGTGGGTTTTGGGGTCTGGGAGCACTGCTGGCACAGTCTAATTTTGATTGCAACAGGTTTGAAGAAAATCCATGGTGGGAAAGGGGAGTTAGGGCTTAGCTGCAGAGTGCGTTGGGAGTGATGTCACATTTTCCATTTTTGCTTTTGGGCTGTTTGGGGGTGTTCTACTTTTTTGCGGGTGGGTTGACGAGACTAGGGGCATTGCTGGGAAGGTCTAATATCGGACGCAAGTGTTTTGGATAAAATCCATGGTGAAAAAGATTTTGCGTTTTTGCTCACTTGCTTGTTTTTGGGGGGCTGTTAGGGTGTCTCGGAGCACTGCTGGGATAGTCTAATTTTGATTGCGAGTGGTTTGAAGAAAATCCATGGTGGGAAAGGGGAGTTAGGGCCTAGCTGCAGAGTGCGTTTTGCCACGATTTGGAGTTAGGGTTCAACCTGGTAGCAGTATCGCATGTTTTTAGGGGGCTACTTGGGGGTGTTCTAGATTTTTGCGAATGGGGTCAGGGGTCTGGGAGCACTCCTGGTCATGTCTAATTTTGAATGCAAGTGTTTTGAAGAAAATCCATGGTGGAAAAGGGGGGTTTGGGCCTTGTTGCACAGTGCGTTTTGGCACGATTTGGAGTTAGGGTTAGTACTTTCACATTTTTTCTGGGGGCTACTTGGGGTGTTCTACATTTTTGCGACTGGGTTCAGTGGTCTGGGAGCACTCCTGGGAATGTGTAATTGTGATTGCAAGTGGTTTGAAGAAAATCCACGGTGGAAAAGGGGGGTTTGAACCTACTTGCAGAGTGCGTTTTGGCACGTTTTGAAGTTAGGGTTCAACCTGGTAGTAGTATCGCATGTTTTTAGGGGGCTACTTGGGGGTGTTCTACATTTTGCCGACTGGGTTCAGGGGTCTGGGAGCACTCCTGGGAATGTCTAATTTTGTTTGCAATTTTCTTTAAGGAAATCCATGGTGGATCCGCAGAATTCAACCATAGTTACAATTACTATCCTTGTAAAGGAGATTCAAGTTACACACTTTTGAAGTGATGATTGTATATAATAATAATGTCAGCTCTGAAAACTGAGAGTGTTATTTTTGCACTACACAGCGTACCTTAGATTTTTTTAACTGGTTCACTTCCTGTTTTTCCCATCAAAAATTACAGGACAGCTTTTACTATGTGCCATGGAACAAATGCTGAACTCAGACGCAATCCGCAATTACTCATCAGGCAGCCAGTGGACAGTGTGTCTGGTCACCAATATTGATCGACGGAGCGTAAGATGGAATGGAGGAGTATATCGCGAATAAGAGGAATGGCTGGATGCATGCAACTTCACCAATTCAACAGGACAACTACAACATAAAGTTACAGTATTCTCTCTTAACTTCTCTTTATCTTTTAAATGTTATTGTTGTAAACTTGAACTTCTACGAATGTGACTAGGTGCGTTTTTTTGTTCTCTGGTTCAAAGTCATCTCTCCAGCTATTTCATATGTTTCTTTGCTATTTTTATAACTAACTTAATGTACTAATAATAAGTGTTTATTCTCTATGAGTGCAGAAAGGCAAGTGCAATTGTGTAATTAATGCAGCCCTGTACTAGTGTCAATGTCAAATTGTTTCCTTACTAATAAGATGTAGTAAGTACAACTTTTCAGTAACCTAACCATCCGTTTAGCAAACAACTTCATGCTTGCAGTAGTGCACTACCTTTATGTCCCTTAAAAGATATATGGATATCTTTGAATCCAAAAATGTGTTTCTCTTCATTTGTTGTTTGACCATGCAGTGTTTTTTTTTCTTCTCTCCACAAAACTTTTCCCAAAAAACCCCATTCCCATCCAATCTTCAAAAACCCTAACCCTCTTTCCCCGGGCTGTGTGGTTTTTCATTGAGGTATGACTATGACAACAAGACATTCCACACACTTGCAGGGGAGGATAAGGTCTAAGCACCAGAAAAATGTTGGAAATGGAATTTCATGTGCGACATCGTGGATTGAGCATCAAACATCATGCTCGTACGCATGACAAATCAAATGGTTAATTCTTATGTTTAAGTATCCTTTGCCTTCATAATATTTCTTATAGTGGCCAGAGTCCACGAAACTAGTACCTATATTTATAATACTTTAGCACTGCTTAGGGCACAATTTATGGCACTGTTCTGTAGCATAATATTTATCGTACTGTTTCTAATGTTACGCTCAGGCCACTCAATGTTTCATTTCCTTTTTGTTCATATGCTGCTACTGCCATTGTGTACCACTACTACTACCAGCACAACAATGATATTTCATCCGTCGAGGATTCAAATCAAAAACCAACCTTAATCACCATTTGCCATGCAGGCAGCCCTGTGGCTACCCCTATTCTCAAACACAAATCACAGGTAGGATAAGCATTTTGGAGAGGTAGAATAATGGGCTAGGACTGGGAGGAGAGCAGAGACCGCCAGTACTACTAGTAAAGTACAAGTAGGGCTACTGAATTCACTAACTCGGTTACTGGCACTTTGGTACATTTCAGGACTAGATGTTTCATTCATGCTGGTAAGTTGGAAGAAACCAAATGTCCAGTAACCACCGCCCACCCCCACACAAAATAATATGAACGCGTATACTATGTTTTGGTATGAAAAATAATTATTAAGAAATATATTCATGTAGTCCAAAAATAAAATAAATTAACCCAAATCACCCCCCTGCCTAACCCCAACCAATATCCAAAAGTCCAAAAGTCCCCTTTCCCAAACACCCAATTCCAACCCCCCCCTAACAGTCTTTAAAAAAGGGGCAAGGGACAGTCACTTCCTCCGGTGGCGTAGTGTGGACAGCTGTTGCTGCACGTCCCGCAGCTCTTTGCGGAGGTCCCGGAGCTGGCATTGATGTTTTACGGCCAACCGCTCCAGGTACTCCACTCTTTTATGGAGGCGGCGCTGACGTACCATCCAGGCTCTGGGGGGGGGCAGGTGATTGTGTTGCTGCTGTGCGGCAGCGGCGGGAGGCTGTTGGGCCACGGCTCCGTTTGGCTGGAGGCTTCTGGCTGATGGACACGGGGGCACTGGAGAAGGATGCAGTGGTTGCTATCTCCTCCTCCTGCTCCCGAGCCCACAGCCGCCGATACTCTGCACAAATAGCCTCCAGCTTACGGGCCCTGGCCCGGACAGCCATCTCCTTTCGGGTGAGCTTTTTCAGAGTAGCATCTATATGAAGAAAGAAAGAAAAATACTGTAGCCAATAGTCTTTAACATAAAGTCAAAATTATTCAACGGAAAGTTGACTCTCAGTAACATCAGCAAGTAGCAAACACAGTATAACATTTTGGCATGTATCTTTCCGCTGTCTTTGTAGGCCTGTGACATTACTGGGAGTTTTAGGAATTCCACTAGCAGGACTAGGGATGGACTCACTAATACATACATAGTCAGAGAGTACTAAAAAAAGTCTTCTGTTTTTTTCTCTTGTTTTGCAAAAGAAATTACTGGTACGTGAACTTGTGGTAGCCGGCATGGCAGCTCACTCAGCTTGCACCCAAGAAAAACAGACACAAGCCATGATAACGCAGACTCGCAGTACTTTAAGCAGTACATGCAGGTGTGGATAGGTACTTTTCAATATGGGTGGCTCTGCCACTGGCCATACTCGGTTACATCAAGGGCTACTGCTCGTTGTAATGATATCTTTCGCACTGCCCCCCAGGCCTTGACTACTACAAAAGAAGAATGAAGATTATTCAATTCTGATCATATATCATTATCCTGCCGATCACATGATCTTTGGTTATATGATGCATGCCTTTAGGTGCTTTGTTTTGATAGATTGAGTGAACTACAGCGATAGTCCACCCATGACACAGCTGAAATAAAATTATTAACATAGGGAGTGAGTGTGGTACCCATAATTGGCAGAGGAAGGGACTTGACTTGATATAATGTTGTCAACTATACAATCCATACACAATAGATGCTGTGCTTGCAAAGTAAAGTACTGACTGTTAGTCAAGGCAGGGAGTATTTGTGAACAATCACAAATTCTAGTATTTGGATTTCCTCAGCTTTGCTACTCTGGCACGGACATGCTGTTCAAAGTAACAAACTACATCATACACCTCTGCTATCGATGAGTAAAAAGAAGATAACATTCAGGCTTCCAAAGTACGTCTATCATTCTTCTTAATGTCTCAAATGTTCCAAGTTTTCTTTTTCTCAACAACCAACTAACACCCTTTTCATTATATTTTGGAAACCACCATCTTCTTCTCTTGACTTGCATTCAAAAACACCATTCTTTTCAGTCATAAATGTTAAGACTCGCTCGTCCTTCGTTTTATCCTTCTTTCACTTTATGTTCATCACATCCCTAAAGTACATCTGATATGACTTGGCTTCACGATAAAAGTTTGCCAGCTGAGTTGAAGTCAAATAGAGGGGGCCATTGCTTACCCGAGAAGTACCGCCGCTAATGCTATTACAAGTCAAGGTTCACTGTCTTCTCCGTGATAGCCCAAAAAGTAGTTCTAAATTAGTAACTGTTCTTAACTGTACAGTGTACTTGTACTAGTGTACTGTGTACTGTACAGTACATTATACACTCCTTTGCGAGCCTACTCAAAAATTTCAATAAGTAAGGAGTATAATAACTTACCACCGTCCACCGCCGGTGAGCCTTCCCCCCCAGCTCCTCCTGGTGGCGCCGCCGCATCCGCCCCTAGAGTGGAGCCCTCTGCACTGCTGGCCCCGGCACTGGTGGTCATCTGTGCCGCATCAGATGTTGGGACGTCTAGAAAAAATATGTCATATTTTCAGATGCCATACACAACCCCCTATTTTGTCTCGTAATGGAAGAAAATGTTACATAACACATTTTTTATTATTGGGATTGAAAAAAAGTAAAGGTTTTGGGGAGGGTGTTAACTTTTTATATGCTTATTCCATTAAATGCTACACTTCTTAGGACAACTGATGAATGCTTGCTTAACGTGCACCATTTTTCTAATTACAGAAAGAAGATTACACTGCCCTTCTGCCAACAGGACGATTCACCAACTACTAGTAAGTCATCACCAGCAGTACTTTAAGTAATTTAAAGAAGGTGGGGGCTCCCGCACAGTTATTCTAATAATTTCATGTGTCTGTTAACTATTACGTTAAAGTAATTTGATTCATGGGAATGTTGTTTAAACTTTAACGTCATCTATCAGCAGTGCTCGCTCCGAATACTACGCTATTAAAAATAAAGAAATCATTTTTTCATTTCTTAATTGAAAATAAAACTTTAAAACTAACAAACATGTGTGGTTTTTGTTCACGAGTGAGTGAGCGGAAGGGTTTGCACTACTGCATTTGGCAGTCATGTTTCAGTGACTCAGATAGGCCGGGACTCGGCGGTAGTCTTCTTCTGTTCTTCTGGGTCGTAAAATCATTGGTCAGACACACTAGATAGTCGGTCAGGGGATTGGGGGTTCAACTTCTGTTCGTACTGAGGTATGTGGAAAGTCGACCTGCACCTATCATCAATAATGTCCCATTTCGCTTGTCCTTACTTCTTTATGTGCAGAATAGTCCCTAGCAAATCAAAAAGGAAACTGCTACCTTTTTCTTGGTGTAAACATTGACATTTTGTTGTTGGAAATTGTCAAAGCACTTACATTAAGAAGTCTGGAATAGACAGCAAGGGCAACACAGATGACTGCACTCAGTGCCTAGAGCTATTGCTGGATCAGAGTTTTGTTTAACACCGTTTGCCGACTGGGCAAGCTTAGCTACCTACACAGACCGACTCATAATCGTAAATAGTAGTAGCACAGAGAGTGATGGTAGAGGCAGGATAAGAATGTAGAAAGTAGTCTAGATTTGAAGAAGATCAAAGACTATTTTGTAAAAAATAGAATTAGGAAACAGTTTGTAATGAATAGGAGCTGTAAAAGTTAGGGAAGTAGAAGTATTAATATAACAATAGAACAACTTACTGGGGCCAGCAGAAGAGCCTGCAAGGGACCGATCCTGTGACTATCCACCTTCTTCCACTGGAGTCTCAATGGTGCTAGTCGCCTTGCCCCTGTGAGGTGCTGATGATCATGAAATAAAGAAACACAACATGGATGATTGTTTTTTTAAATATTTGATTTCTTTGACCACAATCTAAAATTATCTCGGGGAAACAAATTAGCAACAATTGCACTACGTGTATTGACCTATCTGATCTGGTCAACTAGGAGGATACTACTAGTACAGTATTGCTGGATTCGCAACCGTCTACTTGGAAAGTTATGTATACCACTAACTAAATTAACAACAAAAAGGTTCTACTACAACTGCCAGCACTCAGCAGCACGCGACGTGACAGACACAGTCCATCATCATGATTGCAGAGCACTAAAAAATGTCCTACTACTACTAATAACAAGTCATAATATACTCAACCTATCAATCCATCACTATCTCTTCTTCTTAGTGGCAGCAGGAGTGCAAAGGAAGGACTAGACTTGAGTCTCCAGTCTCTCCAGCATTACGCAGTTCTGAAAAGTACTACACTCATACATATTCTCAGGCCAAATGAGCACAAAGTTGTAAACAAGTAAGCATAGTAGCAACGCCACTGAGGAGGCGAGCACCTGCAATCACAGAAGCTATTTAAACACTATTTTACCTGCAATGTAATCGAATAGGCAGCATTCTTTTTTTTTGTTTTTTTTTTCAAATATATTTTTATTGTGGTATGAAGCACATCATCTGAGAAAAGGACAGTGACACGGGCTGGCTTCAACATTCAGCCAGTATCCGTACGGGCCGCAACTTTTCCTTTTCTGACGTGTAATCCCCCCCCTACCCCCCGCAACAGTGCAATTCAAACCCAAGCATGGTATAACTGCAACTCAGTGTGAGAAACAACCCCCCCCAACAACAGCTCCTGTCAGCCCGCCCCCCACACCCACCCCATAGTTTCTCTATCCTTTCTCAACAGCGTCATCCCCCTTGAATCAAGACAGGGCCCCTCCCTGGTACAGTTTAACAGGCCCGTACTCCTCCCCCACTAAATTTGTGTAGGTCTCCGTCATCAGGTGTAACAGTACTCTCCTTCAGAACTCTTGTTAGTTCACTCTAGTCCGTGGTAGAGCCTCCACTTTGTCCACACTCTCCTAAACTTCTTTGGGCACCCTCTAGCCTTGTATGTCACTCTTTCCGCCGCCATGTATAGGTCGAGCCCCCTCCTCCACTCCTCTAGTTCTGGTGGCTCAGCCGCACCCCAGCGCCTAGCAATGTCTCTCTTGGCCACCACTAGGGCCAGCAGTAGAAATATAGTCAGGGGGCGCGCCAGGTCGACTTCAGTCGTCAACCCCAACAGTGCTAGCTTGGGGTCATGAGGTAAAGTAGTCTCCAGGACCTCCTCCAATTCTCCGAATATGCCCTCCCAGTACCTCTGTATGATTGCACAGTCCCAAAGTGTGTGGTAGAAGGTTCCCTCCGGCTGGTGGCACCTAAGGCATGCAGTGTCAATGACCTTTCCCATTTTGAACAGTCGTACCCTGTCGTAGTATACTCTATGGAGCACTTTCAGCTGAATGAGACGGAGTCTGGACTTAATCGCAACCTCGCGAGGGTGCATGAGAACTAGTTCCCAATCCAGGTCTTCCATTTCCCCTACATCTGCCTCCCATCTATTTCGTAGATCCTGTAGTGTTCCTAATGTATTGTTGGTCAGTGTTCTGTATGTCAGGGATACCGCCCCTCTCCCAATATGTTCCTGTAGCAATCTGCCCTCTAATGGGGCGTATTCTGGGACGTCTGTCAGATCTATGTTCTGTGCCCTCCAGGCGTGTCTGAGCTGGGAGTACCTATAACGCTGAGTGTCGTGCATGCTAAATTCCTCCTGTAGGGCGCTGAATGTTTTCAGTTCACCACCGGCAATCACGTCCCCAATAGTCGAGATGCCGATGTTGTCCCATTGTCTGAAGCCTGTCAGTTTGTGGAGCTCACCCAGCCACCTACAGTGCCACAGCGGTGTCTGCCGGGTGGGATGTTTTTCCCATCCCATGCGTTTAATCGCCCTGTTCCATGCCATGAGCGTGATCTTGGTAGCCGGTAAAAAATGCCTCCCCGCTGGACCACCGTACAGGTAGTACAGAAGGTTCGCGTGAGACCATTTTGAACGTTCTAGCGCATATGTGGGGTGGTCCACTGCTGCGTGTAACCATTCATTTATCGGAGCGAGGTGTTCTGCCCAATAGTATGTCTCGAGGTTGGGAAGGGAGATCCCACCGTTGTACTGGTGGCGTTGCAGTGTGGTTAAGGCCACTCTTGGGTGTTTCCCCAGCCATAGGAATGTCCGCAGATCCCCGTGTATAGTAGACAAGGTTGCGGGAGGGAGTGGATAGTATTCATTCTGCAGGGCATAGAGGAACTTCGGCAGTAGAACCATCTTATATAGTGCTGCATGTCCCAATATGGTGAGCGGAAGCTGTTTCCACCTGTCCATGTCCAGTTTAGCACTCGCCACTACGCGTGTCACATTTTTTGTAAAGAAGAGTGTTTCGTCTAGTGTTATGAACACCCCCAGATACTGGAATCCCTCAGTGGTATGAATGAGGAGTTCCGGTAGGCACTCTCTCCGCTCTCGGCCGTGTGGGTCGTATAGAATCGATTTGTGCCAATTTATAGTATGGCCAGCTCGCGCCCCGAAGTCATCCAACTCCTTGAACAGGGCCGGAATCGTGGTCTCCGGGTCCGTCACAAACAGCAGGACGTCGTCGGCATACATTGAGATTTTTTCTTGGGTAGACTCCGGGGTCCCCCAGGTAAACCCCCTGATCCCTTGATTCTGTCGGATCCGGATCGCTAGTATTTCTATCGTCAAAGTGAACAGTAGGGGGGACAGTGGGCACCCCTGACGTGTACCCCTGTTGATGCGGAATTCGCACGACCTACGTCCATTTACTCGCACTCGTGCCTTTGGGCCCGAGTACAGGAGCCGAAGCCACTGCAGGAACTTAGGTCCAAAGCCGAACCTCTGTAACGTCCCGAACAAGAAGGGCCAGTGAACCGCATCGAAGGCCTTCTCGGCATCCAACGAGAGGAACCAGTGGGGCTCGCTCCTCTCTCGGACTTCCTGTAGCCAGTTATGGGTGCGGCGGAGATACAGTTTGGTCACCCTGTCTGGAAGGAACCCGGACTGATCTGCATGCACTAAATCAGAGATGACCCCCCGTAAACGCCTAGCCAATATCGTAGCCAGAATCTTTGTCTCCATGTTAAGGAGAGAGATCGGGCGGTAGGAGGTGCACCTGTCTCTGGGCTTACCCTCCTTATATATAGGGACAATTGTGGCCATAGCTAGATCAGGTGGCAAGCTTGCCGTTTGGCGTGCTTTGGCAAATAGTTGTCCAATATGGCGTTGCAGCAGGTCCGCTGTACGTTTGAAAAATTCCGCCGGGAAGCCGTTAGGTCCCGGCGTCTTCCCTGGCTTCAGGGACGTTATTGCGTCTCCTATTTCTTCGAGCGTGATCTCTGCCTCCAGTTCCGTAGCGTCTGCCTGGGACAGTTGCGGAACCTCCATTGCACACAGATAGTGATTAGCGTCCGTCTCGTCCCCCAGGGCCCTAGCTCTATAGAAGTCCTCGTAGTATGTTGCAAAGGCCTCTGCTATCTCCTCGTCTGTACAGGCTGTTCTGTTCCCTGTCATTTCAATCCTGTCAACCCATCGCTCCGCCCTTTCTCTCTTGCTCAGCCACGCTAGGAGTTTTCCCGATTTGTCACCCACGTCGTAGAGACGGTGGATTGTCGCCAGGGCTTGTGTGCGTGCCTCCCCCGTGACCAGTTCTCTATAGTGTCTTTGCTTGTCTAGTAGTTTTCTAAGTGTCTTCTCCTCCTTTCCCTGGTGGTATTCTGATTCGAGGGCTAAAATCGTGGCTTCCTCTGACGTAACCGCATGCTGTAGTTCCCTCCTGGCAGTTCCCAATCTGCTACTTATACGATCCCTAAGAACTGGCTTCAATGCTTCCCAAAGCGTGATACTCGATTCTACTGAGCCCTCGTTCTCAGCCATATAGACCTTTATGTCCGCCCTGATTCCCTTCAGTATATCTGGTGTTTGCAGATCCCATGCTGCGAGGCGCCATTCCCTATTCGTCACCCTTCTCCCTCTTCCCAAGTGTACATACAGGGGGGAGTGGTCCGAGATTCCCCGTGCTTTATAGTCTGCTACGTCATTGACCGTGATTTCTTGCCTAGAGGTAAATAGGTAGTCTAGCCTGGAAAAGACCTTGTGAGCCCCGGAATAAAAGGAGTAGGCCTCCTGTGTCGGGTGGAGCCATCTCCAGACATCAGTGAGGCCCAACGTGTGCATCTGTCTAGCCAGTGCCGTGCCAAGTCCTGCTGTACGTGGGGATCCCGATCTATCTCTAGTGGTACACATTACATCGTTAAAGTCCCCCCCAACAATCTGAATCGTGTCTGCCGTGTCCAGAAGGATAGCCGTGACCGCCGTGAGGGTGCGTGTCTGCAATTTTGGCGGGGCATAAACTGAAACAATCGTGTATCTGCGCCTCTTCCATGTTCCCTGTACTCCTGCGTACGTCCCCACCGGGTCCAACCATGTGCAAGTGACGGCAAAAGGTGTAGATTTTTTTACTAAGATTGCCGCTCCCCTGGAATCTGCTGTGTAACCTGCGTGCGCCAGCACCACGTGCCTACCTCTTGCAATAAAAGCACATTGGGTGCCTCTGAGGTGTGTCTCCTGTAGTAATATTATGTCAGGCGCCAGCCTCCTAAGATATGCATTCACTAGACCCCTTTTAATCTTTGACCCGAGGCCATTCACATTCCAAGAGAGTATCGTGACGCCCGAGTCACCAGTGTGGTTGTGATCTAGTGGGTCTGCCATTGTGTGTTTCTACCATGATTCCCCGAATGGTGCTCGGAGTGGTGTGGCGTACGGAGCGTATTGGCATGCAGTCGCTGTTTCTCAAGATCCCCCCTCCCCCAACTCAAGATAACTCCGGTCCCCCATGGACCCCCCCTCCCCACCACCCTCCCCATCCAGACTCATCCCCATATAGGACCGAGCTTTCTGTGGGAGACGGTCTGTCGCCCACCCCCTCCACCCCTTAACTCAACTCAACCCTTACCTTTCCCCCCAACTCGAAAGGCAGTGAGAACACCCGGTCCAGTGTTTGTCTAGTCCAATGCCTCAATCAAATCAAGGAAAGGAAACATGTACACTGAACAGGGGAATGACAACCAACACAGGGGAGGACTGGGAACTTGTGTCTCCTCGTGCCTCCCGGCCGTCTTCTTCAGTAAGCCACTCTGCGGTGTTCAGGAGTGCGAGTCTTGCGTGGCGGTGTCGATCCCGCTCTGTTTGCCGGATGAGTCTAGTTCTAGCTGGTGAATCTCCTTCTCCAGCGGGTGCATCGAGTCTCTCTCCTCACCAGGGTCTACTTCCCCCGGTTCCGAATCCCCATTGTCTGCTCGAACTTCATCGTCTCCTTCCGAGAGTGCCAAATGGCGTGGGATCTGTCGTCTCGTGCCTGTCGTGGAGGACCCTCCTGGCGATTCCGACCGGCCTCTCCTGGCCCCGGCGGGCGCGCGTGCCTGATACGGTGTCCCAGTAGCACGGGAATGGAGCCTCCTCGGTGTCCGCCGTTGTGGCTTTGGGAGCCCCCAGCCGACTCTCTCTCTCAACGACCTGTCCAACTCTTCGCGTCCTGCCGTCTCTCTGCTGTTGAGGATAGGCCTCTCCTCCAACCATTGCCAGGCGTCATCTGGGTGTGTAAAGAAGAGTGATTTGTCCTTGTATAGAACCTTAAGTTTCGCTGGGAACAGCAGCATATAGGTGATATTCAGTGTTCTCAGTTTTGCTTTCACCAGATCAAAAGAGCGACGCTGTTTCTGGACCTCCTGGCTGTAGTCCGGGAAGATCATGACGTTGGTGTTCTCCAGCCTGATCTCCCCCATTTTCCTGGCCTCACGAAGGATTAGATCGCAATCCGCAAAGTTCAGGAAACGTGCTATTACTGGTCTAAGTCGTGCACCCTCCGGGGGCTTCGCCAGCAGCGCCCTATGAGCTCTTTCGATTATGAAGCACGCCGAGAAGCGTGCCGTAGAGAAGGTCGAGGTCAGCCACGTGTGGAGGAAGGCCGCCATATCGTTCCCCTCGATTCCCTCCCTAAAGCCCACAAAGAGGAGGTTATTGCGGCGTGCCCTATTTTCCGCATCATTCACCTTCCAGAGGAGTTGTCTATGAGATGCTTGGAGTTCCACCATTTCTTTGCGGAGCATGGTAATGGAACCCTCCGCTTCTCCGAGTTGTGATTCATTTTCCGTGACCCGCGCCGATAGGTTCCTGAAGTCTTGCCGGAGGAGGGTGACCTCCGATCCCACCTCGCCTATTTTAACTTCCAATGCCGCTCTCGATTCCTGGATGTCGGATCTTGAGGCTTGAATGGCTGCTAGAAGCCTGTCAGTGTCCGGCAAGCCCTCTTGAGGTGTGCTGGGGTGTTCCTTCCCTGGGCGGGAGGTCGCGAAGTTGTCCATCGGTCCCTGCTTCAGGGGTTTGGGCGCCGGATGGTTTTTCCCCATGGCCACCCACCGACACGGCGCACGCCTCCGGGGTCGGTGAGGTCTACTTCCCCTCCTTGTCCTGATGGATGTATTCCGTGTGGAGCTAGTGATTGTAGATATCAGCCGCCAAATCCCACTCCGCAACCCGGGATATTGCCATGTGTGTCTGTTCCCTGTCTGTTAAGTGTCCTCCACTCCGTAGGCTGACGGATAATCGCTTCTGCTGTGTCACATAGCGGAGGTAGGATCTACCTTGAAATGAGGAGGCAGGATGAGGCAGGTTTGGAGTAGGGATCCCCCCAGATCGGCTTCGTAGTGTCACTCAAGACTCAGGTGTTGGCTGGGTGTCCCATTGCAAGGTCTTGCACGGCTCCCAAGGACTCGTGGATAGTTGAGGGTAGGCAGGTGGTCAAGAGGGAGGAGGCCTACGTGGATGGGGTGACTAGTAGGCCTCTATGCCAGCACTCTGGTACCACCCGGGTCTGGGGGTGGCTCCGTTGACTTCTGGGCCTGTCGCCCCAGCAACACCGAGCCGATGCTCCGGTGATCGCCAGCGTATGTGTGCGCCGCCTCTCCTAGACCGGCACCGATGGCCTCTGGATGCCGTTTGCACCTCTGTCTGTTTCTGTCTGCCCCCCCCTCAGTGTTCGCACCGAATTCGTCTCTCTGGCCGTTCGTGGTCAGGCACGGGGCCAGCTCACCTGGGCGCCATGTTGGTAAAGGGCGTCTCCGCTTGCGCCGGATTGTGTGAGGCCGCTCCCCGCCGTGGGTGATTGGGACGCCTCATCCAGGCATGCACTCCAACCCCCGTCAGGTCACGCCGCCCCCCGGGGATCTCAGTCCCCCAACCTCCGGTCAGGCCGCCATGTTGGTAAAGGCTGCCGGTGTCGAGGCGCGGTGCGGGGGGGGAGGGCCCTCTCTCCTCACCTGGGGCTGGCCGTGGGTCGCCGCCGCGGGGGTCCCGGACTCCAGCCGGAGTCAGCTATGCTGCGTGGTGGAGACCCCCGGCGTAGCCTGTTGGATTTCTCGTTGTCCGTACCCCCGCTGACAGTTGCGGCTCCAGTCTCTGTCGGAACACGTTCAGCGGGTGACCGGGCTGTAGCCCCCTCCTCTCTTGCTCCGCGCCCTGTAACGCCAGCACAATCACCACCCGGCGGCCGCGTTCTGCTCCCGGTGTCCGGCCGAGGCTAGCTCCGAGCCCGGGGCGCCATCTTGGTTTTGCCGCCTCCTTCTTCTGCGAACAGGGGACTCACGAAATACAGGCTATCTGCCCGTCCGCAGACTCCCGCAGTAGAGTCGAGGCATCAGCTTCCCTTCCGGAGCTCAAAACCGTGATTTTTGTGTTTGTGGCATACAATGTAAGGCGGATTTGGTTGTAGACAGCCGGGAGCTCCCGAGCCCTGCGTCTAGCTCAGCATGCTGCTAAGCCACGCCCCCGAATAGGCAGCATTCTTGCTCTTCGGGAAAAACATATATTAGCGATATAACACAGAGGAGAATAATACAAAGTAGTTATTAAATAGCTACTCACCAAGGCCTGGGATCTCCACACCTAGCAGGTGGAGCAGGTCCTCCTCCCGGTCGAGGACGTCGGCCCACCGGTGCGTCGCTTGGTCGTAAGTGCGCGGGACCCCCGACTCCCTCCGCATGGCCCGGCACACCTTAACCCACCACTGGCGACGCTCCCGGAGGCCATACCCTTGACCGGGCCTGCCCCCTGCTGTCACGGTCTAAGGGAGGTGGCGCAGAACAAAAAATATCAGGGCAGCCACCTCCACCGCGGTAAAAACCTCCCTGGACACTACATCCACCCCCTCAAACGCCAGCAAGGGAGCCGGCTACGGGGTGTGGGACCCTTCCCCTTTGATTTGCCGGCTGCCTTTGCCGTGGTCCTGGCCGAAAGAAGAAAAGAATAGGGGGAAATAAATAAATAAAATAAAAGAGAGCTAAACAAAAAAAGTAGTTATTAAAGTAACAAAAAGTTGAAAAAAACACAAAATATAAATCTAGACAAATAGAGAGATAGATAATGAGCAAAAAAGAGCAAAAAAAGTTCAAAGAAACAAAGGATTGGAAAGATTACAAGAGGATAGAAAAGCCGGGCCCAGAACCATAGCAATGAATGAAAAACAAGATGGCCGCGCCCATTGAGGACCGCGTGGGTAAGTTTGCGCGATATTTCCCCTGCGAGCCCGCAAAAACACACGCGAACTCGTAATAGCGCGCCGCACACAACGCGAGATTGCCAATAGCGCCCGGAAACGGAAATACGCAACGCGCACAAGATGGCCACGCCCATGTACGACCGCATAGGCAACTTCGCGCTCGGTGCGCTGCAAGCGGTCCGCGAATACATCAAAAACCCCGCGAACACGCAAAAAATCCACAAATTCGCACGAATTTGCAGATTATACGGATCGCAAATTCGTTTTCGCACAAATTCGCGTACCGCGAATTTGCGCATTTCGCCCATACTTAGTTGTGCAGAACAGAATCTTTTTTCAGGATTTTTCATGATTTCATGATGAATATCATGTAGAAAAAACACAACATTCAGAATCACATTAGCATAACATTAGCATAACAGTTGATACCTGATCTATTTTTCAACTGATATCCTTCAAAGTCATTAACAGTTGTCTTTTTCTTTACGCCTTCAAATTTCTCTTCATTTTTTTTCTCTTCTTGAACCTCAATTCCATCTTTTACATATTTACATTTTGGACATACTACAAGTTTCACATATATGGAATATTCACCTACATCAGGAGCATAAGTATTTTTAAACAATTGTACTCTCTTACACAACACTAACCTTTTTCTCATCAAAATCTATCAAATACAAACCATACAATGTTCTTACTTGAGATAATGCAACGCATGCCATTCCCTCTTTGAACACTGTACTTCTGAAATTTACAAAACACGGTCTAAACTTAAACCTTGCGATTTATGAATAGTTACTGCATATGCTAAAGACAGAGGAAACTGTTGTCCGCGAACATACACATCTTTTACAAACAAAAAACGTACAACACAATGCCCAATCTGTTTTACCCCTTTAATCTGATCAAATTTATAATCAAAAATTCTATTCCATCTCTATCCTAAAATGTTTCAAAATCAACAACTTTTCCCATTGCTCCATTTACTAAACCTTGTTCTTCATTCAAATTACGCAGTGGAATTACACAACAGTTTATATATACATGTAAAGTATTTTCTAAGCCTACAGTTTTAGATACCGAATTTTCCAAATAATTCAATTTAGCCTATACTTTCTCTGTAAGAAGAATAGTCGCTCCCTGGTGTTCAATTTTATCAATAGCTTCAATTTCCACTATTTTTTGTTTTTCCAGTTTGAGAAGTTGTTGAATAAATATAGAACACTCTTGCTGTGTAGGCATTAGGCAAACTATAGACTGCTTTTCTCCAAGCATGTTGTAAATTACTTCAGCTGCTGTGTTTCCAGTTGTAAACAAGTTCCTTAGTATCTGACTTTCTAAAGCGTGTTTACCATGTTTTGTCAAAACAGCAATTATTATGTCTTGAAGAATATTTTCTTAATCTTCATTACTTGCTTGTCACCCATTCTTAACAAGTTCTTTATATTCAAAATGTAACCAAATGTTCACATTTCCAATACTTCCCAAAGATTTCAGTTGGACCTGTTACAACAAAAGATAATATGATTCTGTAGTTATGTGTAGATAACAGGTCACAACTTTAATTAAGAAACGTTTTCCCGTTCTAAGTTGACTGCTGAAGTACATTAGAATAGGTTTAAATGATGAACATTGGCGTTATATTTTTCATGTAGCAAACAATGTTGTATCTGTTATTTCACTTGTAGATATATTTTCTTCTGTTCAATGTTTAGTTGTTCTTTTAACTTTTCCAACTGAATAACATCCTGTTGTGCTTGTTGGATTGCAGTTTCTACCTATGGCTATTGCTGCTGCATTTTCCATAATTGGTTGTCCCAGTGGACCTTGACTCAGTGGACCATAACTTTGACAATCATGAGAACTTTCTCTAGCTATTTCAGCTGCAATAATACTTTCTTGTTCAATTTCATCATTTAACATTGGCAGATATGTAGGGAAAATTGTGCACTGAATACTATGTTTACTTGCATTAAAAGAATCTTCATAGAAGTCAAAATCTCCAAGTAACCTTAACATTCATAGGATCCAAATCTCTCAATGGAAAAGCATTTTCATGCTGAAGCTGTACAATTTCTTGCTAAGACTTTTCTCTTGTGAAATTTCTTCCCACAATTCTTTCATCTGTCTTTTCAGATTTGGTTATATATGATGTAACATAGCGAGCTACAGCAATTGAATTATCTGCAACATACTGGATATCCATGTTTGCATTCAACATGTTCAAAATAACTGGATTGTAGTCATTAATGTGCTTTGAAGCTTCTGTTCTTTTTAAGTTGTATATATTATTGGGACATTTCCGAGTTATTGCATCCCTTTTTGCTGACAAGAAACTATTTACTCTTCCTTTAGAAATTATAAGACATGTAATGTAATGTAATGTAACATAGCATTTGTACCGCGCTGCAGTCACTCCAAGGAGCATCAAGGCGCCAGATACTGATTCAGAGATGAAGGAAACAGGTAGGGAGTGGATGGAAACTCACCCAACTGTTACACTAGTGCTCTAACGCAGGAGTCCTGTAGCTTGACAATCCAGGTTTTCAGTCCCTTCCTGAAGTCTTTTTCCTTGTCTAGGGCACGAAGAGCGGGGGGGAGAGTGTTCCACGCTTTTGCTCCGAGTACTGGTAGGGATTTGCCACCTCTCGTGCTGAGCCTGAACCTAGGTACTGACAGGAGATTGGAGCTAGATGAACGGAGATTGCGAGAGGGATGGTATCTGGCGAATCTCTGCTGTAGGTATTTTGGTCCCAGAGCATGGGTGGCTCTAAAGGTGATAATCAGTATTTTGAATAGGACTCTCTTGTTAATTGGGAGCCAATGTAGAGTATTTAATGCAGATGATGCAGAAGATTTCTTCGGCCATTTAAGGACTAACCTAGCTGCGGCATTCTGCACCATTTGAAGTTTATGTGTGGTGGTTTTTGTAGTACCTGCATATAGACTATTACAATAGTCTATCCGCGACGTCACCAAAGCGACTGTTACCGTCTTCCTAGCCTCTAGAGGAAGGAGGTCGAAAAACTTCCTGAGTCCTTTAATAATGGCAAAGCAGTTACCTGCCACTTTCAAGGCTTGCTGCTTGAAAGAGAGATTGCTGTCAAATGTAATCCCTAGGTTTCGTGCCGATTGAGTTGTGTTCGGTGGGATTTCTGCCTTTTCTGGCCACCAGGTTTTGGGCGTGAAGTTGTTATTTGGGCCCATTGGCACGATTTCTGTCTTGCCTGTGTTGCATTTTAGATGATTGACTTTCATCCAATCAAAGGTTGCCGTGAGGCAGCTTTTAAGTTTTTCTTCCCATTCCTGTGTGTCTTTGTCCAAAACCAATATCAATTGAGTATCGTCGGCATAGGCGACTACATCAATTCCAAATGACGATATTAGTTTGATTAAAGGGGCGGTGTAGACATTAAACAGTGGGAATCCAAAACGACATTTTGTATAAAATGTTCCTTTATTTTCGTCTGCAGTATTTCCCACATTGATGACTTTGACTTAGAAACCGTAAAACTTGTTGTCTCGAGCTCAAGATGAAAAACAAAATAGTTTAAACAATATCACTTCCAAATTCTGGAGCATTCTCTTTCAATTATAGCATGTATATGTTAGGAGCACTTCTGGATTGATACTCCTTTCTCCCCAAAAAATCTGTTACCTTTCCAAGAGGTGGATTCTTTTTAATGCAGATAAATGACATCATAGCTTGAAACCTATGATTAAAATATCTGCACACATTTATAGGATCCAAGGACCACACTTCTCCAGCTGTCTTCAATTCAATGTTTTTAACATTTGAATTAGCTTCTCGTAAAAAATTCAAGTATATTGTCCCATGCATATGCAGCACAGCTAAGTGTTACAAACCATGTAGGAGTACCTAAGTATCTTAACATGTATTTAATTTCTCCATGACGATGATATCAATACTCATTGGTACCACATGGACATGCCATCAAATTAATTAACTGAGATTCTAAATGTTTATCTTTGAACTTTATCCATGAATTCCTTTGCAGAAACATGTGGAAGATGAACTCCTGTTTTTCACATGTGGTTCATTGCATGTAAAAAGTGCTGACAAATAATTTTCAAACAGAAGATGATATATATATGGAATGTTGTGTCGAAATCTTGGATTTTCAGAGTACAATTTTGTTGAGCAGTATTCTGGAGCTGGAATCCATACAGCTCGCTCATCAAATAGTTCACCTTCTCCAGTGGGAAATAGCTGTGGCAAACAAAAAGCTTCTAAACTGTTTTCCCATACACTCAAGCGAGTTCCCTTTGCTTCCTTCATTTGAAATGATTTAATACTGTTTCCAATCATTTCCTTTGAATGTAGAGGATTTATAGTATAATGTTCATAAATCTCTTCACTATTGGACTTGTCTACTTTTTCTATTTGGCCACTTGAAATTTCTGTTTCATCTTCAAACAAGATTACCTGTTCATCAACATTTACATTCCTATAATAAATATTATTTTGTACCAGATATAATGTAGCCTTTCAAAGTTTATTAACATCTACAAACTCTTGCCATATTTTTCGACTCTTGGTTGGTAACCATTTACTAGAATAACTACTGGCTCATTTTCCTCCCTGTCTGCACTAACAGTTTCAATATTTTTCTTAAAATATAAAGGTAAGTACACAGCTCTTTTTTTCAGATCTCTTTGTAAATACTGTTGGTGGCAGCTGACCTGTTTTAGGCTCCGTACAAGCTAAAAGCCTTAAATGGGTGCACAGATTAAATAAGAATAGACTCATATGCATTCAAATCTGCTAGTTCCTGAGGAATAGCTAACAGCTCTAAGTTGTTATGAACTGCTCCAGCTGACATTTTATGCCCTTCTAATTTGTTTTAACAATATTTACAAATAATTTGATCAGTGGCCAACTCAAACTGACCTTCTACCAACAAATAAGCACCAAATTGCTGGCACTTCTCATTGTTTTCCTTTTAACTTTGTAAATATAATTCAACATTCCTAGTTTGACTTCTATAGTGAGTGCGTCAACAACATACATTGTTTGGTTTTTCAGATGGAACTGTCTTAAACTTTCTAATTTCTTCTGTAAACTCATCGATACTAATCTCTTTCACTTGTTCTTTAACATCTACATTTATAAAGCTCTCACTTTCTCTACACTTCTCTTGTGAACCAGAAAGCAAAACTCTATATCATCACAAACTTTTTGTACATCTGATAGTGAACCATGCAGAAGAGCTGTGTGTTCATTTCACTTAAACATAATGCTGGACTTTTTACATAGTAGAGTCTCCTTACTAACTTCCTGTTGAATACTGCAAATACTGCTACAATCCCACTTATATACAAGAGCTTGTGTAAGCTTCCCTTGAACTTTTTCGGCTATTACTTCTTCCACACTCCTAATAACCATTTTTTCTTTTGGAATGGCACAACCATCTTTCATCTCATAGCTTCGACCACTGGTATCAATTGCATGAACTAATGTGCTCTATTGAAAATAGCTTTCTTCAATAAAGAAAGGCTCAGTACTAGAAGTGTGCTTCCATTCACTAGAAAAACTTTTACAAAAGTTACTTCTATTAACCAGTCTTTTTTTTGCTTTTCTCCTTCATGAACTGCATTGTTTTATTCAATGTTTTCGATCTCTTCAATACTAATATAAATAATTTTTGTTTCAATTCAAAAGCAGTATCTACACACTTCCAGTGTGTTGCCTCTTATACAATGCAGATATTATTTTATACTTTTTAAAATCATTTAATGAATTTTGAATTACTGTACTTTGAAACACTCATACACGTTTCTCTTGAAATAGTTTTTGTCTTTTTGTGACATGTGTTGTTTTTCCAAAAATTTATGTTTTTTTCCATTACAATTCTGTGTCTCCTTGTGCTTTCTAGTTCTATTGTTTTTCTTTGATCTCTCGGTAACTGTTTTAAGAAATTTTTTAGTATTCTGACCAGAACAGACTTTATCCTGAATAACATTTTGGTCTATTTAGAGAACACGTTATACTTTGGTTTAAGTGCTTCTGTATTCCTTGTTGTCTTCTCTTTTCATGTTTTCTTGCCATCTTCAATTTGTAATCCAAACAACATCATTTTCTAAAAAAGAAAGAATAGTTTCAATAGTTTCTTACATCAATCACGTATTTTAAATAAATTACATGTCAATATTCATTATAACTAGTAAATAATTAATTACAATTACATTGCTATTCTCTTTATAACAAGTAAGAAATAGGTACTGCAAAAAAGCAAGAGAAGTTCAGGAAAAAAGCAACAGAGAGAAGAAGGGTTCAGAAAGATGCAACACAAATGTAGAAAGAAGCAACAGAGGTGCAGAAATAGTCAAGAGAACTCAGAAAGAAGCAAGAGAACTCCAGAAAAGCAAAACAACAATCTTTTCAATATTACTATGGTAAGTTTCACCAGGTTCCTAAATATATGCATACATGCATCTCAACCTTTTGCTGCTGGCATCCTACATAATAGAAACATATAACTTCATATGGAATGGTTGGGTGGTGACTACTGATAAATCTTTCTTAGGGTGGTCAGAGTGTAATGCTCTGGCCTGCACACTG
Source organism: Lissotriton helveticus (assembly GCF_964261635.1). Lineage (NCBI taxonomy): Eukaryota > Metazoa > Chordata > Amphibia > Caudata > Salamandridae > Lissotriton > Lissotriton helveticus. Next base: position 1,324,106,721 of record NC_136061.1, on the reverse strand, counting down.
TAAATTTCTATAACTGGGGCCGCCGGTTTGAATGCAGAAGCTCCATAGAGAGTCTGAGTTCAAACCGGCGGTCCCAGTTATAGAAATTTACAGTGTGCAGGCGAGAGCAGCAGCCCTCTATGGGGCCGAACTCTGGGGGCATCAAAACTCCCCCAGTTTGGCAAAGGGTTGAACACACCTTTCTAAGGAACATATTGGGCCTCCCTGTGAGCACCCCACTCGTCCCACTGCGTCTGGACCTAGGGTTGCTCCCCATTGAAGAGGTTATGTCATCACGCCCTCTAATATTTTGGAAAAGACTGTGGTCTGTCCCGGAACTCGTGTCCTATAGAAATGAATTTAGGGATATATGGGATGCCTCGAGAGGCAAGAACATTAGGTGGCTGTCTCATATAAAGTACATTAGCAGTAGAATAGGCCTACCTGAGCTTTGGGAGACCCCGGATGTTGCCTGCCCGGAGATCACCAAGGCTGAGGTGATTCGTCATTTCAAGAACTACAATCTAGCCACCCTTCAGGCGAGCTCTGGGGTGGGAAGACTGACCACAGAGTTCCTTGAGGTCAAGGCAGAATATAAAAGGGAAGAATTCTTAGAGGTGATATTCCCCGCACCAGCAAGAAAACTCTACATTCAATTGAGACTGGGCACTCTGCCTCTTAGAGTTTTCTCCAGTAAATGGGACAAAAGCAATCAGAAAGAATGCCCCGTTTGTGGACATTCTGTGGAAAATGACATACATGTCTTTTTCTTTTGCCCAGGATATCAGGGTGCACGCAAGTACTGGCTAATCCCTATTTGTAGAATCTTGGGATTTCGCCAGTGCTCACGCGCAATGAGAGTCCTAAAATATGACACCCACCCCCCCTATTGTTTTCGCTGTGTCGCGTTTCCTGAATGCAATGTGGCATTGACGTAGGAAACTGATTAGTGCCTAGTATGTATTCTCGCCACAATCAAATCTAAGATCGATAATGAAATATAGTTTATTTCCATTTTACAATGTATTTGATTTCTCTCTTTTTGCATGTTCAATGTATCTTAGAAGCATTCAATATTTATTGTTTTAATAATTGTATTGTACATATTGTTTTGCGCTTTTATGGTCCTTTGAGGCCGAAATAAAGCTATCGAACCGTAATGTTAATACATATCATCAGCATTTTACAGTGATAAAATATGCTAGTAGCTCGGCAGGACTTTCCTTGAGCAGAATTAGCTCTGACTACAGAAAAGGTTGGAGACCCCTGATTAGAGTCTAATCTGTCTGCCAACATGTCTTAAACCTCATTTTGCTGCTGCAACTTCACCATTCTACAACTACGTACAGTGTTGGGCCTAGCCACATATAAAGCAGCAACCCTTCAAATGTCTCTGTGTAAGTCTCATCATATTCCTGAAAGCATGCATGTATCTGTACCTTTTGCTAGTGCCATCATATATAAAAGAAACATACAAATGCACGTAAAGCTGTGTGTTATATGTCTAGCATCTTCAAATGCATAATACATATGAGAATACATGTGCAAGTAGAGAAATACTCCAGTCGCAAGACCATGCAGACCTTAAAAATTAACAGACTGCCCTTCCCAGACACCTAAAATGATACAGTGTATTTCAAGTGTACCTTTCCACAGACTCATACAATGTAGCCTAATCACTAATCCCACAACCACCAAGTCTTAAACCTCACTTTGGATCTGCAGCTTACCATTCTACTACTATTCAGAGTGTTGGGCTTAGTCAAATATAAAGCAGCAACCCTGTGCATGTCTCTGTTTTAGTTCTCACCATATTCCTGAAAGCATGCATGCATCTGTACCTTTTCCTTGTGGCATCTTATATAAAAGAAACATACACATACATGTATACCTATGTGTTATACATCTAGCATCTAGCATCTTCAGATGCTTAACTTGTATGAGAATATATGTGCAAGTAGAGACATCCCTAAGTCACAAGACAATGCAGATCTTAAAAGTTGACAGACTGCACTTCACATTCCAGACACGTAAATGTATGTGCCATACTGCAAGTGTACCTTTCCACAGACTCATACAAAGTAGCCTAATGAGTAATCCCTCACTTTTGAGCTGCAGCTTCACCAATCTACAACTACGTAGGGTTTAGGCCTAACCAAATATAAAACAGCAACCCTTCGCATGTGTCTGTTGTGAGTCTCATCATTTTCCTGAAAGTATGCATGCATGCATGTGTCTGTACCTTTTGCTAGTGCCATCATATATAAAAGGTACATACAAATAGATGTGTACCTGTGTTTTATATGTTTAGCATCTTCAGATGCATAACAAGTATGATAATACAATGGCAAGGAGAGATATACCTCAGTCACAAGACCATGCAGATCTTAAAACCTGACAGACTGGACTTCACATTCCAAACAGAAATGTAAAAGTGTACCCTTCCACATACTCATACAAAGTACCCCAATCAGTAATCACTCTACCAACATGTCTTAAACCTCACTTTAGAGCTACAGTTTAACCATTCTGCAACTGCTTTGGGGCTTAGCCAAATATAAAGCAGCAACCCTTCACATGTGTCAGTTGTAAGTCTCACCATGTTCTTGAAAGCATGCATGCACGTTTCTGCACATTTTCCTAGTGACATCTTATATAAAAGAAACATACTAACAGACGTATACCTGTGTTTTATACCTCTAGCATCTTCAGATGCATAACACATGAGAATATATGTGCAAGTATAGACATACCCCAGTCACAAGACCATGGAGATCTTAAAACTTGACAGACTGCACTTCAAATTCTAAACAGACACAAAATGATTTGCCGGACTTCAAGTGTATCTTTCCACAGATTCATACGAAGTACCGTAATGAGTAATCCCTCTACCAACACGTCTCAAACCTCACTTCTGAGCTGCAGCCTCACATTCTGGGCCCAGCCAAATATAAAGCAGCAACCCTTCATATGTGTCTGTTGTAAGTCTCACCATATTCCTAAAAGCATGTATGCGTGTATCTATACCTTTTGCTAGTGGTATCATATATAAAAGAGACATACAAACAAATGTATACCTGTGTTTTATATGTTTAGTATCTTCAGATAAATAACAAGTATGAGAATACAATGGCAAGGAGAGACATACCTCAGTCACAAGACCATAGAGATATTAAAACTTGACAGACTGCACTTTAAATTCCAAACAGACACATACAATGATGTGCTGTACTGCAAGTGTACCTTTACACAGATTCATACAAAGTACAGTAATGAGTAATCCCTCTACCAACTTGTCTTAATCCCCACTTTTGAGCTGCAGCTTCACCAATCTGCAACTGCGTAGGGTGTAGGCCTAGCCGAATATAAAACAGCAACCCTTTGCATGTGTCTGTTGTATGTCTTATCATGTTCCTGAAATTATGCATGCATGTGTCTGTACCTTTAGCTAGTGCCATCATATATAAAAGATACATACAAATAGATGTATACCTATGTTTTATATGTTTAGCATCTTCAGATGCATAACAAGTATGAGAATACAACGGCAAGGAGAGACATACCTCAGTCACAAGACCATGTAGATCTTAAAACCTGACAGACTGCACTTCACATTCCAAACAGAAACCCTTCCACAAACTCATACACAGTAACCTAATCAGTAATCACTCTACCAACATGTCTTAAACCTCACTTTTGAGCTACAGCTTAACCATTCTGCAACTACTTCGGGCCTAGCCAAATATAAAGAAGCAACCCTTCACATGTGTCTGTTGTAAGTCTCTCCATGTTCTTGAAAGCATACATGCACGTTTCTGCTCCTTTTCCTAGTGGCATCCTGTATAAAAGAAACATACACACAGATGTATACCTGTGTTTTAATCCTCTAGCATCTTTAGATGCATAACACATATGAGAATATATGTGCAAGTAGAGACATACCTCAGTCACAAGACCATGGAGAGCTTAAAACTTGACAGACTGCACTTCAAATTCCAAATGCACGCATAACATTATGTGCCGTACTTCAAGTGTACCTTTGAACAGATTCATACAAAGTACCGTAATGAGTAATCCCTCTGGCAACATGTCTTAATCCTTCACCTGTGCTGAACATTCTGCGCTAGTGCGGAACGTTCTATTGCATGGGCGGGGCCACGACGTCCAACGGGCGTGCGCAGCAATGGGGTTAAACCTCACTTTTGAGCTGCAGCCTCACCATTCTGCAACTTGGGCCTAGCCAAATATGAAGCAGCAACCCTTCACATGAGTCTGTTGTAAGTCTTACCATATTCCTAAAAGCATGTATGCGTGTGTCTATACCTTTTGCTAGTGGTATTGTATATAAAAGAAACATAGAAATAGAAGTTTACTTGTGTTTTATATGTCTAGCACCTTCAAATGCATAAAATGTATGAGAATATATGTGCAAGCAGAGACATACCTAAGTCACGAGACCATGCAGACCATGCATATCTTAACCACTTCCCTGCGGAGCAAATTCCGCTGCGGTGTGGGGTATTTAATTAGGGGGTGTAACCCCTTGCATGCGCAGGATGATCTACAGCCGTCCTACGTCACGGTAGGTGTGTGCGGAGGATGGCCAGCTGCTGTCTAAACTCCGCCCACTAATAATTCTCCCTCACAGGCAGGGACTTTGCACCGCGTTAGGGAATTGGCGGCGTTCGGACGGCCCCCGGCTATCCTGAGCACACGCCCACCATGAAGTAGGACGACAGTGGGCCATTCTGAGCACACAAGGGGTTAAAACTTACCAGACTGCACTTTACTTTCCTACGCGACATGTAATATTTTTTTAAAGATTTTGTTTATTAACTAAGAAAATGAAAAACACAAATGCTTCAGAAAACATTACAGTATACATAGTGTGAGTTTGGCATATACAGATTCATAATATTACCACAATTCAAACCTCCCAGTGGCCTGCCCACCCAATCAATCCCAAGGGTCTACCTTGGGGGCTACACTGCCACCCCATGCTCGGGCAATGTTGCACTTTGCCACCACTCCTGCTAGGGCAAGCCATGTTGTGGCCCATTTAGGCCATACTATTTCACCTGTCACCCCAAGGATACACCGTCTTGCATCTATTGGAACCTACTCCCCCATTACCATTGTCATCACTCGAGCCAAGCCAATCCAGTATGTTTGAATCTTTGGGCAGGCCCACAATATGTGGAAACAAATCCCTATCTTGGCACAGCCCCTGAGCTGACGTACAATGACCCATACGATACTGCACCCACCTCGAGGCATATGACCTGTGGAGAATGCAGAGTTGGATCAGCCTGAATCTTGCTTGTACAGCTATCTCTCTTGGGCTCTGCAGAGCCTCTCCCCAGTCATCATCCACAAGGAGATCCACATCCGACTCCCAGGCCGCCTGCAAGGCTCCCAGAGCCTGTTCTTTATTAGCTTTTTGTAGGTAAGGGATATCGCCATATCTATCATTAGATCAAAAAGGAATCTGTGGAATCTGAGAGTGGTGTGCACACCGGTATTGAGACCCCTTCCTTCAATTGATAGTGGAGTGCATGTAGACTGTAGGTATATGAAGTGTTCGGTCTTACCCATTTGGAACTCTGTCTGGAGACAATCAAATGTAATCATCTTCCCATTTTTCCAAATGTTTCCCAGGAGATCAATGCCTATACTACTCCACCTATGGACACCCTTCAGATGCCTCCCAGCTGATCATTTTAGTCGCCTTCCCCCATGCCAGGCCACCATGTGAGTGTGGTGTGGGAGGGTCGGGTCGCCCCTCCTCCTTCCATAGAGAGCAGACAGATAGCTACCCGCACCCATAGTGAATCGGTAGACCTGGTAGGTCGGCTCCTCAGTCAGTGAAAAGACCCACCCATTAATGTTAACAAGCTGAGCTTCCCAGTAATATTTTCTGATGTTCGGAACCGCAAGTACCCCTTCGTAGACCCCTTTCTGCAATTTCCTCAGGGCGATCCTAGGGCAACCTCCCCCCCCCATATCAGTGTTTGTTGTTCAGACTCAACCGCGCCGAAAAAAGCTTCCGGGATTTGGAATGGGGAATTCTGTATAGCGTACAGAAGGTGCAGGAGGGCCATCATTTTGAACAAAACTGTCCGTCCCATGAGGGAGATGGGCAATCGCCGCCAATGCGTCACATCCCCTTCAACCTTTCCAACTGCTAGTGTACATTTAACTGCATGAACTCCTCTTCCATTTTAGTGATCCAGATACCAAGATATTTAAAGGAATCTTTGTGGACCAACTCTTTACACGCCAACGTCAGAGCCGGAGGCTCTCCACTCAGGGTGTACACCAAGGATTTATCCCAATTGATGCGATATCCAGAATATTGACCAAAGGACTTTATAATATGGATACGCCTATGAAAGGTCTGTCTACGTCTATGGGCATACATAAGGATATTGTCCGCATAGAGGGAGATACGTTATTCCCACCACCCTCCCACATCAATGCCTCTCACCAGCAGATCTCCTCTTACCCATGAGGCCAGCAGTTTAAGTGCGAGTGCAAAGAGCACCAGTGAGATCGGGCAGCCCTGCTGCATACCCCTATGCAGCCAGAAAACTCTGGACACTGTTCAATTAATCATGACCCATACCAGCGGGGTAGTGTACAAAAGCTCAATCCAGGAGCGGAAGCCTGGGCCAAACCCTAACTTGGCAAGAACAGTCAACAAATATGGCTACTCAATACTATCGAAAGCCATATGTGCATCGAGTGAAAGGAATGCTGCCTGGTCATCAGGTTGCTGCTGTACCATGTGTTTTACCCCATATAAACAAGGGAGGTTCAACCTGGTGTTTCTGTGAGGCATAAATCTGGACTGGTCCGAGTGAATCAGAAACTGTATCACTGGGGATAGTCGGTTTGCAAGCGCCTTAGCCAATACCTTGGTCTTGAAATTCAAAAGCAAGATCGGTCGGTATGAACTACAAAGATCATGTGGTTTGCCTTTCTTAGGGATTACGACAATAGTAGCTGTCCTCAGGGTGCAGCGATATTGCTCAAGAACACAGTGCCTCTAGTGGTACTTCGCACATGGTGTGACCATATGGGGCGAAATGTTTTTGTTTCAACGTCTGTTTTTATTTTACCCCCCGAAAGGGGCACGCTGGGGAAACAGGTGACAATTACACAGCGATAAGCCTACAACCCTCAGTGGGCCGGCCGCGTCCAAAAAAGAAACAAGAATCACGTTGCAATAATAAACTGTGTGGACATGGTCAATGAGAACTTCAGGCAGATACAACAGTCCGCTAGAACCCCGGGTGTGTTTATAGAGTAGCGTGTGCCGCCCACCATTCCATGGTATCACCACTCAAAGGAGCAGACCCGCGAGAGCGGGCATCCACCCGAGGACAAACCTGAACAAGTAACAGACCAGATCGATCCAACATACAACCAGAAGCCTAGATGAAGGCAACAGAATAATAAGAATAGTTCAAGGAGGGAGAAGAGGGAAAGACAGAAAAGAGAAAGCCAGGGAAGAGGGGACCAGAGATCTCAGGGAGGTGCAGTCTTCATGGCACACCGCAGGGAACCTAGTTCAGTCCCCATGGTCGTCATCTCGTGGGACCACGCGGAGTGAAGGGGATCACCGCATCATCCACTAAACGCAGCGCCCTCAGCCTAGGAGGCATGCTCCGTGCGTGTTCAGTTTTGCATAGATAGGTCACCAAGGGCTGCCACACCTTCTCAAAGCGCGTGGTGCGAGACTGCAATCTCGCGGTGAGTAATTCCATAGTGATGACTTGCCATAGTCTCCCAAACCATGCAGCAATGGGGGGGGGTTCTGCCTTCTTCCAGTACAGGGCAATGAGTTGTCTGGCAGCACCTAGTATTTGTAATGATATAATCCATTCACATCGGGTCAGGGCGAGGAGATCGGCAGGTTTAATTCCCAACAACACTGTACTAGCGGCATCAGGCAAGGGGAACCCCAAGACCCCTCGTATGTGGCTCAGGACCTCTTTCCAAAAAATGGCAATCAGGGGGCAGGCCCACCAGATGTGCAAGTAATCCCCAGGCACATGATGGCACCTCCAGCAACCGGGAGAGGAGGAGGAGAACATTTTGTTCAAGCGCTGTGGCGTGTAATACCACTGAGTCATTACCTTATATGTGTTTTCTTGTTGTGGGATGCTGCGATACACTTTGGGGATATCTCTCCATAAGCGAGTCCACTGTGTCGGCGTGACAACGGCTCCTAGCGCCGTGTGCCATCTCTGTTGGTATGGTTGTGAAGGCGGGGCCTGAGGGTGTTGTAGTATCTGGTAGATCTGGGAAATTAGGCCCTTCGTGTCAGTGCAGGAGCGGGCCAGGCGCTCAAACGGAGTAAAGTCCCGTGTGGCCCCCGAGTATATCTCGTCCGTCAAGACCCAGTGGCGCAGCTGGTGATATTGCAACTCAGCTGTCTGCGGAAGCCGGAACTCCTCTCTACAGTGGGCAAAAGATTTAATGGTACCCCATCAAAGAGATCGGTGAGGACTCTGCAGTCGCCCTGTGTCCATTTATCAAAGGCTCTGGTGTGATAAGCCGGCGGGAACCACGGGTTGCCCTCGATAGGGGTATGTGGGGAGGGAAAAGTCGTGAGGCCCCTCTTTACCGCTATCCTATCCCACACGTCCAGCACTGTCCTTGTGGGTACCGCCAGATACGCGCTCGGAGATCGCCCCGCTTTATGAGTCCCAGCCAGATTCCAGATAGTACGCCCAGCGACCGCTCTGTCCATATGGAGCCATCCCTTTTCACTCCTCCTGGTGCCCCATTCCACCACAAAACGCAGGTGAGCTGCCCAATAATAATCCGCTAGATTAGGGCACGCGAGCCCTCCACGATCTCTCGGGGCCATAAGGAGCGTTTGGGAGAAGCGGGGCCTCTTACCCCCCCATATGAAGTTGGTGCAGTCTTTTTGCAAGGCGCGGATATGTGGCAAGGGGATAGGTGTGGGCAGGCATTGGAATAGGTAAAGGAGTTTGGGCAAGATAGTCATTTTGATTGCGTTGAGTCTCCCCAGCCATGAGGGGATGAGGGACTTCCACCGTCTCAGGTCCTCAAGGACCGATTTGCGACACTCGTTCCAGTTAAGCGACGACCATCCGTCTAGCGAGGGGGTCAGGAGTATGCCGAGGTATCGAATGTGGCGAGTCGTCCATTGGTATGGGCATAACTGCTCCAACGAAGGAACGTCCGACGGAGGGATCGTGAGGTTAAGTACCCAGGACTTTTCATGATTTATTTTAAGACCGGAGGCGCCCTCGAAGGTGCAGAGTACCGCATGGAGCGCTGGTAAGGACTGTCGGGGCTCTGTAAGGGTGAGGATGAGATCATCCGCGTAAAGCGCAACTTTATGCGTTCGCCCGCCCATCGGAATGCCGTGGACGCCCGGGTTGCGACGGATCATATCCGCCAGAGGCTCTATCGCCAGGGCGAACAGCAAGGGCGATAGAGGACAGCCCTGCCTAGTCCCTCTACCGATGTTGAACGGGTCGGTTAACCGCCCATTCACACGGATCCGGGCCCTTGGTGCCATATAGGGTGCCATGATCCTGGCGACCATCTTTGGACCAAGTCCCATTTTGCAAAGGACCGCCCGGAGGAACGACCAATCCACCCGGTCAAACGCTTTCTCAGCGTCCAATGAGAGGAGACAGGCCGGAATCTGCCAATGTTGGGCCTTCCCCACTAAATGCGCGATTCTGCGCATGTTGTCGGCCCCTTGGCGTCCATGGATAAAGCCCACCTGGTCTGGGTCGACGAGATCGGGCATATGGGGGTCCAGCCGCTTAGCCAATACCTTGGTGTATATTTTAAAGTCGGTATTGAGTAACGCTATCGGGCGATACGATGAGCAAAGTGCGGGGTCTTTCCCAGGTTTCGGGATTAAGGCTATTTCCGCCATCCCCATGTCTGGGGATGGGCCCTGACCCTCATCGAAAGAGGCAAAAAGTCGAAGGAGGTAAGGACTCAGCTGAGCCTGGAACATGCGATAGAAGGAAAGTGGCAAGCCGTCAGGTCCAGGCGTCCTCCCTAGATTGAGCTCTCTAATAGCCGAGGCCACCTCTTCTTGCGTTATCGATTCCTCCAGCAGCTCAGTCACGAGAGGTTGCAACGTCGACCCGCCATAGTGCTCCAAGACTTCCTCCATCAGGGCAGGGGTTGGTGGTTCCGCAGTGTACAGCGATGTGTAATAATCCCGGAATGCCCGCATCTTGTCCTCCGCTGCCGTTGCTCGCGCCCCGGTAGGGAGTGCCACGTTCGCTACATGGGATCTGGCCGCCTTGACTCTCAGCCTTCTCGCTAGGAGTTTTCTGACCTTATACCCGCCGTCATAATGTAGTTGTTTCAGAGCCAAAAGGGAGCCCTCAGCCCTGTTCGCACGCAGCAAGCGCAGCTGTCCCCTCAGATTCGCCAGGTGGCGTCTAGTTTGCAAGGTAGATCCCTCTTGATCCCGCGCCTCAGCAGCTCTCAGGTCCCTTACCAGGCCGTCCTCCATCGCTCTCCCCTCACGTGCCTTCGCAATCACTAGGGAAGTAATGTGGCCCCGTATCGTTGCCTTAAAGGCATCCCAGACCACCGAAAAAGGCGTCTCGGGCAGGTCATTGGTATCAAAATAGGAGGTGATAGCTGCGCGAATGTCCTCGACAGATGCCTCGTCCCGAAGGATATGCGGTGGCAGATACCATCTCCGTTCCCGGGGGGGACAGTTCCGCGGATCCCGAAGAAGCAGATCCACATGCGCGTGGTCCGAGATGGATATGTCCGACATCCCCACGTCCCGTACATCCCTGAGGAGGTCGTGGGACAAGAATAGATGGTTGATGCGGGAGTAGGATCGATGGGCGCTCGAATAGAAGGAGTATTCTCTCTTATCTGGGGAGAAGTAGCACCACGCGTCAAACAACCCTAGTTCGCCAATCTGCCTACGAAGCGCCAACGACATCGCCCCAGCCCCATTAAAGGGTCCCGCGCTCCGGTCAATCGAGGGGCACCAAACCATATTATAATCTCCCCCAAGGATGAGAGAGGGACTGCCCTGAGGTACCTGCTCCCGCAAGAGGTCTCGAAGGAAACGATCCTGCGCCAGATTGGGGGCATACACATTGCACAGCGTAAGTCTACGCGGACCCACCTCAACAGCCACCTTAAGGAAACGCCCATCTCCACTTCGGAAAAGCCTATTCTCCCCCCGCCTGATGCCAGCCTTGCACAGTATCGCCACCCCTGCCGTCTTCGTATCTGCTGTCGCCCAGTACTGGAGAGGGTATCTAGGGTGCGCCATGCGCCCAGTGTCCGCCTGGAGAAGGTGGGTCTCCTGTAAGAAAACGATGTCTGGGTCATGCCGCAGGAGATAGTGCCAGATCTGCTTGCGCTTATTGGGCGAATTAAGGCCCTTAACATTAAGGGACAGGATCTTTAGGGGGCCATTCACACTACTAGCCATGACAAGGAGCTCTAAAGTACGCCTTCCAAACCATCCGCAGCAATCCACACCGCAGCCACACACCCCGGCCATGTGTCCTCCCCCACCGCCTCCCACTTGCCACCCCTGGCTCCCCCCCAGGTCCCACACAGAGGGAAAGAGAAAGAAGAAAAGAGAGAGAGAGGAAGATAAGGGCAGACAGGAATATAGAACAAGCAGTCGTCAGCCTAACCGGCTGATAACATGAACCAGAAAAGTGCGGCCAACAGGGCCTGAGTCTTCTGTCCCCAGTACAGGGCATTCTACACCCGAAGGTTCGAACGCTCTTCGGGATGTCACTCCCCAAGGGGCAGTTCGAGGGGGACATGGTCATCAGGACGCACCAGGAGGCGTGGAGCCCCCACCGCCCCAGGCCCAGCGTGCGGGGCACTTCAGACCCCCCCCTGCACCCAGTCTCGGGTACGCAAAAGGAGCCATAAGAGTAGTACATCAGGAGGATCGCAGCATGTCGAGCTCCAGCATCAAGGCGTCGGGGGGCTCGGTGTGGGAGGGCGTCCCCCGGAGGCAGTCTCAGCCTCCTCAAGCGCGCGGATGTGATCAATAACGTCCTGCCTGGCCTGACTGTGTGTGGGCCCCGCAGCAAGGGGGATGCGACGTCTCCTCGGCACCGTGGTCTAATCAGGTCCGGCCGGGGCCCTCTTACGAGACGGAAATTTGGAAGGGCTTTCCGGAGGGGAAGAAGAAATGCCGAGCAGCCTCGCCGCCTCATTGTAGGACCTCAAAGCCTTCCGCCTGCCCTCCCATTGGAAAATAAGTGTGAAGGGATGGCCCCATTGGTAGGGAATGTTCATATTCCGCAGCTTCTTCGTCACCGGGCGGAAGGCGCGCCTATGTTTCAACGTGTTAGGTGCTAAGTCCTGAAATATTTGGATCTTGTGGCCCTTGTATTGAAGATCAGGCTTGTCTCTCGCGCACCTCCACATTTCCTCCTTTTCCACAAAAAAGTGCACCCTGGTTAGGATGTCTGGGAGGAGGCCCGACCTTCCCGCCGGGGCCGCAACACGGTGTGCCCGATCCAAAGTAGGAGGTGAGACATCCTTGTCCCCTCGGACCTCGTGGAGAAACTGTGCCACGTAACCCATCACGTCCTTCCCTTCTTCTCCGAGTGGCACACCACGGATACGGAGGTTGTTGCGCTGGCCTCTGTTTTCCAAATCTTCCTGCTTGACCTGGAGCTCAATGTTTTGTTATTCAAGGGCCAGTATGCGCTGCCACAAATGTTCCTGGTCTTCCGTGCGCGTGTCCATGCTCCTCTCCAGGCCATCCACCCGGTCGCCCAGCTCTGTGACCTCCTTTTTGAGTTCAGTGACACAGGAATGTACCTCAGTTCTCAGGGATCCTATCTCAGTCTTGAGGTCGGTCATGAAGGCGGCCATGAACGCCTGAGTCACCGGCGGGGAGTCCGCAGCTCCTCGGGACGGGCCCTCCCCGGCCACAGGCGCCCCCGTCTTGCCCCACATGGCTACAACTGTGTTATCTTTAGGGGCCGCCGCTGAGTCGGCCCTGACGCCTTTGTTGGTGCGCGTCATTGGTCCCTGCGAACGGCGAGGACCACCGGAAGCCACACTATCTTGAGCCCCCAGCGCCAGCAAGCAGGCGAAGGCAGTAGCAAGGGGGAGGAGAGGCCCACTGGGATGGCACTCGAGTATGGGGCACAGGGAGCAGATCCACACTCCGGACGTTCGAGGGCTCAAAGTCCAGAATACTCGGCACCCGCAGCAACAAGACAGCAGTGGGCCCCACACCCCTTCCCCCCCAGAGCAGTCCAAGCAGTCTTATTCCCACTGAGCCACAGTACCTCAAAGCATGCCGGTCAGTCCCTCCACTCCAGATACGCAGCAGCGCTCACCTCAGGGGCCCCACGTGTCGCAGCTGCTCCTCCTCACCAGAGCCTCGTACCGCCAGGCCTCCTCGACCCTCCTCTGCCAAATCTCCCTATCCGCCGCCAGGAGAGTTCCGCCAGGACCAGGGCACCGCCGATGGTCCCCAGAGGGGGGAGCGCGCTAGGACCCTGCGCTCCCTCACAGCACACCAACCGCCGAGGGGATCATGACGGCGGGCGCCATCCGCTTCAGCCAGTGCCCCCGGGGCATCACACACAGTCTGCCGTTGTCGGGTCCTCCACTCACGGCGTCCTCCTCCTCACGGCCCCGGGCAGTGGAGCCGCGGCGGGAGTACTCTGCCCCCGGTCCTCAGATGGCAGTTCTCCGCTTCGGGGTTGCCAGGCGACGAGCTCTGCCCTCACCGGGTGCGCCCGGTCAGCCAGGCAAACGCAGATAGGCGCCCTGCACCGCAGGAGAGTCTCGCCAGGACCAGGGCACCGCCGATGGACCCCAGAGGGGAGAGCGCACTAGGTCCCTGCGCCCCTTCTCCGCACTCCAACCGCCGAGGGAATCAAGATGGCGGGCGCCGTCCGCCGCTGCCAGTGCCCCCGGGGCACCACACGCAGCCCGCCGCTGTCAGGTCTTCCACCCACGGCGTCCTCCTCCTCACGGCCCTGGGCAGCGGAGCCGCGGCGGGAGCACCCGGCTCTCAGTCCCCCGCCCGGTCCTCACGCATCAGTCCTCCGCCTCGTGGTTGCCAGGCGATAAGCTCTGCTCTCCCCGGGGGCGTCCGGACAATCAGGTGAGCGCAGATAGGCGCCTTGCACCGCAAGTTGGCCCACAGGCAGGCAAGGCCAGATGTCCCCCTCACCAGGCGGGGTCAGGGGAGCAGGCAGACGTCCTCCGGTCCCCAGCGCTCCTCTCCCGCAGTCAGCATTGAGCCGCCGGTGCCGGGCACCAAGATGGCGGAATGGCGGGCTCAGTCCTCTCAAAGTCCCTCTTCTTCGCCAAGCGTCACGCAGGGCTCCACCATGCCAGCGCAGCTCACGATCACCAGGGAGCAGCTGTCCCCCACTCCGAGGCACAAAGGGGAGAGGTCAGGCCCCCCCAAACCCGCAATAATAGCTTCTAATTAGGCCCTCGGCAGCGGGAGCTCCTCGAGGGTACGTCCGCTCACATTGCCGCCGAAGCCACGCCCCCGGGGCGAAATGTTTTGATAAAGACACATGTTGCGGACAGGATTTTTCTATGCTTTTTTGCTTCAATTATGGCATATTTTGCCATTTATCAGCTCACTCGGACAACTGACGAATCACTTTTAATTTTCACTCTCATTTTGCTGCGCATACTACAAGTAACAAATCACGTTTTAGAATGACCTTAGAACTTCCCGGCACATTAGTTCTCGCTATTGGTAATTTTTTCACACAGTCCTATTGACACGCTTTACTTAGGCGGATGTCTTCTCAACCCTTTGATCTATCTCCCTTTCAGATTCTCCAGTTTCTTGTTTACCTACACATCTGGAGAGTTGTCTTCTACGAATTACATTGTTATTTGACTCTTTTGGAACCTTATTGTTATTAATTTAGGTAAGCCACTATTACATATACGGCCTTTGACCGCTTCTAGTCCTTATGAAATTGGGGGTCCCAATAGAGCCGCTTATCAGGCTGGCCCTATTTTTTGTTTCTTATTAGAATTCTCCGGTCACAGCATCTTTACTCAGTCCTGGGCCCTGTTGGGTCGGAAGTATCAGCGACGGAGTGGTGAGCATTCTTTCAGTTCTTAATTGTCAAAGCATTTCCTTTCCCTAACCCACCAATCCCCCCTTATCTTTCCTATGGAATACCTTTTCTCCCTATCTACCCTCTTTTCTCTTTCTACCTGCTTTTGAATTCCATTAATTTAAGGAGAATGATCTAGGATTCCAATATTCGTTTTCTGTACCTTTACGCTTCTCTAGACTCCACAAATGTCACATCATATATCGTTAGGTAGGGTCCGTTTTTTGAATGAAGTATTACTCGGAACACTTGCTTGTTTTCCGATACCGGTCACTCCTCCCATCGTCTAATAGGTTTCGGTAGTAGACTTTCTTTTCCTTTTCTCGCCCCTGATTTTCTTTTTCTTTCCCTTATTTATTTTAATTCTCACTTTTCATCCCTTGAACACTACTTTGTTAGATTACTCGCATGATACTTCTGTCATATAGCACCAGGAATTTCTTTCTATCATTTAAACAATTTCTAAATCGCCGGTTTGTCATCACGCGTGCAGTGAAATCCTTTTCCAGTCTTTACATCGTATGGTGTTATGTAACACACCATTTAACGAATGTATGTGAGCATCATATACCCCATCACTTCTCTTTGTATCCCCCCAGCCCTGAAGAGTTGCGGGAAGGTTGTCCCACACACGCGACGAAACACGTGTCGGCTGGTTCTGATAAACATTAAAGACACACTATCCACCAATTGACTACATAAATCTGTGTTTTTTTGATTAATACAACGCTTTGTCCCAATTGTTTGAATTTTGTTTACCCTGACAACTTTGTTTTACAACTAAAGTGTGCATATGTTTTTGTCTTTCATCGTTTCTCTCGTGTGTCCAACCCCTCGGGCCCACTTGACGATCCGGATAAACAATCATGAGTGTCTCTCTAACCATCTTCTCTGCGCTGGTTGCTCCTCAGAGGTCGTCCCTTGTCTAGCAAGTCCTGCACCTCCGAGTGTGCCGTAAAGAACTGTTGTGTAGGAATCTAGGACCCTAGTGTAATTTTCCCGATTCATGCCCATATATAGGTATAAATTACCCGATCCTTATATAGGCATAGAAATCATTACCATATTTAGACTGAGCCTATGCAGCCCAAATACGGCATGGCTACTTCCACTAAGTTCCAAGAATCAACAACGATTTCTTAGAAAAACCCGCCTTCAGCAGCTAGGGACTTTCCCTTGCCTAAATACTAATTTATCTAGGAAATCATGGAGTTTTCAAAGAACTGAGTCTTTGATGAAGTTATTATGTTCAATCATACGTCAAACTCGGCACCTTCAAGGTATAAATATGCCTACATTTGCCCAGACAAACACACAGTGGTTTTGAGCAGTTCGACTAGCTACTTGCCTGACGCGCCCTGCAGCAAGAAGTGCCGAAGGAAGCCGACCCTCCAACTGACACACTGAGAGACGCTGTCTTTTCTCCTGCCGAGAAATCCAGCTCCAGTGTTTCCAGGCTACCCTTGCGGGTTGCTGGGAAATCGAGTCCTGCGAGAGAGATACAAGACCTCCTTCATTCTAAAACCAAGGTACGGAGCTGATTAGACCCTTAGAGAATTCTTGGAATAGATTCATTGCAAAGAATACTAAACTTAAACTACACCTCACTTACTTCTTCCCTTGTACTAGACTTAGGTTAGGTACACCGTGGTAGGCTTATTTTAGAAGCACCAGTTGAGTACTTTTAGTCATTATTTATCACTGTATGTATTTTATGTATATTATGGCTAAGATACCATATCATGCTTTTACAGTATTATTTTATAATACTTTTCGTGTTGTACGCATTATACTTTATAACCAGTATTACGATTGTAGCAGTACATTTCTTATGCTTGAGAAAGAAGACTGTTCAAAAATACTTTTTATTGAAAACGCCCGTCTCTCTATTTCTCAGCACCTCTGGTGAAACGAAGCATGCACGATTGACTGAGTAAAATAGCTAACTATTGTTTCCGCAACTCTAGAGATTGATTTCCTATTCTTGGGAAACAAAGGTGTCATGTTTATGCGGTTGTTAGAAACTAATCCCTTCTTGTGAATTCGAGAACGTTTCTAGTGACCCTTGAGCTAGCTGGCACTCACACTTAAGTTTAATATATTCAGTAGAGACCTAGTCGACCTCAGTCCTACGTCTAAACTACAGGATATATTATTCCAATGCGCAGAGCCTATTGGGAATATAGGAACTACACTACAGAACCAGGACCTACCATTTTCAATCACTTAAAGTTTCGCCAGGAAAAACATCATATACTTTATGCCCCTTTCCCTGAGGGTGCGCTTCACTCCATCAAAGGTACGGCGCTCCTGCTGCAAAGTAAAATCCAGGAAGAATTTAACATTCGTCTTTTCATAAGGGAGGTCACCATGGAGCCTAGCAGCATGCAAAATAGCGTCCCAGTCCCTATAATTCAGGAATCCTAGCAAAGATTGTTCTGGGGGATGCCCCTGGCTTCGACAGAGAGACCGGAGCTCTGTGGGCCCTTTCAACTGCAAAAAAAGTTGACGGTCGTTTAGGTTTGAGAGGTTTGAGATGGTTCAGTATTAAGCCCTCATGGAAAAGGTCCATACTAGGGCCTTCCACCCCCTCCGGGACCACCATCGCCCGTATGTAGTTCCGACAGGCCCTTCCTTCCTGGTTCTCCAGCTTCAGGGCCACTTGTTTGTGTTGGTGAACTAGGTGCTGGACCTGCTTCTCCAATTTACATGTGGTAGATTGAAGTTCCGTTATGTTTGTCTCCACCACTGTAACCCTCTCCGAGGTCTTATTCATATCAGCATGGATTAAGTTCATTTCGATAGAGACTTTGTCAATCTTTGTTTCTAGCGTCGTTCCAAGACCATGAATGGCCGCCATCATTGAACCTGCACCTGCGAGGCTCCTTTAGGCTTCATTTTGCCTAGGGCAGGGCCACAGTAGAACTGGTGTATGGTGGGCACCCAGTGTACACCCGTCTGCCTCTGCTTCTTCAATTGATCCCAGTCGATAGATTGTGCCGTCAGTGGTAGGTACTCACCAAGCAGGGGTCCACAGCACAGCTGCAAGCACTCTCCCAAAATTCTATGCACACTATTGTCGTCCACTCGAGTCACAATGTGCGCACAAGCCCAGTGCCAGATTCTTCTGTGAGGGCCCCTTCCCTTATATTGGAATGGCAAAGTCACGTAAATCAGGGTGTGGTGAGGCCCTCAGTACCTAAATTGTCACCAGGTCCAGATTTGTACCCCACCGATGTACAGGTAGAGCAATGTGTAAGGCCCGTCACCCTCACCTCATTGACCCCATAAACCAGCGACAGATACAAGCCGGCCACCATGTGGGTCCCGGGCCTCCAGATAGTAGCGCTGAAGTGCTGGCAGGACATCTCCACATTGGGCATGCACTCGATGTGGGCTTGACTATCGTAGGAGCCCAAGTGTTGCCCTGGCGGGAGTGACTGAGCAGGAGGGCACCTGGTCATGCACTTTAGTTCAGGCCCTTACATGGGGTCACCTCCCTGTGGATCACAGTCTAGTCCCCTTGGCCCCGGCTGTAGCTGAAAGGCGTCACAGAGCTCGTGAAGGGAACACAGGGCACAGTCACACAATCAGGGCCGTCCTCCACAAATGCCCCTAGTGTCACAGGACAGGTACGGCAGTGCAGTACAGGATCTCTGTGCCTCGCGGGCTCTGGGCCGCAGTTGAACGGGATCATAGTGTTAGCAAATGACGCCACACAGCACAGTCACATATGATTGGGGCCATCCTCCATGAATATTCCCAATGCTGCAGGAGTTTCCAATCTCTGTGGGTCGGCCTTGTCTGACCGCCCACCCGCCCGCTCAGGTCTGCTGCAAGGGATCGCCAACTCTCGCCAGTCACTGGCTGCTTTCGCTGTCACACGCCACCGCCCGGCGTCTCAATTCATACTGGGTGGGTACTGCAGCACAGTACAGGATCTATGGGGCCCGGTGTAAATGTCCCAGGCTTCACACGACGGTGTCGCGGCCTCCTCCACCAGGATGTTCTGATTTTCGCGTTACGTGTTACTCGGGCACCGCCTAGCTGCTCCAGAGGCCTCTACGGTTGTCGGCCTCACCAGCCCGCCATCGTCAATCTCTGCCTGTACGGGTCGTTGCTCCCGTCTCCGGACACGAAACAGCAGCATTCGGTGTCCCGCTGTCCTTCAGGTACACGTAGCGCTTTAGCTGCAGGATTATGATCAGATATCACAGGCTTTTGTTGCGGCCCCAGTGGAGCTCTCGCTCTAAGCTGCCATCTTGGCAGATGCCATGATACGCCCAGAGACATGTAATATTATGTGCCATACTTCAAGTGTACCTTTCCACAGACTTACACAAAATAGACTAATCGGTAATCCTTCTACCAACATGTATTAAACCTCAATTTTTAGCTGAAGTTTCACTATTCTGCAACTACTTAGGGCGTTGGGGCAAGTTAAATATAAATCAGCAACCCTTCACATGTGTCTGGTGTAAGTCTCCCCATATTCTTAAAAGCATGTATGCGTGTGTCTGTAACTTTTGCTAGTGGTATCATATAAAAAAGAAACATAGAAATAGACGTATACCTGTGTTTCATATGTCTAGCATCTTCAAATGCATAAAATGTCTGAGAAGACATGTGCAAGTACAGACATACCTCAGTCACAAGACCATGCAGACCTTAAAACTTCACAGAATGTGCTTCCCATTTCATGCAGGCACGTAAAATTACGTGGTAAGTGTACCTTTCCACAGACTCATACAAAGTAGCCTAATCAGTAATCCCTCTTCCAACATGTCTTAAACCTTACTTTTGTGCTGCAGTTTCACCATCTTACTACTACCCAGGGTTTTGGGGTTAGCCAAATATAAAGCAGCAACCCTTTGCATATCTCTGTTGTAAGTCTCACCATATTCCTGAAAGCATGTATGCATGTGTCAGTACATTTTGCTAGTGCCATCATAAATAAAATAAACATACAAATAGACATATACCTGTGTTTTATATGTCTAGCATCTTCAAATGCATAAGACGTGTGTGAATAGATGTGCAAGTAGAGTCATACGTCAGTCACAAGACCATGCAGACCTTATAACTTTACAGACTGCACTTTCTATTTCAACCAGAGACACGTAAAATTATGCGGTGTATTTCAACTGTACCTTTCAGCACTCCTACAAAGTAGCTTGCTCACTAATCCCTCTGCCCACATGTCTTAAACCTCACTTTTGTGCTCCAGCTTCACCATTCTACTACTACTCATCATGTTGGGCCTTGCCAAATATAAAGCAGCAACCCTTCGCATATCTCTGTTGTAAGTCTCACCATATTCCTAAAAGCATGCATGCATATGTCTGTACCTTTTGCTAGTACTCTCATATATAAAAGAAACAAATAGATGTATACCTGTGTTTTATAAGTCTAACATCTTCATATGCATAACACATATGAGATTACATATTGAAGTAGAGAAATAGCTCAGTCACAAGGCAATACAGAACTTAAAATTTGACAGACTTCACTTCCCATTTCAAACAGACACCTAAAATTATGCGGCGTACTTCAACTGTACCTTTCCACAGACTTATACAAACTACCATAATCGCTAATCCATCTGCCAATGTACACATATTAGTATGCACAAACTATTTCAATTGTCATTTCTGTATGAAAAAACAAACTACAATACACATCTGTACATTTCATAATATATTTCAAACATCATACTTCTCTAATAATTTTAAAACTTTGAAAATAATGCTTTTCAAATCTAAAAATATCACTACAAAGAGTGAAGCGCTACTACATAATTCATAACACACCTTAAAAATGCGTAACTCAACTTTCAAATAGTATTGCAAAATATATAATAACAGAAACTCATAAAAGATTTTCTTTTGCACAATAAATGTAATGCGCCACTCTTTTTTTAAAACAAATTTGTATTAGTTTCTTGTATCATAATATCACTGATGAAAGAACTGGGAGGGCTCAACCTAACCAATTATAAGGCATTCCAAATGGCTTGCCTTGCGAAACAAGGCATACACTGGATCTCCCCCACGCCAGACTACTCGCCAGTATGGATGGATGTGGAGAGGAGCATCCTAAGGGGGGCAAACCCACTGATGGCGCTTACAGCCAGCAGACACCCAGAAGCAAAAAACGCCATCATCAGGAACACCAAGACTGCCCTTCTCAGGGTGGACAAAGAACTGGAGGTCAGCATCAAAAACTCCAAGTGGGAGTCCTTGTGGCACAACCCCAGAATAACATACAAAGGGGCCGTACTAACGAATGAGGGGTGGTGTAGCAAAGGGATCACAACACCGGCACAACTAGAACTTAACAACAACCCACTCACTTTTGAGACGCTACAGGAGACACACAAACTGCACAACAGAGACTTCTACACCTTTCTTAGCACCAAAGCAGCTATCACCAGAGCCAACCTATCGAAACAAAAACCCTCAATACTACAGTACACACAGAACCTAAACAAAGTGGGACACCAGACAGCACACATCTACAAACTCATCACCCCGCGCACCACAACGCTCAACAACAAGACGCTAGCATTTTGGGAGGGGGCATACAGTAACCCACTTACCGACACAGCAAAAGCCAGGCTATGGTCATCGGCCTCAAAAAACAAAGTAACACCCCAGCTTGCCCAAACGAAATACTGGCTGCTGCACAGGCTACATTGGACACCAGCCAAACTAGAGACAGTGGGAGCTAGGGACAACGACACCTGCTGGAACTGCCAGAAAGCAAGGGGAGACCTAGCACACATTCTATACGACTGCCCCAAGGTCAAGGCATTCTGGGGCAAGGTCCATGACTTTATAGACGCACTCACAGGCAGCCAATCCACACGCGGCCTACCAGGCATTACCATGGCCTTCCTGTATACAACACTCGACTCGAAAGGAAACAGTGACCTAGTAGATGTTCTGCCCACTGCCGCTGCCAAAACAGTCCTAGGCAACTGGAACGACACGGGGAAAGCCTCCTTCAAACGCTGGTTCAACTGGGTAACCTTCCTGAAAGGGGCGGACAATATAGCAGCAAACTATCAACCAGCCAACCACACAGCAAGAAGGGAGATGTGGTCAGCCCTAGATGCTCACCTGGAACAATAACACCCCCCCTCTCTTCTTCTTTCTTTCTTTTGTCTCCACTGTCACTAAAGCCAAGTAAATGGGTCAAACTACATTATATTGTATATGCAAATTATATATTTTCAATAAAAATACTTTGAATAAAAAAATAATAATAATATCACTGATGCAATACATGAAGAATGTGAGGTGATATACATTTCAGTGAAGCTACTACGGGAATTACTGTTTATGACCTCATCTAGTAGGTAAGTACATTACAAACAGTATATGCTGGTTATAAGTGATATACACACCTAATACACAGCTATCATGTCTCGATTATAAACCTCCCAGCATCCGTTTCGTATCCAAGTCTACAATCCCTCATGCTTCTATTTGCAATAAACATGAAAAAAACAAAAAACCTCCACACCGTCCCTGCAGTCTTTACGATTACAATTATGGCTTTCAAATATACATGTC
The DNA here is from genome assembly GCF_964261635.1 of Lissotriton helveticus. NCBI lineage: Eukaryota > Metazoa > Chordata > Amphibia > Caudata > Salamandridae > Lissotriton > Lissotriton helveticus. The sequence goes on along the minus strand of NC_136061.1, from coordinate 1,324,084,046 downwards.
AATCATAGTTTAGCATACAACAGCTCTTTTGTACAATCCTTTTGCAGGTATCTTACACATACAACTCAACCATGCTTATGGTACATAATCACACATTTGTAATCACTGCATACGGGGTGTTACAGTAATTTGCTCAGCATACTTTACAGCGAGCCAGTAGGGGTGGTAGTAGAGTCTAAGTCTTGCGCTTTCAGGCCCTCTAACATGACATCCCAGTCCATTGCTATCATGTTTTTACACAGACCCCTGGCCTCCTCTCTCCGTATTTCCGCACTTTATGCACTTCCCCAGCGGATCAAGTCTCTGTGCCACACATGTGCTGAGGGGGGTTCTTGGATTTCCAACGCATGGTAATTGCCAGTGTTGCCAGGAGCAATGACAGGTTCACACATTTGTATTGTATTTTGTGCTTGTTGTATGATTTATGTAGGCCCAGGAGACACTCCTCTATAGTATCAGGAATGTTCCTGTGTGTGGCTGCCTGCGTGTAGCATCGAACTACATCCCAAAACCCTTGTAGGTTCAGGCAAGACCACACCATATGGATTAGGTCAGCTCCCTCACAATGGCATCTCGGGCAGTGGTGTTGGGTTTGTGGGAGCATTTTGTCTAGTCTGTGTGAAGTGAGATAAGCCCTATGTAGTATCATGGATTGAATTAACTTGAATTTGGCATTTCTTGAGGTTTTCCTAGGGTGTTTTATGATTGTCTCCCATTCCTTGTCCTCTAAGGCTTGCCCTATGTCATTGGACCATGCAGTGTGCAATGGGAGAACGGCGAGCTCTCCGTGAGTCTGGATCCCCACATATAGCCATCTTATCAGGTGTCTCCCTTGGCCCATGTAATAGAGTGTTTTAACCAATTTGTGTGTACTGGGTTGTTGCCGGTGCGGAGCCCAGTGAGTTTTGACATAGTGTATTAGAGCTGTGTGTTTCATATACAAATGCCCTGGCACCCCCATTTCCCTAACGAAGTTATCATGATCCAGTAGCTGCCCATCATTAAACAGGTCCAACACTGTGCTAATCCCTACTTCCAACCAGGGGGCGATTGTACGTTCTGTGATTCTCCCAGCCACCAGCGGTATTCCCAGTAGAGGGGTATTGCCTGCATAGGTAGGGTGCAAGCTTGTGTAGTGTAACGCTGCTCTCCAACTTTGCAGCGCTGTGCATCATAAGGTTGGAAGGCGGTGAGCGGGCCTGCATCAGTGTGTGCAATGCTCCTCTACTTATATCTTGCTCTGTAAACCCTATTTCCCGCAGATTACGCCCTGCCGTCCAATAAGATAGCCATTGCAATTGACAGGTGTAATAATATGCTCTGAGATCTGGCACTCCCAGGCCTCCCCTTCTAGTACTCAGTTGGAGTTTTTGTTAGGCTTATCCTTCGCCTGCCATTCCCCCAGACTAGCTCTTTAAGCATGGTATTCAAAAGTTTAAATGTAGTCCGTGGAACCAACAGAGGCAGATTTGTGTAATAATAAATTAATCGCAGGAGGACCACCATTTTCATTATAGCTACTCTGCCATTCACTGACAGTGGTACCATGGTCCAAAAGGCAATGCTAGAACGCATGGCTCTGATCGCCCTATTAAGATTACCCTCCAACATATCAGTGGGGGTCCTGTATACATGAATGCCCAAGTACTTAAACATATGTGGAACTACCTACAGCATTGTGGGCCTAAATGCGATTTCTGTAGGTGTATAAAAGGGGGTACAAAATGGGGTGGTGATGGATGGAGCATCTGAACCAATCAAACACTCACACCCAGTCATAAGATCTGGGTTTGATCCATCACCGTTCTTTAGCCCACACTGCCACCCCAGTTCAGACATGGCTATATGCAAATCAGTCTGACCCTGTGCCTCGTGGGAATAGTCCAGCCCGAACTGCCAAGCCATGTCTTCCCTGGACCGGAAACAAGCTTCCGAGGACCGGTTTCTGGCATTCCAGCCTTCTTCAGCCCGGCTTGCTTGTATCCAGTGGCAAAGTGAGCAAGGGACTCACGTCTGAGCATACCCTGCCACACTTATGGCAGCCAAAGCAGTACAAAAGGGGGTGGTGATGGACGGAGCATCTGAACCAATCAAACACTCACACCCAGTCATAAGATCTGGGTTTGATCCATCACCGTTCTTTAGCCCACTCTGCCACCCCAGTTCAGACATGGCTATATGCAAATCAGTCTGACCCTGTGCCTCATGGGAACAGTCCAGCCCGAACTGCCAACCATGCCTTACCTGGACCGGAAACAAGCTTCCGTCCATCACCACCCCCTTTTGTACCATTTCTGTAGGTGTGGCATGCTCGCGGAAGAAAAAGACTTGCAACTTTGTCGGGTTGATGGCTAGGCCCAATGTACATTCAAAGGTGTCAAAGATCTCACCAAGGGGAGCCAGATTAGTCCGCATGTCTTTGATATAAACAATAACGTCATCCGCATATGCAGAGAAAAGGTGCGTTGTAGGCCTTATTTGTATGCCTAGTTCCTGTGCGTCCAGACGTAACCTGAGGGCCAAGGGATCCAGTGTCAATATGAACAGCATTGGTGAGAGTGGGCATCCTTGCCTCGTCCCTTTGAATAGTGGGTATTCAGCCGATATGACCTCCCATACGAACTCGGGCAGTAGGAGCATTATATAGCAACCGAAGCCAGTTAATGTACTTGTTCCGGAGCCCAAACTTTGTCAGTCCTTTGAACATGTATCCCCAATTCAACGTGTCGAGCGCTTGGCGCAGATCCAGCGATATGCAGCCCGCATGAGCATAACCATCCGGGGCGGCTGACATGAGGTGGTGTAGCCTCCTAGTGTTCAGAGATGTACTCCTGGCCGGCAGAAAACCAGTTTGATCTATATGGATCATCTTATTCAGAAGGGTAGAAGCCTATTTTCCAATACTTTACTCAATATCTTATATTCCGTTGCCAACAATGACAGTGGGCGACAACTGGCCATGTCGATGGGGTCTTTTCCCGGTTTCGGGAGCGAGACCACCAGTGCACAAGGTTGGGCAGGAGTGAGTCCATAAAGGTAGTATAAAATTTCGCAGGCAACCCGTCCAAACCCGGCGTTTTGTTTTGTGGCAGCCATTTGAGTGATATCTTCATTTCCAACGCTGTGATAGGGCCTGACAGGGCTTGTTTGGGGATAAGGTAGTGCATGTAGAAAGTCATCCATGCAGAGTGCCTTGCCTTCTTAATCACACCCGCACAGTTCAGAGGGGGATGGGACTTGTATAGAGTAATGTCCATTATTGTGTTATTGTCCCCATCTATAATCCAGGGATGCATCTCCCAGCCCGTTGTTGCCAGGATTAAGGTGGCCAAAAATCATTCCTGCTCGAAATTTGGCGCATAAGTGCTACCCAGTATTACCTGTTACCATCAAGGGACTCACTTATAAAAATATAGCGTCCCTGTTGGTAATTTTGTTTGCTGGAAAAGGCTTGAACGGCACTCCATGTCTGTCCCAAATGGTGACTCCCCGTTCGTAACCCAAGTAACTAGTGGAAAAAACCTGTCCCCTCCATTTCTTACATAATTTCAGTGCCTCACGTTCCATCATGTGGGATTCCTGCAGAGACACTTTGTGTCTTAACAGTTGAGCATGGATCCTATGACGTTTCTGTATGGATCCTAGTCCCCGAACATTCCACGTTATTACATTATATGTGTTGGGTAAGTGCATTGTGAAAGCAAGTGATCATTATAACAGGCTGTATTGTGTATTCCCCACTAGCCAGCCACCCCAAAGTAAACAAAAAATAGGACTGCTTCCCACCCCATATATCCCAATACTCGGTCCGGTCAAGAAACTGTACCGGATCAGAAAACTAAACATGGCAAACAAAACAGTGCCCCGAATAAAAGCGACATTCGCAAATTGGGGGGCATTACCAACACCGTTCATGGGGTGCAAAACCGCACTCCTGTATATCAACGAGCTCTGACATATCGGAACCCCGGGCTAAGGAAATTCAGTTACATACAGCGCCTTAGCCTATTTCAACAAAAAGGATATGTTATTGTCCGCTGAGACTGGTCCATTAGCAGCAGTGTCCTCTGGCAGTCAGCCAAACAATCCATCCGCTGTTAGTGGAGTCACAGTGGGAAAGAGGGCCACACTGCCATCTGAGTCAGACTTATTCGCTTGTCCATCAGAGGAAGAAGAGTCCTCAATTATCGCAGACTGTGGAAAGTAGCGGCCGTCATGAGCGCTTGTTTTTTGCTTTGCTGCATCTGTTGCGACGTTGAGTTAGTCCGATGGGCTCCTGACTTTTTCATCCGGGTGGTGCTTTGTTGCATGCTCTGGGAAGCAGAGTCCCCAGTTACCACGGGGTCTGTCACCTCCAACCACTCCTCAATGTCTCAGGGGCTTTCGAAAAAGTGCATTTTCCGGTCATGGCTAATTTTCAGCCTAGCCGGAAAGAGAAGAGCATATGTTAAATTCAGGTCCCTCAATTTCTTTTTGACTCTCATAAAGAAGGACCACTGTCTTTGCACTAGTAAAGTATAATCCGGGTACAGCGATATTCTGCGGTTCTCAAAGGTAATCTGAATTTGCTCCCTAGCTTTCTGTAAGACCGTATCCGGTCTCTGCGGTTTAGTAACTGGACAATGAGGGGTCGGGTGGGCCCCTGGTTTCGACCAGCCAGAGGGTATCCTATGTGCCTGTTCCACACAATATTGAGTGGATAGGCCTTCTGTAGTGACATGGTTGCACAACCATTGTTCCATGTAGCTGGCAGGAGCATCCCCCTCGCTTCTCTCTGGCAGCCCAATGACTCCTACATTATTGCTCCTCACCCTCCATTCTGCGTCTTCGACTCGGTCCATCAGGGTGGGGACTTGTTGCTGGAGCTGCTGTATATGAGTCGTGTTCTGGACTTGTTGTGGAGAAAGCTCTGCCAACGCCACAGAATTATTCTTGACCTTGTCCGCAAGCTTCGCATGTTCCGCCTTGAGTAACGTGAGGCCAGTTGTGAGGGTGCCAATTTGTTGCTCAATGGCCTTTCTTGAGTCCCTAACCTTCTGGAGGATAAGATCTAGTTTATCCATTGGCCTGCCGCATTATGCAGCTGGGCGTCTGCGAGGTCTCACCAGAGTCCTCCTGTTCCATCGTAGGGTCTGCACCAGGCACATCGTCGTGCTGCTTTCCCTTGTTCCTGCCCATCCCAGCAATCTCGGGCCCACAAGTGTGGCACCCAAGTAACTGGCCAGGGAATGAGAGCACTACAGATCCAGTGCTTCTCGGACCCAGGACGTTACCAACTGACCTGTCTGGAAGGCTATGTAGGACCAGCACATGCTCCTGCTGTCAATTATGCTGCGCACAGATTTGAGGGTGATTATCCCTGTGCCCAGCAGCAACTGCATCCGTGTTCCCCACTATCTGTGACACACGTTCACCAGAGCACACCACAGGTTGACTGGAGTTTCCGGAGCTATCTTTTCAGTGATTATGCCGCAGCGTCTCCTCACGGCTACTATCTCGGCGGGTCCAAGTGTCCATCAATTTGTCCCATTTAGCATGTAAAAAGCTTCCTCGCCCTGCTACTCTGGCCTCAGTGCACTTTCCAACTGTACGTGTTGTCAACGTGTTCAGTACTACATCCCCCGGTTCAACACTCACTCTGTAGGCCCTTCCATCACAGCTGGGCCTGGGACTATATAATTATGGCGCAGGCCAGCGTGTTACTGCAGCCCGCTCCACCTCAGCAGTCCACACACAGCTCCCTTTGTTGCCTCTTCAAACTTTCACAGCATTTCTGTGCCCCGGCCTGTGGTCCGACACCACTGCCTCTCACCTGGTCCCACAGAGGGAGCACCACAGGCCCTCGCGCAACCGCAGACCTCGCGTAGCTCCCGGCCCTATGGCCTGCTACCGAGGCGCAGTCCCGCTCCCCGCTGCCTCACTGCTTTGGCCACCGGATTCTTCCTCAGTCATGGCGGCACACCTCTGCTCACGGGTGGTGTAGTTAATTCCCATAACATGTCGGGCCCTGGCTCAGGCACACCCTCCAGACAGCACCTCTGTTGCGTGGGTGCGGGGTCTCCTTTCCTTCATTACAGCAACTCACAGGGCCCAATCCCGGTAACCCGCCTTAACACAGCTGTGGCAGGCTGGAAAGCGGGTCCAGTCTTCCGCTTCACTTCTCGTTCACAGGCGCACCAAATCGGGCCCTTCTGCGCCGTATGTAGCGGTGAAATTACAGGATCAGTGAGCCCGGGTCGGGAGCTCCACTAAGATGCGGCCGCCATGTTTGGCAGTCGGCCACGCCCATGTAATTCACCACTCTCAACAAGGTAAAACCAGTAATGGCAAACTTTCCCTCTCTTGCTGCACACAAATAAATTTAAGTAACAAATCAAATTGCTTCTTACATTTTTTCAAATAGTGAAACATATTTCTATTGGTTCGACATATTAACCCTGTCTAACTGTCTTATAAAAGTGCCCAAACTTGTTCTGTAATTTTCTAGAGTTGCGACTCCACCGCTGTGCCGCAGGGTATTGTCTCGATGGAGCCGTGAATCCAATATGAAATATGATTCTTCAGGAAAGCAACATGCATCCTATTTTTGAGTGCACAATGTTGATGAACAGCCAATCACTTATCGGGATTTACAAAAACAGCAATATCACAGAATCTCAGTGGCTTTCTCATTTCGAGGCGATTTATGAGCTTAGGGGGCCTGTGTGCTGCACCCCATGGTCTTCAATATCAGGCCTGTACCCCGATTGAGTTTAACGAGGGGGAAATTGAGAAAGCGGTAAGAGACACTGCTAGTAATAAAGCACCTGGCCCTGACTGGGTTCCCGTAGATCTCTTTAAAAGTAACCCTCAATTCTGGGCTAAAATCCTTGCTAATGTCTTCTGTGCTGTGGGTACAGTAGGCTTCCCGGCCTCCTGGTCTAAATCTAGTATTATTCCTATTTTTAAATAGGGGTAGTGAGGGGACCCCTGGTGTTATAGGCCGATATCCCTCATTGATTCCTCTGTAAAAATCCTGGGAAAGGTTATTTTATCTAAAATCACAGATTGGGTAAATGAAAGGGGTATTCTGTCTAACTTGCAATATGGGTTTAGATGTGGGAGGAGTACTATGGATCAGTGCTTAAATTTGTATCTTTTATTAGGCAAATACACCATTGCCAAGGAGGGTTGTCTAACAATGGCTTTTATGGACCTTTCCTGTGCGTTTGACCTGTCAATAGATCAAAGCTCTGGAATATTTTAATAGAAAAGGGACTTGACCCCTGTTTAGTTTATTTTGTAGCTAACCTTCACCAAGACCTCACAGCCTCTGTTAGGTTATCCCAGGCTGGCGACTGTACCAGATCTTTTAACTCGGGCAGGGGCGTCCGGCAGGGATGTATCTTGGCGGCCCTGCTTTTTACTCTTTATGTGAGTGATCTGGACAAATCGCTCATTGAGGCTGCATTGGATATTCTACGTGTGGGAGAGTGTCCAATCCCTCTTCTCCTCTACATGGACGATGCGGTTCTTTTAGCCCGTACAGCAGTGGGTCTACAGCGGCTTTTAGATGCTTTTGGGGCATTCATGAACTCACTGGGTCTGATTGTGAATAATGGAAAGTCACACACTATGACAGTAGGTCATAGACCTAGAAAGACATTTTATTGTAATGGTGTGGAGGTTTTTTCTGTGTCTTCCTTCACTTATTTGGAAGTCCTTTTTGACGACAGGTCATCCTAGGTTCAACAACAAAAAGTCAAAAAGAATGCTGTCACTCGAGCTTCCTCATCCCTCTTAGGATTTGCACGGCGTTTGGGTGCCAGGCCGATAGAGGCTATCCTCAAGGCTTATAAGGCCAAGTGCTTGGCCATTGCGGCCTATGGATCCTTTATATGGGGCTATAAAGATCAGGCCGGCATACAGATAGCTGAAAACAAATTTTTAAGGAGTCCTTTTTCCGTCCCTCAATCAACTCCGTCGTACGTCATACATCAGGAGCTATGGCTAGGTTATGTTATCGATATTTTGAGAACAGCCCCATTGCTTTGCTGGCTCAAAACCTGGTTGAATCCCGAAATAACCTTGAACCACCTGGTTTTACGAGACTGTACTGCGCTGGACAAGTCTGTAAAAATCAAATGGTTGGTGTACGTTGAAAGTATGTTTTTTAAATTAGGACAACCAGAGCTCTATGAGGAACCTGATAAGATTCGGAAGGAGGACGTATTGTGGCTAAAACTGATTTTTAAGAACCTTTTGTTTGTGGGCCGAGAAGAACAGGAGTTATGCAATCCCTTAGTTAGGGTCCATTATTTGTTAAAATTATCTATTAACATTTAACCTTATCTGTTAATAGTTAACAAGTCAAACGACCGATGGTTCCTAACTAGGTTGCATTTTAATTTGATTCATTTAACATTAGGGGAGTTTCAAGGATGGTGTAAACCTGAAGATGCTGAACCTTGCCAATGTGATAGTTTCTTGCCCCAGGACACGTTACATTTTATTATGTTTTGTGACTTTTTTCCCATATTCGCATTAGATTTTTGTTTCCTATCCTGAGAGGAAAGGGTTTCACCCAGGTTAGACAAGCGCTAGTTTTTCTTCAATCTTTGTGTAACCCTGGTCATATTTTTAATATTGCGTCCTTTCTGATAGCAGCAGTGAGGATTAAGAATAAGAAAACTTTGAGGACGTTATCATTTTACATTGCTGCTTGTGGTCCTCTGCTAGTCTCAGGTCAAGGGGTCAGATTGGGTGATAGGGTTTTATAATGATTTTAAATATTGTCTATGTATTTTAACTGTTATGCCTAAAGATTTGTAATATTGTTGTCTGTGTTCCGTTTTTGTACTTTTATGATTTTAAGTAATCGAGTAAAGTGGATTGACGGACTGACTGACAAAAACAGCTTCTTCTCCACCATATGTCTCATTCTATCAACTGTCTACCTCAGCTACATACATCTTTTCATTCCTTTTAGACATCCCTTCAAAATGCTTACAGTATGGATTGTAGGGCAAAGCTATATTTTCTGGTGCAAAAGGTATGCTGATCAAAGAGGTATTGACAAAGACCTAGGTTTGCACAATGTAGATACTAAATGGATTGCATAGAGAGGATTAAAGTGGCACCAATTGATGACTTTGTTTAAAACCTTTTTGCATCTCCAACCCCCTGACCTCATGATTGTGCCCTGCGGTGGCAATTACCTAGGCGCATTGCGTAGGATAGGGCTGTAAACCCTAATGAAAGATACGGTCGCACAATTGATGTTCCTGCCATAGCAAACTGCAATGTCCCAGGGGTTGGCACCCTGGGACATTGCTCAACCCGGCCCTGGGGAGTGGTGGTGATATCATTTGAGATGTGATCAGTGTTGTCATCAGTGATGTCACTGACCATGTCATGAATGATATAATATGTGATGTCATCAGCAGTGCATTACGGGGGGCACGAGGTATAGTTAGCAGAACTAACTATAACGGCAACATTTCTATGGGTTTGTAGGAGTGAAATGTCCAACTAACTATAACGTCCCTGAAACCTATGCTTTTTTTCAGTGAATGTCTAAGGTTTTTTAAATGCTAATTTCTAACTACAACGTCCCTGAAACCTATGTTTTTTTCAGTGAATTTCAAAGGTTTTTTAAATGGAAATTTCTAACTATAATCGGCTTGAAACCTATGTTTTTTCCAGTGAATTTGTAGGGTTTTTTAAATGCTAATTTATAACTGTAATATTTATACAACCTTTTGTGTTTTTCAGAAAATTACAAGATTTTAAACAAAAGATATTTTGCAAATAATATTCTATAATTATTTTCTTTTCTTTTTTTATTTTAATTTAATTATGTAATTTACTATGTCTTTTAAAATATATGTATATTTTTTTTCCGAAAAAACACTGCAGTCCCGTACCCATCGTGTACCTATCATGGTGAGTGCGGGAATTCAAGCTGCCATATTAAAAAAGTCAGGAAAGAACCATGTTTGGTTTGTGACGGGTGCACGTGCGTGGTCCCAGATAATGTCATATATGTATGGGATCGCGTCATGTGCGCGATTAGTTTGCGACGGGTGCGCGGTGCATGGTCCTGTGTAACATCATATATGTATGCGTTCGTGTCTTGTGCACATTTCCTATGGGATGTGTGCGAGTTGCTGGGACCCGCGTGACATCATATATGTGCTTGGTCGCGCCAGGTGTGTGACTCCCGTAAAAACAATTATGTTTTAAAACTATATGTATATAACTTTAATGTACATATCAAAACAAGAGATTATCTAAACTATTTATAAAAATAATATATTTGTACTTGTAATAAACGTATATTATTAAATATATTTTTGCGACGTCGCATTGGGGGCGCACTGGTTGCGCGCTGGCTGTGCGACCTCCATTTGACTTTGAAAGAAACTATTTCATTGGTGGTTAAGGTTTTCCATTATAGAACTTGGAGGACCCCACCCTTTTTAGTCATTCTCTCAGCTGCATCAGAGGAGAGACACCTGCTGTGTTTTTAGGAGCAATAGTGAGAGTTTTTTTGGTGTTTACTTAAAAAACGTCTGCAATGGCTTCTTCTAATCCATCAATAGACCTTCCATCTGATGATGAAGAGTTGGGACCGCCTCCAAAAAAAAGACCAGAGTCTATTGTTTGGAAATTCTTTACAATTCCGGAGGGAGAAAGAAAATTAAATGCAAAGAAGGTGAGCTGCATGCTCTGTCCCAGAGTGCTATCAAGAGGCAGCAAGAAGAAGTACTGGTGTGGCACTTCCAGTATATATAAGCATCTACAGACTATACATACGAGACAACTTGCACGAGAACAATTGCAACGTGCTCAAGAGGCCACACAAAATGACCAGGGAGCTGGTCCCAGCATTTCTGGAGGCTCAACCTCTGCATCTCGCAGTCCATATATCCGTACCGAGTTTGCGACACTCAAACAGCATTGTATAAAATGCAATGCCTTTTTATGCTGTGGGGAGCAATCAGTGCTATATGTTCAGCAGCAAGAAATCATCGATGTTATTTTTTTTTCCCATTGGAAAGACATTGTAATTCCAAAAGTTGGAAGTTTTGTCTGTTTGTTTTTTTGTTTTTCAAAAAACACCAACAAAATCTCAAAATTATTCAAAAAACTCAAAAAAATAAAAAATAAGAAAAATAAGAAAAAAACAGTTCTTTTCGGAACTACCTTATTTGGTTAAAAAAGAGAAATAACTGCATGCTAACATCTGGGTGATTGCTAGAGTACATGTATAGAGCATGATTGATTCTAAGAGTGCATGGGTAGTAACAGGGCGATGGCTGGACTGCATGAGTAATGCAAAGGTAATTGTAAGTCTACATTTGTTAGTGCCTGTGTTATTTTAGGAGTACATGGGTACTGACTGGATGATTACACTACTGCAAGGAGAGTCCATAGTGATTGTATAAGTGGTTGGATTTTGGTGGAGGGATTGGATTAGGACATGGGACTGGCTGGGTAATTGAAGGAGTACATAGGTAGTAACATAGAGATCACTAAACTGTATAGTTAGCACTCAAAGGATTATAAAAGTGCAAGAGTTAGCTCCTTGGTGATTGCATGAGTTAATAGGTACTGATTGGATGATTGGAGTACTGTAATGTGAGTGCATGGTCAATTTATAAGTGATTGGGTTTTGGTAGAGTGATTGGATAAGGACATGGGTCTGGCTGAGTAACTGAAGGAGTGCATTGGTAGTAACAGGGAGATTAGTAAACTGTATAGGTAGCAGTCAAAGGAATGTAGAAGTGCAGGAATACGTGCCTAGGTAATTGCATGAGTACATGGGTACTGACTGGATGATTAGAGTACTGCAATGTGAGTGCATGGTGAATTTATAAGTGCTTGGGTATTGGCGGAGTGATTGGATTAGTACATGGTACTGGCTAAGTGATTGGAGGAGTGCACGGGAAGTCACTGTGTGATTGCTGGACTGCATGGGTACTATCTGGGTAATTGGAAGACTAAATCAGTAGAGTGTAGGTGGTTAGAGGACTGCATAGATAGTGCACATGTGATTTTAGCACTGCATGTCTTAGTGCTTGGGTCATTGCATGAGTACATGGGTATTGACAGGATGATTAGAGTACCACAATTTGAGTGCATGGATAGTGACTGGATACTTAGTGAGCTGCAAGTTGACAGCATGGTGCTTGGGTTTTGGCACAGTGAGTAAATAAGGACATGGTACTGGCTGAATGATTGCAGGAGTGCATGGAGAGTGACAGTGTGATTGCTGGACTGCATGGATACTACCTGGGTAATTGGAGGAGTAAATCAGTAGTGTGGAGGTGGTACATTACTACATGGATAGTGACTGGATACTTTGAGTGCTACAAGTTGACAGTATGGTGAATCTATACGTGCTTGGGTTTTGGCCCAGTGATTATATTAGCACATAGTACTGCCTGGATGATTGGAAGAGTGGACAGAGATGACAGTGTGATTGCTGGACTGCATGGGAACTACCAGGGTAATTGTAGGAGTGAATCAGTAGTGTGGAGGTGGTTAGGGAACTGCATGGATAGTGCACATTTGATTGTAGCACTGCATGTGTTAATGCCTGAGTCATTGTACAAGTACATGGATAGTGGCTGGATAGTTTGAGTGCTGCAAGTTGACAGCATGGTGAATTTATAAGTGCTTGGGTTTTGGTGGAGTGATTGGATTAGGACATGGGACTGGCTGGGTAATTGAAGGAGTACATAGGTAGTAACATAGAGATCACCAAACTGTATAGGTAGCACTCAAAGGATTATAAAAGTGCAAGAGTTAGCTCCTTGGTAATTGCATGAGTACATAGGTACTGACTGGATGATTAGAGTACTGTAATGTGAGTGCATGGTGAATTTATAAGTGATTGGGTTTTTGTAGAGTGATTGGATAAGGACATGGGTCTGGCTGAGTAACTGAAGGAGTGCATTGGGAGTGACAGGGTGATTGCTGGACTGCATGGATAGTACCTGGGGAATTGAAAATGTTAATGAGCAGGTTCTAGGTGTTTAGAGGACTGAATGGATAGTGCAGAGGTAAATGTAGTAGTGCATGGATAGTGTTTGGGTTACTTCAGCTTACCTTTACAATAGTAGATATCAAAGTATTCTAAATCTTTGTTGCAGTTGTTTTTTATAATTTAAATTAAAAACTTTCAAACTTTAGAATTAGGATCTGTAAAAGAGAACAGAAAATACAGTTATAACATGTAATATTATAATTTTAAGAACACAACATAATTTTACCATCATATAACATATTCAGTTTGCCTTTTTTGCTGTTCTCAGAATCGACTGAACTTTACTATAGACAGTGATTTCAATGTTACTCATCATATAACAGCGGGCAAAAAAATACGATCAATAAGATTGTTAAACAAAACAAATCTGTGGCTAAAATATTTACTTTGAAAGTGGCCTCTAAACATAGAGGTCGACCCTCTGAGCTCAACAGTTGGAATCGCAATAAGTGATATGTTCAGTTTAATCTATATTTCTTCAAATATTGTACATGCAGTTTGTCTTTGAATGATGTTTTTATTTAGTTCATCAATTCATACATTTATGCAAATTGCGTTGTACTTGTATCCAATTTTAAATCAACATATTGCAGACTGATATCAGATCATATTCCCAATGTATTTCGTGCACTATTGTGCACTTCTTCAGGGGAATCTAGGTGTAAAAAAAATAAAGAACTAAATGAGGTTCCACTCCTTGTGTATACTTTCATTGATTTGAATTAAATTAAAAAGTATCAAGACTTTGTATAAATAGATACCACAGTGTCTTTAGCATGGTAAAAAAGTAGAATGATACATTTAATTGTCATCCACTTTATCCACAATCATCTTTTAACCTTATGAACAAGTGAACAAAAAAGCGTGTTATCTATGTTGCTCGCTTTTGTCAATAAAGTTATCTACTAAAAAACCCCGTTGAACTAAAACGTTAGTACCATCTTCAAAATAATCATATTGTGACCGTGTCTGATTTATAGATCATTATATTAAGTTATAGTTAAACGCGATAAATGTAAAGACTTCGTATTTGTGAGGTGGGTATTTGTAAAGGCAAAATTTCACTTCAGTTACATTTGCGTGTCTGCCCTTGTTTACCGCAGTGACACATTTTTTTGTAAATATGAGGGTATCGAGCGTTTCATTTGTATTCTAGGAAACAAGAGTAAGTGAGTTGATACAATGTTGCTAGTATAATGAATACGATTGTATCGGGCGTTTCATTCGTATTCTTGGAAGCAAGAGTAAGTTAGTTGATACCATGTTGCATTTCCTATGGGCGCTTACCTCATGTTCAGTCTATCGCATATGTCAGCAATGTTGTGAAGAATTTCTCGAGTATATCTTGAGTCGATCGAGCAGTTTTAAAGAAGTGTAATTAGCATAAAAAGTGGACTATTGATCATGTGATCGCCAGTGATTTATGGGTGCCATCTTTAAATGTGTTTAAAAAAATAATAATATGAACTAATAAACGATGTGTTGTTTCAGTGAACCTTTAAATGTTTTGGAAATGATTATGTGAAAAGTCAGGTTGTATAAGATCTACCTAGGGTGTTTCACTAATCCATCGACATGTGTTTGTATGTCATTACTATCGATAGCTAAATGGAATGATTGTGACATTATGGGTTAAAAATAATCCATATGTTAATGCAATAAAGTTGATGACTGTTAACATATACATAGACACATCAATAAATTATAAGTAACAGGTGAATTCCAGGAGGCCGTTGAGTCCTTTAGGTTTCATCGAGTCCATCTTATATATCCAATTCTTCTTCCTCTGTAAAAGAGTTTTATCATTGTCTTTATCTTCAGTTTTCTCTACTATCTCCAAAATGGTGAATTTGAGTTGTGATATGCTGTGTGATCTCTCATTAAAATAAGTTGCAACTGTAGGCTTAATATTCTTAGTTCTAATATTGCTTTTGTGTTCGAGTATGCAAGTTTTTATTTTTCTACTAGTTTTGCCCACATAAACTAAGGTAAAGGGGCATTTTAAAAGGTAAATCACATTTGAGGTATCACAGGTGGCTGTTACATGCAGTTTAATTGGTGTGCCTTTCAACGGATGAGTTATTATATTTCCTTTAATTATGTTATTGCAATTGCTGCAGTTTAAACAGGGTACAGTCCCTTTATATTGAATGTTCTCCAGTATATCGATAGGTTTAAGAATTTTCTTGAATATTCCGACTTCTGGTGTGTGCAAATATTGGTATATTGTTGAAAATCCCTTTGAAATCTGGTTCCTGTACCAGTAGTGGCCAATGTCTGTAAATTATCTTTTTGTATTGGTGACTCGATGTAGAGTATCTTGATATGACTACTATCCTCGGTTGTTCTGATTTTGATGCGGATTGTAATAATTCTCCACAGTTTTTTTTAGAGCATTTGGTTACCGCTTGTTGTTGTATCCTATCCGGATATCCTTGATCTTTAAATCGGGTCAGCATATTTTCAATTTGGTTTTGTAACTCTGTATCATCTGATATGATTCTTTTAATTCTGTAAAGTTGGGAGAGAGGTAAATGGTTCTTCAAATGCAGTTGGTGGAAGCTTTTGTAATGCAAAAGATTGTTGCGATCTGTGGATTTTGTGAATAGGGTGGTTTCAATCTTCTTGTCTTTTATTGATACTAATACATCTAGGTAAGAGATGGAGGTATTACTTGTTTGATAAGTGAATTGAATTTGGTCATTAATGTGGTTCAAGACTTGCAATGCTGTAAATAATTCCTCAAATTGACCTTTCCATAGGGCAAAGGTGTCATCAATATATCTTAAGAATAACAGAGCATACTGTTTCCAGGTGTTCAAACTTAAAATATATTTATTCTCGAATGCATTCATGAAGATATTCGCATAGACTGGAGCAGCGCAGTTGCCCATTGAAGTGCCAATTAGTTGCAAATAATGTTCTTCTTCCCAGCAGAAGTAGCTTTGATATAGTGTGAATGTTAGTAATACCATCAGACACACTTGAAAATCTTTGTTTAGTTGTGTTGTCAATAGCATTTCTTCAACAGCTTCTATCCCTAGATTAGAACATATCGCTTATTGCGATTCCAACCGTTGTGCTCAGAGAATTGACCTCTACATTTAGAGGCTGCTTTCAAAGTTCAAATTACTAACACTCCAGAAGTCAGAGAGTGAGACCTCCGAGGCACACAACAAATATTCAAAAAACTACAACTTGATACGCTTATGTGCAGCCAAACCCAAGGAACAATTTTAATAGATCTACAACAACGTCAACTATCTCTTCACATTTCCTAATGTAAACATCCTCAATAACATTGCATATAATACAAATATCAAATATATAAAATGCTTCTTTCTAAGAGAACTTTCTAAATACAATATCAAAGAACAGAAATGATTTCTGAATCAGCAATTCTTCATAACTTCCCTATAGTCTAAATGATGTTGTTTAAAACATTTGCAGTGAGAATATCCAAAATAAACCTCTTAATTCATATCAATATCTTCCCACTAGGCCGAATGATATTCCTGAAATCCTTTATATTGAAATTATCCAAAATAATCTCATTAATTCATATTGACATATTCCCAATAGGCCATATTATGTTCTAAGAACTTTAGTATTAAGAATATTAGGTATGAATTTGGTAATTTGTTAGGCAAACAATATTAGAAAACAAAATGAGCATCATAACAATATGTCCACCCTTTAATGCACTTTAAATAGACAGTGAAGAGTCCAGATTTCATAGAAGGTACATCGTGGAAAATAATTGCTACTGCTATGAACGTTCTTACTGATATTGATAGTTGACTTGCTATAACATTTTTAATTAACGTTTCCAATTTTCTTCCATCTGCTCTACAATGTTGTATCATTAAAATTATTTATTGTACAAATCTTTGTATGAATACTGTTGATAACATTTCTGATTTGCAGTGGCTGCACTCCATATTTTGATTATCTGATTTAACTAATTTGTTAAAAGACACTGTTTTACAATCTGGTATTGTCAAATATATGAATCTTTCAGTGTCTATCTTAGTGGTAGAAGAAAATGTACCATTTTCACATTCATGTTTCCATGTATAACAAAGTCCAAACAGATTTTTAATCCGTATTCCTTCATCTTCCAATGCTGCAAGCATATACATAAGAAATTCCTGAGCATCTTGTTGCACATTTTGTAAATTGTGAAGAAGATTCCAAATACCAGAAACACTTTGGATTTTAGTTTTATCAGTTCCCAATTTTCCAAAAATAGAATGCAACAAGGAACAAAACTTTTATTCTCGATTCTCCATA
Organism: Lissotriton helveticus; assembly: GCF_964261635.1. Lineage (NCBI taxonomy): Eukaryota > Metazoa > Chordata > Amphibia > Caudata > Salamandridae > Lissotriton > Lissotriton helveticus. The sequence continues at coordinate 1,324,066,720 of NC_136061.1, read as the reverse complement.
ATTTGCTGTTGGAGATTTTCTAGAACAAATACGATGTTCACCACTACATTAGCATAGCAGTCCATACCTGAACAATTTTCTAACTGATATCCAACAATCTCTTCAACACTGTCCCTTTTCTTTTTGTTTGGAATCTCAACATTGTCTTGATTTTATTTATTTTTTCCAACTTCACTACATACATTCTCATATCTTTGTTTCTGACCTACTACACGCTTTTCATATATAGGATATTCACCTAAATTAGGAGCATACAGTCTTCTTAACCAATTATACTCTCTTACACAAATTACATCTGCACTAATCCTTCTCTCATCAAAATCAATCAAATACAATCCAGATAAACTTCTGACTCGGGACAATGCAACATATGCCATTCCCTCTTTAAACACAGTATTTTCAATGTTTACCAAAGCGCTGTGTACACTCAAACCTTGAGATTTATGAATGGCCACCGCAAATGCTAAAGAAAGAGGAAACTTTTTTCTACGAACATACAAATCTTTAAGAAGCAAAAAATGAACAGAACGTCCAATCTGTTTTACTTCTTCAATCTGATCAAATTTAATCTTTAACAATTCAATTAATCTCTATTTTGATAATTAACAAAATCAACAACTTTTCCCATTTCTCCATTTACTAAACCTGTTTCTACATCCAAATTACGCCATAAAATTACCCGACAGTTTTCACACACATATAAATTCTTTTCTAAACCAGCAGTTTTAGATATAGATTTTTTCAATGAATCCAATTTTGTTTTTAATTTTTCTGTCAAAATAATACTAATATCTTCATGCTCTATTTTATCAATGGCTTCCATTTTTATTATTTGTTGTTTTTCCAGCTTTCAAAGTTCTTCATTGAATATAGAACACTCTCACAGTGTTGGCATTAGGCAGATTATAGATTTATTTTCTCTGATTTTTTTGTATATTATTTCCGCAGCAACATCTTCATTTGGAAACAAGTTTGTAAGTAGACAACTTTGCAAAGCTTCTTTACCATCCTCTGTCAATACACCAATTCTTATATCTTGAAGAATACTTCCATAGACTTCATCACTTGCCTATCATATAGTTTTAATACGTTCTTTGTATTCAAAATATGACCAAATGTTGACATTTCCAATACTTCCCAAAGACTTTCTGGTGTCTTCATGCACAAGTGTTTTAAAGACTGGTTGCCCTTTTACAGGAGTAAGTTGCAGCAGATCGCCAAAAACTATCATATGTTTTCCCCCAAATAAGACATCGTATTCTGTTTTTAAAATTTGCTGCATTATTAAATGCAGATAAGCAAGCATTAAGTTTGAGATCATGCTCACCTCATCAATAATCAGAAGTTTCATTTTCTTTAGCACTCTTGAAACTTCATAACAAACTTCTCCAGATAGCTTGTGATATTCCAATTTGTTTTCATACTCTACAGGTAACATTAGTAAGCGATGCAATGTAAATCCTTTAATGTTGTGTGCTGCCAACCCAGTTGGAGCAGTTACAAGATAAATGTGATTCCGTGTAGATAACCAGTCAACACTTTAATTGAAAAACTTTTTCCTGTACCAGCTTGACCACTGACATACATTTGGATAGGTTTAAATGATGTGCATGTGCATTCTTTCTTTTCATGAAGAAAACCATGGTAGAAAGTTTCTCTCACATGCTGATATCTTTCTTTCTGATCAATACTTAGTTGTTCTTCCAAGTTTCCTAAGTCCATAATATCTTCTTTAGCTTGATGCATTGTTGTTTCCACTTCACTCATGGCAATTGTTGCTTCATTTTCAAGAATTGGTTGTCCTAGTGGATCTTGACTCACTGGAGCAGAACTTTGACTGTCTTGAGAACTGTCTCTAGCAATCTCAGCTGCAATAGTAGCTTCTTGATCAATTTCTTAATTCAACATTTTGAGATAATTTGCAAAAACTGTGCATTCAATGCTATCTTTACATGCATTAAAAATAATCTTCATAGCACTGAAAATAGTAAAATTCCCTTTTATCAGGAGTATCACAATTCAGTTTCCGATGATTAATCAGATTTCCTTTACTATGTTTCACCAAATATTCTACTGAACCAATCACTGCATATTTTTCTTCATTTATGTTCTCTGTAATATTTCTCTTAAAACTGTAATATTGCAGCACTTCATACAGACATATGTTTTCAAGATGTGGACTTCTATTTGAATAGTACGGATCCAACATGTTTGTTTTAACAACATCTGTGCTTTCCGATTCATTTAATGCTAAATATTCGATTTCTTGTATAGATTTAAGTACTCAATTTCGTGTTGCAGCAAGACCTAGACTAACTCAAATTATTCCTCTTGACTTTGAATATAAAATTGCAGAGGACAACCGATCCGAGCATTTGTAGGATCCAATCTCTCGATGGGACAGCATCATCAAACTAAAGCTGTACAATTTCTTATTAAGACTCTTCTCGTGGGAAATGTCTTCCCACATTTCTTTCAACTCTGTCTTTTCTGATTTTGTTATGTATGAGATTACATACCGAGCAACAGCAATGTAATTATCCACAACATACTGGATATCCATATTAGCATTCCACTTCAACAAAATAACTGAATTATAATCATTAATGTACTTGGATTGTTCACTTCTTTTTAAATTCCAAGTATTTTTGGGAGATTTTCTAGTGATGGTATGTCTCACTGCTGACATGAAACTGTTTACTCTTCCTTTAGATATTACTAGACGTGGAAAACCAAAATTACATTTGGTATAAAACTTTTCCTTCAACTTGTATTTCCGTTGACAGTATTTGCCACATCGATGACTTTGAAACCGTAGCTCTTGTTGCCTTAAGGTGTTTTCTTCTCTTGTTTTTGGTATAGCACATGTAACATAGTCTTTTAATAAAAGATAAAACAGTCTTATCTGAATCAGTTCCAAATTTGGGTGCATCCTTGATCCATAAAAGCATATGTATATGAGGAGCACCTCTAGCTTGATACTCCTTTCCCCAAAAGTAATCGATAACTTCTCTAAGAGGAAGATTGTTTTTATTGCAGATAAAAGACATCATAGCTTGAAACCTATGATTAAAATATCGGCATACATTTACAGGATCCAAGGAACACAGTTCTCCAGGTGCCTTCATTCAATGTTTTTCCTATTTGAATTTGCTTCTCGAAGAAATTCAAGTAAATCGTCCCATGCGTATTCAGCACAGCCTAGTGTAACAGACCACGCAGGAGTTCCTAAGTTCCTTAACATGCATTTAAGTTCTCCATGACGACGATACCAATACTCATTAGAACAACGCTGACACGGCATCAAATTAATCAATTGGGATTCTAAATGATTATCTCTCTCATGTACTTTGTCCATGATTTCATTTGCAGAAACATTTTGAAGATGAACTCCTGTTTTTAATTTGTGGTTGACTGCATATGAAAGTCAAGACAAGTCACTTTCAGACAAAAGATGAAATATATATGGGATACATTGTCAAAATCTGGGATCTTCTGAGAAAAATCTGGTTGTCCGATATTCTGTTGTGGGAATCTGTACTGGTCGTTCATCATATGGTCCACCTTTTCCAGTGGAGAAGAGCTGTGGAAAATAATGAGCTTCGAAACTTTTTTCCAAACACTCATTGGAATCCATTTTGATTTTTTCTTTTGGAATAATTCAATAGTATTTCCTATTACCTCTTTGGAATGTAAAGTATGTATAATGTTCATGAATCTTCACTTTTGGACATGTCTACTTTTTTAATTTGGCCACTTGACATTTGGCTATCATCCCCTAAAACTATTTCTTCTTCTTCCACATACACATTTTTGTAGTAATCATGTTTTTTTTATGAGGTATAATGTTGCCTTTTGCACTTTGCTGATGTCTCCGAATTCTTGCCATATTTTCCGACTCTTCACAGGAATACCATTAACTAGAATAACTACTGGTTCAGTTTCCTCTTTCTCTACACCAATAGTTTCAATATTTTTCTTTAAATCTCAAGGTACATATACAACTCTTCCTTTTAATCCTCTTTGTAAATCTGTGGGAGGCTACTTACCTGTTTTAGACTCCATACAAACAATAGCCTGAAACGGGTGCACAGATTGAATCAGAATAGACTCATTCGTGTTTATTTCTACCAGTTCTGGAGGAATAGCTCCCAACTCTAGATTATTATGTACAGCTCTAGCTGCCATTTTGTTGTCCTCTAATTTGTTATAACAATATTTACAAATACGTTGATCACTAGCCAAATCAAAGCAATCTTCTACCAACAAATAAGTTACAAATTCCTTCCACTTATCATTGTTTTCTTTTTCAATTTTTAAATACAGATCACCATTCCAAGTCTGATTTTTATAGTGAGTTCATCGACAACAAAAACAAACATAATTTGGTCTTTCACAACAAATGACCTTAAAATTAGTCATTTCTTCTTCAAACTTCTCAGTACTACTATGTTCCACGTCTTCTTCAACACCCACTTCTATCAATGTCTCACTTTGACTACACTCTTGTTCAGGACCAAAGTAATGAAACTCTATTTCATCACAAACTTTTTTTTACATCTGATACTGACCCATGCAAAAGAGCACTGTTTACCTCACTTAAAATGATTGCTGGAATTTTTGCGTAATACAATCTTCTGACTCTCAGGGAGAAATTTAGTTCCAAATTACATAAATATAAACTAGCCCAATATGAAGGGGGCGATAGAATCGGTAAGATCTTGGCCTATAAGGTAGCTGATAAAAAAGCTAAATCTACTATAAAATTAATAAAAGGGTCAGACTCAATCGAATATAAAAAATCTGAGCAAATTTTAGAGCAATTTGCTAAATACTATTGCCATTTATATACCCCAGATAATTCACCCTCTCAGGAAGAAATTACTAATTATTTAGATAAATATTTGCCCAGCCGATTAGTTACTGAAGCAATTAAGCAACTTGGTGCTAAGATTACCATAACTGAAATAGAGACAGCCATCCAAGCACTACCTTCTGGCAAGGCCGCGGGAGAAGACTGTTTGCCAATAGAACTATATAAAATTTGTACGCAAGAACTTATACCGCTTTTTCATTTGGTGATAGACTCTGTAGGTCAAACAGGAAGTGCTCCTATATCTTAGAGAACTGCAAAAATAATATTCTTTCTGAAAAAAGGCAAACCACCAGAGGATCGAGGGTCATATAGGCCCATCTCATTAATAAATACCGATGCTAAGGTCTTTGCCAAAATTCTGGCTAATCGCCTCGTCCCTATTATGCCCGATTTAGTGAATTGCCAACAGCATGGGTTTGTGGTGTGGAGAGACACCACTACTCACATTAATACTGCTGTGACTGCATTTGATGTAGCCTCGACTACTCTCACCCCACTCGGAATGGTTATGCTGGACGCGGAGAAAGCGTTTGACCGAGTGGGGTGGGAGTATTTGTGGGCGGCGTTGAGAGCATTCGGCATACAGGGACAATATCTCAGATGGGTTCGATCTTTGTATGAACTACCAATGGCACTAGTCAGCTATGCTGGAGCCAATTCAGCTAACTTTGCAGTTAAAAGGGGGACAAGGCAAGGGTGTCCTTTATCACCCCCTGCTCTTCGCTCTAGCACTGGAGCCATTTTTAAATGCATTGTCTGTTCAAGATAATATATAATACCAATACATCATGGGGGCAAGAGTTTGAAAATAACCGCTTTTGCTGACGATATAGCTATATTCACTACAGATTTAGTTTTGGCACTCCCTGAGATAATCAAAGAAGCTAGTAAATTCGGAGAGATATCAGGGTATAAACTAAATGTTAATAAAACCCAAGTAATTGGCAACTACAAGCCTGTTCAACCGATATCGGGACTCAGCACTAATGCTACCTATTTGGGAGTTAAGCTTGCAGCAGAAATAGAAAAAATTGTAGCTTTGAACTATGACCCCTTACTTAAGGAAATAACTACATCTTTAAAAAACTGGCACAAGATACCTTTGAGCCTGGTAGGACGAATACATTTAATAAAGATGAAGATTGTACCAAAATTGCTGTACTTATTTAGATCTATCCCTTTACAACTCAACAACATATATATTAAAAAAATAGAGAGTATATGTAGCAGCTATATCTGGAGCTATAAAAAAGCTCGTAGATCAATGGCTTGTTTGAAACTCCCAATTGAAAAAGGGGGTTTAAACTTCCCGGATTTTAAAATATATTTTTTTGCAACTTTTTTTCAACGCATACGCAGCTTAATAACCAATGATGCTCCCTTATTTTTCCATCAATTTATGTTGGGACAAGATAGTAATCAGTTTTTGTACCGTGTGCATGACCCCAACTATTTCAAGAGAGTCAAGTTTAAGACCGCGAGACATATTAAAAGAATCTGGGACCAAATAACGATTTTTGTCAAGATACCCTTCTTTAATGAGGAGTTGCAGATTTGGGGGAATCCAGGGCTACCAGGCTTCTTTTCCGATGGCGCGGCAGCCTTGTGGCTGGAGCATGGTATAAGTACTCTAGGTGACTTATTTGGCTCGGATGGTTTTTTGAGTTTTAATGCACTGAAATTAATTTACAAAATTAGAGATACTATGTATTTTAAATACATTCAGATGAAAGATTTTTTGGTTAATAAAATGAAAATTGAGAAAATAGAAAACTCAGATACCTTAAAATATCTCTACTCGAAACATACTAAATCACTTATTAGTAAGAGCTATGCCTACTTAGGTAGCCACAAGCAAGGAGACTGTGAAAACCTGGCCGAAAAATGGACTAACCGACTAGGTGTGAACATCAACCCTAGCCAGATTGCAGGCTCGCTTAGACAAATAAACCGAGTGGTCCAATCGACAAGCTTAAGGCTTCAACTATACAGAACGGTGACTCAAATATACTATACACCACAAAGAATTGCTAGTTGGACCTCGGGAAATGGTCTTAGCGAGCGAACTAAATGTCCCAAATGCAACCTAGAAGCCGCTGGTATAGAACACATGCTCTATCAATGCCCGTAACTTACAGCATTTTGGAAAGAATTAACCGCGGCTCTAAACAGTAGACGAATTGTATTTCCAACACTTTCAGCACATTTAAGTATTGCTAGATATACAAGATACTAATCTCAAACATAAAGACCTGATTTCTATTGCTATTGCTTGTGCTAGGTTGGTTATTGCACGGACTTGGATCTCTAAGGAACCACCCAATATTATGGAGTGGTGGAATCTTATCAATGAAATACACACGATGGAACTTTCGTTGGCCAAATTAAGCAGTACTAAGGCATTGAAAGCGAGGCAAAAAATTTGGGATACTTTCATTTGATTTATATGTACCGGCAGCAACTAAAATGATTTATTTTTCGAGAACGTACATTGTCATCCTCTGTATTTATTCAACAATTTATTTAACGGCTAAATTTTATGTTTGGATATTTTTGCCTCTGAAATTTGTATGCAATGTGATGTTGTTGTCTTTTTCCTGCAATAAAAAAAAAAAAAAAAACAATCTTCTGACTAACTTCCGCATTTGAGAGTGATGTACTGCTAACATTCTGAAATGATGAAAAACACTTTGACACACTTTTATAGAACGACAAGCCAAAGAATGACCTTGCAAACCAGTTGTTCTCCCTTTGCAAGGATCTAGTCCTTGCAGCATCTTAATCTTTTGTTTAACACTTTTTTTACTATACGCTCATAAGAAATTCCGTAAAATATCAATAGACTCCTGACATATACTGCAAATACTACTACAATCCCAAGTATACACTGAGGCTTTAGTACGACTCCCTAGAACTTCATCAGCTATCACTTCTTCTACATTTCTAGGAACCATCTTTTCTTTTTCAATTGGACAACCATTTTTTACCTCATGAGCACGACCACTGGTATCAACTGCATGCAACAATGTATTGGTTTGAAAATAACTCTCTTCAATAAAAAAAGGTTCTGAACTTGAACTGTGCTTCCATTCACCCAAAAAATATCACAAAAGTTAGTTCTGTTAATTAGTATCTTCTTTTTACTTTTGTCCTTCATAAAATGTATTGGCTTATCTAATGATAAAATTCTGTTTAAAACAATAGTTTCAATCTGTTTCTTCTTTTTATGAAATGCTGATCGTTTTTTTATATTTTTGCACATCTTTTAACAAATTAAAGACAACTCTATTGTAAAACATTTTTTTCTTATTTCATCATATTGATTCTTTCTCCTTTTACCATACATTGTTTTTTGAAAACTTGATTTCCCATTAATTCAGTTTTTTCTTCTCATTCTTTTTTGTTGTTGAGATATTCTTTCTACTTTCATCATTGTGCAAATTCATTCTAGTCTTTAAAGGTCTTTTAATAAATTCTTTTGTTCTCTTACCACAAGCCTTTTTCTTTTTTCCCACATGTTGTAGTTCATCTAATTCTTGCAGTTGTGTTTTCTTCAAATAATAGTCCTTCTTTTGTTGTTTCCTCTTTTCTGTTTTTTTAGTCATTGTAAGTTTTTTTAATGATGATGAAGAATATCTGTACATTTAAAAATATATATATTATTAAAATAAATCTAAAAAATATATTATTCTATTACTAAACAAACACGTTCTACATAAAAGCCATTTAAACACTTTGTTTTGAAATCACAATCCATTTACTGCACAGGTACTACTGGATAATTGTAGGATTGAATGGGAATTGTTTATGTGTTTAGAGGACTGCATCAGCAGTGCATAGAGGATTGTAATAGTGCATGTATTACTACCTGGGTCATTGCAAGAGTACATGGGTAGTGACTGGATGATTAGACTACAAGTTGACAACATGGTGAATTTATAAGTGCTTTTGTTTTGGCGCAGTGATTAGATAAGGACATGGTACTTGCTGCATAATTGGAGGAGTGCATGGAGAGTGACAGTTTGATTGCTGGACTGCATGGGTACTGCCTGGGTAATTAGAGGAGTGAATAAATAGTGTGGAGATGGTTAGAGAAATGCATGGATAGTGCACATTTGATTGCAGCACTGCATGTGTTAATGCCTGAGTCACTGTACAAGTACATGGATAGTGACTGGATACTTTGGGCATCATTAGGACTTTGTCCGCCCAGCATCCTCACGGCAAAAGGGACCACCTGCCATAAGGGCCGGGGTCCCGTGGGGCAATTAGGATGCGCCTGCCCCAGTGGTGGGCGCATCCCATATTTTTAACATTGCAGCGGGCGGTGCTGAAAGCACCACCCGCCACAATGCTAAAAATACATGTTGTGCTTTTCAAAGCACAACATGACAGGCACCGTGCGGTGCCTGCCACGGTATTCTTTGAAAGGTACACCCCATGTGCACCCCCCATCCCCCCGGAGACAATGGGGGCCCGCAACAGGCCCCCCAAGCAGACTCTGCATGCCCGGAAAGGTATTCACAAATGCACATCCTAATATGACTGGTGGTGTCTGAAAGACACCGCCAACATATTGAACCCCTCTCCCCCCGGTAGATGGCGGGCGGTCTTTTCTACAGGGATGTCGGGTGGATTGCCCCCGCCAGGCCGGTGGTAACTACCGCCTGCCCAGCGGGGGCAATCCGCCCGCCATCCTAATCGGGCCCTTAGAGTGCTGGCAGTTGACAGCATGGTGAATTTATAAGTGCTTGGGTTTTGGCGCAGTGATTACATAAGGACATGGCAGAGTGATTAGAAGAGTCCACAGTGAGTGACAGGGGCTTGCTGGACTGCCTGTGTAGTGCTTTGGAGATTTTACCACTGCATAAGTTAGTGCATTAGTCATTGCATGAATGCATGGGGAGTGCTTGGATCCTAACTGGGTGATTGCACAATATAGAATCAGTAAATTATTTCTCATGTACTTAAAAAATCACATATTCACTACCTTTGTACTTCTGTAATCAGTCAAGCACTTCTCAATAATTCAGTAAATATACATACAACTATATAAATACCATCTGAACACACGAGTCAATAGATAACTACAACATACCAGAAAGAGTAAAATGTGGTGATTTACTTTCGAGCTACATTTTGATCATTAAATCTAGAAATATGTGACATCATCAAACTATACATCTCAACAGACTTAAGGAAGGAGACTAATAAACAACACATTTTATGAGCATTTCTAAAACCACACTTTTATTATACATCTTCAGAATTATATCTAAAATTATGTGGCATCATTCAACTATACTTTAGCTCAAACTACAAAAAAGAAGCATAATTAACAACACCTTATTTCACCATTCTATCTTAAAACATAGGGCATCATTTAACTTTACCTTCTTTAGAAACTAACAGAAACTTAATTATTAACACCTTATATGATCAGCTTTCAAACAGCACAGTTGTGCTACATTTTACCAAACTATCTATAATTATGCAGTATCATTAAACTATACCTATGTAGAAAGAAGAAAGAATTATGCCTAATAAACTGCACCTTATATGAACATCTTTGAAAATACACATTTGTAGTGCATGCTCAACTACTATCTAAAAATAAGAGGCATCATTCAGGTATACCCATCACCAGACTTAAAATGATATATATTACTGTACTTACTTTTTTTAAACAAACTTCAAGAACAATAACAATAATCCCAATATACATCTCTACATTTAATAATATATTTCACACAACACAGTTTTACAAAAATGTCAAATCTATTTTAAATAATACTCAAAAAATATATAACTCACCTTTGAAATAAATCTGTTGAATGAAAAATCTCACACACTCAGACATGATTTTCTTTTACACACAGTCAACATAGATCACCACACTCTGCAAGGAAAAACCAGTAAAGGCAAGCTTTCCCTCTATTTCGCCATACAAATACGCATAAACAACAAATCACATTGCTTCCCAGAGATTTTCACATTGAAAAACACATTTCCATTGGTCATAGACAATAACACCTTTCAACTGACTTCTTCACCACTTCTGCTTAATGCCAGTTTCCATAGCAAAAGCTCATGCAACATTCAACTTAACTGTCAGGTCACAAGTTCACCACCGAATGTTGCAAATAAGAACAGCAAGTGTGGTTGCTTTTGCAAAACATGCCCTTATCCTTTCTCCTGTACCTTTCAAAAAATGTTTACTAACCAATAAGAAACATGCTTTTTAAACAAAGTAAAATGCACCCTATTTTTGAATGAATAATCTTCTTAAACAGCCAATCAAATCTCTACTTTCTTAAAAACAGCATCTTCCCCACCATTTTAGAACTCTCTCATTCTACCAACTCACTACCTCAGCTATAGACATATTTTGATTACCTACAGAGATCCCTTCAAGATGCTTTCAGTGTGGATTGTTGGGCACAGCTATGTATTCTGGTGCAAAAGGTATGCTGAAAGCAGAGGTATTGACAAGACCTAGCTTTGCAAAATGTAGACATTAAATGGATTGGACATGGAGGATTAAAGTGGCACCAATTGATGCCTTTGGTTAAAACCTTTTTGCATCTCCAACCCCCTGACCTCATGATTGTGCACTGTGGTGGCAATGACCTAGGCAAATTGACTGGGGTAGGTCTGGAAATGCTAATGAAGGACACCTTTGCAGAGTTGATGTTGCTTTTCCCCCAAACTGTTTGTATACTCCAACATATGCCAAAGACAGAAATGGAAGAGGTTCAATCAATTTTGTCCACAGATTGAGAAAGCTAGAAAAAATGTCAATAAAGCTGTTTCTGCTTATCTCAGAAACCATAGAATGGGCTCCATATATAACAACAATCTATGTTTCTATATGGAGTGACGGAGTACACTTCACTGATTAGTAAATTCCTCTCTTTTGAGGCCCTGGTTCAGGTCACCTTAGCCCTAGTAATGTCACAAATTGACTACTCCAACTCCCTGTATGCCGGGGTTCCTGCATATCAGCTGCAGGGGCTTCAGCTGGTCCAGAACCAGGCGGCCAGACTTATACATGGCCTACCCAAGTCACACCGGGCACAATCTCTCCTTAAGGGCCTTCACTGGATCCCCGTGGCGCAACGCTGCCTCTTCAAGATTGGCTGCCTGACCCACAGAGCTCTTTCATCCCATGGGCCAGATTTCATCGCAAATAGATTCCAGCGCTACATCCCCCGCCGTACCCTCCGTTCTGCCAACGTGAATCTCTTGACACCCCTTGTCTTCAAGCGCAAGAAGCACGGGGGGCTGATATTTGCGGCCCTAGCTCCCCATTTCTGGAATTCACTGCCACCCACATTGCACCAAATGGAGTCCTATCCCATGTTCAGGAAATCTCCCAAAACTTGGCTGTTCTCCCAGGCCTATGATCTATAACTCACACCCTCCCCTCTGCTCACACTTCCTTACCCCAACGCCAAGAAACCGTTGGTGAACGAGCGCTATACAAATTCCTTTTATCATATCATATCACTGATGAAGGGACCAGAGTGTTTCTCAACAACCTAGAGCTCTGCATCCGCACTTACATGTAGCTGCTAGAAACTCATAATAAACACAAGGGCTCTTTTTAGAGCCACCCAATAACCCAACATATAACCTAGGTTTATATAAAAAAACTGAAATATTTTTGCTAGGTGTCGCGCACCCATCGGGTTCACACTAGGGGGTTGCACTGAGCATTGCCACCCCTCGCGTTCACACTAGAGGCCAGGCTTGGAGCCGTGCACACCTCACGTTCACACTAGGGGGCCTCACTAAGTGCCACGCACCCCTCGCGTTCACACCAGAAGGCACGCTGGGAGCCATGCACCCTCCGTGTTCACACCAGGGGGCCACACTGAGCGCCAAGCTACGGTCATGACTCCAATTTTATTTATTTTTTAAACAGTCCACTTTCATTAATTTACATCTACCCCAGGGACGCCATCCCCCGGGCCTGGCCTCATGGTTAGGGACCATGGGGGGAGCCCCAATGCCCCCACGGTCCCTGCTGACTCCTTGCCTCCTGTGGGAGCCGGCATTACTTTTACACACAGGGAGCTGTTGAAATGCAGTTCCCTGTGTTTGAAAAGCAATCTGCTATGGATTTTTGAAGAGGGAGCACATTTTTGCTGCTCTCGCTTCCAAAATTCAAAGCAAGTTTGCTATGACAGGGTGGGAGCTGCACGGCTCCCGTCCTGTCATAGCAAACAGCAGTATCCAGGGGGTGGGCACCCCTGCAACACTGCAGGAGCCAGCCCTTCGGGGATGGTGGTCCCCAGGATCATGGAGGGCTACAGGAGGGGGGGCCACGTGGCCCCCTCCCAATGTGATTAAAGCTTCAGGCAGTGGTGGTCCCTGGGGCTCGGGAGTCCGTAACAGACCCACAAATTTACATGATTAGTGCCCCAGGGAAGTGGCGGTCCCCGGGGAAAATGGGGGCTCGAGCCCTCCCACACAGGTTTATTATTTAATTAAAAACAAGAAGCCCCGGTGGTGTCGGTCCCCGGGGCTGTGGGGGGCCCTCTGCCCCATGAATATTTGAGAAAAGCCCGGGGGTGGCCGTCCCCGGGGCTTGGGGGGCCTTGGAGGCACCCCAACAAATTAAACAAGCCTTGGGTGTGGTGGACCCCGGGGCTGCGGGTAGGTAATGTGCCCACGTAATATTTGAGAAAATCCCGGGGGGGTCATTCCCTGGTACTAGGGGGCCCTTTGAGGCCCCCACAATTTAAACAAGCCCCGGGGGGTAGCAGTCCCTGGGGCTGCGGGGGCCCCCCTGGGCCCAGCTAATGTTTTTGGGCAATGCCCCCGGGACCTGGCCCACCCGGGGGCCTCAATTAAATGAAGAGCAGGAGCCAGCACTTCATTTTTTTTATATTTCAGCGGGATTCGCGACCCCAGCGTGAATTTCACCGAAATGTTTAAAAAAAATGGGTTTTTTTGGACCTGGGGGTCTTTGTGGGACACCCTGAGCAGGGATAGGGTTTCAGGGTGTTTCTACCCTGCCCCTTTTTCTTGTTTTCCAGCTTTGTTTTATGGTTTTTTTGTGAATAGCTTCTAACGACTCACAAGATGGCTGCCAACACTTCCTGGTTTGGAGTGTTGGCAGTCAATCACAGCGAAGCTCGTGCTCGGGAGGGATCGCGACTCCATCGCGTCCCTATATATCGAAACTTTCTCTTTTACAAATTTCTCAGGAACTACTGAACGGATTTAAACCATTTACCAAAAAGGGCTCTTTCTGAACCAAGGGCTACCTTTTTGCCAAATTTAGTGTAATTCCGTTCAGCAGTTTGGGCTGTAGCTGTGTCTTAAGTTTCCCACGGAAAATTACATGGGGAAAACATGTTTTGGAACCCCCCTTTTTTCTCAGACCCCGCTTGTCGAATCACCCCAAAACTTTCAAGACAGGAGTTTACCGGAGCAGGCCACTAGTTTTGAAAAATTTGTGAAGATTCGTTAACCGATGCCAAAGATATTGAGAAAAAAATAAACTGGAAACTAGATCCTAACTATAACTACCTACTGGCGACCGTCAGTAGGTAATATATGTATACATACACATTTATATATATATATATATATATATATATATATATATATATATATATATATATATATTACCTACTGCCGGTCGCCAGTAGGTAGTTATAGTTAGGATTGTCTACCATAGGAAATCCGCAACATTCTATTGGGAATAACTCTGGCGCCGGTTGAGGAATTTGTGTGAAATTTTCCAAAATGTTGGCCAGCTCCGCTGCACTCCTTCCCTGAAAGTTTCGGGGGGATTCGTGAAGTGGGGGCTGAGAATAAAGGGGGGTCCCAAAACGTGTTTTTCCCATGTTAATCTCCATAGGACGGTCTGACAAGTCTACAGCCCGAACCGCTGAACGGAATTACGCCAAACTTGGCAAAATTGTAGGGACTGGTACTCAGATGTGCCTTTGCTATGTTTGCTGAAAATTGCTCCAGTGGTTTTTTTGAAAATTAACTTCAAAAACACATATATATCTATAGGCGCGCTCCGTCCGCTCTCCGGTACGCGTACCAGGGAGCGCACCCGGCATGCTACAGGAGTGCGCGAGTGGAAAGCTGATTGGCTGTCGGGTGTCTGTCAACATTCTAAACAGTCCGGAGAGTCCGCCATCTTGTGTCTCGGTAGAATCGAGACACAAAAGGTGAAAAAAGAAAGGGGGATATAATTAAAAGGGGGCAGAGTAGACACCCCCTGACCCCCTAGTTTTTTTGAGGGGGGCCTAGGAGGACCCTGAAGGGCAAAAAAACTTTGTTTTAAAAAAAAAAAAAATCGCTGGGTAAGCGCTGGGTGCGTTCCCGGGTACGCTCTCCGGTACGCGCACCCTGAGAAAAACAGTGTAAAAAAATAGAGTAAAAAAGATAATGTAGAGTGTTTAGTGGTACGTTAGCTCTGAAAAGAGCTGTTGTGTTCATTGGGTGTTTTTTGTACCTACAAGTAGGTACCAATGCAGAGTCTTATATTCAAGAGGAAAACTCTATTCCCCTCATCTGTAAAATGCACACCATCTCTCCTATAGATGTCTTGCATGTTGTAACACAAGTTGTTGTGGTAAATGGAACCCATAGCATAGTCTCTAAGGTAAGCAGAAACAGATCTATTTACATGTTTCCTTGCTTTCTCAATCTGTGGACAAAATTGGTTAGACCAGTTCCATTTTTGCCTTTGGCATATATTAGAAAATACAAAGGCAGTTTTTGGAAAAAGTGACATCAATTGCCCAAAGATGTCCTTTAAAAGCATTTCCAGACCTACCCCAGTCAAAGTGCCTAAGTAATTTCCACCACAGTGCACAATTATAAGGTCAGGGTGTGGTAAATGCATAAAGGATTTTACCAATGGTATCAATTGGTGACTTCTCAATCCTCTTTGTCCAATCCATACAATGTCCACATTTGGTAAATCAAGATTGTAAATATCTCTGTTAGTTGCGTATTTTTGAGCCCAGTGGACATAGCTATGCTCCACACATCAGACTTTTGTCATTTTAAAGGTAGGTGTGTGAAGGTAGGTGTGCTTCTAGTCAGATGAGTTGTGGAAATGAAATGGCAGTTTGATTATGAAAAAAAGTGTTTGAGAATCAGTGCAGATGAATAAGTAGAAATGATTGGAGCTTTCCTAAAAATCTCCACTGAAAATTAGGCTGCATTATTTTTTTGTAAGAAGTCATTTCAATGGTTGAGAAAAAGTCATTTAAAGAAACATTGCATTTTATTAGCTAGTAGATTGAGAGTTTTTTTTGCAACATAGTAAAATGAACTTGTGAACTCTGTGCTCGTTTTAGAGGGAGTTACCATGGTTACTTGGTGAATGAGCACTGGGGGGATGGGTAAATGTTATGTGAGTTTCAAAGACTTGAAATCTTCAACCAATTAAAATGTGTAGTTTGGTTTTGAATTTATGGGGGAATAATTTTTATTGGCTATGTGCAAGAATATGGCTCTGAAATCAGAAAGAATCTGTGCCATTCTTGAAAGGCTCCCAGTGAAGGAAGCATTGTTCAGAGATTCTGCTTAAGAATATCTGTTGACTGTGACTGACACTGTTTGACATCTTCCAAACCATTTTTAAAGGTGAGTAATGATTCTTTTAAAAAAGATAGAGAGTTTAAAGATTTTTTACAAGTATCATAGTGTGTGTCTCTGTGAATTAAGGAATGATATGTTTACCTTTTTCCATAAAGTTAGCTGTTTGTTTATAAGGTAGTCTTCTTTATAAATTGTTTTTTATGCTTGGATTCAATGCTGGTTTAGAAATTGTGTGATGGTTTCATTGGAGTTGTAAATCTGCTAATTTTGTTTAAGCACATTTTGCAACCTGTAGCATGGGTGGAAGGAGTGAATGTCTGAAGAGGGATAGGAATAGCAGATAGAAAACCATATGAAATGGTGGGGAGATGCATAAACACACAGCTATGTCAAAGATTGTGCACACAGCTTGTAAATATGCAGGCAGACAAAGCAATCTTTGACATAGGTGTGTGTTTATAAGGTAGACTCTCACAGTGATAAGATCTCTCACGGCATTTCATATTCTTGTCTGGGTGTATATTTACAAGATGTGTGCACAATCTTTGACATAGCTGTGTGTTTATAAGGTAGACTCTCACAATGTTAACATCTCTCACATTACATAAGGTAAGGTCATGGTATTGTCCCATGTGAAAGGATGCACTGCTGGAAATTATTTTTTTTCTACACTTTTTACACTGTTTTTTCCTGTGGTGCGCTTGAGGGCCTCATTTATGAGGCCATGCGTCACTTTTATGCCGCCGGTGCGTCACTTTTTGTGACACAGCAGTGGTGTAAAAATTGCACCTTGTTGAGTTATATTTACAAAGTGACGCATCTAGGTAGATGCGTCACTTTGTAAAGCCCTGTGCCACATTATACGTGCGTCAGGTGTAATGTATGCAAAGGGGGCGTATTGACGCAAAGAAGGGTTGTACAAATGACGCAAGGAAATCTATGAGATTTCACTGCGTCACTTTTAGGACGCTGTTGTGTCAAAATTTTGCACCTGCCTCACAGCAGGTGTAAGACTGACGCAGACCATTTCACTTAGGGCTTGCCCCATGTGAAAGGATGCATTTTTGGAAATTATTTTTTTAAATGGCATAAATTGAGATAGAATATACAAAAAAAGAGAGACATATTTACAAGCTGCGTGCGCAATCTTTGACATAGTTGTGTGTTTATAAGGTAGACTTCTTTATAAATTCTTTTTTATGCTTGAATTCAATGCTGGTTTAGAAATTGTGTAATGGTTTAATTGGAGTTCTAAATATGCTCATTTTTTTGAAGCACATTGTGCAACCTGTAACATGGGTAGAAGGAGTGAATGTCTGGAGAGGGATAGGAATAGCAGATAGAAAACCATATGAAATGGTGGGGAGATGCATAAACACACAGCTATGTCAAAGATTGTGCACGCAGCTTGTAAATATGCAGGCAGACAAAGCAATCTTTGACATAGCTGTGTGTTTATAAGGTAGACTCTCACAATGTTAACATCTCTCACATTACATAAGGTAAGGTCATGGGATTGCCCCATGTGAAAGGATGCATTGCTGGAAATTATTTATTTTACTACAATTTTTTACACTGTTTTTCCCTGTGGTGCGCTTGAGGGCCTCATTTATGAGGACATGTGTCACTTTTACGCCACTGGTGCGTCACTTTTTGTGACATAGCAGTGGTGTAAAAATTTCACCTTGTTGAGTTATATCTACAAAGTGACACATCTAGGTAGATGCGTCACTTTGTAAAGCCCTGTGCCATATTATACGTGCGTCAGGTGTAATGTATGCAAAGGGGGCGTATTGACGCAAAGAAGGGTTGTACAAATGACGCAAGGAAATCTATGAGATTTCACTGCGTCACTTTTAGGACGCTGTTGTGTCAAAATTTTGCACCTGCCTCACAGCAGGTGTAAGACTGACGCAGGCCCTTTCACATAGAGCTTGCCCCATGTGAAAGGATGCATTGCTGGAAATTATTTTTTTAAATGGCATAAATTGAGATAGAATATACTAAAAAAGAGAAAAATATTTTCAATATGCGTGCGCAATCTTTGACATAGTTGTGTGTTTATGCATCTCCCCACCACTGCTGTGAGAGATGTTAACATTGTGAGAGTCTACCTTATAAATATTTATATTGAGTTTTTAAGAAGCATATTGTGCTTTTCTATGATGTATATAAAGGAAATGAATTTTGTTAATGAGTTAGATTTCTGCTTTGCTTTGTAGTGGTCATTTAAATGGGTTGTGCTCTGTGTTAAAAACGATTTAGTATGGAAAATGTTTTCTGGTAAACGTCTGGTATATATATATGCTTATATATAGGTGGCCTGTTTTTGTCCAGTAGAGACAGTGAAATATTATGAGCAGAGACACATATACTGCTTGCAGAGGCAGAGATTGTAAATTACATGTAATATGCTGCTTATGTGTTTAAGTTGACATTGTGAGTCAAGCTTCATTTGAAATGGATCTGGCTGAATAATATGCTTACTTGATGTCTTAAAAAATATGGAAGTACATGTTTTTTAAAGACATGGTATATTACATGTGACATTCTGGTCATCTGCCTAACATCACACTGAAGGGTGAATGAAGCTTCAGTCATAGTGATATTTTAGGCACATGAGCAGGATGTTATATGTAATGAGCAATTAATGTTATGTGTTGCATATATATAGGTGGCCTGTTTTTGGACAGTAGAGACAGTGAAATAATATGAGCAGAGACACACATACTTATTGCAGAGACAGACACGGTACATTATATCTAATATTCTGATGATGTGCCTAAGATCACACTGTGACTGAAGCTTGATTCACCCATCACTGTGATCTTAAGCAGAGTCACACATACTGTTGGCAGAGACAGACATGGTACATTATATCTAACATTCTGATTATGTGCCTAAAATCACACTGTGACTGAAGCTTGATTCACCCATTATTGTGATGTTAGGCAGAGTCACATATACTGTCGGTAGGGATAGACATGGTACATTATAACAAAAATCCTATTAATCTGTCTAAAATCACACTGTGAGTGAAGCTTGATATAATGAGCAACTAGAGTGCTAACATTCAGAATATATGGCAAATGTGTAACACACCTGAATGCCTTCTTGATGGAACTAAAGTAAACAAGCATTGAAAATACAATAGATTTGGTGTGATCTTAGGCACATGTGCACCATATTACATGTAATCTACAATCTCTTTGTCTGCAAGCAGTATATATGTTTCTGCTGATATTATTTCAAATAATTTTCAGGCGAAAAACAGACAACGTATCTATAAACAAGACATAACATTAATTAGTAAATTATATTTAACATTGTGGAAGCGGTTTGTAAGTATGCCAATGAAACCTTTACACTATTTCTGGACCAGCATTAATGTCAAACATTCAAAATGTATGGCAAATGTGTGACACATCTGAATGCCTTCTTGATGGAACCTAAGTAAACAAGCATTGAAAATGCAATAGATTTGGTGTGATTTTAGGCACATGTCCATGATATTACATGTAATCTACCATCTCTGTCTGAGGAAGCAGTATGTGTGTCTCTGCACAAATTATTTCTCTGTATCTACAGGTCAAAAACAGGCCACCTGTATATTAAGAAGATATAACATTAATTAGTAAATTATATCTAACATTGTGCAAGCGGTTTGTAAATATGCCAATGAAACCTTTACACTATCTCTGGACCAGCATTAATGTCAAACATTCAGAATTTATGGCAAATGTGTGACACATCTGAATGCTTTCTTGATGGAATCAAAGTAAACAAGCATTGAAAATGCAATAGATCTCGCCCTCGGTGTCACACACACATACTGTTGGCAGCGACAGACATGGTACATCATATCTAAAAAACAATTAATCTGTCTAAGATTACACTGTGAGAGAAGCTTGCAATAATGAGCAACTAGAGTGCTAACATTCTAAATTTATGGCAAATGTGTGACGCATCTGACTGCTTTCTTGATGGAAGCAAGGTAAACAAGCATTGAAAATGCAATAGATTTGGTGTGATCTGAGGCACATGTGCATGATATTACATGTAATCTACCATCTCTGTCTGTGCAAGCACTATGTGTGTCTCTGCACTAATTATTTCTCTGTATCTACAGGCCAAAAAACAGACCACCTATATATAAACAAGATATAACATTAATTAGTAAATCGTTTTTGACACAAAGCAAAGCACATGTAATGTAAATGAGCCTTTTGTTGTATAATAGTGTTTATATTGTGTATTTATTGTAATTGCTATGTAATATGTTTGTAGTGGTCTATAATATGTTATTTTTTGTTTTCCACAGATTATAATCATCTATACAAACAAAGAGAAAGATGCCTTCTAAAACAAGGAGAGCAAAAAATTATAAGAGAAAATTAAGGTCTAAGGAAAAAGAATATCAAGAACCAACCAAAATAAAATCTTCAGAGAAAAAGAAAAATGCTCCTGGTACGCAAAGTACACATTTTCTCAGGAAGTTATAGAAATGTGAAGCAAAAAAAAGTTTTTTAAATAAGAAGAATGAAACACGTGTAATTTCGAAAAAGACAGGATGTCCTTCTACAATTGTTAGACGTGTACAAGGAGACAATATTTTGAAAAGCAATAGAAGAAGCAAACAATTTTCTGACATTCGTAGACGAATGTTTTACAACAGGATTATATCCAATTTATTAAAAAATATAAAAAGGTATAAAAAAAGACAGCTTTTTACAAGAAAAAAAAACATAGTTAAGATCGTGGATGTAGCATTTAAAGTGAAAAATACATTGTTTTGTTTAGTAATGAATAGAATTCGTACACTTGATACGATAATCAATGTGTTTAAATCAAAATGTAAGTGGAGGAGAGTAATTAATCGAACTCATTTTTGTGATGTTTTTTCTGGAGAATGGAAGCATAGTTCAAGTTCTGAGCCATTTTTTAATGAAGAAAGTTACTTTCAGGATAATGATTTGGTGCATGCAGTTGACACCAGTGGTCGAGCATATGAGGTGAAGGACGGTTGTCCGGTTGAAAAAGAAGAGATTGTGCCTAGAAATACAGAAGAGGTGTTAGCTGATGAAGTTTTAGGGAGATGTCCTAAGGCTCCAGTGTATACATAGAATTGTAGTAGTATTTGTAGTGTCCGACAGGAATCAATTGATTTGTTTCGCACTTTCTTACGGACATATAATAAGAAAACTGTGAAACAAAAAATGAAAATTTTACAAGAGTTAGATCCTTGTAGAGTGAGAGAAAAAACAGGTTTGCAAGGGCATTCACTGGCTTGTCTTTCAAGAAAAGTATGTCAGAGTGTTTTTCACCATTTTAGGATGTTAGCAGTGCATCATAATAAAGTGAGGAAATTAGTGAGAAGGTTGTACTATGCAAAAAGTCCAGCACTTAAACTAAAACAGTTAAACAGTGCTCTTTTGCATGGAACTGAATTAGATGTCAAAAACATTTGTGATGAAATTGAGTTTTGTTACTTTGGTGAAAAAGAGGTTAGTGCAGAAATTGATACAGTAATGGAAGGTAATGTAGAAGAGAATGTAGAGATTTTAAGTACAGAAACATTTGAAAATGAAATTATAAAGTTTAAGGTCAATTCAAGTGAAAGGCCTAATTTTTCTTGTGTTTGTTGTCGACGGACTCATTATAAGCATCAGACTAGATTAGTTGATTTATATGTAAAAAGCGAAAAGATAAATAATAATGAGTGGAAGGATTTTGCAACTTATTTGTTGGTTGAAAATTGTTTTGATTTGGGCTCTGATCAACGTATTTGTACATATTGCTATAACAAATTAAATGAAAATAAAATGCCTGCTAGAGCTGTTCATAATAATCTGGAGTTGGTAGACATTCCTTCTGAATTGATGGATTTAAATACCTATGAGTCTATTTTGATTCAATGTGTGCATCCTTTTCAAGTTATTGTTCGCATGGAGCCTAAGACAGGGAAATTGCCTCCTTCAGATTTACAGAGAGGATTAAAGAGAAGAGTTGTTTATTTGCCTCTAGATTTTAAGAAAAATATTGATACCATTGGTGTTGAAAAAGTAGAAGAGGAACCTCTGGTTATTCTAGTTAATGGTGTTCCGACAAAAAATAAGAAAATCTGGCAAGAATTAGTGGATGTTAGGAAAGTCAAGAAGGCAACGTTGTATCTGGTAAAAAATAATCAGTACTATAAAAATGTGTATGTGGGAGATGAGGAAACAACTGTACAAGACGACACTGATGTCTCTGCTGGACAAATAGAAAAAGTTGATGTCTCTAGAAGTGAAGACATTTACGAACATTATAGTGTTCATCCATTGCATTCCAAAGAAGTAATGGGGAATGCTATTGACTTGTTTCAGATGAAAAAAGCCGAAGGAAGTCCCATTAGTGTATGGGAAGAAAGTTTAGAAGCTTGTTGTTTTCCACAGTTATTTCCAACAGGTGAAGGTGGACGATATGACGACCGACCTGTTCAAATTCCTGCATCTGAATACCGGACTTCAAGATTGTATGCAGAAGATCCAAGGTTTCGTCAATGCATTCCATATTTGTTCCATCTACTGTTTGAGAGTGACTTGTCTGGACTTTCCTATGCAGTAAACCATATACTGAAAAGTGGAGCACATCTACAAAATGTTTCGGCAAGGGATTTTATGGATAAAGTGAAACTGCAAGACAGTGTTTTGGAATCTCAGCTAATTAATCTCATGGCATGTCAGCGTGGTACTAACGAGTATTGGTACCGTCGTCATGGGGAATTGAAATGTATGCTAAGAAACTTAGGAACTCCTACATGGTTCCTCACTCTTAGCTGTGCTGAGTATGCTTGGGAAGACTTACTTGAATTTGTACGAGAGGCAAATAAAAACATTGAAAATATTGAATTCAAGACACCTGGAGAACTGTGCTCTTTGGATCCAGTTAATGTATGCAGGTATTTCAATCATAGGTTTGAAGCTATGATGTCTTTTATTACAAACAAAAAAAATCCTCCGTTTGGAGAGGTGTTGGATTTCTTTTGGAGAAAGGAGTATCAAGCAAGAGGTGCTCCTAATATACATATGCTGCTATGGATTAAAGATGCACCTAAATTTGGTGCATCAGATGAGAAAGTGATGAGTTTCATTGAGCAGTATTCTACATGTGCTGTTCCGAAAAGTACAGACGAAAAAAATTTAAGACAGCAAGTTTTACGCTTTCAAACCCATCGTTGTGGGAAATACTGTCGTCGAAAATGCAAATCCAAAGACAAGTACTACACGAAATGTCGTTTTGCATTTCCACGTCCAGTAACATCGAAAGGAAGAGTCAACAATTTTATGTCTTCTCTGCGACATACTGTGACAAGAAAATCACCCAAAAATACATACAACCTAAGAAGAAATGAGGAATCCAAATTCATAAATGACTACAACCCAGTCATTTTATCCATGTGGAATGCTAACATGGATATTCAATATGTGGCTGACAACTCTATTGCTGTGGCTCGATATGTGACGTCTTACATCACAAAATCAGAAAAGACGGAACTGAAGGAAATGTGGGAAGAAATTTCACATGAAAAGAGTCTAAGCAAGAAATTATACAGTTACAGTCTAAAGATGTTGTCCCATCGAGAAATTGGAGCGTATGATTGTTCTGATCGGTTGTCATCAGCAAGTCTATATGCCAAATCTAGAACCATTATTTGGGTGAGTCTAGGTCTTGCTGCAACAGGAAACCGAGTTTTAAAATCTGTACAAGAAATAGAGTATTTGGCGGAGAAAGAGCCAGACAGTACAGATATTTTGAAGACAAACATGTTGGATACATACTATCCAAATAGAAGTACTCACCTTGAGAACGCTTGTCTCTATGAAGTTCTGCAAACCTACACTTTTAAAAGGAACGTCACAGAAGACATCAATAAAGGTGTATATGCTGTAATTAGATGTGAAGGCTGTTTAGTAAAACAAAGAAAAGGCCATTTGATTAATCATCGAAAATTGAGTTGTGATTCTCCAGACAAAAGAGAATTTTATTACTTAGCACTTTTACAACTCTTTAAACCTTGGCGTAGAGAAGAGGAACTACTTGGAGATTTTCTTACTTATGAAGATTCGTTCAATGCAACCAAAGATCCCATAGAATGTCCTGTTTTTTCAAGTTGTCTGCAAATGTTGAACGAGGAAATACAGCAAGAAGCTACAATTGCAGCAGAGATTGCTAGAGAAAGTTCTCAAGACAGTCAGAGTTCTGCTTCATTGAGTCAGGATCCACTAGGAGGACCAATTATACAAAATGAAGCTGCCATTGCCATGGATGAAGTTGAAAGAGCCATGGAACAAGCTCAGGAGGATGGAGTTGATTTAGAAGATTTGGAAAAAGAACTAAACGTTGAGCAGAGACAAATATATGACCAAGTCACACAACAAATTGAGCATGGTTTATCACATGAGAAAAAAGAGTGCTCATGTACATCATTTGTGCCTATCCGACTATATGTCAGTGGAGAAGCAGGAACTGGGAAAAGTTTCCTGATTAAAGTGATTGCAACATATGTGCAGAAAACAACGGAATCATCGCTCTCTTGTGTTGTTACTGCTCCAACTGGGTTGGCAGCACAACATTAAAGGAATTACTTTACACCGCTTATTGATGCTGCCAGTGGAGCATGATAACAAATTACAATACCACAAGATATCTGGAGAAGCTTGTTGTGAAGTTTCAAGAGTACTAAAGAAAATGAAACTTCTTATCATTGATGAAGTAAGCATGGCATCAAATGTAATGCTTGCTTTTGTGCATTTAAGAATGCAAGAAACTCTTAAAACAGACTATGATGTGTTATTTGGAGGCAAACACATCATTGTTTTTGGAGATTTACTGCAACTAACTCCAGTGAAAGGACAGCCAGTGTTTAAAATGCTTACGCATGAAGATACCAGGAAGTGCTTAGGAAGCATTGGAAATGTTAACATATGGCTAAATTTCAAATATGCAGAACTGCTTCAAAATATGCGACAGGCAAAGGATGAAGATTATAAAAATATTCTACAAGATGTAAGAATTGGAAAACTAACTGAGCATGGCAAAGAAGCTTTACATGCACAATTAATTTCAAATTTGTTTCCAAAGGAAAATATTCTCCCACAGAATATTTTTAAGAAAATTCCTGAAAACAAATCTGTCATATGCTTGATGCCAACTCTGCAAGAATGTTCAATCTTCAACACCAAAATGTTAAAGTTGGAAAATCAAGAGATTGTGAAACTGGAAGCTATTGATAAAATAGAACATGAAGGAGCCACTATTATTTTGTCAGAAAAGTTGAAAACCTCCGGACATGTCGATCGCTTCCCGCCCAGGGATCTTGGGAGGTCACAGTCCTGGCTGGGTGGCTTTCTTGACACTCTGGGTCTAATAGACTGCTGGCGGCTGCTGCATCCTGGACAATTACAATACACCTTCCACTCTGGTGCACACGGTAGTCTTTCCAGACTTGACTATATCCTGATGCCCGCAACACAGGCCCCTCTTGTTAAGGAGATCAGACATTTGGCTAGGGGTATTTCAGATCACTCCCCCTTATGGCTTGTAATGGAAATAGGTCCGGGAACTGAGGGCCGGGTAGCCCCGGTCAACCCTTGGTATCTCTGTGACCCTAAGATCCGTACTGAACTGATCAAATCACTCGACCATTATTTTGTGGAGAATGTGGGGTCTGTGTTATCGTCTGTCTCGCTATGGGAAGCCTATAAGACGGTCGTCCGCGGCCAGGCCTTATCGTTAATCCATAACGCTAAGAAACGTAAATGCGAGGCAGTGGTCCGACTTGAAACTGAGATATCAGACATAGAAAGAGAGCTGGAATCTGATATTACCCAGGACAGGTTACACCTTCTTCGCCTCAAACAAACTGACTTTAGAGCATTGGTCACTGATGCCGCCAAGGTGATGAGTAGAGAGCAGCAAGGCCGCTTGTATGATGTGGGTGATAAGGCTGGAAAGTTGATAGCTTGGTTGGACAAGAAGGAGAGGGCTAGTCGTGTGGTTCCTTTGATTGTTAGGGCGGATGGAGTGAGAGTGACTGACCCAGTTGAGATTGTGGAGTGTTTTTCTGAGTATTTTCAAACCGTATACTCCCCTGTATCGGACAGACCGGAACAGGATTCGCATTTGCTTCTGAGGGACATTGCTTTGCCCTACCTGTCGGATTTGGATAGGGGACTGATGGACGCGACACTTTCTGTTGAGGAGGTCGCGACCGCAATCCGCTCTGTGAGATCGGGAAAGGCCACGGGTCCAAATGGTCTCCCCATCGAACTCTATAAGCTGCGCCCAGACAAAATAGCACCACATCTTCGCTCGATGTTTTTAGAATCGCTTGATGCGGGTACCCTTCCATCTGATCAGAGGCTTGCGTCTATCGTCGTGATTCACAAGGAAGGGAAGCCGCGAGATTGCTGCGCGTCGTACAGGCCCATCTCGCTTTTAAACGCTGAGCCTAAGATCCTCGCAAAGGTGCTTGCGAATCGCTTGATCTCTGTCGTCTGCGACCTGATCCATCCGGATCAGTCCGGGTTTATTCCACACCGGAACACGGCGCTGAACCTTCGGCGTCTACATGGCGCCCTTGCGGGAGCGTCTTCGCTCCGTGAATCAGCCATTTTGGCTTCTTTGGACGCCACAAAGGCGTTTGATACGCTGGAATGGCCATATCTCTGGGCTGTCCTTGCCAAGTTTGGTTTTGGCCCAGTTTTTATCAGTTGGGTGAAACTATTATATCAAGACCCCTTGGCTCAGGTGGTTGTTAACGGTCGTGTTTCTGGCTTATTTTCTGTCGGAAGGGGTACTCGTCAGGGATGTCCGTTGTCTCCGCTTCTTTTTGCTCTTGCTTTGGAACCTTTAGCGGCTTGGCTGCACTGGGAGCCGTCAATGAAGGGAATACGCTGGACCCCTGATTTCGAGGACCGGATATCACTTTATGCCGACAACATCCTGTTATACCTCACGTCACCTCGGAAGTCGCTGGTGGTGCTATTCTATGTCTTGACTTCCTTCGGTAAAAACTCTGGCCTTGTGATCAATTGGTCCAAGTCCTGCGTGTACGTTCTCTCGGGGGATCCTCCTCTCTTGCCGCGTGGGTGCCCAATACAGGTGGTACACGCGGGTTTGAAATATTTGGGGGTGTTTATCACCTTGGATCCTGTGGTTCGCAATGAACGTAACCTGCTGCCCCCACTTCAGCGCTTGCGATCCGATGTTGTGGCATGGCGTAGGCTTCCGTTGTCCCCGCTCGGGCGTGCGGCTCTATTTAACATGATGTCCTTGCCCCGATTTTTATATGCCCTACAGAATACTTGCGATACCATCCCGGCCAGCTATTTTCGGGTTATTGAAAGCTTGCAGCGACAACTGATATGGGGTGGACGGTCTCGCATAGCACTTGCCAAGTTGACACTTCCTTGGTACGACGGTGGAATTGCTCTCCCGGATATTAAGCGCTACTACTGGGCCTCCCAACTGGGGGCGATTAACCATGGCATGTATGATCCCGCGTCGAATCCCGCGTTCGAAATGGATAGATGGTTGCTGCCTGGTGGTGACTACAATAGGGCGCTTTATACGAAGTCTGCAGGGAAGCTGCTCACTGGCCCTACCAAGATAGCGGTACAAGTGTGGCATCGTGCGAATGATGCCATGGGATGAAAGAATAGACTTACACGCGCTACTCCGCTTTATGCCTCTGAGAGGCTGGGCTCCCCATGGCAGACGAAAGGCTTTGATAGATGGGACGTGATTGGTATATGCAGGGTGAATGATGTGTGGACTAAGGGTAGAGTTAAAACCTTCGACGAGTTGAGATTGGAGTATGACCTGAGTGACAGGGAGTTTTTTAGATATGCTCAGATCAGACACGCGGTGATGGTGGTTTTTCCTCCGGGTACTACTGTTCTGGAGGCGTCACCACTTGAGGATCGGGTGTTGGATGGGCACGTTCCCGACAGTACGATATCGCTTATTTATAAAAAGTTGATAAACGATAGGACTGACCTTTTACAGTGACTCAGGGAAGCCTGGACTGGCGATGGTTTGAAGTTAGATGACAAGGACTGGCAGACGGCCATATCCTCGCCGAAAGAGGTCGCAATTTCGGCCCGCCTTAGGTTTGTGCAGCTTAAGATTCTCCACAGGATCTATGTCACTGGTCCGCGCTTGGTCAGTATGGGTTATGCTTCGGATGGGCTGTGCAGGCATGGTTGTGGCCTTCCGGGCACCTTTCTTCACATACTCTGGGAATGCCCGGCGGTTGTTCATTTCTGGAATCGACTGCATGCTGTAATGGAAGAGGTCACTGGTGTTGCGTTGTTGCCTGAAGCTAGACGATGCTTGTTGAATGTTTGGGAACCGAATGACTATGATTTGTCACAGACTCGGTGGGTGACCCTTGGCAACATGATTGCCAAGAGGGATATCGCCCAGTTGTGGGGCTCTCACAGGCCACCCACAGTTCTGGCATGGAAGGAGAATATGGATTGGTGTATGTTCAGGGAAAAGACGGTGTATGTGGCCCGTGGCAGGCCCCGCAAGTGGGGTAAGATTTGGGGTCAATGGAATTCCTACCGGGGAGATATATGTACTCCCCCCTTCACACACTTGGTGGCGGATCCTCCCTCCCCTTGACCAGACATTCCTGCTATCATGTTGCTTTGATTGTCTCAGGACTTGCTGTATCCCTCAATCCTCCCATCCTGCAATGTCATTGATTGTATTATGTTCTTATGCTTTCCTCCCCGCAGGACGCACCGCCATTCGATTGATTGTTCTGCCTTGATTATTTCTTTTTGTTCATGTTGTTAAAAGTTTCAATAAAAAGTAATATAAAAAAAAGAAAAGTTGAAAACTCTGTATGCATCTTTAAGTTGTCGTATAATTTTACGACGTAATTTACATGTGGAAAGAGGTTTAGTAAATGGAGCAATGGGTCCTGTTGTGGATTTTGTGAATTACCGAAATAGAGATGGAATTGAAATTATAAAAAATAAATTTGATGATATTGAAGAAGTACAACAAATCAGTCGTTGTTCTGCTCGCTTTTTGCTAGTGAAAGATTTATATGTCCGCAGAAAACAGTTTCCTGTTTCTTTAGCATATGCAGTAACTATTCATAAATCTCAAGGTTTAAGTGTTGATACTGCTTTGGTGAATATTGGAAATTCTGTGTTCAAGGAGGGCATGGCATATGTTGCTTTATCTCAAGTCAGAACTTTATCTGGATTGTACTTGATTGATTTTGATGAGACAAAGATTAATGCAGATCTAAAATGTGTAAAAGAATATAATAGGTTAAGAAGAGAGTATGCTTCAAATTTACCTCAATATCCTCTGTTTGAAAAGCGTGTGGTAGGCCGAAAAAGAAGAAATGAGAAAAATTGTAGTGAAGTTGTAGCAAAAAGAAAAAAAGTAGATGAACCAGTAATTGTAAGCAGAAAGGAAATGGATTCAGTTAAAGATGTTGTTGGATTTCAGTTTGAAAATAGTTCTGGTGTCAACTGCTATGCTAATGTAGTGGTTAATGTTGTTTTCTTTCTCTAAACTGTAAAAGAACAGATTGCTGAAAATCGTGATCAAACACTTTGTTGTTTATTAACTTCTGTGTTTGGGAAATGTAGCAGTGATGGAACAAAAATACAAAGTGTTTCTGAAATTCGAAAGGTTTTAGACATATGTTCTGGTCTAAATCAATTTTCACAGAATATTCAGGAAGATTGTCAGGAATTTCTAATGTATATGCTTGTTGTTTTACAAGATGAAGGAGTAGATGTAGAAAATCTTTTTGGCCTTTCTTATAAATGGCAACATGACTGTGACAATTGTTACTTTTCAAGTAGTACTACAGTAGACACTGAAAGATTTATATATTTGACTTTTCCAGACTGCAAATCAGTGTCTTTTAATAATCTAGTTAGAGCAGCAAATCAAAACATGGTCTGTAGTCAATGTAAATCTGAAATGCTATCAACTTTATTTTTAATAGGATATGGATAGTATGTTATTTTAATGTTCCAACGATGTAAACCTGATGGGACTAAATTGACAACATTAATTACAAATTTTGTGGCTTCTCAATTATCAATTTCAGGAAGAACCTTTACAACTGCAGCAAATATTTACCATGATGGTACTTCAACAACATCAGGACATTACACAGCTTATTTAAAATGTGAAAAAGGTTGGCAGCTCTGTAATGATACTCAATTGACTTTCAAACAACGTTTGCCTTCTGACTTACTAAATTGTTACCTGGTGTTCTTACAACCAAAATTTTAGGGAAGGTAATTGGCCTACGAAGATTGCAGCAGTTAATATAACTTAGTTTGCTCTTCAAAATTACTTTCTGAATGAGAGTGATGAAGGTAATAAAAAACATGTAGTTCTCATAGAGATAGTATATGTTTATTATATAAAGTGTGCTGTGAGTATTATAGGAATTATTTATTAAATGTAAGCTAGCGATGGAAGTAAAACTCTTGTTTCATAACGTGAAAGATGTTGGAGCTTTTCTTTCAGAAAGTCGGGTAAATGAGACATTACGAAAACAGTGGACTAATTTCCATAAAAAAGGACTTTCCATATACTATTTGGCCTCGTGGAAAAGTGGATGGATCAAAAGTGAGTTTAGATATGTTTTTTAAAAAATTACATTATTTAAGTAATTATTTAATGGGTTTTTTAAACACAATCATTTTGATTGTGTTTTTTTTTGCCCGCTGTTATATGATGAGTACTTTTGAAGTCACTGTTTTAAGTGAAATTCAACATATTCTGAGAACAGCAGAAATAAACCATTTAACATGTTGTTGAAATTATTTTGTATTTTGTATTATTAAACATATATTATTATCCCATTCTCTTATGCTCACTTACCTATTTCCACCCTCTATCACTTCTCTTAACTCACCCTCGCTGGCCTTTTTTGACTCTCCTTCACCTCCCTTCCCTTATTCCATTTTTCACACTTATTCTCATTAACCACTCCTTCACGGCTCATTACCTCTCTCCCATCCACCAATTTCCAGCTGTCAGTCGCTCTACTTCACTCCCCTTCCCTTTGTTTCTTTTATTTATTCCCTCAATAATGCTCCTTCTCTCATTCACCTTATTACACTTCACTCACTTCTTTTCTCACTTCCTATAACCTCTCACATCCTCATTCCCTTTCCCTCACAGCCTGTCTCTTAGCTTCAGTCTCTGGATCCTCTCAATCTATCACTCCTCTTCCGTAATGCTTACTCCCTAAAAATGACCCACACTCCCTTCCTTACCTTACTTTGCTCTCTTACTCAGTTCCTTTGGGTCACTCTTTCCTTTACTAGCTGTATATTCTCACTCCTTCACTTCGTTTGTCTAAAGCTCACTTGCTTTTATCCTCTCTTTATTTTTCCTTTTTCATCAACCTCCCTGCCCTTCACTCACCCTCACTTACCCTTGTTAATCTCCTACTTTGTTTCTTGTATTGTAATATATATATTATAAATATTGTAACTTATTTTGCTTTGTCTTTCACAGATATAAATTTAAATGAAAATATAAAACTAAGTTGATATTACTTATAAGGTAAGTTTGATGTAGAATATTTATTTTCTCGATACTATTTTCCATAACCTCACTACTCTTCTTTGATATTCCCACACCTCTGTTTTCTTATAGCGCTTGCCTCACTTATTCTAAATCCCCACATTTTCTCTCTTTTTCACACTCTTTTCTTACACTCTTTTCTTACTCTCACCTTCTTTCAGGTGTACTCTTTTACTTTCTTTCCTCTGTCTTCTCCTACTTCTTTGTTTTATTTTTTTCCCTTCCTTTACTGTCCTTACTCCACTTCACTAATTCCTTCTCTTACTCCCTCTGTCCTCTTACTTCTACACTCCCCTTACCTCATTCTGTCTCTGTTAGCCTCATTCTCTCCGTCTCTTTAGTCTCTCACTCGTCTTCTATCGAGATCACTCCCTATAACTTAGTTATAGTCACACATTCACCTTTTTTGATACCTTCTCTTTTACTTACCTTCCTCTCTCTTCCCATCCTTTGCTCTTTCATTCTTTTCCTTTCTCTTACTCTTCTTACTCCACTTCAATAACTCCTTTTCTCAAATCCCCTGTCTTCTAATTTATTCACTCCACTTTTCTCAGTCTTGTTCTATTACCCTCAAATAATTTCCAGCAATGCATTCTTTCACATGGGGCAAGTCCCATGTGAAAGTACCTGCATCAGTCTTACGCCTGCTGTGAGGCAGATGCAAGATTTTAACGAAATGGTGTCCTAAAAATGACGCAGTGAAATCTTATAGATTTCACTGTGTTACTTCTACGACTTTTCTTTGCGTCAATACCCCCCCTTTGCATACATTACATCTGACGCAGGTATAATGTGGCGCAAGGGTTTACAAAGTGACGTATCTACCTAGATGTGTCACTTTGTAAATATGACTCAACAAGGTACAATTTTTACACCACTGGTGCGTCACAAAAAGTGACGCACCGGCGGTGTAAAAGTGACACATGGCCTCATAAATGAGGCCCTGAAGCGCAACACAGAGAAAAACAGTGTAAAAAATTATAGTAAAAAAATAATTTCAAGAAATGCATCTTTTCACATGGGGCCAGCCCCATGTGAAAGGGCTTGCGTCAGTCTTAGGCCTCCTGTGAGGCAGGTGCAAGATTTTAACACAACGGCGTCCTGAAAGTGACGCAGTGAAATCTCTTAGATGTTACTGCGTCACTTGTACGACCCATCTTTGTGTTAATACGCCCCCTTTGCATATATTATACCTGGTGCAGGTATATTGTGGCGCAAGGGTTTACAAAGTGACACATCTACCTAAATGCATTACTTTGTAAATATGACTCAACAAGGTGCAATTTTTACACCACTGGTGCGTCACAAAAAGTGACGCACCGGCGGCGTAAAAGTGACACATGTCCTCATAAATGAGGTACCGAAGCGCACCATAGGGAAAACAGGCCTTCTCTTTTATTTTATTTCCTTTCTCTTGTTTTACTTCATTGTTTTATATATTTCCCTTATTTTATTCTCCTGACTCCACTTCAATTACTACTTCTTTTTCTTTGCCTGTCTTCTTAGTTCTACGCTCCTCTTCCCTTAATGTCTTTCGTTAGCCTAATTCTCTCCATCCCCTTAGTCTCTCACTTTTCTTCTGTCACGCTCACTGCCTATAACTCAGCTATACTCCCACACTCACCTTCTGTCAGACCTTCTCCTTTACTTTGCTTCCTCTCTCTTTCTTTCTTTTGCTCCTTCACTCTTTTCTCTTCACTTACTTTCTTATTCCACTGTAGTAACTCCTTCTCTTACTTATTCTGTAATCTTATTTGTACACTCCCCTTCCTTCATACTCTCTCTGTTAGCCTCATTCTCTCTGTCCTCTTAGTCTCTCACTCCTTTTCTATCACACTCACTCCCTATAACTCGTCCATACTCCTACACTCACCTTCTTTCAGACCTTCTACTTTACTTTCCTTCCTCTCTTTTCCCATCCTTCACTCCTTCACTCTTTTCCCTTCCCTTACTCCTCTTTCTGCAGTTCAGTAACTGCATCTGTCAACCCCTCTGTCCTCTAACTTACTCACTCCCCTTTTCTCACTCTCTCTGTGTTACCCCCATTCTCTCCGTCCTCTTAGACTCTCACTCCTCTTCTATCATGCTCACTCCCTATTACTGAGCCATACTCTCACAGTCATCTTCTTTCAGACCTACTCCTTTACTTTCCTTCCTCTCTCTACACTCCCCCTTACCTCATTCTCTCTCTGTTAGTCTCATTCTCTCCGTCTCTTTAGTCTCTTGCTCCTCTTCTGTCAAGCTCACTCCCTATAACTTAGTTATACTTACACACTCACCTTCTTTCAATCCCCCTACTTCACTTACCTTCCCCTCTTGTCCCTTTTTTTGCTCCCTCACTCATTTTCCTTTCCTCTCTGACTAAAATTAGGACTGGGGATGGCAGCGGTGGTTCTCTAATGCTCAAACAATGATCATAATACTTTGTTCCCCGTAACAAAGTAGGGCATCACAATTTTTGCATTTGATGGAGGCCTCATTAAAAACAGGCTGAATATTTGGGATCAGCTGCTCTGGTCGCCCCCTGACCGATGCAGTTATTCCTCTAGTTGAAGTAGAGGCACTATTTCTTGGAGCCTCTCGTGCCAGAGCCCTGACACTCTTTCGGGCATAGTTCTGGGCGTGCCTCCTCTGCACGTGCCAAATCATAGTTGGATTACCAAAATTGTACTTCATTCTGGGGTCTTTTCTGCAAAATATAGTATGGCCCATATTGAACTCCACGTTTGGAGTATTACAATTCACTGTCTTCTGAAAATACAAAAAATGGCGGCGATAGTGTACATTAGAGAGAAATAGTGAGAGAAAGAAGGCATGAGGTGAAAAAGAGATGTGAAATGCACATTGGAGAAAATATAGTGGGAGAAGGGAAGTAACTGTGAGTAAACTTACTATGTAATACAGAAATGTTACACTCTATACTATAAGTCTCACTTTATACCACAATCATTTCACTACTATCTCTTAAATTTCAAGTACAATAACAGAAAAATGTCTCAAACAATTTATAATTTATAAATATACATTTATTCTTCAGAATTTCATAATTTAGAACTACTTCTAGCATTAATTGATCAGGAATCTCCTCATCAGAACTCTTCATAAATGACTCCTGGAACTCAACATAGTCCAAACATTCCATTAATTCAGCATCCAATGTTTTATCATTAAAATCCTCCATTCCATCTTCTCTCAAAAGAAGGTCTTCCACATGGATAGTGTTATGAATAGGATCATTTGAGACCTCAATCAAACTCTCCTCAACAAAGGTTGCAGAAATTTCAAAATTAATATTAACGGTGTCCTCGTTGAGATTCATATTCTTTTCAAATTTCTTGCTGTAAATAGCAGAAAAAAAATCACTTTAATTTATCGTTTTTAGTAATAGATAATATTAAACTAGCTTTATCAAGTAATAAATTCCCCTTACAAATTAACAACTCACCTTTTAGAAAGGAGTAGAAGAGATAATACTGTGTAAATTTCACACCAGAAATAGAACACCAAATATTCCTCACAAATGTACCTCAAAGAGTACTATCACAAAATGGCTGTGTTTCCCTCTCATTAGAGAACCATTTCATTAGTAGAAAACCAATGAAACTTCATCACACACAAATTCAAAACCAAAGAAACATTTTAATTGGTTGTAAATTTCAAAAGCTAATTGGCTCTTGGGTGTCTGTAAACATTCTAAATGGTCTGCATAGTCCGCCATCTTGTGACTCTGAAGAACAGAATGGGGAAATAATTAAAAAGGGGCAGATTAGACACCCTCTAGCCCCCTAGGTTTTCTGAGGTGGGCCTAGAAGGACCCTGACAGGCAAAAAAACGTTTTTTTTTTTTTAATTTTCGCGGGGTAAGCGCTGGAATGCGCTCCCGGGTGCGCTCTCCGGTACGCGCACCCTGAGCGCACCACAGGGAAAAACAGTGTAAAAAATAGAGTAAAAAAAATAATGTAGAGTGTTTAGAGGGAAGTGATGCATTGCTGGAATGTGTCACAAAAATGATGCAACTCCAACAATGCATCCTTTCACATGGGGCCAGTCCTATGTGAAAGGGCCTGCATCAGTCTTACGGCTGCTGTTAAGCAGGCTTAAGATTTGGACGCAACAGCGTCATAAAAGTGATGCAGTGATATCTCTTAGATGTCACTGCGTCACTTCTACGACCCTTCCTTATGTCAATACGCCCCCTTTGCATAGATTACAGCTGGCGCAGGTATAATGTGGCGCAGGGGTTTACAAAGTGACGCATCTACCTAGATGCGTCACTTTGTAAATATGACTCAACAAGGTGTATTTTTTACAGCACTGGTGCGTCACAAAAAGTGAGGCATCGGTGGCGTAAAAGTGACGCGTGGCCTCATAAATGAGGCCTTCAGTCTTCTACTCAGGCGTCATATTTAATTTATGACGTGTTATGTTGCAAGTAGTTACAGATACGTCAGTATTTCTGACATATCTGTAAACACAAAAGTGATGCATTGTTGGAGTGTATCACAAAAGTGACACAACTCCAGCAATGCATCCTTTCACATGGGGCCAGCCCCATGTGGAAGGGCTTGCATCAGTCTTACGCCTGCTGTGAGGCAGGCGCAAGATTTTGACACAATGGCGTCCTAAAAGTGACGCAGTGAAATCTCATAGATTTCACTGCGTCACCTCTACGACCCTTTCTTCCGTCAATACGCCCCTTTTGCATACATTACACCTGACGTAGGTATAATGTGGCGCAGGGGTTTACAAAGTGACGCATCTACCTAGATGCGTCACTTTGTAAATATGACTCAACAAGGTGCATTTTTTACAGCACTGGTGCGTCACAAAAAGTGACGCACCGGTGGCATAAAAGTGACGCATGGCCTCATAAATGAGGCCTTCAGTCTTCTACTCATGCATCATATTTAATTTATGACGCATTATGTCGCAAGTACTTACAGATACGTCAGTATTTCTGACGTATCTGTAAGCGCAAAAGTGATGCATTGCTGGAGTGTGTCACAAAAGTGACAACTCCAGCAATGCATCCTTTCACATGGGGCTAGTCCCATGTGAAAGGGCCTACATCAGTCTTACGCCTGCTGTGAGACAGGCGCAAGATTTTGACACAACGGCGTCCTAAAAGTGACGTAGTGAAATCTCCTAGATTTCACTGCGTCACCTCTACGACCCTTTCTTGCGTCAATACGCCCCTTTTGCATACATTACACCTGATGTAGGTATAATGTGGCGCAGGGGTTTACAAAGTGACACATCTACCTAGATGCGTCACTTTGTAAATATGACTTAACAAGGTGCATTTTTTACAGCACTGGTGCGTCACAAAAAGTGACGCACCGGTGGCGTAAAAATGACACATGGCCTTATAAATGAGACCTACAGTCTTCTGCTCATGCGTCATATTTAATGTATGACACATTATGTCGCAAGAAGTTACAGATACGCCAGTATTTCTGACGTATCTGTAAGTGCAAAAGTGATGCATTGCTGGAGTGTGTTACAAAAGTGACACAACTCCAGCAATGCATCCTTTCACATGGGGCCAGGCCCATGTTAAAGGACCTGCATCAGTATTACGCCTGCTGTGAGGCAGGTGCAAAAATGAGGCCTTCAGTCTTCTACTCTTATTTTTTTTTTCACTTTCTCTGTTTCTTCACTGCCTTACTTACCTGGTCTCACACTTACTTGTCTTTATCCAGTCTGTATCTCTAGTCTTTCCAAAACATCACTGCTCTTTTCTTACCCTTCCACCCCCCGTTCCTTTACTACATTTTCTTCGCATATCCACATTCCCCATGTTCACTCTCCTTCTCCTCACTCTCCTTCCCCACACTCACCTTCTTTCAGTCCCCCTACTTCACTTCCCTTCTCCTCTCGTCCCTTTCTGTGCTTTCTCACTCATTTTCTTCTCCTTTATCAATGCACTCCACTTCACTTACTCCTTTTCATTTTTTTAAGAACACAGCTCTTTGATGAGATTTGGAGGTAGTTCTGAAAAGAACTTTTATTTCCTTCTTTTTTCTTTTTTAGAACAAAAACAAAAACAGGGAATGGGAAACTGCTCAACAGAAGCAAAAAAACAAAACAAAATTAGGGCTG
The DNA here is from genome assembly GCF_964261635.1 of Lissotriton helveticus. NCBI lineage: Eukaryota > Metazoa > Chordata > Amphibia > Caudata > Salamandridae > Lissotriton > Lissotriton helveticus. Next base: position 1,324,028,536 of record NC_136061.1, on the reverse strand, counting down.
GGAACGGCAGCGATGGTTATCCAATGCTCGAACCATGAGCAGAACACTTTGTTCCCCATAGCAAAGTAACTTATCGCATTATCTGCATTTAATAACGCCTTTATTAAAAGCAGGCTGAATGTTAGGAATCAGCTCTTGTGATTGCTCCCTCCCTGATGCAGTTTTTCCTCCAGTTGAAGTAGAGGCCCCATCTCTGGGAGCCTCTCGTGCCAGAACCCTGACACTCTCCCTGGGCAAAGTTCTGGGGGTGCCTCCTCTCGACATGTCAAATCATCGTCGAGTTTCCAAATGAATATTTCTTTGTGGAGTCACCCTGTGACAGGACAGTGTGACAAATCCTGCACTCCACCTTTGGAGCATTAACTTTTTTCTGGTCATTTGGAATAGAAAAAAACTTCCATATAAAGTGTTCTTTTATTTTCGGCTGAGGAACCTCTTCATCCAGAAATCCCTCTGAGTCATCTTCACTGCTGGATGCTCTGGCAGCCATGGTAATCCAAGATATTAATTCAACAAAGATCCGACAGCAAAAAGAGAGGTCTTGCAGTCACAAAAGTGAAAGAAGAAGTGAAGGAAATGGGTGGGGATTTAATTATTTGTAAAAAAAAACTGTCAGCAACCAATGAAAAGAGTTATTTTGAGGTCACATGACTTGACGCGCTTACGCTACATGCACCGGAGCGCTTCTGGGGGCGCTCACGCGGCGCGAACGTAGGCGCTTCCGGGGGCACTTACGCGGTCCGCCTGAGTGATGTTTTGATAGCTTTACGGAAATGCAAAATCATTTTCATTTCGTAAATTAAAAATACTGCTTTTATAAGTATGGTACTTAATGTCTTCCATAATTATTTACTTTTCATGCATATTTTTTTTTTACGAACGCAGAAATAGCGCTCTTGGTGCGCTCTCGGGAGAGCTTACCGGTGCGCGCACCCTGAGCGCACCAGGAAAAAATGTTAAAAAAATATATATACATTGAAAAATATTTTTTTTTTCAAAAAATATAATTAATAGTTATAAAAAACAGCTAATAAAAAAAATAGTAGGTTACAAAGTCGATATACAAAGGAATTAGCTTTTAAAAAAACTATAAAATTCACTCAAAAAACCATAGGTTTCACAAACATTATAGTTAGGAATTAGCTTTTAAAAAACCTTTGAAATCAACTAAAAAAAACATAGGTTTCACAAACGTTATAGTTAGGAATTAGCATTTAAAAAACCTTTGAAATTCACTGAAAAAACCATAGGTTTCACAATCGTTATAGTTAGGAATTAGCATTTAAAAAACCTTTCAAATTCACTGAAAAAACCATAGGTTTCACATTTGTTATAGTTAGGAATTAGCATTTAAAAAACCTTTGAAATTCACTGAAAAAAACATAGGTTTCACACCAGTTATAGTTAGCTGAACATTTTACTCATACAAAACCATTGAAATTCCCACGTTATAGTTAGTTGAACTCACTATAACTCGCGCGCCCGCAATCCACTGCTGATGATATCACATATTACATCATTCATGACATGGTCAGTGACATCACTGATGACATCACTGATGACATCTCAAATGACATCACTGATGACATCACTGATGACATCTCAAATGACATCACTGATGACATCACTGATGACATCTCAAATGACATCACTAATGACATCACTGATGACATCATCAATGTGATAATACGATGCACCTCCTCACACTCTAATCTAACCTTTGATACACCCAATGTTAAATACAAACTACCATTGCTGAAACCATTGACACAGGAATACCAGTGACTACATACGCACTCACTGATTCCTAGGTCTACACACACATTCACTCATTCACACATACAATCCCTCATACATACAGACACTCATCAATACAACACTATCATATGCACACATACACCTATACAGACACTCACACACTGCCACTCATCCATGGAGTTACTCACACACCTAGTCAGTCATGCAAAGAATCAATCACACTCACATTTTCTCATCTATACAGTTATACACACAAAAACTTACTTATTCAAAAATAGACTAACACATACTTACTCTCTTTTACAATCACTGATACAAGTACACATTGATAGATACATTTACTTATGCAATCACAGGCTCTCATGTATAGTCATTTATATATGCCAACTCTCACATGCACTGTATTTTACATATGTACTTACTTGCACATGTAGCATTGAGATATCCATTCACTCACCCACACACCCATGCACAGAGTCAACCGCCCATACAGTTGTTTTCACTTGCACTGTTGAACCCATACACCAAGTCAATCAACTGCTCACACATGTATGCACAGAGTCACACACCTCATAGCCACCCACACACACACGCAGCCTCACATACAAATACTTGGGCAACCAATCAATAACTCATATAGCAACTCATAAAGCTACTGATCAACACATGCAGCAGCTTACACAACAACAGACATACTGATGCACACATTCATACAGTTTAGTCACTAACCAATGCATTCAGTAAGACACATTTAATCACTCACTCATACAGTCAGTCACGCACCTACTAAATCCTTCATCCAGTCACTCATACATACACTCATTCTTCAATATGTAAAACATATTTAAACTTCACAAAAACACACAGTCACTGGATGATGTCATCAGTGATGTCATTTGAGATGTCATCAGTGGTGTCATCAGTGATATCATTTGAGATGTCATCAGTGATGTCATCAGTGATGTCACTGACCATGTCTTGAATGATGTAATATGTGACATCATCAGCAGTGGATTGCGGGCGCGCAAGTTATAGTGAGTCCAACTAACTATAACGTGGGAATTTCAATGGTTTTGTATGAGTAAAATGTTCAGCTAACTATAACTGGTGTGAAACCTATGTTTTTTTCAGTGAATATATATATATATATATATATATATATATATATATATATGTGTGTGTGTGTGTGTGCATATATGCAAAAAAGAAGAAGAGAACTCTGGGTAGTTCTCAGTTTAGGTGGAAAGCAGCTCCTGTTAGAGCACTCTCAACACCAGCGACACTCTAGATCTGCGCACCTCAAATGTCTATTTTTCTATCAAAGTCTTTAAACATAGGATTAGCACACTGCCATCCACGCCGAGATAGAAAAGAACAAAGTCTTTTGCCATTTCTATAGCAAAGTCTTTAAGCATAGGACTAACACAGTGCTGTCCTTGCCGAGCTGTAAAATGACAAAAGCCATTTATCACTCCAGGCACAGTATTACAGCTTTGAAATGGTAAAATACCAACTCAAGCCAACCTGAAATGAGTAAATTACTATAACTATAACTACCTACTGGCGGTCACAACATTCTATTTGGAATAACTTTGGCGCCGGTTGACGAATCTTCGGTCCGCTTATATCCTGAAAGTCTCGGGGTGATTCGAGAAGCGGGGGCTGAGAAAAAAGGGCGGGTTCTAAAATGTGTTTATCCCATGCAATTTTCTATAGGAACCGTTCAATGCGGTTAAAGCCCGAGCTGCTGTTCGGAATTACACCAAATTTGGCAAAGAGGTAGTCCTTGGTTCAGACTCATGCCTTTTTCTTAAATGGTGTAAATCTGTTCAGTAGTTCCTGAGAAAATCACAATTAAATGTACATATATATCTATGGCTGTGCAGGATCCACGCACCTTGCCAAGCACGAGCTGTATGCTAATTGACTGTCAACACTCCAAACCAGGAAGTGTTGGCAGCCATCTTGTGCCTCGGGAGAACCCAGGCACTGGAAACCTAAATAAAAACACGCAAAACGCAAAAAGGTGGCAGGGTTGAAACACCCTGACCCCTAGGCCTGTTGAGGGGGTCCAACAAGGACCCCCAAGACCCCAAAATATATATTTTTTTAAATCGGCAGCGCGGATCTTGCCGATACAAAAAAAACTGAAGCTCTTACTCCCACGCTTCGTTGGTAATTGGCCCCCAGGGCGGCCAAATCCCAGGGGCAATACTTATGTAAAGGGGGGCCCAGAGGGGCCCCCCAGCCCCAGGCCCGCCACCCCCTGGGCCTTCTTTCAATTGTGGGGGGCTCTCAGGCCCCCAGCCCCGAGGACCACTACCCCCTTGGGCCTCTTGAAATTAGGTGGGGGGCTCTAAGGCCCTCAGGCACGGGGACCACCACCCACCGGGGCATCTTGAAATTTGGTGGGGGGATCTCAGGCCCCCACAGTCCCGGGGACCGCCACCCACCGGGGCTTCTTTAAATTTGTTGTGGGGGGCTCTCAGGCCCCCAAGCCCTGGGGTCCGCCACCCCCGGGGTTTTTAGAAAATAATGGGGGGCTCATGGCCCCCCGCAGCCGTGGGGACCTCCACCCCATGTGCTTTTTAAAATAAAATACCCTGTGTGGGGGGGCTCAGCCCCCCACACGCCCCAGAGACCGCTACCTCCCCGGGGCTCTAAATATGTATATTGGGGGGTCTGTGGTGGTCCCCCAGCCCCAGGGACCACCACCCAGTGGGAGGGGGCCCCCTCCTGGAGCCCTCGAGGACCCTGGGGACTGCCACCCCCCCGGGCCGGCTCCTGCAGTGTCCCGGGATGTCCACCCCCAGGACACTGTAGTTTGCTATGGCAGGGCGGGAGCCTCGCGGATCCCGCCCTGCCATAGCAAACTGCTTTGCCATTTGGAAGAAAAAAACCTGTTCTTTCTTCCAAATAGCAAAGCAAATTGCTTTTCCACAGGGGGAGCTGCATCCTAGCAGCTCCCCATGTGGAAAAGCAATGCCGGCGCCTGCAGGAGGCGGGGAGCCGGCGGGACCATGGGGGGATTGGGGACCCCCCTAGAGTCCCCAACGGAGAGGGCCAGCCCCAGGGGATGGGGTCCCCGGGGCTATTAGTGGCCCCGGAGGAGGGCCACACTGCCCCCCTTCCTCAAATTAGAAAAAAAAAAAAACAACAAAGGCCACCCCCGGGGAATGGGGTCCCCAGGGCCATAAGGAGGGGGGCAAGGCAGCCCCCCTCCCAAAAAAGAATATAAAAAAAGGGACATGCCATGGGGGATGGGGTCCCCGGGGCTGTTTAAGGCCTCGGGAGGGGGGGGGCATGCGGCCCCTTCCCAATTTTTTACATTTAAAAAAAAAATTAGGGGGCAGGCCCTGGGGGATGGGGTTTCCAGGGCCCAAAAATGAGAAAAAAGAAGGGGGACTACGCAGCCCCTTAATAAAAAAAAAGCAATACCAGCATCGCGCCGGAGGCCACGCCCCCTCCTTTCAGCACTCTGAAAACGCCCCTGGCACGCTTGCAGATGGGAAACGAATTCCCCTTGAATACTGGGGGTCCCTGGGGGCCAACTAGCCCACCAGGAACCTCTAGTATGCGCCAGGGGGCTGGGTTGCAGAGAGGTGTTCAGAAGGGTATACACCCGTTACAACGCATCTTTTACTCCGCACTACCATTACAACGCGACTTTTACTCCGCATACCATTACAACGCATTGCGCTGGGGGGCGCTCTAGGATAGGGAATAAGTATAATTTACTATCCAACACCTTCCCTAGGGTCCACGGGGACTGGAGTTAGAATAGTAAATTATACTTACCACTATCCAGCGCCCCAAGGCGCTATGCGTTGTAACGGTATGCGGAGTAAAAGTCGCGTTGTAATGGTCTGCGGAGTAATAGTATGCGTTATAACGTCATACATCCGTTCAGAAGCCACGCCCCTTTTTAAACCTCTTTGCAACGCAGCTCTGTGGCACTTAGTGGAGGTAGCTGGTGGGCTAGTTGTACCCCAGGGACCCTTAGGATTCAAAAGGGGTTAATCCCCCAACTTAAAATAAGCCACGTTTGCATAGTGGTGAAGGGAGGGGGTGTTTGGCTGGGGTGACATGTGTGCAAACACGCCCTGTGGTGCGTTTTAAGTTAGAGAATTAATTTTACCTCAATCCTGTGGGTACTTGGGGGCCAACTAGCCCACCACGTACCTCCAGTATGCGCCAACAGATGTGCGCGAGCAGAATTCTGATTTGCTGTTAGACGTCTGTCAACATTCCATTCGGACAAAATCAGGAAGTGTTGGCCGCCATTTTTTGTCCGAGGCAGAGGCCAAAAGTGGAAAGCATGAAAAGGGGGGAGGGTAGAGACTCCTTGACCACCTAGGCCTTCTCAGGGGGTTCCTGAAAGACCCCGAAGGGCAAAAAAAGCTTTTTTCTTTTTTTTTTATGTCGCGAGGTGTGCGCATGTTGCGCGCACCCTTTAGCCGCCACTTTGTGTAGTTTTAAAAGAGAGTGACAAATAAAAGTGGTGAACGTGAAAAGGGGGCAGGGTAGAGTCTCCCTGACCCCCTGGGCCTTCTGAGGGGGTCCCTGAAGGACCTCGAAGGGCAAAAAAACATTTTTTTTTTCTTAAATCGCGAGGTGTGCGCGTTCATTGAGTGTTTTTTTGTACCTATAAGTAAGTACCGATGCAGAGTGTAAAGTTTAAAAGGAAGACTCTATTCCCCTCCTCTGTGAAATGTACACCATCTCTCCTATAGATGCCTTGCATGTTGTAACGCAAGTTGTTGTGATATATAGAACCCATACCATAGTCTCTGAGGAAAGCAGGAACAGACTTATTCACATGTTTCCTTGCTTTCTCAATCTGTGGACAATATTGGTTGGACCAGTTCCATTTTTGCCTTTGGCATATATTAGAATATACCAAGGCAGTTTGAGGAAAAAGTGTCATCAATTGCCCAAAGGTGTCCTTTAAAAGCATTTCCAGACCTACCCCAGTCAAAGTGCACAGGTCATTTCCACCACAGTGCACAATTATGAGGTCAGGGTGTGGGAGATGCAAAAAGGATTTTACCAATGGCATCAATTGGTGACATCTCAATCCTCTCTGGCCAATCCACATAATATCCACATTTGGTAAATTAAGTTTGAGAAAGCATCTATTTGCTGCATACCTTTCACTCCAGAAAACATAGCTATGTCCTACTATCCACACTCTAAGCATCTTGAAGGCAGATCTGGTTGTACTCAGATGGGCTCTGGAGATGAAATGGCAGTTTGAAAAATAGGAGTTTAGAAAAAATGTGGTTGAGATTCAGTGCACTTGAAAAACAAGAAATGATTGGTGGTTTCTGATAATTTAACATTGAAAACTAGGGTGCATACTACTGTTTTTTAAAAGGAATAATACTATTGGTTTAGAAAAAGTCATTGAAAAGAACATTGCACAGGATAAGCTGGAATATTGAGAAGTCAAACACACTTGCTGCTTTAGTTTGCAACACTGAGAGATGAACTTTTCACCTTTTGAGTTTAGTTAGGTGTTCTATCGAGAGTTACCATGGTAACAGACAGAGAGAGCAGTGGGGGAAGGTTGATAGTGTTGAAATGTACAACCAATTAAAATGTTAGTTTGGTTTTGAATTTGTGTGGGAAGAAATTTCATTGGTTATGTACAGAGATATGTGTGAAAAATGAGAGGGAATCAGGGCCATTTGCAGTTGTAGTGTCTGAGGTACATTTCAGAGATTCTGCTTAAGAAAATCTGGTGTGTGATTGACACTGTTCTAAATCTTCAAAAGCATTTTTAAAGGTGAGTTATTAATTTGTGAGGGGATATATGTTGTGCATTTTAAGTTAATAATAAAAATGAGTTTCAATGTAGATGTTACTCATTCTCCCGCTCTTTCACTCTCCCTCACTGTCTTACTTTCTCTCCAACACTGTTCTTTTTCCTTCTTCAGTCTCTCTATAAATCCTTCTGTTTTGCTTACATTTATTTCCTTTTTCTTCATATGTTTTTTTTTCTCTCACTCTCCTTTTCTTACCCTCATATCTTTTTCCTCACTGTCATTATTCCTTTTCTTCACTCCTGTTTTCTAACTCCCTCTCTCTTTCTGATTTACTTCCTTTTGTTTATTTTGTCACTCTCATTTTCTCTCTCTTTCTTTCTGTTTCCCTTAGCCTTGCTCTTTTTATACATCACTACTCGCAAGGTCCCCTCCTCCCCCCTTTCACTGTAGTAATCATTTGCCTGAATTGCAAGGATTTCTGTTATGTGTCTAAGGTCACAGTGTGAGTCTCATGTTTGGATGTAATGCTGGGGAAAAAAGTAATGCTGAAATTGGAAATGTATTTTGAAAATGACTCAGGTTTCTGCACTGTAATGTAGTCTCTTAATCGTTATATTGTGGTAAATGTGTTTTGGTAAAATGTATGGTTTTAACATTTTTGACTAGGATCACACTGAGTGTCTGTGTAAATTAAAGAATTATATTTGCACTTTTTTGTATAATCTCACCTGTGTCTCCTCACAGCCTACCTCTCTCTGCTTATACTGTCCTCTGTTTTCTGAAATTTCCACTCTTTCCTTATATTTTCTTGTCTTTGTTGAGAGTGCTGTTTTTTTTAAATAGTTTCTTGTGTTCCCTCTGTTGTGGTTGCTTTTACTGTCTCCTAATGTTCCACTTTCATTTTATACTCCCTCCTCAGCTTTCTTATAATACTTTCTGTTTTATTAGACCTCCTGTTAGCAATGACCCATTTAATATAGATAGAGTGCTGTATACACTATGGACAGATTTACAAGCATATTGGGCCTCTTTCTTCCTGTATTGTGTCTCATGTTTGGATGTAATTCTGGCAAAAAACTAATAGTGCATATTGGAAATGTATTTTGGAAATGAGTTAGGTTTCTGCATTGTAATGTAGTGCTCATTTACATGGGCTGTGTTCTGTGTCTTAAACGATTTACTGTGGTATATGTGTTTTGGTGAAATGTATGGTTTTAACATTTTTGACTAGGATCACACTGAGTGTCTGTTTAAATTAAACAAATATATTTGCACATTTTTCTATAATGTCATGGGTGTCTCCTTACAGTTTGCATCTCTCTGCTTATAGGGTACTCTTTATTTTGATATTGTGTCTCATATTTTGATTAAATGCTGGTATAGAAATAGTGCTGTAAATTGGAAAAGATGGTGCAGAGAGAGGGTGAAATGGTTCAAACAAAGACATAGATAGTGCAAGGAGACACAGACATGGTGTGAGACTACAGGCAGAGAAGGAAAAGATTTAACATGGTAGTGCTGTGTAATACACACCAGCAGCCATATCTTAATAGGCCTGTGCAGATGCACATGAGAGGGTGTAGGCAGTGGGAGAGGGTTGGTGCAGACAAAAAATGAGATAATGCAGGCAGAGACTAAACTGGTACAATCAGAGGATAGATGGTGCAGGGCTGCAGGCAGAGGGACAGATGGTGCAGTCACAGAAAAGATGTTGCAGAGAGAGGGTGAGATGGTTCAAGCACAGACACAGATAGTGCAAGCAGACACAGACACGGTACACACAGAGGATAGATGGTGCAGGGCTGTAGGCAGAGACACAGATAGTGCAAGCAGACACAGACATGGTACACACAGAGGATAGATGGTGCAGGGCTGTAGGCAGAGACACAGATAGTGCAAGCAGACACAGACATAGTTCACACTGAGGATAGATGGTGTAGGGATGCAGGCAGAGGGACAGATAGTGCAAGCAGATACAGATATGGTACACACAGAGGATAGATGGTGCAGGGCTGCAGGCAGAGACACAGATAATGAAAGCAGACTCAGACATGGTACAATCACAGGATAGATGGTGCAGGGCTGCAGGCAGAGGGACAGATGGTGCAGTCATAGAAAAGATGTTTCAGAGAGAGGGTGAGATGGTTCAAGCAGGGACACAGATAGTGCAAGCAGACACAGACATGGTACACACAGAGGATAGATGGTGTAGGGCTGCAGGCAGAGTGACAGATAGTGCAAGCATATACAGATATGGTACACACAACTGATAGATGGTGCAGGGCTGCAGGCAGAGACACAGATAATGCAAGCAGACTCAGACATGGTACAATCAGAGGATAGATTGTGCAGGGCTGCAGGCAGAGGGACAGATGGTGCAGTCATAGAAAATATGTTTCAGAGAGAGGGTGAGATGGTTCAAGTAGAGACACAGATAGTGCAAGCAGACACAGACATGGTACACACAGAGGATAGATGGTGCAGGGCCGCAGGCAGAGGGACAGATGGGTCAGTAAAAGAAAAGATGTTTCAGAGAGAGGATGAGATGGTTCAAACAGAGACACAGATAATGCAAGGAGACGCAGACATGGTGTGAGACTACAGGCAGAGAAGGAAACGATTTAACATGGTAGTGCTGTGTAATACACAGCAGCAGCCATATCTTAATAGGCCTGTGCAGTTGCACGCGAGAGGGTGCAGGCAGTGGGAGAGGGTTGGTGCAGACAAAAAATGAGATAATGCAGGCAGAGACTAAACAGGTACAATCGGAGGATAGATGGTGCAGGGCTGTAGGCAGAGGGACAGATGGTGCAGTCACAGAAAAGATGTTGCAGAGAGAGGGTGAGATGGTTCAAGCACAGACACAGATAGTGCAATCAGACACAGACATGGTACACACAGAGGATAGATGGTGCAGGGCTGCTGGCAGAGGGACAGATAGTGCAAGCAGACACAGACATGGTACACACAGAGGATAGATGGTGCAGGGCTGTAGGCAGAGACACAGATAGTGTAAGCAGACACAGACATGGTACACACAGAGGATAGATGGCGTAGGGCTGCAGGCGAGGGACAGATAGTGCAAGCAGATACAGATATGGTACACACAGAGGATAGATGGTGGAGGGCTGCAGGCAGAGGGACAGATGGGGCAGTCATAGAAAATATGTTTCAGAGAGAGGGTGAGATGGTTCAAGCAGAGACACAGATAGTGCAAGCGGAGACAGACATGGTACACACAGAGGATAGATGGTGCACGGCTGTAGGCAGAGACACAGATAGTGCAATCAAACACAGACATGGTACACACAGAGGATAGATGGTGTAGAGCTGCAGGCAAAGGGACAGATAGTGAAAGCAGATACAGATATGGTACACACAGAGGATAGATGGTGCAGGGCTGCAGGCAGAGACACAGATAATGCAAGCAGACTGTGACATGGTACAGTCAGAGGATAGATGGTGCAGGGCTGCAGGCAGAGGGACAGATGGTGCAGTCATAGAAAAGATGTTTCAGAGAGAGGATGAGATGGTTCAAGCAGAGACACAGATAGTGTAAGCAGACACAGACATGATACACACAGAGGATAGATGGTGCAGGGCTGCTGGCAGAGGGACAGATAGTGCAAGCAGACACAGACATGGTACACACAGAGGATAGATGGTGCAGGGCTGCAGGCAGAGGGACAGATAGTGCAAGCAGATACAGATATGGTATACACAGAAGATAGATGGTGGAGGGCTGCAGGCAGAGACATAGATTGTGCAAATAGACACAGACATGGTACAATCAGAGGATAGATGGTACAGGGCTGCAGGCAGAGGGACAGATGGTGCAGTCACAGAAAAGATGTTGCAGAGAGAGGGTGAGATGGTTCAAGAAGAGACACAGATAGTGCAAGCAGACACAGATATGGTACACACAGACAATAAAATGGTCCAACAGAGAAGAAATGCTGGAAACAGTTTGAGAAATGTTACATGCAGAGGCTAAATGAGCACACAGGGGGGGAAATGGTGAAGACAGTGATGAAATGGTACACGCAGGGGGTGTGAGACTACAGGCAGAGGAGGAAAGGATTTAACATGGTAGTGCTGTGTAATACACACCAGCAGCCATATCTTAATAGGCCTGTGCAGATGCACACGAGAGGGTACAGGCAGTGGGAGAGGGTTGGTGCAGACAAAAAATGAGACAATGCAGGCAGAGACTAAACTGGTACAATCAGAGGATAGATGGTGCAGGGCTGCAGGCAGAGGGACAGATGGTGCAGTCAGAGAAAGGATGGTGCAGAGAGACGGTGAAATGGTTCAAGCAGAGACACAGATAATGCTAGCAGACACAGACATGGTGTGACATTACAGGCAGAGAAGGGAAAAATGTATCATTGTAGTGCTGTGCAATACACACCAACAGCTGTATCATAATAGACCTCTGCAGATACACATAAGAGGGTGCAGGCAGTGGGAGAGGGTTGGTGCAGACAGAAAATGAGATAATGAAGGCAGAGACTACACTGGTACAGGCAGAGGGACAGATGATACAGTCAGAGAAAAGATGGTGCAGAGAGAGGGTGGCATGGTTCAAGCAGAGACCCAGAGGTGATGTAGTTGTAGAAAGTCCTATGCAGTATGTGTTTCAGGCCTCTTAATTTTCAAATTGTGTTTATGCTGTGCAATTTAGATGCTTGGTGTGCTGTTGAAATGCAAAAGCAACTGTGTCTGTAGCACGTAGTAATCATTTCAGTGAATTTCATTTGTACATTTTCAGTCCCACCTTGACTCAACACACTGCTTTAAGTTCACTTCATTGTCTTAAACCCTGAAACTCCATTCCTACAAAAATATTCTAAACTCTTGCAACACAATTGCAGTGTTGTAAACCCTGAAAGAATATTCCCAGCAAGACTCACTTTCATTGTAGTAATCATTTTACTGAATAGGAAGGGATAGTGTTATGTGTCTAAGATCACGGTGGGAGTCAGTTTTCATTTCAGAGGAATGTGGTAGAATAATTTGCGTAGGGAATACATGTACTTATGAAATTGATAAAGGTAGTTTTATATTATCTATTAATGACAATGATATAATTAAGTGTTTATATTTTTTGCAAGGTGCAGTAAAATTATCATATTGCTCAAATGGATCAGGATCAGGAGAACTTTGCTGCAAAATTTGACATCTCATATGAATTAATAGAGGACTTAAATGGACCTTTTGGAGAGGATATTAATGAAGAAAATTGAGTTTTCTTTGATGAAATTTTGGACCATGAGTTATTAGAAGCAGTGGAAGAAATTGAATTTCAAGATACACATTTGGAAATTGAGGACAATGTTAATGAAATACCAGATGAAGTGATGTTGGAGGTTTTATTGGAGTATGAAATGTTTGATGAATACATTTATGATTTAGAATTAAAAATTATTCGAGTGAGTCTTTTTGTACTATTGTAATAATTTGGTTTGTTGATGTGTTTAAAAATATAAGAATACATGTTCTGATGAAGAGAGTCAGGGTTTAGGATATGTAGTACTAGAAACTGCTATGCAGTACGTTTGTCAGGCCTCTTAATTTGCAAATAGTCTCGATGGTGTGTACTGAAGATCCTGGCTGTGCTGTAGAAATACCATACTAACTCTTTCTGTAACATGTAGTAATCAATTCAATGAATTTCAAGGTATATTTGTATCTTTTTTCATTTAGAATGCAAGTGAGTGTGTTTTTTTAAATATTGTGTCAGAATCACTTGCTCGGTGTATGTGTTTTAAGACATGGGAATACATGTACTCATGGAGTGAATTAGACTTTAGGACATCCAGTGCTTTTTACTCGAAGGCCTTGCTTGATACCATACACCGCATACACACAACTGTATTGCTCTAAAGTCAGAAATATCAATCCCACCATGGCCCCCTACTCTGCCTAAATACCACTGCACTGTTCTAAACCCTGAAATACCATTCTCAGCAAATTTCCTTATAATGTTGAAACACCACTGCACTGCCATAAAGTCAGAAACAACACTCACTGCATTATTTCCTACTCTGTGCAGACACTGTTGCTATACCTTAAACTTACTTATGAAGTGAACCAGTGTTTACATCATATAGTTGTTAAAATTGCTATGTAGTATGTTAGTAGTGGTCTATAACATGTTTTTTTCTTTACAATAGATTGTTATCTACAGAAAGAAAAAGCAACATGCCTACAAAGGATGCCAAAAGAAGAAAATATAAACAGGCTTACATTTCCAAGAAAACACAATTACAAGATTTCTCTAAACAACATTGTACAGAGAAAAAGAAGAATGCTTCTGGTAAGACAACAAAGGATTTTATAAGGAAATTAACTGAAAGAAAAAAAGTGTGAACAATATGGAAAAGATAAAAAAAGTATCTGTAAGAACAAAGAACAAGCAGTTAAAAAAGAAGAATGTTAAAAAAGTGTGTGGCAATGAAAATGTCTATAGTAATAGACGTAAAAATCAGTTTCTTCAAATTCGGAAGAGAATGTTTTATAACAGAGTTGTATTAAATTTATTAAAAAATGTAAAGGCATCTAAAAGGAAAACAGCTTTTTATAAGCAAAAAAAAGAATAGAAAGTATTGTTGATCAGGCTTTTGAAAGTATTTTAGTAATCAATAGAATTCGTACACTAGACAAGTCAATCAATCTTTTGAAAGCGAAAAGTAAGTGGAAAAGACTAATTAATAGAACTGATTTTTGCAATTTTTTTTCTGGAGAATGGAAGCATTGTTCAAGTTCTGAACCATTTTTTAATGAACAGACTTACTTTCAGACTAATGATTTGTTGCATGCAGTTGACATCAGTGGTCGAGCATATGAGGTGAAGGACGGTTGTCCGGTTGAAAAAGAGAAAATTGTCCCAAGAAGTGCAGAAGAGGTGTTAGCTGATGAAGTTTTAGGGAGACGTCCTAAGGCTCCAGTGTACACTTGGAATTGTAGTAGTATTTGTAGTGTACGACAGGATTCAATTGATTTTTTTCGCAATTTCTTACGTAAGTATACTAAGAAAAGTCTTAAACAAAAGATTAAGATGTTGCAAGAATTAGATCCTTGCAGACTGAGAGAAAAAACGGGTTTGCAAGGGCATTCTCTGGCTTGTCTTTCTAAAAAAGTATGCCAGAGTGTTTTTCACCATTTTAGGGTGTTAGCAGTGCATCACACTGAAGTGAGGAAATTAGTGAGAAGGTTGTATTATGCAAAAAGTCCAGCACTTAAGCTAAAACAGTTAAACAGTGCTCTTTTGCATGGATCTGTATTAGATGTAAAGAACATTTGTGGAGAAATTGAGGTTAGTTACTTTTGTGAAAAAGAGGACAGTGAAGAAACGGATACAGTAATAGAAGGAAATGTGGAAGAAATTGTACAGATTTTTAGTACAGAAAATTTTGACCAAGAAATTACAAAGTTTAAGGTCATTTCAGGTGAAAGGCCAAACTTTTCTTTTATTTGTTGTAGACGAATTCATTATAAAAATCAGACCAGGAAAGTTGATCTATATTTAAAAAGTGAAAAGGAGAATAATAATGAGTGGAAGGAATTTGCAACTTATTTGTTGGTAGAGGATTGTTTTGATTTGGGTTCTGATCAACGTATTTGTAAATATTGTTATAATAAATTAAATGAAAACAAAATGCCAGCTAGAGCTGTACATAATAATCTTGAGTTGGTAAATATTCCTTCTGAACTGATGGATTTAAATACTTATGAGTCTATTCTGATTCAATGTGTGCGTCCATTTCAGGCTATTGTTCGTATGGAGCCTAAGACAGGGAAATTGCCTCCTTCTGATTTACAGAGAGGATTAAAGGGAAGAGTTGTATAGTTGCCTCTAGATTTAAAGATAAATATTGAAACAATTGGTGTTGAAAATGTGGAAGAGGAACCTCTAATTATTCTAGTTAATGGTGTTCCTACAAAGAGTAAGAAAATCTGGCAAGAATTAGTGGGTGTTAGGAAAGTCAAAAAGGCAACGTTGTATTTGGTAAAAAAACAATCAATACTACAAAAATGTACATGTAGGAGAAGAGGAAACAACTGTAGAAGAAGACAGTGATTTGTCAGCTGGACAAATTGAAAAAGTGGATGTGTCCAGAAGTGCACAAATTTATGAACATTATAGTGTTCATCCACTGCATTCCAAAGAAGTAATGGGGAATGCTATTGAGTTATTCCAAATGAAAGAAGCAAAAGGAAGTCCCATTAGTGTGTGGGAAGAAAGCTTGGAAGCTCGTTGTTTTCCTCAGTTATTTCCAACAGGTCAAGGTGGACGATATGATGACCGACCTGTGCAGATTCCAGCATCTGAATACCGGACATCAAGATTATATGCTGAAGGTCCAAGGTTTCGTTAATGTATTCCATATTTGTTTCATCTTCTATTTGAGAGTGACTTGTCTGGACTTTCTTATGCAGTGACCCACATACTAAAAAGTGGAGTACATCTGCAGAATGTTTCGGCAAGGGACTTTATGAAGAAAGTCCAACAGAAAGACACTGTTTTGGAATCTCAGCTAAATAATCTCATGGCATGTCAGCGTGGTACTAACGAGTATTGGTACCGTCGTCATGGGGAATTGAAATGTATGCTAAGAAACTTAGGAACTCCTACATGGTTCCTTACTCTAAGCTAAGCTGAGTATGCTTGGGAAGATTTACTTCAATTCCTTCGAGAGGCAAATGCAAACATAGAAAATGTTGAATACAAGACACCAGGAGAATTGTGCTCTTTGGATCCAGTTAATGTATGCAGGTATTTCAATCATAGATTTGAAGCTATGATGTCTTTTATCACAAACAAAAAAAATCCTCCTCTTGGAGAGGTTCTGGATTTCTTTTGGAGAAAGGAGTATCAAGCAAGAGGTGCTCCTCCCATACATATGCTGCTATGGATCAAAGATGCCCCCAAATTTGGAACAGATTCGGATGACACAGTGATGAGTTTTATTGAACAGTATTCTACATGTGCTGTTCCTAAAAACACAGAACAAAAGAATTTAAAACATCAAGTCTTGCGGTTTCAAACCCATCGTTGTGGAAAATACTGTCGTCGAAAGTACAAATCAAAGGACAAGTTCTACACAAAATGTCGTTTTGGATTTCCACGACCAGTAACATCAAAAAGAAGCGTGAACAATTTTATTTCATCTTTGCGACATACTGTGACACGAAAATCACCGAAAAATACCTATAACTTGAGAAGAAATGAAGAGTCAAAGTATATAAATGACTATAACCCAGTCACTTTGTCCATGTGGAATGCAAACATGGATATTCAATATGTTGCAGACAACTCCATTGCTGTGGCTCGATATGTAACTTCTTACATTACGAAATCTGAAAAGACAGAACTAAAGGAAATGTGGGAAGAAATTTCTCATGAAAAGAGCCTAATCAAGAAATTGTACAGCTACAGTTTGAAGATGTTGTCTCATCGAGAAATCGGAGCAACAGCAGAACGGGTAATTCCCGGCGTCCCACGTAGGGGTAGTCCGCCCCTGTGTCAACCAATGTTTCTTCAAGGTCATTTATATATAGGTTAAAAAGAAAGGGGGCCAGGATGCACCCTTGCCTGACCCCCCGGCTAGTACTAAAGTTTCTTGTTACCTTGAGATCCATGGTGTATCTAACATTTGCCTTTGTGTCTCTATGTAGATCTTTTAGGAAGTTCACCAGGTGTTGCTCTATCCACATGGCCTCCATGGACTGCCACAGCTTTCCCTGGTTGAAACAGTCGAAAGCCGAGGAAAGGTCCATGAAGGCCATGTAGATAGTCCCGGGACGTGAAAGGGTGTACTTACCCAAGATCAAATAGAGGTTTAGGCATAGGGCCAAGGTTGAGTGCCCTGTGCGGAACCCGTACTGAATGTCGGAAAGAATCTTTTTCTCCTCTGCCCAGGTAGTCAACCTCTTTAATATAGTGCCCCCTAGAACTTTTACAATAGAATCAACTAGGGAGATAGGCCTATAGTTTAAATTACTGTTTCGATCTCCCTTCTTAAATACGGGCACACATGTTGAGAATCCACAAGAGGTTGGACAGCCCTTTTCCGCTGCGGCATTTCCCACTGCTGTCAGAATTGGGGCCCAAAATAGAGGGTTAGATTTAAATAGATCAGGGGAATGCCATCTGGACCTGGGGCCTTCTTGTTTGAGAGGTTGTTGATTCCCTCCGTCATTTCCATTACTGAAAACACCATAGGGTCCGACCCCAGCATCTCTTTTGGTTGAGCTGGTCATATGGCGGTATCCTTAAAAATTGTGGTAAAGTGGGACACCCATTCATCCTCCGTGATATTTGACCCCGCTTCTTTAACCCCTGACGTTAATAAAGGTGAGCGGTTAATTGTGGACCAGAATCTTGAGCTGCTTGCTAGAGTCAAAGGATCTAAAAGCTCCTTCCAAAGCGCATTTTTCAACTCCATTTTCGTATTAGCCAGCACATTTTTATAAGGTGATCGGAGTGTGCGGATCAGGAATCTATCCCGGGGAATTGTTTTGAGGGCCATCTTTAATTATCTGGCTGCTTTAGAGCAATTGTGGCAGAACCATTTAGGTTCTCCAGATGGAGTTATTCCCCCCGGGGCATGTAACATCTTTCCTACATGAAGAGCAATACTTTCAAAGGCTTTAAGGACTCCTTCGCCCAAGGGTTCAGTACTAAGACAGATTGAAAGTTCAGCAGTACAATCTTTCTTGAGTCTGTCAAGGAAGACGGGCGGTATAACCTGATTCCATTTAATGAGCCGCCCTCCATTTATAGGTTGCAGCATATTTCCTCCAACGACTTTATCCTTTTTTTTCCATGAGATTCCCTCCTAACAACACACAGACTGGATTGTGATCGCTGTGTGCACTCGGTATTATACAAAAAGCCAGGAGGAGGTTCATGATAGTTCTAGAGGCTAGGATAAAGTCTATAAAGGTCCCATGACTTCTACCTTTAAAAGTGGGTTCCTTTTGTGTGGATAACAATGGTGCAATACTCATGGTAAACAAAAGGTCATGCTCATCTAACATGAGGTTCAGCGCATTTCCCTGTTTTGTGTGTTCAAAATGTAACCCCGTTATCGTGCGGCAACCCATGGTCGCTAAAATGTTTAACATAGGGTGGCCGCAGAGGTGTACGTTGAAGTCACCTGCAAGTAGCAGGTTCCTTCTTAATGGTCCACGACACTGAATAATAAAATTATGCAGTTCAGTAATCCTACATCCCTCGCCCTGGTTACTTGCATTATAAAAGTTTATCACACACAGGCTGCTGTCTTCTTTCCCCAAAATAATGGCCTGAATGTTTCTGTTAGCTGAAGAAAAGGCCCTTATGCTGCATCTTAATGCCAGGGAGGTAAAGATGACCAATCCTCCCGAAGCGCGGCCGCTATTTGAACTTATTGCTGGAACACAGAATGATTCATAACCCTCCAATGGAGTATTGCAGTTGGTAGCCCATGTCTCTTGGAGACAAATAATAGAGTGTTGGCTTACAAACTGCACCCATACGGGGTCTGAAACCTTCCCTGACAGCCCCGCAACATTCCATGAGAGAACATTAAATTCTGAGTTAACTTCTATGGTCACAGGAACAGGCTTTCTAGGTAAATCAAGTTGAGTTGTTCCAGAGTGGTTAACCTCTCCGGAACCTTCTTCTACTGATAGTGCCGTTTTGTCAGAGATAACATCAACTGGATTATTAAAACCTCTCACCGTACTAACCAGCGGTAGGGGCTGTACAGGTAGTGTGCTAAGTCCATTGGGAGGGTGATAGCTAGTCAGATTACCACACAGTCAATCGCAATGATTAAGGCCCGAAAGGGCATTATAGCTGTTTGTGTTTCCTCCATATGTGGGAGATGTCCCGGTCCACCCTTCAACTGGACTCCATTAGGCCTCAGAGGTCATCTGGTCCTCTAGCTTAAGATAACTTTGTTAGCGAGCATCCTGGTTCTATTGTTGAAAGCACCCTACTGCCCTGGCATATAGAAAAACCCAAGGGGCAATATTTCTATACCCTGTCCCCCCTGTGGTGTACCTCCCTCTACTTCCCTAAGTATCCTCTCCACTGGTACCGGACTGTTAAAGTTTATTACTATATAGTCTCCATCTTTGGTTTTCCTGGAGTATCCTAGCCAGGCTACTCGTCTGGCCATAATTATGTTGTGCCCTACCATTTGGCCTCCTTCAGTATTTCGGGATAGCAGTATGTAACCTTGTTTTTAATCTGGGAAAAGTCCTCTTTTTCTCCTTGACGGAGGGGGGGAAAGTTTCCCAGGACTATCACTAAAGGGGTGCTTTGGGAGGGTAAGTCTAGGATAGCTTGATTACCCACATCCTGGGCCAACTTATTAATCTGAGTCATTTTTTTGCGGTTCATTACGAACATTACAAAGCTGTAGTGTACAATATGCACTAGACATTTACCCAACGAGGTAGCACTTTCTAATTAAACTATAGAAAATACACCAGTTGGGTAAACATTTTGTCCAAAACTATGAGCTCTTGTTGGATAAACAGGCAGGTGAGGATCTGTTCTGGCCCTGAAATTTATTTCATAAAAATTAAACCTCAACAGGAATAATTTACAAATATAAACATAGCAGATGTCCCAGTTGAATGTCCACTTCTGTAAAGAACAATTGATCCTAACTTCTTTGGATTGGGGAAGGTAAAGCAAGTGTGATTTCATGATAATTCCACCTTGAAAACGATCTGAAATCCTTGATGCTGGTGAGTGCATTGTTGATCAATCGCAGAGAAATTTCATCTGTAGTGACTGTCATGAGTGGGTTCTTTCATGTCGTCTATTGGTGAGAGCAGAGTGCATGGTTCTCCCTTTAAATTACTACGAATATGCAAAGCGCAAAATCACTTGCAAGCTCCACCCATCTGGGCCTACCCTGTCCACCTTAGTAGTAGGTAAAGATCTTCCCATCTTTCCCTGTGTTGATGGACAGCTTACCTAATGGCCCCCTGATGGCATTTCCTGTTGATTTACGTTACACATTCTCAATGGAGAACAATTAGAGGACATCTCAACTAAACAAAAACGAAGAAGTACATTTATTTGGTGGAGATTCACCTCTTTGAAGTCTCATTATATTCTCTATGTGAGGATTCATGTTATCAAATATTTCTGGAAGTAGATGCTCAATTACCAATCATGTTGCCGAAATTAAACACACACAAGGTCACTAGAGTCATGTTCTCATGATCCATTATCCAGCTTTTGCATAGGATATTCACTAGACATGTACCACGCAAAGTACCACTAGCTATTTAACCAGTCGAAAGAACTACAGTTGGATAGACATTCTGTGTAAAACTGAGAATTCTTGTTGGATAAACAGGCAGGTAAGGTTCCATCCTGGCTCAGTCACTCATACAGCTATTGACACACCCACACAGCCACTCAGATACAGACTCACACACCTATATAGTCGCTCTCATATCTATTCACAGACCAACACAGACACTCACATACCCATACTGTCACTCATACACCTACTTCCACACTCAAAACAACACTCACCTATCTATTCACTAACCCATACAGCCATTCACACCCACATGACCACTCACAGACCAATACAGCCACTCACACACTGAAAGAAATACTGACACACACACTCACTGACTCATACAACAACTGACACACCCACTTATAGACCCATACAGCCACTCACACACCCATTCACAGACCCAGAGTCAGTCACACATGCACTCACATACCCAAAAGGCCATTCATACACCTACTCACAAATCCACACAGCTACTCACACCCCCACTCACAGACTCATACAGCTTCTCACACCCCCACTCACTGACCCACAAAACCACTCACACACCCTCAAAACTACTCACACACCCACTCATACACCAACAGACACACACACACATATATACTCACAGACCCATTCCACTAACACATCCACTAATAGACCCATACAGCCACTTACAGACCCACACACAGACCCGTACAGCCACTCACATACCCACTCACTGACACATAGAGCCACTAACACACCCACTCACATACCCACTCAAAGACCCTAACATCCACTCACAAACCCACTCTCTGACCTATGCAGACACTCACACACACCCACTCTGAAGGTAACAGATTACAGGAAATAAAATTGTAAAAACCTTAGAAATCACAAAAAAAAACTCAGGTTACAGGGATGTTATAGTTAGGAAATAACATAAAAAATCTTTAGAAATTCAAGAAAACAAACAAATGTTACAGGGAGATTATAGTAACAAAATAGCATTAAAAAAACCTTAGAAACTCACTTAAAAAACAAAGGTTAAATGGGAGTCTGATGACATCTCAATGACATCACTGATAACATCAATGATGACATCATCCAGGAAAGTAAACTTCAATACACTTCATAAAATACCATTTAGATTTTTTTAAAGTAAGAAGGCACAGGTGTGAGATGTAGAGCACAGAGCTCCCTTTAAACGTATCAACTACTACATTCATTCATCACCTAAGAGTTCTAAGTGGATACTTCTGTCTCTTCTGAACCACTATTTTAAAAACTAATGACCAAAGTATTATGTTTAAATGTATAGGCCAGTCTACAACACCACCATTGGGGAACTTGGAAAGAAGTCTTACTGAAAATGACAGAATTACACAAAGCACTACAACATACAACCAATAGAGAAGTCTTAGAGGACAGGTCACTGTGTCACAACCCACTATTCAAAATATTCTTCATACTGGACAAAGGTGTGAGCATTGAGGTGAGTCTGTTGTAAATGTCTACTACACTGAGCCATCACCCTAGAGAAAGGTCCTAGTGAACAGATGAATTTATTGCGACATACTACTACAGCCATTCATCACACAGAGAAAGGTCTAAGGAAACTGGTCAGTATGTCATAAAACAGAATTATACTCAGCTGTCACTGTGGAGTGACATCTCAATGAACAGCTTACAATGTTTCACAACACTACCGTACACATACATCAGCAGGGTACAAGTCTCAGTGTAGAGGCTAGTTTACTGATAAATTGTACACCAGCTTTAAAAACGTGATTATAATTCAGATGACATAAGTTGGAAATAGTATCACTAATTATCAGTACAGAAAGAATGCAGTAGCTAAGTATATATCTTTAAGTCTCGAAAACGTTTATGAAACACTTACACTTACTGGATGATGGCATCCGTGATGTCATTTGATATGTTATCATTCATGTCAACAGTGATGTCACTGACCAAGTCATGAGTGATGTAATATGTGAGGGCATAAGCAGTACATTGCGGGGCCATATGGTATACTTAGCTCAGGTAACTATAACTGCTGAATTTCTATGGTTTTGTGTGTAGAATCTGAACCTAACTACACCGCCCCTGATATATATAAAATCAATTCCATAATCTTCATTCGTTTATTCAGTCTGAATAAAAATAACCCATAAAAGAACATAAAATACAGTACAAATCCATGATATTACAAGGGATGAAAACCTTTTCCACAATATAAAAATAATTAAAATATAAGTGTTATTGTGCTTTGGAGCTCCGTATTTCAATAAAATGTCCAAATTTGTATACAATCAGAGATGCAGTTCACGTTCAGAGTTCAAGACACCAAAACACTCAATAGCACAATCAGTCAAAGCTGAGTGAGAAAGAAAAGAAAGTGAGAACAAAAACCTCAAATTGAGTCTATCATGTACTCCTACTAACGCAAGAGTTAGAGGGGGCGCTTCTCTGTAACGCCACATAATTGAAGATAGGCTTACTACAAGTCATGTTATCCTTAACATGACCGTACAAACGAGGGGAAACAAGAAGTATCATTAAAATGACTGGATGGTATCATACATGCAGAGACCAGACTGCAAATTAGCCTACCATAGTTTTTCTGGCCCGAGTTGCTGCTTTCAAAAAGGCACATACATAGTAACAGGTATCAGTTGAACTTAAAAACTGTAGGTGAAGCAAGGCTGTTGGACACTGTTACATAACAGGAGTTTCAAAACGTGCTTGTGGGACAAACTGTGCAAATTGCAGGGAAACATAAAGTGCAAAGGTGATTGGTCTGAATAATTGTCACAAGGACAAGAAGATACTATCTATCCCTCTGGGTCAAAGAAGCTCTTAAAATACGAGGACCCATATATTGACCCTACCTTGAAGCGAAAGAGAAGTGAATTCTCCCATTGTGTGAGATCTAAAGATAAATATACAGGGGGGTTCATCTGTGAATAATGCTCTATAATATTTCAAAAAGGTGGGTTGTTTTAACTCATTTTTCATTCTAGTGACTTCACAATACTCCAGGAATGTTGCTTTCACTTCGGTCATCAGTTTTGGAAAAACTATTAGGTTCCGTAAACAAGGAAGATAAACCAAGGATTGCTGGGGTATCCCGAATATACCTCAGCCATGAAAGAGAAAAGGCCTTATGTAGGATGAGACTATCAATGATAATATACCCACATAAGGTTGCTGCCTGGTTCGTCCAAATTCTGACCCATAATAAAAGTGGCACCAAAGGAGCCTTGTCAGAGATAAAACTCTGGTTTAGCACAGAAAGAATGGTAAAATTAGAGGTGGTAGGTGGTAGGTGGTAAATTCATTGTCCACTGGAAAAAATGATTTTCCTCTGCCTGTAAGAAGCAGCATTTGTTAAAACCCCAATCACCTGCACCATAAAAGGCTGCACTGATACACCGGCAATTGTACACCTTCAGTGCTGGCCGGAGTGTCCCTCTAGAACCTGGTCTAAGATTATAGACTGTCCTTGCAGTTCTACTAGTCAAGTCACATCAAGTCACATAAACTTTATTCGAAATCACATAGTGAGTCATACAAGCTACAGAATTATAACAATGTCTAAGTTTAAAAGCAATTAAAAAAATACATAAAAACACATCGATAAAAAAACGGAGAGAAACATCCTCCTATTATCAGTAAAATTTCCGCAACAGCTTCCTACTGCTAATAACAGCCAGTAAAAACTGTGACAATACTGCACATATATACAAACTTGGGAGGGATTGCAGGTAGATAAAAGCTGGTCAGCATTGCACAAAACCAAGCTGTTTTAACAGGAGGTTAAAGAAACGATTTGTCAAATCTGAGTAATATTTGCAGGAAAGAGAGAATATGTATGTTAGTCTGAATAGATACTTTATCACGTGAGCATTTCACTGGTTCATGCAGCCAGTTGTTGGAGATAGGGAAACTGGTCAAATGATGAAAGATGTCCAGCCAAAACTTTGTCAATACACATCTATGATGTCGATTATATACATTAACTAGATATGGTTGTATATGGTAGTAAGTCAGGATCAATTGCTTCTTCAAAACGGGGGTTTATTAATCTTAAAGAATAACCTCAATTTCTTGTGTAACAAATGGCATTTCAATTTTAGGGCTTTCATTGGGATACTAGTCAGAAGCTCGGGGTGGTCAAAATATTCAGATTGGCAGATATCGACCTGAAAGTCATGCACACATTTAAGCCAAGACATTTTGAATGCAGAAGTAGACCTGAGCCAATCCTCTACAATAGAATGGTTGAGCTCAGTACAGTCAGAAGTCCATATCTTATGCCAAAGCAAAACAGGCTGGATCTTAATAAGATCTGCTAAATAAGGGGCTCTCAGTTTAGAGTGACAGTCAAAGTTTGGACAACTTTTCGGTAGGGCAAGAAGATTCCTTAGGAATGCATTTTCTGCCAGCTGATGTAAATCTATATTCACGTAACCCCATAACCATTATCAGCTTTGGAAATACTACTAGGTTCAGTAAAAAAAGAAATACCCAAGGATTGCTAGGGTGTCCTGAATATACCTCAGCCATGAAATAGAAAAGGCCCTATGTAGGCTGAGACAATCAAGCATAATATCCCTACATAATGTTGCTGGCGGGTTGGTCCAAATGCTGACCCATAATAAAAGTGGCGCCAAACGGGCCTTGTCGGTGAAAAAACCCTGGTTTAGCTCAGAATTAGTGGTAAAACTAGAGGTGGTGGGTGGTAAATTCAACATCCACCATAGAAAACAATTTTCCTCTGCCTGTAAGGAGCAGCATTTGTTAAAACCCCACACACCTGTACCATAAGTGTCTGCCCTCTTACACTGGGAATTGTACATCTTCAGTGCTGGCCAGACGGTCCCTCTAGAAACTGGCCAAATAAGATTATAGACTGTCCCTGCAGCTCTACTAAGTTTGAGACTAGCATGACTAAGCTGAAAATTCCAAGACCTTGAAGAACTAATGGTCAAGCCTAGATGACAAAAGTTATCGACACTCGTTAGTGCTGGCCCCTTATTGGTGATTTTGTTTAGACTTGATTTGCCAGGTTCTCAGACCATGATATGCAATTTAGAGTAATTTGTTTTTAAATCAAGGTCTTGCATAAAAATAGTAAAACAATCCACCCGCTGTCTCAGTGTGTTTGGAGTCAGATCTAGAAAGTCTTATCAGCTACCTGTCCAAAATAACTGTAATATAAAAAAATTATCTCTAATTAAGGTAATCCAAAATAATGGTGGACGAAATAGTGACATGCAACTATAATCATTGAAATAAATTGACTGAAAGACTAAAAGAAATTGCCTTTTCCTTCAATTCATGAAAATGTGGCCAGAGCCATTAATATTTGCTTAATGCCAACATCTGTCACTCCTTTTAGCCTTGGTAGTTTAGTGTTGTTCATAGTAGATTACAGGTCTCGTATAGCAGGTCTTTTCATCAGTCACTTATGACCTCTGTTAGAAATGGGGTTTCTGGTTGGCTAGCGTATGCACCTCAGCAGAGCGAAACCCACCACACTAGTTAGGGTAAGGGAGGTACACACACAAGATAACCCCTGCTCACTCCCTTGTTAGCTTGGCAGAGCAGTCAGGCTTATCTCAGAGGCAATGTGTAAAGCGTTTGTGCAACACAGACCCACACCAGTAACACATTAGGCACACCACAAAAAGAGACTCCAAACAAGGTCATATAAAAAATATCCTTTGTATTGTACAATAAAACACTTTAGACCGCAATCACATAAATCACTTTGCAAACTAAGCAATTGTCATGACATCACAAAGATCCTAAATCACTTTGCCAACCAGACAATTGTCATAACATTACAATTTAGTGAAATCCAGTAAATACTTATAGAATACACACGTTATAACAATATGATGAAAACATCACCTTACACCATCACTGTACATATTCTGCAGTTCCTGAGCTAGTATTTGTTATTGTGGTCAATAGAAGGTGTCAAAAACATCATACATCCATATCAGACAGCATCTATGCAGCATATAAGGTAGAAGCACATGTAACATCACTGTTGTCTATGCCATAGTTTGCAAATCATCCCCACAATCTGCGTAATTACAGCAGGGCCTGCCCGGCAGCAGGCAATAAATGAAATACAGGAATCACCACATTATTGTCATAACCTTGGGCCCAGCGCCCCGGGGCTGCCATCTCAGGTTTTATTGAGGCACCAGGTGCAGGGCATAGAAGCACCTGTGTGCCTTTTAGCAGAAGTCCTGTAATCCTTACCACAACACTCCAAAGGCAGGAACACCTGCACACATACCCCAGAAATTACTGTAATTTTCTTCATGCTGAAACTGCACTCCTCATTTCAGCTATGGCCCCTCAGGACCGGGGAAGCAATTAGGACCTTTCTGGACCCCCTGCTGGTATGTCACGTGGGTAGCAGTAGGGCACACACACTGCACGTAGGGCGGGAGACCTCACTTGGTCTCCCACATACCTAAACTTAGGGAAGTGCAGCTGCCCATGACCGCTCAGTGCAGCTGCTGCTGGCAAAGGGGGTTTAGTAATCCTAAAGAAATGCCCAGAGTTATGTGTCAGGACAAGGGAAGGGACAGACCACCTCCCTCGGCAATACTCACCTCTTCTCCTTGGAACGAGGGGCAAGAGGGGTTTGGGGGGCAGCCGAGCCGCGAGGTCTGCCCCCCGGGCAGTTTTGGGAGGGGGAAGGGGGGCGAGTCATGGGAGCGGCCATTTTGTCGCTTGGGCTGCCTGGGGATAGCCCAAAGGCAGCCCAAATTATGAGGTACAAAAAGGGGTGGTGATGGACGGAGCTTCTGAACCAATCAAACACTCACACCCAGTCAAAAGATCTGGGTTTGATCCATCACCGTTCTTTAGCCCACTCTGCCACCCCAGTTCAGACATGGCTATATGCAAATCAGTCGGACCCTGTGCCTCATGGGAACAGTCCAGCCCGAACTGCCAAGCCATGCCTTCCCTGGACCGGAAACAAGCTTCCGAGGACCAGTTTCTGGCATTACAGCCGTCTTCAGCCCGGCTTGCTTGAATCCAGTGGCAAAGTGAGCAAGGGACTCACGTCTGAGCATACCCTGCCACACTTATGGCAGCCCAACATATAAGGGGGTAGCCTGCGTTTACCCAGCCACCATTTTGGGTATTGAGACCTGGTGGCTGGGAGCGAGCAGTGTAGTTTTTTGTCGAGCAGTGTAGCATTGGTCTAGCGGGAGTTTCAGTTTCGCGCTAGCGTTAAGTTTTGTTTGGAGGTTGCGTGACTTACCTGGTAATGGATGCCCATGGTGATGTTCGAGTCCTGGAGGCCCTCCGCCTGCTGAGCGAGGCAGGGCGGATGGACCTCCTCGTGGGCCCGAGGGAGGCGGCGCGCCCGGCGAGGCGTGCCTCTGCAGGTGTGGCCGCGGCGGTCTTTACCTGCTCGCCGCCACGGAAGGCCCCGAAATTGCAGGTGGGTCTGAAGGGCCGCATCGATGCCAGGATTGCGGCCCTCATGGGGCGGGCGGTGCTGGGGAAGGAGAGCGGTTACCGCGGCCGAGGCGCGCTGCCAGTGGCGCCTCGCCGTGGGAGCTGCCGGCGTCTGGGGACCGGGCCGGGAGTGGGGCAGTGGGCGGGAGCATGCTGCGAGCTGATTGCGCTCCAGAGGGAGCGCTGGGGCCGCGCGGAGACGCGCAGGGCCGACACAGCGCGGCAGCAGAAGGCAGGGAGGCCCTGCCAGTGTGCAGGGCCTCTGAGGTGGCAATGAGAGAAGTGGGGAAGGCGTTGGGAGGGCGGGGGGTGGGGGGTGGGAGAACAGGCCCCGGGATTAGAGGCGGAGGGTGACGCCCTGAGTGTGGTCGAAGGAGAAAGGAAACCACAGAGAGGGAGGGGGCGGGGGGCCCATATACGGGAGGAAGGACAGTTGCTTGCATCAGAGGGGGAGACAGGAGAGCCCCTCACCTGCTAGGCAGGGGGCCACATTAGACGGGGAAGGGGCAGGAAGTGGACCAAGAAGGGGGCAAAAAGGGGGGTGCTGGTAGGGGCAGGGCAGGGTGGCCTGGGGGGGAGGTGGGGTGGGGTGCCGTCCAGCAGGGGGGAGTGGAGGGCAAGTGGGGGCTTTGGCAGGTGCGGGGGGCGGGGGGAGGACCTGGGACAAGGGGGTGGGTTTCCCCAGTATTGATAGATTCAGAGGGCAGCGAGCGGGACTGGGAGGTTTTGGATGTTTTCGAGTCCTGGGGGGAGGGGGTGCGAGAGGCGTGGGGCACGGGAGGGAGTAGGGCGGGGCAGGAGGAGGCGGGGCTGTCGGGGAGGGGGGATGGCAGCGCTGGCGGGGGAGCAGGAGGCGGAACAGGGGGAGTGGGAGGTGGGAGGGAGTTCGCCGGAGGATTCGCGGACAGGGATTGGGGGTGAGGACGAGGAGGTGGAGGAGGTGGAGGTGGTGGGGGGCAGGTGGGGGATGGGGGGGAGAGTTGGGGGGGGTGCGCAGTTGCAGGGGCCCAGCACACCAGCAATACCTTTTTTCTTGCAGGGGGATGACCGGCGCGGGGTTGCGGACTTGGAAAGGCTGGGAGCGGCCCAGCCACACCAAGGAGAAGGGAGGGCAGAGCTTCCTGCGGCAGGCCCGGAGTTAGCGAGGGATCACGGCTGGCTCACGAAGGCCCCTGGCGGGCTCGCCGGCCCCTCCACCCACAGGGCCCCAGCGGCTTGGGGACCAGCGACGGAACTGGAGCACCGGAGCGAAGGACTGTTTTGTGTTGAGCGGGGGGAGAGAGGGGCAGTGGGCCTCTAGTAGGGTGCAGTCGGCACCACCGCTGGCTCGCCGGAGTTATATGTGGGGTGGAGTGGAGTTGTTGGTAGGAGATGATGACAGTTTGGAGGAAGGGGTAGTAAGGGATGGTGAGGGCTGACGGGGTCCGGTAATGGTGTTGGTTCTTTTTTGCAGGTGTCACGGGGCCTGGGTGCTGCGGCGGCCCGGACACAATCTGGGGACAGGTCGGCGATGGATCGGAGAGGCGTCAAACGGCGAGGGGATGCGTTAGTGACCAGTAAATGCAAAGCCGTGGCACGCATGGTATCGGTGGGAGTGGGGGGGGGGGGAGGTGGGGGTGATCGGTTATGCAAGGGCAGGTATGCGGTGGATAAGGGTGTGGGGTCAGAGGAGGCTGTGCTGGCGCCTGAGGCAAAGGGGGACCTCAGGGGGACCACGGAGGCCGCCGGGGCAAAGCCCGAGATGCAGTATGGTGCGGGCAGTGTGGCCGCGGGGGGTGGCGGAGGCAGAAGGCGGCGTGATGAAACCAAAGGAGCTGAAGATAAAGCGGCTCCCGTATATGGGGGTCAAGAAGCCGCTGGGGGCACACTTAATGGCGGCAACTAAGGAGAAGATATGGAAAGGGGAAAATGTAGAATTGTTAAAACTGCTGCACCGCGAGGTACAATCGAAGGAAGGGTCAAAAGAGGAGGAATACGAGCTGCAGAAGTGGCCAAGGGTGCCGTTGACGATTGAGAACTGGAGGGCAGCTTTTCTGATATTCGCGAGTGTTTATTGCGAAAAGTTCCCGTTTAAATACATGGACGTTATTAGGAAGGCGCAGATCACGGGAGGTGGTTACGCGTGGGCGCAGTACGATGAAGAGTTCCAGGCATGGATGGCATGGAATCCGGAGGCTAAGTGGGGGGAGCTGGATTGGGACCTTTGGCAGCACACGATGGGGCTGGCGGGGTCGGGCAAGACTATTTTTACCGCCAGCGGTCTACCGATTATATATCAGCCCTTTCAGGGGCGCCCCACCCGCGGCGGGGTGGGGACCGGTTTCATAAACCAGTCCGGAGCGGCGGGCGCCTGCTGGGACTTCAATAAAGGGGTCTGTGCCAGGGAGCATTGCCGTTTTAAGCACGAGTGCTCCAGGTGCGGTAAATACAGACACCCCGTGGTCCGTTGTTGGGACCCCCCCCGGACAGCAGGGGGGTCGCAGGCGCCAGGTGGGAACAAGCGCCCCGGAGCTGCTCAGCAGTTGGGCAGCAGCCGTGGGGGTAGGGGGTCTGGGCCAAAGGGCTCGTACTCCGGTTAAGATGGAGCAGTTGACAGTGGCTCTGCGTAATTACCCGGACCCGGGGCCGCGGAGCGTTTGCGAACCGGGTTTCGGGAAGGGTTTCGGTTGGGTTACGCGGGGCCGCGGCAGCGACAATGGGCAGACAATCTGCAGTCGGCTCGGGAAGACCCGGAAGTGGTACAGAGCAAATTGGACAAGGAGGTCATGGAGGGCCGCATGGCGCGTACTTTCGTAGATTGGCCATTGGAACATTTGATAGTGTCCCCCATTGGGGTCATGCCCTAGAAGGAGGTGGGGCAGTTCCGCCTCATACAACATTTGTCATGGCCGGAAGGGGGATCGGTGAACGATTTTATTGATGAGAATGAAACCACGGTGTCTTACTCATCGGTGGAGGCGGCCATGGCCCTAGTGGTGGAGGCAGGTGAGGGAGCAGAAATGGCTAAGTGCGACATCTAGTCGGCTTTTGGGCTGCTGCCGGTTCACCCAGACGACTGGTGCCTACTGGGGATCCAGTTTCACGGCCGCTGGTATGTTGACAAGGCACTGCCAATGGGCTGCTCGATGTCGTGTGCACTTTTAGAATATTTTAGCATGTTCCTCCAATGGCTTTTTACGGAACAAACGGGTCACCAAGGAGTTACGCACTACCTGGATGACTTTTTCTTGGTCGGGGCCCCGGACTCCATGGACTGGCAGGTAGCGCTGGACAGGTTTCAGGAGATCATGGAGGACCTGGGGGTGCCACTGGCACCAGAGAAGACAGTGGGGCCAGGCACGGCGCTGTCATTTTTGGGCATCGAGCTAGACTCTGTGCTGATGGAGGCGCGGCTGCCAGCGGACAAACAGCGGCAGATGTTAGGATTGCTGGTAGTGATGGTGGCAAAGCACAAAGTGTCAGTGTTGGAAATCCAGATGCTGTTGGGACACCTCAACTTTGCATGCCGAGTGGTATGCGTAGGGAGGACGTTCTGTAGGCGTTTGGGTCGGGCGCTGGTGAGTCAGAGGCCTCCGCACCATCACGTGCACTTGTCGGTGGACGTTCAGGAGGATTTGCGGATGTGGCGGTTTTTCCTGAACCAGTTCAACGGTGTGCCCTTACGGCGGGACGAGGACATGGTTTGGGACGTGCAGATTTTCTCAGATGCGGCGGGCAGCGACGGATTCGGGCTCTACTGGAATGGGAAATGGTGTGCAGAGAGCTGGCCCCCGGAGTGGCTGGGGGGCGGGAGGAGCATTGCCTTTCTGGAACTGTTTCTTTGTTGGTGGCGATATGGCTGTGGGGTGAGGTGTTGGCCCACCGAAGGGTGACTTTCAATGTGGACAATATGGCGGTGGTCCAGGTGGTAAATCGCCAGTCTGCCAGGGATGAGCAGGTGTTGAAGTTGTTGCGTGTGTTTGTGCTGGGCTGCTTGCGCCATAACATTGCCTTTCGCGCGGTGCACGTACCGGGAATTGAAAATGACATTGCGGATGCCTTGTCTCGTTCGCAGTGGGGTAGATTCCGTGGGTTAGCCGAGGATGCAGAGCGGGACCCGACGCCAATGCTGCCGCAGATGTGGCACATAGGCAATACCGGATGTTGCAACTAGTTCTAGGATCTTTGTCGGAATCGACCAGGACAATGTATGTGGCTGCATGGGGCGAATTTGTGGCATCCAGGGCGCGTTGGAGGCCGCCGGGAGTGGAGAGACAGGAAGACGCGGTGCAGTTTATGCTCTCCCTGATAGACAAGGGTCTATCGAGGGTGACCATAGCGGGCAAGCTGGCAGGTCAGGGTTTGGGATGGTCGGATGTACGGCTGGGGCGGCAGGAGGTGGGCATTTGGATGCGTAAGTCCAAGACAGATCAGCGGTGCATAGGGGCCTGGGTGGTCTTGCAGCAGGCAGGGGGGGAGTGGCGTGCCCGGTGCGATGGGGTTGGACATGGGAGGGAGAACGGCGGTCGGAGGGGTTGGTGTTACAGCACGCGAATGGGAAGGGGGCGACAGGGTCACAGTTGCTGGGGGTGCTGCGGAAAGCATTGGCCAGGGTGGGGGTGGATGGCACTCAGTATGGCACGCACTCATTCCGAATTGGGGCAGCGTTGGAAGCGCATCGACGGGGTTGCGGGCGGGGGGACATTATGCGCTTAGGGAGATGGTCCTCCGCTTGCTACTGGCGTTATGTGCGCAGCAATGAGTTGCCTTGAGCGCGCGAGGAGAAGTTGGGGGGCACATGTACTTACAT
The DNA here is from genome assembly GCF_964261635.1 of Lissotriton helveticus. Taxonomy (NCBI): domain Eukaryota; kingdom Metazoa; phylum Chordata; class Amphibia; order Caudata; family Salamandridae; genus Lissotriton; species Lissotriton helveticus. Next base: position 1,323,995,438 of record NC_136061.1, on the reverse strand, counting down.
TTGTTTCTCGTTTCAGGTTCGGTGGCGGGTCCCACGGCCCGGGGCATGTTGATTTGGATAGTGGGCCACTCGTTTGTGAAGAGGGTGAAGCTGCAAGCGCAGGATAGTTATTTCGGGGAGAATCTGGGTTTTAATCCTGCTTTGTTTCAAGTTGTGTGGTCTGGGAGGGGGAGCATGAGATGGAAGGAATCGATCTCCACATTGAATGGTATGGTCCAAGGGGGTCGGTGCCCAGATGTGTTAGTTCTCCACCTGGGGGAGAATGATATGGTGCAGGAGGCTTGCCTGGTTTTGATGAGAGCTATGCGGAGGGATTTGGCGGAACTACGGAGGAGTTGGGCAGGTTGTACGATGGTGTGGACCAAGTTGGAACCGGCGAAGAGTGTGCGGAGGTGCAGTAAAACCGCTGGCAGTGGACAAGGCACACAGGAAACTAAATGTAGAGATGGTGCGTTTTTGTCGGCATTTGGGGTTTTCGCGTATTTGGCACAGGGGCATCAAATATGATGCACCGGAAATGTTCAGGGGGGATGGGGTGCACCTCTCTCGAATAGGGATGGATTTGTATCTGTTGGAGCTCCGGGAAGTGTTGGCCCGTTTATTGGGCGTGCGCCGTGAGTAGGACCATGGCGGGGTGGGGGGGGGTTGGACTAACGGCTAAGGCGCTCGACCTCGGACCTGGGGATCTGGGTTCGAGTCTCGGTAACGACGCCAAAAACCCCCTGTGATTCTGGGCAAATCACTTAATCTACCCGTGCCTAAAATGAAAGTGTGTCCTCATGTAACGTAACTGGTGCTATGTAAAGCGCTCTGATAACTGATTCGGTTCGGTTCTAGTTTGCGCTATATAAAACTCTGCAAAAAAAAATAAAAAAATTAAAAAATAAGGGGGAGGCGGTGTAATCACCTAACCTCCACCTTCCACTGGGTGGTGGAGTTTGTTTTGGATGTTGGCCAAGTTTGGCTGGAGTTCGGTACTTTTTCGTTAAGTTTGGGGAGTTGGGGAACGGGAGCGGGGAAAGGGTAACCAGTTTGGGGGTTACATTAGAGGATAGTTGGTTACAGTTGCAAAAGGACAGATAGGAATGTAGGTCTTGGGAGGTTTTGGAGTTAAGGGGTAGGGGAGAAAATTGGATATTAATAGGATGTAATGGAGTTATATATTGGTATGTTGCAGGGTGGGGGATTTTATCATGTGGGGAACGTAGGGGTGGGGGGAGAAAAACCAAAGGGGGTCAGGTAACTCGATGTTTAGAGAGGTTTTAGTTTTGTAAGGCGGTTTGCAAGTTTTGAATAATGTGATGTGCTCCTGCTTCAATAAAGCGGCCTTTTACACACACAAAAAAAATGGTAGTCGGTTGCGCTTGCCCCCCCTTTCTCCCTCCCAAGGGGGATTTGGGGGGCAGCCGAGCCGCGAGGTCTGCCCCCCAGGCAGTTTTGGGAGGGGGAGGGGGGGGCGAGTCATTGGATCGGCCATTTTGTTGCTTGGGCTGCCTGGGGATAGCCCAAAGGCAGCCCAAATTATGAGGTAGGCAGCCCAACATATAAGGGGGTAGCCCGCGTTTACCCAGCCACCATTTTGGGTATTGAGACATGGTGGCTGGGAGCGAGCAGTGTAGTTTTTTGTCCCCGCCCACCCTCCCTGGGCTTTAGGTTTTTGGGGAGGTTTTTGGTTTAAGAAAGTTTGTTTGGTTAGGGAGGCCGTGTTGGGACAGGTGACCAGGAAGGGGATTTATGTAAGTTTGTTGCTTGGAACAGGTGCGGGCGGAGTTTGTTTTGGAAGTTGGCCAATTTTGGCTGGAGTTCGGTACTTTTTCGTTAAGTTTGGGGAGTTGGGGAACCGGAGCGGGGAAAGGGTAATCAGTTTGGGGGTTACATTAGAGGGTAGTTGGTTACAGTTGCAAAAGGACAGATAGGAATGTAGGTCTTGGGAGGTTTTGGAGTTAAGGGGTAGGGGAGAAAATTGGATATTAATAGGATGTAATGGAGTTATATATTGGTATGTTGCAGGGTGGGGGATTTTATCATGTGGGGATCGTAGGGGTGGCGGGAGAAAAACCAAGGGGGGTCAGGTAACTCGATGTTTAGAGAGGTTTTAGTTTTGTAAGGCGGTTTGCCAGTTTTTAATAATGTGATGTGCACCTGTTTCAATAAAGCGGCCTTTTACACACACAAAAAAATGGTAGTCGGTCGTGCTTGCCCCCCCCCCTTTCTCCCTCCCAATGGTGGAGTTCCTCTACTTCTTCCCAGGTGGGAAGCGGTGGATTGGAGCCCGCAAGACTCCGGTTCCTTCCAGGTGCAGCAGGTCCCCTCCTCCCTCTGGAGTCGGCATTGCCCCAGCAATACTGAGGGACACCTGTGCCAGGATTCGTCACTGCTTGTGAGCTGTGGTGCTTGGCAGCCTAGAGCCACATAGCAGAGACCCAGCTGCAAATAAACAGCACAAAAAGAAATGTGGCAACACGGCAGGGACGGGGAAAGCATGTCTTCCACTTCAGCTCTCCCCTCCCTTTGTTCAGACCCCAGGAGGAAAGTGCAGCGCTGCATATGCTGCAGGACAACCAACAGCGCTCCCTCCCAGTCCTACCGCCTCAGGCTCAGGCAACACTTTTCAAAGTGCTCACCAAGCGCGATCTTTGAAGGCAAAGGAATAAAGTGCTCACCACAGAGCTTCTCTGACTGCCCAGAGAAAAAGAATGAAGTGCTTACCGGGTGCTAGAGTTAGCAGAGGCAAGGGGCATAACAGCACTCCTTGCAGAGCACCTGGGCACACCAGAAAGGTGCAGACAGGCAGGCCAGCACAAGGGGTCCTCAGAGCATAGGGGGTTATCTCAGGGCAGCACGTCCGTACTAAAGGTTAATCCAGCCCCACAGCGGTTCCTCCTGGCAGTCCAGCAGTCTTCTGGTTAAAAGTCCCACGCAGTGTCTACATCATGGTGTCACAGTCCCTGTACTTATAATATCAAAGTCTTTGTTCTGGGGGCCCTTCAGACAACTTTTAGAAGTGCACAACATACCCCATTCAATTCCCAGCCCTGGCTTCAGACACAATACAGGGAAGCCCGAGACAGCATTGTGAAAGGCAGACACAGCCCTATTCAGGTGCTAGCAAAATGCACCCCACTATTCTAAATGCAGATGATGCATATTCAGCCCAACAATGAGTCATCCAGGAAAGGCGGGATACAACTTAAAACACCCTTGTGACTGTCTACAGTGAATGCACATCTCCTGCTTCTGTCAGTCTAAACCAGACTTTGAATACCCAACTAGGCAGGGCAGAAAGAGTCATAAGCACACAGAAATGCCCACTTCTAAAAGTGGCATTTCTAAAATAGTAATAACAAATCCACTTTCGACAATAAGTAAGATTTATCACTAATATTCCAAATATACCACACGTGGCTACACTACCCCATTCATATCATGACTTTACGGCTACCTAGGTCCTTCCTTAGGGGTGAACTGTATGTCATAAAAGGGGAGTTACAGACGTGGCAAACATCTTATATGCCCCGTCACTGTGGCAGCAAACTGTGCACGGAGGCAATGCAGCAGCACAGGCCACAGACTGGTTTGAAAGGCTACTTCGGTGGTTGGTGCAAGCAACACTGAAGGCCCACGAGTAGCATTTATTATACAGGCACTAGGTATATGAGATACAACCGTACAAGGTACTTACAGGTCAATTATATATGACAAACAGATGTAGACGATTCTTACCAAGTTTACAAGAGAGCTTATGTACTTTAGCACTGATCAGCAGTGGTAAGGTGGCCAGAGTCATACAATCAACAAAAAAAGGTCAGAAAAAATACAGGAGGAAGGCAAAACGTTCTGGGATAACCCTGCAAAAAGGGCCAGGTCCACAATCCTCACAAGTAAGGACATGATGGAGCCATCTTTATCGGCCCTTGCTATCAGAAGTCTTCATTAAGTCTTTCTTAAATGGAGTTAGACGAGAATCAGAGTTCTTTCATGGATGGATAGTTGTGCTATTACCTCTGCAGGCATGATCATCAGCTGTACAGTATGCACTATAAAAATACTAAAAATGAGAAATCCACTATTAGTGAAAATGGTACAAGAGGCCCACACCTATGCACCCTTTTCAGTCAACTGAAATGTGACCATAATAGGGTAACATATGGATGCTGCTCCAGGCCTCAACTTTTTCCTCCAGATTTAGAAACCTTTCTCATGGCTGATGATCATTCGTAGGGCTAGACAGGAGCTATAGTATGGCACAACTGACCAGGTGGGAAACTTCTGTTGAGAGGACTCACTGTAGCCTCAACGTCCATACCAAAAAGCTCCAATTATAAAACAGTAACAGGAAGGGAGATATCAGAGGGGTACACAGGACAAATGTTTAGTTGTGACTTTTCCAGTGGATGCTTTCTAAGCTAGCAATCACATTGTTGGGTACAATGCCTTCTGCACCCTCCTAGCTCAACAGTAAAGTTCCATATAGTCGAACAGGCATGACAGGCAGGAGGTCTGACCCACTTTTTATGTGTATGTCAGCCAGGGTCTAGTGCCACTGGTCTCAGAAACAGTTATAGACCCAGAGTATAAATAGAAAGCTGAGGACTTTTCTCACCAATGGCATCTGTTAAGCAGGTAAGAATTATTGAATGCATCAGGCATGGAAATCTTATCTCCATCTGTACCAGCCAGTTCTGTCTTTGGTGTAGGTCAGGTATGGTGTATTAATGATGGGTAAAACTAGTAAGCTCTTGGTGATAACACCTGAGGAAATGGAACACAAAACGATAGGCTCTTGGTTCTCAGAAGAATCTAGTTCATTTCCCAGATGTTCAGTGTTCAATCCTTACTGTAGAATCTGGAAGGACAACAGTGCTGAAAGAACTTTTCAGAAGCATGTGCAACTCAGGAAGGCCTGGTTAATCTCTCCACATCCTGGGCTTGCTGCGTGATGTTGCTTTGTACCGTCAACTGCTAAATGTCTCTCAGTAAATGTGCAAACTAGTTGGGATATGTCAGAAGACTGCCAAAAATGTGTATGCATTTTGTTAAGTTCTCATCTGAACTCATGTAGACTACATTTAATACTCCCAACCTAGTGAAAGATTTATACAAAGTAAATGCCTAACCGTTTCCAAACCTTTTCAATCTATATTACCTATATGCTGTAAATTTGGTTTTGACAGGACTTTTGTCTCAAACTACCCAAAAAAGGATTTAATGAATGCTATATATTTTTCACATCGAAGAATATTTTTTTCCAGTTTCTGATTCCCCTCGTTGCTCCAATGCATGACTGGTTAACATTTATCAGACTGTGCAGTTTTTATATTCATGTGAATTCCTGGTAGCTCCATTCTCTAGAAAGTTACTGCTGTATGGCAGATTCGAAACAGGAGTGCAGGTGGCATATACCTAGTGCCAGCACTGGATTTTTTTTGGGGTCCATAACTGCTGTAACGCAGTCCTAAATCAGTGATCCATCAAGTTCCTTTATTTTTCCTTGGCAATATTTAAGATGTAATATTCAAAACATGGTTCTCAGGTTTTTAACCTATTACCAAACTGCGTTAGTTAGTCTACTAACTCAAATGGCAGCCCCTTCTTCTTCAAAGTTTGATTATTTTATGCTAAACCATATGCTAATAGAAAGCACAATTAAGTTACCAGTGTTTCTTCGTACAGTGAAATTACCAAAGAAAACAAGATATAAGGTCATAATTTCAATTGCAACTCGTACCCAATAGTTCGCTAAAACGTATAATGTTCCAACATGCCATGCATACACCTCTCTTCAAGATTGTGATGGGGTTTTCCGCTTCCCCAAGGGGTGTTACAGTCCTATAACAATCTAGGGTTCTGGAATCTAGGTGATTTTTATAACTGTACCAATTTGAACTTGTGGAAATCATTCGCATTGCAATTTGAACCTGTGGAGGCTTACGGTTAAGCTTTAGAAAAATCATAGGCTGCCTTCACAACAACTATACCATGATTAATGAGACTAAAAAAAACTATCATAAAAGCATTCTTTGAGAAGAATTTAAGCAGTGTTGGGAATTGGTATCGGGGACTACGCCAGGACACAAATATAAGCTCATTGCGGAGATGATCCCAAAAATTGCCCAGTAAACAAACTGTTGTTTTAACAGAAAAGGAATGGCAGTCATTGTGTGAGTTGGGAATAAGGCTGTGAGGGCGGTCAACCTCAAAAGTATGTTTTTTTGTCTGGCTGGCATATTACACCCGCCTTAGACTGCATAAACTGTTCCCATCAACTCCTAATAAATATTTAAGATGCAATATGGATGGGGTGGGAGAATGGCCTCATATATTACTTACATGTCCTAGACTGCAGCACATTTGGGAGGAGGTTTTTAAGTTCATTAGTAGTGGCATGTCCATGGTCATTCTCCTCTCAACGTCGCTGGTCTTATATGGATTCTCCCATGCAGGCCTACAGCTGCCAAATTTGCGGTAATACTAAGTTTTCATAGCAATAGCTGTAGCCAGATCCCTGGTGTTGCAAAATTGGAGATCATTGAAGGTACCGACAATTGGCCAGAGGCTCTCTAAGCTTGTTCGGACCTACCAATTCGAAGAGCCTGTGCAAGGAGGGTCGGGGCACTCCATAGATTTAGGGCTACATGGGAGGACTAGGCTCTGATCACTCATGGTAAACTGAAAAAGAATAAAAGAGCTGTAAGGTTTTAGCAATGTTTTTATGCCCCAGTTTATTCTCAGGGTGTGAAATTAGTTTTTTTTAATATAGGGGATGCTGGATATGTAATATGAATTTATGCTATTTATTATATGATGTAAGATGAGACCCTTTATTGTGAAGTGTTTTTTAATCTTGTAGCATTAGGTTGATTTTTTATGGATGCATTTTTATGATCTGTTTGTGTTTAGGGCCCAATTAAAAAAAATGTTTCTAAGCAAGAATATGCCAGCAGATTGGATACATTAATCTTATTGGATCTTTTTTGCAGACTAAGAGCATTGTTAGTTGCGTATGCCAGATGGATAATGAAGATAATCATACAGAGGACACGCAGGTGACCAAGAATGGCCACAAAGCCTTAAGAAATGTTGGCACAAAGTTTCCCTAATCTTTCACAACTTTCTCTAAAAACATCTTGGAATAGAAGGCAAAACATGACCGGTGTGCGAGTTTAGGTTTGGTAGTGTTTCCATGCCTCATGCACAAACGGTCCAAATGTACATCTGTTTGCACCATGCACTTACCACTTATTGTGCTTCATTTCATGTCCACACCTTTTACAGTGTGATATTCAATGGTATATTCTGAATCCATAAGAGAACTTACCTGTGTTCTAATGGGTTATTCGTCCTGTTCTATTACTCATGAGCTCATAGGTCCCCCTTTATGGTCGGGCTAGAAAACGCAGCTCTTGCCAAACAAATATGTGCTAATTTTGTTTATTTATTCAACTACCTACGTTGGAACTTTCAGGGGCACACTGACTATTGGAATGCTAAATAAGTGTCTTAGATAAGCAGATAATGTTTGTTGTTTTTCTCTGACAGCAGCACAGATGGGAGGAGGGCAGTCATTAACCAATATGGATTTTTAGGTTTGGCTTGACAGTCATCATACCTTTTAACCAACACCAATATGATTTTAGAGTTCTTTAATTCTACACAAATACACATCTATTCCCACACCATTTATGTGTAATGCTTCACATTACCATACAACATTCCTTTAAAGCCAGACCTATTGGTATTACCAATGTTTGTTCTGTTTATATATTTTCAGTTGTTGGACCTGGCTCTGTTTAGGTTTTTCCAGTTGTTGGACCTGGCCCTTTTTACAGGGTTGTCTCCAAACTGTTTGCCTTCCTCCGCCTATTTTTACGACCTTCTTTTTGTTGGCTTAAGGTCTCGGGACTTTTGCTCTCTCCTCTAAGCATGGTATGATTGGTTAACACCAGTTTAGCATATTCTATTTACTTGTAAGTCCCTTGTTAGTGGCATACCATATATCCCAGGCTTGTAAATATATTGCTACTAGTGGGTCTCTAGCACTGCTGGCACCATACACAGAAGTAGCCTTTCAAACCTGTTCCAGGCCTGCCACTCCCATTTAAAACTACTTGTCAAGCATGAAACTCCCCTTTTATTATACATAGGTCACCCCTAAGATCTGTGTAAATAAAAGGTAGGGCATGTGCTTTTATGTTTGGCATGTCCTGGTGGTGACTAACAGCCTATTTAATTTTTTCACCGCTGTGAGGCCTACTCCTCTCATAGGCTGCCACGTGAAATACCTTTTTATACATATAAGTGGTATTTCCTTATCATTATCATGAAATAACTTTATTTTTGATAACAAAGATCTTACAAAGTGCGTGATACAGCGCATGCTAAACAGATAGACGTAAAAATAGATTTACATGTTAATAACATAAGACTAATTAAAACAATGTAAGAATAAAACTCGCTGTTCAACAATAGAAAAGAATTTCATAAATATGATTTAAATACAGATACAAAAAACAACTCATATAGTACATTTAAAATGTTTGATCAATATGCGTTTCAAAATCTGGCCAGATCTAAGACCAGATCAGTGGCTAAAATACTCAAAAATTCAAAGTAATGGCCAGGTCCAATTAGTTTACGCAGCGGAACAACCCACTTGACCCTGAAACTCTCATGATGAGGGCAAAAGAATAGCAAGTGGACGATGGATTCAATACTAGCCTTACACGATGGACACTTAGGTATACACCCGTTACAACGCATCTTTTACTCCGCACTACCATTACAACGCGACTTTTACTCCGCATACCATTACAACGCATTGCACTGGGGGGCGCTCTAGGATAGGGAATAAGTATAATTTACTATCCAACACCTTCCCTAGGGTCCACGGGGACTGGAGTTAGAATAGTAAATTATACTTACCACTATCCAGCACCCCAAAGCGCTATGCGTTGTAATGGTATGCGTTGTAAAAGTCGCGTTGTAACGGTATGCGGAGTAAAAGTATGCGGAGTAACATGGTACATCCGGACACTTATCATCAGAAGGAGCCTTGCTACACCCCTTTTTACAAAACAGTTTAATCTGAAGATTTTTATATCGAAATTGCATAAATGATTTGTGTGCCATAGGTGGGACAATTTCATCAATGGTTTCCCCATAAAATGGGACAATTTTAAAGCTCATAAAATCCTGGGTCAGTGTAGACTCATGTTTTGCCATCTACTTCTCCACTGTGATTTCTCAATATATCTTTTTAACCCTGTATTTTGGTATAAGGAACAGTCTTTCAGGAATAGACCAGTACTCCTCCATCCCAAGTCTCTTAAGTCGATTTTTTTAGGGTAATAAACCATGGAATGGAATTTACCAGGGGTCACCTCAGGAGATCAATCACCCATCGAGCTCTTTAACAGATCACAAATGATGCCAAAACATTAGCAGCTTGTAGTCCAGCTTATGTGCCAATTGTTTTTGGCCCACATCCAAAAACATAGGAGCCAGGGGGGTGCTAATGGGAAGATTTAAGAGTGAACGCAAAAAACTATTTTTTATTGAAGTAAGAGAATTTGTGTTCCCAATACCTCACAGTTCAGGCCCATAAAAAGCCCCTCACCCAATGCTTTCATAATATAGATTTCCAGTGCTGGGGCCACTTTCTTGAACACTGTGTTTTTATGAATTTTACTTATTGGGCGGTCTGCTGAATTAGCGACAATTGGACTTTTTCAATAAGGGGAGCCCAATTTAGGTTGGATGTTAGACGGATGCCCAAATAATCAAAGGCAAAAACTGCATACTACTGAACACCCGCTCCGCACGCAAACACGCCGTCGAGTTCTGGCACCTGCTCAACACAACCGCCCCAGACGTCGCCTTCCTGACAGAGACCTGGTTGAATAACTCCTCCGCACTCGACATCGCCATAGCCATCCCCGACGGCTACAAGATCACCCGCAGAGACCGCACCAACGGAGTCGGAGGAGGAATCGCCATCGTCCACAAGAAAAGCATCAGGGTCTCGACTAGCACCGACGACGCGCTCAGCACCGGGGAACACATGCATTTCCAGATCCACACAGACCCCAACTCCAACCTCAGAGGCACCCTCGTCTACCGACCCCCCGGACCCCACCCCCAGTTCAGTGACTCCATCGCCGATTTCATCAGCACGCACGCCCTGACCTCCACCGACTACATCCTCCTCGGAGACCTAAACTTTCACCTTGAGAACAACAATGACAACAACCCCACAACCCTGATCAATAACCTTGCCAACCTCGGACTGAGACGACTCATCACTATGCCCACCCACTCCGCCGGCCACACGTTCGACCCCGTCTTCTCCTCAAGCCCGCACGTCTCCGTCAGCCACACCACCAAACACCTCTGGACCGACCACCTCTGCATCCACTTCACCTTCGAGAAACCCACCACACACCACCGCACCCAACAGATCCCCCGCCGCTGCTGGAGCAAAATCACCAAAGACCAACTACATGCAAACCTTGCTCTCAGCCCACCCACCGAACCCTCCAACACCAACGCCGCTGCCCACAACCTCAGACGCTGAATCGAGGACTGCGTCAACACCCTCGCCCCGCTGAAGAAACCCTGCCATAGAGACACCAGCAAGAGGACCAGCTGGTTCACCCCAGAACTCCTAGATTCCAAGCAAGCCTGCAGAAACTAGAGAAGAAATGGCCTTCGACACTGTGAATCATGACATCTTACGCCACAGATTGTCAGAGCTAGGGATAACCTCCACAGCTGCGGCCTGGCTACAATCTTTTCTATCAGAGCGCTCTTTCCGAGTCTGTGAGGGCAATACCACCTCGCCCAGCAAACCACTCAGTTGTGGGGTCCCCCAGGGTTCGTCCTTGAGCCCCACACTGTTTAACATTTATATGCTCCCCCTCGCAGAAATAATACGCCCTTTCGGCGTTCAAGTCGTGTCCTACGCAGATGACACGCAATTGGTGGTTACCCTTACTCACCCCTCCTCCTACTCCAGTGATCTTAGAGGATGAATGGAAGCAGTAGGTACCTGGATGAGCCAGTCCTACCTGAAGCTGAACGGCGAGAAAACAGAGCTAATGGTGCTGGGTAACTCCCCTCAAAAATCCATTGACTCTATGTGGCCGCCAGCACTAGGTCCAGCACCCCCAGCCAGGGACACCATCAAGAGCTTGGGCATTTGGCTGGACAACGCATTAACCTTCGGCCACCAGGCAACTAAACTATCTGCCACCTGCATGGGCATTTTCAGACTCATCCGAAAGATCCTCCCGCTCCTCCCTCTCAAGGCCAGACAGATCATGGTCCAGGGTCTAATCCTCACCCGGCTGGACTTCGGAAATGCCCTATACTTAGGAGCCCCTGAATCAACCCTGAAAAAACTGCAAGTAATCCAAAACTGTGCCGCCCGTACTCTCCTGCGCATCCTCCGACGACTATCAGTGAAATCTGAACTAAGAGCCCTTCACTGGCTGCCAGTTAAGGATAGAGTCAATTTCAAAAGCATGTGCATCGCCCACCGTGCTTACTGGAGGAAAGGAGCAATCCTGAATCATACCTTGATCACCCCCTACCACCCCAACAGGCCGCTGAGGTCGACCCACGCCTTCCAAGTCATCACTCCCAGGTTCAAAAGAGAAAGGAGTGGAGGAAGAATGTTCTCAACAAACGCGGCAAGAGTCTGGAACTCCCTTCCGCTTTCCATCTGCTCAGAACCTAACCTTCTGCACTTCCGGAAAAAACTTAAAACCTTTTTCTTCAGTAGATAACTTCGACCCGCTCTACCCACCTGTATTCTGCTAAAGCGCTAGGACGCCTGCGGGTAGCTATCGCGCTATACAAAAACCTATTCCATTCCATTCCATTCCACAGTGAACAAACTCCGGACAGCCACACAGCACACAAGGACGCCGTCCGCAACCACCACCACCTCATCAGGGCTGCCAAGAAGACCTCCTTCAAAGACCGCCTCGACAACAATGCACATGACAGCAAGGAGCTCCTCAACATCGTGAAGCAACTCTCCAACCCCAGTTCCAACACCAACGACATCCCGCCGTCGCAAACCCTGTGCGACTCCCTCGTCAACTTCTTCCACTGCAAGATAGCAGACATCCACGACAGCGTCAACACCCAGACAGCCCAAACAGACAGCAACACAACAGACCCTCCGCACACCATCAACCACATCCCCTTGCTAGCCTGGACCAGCGTGAGCAACGATGACACCATCAAGACCATGAGCACAATCCACTCCGCTCACTGTCAGACCCATTCCTGCACCACGTCTTCAACAAAGCAAGCAGCTCCATCGCACCCCACCAACGCAACGTCATCAATCTCTCCCTTGAGACCGCGACCTTCCCAGAGAGCTGGAAACACGCCGAGATCAACGCCCTACTCAAAAAAGACCCAAGAGACCTCAAGAACTTCCGCCCCATCTCTCTGCTCCCCTTCCCGGCCAAGGTCATCGAGAAAATCGTTAACAGACAGCTAACCCGATACCTCGAAGAGAACAGAATCCTGGACCCATCCCAGTCAGGGTTCTGCAGCAACCACAGCACCGAGACCACCCTCATCGCCGCCACCGACGACATCAGGACCCTGCTAGACAACTGGGAGACTGCAGCACTCATCCTCCTAGACCTCTCTGCTGCCTTCGACACCGTCTGCCAACGCACACTAGGTGCACACCTCCACGCCGTAGGGATCCGAGACAAGGCTCTGGAATGGACCATCTCCTTCCTCTCTGGCAGAACCCAGAGCGTCCGCCTCCCCTGGTTCCGTTCCGAAGCCTCCGAGATCATCTGCGGCGTACCACAAGGATCCTCCCTCAGCCCGACACTGTTCAACATTTACATGGCCCGCACGCACACGTCGCCCGACAGCACGACCTCAACATAATCTCCTACACCGACGACCCTCAACTGATCCTCTCCCTCACCAAGGACCCCATCACCGCCAAAGCCAACCTCCATGAAGGAATGAAGGCCGTTGTCGACTGGATGAAGATCAGCCGTCTGAAGCTGAACTCGGACAAGACGGAGGTCCTCATCCTCGGCTCAAACCCGTCAGCCTGGGACGACTCCTGGTGGCCAACGGCACTGGGGGCAGCCCCAACCCCCACCGACCATGCACGCAACCTGGGAATCATACTCGACTCAACGCTCTCAATGACCAAGCAAATCAACGCTGTCTCTTCCTCCTTCTTCAACACCCTCCGCCTGCTCCGCAAGATCTACAGATGGATCCTGACAGATACAAGAAAGACAGTCACCCAGGCCCTTGTCAGCAGCAGACTCGTCTATGGAAACGCCCTCTACGCGGGTGCCCCGACCAAGCTCATCAATCGACTATAACGCATCTAAAACGCCTCGGCACGACTGATCCTCGATGTACCATGACACGGCCACATCATCCCCCACCTGAGAAACCTACACTGGCTCCCCATCAACAAGAGGATATCCTTCAAGCTCCTCATCCACGCACACAAGGCACTCCACAAGACCGGCCCAACCTACCTCAACAGACGGCTCTCCTGCTACACCCCCAACGGCCAGCTACGCTCTGCCGACCTCTCACTTGCCACCGTCCTGTGCATCCGAAGAACAACCACCGGCGGGAGATCCTTCTCCCACCTCGCCGCCAACCCATGGAACATCCTCTCACTGAGCCTACGACAGACCCAAGACCTGCTGACCTTCAGGAGGTTACTAAAGACCTGGCTGTTTGATCAGTAGCGGCCCCCTCCTCCCCCCAGCGCCTTGAGACCTGCGCTTCAGAAATGACTGATTGATTATAGTGTTTATGAATGTCGCACTGGTGAGGTCGATGGCAAGAGTTTGGTTTCTATAGTACGTCAATCCAAGGTATTTCACCGTTAAGACCCTGTGTATTCGTTTGGAGGCAATGGGCCTATCTTTGCTCTTTTTGGAAAAGAGTCTTTGTTGTCGAAAGGGGACTGGACTTAATGATGGTCCAATTGACTTGGTCTGGTGTATGTCCCTTTTCAATGTAATGCCTGCTCATTTTGGTGGTGTTCCTACCGCACTGGATGTTGCTCCTGTACCTCATTAACCCTTGTTCTTACAGCTCTAGAGGTGATCCCTATGTATGGTAGGTTACAAGGACATTTCACCATGCTATGCTCTGCCGACCTCTCACTTGCCACCATCTCGTGCATCCGAAGAACAACCACTGGCGGGAGATCCTTTCCCACCTCGCCGCCAAGACATTGAACACCCTCCCACTGAGCCTATGACAGACCCAAGACCTGCTGACCTTCAGGACGTTACTAAAGACCTGGCTGTTTGATCAGTAGTGGCCCCCTCCTCCCCCCAGCGCCTTGAGACCTGCACTTAACAAATGACTGATTGATTATAGGGTTTATGAATGTCGCACTGGTGAGGTCGATGTCAAGAGTTTGGTTTCTATAGTACGTCAATCCAAGGTATTTCATCATTAAGACCCTGTGTATTCGTTTGGAGGCAATGGGCCCATCTTTGCTCTTTTTGGAAAAGGGTCTTTGTTGTCGAAAGGGGACTGGACTCAATGATGGTCCAATTGACTTGGTCTGGTGTATGTCCATTTTCAATGTAGTGCCTGCTCATTTTGGTGGTGTTCCTACCGCACTGGATGTTGCTCCTGTACCTCATTAACCCTTGTTCTTACAGCTCTAGAGGTCATCCCTGTGTATAGTAGGTTACAAGGACATTTCACCATGTAGTCGCAATTTTTTGTATTGCAATTGGTGTGTCTCTTTTGTGTCCACTCTTGGTTCTTCAATTGGAGTGTTTTGGTATGTGCTGTGAGCAGGCAGAAAATACAAGTTCCGCATAATATCCTCTGTGTCAAGGGTTGACTGGTTGCACCTTCATTACGGACTGCCTGTCGATGATGTCTGGACACTACATATCCCAGAAGGCCTGGTTGAGGGGAGGGGCTAGTGGATATATCAGCCCTTGACGTACGTCGAGCGATGTGCGTAATTCTCAGATCTTCGTTGGACACGAGACAGAGCGGCTGCTTCGGCCTCAGCTTCCCCCTTTCTGGATTGTGTAAAGGCAGAGCTGGATTTGACCTTTTCTAGAGAAACTGTACTTCTCTTCGTGAGCCGAAAGGTTTTAACTCGGCACCTTTCACGGCGGCAGACAGCCGTCTGTCAGCTTATTGGATTCAAACCTCATGGCAGTGTGAGACATTCTGGGATTCCTGCGGAGCTATATTCCAGCGGCCGTTCCTTTCCTTGCCATTTCGAACTCGAATGGCGATTCATGGCCAGGAGCAGTAGAGGGATTTGCTACTTTGCTACAGTGACTACTCTGGATGCCTTGGTGCTTTTGCTGACAAAGGGCACTTTGTTACTTTTGACTATATGAAGTGGAGACATTCTCAAATATTTGTGGGAACTTCACATTTGAAAAGCTTATCACTTGTTTCTTTGGGACACTTCTTTTTCTTTCTTCCTACGTATGACAGAAGGGTATGTATGAAGGAGGTGTGGCTCTCTATTTTGGTGGTATTGTTGTGTGAGGAGTGCTTATTGTTTTACTTGCTCTTACAGGCAGTCCTGGTAGAGAGAGAGAGGTATCCCTACTGGTTGTAGAGAGGAATTCGGCGTCATCCTGAACCCTGTCTGTAGGTATTGCACATCTTAGTGAGACCTTATGAGAGTAGTTGTGGTAGAACTGCATTAATCATTGTGTTTCTCTCTACACAGGTCTCCCCTTCCCTGGTGTTCCTCTCCTAATTCCCTATCCCTTGCTTGATCGCCTCAACACTCTGTGTCTATGTGTCAGAATTGGGGATGTCAAGAGGTGGACCCCTTTGTGCATCGCATGGATTCTGAGGAGTACCTGTGGACGTTACAGAATTTCGCCCCCACGATATTCAGTCCTCCCAGTCTGGGCGGTTCATAGAGATGGCGTCCTTAGACGATGTGCTTCGAGCGCTCGTATTAGTCCAGTAAGAATTACTTACTTCAAGGGAGGAAACTGCAGCTCTTAAAGAAAAGGTGGATAGACAAACTCGGAACCCCTTTGATGTGCGACTACAGCGGCACCTATACTGGTGATTGTTCCTCCACCCATTTGTTTGGCTAGTCCTGAAAGGTATTCAGGGGACCCTCTGAAAATTCAGACCTTTCTCACGCAAATGATGTGGTATTTGTCTTGTAAACCGTCATCTTTTCCCACTAATCACTCTAGAGTGGCGTTTGCTATTTCATAACATGACAGGGGGTGCAGCTAATTGGGCAGCCCCCTTAGTAAAATATGACGACCCCTGGCTCTCAAATTGGAACGCCTTTCATAAGGAATTTGAAAGAGTTTTCGATCAAAGAGCCACTACATTTAGTGCAGACAGGGAGCTGTTAGAGCTAAGACAGGGAAACAGGATCTAATCACCTACCTGACTACCTTTAACCGGCTGGTTGCTGAAACTGCATGATCGGAGAAAAGGATGTCACTCTATTATCAGGGTCTGAGGGACGACATGAAAGACGTGTCAGCTTAGATAGATCCTCAGCCCACCACTTATACAGATTTGATGAATCTCACATTACTGCTGGATCACAGGTTAGCTGAAGGGGGGGAGAACGAAAGAGAGGTGAGAGGCATTTCGCTTGTTTTGGAAGTGGGAAAAGACTGGCATTGGTATCCACTGAACCAGGGACTGAGCCTAGGGATGTGGGGGCCATCAGTGCACAGTTTTCAAGAGCAGAAAGAGAGAGCCGTAGGGCACATGGTTTATGTATGTATTGTGGGAAGAAAGGCCACTTTATTAAAGAGTACCCCCATAAACCCAAGACACAGGGTTCCTACGCTTCAAGCAAGAAGATAGCGATCATGGTGTTACAGACCCTTGATGATGTTATCACACCTGTGAAAGAAGAGACCATAGACACATCCCTAAGGCAGGATTTGCAGTTACCCTTATTAGCCACAACATAGTTAAAGAATACAGAATCCCATATCATGCTCTCCGTGTTTCTTACCACTGGCCATCACATAAATCAAGTATGGGTAATACTGGGGCCACCGGGAACTTTATTGATTGTGGGTTAGCCTTACAGCGCATCCCTCGAGAAACACCTGAGAAAGTTTTCGCTGTAGACGGTAAGTCTTTGAAATCAGGCTCTATCACAGAACAAACAGAGAAGATAGGGCTGATTCTGAAGGGGGATAAACAGGACCATGTAGAAGACCTGTCCCTAAATATCATCGAAGTACCCCATTACGAGGTAATCCTGGTTATGCTATGGCAACACAATCCCACTATTGATTGGAAAAGGAAGATAGTGGTTTTTCAGTCCGAGGAGTGTAGAATACATTGTATGCAAATTCCTTGCTCTCACACCCTGGCTCTTACTCAGGGGTCCCAAGTTGCCACTGCAGCTGAAAAAGAGACTACCTCTTTCCTATAGAGTATGTATCATATCTGGAGGTTTTTTGTGAGAATAAGGCAGAAATTATGCCATCACACCAGGATTGCAATTGCCAAATAGATCTGATTGCAGGAGCTATAAATTCCTTCTTGCAGGGTTTATGCTTTGTTGGAACCTGAGACTAAGCATTTAAGGGAGTACATAGACCATTATGTGGATATAGGTTTTATTGGACCTTCTTGCTCACCGGCAGCCTTGCCGCTTTTCTTTATAGCAAAAGCGTGTGGGGATCTCAGGACATGCATCGATTACAGAATGTTAAACAAGAACACGGTGAGGAATCGGTACCCTCTTCCACTTATCCCGGTGTTTCTGGATCAGGTGAGGGAAGTCCACATTTACACTAGGCTTCACCTTAGAGGGCCTTATCATCTGGTCCAGGTCCGTGAGGGGGATGAGTCGAAGACGGCCTTTAAAACCCGCTATGGGTTGTTTGAAAACCTAGTGACGCCCTTCGGGCTCTGTAATGCCTCGCTGGCTTTTTTGTACTTCCTCAATGATGTACTTAAGGACTATGTAGACAGATTCATGGTAGTTTACATCGACAACATCCTGATCTATTCCACCAATCAGGATATGCATGTTAAACATGTTACTCAGATATTACAGAAACTACAACATAGTTTGTTTTGCAAACTGAGCAAATGTGAGTTTCATGTGCAGGAGGTGGAATTCTTGGGTGTGGTTTTAAGTCCCTCCGGATTGAGCATGGCTGAGAGAAAGGTAAAAGCAGAACAAGAGTGGCCGGTGCCCAAGAATGTAAGAAAGGTACAATGTTTCTTGGGCTTTGTCAACTTCTACCGTAGATTTATTTCTCATTTCTCTCAAATGGTCTCTCCAATAACTCGCCTGTTGCGAAAGGGAATGACCTTTTATTGGAGTCCAGAAGCTATGGAAGCCTTCAACTATCTAAAAAAGGCTTTTACCACAGCACCCATCCTGAAACACCCACAAACAGAGATTCCTTTCACAGTGGAGGCAGATGCCTCGGACTTTGCAGTAGGTGCAGTTTTGTCACAACGTGATAAACATACGGGACAGCTCCATCCGGTTACCTTTCTGTCACAAAACTGAATGCAACAGAGATTAATTACACTGTGGCAGAGAAGGAATTACTGGGCAGAAAGAAAGCATGGAGGCATTACCAGTGGGGGCACTTCATCCGGTCAGGTACACACAGATCACCACAACCTCCAGTACATGAGAACAGCAAGGCAACTCACCCAAAGACAGATGCGTTGGATGTTATTCTTAGCAGAATATGACGTTGTGGTTACTTTTCGACCTGGTTCGGAAAATCGAAAAGCAGACACGTTGTCTCGTCATGAGGAGGTTTGTGGGCCACGAAAATGTATCACTGAAGCAATTGTGAGTCCGGATAAGGAGTTATGTTCCATAACATTGGAACGGTTTCTGGATGAGGTCAAAACTCACAGGACCCAGGATTGCTGGCAGAGAGGGGCAGATTAGAAAGAGTACAGAAAGCTCAAACATGGATTACCATTCTGTAAGAACAAACTGTACTAGCCGTCACAAGAACTCAGGCTAAAGACGTTTAACTGGTGTCATGATTCCATTCTGGCGGGCCATCCAGGTAACTCAAAAACCCTCCGTCTGTTACAGCGACAGTTCTGGTGGGAACGTATGCCAAACCATGTATCGCAATGGACAGCCTGTTGTGAGATATGTGTTTGTGCAAAAGGGGAGCATACTAAGGCATAAGGTAAATTGATACCCCTACCAACGCCTTCACAACCTTGGCTGGCCATTAGTTTGGAATTCGATCTGGGGCTGCCACTGGATCAAGGATACAATGTCATTCTGGTTGTGGTGCACAGTCTAACGAAAATGGGGCATTTCATTCCGTGCAAGAACTTACCCACAGCCATACAAACCACCCAGTTGCTATTGTCCCAAGTGATTTCGTTACATGGGCTGCCGAGAGTCATTGTGTCAGACGGAGGACCGCAATTCATAGCAAGGTTCTGGCGGATGTGGTGCAAAGCCCTTCAAGTGGAGGTCGCTCTGTCTACCAGCTTCCACCCTCAGACCAACGGTCAGACAGAATGGCAAAACCAGCCCTCAAGAAATACCTCTGTTGTTATTCCAAAGAGGTGACCGACTCATGGGTAATCTTTGTTGTGGCTGGCAGAACTCTCCTACAATATCGCTTGGCACAGTTTCATAAAAGAAACACCGATCAGGGCCAACTACGGTTTTCACGCTAAGGTACTGCCAATATCTATTCCCAGTGATGTTCTGAAATAAACCTGCTGTAGTGTCACAGATAAAGATCCTGGAAACAATGCATTGAAAAGTGCAGTCTACTCTACAGCAAGCTAAGCAGTCATACAAGAAATGTGAAGATCTGCACAGATGAGACGGGCCAAGTTATCAGCCGGGTGATCGTGTATGGCTGTCCACCAAGAACATCTGTTTTAGGGTTCGCACCATCTTCCATCCTAGGTTCAGCAGCCCATATGTGGTTCTGCGGAGAATCAACCCTGTTGCATACAAGTTAAAATCGCCCGCTTAGCTGCCAATCCATCCGGTATTCCATTATAGCTTGTTCAAGCCAGCTGTGGGAGCGAGACGTAGAGCTGTTCCTCCAGTGATCCGGTATAGTCAGTTGGAGTATGAGGTTAGTAAGGTGTTGGATTCCAAATTCCGGAGGGGACGGCTGTGGTACCTCACTCCTTGAAGGGTTACCCATCGGAGGACGATTCCTGGGAGCCCTTCTCTAATGTACATGCTCCTCCAGCTGTGCAGTTGTTTCATTCCCGTAACCCTGACAAGCCAGGATCTAGGCGGCGCATGGGTGATGGCGTACTGTGAGGCGCTGACTGGTTGCGCCTTCATTACGGATTGCCTGACGATGATGTCTGGACACTACACATATCCCAGAAGGCCTGGTTGATGGGAGGGGCCAGTGGATATTTCAGCCCTTGACGTGCGCTGAGCGGCGTGAGTAATTCTTTGATCTTCGTTGGACGAGAGACAGAGTGGCTGCTTCGGCCTCTGCTTCCCCCTTTCTGGATCGTGTAAAGGCAGAGCTGGATATTGCCTTTTCTAGAGAAACAGAGCTTCTCTTCATGAACCGAAAGGTTTCAACTCATGCCGTTCACGGCGGCGGCGGGGTGAGACGTTCCGGGATTCCTGCGGAGATACACTCCCACTGCGGTTCCTTTCCTTGCCATTTCTGACTCGAATGGCGATTCATGGCCAGGAGCAGTAGAGGGATTTCCGGTTTGCCGCTGCTTCACTTATGGAGGTACCTTGTAGCGTGACATTTGTATATCGTGTTGAGCATTCTGAGAGAGTTTTCAGGTGCTGCTACTTTCTTCGTTGTTCTATTCTTTTTGGGTAGTGGAGTCAAGAGGTTCATTGACTTTGCTACAGGGACTACTCTGGATGCCTGGGTGCTTTTGCTGACTAAGGGCACTTCGTTACTTTTGACTATAAGAAGTGTAAACATTCTCAAATATTTGTGGTAACTTTACATTTGAAAAGCGCATCACTTGTTTCTTTGGGACACCTCTTTTTCTTTCTTCCTACCTATGACAGAAGGGTATGTATGAAGAAGGCGTGGTTCTCTATTTTGGTGGTATTGGTCTGTAAGGGGTGCTCATTGTTTTACTTGCTCTTACAGGCGGTCCTGATAGGGAGAGAGGTATCCCTACTGCTTGTAGAGAGGAATTCAGTGACATGCTGAACCCTGTCTGTAGATATTGCACATCTTAGTGAGACCTTATGAGAGCAGTTGTGGTAGAACTGCATTAATCATTGTGGTTCTCTCCACACAGGTCTCCCCTTCCCTGCTGTTCCGCTCCTAATTCCCTATCCCTCGCTTGATTGCCTCAATACTCTGTGTCTATGAGTCAGAGTTGGGGATGTCAAGAGGTTGACCCCTTTGTGCATCGCACGGATTCTGAGGAGTACCTGTGGACATTACACTCTGACTGTCCCCCTGTTTTTTCTGTGTCTCATGTGGACAACGATATCTTCTATGTTCTGTGTACGTCTGCATGCGAATCTTGGGCATTGTAGTTGCATTTTGCCTGTGTTCAGGATGTGCCAATGTTTTTATAGGACCTATTTAACCTGATTATATTGAGGCGTGTAAGTTGTAACATATGTAATTGTTTCATCTTTCCGCTTTTCTTGTGTTTCTAAAAGCACTCCTCGATGGTTGTTCTGCGCGTGTTTCTTGGCATACTTTATGTTTTTTTTGTGGGAAGTTTCTGACTTCCAGATTTTTGCTAAGTTCTGCTGCCTGTATTTCGTAGTCCTGGGTAGTGCTGCAATTTCTCCTCAGCCTGAGAAATTGGTCGAAGGGGAGATTTTTTCTCAAGGCTTTGGTGTGATGGGTGTCGTAAGACCGTAAGTTGTTGCGATCTGTAGGCTTCCTGTATGTCGTGGTCGACAGTTTTCCATCTTTGAAGAGAATTAGTAAGTTCAGGAAAGGTATTTCTTTACTTGAGGTTAAAAGTGTGAATTTGAGGAAGGAGTCCTGTTGCCGCAAATACCACCAATAAATGCTGTAATCTTTTATTGCTATTCATTAATCCACCAGGGATACTTTACTTACCAACATCTATCAAAAGAACCCACTCCAAGATGGTGACTGAGACATTTCCCATACGTCCCACACTAAAATAAAATAAAATATGCCTATAACTTTATGCACAATACATGAATCGCCTATTCTTTTAGATATATCACCATGCCAGCGACACATAAAAACTACCAGCACACAAATATTCAACACCACAAGAATATTCCTCATACCTGGAAGCAGGCTACTCCTATAAAAAGAAACAGGATTTTCACTTCTCCACCGGCGGAGACAGCGAGAGGCACACAGGTGACACAGCCAGATGCACACAGCCTAAGTAACTAAGATGTTAGATTTGTCCCGGACAGATCCTGCACATGGCTGCATCCCCTCCCTTCATTTATAAACCCAGCTGTGGGTTCTACCCTAGAGCCTCAGGAAGCCCTCCAAAATGTCACATGTGGTTTTCAGTTTTCTTTTCATTACAGCTCTCATGGGATCTCACCCTACCTATAAACAGGGAGATATATTATCTATGTATTTCTGCATATAAACACAGCGTCTTGAGGTTTGCCATCAATGGTGGGGCCCAATGGTGTTAATTAGCTGAATTTAAAAGGTTCACAAGCTTACTAGATAATAGAACCTTTTCACTTTTGAAATTTAATTTTATTTATACGATTCACGTCTACTTGATAAGACCAGGGCATGTTTACAAATAAAAATACTGATACAGAGAACAACCCTGACACCATTCTCTCAGCACGGATCATTGATTTTATATGTCTGTCTTTCTGTCACTTAGCTATAACTTCCCTTTTAACAATTTTTAGAATGACCACAGAACCTTTAGCTCACGTATATATAATGCGACCGATAGCAGTAATGATCACGCTAAAAACTACAACCACCTGGCCCTCCAATGGAGAACCCAGACCACAGCAAAACTTCCATTGGTATAGATTTTGAATACCTTCTAGAGTCCCCCTCTTTTGATAAAAAGGATTATTTAGCACTGCGGATCAGCCGAGGGCCCTACTCTTTACTCTTTCCTTAATTGTCTAACCCTACAATGACAGAACAGATGGGTCTAAGCTTTTATGATGGCATATGGTCTGAAATCTTGAGGACACCGAGCCTATTAGGAATGGACAGCTCAGCCGCAACAAGTACTTCGTAAGGCGACTGGAAGAACATAGCTGTCCTCAAAAAAGAACAGGTAAATAGCGAAACATGGAGTGATCATGACGGAATACCTGCGGGCCAATATAGCTCCAAATGGCCTCATTGTGACGGTAGCACCTCGGATATTCCTAGAGGACATAATATTCTGGAAGGATTAGAGCTAAATATCTTGTCGATGCACACGCAACAGGCTTGTACTTATAGTTAACACAGCCAAACGCCTATCAGAAGCCCTAGTAATAAAAATAACCATTGCAGAGAATGCACTGAAAACAACCATTACATTCTCTACTAGGAAGACACACTTGGCTGAGATAAATACCTAAATGAATGACCATAAAAATTACCTCCTGCATAGAAAAATCACTAAACTGCATAAAAGATATCAAAAGTTTTGAGAGGGAAAAAGTGTACTCATACACTAAGGAAGACTACGTGACAAATAACCAAGACACTTCATTCGACGATGAATCAACATCCTCGACAAGATTAAAAAGATATAGCAGTAATTCCAGTAACAGAAGTTGGAAGAACTTCCAAGGAGGTTCGGGACTACTACCAACTCCTCCAATTTTCAACTACCCAATCCCAGGCTATCCAGGAGCACCACCACCAGGGTATCCGGGCTACCATGGACCACCACCGCCTCATCCATTCTATCAACAACAACAACAACGCCCTGCTTTTTGGAACAGAGGCAGGGTCAGAGAAAGAGGCAGGTGAAAAAACAACCAAAGACAAGTGCAGTGGACGGAGGACGAGGACCAACGAAGGACAGAGATTGAAACAAAGAAAAACTAGTGGTTAACCTATCTACAAGGACCCTGGTGACAACAGAAGAATCGGTCCTACAGAAAGGATTGGGTTTTGTCCCAACACCGAAAGAAGACTCGTTCCCACTCACTGGTGAACTACAGGCATTCTTTCGAAAGCTACGTCTGAAATTATTTTTTCAAACACAGGATACCAGCAGGAGGGATACGGATATTACAGACACATGCCCACGTAATCCCTGCAGATTTACGCCCACCACAGCAATGACTGTGAGATACTGACCTATGAAAAAGCAGTCTTACAAGACATTAACAAACTACAACACAAGAGAACATTTGACAATTTATCTACAAGGAAAGCTCTTCAAGACCTCAACGATGATCCGGCAATTACCATAAAACCTGCAGTCAAAGGCGGAGCTATCGTCATCCTTAACAACTACGACTATAACAATGAATTCCTTAGATAACTAGGTGACACAAAATACTACCACAAAATAGACAAAGACCCCACAGATTCTCTCATAAGAAGAATGAGCATCTCATTGTTCTGCAGCACTATCGAATGGTTGGATCACCAAAAACTAAGTGGAGTACCTAGTGTACACAAAACCAACAACGCCATATTTCTACGTCTTACCAAAGATCCACAAAAACATCATGCCTCCACCAGGCAGACCAATAGCGTCAGGGATTAACTCCATCCTCGAGCCACTGAGTCAATATTGTGATCATTTTCTATGGCCACTAGTTCAAGCAACGCCGTCATACCTCAAGGACACAAAAGAGATTATCAACCTCATTGAAAACATCAGAGGACCTGAGGAAATCACTTTACTGATAACACTCAACATAGAGGCTTTATATACTAAAATTCCACAAGAAGCCACACTAAAAGTGATTAAAGAAACCCTGAGAAACAGTGATCCTCCCACAAAACAACCCATTAACTTCATCCTGAAATGCACAGAACTTGCCATGAAGAACAACTTCTTCAAGTTCCATGACCAACACTATCGACAAATCCATGGAACTTGTATGGGAAGTACATTTGCGCCAAGCCTAACATGTCTATACCTGGACCATTTTGAGGTCCAACATATTCTACCTGAAACTAACCCCTTCAAATCGGAAATAAAAGAGTGGAAATGGTA
Organism: Lissotriton helveticus; assembly: GCF_964261635.1. NCBI lineage: Eukaryota > Metazoa > Chordata > Amphibia > Caudata > Salamandridae > Lissotriton > Lissotriton helveticus. Next base: position 1,323,970,310 of record NC_136061.1, on the reverse strand, counting down.
CATAGATGATGTACTTATGTTGTGGACGGGGACAGAGGATCGATGTAAAGAATTCCACTCCTGGATCAACCAACAGGACCCCTCACTCAAATTCACACTATTAACCTCAAGTGAAGAAATACAATTCCTGGACTTACTAATTCTCTTCAGAGATGAAAAACTGTCGACCACGAAATACAGGAAGCCTACATATCGCACCAGCTTACTGCCTTACCAAAGCCTTGAGATAAACTCTCCCCTTCTGCAATTTTTCAGACTGAGGAGAAATTACAGCACTACCCAGGACTACAAAATACAGGCAAAAGAACTTAGCAAAAATCTGGAAAAAAGAAACTACCCACCAAAAATCATAAAGTCTGCCAAGAAATGCGCACGGAACAACCATCGAGGAGCGCTTTTAGAAACACAAGGAAAGCGCAAAGATGAAACAATGACATGTGTTACAACTTACACGCCTCACTCTAATCAGGTTAAAAAGGTCCTATTGAAACATTGGAACATCCTGAACACAGACCCTTTTCCAAAAAGAGCAAAGATGGGTCCATCGCCTCCAAATGAACGCCCAGTGTCTTAACGATGAAATACCTTGGATTGAGGTACTATAGAAACCAAACTCATGACATCGACCTCAGCAGTGCGACATTCATAAACACTATAGTGATGACTATGTTAGCACACCTCACAAAAAACACTATGAAAATATCCAAGGTGCACCACCCACTGCAAAATGAGGCACCAATTGTAAAAACTGACAAAGAGGACACTGATGTGCAGCAAATAACACCAAAAATATGCAGTAGCCTTTTATTGCTATTCATTGGTCCACCAGGGATACTTTACTTACTAACATCTATCAAAAGAACCCACTCCAAGATGGCGACCAAGATATTTCCCATGCGCGCTGCACTAAAATAAAATAAAATATACATATAACTTTATGCACAATACATGCATCGCCTCTCCTTTGTGAAATATCACCATGCTAGCGACACATAAAAACTATCAGCACACAAATATCCAACACCCCGAGAATATTCCTCATACGAGCTTAATATAGAGTATATCACTGTAAGATGCCACTCACAGTAACAACAAAAACTTGGCAATCAATCCAGTGATTAAACAATTAACGCCCCACCTGGAAGCAGGCTACTCCATTAAAAGACGACAGGGCTTTCACTTCTCCACCGGCCGAGACAGCGAGAGGCACACAGGTGACACAGCCAGATGCATCTAGAGAACCGTAAGTAACTAAGATGTTAGATCGGTCCAGGACAGATCCTGCACATGGCTGCATCCCCTCCCTTCATTTATAAAACCAGCTGTGGGTTATACCTTAGAGCTTCAGGAAGCCCTCCAAAATGTCACATGTGGTTTTCTGTTTTATTTTCATTACAGCTCTCATGGGATCTCACCCTACCTACAAAGGGGTGAGATATTTTATCTATGTATATCTGCATATAAACACAGCGTCTTGAGGTTTGCCATCAATGATGGGGCCCAATGGTATTAATTACCTGGATTGAAAAGGTTCACAAGCTTACTGGATAATAGAACCTTTTCACTTTTGAATTCTGATTTTATTTATACGATTCACATCTACTTGATAAGACAAGGTCATGTTTACAAATAAAAATACTGATACAGAGAACAACCCTGACACCATTCGTGCAGCACTAGACATTGATCTTATATGTCTGTCAGTCTGTCATTTAGCTATAACTTCCCTTTTAACAATTTTTACAATACCCACAGCACCTTAAACTCACATATATATAACACGACTGTTAGCAGTAATGATCACGCTACAAACTACAAGCACCTGGCCCTCCAAAGCAGAACCCAGACCATAGCAAAACTTCCATTGGTATAGATACCCTAATGGCAAAATGTATCTTTGTTTCTTGACTCTTGTCGTTTCAGAAGTTCTACTCCCTTCGTTTATCCGGGGGGCACCAAAACGTTCGAGCCACTGTAGATACAACTCTCTTACTCGGTCCTGACAAAGCACCCTGGATCTCTCCCTGAGACCACTAAAGCACGAAAAATGTTGATCGGAGCATATGCCCACTAGGGACATATAGTTACTCAGCTACCAAGGGAAATAATCCCCCTTAAAGCAGCACCATACACTTTGTTTTAATAATTACAGAGTGATCACCTTAATAAAAATAAATCACTCTCCCTCCAGCGATTTTTTAATACACCTTCTAGGACTTCACTGCTACTTCCACCCATGCCCCCATATGGCTTCATCAGAAGATCTCCGGAAAAAGAGACCCTTCGGGGGACCAGCAGGGCATTGCAGCGCCAGCCCGACGAGGAGCAAAAGCCCAATGATGAAGCATGACATCCTTCGCGGTGTGTGAGGGCATCAAGATGAAGACACACTGCCCCCCACAATTAGAGTATCACACAACAAGAGTACCTCTTACTTCCCTTCTTTATCTCTCTACTTAGGAAGGGTGACTCCCTTTTGGTATAAGTTTAACTTCGGGAGCACGGTTAACCGGACCTTTTTGAATAGCTCCTAGAGCTCCCCTCTTTTGATAAATGAGAAAGTTTATATGTTCTGTAGGATCTAACCAATTCCAACTGTGAAATCAAGGGAACTTTAGTATTAATATCAGTAGTACTACACTCAAGGTTTATTCCTCCTTGCTCAGTATTAGAGAGATTGCCAACCCCCCTCCTCTTAAGTTCACATTCAAGTGCTCACAATTAGCCTTGGATTTTATGACCGACCCCAGCCCTACAGGGTTTTCGCTAGACACCCGGTCACATTTGGACCAGGGAGGATTACATATGCATCTTGGGGCAGCAGTCCTCCTGACTGTAGTCATAGCTGAATTCCTTTGCCACTTGTTTCAGGAGGAGACCCCCAGCTCGTATTAGCCCTAGGTGGCCTATAAAGCTCTTTATCCATTCCTACCTGCGGTCTATATCTAATAATGATAGATGTATTAACAACATGGATGATACAAGAATCTATAGACACCAAACCGTCCACTGGGGGCATACAAAAGAAGAAAACGTTGACTACATCCCTTAGTGACCCAGGGAACGTTGCGCTCATCAGAAAGGAGTGGCATTACCATGGTTGGTATGTATAGAATAGTGATGATAAATCCTACTTACTGGTGTAGTTGGATTTTAAACTGCTATTTTAGACATATATATATATACTAGCATCCCGTCCCGAAGTTGTCCGGGTATGAATTGCTGCCGGACAGTAGTATATTGTTTTGTAGGATTTCGTTTAGATAGCATTTCTTATCTGTGACAGGCCTGTGAAACGCTCCGATTCACAGTGCACTGCTGATGCACTTGAGAGTGCGCGTTCAGTAGTGTGTGAACTCGAGTTTCCCTACTTTATTTTTCCTTGCAATAATATATAGCGCGAACTCGACAACATGGCATGAGCACAATTTACATTACAGAAGAGCGCATTCATTTGTGGTAGGCACGGGAAGACAAAGCGATTTACCTGGAATCACAGGATGTTGAGCTGATGCAGAGATTCGAACGTAGCTCCCCAGCTCTAAAGTGCGCAATTCTAGAACTTGTGGCGGGAGGTGTGTCTAAAAGTGTATGTCAGTGCTGGCCATCAATGAGCGAGACCTGTGCATTTTTCAAATGGGTGGTGAACAAATATGAGTATGTTGCTGGAGATGTGGGCCGCCGTGCCACCAATGTACTTACCGGGGGAGGGTAAACATCCATTATTCCGCAACTTTCTTTCCGCATACCATCACTCCGCATACTTTCATTACGAAAGTACCATGACTCCGCAATGCCATTATAACGCATGGCATTACATTTTATATGTTTTTACCACGCATACATTTACAACAAAATTCGTTGTAAAAGCATGAATGGTAAAAGCATGTTTTTTAAAAATGTTTGGATAAGGTAAGTATGGGTATTGGGGTATATGTTTTGGGGTACTGAGGTATATGTTTTGGGGTGTTTGGGTATTTTAAGGGTTCAGATATGGTTTTGGGTTCAAGGGTAGGTTAGGGTTTTCGGGTACAGGGGTATTTTAAGGGTTCAAGGCTAGATTTGGGTTTTGGGGTACAGGGGTATTTTTAGGGTTCAGGGCTAGGTTTGGTTTTTGGGGTACAGGGGTATTTTAGGGTTCAGGGGTAGGTTTGGGGGTACAGGGCTATTTTTAGGGTTCAGGGCTAGGTTTGGGTTTTGGGGTACAGGGGTATTTTAGAGTTCAGGGGTAGGTTTGGGTGTACTATGGTATTTTAAGGGTTCAGGGCTAGGTTTGGGTTTTGGGGTACAGGGGTATTTTAGGGTTATGGGGTAGGTTTGGGTTTTTAGGTACAGTGGTATTTTTATGGTTCAGGGCTAGGTTTAGGTTTTGGGGTACAGGGGTATTTTTAGGGTTCAGGGGTAGGTTTGGGTTTTGAGGTACAGGGGTATTTATAGGGTTCAGGGGTAGGTTTGGGTTTTGAGGTACAGGGGTATGTATAGGGTTCAGGGATAGGTTTGGGTTTTGGGGTACAGGGGTATTTTTAGGGTTTAGGGATAGGTTTGGGTTTTGGGGTACAGGGTATATTTATAGGGTTAAGATGGGTTAGTGTTTAAGGGTGTGGGGTATTTTAAGAAGTACGGGTGGGTTATGATTATGGGGTGCAGGGGTATTTAATGGGAGCAGGGTGGAATTAGCACACGATATGAGACATGGCATGGAGGGCGGAACATACCACACGCCCCCAGCACAACGCAGACACGCCCACAAGAGACTACTTTGCTGGCACGGTTCTTTTACCTTTTAAATGATGTATATGGTGGGCGTCTGTATAGCCTATGTCCTTCTGCTGCAACTGCCCTTTCCAACGCTGTATTGGGTGTTGTGATTGGTGCTGTGGTTCCTGAGATTACCCGCCTCAAAGGTTTGAGCTCTCTCTTTATTATATTAGTATGGATATATATATTAACTGAAAAAACCATAGGTTTCACACCAGTTATAGTTAGCTGGACATTTTACTCATACAAAACCATTGAAATTCCCCCGTTATAGTTAATTGTACTCACTATAACTTGCGCGCCCGCAATCCACTGCTGATGATGTCACATATTACATCATTCATTACATGGTCAGTGACATCACTGATGACATCACTGATGACATCACTGATGACATCATCCATGTGACAATCAAATACACCTCATCACACACTAGTATAATCTTTCATCACTCACTGTAAAATAGAAAGTGCCATATTTGAAACCATTGACACACCAATAGAAATTTCTAAACACCCACACAGTTATTTCTAGAACTATACACACATCTAATCACTTACCTATAGATTCAGTGTTATATGCAGTGAATAATCAACAGAACACTATCAAATATACTTATACGCCTATTTCAACATTACACACCAGCACACATTGTATTCACTTATACAAACAATTGATTATACTTTCATTTACTCACCTACACACTTATACAAACACCACTTCATCTATTTATATAGATAGTAACTCACACTTAGTGTGTTATAAAATCACTATTACAAGTATACAGTTATCCATATAGTGACTCATACAATCACTAAGTCTTAGGCACACCTAATTAAATATAACTGTCACATACACTTCCTTTTTTTTCAAGTTTAATGGAGATGTACCATTGAGAGAAATATTTCATCACCACCACACCCATAAACATATACACTCACTGAAACAACTGTTATAACATGTAGTCTTAACCTCATATACCTACTGAATGAACTATTCACACATTTTTTGGCAATCACACACCCCCCCACCAAACCACATAGACATTCATTTACCCATACAAATACTCAGTTAAGAAACCAATAACAAATATAGTCTTTAACATAGCAATTAAGACAAAGCCATAAAGACTTTCACACAGTTTAGTAACTACACATTATATAAAGTGAGACTCTACAAATTAGTCAAAGAAACAATCAATGACACTGTTACTAAATCCACCATCCACACATTTATATTTATATATCCACTCATTCTTCAATGCAAAGTAGTGTATTTATAATACATATTTAAATATCAAAGCAAACCACATTCACTGGATGATGTCATCAGTGATGTAATTTGAGATGTCATCAGTGATGTCATCAGTGATGTAATTTGAGATGTCATCAGTGATGTCACTGACCATGTCATGAATGATGTAATATGTGACATCATCAGCAGTGGATTGTGGGCGCGCGAGTTATAGTGAGTACAACTAACTATAACGGGGGAATTTCAATGGTTTTGTATGAGTAAAATGTCCAGCTAACTATAACTGGTGTGAAACCTATGTTTTTTACAGTGAATTTCAAAGGTTTTTAAATGCTAATTCCTAACTATAACGAGTGTGAAACCTATGGGGCCTTATTTATGAGCCCCTTGCGCCTCCGGAACGTCACTTTTTGTGACGTTCTGGTGGCGCAGAAGACTGAGTGATATTTATCAGGGAGGACTAAGCCACTTTTTGTGTTGCGTAATCCTGCCTGATAAATATCAGTCCCTTTAACGCAGTGTCCTGCGTTAAAGGGGCGTGCAATGGGTGTTGCTGGGGGCGTTCCCAGCAGCATTCATGGACTTGAGTAATTTATAGCATCCTCAAAGTCAGTCTTTCAAAAATTCCAAAGTATAGGACATGATAATCCAAATCCAAATGTTTCTCAAGAAAATTCATAAACCGTGTCCGTGGGTCATATCTGCCCAAACGCCGATATTCCAAACGATTGAAAATGACTTTTCTTGAGAAACATTTGGATTTGGATTATCATGTCCTATACTTTGGAATTTTTGAAAGACTGACTTTGAGGATGCTATAAATTACTCAAGTCTGCCCGAATTGTGGGGGTAAAATTGATACCTAGTCACTTTGAATAAGAATGTACTTACGACTCGTCTAACATCTGGAAGAAATATCTAATTATATGACAACAGGATACCGACATAACTTGAAGGAAATAAGAACGCCCTGAAGAAGTTCTGTTGTACAGAACGAAACGCGTCGGCTGGCTGTGGTACATAAACTTAAGGAAAATAAACACATTTGAATATACACCATGATTCAGCGCTTCAATAAGGACTCTAAGTGATATGATTTGATTGGACTTGTTGTGCAAGTGGTGCTGTGCCAAACTGGAATATTCTCCATTACTCTCTACTACTCACTCTCTACTACTCCACTACTCTCTAATACTCACTCTCTACTACTCATTCTCTACTACTCTACTACTCTCTCTCTACTACTCACTCCCTACTACTCACTATCTACTACTCTCTACTACTCACTCTCTACTACTCTCTCTCTAGTACTCACTCTTTACTACTTACTCTCTACTACTCTCTGCTACTCACTCTCTACTTCTCACTCTCTACTACTCTCTACTACTCACTCTCTACTACTCTCTCTCTACTACTCTCCACTACTCACTCTCTACTACTCACTCTACTACTCACTCTCTACTACTCACTCTCTACTACTCTCTACTACTCACTCTCTACTAATCTCTCTCTACAACTCACTCTCTACTACTCTCTACTATTCTCTCTCTCTGCTACTCACTCTCTACTCCTCCCTCTCTACTACTCACTCTCTACTACTCACTCTTTACTACTCTCTACTACTCACTCTCTACTGCTCTCTACTACTCACTCTACTAATTACTCTCTACTACTCGCTACTACTCACTCTCTACTACTCACTCTCTACTATTCACTCTACTACTCTCTACTACTCACTCTTTGCTACTCTCTCTACTGCTCTCTACTACTCTCTACTACTCACTCTCTACTCCCTATTAGTCACTCTCCACTCTCTACCTCTCTCTACTTCTCTCTACTTCTCTCTCTACTAGTCTCTACCTCTCTACCTCTACCTCTACCTCTCTACCTCTACCTCTCTACCTCTACACCTCTACCACTACACCTCTACCTCTCTACCTCTCTCTACACGCACACATATACACATATATATGCATATATATGCATATGCATTTATATATAGATGTATGTGTATATATATATATACATACATACATATATAAACATATATAATCTGCATATCTATATAAATACAACTATAAATGCATGCTTACATATACATATATGCATACATATGAATGTTATTTACATGAAAGTTTGAAAAACACTAATAAAAGCAAAGCTAAAAAGCCACCTATTTACAAACAGAATGGCCTTAACTTAAACGAGGGCGAGATCTATTGCATTTTCAATGCTTGTTTACTTTGGTTCCATCAAGAAGGCATTCAGATGTGTCACACATTTGCCATGAATTCTGAATGTTAGCACTCTAGTTGCTCATTAGATCACTGTAGTAAAGCTACTGCTCACCAGGGAAATCTGCTGCTGGTATTCAAAGTGCATGTTTCAGTCTGCATGTCAGCTTTTTTTTAATGAAATAGAAGAGGATTTGAGAAGTCTAAATGTGCCCTAATTTTTCTTTCTTCAGCACTAATCATAATTTCTACGGCAAAATGAACCCCCTCATTTTGTTCCTTTGCAAATTAAATGTTTTAAGTGTTACCACTTTATTCCAATCAAGATGACTGTCATTGGGCTATACTTGGGCTACATCTGGGGGATATTTGTGCTACATTTGGGCTCTTTTGGGCTCTTTTGTCTCTGGTGGCCATCTTGGGAGACTTATTTGTTATGAAGTTTCCTAATTTCCTCATTTACTACTGTCTCCTCAGTAGGAAATACTTTCAGTTTTCTACTTTGATTCCATCAAGAAGGCATTAAGATGTGACACACATTTGCCATAAATTCAGAATGTTAGCACGCTAGTGCATGTTTCAGTCTGCATGTCAGAATTTTTTAATGAAATAGAAAAGGATTTGAGAAGTCACTCAAAATGTGCCCAAATTTTTCTTTCTGAAGCACTAATCGTACTTTCTATGGCAAAATGAACCCCCTCATTTTGTTTCTTTTTAAATTAAATGTTTTCATACTTACCACTTCATTCCAATCAAGATGGCTTCTGGTGTGCCATACTTTTGTCATAAGTAAGACTGTCAGCGCTCTAGTTGTTCTTTAGAACACTCTGGGAAATTCTGTCATTGGGCTATACTTGGGCTACATCCGGGTGATAATTGGGCTACAGTTGGGCTCTTTTGTCTCTGGTGGCCATCTTGGGAGACTGCATGTCAGAATTTTTTTATGAAATAGAAGACCATTTGAGAAGTCACTTAAAATGTGCCCTAATTTTTCTTTCTGCAGCACTAATCATACTTTCTATGGGAAAACATACCCCCTCATTTTGTTCCTTTTTAAATTAAATGTTTTAAGAGTTACCACTTTATTCCAATCAAGATGGCTTCAGGTGTGCCATACCTTTGTAATAAGTAGGACTGTTAGCGCTCTAGTTGTTCTTTAGAACACTCTGGGAAGCTGCAGTAGAACAAAAACGAATCAACTGACAGTCTCTGTCCTTGTTGGATGTACATGTTTTACTGAGAATGTCAGACTTCATTCTCACATGACTGAGAAAGATAATGTGAATTAAGGGGAGGGATCTGGACGCTGTTTGTATAGCCAGGAAAGAGTATAAGAGGTGCATACACAATGCCAAGAAGCTGTGGGATGAACTCCACTGGCAGGATTTAGAGGAGGCAAGTGATAGCAAGGATTTTAGGCAATTCTGGAACATCGTCAAGTGGGGGAGGGGGGACAGTCCGACCCTCCTGAAAATAATGTTTCGCAGGAGGAATGGGTAAATTACTTCAGACCACAATATGCACGTAATCATTTGGATAATATGATGGATGATTTTAGGCCTGTTTTTTTATAAGCATGAATTTTTTAATGTTAACGATGTCTTGATGGCTCTTAGTACGGTGGCCAGCGGTATAGTGCCAGGGCCAGATGGGGTCCCAGCGGATGTTTTTCTCTATGATAAAGAACGCTGGGGCAAGTACATCATGCTGTGGGCTAATGCTGTGGCCCAGGGAGCACCGGTCCCGGTATCGTGGAAGGGAGTGGTGATAATTCCCGTATTCAAGAAAGGTGACAAAACGCAGTCAGGAAATTAGAGGCCCATCAGCCTCATAGATACTATCGAAAAGGTGATCGGGAGGATGATTCTGAATAGGGTACTTGATTGGGTTGAGGAGAATAGTGTATTGTCCTCCTTCCAAGCGGGGTTTCGTAAGCTAACAAGCACGGTAGATCAGGTCTTTCGTTTTACCCTATTACAATGTAAGACTGTGGTACTAGGCAAAGGCAGTCTCTATGCTGCCTTTGTCGACCTACGAGCAGCTTTTGATTTAGTCCCCAGGTCCCAGCTATGGGCAGTCTTAAAAAAATTGGGTCTATCTGAAGAAATTTTAACATTTTTGATGAGGCTGCACAAGGCCAACTACGCCAAGATACAATGGGGAGGACAGGGAAGGGTTACCTCGGACTTCCCGGTGGAGTGTGGTGTTCGCCAAGGTTGCTCAATGGCTCCCACGCTTTTTACAATGCATATTAATGGAGTAGTTGCCCGCATATCATCAGTAAATACAGATGCTCCCACTCTAGCTGGCGTTAAGACACCGATTTTAATGTTTGCGGATGATACGCTGATTTTATCAAAGACTCCGAGTGGCCTGCTGCGAGCCCTATTAATTTTTGAGGAGTTTTGTCTGGACCATTGCTTGGAAGTTAACGTGGCTAAAACCAAGCTCATGGTTTTTAATCCGCACCATAGTTTTAAAGGTAAACTTTTTATGAATGGCCAACCGTTGGAAGTGGTCAAGGCCTCTACGTATTTAGGGATTCATGTGGCAAAAGATAATAAATGGGCCCAACATATAGATATAGCGGCACTCAGGCATAGGCAACATGCAGGGGCTTTAAACTGGAGCATAAAAAATCTTTAACAAAGCCAATAAAGTCTGTACTCCAAGTTTATGAAGCCAGAACTCTTAGCTCTGCGCTCTATGGCGCGGAGCTATGGGGGTTTGAGAAATTGGGGCCATTAATAATTTCAGAAAACAAGTTCCTCCGTAACATTACTGGACTTCCCCTGAGCACCCCTTTGCAGCCACTTAGATATGATCTTGGTAGGAAAGCTATTACGGATTTAGCAAGGCTACGCCCAATCTTATATTGGCATAGGCTTTGGACTACACCAGAGCTCCTGCATTATGCGGAAGGATTTATGGATATTATTAAATCCGATGTCTTCCACAAAATTAGCTGGTTAAAGGAGCTTAGAAACACCTTAGTCGGCCTGGGTATGCAAATGTAAATGTAAATGTAAATGTAAATGCAAATGTGTTGTATTTGTAAATGCTGTGGGAAAATCCAGTGACAGCTTCTTTTCCATCAAATTTTTTTTAAAAAGGAGAATTATTGGGAGAAGGTTGCATATCGAATCTGGAGTGGCACTGGTTCTTCGACCATGTCTGGGGGTTTTCTAGAGGCAAAGCTTATCCCCAGGTTAGAGCCTTATTGGGATGCCATCACCAAACCTGGGAACAGGAAGCTCTATTTCCAGCTCAGAGCAGGATCCCTCCCCCTCAAGTCTTAAACCGGCAGGTGGGCTATTGCAAGTACTAACATCTGCCCTGCATGTGGGGATTATAAGGAATCCATTGCTCACTTTCTATTTGTTTGTCCCGCCTATGTAATTCCTAGACAAGTCTGGTTAATCCCATTGTGCAAGCCTTTGGGTACGAACAGCAGTGCTGAAGCACTAAGCCTCTTACGCACCAGCACTTTATTGTTCATCTCAATAGCAACTGCTAAATATTTAGGATGGGCATGGGTGCTAAGGCAGAAATTTTAGGCCTTGACCGCTGATTGTGTGTCTGCTGGTTCTCCCTTTGCTTCTTTTTTGTTAAGGAACATTTACCGAGTTTGATTGTGTAAAAACTGTTTAATCTAATTAGAACTATTAGTAATTTTGTACATAGCAATGGAGATGAACTTTATTAAATCATTGTTTAAGGATTGTGTTTTTAACTATTTGTATGTGACTTTTAAATTTTAAAATGTTATTGACCAAATATCTGTGAAATCTATGGAATTTCTATGCTTTTATGAGTGCATCTCGAATAAAGCTAAATTGACTTGACTTGATAATGTGAATTTACAGAAAATATGCTTTCAGTTTAGCTTATAAATCCCCTTCCAAACCACTGTGGGAAAAGCATGAGAGAATAGTTTTCTTTCAAACATGATTCATGATATCCCAGCAGAAGGCTTTTTCACATTGTAAAATCACCTTTGAACACACCACAATTCCTAAAATGAGTATGGTACCATCAACAAATGATTTATAATGTAACTAAAGTCTTAAAACCTTCTATTAACTGCAATGCTTTTTAATGAGGTGCTATCATGTATATTGGTCCCAAGATGGCTTACTGCCAACACTTCTTGGATGAAGTGCTGACAGCCAATCAGATGTCACGATGAGATGTGTGGTTAGGCTCCGCCCAGATATATATATTTTTTTCCTTTTGATTTTCTCAGGAACTACTGGAGGGATTTACACCATTTAACCAAAAGGGTGATCTGCGTACCAGACCCTACCATTTTCCCAAATTTTGGGTAATTCCTTTCAGCGGTTTGGCTGTAGCATCTAATCGTTCTATGGAAATTAACATGGGGTAAACACGTTGTGGGACCCCCCTTTTTTCTCGGCCCCCGCTTGACGAATCTTCCCAAGACTTTCAGGGAAGGAGCGGAGCGGAGCGGGCCATCTTCTTTGAGAAATTCGCGAAGATTCAACAACCGGCGCCAAAGTTATTCTCAATAGAATGTTGTAGATTTCCTATGGAAACTAGGTCCTAACAATAACTACCTACTGGCGACCGCCAGTAGGTAATATATATATATATCGCCAGTAGGTAGTTATAGTTAGGATTGGCTACCATAGGAAATCCGCAACATTCTATTGGGAATAACTTTGACGCCGGTTGAGGTATTTGCGTGTAATTTCCCAAAATTTTGGCCAGCTCCGCTCCGCTCCTTCGCTGGAAGTTTTAAGGGGATTCGTGGAGTGGGGGCTGAGAAAAAAGGGCGGGGTCCCAAAACGTGTTTTCCCCATGTTAATTTCCATAGTACGGTCTGACGAGTCTACAGCCCGAACCGCTGAAAGGAATTACGCCAAACTTGGCAAAATTGTAGGGACTGGTACGCAGATGTGCCTTTGCTATGTTTGCTGAAAATTGCTCCAGTGTTTTTTTTTTTAAATTAACTTCAAAAACACATATATATCTATAGGCGCGCTCTGGGTGCTCACAGGTGCGCGTACCGGGGAGCACACCCGGCGCACTACGGGAGTGAGCGAGCGGAAAGCTGATTGGCTGTTGGGTGTCTGTCAACATTCTAAACAGTCCGGAGAGTCCGCCATCTTGTGTCTTGGTAGGATCGAGACACAAGAGGTGAAAAATAAAGGGGGAAATAATTAAAAGGGGGCAGGGTAGACATTCCCTGACCCCCTAGGTTTTCTGAGGGGGGCCTAGAAGGACCCTGAAGGGGAAAAAACGTTTTTTTTTTTTTAATTTTCGCGGGGTGAGCGCTGGGTGTGCTCCCAGGTGCGCTCTCCGGTACGCGCACCCTAAGCGCACCACGGGGACATATAGTGTAAAAAAATAGAGTTAAAAATGAATGTAGAGTGTTTAGAGGTAAGTTAGCTCTGAAAAGAACTGTTGTGTTAAGTGGGTGTTTTTTGTACCTACAAGTAGGTACCAATGCAGAGTCTTATATTCAAGAGGAAAACTCTATTCCCCTCATCTGTAAAATGCACACCATCTCTCCTATAGATGTCTTGCATGTTGTAACGCAAGTTGTTGTGATAAATGGAACCCATACCATAGTCTCTGAGGTAAGCAGAAACAGATTTATTCACATGTTTCCTTGCTTTCTCAATCTGTGGACAAAATTGGTTGGACCAGTTCCATTTTTGCCTTTGGCATATATTAGAAAATACCAAGGCAGTTTTTGGAAAAAGTGACATCAATTGCCCAAAGATGTCCTTTAAAAGCATTTCCAGACCTACACCAGTCAAAGTGCCTAAGTCATTTCAACAGCAGTGCACTATTAAAAGGTCAGGGTGTGGTAAATGCATAAAGGATTTTACCAATGGTATCAATTGGTGACTCCTCAATCCTCTCTGTCCAATCCATACAATGTCCACATTTGGTAAATCAAGATTGTAAATACCTCTGTTAACTGCGTATTTTTGACTCCAGTGGACATAGCTATGACCCACAAACCAGACTTGTGTCATTGTGAAGGTAGATGTGCTTCAAGTCAGATGAGTTGTGGAAATGAAATGGCAGTTTGATTATGAAAAAAAGTGGCTGTGAATCAGTGCAGTTGAATAACCATAAATGATTGGAGCTTTGTTAAAAATCTCCACTGAAAATTAGGGTGCATGCTTTTTTTTTTGTAAGAAGTCATTTCAATGGTTGAGGAAAAGTCATTTAAAGAAACATTGCATTTCATTAGCTAGTAGATTGAGAGGTCAAACAGCCTTGAAGGATTGTTTTGCAACATATTAAGATGAACTTGTGAACTGTGTGCTGGTTTAAGAGGGAGTTACCATGGTTACAGGGTAAATAAGCACTGGGGGATGGGTGAATGTTATGTGAGTTTCAAAGGCTTGAAATGTACAACTAATTAAAATGTGCAGTTTGGTTTTGAATTTATGTGGGAACAATTTTTATTGGCTAAATACAGGAATATGGGTCTGAAATGAGAAAGAATCTGTGCCATTATTGAAAGGCTCCAGTGAAGGTAGCACTGTTCAGAGATTCTGCTTAAGAAAATCTGTTGAGTGTGACTGACACTGTTCTATATCTTCCAAAGCATTTTTTAAGGTGAGTAATGATTGTTTTAAAAAAGATAGAGAGCTTAAAGATTTTTGACAAGTATCATAGTGAGTGTCTGTGTGAATTAAGGAATTATATTTTTACCTTTTTCCATAATGTTACCTGTGTGTTTATAAGGTAGACTTCTTTATAAATAGTTTTTTATGCTTGGATTCGATGCTGGTTTAGAAATTGTGTTATGGTTTCATTGGACTTGTGAATATGCTCTTTTTTTGAAGTGCCTTCTGCAACCTTTAGCATGGGTGGAAGCAGTGAATGTATGGAGAGGGATAGGAATAGCCGATAGAAAACCAAATGAAACGGTGTGGGAGATGAATAAAGTATTTCAGTAATGGTATAAATTGAGATGGAGTTAGTAGTGTATGCAGCTACTGCAAGTACATCCCCTAATGAGGCACTCCGGGCGTGATCAGTAACGTGATTCACAAAATCAATAAAGTTTCATGGTTTATTCAATATTGTTCATCATTGGGTTTTTTTGAACACCTGATATTAACAGCATATCAGTTGTGCTGAAGTTATTCCATTAATCTAGCACATGAACTTTTCTCCAATGCATTTCGGGCCGACGGGCCCTTTGTCACGGAGTGCTGTGGAAGAAGACGGAGAAAACGAGGTTAAGGGGTAGGTAGGTTGTGAGCGTAGTGGTGGGAGATTATTCGTGTCTATAAGTGAAGGAATGGGATGATTCGGTGTGATTAAGGTAGTGCACAGATGACGGCAGACAAGGGAGGATGGTGCAAGAGATTTTACTGCGTGTGGTTAGGGGGTGGATAATCAAGGTGCGTGAACGGGATATCAAGGACTTACTTCGTGCTAAGGCGTAGCGGAGTCCGCTGTTCAACGGTTGCGAGATCAGTGTCTGGGGTGGATGTGGAAGGGAACTATGAAGACCCATGAGTAAACAGTAAAGATGGACCAAGTGAATGATAGACATAGAAAAAGGTGCTGGAAATCAGAAAGGTGAAGTGGCCATCTTGTAATGGTGCATAACCATAAGAAAAAACGTGAGAAAAAGTGTAAATAGGAGCAGTAAGCGGCAATGCAAGCAAAATCATCAACATGCTACAGATGTACATTACAGGTAACAGCTGTATTCAATGCGGTCATTAAGACCATGTGGCTTTAGGGTCTGTAATCGGTAAATCCATTCAAGTTCTCTCTTTAGCAACAATTTGTGGTTATCAATTCCTTCTCTTTTGCTGATAGTCTCCAAAACAATGAATTTCAGTTGTGCGATGGTGTGGCGTGATTCAGCAAAGTGCATGGCAATGTTCGATTTTTCTAGTTTAAGGCGGATGTTGGATTTGTGTTCGTTTAGACGTGTTTTTATTTTTCGTTCTGTTTTTCCGACATATAGCTTCCCGCAGGGGCATTTCAAGGCATAGATTAAGTTCATAGAATCGCATGTAGCGTGTAGTGTAGTTCCTATCATCCCAATAGGCTCTGCGCATTGGAATAATACCTACAGCAGTAAAGGCCTAGGCCAGACGTTAACTAGGTCTACTACTGTCGATACTAGACTTAAAGTTTTGGGTTTTGCCAGCTAGCTCAGAGTTCACTAGAAACTTTCTCGAATGTTCAGGAAGGACTTAACTTCCCTGATTAGACAAGAAGGGATTTAGTTTCTGACAACCATAGAACATGACAACTTTGCTCTCCCCTAATCAAGAGTATATCTCGAGAGTCGTGTGAACAAAAGGCAATTTATTTTACTCAGTCAGTACGTGCATTCTTAGTCTCATCAGATTGTAGAGAAAAGGAAGAGACGGGCGTGTTCAATAAAAAGGTGTTATTTATTGATCAGTCTCTTTTCTCATACAAGAGAAATGGATCGATATTATTGCAATACTTATAGCTAAGTAAAGTGCATACATTAAAAGCAATAGTATAAAATAATACTGTAAAAACATTGATATGGTTTCTAAGCCATAAGATGTTTTAAAATGAATAAAATATATTACATACACATATACATTTGACTAAACGTACTCAACTGGTGTTTCTAAATACGCCTACCCCGTGTACCTGACCTAAGCCTAATACGTGGGCGGGAATAGAAAGTTACAGTTTAAGTTAAGTTTGTTTTTGCCAAGTAAATAACTAAAGAATTCTCTGTGAGGGGTAATTCAGTTCTGTACCTGGAATCTAGGTTGAATGAGGGATGGTATCTCTCTCTCTGGTCTCGATATTCCAGGCTGCCTGCGAGGGCTACCCGGAAGCGCCGGTGCTGGATCTCTCGGCAGGAGAAATCAGCGCGTCTCGTTCTCAGCGCGTCAGGAAGGCGGGGCTGTGCCAGCGGGGTCTGCTCTGCTCTGGGCTTTGGCAAGTATGGCTGTTCCGTCTCGTCACCACCAACGTTGAAGGATACACTGTTCCAAAATATTGTGCATCTAATCTTTGTTTCCATAAGAAACCTGATCTGCAAACAAACAAAAAATAACCATCCTGTCAGTAAACTGGGAGACAGTGATGTAGAAAGAGAGGCAGTTAGATTAGCAACTGAACTCGCAGCAGCTGATGCTACCATGCAAGACGCAGACCCGGATATAATACTCATCCCGGTCATCAAAAGGAAATCTATAACCATAAAACTTAAGGAAAATGGACTGACACCTAGAGGTGGTACAGTCATATTCGTAATTGAGGCACACGAATATCGGCAGACAGAGGTATACTATTCATGGATAAATTTTCCAGCAGCAAATCCTGTAACAAAGTACTTCCACTATTACAAAATAGAGGAACCTCCTGAAAATTACACTCCTTTCGAGGGGGTGGAAGTACCACTCAAATTTCAAGAGCATTTGCTCTTATTTGATGGCGCCCTAAAACATAATAATCACATCACCAGGCTCGGTCCTTTAGGTAGACCAGGAGCAACGTGGCCGGTCCTAGCCGGATACACACCACATCCAGACATCGACGGGATGTCTGCAGCTAACTTGCTAACACAGCTAAAACAATTAATAAAAATACATAGACAATTAGTCCAGTATGTGATGCGGACTTCAACAATTCAGCCAGCGATTAAACTCCCACAGCTGACCCCTCACCAGGGGAACACAAATAAAATTACACCACAGAACATCCAGTCCTGCCTAGGTAAAGTACAGGCTAAACAGGAACAAATACCATTCTGGCTAGCGCAGAAAATAACCCAAATAGAGGCGGTGTTTCCAGACACTACCCCGCTAGAAAAGCACAGGATTCTGACTATCTGTCTTCCAATGGGAATCGCACCACACATTGAGGACTGTGACACTTGGGGTACAGTCTTTGCTTCCATCTACACAAAAACGCACGGTGTTCCATCCATTTCGGTAATACCAGATGTGCTAAAACAAATTCAAGATGAATATGGTCCAGAACCCGCTTTAACTCTTGGTATGAAATTACTGAAAGACTTCAAGCAGGTCTCGGCTATATTACTAGCCAACATAAAAGGTGAAGCAGCAAACGTGGCGATCCGCCAGAGGTTAAAAGAGACAGATATAGCAGACCAACCAGCTGAAATTGCCAGATTCATAGAAAAATCCTATGAGGAACTAGGTAGAGATAGTTTAGGTGGAATACCAGTAAAACCGCAACTAATTGAAAGTCCTGAAAAAATATTTTTTAATAATAATTCTACATCACCAAAAAAGAACTGGGATGGAAACAAACAATCCAATCCTAAAGAAAAGAAATTCCAGTCCAGAGGAAGGTCTCCTAGGCGAAGAGAAAAATCTCCGAACCAAAGACACAGGTCACCTCAGAGTGACCCCTCTGGGAAAAGATATAACCTTAGGAATAGGGATAATATAAAAAAGCCTGATAGATATCAAGACATTGATACACGTCCCTCTCAATCTTTTCAGACTTCCTCGCAGAAATCGGAAAGAAGAGGACTTTTGCCTTTTGTTCACACGACTCTCGAGATATACTCTTGATTAGGGGAGAGCAAAGTTGTCATGTTCTATGGTTGTCAGAAACTAAATCCCTTCTTGTCTAATCAGGGAAGTTAAGTCCTTCCTGAACATTCGAGAAAGTTTCTAGTGAACTCTGAGCTAGCTGGCAAAACCCAAAACTTTAAGTCTAGTATCGACAGTAGTAGACCTAGTTAACGTCTGGCCTAGGCCTTTACTGCTGTAGGTATTATTCCAATGCGCAGAGCCTATTGGGATGATAGGAACTACACTACAGTGTTTGACGGAAAACACCGCCCTTGAGAGCACCCATAATCTTGAGAAAATTCTCTAAACAAAACATTAACACGTGCAGTGCACCACCTATCTTCCTTTTTCTTGTCAATCCATAAATTGAGATGGAACATAAGATAAAGAGGAGCATATTCACAAGACTTTTGCGCAAAGTTTCACATGTTTGCAAGCAGAAAATGCATGCAGAATAATAAAATTGGCACTCAGACAAGAATATGAAATGCCGTGAGAGATGTTTAAAGGTTTCTTTTAATGGCATAGATTGAGATAGAGTATACAAAAAAAGACAAGCATATTTACAAGCTGCGTGCACAATCTTTGACATAGCTGTGTGGTTAAAAGGTAGACTTCTTTATAAATTGTTTTTTATGCTTGGATTCGATGCTGGTTTAGAAATTGTGTTATGGTTTCATTTGACTTGTGAATATGCTCTTTTTTTGAAGCGCCTTCTGCAACCTTTAGCATGGGTGGAAGCAGTGAATGTATGGAGAGGGATAGGAGTAGCAGATAGAAAACCATATGAAATGATGTGGGAGATGCATAAAGTATTTCAGTAATGGTATCAACTGAGATGGAATATAAGATAAAGAGGAGCATATTTACAAGACTTTTGCGCAAAGTTTCACATGTTTGCAAGCAGAAAATGCATGCAGAATAATAAAATTGGCACACAGACAAGAATATGAAATGCCGTGAGAGATGTTTAAAGGTTTCTTTTCATGGCATAAATTGAGATAGAATATACAAAAAAAGACAAGCATATTTACAAGCTGCGTGCGCAATCTTTGACAGAGCTGTGTGTTTAAAAGGCAGACTTCTTTATAAATTGTTTTTTTATGCTTGGATTCGATGCTGGTTTAGAAATTGTTTTATGGTTTCATTGGACTTGTGAATATGCTCTTTTTTTGAAGCGCCTTCTGCAACCATTAGCATGGGTGAAAGCAGTGAATGTATGGAGAGGGATAGGAATAGTAGATAGAAAACCAAATGAAATGGTGTGGGAGATGCTTAAAGTATTTCAGTAATGGTATCAATTGAGATGGAATATAAGATAAAGAGGAGCATATTTACAAGACTTTTGCGCAAAGTTTTAAATGGGTGCAAGCAGAAAATGCATGCAGAATAATAAAATTGGCACACAGACAAGAATATGAAATGCCGTGAGAGATGTTTAAAGGTTTCTTTTAATGGCATAAATTGATATAGAATATACAAAAAAAGACAAGCATATTTACAAGCTGCGTGCGCAATCTTTGACATAGCTGTGTGTTTAAAAGGGATACTTCTTTAAAAATTGTTTTTTATGCTTGGAATCGATGTTGGTTTAGAAATTGTGTTATGGTTTCATTGGACTTGTGAATATGCTCTTTTATTGACGCGCCTTCTGCAACCTTTAGCATGGGTGGAAGCAGTGAATGTATGGAGAGGGATAGGAATAGCAGATAGAAAACCATATGAAATGATGTGGGAGATGCATAAAGTATTTCAGTAATGGTATCAATCGAGATGGAATATAAGATAAAGAGGAGCATATTTACAAGACTTTTGCGCAAAGTTTCACATGGGTGCAAGCAGAAAATGCATACAGAATAATAAAATTGGCACCCAGACAAGAATATGAAATGCCGTGAGAGATGTTTAAGGTTTCTTTTAATGGCATAAATTGAGATAGAATATACAAATAAAGACAAGCATATTTACAAGCTGCGTGCGCAATCTTTGACGTAGCTGTGTGTTTAAAAGGTAGACTTCTTTATAAATTGTTTTTTATGCTTGGATTTGATGTTGGTTTAGAAATTGTGTTATGGTTTCATTGGACTTGTGAATATGCTCCTTTTTTTGAAGCGCCTTCTGCAACCTTTAGTATGGGTGGAAGCAGTGAATGTATGGAGAGGGATAGGAATAGCAGATAGAAAACCAAATGAAATGGTGTGGGAGATGCATAAAGTATTTCAGTAATGGTATCAATTGAGATGGAATATAAGATAAAGAGGAGCATATTTACAAGACTTTTGCGCAAAGTTTCACATGGGTGCAAGCAGAAAATGCATGCAGAATAATAAAATTGCCACCCCGACAAGAATATGAAATGCCGTGAGAGACGTTTAAAGGTTTCTTTTAATGGCATAAATTGAGATAGAATATACCAAAAAAGACAAGCATATTTACAAGCTGCGTGCGCAATCTTTGACATAGCTGTGTGTTTAAAAGGTAGACTTCTTTATAAATTGTTTTTTATGCTTGGATTCGATGCTGGTTTAGAAATTGTGTTATGGTTTCATTGGACTTGTGAATATGCTCTTTTTTTGAAGCGCCTTCTGCAACCTTTAGCATGGGTGGAAGCAGTGAATGTATGGAGAGGGATAGGAATAGCAGATAGAAAACTATATGAAATGGTGTGGGAGATGCATAAAGTATTTCAGTAATGGTATCAATTGAGATGGAATATAAGATAAAGAGGAGCATATTTACAAGACTCTTGCGCAATTTATAAAGAAATCTTGCTTATAAACACACAGCTATGTCAAAGATTGCGCACGCAGCTTGTAATGCTGGTCCAGAGATATGTTTAAAGGTTTCTTTTAATGGCAAATTTATAAATTAAAAAATTAAAAAAGATACAAAATGCAATAGGTCTCGCCCTCAGTGTCACACATACAGTTGGCAGAGACAGAAATGGTGCATTATATCTAAAACCCTATTAATCCGCCTAAGATTACACTGTAAGTGAAGCTAGATTTCTTTATAAATTGCGCAAGAGTCTTGTAAATATGCTCCTCTTTATCTTATATTCCATCTCAATTGATACCATTGCTGAAATACTTCATGCATCTCCCACACCATTTCATATGGTTTTCTATCTGCTATTCCTATCCCTCTCCATACATTCACTGCTTTCACCCATGCTAAAGGTTGCAGAAGGCACTTCAAAAAAAGGAGCATATTCACAAGTCCAATGAAACCATAACACAATTTCTAAACCAGCATTGAATCCAAGGATAAAAAAACAATTTATAAAGAAGACTACCTTATAAAAACACAGCTATGCCAAAGATTGCGCACGCAGCTTGTAAATATGCTTGTCTTTTTTTGTATATTCTATCTCACTTTATGCCATTAAAAGAAACCTTTAAACATCTCTCATGGCATTTCATATTCTTGTCTGGGTGCCAATTTTATTATTGTGCATGCATTTTCTGTTTGCACCTATGTGAAACATTGCATCAAGAAGGCATTCAGATGTGTCACACATATTTCTAAAATTCTATTAATCTGCCTAAGATCACACTGTGAGTGAAGCTTGATATAATAACCAAGTAGAATGCTAACATTCAGTATTTATGGCAAATGTATGACATATCTGAATTCCTTTCTTGATGGAACCAAAGTAAACAAGCTCTGAAAATGCAATAGATCTCGCCCTCGGTGTCATACATACTGTTGGCAGAGACAAACATGGTATATTATATCTAAAATTCTACTAATCTGCCTAAGATCACACTGTAAGTGAAGCTTGATTCACCCATCATTGTAATCTTAGACATAGTCACACATAATGTTGGCAGAGACACACATGGTACATTATATTTTAAAATCCTATTAATGTGCCTAAGATCACACTGTGACTGAAGCTTGATATAATGAGCAACTAGAGTGGTAATATTTAGACTTTATGGCAAATGTGTGTCACATCTGAATGCCTCCTTGATGGAGCCAAAGTAAACAAGCATTGAAAATGCAATAGATGTGGTGTGATGTTAGGCACATGTCCAGCATATTACATGTACTCTTCCATCTCTTTCTCTGCAAGCAGTATGTGTGTGTTTGCTTATATTATTTCAAAGTATGTACAGGCCAAAAACAGACCACCTATATATAAACAAGAAATAAAAATTAATTAGTTAATCGTTTTTGTCAGAAAAGAAAGCACATGTAATGTAAATGAGCCTTTTGTTGTATACTAGTGTTTATATTATTTACTTATTGTAATTGATGTGTAATATGTTTGTAGTGTTCTATAATATGTTATTTTTTCTTTACTACAGATTATAATCATCTATACAAACAAACTAAAAGATGCCTTCTAAAGAAAGAAGAGAACAAAATCATAAAAGAAAATTAAGGACTAAGGGAAAAGAAAATCAACGACCAACCAAAATAAAATCTTCAGAGAAAAAGAAAAATGCCCCTGGTAAGCAAACTAAAAATTTTCTGAGGAAGTTATTGAAATGCCAAGAATTTTTTTTTTTTTAAGAAACAACAATGAAATACCTGTAATTTCGAAGAAAACAGGATGTCCTTCTAAAAATGTTAGATCTGTAAAAGGACATGACATTTTGCATACCAAACGAAGAAGCAAGCAGTTTTCTGAAATACGTAGACAAATGTTTTACAACAGAAAAGTGACAAATTTATTAAAAAATTTAAAAAGGTATAAAAAAAGTCCGCTTTTTATAAGAAAAAAAAACATAGTTAAGATTGTGGATGAAGCATTTAAAGTGAAAAATAAATTGTTTTGTTTAGCAATGAATAGAATTCGTACACTTGATAAGATAATCAGTGTGTTCAAATCAAAATATAAGTGGAGGAGAGTAATTAATCGAACTAATTTTTGTGATGTTTATTCTGGAGAATGGAGGCATAGTTCAAGTTCTGAGCCATTTTTTAATGAAGAAAGTTACTTTCAAGATAATGATTTGGTGCATGCAGTTGACACCAGTGGTCGAGCATATGAGGTGAAGGACGGTTGTCCGGCTGACAAAGAAGAGATTGTGCCTCGAAATACAGAAGAGGTGTTAGCTGATGAAGTTTTAGGGAGATGTCCTAAGGCTCCAGTATATACATGGAATTGTAGTAGTATTTGTAGTGTCCGACAGGAATCAATTGATTTGTTTCGCAGTTTCTTACGGACATATACTAAGAAAAGTGTAAAACAAAAAATGAAAATTTTACAAGAGTTAGATCCTTGTAGAGTGAGAGACAAAACAGTTTTGCAAGGGCATTCACTGGCTTGTCTTTCAAGAAAAGTATGTCAGAGTGTTTTTCACCATTTTAGGATGTTAGCAGTGCATCATAATAAAGTGAGGAAATTAGTGAGAAGGTTGTACTATGCAAAAAGTCCAGCACTTAAACTAAAACAGTTAAACAGTGCTCTTTTGCATGGAACTGAATTAGATGTCAAAACCATTTGTGATGAAATTGAGTTTTGTTACTTTGGTGAAAAAGAGGTTAGTGCAGAAATTGATACAGTAATAGAAGGTAACGTAGAAGAGAATGTAGACATTTTAAGTACAGAAAAATTTGAAAATGAAATTATAAAGTTTAAAGTGAATTCAAGTGAAAGGCCTAATTTTTCTTGTGTTTGTTGTCGACTGACTCATTATAAGCATCAGACTAGATTAGTTGATTTATATATAAAAAGCGAAAAGATAAATAATAATGAGTGGAAGGATTTTGCAACTTATTTGTTGGTTGAATTTTTTTTTGATCTGGGCTCTGATCAACGTATTTGTACATATTGCTATAATAAATTAAATGAAAACAGAATGCCTGCTAGAGCTATTCATAATAATATGGAGTTGGTAGACATTCCTTCTGAATTGATGGATTTAAATACCTATGAGTCATTTCTGATTCAATGTGTGCATCCTTTTCAGGCTATTGTTCGCATGGAGCCTAAGACAGGGAAATTGCCTCTTTCAGATTTACAGAGAGGATTAAAAGGAAGAGTTGTGTATTTGCCTCTAGATTTTAAGAAAAATATTGATACAATTGGTGTCGAAAAAGTAGAAGAGGAACCTCTGGTTATTCTAGTTAATGGTGTTCTGACAAAAAGTAAGAAAATCTGTCAAGAATTAGTGGATGTTAGGAAAGTCAAGAAGGCAACGTTGTATTTGGTAAAAAATAATCAGTACTATAGAAATATGTATTTCGGAGATGAGGAAACAACTGCACAAGACGACACTGATGTCTCTGCTGGACAAATAGAAAAAGTTGATGTCTCTAGAAGTGAAGAAATTTAAGAACATTATAGTGTTCATCCATTGCATTCCAAAGAAGTAATGGGGAATGCTATTGACTTGTTTCAGATGAAAAAAGCCGAAGGAAGTCCCATTAGTGTATGGGAAGAAAGTTTGGAAGCTCGTTGTTTTCCACAGTTATTCCCAACAGGTATAGGTGGACGATATGACGACCGACCTGTTCAAATTCCTGCATCTGAATACCGGACTTCAAGATTATATGCAGAAGATCCAAGGTTTCGTCAATGCATTCCATATTTGTTCCATCTACTGTTTGAGAGTGACTTGTCTGGACTTTCCTATGCAGTAAACCATATACTGAATAGTGGAGCACATCTATGAAATGTTTCGGCAAGGGATTTTATGGAAAAAGTCAAACTGCAAGACAGTGTTTTGGAATCTCAGCTAATTAATCTCATGGCATGTCAGCGTGGTACTAAAGAGTATTGGTACCGTCGTCATGGGGAATTGAAATGTATGCTAAGAAACCTAGGAACTCCTACATGGTTCCTCACTCTTAGCTGTGCTGAGTATGCTTGGGAAGACTTACTTGATATTTCTACGAGAGGCAAATAAAAACATTGAAAATATTGAATACAAGACATCTGGAGAACTGTGCTCTTTGGATCCAGTTAATGTATGCAGGTATTTCAATCATAGGTTTGAAGCTATGATGTCTTTTATTACAAACAAAAAAAATCCTCCGCTTGGAGAGGTGTTGGATTTCTTTTGGAGAAAGGAGTATCAAGCAAGAGGTGCTCCTCATATACATATGCTGCTATGGATTAAAGATGCACCTAAATTTGGAACAGATTCAGATTAGAAAGTGATGAGTTTCATTGAGCAGTATTCTACATGTGCTGTTCCGAAAAATACAGAAGAAAACAATTTAAGACAGCAAGTTTTACGCTTTCAAAGTCATCTTTGTGGGAAATACTGTCGTCGAAAATACAAATCCAAGGACAAGTTCTACACAAAATGTCGTTTTGCATTTCCTCGTCCAGTAACATCGAAAGGAAGAGTCAACAATTTTATGTCTTCTCTGTGACATACTGTGACAAGAAAATCACCCAAAAATACATGCAACCTAAGAAGAAATGAGGAATCCAAATTCATAAATGACTACAACCCAGTCATTTTATCCATGTGGAATGATAACATGGATATTCAATATGTGGCTGACAACTCTATTGCTGTGGCTCGATATGTGACATCTTATATCACAAAATCAGAAAAGACAGAAGTGAAAGAAATGTGGGAGAAAATTTCACATGAAAAGAGTCTAAGCAAGAAATTATACAGTTACAGTCTGAAGATGTTGTTGCATCGAGAAATTGGAGCGCATGAATGTTCTGATCGGGTGTCATCAGCAAGTCTATATGCCAAGTCGAGAACCATCATTTGGGTGAGTATAGGTCTTGCTGCAGTATTTGGCGGAGAAAGAACCAGACAGTACAGATATTCTGAAGACAAACATGTTGTATACATACTATCCAAATAGAAGTACTCACCTTGAGAACGCTTGTCTCTATGAAGTTCTGCAAACCTACCTTTTTAAAAAGAACATCACAGAAGACATCAATAAAGGTATATATGCTGTAATTGGATGTGAAGGCTGTTCAGTAAAACAAAGAAAAGGCCATTTGATTAATCATCGAAAATTGAGGTGTGATTCTCCAGACAAAAGGGAATTTTATTACTTAGCTCTTTTACAACTCTTTAAGCCTTGGCGTAGAGAAGAGGAACTACTTGGAGATTTTCTTACTTATGAAGATTCGTTCAATGCAACCAAGGATACAATAGAATGTCCTGTTTTTTCAAATTATCTGCAAATGTTGAACGAGGAAATACAGCAAGAAGCTACAATTGCAGCAGAGATTGCTAGAGACAGTTCTCAGGACAGTCAGAGTTCTGCTTCATTGAGTCAGGATCCACTAGGAGGACCATTTATACAAAATGAAGCTGCCACTGCCATGGATGAAGTTGAAAGAGCCATGGAACAAGCTCAGGAGGATGGAGTTGACTTAGAAGATTTGGAAAAAGAACTAAACGTTGAGCAGAGACAAATATATGACAAAGTCACACAACAAATTGAGCATTGTTTATCTCATGAGAAGAAAGAGTGCTCATGTACATCATTTGTACCTATCCGACTGTATGTGAGTGGAGAAGCAGGAACTGGGAAAAGTTTCCTGATTAAAGCGATTGCAACATATTTGCAGAAAACAACGGAGTATTCGCTCTCTTGTGTTGTTACTGCTCCAACTGGGTTGGCAGCACACAACATTAAAGGGATTACTTTACATCGCTTATTGATGCTGCCAGTGGAGCATGATAACAAATTACAATACCACAAGCTATCTGGAGAAGCTTGTTGTGAAGTTTTAAGAGTCCTAAAGAAAATTAAACTTCTTATCATTGATGAAGTAAGCATGGTATCAAATGTAATGCTTGCTTTTGTGCATTTAAGAATGCAAGAAATTCTTAAAACAGGCTATGATGTGTTATTTGGAGGCAAACACATCATTGTTTTTGGAGATTTACTGCAACTAACTCCAGTGAAAGGATAGCCAGTGTTTAAAATCCTTACGCATTAACATACCAGGAAGTGTTTAGGAAGCATTGGAAATGTTAACATATGGCTAAATTTCAAATATGCAGAACTACTTCAAAATATGCGACAAGCAAAGGATGAAGATTATAAAAATATTCTACAAGATGTAAGAATTGGAAAACTAACTGAGCATGGCAAAGAAGCTTTACATGGACGATTAATTTCAAATTTGTTTCCAAAGGAAAATATTGTCCCAGAGAATATTTTTAAGAAAATTCCTGAAAATAAATCTGTCATATGCTTGATGCCAACTCTGAAAGAATGTTCAATATTCAACAACAAAATGTTAAAGTTGGAAAATCAAGAGATTCTGAAACTGGAAGCTATTGATAAAATAGAACATGAAGGAGCAACTATTATTTTGTCTGAAAAGTTGAAATCAAAATTGGATTCTTTAGAGAAGACAATATCTGAAACTGCTGGTATGGAAAAGACTCTGTATGCATCTTTAAATTGCCGTATAATTTTACGACATAATTTACATGTGGAAAGAGGTTTAGTAAATGGAGCAATGGGTCATGTTGTGGATTTTGTGAATTACCGAAATAGAGATGGAATTGAAATTATAAAAATTAAATTTGATGGTATTGAAGAAGTACAACAAATCAGTCGTTGTTCTGCTCGCTTTTTGCTAGTGAAAGATTTATATGTCTGCAGAAAACAGTTTCCTGTTTCTTTGGCATATGCAGTAACTATTCATAAATCTCAAGGTTTAAGTGTTGATAGTGCTTTGGTGAATATTGGAAATTCTGTGTTCAAGGAGGGCATGGCATATGTTGCTTTATCTCGAGTAAGAACTTGATCTGGATTGTACTTGATTGATTTTGATGAGACAAAGATTAATGCAGATCTAAATTGTGTAAAAGAATATAATAGGTTAGAAGAGAGTATGCTCCAAATTTACCTCAATATCCTCTTTTTGAAAAGCGTGTGGTAGGCCGAAAAAGAAGAAATTAGAAAAATTGTAGTGAAGTTGTAGCAAAAAGAAAAAAAGTAGATGAAACAGTAATTGTAAGCAGAAAGGAAATTGATTCAGTTAAAGATGTTGTTGGATTTCATTTTGAAAATAGTTCTGGTGTCAACTGCTATGCTAATGTAGTGGTTAATGTTTTTTTTTTTCTCCAAACTGTAAAAGAACAGATTGCTGAAAATCGTGATCAAACACTTTGTTGTGTATTAAATTCTGTATTAGAGAAATGTAGCAGTGATAGAACGAAAATGCAAAGTGTTTCTGAAATTCGAAACGTTTTAGACATATGTTCTGGTCTAAATCAATTTTCACAGAATATTCAGCAAGATTGTCAGGAATTTCTAATGTATATGCTTGTTGTTTTGCAAGATGAAGGAGTAGATGTAGAAAATCTTTTTGGCCTTTCTTATAAATGGCAACATGACTGTGACAATTGCTCCTTTTCA
Source organism: Lissotriton helveticus (assembly GCF_964261635.1). Lineage (NCBI taxonomy): Eukaryota > Metazoa > Chordata > Amphibia > Caudata > Salamandridae > Lissotriton > Lissotriton helveticus. The sequence continues at coordinate 1,323,941,200 of NC_136061.1, read as the reverse complement.
AGTAGTACTACAGTAGACACTGAAAGATTTATATATCTGACTTTACCAGACTGCAAATCAGTGTCTTTTAATATTCTAGTTAGAGAAGCAAATCAAAACATGGTCTGTGGTCAATGTAAATCTGAAATGCTATCAACTTTATTTTTAATAAGATATGGACAGTATGTTATTTTAATGTTCCAACGATGTAGACCTGATGGAACTAAATTGACAACATTAATTTAAAATTTTGTGGCTTCTCAATTATCAATTTCAGGAAGAACCTTACAACTGCAGCAATTATTTACCATGATGGTCCTTCAACAACATCAGGACATTACACATGTTATTTAAAATGTGAAAAAGGTTGGAAGGTCTGTAATGATACTCAATTGACTTTCAAACAACGTTTGGCTTCTGACTTACTAAATTCTTACCTAGTGTTCTTACAACCGAAATTTTAGGGAAGGTAATTGGCCTATGAAGATTGCAGCAGTTAATATAACTTAGTTTGCTCTTGAAAATTACTTTCTGAATGAGAGTGATGAAGGTAATAAAAAACATGTAGTTCTCATAGAGATAGTATATGTTTATCATATAGTGTGTGCTCTGAGTATTATAGAATTTTTTTATAAAAAGTAAACTAGAGGTGGAAGTAAAAGTATTGTTTCATAATACAAAATTACTTTCTGAATGAGAGTGATGAAGGTAATAAAACACATGTAGTTCTCATAGAGATAGTATATGTTTATCATATAGTGTGTGCTCTGAGTATTATAGAATTTTTTTATAAAAAGTAAACTAGAGGTGGAAGTAAAAGTATTGTTTCATAATGCAAAAGATGTTGGAGCTTTTCTTTCAGAAAGTCGGGTAAATGAGACATTAAGAATACTCTGGACTAATTTCCATCGAAAAGGACTTTCCATTTACTATTTGGCCTCGTGGAAAAGTGGATGGATCAAAAGTGAGTTTAGATATGGTTTTTAAAATTTTACATTATTTAAGAAATTATTCAATGGGTTTTGTAAACACAATCATTTTGATTGTGGTTTTTTTTTGCCCACTGTTATATGATGAGTACTGTTTAAGTCACTGTTTTAAGTGAAATTCAATATATTCCGAGAACAGCAAAAATAAACCATTTAACATGTTGCTGAAATTATTTTGTATTTTGTATTATTAAATATATATTATTATCCCATTCTCTTATGCTCACCTATCTATTTCCACCCTCTATCACTTCTCTTAACTGACCCTCAATGGCCTTTTTTCACTCTTCCTCACCTCCCTTCCCTTATTCCATTTTCCTCACTTATTCTCATTAACCACTCCTTCATGGCCCTTTACTTCTCTCCCATCCACCATTTTCCAGCTGTCAGTCACTCTACTTCACTCCCCTTGCCCTTGTTTCTTTTCTTTGTTCCCTCAATAATTCCCCTTCTCTCACTCATCTTATTACACTTCACTCACTCCTTTTCTCACTTCCTCTGTCCTCTCACATCCTCACTCCCTTTCCCTCACTGCCTGTCTCTTAGCTTCAGTTTCTGGATCCTCTCACTGTCTCACTCCTCTTCCGTTATGCTTACTCCCTAAAACTGACCCACACTCCCTTCCTTACCTTTCTTTGTTCTCTTACTCAGTTCTTTTCTGTCACTCTTTCCTTCACTACCTCTATATTCTCACTCCTTCACTTCCTTTGTCTCAAGCTCACTTGCTTTTATACTCTATTTTCCTTTTTTCATCAACCTCCCTGCCCTTCACTCACCCTCCTTTACTCTTGTTAATCTCCTACTTTGTCTCTTGTATTGTAAAATATACATTATAAATATTGTAACTTATTTTGTTTTGTCTTTCACAGATATACATTTAAATGAAAATATAAAACTAAGTTGACATTACTTATAAGGTAAGTTTGATGTAGAATATTTATTTTCTCGATACTATTTTCCATAACCTCACTACTCTTCTTTGATATTCCCACACCTCTGTTTTCTTATAGCGCTTGCCTCACTTATTCTAAATCCCCACATTTTCTCTCTTTTTTCACACTCTTTTCTTACACTCTTTTCTTACTCTCACCTTCTTTCAGGTGTACTCTTTTACTTTCTTTCCTCTGTCTTCTCTTACTTCTTTGTTTTATTTTTTCCCCTTCCTTTACTGTCCTTACTCCACTTCAGGAGGCAGACGCAAGATTTAGACGCAACGATGTCCTAAATGTGACGCAGTGAAATCTCATAGATTTCACTGCGTCACTTCTACGACCTTTCCTTACGTCAATACGCCCCTTTGCATACATTATACATAGCGCAGATATAATGTGGCGCAGGGGTTTACAAAGTGATGCATCTACCTAGATGTGTCACTTTGTAAATATGACTCAACAAGGTGCAATTTTTACACCACTGGTGCGTCACAAAAAGTGAAGCACCGGCGTCGTAAAAGTGACGCATGGCCTCATAAATGAGGCCCTGAAGCACACCACAGAGAAAAACACTGTAAAAAATTATAGTAAAAAAATAATTTCCAGCAATGCATCCTTTCACATGGGGTAAGCCCCATGTGAAAGGGTCTGCGTCAGTCTTAGGCCTGCTGTGAGGCAGGCGCAAGATTTTGACACAACGGCGTCCTGAAAGTGATGCAGTGAAATCTCTTGGATTTCACTGCGTCACTTGTACGACCCTTCTTTGCGTCAATACACCCCCTTTGCATATTTTATACCTGGTGCCGGTATAATGTGGTGCAGGGGTTTACAAAGTGACGCATCTACCTAGATGCGTCACTTTGTAAATATGACTCAACAAGGTGCAATTTTTACACCACTGGTGCGTCACAAAAAGTGACGCACCGGCGGCGTAAAAGTGACGCATGTCCTCATAAATGAGGTCCTGAAGCGCACCATAGGGAAAAACAGGCCTTCTCTTTTATTTTTTTTCCTCTCTCTTCTTTTATTTCATTGTTTTATATATTTCCCTTCTTTTATTCTCCTGACTCCACTTCACTTACTACTTCTTTTTCTTTCTCTGTCTTCTTACTTCTACACTCCCCTTCCCTTAATCTCTTTCTGTTAGCCTCATTCTCTCCATCCCCTTAGTCTCTCACTTTTCTTCTGTCACGCTCACTGCCTATAACTCAGCTATACTCCCACACTCACCTTCTGTCAGACCTTCTCCTTTAGTTTGCTTCCTCTCTCTTTCCTTCCTTTGCTCCTTCACTCTTTTCTCTTCCCTTACTTTCTTATTCCACTGTACTAATTCCTTCGCTTACTCCTTCTGTCCTCTTATTTGTACACTCCCCTTCCCTCATTCTCTCTCTGTTAGCCTCATTCTCTCTGTCCTCTTAGTCTCTCACTCCTTTTCCATAACGCTCACTCCCTATAACTCGGACATACTCCTACACTCACCTTCTTTCAGACCTTCTCCTTTACTTTCCTTCGTCTCTTTTCCCATCCTTCACTCCTTCACTCTTTTCCCTTCCCTTACTCCTCTTTCTGCAGTTCAGTAACTGCTTCTGTCAATCCCTCTGTTCTCTAACTTACTCACTGCCCTGTTTTCACTCTCTCTGTGTTACCCCCATTCTCTCCGTCCTCTTAGTCTTTCACTCCTCTTCTATCATGCTCACTCCCTATTACTGAGCCATATTCCCAAACTCATCTTCTTTCAGACCTTCTCCTTTACATTCCTTCCTCTCTCTTCCCATCCTTCGCTCTTTCACTGTTTTCCCTTCCCTTACTCTCCTTAATCCACTTCACTAATTCCTTGTCTTACTCCCTCTATCTTCTTAGTTCTACACTCCCCCTTACCTCATTCTCTCTCTGTTAGTCTCATTCTCTCTGTCTCTTTAGTCTCTCACTCCTCTTCTGTCAAGCTCACTCCCTATGACTTAGTTATACTTACACACTCACCTTCTTTCAATCCCCCTACTTCACTTCCCTTCCCCTCTCGTCCCTTTTTTTGCTCCCTCACTCATTTTCCTTTCCTCTCTCACTAAAATTAGGACTGGGGATGGCAGCGGTGGTTCTCTAATGCTCGAACAATGATCATAATACTTTGCTACCCATAACAAAGTAGGGCATCACAATTTTTGCATTTGATGGAGGCCTCATTAAAAACAGGCTGAATATTTGGGATCAGCTGCTCTGGTCGCCCCCTCACCGATGCAGTTATACCTCCAGTTGAAGTAGAGGCACAATCTCTTGGAGCCTTTCGTGCCAGAGCCCTGACACTCTTCCGGGCATAGTTCTGGGGGTGCCTCCTCTGCACGTGTTGAATCATAGTTGGATTACCAAAATTGTACTTCATTCTGGGGTCTTTTCTGCAAAATATAGTATGGCACATATTGCACTCCACCTTTGGAGCATTACAATTCACTGTCTTCTGAAAATACAAAAAATGGCGGCGATAGTGTACATTAGAGAGAGACAGTGAGAGAAAGAAGGCATGAGATGAAGAAGAGATGTGAAGTGCACATTGGAGAAAATATAGTGGGAGAAGGGAAGTAACTGTGAGTAAACTTACTATGTAACACAGAAATGTTGCACTCTATACTATAAGTCTCACTTTATACTACAATCATTTCACTACTATCTCATAAATTTCAAGTAGAATAATAGAACAATGTCTCCAACAATTTATAATTTATAAATATAAATTTATTCTTCGGAATTTTCATAATTTAGAAGAACTTCTATCATTAACTGATCAGGAATCTCCTCATCAGAACTCTTCATACATGACTCCTGTAACTCAATATAGTCCAAACATTCCATTAATTCAGCATCCAAAGTCTCATCATTAAAATCCTCCATTCCATCTCCTCTCAAAAGAAGGTCTTCTTCATGGATAGTGTTATCAACAGTATCATTTAAAACCTCAATCAAACTCGCCTCAACAAAGGTCGCAGAAATTTCAAAATTAATATTAATGGCGTCCTCATTAAGATCCATATTCTTTTCAAATTTCTTGCTGAAAATTGCAGAAAAAAAAATCACTTTCATTTTTTGTTTTTAGTAATAGAAAATATTAAACTAGCTTTATCAAGTATTAAATTCCCCTTACAAATTAACAACTTACCTTTTAGAAAGCAGTAGTAGAGTTATTACTGTGTAAATTTCACACCAGAAATAGAACACCAAAAATTCCTCACAAATGTACCTCAAAGAGTACTATCACAAAATGGCTGTGTTTCCCTCTCATTAGAAAACCATTTAATTAGTAGAAAACCAATAAAACTTCATCACACACAAATTCAAAACAAAAGAAACATTTTAATTGGTTGTAAATTTCAAAAGCTAATTGGCTCTTGGGTGTCTGTAAACATTCTAAATGGTCTGCATAGTCCGCCATCTTGTGACTCTGAAGAACAGAGACACAAGAGGTGAAAAATAAATGGGGAAATAATTAAAAGGGGCCAGATTAGACACCCCCTGACCCCCTAGGTTTTCTAAAGGAGGCCTAGAAGGACCCTCAAGGGCAAAAAAAAATATTTTTTTTTAAAAAAAATTCGCGGGGTAAGCGCTGGGTGCGCTCCCGGGTGCGCTCTCCGGTACGCGCACCCTGAGCGTACCATGGGAAAAAACAGTGTAAAAAAATAGAGTAATAAAAATAAAGTAGAGTGTTTAGAGGAAAGTGATGCATTGCTGGAGTGTGTCACAAAAATGATGCAACTCCAGCAATGCATCCTTTCACATGGGGCTAGTCCCATGTGAAAGGGCCTGCGTCAGTCTTACGCCTGCTGTGAGGCAGGCGCAAGATTTGGACGCAACAGCGTCATAAAAGTGACGCAGTGAAATCTCATAGATTTCACTGCGTCACTTCTACGACCCTTCCTTATGTCAATACACCCCCTTTGCATACATTACAGCTGTCACAGGTATAATGTGGCGCAGGGGTTTACAAAGTGACGCATCTACCTAGATGCGCCAGTTTGTAAATATGACTCAACAATGTGTATTTTTTACAGCATTGGTGCGTCACAAAAAGTGACGCACCGGTGGCGTAAAAGTGACGCATGGCCTCATAAATGAGACCTTCAGTCTTCTACTCATGCGTCATATTTAATGTATGACACATTATGTCACAAGGAGTTACAGATACGTCAGTATTTCTGACGTATCTTTAAGCGCAAAAGCGATGCATTGCTAGAGTGTGTCACAAAAGTGACGCAACTCCAGCAATGCGTCCTTTCACATGGGGCCAGCCCCATGTGAAAGGGCCTGCGTCAGTCTTACGCCTGCTGTGAGGCAGGCGCAAGATTTTGACGCAATGGTGTCCTAAAAGTGACGCAGTGAAATCTCATAGATTTCACTGCATCACCTCTACGACCCTTTCTTGCGTCAATACGCCCCCTTTGCATACATTACACCTGACGCATGTGTAATGTGGTGCAGGGGTTTACAAAGTGACGCATCTACCTAGATGCGTCACTTTGTAAATATGACTCAACAAGGTGCATTTTTTACAGCACTGGTGCGTCACAAAAAGTGACGCACCGGTGGCGTAAAAGTGACGCATGGCCTCATAAATGAGACTTTGAGTCTTCTATTCATGCGTTATATTTAATGTATGACACATTATGTCGCAAGGAGTTACAGATACGTCAGTATTTCTGATGTATCTGTAAGCGCAAAAGTGATGCATTGCTGGAGTGTGTCAAAAAAGTGACGCAACTCCAGCAATGCATCTTTTCACATGTGGCCAAGCCAATGTGAAAGGGCCTGCGTCAGTCTTATGCCTGCTGTGAGGCAGGTGCATAACTGAGGCCGTCAGTCTTCTACTGTTATTTTTTCTTTCATTTTCTCTGTTTCTTCACGGCCTTACTTACCTGGTCTCACACTCACTTGTCTTTATCCAGTCTGTATCTCCACTCTTTCTTAAACATCACTGCTCTTTTCTTACCCTTCCACACCCCCGTTCCTTTACTACATTTTCTTCACTTATCCACATTCCCCATGTTCACTCTCCTTCTCCTCACTCTCCTTCCCCACACTCACCTTCTTTCAGTCCCCCACTTCACTTCCCTTCCCCTCTCGTCCCTTTTTTTGCTTTCTCACTCATTTTCCTCTCCTCTCTCACTGCACTCCTCTTCACTTATTCTTTTTATTTTATTAAGAAAACAGCTCTTTGATGAGAATTGGAGGTAGTTCAGAAAATAACTTTTTTCTTCTTCTTTTTTCTTTTTTTTGAACAAAAACAAAAACAGGGAATGGGAAACTGCTCAACAGGAGCAAAAAAAAAAATTAGGGCTGGGGACGGCAGCGGTGGTTGTCTAATGCTCGAACCATGAGCAGAACACTTTGTTCTCCATAGCAAAGTAACTGATCACAATATCTGCATTTAATTACGCCTCTATTAAAAGCAGGCTGAATGTTAGGGATCAGCTCCTCTGATTGCCCCCTCACTGATGTAGTTGGTCGTCCGGTTGAAGTAGAGGCACCATCCCTGGGAGCCTCTCGTGCCAGAGCCCTGACACTCTCCCGGGCATAGTTCTGGGGGTGCCTCCTCTCGACGTGGCGAATCATGGTGGAGTTTCCGAATGAATATTTTTTGGTAGGGTCACCCCGTGACAGGATAGTGTGACAAATCCTGCACTCCACCTTTGGAGCATTTACTTTTTTTTGATCATCTGGAAAGGAAAAAAACTTCCATATGAAGTGTTCTTTTATCCTGGGCTGAAGAACCTCTTCATCAATAAATCCCTCTGTGTCTTCATCGCTGCTGGATGGTCTGGCAGCCATGGTAATCCAACAAAGATCCAAGAGCAAAAAGACAGATCTTGCAGTCACAAAAGTGAAAGAAGAAGTGAAGGAAATGGGTGGGGATTTCATTCTTTGTAAAAAAAACTGTTAGCAACCAATGAAAAGAGTTATTTTAGGGTCACATGACTTGAAGCGCTTACGCTGCGAGCATCGGAGCGCTTCCGGGGGCGCTTACATGGCGCGAAAGTAGGCGCTTCCGGGGGCGCTTTCGCGGCGCGAATGTAGGCGCTTCCGGGGGCGCTTACGCGGCGCGCCTGAGTGACGTTTTGATAGTTTTACGGAAATGCAAAATCATGTTCATTTCGTAAATCAAAAATACTGCTTTTATAGGTATGGTACTAAATGTCTTGCATTATTATTTACTTTTCATACATATTTTTTTTTACGAACGCAAAAATAGCGCTCTCGGTGTGCTCTCGGGAGAGCTTACCGGTACGCGCACCCTGAGCGCACCAGGAAAAAATGTAGAAAAAAATATATACATTGAACAAGTAATTTAAAATATATATATATATATAATTAATTGTTGTAAAAAACAGCTGATAAAAAAAATAATCGTAGGTTACAAAGTCGATATGTAAAGGAATTTGCTTTTAAAAAAACTATGAAATTCACTGAAAAAACCATAGGTTTCACAATCGATATAGTAAGGAATTAGCATTTAAAAAAACATTGAAATTCACTAAAAAAAACATAGGTTGCACAATTGTTATAGTTAGGAATTAGCATTTAAAAAACCATTGAAATTCACTGAAAAAACCATAGGTTTCACACTCGTTATAGTTAGGAATTAGCATTTAAAAAACCTTTCAAATTCACTGAAAAAACATAGGTTTCACACCAGTTAGAGTTAGCTGAACATTTTACTCATACAAAACCATTGAAATTCCCACGTTATAGTTAGTTGGACTCACTATAACTCACGCGCCCGCAATCCACTGCTGATGATGTCACATATTACATCATTCATGACATGGTCAGTGACATCACTGATGACATCACTGATGACATCTCAAATTACATCACTGATGACATCAATGATTACCTCTCAAATGACATCACTGATGACATCACTGATGACATCATTCATGTGATAATACGATGCACCTCCTCACACTCTAATGTAACCTTTGATACATCCAGTGTTACATACAGACTACCATTCCAGAAACCATTGACACACCAATACCAGTTACGCAATCACAGCTCTCATGTATAGTAATTTATATATGCCAACTCTCACATGCACTGTGTTTTACATATGTACTTACTTGGACATGTAGCTCTGAGATATCCATTCACTCACCAACACACCCATGCACACAGTCAACCGCCCATACAGGTCTTTCCACATGCACTCTTGAACCCATATACCAAGTGAATCAACTGCTCACACATCTATGCACAGAGTCACACACCTCCCAGCCACCCCCACACACACTCATCCTCACATACAAATACTTGGGCAATCAATCAATAACCCATATAGCCACTCATATAGCTGATGATCAACACATGCAGCAGCTTACACAACAACAGACATACTGATGCACACATTCAAACAGATTAGCCACTAACCAATGCATTCAATGAGACACATTTAATCACTCACTCATACAGTCAGTCACGCACCTACTAAATCCTTCATCCTGTCACTCATACATCCACTCATTCTTCAATATATAAAACATATTACTTTTCAGAAACACACATTCACTGGATGATGTCATTAGTGATGTCATTTGAGATGTCATCAGTGATGTCATCAGTGATGTCATTTGAGATGTCATCAGTGATGTCATCAGTGATGTCACTGGCCATGTCATGAATGATGTAATATGTGACATCATCAGCAGTGGATTGCGGGCGCGCGAGTTATAGTGAGTCCAACTAACTATAACGTGGGAATTTCAATGGAGTAAAATGTTCAGCTAACTATAACTGGTGTGAAACCTATGGTTTTTTCAGTGAATTTGAAAGGTTTTTTAAATGCTAATTCCTAACTATAACGAGTGTGAAACCTATGGTTTTTTCAGTGAATATATATATATATATATATATATATATATATATTCATGCTCCAAGGTTGTCCACCTTATGAGTAGCACGCGAGCAGCAGCTTTATTTATGTGTAGGTGAGGATGGGGATCCGCTCGTATATATATATTACCTACTGGCGGTCGCCAGTAGGTAGTTATAGTTAGGATTGGCTACCATAGGAAATCCGCAACATTCTATTGGGAATAACTCTGGTGCCGGTTGAGGAATTTGTGTGTAATTTTCCAAAATTTTGGCTAGCTCCGCTCTGCTCCTTCCCTGGAAGTTTCAGGGGGGATTCGTGAAGTGGGGGCTGAGAACAAAGGGGGGGTCCCAAAACGTGTTTTCACCATGTTAATTTCTATAGGATGTTCTGACACGGCTACAGCCCGAACCGCTGAACGGAATTACGCCAAACTTTGCAAAATTGTAGGGACTGGTACGCAGAAGTGCCTTTGCTATATTTGGTGAAAATCCCTCCAGTAGTTCCTGAGAAAATCAAAAGAGAAACAATATATATATCTATAGCAGCTTACGTGTAAGCTTACCTTTCCGAGCATGAGCTGCATTCTGATTGGCTGCCAATGTCTGTCAACACTCCAAATCAGAAAGTGTTGGCATCCATCTTGTGCCTCAGTAGACTGAGGCACAGGAAAGCAGAAAAAAACACGTGTAGAACTCAAAAAGGGGGCAGGGTAGAAGCAACCTGACCCCCTAGGCCTGCTCAGGGGGTCCCACAAGGACCCCCAAGGCAAATTTTTTTTTTTTTTCAAAATTCAAATTCTTCATCCAAGATGTTTTGGCAGCCATCTTGGGACCAATATACATGATAGCACCTCATTAAAAAGCATTGCAGTTAATAGAAGGTTTTAGGACTTTAGTTACATTATAAATAATTTGTTGATGGTACCATACTCATTTTAGGAATTGTGGTGTGTTCTAAGGTGATTTTACCATATGAAAAAGCCTTCTGCTGGGAAATCATGAATCATGCTTGAAAGAAAACTATTATCTCATGCTTTTCCCACAGTGGTTTGGAAGGGGATCTATAAGCTAAACTGAAAGCATATTTTCTGTAAATTCACATTATCTTTCTCAGTCATGTGAGAATGAAGTCTGACATTCTCAGTAAAACATGTACATCCAACAAGGACAGAGACTGTCAGTTGATTCCTTTGTGTTCTACTGCAGCTTCCCAGAGTGTTCTAAAGAACAACTAGAGCGCTAACAGTCTTACTTATGACAAAAGTATGGCACACCAGAAGCCATCTTGATTGGAATGAAGTGGTAACTCTTAAAACATTTAATTTAAAAAGGAACAATACGAGGATATATTTTGCCATAGAAAGTATGATTAGTGCTGCAGAAAAAAAAATTAGGGCATATTTTGAGTGACTTCTCAAATCCTATTCTATTTCATTAAAAAATTCTGACATGCAGTCTCCCAAGATGGCCACCAGAGACAAAAGAGCCCAAATGTAGCCCACATATCACCCAGATGTAGCCCAAGTATAGCCCAATGACAGAATGTCCCAGTGTTCTAAAGAACAACTAGAGTGCTAACAGTCTTACTTATGACAAAAGTATGGCACAACAGAAGCCATCTTGATTGGAATGAAGTGGTAAGTCTGAAAACATTTAATTTAACCACATCAATGCTATGCATTTTCCCGCTGTGTGCTGGAAAATGCAAAAACACATGTACCATGACGAGCTGGGCTCGTCATGAGCGTGCGAGGAGGCTACCTCATGACGAGCCCAGCTCGTCATGAGCGTGGAAGGGGTTAAAAAGGAACAAAATGAGGGGGTTCATTTTGCCATAGAAAGTATGATTAGTGTTTCAGAAAGAAAAATGAGGGCACATTTTGAGTGACTTCTCAAATCCTCTTCTATTTTATTAAAATAATTCTGACATGCAGACTGAAACATGCACTTTGAATACCAGCAGCAGACTTCCCTGGTGAGCAGTAGCTTTACTACAGTGATATAATGAGCAACTAGAGTGCTAACATTCAGAATTTATGGCAAATGTGTGACACATCCGAATGCCTTTTTGATGGAACCAAAGTAAACAAGCATTGAAAATGCAATAGATCTCGCCCTCGTTTAAGTTAAAGCCATTCTGTTTGTAATGAGGTGGCTTTTTAGCATTGCTTTTAATAGTGTTTTTCAAACTTTCATGTAAATAACATGCATATGTATGCATGCATTTATATTTGTATTTATATAGATATGCAGATTATATATGTTTATGTATATATATATACACATACATATATATAAATGCATATATAGGCATACATATATATGTGTATATGTGTGTGTGTAGATAGACCGATGCACAAGAAAGCAGAAAAACAAACGTGAAGAACACAAAAAGGGGGCAGGGTAGATACACCCTGACCCCCTAGGCCTGCCCAGGTGGTACCACAAGGACAAAAAAGGCCCAATTTTTTTTTTTTTTAAACCCGGTCTGTTTTTTTAAAAATTACCCCCCGGGGGGACCAAATCGTGGCGGTATAGTGATAAAGAAGTGTGGGGGGTCCACAATCCCCCCAACACTGCCCCGGGGACCGCCACCCCGGGGCAAAGCAACGCAGCCCCTTGGCGCATACTGGAGGCTCCTGGTGGGCTACTTGGTCCCCAGGGACCCCCAGTGTGCAAGGGGAATTAGTTCCCCCTCTGCAAACACGCCCGGGGGCTGCGTTGCAGAGAGGTGTAAAAAAGGGTGTGGCCTCATTACACCTCTCTGTAATGCAGCTCCCTGGCTTAAACTGGAGGCTCCTGGTGGGCTAGTTGCCCCCAGGGACCCCCAGTATGCAAGGGGAATTAGTTCCTCCTCTGCAAACGCGCCAGGGGTTGCGCTGCAGAACGTTGTAAAAAGGGGGCGTGCCCTCTGAACACCTGCCTGCAAAAATGTAGTAAATCAGTATAAAAAAAATAACAATTAATACATTTAAAAATTGTCAGTTAAAAAATCTTCGAAATTCAATGAAAAAACCATAGGTTTCAGGCCTTGTATAGTTAGGAGTTAGCATTTTAAAAACCTTGCAAATTCACTGAAAAAACCATAGGTTTCAGGCCTTATATAGTTAGGAATTAGCATTTAAAAAACCTTGCAAATTCACTGAAAAAACCATAGGTTTCAGGCCTTATATAGTCAGGAATTAGCATTTAAAAAACCTTTGAAATTCACTCAAAAAACTATAAGTTTCAGGGGTGTTATAGTTAGCTGGACATTTCACTCATACAAAACCATTGAAATTGCTCCTATATAGTTAGTTGTACTAACTATATTTCGCGCACCCGCAATCCACTGCTGAAGATGTCACATATTAGATCATTCATGACATGGTCAGTGACATCACTGATGACATCACTGATGACATCTCAAATAACATCACTGAAGACATCACTGATGAAATCATCCAGTGAATGTGGTTTGCTTCGTTATTTAAATATGCATTATATATATAGCAATTTGCATTGAAGAATGAGTGGATATATATAAATAAATATTTGGATGGAGGATTTAGTAGCAGTGTAATTGACTGTTTACTTGACCAATTTATAATGTCTCACTAAATATAGTGGATAGTGACTAAACTGTGTGAATATCTGTATCACTATGTCAGTTGTTGTGTAAACTGATTCTACAGTTGGTTACTAGCTATGTGAAAGTCTATATTATTTATTGATTAGTTAACTGAGTATATAGTTAGGACCTAGTTACCATAGGAAATCCGCAACATTCTATTGGGAATAACTTTGGTGTCGATTGAGGAAATTGCGTGCAATTTTCCAAAATTTTGGCCAGCTCAGTTCTGCTCCTTCCCTGAAAGTTTTTGGGGGATTCGTCAAGCGGGGGCCGAGAAAAAAGGGGGGTCCCAAAACGTGTTTTCCCCATGTTAATTTCCATCGGACGTTCTGACACGGCTACAGCCCGAACCGCTGAACGGAATTACGCCAAACTTTGCAAAATTGTAGGGACTGGTACGCAGATGTGCCTTTGCTATATTTGGTGAAAATCCCTCCAGTAGTTCCTGAGAAAATCAAAAGAGAAAAAATATATATATCTATAGCAGCTTACGTGTAAGCTTACTGTAAGCTTACCTTTCCGAGCATGAGCTGCATTCTGATTGGCTGCCAATGTCTGTCAACACTCCAAACCAGAAAGTGTTGGCAGCCATCTTGTGCCTCAGTAGACTGAGGCCCAGGAAAGCAGAAAAACAAACGTGTAGAACTCAAAAAGGGGGCAGGGTAGAAGCAACCTGACCCCCTAGGCCTGCTCAGGGGGTCCCACAAGGACCCCCAAGGCAAAAAAAATTTGTTTTTCAAAATTCAAATTCTTCATCCAAGAAGTGTTGGCAGCCATCTTGGGACCAATATACACTTCCAAAGCATTTTCAGACCTACCCCAGTCAAAGTGCCCAGGTCATTTCCACCACAGTGCACAATTATAAGGTCAGGGTGTGGTAAAAAATTGTTTTCAAAATTCAAATTCTTCATCCAAGAAGTGTTGGCAGCCATCTTGGGACCAATATACACTTCCAAAGCATTTCCAGACCTACCCCAGTCAAAGTGCCCAGGTCATTTCCACCAAAGTGCTCAATTATAAGGTCAGGGTGTGGTAAATGCATAAAGGATTTTACCAATGGTATCAATTGGTGACTCCTCAATCCTCTCTGTCCAATCCATACAATGTCCACATTTGGTAAATCAAGGTTGTAACAAAGTAGTGCATCACAATGTTTGCATTTGATTGAGGCCTCATTAAAACCAGGCTGAATATTTGGGATCAGCTGTTCTGGTCGCCCCCTCACCGATGCAGTTGCTCCTCCAGTTGAAGTAGAGGCACCATCCCTTGGAGCCTCTCGTACCAAAGCCCTGACACTCTCCCGGGCATAGTTCTGGGGGTGCCTCCTCTGGACGTGCCGAATCATAGTTGAATTACCAAAACTGTACTTCCTTCTGGGGTCTCCTCGGGAAAGTACAGTATGGCAGATCTTACACTCCACCTTTGGAGCATTTACTTTTTTAAGTCCCTCAGGTATAGAAACAGTTTTCCAAATGAAATGTTCTTTCACCTTTGGCTGAGGAGGCTCTTCATCTATGAAACTATCTGACTCCGCACTGCTGCTGGATGCTCTGGCAGCCATTCTATCCACAAATTGTTAGCACAGAAAAAAAGAGGTCTTGCTCTCACCAAAGTGAAAGAAGAAGTGAAGGAAAAGGGTGGGGTTTTCATTCTTTGTGAAAAAAACTGTTAGCAACCAATGAAAGTTGATATTTTAAGGTCACATGACTTGACGCGCTTACGCTGCACGCACCGGAGCGCTTCCGGGGGTGCTTATGTGGCGCGAACGTAGGCGCTTCCGGGGGCGCTTACGCAGCGCGCCTGAGTGACGTTTTGGTAGCTTTACGGAAATGCAAAATCATTTTCATTCGGAAAATCAAAAATACTGCTTTTATAAGTATGGTACTGAATGTCTTGCATTATTATTTAGTTTTCATAAATTTTTTTTACGAACGCAGAATTAGCACTCTCGCTGCGCTCTCGGGAGAGCTTACCGGTGCGGGCACCCTGAGCGCTCAAACACAAAATGAAAACAAACGACAGGCTGCACGCAGCGGATGCCAGTGAAGCTCCGGCCTCTTTGCAGAACGGGGCCTCTCACGCGTCTCTGGCCGACGCGAAAATATCCACAAACACCTAATCCAATAGGAAACAGGTAGAGGCCACTCGGGGGATAACTTTTGAAGAATCTTTAATTAAAACAGCGTTAGCATAATGCATTTCAGCCTTGACGGCCTTCCTCAGTTGCTGCTGTGTAACCAAGGTTCACTCCTCCCCCGCCTTTGAATCACCAGGGTCACTGCCATTGGCGGAAGTCCGCTGACCAATGGTCAATTGAATACAACTTAATTGTAGTTCTCCCACAACTACAATTCCCATAATGCTTTAGGCTTGGGTGAGTGTTGCATGGCCGTGACTAAGTATACTGGTAAAGTGCAGGGTTAAAATTCTTGAGTCTTGGCACAGATTCAATCGCCGACTCTCCTCTGGTCCCCCTTGACGTTCTACCCACGTTGCACGTGTGCCAGCTGTAACGTGAAAGCGGAGTTACAGTGAATCCGCATCTCCATATCAGTGATATGCTGCATCCAGCAGCCGTCCAGGGTACAGGCGTGTGCTCCGGGGTGGGCCGGAGTCTATTCAATCCCTTGAACAAACGACAGGCTGCACGCAGCGGATGCCAGTGAAGCTCCGGACTCTTTGCAGAACGGGGCCTCTCACGCGTCTCTGGCCGACGCGAAAATATCCACAAACACCTACTCCAATAGGAAACGGGTAGAGGCCACTCGGGGGATAACTTTTGAAGAATCTTTATATATAGAAAGTGGCCATTTCTCTGTGGTTATGATTCTTTGTGATTTGCAGCCTGTCTACAATGCACACTTGGGCAGGGTGACAGCTACACTTTGTACTTTCTAGACATTCACCACACAGGAAGGGCCCGGTGTGACAGGGGATACATCTGCATTGATCTGCATACATATTGTCTTCCTGGATTGGGAAAGATATAGGTGGTTCATTTGTTTAGGTTGTGTCCTGCCCTCACACAAAGATGGTGATTTACCCCCTACTGATTGTCTGGAGCCTGGGCTGGCTTGAAAGGGATTGTTGCACACTTCTAATGGTTCCTTTGAAGTAACCCCTTCATCAAAGATATTTTTGAGTATGACCCCATGTTTTTAGACCCTGAGTGGGATCTACAAACTGCACATTCCCAGAGGACTGCTGTGCTGCAAGGATGAACTGCCATTTTGGCTACTTGCTTTGTGTACTGGTCTGCTGCCTGAGGGGCTTCTGTAGGCACTGCCACTCTGCAACTGTACTTTTGTGTTGGCCTGCCTGCCTGCTAATCGCTTTTTAGCCTCAGTGTTCTCCAAGGGCATGTTGGCATGCCCCCCTGTTTTCGTCATCTCTGAGTGTTTAAAGGTTGCACTTTGAGCACCACTGCCGTGGGACTATTTCTCTGTGAGACTAACAGCAGCGTGCTCTCATGAGAAGCTGTAATTGAGGCAACTCCAGGAAAAGTTGCTGCAACCCAGTGCATGGTGAGGGATGTATTCCCACTAACTACGGGTTTCCTCTCAGTGTTCCAGCCCCTAGCTCTGAGTCAAACGGGCAAGATCAGAGTCAAACAGGCAAGAACAGAGTCAATCGGGCAAGATGGGTAGGCAGATCATTTGGCCATATGGTACCGAGGCTGTGTAATGACATCCCACTCAACCTCAGATCACTGCCCAACAAAACCTCCTTCAGGAAAAACATAAATACCTGCCTGTTTCCCCGTTAATTTACATGTGGTCAAAGCTCTCGGCACAGCACTCATCAGCATGGGGAAGTCTACAGGCAGCCAGATGCTTTAAAAAACATAAACATAAATCAGCATGCAGTGAGCTGGTGAGCACTGCTCTTTGCTCTCTGTGTTTCAGCTCCCAAATGAGCACGTGGTGAGCGCTGCTCATTGCTCTGTGTCACCTGATCAGCGCATGGCTGATTCACCGTGCTGTCCAGAGGGAGGGGATTCCTGGTGCTTCCAGACGTTGCCCCACCAAGAAGTTGATAATCTCCCATTCGTGGGAATCAGGCTGCTCGGGCAGTGCATGCCAAGCTGCCTTTTGTTCACACAGCATTGCAGAGGCAACCAGGAGAACTCTTGTATCGTCAGCACAGCAGGGACCTTCCCCCAGTGGCGTGTAGTTCCTATAAACCTATATAGGATCTGCGCTTTTAGACAACATAGACCTTGGGATTGGTGTCTAGACTGATTCCAGACACCCCCCCACTGGGAATGTTCACATGTATACCATCTAGCTCACAGTGCCACTGTAAACTCCTCTTACCAAGGAGAGAATAGTTCTTGGCAACTATCAAACATGACAACTCTGTCCCATCAGGGATTGTGGAAACAGTACAGTACCTTTCGCTCAGTCACTCGTGCTCACTTTGTCTCAAAGACGTACACAGAATAAACAGTGGGGACGTTTCTCAATAAGCATTTATTGGACCAGCGTCATTCCAGTGTAAAATAGGTGTACTGAGACAACCATAAGACAGAAACAGATATATATGATTACAAGCACCAACAGAGTAAAAGGATGGTAGATTCTTACCATAGTGATAAAACAGTGAATACAGACAGGTATATAAATACATGACAGTAATAATGCGTACTCCTACTATGCAACCCTAACTAGATGTACCGAGGTGTACCTAACAGGTATGTAGGTGTAGAGCCAAGAATCCCCCTAGGCTGAGGCCAACACCATTACATGAAGTGAGAGACTGTGGGGCCCCATCTTGGATCTTGAAACGGACACCCTGCGGGGGATGGCAGACCACTGCGAGCTGGAGTGTCTGCATGCAGGAACCTCAGTGTCTTGCATCAGTGTGTCAACATGGAAGTCCTTTTTCTCCTCTCCCTGCCTCAGCAAAGATATGATAATAATATACCCAAAGTGGTACCCTCAGGGGATCTACCTTGCTGTGTCATGTCAGACTAGGATGATGGAGGGAATGACACTTATACATAGTTATTATGCAGGAGATGGTAGTCCTGCTGAGATTCCAAGAATCTTCATGCATAATGAATGAGGCTAGTTTTTGGAGAAAACCCTACGTCAATTAAGCAGAAACGTAACTAAGTGAGCCTATTGTGGGGTACCTGTATGAAACATAACACCCACTCCTCATCCAACTGGACAACATACTAAAAGACTAAAATGAACTTAAAAAATACGCAAATAGGTCCACAAGTAAAAGAAGGCTTAAAAATGCTAAAATGCTAGCATCAATCAATCAATCAATCAATCAATCAATCAATCATGGCATTTATATAGCGCACTACTCACCCGGAGGGTCTCAAGGCGCTGCATAAGCATTAGATGGTCTGAACAAATATAAGTGCCTGAAAGCCATGCTGTTCAGCAACAGAAGCAAAAAGTGTTTTTTGTTTTAAAATTCCATTTTTGGTTGTTTTGAAAAAGGGCAAAAAAAATCCCAGCAAACTATGAGCCAAATGTTTATGTGTCCTGTGTGGAAGACGCAACATCACTATTGCTTGCAATCGCAGGCGGTGGTCCCTGCAACACCTCACAGATCAGGTCGATCGGGCACAGATGATCTTCTGTTGCCCACAGCCGATGCTGGGGAAGCCTGTATGACATCCAAGGACTAAGTGCTTGTAGAGGAGCTGGTCTCCATTCCAACAGGAGCTGAAGCATCCCGTGGTGGCTCTAAGAGCGCAGACATGAACATGGGAATACGCTGAGGACACAGCAGTACCCGAGCAGTTATCGGGTCCAGTAAAGAATCCACGTCTGGTGGCGCAACCGATAGCAGTTTTAGTCAGAGATCCAACACGCATTGTTGTCCACCACACAGGCATTGGAGGACAGGCAAAAGACAGTCAATCCAGACTGGTCGAAACAATAGGAACCAAGACTCGCTTAGTTCTCAAAGGCGAGGTGTGCCCAGATGGAGTACCATGCGATCACGGTATTGGCCTTCTAAGAGCATTTTTTCTATTTCCTTGGTGACTGGGATGCCCATTGCGTAGTAGAGAAAGTACAATCAGGATTCCTGGTATTAGTAACAGGATCAGCAGAAGTCCTCCAAAAATGCTTCTGAATACGCGGTGTGTGAAAGTTGGAATCGCTCCGAAGACTGTCTGAAAGGTACTTAACAGTCCAGAACGTATTGTCTTAAATAGGTGTACTATACCCTTTCTATCAGACATGTTAAAGATACGTTGAACATTTTCTGTGAAATTTAAAGGGCAGCTCGTTCGTACTAGTGCCTGTATCTCAGTTGAGAACCTTGGGACCTGAAGATCAAAAGTCTCTTGGGTGGAGGTTAAGGGCACGGTTTTCTGTAAAAGCATGGCTTTCATCCGGCTCAGAGTATCAAACCATAAAAAGGAAACATTCAGCGAAGGCCATAATGGCACCCCCCTGACTGTGTGGGTTGGTGGAAACAATACTTGCATATAACAAGTATCCATGGAGCTTACAGTGACAAGATATGTGATGCCCGGAAGCATCCCACAACAACCTTGATCATTCAGCATCAAGAAACTCCCATTCAAGATCAACGTAAACACTGGAATAATCATGGTAGCCGGGGACCCTTTCAAATGACAGGTAAGCTTGCAACTGAACCGTTACAGGGCCTGTGCAGCATGATATCCCGGCAGATGAGAGATCCACTTAAAGAGTTCTCGCAGTCTGTTCCTCTTAGAAACACTTCCATGTCCCCACTCTTGCATTGAAATCTATATGGCAGTTCCCTTGATGAAGTCCTCATCCATTGCTTCATATCTGCCTGCCTGTTGTTGTTCTAGGGAGTATTGAAACTGGAAAGTTGTGACCCGTAACGTTATATGGCCATGAATTAAGTATTCTGTGGACGGTGCCACAGTGAAAGGTAATTGGTCCAGTTTTTCAATACGCAGCATTGTATATTTTGCTCCTCTTTTGCCATTGTTATCTGTTTCATAATTAGATTGTATGCAGAGAATAGGGACATACTGTTGATAAAACGCCAAGGCACATAAATGGAACGCAATGATTGTATCGTCCAGCTTAACAACATAATAGAACGTGAGACTGTCCGTGCTGTAGTATAGACAAATACTGTTTTAGTAGATCAATATCAGAAGATACAATGTTGCCTAGTGAACACATTATGGATGTTAATGTGGTCATACCATTATCAACTACAGATAAGGCTTTTTCTAGGTTAATTCTATCAATTTCACAAGGTCTCTCCACAGCTTCCTGTTGAGAGATTTTCCAAATATTATTGTAAACAGTGTGTAAGAAACATTTCTGCCATAGCTTTCAGGGACCCAATAAATAGTCCTTAAAATCCATGTCTCCTGATAGTAAGGACAAGTGTTTTTTCACCTTGATTAGTGCCAAGGTTTTTAGCCAATCGAGGCATAACTACTCAACGCTGTATGATATCACCACCTCTGGATGTTCTCGTTGTACATAGTGTTGGTGTGG
The DNA here is from genome assembly GCF_964261635.1 of Lissotriton helveticus. Classification (NCBI taxonomy): domain Eukaryota; kingdom Metazoa; phylum Chordata; class Amphibia; order Caudata; family Salamandridae; genus Lissotriton; species Lissotriton helveticus. Next base: position 1,323,920,352 of record NC_136061.1, on the reverse strand, counting down.
CCTATGAATAGTAAACTCTTTGGTGGTACCCCTGAATCGTGTTTGACATCTATTTGTGTCTGTAGGCCAGACTAACCATTCCTTCCAATTGGGGTCTGATTAATTGAATGAAACTGTATGTATGATGTCATCAACCGTATCCCCACCATGTGTTGTAAAGTTTTGCTACCCCCAAAGTGTGATGGTGAGAGAATCAGAGGTGTGTTCAAATATTTGTTTTTGGCTAGTCCAAAACAGGAACTCTGTTGCACAGTATTGTTCTGAAAGATTATTTGCTGCGGGACGAGACACGCTTGAAATAGTACCTCCGTTCCCTGAATTTGCCATTCCTTTGAACCCCAGACTGATTTTATGTTTATAGTGTCCTTCCATAAGTCGAAACCTTGCTCAGACAGTTGGGAAATACAGGATGCAGAGTAAATCTGTTTTGTGTTTGTTGGCATATTTTTCTGTGCGGTTGTAGGGGCAACCTGATGGTAATATGACAGCAAAAAAACCTTCTATATGGCTACCGTCAAGTCTTATCATCGAGCCGTCTGCAGAGCCCGGGCCGCATTTTATGCCCTGGAGTTCCGTAACAGCTTGAATCCTGTTAAAACCATCTTTAAGGCTCTCAAGGACCTTGTGGCAAAAAAGCCTTTTATTGATACCATCAACTCTAACACCCATTGTGAAACGCTGGCGACCTTTTTTTTGGAGAAGGTTCATACCATCTACAGAGCTTTTCCTACTGTTGCGCAGACCAGTGCCGGGTCGCACATTGTGCCTAGACAGGTGGTGTTAGATTCTTTCCCCTGTCTTACTCCGGAGATTTTCAAGACTTTGGCTCTTCAAGTCAAATCTGGGTCTCCGGCAGACCCGCTCAAGCCAGTAATGTTTAGAGATGTGATACTCTCTAACCCAGTTCGCGACCTGATCAACATCTCGCTTACATCTGGCCAGGTGCCTTCGAAGTGGAAGCAGGCAGTAGTAATGCCCATTCTGAAGAAGCCATCTCTCGACCCTAGTAAATCGGAGAACTATAGACCTATTTCGCTTCTCCCGTGGCCAGCTAAAGTCGCGGAGGTGCATGTTAACACCGCCCTCTCTGACCATCTATCGCGTACTAACGTTCTGGATGTTCCACAGAACGGTTTTCGAGCTGGCCACAGCACGGAGACAGCACTCCTATTTATGGTTGAGCATTTGCGGGCAGTGCTTGATGCAGGTCAAACGGCGGCGCTTATCCTGTTAGATCTGAGCGCCGCCTTTGACACTGTCTCGCATGAGATCCTCCTGCTGCGCCTTGAGGAGGCAGGCGTGACTGGTACTGCACTTCAGTGGTTCCGATCGTTTCTAGTGGATCGTTCCTTCTGTGTGGCTGCCCCGCCCTACCAGTCCAAGTTTCATCCTTTGATGCTTGGGGTCCCGCAGGGGTCCTCGCTGAGCCCCACGTTGTTCAATCTATGCGTGAGGCCGCTGGCTGAGGTTGTAAAGCTCTGCGGTATGACCATGGTGTCATACGCAGATGATACCCAGCTAGCGGTCACGATCAGCGGGGACTCCGAGGCGGAAGCCCCAAGATTCAGGGACGGACTTCGGGCGGTGGCCAGTTGGATGACGTCCAACTGTCTTCAATTGAATGCCAAAAAAACATAGGTGATGGTCTTCGGCAAACAGACGGAACTCTGGGGCGACACTTGGTGGCCTTCTGAGTTGGGCCCCACCCCCACTCCGGTTTCGGAGATTAAAAATCTGGGGGTGTGGTTGGACCCTACACTCAGTTTCGTCGGCCACACTAAAAAGATGGCGGCCTGCTGCTTTGGAATTTTGCGTAATTTGAGACCTGCACTCAAATTTTTTGATTCCGCAACACGTCAACTTGTGGTTCAGGCGACGGTATTGTCTCGGCTGGACTATGCCAGCTCCCTTTTTATAGGGTTAAATCAGTCCGAGCTTACTCGTCTCCAGCGAGTGCAAAACGCAGCAGCCAGAGCAGTCGTAGGCCTGCCTAGGTTTTGCTCTGTCTCTCACATCCTACAGGCTCTCCACTGGCTGCCGGTTAGGCAGCGGATCCACTTCAAGGTACTTTGTATGTCCTTTAAGATTCTAAAAGGCCCCTCTGCCCCGATATTGCACTACCTTGTGTGCCCTTATATTCCTGGCCGCTCCCTTCGTTCTTCAGATCGTGAACTAGCAGTAGCTCCTCGCTTCAAACGTAGCCGAGCTGGAGGGCGCTCCTTTAGGGTGCGGGCAGCCGCTTTGTGGAATGCACTTCCTTTTGAAATCCGGACCCTTATTGACCTGCTCTCTTTTCGGAGGGCTGTTAAGACTTTTCTGTTTTCGTAATTTTTCTAAAACTTAATTTTAAAATCTATTCATCAGTTATGTTGTGTGGCTACTTGGTCGGGCGCCGGGACGCTCCTTCGCTGGAGCAGCTGCGCGCATTACAAATGCCATTAACATAACATAACATAACAAATATGAGGTGAGGTCAGAAGTGTTGAACCCTGAAAAAAAAGAACATTTCTGTGCAGACATTTAAGCTTGGTATAGGGCCTTGTGCTTAGGGCCTAGGGATGAACCTGCTAGTAAAATGCCTAATTTTAGCTTTTTTTTCTGATGTATGCATGCATGTTCCCTGTGGATTGTCCCATGTTCTGCATTTCCCCATTTTACCTAATGTATCTCTAATGTGCCTCAGCCACGGTAGATCATCAGCACCCTGCATTTCTATTACCTCCTTTAGCCTGCGTCAATGTGTTTGTAATTCTGAGGTGGCCCATAACTTTCTCTGATATAATATAGGCTTGATGGCAATCCGTTCCGCAATGGGTCTAACCCCCATATCTGATCTCAATTGAATCAGCGGCGTGTTAGTTGGTAAATTGAATAACTGTCTCAAAAACCTGTTCTCTGGCATTGTCAGTGCATTAACTGGCTTGAGTCTTTATCCGGGTAAATACTTAAGACACCTTGTGGTTTTTTAATACAAATTTCTGGATTGGAGAACTAGTGAACATATGCCAACTGAAAATATTGCGTTGTTTCATAATTGTGTTTCCTTAGGAACTATAATACAAGAACTGGAATGGTGCAGGGTGGAGTAATAAAACCCACGCCCTGATGAAGTTGCCGTGAGTTTATCCCTAGGCAATGAAACATGTCGGCTTTTTAAGAGGGCAGACACACAGCACTGAATAAAAGTACTGAAGCCAGTGTGTCATAGCCCTGTTTTAATAGTGGGGTTGAATCCTGTTGTTGCACTTGCAGTTTTCTATACCCTAGCACCAGTGTTCATTTCGTGTTCCTTCCTTTTTCTCGTTTTCTCACACTTTACAATTTTCATTTAGGTTGGTGGTTGCTGATGATGAGAACCTGAGGTAGTAGGCGAGTACCTTCCTACTTACCCCCATGGTGTGACTTCCGTGAGGCACCACCAACCGTTTCACAAATGTTTTCCTTTTTATAAATCTCCTTGATAGTTTACTCTCGCATTTGGGGAGGGAGAGCATGGGTAACACATTGTTTGGAAACATCGCAACAAGTTACAAAGCATTATACGTTTAAAGTGGTGACCCAGAGCTGGTAAATACAGACGGTGTAGTTTGGAACCGCTGTTCCCCGGGACAGTTCAGAAACGTGGTACAGATCTCTGGATGAGGTTCACCGAGTGAGCAGGTTCTTTTGTTGTGTACAACAATTGTGTCTCCAAAGCCCTGCCCCATATAATGTAGAGTCCTAAGCCTTAAGCCTATAGACTTGCATTATTGGGGAGATGGGTTTATGAAAAGACCCACTAAATAGATTTAACATCCCACCAATGTGTTTTTCAAAGATCAGTCTATGTTTGGTGATGTGTGCTGAAAATCCATATTTTCACTCAAGGTAATCCCTAAGTACTTGAATGTGTGAGCCTGCGCTAGGGGAATCCCATTTACAGTGGGCTTAGGTCGGGTGGAAGGGCATGGATTAAAAACCATGTATTTTGTCTTGTCAATGTTTATTCCCAACCCCCTAGGAGGACAGTATTTATTCAATTGATTCAGAATCTTCTGAAGACCCATAGGAGATGTGGAAATGAGCAATCTATCATCCGCAAACATTAGAGCTGGGACCTTTATTTGGTCCAGGTGGAGGGCACTGTTATCACACTGGTTCAGGTAGGGGACAAGATGATTAATAAGCAATGTAAAAAGTGCTGGGGATAGTACGCACCCTTGCCTGACACCTCTGGTGACAAAACTTCCCCCAGCTTGCCATTATGGACTTGAGTGAAATTCTTCTTGTGTAATCGTTTTAAAATTGCACAAAGGTAGGTTGGATCTCCCATATTTGCCAGAACCTGCCATAGAATTGATCTTGGGACCATGTTGAAAGCTGATATCAGATCAACAAGCACCATGGAGAGTCTCCCATCTCCAAGATGAGAGTTTTCCACTAAAGAAGTTATAATGAAAGATAGATGAGAGGCAATACACATGAGCAGTAACTTGCAAATTGCAAGCATACAAGTAGATAAACAATCAACAGTCGTTTGTTGATGTCGATGTATGTCTTTATTTCATCCACTCTTGGTGTACATCTTTAGAAACAGCCAACACGTTTCACCCTAAAAAGGTCTTCTTCAGGGCAAAAGTATAATGGCGTAATATGTGTGCCAACAGGATTCAAACTGGTGATGCGTGGTTGTTATCAAGCGTCCAACTTAAGGACGTAATGCCAGGGTCAGAGGCCTTAAGCCAAAGGGAACCACCTGTGTATCCTTAATGTTAAGATACCAGATGGTGATAGTAAGTAAAAGGCCAATTGCTTCCAATGGTCTTCAAGGAGTATCTCATTAGCATAAGCCACAGTGTCACAGTCGCGTTTCGTCCTTTTTAAGGTGAAACGCGTTGGCTGTTTCTAAAGACATACATCAACATCAACAAACGACTATTGATTGTTTATCTACTTGTACTCTTGCAATTTGCAACTTACTGCTCATGTGTATTTTCTCTCATCTATCTTTCTTTACATGTTTATTTGTGGTCATGTGGCAGTTGACTATTTGAGCTGGGCATAACAAAAACCTAATTTCCCACGTGACTAGCCTAGGTAGTGCAGTTATCTATAACCCGGCTGACCCTCTGAATAAAGAAGTTGTAATCTAAAGACCTGGTCAATGGTAGAGGTAGAGTTACAGAAGCTAGCTTGTAGGGGGGTTAAAATCTAATGTGTGCCCATTCATTCTTGCAGTCCTCCCAATATTATTCTACTAAATGTCTTTTCGACAATATTAATAAGGCTGATTGGTCTTTAATTGGATGGGGAAAGAAAAGCGCTTTTTAAAAAAAAAAATCAGAATTATCTCGGCCCCCAGCCAGGAGTGTGGGATGGGCATCCCTTCCCTGATGGCATTCAAAAGAACCAGAAAGTAAGGGCCCCACACATCTATAAGTCACCAGGTATTCTATTAATGCCTGAAGCTTTGTTAGGCGAGATGGTTTTTAGAGGCCAAGATTACTTCATCACTGATAATAGAAGCGTGCCCCTCATTTTTGGCAGGCTCTCCTTTTTCTGCCATAGATTGCTTCACTGTCAGATCAGGAAGGTGACTGGGATAGTTTCCACTATACAATTTCGAGAAGTGATCTATCCAAGTGTCTGCTACTTTGTTGTTTTCGATGGGAGCAATACCTTCTCTGTTCTCTCTGGCTATGATGTTCCAGAAAGAGGAATGATCGTCACACTTAACTGCAATAAGGAGAGATTCCCATCTACCTTGATACCAAGCCTTTTTTACAGAGATGGTGGTCTTTTTATAGGTGGCTTGTGACTTGTATTTTTTACCTGTTTTCAGCCTTAATTGCCTTAAGGATGGCACTTTTTGCTTTTCTGCAGGTGTTAGTATACCAAGATGGGGAACTCTTCCAGGCAACCCTGCTTGTGGATTCTGTGTAAAATATGTCTTTAAAGCCATCGGAGAGGTTAGAGTGAATCTTGCTAATCTTTGCCCAGAGGATGACCAGACTGTGGGTTAAGTAGCTCACCCAGGGCCCTTTCCACCATTTCATAAATGGTTTCAATTGTATCTATATTTTGATGGATGACACTAGTTGATTGCCCGTCTATTTGTGGTCATTTGGAGTCTATTATCAAGATGGTTTGGCCTGCTGGCTGGCGACTTGTGTGTAGGTAGATTAAATTCCAAGAAAAAAGCTCATTGTGATCACTGTCCTATCTCTCCTCTATTACCATATCATTAATGCAAGGCCTGAGCCTAACATCTACTAATATATAATCTACTAGGTTAGTAGACCCTATGCGGTTGAAGGTGTGCTTTACCCCCATACCATATGATATGGTGTTCTACTGTTATAAGTTTGGTTTAGTAATTGCGGCTAGAAAATAAATACATCATAGTACTTACAACATAGTCTGAAAAAATACGGATTTTCAAATTCTTAAAATTAAAGGTTAGACACTAACCTCATCTGCACTGGGACATGGAGATGTTACCAAGTTTACACAAAATCTTTCAGATGTGAAGGTCTCTTGACTTCCCTAGTGGACCTTTTGAGTATTGGGATGAATAATTTTCTCCTTACATGCGATACCTTCATGGCCCACATCCTCACAGACCAGTCTCGGAACCATGTACACAACAATCCTGAGGTTCCAGATACGATAGTCTTGTGTCTTTACAGCATTGTCAAACACCGTGATGACACAGATGGGTTTCGAGAACCACAACCACTCCACCGAGGACATTTGATCATCACCATGTCCCCACCACAACAACTGATTTTTCCCCTGCTTTCCTGCAATCATAATTCACTTTTCTTTGCTGCACCTTAGCCTCCCTCTCATGCCAAGTGTCAGCAGGTGCACCAAATTTTTACTGCCATCCCTCAAGTTTTTCACCCATGCGGGTTCAATTGCAGTGATGGGAGACCTACCCCTAAACAGCTAAAAAGGTGACTTCCCCATTGTGCTGTGGGGCGTCATTCTATAAAACTCAATTTTCTTACTCATCTCTTCCTTCCAATTTAAACCATTAGCTTTTGCCAGAGATATGGTCCCCATGAGCATCCTATTAATTCTCTCCACCATTCCACTACAAGCTTCCAGCATTCGCGCTGCGTGTAAAACGCTCTTCTTGCATTTTAATATTTTAAAAGTTGTTATTCCTTTGCTTTACGCCGAGCGCCTGCTCTTTCTACATTTCTTTTGCCTGCGCCGCTTAGAGGGAATTACAGGGAGCTCTTACCCGCATTTAATTCCTGCACACCCACACTTCGTGGGGTAGAAGGGACTCGGGGGCACTGTGTAATCATCGCGCCGGTTTCAGAGCGCCATCTTGGATTGGGGAGAAGGATTTCCTCACGGAGCGCCATCTTGGGTGAGGGAGAGCCTTCGCCCTGCCAGGACCCACGTGATCTCTTAGCCTTGGCTTTTAAGATGGCTGCTAGACAGGCGCGCAGCGACGGCGCGCAGCGGGTGCGCCGCAGGGGCGCCGGAGGTGCGCCAGAGGTAAGCCCGTTTGCGCCCGTTCGCGCAACGGACGCGCCGGGGGCCGGTCCCCCTGGATTACCATCTCAGAGGACTATCACCTATACTCGAGATGAACTCCTATGTATTAACACCAGTTCCTTGCTAAGAGGACTAGCAGTGGCAGCGGGGAAGCAGACAGACTCGTTTAGCTGCGGCCTTCTAAACGTGAGGTCGCTGTGTTCACATCACGGAGATATTGCCTTCATAATTGACTGCCATGAGTTAGATATTCTACTCATGACAGAGACATGGACAAGCAAGGACTGTGCAGTGGAGCTGGGCTTGGCCTGCCCCTCTGGATATAAAATCAGGCACATCCCTCGGATTGGTGCTAGAGGGGGAGGACTGGGCTTAATTTTCAGAGAATCAATAGACCTATCCCTGATTGACATCAAGACCATTCCTGGTTGTGAACTATTAGCCTTCTCCCTGAATGGGCAGGGGGCGCTCTATTTACCGGTCTGCTCTGCTATAGACCTCCATCTAGCCCTTTTTCGGCCGTGACAGGACTGATTGAGCTAATCCTTGATTTATCCACCTCGCACTCAAGGTTAATGGTACTGGGAGATTTCAATCTCTGGTTAGGCGGTTCTGGAGAGACTGCGCTCACAGACCTGACCCAGACCTGCCTGAGTATTCAGCTGCAGCAGCTGGTCCTCACCCATACCCACTTAAAGGGCCATATACTGGACCTAGTTTTCGCAGATCCAGAGTACGTAACTGTACGGAACATCCTGCCCCAGTGCTGGACGGACCATGCGCTGGTGCATTTCTCTCTTACGCCCAAGGTGGGGCAGGGGAGAAATAGGAATTCAGGTGGGATTAAAAGTACCAGACAATGGTCAAAACTCTTGAGTCAGTCCCCTCTACCTTCACTACTCTCCGAGGGTTTCACCTTAGAGGAAAACGTAGACTTGAGCTACGAAAGGCTTAACCAACGGATCGTGTCCTCCCTAGACTTCTTGGCCCCTTTACGGAAAATCAGAAACAGGCCTACTCAGGCTATGCCATGGTTTTCCGAGGAGTTGCTTCATCTTAAACTCCAATGTAAGCGGGCCGAGCGTACTTGGAGAAAGAACTACCTGGACTCCGATCGGGCTCTCTACAAACAGGCCCTGTCCATCTATAAAGCACAGATCAAATGTGCGAAGGCCAGGTTTTTGGAAGAGTCTTTGCGGGTGGCAGTAAACAAATCACAGACCTTGTTTAAGATTGTGAAGGACCTGTCATGCCCTGCTACCGCGGCCAATGCTATCTCCGCATCTCAGTCTCTGTGCGACTCACTGGCACAGGCCTTTGAGGACAAAATCGCAGCCATTTTGAACAATCTTGGCGTTACATCCAGCGGTAATCCTCAAGGATGTAACGAAACGCATCGCGGGCCTATTACAGAAATAACCCCCAGCTTTGCCAGGTTGGACTGTTTTCCTTCTCCAACTTTTGAGGAATTCTGTTCCTTGGCTCACAGCGTATCGTCGGGATCACCTTTGGACCCGCTTCCACATAAACACTGGAAGCTGTTCCGGGAAGAACTTTTCCCCCCGCTGTTTGCCATCTGTGATTAGTCCCTGGTTTCAGCACGGGTTCCAGATTGCTGGAAATTAGCCGTGGTATCCCCTCTTCCTAAAAAGGACACCTTGGACCGGGCTTGCCCAGCAAATTATCGACCTATTTCCCTGCTCCCGTTTTCAATAAAGATTCTGGAAAAGTGGGTTACAAAACATCTGTCTAAGTACCTGGAGACCGGGTCCTGCTTGGATGAGGTTCAATTCGGGTTTAGACCAGCCCACGGGACGGAATCAGCGTTGGTGACTGTGCTAGACGATCTCAGGACGCGAGCCGACCATGGAAGAGCAGCCTTTTTAGTGCTCCTCGATATGTCGGCCGCGTTTGACACAGTCAGTCATGCAATTCTGATTAAAAGATTAGAGGAAGTAGGGGTGACAGGCTATGCCCTGAAGTGGCTGACATCATACCTTGGAAATCGTCATCAGGTAGTGTCATTGCCACCTTTCAAATCTAACATCAGAAGAGTGGAGCAAGGTGTTCCACAAGGGTCGGCCATCAGCCCTGTCCTCTTCAACCTGTACCTGCGGGCCCTGGTTGCGTTGATTAGATCCTTCGGCATAGCGGTGACGAATTATGCGGATGACACTCAACTTGCCTTCTCGCTTGAGGGCAAGGAAGCAGTGGCGTTAGACACCTTCCACCGTTGTATGCTCGCAACTGCGGACTGGCTGAATCAGAATTCGCTTCAGTTTAACAGCTCTAAGACAGAAGTCTTACACTGCACTACTGATCGCGTCCCTAGACCTCTCCCGCCTGACTTTTGGCCGCCTTCCTTCCAGAGCACGACTGTGTCTGCCACCTCGGTCCGTAATCTGGGAGTGATGTTTGGGTCTAACCTCCAACTGGATGCAGCCGTTAATAAAACAGTGAGTACTTGTATGGGACTGCTTCGTATGCTGAGAAAGGTCCTTCCGATGCTTCCCATGGACAGCAGGCCAGAGGTGGTGAGGAGCATTATTGTAAGTCGCTTGGACTACTGTAATGCTCTATTTCTTGGAGCACCATCTACTTTGATAGGAAAACTGCAACGGGTGCAGAATCTCGCAGCCAAATTAGCGCTTGCTCGTTGCCGCCTTGATTCTTCATCCCAGGCACTAAGGGACCTTCACTGGTTACCGGTCCTTCAGCGGATCGATTTTAAATCTTTATGTATTGTATTCAGGGCCCTTCATGGACAAGGCCCAGTGCCACTACAGAATATGTTCCATTGGTACACTCCGTCCAGATCCCTTCGTTCGGCTTCTGCTTACCTTGCTGTGGTGCCTAAAGTTTTGAGATCGCGGCTGGGCGGCCGATCTTTCAGCTTTACGGCAGCCAGACTATGGAACGCTCTTCCGCTAGGACTGAGAAGCATGAACGATCTCAATTCCTTTAAGAAAAATTTAAAAACACATCTCTTTCCTAAGGTTGGGCCACGTTAGTTCTTGTAAGTCAGCATGGTGCGAAGCAGGTTCCTTCTAGTCAAAGCGCCAGGATACCCGTTGGGTGACAGACATGCGCTATAAAAGAGTACCAATACATACATACATACATACCATTCCAATAGTTTCTGCGTGGTACAGAGCACGCCTTTTATGCCTTACACCTCCTGATCTTGGAGACCCTTCCATCTCTTGGGAAATCAATTTAACCCCATTGTCCATCAAGAGCACATCAGGATAACCCTTAATGGTCAACAATATACTCAGAAATGTAACTACATGCTTGGTTTCTACCTCTATACTCAAACACACTTCAGGCCACCTAGAGAAGATGTCTACAACCATAATTACATAGACTTGTTGACCATCACCATTAATTGGGCCAAGAGTGTCAAGAGTGAATGTCTCCATGGCCCTGAGGTAGAGGGTCTGATGACCATGGGTTGAACTCTAACCTTCTTTGATTTTTCACTCAACAATCAAGGTAAACACTCACGCACCGACCTCTCAATCTATAAATCCATCCCAGGACACAAGTAGGACGAGTGGAGCCCTTCCTTGGTTTCAGAACTCAACATGAACTCAATTTATCCTTCACACCCCAATAAATCCTGCCTACTGTTTCTCACCAGCAAAATACTTTCTGACAGCACAGCATCACTTTGCAATTCTTCTCGTCACTGCTCCTCAGGAATTACTGTACTTTCAACCGCACATATCAATTCGGTTTCATCCCAGCATGACTCAGAATCATCTCGCACATTATAACCCTTTGAGACTAGCCTTGACAATGTGTTAGCAATTCTATTCTCAACCCCTGGCATGTATCTCATCACAAACTCATACTCCTGTAATGCAATCACCTACTTAGTTATCCTCCTTAACACCAAATCAATACCTTTTCTCATGAACGTCTCTCAAAAGGGCATGTGCTCCGTCCTTACTTCAAATTTGACACCCCACCGAAACTTTTTCAATTTCCTTACAGCCCAAAATACAGCAAGGGCCTCCCATTCGATGCCTCAACAGCGTGACTAAGCATCACTCAGTCCACGTGATAGAACATGATAGTGTTCATTCCTTCACTCCCCTTTTGCTGCAGTACCACTCCTAGAACCTTAAAACTAGCAACCGTTGTAACAACGGATACTTTACGTGGATCAAAGCTTTTCAACTTGAGAGCCATACTAAGTCTCCTTTTCAAAGCAACATACTCTCACTCACATGCTTCATCCCACACAAAACTAGCTTCTTTCTTCAACAACAACATCATGTTCGCGCTCAACTCAGCAAAATTTTCCACAAACTAGTAATATTCAACCATACCCAAGAACTTCATCACCTCCTCTCATGATGTAGAATACTTCATCCTGGAAATGAGGCCAACCAACTCATCCTTGGGCATGATTTCATCCCCAGTAATGGTATGGTCTAGGTAATTGATCGTGGTGGTGGCAAAACAACATTTTTGAGCCTTAATGGTCAAATTGAAGTCCTCAGGTTTCTTTAAGACATTACGAAGACACATACCGTGTTCTCTGCCATCTTTCCCATAGATAAGAATGTCTTCTTGGTAGACACGTACTCCCTCAATACCTTTTAAAACCTTTTCCATGGCAAGTTGGAAAACTGAGGCTGCTGAAATTAAACTGAATGGCATCTGAACAAATCTAAACATGCCAAAAGGAGTGATGAATGCCGTGTAGTCCCCTGGTGGACTCTTTCAATTTCACCTGATGATACGCAGATGTGAGGTCAATCGTACTAAATATTCTGGCTCCATCAAGCAACAACAGCAACTCAGAAATATTGGGAAGGGGATTCCTGTCTACAATGACACACTTATTCAAATTCCTCAAGTCCACACATTGACGTAAACTGCCTTAGGACTTTCGCGCAGCAACCACCGGTGCGACCCACTCTGTGTCCTCAACTTCCTCAATTATTCCCCCTTTTTTGATTTTCTCCATTTCTGCTTGCTTCACATCTCTAAGACCTATGGGGACATTCCTCACTTTATAGCATACCGGCTGTGCGCCAGAGCTCAGACGTGTCTCATGCTGAAAGCCTCTCAAACAGCCTAGCTCCTCTCTGAATACATTGGGGTACTCCTTTCTTATCTCGCCCTCAACATCACTACTACCTGGGGTGAAGTTGAGGACCTCACACACTCTCTCCTTCAACAAAATGAAGGGACTACCACTCGGGTCAGGCATAATCCATAGGTCTCCCAGCTTAGCATACTGTCTCCTTTTTCCAAAACATATTTCTTGCCTGTGGTATACCATCCTTTATATTCTATCAAACCTCTGAAGTAACCCCTTAATCATATGGGTTCACCCCATGCATATAAGGATTGATATCAGGTTTCAACAAAGAGACCTTACCCTCCAATTTATCTTTGATTTTTTTTTAGAAACTATTGTGATCTTAGCCCCTGAATCAAACAAAACCTTGTTGGTCTCCTCCTCAACCAATATGCTATAAATTGTGGAGGTGGTTTTATTCTTATAACTAGTTTCAGATACCTGTAAGACAATCTGACTGCATTCAAAATCCTCATCTACTTCTTCATCCTCTTTTTCCACAGACTTGACGTTGGAAGTCCGCATTTTTGCTTTACACCAACTTGTGTAGTGTCCTTTTTTATTCCATTTAGAACAAAACACCTTCAATGCTGGACACACTTTCATTAACCAGATGATCAGTCTTATCACACCTAAAGCATTTAAGAAACTTCATTTTGCCTTTCAACCCACTCCCTTCAACCTTGATGGAAGCTCTTTTAAATGTTTCTTTAGATATTTACACAAGTTGATCCTTGTCCTGCTTTATGGTGGCAACACATTTAAGTGAGTGTTTTGTTTTACACTTTTTGCCACCTGTATGACCTCATCCAACAACGGCTCATCTCTCATCAACAACTCTTCACTCACGTTCTCCATATCACACCCTAACATAAACTGATCTCTTATACGTTCATCCACAAGTTCTGCAAATTTACAAGATGAAGCAAGCTTCCTCAATTGAGTAACATAACTTTCTACAGACTCACCCTCCTTCTGCATCCTTTTGGCGAAGTGATATCTCTCAAGTATTGTACTAACCTTCGGCAAGGAATGCTTATCTAGTTTTTTTAAACCCACCTCAAATTCATTTGAGCCAACCCCCAACGAATTGCAAATCTCTGGAAGATGGTCAAATATCTCTTGTCCCTCCGACCCCAAGGAAGGAAGAAGGAGGAATTACCTTCTTTCAGCACTCAAAGACACACCACATACTCTAGCATACCTTTCAAAAACTTTTTTCCATTTTTGCCACTTAAATGGTGGATCACCTGGGGTTGTAAGGAAAAAAAGTGGTGCAGGAACGTTCTGGATTGTAGAGTATAGAAGATGGTTAATGTTCTGGAGTACAAACCACAGGTAAAAGTTCTCAAAAGTTATTGTTCACACATTTACTCCTATGATTTTCAATGCAAAGGTTACAAGGAACAACAACCCACTCCACCACAACTGACAAAAATTGGGTGAGCCACACGAAGTACAACAAAATCAAGCCAATAGTAACTAATAGGAAGTCATAAAGTTACCGTCAATAAAATATGAATTGCAGTTGCCCTAAGAGGTGAAAACTGCTAATGTGCCAGTCACTGAATAGCGAGAGGGACCAAGATGACAGGCCAAAATAAAAGTGTTTCTATCCCTGATACAAAAGAACGTGGAATTCATAACCGGCAAACCATCACAAACCCTATAGTGTGCAGCCGAAGTATCACAACTCCAAAGTGTGCCTGTCACTGACACAGATGTACATGGGTTTCCTTGACAGGCGATGTATCACAACAGAAAGGTGTGCCTGTCACTAATCCAGATGGGTATTGTAAAAAAGTTTGAAGACTTGTGCAGCAAAGGTCAGCGCTCTAGTTCCACTTTCACGCTGGGGAACAGCAGAGCATACACAAACGTGCTGACGTAACAGTAGAGATGAAGATGACATATAGGCCATAACTTAGCACTCTAGTCTTCCACACTTCAGATGACGTGTCAGAGCATAGAAAGAGTCCATGACATGCCAAGCATCAGGCAGACAATGGATGAGATAATGAAGAGCTGCGATGCACGCGCCACCGATTTCAAGGAATGCTGTAATGAACCTCACTTGTAAAAATTACGAAAGATGAAGGAAACACCAGACAGGTATATGCACAATTTACAACCTCAGTTGCCAATCTTAATTGTGTGAGTAACTTCACATAAAAAACAACAACACATAGAACCAGTCAAATTGGGCGCAACATAGGTGTCTATGAGATTTGTGTTTGTGCCTCACATGAGTGACACACTGGGGCAAATGTTTTAGAGATTAGTGCTTGCGCCTCGCAGGAGTTGGACACCAGGGTATCGGAGCTTCAATATATGCATTAACCTCTCAACACCTCTCAACAAAGTATCAAGGTTTTGAATGGGGTTCCTTCCTGCAGTGGTTTGTTGAGATGTCCTAGGACTTGCTGAGGTTCGAGATCTGCTGATCTGAGATTGTTTTTCCTGCAAGGTGATGTCATTGGAATTGGCGCCTAAAGGTTCGAACTGACAGTTAAAATCACCACGACCACCTTAAAAGGCCCCACTGGCACAGTTTCCATATGAGCAACAATCATCTCCACAATGGGTGATTCCCGTCATTTCCCCATGGATCTAGAATAAATATTGTAGATGTAAACATCCATTATATACGTGAATGTGAGGCGGACACAAAGGATGTCCTCTGAGGCTGTATCTACCTGTTTTGCTAAGCACCCAAGATGGACTTCAAACCATGTGATTAGGCCCCCTGAGGGTCTGCCCCTTCCTTTGCCTCTAGCTATTGCCTCTTTACTATAGGAGGAGAACCAGCTTTTGGATTCTCATGGTGAACCAGGGTTCTTGAAATAAACAGGAATCAAAGCGCTCTATGAATTGACCCCATTCCAAACAATCAAGCCTCGAGGCTAACCCAGCGACGTTCCATGAGCGTACCCTCACTAGGGGCCAGATGTAGGCCGCCCAATACCGGTCGGTAACGGCCGAAATTACCGAATTTCGGCCGTTACCGACCGGTATTGGGCTTTCCAGATGTAGGTGGCATTTTTTGTAGGATTCTGTATTTTACCGAATCAGTAATTTAAGGATTCGGTAAAATACCAAATTCTTAACATACCGATTTGGTAAATTACCGAATCCAGGATGTAGGGAGCACTTAAGTTAGTGCATTCCTCAGTCAAGGATTCGTAAATAATTAAAACCTTTGAAAAAGCATTTTTTTTGCTTTTCCAACAGTGCCATGTTGTAGACATACATGCCCTCAGGGCATGTATGTATGCAACATGTGCACCCATACACAATTGAGGGGTGCAACAGGGTGTCAAAGTGACACCCTGCCACCCTTCAATGTTTCCCCCTTTTACTGAATCGGTATTTACCTATTCGGTAATTGACATTCATTCCTATTGGCCTCCGGGCCCATAGGAATGAATGGCAATTACCGAATCGGTAAATACAGATTTGGTAATTACCAAAACTTACCGATTCTGTAATTGTTACAGAAAAATTACCTACATCCCATTTACCTGTTCTTAAATACCAAATCAGTATGATTCGGTATTTAAGAGTATGTAAACTGGGATTACCTATATCTGGCCCTAGATGTTTTATTTGGGCCTGTTTTCTATGGTAAATAACCAGGCCTTCAACATCTTCCCAATGATAAGTTCATTTTAAATTGTGTGCATCCTAATTGACAAGGAGTTCCAAAGCTTAGCGGCAGAGAGGAGAAGGAACAACCTCCACTTCTTGTCCTACAGACCAGTCGTAGTCACCATCAACAATGAGTGTGCGGACGTCAAGGTCCTAGCAGGTACATAGGGATGCAATAAGTAATTAGCAGTTGAGGGCCCTTTTAGGTCTCTGACTTAGGCAGCGCATGCGCTGTCTCGTCAGAGAGATGCTGTATTCAGTATTGGTGGGGGAAGCTCCGCCCACATTCCATCTAATTCCGTCTATATTTTTTTGGGCTTAACTTTCAAATGCTGCCTTCTAATTGGTTTGCCACTCATTAGTCCCTCTTTTTGATGGCCACGGCGTAATTTGTGCACATCCGAGGCCATTGGTCCCTTTACCGAAAAATTATTTTATGCCATCTGTCCCCACCACTCCCCCTCTGCAGTTTGTCATTTCTCGACCCCCCATCAGCCCCTCTACTCACGTTCTTGACTTTTTAAATGGTCGCTATCTCATTTGTAATGCAATATTTCTTGCGTAAATGCGAGCCCTCTTGCATTGCAAATGCTTGTTTTTAAAGTAGTGCGCATTAACATGCGCGCGCTCCCTTATATGGTACGCATGCGCCAAAAGTCTCGCAGGAGCATAAACAGGAAGTAAGTATTGGTGGCACCCACCCCTCACCACTACCCGGGCGATTACTTTACACAAGTTATACAGAGAACACGGTTATAGTAAGGATAATAATTTATTACATTTTAACTAATAATATTGAAAACACTGTTTTCGATATTAAGAATATAATCACATTATCCAGTCTGCTGGGCTGTGAACATCGCACCAGATAAAGAACGGACGCACTCCTTGTTTCCATTGCGCCCGGGTAAAGCGCTGCAATGTGGCCTTCGTTCCAAGATGGCGCCGGCGGTGCAGGGGGCTGGGCCCCGTGAGGGCCCGGCCCGACCCTCTCCTTTCCATGGCCCGCCGCTGTCAACATACCGCTCTTCCTGCATTACCATGGGCGCCCCGGCGGAGGGCGCGAAGCCCCGAACCTCCCCCAAGGCCGTCAAGTTCCTATTCGTGGGGCTGGCAGGGTAAAACATGGCCGTGGCACCCTCGGGGGCCCTGACACCGCCGGCCCCCTGAACACTACCTGCCCCAGCCTCTGACTCTAGAGTGAGTCCGGTATCCAGCCACTGCCACTCTAGAGGAACCCACACAGTCCACAGGAGGCAGCGCGCGGTCCCCACCTCCAAACCCAATCCAATAATAAATAATAATAATAAATAAACCTCGCACCCCTCACAAACCAGGCCCGGATACTGCCCACCGTGCCCTAAAGACCCTGCCCCAAGGAGCCCTACACCCAGCGCTTTAACGGGCTGGTACTGAGCACAGGCACTTGTTCATTTTCAGAAGGAGAGCACCTGCACTTCTCAAGAAACAAGAAGGTACACTGTTACAGAGGCACAGAGAAGAGCGATGTATCGTTGTGTGGAAGGATGCATATGTTAAGAGTGTCAAAGGAGCCGTAGACCTCTCTACATGTGGGTATTGTGTGTGTAGCTGCAGTCTCCTGTGCAAGAGAGAGGTGTTACATAGGAGTGCAATTTATTTATTTATACGTTTTTATATAGCGCGGACTTTACCCGAAGGTGTCAGAGCGCTTCACAATAGGAACAGAACTGATACATGAGAACATTACAAGTGAACAAATTAAAAAAAGCAAACGCTAAGTTACATGAGGCAAAAGTGACAATTGTGAGCAAACAAAATACAAGAGGTAGCAAATGGTGCATTACAGGATGAAAAAGTGACATGTGTGCGGGTTACAAAAGTGTACATAGTACAAGTAGAGGTATAGTACTGCAATACATGGCAGACACTCAAACACAAGAACAAACGTTACATAGGCAATGGTGGCACTTGTGCAAGTATCGAAAGCCAACAAAATGTAAGAGGTAGCAAACAGTGTGTTACAAGAGAAAAGTGATGTGTGCATGTTACAAAAGAGTACCAAACACAGGTAAAAGGGTAATACTGCAATAAATGGCAGACTCTCAAACCACAAGAACACACTGGAAAGGCACTTCGATAGGCATTGAGAATAGAATTTTCTATAATGAAAGGTTTTCCTTCAGATAATAGAGAGGGCTAGAACAAAGAGAAGTGGGGGTGAGCGGATGCAGAGCTGTTCACAGGTGTGACTGCACTGGGCTTTGGGTGAGTGCCAGGCAGGTGGTTACAGACGAGATGAGGGAAGACAGGTTTACAGGATGCTGAGCGGGTGGTGAGTACTAATAGAGCACTCAGAGATGTCACTGGCTGGGATAGCGCTATAAAGAGCGCAGAGAGCTCTCCAACATCGCTAAGGTAGCCTCAGAGTTACACAGCGACAATGTGGTTCTAAGAGGAGGGTGTTAAGCCTCCTCCTGTTGGGGAGAAGAGGTGTGACCTGATGCACGTGGACTGGCGTTGTCTCGCCACAGCCTGGCCCCCATGTTTGAAATGTAAATGCACAGGTTATACGCCCCTTCTCTGGATAATTGGTGCGTGCACTTAAGGGAACCTACGATTCGCTTAGTGATCATCCTAGGTGATTTTGTGAAATTCGTGGAATTGTTGCAGATGCATTAAGTTAGAAGCTCAGACTGGGACACAGAAGAAGAGACGAAACTATGCACAAGGGGTCTCCGAAATTACAGCTGTGCTGGCTTGCCCGCGCCCCCTCTCTTCCAACTCTCCCTCCCTCGCTCTCTCCCCTTATAAGCCCCCTCAGTCCAGCTCCTCTCTCCCGGTCTCTCTCTCTCTGTCCCTCTCCCCTCTCGCTGTCCATCTCCAATTCTTACTTCTCCTTCTTTCTCTCCCTCCCTCTCGTTCTGTCCATCTCCGTCATTACTCTCTTCCACCCCCATCATAGCTCTCTGTACTAAACTCCGCCCCCAGCCTCTTTTATTTTTTTTATTTCTCCCTTGCACCACATGTCTTGAGTTTTTGCTTTGGCGAGCTGGTACACATTTACACTCTACAACAGTAACAAAATGATGCCCCCTCTCCTCAATTACCTCTTTTACATTTCCTCCTTAGGTGTCTTTCTGCAGTAACCCCTTTCCAAAACTACCCTTCTTTGGCACCTTTGGCACACGCACCTCCTTTTAAATACCCTTTCCTTCTAGCGTCCTTCCTCACATACTAAACACAGTATATTAATATATTTATAATGGCAACTACATCACTAAACTCATTAATATGCCGAGACCAATTGGCATTGCTAATGCTTGTTATAGTACACCCTGTGAACAATACAAAGGCCCTTATGCATGGAAGTTAGTTAGGAGCAACATAGGGTAGCAACAGCTATCCCTGAATTGCCTTTGGAACTCCAGCGCTCTTTAGGTACACTGGACTCCCAAGGCTCATGAAGGAAGCAGCGACAACAGTAAGTATGTAGCATACACTACTGTAGGAGCCTGTGAGGGGGGAGGGAAGGACAAGTGTGCGACCCTGCGATGTCATCATGGGAGCAAATGATGCCTGATATGACGTCTGCCACTGGCATGTATTAACACCATTGATATCCATCTGCTAGCTCTACCATGTAGTGTCCAATATATGAAGGTGAGCTGCTTTGGTATTTACTGGAGTTAAGGGGCTGTACAGTATACTCCTGAAAACATAGTATCGAAACATCCAAGATGGCCGCACCATAGGAGCTCATTGTGAGAGCTCTTGGGTTTGGGATAACTTATAACTAGTTTAAATCCCAGTTAAACCCTGACTAAAGGCATCTTCGCCCCCCCCCTGACACAAGGAGACTATTGATAAGGGTGAATTTACGAAGATAAATACCTGGAAAGGGAGAAACAAGAATCCAGCGTGATTGCCACCCAAAGACTGGACGCCCAAGACTGCCCAGAAGACCGACTCCGTTTAGCTCGAGGGGCTCGAGAGGGAAGGTGTTGTCAGCCTTATCATCCGGCGGATCCCAGCGCACTGCTTCTCGGCACGAAGGGAGTGAGGCCCAATCCACGTAGACCTGACTGTGGCGGATCTGTGGCCCCATGAAGTGATGCCGCGCTAATTCGTCGGATGCCCCCTGGCGCCGATACAGATTGCAAACTGGAGACCGGACTGCAGCCCC
This sequence comes from Lissotriton helveticus, assembly GCF_964261635.1. Lineage (NCBI taxonomy): Eukaryota > Metazoa > Chordata > Amphibia > Caudata > Salamandridae > Lissotriton > Lissotriton helveticus. The sequence continues at coordinate 1,323,899,947 of NC_136061.1, read as the reverse complement.
CGGGCGAAAACGAGATCAGGAGATCGAGGCTGGCCGAGGAGCGGAGATAGCACCAACAACGCGGCTGGGGGCTGAGACGAGGAGCGGCTGGGGGCTGAGGCGAGGAGCGGCTGAGGCGAGGAGCAGGAGCGGAGGAAGCTCGAAGACGAGAGGAGGATACCGTGAGGGCCCGCGGGTGAGATTCTTGCCCGGGAAATGAACAATACTGCAAATAAGCAACTGAGGCAGCACTCGAAGCGGCGCGCCTGACCCTAACATGGCGGCCGCTTGAGACACTCGTCCACCCTGTACTGCTTGAGATATTTAGTCCACCCTCTATTGCCTGCGAACATTAAACTACGTGGAAGCAGGAAACAAAAAAGGGACAAACAACTACCAAGCAGAGTAAACAGAAGTCTACCAACAGAATCTATCTGGAGCCAAGAAAGGGAAAACGGACTAATCGAATTAAGGGGAAAGAAAGAAAGTCCTTTTGCCCATAATAGTAGTACCAAAATAGCGGACATACTGTAATTATTCAGTTTTAAACACAAGAGCACAACAAGGGCCTGCATAAATCCTGTATTAATACGGCCATATGAAACCACAACTAATAAGTTGCCACGAAATCTATTAGAAATCTATCAGAAGAGAACCTGACATCTATCACTATCAATATCATAGAAGGAGTTTACTTACAGAGAAACTTGATGTATCACTACCATAGAAGAAACTCACTTAAAAGACATCTATGCCTATCACGATTCATCTATAATCACTGGACAATTAAGAGACAAACAGAGAAGAGCCACCAAAAGAGCCTATTCATCCATAATCACAGGAACAATTAAGAGACAAACAGAGAAGATTCACCAAAAGACCTATAACGCGAAGCGAACATGGACGAAAGATACCCAGAGGCGGATGTCTCAAACGCCCAGGTCATAAAATATCCATCTAAGTTATCTAAAAACGGAGCCAAAAAATTCAAACACAATACCCTGAAGAAAAACGCGGACACACTGTTCTCCGACCCATACTTTAATTCAGATAAAGGCACTATAACTAATGACCTGATATTCTACACTAATAAAACGGCTAAATGGCGCAATGCCTTCACAAGAATGCTTTACATAAAAGATATGAAAAACATCCCACATGGAACAAAGATATTGACCTCACCATCAAGAAGATGTAGAGCAGAATTATGCATCACCATATATAAAACTGGAATAGTGTTGATACAGGCAGCGAACAGTGAACTTATGAAGTTCGACAAGGTATTCCCTACCATAAAAGAATCACTAGAGGGCTTAAGAAACCAACTACACCTGACCTCACCAGAACTCACTCATGAGAATATTACTGGCAGAGACGCCAATCGAACTGGAGAGAAAACTGAAACAGAAGCGACTATATCGGAAAATGAGACAGAATGGACAGAGAGGTCTACGAACCATGAGAATAAAGAACAAGACCCGCTCCAAAAGGAAGCGTCGACACCGATCCCAAACGCCGGGCCTTCCCAAGCAGAACGTAGAGGGGCGCCAAATAAATCACTCAAGGGGAATCAAGAAACGGCTAAGATAGGAGACATCATCCATGTGAATAAAGAACAAGACCAGCTCCAAAAGGAAGAGTTGACACCGCTTACAAACAAAGAGCTTTCCCACGTAGAACATACAGGGGCGCCGAGTGAATCACTCAAGGTGAATCAAGAAACAAATAAGTTAGGAGTTATTAACCATCCTCTGCCCACTCCGAATACGTTACTAAAGCCTTGTACAACCTCACACACAAAAACGCTCCTAGCTTCAAAAAACTCAGGTAATTCTCATAACATCTCAAGATGGAACGGAACCGACTACCAAACTAAGGATATAAAGAATATGACTGGGACACTAAAAAAAGATCAAAAACAGAGAAGAGCAATATACAATCCACGGACACACAGGTTAACCATCCCTAAGAATTCACCCAGGAATCTGAAGGTTATTAAAGATCTTCAGAAACTAGTCTGCAACTTAACACAAGCCACAATGAATACCCTACAAGCGACTGAAGAAATACTGGAAATGACGGCAAGCACCAACTCCAAGATCACGAATATTCAAAATCTCGTACATTCCTTGCATAGAAAGAGTAACGAGATGGACATGTCATTAGCGAATAGGATCAACCGACCGAATAGGACGAAGGCCCCGCCGAAGGAGGAAGCCCTTGCCTTACTCCGAACCTATGAATCACCAGACCGTGAAAAAGAGGAGAACATCAAAACAGTTCCGATCGACTCTAATAGAACAGCAAGAAAGAAGGATAGGAAACCCAACCACAACAATTTAAAACAAGTCCAGCTTAATTCCGAATATGAGAATCTGAATTGTAATAACACTAGAAAACAACTGACTTGCCTCCTACTCAACTGTCGATCGGCTACCAAACATGCGTCAGACATAGCAGACCTCATCATTAACAAAGAAATCGATCTGGCAATCCTGACAGAAACGTGGCTTTCGGAAGCTTCATCTCCAACCATGGATCTCTTAGTACCACCTCAATATAACATTGTGAGACTAGATAGACCTAAAAAGTCTGGAGGAGGAATTGCCTGCATTCACCGATCAGATATCAAGGTCAACCAAATTCAAGCCGATCCTCTAGAATCCTGCGAATACTTAGGTCTCAATATAAGATCGGCAACCAACCAAAGATGCAATTTACATGCGTTTTACCACCCACCAGGAGAGAACGCTAAGTTCATAGAGCAGTTAATGGAGATCATTACGACCAACTCTAACACGGATGCCAACAACATTTTCCTAGGAGACTTCAACTTACACTGGGATGACTGCAACGACAAACTAGTTAACACACTCAAGGATTTCCTTGCCGACCTAAACCTCAACCAAGCATGCACACAACCCACACATTCTAAAGGAGCAACACTGGACTGGATTATCTCGGGCAACAAAAATTCATCAATCCTCTCAATAGCCCCATGTGACTGGTCGGACCCCTATGCAATAACTTTCCTGATACCCATATTGAGAAAGGGCAAGACCGTTCAACCTGCCAACAGCAAAAAATTGATCCGAGACACAAGGGAGGCTAATATTGAGCTACTAGTAGAAAGCTGTGAGAGAGACTTAAAGCCTCCTAGCTACCTGCAGAATGCAAATGAGCTGACAGATCACTACCTAACCTCGGTCGGGAATATCGTCAACAACACCTTGCCTTTAAAACTAAAAAGAACCACGGAGAAGATAAAAATCCATGGTTTGATGGATCACTGAACAAAGACAGGCGCAAACTGAGAATGGCCGAAAGAAAATGGAGACAACACCCATCATCCCCTGAGCTGAAAGCCCTCAGAAAAATTAGAAACCAATATAACAAAAAGATCATCAACTCCAAAAAGGAATTTATAAGATCAGAATTGGATAATTCCAAAAACAGACCTCGGAAACTCTTTGAAATCCTGAAGCAACAATCAAACAAACTAGCCAAAACAGCACATGAAAACTCAAAAATATCTCTAAGCAGCGAGGAATTTTCTACATTTTTTACGAAGAAGGCCAATACGCTGGAAACAGAGCTCTTAAGCGCTGCGAGTAACCTCCCCATCCAACCACGGACTACGAGCGATCATAACCCGACATCAGTATGTAGCAAGTTAAAAAACAAGGCAAAGTGGGGCACATTCGAACTATATGATCAGGACACGATCGCCAAAACGCTATCGAAAATCAAACCCAACAACCACTACCAAGGTCCTCTACCCGCGAAATGCTTAAGAGGAATCAGCCATATTGTGGTGCCAATCTGGACCAAAATAATAAACGCATCATTGTCACAAGGGATCCTCCCGGACTGCCTAAAAACAGGTCAAGTGGTTCCCTTGATCAAAAAACCAACGGTGGATGCTACAGACCCGAATAACTTTCGACCAGTAACTAACATCCCTGTATTGGCCAAGCTTATTGAGAAATGCGTGCAGGGCCAACTGAGCCAACACATCATTAAGTTCTCCTTACTAGATGAATGCCAATCAGGATTCAGACCAGGACATAGCACGGAAACAGCGATCCTCCACATTGTTGATGACGCGCTTCAGGCTCTCGATCGAAATCAAGCATGCTTACTAATTCTCCTGGACCTGTCATCGGCATTTGACACAGTAAACCATGAAGCATTACTGGCCAGGCTACAGGACAGGATGGGAGTATCTGGAAATGTGCTGAAATGGTTCGACTCTTTCCTACGGAACAGAACCCAACGATTCCTGGTCAACCAATCAATTTCTCCACCTTGCCCCAACTCAATCGGAGTCCCACAAGGATCGACACTATCTCCTGATTTGTTTAACTTGTATGTTGAACCTTTCACAACAATTCTCAGAAACTCACAGATATCCTACCATATGTATGCGGATGATACGCAAATTTACATAAAGATTGCCTCTCTTGAAGACATTGAGCTAATGAATGAAACTTTAAAAATGGCATTGCAATGGTTAACTACCAACCATCTGAAGCTAAATGCTCAAAAAACAGAGTTCCTACTAATTTCTCCACCAAGGTGCGTCACAGAAATAAAGGAATGGACCAAGTTGATGACTGTGCTTAACTGCACTCCGACGCTAGTAAGCTCAGCTAAGTCGCTAGGAATTACTCTAGACGAGAATCTTGACATGAAAGCTCACATTAATTCAATGGCTAAAAGCGCCCGCTTCCACCTGAACTACCTAAGAAAACTGAAGCCATTTATCTCTGAAGCAGATTTGAAACTGGCAATCCAATCCTTAGTCATCTCTAGGATTGAATACGGTTGCACTTCCTTAGCGGGTCTACCAAAAACTTCCACAGCACCACTAAAAGCTTGCCTCAACACTGCAGCGAGACTCATCTCTGGATCAAGAAAATTTGACCGCATATCCCCGCACTTGAAAGCATTGAACTGGCTACCCTATGAGGCGAGAATTCAACTAAAGATAGCATGTATCACCCATAGGGCGCTTCACCACAATACTCCTGGATACCTATCCAAGAAAATTGAGCTGTCAGGAGGCAACAGACCAGCTAGGAGTGCCAAGGAGTTGTTGCTGCGTCCAGCCATCTTTAGAAAGAAAAAAACTTATGACAGAGCGTTCTCAGGAGCTGCCCCTAGAATCTGGAACTCACTCCCTCCAAGCATCAGGAAGAACCCTAATACCTTAACTTTCAAGCGAGAAGCGAAGAGCTTCCTAATGAGTAAATACCTCGCATAGAGGAGTTAATGGATCACTTTGGGATCTGATTCTGTCCTCAAACAAATCACTCACGTCATCAGAAAGAGAAGGATCGACGTGAATTAGATGAAAGATAAACTATGGATCGAAACGGACAGACTTTCCTGGTGATTAAACTGTATACCAACTGCTACCTCATGGCAAAGTGAATGTATATAGTTATCTCACATCCCGAAACCATATAACCTCCTACCTCATTAGTGTTGCATGCTTTATAGCTGCTGCGTACTGGAAAAGAATAATTCGAATGGAAGTTAGTTTCTTAATTGTTAATATTGCCTGCTGCATACTGGAAAAGAATAATTCGAATGGAAGATAGTTTCTTAAATGTTAGTATTGCAGGCTCTGTAGTTACTGCGTAGTGTAGAAGAATGCCTCGAATGGAAGCTAGTTACCTAAGCACTCTCCAAAGCTATATAATAATCTACCTCATATCTATATGTATTCAATGGTTATCATCTTGTTAATATTTCTATCATACTTTTATGTGAAGCGCTCTGATACCCACGGGTCTTGTTCGCGCTATATAAAACTTTACAATAAATAAATAATAAATAAATAAATTATACCTTTATTTCTGAAGTAAAATGTAGTTTGACAATATGTTGCAAATGTTGAGAAACTCTCCAGCAAAATAACAGGACAATCTTTTTTGGTTTTAAAAAACAGGGTAATTTGATACTTCAGATTTCGAGTGTCATTGTAGTTTGGGAGCCCTCACATTTACCGGAAGAGCTGTTGAGTGACAGGGGCTGTAGAATACACAATAACAGGTTGGAATTTTTAAGTGTGTTTCCGCCGGTGCAACAGTATTGAACGCATTAGGAAAACAATGCTTTTCATGTCACTACTTGTACTTGTGAAGTGGTGAAATGATGGCCCCCACTCACTGCACGTTGTGTGAGGCACCATACTACAATGGTTTGGCGCCAACCGACAAGAATGTCGCGACGACAATACAAGAATTTATTTGAAGGCTGTACTTTTCATTAATTTTGCTCCACAACGTCTATGTATTCGTCATCATTAATTAGCTGGCATTCCTATTGTGGTTGTTTACCTTCTATGAACACGTTTCGTCACAAACAGATCTCTGTGCATGCATGCGCGTACAAACAGCTGCGTGCTGTTCTGTTTTGTCACTATTTACCCCCGGGTTGAGAGTCGGAAACAGACAGAATCGGGCAAGGCTGGGAGGCATTTGCGGGGTTATTGCTGTCCAAGCTGTCGCATTGCAGGCTGACCTTACTGTAAGAGGAACGGAGCAAATAAAAAAAAAAATGAAAATTGGCACGGAGGGAGGGAGTGCATGTGCATGCGGGTGGAGAGAAGAATAAATGACGAACCAGAAAGGGGAGCTGCTGTGTATGCTTTCCGGGGGGCGGGGAGGGGGGGGAGGGAGGAGGGATTGTCGAGGATGTGGCACAACTTCAGAAAGCATCCCAGAAACACCTTTATTTTAATATATGATGCCCGTAATTTCTGAGGCTATTTGTCATGAAAACATGACATCGTAAAGTAGCACCACCAGCCTTCTTTTATGGCGGAAGTACAATACGCAGTTCTGTTTATTGTTTGAAAGCACAATGGCATCTCCAATAAGGGTTGGTGCCCATTCCTGGCATGTGACACGTGTCGCTCTGTCATGTGGCATATGCGACAGCTTATTTGACATGTGCCACAGCATGTCATAGATTTCTGACATGCTCTTTCATAATTAACTGCAGATAATGCCAGTTGGTGATTTCCAAAGGGCTACCTTTCACTCGTCTAAAAAAAAAAAGAAAACCAATATAAAAAGGAAATTTCCCGTGGGGGGGGGGGGTGTTTGAACCCTTGTCAACATGTATGCAAGTACCTGTTACTAACCCCTGTACCATTAGTTCTATTCAATTATTTTAGGGTGCAAAGCTTTTAATCATAGACAGAGAGTGCTGGTCTTTCTGTTTAGATTCTGTTTTGCTTTTTCATTCTATGTATCCACACTTAATTTTCATGCTTTATAAATAAATAGCCCTTTTTTTTTCTTTCACTCTGGGACTTGCCCCATGCATTTTATTTTCTTACAGAACCATTTCAAAAGTCTCATTCCCAAAAATAAGGGTTTCCTTATATAGCAAGCCTCCCCCCCCCCTGCTACATGCCACACGTGTCTGAAATGCCCTGGCTTTACTAAAAAGGCCACAAATCTCACAGACTCTGCTAGGGGTGATTTACAATAGGGCATCTTTCATTTGGGTAAAATAGAAGAAACATAGAAAAAATTATAAAAGTTCAATTTGCCTAGCTGGGCCTTGAACCCTTGTCAAAGAGCACTGAGAGCCCCTGTCTGCCACCACTGGACCATCTTTTCTACAAACAAACTAGTGTTCCATGCTTTTCTGTCATTGAAAAAGGGCGCTGTCCTTCTTCTATGTCCATGTTGTTTTGCTTTCACATGCCACAAATCTACACTTGATTTTCGTTATTTATAAACAAATAGCCACTCTTTTCTTCCACTCTCAGACTTGCCACATGCATTTCCCAAAGTCTAATTCAACAAATTAAGGGATTTCCTTAATAGCAAGCCTTGCCCTCCTTCCACATGCCACAGCATGTCACAAATGTCTGAGATGCACTGGCTTGACTAAAAAGGCCAGAAATCTCACAGACACTGCTAGGGGATGATTTACAAAGTGACAGCTTTTTTTAATAACTTTATTTATCATTTTCATATTGCTTACAACATTGCATGGTAATTCACTGTAACCATAGAAATCGAGTAAGAATAACGACAAGTAACATTTGCAAAACAAGTATACTCAAGCGTGCAATTTACCAATGTCTCAGGGTAGCATATATATCATAAATTGTGATATCAACATCTGACCAACCCGGACCAGCGGGCTCTCCCTCATTGTCCGGCCTGTATTTTCCTTGACATAATAAACACAACAATTGAGCAGTTGGGTGGAACATGAATTACACCACCCCAGTGGGGTGGCCCGCTTTTTGTACGCTCTGATAATCGTGCCTTGTGACCTGTATTGTAGTCTAATTGCCTGTTTAGCCTTTTTGCTTGTACTAGCTTTGTATTTTGTGCCGCTTGTTTTGCCTTTGCCTGTGCTTGTTCTATGTTCTACTGCTGCCTGTTTTTCCTTTACCTATGCCTGTTTTCTGCCCCCACTCCCTCGCCGGTCCTGCTTACTGCCGCTGCGTCCCCTGCTGCCCCGCCCCTCTCCCATATGCCCGTTCCCCCCTCCCAGCTGCTCCTCCCTCCCACCGCCCTTTCTTATGGCAGCCGCTGCGCGCCAGTGAGAGTGACCATTGACCTTGTTGAAAGGAGATCACTCCCCAAGCCATGTAGCTCTACCTGAGTGCGCTGTGCCCAGGACCCAGCTGCTGCTGAGGTTGAGGCCCACCTCCATCCGCAGGCTACCACCTGCACCTCATCCCTGGTGGCCAGTGGTAGGCCTTAGGTTTGTTTTCTGCCGGGTTTTTTGTGGTCTCTGATAATCGTGCCTTGTGACCTGTTTTGTAGTCTAATTGCCTGTTTAGCCTTTTTGCCTGTACTTGCTTTGTATTTTGTGTCACTTGTTTTGCCTTTGCCTGTGCTTGTTCTGTGTTCTCTTGCTGCCTGTTTTGCCTTTACCAGTGCCTGTTTTCCGGCCCCCGCTCCCACACCGGTCCTGCTTCCCACCGCTGCATCCCCTACGGCCCCGCCCCCCTGGTCCCATTTGCCCGTTCCCCCCTCCCAGCTGCTACTCCCTCCCACCTCCCCTTCTTATGGCCCAGCACCAGAGCCCCTGGACCCCGGAGACACCACGACGCCCAACTGTACTACGACGCCAGCACCCTCCACGCACTCAACCCCGGTCAAGAACACACCTGCTACCGGGCTACCCCGAAGCGCACCCAAGGACCCTTCACCTGCCGGAACTGCAACTTCCCAGTATCCTGCCAGCCAAACCGCCCACCAAAGAACCCAGCTACCCCAGATGCATCCTCCTCAACCACCCACTCCTCCCGCAAACACGCCGTCGAGCTCTGGGACCTCCTCGACTCTACCTCCCCTGACGTCGCCTTCCTGACAGAGACCTGGCTGTCCCCTGCCTCCACACCCGACATCGCCATTCCGGAAGGATACAAGATCACGTGCACGGACCGCACCAATGGAACAGGAGGAGGAATCGCTATCGTCCATAGGAACACCCTCAGAGTATCGACCAACACCGACGATATCCTCAGCACTGCTGAACACATGCACTTCCAGATCCACACCAATCCCAACACCACCCTCAGAGGAACGCTCATCTACAGACCCTCTGGACCCTGACCACAGTTCAGTGACTCAATCGCCGGCTTCATCAGCACGCCCTCGCCTCCACAGACTACATCCTCCTAGGAGATCTGAACTTTCATCTTGAGAACAACAACAACACCAACTCCACCACCCTGCTCGACAACACCCACCCACACCGCCAGCCACACGCTCAACCCCATCTTCTCCGCAATCCCCCATGTCTTCTTCAGCCACACCACCGAACCCCACTGGACCGACCACTACTGTATCCACTTCACCTTCAGGAAGCCCACCAAGCACCACCGCACCCAACTGCTGCCTCGACGACGCTGAGGATCTTAAGAAAAATTACTCATTATCTCTCCCCTCAGTCACGCAAACAGGTAGTACTCATCAGAGCCGCCAAGAGGGCCTCACTCAAGGACCGCCTAGGCAACAAGGCACACAATAGCAAGGAGCTCTTCAACATCGTGAATGAACTCTCTAACCCCAGTTCCAACGCCAACGACATCCCGCTGTCGCAAGACCTATGCGACTCACTGGCTACCTTCTTCCACCGCCAGATGTCCCCTACCATTCTGGCCAGCCGACTCAGTAAGCTTGGAGTTAAGGGCTCTGCTCTCAGCCTCCTAACATCCTTCCTTGACCAACGGAAGCAAAGGGTGAAGCTTGGCGAGTATATGTCATCCATTAAGGCGGTGAAGTGTGGGGTCCCTCAGGGCTCCTCACTGAGCCCGACGCTTTTTAACGTCTATGTCGCCCCACTCGCCAGGCTTATAAGATTCTATGGGCTAGAAGTTCTCTCCTACGCCGACGATACGCAGATTATGGCCTCCATTTCTCAATCTGCGAGCATAACTGCTCTCAACTTTAAAAACTGCATGGAGGCGGTCGCCGGCTGGATGGCTGAAAACTTCCTCATGCTTAATGGGGAGAAAACGGAGGTTCTCATTTTTGGGGGCAAAAGTGAGATCTGGTCCATGGACTGGTGGCCTTCTGTACTAGGCACCTGCCCCTAGCCATCCCCATCCGCCCGCAATCTTGGGGTCATTCTGGACACCACTCTCTCGCTAGACAAGCAGGTCAGCAGGACTGTGTCCACCTGTTGCAATGAGGATCTTAAGAAAAATTACTCATTATCTCTCCCCTCAGTCACGCAAACAGGTAGTAATGGCCCTCATTGCCTCCAGACTGGACTATTGCAATGCACTTTACCTTGGCATTAGCAATGGTCTGGTCCATCGCCTCCAAACTGTGCACAATGCTGCTGCCCGGTTTGTTGTGGATGCCCCCAAATGCTCTTCGGGCACGGCCATCAGAAAAAATCTGCACTGGCTCCCCATGCAGGCGAGGATTAATTTTAAGGCCTTATATATTACACATCGTGCCCTCAATGAGTCTGGTCCGGAGGCTATTCGCGCTCTGGTGGCCTATTATACCCCTGGTAGAGCACTCCGCTCTTCCAGCAAAAGCTTGCTAGTTGTCCCTCGTACAGTCAAGGCCAGATGGGGCGGAAGGTCCTTCCACTTCCTTGCACCCAGACTCTGGAATGCACTCTCCAATGACCTCAAGGTGATCTCCTCCCACACTCTGTTCCGCAAAGCCCTTAAGACCTGGCTTTTTAAAGAAGCCTACCCATAAATTCTTACTTAGGTGATTTCTGAGCTTTTCCTTTTACCATCATCAGCGCCTTGATGCCTACGGGTTTAGTTGCGCTACCTATACATTTCATTTAATAATAATAATAAGATCACAGACCTCCACCAGAGCTTCGACGCCACGACCACCCGACGACCACCGCCCCCACCACCACCACACGCACCAACCATCTACTCTTGCTGGACAAGCGTCAACGACAAGGACACCAGCGATATCATGAAGACCATCCACTCCGGCTCACCGCTAGACCCATGTCCCCACCAGATCTTCAACAAAGCCAGCGCCTCCATCGCACCCCATCTCAGCAAGGCCAGCAACATCTCCTTTGAGCCAGCAACCTTCCCGGAAAGCTGGAAACATGCCGAGATCAACGCCTTACTCAAGAAACCAACGGCAGACCCCAAGGACTTCAAGAACTTCTGGCCCATCTCCCTGCTTCCATTTCCGGCTAAGGTCACCGAGAAAATCATCAACGAACAGCTGACCCGCTACCTTGAAGACAACAACATCCTGGACCCATCCCAGTCCGGTTTCTGCAGCAACCACAGCACCAAAACCGCCCTCATCGCCGCCACAGATGACATCAGGACCCTGCTAGACAACGGAGAAACAGCAGCCCTCATCCTCTTGGACCTATCAGCCACCTTCAACATGGTCTGCCACCGCACCCTACGCACACACCTCCACGACACTGGAATCCAAGGGAAGGCCCTAGACTGGACCACATCCTTCCTCTCTGGCTGAACTCAGAGTGTCCGCCTCCCCCCTACCACTCCAATGCCACCAAGATCATCTACGGCATACCCCAGGACTCGTCCCTCAGCCTGACGCTGTTCAATATCTACATGGCTCCGCTCGCCGCCCGACAACACGACCTCAACATCATCTCCTACACAGACGACACCCAGCTTACCATCTCCCTCACTGAAGACCCTCACACAGCCAAAACCAACCTCCACGAAGGAATGAGGGCCGTCGCCGACTGTTTTGGCACCAGCCGACTGAAGCCAAAACGGAGGTCCTCATCCTTGCGTCCACCCCCTCGGCCTGGGACGACTCACGGTGGCCGACCTCACTGGGAACTGCTCCGACTCCCACAGACCACGCACGCAACTTAGGGGTCATACTCGACTCCACCCTCACCATGACTAAGCAGGTCAACGCCATCTCCCCCTCCTGCTTCAACACCCTCCGAATGCTATGTAGGATCTTCAAGTAAATCCCCACTGAAACAAGAAGAACAGTCACCCAGACCCTCGTCACCAGCAGACTGGACTACGGTAACGCCTTCTACGCTGGAGCATCGGCCAAGCTCCTAAGACGGTTGTAACGCATCCAGAACGCTTCGGCACGTCTGATCCTCAACATCCCCTACCGCAGCCATATCACTACCCACCTGAAAGACCTACACTGGCTCCCCGTCAACAAGAGGATAACCTTCAAGCTCCTCATCCACGCACACAAGGCCCTCCACGACACCGGCCCAGCATATCTCAACAGACGACTCAGCTTCTACACCTCCACCCGCAAGCTCCGCTCTGCCGACCTCGCCGCGGTCCCCCGCATCTGAAGAACGACAGCCGGAGGCAGATCCTTCTCCCACCTCACCGCCAAGACCTGGATCACCCTCCCCACCAACCTCCGGCAGACCCAAGACATACTGGCCTTCAGAAGACTACTTAAGACCTGGCTCTTCGATCAGTAGCAGCTCGCCCCCCTAGCTCCTTGAGACCCTCGTGGGTATGTAGTACACTTTACAAGTGTCCAGATTGATTGATTGAGCCAATCTTTCACTGTGGGGGATGCCCTACCTCCCGATTTGAGAGCCATTTCCCTCTTTGCGAGCAAAAGGGCAATGGCTGTGAATTTGTTCAACTTTTTTGGGAGAACCCCCCTATAGCCCTACAAGGCAAACTCAGGTGTACGGACCATCTCAAGGTGGGTCATTTGTGTTATTAATCTGAAAATGAATTTCCAGAAGTCCTCAATCTTAGCGTAGTTCCAAGTCAGGCAGGCAAAATCGGCTTGCGGGCCACCGCACTTAGGACAAAAGTGTGTGGTTGATTGAGATCAATGGAGTGAACCTTCACTGGGGTCATATAGACCCTCCACAAATATTTCAAGTGTATCAGCTTATGTCTGCTGTTTAAGGAGACCTCTATTGTTTGTGCACAACAAAAGAACCAGTGAGAGTCTTGAATTGGGTGCCCAAGGTCCCGCTTCGATGCCTCCCGTAACTTGGCCTACCTGCTAGGGACTAATGACATACATGCTTTGTATAGCTTCGAGGTTAGGTGTTCTGCCCCGGAACTTGTGATTAAGAGAGTAAGTGGAGGGAGTACTTGGGCTCCAACGGGTACTCTGGAATATTAGCTCTAAGCGCCCTCCATATCCCGCTAAATACAAATAGATATATTAATCCTGCCCCACTGAACCTCCCACCCTCTGTGCTAGAAAAAACAAAGCCCCCTGGGAACAGATCACCTATCTTATTTATTGAATATGTAGTGAGTGTACGCTGTGCCAGTTTTTGTTCCGTAATGGGAATCCAGAGGTTAGTATTGACAGGGATCTCCGATGAGTATAGAGCGTCAACACCAGTCAGTTTTGTCAACTTATGCCAGGCCCAGCTAGTGGTGCAAACTGTTTGGATATCCCCGGGATCCCTAGCAAAGCCCCACGGCAGCACCGTACATAGGTGCGCCAGGAGCACCAGGTCAGGCTGACGTCTAGTGTAGTGGATCTGCGTGTCCGGGTGATATCAGGAGTGTGCGAAACTGCACTGTGCAACCAGATAGTAGTTCTGAAGATTGGGGATCCCAAAACCACCTCTCTCATATGGTAAGGACATGGTGTCCCAGCTAACTCTGGGTCTTTCTCCCCCCAACCATTCTGATGAGATAAGAATGCAAAGTGCTAAAGATGTCTCTCTTCCCACACTATCGGACACAGACCGAACGTTTATGTACCGTGCCCTAATCGCTGACGAAATCGCAACGGCTAAAAGTGCACTACAGTCGGGAAAGGCCCAGGTCCAAACGGCATTCCAAACGAACTTTACAAACTTTGACCAGATAAATTGGCCCCCTATCTGAAGTCCATATTCGAGGACAGCCTTAAGCAGGGTTCACTGCCATATGACCAGAGGATTGCCACTATTGTTACAATCCACAAGGAAGGGACTGTGTCTCCTATCGGCCTATATCACTACTAAATGCGGAACCAAACATTATAGCTAAAGTGCTCGCCACGAGGCTGATCAAGGTGATAGGGGACCCCGTACACCCAGATCAATCAGGGTTCATGCCTAAAAGAAACACTGCTCTTACCCTGCGCAGACTGCACAGGGTCCTGGGCAGAGTATCGACAATACGTGAGGATGCAATTATAGTCTCCCTTGATGCCACTATGGCATTTGATATACTGGAATTGCCTTATCTTTTCACAGTACTTGCCAAACTGGGTTTTGGGCCGAATTTCTGGCGCTGGATGTGACTGTTATATAGCGCACCGATGGCTTAGATAGTCGTGAACAACAGAAAGTCAGAGCCCTTCACACTGAGCCGCGGGACCCGTCAGGGGTGCCCCCTTTCTCCCTTACTGTTCGCTTTGGCCCTCGAACCCCTTGCAGCATGGATCCATAAGGATGTAATGATCCGTGACATGCGCTGGTCGGCAGACTGGGAGGATCCGATCTCCTTTTATGTGGACGATATTCTTCTTTATCTCACATCCCCAAAGAGATCCCTGATAGCAGTCTTCGACATATTGGACATTTTTGGCAGGTATTCTGGGTTTCGCGTCAATTGGCAAACATCGCTTCTGTATGTCCTCTGGGGGAACCCTCCCTTTACCCCTAAACTGCCCGATTCCAATAGTCACAGAAGGCTACAAATACTTAGGCATATTCATTTCTCTCGACTCCTCCGTCCGATACGCTCATAATTTAGTCCCCCCACTGCAGAGACTCAGAAGTGACATAGCAAACTGGAAGTCACTCCGGCTCTGCTATTAGGCAAAGCAGCTTTATTTAAAATTATGTCTCTACCCCGTTTCCTGTACACCCTGCAGAATTCAGCTGACCCTGTCCCAAACGAGCATGAAGGACTCCTGTGAGACCTTCTCTGGGGGGGAGGCAGTGTATGGCTCTGAAAAAGCTGACACTCAGCTGATATGACGGCGGAATTGGTCTACCCGTCATTAAAAAATATTATTGGGCTGCGCACCTTACAGCTATTAATCATTGCACATATGGTCACCCTGACAATCCGGGGTTCCTAATGGATCACTGGCTTCTTCCCAACAGGACCTTCTCCCGTGCACTATACACAACACCAGGCAAATACCCGCTCACCAGCCCCACCAATCATACTGTCAAAATCTGGCACTCTGCAGCTAAGTCGCTCGGCTGGCATGATAAACTGACTCTCACCACACCTCTGTGTGACTCACAGAAACTTGGATACTTGGGAAATTCTAAGGGTTTTGATAAATCGAATCTAATAGGCATCTCCTGTCACAGGGATTCCGTTCTCATACAGAACTGTGCATAGAGACTTGGAACCTCAGTGAATTAGGGTGTGCCAAAACTCACCTTAGTACCCAAAATCCCCTACCAGACTAGCAACAGTGTCTCATTGGTTCTTACAAACTCCCAATATTTAGACAAACCAGAACATGGACTTAGAACACCTCATGTAACGTGGAACACATGAACACTCTTTCGCTATACAATCAATTCAATCCAGAACAAGGAGAAAATGAGGACACGTGCACATTTGAAATGTTTATTTTCTAATGCAGTGTTCTCAAGCGCAGTACCTAGCTAATACAAGCAAACATATTATAAGAAACAGAGTAATCAGCATAGTTACTAATCCATAGAATACAAAGGGTGAAAGCATGTTAAAATGCTAGAGGGAAGAAGGCTAAAAGACACCTAATTCACACCCTCCCTTGCTAGTATATTATTTTATATCTAAGAAGGTCTCTTTGGGTTTTAGCAGGGCGGCCCCATACCTCAGATCCTAGTGGTAAGGGATCACATCATCTTCCACCAGCTCTCTGCATGCGAAGCACCATCAAGTGTTTGTATTCTCTGTGCGTTGCAATATTAAACGCGCCTAAAGCCAGAATTTGGCCGCAGCTGCATGTATGTTATGTCTAGAACATGCGAAGATCAGACCTCACAACAACCACTGTGTTGAGATATCCTTCAAGGCCTCGGCACCCACTGTACAGACACAGCTCACCAAGCAAAGCTGATATCAGAGCAACAACATATTATTCTCGTGTGAAGCAAAACATTCTACTAGGCTCAAAGCTAAAGTAACAAATATGTGTCATGTGCAGAATCAGCAGAAAGGTAAAATGGCGTTTAAACTCCTAATAAGCTCATGCTAACTTAACACAGTGTGTAGGCAAAGCATATCTATATGACACCCTCCCTTGACCCGAGCGCGGATAAGATAAGATAAGATAAGATATGGGGCACATTTTTTAAATGCAGAGTTCAAGAACGATAGTCAATGTAAATTTGAGTAAGTGAAAAAAATAAAAAATTTGTCACTCAAAAAACCAAAATCTCATAAAGCTGTCAGTTTAGTGTCCGCCGTCATCAAAGTCCATAGGTCTCGGTCTCAAAAAAAAAAAAAAAAAAATATCCAATGTCAATAAAGGCATCAACAGACCTCAGCCTAGCACAGAATATGCAAAATAAGCAGCAACAGCTTCCAAAAGGAAGTCACTGTTCTCATCCCAAAAATAAATCAGCCATCCGATTCAATAGTGGGAAAGAACATACATGCTCTTCAATTACCGGAGCCTCTAGCACCATCAGAAGACAACTCGGTGGGTTCTCGATGAAGCTGTGTGCCAAGAATTGTTGCGCCGCTGCGAATATATTCCAACGACCCAGTATTCCATGCATCGCTGCAAAGGCCATAATCCCTCTGTCAGAACAAAGCAATTCATAAGCAACTAAGGGGCTCATGAGTTGGTTAAAATCCACTTCAGGAGACACCACATTGCAGAGACACAAATCCAGGGCCCAGTTGAAATCGCAACTCAGGCAATGAAAGACAGGCTGGACACATGTAAAATAGGAAAATCGAAACGATAATTCATAAGCTGCACTTAAGGTGGCGAGCGGCAGCGTCCCATAGTATTCAAGCATCCTGTTGTGAAACGGTGCCAGCTGCGACAGCTCGTCTTGGAACACAGGATGTGCATCCATTTTATATAAAACAAAATAGCACAAGAACGCCTGCAGCCAGCGCCAGTAAAACGGGAAATCCACCAAATAGGCTAGAAAAGGTCGAATGGAAGAAAGCAGAAATGACCCCAAATATATTTTGAAATGAAGTCACAAGACCGCTGCTAACTACTTTAAAAAAGTGCGCCAGCCCCGATGTGGAGGATGCATTAAAGATTGTGTGAATTAGTTCACCGAAATGCAATGGTAGGTCAGTATTTAATAAAGCATGCACCTCTGTGCGGGTGTTAGCTACGTGAAGGAAAAATGAATCCTTGGCCAGATGGAAATTTCCAGCTTCCCATGCGTGGGTGGATACATCACATTTTTACAGCAAACCACATGCTCAATGACGGTAACGACATAAGCAATGCCTTTTATTAACCCACAGCAATCCTCAGTGTGTAACAGTAAATAACTCCCATTTGCCAGTAATGTGAATGTGGGAACAATAGCGGGCACGGGGGTACCTTTCAAAACACAAGCTAAATTAGGCTCTTCTTGATTACAGGAGCCGTGTAATTGGATATGTCTACACATTAATGAGTGATCCAGTGTTTCAGTGCATTCTTCACCTTTCAGATAAACTTCCTTGCCCTCCCTAAGGCATCTATATGTAAAAGGTAGCGACCAGGCTTCATGGAGATAGGAGCTACCAAGAGGCGCGTATCTACCAATGGCAAAATACTTCATACAATTTTTAAATTCGAAAAGAGCAAACGGTAGAGTTATTAATCCGTGGATATGCCACGTTGCAGAAAATGGTAAAGACTCCAATCGTTCAATGTGTAACATGGAAAAAGAAGCATCCTTCATTGAAAGTAAACGTTGCTTATCAGTCAAACTAAACGGGGCAAATAGAGAAGAGGTATTCATGTAATGCCATGGAACTTTCCCGGCCTTGAGTGTCTGCAGGGTCCAAGCAAACTGCATAACAGAACGCAATTGATTTTGAACATGATACAATACAGACACTTCATCTTGCACAATATCAACAACAGATGACACAATATTGTCCAACGTGTAAATGCGGGAAGAAAGCGTGTTAATGCTATTATCTACCACTGCAAGCACTTTTTCTAAATTAGCCTGATCTATAGCCCTTAAGCGGGTAGCCACCTCAATCTATGATGTTTTCCAGAGTTCATTATAAACAGCATATATCCATCTTTTAGATTTACCTTTAGCCGGGCCTTTAATGAAATCATTCAGATTAACACCGTCAGTCAGCTTAGATAATTGCAGTTTAACTGACGCCAAGGTAGAATGTTTGAGCCAATTCTGACATAATTTGCCTACTGAATAGGTAGTTACAGAATGGTCACTATCAAACCGGGGATCGACCCTGACCTGTGTAAAGCCTTCAGCCAAACCCAGAAAACGATGTTGGCACGAGTCAGCACTTCTGTGCCAGAGCAACCAACCATTGGGATCCAAACTGGATATGTTAAAGGACGAATTTAGCAACAGAGTTTGCAACCCTCTGATCGAAAAGTTTGTAGTATTACCCCAACCTGAATATTCTTCCAAATCAAGGAAGGAAGGAGCATTTAATTTTTTAGAAGTAGCCAATCCAAAGCATGTTGTCTGCGAAATTGTAGAATTCAAAAACAACATATGATTCGGGATGAGACATGCACGGTACAAAGCCTCAGTGCCTTGTACCTGCCAACTTTTAGAACCCCAAACAGATTTAAGGTCAACTGTTTCCTTCCACAACTCGTAGCCTTCAACAGCTATCTGGTCTAGAAAGGACTTCGAGTACAATCATTTAGTATCGGTAAGTCTAACCTTGGACATGGACTTTTCTGTCAATTTAAAATAAATTATGTGGGATTGGACTGATTAAAATCAGTAAAATAAGTGTACTTTTTCAAAAAGGTACTCGAACTGCCTTGTATAGGAGCCGGACAATGTTCCCATTGTGTATAATTTACAGTGCTCCTCCTGGAATTAGTTTTATGTAGGTAGTGGTTACCAAAATGTTGGTAACAAAATAAATCACCATAATTATCAGATTCTAAATACAAATCTTCAGCATCAAAGGCAGCATAATATTTCAAATCAGAAAACAACGCTTCTACGGCCTGAACATCCCAATCATCAGAACGTATGTTTTGTTTAACTACATCCCCCATGTTAACTCTAAGCACATTAGAGACATTGATAACCTCAGTGGGGCCATGGATTTGAAATTTAACAGCATCCCATACAATCCCATCCAGGACAGGCCAAGCAGTGATGTTAACAAAAGCCAAGTCTCTCTTCAATCTGTGTGCAGTATGCGAGGAGGAATGGGGTACCTTTGTTCCATTGAGATGTCGAATGCATGTTCTCTCTTCGACATAGTGTCCATTGACGATTCGGAAAAAATAAAACACAAAACCAATTGACATAAAAAGGTAAATCGAAAAAAGCACCAGCCAAATATATGTCCAAGGGGGAATCACATTTTTAAAAAAAAATAATCTTGCATAGACTGCAATCCTTGAAGGCTTTCATGATGTCTGTGAAACAGTGTCAAATGAAAATCTGGTTTTGTGGCCAAGCGAGTTTGTAAATCAGGCATTGATAAGTTAGTTGGGTAAGTGTAGTCAGTTTCATCAAGTTGAGTACCAGGCAATGTACTCAATAAAGGACTAGAAATTACAGGCATCTCGAGGGCAACCTCAGGCTCAGGATTCGAAGCTGTGGCCAATACAGAATTTCTCACAATCGAAGGACATGAGACTGCCGGTGTCATACTAAGAAGAATCGGCCACTCTGTGTATCTTGACATTGTCAATGGAGATATACCTGTTTTCCTTACAACCTGGGAGTGGTGGTAAAATGACTGTTCTTGTGCCCTTCACACCAAACACTGGAACTGGAGCTCGATAAGAGGGACCAAATTCTTTCTTGTTTTCAATCTTCTCTCGAACCAATTCTCCAACTTGGGGTAGCCAGCCAACTACCGGGATCTACAACGCATCATCCGAAGTGGAGGGCAAATGTTCCTTTGCAAGACTGTCTCTCGTCTCTTGTATAGTCTCTAAAACATTGCAATGTTCATCTACATCAAAGGAGGCAGCAAATGCCGCCGAGTCTAGACCGTCAAGGTCCGGTTCATACATCTTTTTTTTTTTTTTTTTTTCTTGATAACAAAGAGCATTTTGTATGGGGTCCGCCCACCCAGAGACCTCTAGGGAGATTATTAAGAGCACGCTGCATGCCATTGAGGTTGGCCAGCCAGTTCCTGCCAGTGCCTATAACTCGAGCTGTCAATGATTGCTTTAAGTCACGGTTCATTCGTTCCACAACACTATTACCCTCAGGTCTGTATAGAGACGAAAACTTGACTTGGACCCCCAACAAAGCCATGGCATCCTTATATGCCTTAGAGGCGAAAGCAGGACCTTGCATCCGAATGGAAGGTACCACAGGCAAAAATCCCTGCACAGACACGCAAATCTCTTATGACAGTCTGTGAATCAGCGCAGCGGTGAGGCCAGACTCACACAAAGCGTGTGCATGATTCAACTGCTACTAAGATGTACCTATACTCAATATCAGAAGGAAAAGGACCGCAGTGATCTAAATAAACACAACCAAGTGGTTTATTAGAAATGAACAACTGTGTTTGGGGCGGACATGCAGCAGTTCAAGGCTTAATCTGCTGGCAAATGTCACATTGAAGGACATAAACATGCATCTGTTTGTACAGTCCCCGCCACCAAAAACACTGTTGTAACTGAGCCACAGTGGCTGAAACGCCTGCATGCGCAGACACAACTCCTTCATGGGCCACTGTGATCAATGTATTTCTGCGATCCGAGTTGGGAATCAATCTCTCCCCAACGTCAGGTATTTTCACATAAGGCACGTTATCGGGACTTAAGTGGTATGAATACTTCGAAGGCAACCCCTTAGGATATTTACCTCCCTTCTCAGTGGCAGCAACAGCTGCCAAGATAGCATAATCAATCTTACTTTTGGACCGTGTGACTGCTGCAACTAAATATGTCGATACTGCTGATTTTGCTGCATCATCGGCAAGCGAATTGCCAACAGCGTGGACTCCCACGCGCTGATGAACAAGAGTATGAATTACAAACACGAGTGGCAATTGCTCCTTAAGCTCAGCCACTCGGACCCAGATCATTTTATGTTTTATTGTGCTACCCTTGGAATCACGAAAATCATTCTGAATCCAAAAGAACACGTTTTCATTGTAAGACTGGACACAATAGTAAGAATCACTTACAATAAGAGTCGTCACACTAGGAGCATCAGACCACGAAGCTCTGCCAATTGTGCGGTGCAGTCCCCTAGAGTCTGCGTGTGCACGACTCTGGACTTGAACTCATCGTTCACCATGGCACCTACCACAATGGCGCAAGCGGAAACGTATGCGTGTTTAGACCCATGCGCAACCTGTGCCGAACCATCAGTGTATATGATGCAATGGAAATCCTCCGAAGGCCGCATAGCCAAAGGTGCAGGATGAACTAATTCATACTGCAAAAACTCCTGCGACTGTAAGGAGGCATCAAAAATAAAGGTGACATCCGGAGATGTCAATGATGCTGCCCATTGTATCCTCCGAGGGTGCAAAGCTTTAGAATTAGGTACACTGGCTTTCGTAACTGCTTCTAATGCAAGAAACAGGGTTACCACCAACATGCGTTTTTCCTGTGACAGAGCACATTCCTTAAGAATCGCCATCTGCACTGCCGTTAAAACTTTCTCCACAGTGGAAAATCGCATTTCAGCCGAAGTGTACAAGTGTGACTTGTAGGCAATAGGTACTGTGTCTCCTTTGTTAAAAGTAAGGTAAGTGAAACCCACCGCCCCTGGGATGATTCTTATCACCAGGTTGGTGTGGTTATCACGAGTCAGTAAGTATTTAGATTCGAGCAGATCAGCCTGCAAAGATTGCAGAATAGCTGAGTGTTCTGGCAGCCAGCACTATTTGGTAAAAGTAGGTTGTATCAAAGCATACAAAGGCTTGATACCCTGGGCATATTCAGGAATGTATGTCTTCCCGAAATTCAAAAATCCCAGCAAAGACTGTAATTTTTTCTGAGTAGTCGGAGCGCGCAGTTGTGCGCATT
Source organism: Lissotriton helveticus (assembly GCF_964261635.1). NCBI lineage: Eukaryota > Metazoa > Chordata > Amphibia > Caudata > Salamandridae > Lissotriton > Lissotriton helveticus. Next base: position 1,323,877,394 of record NC_136061.1, on the reverse strand, counting down.
TCTCCAAGAAGTGAGGAGCCAATCCTCGACCTTCATTGTTGAGCTTGTAGCCCAGGAACAACACTGTGTACTCTGCAATGTGCGACTTTGCAAAGTTTAATTTGTAATCGAAGTCCGCAAAGCTACAAATTATGCGGTCAACTCAACACAGATGCTCCCAAAATTCGTCATCTGTGAAATAAATGTCATCCACATAGGAGCATGCATGTGGGTCGACTCTCTCTAAGAGAAAGACTATGCGGGCAGCAAATACCCCAAGACTAATCTTATAGCCCATTGGTAAACGTTTGAACTGCTTTTTTTCGCTGCCGCATGTAAAACTGGTCCATTGGGAACTTAGACCATCCAAATGATGGGCATAATAACCATTGGAAATGTCAAGCGTTGTTTTAAACCGGTTACGCACAAGACTATTCACTAAGGCAGAGCTGTGAGTATTCTGTACTGCACAGGTACGGCAATGCGAGTTTAAATGCCGGTAATCCAATACCAAACGATATGATCCGTCAGGCTTGGTCACAGTAAAAAGAGGGTTATTCATCAGTGACACACATGTTTCAATCACTCCTTGATAATCCAAGTGCTCAAGGATTTCCGCAACCAAAGCCTTAGCTTCGCGCCTAATGGGATATTGAGGTTGAGGCTGTGGCATAGACCGCAAAGGAATCTCGTGGTGTGGGGAAAATGTATCCCAACCACAGTTTGTACGGTACAGAGCCGGCGCAAGGGCTTTAGCCCAGTCTTCTGCAAAATTCAGCGCATGCTCCTTCGAGACTGTGTGCACGAAACTAGGGAGGATTACCTCCTCCCCTCTCGGAGCTGCGAGCACAAAAGGTGGGGGCCAGTCAGCCTCCGCTAACAAAATGTCATAGGTAGTTGTAAGATTTTCCCAAAATACCCCTTTTATGGTACGTTGTATGTCACCTTCAATAAACAGGACTATTTCATAAAGTCTATCAGAGGGAGCTACTCTAGTGTCAGCTGTCTCCACAACAACATAACGGTCAGTCGCTGTCATCTTCAGTAGTGGACGCAGGGCCTCTTGCACTATGGTAATCTCCGCAGCGCTGTCCAGCAAGTTCAGAGCCCATGTCTGATTCCGAAGCTGCGTTCTCACTATCTGTGGCATATCTCGCTGTTAAAGCGGCGACTTTCTTTTTCTGAAACTGGGTTTTTTTCGGTGTAGAATCGTCCTGCTTGCCTTTACCGTCTTTCGGGCGGGGCTGGTCGCATCCTTGCTGGCCACCCCGACCCCTGCCGCCTCCTTCACCACCGGTCGATGAGGCCGATGAGTCCTGAAAAGAACGAGGAGAGCATTGATCAGAAACCTGAAAATGATCAGGTCATTTTATCATCGCGCGATCGCGCAAGTTATAAATACGTTCTGGGGGCGCAGGCAATGGAGACGCAGGACGAGACTCCTGTCTCTGTTGTTGTTGTTTACCCTGTTTTTGTTTTTTCTGCCAATATTGTTTTTTGGTCTTGGGCTATTCGTCAGCTTCTGACTTCTGCCCTGGGGGTTGTTTTTTCTCTTTAGTAGAAAATGGCTTGAGACCCACATTATTGCGGCCCACTGTTTTATAAGCCGCCACAATAATTCTTGCTAACTGTCAGGGTTTGTCGACATCGGGAATCGCCTGAAAAGCATTGGACACCTGAAAGTTAACCGTGTCTCCCTTGACATTCGCAAGTATGAGATCGGAAACTACATCAAAGTAGCCACAGAGGCGCATATCCAATTCAACAGCCGCCTCTAGTCCATGCTCATCTTGAACACGTTTAAGGACCGTCGGAAGGACAGTCATAGACGGTGTGCCGTAACACCTTGCATAGTCTGCCTCAAATGTTTTTCCCCATGTCTCACAGTCACCAATTTATGGGGTCAAGTCTTTTGGCATGCTAATTGTCAGAATCCTGTGTTTTTCACCAGGAGTCGTGTTAGGAAATACTGCTTCCAGCTGGTCAAACTTTTCGGCAAGCCAGAAAGGAAAATCATCCTTATCCTGGGGGCGCTTGCCCATCACAACGTTGACCATTACAGGACTAAGCTTCATTCCACTCTGTCCGGCAGGAAGCTTCGCACCACCTTGGGCCCTGCCCGGGAGATTAGGGGTAATGTATTGCACTAACGACCTAATCACACTGATTGCGACTACATGTAGTCGTCTTAACTCAACAACGTGTTGAGGATGAGGTGTAAATCCAGCCAAAACAGGCCAAGTCGCGCCCGGAATGGACAAAGGACATAACCTTGGAGCTGTCAATGAGTGGGGTAGGGCGCCATCGAACCAAACGCGGTGCTGCCAAGCATCAATAGGAACGTCCTGTTCCCTATACAGAGCATATTCCTGTGGCACAGCAGTGGGAGTGTATGTGTCGAACACAGTAGTATTTGTGTTCACAGCTGGGAAGGTCTCCCATGAGTAAATAATTTTGTAAGGGTAAGCCACCTCTGCACCATTATTACGGCCATGCCATCCACGGGAACATTATAAGTCTGCAAATGATTGCTCACCGCAATGCGACTATGTTGCAGAATTTTCACCGCGGCCATAGTAACACAGAAAGAAAAAGGTACAAAGTAAACTTTGTAGCACAACTGGGTAGTAATTCAAAGAAACCGTTTTGAAAGATTCAAGCTTGAAAAGACCTATGTAAATATAGGTAGGTTTGTCCGACACCACCGTTAACCGGAAACAATAGTGAAGGGGTTAAGGACTGAATGTTGCACTACTCAAGTGTCATGTAATAAGACCACCAACGGTTGGGCGCCATGTCGCAGGGATTCCGTTCTCATACAGAACTGTGCATAGAGACTTGGAACCTCAGTGAATTAGGGTATGCCAAAACTCACCTTATTACCCAAAATCCCCTACCAGACTAGCAACAGTGTCTCATTGGTACTTACAAACTCCCAATGTTTAGACAAACAAGAACATGGACTTAGAACACCTCAGGTAATGTGGAACACATGAACACACTTTCGTTATACAATCATTTCAATCCAGAACAAGGAGTAAATGAGGACGCGTGCACATTTGAAATGTTTATTTTCTAATGCAGTGTTCTCAAGCGCAGTATCTTAGCTAATACAGGCAAACATATTATAAGAAAGAGAGTAATCAGCATAGTTACTAGTCCATAGAATACAAAGGGTGAAAGCATGTTAAAATGCTAGTGGGAAGAAGGCTAAAAGACACCTAATTCTCACCCTCCCTTGCTAGTATATTATATTATATCTAAGAAAGTCTCTTTGGGTTTTAGCAGGGCGTCCACATACCTCAGATCCTAGTGGTAAGGGATCACATCATCTTCCACCAGCACTCTGCATGTGAAGCACCATCAAGTGTGTGTATTCTCTGTGCGTTGCAATATTAAACGCGCCTAAAGCCAGAATTTGGCCGCAGCTGCATGTATGTTATGTCTAGAACGTGCGAAGCTCAGACCTCACAACAACCACTGTGTTGAGATATCATTGAAGGCCTCGGCACTCACTGTACAGACACAGCTCACCAAGCAAAGCTGATATCAGAGCAACAACTTATTATTCTCGTGTGAAGCAAAACATTCTCCTAGGCTCATAGCTAAAGTAACAATTATGTGTCATGTGGAGAAGCAGCAGAAAGGTAAAATGGCATTTAAACTCCTAATAAGCTCATGCTAACTTAACACAGTGTGTAGGCAAAGCAAATCTATATGACACTCCCATGTTAGGGACCTCTGGTGCACAGAGGGCTTGAAGCCCTTTAACGCTCTCCAAACCCAGTATGTCCTGGGGGATTCCGAGTTTTATCGGTTCCTGCAAATCAGACACTCACTACAGACAGTATTTCCTAGTAGCTCTACTCCACCGAATATCTCCCCACTAGAGGATGGCCACCTGCCCGACAAAGCCATTTCTCTAACAAATGGTAAACTCATTAACAATGTTGAAAATCCCCTACAGGCACTACGAGACAAATGCACTGAGGACGGAATCGAATTGGACGATGAAACTTGGCAGGAAGCAATCTTCTCTCCCAAAACAGTTGCGATCCCAGAGCAACTAAGACTGGTGCAACTTAAGATCCTGCACAGAATCTATATAATTGCTCCTCAGTTGGTACACATGGGTGGGCTGATGGATGGCTCTTGTAGAAGGGGATGCACACAAATGGGCACATTCATACACATATTATGGCACTGCGAGTCAATCCAGGAATATTGGTGCAACATACATAAAATCATGAGTGAAGAATTGGGGGTAGAAGTCAAACCAGAAGAGCCCAGATGCCTCCTTAACATCTGGGAATCTACTGACCTCAACACTTATACCATGCAATGGGTCACACTTGGCTGCATGATCGCCAAGAGAAATATTGCGCAGCTTTGGGGAGCCCCACATCCACCCACGGTCACAGATTGGGAGCGAGACCTCGACTGGTGCATGCTAAGAGAAAAGACAGTTTATGTGGCCCGTGGGTGCCCCCGAAAATGGTCTAGGATTTGGGCCCCCTGGAATGCATACCGTGGCGACATATGCCCCCTCCCCGTGATGCTGGTGGTGATAATCCCCCCTCCCTGTGAGTTCCACTGAATTATGCTGCTATATTTGTATGTAGATTTGATTTCGCTGTAAATCCCTTTACTGATTTTGTAAATCTGTACCTTTATGTCAAGAATGTTTAATAAAAAGATTTATAAAAAAAAAGAACGCAAAGTGCGTAAGAAAAGTGTTGTGGAGTAGAATAGCAATGTTGTGAAACAGATACAAAAACCTTGGCAGGACAATCATCTTCACAAGTGCAACTCGACCAGCAAGGGGAAGTGGGAGTCTCAACCAAAGCTCGACCTGCTGCTCCAGGTTATGCGCCACAGAGCTGTAGTTTAGTAATAATTAGCTTGGTTTCTCTGTGGCTCTGAATACCCAAATATTTGGCCGACTCCTCACACCACGTCAGCGGGAACTCACATTCCCAAAGAACAGTGCTCAGCGTCAGGGAGAAAGTTTAGGAATTTCCCCAATTAATACCCAGCCCTGAAAAAGCACCAAATCGGATAATCTCTCTGCTGAGCAGTTCCAAATTCTCCTGGGGGTTTCGGACATATAGGATGATATAATCCGCATATAGGGAAAATAAAAGAGGACCCATTTTGAACTGGTGACCTCTGTGCAGGTGTCTTTCCTGAAAATGGCGAATCAGAGGGTCCAGCGCCAATATGAAGAGCAGCGGGGAGAGCGGTCAACCCTGTCTGCTGCCGCGAGTGAGAGCGAATGAAAGGGACATTGTGCCATTCAATCAAAGCCTAGCGGTGGGCGCGGTGTAAAGCAACAAAGTAAGGTCAATGAATCCCTTAGGGATACCCAACCTTCTCATCACTGCTATGAAAAAGGGCCACCTCAAGTAGTTGAAGGCCTTTTCGGTATCGAGTAGGACAGCAGCCGCAGGGACCTCCGGAGCAATCCTATTTATTACTGCAAATAATGTGCGCAGGTTTAAAGCAGTCGACCTATGGGGGACAAAGCTCAACTGAGATGGGGAGATAATGTGGTCAAGACTGTGCCCTTGCCCTGTGACTGCATCAATTGCCAACTGGGAACGGGGTGCCTCCCTTCACGCGGTTGTCAGGATTACACTGCAACAGAGTACTTGGGCCATGGATGTCCTGCGCAACACCGGTGGGGCCAAGAGGACTTGGGCTCCAACCAGCACCATTTTGCCAGCTGATTACCTCTTCCCCACTGCCTGTGTGCGAGGACAGCCACGGTAACACCAGTCCCATGACTGTCTATCTCAGAAGTTCTCCAGATTCCCTAACCACCAGGCTGACTTCCATGGACCCTCAGCAGCGTGGTGTGATTTGTTGCCATCTTGGACACAACCAGTCTCCAGCGTTGTGGTGCTTAAAGGCACCCCCCACCTAATTACAGCTAAAATATTGCCCCAGCCGACCCAGTCTCACTTGCGGAAAATGCAGAGGATTCTAAAATCACTGTAATGCTCCTGAAGGGAGCCCAATCCGTTTAGCACTGTCTGCCTATAACCTCGTAAATGAACTCATATCCTGATGTTTATTAAGAAGATATGTATTGTACTGTCTTATTTTACGTGCCTATAAATCACCCATATTTTTCTACCACTCTGTGGAGTCTATTTGTTGTGGTGTCCTCTGTGACTTGCCCTGTGGGTGTATACAAATACTTTACCAATAGCCTCTTGAACTTAAGCCTGTCTGCTCTGCGCCAAGCTACCAGAGGGTGGGTACACGATTCCCATGGGGGATTGGGAACTTAACCTGAATAGAGTGGTGGTCCCTGATTGGACAAGGGTGCATACCTCTGCCAATCAGAGATCTCATTTCCAGCAGAATTATATAATTAAAAATCCTTTTTAATGGTAAAGTCAGATTTTGAGTTACAATTTTGAAAATGCCACTTTTAGAAACATGGAATGTTTTTTGCAGTATTTGATGCCTGCAGCCAGCTCCGAGGCCGCGTGACTGGGTGTAGTTGGCAGCTGGACTTTGTTTATTCCTTCCAGCTAGCAACCCAATAGAGGGATTAGGTGTGCCTGGATGGGCCACAAATTGGCAGGATGGGGACGAACCTGGGCACAGACTCACTTGCTGAACAGACTGTGCCTGGGCTTCACACAAATTACTTGTTATCCCTGCATTGTTCATGCAGCCAGTTTGGAGCCAGGACAGGAGAGACAGAGAATTCAGGGACTTCAAAAGGTAGTTCTCTAGAATCTTTTCCTACTTCAAAGTGGGCACCAGATATAAATATTGAACCCTCAGACCCAACTCTTCAGTACACCTCTGGTCCTGTGGAAAGCTCAAAGGGACTATGGTGCTGATCTGAAAGAAGTCTGCTACTCTGTTGCCTGGCTTCCTTAGTGCCTGTTGCCCGGCTGCCTCAGAGAATGTCTGGATTAGCATCTTGAATGCCGGACCACTATTGTGACTCCAAGAGGTAGTTGTCTGACCTCCTAATCATAGCCTCAGGGACAGAAATCACCTTGAAACCAGACCTAGACTCCACTTGCTGTGAGTTCTGGCCACCAAGTGGTGGCACCCCTGTCCTGGTCGCTTGTGAGTGGGCCTGAAGGTAATATTACCGCCCAGCTGTGGTCCCCATCACAACAAAGCATGATGAAGCACCACAAATCCTCATCATACACCTGCCAACTTCATTGGAATCAGTGAAGAGTGTCACAAAGCCCCGCAAAGCATCGCTGCCTAGCTTGATCGGAAGCGGCTTCTGATAATGTGAAGCCTCGCAAAACAAAGCCATGCAGAATGCACACCAGGATTTAAAGTATGATGTTCAGTGGGGCTATTGGGGTCCCTTTAACCGGCCCACGCTCCGTCGTGGTCAACCAGTTACCACATTTTTAACACTGTCTATTCTTTAATCCACATATATCAATAAATGGTTCATACCATTTGAGGATTTGTTCATGTTTCTTTATCATGTGAATAAATGCATGGGTCCCATCCTAAAGGCATAGAATGGGCCCAGGAACCCCATCCCCAGGGGCTGTCTTTAGTACGGTGTCCCAGGGTCCCCAACCCCTGGGACACCATCTATTTTTCTGACCAATAGCACAGGCATGGAAATGTTCTCCCACCTGGCAGGAGAACACATCAGCTCCAGCCATGTGGGAGAACAACTTTCCACTGCTCGCACTCTCAGGATGGAAAAAATACTGAATTGCTGACACCCCATTGGAACAAAAGGAAACTACTCATGCAGATTGGGAGCAATGCTGGCTCCTGCTGCACACATGATGGGTGCAAGTAGGGGAGCCGGAAAGGCTGTGGCAACCTGGTCAATCCCACAATGAGGGAAGTGGTGTAGGGTGCTCTAGGTGGGAACCGAGACACCCCACTTTAAAATATTATAGTGTCTCCTGCAGGAGCACGGAGCCAGCGTACCTGAATGGGCCCTGGGGAACCAGGACTGTGTGCGACCAGGACCAAAAAATATGAAAAAACACAGGAAAAATGTGAATAAGGAATGAGCAGCAACAGCCTCGTATTTATTATTTACTGCTACTTTAAGGAGAACCCCATAATGACCTGCGAAGGCTATTTATTATTCTTTTGTTTTTGGTGATGTCCCTAGAAGAGGCAGGGGCAGCAATCAACATTTTTTCAGTGTCGGGGGGAGGGGGGTGCTGCAGGGTGTTTTGCAGTCCCCAGGAAACATGAGAAAAAAAGCAATACATTTCCTGAGCCATTGAATCCATGACCACAGGAGAATTTACCATATTTCTTCAAAGCTTTTCCCAGGCTGGAGGTTTGCTCTACAGCTGGGAATACATTGACATCTAGGGCCTGGTTGTATGGCTGCATTTTATGTGTCCTGAAAATGTATAAAAAAAGAAACAAGGTCCTCTTGAGGTTATTTTTATGATTTCATTTTTTGGATGAAAAATATCAAAACAAAGAGTAAGTTATAGTTGGGAAAAAATATAAATTCATTCTATACAAACCAATCTTATGCTGTAACTTTCACATTGTTCGTTTTTTGTTAACTGGGGTGTGAGCCTTGGTCAAACAGCAACCACAGTCCTGCTCATGGTGAGACCCAAGCCAACCCTAAATTATACTGTGCTCAACCTTCTGGTAACTTTCACAGAGGCAATATGTAAAGTATTTGTGCAGCACTTTAAGCACTAATAAAGTCAAAACACCACGCAAAAAGGATCCCATATCAAGTTATGAAATTAGAGTAGAATTTAATAAATAAAACAAGACTAAAACAACAAACAAAAATCCGATCAGTAGAACTGAAGTTCTGAATGTTTAAAGATTTTAGTGTAGAGTTAGCGTCACAAAGCACAAAGCTCTAACTCAGGATATGTGGTTGCACTGAACCTGGTCAAAGTCACACTTTCAGGCCGACCACAAGGGCAGGCAGGTTGGCTACCGTTACCAGTTTAGGCCCGCTGAAGTTTACTTTCTCACACTCATTGTAGGAGTCCTGTTTGCAATGGAGGAGGCTGCAAGGAGCGGAGGGAGCATTGCAGGAGGCTGCCATCATAGCACGAATAGATGACCGGCCTTAGAGGCAGGCATTGCTGGAGTGTTGTGTTGGTGGTTCAATGCTAGCTGTCAATGCTGTAGCGCAAAGAGGAAACTGCTGAAGCTTCACATTGAATTGCGGTGCAAGTGGGTAGAACTCGGTGTGAACAGGCCTATTTGCAGTTGTGAAGAGCACAAAAACGAGTATTCAGCTCCCTGAGCCATAACAAGGTTCCAGGACCTAAGGGGCACCACTTGGGGGTCAGTAATGCACTGCAGCTGGGTCCAGGGGCTGGTGCACAATATTGGAGGGCCTTTTATCTCTTTGAGATCAAGAGGCCAGCAGACAATCCTTGGAGTCACTTTGGTATCCTGGGTTCAAGGGCAGTTCCATAAGAGCAGCAGTCCTATCTGCAGCAAAACAGTCCTTCTTCCTGGCAGAGTATCCACAGGTTCAGAAGTGTACTGAAAAGCTCAATCAATCAATCAAACAGGACTTATAAAGTGCTGCCAATCGCCCCTGAGGGTATCCATCACTTAGAACCCGCTGCTCGGGGAGGGTTGAGTTGAACAGCCAGGTCATGAATCCCTTCCTGAATTCCAACGGAGAGCATGTGGTCGGGAGGTCGAAGGGAAAGGTTGTTCCGTGACTTCGCAGCACAGTGGGAGAAGGAGCGTTCTCTACTGTTGCTTCTGTGGATGTGGAGATTGTGAGCGAGGGATAGGCAGAGCACAGGTCTCAAGAGGGTTGGTGGTAGTTCAGGCGGTGGTTGATGTATTCTGGTCCTTAGTTGTGTAGGTTTTTGTGGGTGTAGATCAGCATCTTGAATTGACATCTCTTCTGAATGGGTGGTGTCCAAGATCCATTATTTATACCCAGTTTGGCCTTTGAAGTGGGTAGAAATTTCTAGAGGCATGCCTTTGAAGTGCACAGGTGCCCTGACCTCCTGCTACTGCCTCCAGATTTACTACATAGGGAATTACAGCTCTTTATGTGGCAACAGGACACAGTCTATTCAAGTGTATGTGGGGCTGGGGCTAGCTCCTCCCTCCCATCCTGCCCGGATTGGCTTGTCTAGGAATACATAAGCTCCCTATTGTGTGGGGCTATCTAGGAGTAATAAAAAAAGCCCAACTGTCAGCTGTATCCAGTCATGTGACTAAGAGAAAGGCTGCAGGCAATAAATGGCAAAGGCAAGAAAATGCCAACTTTCTAAAAGTGGTAAAATTGTAATTTATATCTGACTTCACCATAAATTAGGATTTTAAATGCCAGCTCTATAGACACCAAACATGAGCTTAATGACTGTTCCCCTTTGGAAATTAAGCTCATAAAATGTAATAAGGTAACTTCAATGTTCAATGCCAACTTTCTAAAAGTGGTCTTTTAAAATTGTAATTTATATCTGACTTCGCCAGAAATTAGGATTTCAAATTCCAGCTCCAGAGACACCAAACATGAACTGGTTGACTGGTCGCCTTTGGAAATTAAGCTCATAAAATGTAATAAGGTAACTTCAATGTTCTCCTATGGGAGAGGTAGGCCTCGCAGTAGTGAGAAAAAAATGTATGAGTTTTTAACTACCAGGACATGTAAAACTTAAAATTACATGTCTTACTTTTAAAATACATTTCACTCTACCCTCTGGGCTATCCAGGGCCTACTGTAGGAATAACTTATATATATTAAAAAAGAAGGCTTGGTCTTCGCAAAAGATTTACATTGCCATGTCGAATTGGCAGTTTAAAAGCTGCACACACAGGCTGCAATGGCAGAGCTGAGACATGCTTAAAAAGCTCTGTAAGTGAGTGGCACAATCAGAGCCGCAAACCCACTAGTAGCATTGAATTGACATGCCCTGGGCACATCTAGAGCCACTCTACTAGGGGCTTTAAAGGAAGCTAAATATGCCAAATGTGTATACACAAATGTTACCATGTTTTAAGCAGAGAGTACAAGCACTTTAGCACTGGTTAGCCATGGTAAAGCTTGCAGACTCCTAAGGCAAGCAAAAACAAAGTGAGCAAAAACAGGAGAGCTCGAGGCAAAAAGTTAGGGGGAAACTACGCCAAACATGCCTGGTCTAACATTTGGCTGACCATATTTTGAGCAGTAGCCATTACCTAGTGGGTTATTACTATTTGGAACAGCCCTGCCACAGCCTAAGTTACTAAGCTCCAGACAGGGACACAGGTCCAAATCTCTTTGAAAAGGTTTAAAGGTTTTGAATGCACATTCTAAGCAGGCACTGTGCAGTCCCATCCTTAGTCTTGCACCTGTGCACCTGTTAAAAATATTGAGGGCCGCCATTGATTGTAAACATTGTAAAATATCTTTAAAGAGTTATAACTGCTGCCTGAGCTCCCTCATGGACAGACAACTGAAGAGAGAGAATGGGAAGGAGGGAACAAATCTGCTTGTTCCTCTCTCTTACTCGACCTCCACTTAAGGAACTGGAGTCAGGCATGGTAGGTAGTCCTCTAGCTGGACACATTCATCTCTCACTCTGGAAAAACTCATGCAGACACCATATTAACACCGAAATCAGGGCAAACTCCTTTGAAATGTGCAACCCCTTCCTGAGAAAATGTTTTGGTGACTGAAGACAGAAGTTCATTAAAATTCTTGGGCCAGTTTCCTCTTTCCCAAAATAAGATTAGTGTTTCCATCGCATCTCGATGTGCTTTACATTCCCAGAGAAGGAAATCATTTTCTCTTTAGCCTGTTTTATTTTAGTAAGCTAACACCACCAATCTAATTATTAAATTCATAAAAAGGTGCTCATTTTTATGCAGATTTAGGTAAGGCTTTTGATGTCTGGTGTTGACTTCTACTACATGGTACCTTTATTTAAAAGCAGAGCACCTGTTTTGTACTGTAATTAAGCTAAACTCAAAGACTCCTAAAACTGCATTGAAATGCCTCATTATTTATTGCGTAACACTAAAATATTTCAAATGCTTAAAGCCCTCCAAACCTCAATTTACCTGTGATCAAAGAATAGTTCCTTAAACCTTTTATCGTGGACAAAAGCCACTTTGATGAGTGGATGGCTGAATGAATGGATGAAATGCTGCATTATTTTAGAAGATGGTTAGCTGGATGATGTAGAGAGTGGGGAAGAGTGAAGAGGGTGTAAATGAATGGATTGAAGAGTGTGAGGATGAATGAAGAGGGTGTAGATGTTTTACGGGAGGTAGTGTTTGAACTGATTCATCTAACCGTCTTAATTCATCCATGAATGAAGGTGGGATATGATGGATGGTTGCACAGCGTTGACATGATTGAAGAGGGTGTGGATGGATTGAAAGTACTGGGTTGAGCGAAGAAGGGAAAGATGGTTAAATGGATGGATGGATGGATGGATGAAGAGGGTGTGGGTGGAAGTAAATGGGTGAGGTGATGGATGTGGGTGGATGGATGAATTGACAGATTTATTGATGGATCTTGGTAGGCATATGGTTGGATGGACAAATGGGTACTTGTGTGAATGAATGGCTCTTGGTGGTTGCTTGAGTGAAATGGTGAATTGGTGGGTGGATATATGGGTTCCAGGATGGATCGGTATGAACAATCTCTTGATGTGTACTGTCCACATTCTGAGCAATGTAGTGTTAACCTCTTTGCTGACAAGAAGTATTACATGAGCTGCAACGTGCTGTACTTGCCAGAGGTAAAGGGATTCTGGCTTGGATTGTGATATAAAGAAACTGCTGGTACGGATACAGATACCAGGACACTTGTGAAAAACACAAGAGGTAGTTTGAAACTCTTGGAAGACGTCAGAAACCAACTGAGCTCTCTAGGCTTCTCGTGTTCAAATCAAAGTGAGCATTTGACAAGCCTTGGATCCTTCCAGTGGTAAGGCTACACTATTCTACCACGCCATTATAGGGTTTGTTCACTTAGAGCCACATACGCCCTATAGACCACTTTCTTTCCCTGTAAAGGGCTCCTGTATTCAGCTCAGCAGCATTCTCAGCAGCTTAGGATAAGAAGGCAGACTTTAGATGAGAATCTGTCAACATTTTACGGCCAGAAAACATGTTTTAAAAATCTCAAAATATTAAAGAGGTGATTTACAAAGAACCAGCAGTGAAAAACTACCACAGACTGCATTGCGCTAAACATATTATGTATTGTACTTGGTGCTTGAATCATATTCTGGCAGCTAGTCCAGCTCTCTTAAATGTCTTTCTGTGGTAGGATGAGTCCCTGTCCACTAATGACATGATCTGTGTGTGTACATCGAGCCCAATGGTCACTGTTTCATGGTTGCAGTGCACCGTGCTTTGTATGTTGGTACAGTATGTCATTAGCAGGAGTACATTACCCAGTGTATGATTGTGTACTTTGCTACAGGTGGTGGTGCAGGATCTGAGGGTGATGGTGCAGTGTGCCTCGGGATGTCGTTGAATGTGCTGCGGGTGGTGGGGCACTGTTCTGTGAGTGGTAGCGCCCTGTTCTATAGATAGAGGTGAACTATGCCATTGGTGGAGGTACACCATGCAGAAGCTAAAGGTGCAAAATCCAAAGCATGGTCTGGTGCACTGTTTGGCATATCTCTGGTTTGAGGATTGAGGATTGTGTGCGTGGGACTTTTCAAATTGTTGGCTGTGCTCCTTGTCTATATCATTCATGTTTTTTGGCTTGACTGTGTATTTTTTCTTGCATCCTTCTTGGAGAACATTTTGTATTCTATGCTTACTTAAAGGGGCTTAGGTACATTGACACACGCACGATATCTCCTTCAAATGTGCTGTGACCACTTACTCTACATTTACCTCCGTCTCTGGACTATTACTACCTCTGAGCTGGAATTCCCTGTTTACCAATACAGCTCTGCTCCTACTACTATCAGTCAGCTTAAAAGGGTAGAATGAGGTGGCAACTATCCCTTATGCTAGATGTTACATTTGGAAAATATTCGCTAGTTAGGTCGAGCCTAGAGCAGCGCATGGGCTGCACTAGGAAAACGACCTCTTGCAATCGCTTCAGCTTTCCTAAAAGCTCGCGCATGTGGGGCTCACACGCCATTGGCCTTTGCGTCTGGCTTTCTTACGCAATTGGCCAAAGGCTTGTGAATGTCTCAGCTTCTTTGGAAAGGTTTACTCCCAGAGCGTTTTGCTCACGGGAGCCAGCAGCATCGAGCAGAGGTCATGTGGTTGTCATCAGTGTGGGCGCGCTTGTTAATTATTGCTTTCTGCCGTCGCCTCTTGCTCCCTTTTGCTTGTCTTTTCTTCTTCCTTACAGCCGCGCGCACCACTTCGGGACGCTGTTTGTTAGGCTTGTTGCTGATAAGAGATCTCTGCTTGAGAATCGGCTTGTTGATTGTTGAAGAAGTAGCAACTCCATATATATATTATTTTTATGCTGAGGACAAACAAATACTCCAGTTTTTCATCTGGTTCCTGGGCGTCCTTCGGTGCATTATGGATCGAAATTATGTTGGTTGTAGATTATCCTGCGTGGGAGAATCCTTGGATGCCGTGCATGAGCTTTGGAAGCGGCTAGACGTGCTTCCTGTAGTTTCAAGCCGTGAGCATGGAGTTGCGGAGAGTACAAGAGCTACTCAGACGCCCATGCTGGCACTTGGCAGAGGTATATTGGTATTGTTCTATCTCTGTTTCTGTTTGTTGTGCCTGCCTTGCCTACGGCACGGCAAAATCGTTGCCCTCCAGAAAGTGTAATTTTTTGGTGTGTCCTGGCATATTTTCAACGCGCTGTGCGCCTTGAATTCAGCTCACAACATTTATTCAGCACTGGAGCCCAGGCCGGCTTAAGCTGTAGATGTCCCTTTTCACTTTCACGCGCTCACTAGCAGCTATAATTCGAGAGCAGCTCTTCGACGTAAAACCAGATGTAACCTTCGATCTTGTGTAAGCTGTTTTAGTTTGCTTAGTATTTCGCATCGTGTGTATGCTGTTTTATTTTGCTTAAACATAGAGCAGGAGATGTTTACCAACAGATCGGGACCATTGGCTTCAGCTTTTCTAGGACAAATAATTCCACGGCTATTTAAACACTTAAATTATGATCGCGGACGGACTTTCGTCCGTCCGCGATCACTGAGGAGGAGGGAACGTCCGCATGGGCTGCGGCGTTCCCTCCTGTACGATTAGGATGTGACCGCCACCCTGGCGGTCACATCCTCTATTACTTACATTGCGGCGGGTGCGGCTTCAAGCTGCACCCGCAGCAATGTAAAAAATGCAGGTATTGCATTTGTATGCAAAAAGAGGCAGGCACCGCGCGGTGCCAGCCGCTTTCCGCATACAAATGCAGGGGGGTACCATAGGTACCCCCCATGTGCACCCCCCACCCCCACTTCACCTAGGGTGCCTGCAACGGGCTCCCGCAGTGAAGTTACACATGCTTTTCCACGGCGGAAAAGCCGCCGCGGAAAAGCATGTTTCCCATCCCATCCTAATCTGGCTGATGGTGTCTGAGAGACACCGTCACCATATTAGAGCTTTTCCGCCGCGGTTGTAAGCCAACCGCGGCGGAAAAGCAGCGGACGGAAACCAGGACCCACCAGCCATCCTAATGTGGCGGTGGGTCTTTGGTGGGTCCGCAGCAGATTTTCTGCATCCTCCGGGCCGGCGGTGGCTTCCACCGGCCCAGAGGATGCGTAAAATCCGCTATCCTAATAAGCCCCATCACACAGGGTGGACCACAGTTCTATATGCTGCTACATAACGATAAACCTAGAAGAAAACTGATAGCATTATCTGTGTCCGTCCGTCACACCTCACTGCAGTGCTGGTCCTTTCCCTGTAATGTGTAGGCATGGGGGGGGGGGGCGTTGGGGCCCCTCCCAGTCGGTCCTTTACTAATGTGTGCTGTGCTCTTATGCCCTATTCTGCGGGGGAGTCTGGCATCGTTGATGAGGCATTTGGACCACTGCTTGACCTGGCTGCACAGTGACTAGGGGTAGCAAAGCTCGCCAAAAGCTCTGTAGCCGAGTAGCTCTTAGTTAGGACTCTTGGCAGAATTGATCTGTATGGAGAGCTGCTGTAAAAAAAGGAGCTGGTGAGGCAGGCTGAAGGGCGCCTCTTACAATATTGCTTCCTTCCCCATGCCATAGGTCACTTTATTATACCTGTGTCCAAGTTTCAGCCGTCAAGAGTTATGGGTGCTTGAATGCTTATCTGCAGAAGTTAGGCAGGGAGCTGGAAAATGGACCACGATTGTTTGGGTTACAAAATATAGTAATCGGTTTCATTGGGCCCCTGTTGCATCATTGATGCCTGCTGTGGTATCTTGTTTGGTGCAAAAACATGTTCTCCATACTGGAAGTGTGTCGGTCTCGCAGCTCTCCTTACATGGGAAGGTGAGCAAACCTATACACAGAAATACATTTTCACACCATTCCATCACAAGCTTTGGTTGTTAAGTCGAGATTAAAATCTTCATCTCCTGGTTCCAAAGCGGGCACCTTGGTTTCAACCACCTTTGCCTCTTGCCTCTTAGCAGTTACAAGCACTTTTTTCATAGCTTCCTCCCTCCACCATTCACCATGAAGCTTCTTCCATTCCACTTGGTGGAGAAGTGTGGCTCAGGGGTTAGAGGCAGCAGACCCGGAAGCTGAGATCGGTCCTGGACCAGGGTTCAATTCCCTGCCTCGGCGGGGTCTTGGGCTAAAAATTCCACGGACTCAATAATTCTCGCCCCGGTGCCTCCTTGACTGACAGGTTCACACTCTGCGTCTCTGGGCAATAGCTTGCTTAATCTCTACAACGGCCCCTCGCGGCGGGATGCCTGACTTTCACCGTGTGGATACCCTGCTATCTCACAGGGGAATACCAGGAAGGGTTCCCTAAGCAAGCGCCGGGAAAACCACTGCGGGTAGCTGTGTGCTATATAAGCTCAACTACATTTACATTTACTCCCTGCTCTCTGTATTGCTTTTCCCCTTCTCACCCCAATCCCACGTTGCCTGGTACTACTTCCTCCTCCTCAGGGCTTTAAGTGGGCCGGGTCTCACCGGGTCTGAGCACCAGTAGTTTTTTTAAGGGGCCTTGAAGCGGGTCTCAATTGGGCTCTGTTTTGTGCCCTGACACCCGTTGTCCCTATTTTTTTCCGGACTGCAGTGACCGCAGGCACATCGATGTGCGCTGCTCTCAATGCTCACTTTTCACTAGTGGAGAAGTTATGGCATGATGTCATGCCAGGTGAGTGTTGTAGGGGAAGGGAAATCCTTTTAAGGGTGTCGTTTTCTCTCTGGATTTGCCTTCTCTTGTTGAAAAGCAGGAGCAGCAACATTGTTGTGGTGTCACCAGGGTTTTAAGGGGGAGCTTTTTCTATATTATATTCAACAAGCCATAGTTGCTGCTTCTTTATCTCATGCAACTAACAACCATTGACAAAGCCAATAGTCCTGGCTTGTCGTAGATTTAATGGTACTTGTTGTATCATCAAATGACAGAAACAGCAAAATACAAGTCGGGCGGCGCACTATGCTAAGCACAGTTTTTTTGGCTGTGTTTTAAGCCACGGCCTTAATTACATCGGCTCGCCCCTTTGAGAGAACCCCCAGTTTTTTCATCCCACTTAAAGCCCTGCTCCTCCTGCCCCTCCCCCCCCCCATTGTCTGTGTTGCTTCTTTCCTCTCTACTCTCCTGTGGTCCGTGTTCGCCATAAGGACAAAACCCAGCTCCAGTGTTTTAAGTATTATGAACAGAAGGAAGGGGGATCTCAAAAAGAGGCATGTTTTCCTAACTTCACTGACATAAAAAAAGAATACAAATGTTGCCAGGACTCTGCGCACAGATTAGTTCACAATAGCTAACCACACCTAAATATAAAAGAACCCCCACTCCCCCTGCTCAATCTGCATACATTAATGGGCAGGCCCTGCGAGAGACTGAGAATGACACCTCTGCCCCATTGGCAAAAGGGAGTAATAGAGGCCCATCTGCCTCCAGAAAGACCACTCAGGCCCCCACTGGGCCGCTGGCGGCATCTGAAGAGCATGGACAACCCAAATTTGCTATCACACTGGGCAAAAATGCAGCCCACAGTTGCAACTCAGATACTGGTCCATCGGCCAGGCGCGGCCTGTGCAGGTCGGAGAGGTGCTCGGGGAGGGGAGGGGGGGGGGGGGGATTTGACATAAGACGACGAGGGAAACTTGGATTAAAAAAAAAACATGGTTTTAGTTTATTTAACTTTCACTCGTGTCGTATGTCGAATCCTCCCCACCCGGCCTCCCAGTTCCAGCGCTCTATCCTGCTTGAGCTGTGTCTGCCATCAGCCAGTGCCTGAGTGCCCGCTTTACCAATCTGACCCTTGGCAGCAGTGAGTGGTGATAGATTAAAGATGCCTGAGGTGAGTTTAACAATAATGAGCCTTGGTATTTGTGTCCCATTTTCAATAACACTAACAGTGCAGTGCATTTGGGAAGCGGCACCTATTCTTTACAAATTAGGCACTCAATCTGCTGAATTTCTCCAGGGCCTCTCGCTTTTGCCATATTGTATTAGCAACAGAAATGGTTTATTTTTCAGAGCCAACTCTGCACATCCTTTTCTCACAGAATATGTCATGATTTACACAGAACCAGCAGGGAAACTCATGGAGCAGCAGAGACGCTGGAGCTCCCAGAAACACGTCCAGTCCGCGACCCTTGGCTGCTTTCCCAGAAGTTGAAGTGGACAGGATCTGAGGGGCACGATGTACCCATGCTTTTTTTTTACTTCAGTAAAGCAGTTCCCATACTTTTTATGAAAAGACACCCATCCCTGAACGGTTTATTCTGACAGTTGAAATGCTTCAGCTGAAGTTCTGCATTCTGTCCATCAATAGTTCATTTTGCATTTGTCAGCCCGAGTGGGACGGGTATGCTCAGACGTGAGTCCCGTGCTCTCCATGCCACTGGAATCATGCTATCCTGGCTGAAGAGGGGTGAAACCCTGAAACCGGTCCTAGGATGCTTTTTTCCAGTCCAAGAAGGACCTGGCCTGGCAGTTCGGGCTGGACTGTTCCCATTGGGTGCAGGGTCAAGACTGATTTGCATATGGCTTGGTCCAAACTGGAATGGCATGGTGATCAAAAAAACAATGGATTTAGGCCCAGATCTCTGTACTGGGGTGAATGTATGACATTGTTCTGCATTCTGTCCATCAATAGTTCTTTTTGCATCAGCTGAAGTTTCAGTCTCTTGTGCTGTGACACTAAAGGCGGGAAAACCGCTAAACAAGAAAAGAGCCTTCTTGCCAGGGTGCCTACATGCCTGATAGAAATGTAACAGAGCCCAGGTTGTTGAACTGCAAATATAAAGGTCGCTTGGAAGTCTATACTGGCTTTAATTGATGGAATCACCTGAGGCATCCTGATGACACATATGTATTCTTTTTGAGTGGCATTGCAAGGGATTTATCAGCTGGATAGCCATAAGAAAATATTTGGCTACATATAGTAGCCGTTGTGGGGAAGAGAGGAGTGCCATGGTGGGTGCAGACCAGCGAGAGGGACTTGCTTTCCCAGCAGACCCGTGGAACGAAATGCACGCGGGGACGCGCCCAGGCCAAGGGCGGGCCCATCCAGGCCCATCGGGCCCCGGAGGAGGCTGGGCTGGGCCCTCCCTCTAATAACAGGGATTCTAGCAAGGTACTGTGCATCTACCGGTTACTACCATCAACTCTGTTACTTATTCATATAATGGTTAAACGCAATGGCCAGAGCGAGCAGGCGGGTGGAGGAGTAGCAAGAACCCTTGATGCATTTTTAACATGGGCCACGTCTGTTCTTGCTCATGAAATAGAATTAACTGAACAGCGCCTATCAATGGAACCCAAGTTCCAGACGAGCTCCTCTTTAGTTTGAAATCTTTTTATTGATTTAACAACAAACAAGATGCAGTGAGAAATGAAACCCAAGTAATGGACAGCAGCCATCTTATTGCTTCCCAAAGCATCAAATTAAAACTGAAATGAACCTTCCCGCTACCCTCCCACCCCACCCTCTCCTCCCCCTCCTGTCTCTTCCCCCATTCAAGCTGCTCAGACATAAAAGTGTAGGTTGGCCTCAGTACATGATAGCTCAGTGCGATGGTGTGTGAGTCGCGTCCTGGTTCAGCGCAGGAAGGCGCAGTAGCCGGAAATATCTAGGGCAGGATAGTTTGCAGAATTTCGAGCATAGCATGGTGACAAAGGGTCGCCACACATCGGCAAAAGAAGCCCCATCCCCTTGAAGCGAGAAAGAGATGTGCTCCATACCTAGCACATACCATAGGCGGTAGAGCCATCCCGATAGGGTTGGTGTCTTATCTGTGCCCCATAGAGATAATATATTCTGTAATGCCTCCCCTATACCTAGCTACTTGCCTTTACAAGACTTGAGGGGGTAGGTAAGCCAGTCAGATACTCCCAGAACAACATATGCAGGGAAGCAAATATAGCATGGTATCAAAGTGACGGTCGATCTTATCTAGTAATTGCGTCCGGTAGGTTGTGATATTGGGGCACTCTCACAACAGGTGTAATAATGTGCCATCTGCCTCGCATCCCCTCCAGCAAGTGGGAGAACGGTCAGGGTCATTTTTGTGGAGTCGGGAGGGTGTGAGATACCAATACATCATAATCTTAGTGGCTGTCTCTATGGTAGACATGTTGCATGCTGAGTGTCTGTAGTGAATATCTGGCCATTCTTTGGGGGTCAGTGTCCATCCGAGCTCAGCCTCCCATCGTCTTTGGCACGCTGACTTTACCACCTGTTCTGGGCGACGCAAGATGTGATATAGTTCTGTGATGAGTCTCTTTGTGGATTGTTCTGAGAGCAACCAGCGCTCGTACTGAGTGAGGAGCCTCTCCGCTCCCGGACGAATCAGGGGCTGCAGCACCCAATGTCGTATTTCTAAGTGATGATAGCCCTCAGTTTCAGGCACTTTAAAATCAGATATAAAATCCTCGAAGGATCGAGGGCCTTCTGTATCAAAGAAATGCCCTATAGACCAGTGTCCCACTTTGCTCCAACGACTAAATGCCTCCCGTACAAGGTCTGGTGAGAAGTTTGGATTTTTGGTAATAGGAGTGAGAGGTGATGGAAAGGTTGTCACATTATTGTGTATGGCTGTGCCATTGTCAACTTCCAATGTAGCTTGTGTCCATACAGACCAGAGGGCCTGGAAGCTTTGCAAAGGATGCGGCCCTTCCAGAGAGATTTTGCTGCCAATGCACGCTCCATAAAGAGCCAGTTCTTCTCGGACTCCGGTTGAGCCCATTCTATTAGGATTCATAGGTGTGCCGCTTTGTAATAGTGTTCGAGGTCGGGAATACCCAAGCCCCCCTCTTCAAGGGGTCTGAAGCTCAGGTCCCTACTTATTCACGGTCTCGTATCTGCCCAGCCGAAAGTGATACATTTGTACTGAAATTGTTTCAAAACGCCCAATGGCGGTTCTATCGGAAGGGTTTGAAACAGATAAAAGACTTTGGGGAGTATGCTCATCTTGAGAGCTGCCACCCTGCCCAGCCACGAGAGATTGAACGGCCACCATCTTTTGAGCTCCTGTCTGGTCTGTCGCGGTAACCTAGTGTAGTTCAGGGATAGCGTCACGGTCATGTAGACTGACAGCGATATGCCCAGGTATGGGATGACCTTCTGATCCCAGTGAATGGGGCACGCTAGGGCCAAGGTAGCAACAGTTGTCTGCTACAAGGAGAAGCCCAGCCCTTGGGACTTAGTCACATTGACTTTAAATCCGGAGGCTTTTGAGAATTCCTCTAGCTCAGCCAAAAAAGCGGGAACTGAGGTCTGAGGGCACTCCAGCGTAGCGATTACATCATCCGCATAAAGGCTGATCTTATTCTGCTCTCCCCCAAAGAGGATCCCTTTGATCAGCTGATTTTCCCGAACCCTCTGGGCGAACGGATTCATATAGAGAGCAAACAGGAGGGGGGAGAGCGGACAGCTCTGCCGTGTGCCTCTGGTTCCATGGAAAGGGTCGGAGGTGAAGCCATTCACCTGAACAGTGGCTGAAGGGCGGCTAAAGCGGCTAAACACCCATTGGAGGAATTGGTTCCCAATTCCAAACTCCTCCAAAACAGTCTCTAAAAAGTGCCAATAGACCCTATCGAACGGTTTTTCGGCATCTGTCCATAAGAAGACGCACTCCTTGGACTGATGATGCGACTTGTCCAAAAGATTCAGTAGCCTTCCGGTATTGTCACTACATTGCCTAGTCGCTACAAATCCGGCCTGATCCGGTTCTATCAATCCCGGCATTATAGGTCCCAATCTGGACACTAGGATTCCCTTGAAGATTCTAAAATCTATGTTCACCAGGGATATCGGCCTGTAAGAGGTGCAATATTTATTGTCCTTCCTAGGTTTGGGCAATACTGGTACCGACGCCAGGAGCATCGTGGACGGCAGCTCAATGGCGCCGTCGATAGTATTAAAAAGCTGAGCCAGTATTGGGGCTAGAATGGAACAAAAGGTTTTATAAAAAATGGTGGCTAAGCCATCTGGGCCAGGAGATTTAAGGAGTTTAAGTCGAGCTAAGGCCGAGAAGACCTCTTTGGTCCTATTGGGGCTATCTAGGGTAGCTGCCTCGTCAGGTGTCAACCTAAAATGTGTTATGCTCTGACAGTAACTGGAGGGGTTCCGATCAGGCAAGGGCTGAGCAGTGTATACAGTTTTGTAGAAATCCTGAAATGCTTCAGCTAAGTCCTCTTCTCGTGTAAGCTCCACACCTCCGTCAGTCAGTAGGAGCGGGACTATTGGCACCTGTCACTGTGCATGCAGCTTATGAGCCAACAAGCGGCTGCATTTGTCCCCTCGGGTATAAAATGTATGTTTGAGGCGAAGGGCTGTGTGTTCCTCCCTATCAAGGTCCAAGCTGGCCATCTGAGCCCACGCTGCTTTTAGTTTCCTCCAGATTCAGGGGGCCCCTGTCCTCTTATGAATACCTTCTAATTCCAATACTTGCTTGGAGAGTTCGTCCCTCTTCTCCCTGCGTGCCCTATTGTCTGCAGCTGATGTGGCTATGAGGTCACACCGGACTACTAATTTGAGGGTTTCCCAAAGGGAGATGATTGATGTTGCTAAGAAGTCTTCTAGTGTTAGCGGCTAAGAAGTCTTCTAGTGTTTTGGTAAGGTGTGTTACAACTTTAGGGCGGTGGAGGAGCGTATCTCTAATCCTCCAGGAGTATGATGGTTGAGAGAAGGGGGGGAAACAGAAATTTTGCAGTTAAGGCTACATGGTCTGAAGGTGCCTGGGGTTCGATTTCTGAGCTCCGTGCAGTTGGAAGGAGAGACTGAGCTGTTAGGAAGAAATCTAGTCTTGCTTATGTCGTGAAGAAAGCGTAGTCAAGTGTATGAGGATGAAAATGCTGCCACAGGTCTACTAGCCCCAAGTCCTGTAACCACTGGCAATTGGTGTCAGAGAGAACCCTCATTTATCCCTGCCTCTGAGCTGAGCAGTGAAGCTGACTGTCGAACACGATGTTCAGGTCACCCCCTATAAAAATGTGTCAGTCAGGTATAGATGTCAAGTCTCCTATCGCCTTATGTAAAAATGTCTCTTGGCCCTCGTTAGGAGCATAAATAGTGGCCAGTGTTAGTGTGTGCCCCCCTATGGTCACCGAGAGTGCCAGGAGCCATCCTCTGATCTCCAACTCCTTGGCTCCCACCTTCCCAGGGAACATGCGTACGATAAGAATGGCAACCCCAGCCTTCTTAGTGGGAAAGGAAGAGAAGTGTTGCTGTGGGAAGGCCTTAGAGCACATCCGATGTGTGTCACTGGGCAGCAAGTGGGTCTCTTGTAGTAAACATATATGGGCTCCGGAGTTTTCCAGATAAGACAGGATAGCTCTGTGTTTAATGGGGTTATTAAGCCCTTTTTACATTCAACGTCAAGATTGTGACACTCCTCTACTTAGGTGGGGTGGGCGCTGCATTCTGTGAGTGCATTAGGGCCAATCTAACCCCTGTGAGCCGGGTCCTCCAGTGCCTCAGACATAGTGCCCATAATGTGCAAGAGTGGCGCATCTGTGCAAAGGTCAGGGTAGATGCAGCAAATGGGAGGAGACCCCAACAATGAAAACAACAAAACCTCCATTGAAACAAAAACATAAACATAATACGAAAGAACAAGAGTCAATGTCCAGAGCGTCCTGCTCTCAGAAAAAAGAGAGAAGGGTCCCTGTGGTCCGTGGCTCCCCACTCCCACGAGGCAGGCCTATGAAAAATTATCGATACTATCGGCATAGGGTAAGGGCGCGATTTCAAAGCCTAGACTGCAATTGGTGCAAGTTCTGCTTCACTCCGAAGATGCCCCAGCAAGGGACGACAGCACTGCTTGCCGCTCCTTGGCAATAGCGTCCGGATCAGGGCTTGCCGCCGTACTCGGAGGCTTAATGGTAGTCCATCCATAGCCACTCTGGTGTTTGCGGGGGCGAGAGTCTTTGCTAGGTTGGTCAGTTGCGAGTTTTTCAATGCCCAAAAGTTTGTAGGCCGCTGGAAGTGAGTGAATTTGCCTCAATTCCCCATTATTGGGAAAGATCAACCTGAACGGGTGTCCCCAAGAGTATTTTATGCCAGATTCCTGGAGATGGAGTGTGATCGGCAGGAAGGACTTGAATTTAAGCAAAGTAGAGACAGCGAGGTCCTGAAAAAGCATGGGTTTCTGTCCCTGGTGTGTAAAGTCTGGGCATCGCAGAGACTTACAAAGGATCCTTTCTTTCAGCTGATAGTCATGAACACAGGTCAGTATGTCCGCAGGAAGTGAAGAGGGCGCTTTCCATAGGCCCACCTTATGAGTGCGATCCAGCTAGACCGGGAACTCTCTGGATTCTTTTAGAATGGAACGGAAGAGGCCCGCCACTGATGTGGATATTGTTCCGCCGGGACCTATTTTCTAGATCCTCGGTGTGGGCCTGTAAGTACAGTTTCTGTTATTGCAGCCTGAGGACTTCTTGGTGGAGGTTCTCGATTTCCTCATCGCGGCCTGTTTCATGCTACTCCAATGTATGGACTCGCTCACCCAGGGAGTCCACATCACGGCGTACGTCTCACAAGTCCGCCAGCAGTTCGCATTTCATTGTGGACAGATCATCTCAGAGAGAGGAAAAAGCGACTCCAGGAAGGATTGACTGACTGGAGCCCCCATGCTTTCACTCCCCTCTGTCTCGCCCTTGTGCCCTGCTCCCGGCTGACTCTCTGACTGTTGTGCCGATTTAAGCAAGAGGTCATTCACTGACCTGTCCTTCCTGCCCTTGGGGGGAGCCATGACTCCTGTATGCGTGGGATTCACCGCCGAAGTGAGGGCTGAGAATACAGGGATTGGCAGATGTAGGAAGCCAGGAGAGAGAACTGAAGGGCGATGTCACAGCTGGAGGGTCTCTAGAGCACGCCCCTCCCTCACGGGTCCCCTGCTCTCACCTCAGACCCAGCCTGTGGGGTGTGAGCTCTGTGGGTGCTGGAGGCCTGCCACCAGAGCCTTGCCATCCCAGTGCTGGTGCGGTGTCGCCTTCCTCCTGGTGAGCCCGTCCAATGATATGCTGATTTGTCCCTGGGGTTCCACTGCAGACAAGGGATGTGGGCGTAAGGTGTAGCAGCCTCGGGGGTCCTCCTGAACAAGGTCGGCAGATGGGGAGGTGCCGCCAAGACCCCCCACTGGTGCACCCATTCTGCAGATGTCTCCATGCCTGGGACAGGTCACTAAATTGCTCCGCCTGCTTGCCCCTTCTACCAGCTTCCATGCATGCACCACTGCACACCATCTAACCAGGCGGCCAGGCAATACGCTCTGCCTGGGTAAGGAACGTTAGTGTCTGCAGCAGTGAAGCCGCCGGCAGGTGGAGAGGCTCTGCCGCAGACCCCTACCGGGACCGCCCGACACTGTGGACGCATACGTGTCAAAATTGGGACTCAAGGCTCCTACGGCCCCACACGCTTCTCCACAGACCCGTCCCCGAGGTCAGCTCCAGAGGCTGCACTGACCTGGGCTCAGGAGAGCTGTTGGGCTGTCCGCAATATGCTCCCCGTCTGGCTCTCAAGTGGGGGGATGCAGTAGAGGGCGCAATGACATCAGTGTTCCTTGTGGGCTGCAGGCATGGCGGCCCCTTCCCCACCTAACGTCCGGGGTTCAGTTCTTCTTTTACTAGCGGAGCCAGGGCCTCATGTAATGTGTGTGGCCCGAGGCTCCCTTTGCCCAGCGCAATGCAGGCTCGCCCTTCGTCTCACCAGGAAGATTCACTGCTGATTTCACGTTGCAGCGTCCCCCAGGTCTTGCAGTGACCACCATGTGCTGCAGAGCTGTGCAGTTCGCGTCGGAGGCCACATGATCCCTGCCGAGGACACAGCAGCTCCGCAAGTCGGGATCTCCCACAGCGTCTGACCTGGCGCTGGGGTTCCAACGCTACCCCCTCAGCTGCCCAGTGGTGCGGCACTGCTCACCGGTGGATTTCCGCAGGTGCCGGCACCTACTTGCCACCAATATTGCTGTGAAAGGCCCAGTGGGAGCAGAGAGGTCCAAAGCTGCATCCTACAAAGATGCCATCTTGGCCACGCCTCTCATGAGCTCCTCTTTAGGGGCCAAAGTATGGACAATGCCCCCACACAGCCTCTTTTAACTGAAACAGTAACCCGCACAGTGACTGTCCTTCAAGAACTCTCTCCTCCAACACCTATTGCTGCAAACACATCTACTAGGGGATTGGCCTCGCAAACACAGCTGGACGCAAATCCTGAACCACCAGATAAGAGAAGAAGGGGTGGTGGTTCACAAAAAACAAAAGCCTGTGAAAGTTACTTGAGCTGCTAAATCAAGAGAGAATGTACCAAATTAAACTAGACCGAGTGTCATCATTCCCCCTACCCTGCCACACTGATGAATGATGATGAGATGTTGAAGAAATAAGAAAACATGGTGTCTGCGCTGCTGAGCCTCCTCCTACTCAAGTTAACTCAGATTGAAGGGAGATTAACCCAAATTGAGTCCCAGAGCGCCAACTTCTGTCCCTTGGACCTTTTAGGCTCTGGGACAGGCCCTGTTTCTGAATCACACCCACAGGCATGGATCCGTCCATCAGAAACTGAAGTTGAGAGACTCCACCCAGACCAGGCATATGGTAATTTGGGCCTGGCCACATGCCTAAATGATAACACTCATACTACCTCCTCCCTCCATACCCAAATCCTCCCATCACAATCTAATGAACACTCGGAGAAGTCAGTGGAGGATGTAATACAAAAACAATATCTTAACACCGTTCCAACTAGGCTAGTAGCAATGACGCTTGGGGAGGAGGGAGGACCCCATGAGGCCAGAAAGACTCAAGGTTGGAAAGATCACTACTGTGCACCAGACCCTGCATCTCTCTCCAGCAGCACCCCCACTTGTACTGTTGTTGGCATATGTACCGACTTTGAGGAAGGACCAGCAAGAAACGACTGATCAACTAATGGACAAATTTCTCCACTGGCTGACGTGTCACCTAATTCATGTGGGGGGAAGGGGTAGCCTTTTGTCTAACCAAATTATTATGGCCAGAAGGATAGGGTGGCTGGGCACATCCAGAAAAGTAATACAGGGTGACTGTGTGGTCATAAACTTCAGTAACGATGCTGTACTCAGATCTCCCTTAGCTCAGCTACATAAAGTTCCGCCCAAGGGCACGCAGATCACAGCATTGTCGCTGGAATATTTCTATATGCCCCTTTCCTTGGTGGCAGAATATTGAAAAGGCCAACCTAGGGTTGGCAGGGTATGCCCAGATGTGGGTCCCTTGCTAACTTTGCCACTGGATTCAAGCTAGCCTGGCTGATGAAGGGTGTTACCCAGAAACCGGTCCCAGGATGCATGTTTCCGGTCCAGAGAAGACATGGCTTGGCAGTTCAGGCTGGACTATTCCCATGAGGCACAGGGCCAAGACTGATTTGCATATTTAAAAATCCTAAGGGCCCACACTGGACTATAATGTTTATTAGGAAGCATGGGTGGCACATTTTGAAAACATCTTTGCCTCGAGCACTCCTTCTGTCACACTTACTATCAATACAGATCCCAACTTACAGGATATATTGTCCTTCTCACTCACTGAAGTGAGAAGAGGGCTGATGGTGCATAGCCCGGGAAAGGCCTCAGGCCCTGATTGGGGTCCCCATTGACTTCTTCCAGGAAAACCAAGATTTGTGGGTTCCTCTATTAAGGAATGTCTTCAATAATATAGCCATATCCGCCCCCCCCTTGATGGATAACTAGCGTAATTGTCCTGATTCATAATAAAGGAGATAGGGGAAACCTAAAGAACTACAGCCCAATTTCCCTGCTGGACACAACAGCCAAGCTCAAGGGTCAACTCCTCCTGTTTAGGCTGAAGGGGTGGGCCCAGGAGAAAAACATCCTAATTCAGGCACAATATGGGCTCCAGAGGTGAAGGGGCACTGTAGACCAGTGTCTGAACTTAGCATTAATTATAGACAAATACACCAGAGTGAAGGGTTGGAAAGTTTATATGGCATTTATGGATCTTTCAGCAGCATTTGACTGCGTGGTCCACTCTAAGCTCTGGCACATAATGGAGGATATGGGGATCGAGCCAGCCATAATTAATTTTATCCGACAACTATACTCAAACGACACTGCATGGGTCATTCATGCTATAAATGGGGTATCACCCGCCTATGTAAGATTGCCAGGGGGATAAGGCCTGGATGCGTCCTTGCTCTGTTCCTTTTTTCTATCTATACAAACGGTGTCGAGGACGCCCTCCTGGGGGCATCCTTGGATGTCCCTGTGTTGAATACACATTTGTTACCAATATTGGCCTATGCGGACGATGCAGTGTTGATTTGAAGAACGGGGCTAGCCCCTCAACGCCTCATAACTACAAATGTGGTTTTTATGGACTCAATAGATCTGAAAGTTAATCAAACCAAATCTGTTGCTATTATAGCAGGGGCTGGCAAACAAGGCAAACCCCTGTTGTCTTCATATGCACTCTGGAAGAATTGAAGTGGTAGACACCTTTCCCTATATGGGGGTTCTCTTTGATGAAAATCATACCTGGTCAAAGCTGGTGGAGGGAAGGATTCTAGGAATGGAGAGAAGCCTGACAGACATGAAATTATTTCCCAAAAAGTTGGGCGCCAGACCCTATAAAAAACATTTACCAGGCCAAGACAATAGCTGCAGCAACATATGGGGCAGGTGTCTGGGGTATGGCCTCTATGGAGTCCATCCAAATGATTGAAAATAGATTGTTTAGGTCCCTAGTGTCCCTCCCGCCTTTCTTTTCCATTTTCATCTTACACACTGAACTGGGCTTGCCTTATATTTCAGACTCAATTAGGTTAGCTCCGATCCTACGGTGGTTTTCCAACTGGCGGAGGGACAAGGTGAACCTAACGCAAAATATTATAAAAAATTGCCTAAAACTGGAAAACTATAGTAGGATTAGATGGCTCAATTATGTGGAATCAGAGTTAACTGATAATGGACTCCCCAAACTATGTAAGGACCAACCGCATGTAGAAAGATTTCGAAACGAACGCTAATTAATATGTTCATGCTGAGGGCAGAATACAAACAAATGGAAAAGAATCAAGACAAACAGGCACTACAATGCCCCCTTCAAATTGAGGCCTACACTAATCAATCGTCACTGTCCCTGTCCCTGCCCCCCTTGTGTATGATGAAATTGTACAGATACTAATGTATGGGTAGGCCCGCTTTTTGGTTGTTCAACTGAAAAATTTTATTTTTAGTTGTACATAAATTATCTTAACTTTGTCCTTCAATCTATTTTCTTTCTCAATTCACTTGTGCACCCCCTTTTTTCTCACTGCAGGTTGCAGTTCTTTCTTTTTCTCTATTTTATCAACATGTAAATAAATGTGCTATTGTACTAAGAAGAGACTGAGTATTAAGTGGCCTTTTGTATTGTTTGTGTTGGGTTTGCTGTACTAATGTTGTTTTTTGCAAGTAATACATCTCCATTTTCAGTTTAATAATTTGTTTACTCTAAATAACGAGATTCACATTAACCGAGTGAATACATTTTTTTGTCAGGGACCACCTTGTTTCTATACACGAGGGCAGAATACAAACAAATGGAAAAGAATCAAGACAAACAGGCAGTCCACGCTTATCACTTAATCCCACCCCTGATAGAGGGAGGGTACTTCTACTACATTGTCTCGATTTTAAAGTGTCACAATTTTAAACAATGCCGGGTTGCACTCTATTTTCTCAAATCTTTGCCTGAACCCTGAGTTTGACTCTCGGTAGCAGCAATTTTATGGGCCTCTATAAAAAAGAGAAAGTAGTGGAGTTTATAAATGACGTGACTTTTGCCCTTTATCAACTTAGTGAGTTTATCAATTCATGGAAGATAAAAATGAACTTAGTTTTATATATATTTTGTGGTAAAGTTGTATAATACACCCCGGATTCTCTTTTAGAGTATGTCCTTTTTGCAGGACTTCTTAAAAACATTCTCAGGATATGTGATATAACATTTTAGATATGGATTTTATGCGAGATGAAATGGAATTCTATGTTGGTTTTTGTCATTTTTATCTGTACTTTTATGATCGTATCTATTGGATCGACTAAATAATTACTGACTGACTGACTACATAAAGTTTGGGTATTACAAAAATGTTTATTTTGTAGGCACTTTTCTTATTGTAAACATGTTTGCACTTTTTTGGACCAGCCCATCTTATACTGTGTGTACTACATTTTTTAAATTATGACTTAAATATTCACAGTGCTTTTTATCACAGGCTGGTACCTCTCTCACCATTAACAATTCACAAGTCACTATTCTCCACTGCACCAATCAGGATTCAGTTTGGTGGCTCTCTAGTTACACACACAGACCTCTGCAGTGCATTAACTAATAACGTTTTTTGAACTGTATTACCAATGGTTACCTTCACTATTATTCTTCATTTATGGTGTTTGTTACTTTCAATGTAGTTACCTGAAAGTTACTGAATATTTTCTTTTTTAGCCATACCTTTGACCCGCCCACACACTCACTGACCCCGCCACATCGCACGCAGCATCCCAGTTCCCATAATCGTTTTAATACACTTTGACCGCTGCGCCTAACACACAAAACTGCACCTCAAATAAAAGCTTGAAACTCCACCCACTACAAAAATAACATCCCTTCAGAGATGAAGTATTAGTATTGTCACAGATTATGCGTGGCCTCTGACGATCGTTTATTTCCGGTAGTCACAGTGTGCAGAAAAGACTTGTCTCAGGATTAGGAAGAAGGTCGTTAAACAATAAGACATCTTTTTGAACATTCTGGCCTAAACCGTTCAAAGCATGCTGAGAAGCAGCAGAATTGGGGAGATGATCAGAGCTACCGCATTGGGGATTGTATTTTTATCCATCCTGCACTAATGTAGAATATCCTACAATACAGATTAATCTTTCCTCCAAAATTCATCTCCCATGACTCCATTCTGCTTCTAACATTTTTCTTTCAATGGAGTCTTCGCTCATTTTATATCAGGTCATCTCCGTTATTGACAGCACTAAGCCCTCTCCCAAGCGCCCTCTGGCATCATGTCAGGAGAGGACATCTTCCCATGGCTTCTCTCAGCTGCAGGATGCGCCCTTCCTTCTCCACCCGACCCCCTGCTGTGGGCTGTCACCGCTCTTGGCAGAATCTGATGCAGTAATAACAGCACGCACGTCCCTCGATACTTAGAACCAAGCCCTGTCATTTCACTGGCTTCGACGCTCGTCCCCTGAATCCGCCTGCTGTATCATATGTCCCTAAATATGAAAGATCTGTGGGGAATATTTAAACAAGATGTTGATGTGTTTAATCAGCGGTTTATATGCGGTGCTGGCTTGTGTTCATGCATGAAGAAACCAGCCCTTTCCAGCTATGCCAAGTACATAAAACTGCTGACTGGCAGCTCGCTGGAGCGCGGAATATGTGGTATACACGAAAGGCTCTAAATCAAGAGCATGTTTTATGCATGCCTTTGCGTTGATTCTTTTATAAAAGCTGTTTGTTCTGCAGACACGGGCCGATTTCACGATGACATTTTTTAAAGTCACAAGCCCTCACATTGTAAGGTTGTTCATAAGGTCTGAGTACATGTCTGACGTCAGTGGGACTCGTCAGAACCCAAGACGTGGCCATGAGAATCCACAGAATTTTACAGACCTTTATGTGTGCTGATGGTTACCCGGGGCTTAGCTAGGTCAGACTGGAGGATGTGAGCTTCCGATTTTCCGACAATCCCACTGGCATATCATGTTAATCAATATATGTGAAGCAGCGCATGAGCTGGGTTTAAGAGCAAGTGGCAAGGGAAAGAGTGCGGATTGAGAAGGGGTACTTGAAATACAGGGCCTCATTTATGAGGCCTTGCGTCAGTTTTGCGCTTCCGAAGCGCCACTTTTTGTGACGCATGGGCGGCGTAAAACATGCCTCCTGTTGCCACTATTTACAAAGTGACGCATCTAAGCAGATGCGTCACTTTGTAAACCCCTGCGCTACATTATACCTGTGTCAGGTATAATGTATGCGGGGAGGGCCTCGTAGAAGTGACACACTCCCGTTCATGTGGTTACATGTTGTGGGCACCGGGAATTAGTTTTGGGGGTCAGGACTTATATTTCATTATCAGACTTTGAGCCAGAACAGGTGAAAGACAGATAAGGGAGTAAAAAGGAAGAAGAGACAAATATACAGTGAGTCAGCAAGAAAGCAGCAATGGAAAATCCCCACAAATGTGAATACCACCAGAAAAGGAATTTAAAAGGCTCTACTAAGCCAGAAGGGACACCACACTAAGTGTAACACTTAAGGTGAATGATAAATGGGAAAGAGGCCTGAAACAGGAGGTTACTGGATTGTGTCTTGAGTTTAGTGCAGATCATCTCAGGTGGTCAAAGCAAGTGGTGGCTGGAGGATTTTAAAAGTGGTGGGGTGGAAATGTTATTCCCAAGTATAATTCATGAGCAAGCACAGCAAGTGAGGTCAAACTTAAAACGGTGTATGGAAGAGGGGTAGTGGGGTAGGAGGTGGAGAGGGGGTAGGTAGGGTGGGGAATTCAGTGATGGAGGCACGGAAACACATATAGGGAGCTCATGAGAGCAGTTATGGCAGAAGAACCCACAAGAGAATCTGATGGGATGGTAAAAAAGGAGCGCATTGACAACCACAGTAGGTTCTCATCCCTTGAATACATCCTGCATGTGATAAATGCAAGTTCTTCTTCTGCATTTGAGCCCTGCAAAAGAGTCTTGGGATCCATGTGTCCTACACACACACTCCTCTACTACCCATGTGCCATCAAAACACTCTCTGGGCATGCATGTACCACATGCATATACTTCAGGCAAGTTTGTCCCCTGTCTTGTTTCTTCTTAAGAGGTATATTCTCCTCTGCCACTCCTGCCAAGAAAACAGACTCTTGCCACACAAATGTCCATCAACCTCATGTTTCTGACACTTAATTGCCCTACACTTGTGCTTTTGAGGGGCCATACATAGCACTTCTGCTATGAAAGAGCCATGGAAACATTCTCTTGCGACCCTTACACTCTTCTGACACCTTGCACACTACACTTTTATTTCTTAGAAGCCATGTGCTTACTCATCTGCTTCTCATGTCTTCTCTCTGCTCAGATGCCCACTTCCACACCCTCTGCAGCTGTGGAATAAGACAGGCAGACGAGAAGTGTGTGGAACTGTTGCCTAGGGCCTATGCCTATGAATCATGTGCAGCACCTGGAATGGCGGAAAGGTATTCACTCATAGATTAGGAACGATTGGATAAGAGGGTCCTACTGCACAGAGAGTCACAGCATGATCATTTGAGAGGCACATGCTCCCTCGCACTTTGGGGCATATTATCAAGGGGGTTTATCTCCGCTTTTTTTGGCTTTAAAAGCCAAGAAAGCGGATATAAAATGATCTCCCTATTACCTAGCTGTCGCTAACACCAGTTAGCGACAGCTAGTAGGAGATAGCGACCATCTTGGGCCCCACTTTGCATGTCAGTGATATTTACCACTAATGACATGCAAAGTGGGCGTGCCAAGATGTTAGCGACTGGAAACAGTCGCTAACATCGCTATCTCCTATTACCAACTTTTGGAGATATTCGCGCTAAACGCGAATATCTCCAAAAGCTAACACCTGCCCCTGAGCAGTTCTTAGCCATGTTATCCAATGGTAGGTGGATAACATGGCTAAGAGCATTAACTCGGTAATGCATGAATATCGCTGACTTTTCAGCGATATTCATGCATTGCGGCCGATTTTTATCGCATTTGCGATAAACCTTGGTAATACCAAGGTTTATCTGCGATAAAAATCGCCGCAGCTCCGCGGTAAATTTTTTGTCTCTAACCAAGCAATACCGATAATTATCGCTATTGCTTGGTAATATGCCCCTGTTCCTTCTACCTTCTCTGCATGCCCCTCCATCTCTAATATATGCACGGGTGTCTTTGCCTGTAAGTCAGGCTCAAGGACTCCAATAAGTGCATCAACGAGGCCTCTATGATGTCCTCTGCTGCCAGGATATGCTCGGTAACTCTGCGATGTGGCTTGCACAAGCGAAGTTGCTTCATTTATTTATTTTATTTTCTCTATTCCGTCGTTTGTCACTTGCAACTCCCCCAACACCTGCCCCACCCTCGCCCCACTGCACTTTCCTGCGCGGGACGCGACTGTTCCTACCAGAAGCAGCACTGCTGCTATCAGTGCTCTATCTCTTTCGTGAAAGAAGCTCGCTCTGACCCTGCTTCATTACTGACTCTGTCCTAACCTTGCTAGTCAGGGGGACCTACAGCAGAGCTGCCTTGAAAATTGAATCACTGAGACAAAAGCATTTAGAGGCGTTTTGGAAAAGACCCCACACCCACAAGGCTCCTCGTCACTTCTAGCCCTTAGCCTCTGCTTTCCATTCTTCTGCTCCCTCTTTAGCATGTGTCCTGTGCCTCAACCCCGCCCTCCTCCCCCACGCCACCCATCCCGAAGCTTGGAGGCAAACTGAGGGTGGTGTAAAGAGCTACACAAATGAGTATATATTGTTTTTATATGCCTTGTAGTATGCGCCATTTTACATGCTCAGACCTGCAGTTCTGCTAAAGTCTCAAGTTCTTGCAGCGTTTACCATCTGTCTCTGCATGTCATGCAGACATTAGTTGTATATGCTCTTCTGTTAGGATTCGGAAACATATGTATCTTTTACGTATTTCTCTGAATGTTTTATTAGTTGTAATCTTGGAGTGTTTTTTTAATCTCTGTGTAAACATTTTACTGCATCGTTTATGGCCTCACGGCAGAATAAAGTTTATTTGAACCTTGATGTCTCGCAATATACGATATTTTTTACATTCATTTTTATTGAGCATTGAATGTAGTCTCAAGCATGGATTAAGTGGCTTTGCCTGAGGGCCAAATGAGATAAGTGGCACAGAGATCCCATTATAGCAGAGAACACATGGACTACTCTTGGCGCTTGTCCTATGTAAAACTGCTGCCAATAAAACACATCTTAAGTATGCTGTCAAACAATCTTCTATTTGTGACTCAATGTAACTTTTAATTTCTTCTGCTGTAGCTCTTAACTAAGCTGAAATATAAGATACATCACTAATGTTTAATTGAAAAACATGTAATTAAAGTAAATAAGTTGCTATAAGCTCAGGTTTTGGCTATTCAATGTCACGCCAAGTTACTTTACAGTTGCCTTTTATCTATTTCAGTTATGATTACATAAAATTGCACATTTTATTGAATTTTCTTGTTTTTGATGCATGGCAGCCACGGAAATTCACGTATATGTTTTTAAGTTGAAGCTTCTGAAAAGGCTTTTTCCAAGGATCCCACTGGAAAGCAGGCGGACCATCACACAAGCCCTGCTTGTCAACAGGTTAGATTACGGAAATACACTTTTTGTTGGCATGCCAGATTACCTTTTTAAACGTCTGCAGGTCATACAGAATGCAGCGGCTAGACTGGTGTGCATTGAGGGCAGATACAGTTCAGCGACAAAATGCCTGAGCAACTTCACTGGCTGCCCATGCGCCAAAGAGCACAATTTAAACTCTTAGGACATGCCCACAGGGCACTCTATCGCACAGGCCCCAAGATTCTCCAGAATATAATCAAAATCTATGTCCCGCACAGGTACCTAAGGTCATGCTCCTTAGCATTAGCTGAGACCAAAAGAATCAGTAAGAGCAGGACAGGTGGACGTACTTTCTTGCACCTTGCAGCACTTTATTAGAATGAGCTTCCGCTGGAACTACGGCTAACTGCAGAACACATGACGTTCAGGAAGAAACTTAAAACATATCTATTTCCCTATTCTCAAATTAGACTGAACTGACTCATCACTCTCAGCTACACTAGCACCGTGGTAACCCAGTGGGATGAATGCAGCGCTTTATAAATAAATAAATAGACAAATAAATAAATAAGTAACGAGTACGACAAAAAGTATATATTTGTGCTAGCATTGCTTTGGCCAGGGACCTCTCTTGGCTCATTGCATGCTGAGATCAAGCCAACAGCTGGAAATGTCACTCTTCCTGGGTCCTGAGGAATCTGCCTTCCCATTCTCACTTCCTTTCCCATACTGTAGGCCTGGGACAGGATGACATCTGCATCCTTGAGCGCAAAACGTAATGTGGTGGGTGGTCTTTTTGGAGAATACTTTTTATCAACGCATGGATCAGTTTAAGAAGAACAGACACAGTTTCTGATTTATATCAAGACCCACAGACACCCTCTAGTTTCTCAACAGACTGCAATTGTACTAATGTTGGGTGCAGGGAAACAGTGGACCATAATTTATTTATAAAATAATCCTACATAAAGGTTCATT
The DNA here is from genome assembly GCF_964261635.1 of Lissotriton helveticus. NCBI lineage: Eukaryota > Metazoa > Chordata > Amphibia > Caudata > Salamandridae > Lissotriton > Lissotriton helveticus. Next base: position 1,323,840,550 of record NC_136061.1, on the reverse strand, counting down.
TTGTTGAAGGGGCAAACTTCAATGCTCCTATTCGTCAGTTAAGATGTGGACTTCTTTACATTATTGGGTTTGTAAAACTCAGTGGGAGTGATATGTCAAAGGGTTTTTCCCATTCTGTGTCTTGGGGAAATTAATTGATAAATAAGATCCATCGGTGTAACGATAGCCCCAGCAGTTTTTGGGGGCTGAGCTTTAGAGGGCCCCCGGCACTGTGCATGGCTGACAGGATTGAATGGGTCCGAAGTGTGGGGGGTTCTTGTGGTATATAAATAAATAATACCGGATCTATTTTTAAATGAATGAATGAATAACAGATAGCTCAATAAAATAAGAGTCAAGATTCGAGGTAGTAGGAGTTTCTGCAGGTTTATTACAGCATAAGGACAGGATCAGGACAACCTGCATAGAATGACCCAGCAGGGGAAAAGAGGCCCAGCAGCTGCTGGGGCCGGGTCTGGGATGAGCGCGCCAACTTTTAATAATAATACATTGACTTATATACATAGCGCAAACACATAGCATTACATTGCAGTAGGCGTAGCAGTGGGTGGAGCAGAAGGCATGACGCGTAGCAGTCGCGAAAGATAACAGTAAAAAGAGGTGTAACTGGGAGTATACTTAGACATGTGATGCAAACGTAACAGAATATGTCATGAATGGGGCGGAAACACTGGAGCGGGCTACCTAAGGAGCCGGGACCTCTAACCTAATGGTGCGCGAAAACTGGCAATGACGTGTTACTAGGAGAAGCTGGGGGCTACGAACTCTGTGCTAGGAGCAGAGACTAGAGTCTGGAGGGTCGGAGCGACATGTACCTAAACCCTATCTAGTATCTGATGTTTAGGGAACATGTTGATATAAACTAGAAGTCATGAGGGGAAAGCTAACTTGACTCTAAGACTGGACCATGCATTATTCTACATGTAGTGCGTGATGAAGAATATTAAATGACCATTAATACAGTATTTCTCTAACGTGGAGACGAGAAGGCTAGACAATGACGGAAACTATTGATGCAGTTCAGTAGCTTAGGAATGCAGAAGAGGAGGACTGAACTGATAGCTGGAACTATAACATACTCTTGGCAGACTCAGAGGCAGAGCCAAGCTACACCGGGCACTGCGAGGCAGGAAGTAAGTGAAGGGTCGAGGATACAGGTGGGGGCTGTATCGCTCCTCAGCGAGGCTTTCAGGAGACAGGAGCTGAATCTGTGGTCCGGGCCCTGTTGAGGCCTGGAAACGGGGACTTTATAATGGAATATCGTGCACACTGGGAAACGTGGCAACATAACTTTACATAGGCCTGATATTCGTAGTATTCACGAGGACTGGAAACTGACATACTAGAGGTGGACACAACTGTAATTGCGTCATTAATCGGACATGGGGAATAACATATGCATATTGGTCATGCACACATAACATATGATGGATGAGGCGTAGGGACACAGAACATGGCAAAATTTACTTTTCCACATTCCCTCCTTGTCACTACGTTTTCCATCAGGAAACATCAATTTTCATGATACCATCTATCATTTCATACAGTACCATTTGCTCGTCTCGAATTATCCTGGAACGGGATTTAGAACGGGGCTTGGGACTAGGAATACAAGAGGTAGCACACATGCTGCAAATCGCAGGGCCACATTGTATACAGAGGCAGCAGCTAAATATGATTGCTACTGCAATACCTAGAAAGGACAGGACTTTCCATCCCCATGCGGAAATTATATTCCAGAACCAACCGGACCATGTCCAGGTGCCTGGATCTTGGTGTAACAGATGGGCAATTTTATGGAGTCTGGTTATAGCTGAATAAACAGACGGCGCGTTATTAGGAATGAAAATGCAGCAACTAGATCCGATGACTCTACAGGCCCCGCCCCTATCGGCCAGTATGACGTCAAGGACGAGACGATTTTGCAAAACGACAAATCTCATAGCAGATTGTTCTTCGGTTAAGTTACCTAGAGCAGAGGCAGTCTCATTTACTACAGCTTCAAGGGTTCTTGTTAACCTACGGATCAGTTTACTATTCTGGACAGGTCCTACAAAGAAGAAGAAACCTTTATTGAAATCTGTATACTGTTCTAGAGTAGTTTCAGTATAATCGACAATTGGGGACTCCCTTCTATGTCTAATGTGTACTAGATGTGTGTTTCTGTGATAATCAGATGGGGCTAGGAAAACAGGTGGCAGTAGGAAGGCAATGTAACAGGTTCCCTCCCAATCGAGGGGCAGACGGACATATGCGGTCTGACCACAAATAAAATAAGAATGACGTGAAGCTTTGAAAACAGATTTCCCACTGTCACTATACTGGATAACAGTAGTACATTCACTATGACCTACATGTATGGAACCATAACTACGGACACATAATTCGCCTTTGACTGGTAATACTGAAATAGCAGGTAAGTCTGGAGTAGTATCAGACTGAACATTCAGGACCATGAAATTCGACGAATAATTACCTAAATTATATACTTCATTTTCTAGATCTAAACCTGTTCTGTGGGGGAAACCTTGCTTGTCTGGAAAACATGTACTGTTAAGAAAAGACATATCTGTTGAGGATGACGTTAACGTGGACCATGCTCCACACGAACCATTGTGTGAGAATGGATAAGGAAACAGTGGCAGAACTCCCTTCGGGGTCTGGAAAGGGGGGAGTCGACCACACACCCAACAATTAGTGGCATTGCTGGTCTGGTGTGAGTAATGTAACATACGGATAAATGAGTTGTTACGCATAGCGAGGCGGTAAGAATATTCGTGAGGAGGCAGATCACTAAACGTGTGCTCTACTGTAGTATTAGCAGACATATTTACATGAGGAACTGGACAATACAGATAGAACGCATAGCTGGTGCAGGAAATCATAATGCTGATGAATAATACAAAACTCAGAAAAACGATACATCTGATTGAACTTTGACTGACTCTCTCACTATGGGGGTCTATTTTATACATGTCAGAAACAGTCTAACCGTTTCACCTAGGGGAGGACTTATACAATCAAACTGACTGACTTATTTTACTAGACCTGAGCTTTAACTTATACTCCTGTTGCGGAGTTTTCTCTAACAAGGGAGGGGTTGTAATAATGTCTTGTGCGGGACAGTCCTTTAAAACAATGTCTTGACAGTCTTTCGAATCTTGGGAATCCTTGGAAATGTTCTTGGAGACTGGTTTCAATCCATTGAAAAGTTTTACATGAGAAAGATGGACCCACCCCTTCCTGCCTTCCAACTTGACGGCAGTACGGGTGGTCAAGAGGACCTGACGTGGCTCCTTCCAACGTGGTTCCAGCGGACTTGATCTGTCGAAATTTCTGATCATCACCAAGGAGCCTGGAACGATCTCGTGCGGTGCCACCTCGGTATTGTCTGGAAATGCGGCAGCAACCTGTGAACGACATGAGTTGAGGGCAGACATCAAGGAAGCTAGGTAATCTGTCAGCATATTACATGAAACATCGGTAATACTTCGGGGTCTAGGAGTACCCCACATGTTAGGGGGGCGGCCGAATACGACCTCATACGGGGATAGACCTGATCTGGAATGTGCGACCATGCGCATATAAAACAGAGCGACTGGCAGAGCTACTAGCCAGTCCACACCTTTTTCTTTACAGACTTTAGCAATACGGATTTTCAGGGTCTGATTATGTCTCTCTACGAGACCGGCTGCTTCAGGATGGCGTACACAATGGAACTTCCACTGGTACCCTAACAAAAGGGAAACGTGCTTCATGAGTTCGGATGAGAATGGCAGCCCGTTATCAGAATATACGACTCTAGGGAGTCCATATCTAGGGAAGAATTCACGAACCAACTGCTTGGCAGTGGTCGCGGCTGTGTAATCTGGGACTGGATATGCTTCTGTCCACCTGGACAAAGCGCATACAACTACAAGGACATACTTGAAACCTCGACATCGCTCCATCTGAATATAATCCATCTGGAGGACCTCAAAAGGGTGGTCAGGGGGCTGGAAACCACCTTGTTCCACCGGGACACTTTTACCTGGATTAAACTGACAACATATCATACAGGTACGGACTTTCTGCTTGGCTGCAGCTCGTAAATGCTTGTTGAACCAAATGTTCTGGATACTGTCTAACATAGCTTTTTCTCCTAAATGTGCTGGGCTATGTGCGGTATTGATAATGACTTGAACCATAGAGTCGGGGAGAAACCATGTGGCTCTACCCTTCGTTAACCATCCTTGATCTGTCTGGACCCCTCCTTGTTCAGACCATTTCTTGATTTCAGAGGGAGTAGCATGTAACTGGATATCTATGACATCTTGCGTAGGGTCCTTAACTGTCATGCATGTAGTCGGATCTGGAGTATATGTCATGTTATCTGGAATGTCTGGAATCTGTGCTGTAAGCTTGGCTGTGCGATCTGCTAGATCATTACCTTGGGAAATAATGTCAGTGACTTTCGTATGTGCTTTGCATTTCATGATAGCAATGGATGTCGGTAAATGTATGGCATCTAACAGGGCTTGAATAAGGAGACCATGCTGAATCTTGGTTCCATGAGAAGTCATGAAACCTCTCTCCTGCCAGAGCACTCCGAAGTCGTGTACAACTCCGAATGCGTAACGTGAATCTGTATAAACATTAACTTTCAGGTTCTTGGCATGTATACAGGCTTGTGTCAGAGCGACTAGCTCTGCTGCTTGAGCGGACAGGGTATCAATACGGTGTGTTTCAATAACTTCGGTGTCAGTAGTTACTGCATACGCGGCGACTAGTTCTCCTGTACTAGTTCTCATACATGAACCATCCACATAAAGTGTCAAGTCGGAATCTGGTAACGGAATGTCTGTCAGGTCTTGTCTTGGCTTTGTCGTAATGTTAACTACTTCCACACAATCATGTGGGTCTGGATTTGAACTAACTGATGGTAACAGTGTAGCAGGATTCAGAACGTTGCAGCGTCTAATTTCTATGTGTGGCTGGAACAGTGTCAATTCATAACCTGTTAAACGTGCAATTGTCAAGTGCTGTGTTTGTGTTCGATTTAAAAGAACTTCTACTGAATGTGGAACATGTACTGTCAGGGAATGCCCTAAAACTATGGAATCACTTTGTCTGATAGCTAGTGCTGTGGCTGCAACTGACTTGAGGCACGCAGGCAACGCCTGGGCGACTGGATCTAATGTGCTCGAGAAATAAGCACAGGGCTTGTATTGTCCTGCTTGATCTTGTGTGAGAACAGATAATGCTGTACCTTCGTGTTCAGTAACGAAAAGTGTAAAAGGCTTACTGTAGTTCGGTGTAGCTAGAACTGGAGCTTGACATAGGGCTTTCTTTAACTCGTTGAAACTAAGTGTATGTTCAGATGTCCAAGGGAGGACAGTCGATACGGCTGCCTCCTGTGTCGTTAACTGTATCAGTGGCTTGGCTAGAAATGCATACTGGGGAATCCATTGTCTACAATAAGAAGTAAGGCCGATAAAAGCACGTACCTCCTTCTGGGTTCTGGGCTGGGGAAGACTCGCTATTAACTGGATACGGTCTGGTGTCAACTGCCTACCCCTCTTGGACAGCAAGTGTCCTAAGTATACCACTTGCTGGACACAGAATTGAAGCTTCGAAGGTGACACCTTGTGCCCCATCTCGGCTAGAAAATACAGGACTGTAAGGGATGCTCGCTCGCAGGCACGTTCAGAACGGGCTGTGATCAGTAGATCATCGACATACTGGAGCAGGGCAGTGTCAGTTGGCATGTGAATGTTGTCTAGTTGTCTCTTGAGTGCTTGACTGTAAATACTAGGGCTTTCTGTGAAACCTTGAGGAGCGCGTGTGAACATATAGCTCCTTCCATTTAAACAAAATCCGAAAAGAAACTGGCTGTCTGGATGAATTGGAACACTAAAAAATGCATTCTTGAGGTCTATGACAGTGAAAAACATGGCTTCGGAATCAATAGCAGTTAACAGGGAAGAAATATCTGGGACAACTGGGTACTGCGGAATAATACATTTATTAAGCTCTCGTAAATCAATCACTAATCGATATACTGGGGGTGCATTTGGATCAGTACGTTTCATGACTGGAATGATCGGAGAATTACATACATTGGAGTCAGTTTCTACAACTACTCCTTGAGCCATGAGCTCGTCAATAATTTTGGATAAGGCTGCTACAGCCTCAGGTGGCAATCTGTACTGTCTGATTCGGGGTAACACTACACCTGGTTTGAGAGTCACACGATGGGGTGTGATTTGCATGTAACCTACATCAGTTGGACCTTGCGCCCATAAATGCTGCGGAACATTAGACAATCTTGAATCAAAATCTCGTAATACATAGTGACCCTTAAAGTCACGTAGGAACAGACGTATTCCCTCTGGGGAACAGCAAATAACTGCACCTAACTCTTTCAGTGTCTTAATGCCTAATAGGTTTTCTGGACATGACTTAGTAAGTAACAGATCAGTAGTACGGGACAATGGACCTACTTCTAGCATAACTGGCTTCGATATCTCGTTAACTATTGGCTTTCCTGAAAATCCAAGGGAAACATTTCTTGAGCCTGAGAGCGGAGCCCCTGGAACTTCGGCATGACTAATTGTGGTCCTACTTGCCCCTGTATCGATCAAAAACTTTCTGTCTTTCCCTAATACTTGACTGTGAACATAGGGACCTTCTTGATCTACAGGTATCTCGATGAGAGGCAAGCCTACCTCCCTCTCTAGGCTGTTTCATGAATATGACTGGTACTCTGGATACTCAGACTGTGCATACTGGTACATCTGCGATGTAACGTGCTGTGTTGCAGCGATAGGCTGCGGTACTGTAACTGTCTGTGGTGCATTCTGTGGCTGAGGAATCTGTGAAACTTGTTCTTGTCTAGGCGGACGTGGTCTTTCTTTAGTCTTACCAGTAGCTATGTTATGTTTCAGAACTGCACACTCGTTTATAAAATGACCTGGCTGTTTACAATAATTGCAGTTCCCTTTAACGGGAGCTGCAGGATGACTGGCTTGATTCGGACCCCTCTTCTGACTGTCTTGAGGAACAGATTGTGCAACTAGCACTTTCATTTTCGTGTCTTTCATACGTTTTCTTTCGTGTTCTTGCTCTTCCCTGATTCTATTCTGGTGGTACTGGAGCATCTGGAGCATCTGGGACGGGGTATTTGCTTGCCAGGTGCTTTCGACTTTCAAAACTCGATTTTTAATTTGTGGACTTGAATTCTCGACTAATTTGGTAACGAAAAGGTGAGGGTATGACTCACTACTTGTCTTGAGACCACTGTTAATACTGAAACATTTCTCAAATCTAGAATAAAAATCACTAATATCTTCATCTTGTTTCTGTTTACAGGCTGAGATTGCATCCCAGTCTTCTTTCCTCGTTGTCAATAATCTGGGTAAAACTTGAATCAGTAATTCTGGTAATTCTTTACATTTATCTCCAAGACCGGTACCTGGTACTCGTGCCTTGTCTTCAGCTTCTAGAGCTGTCCAATCGATCTTTTTCTCTCCCACCTCCCATTCTTTTTCTTTTAACTTTTCATATACCCCTGCGGGTAACAGGACCTTTAACATTTTAATGATATCTGGGCAAGTGTATTCTCCCATACGGAGCATGTCTTTTAATTCTCTATGGAACCCTGCTGGATCTTTGTCATGACAGGGAATTAATTTCTTCATTTCAAGAAGTTCCATCTTTGATATTGGAGTGTATACAAACACTCGTTGCATTACGCCACCCGCCCCTTGGACTGGGTGGACTTCTCGTAACGGATTCTGTCTGTCTATGTAGAATGGTTTACTTTCTGGGGGTGAGACATGAACAAAATGCGGGTTCAGAAACGTTCTATATTTGTGACGCTGTTCTAGAATGACACTAATTAAATCGGTACCTAGACCTCTCCATCTATACTGGAGTAACTCGTTCAGGATGTCATGCAACGGACCTGGATCAGAATGTTGACCCTCATACAGAGTAATAAGGTGTTGGATCATATACATACCCACCAGTCGTTGCTCGGCTGGGGGCAGTTTCAGAAACATTTGTGCCACTATTTCGTCTGGAAAAGTGGTAGAATCAGTAATCCATCGGACTGCTGATCGGGCTAGTTCTTGTTCATGCATGGTACTTAATTCACTGTAACCGACTCGTGATTTCAGGATGTGATCGGTAACTTGAAATACTTGTTCTAGGGAACCTTGTTCTGGTGCTGGATGATGAAAAATAGACTTGTGTTCTAGGCGTGAATGGCGATCTGGAAATCTAGATTTTCCTACATACGCTATTCTGGCGGGATTCTCGTCCTCTTCTTCAGGATCAGAGATACTTTCTTTCTCGCTTACTTGTGCTGCTTTACGCTGTTCGTGTAACCTTATTATTTCTTTACGAATTTTCTTGTACATACTCTCCATGGAACCGACGGTCTTGTGCTTACCCTCGGCTATATTATCACTCCACCTTGTCAGGATTCTCATTTCGGCGGGATCTTTAGACGGATAATCTTGTTCTCTTATTAGACAATTGATCAGGAACTTTAATATCATGAGCTGGATCTCGGCTTTCCTTTGAGGCATAATCTCGCCAATACTTTCTGGATCATCCCCTGTACGGATGAAACGATATATTCTGTCTAGATCTTCTTTCATATTCGGTAAGGTGACTAGATACTCGGTCACTCTCCTTACACGTACGGAATATAAAACCATATTATATTCGCCTGGAACTGGATCATAGACACATTCGTTAAGGGCTTGTCTGATTTCTGTGACAGACTTATTACTTTTAGGAGTACGCTGTGATGCTTGGGCATGTAATTCGAGTGCTGATAAACGCTTGTGTGGCGGCGGGGTTTGAGGAAGACCTCCTCCCGCGGCCCCTAAACTGGAATCCTCGACTGACATTCTTCGTCCTGGCAGAGTCGGTAATTGTAACGTGGGCTGGACTTGTATAGCGGACTGGACCGGGGGAGCTGTTAAGGGCACCCCGGTGTCTAGAGGAGCAGGAAGTGCCTGATTTACAGGGACTGGCGGAGCGCGAACAGGATTTGCATATTCTGGGACTGTGTCGTCCAAATAGGACGAAATAAAAATATCAGCTGCGGTCGGTTTGTGACGTAGCTTGGTCGGAACTAATGGCGGCGGGAAATTACTGGATGCCTCTGGGGTCGCTTTTGGCAAACCTTCGGCAAGGAGAGGATACATACCCTTAATTAGGGCATGCCTCTGTCTGTCTGACTGTTCGGCTTTGACTTGTTCACCTATCTCGATTAATTCTCTTTCTTGGGCTCGTTCCTGGGATTCTCTACTTAACTCTGACTTCCTGACTTCTTTTTCCGTTCTTCTATGCGCTTCTTTCCGCCATAACTCGATGGCATCTTTCTGTGACTGTCTGGCTTTCTTTTTCCATAATGCTTCTTCTACTCGCATGATACATTCGGCATCCCATGTACCCGATACGGGCCATCTATACTTTTCTTCTAACTGTTTGGTATACTCTACCCATAAATCTAGATACATTATGGCGCTTATGCCATGTTTCTGATACATAAAATGACCTGGACTGTCCCTAGGCGGGACAGGAACTGCTTCCTCTAACAGACCCTTTCTAGTTTTTAACTGACGTAATCTTGAAAAGAGCGGCATGGCTGGACTGTAATCTGGACACAATACAATACAAAATGAAACACGGAATCACATCACACTCATACCACAACATTAAAATACATGAAGAACATTATGAAATAACAGTTCGAACAGAATATTACCTGGAATACTGAAAACAGAAACAGAACAGAATTTCTCGAGAACGGAACAGACTAGAGATACTGGATGCACTGCTGTAACAGTACGGAACATACCGGTCCCACAAAGGGACGCATCAAGACCCGTATCCACCTAGGTGAACACTTCGTTTGTGAGTCTGGGCACCACCAACCCACGGACCAGGAGTCAATTTTGATTGGTCCTGTCTAGATACTACCCCAGCAATGGTACTCACCGGGCAGCACGGAACGGAAAGCCTCGGACGGGACTGGACTGCTACGACGACGAACTTCGGACTTCGGACTTCAGTTACGGGTGGGCCTCCGGATACCTCGGACCTTGGACTCTCGGCTTGGGCTCTGGTCGGGACTCGCCGCGTTCCTCCACCGTCTCGTTCGGATGCTGGACCGCCTCCTCCGTCTCCTCCGTGGGCCTGAGGGATACTTGAAGCAGAAATATCTGCACGTGGCCGGTATGGTTCCGTCACGGCTGCAGAGGGTCAGGGGGTCGGCGTGGCTTCACCGACGCGTGGGGAAAGGGCAAGTCCCTGTTCGGGCGCCATTATGTGGTATATAAATAAATAATACCGGATCTATTTTTAAATGAATGAATGAATAACAGATAGCTCAATAAAATAAGAGTCAAGATTCGAGGTAGTAGGAGTTTCTGCAGGTTTATTACAGCATAAGGACAGGATCAGGACAACCTGCATAGAATGACCCAGCAGGGGAAAAGAGGCCCAGCAGCTGCTGGGGCCGGGTCTGGGATGAGCGCGCCAACTTTTAATAATAATACATTGACTTATATACATAGCGCAAACACATAGCATTACATTGCAGTAGGCGTAGCAGTGGGTGGAGCAGAAGGCATGACGCGTAGCAGTCGCGAAAGATAACAGTAAAAAGAGGTGTAACTGGGAGTATACTTAGACATGTGATGCAAACGTAACAGAATATGTCATGAATGGGGCGGAAACACTGGAGCGGGCTACCTAAGGAGCCGGGACCTCTAACCTAATGGTGCGCGAAAACTGGCAATGACGTGTTACTAGGAGAAGCTGGGGGCTACGAACTCTGTGCTAGGAGCAGAGACTAGAGTCTGGAGGGTCGGAGCGACATGTACCTAAACCCTATCTAGTATCTGATGTTTAGGGAACATGTTGATATAAACTAGAAGTCATGAGGGGAAAGCTAACTTGACTCTAAGACTGGACCATGCATTATTCTACATGTAGTGCGTGATGAAGAATATTAAATGACCATTAATACAGTATTTCTCTAACGTGGAGACGAGAAGGCTAGACAATGACGGAAACTATTGATGCAGTTCAGTAGCTTAGGAATGCAGAAGAGGAGGACTGAACTGATAGCTGGAACTATAACATACTCTTGGCAGACTCAGAGGCAGAGCCAAGCTACACCGGGCACTGCGAGGCAGGAAGTAAGTGAAGGGTCGAGGATACAGGTGGGGGCTGTATCGCTCCTCAGCGAGGCTTTCAGGAGACAGGAGCTGAATCTGTGGTCCGGGCCCTGTTGAGGCCTGGAAACGGGGACTTTATAATGGAATATCGTGCACACTGGGAAACGTGGCAACATAACTTTACATAGGCCTGATATTCGTAGTATTCACGAGGACTGGAAACTGACATACTAGAGGTGGACACAACTGTAATTGCGTCATTAATCGGACATGGGGAATAACATATGCATATTGGTCATGCACACATAACATATGATGGATGAGGCGTAGGGACACAGAACATGGCAAAATTTACTTTTCCACATTCTCCATGAACTTGAAGGGGGGCCTGTTATAATTGACTTGTGCTATTCTTTTCTCTAGCTGTGTCTTTCCTGCTGCTCAGTCAGGATGAGTGTTAGGATGCCTGATGACCTTACGGAATGCTTGAGTGCCTGTTTGTATGTGGAGTGTCAGTTGGTGGATGCAGGCTGAGCAGCAGGGAGGCGGCTCCTGGTGGGGCTACATTTCCATCTACCTATCTTCCTCTAATGAACTTACCTTGCAACTAAGCTTCAATAAATCCAGCCTGTTTTACATACCTGGCTCATGAACTTTCCATTTACGACAGGGCCTCTCAAGTTTTGTTACGCGACTGATAAAGGCAAGAGAAACTAACAGCAGATAAGAACCACTTGGCCCATGTAGTCAAGACTTTATGACTAATGACTAAATAAATCATACTTAGGTCCTCATTTATAGTTTGGCAGACTTGTTACTACATCACAAACGTGTCAGAAATCCCATCCACATTATAATGCAGGCACGATATCCATTGCTTTTGTGATGGGGTAACCTGCCCACTAAACTCTAAAACAGGTCTCAGTCCCTGTCTTCACTCATGCACTAAATTGTGTATGTCTAACATGATTAAACTTACTGAAGTCGTGCTTACAACAAATAATGAAAGGCATTTACCATCTAAAAAAAAAACAGACGGTTAGAGTGCCATTTTGGGGCAGCGCGTGCTCTAGTTTCCTCTGAGGGTACAGAACACAGGGGCATATTATCAAGGGGGTTTATCTCCGCTTTTTTGGCTTTAAAAGCCAAGAAAGCGGAGATAAAATTATCTCCCTATTACCTAGCTGTCGCTAACACCAGTTAGCGACAGCTAGTAGGAGATAGCGACCATCTTGGGCCCCGCTTTGCATGTCAGTGAAATTTATCACTAATGACATGCAAAGTGCGCGTGCCAAGATGTTAGCGACTGGAAACAGTCGCTAACATCGCTATCTCCTATTACCAACTTTTGGAGATATTCGCGCTAAGCGCGATTATCTCCAAAAGCTAACACCTGCCCCATAGCAGTTCTTAGCCATGTTATCCAATGGTAGGTGGATAACATGGCTAAGAGCATTAGCTAGGTAATGCATGAATATCGCTGACTTTTCGGCGATATTCATGCATTTCGGCCGATTTTTATCGCTTAGGAGATAAACCTTGATAATAGCAAGGTTCCTAAGCGATAAAAATCGCCGCAGCTCGGCGATAAAAATATTGCCGCTAAGCCAACATAGCGATAATTATCGCTAGTTGTTGGTAATATGCCCCACAGTGTGCATACCCTATTTGAATAAGGCAGCAAGTCGATCTGTGCCTGTCTGCATCCTGAGCATGACCAGTGTCTGACATGCTGCCCATTTTCCTCCTACTCGGCAGAGGAAATTCTTTATACCAGGCACAAGATACTTAATCCCATAACAGCCGTATACCACCATAGGTTTGAATGTTCTGCCCCTTTCAAACCACTCACAAGATCTCCCTGACATTTTCAGATCAATTACTTAAAAAAAAAAACTCGTACAGTGAAATTAAAATATTGAACACAGAGTGGAGGAATAAAGTTGATGAGCGAATCAGTGAATGTGGGTGTAAAGCACAATTGTCAATAGAGATCAAGGCTCCAGATATCTATAAATATGTCTGTTGATACAAATTGGCCATTTAAATGATGCATCAAGTTACTCACTATAAGATGGCCACCATGTTCACGTTGTATTTGCCTTTCTTCTGTGTTGATTGAACATTAGATTGACGTCATGCATATCTTTATTTAAACTGTGAATGAACTTGGCGCGAGCTGCAGCAGATGAGACTGTGCATTCTGGGAAGTGTGGTCCAGGAAGCACACAATCAAGTCCTGTATGGACTCCACAAGTGGGCCCGTCTTCGATTCCAAGTACGACTGCTGCTTCACTTTCGTGACCCCCAGGGTACCGGGGTGGTGCATACTCCGCGGCTGGACGGCCGCGTATAAATCAAAGCTCGAAGGTGTCCACCTTTGAGTAGCACGCGAACAGCAGCTTGGTTTATGTATAGGTGAGGGCAGATCCCGTACGGAGCGGCATCTACGAGTGGATTCCCGTCCTCACCTATACATAAACCAAGCTGCTGTTTGCGTGCTACTCAAAGGTGGACACCTTCGAGCTTTGATTTATACGTGGCCGTCCAGCCGCGGAGTATGCACCACCCCGGTACCCTGGGGGTCACGAAAGTGAAGCAGCAGTCTTACTTGGAATCGAGGACGGGCCCACTTGTGGAGTCCATACAGGACTTGATTGTGTGCTTCCTGGACCACACTTCCCAGAATGCACAGTCTCATTTGAGCCTCCCATCGGTGGGTGTGTTGCATATAAAATGGAGAAGTGGGTCGGTGGTTGCGCACACCGCTTCCGTTAAAGCCCCTGAAGAGAAGCATATGGAGCTTCGAAACGCGTCGGGCAGATCCCGTACGGAGCGGCGTCTACGAGTGGATCCCCGTCCTCACCTATACATAAACAAAGCTGCTGTTCGCGTGCTACTCAAAGGTGGACACCTTCGAGCTTTGATATATATATATATATATATATATATATCAGTCATGTCACTGACCATGTCATGCGTGATGTAATATGTGACATCATCAGCAGTGCATTGCGGGCGCGCGAGTTATAGTTAGCTCAACTAACTATAACAGGCAAATTTCTCTGGTTTTATATGAGCCAAATGTTCAACTAACTATAATGTCCCTGAAACCTATGTTTTTTTTTGTGAATTTCAAAGGTTTTTTAAATGCTAATTCCTAACTATAACGTCTGCAAAACCTATGGTTTTGTCAGTGAATTTCGAGGGTTTTTTAAATGATAATTTCATATTTTGATTTGTTTCTAAAACCTTTACTTTTTAAAATATTTTTAAAAATATTTTGGAACTCTATTACACTTCTTCTTTTTTTTAACTTTAAAAATTATGTAATGTTTTATATCGTTCCCAAAAAATCTGTATATTTTTTTTGGGGAGGGAGATAACTACACTCCCATACTGGTAGCGTACCAAGCTCCATCACCACACGAATCCTATCCACCATATTGCTAAACTCGTAAATGATGAGCATTTCGTGTCTGACAACTTCGTGGCACCGCGTCCCGCGTAACATCATATACGCATGAAGTCACCCCAGGTGCTACTTTGGTATCCGATGCTTACGCAGTACCAAACCACGTGTTACGTCATGTACGTATGGGGTCGCGTCCGCTGCGCTTTGTGTATACGATGAGTACACGCTGTCAGGCCTTGTGTTACGTCACAGACATATAGTATCGCGCCGGCCATTCCCTTTTTTTTGTCTCAAAAGTATATCTAAATAACTTCAAACAGTATATGAGAGCAAGCGATAATCTAAAATATTTAAAACATTTATATATTTCTAACTGTAATAAACTTATATTATGATAAATATATTTTGTCAAAATCGCGTCGGGTGCGGCCTCCTTGCGCGCTCGGTGCACGATTGCCATGTGACCTTAAAAAAAAGCATTTGATTGGTGCATAACATTAACCATTGTAACAGTTGGACGACCCCATCCATTTTACTCATCTCTCTACAGCATTTGATGAGATTTATTTATTTTGAAGGTTTTATATAGCGCGAACCAGACTCTTGCGAGTATCAGAGCGCTTTACAGGTCATCAATAGAAGGCAAGATATAGTATACAAAGACATAACCAATAAAAAAAATACAGACATATATACAGTCAAACATACAGTAAATAGTCGTAGAGTTCACGTGAATTTAGCCATGAGGATAGCTTTCAGTTCTCTTTTGAAGGAGGTAGTGGAAGGGTTCATTCTTGTTTCACTGGGCAAAGCGTTCCATATCCTCGGAGCCATACCAGAAAAGGACCGGTTATACGTTTTTTTCTTGGCAAATCGTTGAGGTTGTAGGGGAAGAGTCTTGGCACTCCTGGAGGCTCTGCTGCCGGCAGAGAGCACCAGTTTTTGAGCTAGGCATTGTGGGGCATTGTAGTAAAGGGCCTTGTGCATCATGCAAGCTATTTTTAGGTGAATTCTGGCAAAAAGCCATAGTGGTACGATACAGCAGTCGATCTGGAACTCCACGCTTTAGATGCACTGGCAATCCATCAGACATCTGAAACATCCTTTGTAGGTCAGGAACTCTATTTTTACCAAGGAATTCAGAGTTTGTGCCAGTTGAGGGCTCTCAGGTCTGGGGAAATGTGAGCGTTTCTCTTAGACCCAGTGATGAGTCGCGCAGCTGAGTTGATCGGGGCTCTAAGCCGGGCTGTCGATGACCTTGGGAGGCTGGTTAGGGTTACTGCTCCTTATTCCACACAGGGGATTACTAGGGCTTGAACTGCTTGTTTGAAGTCGTATGTGGGCAGAAAGGGTTTCAGTTTTCGAAGGGTCTTTAGGCGGAAGTTGGCTCCTTTTGTTGAGGCACTAATGTGTTTCTGCATCTTTAAGTTATTGTCCTGCGTTACCCCTAGAGATTTCGCTGAGTCGACTATGAGCCGTTGTCCATTGAGAGCAGTTTGTTGCTTCATCTAATCCAGGATAGTGTGAGTTTTGTTAGGGGGAGAGATTAAAAGGAATTCCGTTTTGAGGGAGTTAAGTTTCAGATGGTTTTCGGCCAGCCATGTTTGGGTTTTTTGTAGTGTGGTGTTGAGTGATTTGATGTCCTCAAGTGAGTGTATCTTGATGTATATTTGGGTGTTGTCTGCATACATGTGGAAGTGTATCTTGGTGAGGCTGAGAAGATCAGTAAGAGGTTCCATGAAAAGGTTGAACAAGGTGTGTAAAAGGGAGGAGCCTTGTGGAAGTCCTAGTGTGACTGGCATGGGGTTGGACAGGGATTGGGTGACTTGAATCTTTGGGATCTATTTTGGAGGAAGGAGGCGAACCAGTTAAATACATTTTCAGACATTCCCATTCTGTGTTTCAGGAGATCAAGTAGGTTGTCGTGTTTGACGGAGTCAAAAGCTGATGACAGGTGAAGAAGGATCAGTAGACAGGCTTCATTTCGGTCGAGGATTTTTAGAGTGTCGTCTAATATGTGTGTCATGGCTGATTGGGTGCTGTGACCTGCTCTGAAGCCTGATTGAAATTGGTTCAGCAAGTTGAAACAATCAATATGAATGTTCAGCTGTGTATTAATGCATTTTTCCAGGAGTTTGGCTAACATAGGGATGTTAGAGATTGGACAATAGTTATTGGGGTCCAAGGGGTCTGCCGTAGTTTTCTTAAGGATAGGCGAGACCTGCCCAGACTTCAGGATGTCTGGAATGGATCCTTGAAGGAGGGATGTTTTAATGATCTTAGTCCAAATGGGTGGTAAGAGAGGAATGCAGTCTTTTAGGTAGTTAGCAGGGAGTGGGTCAGTGAAGTGATTGGAGGGCTTCAGCATGTTTAGTGTCTTTAGTATGGTGTCTTCACAGTAAGTGTTGAAGTCGGACTAAGTTTCATTGTTTTTTAGTTTAAATAATGGGCGGTCAGTCACAAGTGCACCGGCCAGGGGCAGTGATGGGCTCTTTTTCAAGTCTGAGATGGATATTAGGTCCTTGAGTAGATCTGATTTATTGGATTCTGTCTTAGAGGCGAAGAAGGAAGCAAATTGATCACAGTTGGGTAGAGAGAGTGGGCTGGCGTTGAGGGCATTAAGTAGGCTCTTAGTTTTGGCTTTGATAAGATTGAATAGCTTTTTGGGGCGGTTGTTGGCTAGGTCTAGTTGAGACCTGAAGAAATCAGGTTTTCATTTTCTTATCTTTCTAAAATAAACGTTTCTGGAAGTTCTTAGAAGTTTGAGGAGGTTGGCTGAGGGTGTAGCTCTCCAGCGTCGTTCAATTACTCTAAGCGAGCGTCTGTCATCATTCAGTCTCCCATCATACCATGGTTTTGAGTCTTTTGTGGATGTTCTTTTCAGTTGCAATGGGGCATTTTGTCTAGCAGGTTGTTCATGGAGTGAAAGTAGTGATTTGTCAGCCCCTGTACATCGGTCAGGTGTTCCGGGGGGCAGAGAGGGTTTGAGTTAGCTAAGGCTGAAAGGTCAGATCCTACGTTTTTCAGGTTTCTCTTCCAGATCTTAGATCTCAGTGGTTGTGTGGGGAGTCGTTTGAAGGTTTCCAGGACTTGAAAGAAAATAATATGATGGTCAGACTAGTCGCAAGGTAGTATCGAGTCAAGGAGTGTGGAGTCCGCTCTGGAGATAATAAGGTCGAGAATTGCACCCTTGTCGTGAGTAGGGGTGTTACATATTTCGTTGAGATTGAGGTCTGTGAGGAAGGCTTTTAGGCTGTTTACCCCAGGGTCGTTTTGGTCGTCCCAGTGAAGGTTGAAGACCCCTAAGAAAATTTGCTCAATATGCTAGTTGTCATTTGATGCTAAAATGTCCATGAAGTGTTCTATGAAAGTGAGGTTATCTCCTGGAGGATGGTAGAAGGAGTGTAGTGAGCATATTTGTTTGTTGTTGTTGACGATGTTTAAGCATAGGTATTCGCAAGATAAAATAGCGGGGCATTGGAGTTGGTCACTGTTAGGCTGATGTGGTGTATGCAGGCTATCCCACTGCCTGGCCTGTCGGTTCTGTAATGTCTGGCGATGTCATAGTTAGGGGGTAGGAAGAGTCACCTCTTCTGCTTAGAAAGCTTTTTTGAAAAGTGTTTTCCTGTATACACATATCTTATACTACACACAACATGCAACGATCATCTTGATCAATATTCATGCTCTGTACATTAGCCTTCCAAGTGTGATTGCCATGCAGTTCAAACGTTCCATCAAAAAACAAATATGTGTTACACAATGCCCCTGGTGTGTGTGTGTGCACATTATTGTGCTGCCTATCGGCCTGGGTATTGGTGGCTCTAAGGAGTATAATCAGTCACGGGCAGAGTGCACATCCTAGATCACATGTAACAATCAGTAAACAGTAATGTATAGATTTGTATTGCTGTACGCTCTGTTGTCAGGCTTTACCAGTTTAGTAGTGGGTCATATGTGAGACTTTCAGATTCACGTTTGACATATATTGCTTGACTGTAATGAGCGTTATCACGGTGTATGACGTAGCCTCACTGCTGATCCTCCCTACATCCGAGCAGATTCACATGTGTACACTTCGCAATATCAACACTTTCAATACCACAACCTTGACAACAACATGTAATGTTCACCATTCAATCTTTTCAAACACCATCTCATTAACTATAGTTTCCGCCCTCCCGACACATGCTACACTAATCTAAATTGCACACTCTGTGAGGTCAAAACTACAAAAGAAACACACATAAGTACACTTCCTGGCCAACGTTACATGAGTGTGTCCTCATGTAACGTAACTGGAAAATATGTAAAGCGCTCTGATACCTGATTCGGTTCGGGTCTAGTTCGCGCTGTATAAAACTCTGCAAAAAAAAAAAAACCAGGAACTGAACAACGCCCAGGTCCCCGGAATAATTATTCACACCCCTACACTGGCCTTGCGTACGCAAGCCCAGCCCACATTGCTTACGTATAAATAGGATAACCACGCTGCCACATGTCCCTCTTCAGCCACACTACCTCAAGTGATATGCTGCATTCACCTCGCATATCACAATGCGCAATAAGAAAAAGAAATGGGTCCATGAGGTGTACACCATCCTGGCAATCGACACGGGCTCTAAATTATGACCCCTACTGCCCATCGTCTATGAAAGGGATCCATGGGGTGTACACTGTCCGGCAATCAACACTCCATCTGAATTGTAAGCACTGCTGCCCGTAGTGTTTGCTCACATAACAATGACATATTTACAACAAGGGGTGGTGATGGACAGAGTCTCTGAATTAAGCAGAATACTCTCACCCAGTCAAGAGATCAGGGCTAGATCCAACACCGTTTTTTAGCTCATTGCACCATCCCAGTTTCAGAACCTGGCTGTATGCAAATTAGTCTGTCCCTGGCCCAGTGCATCATGGGAACAGGGCAGACCAGACTACAAAAGCCAATTCTTACACTGGGAAGGAAACAAGCTTCCGGGGACCGGTTTCTGGCATTTCAGCCGTCTTCGGCCCGGCTTGCTTGAATCCTGATGGTGCAATGAGCAAGGGACTCACATCTGAGTATACCCTTCCACGCTTAGGGTGGACAAAAATATTTACAACAAGGGGTGGTGATGGACAGAGTCTCTGAATTAAGCAGAATACTCTCACCCAGTCAAGAGATCAGGGCTAGATCCAACACCGTTTTTTAGCTCATTGCACCATCCCAGTTTCAGAACCTGGCTGTATGCAAATTAGTCTGTCCCTGGCCCAGTGCATCATGGGAACAGGGCAGACCAGACTACAAAAGCCAATTCTTACACTGGGAAGGAAACAAGCTTCCGGGGACCGGTTTCTGGCATTTCAGCCGTCTTCGGCCCGGCTTGCTTGAATCCTGATGGTGCAATGAGCAAGGGACTCACATCTGAGTATACCCTTCCACGCTTAGGGTGGACAAAAATATTTACAACAAGGGGTGGTGATGGACAGAGTCTCTGAATTAAGCAGAATACTCTCACCCAGTCAAGAGATCAGGGCTAGATCCAACACCGTTTTTTAGCTCATTGCACCATCCCAGTTTCAGAACCTGGCTGTATGCAAATTAGTCTGTCCCTGGCCCAGTGCATCATGGGAACAGGGCAGACCAGACTACAAAAGCCAATTCTTACACTGGGAAGGAAACAAGCTTCCGGGGACTGGTTTCTGGCATTTCAGCCGTCTTCGGCCCGGCTTGCTTGAATCCTGATGGTGCAATGAGCAAGGGACTCACATCTGAGTATACCCTTCCACGCTTAGGGTGGACAAAAATATTTACAACAAGGGGTGGTGATGGACAGAGTCTCTGAATTAAGCAGAATACTCTCACCCAGTCAAGAGATCAGGGCTAGATCCAACACCGTTTTTTAGCTCATTGCACCATCCCAGTTTCAGAACCTGGCTGTATGCAAATTAGTCTGTCCCTGGCCCAGTGCATCATGGGAACAGGGCAGACCAGACTACAAAAGCCAATTCTTACACTGGGAAGGAAACAAGCTTCCGGGGACCGGTTTCTGGCATTTCAGCCGTCTTCGGCCCGGCTTGCTTGAATCCTGATGGTGCAATGAGCAAGGGACTCACATCTGAGTATACCCTTCCACGCTTAGGGTGGACAAAAATATTTACAAGAAGGGGTGGTGATGGACAGAGTCTCTGAATTAAGCAGAATACTCTCACCCAGTCAAGAGATCAGGGCTAGATCCAACACCGTTTTTTAGCTCATTGCACCATCCCAGTTTCAGAACCTGGCTGTATGCAAATTAGTCTGTCCCTGGCCCAGTGCATCATGGGAACAGGGCAGACCAGACTACAAAAGCCAATTCTTACACTGGGAAGGAAACAAGCTTCCGGGGACCCGTTTCTGGCATTTCAGCCGTCTTCGGCCCGGCTTGCTTGAATCCTGATGGTGCAATGAGCAAGGGACTCACATCTGAGTATACCCTTCCACGCTTAGGGTGGACAAAAATATTTACAACAAGGGGTGGTGATGGACAGAGTCTCTGAATTAAGCAGAATACTCTCACCCAGTCAAGAGATCAGGGCTAGATCCAACACCGTTTTTTAGCTCATTGCACCATCCCAGTTTCAGAACCTGGCTGTATGCAAATTAGTCTGTCCCTGGCCCAGTGCATCATGGGAACAGGGCAGACCAGACTACAAAAGCCAATTCTTACACTGGGAAGGAAACAAGCTTCCGGGGACCGGTTTCTGGCATTTCAGCCGTCTTCGGCCCGGCTTGCTTGAATCCTGATGGTGCAATGAGCAAGGGACTCACATCTGAGTATACCCTTCCACGCTTAGGGTGGACAAAAATATTTACAACAAGGGGTGGTGATGGACAGAGTCTCTGAATTAAGCAGAATACTCTCACCCAGTCAAGAGATCAGGGCTAGATCCAACACCGTTTTTTAGCTCATTGCACCATCCCAGTTTCAGAACCTGGCTGTATGCAAATTAGTCTGTCCCTGGCCCAGTGCATCATGGGAACAGGGCAGACCAGACTACAAAAGCCAATTCTTACACTGGGAAGGAAACAAGCCCTGATCTTTGGACTGGGTAAGAGTGGTCTGCTTAATTCAGACACTCTGTTCATCACCACCCCCTTTTCTGAATCATTTTGTCCACCATAAGCGTGGAAGGGTATACTCAGACATGAGTCCCGTGCTCACTGCTCCATCAGGATTCAAGCAAGCCGGGCCGACGACGCCTGAAATGGCAGAAACCAGTCCCCGGAAGCTTGTCTCCTTTCTGGTGAAGAATTGGCTTGGTAGTTTGGTCTGCCCTGTTCCCATGATGCACTGGGCCAGGGACAGACTAATTTGCATATAGCCAGGTCCTGAGCTGGGATGGGGCAGTGAGCTAAATAACGGTGATGGATCAAGCCCTGATCTTTGGACTGGGTAAGAGTGGTCTGCTTAATTCAGACACTCTGTTCATCACCACCCCCTTTTCTGAATCATTTTGTCCACCATAAGCGTGGAAGGGATTACTCAGACATGAGTCCCTTGCTCACTGCTCCATCAGGATTCAAGCAAGCCGGGCCGACGACGCCTGAAATGGCAGAAACCGGTCCCCGGAAGCTTGTCTCCTTTCTGGTGAAGAATTGGCTTGGTAGTTTGGTCTGCCCTGTTCCCATGATGCACTGGGCCAGGGACAGACTAATTTGCATATAGCCAGGTTCTGAGCTGGGATGGGGCAGTGAGCTAAATAACGGTGATGGATCAAGCCCTGATCTTTGGACTGGGTAAGAGTGGTCTGCTTAATTCAGACACTCTGTTCATCACCATCCCCTTTTCTGAATCATTTTGTCCACCATAAGCGTGGAAGGGTATACTCAGACATGAGTCCCTTGCTCACTGCTCCATCAGGATTCAAGCAAGCCGTGCCGACGACGCCGTAAATGGCAGAAACCGGTCCCCGGAAGCTTGTCTCCTTTCTGGTGAAGAATTGGCTTGGTAGTTTGGTCTGCCCTGTTCCCATGATGCACTGGGCCAGGGACAGACTAATTTGCATATAGCCAGGTTCTGAGCTGGGATGGGGCAGTGAGCTAAATAACGGTGATGGATCAAGCCCTGATCTTTGGACTGGGTAAGAGTGGTCTGCTTAATTCAGACACTCTGTTCATCACCACCCCCTTTTCTGAATCATTTTGTCCACCATAAGCGTGGAAGGGTATACTCAGACATGAGTCCCTTGCTCACTGCTCCATCAGGATTCAAGCAAGCCGGGCCGACGACGCCTGAAATGGCAGAAACTGGTCCCCGGAAGCTTGTCTCCTTTCTGGTGAAGAATTGGCTTGGTAGTTTGGTCTGCCCTGTTCCCATGATGCACTGGGCCAGGGACAGACTAATTTGCATATAGCCAGGTTCTGAGCTGGGATGGGGCAGTGAGCTAAATAACGGTGTTGGATCAAGCCCTGATCTTTGGACTGGGTAAGAGTGGTCTGCTTAATTCAGACACTCTGTTCATCACCACCCCCTTTTCTGAATCATTTTGTCCACCATAAGCGTGGAAGGGTATACTCAGACATGAGTCCCTTGCTCACTGCTCCATCAGGATTCAAGCAAGCCGGGCCGACGACGCCTGAAATGGCAGAAACCGGTCCCCGGAAGCTTGTCTCCTTTCTGGTGAAGAATTGGCTTGGTAGTTTGGTCTGCCCTGTTCCCATGATGCACTGGGCCAGGGACAGACTAATTTGCATATAGCCAGGTTCTGAGCTGGGATGGGGCAGTGAGCTAAATAACGGTGATGGATCAAGCCCTGATCTTTGGACTGGGTAAGAGTGGTCTGCTTAATTCAGACACTCTGTTCATCACCACCCCCTTTTCTAAATCACATAACAATGACAGCAGGTAAGCAGAGCCGCCTTGGTGCACAGGGCCTCCAATTGAGCACGGTGCGGCGGGAGGGGTGGGGTGCTTCAGCCTGGTTGCGCAGGTGCGAACAAACGATATTGCTGTTCATAATGATGTGATGTCTGACCTCATTCAATCTCATCTCTGTCTCATTATAAAGACCTGCTGGACCGCACTGTAGGCCTGAGCCAGCGGGCAGCACTGCTCTACAGACACCTGTTGAGTGCGATGCGGCGGGAGGGGTGAGGTGCATCACCCTGAGTGCGCACGTGCGAAAAAGCGATGTTGGCGTGCGTAATGATGTGATCTCTGACCTCATTCAGTCACATCGGTCTCATTTTAAGGACCTGCTGGACCGTACTGCAGGCCTGAGCCAGCGGGCAGTGCTGCCCTACAGACACATGGCGTTGGCTTTAAGGACACTGTAGTGAGCTTGTTACTAAGTGTACATGCACACAGGCTCCCGCCACTGCATTACACGCGCACATTATGCTTCTAGCATGCGCTCTGTTCCTTTGTATGTGAACGCTGGTATAACATATTATTATTTAACCTTGTGTATTCTTGTGCACTCCAACTCCTCTTTGAACCACGATTACCACTAATAGTTGGTAGATTGTACTTCAAAAATTAATGAAGCACTCAACTCCTATTTTCTATCAAGCTTGAAATAAACCTTCATTTACCTCCAGACGTTTCCACCATTAAATTATTTCTCCCTTTTCAGACATTCCATTGATTGCTTCAAGTTGGGCAGAGCGGGAGCTGACCCTGCAATGATGATCTGGCATTCTGACACCTTCCATCGTGGTATCAAGACACCGTCCCTGACCGGAGACCTGGTCTACCGTACAAACGTACTCCGGACTAGGAGCTTGCACCAACATGTCGTTGGACACACCAGCGGTGGCAGGTCAGCAGTGAAGCCCTGGTGTGCAAGACCAACAATTGAGCACAGTGCGGGGGAAGGGGCTGGGGTGCAGCACCCTGGGTGCACCGGTACATGCAATCGATTTTCCCGTAGCTAATAATGTAGTACTATATTATCAAAGAACGGCAATACCATTATCACCACTTTAGCAGCAGGAAACTGCAGCTAAAGCGGCGATACTGAGTTGATAATATGCCCTTGTGAATTCCCATAGAAGCCCAGGTTCACACCCGAACCTGGCCTTCTATGGGAATTCACAAGGGCATATTATCAACCCCTTATCGCCGCTTTAGTGGCAGTTTCCTGCCGCTAAAGCGGTGATAATGTTATCGTTTCTTGATAATATGGCCCATAATCTCTGGCCTCTTGTGTTTCATTTTAAGGAATTGCTGAACTACACTCTTTTTCGCAGAACCCAGCATCCTAAACAAATGGGTGACAGGAGTGTAAACACTAAGGGATGGGTGCAGTAGGCTGACGCTCTGTCTCCTCCTCCCTCTCTTCTTTTGACTCTCCCCCACCTTCTCCCTTTCACCCACTCCCTCTCCCTTCCATTCTCACTATGGTCCTTTCATTCGGGCTACCTTTCTTTACCTCTTCCACACAGCACACATACTTATGTTTTATTTTTGTATGGCAGGTTTCCTACGCTGCTTCCACTGGAGTCCAACTCACGTTTTTTTTATTATACTGTTTCTTCTAATAAAGTTACGTTTCTATATTTGTGTTTTAATAAAGATTACTTTTTTTCAAATAAATAACTGAGTGTAAAGGTCTTCTTTTTCTGACAACACTTGCCTATTATTTATTGTGAAAATCACCTGTTATGGGAGATTTTAAGGACAAACTTATTTAATATTAGAGTGCACCTACCAAACATAATCTAACTGACTATTAGACAAATGAAGCCTGGGTAATTGTACAACTACAAGAGTTCTATTAGTGTATCACTTTATAAAACCATAAGTACTGCCTGTGAGATTACAGAACAAATAGGGCACTGCCTAGGACCACCGAGGCTTCAGGGACTGCCGAGGCCCACCCTGCATATTTAAATAAAGCCCCTGAGTGTGGCAATCCCCGGACTTCAGTTGGCCTCGAACCCCCCGAACAATTAGTAAACAATACCTGGGAAGGTAGCGCTCCCCTAGGCTGCAAAACGTCTCTGTGCCCTTCCGCAGCTAATTTACCTGTGACATTAAGATCCCCAGTCATACAGAGACCCCACAATATAATAATTGGATTGGCCATGGAACATTACCCACCAGGGGCCTCATTTAAAAGAACGGGTGAGACCCCGCTTTTTTTTTTCTTCTTTTCTCTCTATTTTTACCATCCGCATCCCCTCTATTATAATGATACAAGGTTTTCCTCCTCTCGCTTTAAGTAGTCAAACAAGTATTTGCTATCACAGGGTGGAAGCCATGCACCACCCTCTAATAGCAAACACAAATGTCCCGCGAATACACACCCCGGGACATTGTATGAGCTGTGCCTGAGAGGTTGGCCTCCCTAGGACCATGATGCATTAGTTAGTATAAACGCATGCTAACACTATTTACACACGTGTAGTACAGCGACCAGAATGTAGTGAAGAAGCAGAGGAAGCTCAAAATATAAAAATATAAATCCTACCAGAAGTCGGATGACATAGTTCGATGAGCCGATGACCCTGGCATGAGTAGAAACAGCTACACGAAGAAAACGGGTCTTCAGCACAACGCAAGCAATTTTGGAATATAGGTGAGTGGTGCCTTCTTATTACCTTCTCCAGCTCGTCACCAAATTTATGTAGTGAAGAGGCAGACAGCAGTGGATCCAATAAGTAGATTTATTACAAGTAAACAAGACACCTGAAACAACCACCAACAGGAGCAGAGAGCAAAGCAACCGTCTATTCCAGCACCTTGTACAAACTCCGCAAGGTTCCCCTCATGACAGCCCTACATTCTAACATTACACACTTAGATTCTAGTAGAATTACATACTAATATTCTACTATGACTTACATTGGAATACTAGACAGAGCACATGACCTTACAGCAATGAGCTAATGGTTTCATCCACGAGTCTTGAGACTGGTAGGGGTAAGTATTTCGCTTCCCACTCCCTATATTGTATAAACGTAAACTAACCCTACTTCCCCAGGTATGCTACAGCGCCCAGAGCACATCACTTTAAAGCAGTGAGCTCACAGTTTAGGCTCACGGTTTAATCCCCGAGCCTTCACACCAGTAGGGGTGAGTAGTTCGCTTCCCATTCCCTATATATTATAAGCGCATACTAACACTACTTACACACTTATACTACAGCGGCTAGTATCCTACAGCGCCCAGAGCCCATCACTTTACAACAATCAGCTCAGTTTCATCCCCAAGTCTTCACACCGGTAGGCGTAACTACTTCGCTTCCCGCATACTATTAACACACAGTAGCGGTCAGTAGTTCGCTTCCCACTCCCTGTATGGTATAAACACCTACTAACACTACTTGCACACGTATGCTACAAACACCAGACTGATATGAACAGAAGGGAGAGGTGGCTCACTCGGTCCCAGGGGGCGGAGCCTAGTCTAAGGAAAGCAAGAAGAGATTCCCCTGGACTCTTAATTGTAGGTAAGTAATCACATCCAATCCTGCTGCTCACTCACAAATCTATCAGCATGAAACATTCACTCTTCCCTTAGTTCACAGTATTTTCCCCATTATGGCATGAATCTAGAACCAAACTAAAAAGTAGTGCTAATTTGTACTTATTTTATAAAAACAGTTTTTTACTTTACACAAGCTTTTCAATCCAAATATTTAAAAAGGCTCCTTCATGAATGTATATGAAGGATGTTAATCCAATAAAAACATACAAAAATATATTAAAACACATCAATTATAAACAATTAATAATGCAAGAACACAAGACCCTGTGGCCTCAACAGCACAATATTAAAATACAGTTGTGGCCAGACGTTAGATCCAAAGCAGATATGTGATATGAAGGTAATTTCGGCAAAAGATTGTATTTTCTTTTTTGTCCTGAAAACCCTTTGGCAATGCATTCTTAGAAAGTGCGTTGACGCGTTTCGGTGGTATTAATGCTTATTACCCAACCACCTTCTTCAGGACTGCCATTTATAGACACAGGGTCTACTTTTCCAATTTTGCGAATGGTTACTCGATGGATAGATTGAATTCTGGCCGTTCGACCATATCTCTTGTTTGGTTCAGGTGAAAGGATACTCCAATACTAGGTCCGCTTGCTAAAGCTTCCGTGTATAAGGGGAGATATATCGCTTTATCTGATAGTGCCGCTTCCAAAGGAATTATTTTTAGAAGTTTTCGTGTGTAATAATAGTATTGTATCTAGCCCTAAAGTAGGCCGCCCATCCGGTGGTCTTTCGACTTGGATAAAACCCTTTGCGACATACAATGAGAATTTTCAAGCAATACACGGGGGGCCTCGATTTGTTTTATTAATTTCCATAATAATTACTTTACAACACTACCAAACATGAATTGTATTAATTTGTTTGAGTTTATCGCTAATTTAGAAAATCAGAATGTGTATGATAAACTGGCGGGGAATCTGTTTAGGTGGTGATTTTAATGCAGGACTTCCCAGTGACGACGGCCTAGCTGCCATCACCTCAGCTAGGGAGCTTACGTGTAAAAGAGGGGCGGAATTAGCAGATCACCTATCCATCTGTAACCTAATTAATGTAATGGAAAGAGTTGGTGTACATCCAAATAAGAATTGCCCATTACCATTACCTACTTACAGGGGTCGAGGCTGCTCCTCTTTAATTGACTATGTTTTTATATCGTCCCCCTTGGAGAACCTCTTGTTTTTCCCCTAAACCTAGCCCAGTGGAAGAACTTGGGGCTAAACACTTAGTGGTATCCACTGATAAGCTTAGAGTGATTTGGAAGGGCATAGACAATAGAGCTTTATTTGACAACATGATCAAATTTTACCCACTGCTTATTGAAACCTGACTGTCATGCAGTGTCTTTGATGCAGGGATAACTGAAGCTTTCAGCAGTTTATGCGCTGCCATCAAAAAAATGATCTCAGGACCAGCCCTAAATACCAGCAAGAAACCCAAATGGTTTGACAGCACCTGCTCGTGGGCAATTCTTGTCAGATCGTTACGATCTTGTTACAAGAGAGCGACCAGGTTGCGAACAGATGAGATTTTAAAAGAACGTTGGGTCAATCTTGTCTATGCCTCCACACTTAATGACGGAAATAGATTCTGGGCAGCAGTCAAAGCTATGAGATCTATGGGCCTGAACATCACTCCCATAAGTTGTAATTTAACGAACGAATCATGGGAGGCGCATTTTGCTACGATTTACACTGCACCTTCAATGATCCCGAATGTCAGCGTTAGCCCTCCAGTCACTAAGGTATTTATATCAGTGTCAGAAGTTGAGGATGCCATACACCAAAGTATAGGGAACAAAGCCCCAGGACTAGATGGGCTCTCCATTGACCTTATTAAACATGAACCGGATTTTTGGGCACCTCTTTTATGCAATGTCTTTAACAACTTGTCCCCCCAAGCTGGAAGAGTGCAGTAGTCAAGGCACTCCTAAAAAAACCTCATTTGGACCCCGCCGACATGGCGAACTACCGGCCAATCTCACTCCTCCCATGCGTCAGCAAAATGGCCGAGAAACTGGTCAATGGGCAACTGTCACAGTTCCTTGAATCAAACAACCTTCTGCGGCAGTCACAAACTGGATTCCGCCCGGGCCACGGCACAGATACCGCCCTTCTCGCTGTCATCGAGGAGGCAAGGTGCATCCTGGATTCAGGAGGGTCAGTGGCAGTGATCCTCCTGGACCTCAGCGCAGCCTTCGACACGGTTAACCACCGTGTCCTACTCCATCGGCTGGCCGTGGCAGGGCTCGCAGGTTCGGCGCTCACATGGATAGAATCCTTCCTTTCAGGGCGCTCGTTCCAGGTATGGGATGGCAACTCCCACTCTGCCTCCCTCCCCCTTGCGAGCGAAGTCCCCCAGGGGTCATCCCTAAGCCCCACTTTATTCAACGCCTACATGGCCCCCCTCGAGGATGTCGTCGCCCCCTTCGGGATTAGGATAGTGAGCTATGCGGACGACACGCAATTGGTCGTCTCACTCTCACATCTGGACAATCACCCAGACAATCTGCCGAACTGCCTCCAACAAATTCACCACTGGATGTGCGAGTCATCGCTCAAGCTAAACGGATCAAAGACAGAAGTCATGCTTTTGGGCAAGCAATGGACCACCATCCCCTCTTCGGTCTGGCCAGACGTCTTCAGGGAAGTACCCACCCCGAAACAAGTAATTAAGACCTTAGGAGTCTGGCTGGAACCCGAGCTGTCTCTGAAAACCCAAGCAACCAAAACAGCAGGCACCTGTTTTGGTCTCATGCGCTCCATCCGCAGGATCCTCCCACTACTTCCGCCCCTATCTAGGAAACTCTTGGTCCAAGGCCTGATCCTTGCGCGGCTAGACTACAGTAACACGGTCTATCTAGGAGCTCCTGAAGCCACTATGGCTAAACTTCAGCGTACGCAAAACGCAGCTGCCCGGCTCCTTATGAATCTCCCTTCCAGAGTCTCAGCCAGACCAGCGATCAAGGCCCTCCACTGGCTTCCAATACGACAAAGGGTAGAATTCAAGGCCCTGTGCACCGCACACAAACTTCTCAACGGTCTCGGCCCTGCTATCCTGAGAGACCTGGTTACCCCCTACAAGGCCCCCAGATTCCTACGCTCGAACAATGAGCGTCTGGCCAACGTCCCCAGATACAGGAAGGCACGCACCGGCGGTAGACGCTTTTCTGTAAAAGCATCCTCAGGATGGAACTCACTTCCTCGCCCCCTGAGGCAGGAACCCAGCCATCTCCTTTTCCGGAAAAAATTGAAAACGCTGCTGTTCCCAAAATAAAGTCCCCTCTCCCCTCTGGCCTCCACAAATGCTACAGCGCGGGGATGCCTTTCGGGTCACCAGGCGCTCTATAAATCGCTAAATAATAATAATAATAATAACTTGACTAACATAGCCATTCAGAGTACTTGGTCCACTAGCATTATCGTGCCCATCTTAAAAAAGGGAGATTGGTCCAATCCTAGTTGTTACTGACCAATTTCCTTGATAGATAACACCTTAAAAATCTTAGGTAGGGTCTTTTTTTAACAAAATTAGGACCTGGGTCTAAAAGGACCACATTTTAAATCGGCGTCAGTTGGGTTTCAGAAGCCAACTGGGAACAATTGAACAGTGTCTGAATTTAAACCTTATTCTTGGTAAATATACGATAGCACAAAAGTCATCTATTTATTTGGGTTTTATGGACCTCACATCAGCATTTGATTTTGTCAATAGATCACGCTTATGGCAGGTCCTTTTAAACTGTGGGTTGGAAGAGGCTTTGATTCTTTTTTTGGCACATTTGCGCAGGAATCTGAAGGTGCGGGTGAGGATAAGTAATAATGGGGAGGTCTCAAGGTTCATTGTCATCGGTAATGGCTTCAGACAGGGATGTGTTCTTGCCCCTCTACTTTTTATTCTTTATATAAATGAATTACACAATACCCTGTCAAAATTGACCAATGACGTTTCAAAAAGTAATGGCAACATACTCCCCGCACTGCTATACGCAGATGATGCAATCCTCATGGGCCGCACGCCCAATGCACTGCGCACTTAGTTAAGGGCTTTGTGTCATTCATGGCTGATTTGGAGCTCTCCACCAATTTCAAGAAATCATATATACTGACTTGCGGCCCGAAAAAACATTGTTTTAACTCAATAACCTCTGGTAGTGAATCCCTATTCGCACCAGCACTTTTTCTTATTTGGGCCTAGTTTTCTCAGAGACAGGATCTTGGCAAGCTCTTGCTGCGCACAGCAGAAGTAAATTTTCAAAAGCGATTAATTCCATTCTGAGTCTTCGGCAGCCAAAACAGGCAGAGGTGGTTTCACCTTTAACAAAGATTTATAAACTGCAGTGCATCTTGACCGCCACATATAGTGCGGAAGTCTGGGGTTTCACAAACTGTAGCGGGATTCAAAGGGAAGAAAACAGATTTTGCAGAAAAATCCTGGGGGATCAAATTTCTTCACCGACCTATGTATGCCACAGGGAATTAAACTTGTCCTACATAGAAGATTTTATTAGGCCGCGTCCAGCTATATTTTGTCTAAAAATATGGCAGAATCCAGCAGCAATTCTAACAAGAGAGATCTTTGTAGATTGCCTCAAGTGCGATATGGGTGGTTCTATACATTAGCTCCCCACTGTCAGAAAAAGTTTAATCAGTGTGAACCGTGAACATATTTTTTTATATCCCTTAGCACTAGAGGGCTTGAAGAAAAGATCACTCAGGGGGGCATTGTATGAATCGTACAACAATGAAAGATACGCTATTGAGCGCCTCAAACCATCGGTTGCCAGATACATGCCCCTATTGGAGGCTTCGGGCCCTCAACACCACATGCTACCCACATATCTTTTGAAGAGCATTGGACGTTGAAAGAAGAGCCTACTTTTTCATCTCAGGGATGGTACTATAAAATATTTACTTTGTTTCCCTTTGGGATTTAATAACAATCTTGACCAGATGCCTTGTCCGTGTGGTACCGGCAGCAACCAAACGGTGCTACATTTCTTATTTTTCTGTAAGTTCTATGGAAAATATACAAAACTATATTTGATTCCGTATCTTAAGCCATCAGCCATTATCGATCACAAAATAGCGTACAAAAAAGCGGCAGTACGCTCACGTGCCTCCATGAGCAATTTTTAATGTGATAAGAGTACCTAATAATGTCAAGGCGAATTCTGCAGGTGTGCAAGTTTAAACAAAACCAACCAGATCTGCGCTATGCTGCGGCCACTGTTTAGAACTAAATTGCACTTTATTTTATCATGATGCTGCTGCTAAATGCCTGCCCAATCCTTTTTTAAATTTTCGCAGGCATGGTTGTTCAAATATAATCAACCCTATTGAAGATGCTGCTAATTTTGTCCACAATTAATAGCACTTTATTTCATTATGTTGTTGCTGCTAATGGCATGTCCAACCCTTGTTTTTCACAATTTCTAGGGCATGGAGGGCACCTATAATCAATTTTATTTGTACTATGTTGCGAATGTTGTGTTATACTCATTGCACCTTATCAACAATATGATGCTGCTTTTGTACGCCCGCCCATAGTTTTTAATTCTATTTTATCGATTTATTTATGTGCAAATTGCTAACATGGCTCTGCTGTCGTTTACTGTGCTCCCTCACACACTGTATATTGTTGTAACTCTATTTTTTATCAATTTATATGTTTTATCCGGTGAACAGCCTTTACAACGAAACTTTTACAACGCACTACCTTTACAACGTAACTTTTACAACGCAAACTATTACAACGCATTGCTCTGGGGGTGCTCTAGGATAGGGAATAGGTTAATTTACTATCCAATAACCTTCCCTAGTGTCCACGGGGACCGGAGTTGGAATAGTAAATTAAACTATTCACTATCCAGCACCCCAAAGCACTATGCGTTGTAATGGACTGCGTTGTAATACTTACGTTGTAAAGGCATGCGATGTAAATGCATGCGTTGTAATGTCATACATCCGTTTTATCCAGTCGTAAGCACTGCGGATTTATATAAGACTTTTAATGTGAATCTATATGAGATTTTAAATAAGAATTGTATTTCTTTTGTTTGGTGGTGATTGAATTGTGCTTTTATGGATATTTTTATCCGAATAAATATTGAATTGAATTTAATCCCAGGCTCTGGCAGCAGCTCAGCTTAGCAGCATGAGACTCTAGACAATACATCACATATATTCCGTACCCCAGCACTTTCAGACCAGTTCGGGTCAGTAGTTCAGCCTAGTAGTTATAAACACATGCTGACACTACTTCCACAACTGTAGTGCTGCGGCCACGGCACATGACTTCACAGCATAAGACACACAATTTGGGCTCATGCTTTAATCCCAGAGTCCCACACCAGCTCACCTTACCCGCATCAGACTCTACGCAATACCTTACTTAATTTTCGTAGCCCATCACTTACACACTTCGCTTTGCACCCCTCTATAGCACATCCTAAACACCTCACAGACATTACAGTGCTCCTACCCTCCTAATTCCTACTTGTTTCCCCTTTCCCACTTCAACGGAATCACAAAATGGCAGCCAACACTTCCTAGTTGCAACCGCTTGCTCCGCTAGCAGCCAATCAGCAGCAAGCTCGTGCTCGTAACGCCTCAGCCAATCAGATGGCAGAATTCCCAAATATCGATATCTATAAATTTTTATATTTCTCAAAAACTACTGAACGAATTTATACCAAATAAACAAAAGTGTGCTTTCTAGACCAAGACTCTTCTCCCTGCCAAAGGTGGGGTAATTTCGTTCACCCGTTCGACCTGTTGACTTGTCTAAAGTTTCCTATGGAAATGAACATGGAGAAAACATGTTTTGGGACCCCACTTTTTTCACCCCCAAACTTTCAACATAGGAGCTGATATCAACAAAGAATAATGATCATAACCTGACCCAGACCTTGGACTCATCATCAGCTTTGCTCAAGGCCCCTCTGGAGGAGAATGTCAACAGACTCAGTTACTGGCTTTCAGCAACTGGCAATAGGCTTGCCCGTCTGAACCTTGAGTCCTCACCATGTCAGTGAACATCAGCTCCAGGTATTTCCCAAGTACTCAGGGACGAAATACATAGGCTAAAATACTTGAAAGGTCATGGAGAAAAAATATCCTCCCTTCTGATGAAACAATATGTAAAGCAGCTATAAAAAGCTAAAAACCATAAATCCTTTAGAGGTCCAGCTAGACTTTCATGCACAGAAAATGATAAGTTCCTAAAACTGCCAAATCTAAATCTTTATAGACCCCCCCGGTGTGCAATCGGGTGACTGCCATTTACTTAAATCTCTGTGAATGTTTCTCAACATTTTTTTGTAACCAAATCGATAAAATGTTTTTGGGGTTTTCAGGTCCTCCAGTTCGTAGTAACTCTGGGCTCTCTCTATTGTCTGGCGCACCCTCTTGGGAGACCTGTTTGATTAGAGAATTATTTACCACCATTGCTTAGTTTCAAGTCTGACCCACTGATGCCTTAAGCCCCCCTCGTGTCATGAAAATGGCACTAAAGGTTATTATTCAAAGCTTAAAGTGCTGTTCAACCAATCCCTGTCTACTGCTAAGGTTCCAGACTGTTGGAAGCATGCCCAAGTAGTATCCCTAGAAACCCACATTAGTTCCTAAAACGTGAACACATTTTCGACCTATGTCAATACTACTGGTTGCCTCAAAGGTCCTTGAAAAGATGGTAAATGACCAGCTCTCATACTATATGGAACATCAAGGGGTTCCTCATATTGGGCAATCTGGTTTCCGAATGGAATACAGCTCTGGATCAGTACTCCTTGATGTTTCAGAATTTATTTTAAAAAAAAAACTTTGATCAAAGTCACTCTGCACTTCTGGTGCTGCTTCCTTCAGCACACCTTTATTTGATGTTTACATGGCCCCTTTAGCAGCAATTATTTCGTTGTATGTTCTCTGTGTGGCTTCCTGTGCTGATGACACGCAGTTGGTGTTCTCTGGCAATAAAAAACTATAATCTTTTAAGAATCCTTTGCAGAGTGGCTCATCCTTGTTGCTCACTGAATGAAATTCAGTTACCTTAAACTGAACGCTGATAAATCTGAGATACTGATTTTTGGGGATCCTCACC
Source organism: Lissotriton helveticus (assembly GCF_964261635.1). Classification (NCBI taxonomy): domain Eukaryota; kingdom Metazoa; phylum Chordata; class Amphibia; order Caudata; family Salamandridae; genus Lissotriton; species Lissotriton helveticus. The sequence goes on along the minus strand of NC_136061.1, from coordinate 1,323,805,391 downwards.
CGGTCTAGTCCTGGTTGGTGGTTGAAGGAATTGGGAGAGCACCTCACCCCCAGCCCCCCCCCCCTCCGCCCCCCCCAGGAGCCCCACAGGTACAGCGAGGAATTTGTTTGTGACGTTTTCACACATTTATATTTCCAATTCCAGACATTGTCAGCTACTGGCACCTGTTATTCTTTGCTACATTTCCGAAACAAATCCTTAATATCCTGCCTGCATTCATGTGCGAGACTGTTGTAGTGCTTTTATTATTACAAGACCAGACTATGCCAATTCACTTTACCTTGGCCTTCTCAGTATCCTGTCAGCCGTCTTCAAATTGTTCCGAATACATCCCATATCAGAAGTCTACATCGTCGCACTTAAAATGTCTTCCTTGGATCCCAGTGCACAAAGGGATCCAATTAAAAAGTTTAGTTCTGACACATTGTGCTTTAACCGATCCTAACGGAGACCTGAGATCTGCCAATGAACTTTTGAAAAAAGTATCTATGATTTGGCATGCTAGGAAAGGGGTCTCTCTTTTGCTTTTCTCCCTTCTAAGTTATGGAGTTACCTCCCTTTTAGCTTAAGCCCCTTTTCCAAGGAAGACTGTTTTAAAAAAACATTCACACATGGATACTTAGGATGTGCTTAACTTCCTGGTCAGGGATATTTCTCTACTTACACTGACGAGGAGGCCTGCTTTGGGTAGGTGTTGCACTTTCCAAATGCTCTAATTCTTTCATTTATTTTTAATTTGAATTATGTGACTTTTAGTCCTGTTTATTCCATTATAAAACCGGGCCTGAAATAATGAGAATTTAAGGGAAGTACAAGGTGTGGGTGAGCTACCCACAAGTGGGCTCAAGAAACATGAGCGCTCTGTCCCTCCCAATGTTATAGTGAAAATAAAACTGTCCCTTCTTATTACTCTCTCTTGCTTACATAAATGAGAATATCCCTCAGCCATGGATTACAGCTCGTCCATTGTCATCAGAGACTCCTCCAACCAGTCATGTCTACCCAGACAACGACAGTTCATTCTATGGCCTGTAGTTTTATCCTTTTTGCAATGTAATGCTAGGCCTACAAAGCCAAGTTATCTGAAGTGCTGTTACTACATCCTTATGATTAGGGCTCCCGCTTTTATGGTATTTATTTTTTTGACATTACCGTCTGTATTTATTCATATTTATTTTTTGCTAATTTTATCAGTATTTATCCATATTTATTTGGGGTTTTGTGGAAAAATTAAGCTTAAATTAGTATATTTCCACATTTATTTAACCGATAAATATGCACTCATGCGTGAATGCCTACTAGGTTTCAATGTTGTAAACCCCACAGAAGATAAATCAATGCACTGATAAGAAAATATGCATATTTCACTATCAACTTTGTGCATATCTACTGCTGTTAATGCCTCTTTACTAAAATTCCTTTCTTTTTTAGCCCACTTACCTATCAATCCACTCAGCAATTAGCCTGACAGTCATGGCAGACAGTATTTAGAATTACTCAAAAAGCAACCTAATTTCCATTTTTATCCATATTTAAAAATAAATACAGACAAGAAAAGAAATGTTTTCTGTCTGTATTTATCTGTAAAAATCAGTAAAAACGGAAAACATGGAGCTTTAGTTATGATCAAGTGAATTTGACCCTCAGAGGGCAAAGACACAGGCAAAGTCGAGGGCTCCTTTGACCATGAATTGTATTGTGCACTTACTGTGCTTCATTCAGTGAAGCGAAATTCAATTTAGCATCTGTTTGAAGTTTATGATTTTGAGTCACAGTAAGTCAGACCCAGTCACCCATTGGGAGGTGAATAAATAGAGCATGGTAAAGTAGGTAATAATAACATCTGTTATCTATGGGCGGCTCCCCCACAGATGGACAGAAGGAAAAATAAAATGATAATAAACCGGTTTTATTATCATTTAATTTTTCTTCACAGATCCGTCTTGTGGGAGGGGCTATCCATTGTGATGACTGACAAGGGGCATGGAGGAGGAGTGGTGAGAACTACTGTCAGTGCGCATGTCGATTTAGCCTGCTGTCTTAGAAGGGCTACCCCAACATGTCACTGAGATGTCTTCAACCCAAGCTGCTTTGCCAGGTTGGAGACTGCAGGCACAGGCTCCCAGTCTCTCTGTGAGCCCAAATCCAAGGTGCTCCTGCCAATCACCGCACTTCTCTCATGCTGCCAGTGAAAGAAGCGTGTGGATTGGCCGCAGGGCAGTCTGGGAGCCTCAGCCTGTGCTGCAGTGGAGCCAGAAGAGAGGCGAGGTGGCAAGAGGCAAGTAAGTACTTTTTTCTGCTATTGTTCACCCTCCATGTGCTGCCCTCCACCATATCATCCCCCTCCCCGCCTGCCTCACCATTTTTCCCTGACACCCGCAGCTACTGTCATTTACAGCACTTAGAAATTCAGTATTGAGCGCTATAAAATATATTTTTATTACTAAAATGGTATGTGATAAGAAAGGATTCCCTGCATGTAAAAGCCAGCAGATGGTGGAAGATTTCCTTAAAGCTTGTGAACAGTTGACACTATGCTCTGATTGAGATGAGAAAGTCGGGAGTTTGAGATAGACCAAGTACAGTCCCACAAACATATACCTACTTGCCAGCACTACTGATTTAGAACACTGAACGCATTGTAGTGTTACATGCTCTGTGGCTGGTACTGGAGGTACCAACTCAATCACTCGACCATGTTTGATGATGAAGAGATGTGTAAGGGCACAATAGTCACTAATACATGGCATGACATGTATTTCTATTGATGACATCAAGGTTAGAAGCCACATGGGTTCTCTGATCTTGGTCCTATAGGCTATTGTATTACTAACAGATATCCTCAGACTACCTTAGGGTGTGTGCTATAATTTGCGGCACTGCCATTGTTATGTTTATTAGTGGCTTTAAACTTGAAAAATCCTACATGATTTTGTTCACAGAATGTTGGCATGTGTACAATGCATGTCTGCCCAAAGCATAGCTTGGGATCCACTGCCCCCTTGTGGATTTCCTTTACATCACGTGCAAAACCGGTTAAGGACTACAGTTGCACTTTCATTTCTATCAAATCTATTAGCAACGGTTACATTGTTTTTTTTTAAATTTAAATCTACAGAGTAACCAAACAGTATGGAGTTTGCGATATTATCGATAAGAGAAAAGTAAACAACAACATTATTAACTTTCTCACTGTTAATGCACTGTTTGAAAAAGAAGATGAAAATTTGAAGAACGTTAGAAGTAATTTCAACACAAACATTTTTTTATTTTAGGCAGTCATTTTTGATTTCAGGTAATGCATAGCTGCCAATGTTTCAGATTGCCATGTGAGACATTTTATTAATTTCAGTGTTATTATCTGTGACATTTCAATGAGTATGAGTGACACTTGCTAGCGAGCAAAATGAAACAATGAAGACAAAAAAAACATAAATATCACAAATTTCAACCATTTGCGCAACGAGAAGCTCTGCTACAACTTAATGCAGACACAGAGTAGAAAGGCACAGGGAACTCACACCAAAACGTAGTGACACAGAATTGGAGCATAGAGGTATGGGTGAATTGGAACTGAAAATGATAAACACAAGGCAGAAGACAGAAACTGATACTAGAGAAACTTATAGAGACAGAAAACGGGGTAAAATGCTTAAAAATTAATTTGACCTTGAGTAATGTAACTTGTGATCATGTCAAGCGCATCACATGCTCAATGCAAATGCACCGCTGTCAGGCGCGCAACACCCATTGGGCTCACCGGGCTTCAGCCCCCCCCCCGTCGCCTCCTCTGCCCGGGCTAGGATGACACGCACTGAAATAATTAACTAACGCTGCGCATCGGAGCCGAGAATGTGATTTTTATTATGCATTCTGAGAGGCCCAGCAGCCGGAGCAGACAGCCAGCCTCTGAACAGTTTCCTCGAGTGAACCCCCCTGCCCTGACCTCTTGTTTTCCTTTAGAGTGGCGCAGAGGTGAAATCCTTGCCTGAAGGCAGGGATTCACCTAAGCACTTGATGGGTTATAAGCATGGGGTGTGAAGTGCACAGCAGGGAGGAAGGCATGGCCAGTGCAGGTGACGCTTTTCTTTTGTATGGGAATTTCTGCTGGTGTCATAGCCCAGGGTGTGCTGTCTGTGCACTTGTAAGGATGTGTATTCCATACAAGTGCACAGACAGCAAACCCTGGGCTAAGACACCAGCAGAAATTAATTTTCAAAGGAAAAGCATCACCTGCACTGCCATCCCTTTCACCCTGCTGTCTGTGCACTTGGATGGAATTCACATCCACCGCACTGCTCACCAGATAAATGGTGTACAGGGCCATGGATCTTTCTATTTTCGCATCCAAGGGCAGCAGCGAAGAAGCAGAGGGGACCCAGGCAAGGAGAATCCAGGAGACCTATCTACTCTGAGACCTTCGAGGGGCTGGATGCCAGGACGCAGTGCTGCTGATCAGCCCTACTCCACAGTATAGTATCAGAGGAGCAGTCAGAAGTTTTTTATGTAAGTTCCAGTAACTTTAATGCATTTTTCAGCACATCATTACCTTTTGGGGGTGCTAGTGGGTAACTTTAGAGTTCAGAGTGGGTGTGGGTTTTAGGGAGCCAGTGAGTAATTTTATGGTTCATGGTGGGTTACAAATTGGGGTGCCAGGGTTTAATTTTAGGGTTCTGAGCGGGTATGGGTTTTGGGGTTCCAGGGGCAATTTTAGGGTTTAGGGTGGGTATGGGTTTTGGGGTGCCAGGGGTCATTTTAGGGTTCAGCGTGGATATGTGTTTTGGTGTGCCAGGGGTAATTTTAGGGTTCAGGGAAGGTGTGGGTTTTGGGGTGTCAGCGGGCAATTTTAGGGTTCAGGGTGGGTATGGGTTATGGGGTGCCGGGGGAATTTATGGTTCAGCATGGGTATGGGTTTTTGGGTGCCAGAGGGTAATTTTAGGGTGTGGGGTGGGTATGGGTTTTGGGGGGCAAGGGGGGAATTTATGGTTCAGCATGGGTATGGTTTCTGGGGTGCCAGGGGTAATTTAAGGTTCAGGGTGGTAATGGGTTTTGGGGTGCCAGGGGGTAATTTTAGGGTGTGGGGTGGGTATGGGTTTTGGGGTGCCGCGCGGGGGGGATAATTTTAAGGATCAGGATGGGTATGGGTTTTGGGGTGCCAGGGGTAAATTTAGGGTTCAGGGCGGGTATGGGTTTTGGGGCTCCAGGGGGGTGATTTTAGGGTTCAGGGTGGTAATGGGTTTTGGGGTGTCAGGGGGCAATTTTAGGGTTCAGGGTGGGTATGGATTATGGGGTGCCCGGGGTATTTATGGTTCAGCATAGGTATGGGTTTTGGGGTGCCAGGGGGTAATTTTAGGGTGTGGGGTGGGTATGGGTTTTGGGGTGCCAGGGGGGGATACTTTTAGGGTTCAGGGTGGGTGTGGGTTTTGGGGTGCCATGGGATTAATTTTAGGGTTCGGCGTGGGTATGGGTTTTGGGGCTCCAGGGGGGTGATTTTAGGGGTCAGGGTGGTAATGGGTTTTGGAGTGTCAGGGGGCAATTTTAGGGTTCAGGTTGGGTATGGGTTATGGGGTGCCGGGGGGAATTTATGGTTCAGCATGGGAATGGGTTTTGGGGTGCCAGGGGTAAATTTAGGGTTCAGGGCGGGTATGGGTTTTGGGGCTTCAGGGGGGTGATTTTAGGATTCAGGGTGGTAATGGGTTTTGGGGTGCCAGGGGGTAATTTTAGGGTGTGGGGTGGGTATGGGTCTTGGGGTGCCGGGGGGATAATTTTAGGGATTGGTATGGGTTTTGGGGTGCCAGGGGTAATTTTAGGGTTCAAGCGGGTATGGGTTTTAGGGTGTGAGGGGGTTGGCAATCTGGGTGGCGAGTCACATTGGGTGTCTGGTGGAGAGTATGGATACTCTCTCCCAGGACATCCAGTGCCTTCGCCTTAACTGGCCTGGTAAAGGGACTTGGGTAATTGTAAATGTTTACTCCCGACCAGTTGCCGTGGGCAACGAATCTCCCACTCTAGTCGAACTCTCATCCTTTTTAGGTCAACTACCTGCAGACCTGAAAATAGTGGTGGGAGGGGACTTTAATTGCCATTTTGAACCACTCGAGGGTCTAATGGAGGGACCATTTACAGCTGAGGATGACTACTGGGGAGTCCCACCCTCCTCCTCGCCTCACCCTAAAGCGTGGTCCCCGCTGGCAATACAGCTCACCTCCCTTACTCTGAACTTTGCACTGAGGGCATGCAATGGGCGCACTCCCTCCGATACTCCATCGAAGTGCACATTTAACAGAAAGGGGCATGAGTCCCGGCTGGATTATATTTTTATTGATATATCCCTATGGCCTAAAGTGCAGGACTTCAAAGTGGCATCTAGAACAGATAGCAACCATAATTGTCTCCTCTTGGAAATTCAGCACCCAACCTTCGCTGTAGGTTTGGTAGCCACCGATGCAGGAGGCGATCAGAGGGACATACTCCTGACCTCAAGTAGACGACGGGTGAAATGGGGGAAGTTGGTTAATAACGAAAATGCCATGAACAAGCTATATGGTATAGCACTCCCCATGCTTCAGGAGGTGGATGCTCTAATTAGTCAACCTAGACCTTCTGACTATAATGAGAGACTCTCCGGCATCCACCAGACTTTGGTCAGGGACCTTGCTGATGTCTTTAACCCAGTGGTGCCCGCAAGAAGGAAAGCCACCCGTGTTGCGACTTGGTATACTCCCACCTGTAGGAAAATTAAATCCGACCTACTTTCAGCTATTAAAGAAGGTAGTGATAGGGAGAGGGTTACAACCCTGAGGAGGGAGTATAAGTCTGCGATGGCTAGTGCTAGGGCTGAGTGGGATTGGAACCACTGGCAGGAATTGTATGAAGCCCTGAAGTGCAGAGATTCCAGGAAGTTCTGGGCTCTGGTAAATAACGGCACCGGGGCGCTCGCGCCTGCGGTGGAGCCTAACATTGCCCCCTCTGTGTGGGAGGCCCACTTCGGAGCATTATACCATGCAACTACGCTATGGCCTGATGGGTTGGCGACGGATTTTCCCGGTCCCTCAGACACGCCCCTGGAATTCTCCCTAGGCGAGGTGAAGACAGCGTTGGCGTGTCTGGCCTTGGGGAAGGCACCGGGTTTGGACAAGCTTCCCGGGGACTTGTTTAAGTACCACCCCGATATCTGGGCCCCGTACCTTCTCATTTTATTCAACGCTATACTAGGAGGTATGGCGGTTCCTTCCTCCTGGCTAGGGGCCGAAATTGTCCCAATCCACAAGAAAGGCTCCCCTCTAAATCCAACTAACTATAGGCCAATTAGTCTTATAGATGTCCCCCAAAAGCTCCTCGCGCGTCTTATCCTGAACCATCTACAAGACTGGGTAGAGGACAATGACATCCTGAGTCCTCTGCAGGCTGGCTTCAGGAAGAACACGTCGACCATGGACCAAATCTTCCGCCTCGTCCTCCTTTACTGGAAGACCGTGATCATCGAGGGGGGAAGACTGTACATGGTCTTCGTGGACCTGAGGTCAGCCTTTGACCTAGTCCCGCGCAGAAAGCTCTGGGTGGTGCTGGAAAAGCTGGGAGTTCCCCCCCAGCTACTCAACATCTTAGTCAGGCTGCATGAAAACAACTATGCGCAGGTCAGGTGTGGGAAAGATGGCAAATTGTCATCAAGGTTCCCCGTCTCTCGAGGGGTGAGGCAGGGTTGTGTCCTGGCACCAACCCTGTTCTGTTTGTATATCAACCATGTCATCTCCCACCTGGAAAATGTCAATAACAACGATGCGCCCTGCCTGGCAGGAAGGAGGGTACCGGCAATTATGTTTGCCGACGATACCCTCCTTCTTTCCAAATCCCCCATGGGGATCCAGAGGATCCTGGATGGATTTGGACTCTTTTGTGCTCAGCACGGGTTGGAGATAAATACAGAGAAGACAAAATATATGATTTTTAATCCACCTACTAAAACAAGACCTAATCCTACCCTGGGGACGGCCAGTCTTGAGAGGGTGTCCACCTTCATATATTTGGGGGTAACATTACAGGAACACTTATCTTGGGACCACCAGATAGCACGCTCAAGGGTAAAACTGTCTCAACTGTCTGGTGCAATCCTGAAGGTGGCCAACTCTTCGTCCTTTAAGCCTGTGAGCCCGGCCCTCGAAACCTACAAGTCCCCGGCCAAGGCAGCGGCCATTTACGGTTGTGAACTCTGGGGGCATAAAGCGGCGAGGGATCTGTCCACAGTTGAAAACAGTTTTCTGAGGCGTTTACTGACCCTTCCGCGTGCAACGCCACTTCTGCCCTTGAGAATGGACTTGGGGCTACCCCCTATTGCAGAGGAGCTTGTGTCCAGACCAGTGAAGTTTTGGCACAGGCTCTGGTCCACGAACGAACTGCGCCATTATAGGGAGGACCTCACTCACGTCATGAGTCTTAATTGTGGTGGAAAAATTCCTTGGCTTGTCTCTGTTAAAAATGAACTGACTTTGATGAATCTCCGTGTCCTTTGGGAGGACCCAGCGCGAGGTTGTCAAGCAATCTCGCGTAAAGCACTGTCAAAAATTTTCAAGGACAGGTCACTTGCATTCTTGGTAAATGCGCAACACACTGGCACCCTTACTCTGCGATTTTTAGAATCCAAAAATTCATATATTTTCGAACCTTTTATGGATTTTATTTTTCCCATCCTGGCCAGAAAACTCTTTGTCCAATGGAGGCTGGGCACACTGCCTACCAAAACCTTCACATCCAAGTGGTCCAGTACGGCCGACAAATCCTGCCCATGCTGTAAAACCCACTTGGAAGATGATCTCCATATCTTATTTGTGTGCCTCGCCTACCAAAGGCCTAGGAAACGCTGGATAGCACCACTTTGCAAAAACCTAGGGTTTAGAGAGTATGCACAGGCATACAGGATCTTGAAAACTAGCACCCTGGGTCACATCGTGTTTGCTGTCTCAAAATTTCTTATGGCTGTTTGGTTGATCAGAAAAAAGAAAGGATCTGCTGAACCCTCTTGAACTTTAGTATCTTAATTATTCCTACGCCCGGATGGAGTATTTTATACATGTATCTTTTAAACATGATGTGTATTTAAATGTATGTGTGTTTTTTTATTGTCTCTTTTATGGTCTATATGACCGAAATAAAGAATTTTTGGATTGGATTGGTTAATGTTAGGGTTCAGCGTGGGTATGTGTTTTGGTGTGTCAGGGGTAATTTTAAGATTCAGGGTGAGTATGGGTTTTGGGGGGCAAGGGTGTAATTTTAGGGATCACTGCGGGTATGGGTTTTGGGGTGCCAGAGGTCATTTTAGGGTTCAGGGTGGGTATGGGTTTTGGGGTGCCAGGGGGTGATTTTAGGGTTCAGGATGGTAATGGGTTTTGGGGTGCCAGGGGGTAATTTTAGGGTGTGGGGTGGGTATGGATCTTGGGGTGCCGGGTGGATAATTTTAGGGATCGGTATGGGTTTTGGGGTGCCAGGGGTAATTTTAGGGTTCAGGGCGGGTATGGGTTTTAGGGTGTGAGGGGGTTAATGTTAGGGTTCAGCTTGGGTATGTGTTTTGGTGTGTCAGGGGTAATTTTAAGATTCAGGGTGAGTATGGGTTTTGGGGGGCAAGGGTGTAATTTTAGGGATCACTGCGGGTATGGGTTTTGGGGTGCCAGGGGACATTTTAGGGTTCAGGGTGGGTATGGGTTTTGGGGTGCCAGGGGTAATTTAAGGGTTCAGGGTGGGTATGGGCTTTGGGGCTCCAGGGGGGTGATTTTAGGGTTCAGGGTGGTAATGGGTTTTGGGGTGCCAGGGGGTAATTTTAGGGTGTGGGGTGAGTATGGGTTTTGGGGAGCCAGGGGGGGATAATTTTAGGGATCAGGATGGGTATGGGTTTTGGGGTGCCGGGGGTAATTTTAGAGTTCAGGGCGGTATGGGTTTTAAGGTGTGAGGGGGCATTAACCGATCCTGATTATCTGCCATTTTAGCTGCGCCCCATTGATTAACATTAGCCACGCCCCTTCTTTTGCCATGTTAGCCCCCCCCGAAATGAAGACCTAGTTGCGCCCCTGACCGCTGTAATTAAAGGCATTGTTTACCTGCAAAGACCTATGACATTTCGGTAACGGCTTCCACTTGAGCTCTCACTAATTTACACATTCCACGCTCTGCATGCGAGACACCGTTTAATGCAGTGTTCACACATTTCCTTCTCATTTGTCACGTCTTCAACGACTCATACCACGTCAAGGCGCAACAAAAAAGAGCTAAAAAATGGAGACTTTTTGATACACAGGATATTTATGCAACAAACAGCCATAACTGCCAAGGTTTCAGATTGCTATTTGTGACATTTTCTAAATTTCAGTGTAATTATGAGTGACATTCAAAGACTATGAGTGACACTTTACCGCCACGAGCAAAATCAAGCAATGAAGACGAGATAAACATAAATATCAGAAATTACACCCAGTTGTTGGTGCGCTGAACAGCGCGTGTATTCCCCCAGCCTCGTTGCCAATTTGTAGTGAGGTCTGGCGCGGAATAAATCGTGGAACAAAGTTGGTTGAAGTGATTTCTTTATTTAAATTCAAGAGAGCGCCAGGGTCATTCCAACACGTAGGAACTCCCTGTGGAAGATGGCCATCGGCGCTGCCAGCATGCCTCGAGGCATAATGCGGTACAACAACTAGAACGCTACACCACAAATTGAGCAAAAAGAAACTCTAAATTCAATGTCAGTCCACGGAGGCTCAAATTATGCTTCTCAATCTTTACTACACATACAGCAGCAAAAGGTTAAACTTTAAACAGCATACCCTGGAAGGACAACCCCCTCCAGGTCTGCACCAATCAGTACACACTATCATGAATAAATGTCCACGAAGTTGTCGTCACTTCCTCTTTCTTTGCTGCTGCAGCAGTAAGATAAGTGACTTTTCATTTTCTTGCTCGTCTATATACTTATTTCTTTGACTTTTCAGATAAATTACTGATAAATTCTGTTTTTAGGTATAGCGCGCTGCTGTTGACGTGCGCGTGTTCGCGCTGTAGTTTTCTTTCTGGAGTTGCGGCTTGCTTTCTTCCCGATATACGCAATTCATTATTTCATTAATTAATTTATTTGGACTTTCTTGCTCGCGGCACTGCCTTTCTTCTCTAGTGCATGCCCGCCCTACCGTAGTAGTTGAGGCTTTGGTGCCCCTCCGTCGTGTTTTTTCCTTTGGGGCTGTGGCGAGGGAGCAGAGCTTCGCACTTCGGTGCGCGAGGGGAGCAGGCAGCTGTTACAGCCCCGCCTTCCTCTTTGTGCGCATGCGCGGAGAGCCGGTTTCGTTTTCTGTCACCGGCTCTTCACGCATGTTGCATTTTTGGCCTGTCAAATCCCCAGCTCGATTTTAACGCTGACTGGAGCGCTTTCCAGACGAGTGCTTGGCACTAGGGTAGCTTATAAGGGCAAGCTCCTGCCACCATTATAATATTATTTTTCTGTCTTTCATCTTCTTACATTTTTCCTGATAGTTGCTGAGACCCAAGTATTTTCTGTAGTCAGTGATACTCTAGGGGGTCTTTTGCCCTTGGGTTACTCCCCCCCTAGAATCTCCATCAGACCTCCTGTACTGTATTATGGCGTACCACGCCGAGGAGGATGACAAGTGGGTTGAGTACAATGAATATGAGGAATATCAGGAGCCTTATGAAGAGGAATTGCAGGAGCAACCTGTGGAAGCCCAGGATACCCACATCCAGGGTTTAGTGAATAAGGCGCTTATCAAGGTCTTGACGCCCCTAACGAAACCCCTTAAGTCTTCTGGCAAAAGAAAGTCTACGTCATCTAGTAAAAACACTTCTACCACACAGGCTTCGGCTGAAGTCCTGTTAAAAATGGCGAAGAATGTTCTGATGGACCATGGCTCCTTGGCAGGCAGGGATACGCAAGGAGAGCCTTCTCCGGCTATCCTAGATACAACAGATTCCGATGACAAAGCAGTGCAGCCCAAGAAGAAGGTCAAGAAGACCAAATATATGTTTTATGATGCACAGGAGGTCGTGACACCAAAGAATCTACTTTTTAATCCTCAGAACTTAATTCACCCTAGGTCTACTGAATGGGTTCCCTGTGTTGAGGAGGCGCATTATGTGCAAAATAATTTGCGACAGGGTTTTGAGAATCAGGTCAGGGCCACCTTGCGCTCGAAATGTCCCCGACTGTCGTTGTTGGGAAAGGTGGCAGATACGCCGGAATTAGACCCTAACATGGCGACATTCATGCGAAAGTTCGCCAAAGATCCAAAAAATTGGTTTGGATAGGGCCTGGAAAGGGTGCCAGGACAAGATGTTAGATGTCTCAGGTCCGCTGACTAAGATATTAGATGCCGCTGTCACAGCAAAGGACAAAGATGTCCCCCTGAATTCCTCCGACATTATGGAATGGGCGCAACGCGCCATGTGTTTTCTGGACAATGCCAATGTGGCGTTATCCACAGAGAGGAGAAGGTCTTTCCTTATGTGCATCGACCCCCAACTGGCTGAGATGGCAACTACGGAACCGGGTTCCTTGGCAAATGGCATGTGTGGCTCACTGGTTAGAGGCGGCAGACCCGGGAGTAGAAGTCGGCCCGGGACCAGGGTTCAATTCCCGACGCGGCAGGGTTGTGGACTTGGGTCAGCGGACTCGATAATTCTCGCTTCGGTGCTTACTCTAATCAGGGTTTCCACTCGGCAACTCTGGGCATTAGCTTGCCTAATCTCCACAACGGCCCCATCAATTCCGGGGATGCCTGGCTCCACCTTGGGGACTCCCAGCAGGGACCATCCCACAGGGAAAGCCAGGACGGGTTCCCCAGAGTTATACAGCGCCAGGAAACCTACGGACGGGTAGCAGTGCGCTTTACAAGCTTAAATACATTTACATTTACATGTTGTTTGGCGATGACTTCGTCAAAAAGATGGGCAAATATGTGGCCACTTTTTCTGCCTTGGATAAGGCACAGGCCAACATCAAATGCGTTTTTCATTCAGGTGTTTTTAACAGGGCCGGCTGTTACAGAGATCGAGGGTCCGGCCGAGGTGGGAACCAGACTTCTAGAGGTGCAGAACAACGGGCAGAGGAGGTTCCCAAAGATCGAAGTTCTATCCGACCCGCAACAGAGGTGACAGGGGTCGTGGACAACGAGGAGGTTACAGAGGTCAACAGTTCCAGTCTGGAGCTTCCAGCTATGCAGGTACCCATTTTACATTGGGGGGATCTTATGGTGGGAGGTCGAATTGCGCAGTTCCTTCCCAGATGGAAGGCTCTGACTCCCGAACCATGGATACGTCAGACAGTTAGAAGTTTTCACATAGAATTTTATGCGACTCCTTCGCAAACAGTGACTCCCAGACCCCTAAGTTTTTCCCAGTAGAAATGAGTTTCATCGACGAGGAAGTTCAATCGTTATTGAACAAAGGGGCAATAGTGCGGACGGATCCTCATCTGCACGGTTTTGTGAGTACGATCTTCTTGGTTCCCAAGAAAGATCTAGGTTTTCGTCTGGTTCTGAACTTAAAAGAGTTCAATGTAGGAGTAGTATACCGCCATTTCAAAATGGAGGGGATTCATCTCTTGAGAGACATGTTGTTGAGTCAGGTTTGGATGCTTTGATTGGACCTGAAAGACGCCTATCTGGCGGTCGCCATTTTTCTGCCTCACCGGCGATTCCTGCAGTTTCAATGGCGCAATCAGTGGTTCGAGTTTTCGGCTATGCCCTACGGTCTCTCGTCCGCTCCATGGTGTTTCACGAAACTCATGAGACCAGTTGTTCAGTGGTTACGGGAGAGAGGTGTCAGGCTCACAATTTATCTGGACGATATTCTGATGATGGGTCAGTCGGTCGAGGTGGTGCAACTCCACCTTTCTTGGACTATACAACTCCTCCAGGAGTTGGGATTTCTCCTCAACGTTCCAAAATCTCTTCTGGTACCTTCGCAAGTAATCGATTTCTTAGGTTTTCAGGTAAATTCATTGACCTCTCAACTGCTTTTGCCTCTCAAAAAGAGGATAGCGATCAAGAAAGAATTGAGGAGAGCGACAATATCATTGAGAATGTTAGCCCGCCTCGTGGGTTTGTTGGCGGCCTCCATACAGGCGATTTTTCCTGGTCAGTTACATTACAGGGCCTTACAGCGGTTGAAGATTCTGCATCTCCGCAGAGGTTTACACTATGCATGTCACGTCTACTTCGGCTCCTCGGGATCAGGGTGATGCTCAATGGGGTCCACCTCCTGACTTCCCCACACTCTGACTAATAAATCAAACAGAGCATAAAGGTAATCAAGCGAGGGAAAGGTAAGGGTGGGGTCTGCGGTGGAAAGGGATTACCTGAAACGACAAAAGCACAACATAAATACTGTATGATAATCCTGTCTACTCTCAGTATGATCTTGCTAGAATCCTGACTACACCTGTATAGGTTTCTCCCAAGAAGCGGTTCCAATGGCTCCCATAAGATACCTCTCTTACTGTCAAAGGAACCCCACCGCCTGAAAGATACAAGATCCGTTTATCAATACTACTCCTATGATCTCATCCGAGATACTCAATATTCAACTCTTATACCTCCATACTCACTTTCATTCTCCACGTTACCCAAAATAAAAATAGGAACGAAAAGCAAAGGTCCAGATCCAAAGGTTCCAGAAAAAAGAAACAAAATCCCAGAACAGAGATCAGCAGAAAGTGGAAGAGAAGCTTCCTGATTCTTGTTACTCCACAGAATGTTCAGAACTCCCAAAAGAATCAGACACCAAATGTTACAGAGTTATTCATCTCATTCCCATGGAATAGAGAGAGTCAAGAGACATGTAAAATAATAGCGCCCCAAAATGATACCTCTGTGTAGATAGATAGCAGATGACTTCCTTCAGGTAACACTGGTCCCAACAAAGGAGAAACCCTCTGCAGCTGCGAGAGGATAGGGCACAATAGATCCAGCTCCGGTTTCTCAAGCACTGCAGCCGCGAGTGGAAGGATTCAGGGTCTGTTTTTGCTCCGCCTGAGCAAAAGAGAGAGTGGATGTAGATTCCGCCGCAGCCGCGAGCGGAATGAGGCTAACGGCATTTCTTGCTCAGCCAAGCAGGAAAAGGAAACACCGAGACCCGCCGCAGCCACGAGCGGGCAAGGAACAGGGACAAGGTTCGCGCCCAGCCGAGCGGAACACTAGGGGCAGGCCGCCGCAGCCACGCACGGGCTCCGGAAATCAATAGTTTGTTTACCTTCGGAACGCAAAGGGAGGGCAGGTCTCCACTTTCTAACAGCGCGGCTGCTAGGAAGATGCCGGGAAAGCCAGAATCACGTACAACGTGGTCGCGTTGGTACGTGTATTTTATGAAGATTGGACTCACCTCCCCAGAAAGCCTTCTGGGAGTTGAAGTCCTTAAATTCTGTCACAAGTAGGCACCTATGCCGAGTCAAACCCTGACAATGCAGAGCAGATAACAATTTCGCGGGAGGCGCGCTTGGAGATGAATTGGTGGTTGGAGCACATGGACGCTTGGAATAGCAGGGCCGTCTTTGTGGCCACTCCGGATGCCATCATAGAGTCCGATGCCAGCCGGTGGGGCTGGGGTGCTCGTTGTGGGACAATGGAGACCGGGGGACGGTGGTCTCAAGAGGAGCTGCGACTCCATATCAATTGCCTAGAACTATTGGTAGGGTTTTTTGCGAATCAAACTCTGTCTCCTCAGCGAGCAAGTTGTTGTATTCTACTGCGTCTGGACAATGTGTCCGCGGTCCGTTATATCAATCGCCTGGGCGGTACCAGATCCCGACTTCTAGCGAAATAGCCAAGGATTTTTGGCACTACTGCCTAGCTCACCACATTTCAGTGACGGCGGAATACATTCCGGGTTTGTCCAATGTGGTGGTAGATTGGAATTCTAGATTTCTGAGGGACTCCAGCGATTGGAAACTTCATCCCAGTGTGTTTCAGGCATTGAATTCCAAGTGGGGGCCTTGTGCGCTGGATCTATTTGCGTCCCGACTCAACAGAAAACTTCCCCTGTTTTACAGCTGGTGTCCGGATCCGTTAGCGATCAGCTCGGACGCATTTCTTCAATCATGGATGACGGGCATTCTATATGCCTTTCCCGCCTTCGTCATGATTCCGAGGTTGTTAGCGCAGACACTCAGGCAGGGGGCGGAAATAATTCTAGTATCCCCATGTTGAAAGGCGCAAGCTTGGTTTCCGGTGGCAATGAGCTTATCGTGTGCTACACCGGTTCGGATCAGGTCATTCCTAGAGTTGTTGGCGGATCCGGTGGACCTTCCTCATCCCTTAGTCCTGCAAGGTCAGTTACCTCTCATGGCGTGGAGACTTTCCAGCGACGCTGGCAAGTCCCGGGAGTTTCACAAGACACTCTCTTTTTTCTCTCCCAGTCTTGGGTACCTTCCACGCACAAACGTTACGAGTCCGCTTGGCGACGATGGGTGCGTTGGTGTGGTGAACGGGCAGAGTGATCCCTTGGGATCAGGTATCTCTGTGATAGTGAATTTTGTATGCGACTTGGCTAAATCAGGCATGGCCTATAGGACGGTAAACAATTTTAGATCAGCCATTTCGGCGGGACATCCTCACATGGATGGTAGACCTGTGGGGGAACATCCCCTGGTCTGTAAGGTCGTACGAGGTATCAGGTTGGTGAATCCTCCTCAACCTAGATATCAGATGTTGTGGGATGTTTCCATAGTTCTGAGATATTCGAAAACATGGCCAGCTAATGAAGGGCTGTCGCACAAACAATTGTCGGCCAAATTGACGCTTTTATTATGCCTTATTTCATGCAGACGTGTGTCGGACGTACATGCTCTGGATTTAGCAGGTAGAGTTTTTACTCCGTCTGGAGTTTCTTTCAGAATTTCCCGTCGTACTAAGACTCATTCTGAATGCATTACTTATCCTGCCTTTCCTCATCATAGCAAACTGTGTGTTGTGCAATGCTTGAAGGTCTATGAGGCTTGTACCAGAGAGTTCAGGAATGATGTGGCAGGTCAACTGTTGATATTGCTTCATAGACCTTTCCGCCCAGTCTCTTCCGCTACTCTGGCCAGGTGGATTACCTGGTTGTTGACCCAAGCGGGAATTGATTCCTCCATTTTTCTTGCTCATTCTGTGAGAGGGTCCATGGCCTCGAAAGCCCTAGCGACTGGGTCCAGGTTACAAGATATTATGACTGCGGCAGACTGGTCCTCTGAGTCCACTTTTAAGACCTTTTACCACAAACCTATTGTGGATGTTGCGTCTGTTGTAGTGGAGCAACTTTAAACTAGCATAATTTGAGCCTCCGTGGACTGACATAGAATGAAAAATTTTCTAGCTAACGCAACAACGAATTTTCAATTCTATTAAGGACACGGAGGCGAGAATTATGCCACCCAGGATGTATTATTTTATATATTACATGTTTTTTCATGATTGTTTTTTTTTTGTTGTTTTTTTGTTTAAAACCCTTTATTGGAGTAAGCATAGAAAAGTACAAGAATGGGCCTACAACCTCACGGGCTGGCCGCTAATAACAAGGCACAATGCATGAAATAGAAATGTACACCCGTGGTCAGGTACAGCTCAAGCACAAAGCATTACTCGACATATATCACAGAGCAACTTGAATTTTTCATTTTACAAAAGAAAAACAAACACTAAAAGGCGAATGCACGATAATTAAGGTCAGCCCAAAGAACGGAGGGGACGGTCCACGATCAGGAGAACACACCCAGAGCCCGGAGGCTCCAATTAAGTCGGGAGGGGGGGAGGGGGGGAGGGGAGCAGCGGGGAGAACCGGAAATATAGAAAAAAACCCGTATGGGAAGGTTCCGGGAACGCACGTCTAGGGAGATAGGACAATCTCAGCAGTGCCTACAAGGGGAGGGGTGCAAATATCCCCACGATAATCATTCCACTGGCCCCAAACCTTCGTCCACGCCCCGGGTCTGCCCCTGGCCACATAAACCGTCTTCTCACGAAACATGGACCAGTCCATGTTATCTTCCAACTTCGAGACCTCAGGGGGCCTGGAAGCGCCCCAGAGTTGCGCAACATCCCGCTTCGCAATCATGTATCCCAGGGTAGCCCATCTGGTCTGGGCCACAGAGTAGTCAGTGGGCTCCCACACATTCAACAGACATCGTCGTGGCTCCGGCCACAGGACAACACCAGTCACAGCAGTCATCACCTCAAGCACAGCAGCCCAGTAAGTCGCTACAACCGGGCACTCCCAAAGGATATGTAAAAAGGTCGCACTCAAACCACAACCACGCTTACATAGCCCATCCGAAGAAAAGCCCATCGTCACCAGACGCGGACCCGTGACATAAACTCGATGAAGAATCTTAAGTTGAACCAAACGGAGACGGGCAGGAATGGCCACCTCCTTGGGAGAAGAGAGTGCCGACTGCCAATCCTCGTCGTCCAGTTCCAACCCATCGCCAACCCAAGCCTCCCGAAGTCGGACCAATAAGTCCGCCCGATTATTGATCAATTTCTTGTAAATCAGAGAAATAGTACTATCGGGAAGATGCCCATCAAGGACACGGTCCTCGAGGGGAGAAGATTCAGGCAGGGCCTCATCAGGAACCAAAACTGAGGCGAGGGCGTGCCGGACCTGCAGGTAGCGAAAAAATTCCCTACCACTCAAACCATATTCCGCCTGGAGGGCCTGGAACGACTTCACACAACCGTTCGAGCACACATCACCCACCTTACAAATCCCAATCATATCCCAGCGGTCGAAACCCTTGGTAGACCAAAGCCCGCCCAAACGTTCCGAGGCATAAAGCGGCGTCGCCAACGTCAAGCGATCCTCCCACCCCAAACTCACATTCGCAGCTCGCCATACAGTTACTGCGATCTTGATGGGCCCACAAGATGGCGCCCGGCCGATCGAGAATAAAGTGCTCTAGTAAAGTCCCCACCCGGGAGCTTGAATCTGTCCATCTCGAATGCAGGATTACGACCCGGGGAAAACATCACGTGATTAATGGCAGACAACTGGGAAGCCCAGTAATATCGCTTGATATCGGGGAGCGCCATGCCCCCGTCATACCAAGGGATGGTGAGCTTTGCGAGCGCGATACGCGGACGCCCATCCCATATCAATTGCCGTTGAAGACTCTCAATCTCTTGGAAATAGGTCTTAGGAATAGCGTCATAGGAGTTTTGGAGCGCGTAAAGGAATCGCGGCAAGGACATCATTTTAAACAGAGCCGCCCTGCCCAGAGGAGACAAAGGGAGCTTACGCCAACGGGCCACATCCAGGCGCAATCTAAGCAACGGTGGGAGGAGATTACGCTCAAAGCGGAGCGTCGGGTCCAACGTAATAAAGATCCCTAAATACTTGAAACCCGAGTGGACCACCTGAATAGGAAGTCTGCTCGGCAAGGGGGGCAAAACCCCCGAAAGAACATATACACAGGACTTGGTCCAGTTAATAACAAGGCCCGAATTGGCTCCAAAGGAAGCAAGAACGTCAAACAGAACAGACAGAGATTTACGCGGGGAGGTGAGATATAAAAGGATATCGTCCGCGTAAAGCGAAACGCGGTCCTCAAAGTCCGGAGACCAGCGGATCCCCTTGAGGGAAGGTTCCCACCGAAGCCAAGCAGCCAATGGTTCCATGGCGAGCGCAAACAGTAACGGAGACAAGGGGCATCCCTGACGGGTACCCCTACCAAGGGTGAAAGGAGCCGAGACCCTACCATTCACCACTACTTGCGCCAGAGGTTCCGCGTACAGTAACTGGACCCAACCAATAAACTCAGGCCCAAAACCAAATTTCTCAAGAGCCGCCCAAAGATAAGGCCACTCCACCGTGTCGAAGGCCATGGAAGCATCCAACAATGCCAAAATGGCCGGCTCCGTCAGAAGCCCCGCCCCCGCGACCGCGCCGTGAAGACGGCGCAGGTTCAGAGCCGTGTTGCGATGCGGGATAAATCCAGATTGATCCGGATGGACCAAGTCACTAATGACCGTCAAGAGACGGGATGCCAGGAGTTTCGCCAATACCTTGGGTTCAACATTTAGCAGGGATATGGGCCTATAGGAGGAACAAAGATCACGTGGTTTACCCTCCTTGGGGATGACAACTATTGTGGCCAGTCTCTGATCATAAGGGAGAATACCCCGTTCCCGGGACTCCAGAAACATGGCGCGAAGATACGGAGCCACCCTATCGGGACGCAACTTGTACAATTCGATTGGCAACCCGTTCGGGCCCAATGCTTTGCCCGAACGGAGGGAACGGATGGCAGTAGCTATCTCATCAACCGTAAAGGGGGAGTCCAACGCCACACGGTCTAAATCGGAAACAATGGGCAGGGCTATATCACGCAACAGAAGGCGAGAGTCAACCACATCCCTCACAGACACAGGGGTATACACCACACGGAAGTAATCGGCAAACCGGTCAACTATTCCAATCGGGTCCGTTACACTCACACCACTCGCAGACTGAATCACGGGTACCACACGATTAGCTCTCTCCTTCTTATCCAGCCATGCCAGCAATTTACCCGCTTTGTCACCCACATCATACAAACGACCCTGTTGTTCCCGAAACATCACTTTGGCGGCATCTGTGACCATGGACTTATAAGCAAATTGTTTCAGACCCAGGGCATGGAGCTTCTCAGGTGTGACACCAGATTCCAAACCCTCCTCCAATGCAGAAATCTCCCCCTCAAGATCAACCACCTCTCTATTTCTCGCTCTCTTAGCCTCAACAATAAGGGAGAGGGCCTGCCCACGAATCACGGTCTTAAAGGCCTCCCATAGGGACACAGCAGAGGAAACCGACCCCTCGTTATCCAGAAAATACGAGTCCAAGGACTTAAGCAAAAGGGTGCGGGTCTCGGGGGAGGTGAGGTACCACGGATTAATGGGGGCCACCCGGCCCACCGCCTCCACCCCAACCTCAAAACGAAGCCAGAGCGGAGAGTGGTCAGAGATACCCCTGGGCAGGTGCACAATCTCACGCACCGCTGGGGACTGAGCCGCAGGCATCAGGAAATAATCCAGCCGGGACAGACTCCCATGGGCCCCAGAGTGAAAGGTGTACTGAAGCTGCGTAGGATGCAAAAGCCTCCAGCAATCCACCAGGCCAAAGGTATCCAAAAATCCACCCAACCACTGCTGAGCCGCAGGGGTATCCCTAGGGGGGTGGCGATCGTGGAGGCCGGAGACTACCGAATAAAAATCACCAGCCAGAAAGAGAGTACTATCAGGGAGGTCCAACAAGACACGGCCCAAATCTGAAAAGGTAGAAGTCTGCAAGCCGGGGGGCACATAAACAGTTAATAAGGAGAGGGCACGGCCTTCATATTGACCCACAAGAACAGCATACCGCCCCCGGTCATCCTGAATAACATCATCAATAGCCAGGGGGAGGGAAGCCCGGACAAGGATACCCACACCCCTGGAACCCGAGGTAAACCCCGAATGCGCTACGAGGCGATAGCCCCACCTATTCATTGCATGACAAACATTGCCTATCAAATGAGTCTCCTGCAGGAAAACAATGTCAGGAGATAAACGTCGTATACATTTCAACACCACACTTCGTTTGATACGATCTCCCAGACCATTAACGTTCCACGAAACAAATCTCAACCCGCTACCCCCCATCCCACCCGAAAAAGCCCAAACCCCCCACCAATGAGCATGACCATAAAAAGCAGTCCAGATACAGAATAAAGTCGCCTTGAACACAGAACACACAAACAACGAACTTCCCAACCACCCACCCCCCAGGTAACAAGAAAACACCCCCCACCCTGCACCCCTGCAAAAAGCTAAAAAGCCACCCCAACCTGCAGTGTGCCTGTCGCCCAAGAACCCCTATTCTACACAAAGACCCCGGAGGAGGAAAGGCTCTGTCCCACCCGCCCCCGATCAAACCAATGACGAGAAAAAGATCATACATCAAAACACATGTGAGGTAGAGGAACATAGGCTTACATCCCTGGAGAAGTTATACAAAACAAGGCATCAGTCAAAGATGAAATGTTCAGCTCTCTACGCCACCTTCAGCACCGCCCGGGTGGGCTTCGGACTCAGTCTCAGGAGGTCGATGAGGCAGGGAGTCTAGCCAGTCATTCACAGCATCTGGCCGATCAAAGAAGAAAGTTCGATCATTATACTCCACCCGCAGCCTGGTCGGAAAGAGCATTGCGTAACGCATCCCCATGTCCCTAAGACGCTTCTTGGCACCACGAAATCCCATACGCTGCTTCTGGACCTGTTGGGAAAAGTCCGGATAAAAGTTCACCGTGGCATTCTCAAAGGCCACCGGGCCCTTCACCCGCGAGGCCTGCAGGATAGCGTCCCGATCTCTATAGTGGAAGAGCTTTGCAACAATAGGTCTCGGCGGGGCGCCTGGCTTGCCCTGGCCCCCCGGAACACGATGTGCGCGCTCCACTGCGAAAAATTTACTAAGGCCAGACGGAGAAAGGTGGTTCTGGATGAGGTCTTCAACCAGGAGATCAACCGAGTGGGGTTCTGGATTCTCCGGCACACCAACCACGCGAACATTACAGCGACGTGCCCTGTTCTCAAAATCCTCCAAGCGCCGGGTCATGAAATCGTTCACCCTACGGAGATTGCCAATCTACGTCTGAATATCAGAGACGTCCGTCGTGAGGCTGGATGATTTGATATCCAACGACTTCACCTTTTCGTTCGTCTTGGAGAGATCGGCTCGAATCAAATTCACCTCAATTGCCACAGTGTCAAGTTTGTGGGCCAGGTTTCGTACTGTTGGCCTATGGATTCCCTCATGCCAGAAATGGCGCCCATGATGTCCTGCAAGGAGGGCTCCGTCGACGCATCCACTACTTGGTCGGACGCAATGGGACCGGGCAGGGCAGCTCCGGGGGACCCTTTAGAGTGGGTATAACGATCCATAACATTAGATTGAACCGGACCCCCGCGCAGAGGTGTCTTCGTCTTGCGCGTCTCTCGGTCCCCTCTGCCCGCCATTTTGAAGATGCGTCACGAGTAAAGTCACCAGGGTCGACGGACCGGGCACCAGAAATGGAGGCCCCGGGACCAAAGGACTACAAGAGGGGTATCACCAGGATAGAGGCAGCCCACTCCAGGAACAGTGCAGCCAAGGGCCAGACAACCTACTCGTGTCCCGGCCGTAGCTCCGGTCCGACCCTCTCACCAGTGTCCCAGTCTGAGGCAGAAACGAAACCGAAACTTAAGAGGGGGACCCACAAGACCAATCCCCCTGCCGTTGTTGTTCAACTCCAAGACGGCCACCGAACCTCACCCAGTCCCGGGCGCACTTCGAGGGCGGAGCCCAAAAGTTCAATTGAACATAATTCAGGCACCCGATGTCCAAATCAGCTTCTGAAAGGTCCAGGTAGATCAGCCCAACGTCCTCTATATGAATCCTCGCAAAAAAATCAGGATTAAAGCAGGATATTAAGCCGGGAGTGGCGGGGGTCCGGGGAGCGCTGTGCTCACGCGGCCATCTCGGATGCCCGCCAAGCTCCTCCTCTTTCATGATTGTTATACTGCTATTTGATTGCATATTTCAATGCTAATGTTTGACTTCTTATTTTTCCCACCCGATTTGTCAACTTGTGACTGTTTTTTTTCAGTCTGACATGGGCGTTATGGCTGTGTTTCTTGTTTCAGGCGACCAAGGAAAACAAACCTGAAGTGTGAGCTGTTCTGACGAGGCTTTGGACCGCCTTCTACGTTTTGAAGAGGATGGCCGCTGACGCGGTTCGGCCCTGTTACAGTTTATAGACATTTGCAAAGAAAGAGGAAGCGACGACAACTTCGTGGATATTCATTCATGATAATGCGTACTGATTGGTGCAGACCTGGAGGGGGGTTGTCCTTCCGGAGTATGCTGTTTAAAGTTTAACCCTTTTCTGCTGTATGTGTAGTAAAGATTGAGAATCAAAATTCTCGCCTCCGTGTCCTTAATAGAATTGAAAATTCTTTGTCGCGTTAGCTAGAACATTTTTAATTCGTCTTAAAACAGCTGCAAATCACCAGAAATGGGAGAGCGCTAACCAATTTGACACACAGAGAGTCTGTCCAGGCTCTCCACGTGGGATCTGACAGTCCAGAGGCTGAGTCAGTCTGTCATGACTACTAATTTTCGCAATTTAGTGGCAGGCTGAGGCAGCAAAGTTACAGGATGTGAGAGCCCCCCCCCAAAAAAAAAGTATGGAGATCTCTGCTGCCTCAGCCTGCTATTAAATTAGGATAATTACTAGTCATGACAAGACATCAGAGCAGGACAAGTATGAGGGACACGCGTGGGTCTTACCAAAGAGCAAAGGCTATTGTCCGACAGGCAGTCCATTATCCGGCAGAACTGTTCCAGTACCCAGGCAGGAAGGTCCAGTAGCAGCTGGGGTGCGGTTCTTGGACCCACCTCCCCCCACAACAGGTTCTAACTCCATTTGGGGTCTCTTGGCCCTGCCAATAAATGCAACAGCCTATTCAAGGGGTTCAAGTCTGTGATTATTGTGTCCTCCTGGTCACACAGTCCAGAATTGTGAGAACATTCACAATGCTAGAAGGATGTGTTTTCTGACAGTGGAGTAATGCCAAGTATCTCGGGCCCCCTAAACATTTGGGATCTGTGTCAACCTGGGGATTCTGTCATTCTAGGGCTAGCTACCCACCTTTAGACACACAGCCCGAACTCCAAATAAAACCCTCAGTTTTACTGATCGTGACCATTACAACAAATTACTTATTTAGGTCACATGAAAACTGCACAGGTCTAATAATTTTTAAAGAAAGTAATATAATATGATCATAACATCCTGTAGAGTGACTATGGCCCCACAAGCCGCGACAAGGAGTCTCCAGCAGCCTGGTCTGACAGGCAGCAGTGGCCGGCAGTGGGAGTACCTGCAGGGGGGTGACGTGGGGAGGCGGAGGGGCCGGGTGGGGGGCAGTAATGTATGGATTACAGAACTTCCCAGGTAAGTAAACATTTAAATAAATAAAACGAATTTCGTTGAGTGCACTGCATCCCCAAATGCGATGCAGTGCGCGCAACAAAATTCATTTTACTTAATTAAATGTTTACTTACCTGTAAAACTCCGTATTCCATACATTACTACCCCCCACCCTGCCCCTTCCCCTCCCCACGTCACCGCCCTGCAGGTACTCCCACTTCCGGCCGCAGCTGCTGACAGGTTACAGCAGTGCATTCTGATGAGAGGCACAGGCGGCGGTGTGAGTAGAGGTGGGCTTCAAAACCAAAATTGCAAACATAACTTCCTCCCACTCGTGCTGCTGCCCCTTTGATAACCTAAGTTCTGACTCAGGCGGGAAATTGACAAAGTTGTGTGTGTGTGTGTGTTTTTGTCCTTACATCTGGATTTACTATTTAGTCCATGTAGGGTCTTTATATAGAGGTAGCACAGCGGACAGAAGAGTCAAAGCACTCCCAGTGGAAAGTTAAGCAAGGAGGAAAAAACATGTGGCAGAGGGCATTTTCAGCAGTGTGTTTTCTGATGGAGGAGCACTGTGCAAGTGATCCTTGTCATTCCAGGAGACTGTTACTCAGAAGGATATTTTCTGATAATCCATCAAAATGAGACTCCAAACAGATGTTTTAATTACCAGTACTTTACTCACCATGGTGGATAATCTACAACTGAGTCTTCTGTAGCAAAAATATTTTTAATCACCCTTGTTAGAAAGGCGACCCCGGGGGAGTCAGAAGATATCTGACTGACCACCCCTAGGTCCACCTCTCCGTCAAGAAGTAGCCGAACGTTACAGAGAGGCTTCCTGAGTGAGGGCCCTCTCCTAGGATTGCACAGCAGAGTAACCACACACTACAAATGGACACCACACCAGAGGTCGAGTTCGTAAGCTTTATCAGGAAATAAAGGCCGCTGGTTCCCAGCGATATGTACAAGTAGACCGAGGTGTCTGTAAAGTCTCGTAAAAGGGGGGTCAGGGAAGCGGGACAGTCTCGGTTGGGGTGTATGAAGGGATACCCTGCGCACAGCTCTCAATCCTCGAGCCGGGGGTTCCGAGAGGTTGAGCCGCGGCAGCGCCAGCCGGCTCTCAAGATGGTTCGGCAAAGGGGGGGCCGCAGCAGCGCCAGCAGGCTCTCAAGATGATTCGGCAAAGGTGGGTCACGGCAGCGCCAGCAGGCTCTCAAGATGGTTCGGCAAAGGTGGGCCGCGGCAGCGCCAGCAGGCTCTCAAGATGGTTCAGCAAAGGTGGGCCGTGGCAGCGCCAGCAGGCTCTCAAGATGGTACAGCAAAGGTGGGCCGCGGCAGCGCCAGCAGGCTCTCAAGATGGTTCAGCAAAGGTGGGCCGCGGCAGCGCCAGCAGGCTCTCAAGATGGTTCGGCAAAGGTGGGCCGCGGCAGCGCCAGCAGGCTCTCAGGTTCTCTTCAGGTTACAGGAAATGAGTTCTTCTGGGGTCGGCTGTGACAGCGTCAGCAGGGCTTTCCAGTCCAGGATACAACTGCCGTCCTACTCCGGGGCTGGCCCAGATATAGGACTGGAGTCCTTTGATGTCCGGACCCTCGCGCCTGGGGGTCAGAGGGGCCGGGAAGATGGTGTCCAGACACCCAGCAGGGAAGTGGGGCCAGCACCCAGGGATGCCGGGGGCGATCGATACCAGGCGTCCGGGGACGGTTGGAGGGCCATCGAAACTCCCCTCCTCCAGGATCTGTCGAGTGGCCACTCGACCACCTGGGTAGATCATGGCACCTCGATGTCTGGGCTTCGCTGGGCCTGGGCCGGGGCCGGAGCCACGTGGTCGTGACGTGGTGGGCCCAAGATGGAGTCGGGCGCGGCCTCGTGCTTAGGTCGTGATGGGGCCAGGCCGGTGGGGGGGGTCCGGGATGGTGACCGGACCAGCAATGTTGGGGCGTGCAGTGTCAGGCAAAAGGGCTGCCCGATGCTGGGTGGAGGGCCGATGTCGTCCTGGGCCCGCCATGCGGGAGGGGTAGGACCACGCCATGAGGCCGGGTCCAACAACCCTAAGTAAAAACCCAACCAAATTCAAACCCTAACCATGTATGAACTGTAAATCCTTAGACTTCACCTTGCCCACACTCTAATATGTACAGTATCGCCAACCCTATATTCCTTTTATCCCAAGCCATCATCCTATAACGTACCTTAATAGTACTGCTCTCTACACCTGGTAGATCTTTGACTGGCTGCTGCTTAGCGCTCTGCCTGTGTTGCTGATTTTCTTGCAATGCTCTGTTGCGGTTGCTGATCCCGGGATGTTTTGTGAACTACGAACATGGCCGCTGCACAGGGCACGCAAGCACGACGGCCGACCAGACAGGCAAAAGCGCAGCCACCCCCGAGCAGTACCGCTTCGCATTCTAGTTGCGGGAGAGTGCAACTTACCTTTCGGTCCTACGCAGCACTTCCATGGCATCGGGATCCGCGTCCTGCTTTGTTGCGGTGTTGTTCTCCTACCCGGACCTCTTCTTCTCGGTGTTCCTGTTCCGTGAGCCTCCTCTGTTTGTTGGATTCCGTTTTCCTTGACTACTCGGTGCCTACAAAAGAAAAGAATAAAAGAAAGGCTGCATTACTCTACGAGACGGTAACAGATCTTTGCGCTGATATTCACTTTACTTTTCTGTGCCCCTATGTATACGTATCTGATGCAGTGATCCTGACGCTGTGGTCATCTGCTCTTTCTGTCTGGATTGCTACCTGTTACAAAGGGGAAAAAGGGACATTAGTTATCTATACCTGAATATAAGGGGACACCTTTTTGTTTGTCAATTAGAAAACAATTAATTGGAATTTACATTACACATACAGAAGTCTTGTAACAAGGTGGGTTCATTAGCATAGGTATTTCTACTGTTTCATTCCATTTATGCTACTCTTCCTGTGATCCAGCGGGACACCAACCTGCAGACAATATTCACTAAATACTAATTCGGGCCCGTAAACCACACTCATTCGTTATCTGGTCGATGAAACCCCGCTGGGGATCAATTTTAGGGCTAATTCTATATATCCATTACCTCTCAGTCTTGAGCCTATTTAATACTAAGCCCTTTTTTAGGTCGAGCAAAACAGTGCTTGCGCTGTTGCTAAGTGACCTCTTGTATATGCTTTGGGAATTGAAATCCACCCAGTAAGTAAATATTTATTGCATGTGGTTAGTTAAAACCTTTACAAAATTGTGTACAATACAGTATACGAACTAGCCTTGGTTAAAATGCATTTACACTCTTTAAAAAACAAGTTCTTTTTTTAAAAACAGTATTACATCGTCTACGGCCTGAGCCTCACCTAACATATCAGTCCTTCTGACTGGGTCCGCATCATTTTTTCAGTTTTCTGGATTAGGAGGCTCGCCTTCTGTAAGAATTTGGAGGCCCTACAGGCCGTTTGCAACTGGAAACTGTTCAGTGCTAGCATAACGGCAGGCCTGCATGTTCTGATTTGATAAAAACGAAATATTTGTAATAGGTAGTAACGTCTCAAACTAGCCAATGATGGACAGATGCACAGAAGGTGAGTCAGTGTTTCTTCCGAACGGCCACACAGTCTGTATAGCGATGTTTGCCATGTTTGCTTCCATGCTGGGGTCTGATCCTTTGTGGTGTAGGTGCCCAGACGTATGCGTAGGAGCATTTGTTGTGTGGACGGTGTTATATAGTTGACTAGGTATGGTTGTGGGGCTCTTCTCTCATAAGTGGCTAGCACCGTCCAACCATGTTTTTTCTTTGCGAGGGCGGATTTGTCAACGATCATGGATTTTTGTTTTGCTGTACTGGCTATTTTTTTGAAGGCCATAAAGGGGTGGTTTGTATTCCATGCCTCTCGCATATTAAGTTGTGTCAGTGCGTCTTCCAAATATGTTTTCCATACGTTTTTTGCATTTGTTCGGTTGTTGATTTCGCACCAACAATGGCCCATCAGCGTGTCCTCGCTTGCTGCCCTTAATTTCCAGCACATTTTTAGTATTCCGGCTTGCCTGACTTGATGCTGATTTGAAAGCCCGAATTCCAGACGTACTTGCGCTTGTGATACAGACCTTGGTATGTAAAAGATGTATTTGAACAGATTTGACTGTTGTAAGTTCAAGAAGTTTGCGTCTTTGCCTCTGAATAGCTCCGAACCGTACGTGAGGGCGGGTAAAAACTTAGCCTCAATCACTTTCAAGAGGTAAAGGTTGGAGGGGCATTTCAATTTTGTTTTCAGTAACATTAGAGCAAACCGTAGTTTATTGGACTGCGCTTTTCTATGCAGTTGGTGAATTTTTAATGACCAGCTTGAGTCGACCACTACCCCCAGGTACTTGTAGGAGTTACTTGACTCTATAGTGTTACCCGCGATGTGCCATTTGCAGGGTTGTCGCCCTTGCCGGGATGAGAAGCAGACGATCTTTGTTTTATTATAGTTAATTTGCAAGCCATTCGCAGAGATGTATTCATGCAATTTTGTGATGGAGCGTTGTAGACCCAAGGGGGTCTGACTGCAGAGGACTATGTCGTCGGCATACTGTAAGCTCCTTATTTTGTATTGAGCTAGCTTTGGCGGGTCGGTTTGTGCCTCCGCGATGTGCTTGTCAAGGTCGGCGGTGAAGATGTTGAAAAGGGTTGGGGCTAATACGCATCCCTGCTTCAGGCCGATTAGGGTGGGGATTTTTGTTGTTGTTCTATCTCCAGTGCCTAATTTGATCTTGACCTAGGTGGATGAGTATAATTTTATTATTGCTCGTAACAAGTTCGGAGGAGTTCCCCAATTGGCCATCTTTTTCCATAGGATCTCCCTTGGGACAGTGTCGAACGCCGCCTTTAGGTCTACGAAACAGGTGTACAATTGTGTTGAACTTTCCTTTGCTCTTTCGACGAGGAGATTTAATGCTAGAAGATTACATGTGGTGTTGGTTCCGGCCCTAAACCCCGTCTGGGTGATTGGAAGGATATGTTTAGAACTAACCCAGTCTTCCAGGTCTCTCAGGAGATTAGATGCGTAAATTTTTGCCTCCACGTCGACTAGAGCGATCAGCCTATAATTGGCTGGGTCTGTTCTTGCACCTGCTTTAAATATTGGGTGTAAAATGCTCCCTCTCCATGATGTAGGAATGTTTCCTGTTTGAAAGGCATTGTTGAACAAGGGAGTAAGGTGTTCCGCCCAAAAGGATTGGTCAAATTTGAAGAGGCCGTTTGGCAAACCGTTTGGGCCTGGCGCACCTTTTGACCTTGGTTTTTTGATGACCATATGAACTTGGGATTGCGTGAACCGATGTTCTTCGCAGTTTTGGGCCGCTTCTTGATTTTCGTGCTGTTGATGCGGGGAACGATTTGAGTCCCATGATTGAAGTTTGGTCTGTTGTGTTCGCTCCAAATGCTAGATCCAGTCTTCCTGTAGAATGTTTGAATTAATGGTCTGTGCGGCTCTGTTTGCTATTTTGTTGATGTCTGCCCAAAATTTCCTGTTGTTGTTTGATCTGCTTGATTCTAATAGTTGTTGCCAAGTTTCTGTTTGTTGTTTTAATTTTTCTTGCCAAACGTCTTTTTTATATTTTTGCCGTAGGTTGTAGATTTGACGCTTGGTGTCGTCAGCCTTTGTCGTGCCTTTTCTTGATAACTTTCTTATTTCTTGGTTTAGAATCCTTTTTTTACTCAGTATTGAGCTCGAGGGCGCCTGGAATGCCTTACATGGTTTCCTTTTATTTGTGTATGTTTGGTGGTCGAATCTTTCTGTTAGGGTGATGATGATCTTTTCCCACTTGTCCTGAAGAGACATTTGACTGTTCCCGGTAGCCTCCGCATGCGCTCTTTTCGCATGTGCCGTTATTTCTTCGGCGTTCTTTCCGTTCCATACTAATCGCTTAAGATTGTATAGACACGAAGGTTCGGTCAGATCATTGCATGCTGATGCCCTAATGTGTAGATGCCTCAGTACAATTAATTGTGGGCTGTGGTCGCTCTCCAACCGGTGAGTTATGCTGAAGGAAACTATTGTTTGTAAGACGTCTGAGTCCACTATGGTGTAGTCTAGAACAGCTTGAGCCTGTTTAGTTGTTCTGGTTAGGGACGCAGGTTGATCTTGGGGAAAGCGGCCATTCAGGACAATAAGTCCGACTTCGGTGAGCATTTGTGCGTACTGCTGGCCGTGCTTATCCTTTTTTTGATGGTGTGATACCATTGGAGGGATGGATTTGTCATTCCGTTTATTTCGGTTGCTGTTAAGGGCATTGTCCTTAAATAGAAGGAACATGTTCAGATCTCCTGACACCACCAGCCCCGCCTGTGGGTAAGTGGATTGCATTGATTTTATTAGCGCCTTTAGGGTCAGGATTTTCTCTGGTTTCTTCTTTACATCCGGGTGTATGTAGGTGTTACAAATTACCAATTGCTGAGACTCTTGAGGGCCAAAAGAACTTGTAGACGGATCGGGAGGTGGCTTGATTTTGATGCACTGGATCCATGTTTGTCCTGTATCAATGGTAACATGAGACCAAGGAATGCTGGTGTTCAGGTAGATCGATAGGCCTCCTGCGGCCCTGCCTGTGTTACCTCTTCTGATGGCCTGTTGTTGAATTTCTTTAAAGCCGTCAATTTGTTCCGCGGTGGTTGACCAAGTCTCCTGGAGTAAGATGATGTCAAATTTATTTAGAAAAGCTAGTAAGTAAGCGTCTTTTGTTTTGCCTCCCAACCCGTTTATGTTCTGTGAGAAGTTGGCCTGATATATGATGTTTCCAATTCTGGAACCACCTTGTATCAGTCCAAACAACCCTTATGGTGTCTGGTTGTAAGTCAACCTTATTAGACAAGCTATCCTGGGGGTAGCATGGACTAAGCAGCCTTAAAGGCTTAACTTAAGAGGTCGTGTTAAGCGAGCTGTTTTACCACATACAATCCTGTAATATCAAATGAAAGGACACCACACAAGTATATATTATAAAAATATATGTATTTATTACTAAAAAAAATCCCCAGTATTCTTTATGAATAAAGGGGCACAAGCGTTAAATCAAAAGCACAGTATAACATACAAAGTTGCACAATTTTGGATGAGGCCAAGGGGCCACTCAAACCATATACTAAAAAAATGGTATAAGAGATACCAACCGATCAGTGGTTAGGCCTAGGGCCTAGGGAATCGCTGGGAGCAGTCGAGACAAGCAATGCTGAAGTCGGGAAAAGCCCGCGGGATTCGGGTGCAGTGCAGAAAGTGCACGCATGCATCAATGATAACCAATGGTGCGTAAAAGTTACAAGGTTAGAGTTTAAGGACACTTCCGCTGAACCTAGAGGAACAAAACTTAAGACACAGACCCTAGAGGTGTGTACCAGTGTGGGAACACCGCGTTGCAATGTTACCTCACCCACAGGAAGTGGGTGCACAGGGTCGAAGTTGAGTGAGTTTCGTCACGCAGGCTCTTGGTGCTTGGAGCTGAAAGGGCTGCAGGCGAGGTGAAGGAAAAGTGTCCGGTGGAGTCCAAGGGTGGACTCGAGTCGAAAAGTACCTGAAAGCAGAGGGGACAGAGTCTGGGTCACTCAGCAGTGACCAGGGTGGAACCAGGACGGAACCAGGCAATGTCGGGCGCAATCAGGTGGTTGTCGAGGAGCTTCTCTCCGCTGTCACGTGGGCTCTGGGGCATATACGAAGTCCAAGGGCAGGTCACGATCTGTCCCACGCAGGTTCTCGCCGTCGGCGCTGTCGGCTTCAAGATTGGAGCAAACAACACTTGGCAAAAGCAATCCACGCGAAACTGGAAGATTGCTTCTCACTCAGACCAGGAGGGTCAGAGTGGGGACTCCTTTTCAGGGGAGCTGGTGCAAATCTGGAGCAACCAGAATCACAAGTCGTATTTCAAGTTTCGTCGGCACAGCGGCCACAAGACAGCTGGCAAGGGACTGGCCAACGTGGTGAGCCAAAAGAAGCAGAAGGGCCCCACGCAGCACTCGTCGAGTGTAGGGAGCTGAACTTCAGGGCAAGAGTGGCTCAGGGTTGGGGCTTCTCAAACCCCGTTGTACAGCTTCGAGGGTCACTCGTGGGCTGCACGGTCAGCATCTCGTGGTCTTTTCAAGATGGCGTGCCCCACGCTTCCGGTCACCTCCACGGGTCTCAGCTCTGCAGGGACTGTGGATCGGGCTGTTAGAAGGCAGGCAAGCTTGATCTTGTCGATCTCTGTCACTTGAGTTCCGGCGGGAACTGCAACAAAGCAGATGTCGAGGGCTGGATGGTGCCTGTTTGCACAGGGTGGTCACTCCTTGACCACAAGGGAGATTCTTCAGCATTCTACGTTGAGTAGGATGTCGAAGGGTCCATAGTTTCATTTCTTATGTTTCATCAGGATAATCTGAAGTGCATTGGCACTGCTCCCACTCTTATTCGAATCTGGGGGGCTGGATTACCTGCTAGGTCCCCTCCTATGGGTGGGACCAAGGAAGTGGGTGGATACACCCCCTTCCTTTGATCCAGGCCGCGCTGGCACGAGGGCTGGAGTGCCCCAGAACCGGTTTGGCCGGATTATGCAAGGGGCAGCCTTGTGCTCCCCAGGCAGTGTCTGGTTTCTTTCAAACCTCCCTGCTACAATCCACTATCTCCTGTCTGGGGGGTTGTAAAACCGCCCTGCGACAGGAAACCCTTTGTCCAGGCCCCTTGGGCTGAGTTTCAGTCAGCTTCAGGGGGTCAGACTTGTGTCTGTGGCAGAAGCATCCATTTTGTGGATCTGAGGCCCTTTTAGAAATTAACCGCATTTAAGTAGAGTAACATGTCTTACCCCTCTAGAGGGGTGGAATGCTATCCCCGTCACCAGAACTGGCGAGGGGATAGTATTCCAAATCATATGACACCTTACACGACATGTTTTGATAAAGCCAAACCAGAGTTGCTATATAACCGCATGGATTATAATGCACTTAAGAGTATATGGTATGGCATTATCCTGAAACAGCTTAGTGATTTGTTCCCGACAGCTGCAGACAGGCTCAGCTCATGCTAGAGCTCCATCTCACATTAAACCACGCACTCTGCCTCCAGGATTGCTAAGGCCTGCCATAGGAGTGGCTCACAGGTTTATATGTGTCCAGATATAGGTTTAGATATAGGTATACTATACCTAAGCAAGGGGTGATTACACCACCTTGCCCCAGCTGAGTGATCAGCCAGTTGTGTCAATTTAAGAACCAGCCAGGGGTGGCAAAAGATATGCTGCAACCCCTGGTAGGCCTTGGTGGCACCTATGCCCTGGGCACCTATAGTGCATGGTACAGGGGCTGACAAGGAGACCATTTCCAATTGTGGTATGTACCTATAGCACATGTATCAGTAATTTAGAGAGAGAACAGCAGGCTGGGGGTCTGATTAGCAGGCCCACAGCCTCAGTAGTCTAAAACCAGTGAAGCAAAAAGCAAAAATTTGGGGTGACCATAGGATAGCAGACCCTACTCTCCTACACAACCCCCCCCCCAAACGCAGGGACATTAAACTAACCTTGACCAGATAAGTCTTCATGTTCTAAGTGGAAGTACCTGGAGAGACCATCTGCATTACCATGGTCAGTTCCTGGGCGGTGCTCCACTGTAAAGTCCATCCCCTGTAGGGAAATGGACCACCTGAGCAGTTTGGGATTTTCACCCTTCATCTGATTGAGCCACAAGAGGGGCTTATGGTCTGTCTGAACAAGGAAGTGAGTTCCAAACAAGTAGGACCTCAACTTCTTCAGGGCCCAAACCACAGCAAAGGCCTCCCTCTCAATGGCTGACCAACGTTTCTCCCTGGGGGTCAGCCTTCTGCTAATGAAAGCAATGGGCTGGTCTTGACCATCTTGATTAAGTTGTGAGAGCACAGCTCCCACCCCCAACTCAGAAGCATCTGTCTGTACAATGAACTGTTTGGAGTAGTCAGGACTCTTCAGGATAGGTGCAGAGCACATGGCCTTCTTCAGGTCATCAAATGCCTTCTGACAGCTAACTGTCCACTGAACCTTTTTTGGCATCTTCTTGGATGTCAAGTCATTTAATGGTGTCACAATGGACCCATAGTTTTTCACAAACTTTCTGTAATACCCAGTCAGGCCCATGAAGGCTCTGACTTGTGTCTGGGTAACTGGAGGAGCCCAGTCCTGTATGGTCTGGATTTTGCTCTCCAGTGGTTGAACCTGACCTCCACCTACTAGGTGGCCCAGGTACACAACCTTACTCTGCCCTATCTGGCACTTTGTAGCCTTGATAGTCAGGCCTGCCTTTTGCAGGGCCTC
Organism: Lissotriton helveticus; assembly: GCF_964261635.1. Classification (NCBI taxonomy): domain Eukaryota; kingdom Metazoa; phylum Chordata; class Amphibia; order Caudata; family Salamandridae; genus Lissotriton; species Lissotriton helveticus. Next base: position 1,323,770,174 of record NC_136061.1, on the reverse strand, counting down.
CAGAACCTTCTTCAGGTGGATCAGGTGATCCTCCCAGGTGGAGCTAAAGACAGCAATATCATCTAGATATGCTGCACAAAAGTCATCCAACCCAGCAAGGACTTGATTCACCAACCTTTGGAAGGTGGCAGGTGCATTCTTCAAACCAAAGGGCATCACCACAAACTGATAATGCCCACTGGGGGTAGAGAATGCTGTCTTGGCTTTTGACTCCTCAGCTAGTCTGATTTGCCAGTAGCCAGCTGTCAAATCAAATGTGCTCAGAAACTTGGCAGCAGCCAATCTGTCAATGAGCTCATCTGCTCTTGGAATGGGATGTGCATCTGTCCTAGTGACAGCATTGAGACCTCTGTAGTCCACACAAAATCTCATTTCTCTCTTTCCATCTTGGGTATGAGGTTTTGGCACAAGGACTACTGGGCTGGCCCATGGGCTCTCTGATGGCTCAATCACTCCAAGCTCCAACATCTTTTGCACCTCAGCCTTGATACAATCCCTGACATGGTCAGGATGCCTGTAGATCTTATTCTTGACAGGCAGACTGTCGCCAGTGTCCACCTCATGGGTGCACCAGTTGGTCTGGCTGGGTGTGAGTGAAAACAAGTGTCTGTGGGCTTGCAAAACTTGTCTGCAGTCCATCTGCTGCTGGTCAGTGAGGCTGCCTGCCAAGGCTACTCCATCAACTGAACCATCATCAGGGTTCTGAGAAAGCAGGTCTGGGAGAGGGTCACTCTCTTCCTCCTGTTCCCCATCTGTGGCCATGAGCAAGCTCATGTCCTCCCTGTCCACAAATGCTTTCAAACGATTCACATGGAGCACCCTGTGGGGGCTCCTAGGGGTTCCAAAGTCAACCAGGTAGGTGACTTCTCCCTTCTTTTCAATGATAGGGTAGGGTCCAGTCCATTTGTCCTGGAGTGCTGCTGGGGCCACTGGCTCCACCAACACCCACACCTTCTGCCCTGGCTGGAACTCAACCAGAACAGCCTTTTGGTCATGCCAAGCTTTTTGTAATTCTTGGCTGGCCTCCAGGTTTTTGGATGCTCTTTCCATATACTCAGCCATCCTGGAGCGGAGACCAAGTACATAGTCCACTATATCTAGCTTAGGCTTTTTGAGAGGTAACTCCCATCCTTCCTTCACCAAACATAATGGACCCCTCACAGGGTGGCCAAACAAAAGTTCAAAAGGGCTGTAGCCAACCCCCTTCTGTGGGACCTCTCTGTAAGCAAAGAGCAAGCAGGGTAAAAGGATGTCCCATTTCCGCCTAAGCTTCTCTGGTAAACCTTTTATCATTCCCTTGAGTGTCTTGTTGAATCTCTCCACAAGCCCATTGCACTGTGGGTGATAGGGTGTGGTAAACTTGTAGTTTACTCCACATTCCTTCCACATTGCTTTTAGATAACTAGACATGAAGTTAGTACCTCTGTCTGATAACACCTCCTTTGGAAAGCCCACTCTTGAGAAAACTGCAATGAGGGCTTTTGCCACCACAGGTGCTGTGGTGGTCCTCAGGGGAATTGCTTCTGGGTACCTGGTGGCATGATCCACTACCACCAGTATAAATCTGTTCCCAGATGCTGTTTGATGATCCATGGGACTCACAATGTCTATTCCAACACGTTCAAAGGGTACCCCCACCACAGGTAGTGGTATTAGGGGGGCCTTTGTTGTGCCACCTGACTTACCACTGGCTTGGCAAGTGACACAGGAGTGACAAAACTCCTTGACATTTTCTGACATATGAGGCCAGTGAAAGTGTGAAACAAGCCTGTCCCACGTTTTGTTCTGGCCTAAGTGTCCTGCAAGGGGAATATCATGGGCCAGGGTAAGAAGGAAGCCCCTAAACTTCTGAGGTATGACCAACCTCCTGGCTGTACCAGGCTTGGGGTCTCTAGCCTCTGAGTAAAGGAGTCCATCATCCCAATACACAGTATGGGTACCTTGGGCATCCCCAGCAGCCTCAGCAGCAGCTTGCTGTCTGAGGGGTTCAAGTGAAGGGCAATCTAATTGAGCCTGCCTCATGTCTGCCCTTGAGGGTCCCCCTGTCCCCAGAAACTCAACCTGGTCAGGTTCAAGCTCCTCAGAGACAGTCTCCTCTTGGGCTGCAGAATCAGTTTCCTGTGAACCCTGATCCTCAACCTGGGGCAAGGTGGAAGGCTCAGCCTTTCCTCTCTTGCTCCTTCTCTTGGGTTGTGGATGGTCTATTGTTTCAAGATCCACCACTGGTTCAGGAAGGCACTTCTTAGCCTGAGACCTTGTCACTGCAAGGACATGAGCTGAAATCCCTAGCATTTCTGCATGAGTCCTGTACTCCACTTCTGACCAAACTGAGCTTTCAAGATCATTGCCTAACAGACAGTCTACTGGAAGGTCTGCACTCACAACAACTTTTTTTAGGCCATCTACCCCTCCCCAGGAGAAGTTCACAACTGCCACACTATGGGAAGTAGTGGAGTTGCTTGCATTGGTCACTAGGTAACTTTCACCTAGTACAATCTGTCCAGGGTCCACAAAGTCAGGTGTCACCATTGTGACACTGGCACATGTGTCCCTGTAGGCCTGAGCCAGTTTCTCATTGATTAAAGGCGTCTGCCTATATTTGCCCAGGTTACTGGGACTCACTGTAGTGGACAAAGCTAAGTCCACATCATATAGGAGAACTGCCTGAGTAGGGATTCTGACTAGGCCAGATCCTACTTCAGTACCCAGGGTTAACCCTACTACACCCTTTGGCTGTGTTCCACCACTGCTTACTGTACTAGGGGGTGCAGGTGCTTTAGGAGCTGCAGTGGTGGGGACTGGATTTGTCTTGGTGCATTCACTGCCCCAGTGTGAAACTGATTTGCAGTTATTACACCAAGGCTTCTTTGGGCCATTCTTCTTCTTTTTCTTGTTTCCATTTTGGGAACCACCCTCCTTATTACTATTTTGGGGGCCTGAAGACTTCTGGTCCTTTTCTTTATCTCTCTGATTTCCACCCTTCTGGTCTGTTTTCTTCTGGTCACCACCTTGGTTCTGGGGTTTCTGCTTAATCCTTGTTCTGACCCATTTGTCTGCCTTCTTTCCCAATTCTTGGGGAGAGGTCAGATCAGAGTCAATAAGGTATTGATGCAACAGCTGGTTTGTACAGTTATTAAGGATCTGTTCTCTCATGATAAGATTGTACAATCCTGTATAGTCTGAAACTTTACTTCCCTGCAACCAACCCTCCAGAGCCTTAGTGGCACAATCTACAAAATCAGTCCAGTCTTGAGTCTGTGCTTTTTGGGTGTCTCTGAACAACAACCTGTATTGTTCAGTGGTTAGGCCAAACCCTTCAATAAGAGCACTCTTCAAGACAGAGTAGTTTTTGGCATCCTCAGGTCTAACTGTGAGGAGCCTGTCCCTCCCTTTCTCTGAAAAGGAGTACCGTAAAATTGCAGCCCACTGATCCTGAGGAGCCTGCTGTACCATGCAGGCTCTCTCAAGAGCAGTCATCCATTTGTGGATGTCATCCCCTTCCTTGTAGGGGGCCACAATTTTTGTCAGGTTTCTATTATCATAGCTCCTGTCTTTTTCTCTAGGAATGTTGCTGCCACCAGTGACATCTAAGCCACACAATTTCTGCTCTCTTGCCAAGGCAAGTCTAGCTTGGGCCAGGGCTACCTCCTCCCTCTCTATTTGGAGTTTGACAGCTCTCATCCTGGCCTTATGCTCTATCTTTTGTGAGGCAGTCATGCCTCTCTGAGATTCTCTTGAGGCACTAGAAATATGAGAGTCCCCTGATGGAGATCTCACTCTTCTGTTGCCTGTGAGAATGCTCTGGTGGGATCTGGGGAGGTGCTGGCCCTCTCCATTTCCCAGTAGGTTTAAGTTGGCCTGGTTAAGCCTGGCAACTACAACCTGGTTAACCCCTTGATCCTGATCTTCAGGGTCCTCTACCTCCGAGTCCTCCTCCTCTTCTACCTCCTCTTCTTCCTCCTCTGGGGTGGTCTCAGTGGCTGTGGGGTCCACTCCCTCTCCTGATTCTAAGGGAACTGCATTTGCCTTTTCCAAGTCATCCTGCTCTAGAATGGCTATCAGGGAAGGACTGGTGGGACTTCTGCCCCTTTTTAACCCTCTTGAGATGCACAAGGCAACCAAGTCATTGTGGGTTAGTTTGTCATAGCTGGAAGTTGCCTGGGTAAGGTCAACTGTCACAGGAACAGACCCTGAGGCTTTTCCTGTGTCAGACATGACTCTAGTGTGGTGTAAGTGATGCACCTACCTACACTAAGTGTTTCCCTACTGTACCTTGCTAGTGAGTTGTAGTCAGGGTGTGCTAATCCCTTTAATCTACAACTACTAAGTTCAGTAGAACTTAAATATGCTAAGCTTTTGCTTTATATGTACCTAGAGGTACTTGATGTGATCTTTCAATTTGATAAAAAGATTGCATTGGTAAAACAAACAGCAAGCTCAAATCCGCACCGCTGCTCACCAATGTGAGAAGTTGGCCTGATATATGATGTTTCCAATTCTGGAACCACCTTGTATCAGTCCAAACAACCCTTATGGTGTCTGGTTGTAAGTCAACCTTATTAGACAATCTATCCTAGGGGTAGCATGGACTAAGCAGCCTTAAAGGCTTAACTTAAGAGGTCGTGTTAAGCGAGCTGTTTTACCACATACAATCCTGTAATATCAAATGAAAGGACACCACACAAGTATATATTATAAAAATATATGTATTTATTACTAAAAACAATCCCCAGTATTCTTCATGAATAAAGGGGCACAAGCGTTAAATCAAAAGCACAGTATAACATACAAAGTTGCACAATTTTGGATGAGGCCAAGGGGCCACTCAAACCATATACTAAAAAAATGGAATAAGAGATACCAATCGATCAGTGGTTAGGCCTAGGGCCTAGGGAATCGCTGGGAGCAGTCAAGACAAGCAATGCTGAAGTCGGGAAAAGCCCGCGGGATTCGGGTGCAGTGCAGAAAGTGCACGCATGCATCAATGTTAACCAATGGTGCGTAAAAGTTACAAGGTTAGAGTTTAAGGACACTTCCGCTGAACCTAGAGGAACAAAACTTAAGACACAGACCCTAGAGGTGTGTACCAGTGTGGGAACACCGCGTTGCAATGTTACCTCACCCACAGGAAGTGGGTGCACAGGGTCGAAGTTGAGTGAGTTTCGTCACGCAGGCTCTTGGTGCTTGGAGCTGAAAGGGCTGCAGGCGAGGTGAAGGAAAAGTGTCCGGTGGAGTCCAAGGGTGGACTCGAGTCGAAAAGTACCTGAAAGCAGAGGGGACAGAGTCTGGGTCACTCAGCAGTGACCAGGGTGGAACCAGGACGGAACCAGGCAATGTCGGGCGCAATCAGGTGGTTGTCGAGGAGCTTCTCTCCGCTGTCACGTGGGCTCTGGGGCATATACGAAGTCCAAGGGCAGGTCACGATCTGGCCCACGCAGGCTCTCGCCGTCGGCGCTGTCGGCTTCAAGATTGGAGCAAACAACACTTGGCAAAAGCAATCCACGCAAAACTGGAAGATTGCTTTTCACTCAGACCAGGAGGGTCAGAGTGGGGACTCCTTTTCAGGGGAGCTGGTGCAAATCTGGAGCAACCAGAATCACAAGTCGTATTTCAAGTTTCGTCGGCACAGCGGCCACAAGACAGCTGGCAAGGGACTGGCCAACGTGGTGAGCCAAAAGAAGCAGAAGGGCCCCACGCAGCACTCGTCGAGTGTAGGGAGCTGAACTTCAGGGCAAGAGTGGCTCAGGGTTGGGGCTTCTCAAACCCCGTTGTACAGCTTCGAGGGTCACTCGTGGGCTGCACGGTCAGCATCTCGTGGTCTTTTCAAGATGGCGTGCCCCACGCTTCCGGTCACGTCCACGGGTCTCAGCTCTGCAGGGACTGTGGATCGGGCTGTTAGAAGGCAGGCAAGCTTGATCTTGTCGATCTCTGTCACTTGAGTTCCGGCGGGAACTGCAACAAAGCAGATGTCGAGGGCTGGATGGTGCCTGTTTGCACAGGGTGGTCACTCCTTGACCACAAGGGAGATTCTTCAGCATTCTACGTTGAGTAGGATGTCGAAGGGTCCATAGTTTCATTTCTTATGTTTCATCAGGATAATCTGAAGTGCATTGGCACTGCTCCCACTCTTATTCGAATCTGGGGGGCTGGATTACCTGCTAGGTCCCCTCCTATGGGTGGGACCAAGGAAGTGGGTGGATACACCCCCTTCCTTTGATCCAGGCCGCGCTGGCACGAGGGCTGGAGTGCCCCAGAACCGGTTTGGCCGGATTATGCAAGGGGCAGCCTTGTGCTCCCCAGGCAGTGTCTGGTTTCTTTCAAACCTCCCTGCTACAATCCACTATCTCCTGTCTGGGGGGTTGTAAAACTGCCCTGCGACAGGAAACCCTTTGTCCAGGCCCCTTGGGCTGAGTTTCAGTCAGCTTCAGGGGGTCAGACTTGTGTCTGTGGCAGAAGCATCCATTTTGTGGATCTGAGGCCCTTTTAGAAAATTTAGAAAAGCCAAACCAGAGTTGCTATATAACCGCGAGGATTATAATGCACTTAAGAGTATATGGTATGGCATTATCCTGAAACAGCTTAGTGATTTGTTCCCGACAGCTGCAGACAGGCTCAGCTCATGCTAGAGCTCCATCTCACATTAAACCACGCACTCTGCCTCCAGGATTGCTAAGGCCTGCCATAGGAGTGGCTCACAGGTTTATATGTGTCCAGATATAGGTTTAGATATAGGTATACTATACCTAAGCAAGGGGTGATTACACCACCTTGCCCCAGCTGAGTGATCAGCCAGTTGTGTCAATTTAAGAACCAGCCAGGGGTGGCAAAAGATATGCTGCAGCCCCTGGTAGGCCTTGGTGGCACCTATGCCCTGGGCACCTATAGTGCATGGTACAGGGGCTGACAAGGAGACCATTTCCAATTGTGGTATGTACCTATAGCACATGTATCAGTAATTTAGAGAGAGAACAGCAGGCTGGGGGTCTGATTAGCAGGCCCACAGCCTCAGTAGTCTAAAACCAGTGAAGCAAAAAGCAAAAATTTGGGGTGACCATAGGATAGCAGACCCTACTCTCCTACACAACCCCCCCCCCCAAACGCAGGGACATTAAACTAACCTTGACCAGATAAGTCTTCATGTTCTAAGTGGAAGTACCTGGAGAGACCATCTGCATTACCATGGTCAGTTCCTGGGCGGTGCTCCACTGTAAAGTCCATCCCCTGTAGGGAAATGGACCACCTGAGCAGTTTGGGATTTTCACCCTTCATCTGATTGAGCCACAAGAGGGGCTTATGGTCTGTCTGAACAAGGAAGTGAGTTCCAAACAAGTAGGACCTCAACTTCTTCAGGGCCCAAACCACAGCAAAGGCCTCCCTCTCAATGGCTGACCAACGTTTCTCCCTGGGGGTCAGCCTTCTGCTAATGAAAGCAATGGGCTGGTCTTGACCATCTTGAATAAGTTGTGAGAGCACAGCTCCCACCCCCAACTCAGAAGCATCTGTCTGTACAATGAACTGTTTGGAGTAGTCAGGACTCTTCAGGATAGGTGCAGAGCACATGGCCTTCTTCAGGTCATCAAATGCCTTCTGACAGCTAACTGTCCACTGAACCTTTTTTGGCATCTTCTTGGATGTCAAGTCATTTAATGGTGTCACAATGGACCCATAGTTTTTCACAAACTTTCTGTAATACCCAGTCAGGCCCATGAAGGCTCTGACTTGTGTCTGGGTAACTGGAGGAGCCCAGTCCTGTATGGTCTGGATTTTGCTCTCCAGTGGTTGAACCTGACCTCCACCTACTAGGTGGCCCAGGTACACAACCTTACTCTGCCCTATCTGGCACTTTGTAGCCTTGATAGTCAGGCCTGCCTTTTGCAGGGCCTCCAGAACCTTCTTCAGGTGGATCAGGTGATCCTCCCAGGTGGAGCTAAAGACAGCAATATCATCTAGATATGCTGCACAAAAGTCATCCAACCCAGCAAGGACTTGATTCACCAACCTTTGGAAGGTGGCAGGTGCATTCTTCAAACCAAAGGGCATCCCCACAAACTGATAATGCCCACTGGGGGTAGAGAATGCTGTCTTGGCTTTTGACTCCTCAGCTAGTCTGATTTGCCAGTAGCCAGCTGTCAAATCAAATGTGCTCAGAAACTTGGCAGCAGCCAATCTGTCAATGAGCTCATCTGCTCTTGGAATGGGATGTGCATCTGTCCTAGTGACAGCATTGAGACCTCTGTAGTCCACACAAAATCTCATTTCTCTCTTTCCATCTTGGGTATGAGGTTTTGGCACAAGGACTACTGGGCTGGCCCATGGGCTCTCTGATGGCTCAATCACTCCAAGCTCCAACATCTTTTGCACCTCAGCCTTGATACAATCCCTGACATGGTCAGGATGCCTGTAGATCTTATTCTTGACAGGCAGACTGTCGCCAGTGTCCACCTCATGGGTGCACCAGTTGGTCTGGCTGGGTGTGAGTGAAAACAAGTGTCTGTGGGCTTGCAAAACTTGTCTGCAGTCCATCTGCTGCTGGTCAGTGAGGCTGCCTGCCAAGGCTACTCCATCAACTGAACCATCATCAGGGTTCTGAGAAAGCAGGTCTGGGAGAGGGTCACTCTCTTCCTCCTGTTCCCCATCTGTGGCCATGAGCAAGCTCATGTCCTCCCTGTCCACAAATGCTTTCAAACGATTCACATGGAGCACCCTGTGGGGGCTCCTAGGGGTTCCAAAGTCAACCAGGTAGGTGACTTCTCCCTTCTTTTCAATGATAGGGTAGGGTCCAGTCCATTTGTCCTGGAGTGCTGCTGGGGCCACTGGCTCCAACACCCACACCTTCTGCCCTGGCTGGAACTCAACCAGAACAGCCTTTTGGTCATGCCAAGCTTTTTGTAATTCTTGGCTGGCCTCCAGGTTTTTGGATGCTCTTTCCATATACTCAGCCATCCTGGAGCGGAGACCAAGTACATAGTCCACTATATCTAGCTTAGGCTTTTTGAGAGGTAACTCCCATCCTTCCTTCACCAAACATAATGGACCCCTCACAGGGTGGCCAAACAAAAGTTCAAAAGGGCTGTAGCCAACCCCCTTCTGTGGGACCTCTCTGTAAGCAAAGAGCAAGCAGGGTAAAAGGATGTCCCATTTCCGCCTAAGCTTCTCTGGTAAACCTTTTATCATTCCCTTGAGTGTCTTGTTGAATCTCTCCACAAGCCCATTGCACTGTGGGTGATAGGGTGTGGTAAACTTGTAGTTTACTCCACATTCCTTCCACATTGCTTTTAGATAACTAGACATGAAGTTAGTACCTCTGTCTGATAACACCTCCTTTGGAAAGCCCACTCTTGAGAAAACTGCAATGAGGGCTTTTGCCACCACAGGTGCTGTGGTGGTCCTCAGGGGAATTGCTTCTGGGTACCTGGTGGCATGATCCACTACCACCAGTATAAATCTGTTCCCAGATGCTGTTTGATGATCCATGGGACTCACAATGTCTATTCCAACACGTTCAAAGGGTACCCCCACCACAGGTAGTGGTATTAGGGGGGCCTTTGTTGTGCCACCTGACTTACCACTGGCTTGGCAAGTGACACAGGAGTGACAAAACTCCTTGACATTTTCTGACATATGAGGCCAGTGAAAGTGTGAAACAAGCCTGTCCCACGTTTTGTTCTGGCCTAAGTGTCCTGCAAGGGGAATATCATGGGCCAGGGTAAGAAGGAAGCCCCTAAACTTCTGAGGTATGACCAACCTCCTGGCTGTACCAGGCTTGGGGTCTCTAGCCTCTGAGTAAAGGAGTCCATCATCCCAATACACAGTATGGGTACCTTGGGCATCCCCAGCAGCCTCAGCAGCAGCTTGCTGTCTGAGGGGTTCAAGTGAAGGGCAATCTAATTGAGCCTGCCTCATGTCTGCCCTTGAGGGTCCCCCTGTCCCCAGAAACTCAACCTGGTCAGGTTCAAGCTCCTCAGAGACAGTCTCCTCTTGGGCTGCAGAATCAGTTTCCTGTGAACCCTGATCCTCAACCTGGGGCAAGGTGGAAGGCTCAGCCTTTCCTCTCTTGCTCCTTCTCTTGGGTTGTGGATGGTCTATTGTTTCAAGATCCACCACTGGTTCAGGAAGGCACTTCTTAGCCTGAGACCTTGTCACTGCAAGGACATGAGCTGAAATCCCTAGCATTTCTGCATGAGTCCTGTACTCCACTTCTGACCAAACTGAGCTTTCAAGATCATTGCCTAACAGACAGTCTACTGGAAGGTCTGCACTCACAACAACTTTTTTTAGGCCATCTACCCCTCCCCAGGAGAAGTTCACAACTGCCACACTATGGGAAGTAGTGGAGTTGCTTGCATTGGTCACTAGGTAACTTTCACCTAGTACAATCTGTCCAGGGTCCACAAAGTCAGGTGTCACCATTGTGACACTGGCACATGTGTCCCTGTAGGCCTGAGCCAGTTTCTCATTGATTAAAGGCGTCTGCCTATATTTGCCCAGGTTACTGGGACTCACTGTAGTGGACAAAGCTAAGTCCACATCATATAGGAGAACTGCCTGAGTAGGGATTCTGACTAGGCCAGATCCTACTTCAGTACCCAGGGTTAACCCTACTACACCCTTTGGCTGTGTTCCACCACTGCTTACTGTACTAGGGGGTGCAGGTGCTTTAGGAGCTGCAGTGGTGGGGACTGGATTTGTCTTGGTGCATTCACTGCCCCAGTGTGAAACTGATTTGCAGTTATTACACCAAGGCTTCTTTGGGCCATTCTTCTTCTTTTTCTTGTTTCCATTTTGGGAACCACCCTCCTTATTACTATTTTGGGGGCCTGAAGACTTCTGGTCCTTTTCTTTATCTCTCTGATTTCCACCCTTCTGGTCTGTTTTCTTCTGGTCACCACCTTGGTTCTGGGGTTTCTGCTTAATCCTTGTTCTGACCCATTTGTCTGCCTTCTTTCCCAATTCTTGGGGAGAGGTCAGATCAGAGTCAATAAGGTATTGATGCAACAGCTGGTTTGTACAGTTATTAAGGATCTGTTCTCTCATGATAAGATTGTACAATCCTGTATAGTCTGAAACTTTACTTCCCTGCAACCAACCCTCCAGAGCCTTAGTGGCACAATCTACAAAATCAGTCCAGTCTTGAGTCTGTGCTTTTTGGGTGTCTCTGAACAACAACCTGTATTGTTCAGTGGTTAGGCCAAACCCTTCAATAAGAGCACTCTTCAAGACAGAGTAGTTTTTGGCATCCTCAGGTCTAACTGTGAGGAGCCTGTCCCTCCCTTTCTCTGAAAAGGAGTACTGTAAAATTGCAGCCCACTGATCCTGAGGAGCCTGCTGTACCATGCAGGCTCTCTCAAGAGCAGTCATCCATTTGTGGATGTCATCCCCTTCCTTGTAGGGGGCCACAATTTTTGTCAGGTTTCTATTATCATAGCTCCTGTCTTTTTATCTAGGAATGTTGCTGCCACCAGTGACATCTAAGCCACACAATTTCTGCTCTCTTGCCAAGGCAAGTCTAGCTTGGGCCAGGGCTACCTCCTCCCTCTCTATTTGGAGTTTGACAGCTCTCATCCTGGCCTTATGCTCTATCTTTTGTGAGGCAGTCATGCCTCTCTGAGATTCTCTTGAGGCACTAGAAATATGAGAGTCCTCTGATGGAGATCCCACTCTTCTGTTGCCTGTGAGAATGCTCTGGTGGGATCTGGGGAGGTGCTGGCCCTCTCCATTTCCCAGTAGGTTTAAGTTGGCCTGGTTAAGCCTGGCAACTACAACCTGGTTAACCCCTTGATCCTGATCTTCAGGGTCCTCTACCTCCGAGTCCTCCTCCTCTTCTACCTCCTCTTCTTCCTCCTCTGGGGTGGTCTCAGTGGCTGTGGGGTCCACTCCCTCTCCTGATTCTAAGGGAACTGCATTTGCCTTTTCCAAGTCATCCTGCTCTAGAATGGCTATCAGGGAAGGACTGGTGGGACTTCTGCCCCTTTTTAACCCTCTTGAGATGCACAAGGCAACCAAGTCATTGTGGGTTAGTTTGTCATAGCTGGAAGTTGCCTGGGTAAGGTCAACTGTCACAGGAACAGACCCTGAGGCTTTTCCTGTGTCAGACATGACTCTAGTGTGGTGTAAGTGATGCACCTACCTACACTAAGTGTTTCCCTACTGTACCTTGCTAGTGAGTTGTAGTCAGGGTGTGCTAATCCCTTTAATCTACAACTACTAAGTTCAGTAGAACTTAAATATGCTAAGCTTTTGCTTTATATGTACCTAGAGGTACTTGATGTGATCTTTCAATTTGATAAAAAGATTGCATTGGTAAAACAAACAGCAAGCTCAAATCCGCACCGCTGCTCACCAATGTGAGAAGTTGGCCTGATATATGATGTTTCCAATTCTGGAACCACCTTGTATCAGTCCAAACAACCCTTATGGTGTCTGGTTGTAAGTCAACCTTATTAGACAATCTATCCTAGGGGTAGCATGGACTAAGCAGCCTTAAAGGCTTAACTTAAGAGGTCGTGTTAAGCGAGCTGTTTTACCACATACAATCCTGTAATATCAAATGAAAGGACACCACACAAGTATATATTATAAAAATATATGTATTTATTACTAAAAACAATCCCCAGTATTCTTCATGAATAAAGGGGCACAAGCGTTAAACCAAAAGCACAGTATAACATACAAAGTTGCACAATTTTGGATGAGGCCAAGGGGCCACTCAAACCATATACTAAAAAAATGGTATAAGAGATACCAATCGATCAGTGGTTAGGCCTAGGGCCTAGGGAATCGCTGGGAGCAGTCAAGACAAGCAATGCTGAAGTCGGGAAAAGCCCGCGGGATTCAGGTGCAGTGCAGAAAGTGCACGCATGCATCAATGTTAACCAATGGTGCGTAAAAGTTACAAGGTTAGAGTTTAAGGACACTTCCGCTGAACCTAGAGGAACAAAACTTAAGACACAGACCCTAGAGGTGTGTACCAGTGTGGGAACACCGCGTTGCAATGTTACCTCACCCACAGGAAGTGGGTGCACAGGGTCGAAGTTGAGTGAGTTTCGTCACGCAGGCTCTTGGTGCTTGGAGCTGAAAGGGCTGCAGGCGAGGTGAAGGAAAAGTGTCCGGTGGAGTCCAAGGGTGGACTCGAGTCGAAAAGTACCTGAAAGCAGAGGGGACAGAGTCTGGGTCACTCAGCAGTGACCAGGGTGGAACCAGGACGGAACCAGGCAATGTCGGGCGCAATCAGGTGGTTGTCAAGGAGCTTCTCTCCGCTGTCATGTGGGCTCTGGGGCATCTACGAAGTCCAGGAGCAGGTTAAGATCTGTCCCACGCAGGCTCTCGCCGTTGGCGCTGTCGGCTTCAAGATTGGAGCAAACAACACTTGGCAAAAGCAATCCATGCGGAACTGGAAGATTGCTTCTCACTCGGACCAGGAGGGTCAGAGTGGGGGCTCCTTTTCAGGGGAGCTGGTGCAAATCTGGAGCAACCAGAATCACAAGTTGTATTTCAAGTTTCGTCGGCACAGGGGCCACAAGCCAGCTGGCAAGGGACTGGCCAACGCGGTGAGCCAAAAGAAGCAGAAGGGCCCCACGCAGCACTCGTCGAGTGTAGGGGGCTGAACTTTGGTGCAAGAGTGGCTCAGGGTAGGGGCTTCTCAAACCCCGTTGTACAGCTTCAAGGGTCACTTGTGGGCTGCACGGTCAGCGTCTCGTGGTCTTTTCAAGATGGCGTGCCCCACGCTTCCGGTCGCCTCCACTGGTCTCAGCTCTGCAGGGACTGTGGATCGGGCTGTTAGAAGACAGGCAAGCTTAATCTCGTTGATCTCTGTCGCTCGAGTTCCGGCGGGAACTGCAACAAAGCAGACGTCGAGGGCTGGATGGTGCCTGTTTGCACAGTGTGGTCACTCCTTGACCACAAGGGAGATTCCTCAGTCTTTTACGTTGAGTAGGATGTCGAAGGGTCCAGAGTTTCGTTTCTTATGTTAAATCAGGATAATCTGAAGTGCATTGGCACTGCTCCCACTCTTATTCGAATCTGGGGGCTGGATTACCTGCTAGGTACCCTCCTATGGGTGGGACTCAGGAAGTGGGTGGATACACCCCCTTCCTTTGTTCCAGGCCGCGCTGGCACGAGGGCTGGAGTGCCCCAGAACCGGTTTGGCCGGATTATGCAAGGGGCAGCCTTGTGCTCCCCAGGCAGTGTCTGGTTTCTTTCAAACCTCCCTGCTACAATCCACTATCTCCTGTCTGGGGGGTTGTAAAACCCCTCTGCGACAGGAAACCCTTTGTCCAGGCCCCTTGGGCTGAGTTTCAGTCAGCTTCAGGGGGTCAGACTTGTGTCTGTGGCAGAAGCATCCATTTTGTGGATCTGAGGCCCTTTTAGAAATTAACCGCATTTAAGTAGAGTAACATGTCTTACCCCTCCAGAGGGGTGGAATGCTATTCCCGTCGCCAGAACTGGCGAGGGGATAGTATTCCAAATCGTATGACACCTTACACGACATGTTTTGATAAAGCCAAACCAGAGTTGCTATATAACCGCGAGGATTATAATGCACTTAAGAGTATATGGTATGGCATTATCCTGAAACAGCTTAGTGATTTGTTCCCGACGGCTGCAGACAGGCTCAGCTCATGCTAGAGCTCCATCTCACATTAAACCACGCACTCTGCCTCCAGGATTGCTAAGGCCTGCCATAGGAGTGGCTCACAGGTTTATATGTGTCCAGATATAGGTTTAGATATAGGTATACTATACCTAAGCAAGGGGTGATTACACCACCTTGCCCCAGCTGAGTGATCAGCCAGTTGTGTCAATTTAAGAACCAGCCAGGGGTGGCAAAAGATATGCTGCAGCCCCTGGTAGGCCTTGGTGGCACCTATGCCCTGGGCGCCTATAGTGCATGGTACAGTGGCTGACAAGGAGACCATTTCCAATTGTGGTATGTACCTATAGCACATGTATCAGTAATTTAGAGAGAGAACAGCAGGCTGGGGGTCTGATTAGCAGGCCCACAGCCTCAGTAGTCTAAAACCAGTGAAGCAAAAAGCAAAAATTTGGGGTGACCATAGGATAGCAGACCCTACTCTCCTACACAACCCCCCCCCAAACGCAGGGACATTAAACTAACCTTGACCAGATAAGTCTTCATGTTCTAAGTGGAAGTACCTGGAGAGACCATCTGCATTACCATGGTCAGTCCCTGGGCGGTGCTCCACTGTAAAGTCCATCCCCTGTAGGGAAATGGACCACCTGAGCAGTTTGGGATTTTCACCCTTCATCTGATTGAGCCACAAGAGGGGCTTATGGTCTGTCTGAACAAGGAAGTGAGTTCCAAACAAGTAGGACCTCAACTTCTTCAGGGCCCAAACCACAGCAAAGGCCTCCCTCTCAATGGCTGACCAACGTTTCTCCCTGGGGGTCAGCCTTCTGCTAATGAAAGCAATGGGCTGGTCTTGACCATCTTGATTAAGTTGTGAGAGCACAGCTCCCACCCCCAACTCAGAAGCATCTGTCTGTACAATGAACTGTTTGGAGTAGTCAGGACTCTTCAGGATAGGTGCAGAGCACATGGCCTTCTTCAGGTCATCAAATGCTTTCTGACAGCTAACTGTCCACTGAACCTTTTTTGGCATCTTCTTGGATGTCAAGTCATTTAATGGTGTCACAATGGACCCATAGTTTTTCACAAACTTTCTGTAATACCCAGTCAGGCCCATGAAGGCTCTGACTTGTGTCTGGGTAACTGGAGGAGCCCAGTCCTGTATGGTCTGGATTTTTCTCTCCAGTGGTTGAACCTGACCTCCACCTACTAGGTGGCCCAGGTACACAACCTTACTCTGCCCTATCTGGCACTTTGTAGCCTTGATAGTCAGGATTGCCTTTTGCAGGGCCTCCAGAACCTTCTCCAGGTGGATGAGGTGATCCTCCCAGGTGGAGCTAAAGACAGCAATATCATCTAGATATGCTGCACAAAAGTCATCCAACCCAGCAAGGACTTGATTCACCGACCTTTGGAAGGTGGTAGGTGCATTCTTCAAACCAAAGGGCATCACCACAAACTGATAATGCCCACTGGGGGTAGAGAATGCTGTCTTGGCTTTTGACTCCTCAGCTAGTCTGATTTGCCAGTAGCCAGCTGTCAAATCAAATGTGCTCAGAAACTTGGCAGCAGCCAATCTGTCAATGAGCTCATCTGCTCTTGGAATGGGATGTGCATCTGTCCTAGTGACAGCATTGAGACCTCTGTAGTCCACACAGAATCTCATTTCTCTCTTTCCATCTTGGGTATGAGGTTTTGGCACAAGGACTACTGGGCTGGCCCATGGGCTCTCTGATGGCTCAATCACTCCAAGCTCCAACATCTTTTGCACCTCAGCCTTGATACAATCCCTGACATGGTCAGGTTGCCTGTAGATCTTATTCTTGACAGGCAGACTGTCACCAGTGTCCACCTCATGGGTGCACCAGTTGGTCTGGCTGGGTGTGAGTGAAAACAAGTGTCTGTGGGCTTGCAAAACTTGTCTGCAGTCCATCTGCTGCTGGTCAGTGAGGCTGCCTGCCAAGGCTACTCCATCAACTGAACCATCATCAGGGTTCTGAGAAAGCAAGTCTGGGAGAGGGTCACTCTCTTCCTCCTGTTCCCCATCTGTGGCCATGAGCAAGCTCATGTCCTCCCTGTCCACAAATGCTTTCAAACGATTCACATGGAGCACCCTGTGGGGGCTCCTAGGGGTTCCAAAGTCAACCAGGTAGGTGACTTCTCCCTTCTTTTCAATGATAGGGTAGGGTCCAGTCCATTTGTCCTGGAGTGCTGCTGGGGCCACTGGCTCCAACACCCATACCTTCTGCCCTGGCTGGAACTCAACCAGAACAGCCTTTTGGTCATGCCAAGCTTTTTGTAATTCTTGGCTGGCCTCCAGGTTTTTGGATGCTCTTTCCATATACTCAGCCATCCTGGAGCGGAGACCAAGTACATAGTCCACTACATCTAGCTTAGGCTTTTTGAGAGGTAACTCCCATCCTTCCGTCACCAAACATAATGGACCCCTCACAGGGTGGCCAAACAAAAGTTCAAAAGGGCTGTAGCCAACCCCCTTCTGTGGGACCTCTCTGTAAGCAAAGAGCAAGCAGGGTAAAAGGATGTCCCATTTCCGCCTAAGCTTCTCTGGTAAACCTTTTATCATTCCCTTGAGGGTCTTGTTGAATCTCTCCACAAGCCCATTGTACTGTGGGTGATAGGGTGTGGTAAACTTGTAGTTTACTCCACATTCCTTCCACATTGCTTTTAGATAACTAGACATGAAGTTAGTTCCTCTGTCTGATAACACCTCCTTTGGAAAGCCCACTCTTGAGAAAACTGCAATGAGGGCTTTTGCCACCACAAGTGCTGTGGTGATCCTCAGGGGAATTGCTTCTGGGTACCTGGTGGCATGATCCACTACCACCAGTATAAATCTGTTCCCAGATGCTGTTTGAGGATCCATGGGACCCACAATGTCTATTCCAACACGTTCAAAGGGTATCCCCACCACAGGTAGTGGTATTAGGGGGGCCTTTGTTGTGCCACCTGACTTACCACTCGTTACAAAAAGGGTGGGTTTTACCCATGCAGTCGCGGGGACCTGGGCGCTTAATGGTATGTGTAAAAAAGGGGTCCCCGCAAAGGAACAGTGTTGAGTACAACACACGCTGACACTAATATTAAACTAGACACACAACAATCACGATGACTTCAAAAACAGGTATTGTCCTTTATTTTACAATACCATATGTCAACCATTGTCAGGTTACAATCACATTTAATACATAGCCCCAATAGGGGAAGGGAAAAGGGCGGGGAAGGGTAGGTGCTCAGGGCGGTGTAGGGTCAAGGAAGGATAAACACAATCAAGAAGGAGACAATAATAACAGTCTTAGATTCAGATTGAGACCAATCAAACAAAAAAAGCCCATACAATTAAGGCATCTATTTGAGAACTGTTATACAAAAGACATTCAACGGTCACATACATGAATCAAAACAATTGGGGGCATGTGCCGGAAGTCCAAATAAGAAGGAACAAGAGCCGTCGATGTTTCGACCCCTGGCCGTAGGCTAAGTTAGGTCCTTTAACGGGGTCTTCATCAGGACAAATGAGGGAAGGAAGGGTAGGGTGGGGCGGTTCTATCTGTGAAATTAAAACAAACCATCAGACCAATATATATAAGATCTGGTTAATGTCATCCTATTTGGCATAATTGCATTATTTACACCTCAATTTACCATGGAGTCCGGGCCCAACCGGGCCTCTGGACATCGGAATATGAGTGAGACCCAACAATTAATTATCGTCAAACTCAGCGATGTTTAATTCGCAAAAAACACAGAGGAGGGTTAAACAGTATAAAATTAGAAAGGTTGTTCTAAGAAATGATCTGTCACTAAATTAGACAGGGACTCAACTTGTATCGGTCACCCGAAGTGATGATGAAAAGCACTTAATTATATTCCCAATTGGCGTTACCCAATAGAAACGCAATAGATGCATATCTGCTCAGAGTTAAAAACAGAGGGTAGTTGATCAGATGCTATTCGTAATCTAAACCCTCATTGTTGCCACTAAGGCAATTCGTCACTTACATTTTGACCGAAAGGCGCTGATAGTCTTTCCACATGGAACGCAATTCCCCGATTGACTTCGTAACGCAGTGGATCCCTATACAAATACAAAAATTGGAGGGAAGCGCGTTGGAATCAGTCTGTGCGTTATAACTAGATTTGTAAAAGGGACGTATATCCTAAGATGACATACCTCCAGACCAAGTATTAGGTAATGGGGCCGATCTTCTTTTATTTCAAAAAACGGTATATCTTATGTACCAGTTGTACTAGGATGAAAACGGGCAAGGATGGAATCCCGTTCTGTCAGTCTATATAACGATTTACCTTACATAAAAAACGAAAAGCCACCAATTAGCCATCCATAACAATTCTTATTAAACTGATAAACAGAATTAAAGAGTTGTTCAGCGATCAACTTACAGATGTACTGAAGAACTGCTGCCGGCAACGCTCGTCGGCGCGAGGTCCACAAGGTTGCTTAACGCAGGAACCGTTTGCTAAGGGAGGGCGTCTCCGTGGTGTATAAATCCTATCCAGAGAAGAAACGAACTCAGCGTAAGAAGGATTTCTCCTTCAATAATGTGGCCAAGAATGGATTATTTGTGCAAGGAAGGAGCAATGCTACTTACAAAACTCACAGAGGGGCCGCTGCAATGAATGCTTCGTCGGTACAAAATCCGCAAAGCAGCTACGCGGAGTTGGGGGCGGGGTCAGTATTTGACTGGCTTATCAGACATGGAAGAGTTACTTGATAGTATGCCGGCACCAAGCGGGTGCAATTATTAACAGGCGGCCGAAATACCAGAGGATCCGCAACTATTATTGGAAGGCACCATATATATCACAAATACATCACAAATGAAAAATACAGTGATCTGTTGATTAGATTTAAAAATACTTGACTCGAGCAACTCACACACAGGAGGTTGTAGGCGAGTCACATTCAAATATTTGACGTAACGTCTAAATTATCACAGTTTTGAAAAGAGAATGATGGCAATTGGAAACATGAAAGTAGCTCGTGCACTTCTACCAACATGAGAGTGTAAACGAGCGACAGACACTGTGAGAATTACATTTTGGTCTACTCGTGCACTTCTCCAACATGAGAGTGTAGACGAGTATTCACAGATACATTGTATATCATACCCAATGCTGTCTGACCTTTACTTGAATTTTGTCACGTGAAACTGTACTTTATTCATAGTATTCATAAGTGACCACACCTTCAACGGCAATACTCATAATATTCAACCAAGTGCGGCTAATTGTGCCAAACTACTGTCCTGTTCATTAAGGCCATTTTTTATCGAGTCCAAAAGGGACATCCATTTAGATTCTCTTGTATTGAGAGCTGTTAGTAGGTTACCCCCTCTTCTCCCTAGGGATACCTTCTCAATGACCAGCCATCTTAAATCAGACACCATATGTCCTGCCTTTTGCCAATGTTCTACCAGAGGTGCTCCCAAAACTTTACATCGCAATCTACTACAATGAGAAGAAATGTGGGATTTGATTTTTTGTTGAGTTTGCCCAACATATACAAAATTGCATGGGCATTGTACAATATAGATCACACTGGTCGAGTTGCAATTTATGTAATGTTTTAGGGTATAAACCCGTGCACCAGGTGCAAATGTCTTAGTCTGAACGGTGGTGTCACATGCAGTGCAGGTACCACATCTGTGATGCCCAACCAGGGGAGGCAAATTCCATAACGTTGTTAGAGTGGGTTGACTTGCTGGTTCCAAGTAGGAGTGGACCACCATATCTCATATATTTTTGGCCCTTTTAAAGGAGTGAAGGGGGAGATGTGGTTGTTTAATCTCGTCTGCCACCAAAGACCAATTTTTATTGATTATTTGTTTGATCTCATTACTACGTGTGGAAAAGGTAGTGACGCAAATAATTCGGTCTAGCTCTGTTTGTTATAATTAAGTGCTTTTCATCATCACTTCGGGTGACCGATACAAGTTGAGTCCCTGTCTCATTTCTTTGAACAACCTTTCTAATTTTATACTGTTTAACCCTCCTCTGTGTTTTTTGCGAATTAAACATCGCTGAGTTTGACGATAATTAATTGTTGGGTCTCACTCATATTCCGATGTCCTGAGGCCCGGTTGGGCCCGGACTCCATGGTAAATTGAGGTGTAAATAATGCAATTATGCCAAATAGGATGACATTAACCAGATCTTATATATATTGGTCTGATGGTTTGTTTTAATTTCACAGATAGAACCGCCCCACCCTACCCTTCCTTCCCTCATTTGTCCTGATGAAGACCCCGTTAAAGGACCTAACTTAGCCTACGGCCAGGGGTCGAAACGTCGACGGCTCTCGTTCCTTCTTATTTGGACTTCCGGCACATGCCCCCAATTGTTTTGATTCATGTATGTGACCGTTGAATGTCTTTTGTATAACAGTTCTCAAATAGATGCCTTAATTGTATGGGCTTTTTTTGTTTGATTGGTCTCAATCTGAATCTAAGACTGTTATTATTGTCTCCTTCTTGATTGTGTTTATCCTTCCTTGACCCTACACCGCCATGAGCACCTACCCTTCCCCGCCCTTTTCCCTTCCCCTATTGGGGCTATGTATTAAATGTGATTGTAACCTGACAATGGTTGACATATGGTATTGTAAAATAAAGGACAATACCTGTTTTTGAAGTCATCGTGATTGTTGTGTGTCTAGTTTAATATTAGTGTCAGTGTGTGTTGTACTCAACACTGTTCCTTTGCGGGGACCCCTTTTTTACACATACCTGACTTACCACTGGCTTGGCAAGTGACACAGGAGCGACAAAACTCCTTGACATTTTCTGACATATGAGGCCAGTGAAAGTGTGAAACAAGCCTGTCCCACGTTTTGTTCTGGCCTAAGTGTCCTGCAAGGGGAATATCATGGGCCAAGGTAAGAAGGAAGCCCCTACACTTCTGAGGTATGACCAACCTCCTGGCTGTACCAGGCTTGGGGTCTCTAGCCTCTGAGTAAAGGAGTCCATCATCCCAATACACAGGATGGGTACCTTGGGCATCCCCAGCAGCCTCAGCAGCAGCTTGCTGTCTGAGGGGTTCAAGTGAAGGGCAATCTAATTGAGCCTGCCTCAGGTCTGCCCTTGAGGGTCCCCCTGTCCCCAGAAACTCAACCTGGTCAGGTTCAAGCTCCTCAGAGACAGTCTCCTCTTGGGCTGCAGAATCAGTTTCCTGTGAACCCTGATCCTCAACCTGGGGCAAGGTGGAAGGCTCAGCCTTTCCTCTCTTGCTCCTTCTCTTGGGTTGTGGATGGTCTATTGTTTCAAGATCCACCACTGGTTCAGGAAGGCACTTCTTAGCCTGAGACCTTGTCACTGCAAGGACATGAGCAGAAATCCCTAGCATTTCTGCATGAGTCCTGTACTCCACTTCTGACCAAACTGAGCTTTCAAGATCATTGCCTAACAGACAGTCTACTGGAAGGTCTGCACTCACAACAACTTTTTTTAGGCCATCTACCCCTCCCCAGGAGAAGTTCACAACTGCCACACTATGGGAAGTAGTGGAGTTGCTTGCATTGGTCACTAGGTAACTTTCACCTAGTACAATCTGTCCAGGGTCCACAAAGTCAGGTGTCACCATTGTGACACTGGCACATGTGTCCCTGTAGGCCTGAGCCAGTTTCTCATTGATTAAAGGCGTCTGCCTATATTTGCCCAGGTTACTGGGACTCACTGTAGTGGACAAAGCTAAGTCCACATCATATAGGAGAACTGCCTGAGTAGGGATTCTGACTAGGCCAGATTCTACTTCAGTACCCAGGGTTAACCCTACTACACCCTTTGGCTGTGTTCCACTACTGCTTACTGTAATAGGGGGTGCAGGTGCTTTAGGAGCTGCAGTGGTGGGGACTGGATTTGCCTTGGTGCATTCACTGCCCCAGTGTGAAACTGATTTGCAGTTATTACACCAAGGCTTCTTTGGGCCATTATTCTTCTTTTTCTTGTTTCCATTTTGGAAACCACCCTCCTTATTACTATTTTGGGGGCCTGAAGACTTCTGGTCCTTTTCTTTATCTTTCTGATTTCCACCCTTCGGGTCTGTTTTCTTCTGGTCAACACCTTGGTTCTGGGGTTTCTGCTTAATCCTTGTTCTGACCCATTTGTCTGCCTTCTTTCCCAATTCTTGGGGAGAGGTCAGATCAGAGTCAATAAGGTATTGATGCAACAGCTGGTTTGTACAGTTATTAAGGATCTGTTCTCTCATGATAAGATTGTACAATCCTGTATAGTCTGAAACTTTACTTCCCTGCAACCAACCCTCCAGAGCCTTAGTGGCACAATCTACAAAATCAGTCCAGTCTTGAGTCTGTGCTTTTTGGGTGTCTCTGAACAACAACCTGTATTGTTCAGTGGTTAGGCCAAACCCTTCAATAACAGCACTCTTCAAGACAGAGTAGTTTTGGCATCCTCAGGTCTAACTGTGAGGAGCCTGTCCCTCCCTTTCTCTGAAAAGGAGTACCATAAAATTGCAGCCCACTGATCCTGAGGAACCTGCTGTACCATGCAGGCTCTCTCAAGAGCAGTCATCCATTTGTGGATGTCATCCCCTTCCTTGTAGGGGGCCACAATTTTTGTCAGGTTTCTATTATCATAGCTCCTGTCTTTTTCTCTAGGAATGTTGCTGCCACCAGTGACATCTAAGCCACACAATTTCTGCTCTCTTGCCAAGGCAAGTCTAGCTTGGGCCAGGGCTACCTCCTCCCTCTCTATTTGGAGTTTGACAGCTCTCATCCTGGCCTTATGCTCTATCTTTTGTGAGGCAGTCATGCCTCTCTGAGATTCTCTTGAGGCACTAGAAATTTGAGAGTCCCCTGATGGAGATCTCACTCTTCTGTTGCCTGGGAGAATGCTCTGGTGGGATCTGGGGAGGTGCTGGCCCTCTCCATTTCCCAGTAGGTTTAAGTTGGCTTGGTTAAGCCTGGCAACTACAACCTGGTTAACCCCTTGATCTTGATCTTCAGGGTCCTCTACCTCTGAGTCCTCCTCCTCTTCTACCTCCTCTTCTTCCTCCTCTGGGGTGGTCTCAGTGGCTGTGGGGTCCACTCCCTCTCCTGATTCTAAGGGAACTGCATTTGCCTTTTCCAAGTCATCCTGCTCTAGAATGGCTATCAGGGAAGGACTGGTGGGACTTCTGCCCCTTTTTAACCCTCTTGAGATCCACAAGGCAACCAAGTCTTTGTGGGTTAGTTTGTCATAGCTGGAAGTTGCCTGGGTAAGGTCAACTGTCACAGGAACAGACCCTGAGGCTTTTCCTGTGTCAGACATGACTCTAGTGTGGTGTAAGTGATGCACCTACCTACACTAAGTGTTTCCCTACTGTACCTTGCTAGTGAGTTGTAGTCAGGGTGTGCTAATCCCTTTAATCTACAACTACTAAGTTCAGTAGAACTTAAATATGCTAAGCTTTTGATTTATATGTACCTAGAGGTACTTGATGTGATCTTTCAATTTGATAAAAAGATTGCAATGGTAAAACAAACAGCAAGCTCAAATCCGCACCGCTGCTCACCAATGTGAGAGGTTGGCCTGATATATGATGTTTCCAATTCTGGAACCACCTTGTATCAGTCCAAACAACCCTTATGGTGTCTGGTTGTAAGTCAACCTTATTAGACAAGCTATCCTAGGGGTAGCATGGACTAAGCAGCCTTAAAGGCTTAACTTAAGAGGTCGTGTTAAGCGAGCTGTTTTACCACATACAATCCTGTAATATCAAATGAAAGGACACCACACAAGTATATATTATAAAAATATATGTATTTATTACTAAAAACAATCCCCAGTATTCTTTATGAATAAAGGGGCACAATCGTTAAATCAAAAGCACAGTATAACATACAAAGTTGCACAATTTTGGATGAGGCCAAGGGGCCACTCAAACCATATACTAAAAAAATGGTATAAGAGATACCAATCGATCATTGGTTAGGCCTAGGGCCTAGGGAATCGCTGGGAGCAGTCGAGACAAGCAATGCTGAAGTCGGGAAAAGCCCGCGGGATTCGGGTGCAGTGCAGAAAGTGCACGCATGCATCAATGTTAACCAATGGTGCGTAAAAGTTACAAGGTTAGAGTTTAAGGACACTTCCGCTGAACCTAGAGGAACAAAACTTAAGACACAGACCCTAGAGGTGTGTACCAGTGTGGGAACACCGGCGTTGCAATGTTACCTCACCCACAGGAAGTGGGTGCACAGGGTCGAAGTTGAGTCGGGTTTCGTCACGCAGGCTCTTGGTGCTTGGAGCTGAAAGGGCTGCAGGCGAGGTGAAGGAAAAGTGTCCGGTGGAGTCCAAGGGTGGACTCGAGTCGAAAAGTACCTGAAAGCAGAGGGGACAGAGTCTGGGTCACTCAGCAGTGACCAGGGTGGAACCAGGACGGAACCAGGCAATGTCGGGCGCAATCAGGTGGTTGTCAAAGAGCTTCTCACCGCTGTCACGTGGGCTCTGGGGCATCTACGAAGTCCAGGAGCAGGTCACGATCTCTCCCACGCAGGCTCTCACCGTCGGCGCTGTTGGCTTCAAGATTGGAGCAAACAACACTTGGCAAAAGCAATCCACGCGGAACTGGAAGATTGCTTCTCACTCGGACCAGGCGGGTCAGAGTGGGGGCTCCTTTTCAGGGGAGCTGATGCAAATCTGGAGCAACCAGAATCACAAGTCGTATTTCAAGTTTCGTCGGCACAGGGGCCACAAGCCAGCTGACAAGGGACTGGCCAACGCGGTGAGCCAAAAGAAGCAGAAGGGCCCCACGCAGCACTCGTTGAGTGTAGGGGGCTGAACTTCGGTGCAAGAGTGGCTCATGGTTGGGGCTTCTCAAACCCCGTTGTACAGCTTCAAGGGTCACTCGTGAACTGCACGGTCAGCGTCTCGTGGTCTTTTCAAGATGGCATGCCCCACGCTTCCGGTCGCCTCCACGGGTCTCAGCTCTGCAGGGACTGTGGATCGGGCTGTTAGAAGGCAGGCAAGCTTGATCTCGTTGATCTCTGTCGCTCGAGTTCCGGTGGGAACTGCAACAAAGCAGACGTCGGGGGCTGGATGGTGCCTGTTTGCACAGGGTGGTCACTCCTTGACCACAAGGGAGATTCTTCAGTCTTCTACATTGAGTAGGATGTCGAAGGGTCCAGAGTTTCGTTTCTTATGTTTCATCAGGATAATCTGAAGTGCATTGGCACTACTCCCACTCTTATTCAAATCTGGGGGGCTGGATTACCTGCTAGGTGCCCTCCTATGGGTGGGACCCAGGAAGTGGGTGGATACACCCCCTTCCTTTGATCCAGGCCGCGCTGGCACGAGGGCTGGAGTGCCCCAGAACCGGTTTGGCCGGATTATGCAAGGGGCAGCCTTGTGCTCCCCAGGCAGTGTCTGGTTTCTTTCAAACCTCCCTGCTACAATCCACTATCTCCTGTCTGGGAGGTTGTAAAACCGCCCTGCGACAGGAAACCCTTTGTCCAGGCCCCTTGGGCTGAGTTTCAGCCAGCTTCAGGGGGTCAGACTTGTGTCTGTGGCAGAAGCATCCATTTTGTGGATCTGAGGCCCTTTTAGAAATGAACCGCATTTAAGTAGAGTAACATGTCTTACCCCTCTAGAGGGGTGGAATGCTATCCCCGTCGCCAGAACTGGCGAGGGGATAGTATTCCAAATCGTATGACACCTTACACGACATGTTTTGATAAAGCCAAACCAGAGTTGCTATATACCGCGAGGATTATAATGCACTTAAGAGTATATGGTATGGCATTTTCCTGAAACAGCTTTGGGATTTGTTCCCGACGGCTGCAGACAGGCTCAGCTCATGCTAGAGCTCCATCTCACATTAAACCACGCACTCTGCCTCCAGGATTGCTAAGGCCTGCCATAGGAGTGGCTCACAGCTTTATATGTGTCCGGATATAGGTTTAGATATAGGTATACTATACCTAAGCAAGGGGTGATTACACCACCTTGCCCCAGCTGAGTGATCAGCCAGTTGTGTCAATTTAAGAACCAGCCAGGGGTGGCAAAAGATATGCTGCAGCCCCTGGTAGGCCTTGGTGGCACCTATGCCCTGGGCACCTATAGTGCATGGTACAGGGGCTGACAAGGAGACCATTTCCAATTGTGGTATGTACCTATAGCACATGTATCAGTAATTTAGAGAGAGAACAGCAGGCTGGGGGTCTGATTAGCAGGCCCACAGCCTCAGTAGTCTAAAACCAGTGAAGCAAAAAGCAAAAATTTGGGGTGACCATAGGATAGCAGACCCTACTCTCCTACATGTTCCATGAACATATTTTCAGATTTTGTGTTCACGCTTCAATTGTCATGTGGGCTGCTGGACTAGCTGTTGGGGGTAAGATTTTGCGTCTCTCAGTTGGTCCACCTAACGTGCCTTGGTGGATGATTCGTAGGTTGGACCATCCTCCCTTGGTGCTCTCTGAACAGCCGACTGCCCCCCGAAGTACTCCACTGCCTGGACGTGAACGTTCCTCGACCAGCAAGGATAATGGGCCCGGATATCTCTCCAACGGAACCGGTCTGATTTCAATTCCCCATTTTGCGAATGTGTCTCTGTTTTGCCAAAATTCCTTGGCTATCATGGGATCCTTCCATGTTGCCACTGTCATTTCTCTCCTGTTGGTATTTGCAATTGGGTGAAATTCGATGCTTTCAATATGGTTGGTGTTTAAATGACTCAGAGGTTCTATCAGATTGGTTAATTTTAGGATGGCACTCCGATTGAGAATGTCGTGCTTCCCCCTTGAACTGTAGTGCGGAATTATTTCGTGTATTAGTGAGCCAGCTGGGTACATTAAGTCAGGATCTTCTTTTTGCGCCTTGTTCCTTGTTTCGGTGATTGATTTGGCTATCTTGACTGAGTTGCCCTGGAATGGAATAGTAGACTGGGCTGCTAGTTCGAGGGCGGGAGCATACTGGGGGGATATGGGGAGGTCGTGGCTTACGGTAGAGGGTCTTTGATGCTGCACCTTTGTGCGAGGAGTTCCGTTTTGTGCCTTTGTCCTTTTCTGGAAGTAGTGCGTAATGCTTTTTTGTGCTGCCTGGGGATTCTGCACTGTAGGGCCGCACTCCGGTTGCATTTTTGGATGGTCTTGTGTGGGAGTGTGTACACTTTGGCAGCTGGCCGATTCTATTGATGTGACTGTGTGGGGCAAACTTGGAGGTGGGGATCCCTGCCAGGTTTCCCCTTGCTCCTCCTGAACCTTAGTGCGTGCGTCTTTGAACTTTGGTTCTTGAGGAATTGTTTCTGGAATCAGGTTAGTTTTTTGACTGCGGGCTCCCGAGGGATCTTGGCCCTGGAGCCTGTTGGGCTGTGGTATTTTTTGTTTTCTTTGCAACTTCTTTTGCCTGGATTTCCTTAATCTCTTGCGTTCTCGTTTTGTTAAGGAGGTAAATTGTTTTTGATGCCCGTAGGGTAGAGGGCCAGGATCCTCGCTCCCTAGGTTAGCTGGATCCTGAGTACGGTTGTCTTGGGGAGTGAGGTCTTCTAGAAGTGCAATGTGTACTGTTGGTAAATGAACTGTCGTTGGGAGTCCTTCCGTTGCGTCTGGCCCAAGGTCCTCGCCAATTGAGATGTCACCGCTGGTTATGCTTATCAAGTTATCAGATGGGGTATCGGTGGAGAGAGTTTCCATGATGTCTTGGTGCTCTTTTGTTTTGTTTTGGACTTCCCATAGAATGTCTGTAA
The DNA here is from genome assembly GCF_964261635.1 of Lissotriton helveticus. Classification (NCBI taxonomy): domain Eukaryota; kingdom Metazoa; phylum Chordata; class Amphibia; order Caudata; family Salamandridae; genus Lissotriton; species Lissotriton helveticus. The sequence continues at coordinate 1,323,741,868 of NC_136061.1, read as the reverse complement.
AGATGGTCGGTAAAACTTTTAGTTGGTTCATTGTTTCCGAACACTGGCATTCATGGAACGTTGTGTGTGGATCTTTCTGAACCCGCTCTATGAAAGAATTAAGCTCTAGTATCTTGCTGTCTATACCAACCACGTGAGATGCCAAAATTTGTAGAAGGTCTATCTGTAGCTCTAATTTTTCAGAGTGTCGGAGTAGTGCTGAGGAAATGGTTTCCATAATACTGATAAATGGTGGCCACAGCGGTGCCTGCACTGGTGGCATGTTGTCTGTTTGGTTGCTAGAGGATGGTAAACTGGTCCTAACTTTGGCCTCTGGCTTATTCCGCACCAGCACTCGGGGATCTCCACCCTGACCTGTGCCTGGGGTAAGTGTTCCATGTTCCCTTGTTTTTCTGGGCTCAGGTCCTTTAGGAGGGGTTGTTTTGGTTGGTGAACAAATAGAGTAATGAAGGGGGAATAGTCCCGATGGACCGTTCGGTGTTTGACAGTTTGCCTCATGGTGAATTATTAAACTGCCAGAGCGAATGCAATTGTTAGCTTCCCGAGTTTCTGGACATGAGAGGGATTGAGTTTTAGGTGATATTTGTTCCTTCGGTTGGCCATCGGGGCCATCTGTGCATTGTTGACCCTGCTGTGCCATGACTCCTTCCAGTTTAGGGGGAACCTTGCCTTTTCTGTGTTCGTCCCGATAGTTCTGGTCGTCTTGGTGCCTTTCGACCATTCCTGTGCTGGTTACATCCTTGTCTAGTATGTTACTAATGTCCATTCTTGACGCTAGGTTTGCGGTCCCAGGGTCAGTCTCTGTCGTACAAAAGTAGGAACCCAGACTTAATGAACGACGCTTCGTTGGGAAGTTTGGTGTTTTTACCGTGGATACCTCCGCGTGGGCGTTTGCGTGGGTTGCTGCTTCCGTTAAGTTTATTTGTGCTTTAACTGTGAGTTTGTTGGGTGTTTTCCAAGGGTTATAACTGATCTTTCGTGGGGTATTGCTCAGAGGCTGCAAAACTGACATCGAACCCACTGACTGAGATGTTCTCTTATTGCTATTAGCGAGTGTGGGCTTCTGCATCACGGATGGTGTTGAGGGAAGGATTAAAAAGTCTGTGATCTTGGAATTTTTTAGATGTGAGGTTGGTTGTGATGTTAATTCTGTTGGGGTGTTGGCAATTGCGTCTCGCGCTTCTGCTAGGTCTTCATCGGAGGAATCGTTGGTTCCTTCGTTCATTTTTCTGGTGTGTGATTGGTTTCTTTTCTTAATTGTGAGGTTTAATCTAATTTTCCCGGATCTCATAATGATGCAGTGGTACAGATGTTTTTTTTGTTTTTTTTTGGGAGCCTGCTTCCTTCCCTTTTTTACTTTGCTCCTTTCGGCCACTCCGCCTTCCGTCTGCCGTACCTCACCCTTGAGCTGACAGGGGCGGGAGGCTTTTGAGCTCTTAAATGGAGATGATGGGTGGTGAAAGTATGTATGTAGTTGGTTAGTGGTTATGAAGTGGTGACGAGTTGGGGAGGCCCGCCCTGATTTGGGGGTGGATAGATTGTGCTCTCTCCGGCAGGGGTTGAGGGGGGTGGGTTGACTCTCCCCCTTTTTCCTTCTCTTTCTCCTTTAGCCTGTGATTCTCTCCATAGGATGAGGTGATAAGATGATGAGATGGTAACTAGATGGCTACTGGGATCAATGGGAGAGGCGAGAAGTGGGAAAGGAAGTATAGCGGGTCTGGTCTGCAACCGAGCGGAGCGCTCGGGGGGTGCCTCCCGCCAAATCGGACCTAGTCAGATTGGCCTAAGCTGCCCCCCGGGCTCTTACTTGGCAGCTGCCTCTAACGGCAGCCGCGCTCGTGCTTTGACCCTGGCCCCCGCCCTAAGCTCGGCTGGCCTCACTCCCTTAGGTCTCTTGGATCCTGGGCTGAATGGCAGAGGCAACAAGGGTGAGGAGATAACGCCGGGTTGTACAATTGCTTACCCGTTGCTCGTAGCTTGCTTGCCCAGGGCTGGGCGCCGGACACCAGACACCAGTAGTAAAACGCCCTCTGTGCCCTCCTCGGGCGAAGCCTCTCCTCACCGCTCCTTTGTGTGCTTCAAGTGGCCCCAAGCAAGCAAGCAAGCAAGCAAGCAAGCAAGCAAGCAAGGAGGCAGGAGGGCCGGTGACAGGTCCGTGGGTGGAGCAGGTCGCGCTGGAGCTTGGACCAACCTTTTACTGTTTGGCCACTCGGCTCGGCACCTCGACCTTAGGTTGAAGATGAGGCAGAGGTTGAACGGCAAGCGGACTCCCCCTAGACCTAGGGGCCCGCTCGCTACACGCTACACGCCGCCTCCGGTGCAATTTTTTCGGCCACGGAGCAGCTTCTGTTCAGTTCTGTAGTCCTGCTCTCCTGCTCTGCTGGTGCCGTGCACGCGATCGCCACCTAGCGGTCTCCAAGCAAAAACCACCCATTTCTAGCCGATTGCTTTGATTTGTCTCTGTCCACGTTATTTATAAATCCTTGCTTTCTAATTGGCAGTTGATCGTCTCTGTCCCTCCTTTATGTTTCCGGTTTCTTCGGATGCAGCACCGACTAAGTACTGTATTTTGACGATGAAAATGTTTATGTTTTCCTTCGGGACTACTTTTCTTCTTTTTGAGTTTCTCCGCCTCAGCCCAGCACAGCTTCACGTGTGCCCAGCTTTCCATTTGTACAAACTCTATGTTTTTTAAAACTAAGCTGGTAAATACCAGCTGTTCTGCTCCATTTGAGCTGCTGCAAAGCCTCAGTTCGCAAGGTCAATGAAGTCTCATGACTTCACTCGAGCAGACGTTAGGCATGGGAGGCATATGGGTCATAGGGGAAGTTGGCAGCTAACCACCTGGGCACGAGCTTGCTGCTCTCCTCCGCTATCGATTATTTGTTCTTTGCTTAATTTTCTGTTGCTTAGGGGGGACCCAGGGAGAGCCAGGCGCGAGCTGGTCTTTCCCTGGGTGCGTTCGCGCGAGGGAAGAACAGGTGGGGTTGATTAGGGGTTTATAAGGGGCGATTAGGCAGGCGGGTGGGAAGTGCGTAGCGGGAGGCTAGGGAAGGGAGGTTCTTTTTGCCCTGCTCGCTTACTTGCTAGCTGTCCGGGGGCCATGGGGGAGGCGGCGGAGGTTCGGCGGGCTGTCCAGACGCTTTGCGCAGCTGGGCGTGAGGACCTCCTGCGGCCCGGAGTGCCGGCGGAGGCGTGGGTAGGTTTGGCCGGCCCCCCTCGCAAGGCTGCTCTGGGTGTGTCGCGGGCGGTGACGGCCTGTTTGTCACCTGACCCGGACGACGATGAAGACGGAGAGGCTGCCATGCCGGCGGCTTTGCAGGTGCCGGCCCTGGTTCCCGCAGACTCGGGGCCCCCGCCGGTTGACCCGGGCGCCCACCAGCAGGTATGTCTTTTACCTTTGGGAAGTGCTGGATTGCGTGGGGCGCCCGGGGGGAGGCGGGGGCACTCTGTGGGCCCGCAGGCTCAGCGTTTGGTTGGGCCCCCTCCTGGCAAGACCAGGAAGTCTTCTGTTGTTTCTGGGGCAAAGCGGGGGCGGAGCTTCGACCCTAAGTGCCTAAACTGGGCCCATGTTCCTGCTACTGTTCCCGGGGGCCCCTCTCCCTCAGTACCTAGCTTGACAGACGGGGCTTTGCCCTGTTTGTGGGTAAATGGGCAGTGCTACCTGCTGTCTCCTGCCACCCCTGTGCTGGGGCATGCCCCCCACCTTTCACCCAGTGATTTGGCTCAGGGCTGCCCAGATTTCGGGCCTGCCCCTGCTGCGCTGCCCGGTTTTTCCCTCTCGGGGGCTCCCCCCCCGGCCACTGACTTGGTCGACTCAGGTGATGTGTCCCCCCTTCCCCCCCCCCTGGCCCCCAGGTCCATGGTTCCTGGCTATGTTTCCCCCCTTCTGCTTCCCAGCAGTCCCTGGCGTCTGGTGGGCTGGGGTTGGACCTTAGGGGGCGCCCTCTGTTCCCTGCCAGGTGCTGTTCCCGGCCCCTCGGGTGCAGCCTGGTGCTTCCCAGGGTGGTTTGGCGACTGGGTCGGGTGGTGGCTCTGGGTTGGCGCCGGTTGCTGGGTCCTCGTTTGGGGTTTCCCTTGCCGCTGTGGGGGGGGCAGTTTTGCTGATTCTTCACATTCTGGCTTGAGCGGCCGCAGTTTTCAGGTTGTTCCTCCAGCTGGGCGGCTGTTGCCTGGTTCTACGGGCTTGGGAACTGTCCCTACGGCTGTTTCCAGTGGTGGGATCACGGCAGAGTTATCTGGAGCGGATCTCTCTTCTGCAGCTCTGCGCGCGCGGAGTTTTCATGACATTGATTGGCAGTTTTATGATGGGGGTATTGGGGATGGGGCTCTGCCCAGTGGCAGTGCACAAGTTTCTATTTCAGGTGATGCTTTACATTTGGATGTTCATGACGATGTTTTGGAAGAAGGGGAATTGAGGGATAACGATGTTGGGCTTTTGGCAGCACGGGCCCAGAGGTGTGGGCTGGGGCAACCCCCTGTTTCTCGTATCTTGCAGGCGTCATGTGCGGACCATGCAGCGGTACGTGAGGCGGCGAGGAGTAGACCACCTCAAGGGGATCATGTGGATTTTCAGCAGAAGTCGGCACAGTTGCCTAGAGGTAAGGATGGATGGTGGGCTGTGTGGAACCCAAGGGAGAGTCTCCCGGCTAAGCGTACCAGATCAATTGGTACGGGTGATGGGGTTATTGGTGAGCGAGTCGCTCTGGCACCAAGGCTTGAGCGGCCGGTGAGTTTGAATGTTTCTAATGTGCACACTGCAGGGGAAGTTTCTACTGTTGGGGCTGGGGTGGCTGCTGCACAGCCTGCTACGGAGGATAGTATCCTGCCTAAAAAATTGCCTTATTCTGGGGTGGGGATGCCTTTGGGGTCCCATTTGTCTGAGAAAACTAAAACTCGCATCTGGAATGGTGAATTTGTGGATGTGTTTCGGCTTCTCCATCGAGATGTCCAAGCTAAGGAAGGGTCGAAGGAGGAGGAATTGGAATTGGCTCGGAGGCCTCGAGTCCCAAAGTCTATTGAGAACTGGACTTCGGCCTTTTTAATTTATGCCAGCGTTTATTGCCAGCGTCATCCGAGTAAGGCGGTCGACATGTTTAAATATGCTGATGTCATACGTAAAGCGCATAGTTATTTTGGAGGCTTTGCCTGGTTGTCATACGACGAGGAGTTCCGGGCCCGTATGAGTGTTTTTCCAGAGCGTTCCTGGGGTGAGGTTGATGCGGAATTGTGGCTCCAGTGGATGGCATCTGCTCACCCGCCCGCTACGACCCACACGGCTAGCGGACAACCGGTGCATTATCGGCCCTTTCCATTTCGCCCCGCTCTTGCTGGGGCGGGGGTTTGGGGCAGAGGACAGTCCTCCTCCTCTGGCGCGTGCTGGCATTTTAACAGGGGTTCGTGTAACCGACCAGCATGCAGATATAAGCATGAGTGTTCGCAGTGTGGGGGGCGACATGCTCTCACCCAGTGTTTTCCCGGACAGCGTTTTGGAGACCCGGGGAGGGGTTCGGGGGGCAGGGGACAGCCTTCTCACTTTGTCTCAAAGGGCTCCTACTCCTATTAAACTGGACGTATTGGATTTGTGGTTGGTGGACTATCCTGATTTTGAGGCTGCTAAGATTTTGTCCTGGGGTTTCAGAGTAGGTTTCAGGATTGGGTATCAGGGCCCCCGTTTGGGCAGGTGGTCTGACAATCTCAAGTCTGCCAAGGAGTCCCCACAGGTTGTGCAGAAGAAGTTGGATGCTCAGCTTGCGGTGGGCAGGATTGCTGGTCCTTTTCTTAGCTGTCCTCTCCCTGATTTGATAGTCTCTCCGCTGGGTGTGGTACCAAAAAAGGCGGCTGGGGAGTTTCGCCTCATTCATCATCTTTCTTGGCCTGAGGGTGCCTCCATCAACGATTTCATTGACCCGGCTGATTCTACAGTGACATATGCTTCCGTGGACGACGCCTTGTGGCTCGTTCGCGTGGCAGGTGTTGGTGCCCTGCTGGCGAAGAGTGACATTCAGTCAGCTTTCCGGCTTCTGCCCATTCATCCTTGGGATTTTGGTCTCTTGGGTATGCACTTTGGTGGTTATTTCTATGTGGATAAGGTGTTGCCAATGGGCTGCTCGGTGTCTTGTTCCCTCTTCGAAACATTCAGTACATTTCTGCAGTGGCGCTTCACTTTCATCAGCGGCCACGCCCTGGTCTGTCATTACCTTGATGACTTTCTTTTCATTGGTGAGGGTCAGTCTGGACAGTGTCAGTTAGCTTTGGACACTTTTCAGGCTATGTCTGAGGAGCTGGGCGTTCCTTTAGCGCCGGATAAGACCGAGGGTCCGTGTACATCTCTGGTTTTTCTGGGGATTGAAATTGATACCCTGGCTATGGTGGCACGCTTGCCTGCTGACAAAGTACGGGAGATGTCTGCTTTTATCAGGTTGGTGCTGGGCGAGCGCAAATTGGAACTGCGGAAGGTTCAGAAGCTTTTGGGGTATCTGAATTTTGCGTGTCGGGTTGTTCAGGCAGGTAGGACGTTTTGTAGACGTCTTGGCCTCTCGATGTCCGGCGCCAGCCTTCCTCACCATCGGGTGCGTATTACCACAGCTGTCCGTGCCGATTTGAGTGTCTGGTTACGTTTCCTGCAAGATTTCAACGGTGTGTCCTTGTTTTTTGCGGATGAGGACATTGTGTTCCAGGTACAGCTTTTCACGGATGCATCAGATGCTAATGGTTTCGGCATCTTTTGGGAAGGTCGTTGGTGCGCGGCTGGCTGGCCGGTGCATTGGCGGGAGCAGGGTCGCAGCATTGCGTTCTTGGAGCTCTTCCCTTTGTTGGTAGCTCTGTACATCTGGGGGGAGGAGTTTCAGAATCGTTCTGTTTTGTTCCATGTGGACAATATGGCTGTGGTTCACCTCGTTAATAACCAGAGGGCACGTGATTTGCGTGTCTTGAAGCTCTTGCGCGCTTTCATGTTGCGGTGTCTACAACTGAATATTGTCTTTAAAGCTCGGCATGTTCCAGGGGCCACTAATTGCATCGCTGATTCTTTATCTCGATTTCAGTGGTCGGAATTCCGCAACTTGGCTCCTGGGGCGGACCTGGAACCGACGGCGACCCCACAGTACGTATGGGCATTGGGGGATTGAGGGTACACCACTTGGTAGAGAATTCAGTGGCTGCATCCACCCGTCTGAGTTATTTGAAGGCCTGGCAGGAGTTTCTGCAGTTTGGTGACGAAATGGCGGGTCCAGTACGGGCTGGGTTATCCGATGAACAATTCTTATTGCAGTTTGTTTTGCATTTGGCGGACAAAGGCCTCTCACACACGACCATTTCGGGCAAGTTGGCTGGGGTGTCTTTTTACGGGCTGCTTTGGTGGGGGAGGGATCCTGTTGGGGGGGGTGTTGGTTCGGAAAGTTTTAAAAGGTTTGGGTAGGCTTCAGGCTGGTGCGCAGAAGCTGCGGCAGCCGGTGACTTTTGATTTGCTTCAGCTGCTTTTATCACGATTGAAAGTGTGCTGTTATGATGCATTTGAGTGCCAGAAATTTCGTTTGTGTTTTGTGTGGTTATTCTTTGGGGCGTTTCGGGCCTCTGAGCTGCTGGGTTTGAGGGATAGAGTGGGTATGACTAGCAGTGAGGTAGTGGTGGAGCATGACATGGTGCGTATGTGGTTGCGTATGTCCAAGACTGATCAGATGGGGAGGGGTAAGTGGGTGTTTTTGGGACGGAGCGGTGTGTCTTCTTGCTGCCCTGTGGGGGAATGGGAGGTTTTTGTGTCTTCCCCTCACTTTGCTCCGGGGGCCATTTTTTGCCATGCTGATGGCAGCCCCATTATTGTCTCTCAGTTGTTGGCTGTCCTACGCAAGGTTTTATTGGGTCTGGGGCTGGATCCTTCTCAATTCGGTACCCATTCCTTCAGGATTGGGGCAGCGACAGAGGCCGCCCGGTTGGGGTGGGATTGGTCGCAAATTCGGCGTATTGGGCGTTGGCGCTCCAGATGTTGTGAGAAGTATGTGAGAAAATAGTTTGCCTGTGCTATGCCTAACATTTCTTTTTCTCCTAGGTCCTTGGCCCTCGGTCGCTGGAGCAAAAAGGAGGGTGTGGATTCTTGGACACTCTTTTGTTAAACGGGCTGCTGTGGCCGCTGCACGTCAGCTTTGTGGTAGATCTCTGGGTTTAAGCAGCATGACACATGAAGTCTCCTGGCATGGCACAGGGGGCATGCGCTGGGGAGGTCTCTTTCATGCCTTGGCTTCTTTGGTTTCAAAGGGTTGGGGGGGCCCACCGGATTTACTGGTGCTGCACCTTGGGGAAAACGACTTAGTTTCTCTTTCTGGTTTGACTTTGCTAAAGTTAATGAAACAAGATCTAGAAGTCATCAAGACCACATGGGTGCGCACCATGGTAATATGGACTGAGTTCGTGCCTCGATTGACATGGAGTGGGGCGAGGAGTTATTCAGCCATGGAAAAAGCCAGACGCAAAGTGAACCAAAAGGGAGGGGAGGGGGGGTTGCCATAATCTTCAGGGACAAATATACCTGTAGAACTTCCAATGCCTACATTGAGGACTGCGAGAGCTGTCAGTTCTCCCTCCAAACCTCCCCAGCTCACTCTATGTCAGGGCTCTTAATTTATCGCCCCCCAGGTCCCCCCGGCAATTTCATCAACGCCGTCGTTGAGTCAGTGTCACAACTAGCATCTGCAACCTCCAACTTTCTCATGTTAGGTGACCTAAACCTCCATTTCATGGACCCTTCGGACCGGACAGCCTCCGACCTTCGGCTAGACCTGATGTCACTCGATATCCGATTGGTTAACAACGAGCCTACCCATGAGAAGGGACACCTACTGGATACCCTCTTTACAAACGTAGCAACTATCACCACTAAACCACCCATGCCCCTTCCATGGACGGACCATTTTCTGGTCCCTATCGCTTGGGAAATTTCCACCATGAACCTCCGAACCACTAAAATTCAGGTAACCGACAGACGGTGGCATAAACTTACACCGGGGGAATGGGCCACCGTCCTTGCAGAATCCACCCCGAGCTCTCGACCGACCCTATTACAGCCGATAAGCAGCTGGAGGAGTGGATTATCGGCTCCCTAGACACACTTCTCCCTAAAACAGTGACCTTTAAACATCCCAAACGAATACCAGCGGCTCCATGGTACACCCCAGAACTTAAAGCTCTGCGCCAAGAGTGCAAGAGAACAGAACGCTCTTGGAGGAGAAAGAAATCGAAGAGCGACAAAGATAGCTACTCGACCTCCCTTCTAACCTACAAAACCGCTATACAAAAAACCAAAAGCGTGTTTTTTAAGGAAAGAATAGAGAAAGCGGGATGCTCTAGTAAGGAAGCTTATGTCATCCTTAAAGAGCTTTTAAAAACCCCAGAACAGGGACCAAGACAACCCACAGATCCCAAAGTTGATCAGGAAAAATGCCAACAATTGGCTAACTTCTTTCATAAAAAAATCCAAACAATTCTTGACTCAATCCCCCTTACGAAGTCATGTGATGAAAACGATCCCCCATACCTCTCAACACCTACTTGTCTCTCCTCTTGGGGGCAAGTCACAACGGAGGAGGTAGGAAACACGTTGAATTCCATAAAGAGTGGATCTCCCAGCGCCCACGCCCCTTTCCGGATTCTTAAGGAAGTAGCTCCCACGATCACCCCCCCCTGACACACCTGATCAATGCCTCACTCCAACAGGGAGTTGTACCCCCGAGCTGGAAGAAGGCCGTCGTAAAAGCCTTACTCAAGAAACCCTCCCTCGACCCCGAAAACTTGGCCAACTACAGGCCTATTTCCCTACTCCCGGGAGTAAGTAAGATCGCTGAAAAGTTGGTCAACAGGAAACTCTCCCAGTTTTTGGAGAGTAACAACAAATTAAAGAGCTCACAGACGGGCTTTCGTCCAGGGCAGGGCACTGACATCGCCCTCCTGGCCGCGGTTGAGGAAGCCAGAACATTGCTTGACGACGGAGGATCAGTGGCAGTGATCCTCCTCGACCTCAGCGCGGCATTCGATACCGTCAACCACCAACTTCTCATCAAAAGACTCAAGAGAGTAGGGGTGGAAGGCTCTGCCCTTTCTTGGATCTCATCCTTCCTAGATCAACGGACCTATCAGATCTGGGAAAAGAACGCCCGCTCCTCCGAAATTCCCATCCAATGTGGCGTGCCTCAGGGCTCCTCCCTGAGCCCCACTCTATTTAATATCTATATGTCCACATTGGAGGAGGTTATCACCCCTTTCGGAGTGAGCGTCGTCAGCTACGCCGACGACACTCAACTAGTGGTGTCTCTATCCCACCCCAGACAACAATCAGCAGACTTATTTAACTGCCTTTCACAGGTCCATCTCTGGATGAACAACTCAGCCCTAAAATTAAATGGGACAAAAACCGAAGTTTTACTCCTCGGTCCAAAAGGGCTCACACTCTCCCCGAACATCTGGCCAGCCTGTATGGGCCCCCCCCTGACCCGAAAGTAGAGGTAAAAAGCCTAGGGGTATGGCTCGACTCGGACCTCTCATTCACTGTGCAGGCAAACAAAGTAGCCGGGACCTGTTTCGGGCTCCTGAAATCACTGAGGAAAGTCCTGCCCCTTTTGCCCTTTAACTCCCAAAAATTGCTTATTCAAGGCTTGATAATCTCAAGGCTTGACTATAGTAACGTGATCTACCTAGGTGCCCCTGAGGCGACCCTCACCAAGCTTCAAAGAATCCAGAATACTGCGGCCCGGATTATCCCAAATACCCCTGCCAGAACCTCCGCCAAACCTGCCCTCAAACTCCTCCACTGGCTTCCCATAAGGGAGCGGGTCAAATTCAAGGCCTTGTGTCTAGCCCACAAACTACTCCAAAAGCAAGGCCCCCCCGCTCTCAGTAAACTTATCACACCCTATAGACCCACGAGATCTCTCCGGTCGGACACAGAAAACCTCATCACTACCCCCAGATTTAAGAAAACCCGCTCAGGCGGAAGACGCTTCTCAGTCCAAACCGCACGTCTTTGGAACTCGCTCCCCCGCGACCTAAGACTAGAAACACGGTACCTTCACTTCAGGAAGCGGCTTAAAACTCATCTTTTTCCCCAATGACTCACGCCCACTCTAAACATTGACCCCCTGCCCCCCCCTTTCCTTCTTTAACCGTCCTGAACCGGCCCAAACCAAAGAGATAGGGTGCCTAGCGCTGGGATACCTCATGGTGACTATGCGCTCTACAAAAATAAATAATAATAATAATAATAATAATCGAACCATGCGCCTTTTTTGTAATCATTTATGTATTTACAGTTTGGCTCATCATCATCTGCAAGTTTCAGAAACGCATTTATTCTGCGAGGACGGTGTCCACCTGTCCAAATTGGGCATTTCTTTTTACCTTTTGGAGCTCCGGGACTTGATAGCTAAGGTTCTTCAGGTGCAGTTGTGGTGTGCTCCTTCCCTTTGAGTGGGGCAGGAAAACGCTAAAGGTTTTCCTGGGTGGCAGTTTTTGCTAGTGGGGTGGGCAGCCTGGAGCGGGTTGGCCATCCTGAAGGGTAGCTCATTGGGTAATCCAGGGGGTATTCGGCAAGAGTTAGTTTCAGGTTCAGTTAGGTAGGGATGTTTAGGCATACTGTGTAGATTGGAATGTTTTGAAATAAATAAATAATTAATGTGTTAAAGAAATGTATTATGCACCTGTCTTAAAATAAAGTGGCCTTTCTTGCTCCTAGAAGAAGTGTGGACAGTGATTTTCTTGCGCGAGGGGGGACCCAGGGAGAGCCAGGCGTGAGCTGGTCTTTCCCTGGGTGCGTTCGCGCGAGGGAAGAACAGGTGGGGTTGATTAGGGGTTTATAAGAGGCGATTAGGCAGGCGGGTGGGAAGTGCGTAGCGGGAGGCTAGGGAAGGGAGGTTCTTTTTGCCCCACCCACCCTCCCCCTTTTTTTCTCTTAGTTGGGTTTTACTCAGCGGTGCTCTAGGCGCTGCTCTGGTCCTCGGGCCTTGCCACTGTTAGGACAGGTGTCTTGGTTCTTTCAGGAGGCGTTTTTTGCTAGTGGGGTGGGCAGCCTGGAGCGGGTTGGCCATCCTGAAGGGTAGCTCATTGGGTAATCCAGGGGGTATTCGGCAAGAGTTAGTTTCGGGTTCAGTTAGGTAGGGATGTTTAGGCATACTGTGTAGATTGGAATGTTTTGAAATGAATAAATAATTAATGTGTTAAAGAAATGTATTATGCACCTGTCTTAAAATAAAGTGGCCTTTCTTGCTCCTAGAAGAAGTGTGGACAGTGATTTTCTTGCGCGAATTACTTTTCTCAAAATGTGTTTAGACGCAGTTTGTTTAATTATTTTTACATTCTTGCCTCCGATGCCTTGGAACTAATTATCAAGCACCGGAGACACTTCTGTTGCTGCAATGAAATGTTCTAAAAAGTGCGTTGCTGTGAGCCGGGAGTGGCCATAGCTGACTGCAAGAATGCCTCTGGTCTGTGAGAGGGCATCTGAGGCACATCTGAACTGCTTTAGGTGGGTCTCACGTTGCAGACACTGTACATTTTCCAACACTGAGGCCTTGACTGGTTAATTAGTGTCTTGAAGCCACCCCGCTTCCTTGGCGTGACTTTCAGCCCCCTGCGCTCCTGGGAATATAAATATCTCTGTAGCTCAATTACGTGTGACAGCAACACACTATCTTCAAGAACGCCGTCTGAGAGCAGCCTGCCCAGCCCAGCACAGAGAGTAAGTGTCCTTGTTAAAACCCACTCTTATCATTTCTAAGGGCCAACTCCTCTTCGGAGACATTAAAGGGCGGACAGTCTTCGGCACAGGAACATTACCACAATTTAAACATTTCAGGCACCAACGTATAATTTGATATCTCTTACTAACCAGAGGTGCATCAGTTCGAAGCTCAGTAAATAGTCTTTATTACGGTTATCTATCTATACTCCGTGATTTCCGCCGTGATATTGTAAAAACTGAAAGCTGAATCACTGTGTCATTAATGGAACCTGCAGCTGATCAAGAACTCAGGGACCCCTCACGTTTCTTACCTTTCCACTTATTTGCAAAGTAAAACTGATTTACAATTAGTTTAAAGAAATATTTCATTATGATGCAACTTATCCATTATACAGATCTTCGTTACAGAGCCTTGCTCTTTCTTAGAACTGCAGAAAAAAGTGCATTGTTACTCACACCAATACTCAATCAGTGAACTTGCAAAGCGCGCTACTTACCAGTGAGGGTCTCAAGGCGCTGAGGGGGGGGGAGTGCTGCTACTGCTCGAAGAGCCAGGTCTTGAGGAGCCTTCTGAAGGTGAGCAGGTCTTGGGTCTGCCATAGATGGGTGGGGAGGGTGTTCTAGGTCTTGGCGGCGAGGAAGGAAAAGGATCTGCCGCCAGAGGTCATTCGTTGGATGCGTGGGACGGTGGCTAGGGCGAGGCTGGTGGAGTGAAGCTGGCGGGCGGGGGTATAGAAGTTGAGTCTGTCTTTTAGGTATGCTGGTCTGGTGTTGTGGAGTGCTTTGTGTGCGTGGGTGAGGAGTTTGAAGGTGATCCTCTTGTTGAGGGGGAGCCAGTGCAGGTCTCTTAGGTGGGAGGTGATGTGGCTGTTGCGGGGGACATTGAGGATCAGTGGGGCTGAGGCGTCCTGGATGCGTTGTAGTCGTTGCAGGTGTTTGGTCGGGATGCCTGCATAGAGTGCGTTGCCATAGTCCAGCCTGCTGCTGACGAGGGCTTGGGTCACTGTTCTTCTTGTTTCGGTCGGGATCCACTTGTAGATCCTGAGGAGCATGCAGAGGGCCCAGTAGCAGGAGGAAGAGGTGGCATTGATCTGTTTCGACATGGAGAGGGAGGAGTAGAGGATGAATCCTAGGTTGCGTGTGTGGTCTGTGGTTGTTGGAGCAGCTCCCAGTGCGGTGGCCACCAGGAGTCGTCCCACGCAGAGGGGGTGGGACCTAGGATAAATACCTCTGTCTTGTCCGAGTTCAGTTTCAGACAGCTGCTCCTCATCCACTCGGCGACGGCCTTCATTCCCTCATGGAGGTTGGTTTTGGCGGTGTGCAGGTCCTTGGTGAGGGAGAGGATGAGCTGGGTATCGTCGGTGTAGGAGATGATGTTCAGGTCGTGCTGGTGGGCCACTTGTGCGAGGGGGGCCATGTAGACATTGAACAGGGTCGGGCTGAGGGATAAACCCTGGGGTACGCAGCAGATGATGTCGGTGGCTGCGGATAGGAAGGGCGGGAGGCGGACTCTCTGTGTTCTGCCGGCAAGGAAGGACAAGGTCCAGTCCAGGGCCTTCGAGGCGTGTTCTTAGTGTGCGGTGGCAGACTGAAGGCGGCTGACAGGTCCAGGAGGATGAGGGCTGAAGGTTTGCCGTTGTCTAGCTGGCGCCTGATGTCGTCTGTCGGCAATGAGGGCAGTCTCGGGGCTGTGGTTGCATCTGAATCCGGACTGGGATGAATCTAGGATGTTGTTGTCCTCTAGGTGGCGGGTCAGCTGCATGTTGGCGATTTTCTCGATGACCTTCACTGGGAAGGGGAGCAGGGAGATGGGCCGGAAGTTCTTGAGGTCTTTGGGGTCCGCCTTGGGCTTCTTGAGGATTACGTTGATTTTGGCGTGCTTCTAACTTTCCAGGAATGTCGCTGTGTTGAAGGAGATGTTTATGACCTTCCGTAGTTGGGGTGCGATGGTTGCATCAGCTTTGTTGAAAACGTGGTGTGGGCAGGGGTCAGACGGAGACGCTGAGTGGATGGAGTTCATGACCTTGCATGTCTCTTCGTCGTTGAGGTGGGACCAGGAGGTCAGCTGGTTGGTGAGGGAGGCGTTCGAGGTGTGGTCTGTTGTGGTCGGGTGGATGGGGAGTTGAAGCTATCGTGGATGTTGGCGATCTTGCGATGGAAGAAGGTGGCCAGTGAGTCGCATAGATCTTGCGAGGGCAGGATGTCATTGTTGTTGGCGCTGGGGTTGGAGAGTTCCTTCACTATGTTGAAAAGTTCTTTGCTGTCGTGTGCGTTGTTATCCAGTCGGGTTTTGAAGGACGATCTCTTGGCTGTTCTGATGAGGTGGTGATGTCTGCGGATGGCGTCCTTGTGAGCTGCGTGGCTGTCTGGTGTGCGGTCGTGGAGCCATTTCTTCTCCAGCTTCCGGCATGTTCGTTTGGAGATCTGGAGTTCTTCGGTGAACCAGGCGGCTTTCTTGTTGGGGTGGTTGATGGAGGGTTTCTTGATCGGGGCGAGGGTGTTGGCGCAGTCGTTGATCCACTGTCTGAATTTCCAGGCGTCGTCGTCTGTGTCACCGGGTCGGTGGGTATTCAGATTGCAATTCCAACAATTTAATCTATTACATAAAATGTCCCTGTGGAAAATTATATATAGGTAAGACAGAGAGAAAACTTAAAATCTGGATATCGGAACATGAAAGCACAATCAGAAATCAGAACATTAAAAGCAATTTGGCCAAACATTGGATTGAGGGCAAGCATAACATAGCTCAGATACAGTTTTCAGTACGGGAGAAAATCAAAATTCAGGAGGGCATGAATCTAACCAGATCTCTGCTCCAGAGAGAGATTTACGGGATAAAACATTTAGAAACGCAGGAACCTAGGGGTCTTAATGAAAAAATCGATTATATATGTTTTTTGTAAACATTGTAATGTGTAACCCTGTGACTGCAGATCGATACATGCAGTATTATGATGTATAGACTGGTTCGTTCTGTTTATTTCAGTTTATTTATTTATTTTTATTTTTTCCATTTCACTCACTACATTGAGGCTCATTCGGTTAGAGTATCTTTAGGGAGAGTTGTGGAGAGGTTCCCCACATTTATTCACTATTCTTAGATGGCGCCCTACAACTTTTTCTGCCAGGTGTCGAGTCCTTTTTCTATGTTCAGGCACTCAGTAAGGAAGATATTGGGATTTAAAGATGGCGTTTTTTGACGTATTGCGCAACTTTTTCTATGTTTGATGAAGTATCGAGCATGATCGGGAAGGCGGTGTAGAGTTGTGAAGTCGCATTTCTCGAGGAAACGTTGAGCGTTTTCACGTTCAGGTATGGGGACAATTGAATTAGAACGATGCAGGGGGGTCATCGACCCTAGTGAAGCTGGAAGTTCATTTTGAATCTATTGTTGTTTTCAAGGTACTGGAGGCGGAGTTGAATTCAGGATTTTCAGGATAAGGGTGATATTGTTTTGAGAATTGAGGTAAGTGATGAGGCTTTATGCTTTAGGAGGATGTCTTGATGATTTTTGGAGGTTAGCATTTAAAGAGGTTGATTGTCTTGCATTTTTTTGAAGGGCAATACGATCATCAAGAAAAGGATTCCAGTGAGTACCCGTATGTTTCAAGCTGCACAGTAGCTGTACTTTATAAGGTTTTTTGTAAAATCCAGACACAGCATGCAACACCATTTTTATTTATTTCAGTTTTTATTTGTTGATTTCACGGCGCAAACACAGGAATAAACCAATGTGATCCTTGCTAACTCTGGATGTTTTCACAGATTATGGAGTTAAGTTTAATACAGAGTGAGTAGTATTATTTCGGATAGCTAAATTAAGTCGTTTTTGTACATGTTTAGTTCACAGGCCCCCGAAGAAGAGCCTTTCCGGCTCGAAATGCATTGGGCATCGGAAGAGAACAGAAAAACATTGAAACAAATATTGTTTGATCATTGTTCTATGAGTTAAAATGTGAATGTTACATTTTTGTTGAAAAATGAAAATCACCTTGTAATAAGAATAGAATGTTTATATGTTTATTTGCAAAACCATAAGAAAATTTAATGATATTGCTTTACTGTCTATGAGAATTTATTTGAGTTTAAAACAATTTGGTTGAAATGTAAGAAGTATGAGGAATATCTTTTTTTGATACATGTTTATGAGAAATTAGTAAATCACGTTTAGCAACAGTGCACAGAGGTCGAGTACCTTGTGACTTGAGGTAAGAAGTTTCATAGTAGGCACGGATTAGGACAAACGTGCTACCTTTGTTGCACGCTTGGTTCGAATCAACAGAAGTTACAGTTGGAAATAAATCTTTTTAAGAAAGGAGTGCTTCTCCATTACAAATAATTTATCAGCTGTGGCGCAACCACCACATCGTTAGAGTAGAGGCAAAGTGTTTACTTACATGGGAGTGGGAGGTTGAAGCTTAAGATCCCTTCCATCAAGAGTGTAAAGATTGCAGGGACTCTGGAGTACACAAGGCTGTTTCGATGTTTGACACCTCTGCCGTAAAGTCTTTTGCATCTCTAATACCCTCCTAAGTTGGAGAATTGCTGGTGCTGTGCTGCCATTGCCAATCAGGACCGTCACCCATGAAGCAGAGACCAAGTCTTCTGAGTCTGTTGACTCTATTGACTGCCACATTGAGATCGAATGTCCGCATCAGTCACAGTTGCAATGTTCTCTGTGTCCAGGTCAAGTCACTATCCTTCGTGAAGATTGCCTACAGCATGGGTTGGCTGTTTGCCTGCAAGGGACCTCCGCATGCACAGTGCCAGCTTGGCCAAGGTCGGGCACTGGCAAACACGCCCATGAGACTGTCTACATATAGCAGTGTTAGCCTTCTCTTGAGAAAAAAATCACTGCTGTGAGATCAGGGCCCATCACTGCCCGACACGGCTACGGGGGTAGATGAGCGATCATCATAATCCTACCACCATTCTATCTGGGGCGGGCTATAATGTGGATTTTGAAGATAGATTTTGAAGATGTTAATTACCTTCATGGGAGCCCAGTCCTTAACAGGCTGTATTATCTCTCATTACCATAATCTCTGGGTCTGCACTGGAATGTCGGCATGTCCACAATAATAGCCAGGTCACCTTGGCATGGAGGAGCCAGTGCAGCAGCTCAGCCTTGAGTCATCACCGTTTCACCCTTTGGAACAAATCGTTCCAACTGGGATTGAGACTCCCAAATCCAACAAGCTCATCACTTCCCGCTCCAGTAGAATAACCTAGCACATCTATGCTCAAAATATTCACTACCCATCCTAAATATCACAACCTAGACTGATCTATAATGGCAATTTTAGGAGATTCATGCAAGAGCCAAGTCTTCAAATCCGATTACTGTTGACAAGGTCAAATTTTTGGCGAGATCTGCCTTTTGCCACTATACAGTTGAACGCAGAAGAAGGCTCATATTGCATCAGTGCAAGAGCCGGGGGCTCAGTTTAGTTTTCAGGAACCACCTGGCTAAAAGGGAGTTGGTATGACAAAACTTATGTATGTGTTGGATGACTTGGCCCTACAATGTAATCTTTTAGTCAAGTCATCTAATATTTTTCCCAAATAAGGATCTTTGTAAGCTGACATGAAGAACTGAAAGGGAGAAAACATCAATACCAAATATCTAACTTTTGAAGCCATTGTGACTCCACAATAAGAACCAGGTATCGACAAATATAGTTAAAGGGTTTTATTTGGATTATCAATCAGTCCAGTATATATGCAAACCAAGAATCTGTTTTTGTTGTATTTATTAAAGTATCTCAGTAGGCTAAGGCCGAATAGAATGACATATCAAATTAGAATTTTTGAATGTGGCGATCAAGCATGATTTACATTAACCCGAGGCTGGTATGGCACATGTTACTTGACAATAGTGTTCCCAAAGATTTATCATGTAGAGCATTTAGGTGATCCTGCATGGAGTTCAAATACTAGAACCAGAAGATGCATTAGTGGAGCAGAAATTGATGGAGATGCATTTGGTGCATTGATTCCTTCTGCAGGAGTAGTACTGAATGATATTAAAATTAGAAAGTTGTTCACTATAGTTGATAAGGAGCCAGTGTACAGAAGGTGCCCCCGGGGCGCAACAGACCTTTGCACCCGCTTTTGTGCGCCTCAATATTATAGAATGGGGTTGCAGACGATTGTGCGTCCCCTTCTATAATACTACCTTCATTTGCATAGGGATGTGCCTTATGCAAAGGAGGGAATTCCTTTGACTCTGCACCTGTGCCATATAGCAGACAGGGGCGCAGAGTCAAAGAAGCCCGCAGGAGGCACACTGACAGTTCACCATTTAAAAGGTGGCACACTGTCAGTGCGCCCCATGAGAGCAGCCCTCTGAAGTGAGTAAAGGGGGTCCCATGGACCCTCCAGACATTCATTTGCAGGTGGGTGCAGTCATTGACTGCACCCACCTGCAACAGGATCTTTAATCCCCTTTGAGAGTGCAGGTGGGTACCGCCTGTACAGTGAAAACATTGAGCAGCTGCTCTGTGTTTTCGCATGAATACACTTCCTCCAGGGCAGTGCGAGTTCGCCACTGCCCTGGGGGCAGCGCATTCTCCATAATAGGGTGCATTATCATTGTTTGCACCTTTTGAAAGGTGCATCGGGTGCAGTCATTGATAATGTGTAATAAGGCCCAAGGAGTCTATTAGTACTGCAGGATGTCATCTTGAAACTCTGCCCTCCTTCACGGGAAGAGTGTGTAAGGCAAGGGGATTTTTATTTCCCAAAGACCTTATTGCTATTATTTTAGTGTACACAGCTAACCACAAGCTAATATGAATTAGCAGCAGGTAAATTTCTTATATGTGTTTCTACTTATGCAGATGACAAAACAAGGTCCATAAGTCATGTGATGAAATTATTAACAAAATCTTCCTTAATCTTCCTTAACCTTATTTCCTAATTCTTTTAACAAAGCCTATTAAATTGTCTCAAGTGAATGCACAGATCAAAGTTCAGTTTAGAGATCCTACCAATAACAAATCTTATCAATCTATTTAATGGCAAAGCAAATTCAAAGTACAGTTCAGCCACAAGCTTTAGTTCACGGAGGTACAATTGGAATTGCACTATCCTCCAAATTCACAAATCCTCTCTTGCTGTCATTTGCTGCAAAGTATGTCCATTCATGTGTTGAGTACCTCCGACAGGGTAACCTGGCTCTCTTTGAACCCCTGCATGCAGATCTTTCATCTTCACTGTCTCTTAGGCCTCAATATTCAATATCCTTTGGAATTGTACATGGTATTTGTCCTGCAGGAAGACTTAGTCTCTCTCCCCTGCCTTCTTGGCTAATTGACTCCAGCTCCCAGTCGGCTTGTCACAGTACTAGGCCCTTCATCAGGGTCTGAATGTTTCTCAGTCAGCTCCACGGGACTACACTCTCCTGTCTCAACCTCAAGTGTTGATTCATCAAGCCCCCCCCACCAGACCGATAATGTGCTGTTTCAGGTTCTCACTGATTTTCAGTAACTTGTCCAACATCCTCCCACTGCCTATAAGTTGCGGCATGCTCTTCTGGGAGAGGTACTGTCACATCATCAAGGAGCCCCCACAATTTCCGAGTATGACATCATGGATCCAGTTGAGGAGACCTCTAAACTTAACAGCAGTGTTCGTGATGAGTATTACTTGATACCGGGCCACGCCATTGAGGTTCCAGACATGTTTTCCAAATCTGTTTCTTTACCAAGATGCAGTCTCCAGGACTGAGGTCATGGTACTACTCCTGATGCGGTGAGGCAGTAACAGCTCCAACAGAATGCACCACATCAGCTAATCCTTTGCAGTAATCAAGAATCATGTCATCTGTAATGTTCACAAGCACATTTTCAGGTACAGCTGGCAGTGTCATTGCTTGACCCATGATGATTTCATGGGGGGGATAATCCTGTCCTCCAATTAGGAATGCTGCAAAGACTCATTAGAAAAAGGGGGAAGTATTAGGCCACTTCAAAGACTTTGAAGCACACACTTTGGGAAATTTGGTTGTCAAGGTTCTGTTTGTGTGTTTGACTATTCCTGAAGCCTCTGGCCGATATCTGCAATGTAGACTTTGCTCCACTTGTAACACTGCACACCACTATTTCAAGACCTCATTATTGAAAGGAGTCCCTCAGTAAAATTTCCGGCACAGACAGAAAATCGAACCTCAGTCTCAGTTCCCTTAACAAATTAGCTACTGTGAGACTATCATTTCTCCTGGTCAGTAAGCTTCAACTCACTGTGAGAAGATACACACAATCACCACAACATATCTCAGCCTATTGCAGAAAGGCTGTTATGATTCACAAAGTACCACTAATATAGCTCTGGATGGTCGCCTAACCTTGAACCCATATTTACCCCGCCACTGTACTACATAACGGGTTGGGTGCTGACTTTTTACCTAGTCAGGTGCTGCATAAAACTAGCCACATTTATTATGCATGAGGATTCTCAGACTCACAGCAAGATTACCATCTTCTGCATAATAATTGAGTATGAGGTTCATCACTATCGTTATCCTCGCATGACATGACAAAGAAAGGTAGAACCCCTGAGAGTACCTTTTGGTTATATAAGGACCATATCCTTGCTGGGGCAGGCGGAGGAGATAAACTTCCATGCTGACACGCTGACACGAGATGCTGAGGTCCCTGCAAGCAGATACTCCAGCACACCGTGATCTGACATCCCTTGCGGGCGTGTCCAACTCAAGACCAAGCTGTGGTCCTTCATTTCTCCCTTCAGGTAATGGGGCTGTCTTTATCCTGGAAAAATAATAAAGATACAAATAAAATGTATTGATGTTGAATTCACTGATTAATGTAGCAAAGGGAAAAGCCCATCAAGCTAAGTTTAGCCATTGTTGAATAGATGTAGGTTGAGTGGGACGTTTCTCATACATATATTTTATCATAGGGGCATTCTTGGTGATACACCTACATACATGCTAGGTACACTTAGGTACATCTAGTTAGATTTAGCATCGTAGGAGTACGCAGTATTAATGTCTTGTACTTATATGCCTTCATATATTCATTGTTTTAGCACTGTGGTAGAATTCTACCACCTATTTACCCTGTTGGTGCTCATAACCGTATATATCTATTTCTGTCTTATGGCTGTTGCAGCACCTGTATTTTACAAAAGAATGATGCTGGTTCAATTAATGTTTATTGAAAACTTCCCCATTGTTTATTCTGTGTATCCCTCTGAGACAAAGGAAGCAAGAGTGATTGAGCAAGTACTGTACTGTTTCCACAATTCCAGAGGGGTCAGAGTTGTCATGTTCGATAATTGCCTAAAATGATTTCCTCCTTGGTAAGAGGGGTTCATATTGGCACTGTGATCTAGCTGGTATACAGGCAAGCATATCCGGTGGGGGTGTCTGGAACCAGTCTGGACACCAATACCCCATTGTTGTCTAAACGTGCAGGTCCTATATAGATTTATAGGAACTACACGACATGGCGCAGCCAACGCTGGCTTGGTTCTTATTTAATGGTCAAATCTGAGTAGTTCAGTCGTACTATTCTCAGAGACCCTTACTCACATCAAATCGGGGAAGTCTAGAGTGGGCATGGAAAAATCTGCCACAGCTGAGTAGGCATATCCTAGGTATTGGCTGTAGGTTTATTCAAGCTTGAAGGATTATAGTTCCCTATTGTGCATAAAACCGTCTCATCCTCCTTTAAACTCTTTCAGAAATGTCTGTCAAAGAGAACACTGTGCCAGCATTACATGTGATTGCAGTGGGGGATGGGGAGAAGGATGGTGCTATAAAGATTTCAGGAAATGTCAGAAATACACTTACTTTAAAACTGGCAGACTATGGAGTGCCAGCATTAAGTGGGACTGTAACACTTGTGATTGAGGCACACGAGTCACTCAGGATGGAGTTATTCTATTCAAGGGTCAAATTCTTCCACCACGGATTATACCCTGGAAGAATACTGCCGGTACGGGGACACTGAAGTTCCACTCAGTTACCAGGAGCAGATAAACTGGTTTAAAGGTGCCCACCCACACACCACAGAAAAATTAAGACTCGCTTCACTCAGCAGAGACCGGGCAACTTGGCCAGTTCTAGCTGCGTACACACCACATCCAGAAATTGATACATTGCCAATAGCAGATTTACATCCACTTCACAAAGAAATAATAAAACTTACAAAACCTTGACACAGTTTGATATGAGAACACTCACATTTCAACCTACATGGGTTACACCAGCAGGGGACTGCAACTCAGATCGTCCCACAGATGCTGAATGCGGTTATGGGAAGAATGCCCACAGAACGTGAGCAAATGTCATCCTGGATAGCACAGAAAATTACACAGTTAGAAGCAGTGTTTCCACACACAGGCCCACAAGAAAAACACAGAATACTGACAATTTGCCTGCCAATCGGGACAGAAAGGTATTAAGAAAAACAGAGAATGAGTATGGAGCAGAACCTGCTCTAATCTTGGGGATGTAATTATAAGGCAATTTTTCACAGGTCAGCAAACATAAAAGCCGAGGCAGCAATGGAAGTTATATGCACTCTTGCACAACAGGAGCAAGAATTTCCTAAAATTATTGAAGATACATATGCTGAATTAGGTAGAGATAATTTGGGAGCTAGAGCTACAAAACCACAAGTAATGGGTAGTGCTGAAAAGGATAACTCCAAGCAAGCACCTGATTGTTCAAAACAAAATGGGATAATACAGAACAGAAAAATAGATCACAATCTGAGGGCTGGTCTCCTCAACAGGAGCACACCAAAAGGAGGTATACCTTAGAAACTGTGATAACATTAAAAAACCTGACAGGTATCAGGATACTGATACATGCTCCTCTCGATCCTTGCAGGGTTCATTAAAAAAACTCAGAGAGGGAAGGACAGTCAGAACGCAGATCAGAAGAACGAACAAAGTCCAGAGATACACATCATACTTCAGATTATAATATCAAAAATGAAGATAATTACAAAATCAAAACCTCAGTTTGAAAAGAAGAAAGTAGCTGGCCTTAAAATAAGAAATGCCCAGGGGAATGGGCTCTAATGATGCTAGACAGCGCAGCAGAAGTAACAATAGCTCGCCAGCACCTGCTGGAATTTCTGGTGACAGCGGCGTTGAATGAACATTTCACGTCACGGTGGAGACACCTGATACTATGGTTAGTGTCCCACACCTGTTATACAAAATAGCACTCCAAATGGAGGGGGATGACCATAGGAAGATTAAAGGTCTCTTCTGGGAGAACCTGACTTTTCGCCACAACGCCCTTTTGGCTGAAAAAGATTGGCCACCTGAGTTATTTATGGATTGCCCAAATGGAGAAATGTTAATTTTACCAGCATTCTCTGACCTCGTTCCAGAATCTTTAAAATGGTCCTACGTACAGGAGTGGGCGGTAGCACTTGCTCCTGCACTATCTCGCAATCATGTAGGTGTGGGATGCTGAGTCAGCTCACCACGTAATCCCAGTAAAAACTACTCCAACTCCAAAGAGACAATACCCAATAAAACAAGACACAAAAAAACAAGTCAGAAAGATTTTAGATCAACTTGAATACCATGGTGTAATAGAGAATTGCACTTCTTCCATAAATAATCCTTTGTTTTCCATAATGAAGCTGATAATTCATAGCGTCTAGTTTTAGACTACAGTCATTTTAACACATGCACAAAGACATTTGCAGTACAGAATGCACACAGTGCCACAATGATGAATAACATTGTGCGAAAGGAAGAGGAAGGCAAAAAAGACAAAACACAAGGGTACAATGGGAGAATCAGACACCAGTAGCGATGGGAACAAGAAGCCGGGGGAGAGGGGACGGCCCGTGGACCAGCCGGGACTAACTAATATTGTGAACCTCAGTGACTACACTCTCTCATCTGATGAAGAATCGATCCTGAGAAAGGACCTTGGGTTTGTTCCAACACCTGCCAACGACCCATTCCTATTACAACCTGAATTGGCACCATTTTTCAGGAAGATAAAACTTCTGAACCATTTCGGGGAAGACAATGATACCCTGAGAGAACATATCAATACAGGACTCAGGAAGAAATCTACGTTTACACCACCCACCCAGATAATCCCGTGCCATATACAAGCATTTGAACAAGCAGTGCTTACAGAGATTGAAGGGGTCAACTTCAAAGGAGAAAAGGGATTCCAAAATTTGACAAACCCTGAACGAAAAGCCCTTGAAAAATTGAAAAACAACTCTGAACTCACAATAAAGCCTGCAGACAAGGGCGGTGCAACAGTTCTAATGAATAAAACCATGTACCGGGAGGAATGTAACCATCTACTTTCGGATGCCATCAGCTATGAGAAATGCCAAAATGACCCAACAACACGTCTAACTAATAAAATACAGAGCATGGTCAACGAAGCTCTTAATAATGATTGGATTACAAAACACGAAGCTGAGTTTCTAGTTAATGAGTCGCCCAGGATCCCCAGATTCTATACTCTACCGAAAATTCACAAAAAGAAAAATCCCCCACCTGGACGACCAATAGTTTCCGGGATTGGATCTATTCTGGAACCATTGTCGCAATTCTGCGATTGGTTTCTCAAACCAATCGTGCAAAAATCACGATCATATCTCCGTGACACCAAATACGTCTTGTGCCTACTAGGAGACCTAGAGATTGATGCCTCAGATGATCATCTTTTTATCACTATGGACATAGAGACACTTTATACCAGCATTCCGCAAAGACGCACCCTGGAGGTAGTGGAAAATATCCTCCTTAACACCGAATGGAATTACCTGACCCCCCAACATTTTGTAATGGAATGCCCAGAGGTAGCTTTAACAGAAAACTTCTTTGAATTTGAAGAAACTTTATACCATCAGATTACTGGTACCTCAATGGGCAGTACATTTGCCCCAAGCCTTGCATGCCTATATGTGCATCAATTTGAGGAAGACCATATCATCAATGACAGCAACCCGTTCACATCACAACTGAAAACCTGGAACAGGTTTATAGATGATGTCTTTATCATATGGCATGGAACTGTGGATACAGCTAAAGCATTTGTTGAATGGGTTAACTCAAAGGACCAACATCTTAGATTCACTCATTCTATTGAGAAGGAGCATGTCGTCTTTTTGGATTTGGACATTTACATGAATACAGGGGGAATTCGTACACAAGTACATAACAAACCAACAGACAGGAACAGCTTATTGCGTTACGAAAGCTTCCACCCTAAAGCCCTACGGAACAACCTCCCGGTGGGACAATTTCTACGGGTCCGTAGAAACTGTACCGAAAAAGAAACTTTTCTGGAACAAGCAGATGTGTTGGAAACCAAACTTCTAGAACGTCATTACCCAAGAAAAATGATCAAACAAGCAAAGAAAAGAGCCAAGAATATCAATCGAGATGCCTTATTGGAAACTACTGAAAAAGAAAAAACCAATAGACTTGTTTGTGTTACCACATACACCCCGGCATCAAACACTATTCAAAAGATTGTGAAAAAGAATTGGCATATTCTACAAAGCACTGGAAAAACATTGGGATCCACCATTGTTTGCATTCAAATGCAGCAGAAATCTACGAGATGAACTGGTACACGCAAAAGACCCTATAACAAGATCGGGTGATCAAATCACCCTATGGAATACACCAAGACCAACTGGACACTATGCCTGTGGCAACTGTGTTGCATGCCCTCTTACCATAACCACGAAAGAGGTGAACATTGGCAACACACGTCCATGGAAATTGAATACCTCTTCCAATTGCAACACAGAGAATGTGGTATACCTCCTGACATGCCCATGCAACTTACAATACGGGGGCATGACCACACGAAAAATAAAAACCAGGATCAATGAGCATCGGAGTACCATAAGGTGTCGAAAAACAAACACCAAACTCACAAAGCATTTTGTTGACTGGAATCACACAGACAATGATCTCAAATGGGTAGTGCTAGAAGTAATGAGGAAACAGAAGAGTGATCTCACCAAACCACTACATATTAGAGAACAGCGATGGGTGTACCGCCTGCGAACATGGATCAATGGCCTTAATGATGATATACCGTGGCTACAACTGGCCACATGAATTGACTGTCTTTGGGTTGCATCACGAGCCACATACAACTAAGTCTATCAAGAACACTAGACACGGCGATACATTTCCACATTTCTGTAATGTTATAAGCAAACCTGGTATCTCACTACTGCCTAACACCTGTGCCTGCCACTTCCAAATTAAGTAGACTTCACAGTTACAGTTTTGTTTCATATCTACATGGGCACATGCACACTACATACAGATCTGCCTCTTGTGTCATACGTACTAAAACAGTACATAACTGGTCTATTTTTCCCTTTAGAATGACCTCTTTGTATATATGCACCTTAGGTGCTAGAACAAATACTCATGAAGCTCAGCCCCTTTGACACGCACGCGCTATTGAGGCTATGATCGCGGTGCATGATCAGGTTGCATTTTCCATAGAAGCGAACTCCGAATAACATCCTTGTGCGCATGCGCACTACACGAGCCGCTTCTCAAAACAGTCGCACATGCCCCGGCTCATTGATAGGAGCCGCATCTTAAATCAGTTGCGCATGCTCCGACTCTTTGACACTACTCATTTGCGCAAGCTAGAACCCGCAACACTAGCGACCAGCGTTCAGGAATATCACAGGTGTTTCCAATCGGAAACCAGAGTCCGGAAGGGCCATTTATGGCGAGTCAGGCAACCTCCGTGATTCTCCTTCGTACACAAAGGGTTGGCCAGGCACCGGGTTGCATTACTCATATTGGGACATCTTACAATAATTACCTACAGCTGCTACTGATTAAGTCGGGCACACACTATATATACTCCCCTCCCCTCCCCTCTCACATCATTACACAACCATCGAGGAGAGGAGGAGGACGTATAGGTGGAGCAGCGGAGAATACCCCAGTACACAGTAAGAGTATGCTTGTGTGAGAACTTGTGAGTGAGTCTAGTGATTGGGACTCTTACCTTGGAAATATGTGAAACTTCACCTATACTTTTTATAAAGAACTAATTCTGGGCATTTATTTCTCTTCTTTCTCCTCATTTTTTAACAAAAGCCTCGTATCAAAAGGATCCCTGGTCTTTCACCCTCCTATGGAGCAATGAGTTCCAATATTTCGGGTAAGCATTATTACCATGTAATAATGAGAGTGTGCAGACACATCCCTTGCTGCACGCCATGTATTGTCACTATCCCTGTGTAGCTTTGTGTAATTGTTTCTTTTGTATATTATTATTTAATTTCAGGCTGCTACTACCAAGGCCACCTTGCAGTGGAACATATTCACCACCTGCCCACATAGTGGACACCCTCCAACTACAGTTTGGACTGGGTGGAGCCCGCTCATTAGTCACACATAGGTCCTGATGAATGCCGCGGACTCACACGGGTCATTTGGCAGAAACATGTCGACCTCTTAATATCGGTGTGGGGACAATTAATACCCCAACACACCAACCACGTTTTTAGTATACCATATAGGCACCAGTAACATTAAAAATAATATGACGCCTATAATGGATTTTTAACTTACGCTTTCTTTGGGCCCCCACTTAGTTTAGAAGTGCATCCCTGTCGTCAGGTGCATGCCCGCCCTCCATCAAACCGAGTTTTTGGAGGGCGAGGACTGGTCAATGATGAAGCATGACACCAGGTGGTGTGTGAGACCAGTCTTACACTTTTTGTAAGATGTCAATATTTTAAACTAAGAAACATTTACACTTAGCTCACTCTTGTTTTTTCTGCTGGGAGCAGCTCTTTTGTGGTTTAATAGCATAATCAAAGGCCATAATCGCAGTGTTGGTATGTACTTTGGTGCCTCGACCCACTATGAAGCCATGTTGCTGTCTGGAAACGAGGTCCGGTTTAAGGGGGCCAGACAATTAGCAAGCACGTTGGCATCTGCATTAATGAGGGAAATAGGCTGATATGAGTCGCATTCATCAGGAGGTTTACCCTTTTTTAAGAAACAGATAATATTGGAGATGGCCCAGGTTGAAGGAGTGGTCACTGAAGTGCCAATCTCTCGTATAACCTTGGCAAGCAAAGGTAGCAAGATATTCTTAAACCGTTTCTAAAATTCCATGGGAATCAAGTCATCTCCAGCAGCCTAGCCTGATGGTAGTGCTGACAGAGCAATAAGTTGTTCTTCCTGAGAGAGTTCAGAAGTCAGCTGCAAAGCATCCTCCTCCTGCAGGGAGAGCTGCTCTTTCTAGGTACTTAGAAAGTTCCTCAGGAATTATCGAATCGGATTCAGCGTATAAGGTTTCATAGTCTATAATGAACTGATTAAGAATCATACTAGTCTATGTATGGAGCTTATTATCCGTACCCTTGATTGCCTTTATTGAGTTTTTGGCTTTTTTGTCTGCCAATTGATACGCCAGTATCTTCCCCACCTGTTCACCATATTCTTACTGCGATGACCGGAGTTTGTTATAATTTGCAGCAACCGTCTTCTTTAAAGACCGACCACCGAATACCCGAGCAGAGATCAGATCAGAGTTGATCTGGTTTTGCCTCGGTTCATTATTTTTAACTGCAGTGGCATGAGATCTTGCCAGACTAACCAATGCTGCATGAGCAACTTTAGTTGCACCCTCTCTGACTTTATTTGCTCGCCAAATAAACTGCTGAATAATGCCTCTAATGTAAGCTTTCATTGAGTCCCAAAGAGTTTGAAAGTTAGTAGAATTATCATTGTTATGAAGGAATTCTACCAAAAGCCCTTCCATATGTGTGATATACAGATTATCTGTCAATAAATATCAGGAAAACAAAAAAAGTGTCTATATTTACTTGTCAGAGGGGTTTGGAAAGTGAGAAATTAAAGGGTTATGATCAGATGTGATTTTAGGGCACAGCTTGATCGCCGCAGTCTGGAGAATCTGATCAACAGCCCACACCATTTCTATTCTGGAGTACTGTCTGTGTGGGCATGAATACTAAGTGAACCCTGGAAGATCCGGATATAACTTTTTACATATGTCACTAAGGTTATACGGACCTGCTAATTCTAGAATCGATGCCCTAACTTTGCCCATTCTAACAGTAGTGCGAGGGCTTGTGGAATCTACGGCATTGTTCATCACACAATCAAAGTCCCCCCTAATTATCAACACGCCCTGTAATTCCAAAAAGGTTAGCATTAGCTCTTTGAAAATCTCTGGGTTGTCGGCATTGGGGCCATACAAACTAACCGAAACGTATTTAACATCAGAGATAGCCATCTGAGCGATTACCCACCTCCCTCTTGGACAATATCATTTAGTTTCTAGTTGCAACTTTGCTAACGCCTGTTGAGCAGGATGCTCCGTGTATACCAGTTGAACTTGGCAGTTTTTGATAATCTATAAACTGGCGCAGTTTCCATCGTCTATCGATCGTGTTCTTGCATAGGTCAGACCTCCAAAAGATAGAACACGGGCCCACTTAGATAGGGGCAGTAGGATGGGCTTTGATGGAGAATGCTTGTCGTAGGAGAAAATTTCCCAAAAAGATAAGAAAAGGCAGAGGGAAGCGGCCGGGAGAGTTGTTAATAGCAGATGGTAATCTATGCGCTTGTTGTACTGGACTGTTCCAGTCATGCAGATCAGGAAATGCACTCTTGAGTAGTTGTAGAATGAATGCTCTGGGATTAGAGCCTTCTTCATTGTGGGGCATGCCAAATAGACTGATGTTGCTACGTCGTTGCCTATTCTCTAAATCCTCTGCTTTACTTTGCAGAACTGTAAGCTGAATCTTGTGTGCATCAGAAGTCTTAGCAACCCTTGCTACATGGTCCTCGGTATCTGATACGCATTATAGCATCTCCCTAACATCGTTTGTAAATGCAGCGACTTTGTTGTTTACCTCAGCAGGGCCTGCTTGATCGCTGAGCTGTCTGCTTTAGCCTGCGAGTAAAATGCCTGAGCCTCAGATCCAGCGGTGTAACCAACAGATACTACACTACCATATACTCACCTGGGCCCATAAACACACACAATTGAGTAAACCTCTGGAGTCAAAGATTGCGATTTTTACAATTTAGGATTAGTTATTTCTTACTTCTAACTAACCTTTCACTGATCAAAAAGGTATTTCCTCTGGTGAATGGACCATTAGTTGAACTAGTTGATGGTGATAATTACCATAATTCTAACTCTCTATACCTCAAAGTAAATAATCACAGGCTCAGGAAAACTTTAAATCTTGATCAGAATTAAATGCATGTGAACCACTTACACAATACAGTCATCAGCATTCATAGGAGAGAACATATAATTGATTAATCATCAAACACACACTACGGACTCATACAATTATCAATGCTCAGAAAGGGAGAGGACAGAGAGAAAAGAACATCTACAAATAATGTGAAAATATAATTACCAAGAATTATGTGAGGACTAATCCCCTGGCCAAAGGGCTGGTAAAGATCCCCTGGGAAAGGTCAGGAGACAAAGACTTCAGGACAGGATTCAGGACAGGATAGATGACCTCTCTAGAATACTGACGATTGCGCTGCACCCCTCTCTGACACTCTCTTCCTTCTTGAGATTCTTCCGAGCTCTACTAACTAAAGCTATCTCAATTATACCTTTCGTTCTTCATGTTCCACCCACTAAAGTTTCAATATCGTAAAAATACGAGATCTTATTGGTGAGGCAAGGGGGGAGATCATCACACCATGCTTACATGTCATCTAAATCAGTTTGACCAATGTTCACAAACCCATCCCCTTAATTTTAATTCAAAACTTCGGTACACAAACGCATTCACATTTTATTTCCAGCATTATTATAACAGTCCGAATGTGTGTCTACGTCGTTGAACTGTTCACCATCTGTTCCCAGGGTATTATACTTTGTGACCCTGGCTCCCGTTCAACATCCAAGTCAACATTTCGGGTTAGCTTTCAGTGGGAATACGCAGTTTTCCTTTTATTCAGCTTACTTCAATTATACATGAGAGGCACAAATGCGCACCAGTGATGAAGTCAGAAAGACAAATATTAATTTCACCAATAAATGGTTTCACTGTATACCACCCATCTCCACTCTATTCCCCTTTACTTATTAATAATTTCCCCGCATTTGCATTACTAAAATAGCTCGTTTTCATTTCAGCTAAGCAGATGCCATGCAAACGAGTCTTCCAGACTCCATTTTAGTATCTTCTGCTCATGCGCAAGAATTTCCCTCCAAGCGATAGCTCGTCATACTGCGGAGACGCACTTGACGCATGCGCGGTAAAGATTACCCATTTAAAGCAGTTTAAGTCCTTTGTTCATGTTATCCATATCAGTAAACACATAAGCAAGCTTCACTAACCCGCATATTTATGTGGTGCGCATTAGTTTTATACTAAACAATTTTAGTAACTTGTTAGTGGGTTAAAGGAGTGGATTGCTTCCGAGCAAGTCTCTTTTCTATTCTCTCTGGCATTTTGAGCCATCACAAAATCACCCATCCCTTCTCAGATGCCAACTTTCCGCATTTCTCATTTTCCTTCTCCTACTTTTCTTTCTTAATTTCATCTTTGTTTTCTAAATGTTTAATCTTTTTGAATATCCTTCCTTTCATTGCTTCCATTTGTATCTCCTCGTATTCCCTTTTTCTTTTCTTTCCCTTCCCATTCACTTCATTCCTTCTTCTCCTTCCATTGTTTCTGCAACATTTGCACCAACCCATTATTGCTGAAACTATTATTGTTATGCCAGCTATTTGAAGAATTATTTGACCTACAATACTTTTGCCTAAATGAGAAAACCAAGTCCCTATTCAAGAAATACTTTTTGTTAGTCTCTCCCATACATTGTCAACTTCCAGTGGTTTCAAATCTTCATGAAGTTTTGTAATATTCTTAATATACCCTCTAATTTCCTTTCTTTCATCAGGAATGTAAGTGCAACAATGGTGAACTTTCAGCATTCCACAGACTTCGCCCTCTTTTGCTAATAAAATATCAAGCGCAAGTCGATTTTTTAAAACCATAGACCTAATTGCAACCATTTCTGTATTTATCATCAAGAAACTCCCAGCAGTATCAGTCAAGAGATGATCAACTACTGTCGACAATTTACAAATTCTCTGTGAATTCAGAATGACTCTAACTGAAGGTATTAATGCACCAAATATATTACCTACTATTTCTGAAAAACTAGCTCTCTTTCTCCGTGTTAGTCCATTAGTGTTTTCATTCTTTCCAGTGATTCTTTCTTTTTTTCTTCACTTGGTAATTCACTCTTCTTTTTAAGGTGGTCTCAATTTTCTTTCATCAATCTGTGTAGCAGCTACATGTTTTGATTCCTCACTTAAATCTAAATTCTCAAACTCTTTCATTATTACATAGGTCCACTCAGGGCCTTGTATTTATTGTTCAAAATGCTCAGCCTTGGGCTTCTTCGTGTGTTTCTCACAGTTGACTGTTTAGTCTGAGTTTGACTAGCAACCTCATTCTCTTGCTCTGGTCACTGGTTTGATTTTCTCAGGTACTATCTCAGTCTTTTCACTCCCCTCGGGACAGTTATCACCCTTTCTGACCCTTTTAACTTGAACTGCACTTTCACCCTATTGTCTTTTTCTAGAGCTCTTTTATTTTCAGTATGTCTAGGCACAATCTGTTCTTGTTCTGAATCACTCTCCACCTGTTCTTATTCAGGTCTTATTATTGCTATTTTATCCTCCTGAACCTGTTCTTCTTCCTCTATCTGATCCTGTTCAGGTCTTATTTCAAGTTGATCTTCTTCTTCTGCCAGAATGTGCCCTTCTTCTCCTGTCCTGTTCAGGTCTTACTACAATTTGTTCTTCTGCTGCCTGAACGTGTTCTTCTTTTCCTGTCTGTCCCTGCTCAGGTCTTGGAATAGTTCTGCTCTCCTTTGCCTGAGTATATTCTTCTTTCGCTGTCTCGTCCTGCTCAGGGTCTCGAGTAGCCTCGTTCACCTTTCCCTGAGCGTGTTCTTCCACACCTATCTGATCCTCACTACATTCCTGTCTCTCTAATCTAGTTATTCTTCTTGTTTGAATAACAAATTCAGGTATGTCAGTCACTGGTATCCAACCCTCCTGACTTGTGCTTGGTTGTTCCTCGTCTATTACTTCAGAATCTATTACTATAGATTCCTTGACTTCACAACCTTCAGCTGTTTCAACTGGTTCTCTCAGTTGTTGTTATTCTTCAGTAGGGCCTGGAACTCTTTTGGTATGGCTAGCATGAATCCCATTGGGTAAACCTGCACACTTCACTGCTGTTGTAGAGACCAGTATGACTTGACGTGATTTATACCACCTGGGTGCTAGGCACAACTTTCTGGCGTGTTTCTTCACTACCACCCAGTCTCCAGGATTCAAATCATGCACCTGCGTTGGCTGCCTGGCAACTGTGTCTTCTCCAACCTAGTGAGAGACAGAATACACTAGGTCAGCCAATCATTTGCAATAGTCCAATACAAGATCATCAGTTATATTCATCAATTTATGTCCAGGAATAAATGCTTGTCTCATTGCCCTTCCCATGAGAGTTTCATGTGTACTCAATCCTGTTTTTCTGTCAGGAATACTTCGGGGTCCCATCAACACAAGAGGCAATGCATCTGGCCATTTCAGTAATTTGGGTGCACACACTTTTCCATACCTTGACTTTATTGTGCCATTTAGTTGGTCAACCACTCCCGAAGCCTCCGGATGGTATGCACTGTGCAGTTTTTGTTCAATATTGAATACTTCACAGATTAATCAAATTATTTCATTATTAAAATGAGGTCATCTATCTGATCCCAAAGTGACTGGGAAACCGAAACGAGGAATCAACTCTTTTAGCAGCAATTTAGCAACTGTTAGACTGTCATTTCTCCTAGTGGGATATGCCTCCACCCATCAGGAAAACAAACAGACTATGAGAAGGACGTACTTCATTCCGTTGCTTGGAGACAACTCTATGAAGTCAAGCTGCAGTCTCTTGAATGGTCCTTCTGCCTTTCCAGTTCTTCCCAACCTGTCCACTGTCTTCCTGCCTGGATTTAACTGCTGACAGATCAAGCATCTTTGGCAAAGATTTTCTGTGACTACCCTGAACTTTGGATTGTACCATTTCTCTCTGAATAGTCTAATCATTGCATCCCTACCAACATGTGTGTCCCCATGATACATTCTTGCCATTTGAGAGTGTAAGCAGTCTGGCATGACTGGTCTGCCATTGTGATACGCCCATACATCATCTTCTGTCCTTCTTTCACAACCTGACTTTATCCAGATTTCCTTTTCATTTTCTTCAACTTCATCCTGCAACTGTCTAACCTCATTCCATGTTTCTAGAGCTGAGAAAACCATAAGTTGGCAGCTGATTTCACTTATTTCAATTTTTCTGATAAGTGTCATGTTCTTTCTTGCACAATGTTGACCAACCACCACATAGTCATTTACTGGCTTGTGAGCAGCACACTTGACCACTGCTATTTCTTTTGGCAACTGTATTGCTTCCAACAACTCCTTTACATTTTTGCCATTTCTTATAGGAGAACCTGAAGTTGTCAGAAATCCCTTCTGCATCTAAAGCTGGCCAAAGTCGTGCACAACCCCGAAACCATATTGAATATTTGTAAATATGGTTATTCTCCAATTTTCCCCAATTTTGCATGCCTTTGTTAAGGCCACCGGCAGACTTGACTCCTGGTAAACAGGATGCTTCAATGACCTCTGATATTTTACATACAGCGTAAGCTGCACTGAGTCCTCCTCCCTCTGTTCTCAAGCTAGACCCATCTACAAATAGCTCATGATCTGGCTCTTTCAGGGGCACTTCCTTCATGTCGGTACAGGGCTTAGTACACATTTCAGTTACATCCAGCCAATCATAATTAGGGCTCCCTGTTTTCCGTTTTTACGGATTTTAACAGATAAATACTGACAGAAAACAACGTGTTTTCTGTCTGCATTTATTTTTTTTTAAATGGATAAATATAGAAAATGTGCTTCTTTTAAGTGACTCTCCGTGCTGTCCATCATGAATTGTAGGCCAGCAGCTGAGCAGATGGACAGCATGGGAAATTAATATAACAGGATGAAATATCTTTAAATAACGGCATATGTCAACATACATTTATGGTATAATGCTAGTATTTACCAGTGGATGTATTGTTATGTAAAATCTGGCAGTTTAAATAGCTAAAACAGGACAGACATCAAAGTATGAGTGTGCGTCTATCAGTTAAATAGATATGGAAATGTACAGTTTTACAACTTCATTGATTCACAAACCACAAATTAAATATGGATAAATACAGATAAAATGGCAAAAATATAAATATGGATAAATACAGATGGAAATGGCCATAAAAATAAATACCATAAAACCGGGAGCCCTAATCATGATCCACATCATCTTTCACTTATTCACAGCATGGGTCTGGCAATAATGTGGCAGGATTCATTATTGGCATATTACTGTAAGTAAATAACAAGGAGGCCCCCTTCTGTTTAAGGTCTGGGACCAGGGGAAAATTATCAAAGAAAAGTACAAAGTTCCCTGAGGGAGCCACAGAAATGGTCTCAGGTGTTCAACAATGCCCATATAAAACCTATATTTTATGATAATACCAATCTCACAGTGATCAGAACCTCCGATACCCTACGAAAGTGCCTCAGGGCGTGTTATAGATACAACAACTCAATGATTGCAGCTCACACTCGTATAAAAATCAAAACATATTAGCAGTAACTCAACATATAATTACTTAAACAAGTGAAATCAAACAGAAAGAAAAAATTTATATTTTCTGGAACATTTGAAAAATGTTATTTATTCAGTGGTTTGTTCAATTATTATTTCATGCACCAGACTGAATAGATGCATATACAATACAACAAAGATTTTATATAATTTTAATTAAAAACACAAAATACGGTGATTATTTAAAATGTTCATGGAGAACAGGTGTCGATGCGGCGTTTCGGTTAAGATTCAAATTAAAACCTTCATCAGGACAGTTTCTATAAAGAAACAAACAATTACTAATCCATATGTATAAAGTACAATTTCACATCATTTAACAACGTTATCATTGTTTTTTCTTTTCTTTTTTGCTCTCTGTTGGCTTCATGCTAAGAGTTACAGGCACAAATTTAAGTGAAAACAGATACATTTTTTGACACATTTTGTTATCCCTAAAACATGAACTCGGGAGGTAAAGTTGTTGGTATTATCAAAAACAATCGGTAGGGCTAAAACGATATAATATATATAATATATATTGCTCTATCTGCACATTATCTCTACGATAAATGAGTGTGCTTACCTCACTATCTGAGGGTTATGATTTTCTCAGAAGTAGGTAGGATGAGCCCGTTTCCTGGATTAGGCACAACAGAGCTAGGATGGTATCCTGCTTTCTCAGTTCTAGGTATACCTTGACATGCCTATAAGTCACGTAAAATTGAGAGTATGTAAATTAGAGGTGCATACCCTTTTCCTTATGATACACCTTCTCCTGTGCATTAGCTTAAGAAGGGAAAGGAAGAATACCTTAATGTAGTTTGTTGCTAGTTCACGCTAGTTACACAGGAGCCACCGGCATTGGATTGTGATTTCAATTTACTATTTCTGAAGATAAAAAGTAAGGGCACAAGATTGTCTATAGTATCTAGAATCCATTGTTGCCTCTATTCTATGCATGAGACATGCTCATACTCACCATCTATCGCTGTATGGCAAATCGCTGTAGTCACGGGCCCTTTCAATTGTCTTAACGTGTCGTGTTGCGTTTTACTAGTTCGGGGGTCTTTACAGCATCTTATTACTGTCACATTTTCCGCCCCAAGTATCACTCTTTCGTACTTAGTCATCCGACTAGGGGTAAGGTGCTGTGTTCGAGTACTTGTTAAAAGAATCTCAACTGAATGTGGAACGTAAACTTTAACTGGATGTCCCATCACAATTGATTCACTTTGTTCAGGACTCACACATGTAGCAGCTACTGCTTTTAAGCGGCCAGGTAAGGTTGAAGCCACAGGATCCAGTGTATCATAGAAATATGCTAATGGAAATCGGCTTAATCCATGCCTTTGAGTCAAAACTGAAAGTGCACAACTCTCACTCTTACAATAGAACAGTGCAAATTACTTCATATAATCAGGCATGCCTAAGGCAGGGGCCTCACATAGACAATTTTGTAATTTCACAAACGCTTCCACGCACTCATCATTCCAGACGATTGGATCTTTTTCCCTTTTCCCATTCAACTGAATCAACGGTTTTGCCAGCAGGGACAACCCAACTATTCACTGCCTACAGTACCCTACTACCCTGAGAAACATTCTCATTTCCCTTTGTGTCTGAGGTAGACGCATTTGCTTGATTATCTTTATTCTCTCTGGGGTCACTTTTCTAACTCCTCTTTCTATTTTGTGGCCTAAATATGTAACTTCTTGCTGACAAAACTGCAATTTCTCTGGAGACACCTTGTGTCCTCCTTCGGCCAAATGGTTCAGTAATGTAATTGTGTCAGTGACACAATCTTCTCGTGATTTTGATACCACCAGTAGGCCATCAATGGCCCGAACCAGGTCTGAAATTCTGGGCATGACCAATGTTTCTAGACACTTTTTCAAGGTCTGATTAAAAATTGAGGGACTCTCTGTATACCCATGAGGTATTCTGCACTATGCCAAGACACGGTCTTCGAACCTAAAGGCGAATAAATATTGGCTGTCTGGGTGCAAAGGAATAGAGAAAAAGGCTTGGAATAGATCAATTACTGTAAACCAGCCTGTATTCCAGGGTGTCTGATAGAGGATCACTGCTGGATTTTGCACTACCGGACAACAAGGTACTACAATTTTGTTAATCTTTCTCAAATCTTGCACAGTCCAGTATTTTCCACTAGGCTTTTCAAGTCCCATTATCGGCGAATTACAAGGACTACCCATTATTTCTTTTAAAATGCCTTGCTTAATTATTTGAGAAAAACACAAAAATGCCTAGACCACCATTGTTTTAGACAGAATTCGATAGGCCAAACCATCAATTATCTAGTTTGATCAGGTAGTTTTATTTATACCAACTGTTTATATCTATTTTTTCAAATTTTTATGAAAACATTTTTAGCAAATAGGACCACTGTACATTCCTCATTTGACCAATCAACGGTAATCTTACACTCTTTCCATAAATTAGCAGGTACCACAATATCGAACAGAGCATCTAGATCCTTCAACAGAACCTTCGAAACTTTCACAAATCTTTCAACCTGTTTGTACCATTCAACAGGCTTCTCTCTCAACCTAGGGAAATAACTTGTAAATGACAAAATATCCTGTCTGCTCCACGGAACATGAACATGTCCACCACCAAGAACCTCTCTCATGGGACACAATCTCTCTGCTTTTTCTGATTCTTTTAGTAGGAATGCAGTTGATGCTTCCTTTGCTTGTGCTTCCTCCTTTTTTCTTGTCCACCTAGTCCTACACTTATCAATGTCTCCCCACTTCTGCAAAATGTTCATTAACTCTTTTTTCTGTAATCTTTTACCAGACACATTCATATTTTCCAAATCCTTGTCAGTAAGCTTCACTCGATATGGTTTCTGTAATAATTTTGATCTCCTTATATCTACTCCAATCTCAGAAACAACCTCTGTCAGTCTCTCATGAAACAATTTTGCATTTCTGGTTATACTCCTACATATAAACAACAACTCTTCATCATTGTAAAGGTTCAACCTTTCTATTCCCATATTTCCAGCTATTAATTCTTCCAACTCCACTTGCAATCTGTAAATATCTAAGATCTTTGGTGTTGAGCTTTGGTTTTCTATTCCCTGTGCCCATCTTTCTAAATCTTCTGGAGCGACTGCTGTCAAGCTTCTAAATCCTAATGGCACCATAGACCCTCTTTCTTTTGAACTCCCAGGTGTAATTCTTTTCGGAGTTTCAGTTAAAGGTTCCCTCATTGGAAGGTCCATTAATGAAATGACTGAATTGCATTCACTCGCCTGATTATCAGATATTACTACCTCTTTTCTGGGGTTACTCAAAGGTGTTGTTACAGCTTGGGGTTTTGGGCAACTCATTTTCTCTCCATATAGTGGGATAACAGGACCTATAGACACTGGTACTGTCAATGGTTCAGTATTTAAATTCAATTGACTTATTTTCTGTACTACTTCCTGCCTAGGTCTATTCAGGGCTTCTCTTTTTTTTAATCTTAGAGCACCCTATTAACTGAGGTATCGTAAAATTTGAGGAATTAAGGGTGTTCCCATTACTGGTGCACTTGGGGTGATTCTACTGGGTCCTTCTTGATACGGTGTAGGACTTTTAGTTAAAATTTCCTCCAACAATTCGTAATCTGATTCACCATATATTGTCACATTCATGTGTTTTGTTTTCTCCTTACACTTGCCTCCTGACTGTTCCTCAGACATTAACACTGGGTATAAACCTTTCGCTACCATAGCTCTTCTCCATTGCTTCATCTGCCCTTCACGTGACTCATGCAAATGTCTGAAAAAAATCCTCTATATCTCTTACCAACTCTGCATTTCTCACATTCAAATGACTCAGTCTCCCATTCTTCCAAAGCCTCATACTGAGTTAACCTGGGTCTAGGTTCCAAATCATTCATTCTCATTCTTAAATTCAGAAGAATTCTCCCATTAAATGTACCATGTTCTGGAAAAGCTTGAACTCCATCACCTTTTGTATATTCCATCCAATTCTCTAACCATGCATAAGTATGGTATCCTCTTTCCATCATCATAAAGGAAGCGGGTGTTTTTGGTGGTGGAATAGGAATTCCCTTCTAGCCAACACAGGCTTATCTTTCTTAAGTAAATTCTTAATTTTCCTCTTTTAACCATGCATTCTGGATGAACAATATATGAAAGAATATTCCGCAAAGCCTTGAACTCTTCTATCGGAGCGACTCACACCAGCAGTCAAATCAGAATTCAACATACAAATCTTTTTTGACCAATCCTATCGCAGCTTCTATCAATCAACCAATCAGACTCAGGCTCATGCTTGTGGTCTGACCAATGCCAGCAAGGCCTTTTATGACGTCAGTATTGCTCCTTACTGCTGACCCTCCTTTACAATCCGCTTCTGTCTCACGTCCACTGTTTCAACTAATCCCAGCACAGCTCTCTGTGACGTCAGCACAACTCCGCCGACTGACCCTCCCTTCACAAGGTAATACGAAAACGTATTTCATTACGTTTCTTAAAATAAAATCCGTTAGTAACAACATAAAAA
Organism: Lissotriton helveticus; assembly: GCF_964261635.1. Classification (NCBI taxonomy): domain Eukaryota; kingdom Metazoa; phylum Chordata; class Amphibia; order Caudata; family Salamandridae; genus Lissotriton; species Lissotriton helveticus. The sequence continues at coordinate 1,323,700,862 of NC_136061.1, read as the reverse complement.
CATTCGCTACTCCGCCTGTTCCACTAAATAAAGGATAGATTTTCGACTTATTCTGGAGTCTCAGAATTGCTCTTATACTACTGCGAGTAAAAACCCCTGTTTACCCTTCATTCAAGCTCGGGAGAACCTGTTACTCCTCCAGTGTTACCCCTACTGGGAAATAAGACGAAAGCTTCACCAGCAAACCCTCTGCTATCACTCACACTCAACTTTTATACGAAATAGTACCTCATTTAATACTGCCAGCCCCACATAGCTTCTCAGTATTATTCCAACAGACGAGTAACCTCACTGCAGTGTGGCTTCTGTCACCACCCACTATTCATTTTCCCGGGAAATCCAGACAACATAAAACAAGACGCTAACTCTTTTGTTAAACAAAAATCAATAATCAATGATCAATATTTATCACCAAACTAGTAAATAATAACTATAACTCTGCTACCAGAAAACTGATCCAGCGGTGTAACCAACAGCAGATACTCCACTACCATATACTCACCTAGGACCATAAACACACACAATTCGGTAAACCGCTGGAGTTAAAGTTTGCGATTTTCACAATTTAGGATTAGTTATTTCTTACTTCTAACTAACCTTTCACTGATCATAAAGTTCTTTCCTCTGGTCAATTTGAAATCTTTATCTAAATAAATGCATGTGTACCACTTCAAAAATACAGTACAGTCACCATCATTCATAGGAGAGAAAACTCAATTGATTAATCATCAAACACATACTATTGTAATTGTATGTGTCTTGTAAAGCGCACTGCTGCCCTGAGGCGTTGTGGCGCTGTAGACCGCTGGGGAACCTGTCCTGGAGATGGTCCCTACTGGGTATCTCCAAGGTGAAACCAGGCATCTCCGGCGAATGTGGGGGGCCGTTGTAGAGATGAGGCAAACTAATGCCCAGAGTTGCCGAGTGTGATCCCTGGTTAGAGCAGGCACCGAGGCGAGAATTATCGAGTCCGCTGACCCTGGTCCACGACCCTGCCGCATCGGGAATTGAACCCTGGTCCTGGGCTGTTCTCTGCTTCCGGGTCTGCCGCCTCTAACCAGTGAGCCACACCATTCCACTATGGACTCATACGATGATCAATGCTCAGAAAGGGAGAGGACAGAGAGAAAAGAACATCTGCAAATAACGTGAAAATATAATTACCAAGAATGGTGTGAAGACCAACCCCCTGGTCAAAGGGCTGGTAAGAGAAGAAGAAGACCTAGCTGAGTATCTGGGGTTGCTGCCTACTGCTGAGGCTGATACACGTGGTGTGCTTGAGTCTTGATGTAGTGAGGTAGGGCCAGGAGCTAGACCTGGACCCAAAGTACGCCCACTGGCAGAACCAGGGTCAGAGTCAAAGCTGGAACCAGAGTCTTGAGGTCAGGGTTTTTACTTCCCCTTTGGCAGTATCCCATTTGCGAAGTGGGCTACTAGTAATGGCGAGTTTAGTGGATGCAGGGTAGTGATGCGTGGGTCGCTTTCTTCATCGCTTCTTTTTTTAAAGTTTGTTGCGTCTTTGATGTTAAAATTGCATCTTTTCTTCCCATTCTTCCCACAAGACAAGCAGAGCAATTGGTCTGTTGTCTGTGTGTCACTGGGGTTCGCAACGCTGGGGGTGTTTGTCGCTATGTCGTGATGATGATGCTTTCCATCTTTGTGGGATAACTTACACCAGTGATGTTAGAAGAGGTAGGAGATGGAGTGCCTTACTCGTGTCTAACTGACAAAGTATCCTGAAAGTCATTGGTCTGTACACCAGCTACAGTTCCTAAAGAATCTTCACCTTGTTGCCCGTTCTCGCCGGTGCCTTGTTCAGCAGGTAGAATAGCGCGATCTGCACCGTCTGCTTTAGGGTAGTGTCCTAAGCTTACTTGTTGAGTAGGTACTGGTAGGGTCTCCTATTTGCACATCCCCTGTTGTAGCTTGTTTAAGTAAGGCATTCTTAGAAGATGGAAGGTGCATATTTGCCGTATATTGGGAAGGAGAACATCCAAATTACAAGGCTGGATATAATATATGTGGACCCTTATTGTGGGGCTCCTTTTTGAACTGCTACCAGTTGACACTTTGCTATGCTAAGGAAAGTGTTGGATATTACACACATTACAAATCCCTGATGAAGTTCCTTCATAGGAACGAAACACATTGGCTGATGCCCATTTTACTACTATGAAGAATAAAGAAACGTGATGGACTCATTTATATGGTTTTGATTCCGGTCCTGGTGCACCTTCCATCTTCTAAGAATTGGTGTTTTCTGGATTCCAATGGAGCTCAACTGCAGCGGGTTCTGGAAGTGGATGCACAGGACTCTTAATTCTAAAGGACAGGGATAGAGGTGCTGAACTTTTGGTCAGCTGTTGTGAAGAGTGTTTTTTGTTTAAGTACGAGATCCCCTTTTTCTACAGCTTCCAATGGTTAACAAATAAGGACATCTTCAGTCAGCTCTTACCGTGCGAGCCGAAGCACAGAGATTCACAATCAGGACTTAGAGAGTGAGCTTGTAACGAGCCCTGCACCAAGGGATATTCTGCGCACAGTGGAGAAGGAAGGACAGAAGGCGCAGCGATAGACTCCTTTGACCAATTAAGGACTTCCTCTAAAAGTGCCTCCACCATTTCCCCCACTGGAGGTGGATTTGTGGTTCCCCAAGATAGATAAGCGTGTTCACATTATCTAAATGCAGAATTTTAAGAACAGGGCATTCTGCCTTGAAGGTAGAGTGGTTCACAGTACCTTTTGAGGGCTGGAGCTGTGGTTCTTCCCTGCTCAATGCAGTATGCTCAGAGGCGGCTGTGAGAGCACGTCTGGCAGCTCACCCCTTTCTGGCCTATTGTTCTTAGCTGTGCCATTCTGGACGGGGAAGTACAGGAGCTGAAAGAGAAAGGCACAGAGGGAAACTAAACGAGGGGAGAGCGCCAAACATAGCTCCAAAGCTGTGGTGGTTTCCCAGCGATCCGTAGCAGCATCAGGGAATTGCTGGTCGAGATAGCAGAGCTTGCCCTTATTAAGGAGAAGTGTCGCTAGAAAAGTGTCCCTGTATCCCTGTTTCCACCAGATGCTGAGGGAGGTTACGCTTGATCAGTTTATTCCACTATAGCAAGCTCAGTAGCTTGTAGCTCGTAGCAGTATAGCAGGAGGGGGGCAGTGTTTCCCAACAGTCAGCAGCAGCATATGTGAGGCGTCTAATTTATTTTTCAGAGTAATTCAAGAAGCAAGAATACTCAATGTAATTTCTTTTAGAAGCAATACTTCCCACTTCTTGAAAAACAAAGGATATCAGCATTGAGGCTTGGCGGTGACAGGGCTCTCAGCCAGCGGCGTTCCACTCTCCATATACTATAAGCAGCTTCTCTTTAAACAAGTGAAAACGGCGGCAGCTGAGCTTTTGGTTTATCTTTGACCGCATTCAGCTCTCTAGTTTCAGCAACAAAGTCCCATTGAGCGTATGCCGGCAACAAAGCTCCCAGCTTGCCGCGTTTAACTTTCCACTCAGTGAAACAGCGGTGTTCTTCCAAGTGGGACCGGGGACGCACCTACCCAGCAGACCACGTGCTAGGTGCAAAATAAACAGGACATTCCTCCCGCAGGTAAGCGGACCCATACTGGTGTATGCAGCGGTATCGCGAAGTGGCGGAGCGGCGAACAACAAATGGTGATATTTATCACATTCGCGTTTTGTGTGAGGTTTGTTGTCGCTGTTGAACGCCAGAATCTATTGCCGTATTAGTGGCGTATTAGCAACACACAGCTAACAGGCGAAAGCTTCCTTTTCCAGCGGAAATGGACGGCAATAGATTTAGCATGACGGCGATAAAACGTCTCACGCTAATGTAAAAAAAGTGTTGATGGGCCAATGAGTGACAGAATCTGATTGCTAATTGGCACTAGGCCTGCATTTCTCATGGTCAGCTTGAAAATGCACTACAAGAGGCCCTCCAAGCAGATAAAAAAATGGAAAACAGACGAGGAGCCATGGATGAAGCTGGGACCAGTGGAGAGGCCACAAACAACCCCACAAATTCACAGGAGGACCAGCCAGAGACCCATGTGAAGGCCAATAAGAAGAGGAATCCCAAGTTCAGCCAGCAGGAAAATCAGGTCCTGATTGCGGAGGTGACTAAACACCCACAAGAACTGTTTGTCACCTCCACAGTAACATTGGCAAGAAAAAAGAAATATGGCAGGACATTGTGTCCAAGGTGAATGCCATCGGAGAGAGGAGGAGGACAGTGGATGACTGCAAGAAGCGCTGGCATGACACTAAGTGCAAGACCAAGGAGAAACTAGCAGCATACACGGAGTGTATGGGCCCAATGGAACTCATGTACAATTAAATACATTGCAGTGCATACCCACAATTACTGTGGAACATGTCCAGGATACCCTTGTCCTTGGTGGCATAGACACATATCACCCTACTCAAACAATACATTGCAAGACACATATTGGCAGGCACACAGACTCGGAAATGTGCACAGAAAAGTAAGCCCAATATAGTCCAAGATCAACATCAGACCACTAAATAAGTGGTACATCAAATGACAAAATGGCACATTAACTTGAAATGAGGCAGGGTGGCAAAATGGCACCCCTGCCTCATCACCACGCATATACAAATCGTCTGCACAAGGACACATCCCTCTGTGACGCCAAAATGAAGATGCACGGTGCATGTCTAGTGGTGCTGACTCGCACCGAACGGCCAGCGACGCCTTAAAACTGTGCAGAGGGATTGCTCAGGTTAGATCCTCACTTTCTCATTCACCTGAGGCGGAAGCCGGGTGCGGGCGAGTGAAAACTATCGTGCTGACTACAAGCGGTTTTAAACACTTTCATAATCTTTTATTTTAACCTGTGTTGATCGGATAAAATGTACTGTATTTTAAAAGCTGACTACTAGCTTTTGTTTCGTCTCTGCTGCTGCTATTTGCACATTGCACTTTTGATTCTTTCAGGCACCTGAGGCGCAAAGCCGGATGACCTTAGGTCCCTCAACACTTTTTATGTTTCCTACCTTTCTCACCCTTGCTCGTGCCGCGCTGCTTTGCCTGAAGTGCTCCTACCCTTCCAGCCGGTACATCGAGGGGCTGGGGGATACCTGCAGGCGCGCATTTCTGTGGTGGCCATCTTGGGGGTAGGTAGGCTCGAGTGCGGCAGTCTAGTGGTGCTGACTCGCACCGGACGGCCAGCGACGCCTTAAAACTAGGTGCATCCCCTCCGCGCAGCGGACGCGCGCTGCGGAGGCGCCTAAGGAGCGCCAAAGGAAAGCCCGTCTGCGCCCGTTAGCGTCCCGGAGGCGCACGGGTGCAAGGCAGGTGGGCTTTTTACGCTGGGATGCCCAGGTACACCCATGGGGAGCTCCTTGCTCTCAAAGACCTTAGAACCAACTGCTGTACGGTCTTTCCCACACCACCTAAGGGCAACAGACGCTGCCCAGGGTGTGGATGGCTACCTTGCAAGAGAGGCATCTCCCTCCCCAAACTCCCCCCCACCAAAAGCAACTGTCTGCTACTTAATACCATATCCCTGGGAAAGCATGGCCTGGATTTATATGACTTACTTTGTGACAAATCTCCCACATGTCTTTTCCTGACTGAGACTTGGCTGGGAGATAGCTCTGGTCCAGATATTGCCACTGCGATCCCCTCCAGCCATGTGATCTACAGGAAAGATAGAGCAAGTGGGCGGGGGGGTCGCTATGGTGGTTGATAAGCGAACGGAATGCTCTATTATACCCACAGACGATATTCAGGGCTGCGAAACCTTGGGTTTTTCGCTTACACTGACACCCAATCAATCATGCACGGGGCTTCTGGTGTATAGGCCTCCTGGCCCCTTGGGTCTCTTCCTTGAAGAACTCCATTCGGTTATCTCCACGCTCTGTCTTAGGTCCAATCACTGTCTATTACTAGGAGACTTCAATATCCATATGGATATAGAAGATGCTACAGATAGCCTCAAGCTGTCGGAAATCACCTCCTCCCTGGGCCTTATCCCCTATCTTTCGGGTGCCACACATTTTAAAGGTCACACACTGGACCAGGTATTCTCCACGACCCCGATTGAGTTATCTTCCCTCGCCCCAGTCCTTTGGTCCGACCATTATCTAGTAGACTTTCAGATTTTACACTCCAGGAAAGCGTCGCCCAGTGGGCCCGCCCGCCAAGCGCAGGTTATTAGGGCCTTCCACAGGGTCTCTTCCGAAATGCTGGCGCAGGCCTTATGTACTCACCCTTGCCAGATGACTGGAATCCTCGAGACTGATCTGGAGCTTCTCCAGTCCTGGCTCACCCGACAATTAGATGAACTTGCTCCTATCCGAGCCTTTCAGACCAATCAGTCTAGAGCGTCTGCGCCTTGGTTTTCTTCTGTGTTGGCGGAGAAACTGCGGCACTGCAAAAAAGCCGAAAGAGCATGGCGAAAGCATTACGACGCCAACTCTAAAGAAACCTATAGAGCTCTGCTGAGGGTCTTTCACCAGGACATTAACGCCGGTAAGAAGTCCTATTATGCTTCAAGAATTGAAGCTGCCTCCAACTCTTGTAAAGAGATTTTTAGAATAGTTAAGGATTTCACCTCCCCCCTTGGTGTACACCCAGGAACACCCACTCCGAGCCTTGGATCACTGAGCGAGCCAATTTTTTTGCGAACAAAATCCAGCTCATTCAAGCCTCTTTTGCTGCAGCTGCTGCTCCGGCTATTAGCTATTTGCCTGTGTCTCCTTTCTCTCTCAACCAGCTGAGCCCCTCTCTCTGGGTTTTTCCACCTATTACTTCCCAAGCCTCTCTTAACTTATTGTCCAATCTAAAATCCGGCTCCCCCTTAGATCCCTGCCCTGCAAAACTGATTGCACAAGTGGCACATGTGCTAAACCCCCTAATCAACACTGTACTTAACCTCTCCTTGAGCACTGGAACGGTCCCTTTGCGGGGGAAACAAGCCCTGATATTACCTCTTTTAAAAAAAAAAACAATCTCGACCCTAAAGTACACGCAAATTACAGACCTATCTCGCTTTTGCCCGCCCTAGCAAAAGTAGCTGAGAAGCATGTGCATCTCACTCTTGCCAATTTTCTTGAATCCAACAATATCCTTCATCCATCACAGTCTGGGTTTCGATCCAATATGAGCACCGAGACTGCGCTTCTTGAAGTCACTGAGGTCTTAAGAGAAACTTTGGACGCTGGGGGAAGAGCCATGTTGGTGATGCTTGACCTATCGGCGGCTTTCGACACCGTCCCCCATGACCGTCTCCTTTTTAGACTCTGGGAGATCGGTCTAAGGGGGTCGGTGTTCAGTTGGTTTAAATCTTTCCTTGCCGATCGCCAACAAATGGTCTGGGCTCTCCCTTTCTCTGCCATGTTGCCGCCTTTGGAAGTGGGAGTGCCTCAGGGCTCTATATTAAGCCCCACGCTTTTTAACATCTATATGTCCCCACTGGCGGCTCTGGCAGAGGCCCTCGGAGCTCAGATCGTGTCGTACGCTGATGATACTCAGCTTCTTTTTACGTGCGACAAAGGCTCCGACTTCAATGGTAAGAACATCAGAGATTGCCTTGAGGCAGTTTTCGGCTGGTTTCAGCTGAACTGCCTCAAGTGCAACTCTGCTAAGTCGGAAATACTTTTTTTTTGGCGGCCCCCCTGATCCCAGTTGGAAGGACTGGTGGCCTCCCGCCATGTTTTCTCCAGCGAGTGACTCGGTTGTCGCCAAAAATCTCGGGATTCATATTGATAATGGCCTCTCTTTCAAACCCCAGATATCGGGCCTGGTGGGCAAATGTTTTGCCATCTTAAAGATGATTCGGAAATTTCTGCCCCTTCTTTCAGTTGACCATAGAAGAGTTACGGTACAGGCACTGATCCGTGCTCGCCTAGACTATGCGAAAGTACTTTACCTGGGTCTCCCTGATTTCCTCCTATCTCGCCTTCAAGTTGTTCAAAACTCGGCAGCACGTGCCATTTTTGGTCTGACTAGGAGGGCCAGCGCTCTTCTCACCACCCTTCACTGGCTTCCGATAAAAAAACGGATCATCTTTAAAACAATGACGTTGGGTTTCAAGGCACTGCACGGCCTGGGAGCCTCCTATCTCCGGAGACGGGTGAACTTTTACTTGCCTTCCAGACCACTCAGATCGGGAGGTTCCTGCCACGAGGCGAGCCAGATGTGGCGGTTGCTCTTTCAAACTCCTCGCCCCTCAGTTATGGAATGCCCTTCCCGTGTCTCTCAGAACCACGGGCAATCTGCTCGCTTTCAGGAAGTGCTTAAAGACCCTGCTGTTCACTCAATAAAGTTACTCGGCTCTCCCACACCTCTGTCTAGTGAAGGATCTTAAGTTCCGGGACACTCTTCGGAGTAGCCGAGCACTATAGAAAACCCCCACATAACATAACATAACATAACATGTGACTGATCATGTGCACAAAGAGGCATGCCACCACCAATATCAGCACACCTACAACATTGTGCATGTGTGTCTGAGTTGTGTGCAAGGTTGTGTATGTGCAGTAAAGTCCACCTATATGACATGCACATTCCTGCACACAACTCAGACGGATCACTGAAAGAATATCGACTACCACAATATCGAGTACCCAAAATATCGAGGTGAAAATATCTACTACAAAAATATCGAGTTTGTATGTACAAACAGGTAAGTACAAAAATATCGACTACAAAATATCGTTTACAAAAATATCGTTGCAAAAAATATCGACTTTACTAAAAACAATGTTTAATTACATTAATATAAAAAATTAATTACTAAAATATAATTAACAATACTTAAAATAACTTTTAATAATTAAATATTTAATGAAAGTTAAAAAAAAAAATATTTTTAATCATATTTCTTAAAACATATATATATAGTAACAACATTTAATTAAATAATAGGCAATATTGTATATGTACCCCAAAAACCCAAAACTGACCCTGAACCCTAAAAATACCCCTTTACCCAAAAACTAAAAACTGACCCTGAACCCTAAAAATAACCCTTTACCCAAAAACTGAAAACTGACCCTGAACCCTAAAAATACCCCTTGACCCAAAAACTGAAAACTGACCCTGAACCCTAAAAATACCCCTTTACCCAAAAACTGAAAACTTACCCTGAACCCTAAAAATACCCCTTTACCCAAAAACTAAAAACTGACCCTGAACCCTAAAAATACCCCTTTACCCAAAAACTGAAAACTGACCCTGAACCCTAAAAATACCCCTTTACCCAAAAACTGAAAACTGACCCTGAACCCTAAAAATACCCCTTTACCCAAAAACTAAAAACTGACCCTGAACCCTAAAAATACCCCTTTCATTTAACATAATTAGCAATTAATCAATTAAATAAAATTAATTACCAATTACATTTTAATTAATTAACAAACATTTTTTAATTAACAATTAATTAAATATTACTACCAATTATTAAATTAACATATTTAATTAATTATAATTAAATTACTTCCCACCCTATTCCCCTATAAACCCACAACCCGCTAGAGAAAATACATTATTTTAATTGACATAATTAGCAATTAATCAATTAAATAAAATTAATTACCAATTAAATTTTAAATAATTAACATATATTATTTAATTACCAATTAATTAATTATTACTACCAATTAATAAATTTACATATTTAATTAATTATAATTAAATTACTTCCCACCCTATTCCCCTATAAACCCACAACCCGCTAGAGAAAATAAATTATTTTAATTGACATAATTAGCAATTAATCAATTAAATAAAATTAATTACCAATTAAATTTTAAATAATGAACATATATTATTTAATTACCAATTAATTAATTATTACTACCAATTAATAAATTTACATATTTAATTAATTATAATTAAATTACTTCCCACCCTATTCCCCTATAAACCCACAACCCGCTACAGAATTAAATTACACAATAATTAAAAAAATAATTAATTTAAAAAAATAATAAAATAAATTGACACTTTTCACACATATTATAACATAAACACACTATAAATAATTAAATATTATTTAAAAAACTATATTTTTTACTATCTAGATTATATACTTGGATATTTTCACTGTCTATATTATTTACAGTCGATATTACTTCACTTACCTTAAAAACGATATTTTGGCTGTCGATATTCTGTCTAGTCGATATTTTCTCCAAACGATATTTAAAACTCGATATTCTGTCCAGACGATATTTTGGAGTCGATATTATGTCTGTGCACCAACTCAGACACACATGTACAATGTTGCAAGTGTGCTGACATTGCTGGAGGCATGCCTAATCGTGCACATGATCAGTCACATTCACATTGCATCCTCATTTTTCTGTCAGAGAGATGTGGCCATGTGCAGATGAATTGGATATGCATGGTGATGAGGCAAGGGGGAAATTCTGCCATCCTCCCGTATTTCCAGGCAATGTGCCCCGTTGCCTGTTCATGAGATGCAGTCCTGTGTTCATCAAGTGGGGAAGCATCTAGTGAGTCTGCATACCACACACACATGCAATGTCACAACAAAGTGAGCTTGTAGGTCGCTGGATAAAAGATGCACATCCAAAAATGCACACAAACAGCACACTTCACTCAAAGGGCAATGGAATACAATGAGCAGGGGGCTATGCCTACAACACCACAGCACGTAGACAAAGTAGTTCAGGAATGTATCACACAAATATGTACTGCATGCCTTGTCTGTGTGATATACTCACAGAACCACAATGCGCTTGTAAAGCAATATGATAACCAAAGTATGACAACAAGCAAGGATAGCAAAGTTGCAACAATTAATGACCAAGGCCCAAATGGCACCCTCAACCCTTAGGTCAAATTTCAATCCTCCACCCACAAGTGTTAACATCTGCCACACAGAAAACAGCATTCCACATCAGTCCTGATGTGAGTTACCCATCACACCATCATGTGCAATTAAACTTACCTGTTTGGTAATTCAACTGTGTCAGTGAACCAATATGCAGTCAGGTAGTTATCGCCCACAGCCTAAGCCAAGCATTAAATACCAGAACCAGGACAGCATGTATCATCCATGTCAGCAGCTGCGTGGCACATACACAAACACACATCACCCTGCTACTTGCATCTCTTGTGAGGGTGGCGGTGATAAGTCCTGAGCACCATAAATAGGCATGATGAAATGCACATACATCATTACATACCACACGTGGGGGTCAATCTTGAGGGTAATGGGTGTTGACAGTGTCTGTTCATACAGCAACAAAAATAGAAACTCACTCTGCACCATACTTACAACGGGTAACCTAACAGGAGGGCAGTAAGCAATGCATGCAAGATAAAACATGAAGGACGACATGCACACAAGACAAATCACAATAGACAAAGCTACCTGGATGTCCATGTGTACTACATAGTGCTGGCACATGTTGAAACAGCAAGTAGGCTCCCATTGCTACTGTGCCTAAAGAGGGCTCTCCTCACACATAACTAACCTTGCACAAAACACATGCACAATTGCAGTACCCTGCAATGCTGCGTGTCTGTGAGCCACACTGACAAGGCAAGTGACAGTGCATGACGAATAGCATGCCTGCAGGCCCAACATATTAACATGGTGCAGGCCACCTCACTGAGGTGGCTGAGTGTGGACCATATCCTTAAAGGAGCAGGTCACACTCTGACACATCCTCGTGTACATACAACTCCTGACATAAACAAGACATTTGATGTCACAAGATATGGCTGCCAGGGCTGCACACCAGCATGATGTAGCTTGAATCTATCATGCCCTGCAGTGCTCATCACTTCATTGCTGCCCCAAGGTCTGGCGCTGATGAATTCTGCTGCTGCTTCTACATTCTCAGCTCTGCCACCTGCTGTGTCAGTGCCTCACAGTGCTGCACCCACTATACCACCACCCACATGTGAGGCACATGACAGATCAGAGGACGAAGATGAGGATTATAGTGCATTTGTGCTAAGGAGAAAGGAGTAGCATACATCGACACCAAAAGGCCTGTTTCTTCTTGGTGCAGGGCTTAGTATGATGCCACAGAAAATCATCAGCCACTGTCTTCCACTGTTCCCCGACAATCACCGTGGACCTCCGCATGGACTGCCATATTTTTTTTCTTACCAATGACACTGCAATCAGCCTCCGGACTGAATTCTGCTGATAGGAAGATGTGTTTCGCCGCGGCCAGGGCGACTGACTCCGGAATCTGGGGATCACGGTTCGATCCCCGGCACCGGCGGCAGATTTGCCCAGCACCATGTGACTCTGGGCACTAGCTTGCTTAATCTTCCCGATGGCCCCCAGCGCCTAGAGACCCTAACGGGTGATTGTGCGCATTACAAATGTGGATATTATTATTATTATTCCCTTGGACCTGTTAACACCAAAGGACTCTGTATGGCCCTCTAACGGGCATCTGTGCAATGAGTGCTTGTATGTCCAAGCACTGGTTCAGTCATCATCCTTTGAAAGTAAATAAAAATATTTAACTCATACATATGTGTTTTGTCCATGACCAATCAAGTATAGAAGTTTGTAAAAAGTGTATGGACACTGAATCCACCAGAAGGTACACCGAGGGAAATACAAGCAATGTACGTGTTTTACCTGACACAGATAGGCAGTGAGATGACGGGTATGTGTGAACTAGCTTTGCCCTCATTGCTCAAAAACAACAATCGAGCAAGATCCCAACCTAGCTCCATGTCCACTAAGGAAAAGGCATGTGGGCTAAAACGTCGAAGTCTGTTGCAGGCCACAAGTAGGGTCCCCCTTAACAATTACAAGCAAATATCTCTTGGCATATCTACTCACACACTACGAGGTGGAGAAAGCCTGTTGTGATGGTGCGCATTGCGTGTCACATTCCAAGATGTTGCACACCATATTCACATTGATGAAGACACGGAAGTGCACATTTCTACCATACACATATGGAACCACATTGTCTGCCTCAGTGAAGTGGAGTTACAAATAGGGACTCACCCCAAAGTGCAAGGCGTCAGTCAGCCACTCCCTGTGGCCAAACTATGCATACCAAATATTGACCCCTCTCATGCTGTGACCACTGTGAGCATATCGAGCAATGTGTCTAGGGATGTGTGGTGCACTGCACTCAGCATGTAGTCAGATGCAAGGCCAACATTTCATGGGTGGCATCACTATGAGCCAATGCCAAAGTAACAGCTGGGACAAGTGTCTATGACACTGTCACTACAGGGAGCAATGCAACATTTCCCTCCATGTGTTCAGTAGAACAGTGTGCCTGCACAAAATCATAACTTAACAAATTAAGTGAGTCACAAAAGGCATTTAGGAGAAGTGAAGTCAGTATACCAAACAGCACGACTCCTAAATGCCATTTTGAATACCGTAAAATGTAAAGTCAGATGACTTTTGTGAATCAGAAACACTATTGTTCCATGTGCTGTTCACAAAGGACACAGAAATGTACTAAATCGTGCGTAGCCCGGAGATTGAGCGTCCATGCACAGGAACATATCTTTCAAAGGAAGCTGACACACTGGCACTTTGCAGCAAGTGTGCCAAGGTCTGTGCAATGTAGATGGACTCAGGGCCAGGAGCATCTGATATGCAGGTGTGTGACGGAATCTGTGGTACCTGGCGCATACATCCATCTCTATGATGGATAACGGTAGCTAACTCTATTTCCTCTCAATGCCATGTCCCTAGGTCGTGATATAAATGGGCAACAATGTGCTGTCTAACTCCTTGAGTCACACTTATGTAGAAACTCACAAACAACTGTCCCTAGACTAGGCTGTAAATCATACTTGCCACCCTGTCATCCATGCAAGTTCACTGTATTAACATCTAAGGTATCCTGACCCAATATATCCTGCTAAGTAACATGTCTTGACCAGACTTACACTTTCCATGGATCGTCCAGTGATTGTATGAGTTGCATACAAGGGAATAAGCCACACTCCCCAACATCATCCCTGGCGAAAGTGCAGCAGAAATCCAAAATAGTAAACATTTATTAGAACAGTAGAAATAATGAACTATCCTAAACTAACACTGATCACTAGAACTATTACTAAAATCTAAACTAACTAGAAAATTCTTACTTACCTAAACTATCTACCCTAACTAATCATAAACACGCAACAACATATTTTAGACATCAATCCCCTTCCCACCCTTAAGGCACCACGAGACAGGACAAAGACAACTAAGCTATACATCAACTAACTACACATGTAACCTACACAAAGATATATTGTTTTGTAGATATATATATTTTTTTTTACAACAAATACATCAGCCCCCCCACCCAAAGGAAAAGGAAACTTATCCCCAAATACTGCATAATAACACAAATCTAAAAACTACCTCCAAAGCTAACACTAACAATAACCTACTCTAAAACTACACTACCTAACAATTAAAAGAACTAATCTAACACTATCTAATATCAGAAGTTAAAAAAATTGGGGTAAGCGAGAAGAGGGGGATGGGGTCCAACATGCCCAAGCATCATGGCAGTCCAAGGTGTTTTTTCATGTCTGTGATATGTCTGTTCAGATTTGCCATTTCTCGCCTGATCTCTGCCAGAAAAACATTGTTGTCATGCAGGATCCTCCTGTCCCTCACTGTGAATGGCACCACCTGATTGCCAGGTACAGGAGGGACTGTCCCATGGGGGTTTGTGGCCATAGGGGTATGGGACACCTGTCCAGGCTGGGACCCACGACTGATGGCAGAGGGGCATGCGATGGCTTGTGTGCCATTTGTTGCAAGCTCAGGCACCGCCTTCCATGTACCTTTTTCCGTTCCTCCTGGTACCTCTTCGCCATGTTGCAGTACCCTTTTGTAACCTTCTTGACATGCTGGTGTCATGTTCTCTGTAAAATATCAACAATGGAAATTTTGAGTCCTTTAGACTATGTCAATGTTCTCCATTCACATCTGTAATACAAGATCACTTTAACATGGTAGCCTACACTCCAGCGTAACTATGTGAAGTCTGAGAGTGACCCTGACAACAAAATGTTGAAGCCTGGATCAGTGACTACATGCTGGGGAGAATGACATAACATTGTATGGCATGGGACATGTACTGTCACAACCAAATGAGACTGACAGTGTCAAATGATGGTGCCCTGACATACCCGGACTGAGGGTGACATGTACAAGCAATCGGTGAAGGGAGGCATTAGCCCTCCGTGTGTAGCACCACCCTCATCCTCTCCTGTGACACACTGCTGCATGATATGTACAATGCCCATGTGCAGGCCTGTGTGTATCCCACCAACTGTGTGCAATTTATCAAGCCAGTGCCAACACAGGCACTCTTGCACAAGAGCACAAGGGTGTCTGTGTGCCGGGGGCTTGTTAATGTTTTGGAAGGTTACTCTACCTGCACAGGAGCAATCCTGGGACAGCCCTACTCACACTTTCAACTATGCTGCATCATGCAGCACACATGGAAACCCGTTGTGCTGCTGAACTCAGAGTTATACATGAGGCTCTGTCCCGCTCTCCAACACCTTCTACACAATATGTGTAGTGTTGCCGCAGAGAGGGGGAAACATCGTTTCCTCTAAATTCTCACCACTCATGCATGTCTTGTATCCGCTAATCTTATTTGGTAGTGAATCAAATATGCAGGCCTTTACAACGCTCACAGTCACAATGCATTCCCCATTGTAAAGGCACCCTGGAGTCATGATGCTTATAGTGTTGTTATGGGTAATGCTTTCTCACAGATAGCTTTGTAGAGTCATGCATTGTACAATATATGGCACAGCAATGAAGGCAGAGCTAAAGCATGCCTGGTAAATGTGTGCTGAGTAATGTCACCAATTGGAACAGAGGAGTTCCGAAACCTGATTCAGAGTTAATCAGGGAATGGCCCTAAGGAGACTGCTTGTCAACACCATTGCAGTGGCCAAACATGCCAAAGAGAATCATAGGGCCATCTTTGCTGTGTGTTTGGGGACAGTGCCATTGATATGCTTGGCTCAAGGATACACACTGCCACTTCTTTGAAGTTGGTATGCAGCATACCTACAAATTCACAGTGCTGAACTGTGTCTGCACACTTACGGACTGAAAAGCACTGCCTCCTTCCACAGTCATCTCAGTCAAGGATGTACATGCACTACATGTCATCTCATAGTCATCGGCAACTCAACTTGTCTCCTCTCCTATCAGTGCACTCTGCAGTCCATAGGCATGTGCTGTGATGACAGAACCCATAGACCTAGGGGCATATTGACAAGAAAGTGGCAGAGACAGGCGTTAGCCTTCTTGGCTTAACGCCTCTCTCCGCCACTTTGGAAACGCAAGCCTGAACCATATTATCAAGGTTATGGTGCAGACTCACGTTTCCCTCAGCGGTGGCGCTAAGTCCCACAACTTAGTGCCAACGCAGGCACCCTTGCACCAGAGTGCAAAGGTGTGTGTGTGCAGGGCAGGTTTCTTTCTGTACAGGAAGGTGCCCCTTCCTGCACATAATCAATCCTAGAATACCATGTTGTAACTTTCATGTGTGATGCTTCATGTAGCACACAGGAAAGATAGAATATGGAATATTAAAAAATGTTTCTGTATGTACTGGAAGGGCCATGTCATTTTGCTTTTTCCGTGTGTGTTGCACAAGGCAGCACACATGGAAAAAGCAAAAAGGATGAGAAAAAATCATTCATCAAATTGTGTGCTGCCATCTATCAGCGCCGCTCTTGTACATAGGGGGCAGCATCAAATACAATGGGTGTTCTATGGAACACCAACCCCAAAACCCACTGTATGCCCCTTTCACGCTAAACACAGCGTGAAAGGGTGCCTTATTAACAAGCAAGCATTAATACACGTGAAGTGGATTAACGCTGCCTCGGTCATGATGCAAGGCCCCTATTCCCAACACAACTTCAATGAAAGTGACATTGTGTTGGCGAATGGATCTCGATAATATGCACCTTACTTTCAATGGGTATCACTGACTGGGGATGGGCAAAGTTACATCTGTGAGACAAATGCATTGCTCAACCTCCACTTACCGATTTGTACACACTTCTGACTTCCGCAATACATAGCCACACTGTAGGCAAGGGACATGTAATACACACCCATACTGCATACTACAACGTTGATCATTTGACCTAGACATCCGTGACACCGCACTATGCCAATATATAATGTCCAAACTCACTGGTGGCGTGTGAGTCCTCAAAGCTGTCGATGTCCCCCTGTGTGATTGGTGGCCGACCATCTGTGAGACAACAAAATAAACATGTGTTGGTATCTGATATTAAATCATATGCGTCATATTCCTCATACCAATCATCACCCTAATGGAAAATGCTATGTAACTGTAGTGTTGCGTTTCATGTTGGCTACATGAAAGGGTCCACTTTGACTGCCATTCACACCAGACCTGTGAATGCTGAGTCATGACAAACAAGACTATAATGCTAGCTAACATGCACATGATAGTAGTGTGAGCCATCCACAAGGCACCATTACTACATGCAACATGATGTTATACGTGCTCTGTGTACGATTGCATTGCTGCAGATCGCACAAGGCAGTATCACAGATGTAGTTGGTGTATGACAATCTGGAGATGTCTGATTTCCTTTGACCATTTGTTCCTATAAAATACATTGCCACACAGTAACTATGTTCACAGGCCAGCGTAGCTAACATACCACAATGTATGAGGGCAGCATTTTAACACTACCTTTTGGCCAGCACACAGCTCACATAAACAATACTTTGGATAATTCATGTACAGTCACCCTTTCTGTACACAAACAATCTTTATCCTGCATGCAGTTGTTGCACTGCTGTGCCAGCTATGGCACAACAGTGCTAAATGTTGCTCCAGCGCAGTGGGTAACTCAGGCTAGCACCCTATGCTTGTCAATATGATGCAGAGTTGTGCCTCGGATGTGCCAACATTAGGCGTGAACACATTACGTCTCCCACCTCACTCAGCAACCTTTTTTCAAATGGACACCAGCGTCACATTTGTCCTAATCTTGTTTTGTTACAGTATTCACAATTAAATGTGGAGTTTGCACTTACCATCCTGTAGGCCAGTCGTGACTCCCGCTTAGTCCAGGAGGTCAGCTTCACGGGCCAGCAGTGCTTCCACTGGCGCACAGTACGGTCCACTCCAAAGAACCGGAGCAACTGAACCCTCACACGCTCCCACCTCATCTTCTGCACACTTACATTGTATCTTTGGAAGGATACAGCCTCCTCTCTCCAACATCAAGGGCAGGTAGAATTTGATTATCCACAGGAAGCCCCCCAAGGCCCCCTCAGACATCCTGCCCTCCCTTCCTCCAGCCGGCATCTCCCTGCGCACCTGTGAGCCCACAGCCAAAAATAAGAACACTTCAAAATATCCCGAACAACAACAAAGAAAGTTAACTACTCCAAGACAAACACCCGACAAGATTGAGGACAAGAGACCAAAAATCACTAAACATCAGTACACAACACTGCACAGACACTATCAACAGGACACAGCAACACTCCCCAAATCTCAAAACTGTAGCACACACCACCAAACACCTCCAACACTCTCCACAAACACCAGCAATGTGCTCAAAAGAGAAAGTGAAAGTGCAAAACACTACTCCAGTAAACAGGAAGCATGCAGACATCACTTCCTGTCTTTTTGCGGCCCTTTATTGACGAAGCAGTGAAAGTCTGCAAACAAATAGGCTCATGACTAATATTTTAGATTGTACAATGTGTTGAGCTATGTATTTTTCCATCGGGCTTATGAAAAAAGCATTGTGTTTTAGTGGTCAGATCTTCACGCTAAGAGCAAGTTCATACATAGATATACAGTCTTGAAGCAAAATTCATTTCAGAGCCCTATAACAACATGAAATGCTTGATTAGCACACAAATGACACCCTAAATATAATATTTCACAACACATGACACCCTAAATTGTAACATTCCCCCATGTGACACCATAATTGCATATTTCACAACAAAGCAATCAATCAATCAGGGGAATTTTAAGTGTGCTACTCACCCCTGGGGACTAAGAGGCGCTGGAAGGGGGTGCGCAGATCTGTTAGCCAAAGAGCCAGCTCTTGAGGTACTTCATGAAGGTGTTCAGGGAGGGAGTGTGTCTGATGTCTGCCGGTAGTTCGGTCCAGATCTTGGCTGAAATGTGAGAGAAGGATCTTCCGCCTGCTCTAGCTCTGTGGATGCGAGGGGTTTTGGCCAGTGAGAGTTTTGAAAATTGGAGTTTTCTTTTGGGTACGTGGAAGTTGATTCGGTGATTGAGGTATTTGTGTCCGTTGTTGTGTAGGCATTTGTAGGCGTGAGATGAGGATGTTGAAGCTAACTATTTTCTCCACTGTGAGCCGGTGAAGTCATCATATGTGTTGGCTGTTGTGTTTGTGCCAGGGGTAGACGAGGACGAGTCTGACGGTGGTGTTCTGTATTGTCTGGAGCTTGCAGAGTATGGATTTGTTGATGCCGGCATAGAGTGTGTTTCCATAGTACAGTCTGCTGGTGATGAGTGAGTGGCTGTCTTACTGGACATAGGGGGTCATTCACTTGAAGGACTTGCAGAGTATGCGGAGTGTGTTGAAGCAGCTGTAGGTGACGGCGTTGATATGTTGGTTCATTTTGAGTGATGAGTCGAGTATGATGCGGAGGTTTTTTATGTGGTCTGCGGGGGAGGTGGTCTTCTGAGAGCTGTCAGACACCAAGTGTTGTCTCATGCTGAAGGGGTGGTTCCAAGGATGAGGTCTTCTGTCTCCTGGGGGTTTAGCTTCAGGCAGCTGTTGGTCATCCATACTGTGCCGTGTTACATTAGTTTCTGGAGGTCGGTTTAGGCATTGGTGGGGTCATTGGTGAGGTAGAGGATGAGCTGGATGTTGTCAGTGTAGGATAAGATGTTGAGGGTGTTAGAGCGTGGTTTTTGGGGTAGCTTAACTTGAGCCAGAGCCCATACTAGAAGGAAGGATATAGAAGGAAGGAAATAGACCGTGTGAGTCACAGAAACCAAGCCAAAAAAGTTTCAATACATTTATTAGAAGACACAGCTTCAAAGAAATAATACTGGACTAATACTGGAAGCAGATTAAAATCACTTTGATTTCACAGATAATCACAGTTATCATAAGGCTGTAATTTATATGGCAATAAACGGAATATCAGAAAGCATTTAAACTCGCTAACATGAAAATACTTCAAAAGGCAATATGGAGTGAACAGTTTAACATACAAACCAGTTTTGACTGTGATGCTAAAATCTTAAAAGACAAATTATGTCTTAAAAGATCAACCCACAAAAATCAAGAGCTCTTGGGGAGTACACACATACGGTCTACGCCTGGCAGCAGACAGAGTGGTAGTTCGTTAGAGCAACCAGTGGGTTTCATTCTTATACCCCAAAAAGCAGAAATTAAATGCAGAATTGGTCAGTTTTACTGACGTCATTACTACCCACAGGTCGTACGTTTTAGAGAAGTAAGCCAAATATTTACCAAATAAGAATGTAGAACTTCACCCAGTCAGGGGTCAGTTTCATCCGCTCAATTGCACGTCTTCTGTTGCATATAGCTAGCAAGAGATTGGAAATGTTGTCATAATATTATGATAACAAAGAGATAGGTCAACGCTCTTGTGTGCCAAAACGCCTGATTCTCTGCTCCCTACTACATGAGAAGTTCTGCATTTTCATGATCAGTTGGTATCTTGTGGTCAAAACTTCTGTGTTCTTGTGGTGTAACAGAACACTGGTTTCACATGAGTAAGGTGCCCACACGAGAACGGAGGGGGTGCGGGCCAAGTTGCTTCGCAGAAAGAGAAGCTTCTTGAGTTTTCGGGTCACAAAGGCTTAGAGCTTGCAATGTTAAAAAAAAATGATTACAGGACTCTGGTCAATCTACCAAAGCCTATGGATGGAGGCGGCAGGGCCTATGTAAGGGTTTCAAGCTGGCTGACGTGGCAAGGATGGTCCAGGTGCGGGCCGAAAGGGCCTGGTGGTACTATATGATAAAATAGACCCTGCTTCATTACCTCCTCTTGTTCATTTTTTAACACTTCCATGCTCATGACGAGCTCAGCTCGTCATGAGCCACGGTGCTCGTGTGCTCATGATGAGCTGAGCTCGTCATGACCGTTAAAACGCTCGCACGCTGGGCAAATTCCCCTGCTGTGCGAGTGTTCTAAAGAAACGCATGTTGTCATGACGAGCTGAGCTCGTCATGAGCACACAACCACCGTGGGCGCGTCCCCCCTCCCCTCAGCTCAGCTGGGGAATATGCCCCGCAGGGAAGGGGTTAACAAAATTCTTGCATTTAGTGTAGTCCTATTGTTGTTACTTCTACAACTTCTATAAGTGCTAAGTTACTCACATTCCCTGTTCTATCCTTGCTCTCCCTTTGCTAATTCTTCTATTCTCGGGAGGTGCAACTGCTACGGACATGGTGTGCTGACTGAAAACATAGCATGCATTAGGACACAGCCCACGTATTTAGAGACAGGTATGACACTGTAACACATGTTGTTTTCTGTGTCTGTAGGCCGGTGTGTAACATCCTGCCCTGTCAACTGTCCCCCTGTCCCATCTTTATCAACGACTATATATTCAATTTGGTACAATATCTCTGGGTCATTTAAGCAATATCTCAGGTATAGCACTGTGATCATAATAAACTATAAAGAGCGTAGTCATTATAATGTCAGTATTGGGGGTCAATACTGCTAGTAGCACCCATTGTCATATTTTCTCATTGTTCTGAAAGTCTTGAGGCATTGTTCCAATCGTTGGTATGTGTGGTTAGTGTGACTAGTTGAAAGAATGTCTTATCTTCTGCTGTACTATTACTCTTTTCAAAATTTTGCTGTGGAATTATGCAGAGCTTTCCAGTGATCATATCTGTAAACAGAAAATGTAACCGTTGGTGCCTGTCTTCAAGTAATTTGAGAGGTTTGAGAGCACTTCTATTACATAGGCACTTTCAAAAATGAATAAAACAAAGTGATGAAGAAGGTAAAGTTGTCACGTTGTCACAACTTGTAGACTGAGGGGTTGGGACATTGATGTTCCAGACGTCTTTAGTTGATGTATCATTGAGGTCCGCTTACACACTCTTCCTTCCTCTGCTGTGTAGCACGTGTAACCCTTCAGGATTGGCTTGGGATACCATTCCCACTTAGTAGTTTCTGTGTAGCTCCTAGCCCCTTGCAGAACCCCTCAATCACATGTGAGATGAACGCCGGTCCATTGTCAGAACCCAAAAGCATAGGTACCTAAAAGCGCGGTATGAACTCTTCCAGGAGGCATTTGGCAATAGTTTGTACATTGCAGTTCTTGGATTGGTATGCTTCAGTCCATTTGGTGAACGTGCACACAATAACCAACACATACTTGTAGTTTGAGTAGGGTGCTATGTTGAAGAAGTCCAGTTCATGTGGGGAAGAGAAGTGGAAGTACCCTTTCCAATTTAACCTTTGTACCAGCATTTAGGAAAACAGTCTGATCATTCCATCACGTCTTACAAGTGATGAACTATGAAAAAGACGGGCCATGGGATCAAGCATCATCGTTGGTACACATATCTTTCCATTTGGGCCTATCCATATTCCCTCTTCTGTTTGCCTTCATCCTCCCCTTTCCCATTCTTCCTTTTCTTCCACTCCTTTTAATATTAAGCTTAGGGTTATAATACATATCATCATCCTTTATCTTTATATCATGATATTATGTGTAGTTTAAGCAATTTGAACCATTGTGTACTCACAACCAGTTAATGCTATTCCTTTTTTTTTTACACATCTGCATCAATGAATTCTTTACCTCATAATACATAGTCCTTGGAGGAGGTGTGGGCAGCACATTCTACAATTAAAACTTTGGTAGCAACAGGCTTTGCAATAGTTGAGCTATTAATGGTGCATGCTGCATTTGATGGCCAGCTGAGGTAAGGAGGGAACTCCAAAGGAAGGAAAGAACCGAAAGGGTATATTGCCATCCCAGTACGACACTTTAAAAAGACATCCATTATCTCCAAAAACAAAAAAAGAAATAAATCGTTGTACTATAGCTTGTCCCAACAGCAAACACAGATAAAGAAATGTGTCACAGTAACACCTTTGGGAATCAAAATACTCATAGTTGTCAAACTATGCCAATCCTTTATACCTTGAAATCTAATTGCAAACACCCTAAAAGAATGCACCTGAATACTAAAAGACATATTAAATCCGTTCTCACTATATCCAAAAACAGTATAATATGAAGCACAATTATTCAATGCACACTGTTGTTCTGCATTTACATATACTTATATTCTTATTACTAAACCTCAAAACATAAATATAATATCACTATACATTATTCATTATTTGTAGTCCCTGGTGAATGCACTGCATTGGAATGCATTTTGCACATTCCACCTTACAATCTAGTTTGTTACAACAATATTCTCTTCAACTCTGAAGAACCTAGAAATAAAAAACATTAATATATATTCACATTATTTCTCCTAGATATACATATAAAATAATACATCTCCTGCAGCATTCAAGTAGGTAAAACCCTTCAAGAACGCAATATACCTAATGCCCTTCTATCTATATCTGCTTGTGAAGATGGCGGTGTTATATGGTGGTGTTATATTTTAGGTGGCGGTGAGAACATTGGAATATTTGTGAATGAAAACAGGGTGATCCATGGGCAATATACTATTTTTGCGTTCTAATATTGATTTATTTATTAATTTCCCTCAATTGTGGCGCTTATTTTGCCTAATTTATTATTAAGCAGTCCGTTCAGACATTGCTGAAAGTTGTTGCTGCTTTAATATCATAATGAGCACATGGCTGTCTGCCTATAAATGACATTTAGGGCATCTAAGTGTACTCTGTTATATTTTATTCTTATTTATATATATATTTTATTTCTAACCAGACAAGAGGTGGTGAAAGCAATAATATTGAGCTGATCTGTGCAAACATCCAGACGCCAGGAAATCCAGTACACTTCTTGGAGATGCAGGGAAGAACTATAAAAAATAATGTACATGTATCCATGTACACTTAGCTTACCTTATCTTAAACAGTACAGTTGTCACAAGGGAGCGGAGCATGCATGTATATATATAGATACACGCATACCCAGTCACTAAACGGGCATAACGTGAAACCTAAAACACTGTATTTAACCAAGGCTGCCCCCTTTTACCAATCATGTGATCCTAGGCAATTTATTTCTCTTGTTCACTTACATAGCTCAACGTGTTCTTCTAATTGAATACACAGATATATTTCTACATATATATATATGTATATATATATTTTTTTCCTATCTCAATCTCATGTTCGTTGCCAACCACAGGCAGTCTCTTTCCTTCCTGGCTCAATGCCCAGAATCTGTGGCTTAGCCAAGAGTGCTACTTCTGAAGGCAGCCCAAGAAAATATCTATTAACCCTTCTAACACACATGTTGTGTTTCAATGTACATTACATTAAATAAAGCCTATTTTAAAATTATATGTCTTTTTTATAAAGAGCACATTCACTCAGAAGGATATTTTGGCTGCTGGGCCAAGTATAGGGCGTAATAGCAACCAGAAAATGTAAAAAACGTTGCTGTGTGATGTGGTCAATTAATGCCTGCAAAATCCTTCCTCCCCCTCTTTCTACCACTTGACTCAATATTCAAGTGGGAGAATCCTTTACTAAGGGTTCAAGCACGCCAGAAAGGTGAGAATAGAAGTGTGAGGTGTGACCGTCAAGGAACTGAATGTACTTTATTCAGGGTGTAATGAGTGAAATTGGGGAGCCAATTTAAAGCCGTGCCAAAAAAGACGTAATTAATAATCGTGAAGGCAGCTACTTGGAAGCTAGACACAGGATCCATGGATGCACCGCAAACCAGTTGCGTGGTCTCAAATTGAACCTGTCTCAGTTAAAGTGGGTGTGCTTGGCACGTACCCAGATGTTCCTGCTGGTCACTTCTCACTGCAATGCATAAGAGAGAAGTACACCCATATATAAGATCTCGCTAAACTGTAGTGATATCCTGTAGTACCACTGTGAGAGAAAGAGATGAGAAAGGCCCATAAGCCAGATAAGAGAGGGAGAGACGCAAAATGCAGACCAAGAGAAGGAGATATATTATTATAACTATTAAAGTACACTACATGTAGCCGAAAAAAGGTGGAGAACAAAGGACATTTTTTACAATGAGGAGAGAGAGGTCGAAAGGCATTGGCTGCTCCCAGGCCTGAGAGAGGTAACCACAAGGCGATGTGATGAAGGAAAGTAGTTCCTCTTTTGGAAACACGCAGTTGAAAAAATACACTGTTAATCTCAATGCGAGAAGATGCCTCCCATTCCTTGCAGAATTAAATGTTCAAACAATACAATTCACACCAAATCATTAATCAAAATTTCAAACAAATGTGAGCTGCCAGACGCAGTCCCATAAACACATATTTGTGACAAAAACTGGGATACCCCAGACACAACCTCCTGTCACCAAATACAGACTCCAAAACATAAATATGAAGAACTATTTCAACAATTCGGTGTTGGTTGTTGTGCATTACATGGTCAGTTTTCTGAAAGTGACTAGTGCTAATGAAATGTGGTACAGCGCCACAGGAGCAAGGAGGGGCAAGGGGTATTGGCTGATCCAGGGGAATGTAATTCTACAAATGGTAATGCAGATACTCTAACTTCAGTTGTTGATGTGAAAGTGACTCATAGTATTTCCCAAAATGTTCACTTCTTCCTAGCGGGGTCTGTAGAGCTGGGTGGGGTGGGGGGTGGGGGGGTGCTGGTGTACTATTATAGACCACAGCATCAATAACTATCGGGAGTCTTATAAGGCTAATGTCAGGTGTAATACAGACCCCAGCAACACCCTGCCTAGCGAGCCTTTACCCTTTAATGATGGAATTGGTATAATGCCAGTCAAATTTAAATTGACAAAATGTGCTCTTACAATCAATATATATACATGTAATCAAACAAAGAATCAATATGGACCTAGAAATTATGGTCTCACTACGGTCAGCCTCTGTGCCAGGCAGCGGCTTCCAATACAGTAATCACAAAAAGCTTTATAATATCAAATACAGAAATGCAAAATCCCATAAACACATGTGTATATACTAGCAAATAGCACAAAATCCTAAAAATGCATAACAATTTAAACACTTCTATAATACACAAGTGCTTTAAAGTGGACAAACAATTCACAGATCTAAGTGTTTGAGTCTAAAAACAATAATTACATTCTCCGACCACTTGAGGGCAGGCACGTGCTATCCATCTTAATGCTAAAACAACACACTTAAAGCTAAAAAAAAATACTTGTTCAAGCACATCCCGGGGAAACCACTTTTCATTTTCCTAAACAGGAGATATCCATAAGCTTGTTAGCTAGACAGGCGCGGGATTCGTCCTCCTCCCCATTAGTAATGAAACGAGGGCCCACTCTGCTCTCGGAGGGGTATGAATAAAACATAAACCTATACACAACAAAACCCACAATTCGCACGATTTTTTTTTCTATCATTTTTTGTCTCAGAGTTTGTGCACACTTTTCCTTTAACTCGGGGATTTGTTCTTTATATAAGCGAGACCAACTAAGACAGGAACTGATAAACCTGGACAGAAAAACCACATGTGCCTCAACTCTCCACAGCCACAGCCCACAAGGGGGTAGCTTAACTTGAGCCGGAGCCTATACTAGAAGGAAGGAAATAGACTGTGTGAGTCACAGAAACCAAGCCAAAAAAGTTCAATACATTTATTAGAAGACACAGCTGACAGCTTCAAAGAAATAATACTGGAAGCAGATTAAAATCACTCTGTACACAAGGTTAACATAAGAAAGAGTGCTTTGCAAGTCTTAAATTTCGAACAAGAAAGCATCAATGTAAAGACAAATAGGCAGATATAATATATGACAAGCTAAATTATATCTTAAAGGACAAACCCACAAAAATCAAGAGCTCTTGGGGAGTACACACATACGGTCTGCACCTGGCATCAGGCAGAGTGGTAGTCCATTAGAGCAGTGGGTTTCATTCTTTTACCCCAAAAAGCTGAAATTAAATGCAGAATTGATCAGTTTTACTGACGTCATTACTACCCACAGGTCGTACGTTCAAGAGAAAAAAGCCAAATATTTACCAAATATTTACAAGAATGTGGAACTTCACCCGGTCAGGGGTCAGTCTCATGCGCTCAATTGCACGTCTTCTGTTCCATAGAGCCAGCGAGAGATTGGCAATGTTGTCATAATATTATGATAACAAAGAGATAGGTCAACTCCCTTGTGTGCCAAAACGCCTGATTCTCTGCTCACTACTACATAAGAAGTTCTGCATTATCGTGATCAGTTGGTGTCTTGCGGTCAAAACATCTGTGTTCTTGTGGGGTAACAGAACACTGGTTTCCCATGAGAAAGCTGACCACACGAGAATGGAGGGGGTGCGGGGCAAGGTGCTTCGCAGAAAGAGAAGCTTCTTGAGTTTTCGGGTCACAGAGGTTTAGAGCCTGTAGTGTTTAAAATAAATGGTTACAGGACTCTGGTCAATTTAACCACGCCTACGGATGGAGGCAGCAGTGCCTATGTAAGGGTTTCATGCTGGCTGACAAGGGCAAGGATGGCCCAGGTGTGAGCAGAATGGGCCTGAGGGTACTATATGATAAAATAGACCCTGCTTCAAGGGCTTGTTGTTGGGCGATGGCTGCGAGGGGGGCCATGTAGATTTTGAAGAGGGTCGGGCTCAATGATGACCCCTGTGGGACTCTGCAGGTGATTGTCATGGGTTCGGAGATGAAGTGTGGCAGTCTGATCCATTGCCTTCTTACGGTGAGGAATGATCGGATCCAGTCCAGGGCTGTACCTTGGATGCCTGCATCGTGTAGTCTGGTGACTAGTGTGCAGTCGGAAACGTTGTTTTTTTTTTTTTGTCCTCATTTTCTACCCTGGCCACGTTGTTAGAATCAATCGAGAGTGACACACTACCTCAGATATCTGGTTTGGAAGGCATGATATGAACCTGCCTACCAATTAGTGAGGTCAAACTCTCCCAGACCCACACACAGAGACCTTAGGGCAGTGGTTCCCAAACTTTTTTGACCCGTGGCTCCCTTGACCTAATTGGCAGTTTGCCGTGGCTCCCCACCATTTTTTTACCGGCACACACTTTGGGAACCACTGGTCTACATGAAGAATCAAGCCTAGACGTGATGAAGGATTCAGAGTAGCCATCACCATTTAAAACTTTATTTGCAATCACAAAGATCTTATAAAGTACATCGCAATGCATAACACCATCATAGAGTAGCTGAGGGGCTGGCAGGTAGATGTGCGCCAACCAGGGCAGACGGGACTGATTTAGGGAATTAATGAATTGTGAGAGTATAATACACTACATCAGCGCACCCTCGGTGCCCGCTGTGAGTTATGTGACTGTGTGTGCCTCAGCTGAGGCTTGCCCAATTAATGTCCAGGGCCTGTCAGTGTTCTCGAGTCAGCTGACTTTATTGATTTAGTATTACCTTTTCTATTTAACGGTGCATGTCTGCAAATGTGCACAGGACTATAATAAAAAACTTCCTCGAAAAAACTTGTTTAATATCATGATTGCACATTTGTATAACAGTACGATCTTACAAGGGCATTAGTTTAGTGCGCCTCCATTTCTGGTTCTTCAGAGCAGTTTAAAGATCATCTTGTAGTTTCTTATTGCTCAGACGGCTGTAATTTCTGATATTTATATGTTTGCCTAGTTTTCTTAATTGCTTGATTTTGATTGGGTGAAAGTGTCATTCATAGTCGTTCAAATGTCACTCATAATTACAAGGAAATCATGAAAATGTCACACATAACAATCTGAAACCTTGGCAGCTATGTAAAATGCACACCTGACATTAGCTGTTATCACAGAGCCCCTGCCCTGGCAGGCCTTATCTGCACAGTCAATGGGAGTCCAGTAATTAGCAGCTCGTTACTGAGGCAGCAGGAGCAGGCACGGCGCTGGGGCTGATGAGCACAGCCCTGGAGCCATTCATATGCAGAGGGCGAGGGCTGGGATCAATTGACCTGGCAGCACAAAGGAGGGGGAGGACTTGTGGCTGCAGTTTTCACGACCCACATCCTGCACAGCGTCGAGGCGCCCCTGGCTTCTCATCACGGCGCACCAGGGCGCCGTGGCGCACACTTTGGGAACCACGGCCTTAGGGGTAATGTTTTGCTGCACGGGAGTAACCACAACCTAGGCAAAGTCTAACAGGTCTAGGTTCCGCCAGCAGAGGTGAAGGGGGTAACCAAAAGCAGCGTAATCATTTGACCAACCGGGGAAAAAAAAATAACCTGTAGTTAGTCATAAACTATGCCCACTTTAAAAGATGCAAAAACGCTCTTTTATTTGGATTGCCAGATCTTAGTAGATCAAGTCTCCAAACCTGCAATATTGAAACCTGCCAGTCGAAAAAAGAGGGAGGTACCGAATCCTTCCGTTTCCTACAGATTTTCCTCCTGGCCAGAAGGATGGAATAAAAAAGCAGACTTTTTGAGAGGCCCACAACCCCCTCCATAACTCCAAAGATTATTAAAGCCGGGTTCAACGTAACTGGGCAACCCAAACTAGCTGTAAGTAAAATACTTATAGAGTGCCAAAATTGAGTTAGAAGTGAACATTCATAACACATTTGTAAATCCGATGCTGCAATTGCGCCACATCTTGCACAGGAAACCGGACAGTCTGTCAAAAATTTAGAGAGCCTTTGAGGCGAATAGTAGGCCCTATGCAGTACAAAAAGATGGTTTCTTCGGAGCCATGCTGGTTTGACGATGTCCCATAACAATTTAAAAGAGGCAATCCAAAGGCTTCCCACCTCCAGGTCTGGAAAAGATGTCGCCCAGAGAGTTTTGGACAGTTGGAAATCGCCGTCCATCTCCTCCAAGATTAAATGATACCAAAGTGATACCTCCTTTTTAGCTGGAGTTTTGTCAACAACTTGAGATTCTAACCAAGTACCCCCACCTAGATGGAATTTAGACGTAGCAGTGGCCTGTGTACTAGCTATTTGTATATATTTAAATCTAGAAAGATTAGGGCCAACTGTAGCACTCAAGGATTCCCATGGGATTAGTACTCCATCAAGGAACAAATCGCACCAGACTGCCAAGCCGGCCTCTCTCAAGGGCAGAGCAAGACTGTCCATGAGCCAACCTGGGCTCCCTGGTGAATCCCATAAGGGCGCCTTGCTTGAGAAGTAACCCATCTTTGTAATAGTATTGACCTTGGCCCATGTTCTGGCCAGGCCCTGCAGAACCTTCAGTTTCATTTTTTTGAAAAATTTGGGATTTTTAAACTTGAAAAGAAACCCTTCCTGTGCAAAAACCTTCCCCGCTGAGCATGGCACTAAACATACCCCCAATCCCACAAATAGTAGGTACTTTTAGTAACATTCAAGAGTGACTAAGTTGGAATGCCCATGCATATAGTTGAAGGTCTGGGGCTGCTAACCCTCCCTTTTCTCTACGGCGTCTTAACTTTTTCCAACTTATTCTCGATGCGTGCTGGGCCCAAATAAAAGAATTAATATCGCTCTGTAATTTAACAAACAATAAAGGTTCAAAATAAAGAGGGATGGTATTAAGCAAAAATGTGATCTTTGGCAAGACCATCATCTTTATGAGGTTAACCCTTCCTATGACTGACTATGGTAACGAGGCCCAGGATCTCATGAGTTGCCGACACTCCTTTGCAATGCGAGAAAAGTTAATGTTGACAATTTTATTAATGTCCTGGACAATTTCCAACCCCAAGTACTGGGTTGAGCCCCAACTGGTAAGCACTTATGGTTCCAGGTCATAATCTCCGTTTTAGAGGCGTTAACCTCATATCCGGAGATTTGGCAAAAATTCTGAGCCAACTTAATGACGGCAGGCAGGGCAGAGCTAAGTTCTGAAGAAAAAATCAGGATGTCATCCGCTTACAGAGCCACCCTCTTATCCCAACCCCTGTAACTAAAAGGTTTGATGTTAATATCAACCCTCAACCGCTGCTCGAAGGGCTCAATATACAGGTCGAACAGAAGAGGGGAAAGAGGGCAGCCCTGCCGTGTTCCACGCGAAATGTTGAAGGGATCAGTCAATGAACCATACACCAAAAGAGAGGCTGTGGGGTTCTGATAGAGTAGTCTCACTGCTCAGCGGAAAACCTCTCCAATGTTGAACTTAGCCAAGACCCCGACAGGTATGACCAATTCACCCTGTCGAAGGCCTTGGTAGCATCGAGTGTGAGAACAGCCAATGGTAAACAGGCATGAGAGGCAATATCAATGGCCCCTATGAGGTCGTATGTCAACTCAAAGAGTTGTCGGCCCTTAACAAAGCCTCTCTGGTCCTGATGTAAAATACCCCCTGCAACTGAACCCAATCTATTAGCCAGGATCGAAGCAAATAGCTTATAGTCAGCGTTTAAAATCGAAATTGGTCGATATGACCCGCATGATGATGCTGGTTTGCCTGGCTTTAAGATTAAGGTTATTGAGGCGTTATCCCAGGATTTTGGTGGTGACATCCCTTGCTGAATGATCTGATTGAGTAATATAGTTAGAAAAGGCGCAACCACCTGTTCAAGAACCCTATAAATCTCAGCAAGAAGCCCATCTGGGCCTGCCGCCTTCCCGGACCTGCTACTCTGAATAGCTTTTTTAACTTCTTCCTGTGTGATCATTTGATCTAAAGAGATCGATTGCTGTAGGGTCTACGAAGGCAAATAAATCTCATTTAGCCATTCCTCAACAGAATCCTGGTTGATAATCTTATCCTCAGTATAGATTTCTTCGAAAAATGATCGGAAAATTGTCCTGATATCCTCATCTGAAGAATAAGACACATTGTCCTGCTTAATTAAACTAACCGATCGGTCTTCGCTTTCCATGATAAAAGCTTCCCTGCGCCTTCGCCGTATTGAAAATGGGCAAATTTACTAGCTTCCCACCTTTGTAGGACACGGGCGTTCAACACTGAGTCTAACTCCCACTTTGCACAAACCAATTTGTTCTTTAATTCTTGTAAGAGGAAAGGGGAGGCAGCTGAATACAAATCTATTTCCCTCTGAAGTCTAGCTATTTCAACCTCGCTAAAGGAAACCTCCCTTTTGTACACCTTACGCCTATGAGAAGCCCTGCTTGTAATTTGACCCCTAAGAAAGGACTTAAAAGAATCCCAGATTGTTACAGTGTTAGCAGAACCAATATTAACATTCATAAAACTCTCACTTTCTTTTAACAAAAAAGAAATCTCCTCTGGTATAGCAAGCAATGAACAATCAAAGGACCAACTTCTGGAAGCTACTCTAGGAAAACCTGTCATAGCCAATGTCATCAAAACGGCAGACGGGTCGGATAAATGTAAGGGGAGATAAGTGATGCTCTTCACTATACTTTCCAGTGACCAGCTTATTAAAACATAGTCAATCCTAGATTGACGATGGTACTTATAATTGCGAAATGAGATTCCCATTTGTTTCCCCGACCTTATTCTCCATATCTCGACTGCTTAATGACGTATCTAGCAAGGGATCAAGAACTAAATTAAAATCCCCAGCAAAAATAATAGGCTCTGGAAAAGAAAGTAAGTGAAGAAAAAGAGATTCCAGGACAGAGGGATCATCCAAGTTGGGGCCATAGTATCCTACGATAGTAATTTGAGCCCCTGCAATAATAACTGCAGAGATAACCCATCTGCCACCTGGATCTGTTAACTTAGATATTAAACGGGCTTTTAGCGATTTTTTAAACAAAATCGCAACTCCCCTGTTATGTGTAGATTGTGTTGTGGAAATATAAAAGTCAACCCACAGATTTTTTTAACAAGAGCAAGGAGTTCTGGCTCAGTCAAGTGTGTCTCCTGGAGAACAATGACCCGCGCATCACAATCACGCTGATATTGTAAAATCTTATCCCTTCAGGGACTGGTGCGGAGGCCATTGATATTCCAGGAGAGAAATTGCCAACTATTCATAAATGGGTTACGATTCTACTACTGCATTCCATGAGCCTGTCAACTCTGAAGGGACTCCCACCAAAAAACAATAAGATCATGCCAAAGACCACTTCAAAACTAATTAACAAAAAAACAGAAGCAACCAGGAACAAAATTAGGAACTTTTTTACTTTTTTCCCCAACCACACTCACCCATTAACCCCGTGCCCATTCCTACCCCACCACCCACCCTGGGAAAGCCTTGCCCTATCCATCCGGAACATGTCCAGAAGATAGTGCCCCTCCCTCCAGGGGGCCACAGTGTGTTTAAATTTTTTTTTTAATGTGATTAAAGAATTTACCCTCTTTTTGTGGTTAATACTTAAAGTGTGTAACCTACCATATTGTTTGTATATATTGCCCTTTTCTTTTTTCCTATCAAATCTTATCTTTATTTATTTTTTATTTTTCATTTCTCTTTTTTTATCATCTAAACATTCTCACTTTTCCTCTCTTTTTTTTCCCCTTTTACTATTAACCAAAAAAATTCATTGAACGCCTAAGGACACGGGTCCAAACCAACAAACCACCAAGAAAGCCCAAACTAGGGAGACGGTGCAGTCGTATTAAAGTAATGTATCGGGACCTTAGTTAACCCGACGACCCACCCTTGCCACCCAAGGTCAACAGTAATTCATCTGCTGTTTGTACAGATCTAACATTGTACATTTTGTTGTTGTTGTGCATAATCTTCAATGCAGCTGGAAACTTAAGTTGGGCAGTAGCACCTAGCTGCCTGAAGGCGTCTAATCTCCTCCCCAACTCCCACTGCTTGTCTAGTGTTGCCCTGGATAGATCTGACCTAACCTGGAAAGGGAAACGTTGTTGAAGGCTGCTGAAAGGTCGAGTAGGATGAGGTCTGCGTAGTGTCCTTGGTCCAGGAGGGTGTGGATGTTTTCTGTGGCGGCAAGTAGGGGGGTCTCAGTGCTGTGGTTGCTTCCAAATCTGGATTGTGACAGGTCAAGGATGACGTTCTCTTTGATGAATCATGTCAGTTCCCTGTTGACTGTTTTCTCTGTGACTTTGGCTGCGTAGGTGAGGAGCAAGATGGGTGATAGTTATTGAGGTCGTTGTGGTCAGCAGTGTGCTTTTTGAGCAGGGTCATGACTTCTATGCACTTCCAGTCGTCTGTAAAGGTGCATGTTTTGAAGGTGGTGTCGATGTTGCGTAGAGGTTTGTGTGGGATGGCAGGTGCCGCTCTGTGGTAGATGTGAGGGGGCCAGGGGTCTGTGTGGGCCCCCGAGTGGATGCCTTTCATGGTATAGGCAGTGTCTTCATCAATGTCTGGTGTCCGTTTGGAGATGGTATGCTGGTTGTTGTCTCAGGGGTGTGGGTGGGCGGCTGCTGCGTCCAGTGTGTGGTCCACAAACTTGTTGTAGAGGTTTTTGATCTTGAGGTCGAAGTAGGTTCCAAGCTTATTGCAGACGAAACACTAAAAAGCATCTTTTATCCCATTGCACGACCATTTTTCATCTTTTACCCCATTGCGCGCCCATTTTTCATATTTTGCCCCATTTCACATCCATTTTTCATCTTTCACCCCATTTCACGTCCATTTTTCATCTTTTACCCCCTTGCACGTCCATTTTTCATATTTTACCCTATTTCAAACTCAATTTTTATTTTTTACCCAATTTTACGCCCATTTTTCATCTTTTACCCCACTGCATGCCCATTTTTCATCTTACCCATTTCATGCCCATTATTCATCTTTCACCCCATTTCACGCCCATTTTTCATCTTCTGCCCCATTGCACGCCCATTTTTTTACATCTTTTACCCCATTGCACGCCCATGTTTCATCTTTTATAACATTGCACGCTCATTTTTCATCTTTTACTTCATTTCATACTCTAAATTTCATTATTTAACACAAAGGACACACTCAAATAAATTATTTGCCACAAACGACACCCTACAATTAAGATTTGTGCACAGAGGACAACTTATATATCATGAAGTACACAAATGACATGCAAAATATTTGATTTTGGTACCACAATTTACACCATGAAAACTCTTCTTTTGCACATTTGACACATTGAAAAGCATCTCTGTACTGAGGAGAGATTCCCACCATGAATTGAGAATTGTGATAATATTTGCACTTTTTGTGCAATGTACACTTTTCAGAGTGATAATAATAATAATAATATTAAATTTTATAGAGCGCCTGGTTACACTGAGGCCAGTGTGTCACCGCGCTATGAAGTAACAAGCAACAGTTGGCCAGGCATGTCTTCCCTCTAGTTACTCACATGTGAGCCTCCTCACTCTCTGGCCAGAGGGAAGAGGTGAGTTTTCAGTTGTTTCCGGAAAATGCGTTCCGAAGTCTCTAATCTCATTTCGGAGCTTGCACTCAGAAGGAGCGCCCACCCATACGAGCTCTTCTAAACTTAGGAACCTTCATCAGCCCTTTCCCGGAAGATCTCAACTCGCGCCCCGGGATATACGGGCTCAGCAGTTCCAACAGATAAGATGGCCCCTTCCCCTGCATAATGCGATGGCTAATCAGCAGGGTTCTATAAAGCACCCGTTCTTTAATCAGCAGCCAGTGAAGAGATTCAAGGGCTTTCTTAGCTGACGCTGTTTTTGGCAGCATCAAGATCATGCGGGCAGCCCGGTTCTGTATACGCTGGAGCCTGGTGATACATCTAACATTGGCTCCCAGGTACAGGACGTTCCCGTAATCCAACCTAGATGTAACAAGCGCATGGACCAAGGATTTCCTGGCCGCAGTGGGAAGTAGGTCAAGTGTTTTTCGCATATTTCTCAGGATACCGAAGCACTGTCCGGCCACTCTTCTAGTATGGTGCTCTAAAGGAAATTTTGCTATCTAGCCAGATACCAAAATTCCTGGCTTATTCGCTGAGAGAAGGTAGAGGGCCCAGTACCTGCGGCCACCATGCCGATGTCCACACAGAAGGAGCATTCCCCACCACCAGCACCTCCGTCTTGCTTCCATTTAATTTCAAGCAATTATTTTTTAATTTGAGTGAAGGAGTACTTTACGAGCGCTATATCCATTCTAGTGATACCTTCAGGTTTTAAAAACAGATCCAGGCGTCCCAACTCACTAAAACTAGTTTTTAAATATTTAATCCAGGGGATGTTGATCATATGATCTAAACTCAAAACCTCTTTTAGGAGATCATGTGTAAGACCTAAATGCTTGTTGAGCCAGCATTGTAACCAGAAGGTAAGGGGACGTAAGGCCAAGGTATCACTTATGTAAGGCGTACCTGTTTCTTCGTGTACTGACAGGTTCGCTGTCCCCTTTGGGACGCTCAGTAGTTGTTTGAGCAAATTATTTTCTGTCACCTGGAGACTATCAAGGCCAGAATATCCCCATAAGTCGCTCCCATAGCTAGCTATTGATATGCATTTAGCGCGGTATATTTTTAACATCGCTGCGACTGGTCGGTTACCCAGTTTGGCTGCAAATCCAAATAACGCCGCATTTGCCCTGATTACCTCACCCCTTTTTTTGTTTAAAAGAGCAGCCCAGTTGAGCCGGTGATCTAGCAGGACTCCCAGGTAGGAGAAAGTTGTACAATTTGGGACCCTGTCTGGGAGAGGTGTGGCGCCGCGGCCAGGGCGACTGACGCTGGAATCTGGGGATCAGGGTTCGATCCCCGGCTCCGGTGGCAGGTTAGCCCAGCACCATGTGACTCTGGGCAATAGCTTGCTTAATCTTCCCAACGGCCCCCAGCGCCTAGAGACCCTTACGGGTGATTGTGCGCTTTACAAATGTGGATTATATTATATTCCCCGCAAAAGGGTACTGTTTTTTAGGGAGCTGCCCTACCTGCATCACGTAAGACTTAGTATTATTTATGGACAGATCTCGCTTGGCCATAAAATCGTGAAATACGTCAAGTAGGGCTGTTCTGGATAGAAGAATATTATCTATGAAGGACCCGTTGCCTCTGCCCTTAAACGTGGGTTCCCTTTGTTTACTTAGTGGAGGAGCAAAACTCAGTGCAGAGGATAAGTCTTGCTCATCAAGCATATCATTGAGGGCATTACCTTGTTTAGTATGTAAATGTAAATTGATACTTGTATAGCGCACTACTCACCCGCAAGGGTCTCAAGGTGCTTGTACGAATACCGCTGTGGAACCCATCCTGGCTTTCCCTGTGAGGTGCCCACTCCTGGGCACCCCCAAGGTGGAGACCAGGCATCCTTAGCGTTGTGGAGGCCGTTGTGGAGATTAAGCAAGCTATTGCCCAGAGTTGCAGAGTGGGACTCCATGATTGGGATAGGCACCGAGGCGAGAATTATCAGGTCCGTTGAATTTTTGGAGCCCAAGACCCGCCAAGGCGGGGAATTGAACCCTCGTCCCGGGGTCTGCCGCTCTAACCATTGAGCCACACTTCTCCACATGTATGCTCAAAGTGGAGTCCCGAAATCAATGGGCAACCCACTGTCTCTAAGGCATTCGACTTAGGGTCACCACATGGCTGAACGTTAAAGTCTCCTACGATGAGCAAGTTCCTTGTGTTAGGACCACAGCCCAGCCTCACAAAGTTGTTCAGTTCAGAAATCCCACACCCTTCTTCTTTGTTGATAGAGTTATAAAAATGTATCACCTGGAGGGTGCTGTTTTTTTTTGACCCAAGGAAATGGCCTGTATATTTCTGTTATCTAAGGGGATGGCCCTGACACTACATCTTAGAGCTAAAGACACAAAAATGGCTAAACCTCCAATCGCTCTACCGCTAGTTGCTCTAATAATTGGGACAAAAAAAGCTCTATACCCCTTCAGCGCGCAGTTACAATTCACAAGCCACGTTTCTTGAAGGCAGATTAACGAATAATTACTGACAAACTGCACCCATAGGGGGTATGTAACCTTTCCTGCCAGTCCCGCAATGTTCCATGAGAGTACATTGTGGTCTTGAAGCTTCTCCATGGAACCCAGGGTAACCTCTCTTGGGGGGACAGATGAAATCACTACATAATGGTTCTCCTCCCGGACCCCTTCAGCTGGGATGATGGTTGTATTAACTAAATTGGCCACCACAGGTACAGGCTCGTGCGCTAGTCTCTCTGATGGGAGGATGATTATTTTAGGTGGAATGTTACTAGTGGATTGGTTGGGGATAAAACGGTTCCCACACCGTCGGTCACAGTCATTAAGACCCGAAAGAAACGCATATCGGTTTGGTCCCTCTAGGGCAGGGGGAAACTCATATCCACCCCTGGTGGGTGCCCTTAATGAACTCAGCATTGGTGGGCCCATTCCCTGTTGTCCCCTGTTATAAGAAGTCCTATCATTGTGTCCCCTATTCGAATATCGTGTTGGGCTCTAGTTGTTGACCTAGAAAAAAAATCTAATGGCAGAATCTCAATGCCTTGGCCATTAAACCCCCCTGCATACTCCGCATCCCTAAAAATCCTTTCTGCTATTATTGGACTGTTAAAATTTCTGGTTTTGCGTGAGCTGCCTAACCAGGACACCTGGTGAACCATGATAACGTGGTGTCCAACTCTATATCCCTCCCTGGTATTACTATGCAGCCAGTGCATGACCTTGTTTTTCAGTTGGCTATGATCCTCTGTGGTTCCTTCGGGAAGGGGTGGTACGTTACTCAGTACTACCACCAGAGGTGTTACTTCTCATGGCAAATCAATGACAGGGAAATTAACCACATTTCTGCTAAATTCATCTATCTTTCCTTTACCCTCAGCCTGTTTGGTTGTTGGCATGTTATGTTTTAAATGCTTGTTGTTGTCGGCCATAACGTCTGTATTATCTGTGGCCCCCAGTGTGTTAATTCTACCTTCCTCTGTTCCGCTCCTCACGTTGATGGTGTTCCTACTTCCAGCATCTATTATGGTTGGAGCCGAATGAGATAATGAAGGTGAGTTTATAGTCTGTTTACTAGGATGTAACTGGAGGCCACCCGAATGGATACTAACTGTTAGACTTTCCAGCAATAGAGTATTTTCTGAGGTTGCCTGTTGTAACTTTCCCCTATTCTGGTTTATTACCTTCAGTCTCTCTATGAGTGGGAGAATGAGAGATTTTAACATCTGTTCCACTTGTACTATGAGCCCTACGGCATCACTAGGGACTGGGGTGACGTGTATGAAAGGTTGATGGGTAGCATTAGATGCGGTTTTTGGTAATTCTTTTATTTGGACGGTGGGTGCGTTAACAGGTGTTATTTCTTTGGGAGGAACTAAATATACTAATTTATTTATTATCTTGGGAACTTTTGGTTTTCTACCCATTTGTCGGCCCCCACCCCTTTTCCTTTTCCCCAATTGTTTTAAACAAGAAGCTGCTGTTTTCGGGATATCGGCAACGGTCGCCTTCTTTGTGGATATTGCAATTGGGCAAAATTCTTCGGGTGATGAAATACTATCTAGTGAGGTGTTCGTGGAGGAGATAGTGTTATGCTCTTCAAGTCCTGTACTTATGCTACTCGGGTTAATCCCACTTGTTCTCATGATGACAGGTTTTTCTGGTGTGATAGCATTCATAATTTTACCCAAGGAGGACCGTTTTGTGCTCAAAAGTTCCAAGGATAGCCGCTTCTCTGTTAAGGCTATTTCGCGCTCTAAAACAACTGCTGCTCGGGTAATAAAGTTGTCTAATGTCCCTGCCACGCTGCCCCCTATAGAGTTTCGCGCCATCTTTCTCCCCTTCCCACATAACAGGGCCATATTCAACAGTTAAAATCTTACTCAGTTGGGAGAGGGCAAGCACCGGTATCCACAAGAAGGATGCAGCATACAGTGTTTTCAATCCCAGTCACTTGAGAATGTTCTTGCCTAGATAAGCATCACGTTGGAGGGGTGGCCCAGCCCGGCCTCCTCCAGCCTGTGACCGCCTAGGACGGTCCCGCCCTTGTCCCGGGCTTCTCCCGGGACGCTCCCGCGCGCTCCCGCGCAGCGCATGCCTGGATCAGTTATGTATCACGTGCAGCGACCTGTGGGAGGGGCTGGCAGCCGAACGCTGGACCAGGTGTTGTGAGTCAAGCAGGGACTCCTGGTACTTCGAGTCCCTGCTAGCGTTCAGCGCAGAATCTCCTTCTTGTCTCACTCGCCCTCAGAGCACAGGCAGCAACGGAAGACCAGGTAGGAGCACTCTCCCTGTTACAACAACGAAGCGGCACCCACGAAGTGGGTGCGGCAAGATGTGGGCTTTGATCAACTTCTCCACAGCATCCTCGGGCTTAGAACAGCTTCTCCACAGCGGGTACATTCAGCAAGGGCTCCTCCCCTAATAGCAATGCGGCTCCCACACGACGGGTGCAGCAGGGAGAATTAGCGCGTGCAGCGACCTGTGGGCGGGGCTGGCAGCAGAATGCGGGACCAGGTGTTGTGGGTCAAGCAGGGACTCCTGGTACTTCGAGTCCCTGCTAGCGTTCAGCGCAGAATCTCCTTCTTGTCCCACTCACCCTCAGAGCACAGGCAGCAACGGAAGACCAGGTAGGAGCACTCTCTCTCTTACAATAACGAAGCGGCACCCGCGAAGCGGGTGCGGCAAGATGTGGGCTTAGATCAACTTCTCCACAGTGTCCTCGGGCTTAGAACAGCTTCTCCACAGCGGGTACATGCAACAAGGGCTCCTCTCCTAATAGCAATGCGGTTCGAAAATATTCTTCAAAGACAACC
Organism: Lissotriton helveticus; assembly: GCF_964261635.1. Classification (NCBI taxonomy): domain Eukaryota; kingdom Metazoa; phylum Chordata; class Amphibia; order Caudata; family Salamandridae; genus Lissotriton; species Lissotriton helveticus. The sequence goes on along the minus strand of NC_136061.1, from coordinate 1,323,660,196 downwards.
ATGCTGTTCGAGAGTTCATATAGACACATTTGTAGAGCAGTAGAACGGTTTACTCTTAAATGAGAGTGAAACACTCTCCAATCCCTGGCTCGCAGGCAAAATCCCCGCCGCCACCAAGCGTGTGAGCTCACTACAATCCTGAAGATTGTAGTGACACAGTCTCACAGTGCTCGGAAGATCACCAAAAGCTCACTCCTCGCTTCTCATTATTCGCAGAGATTCATCTCCTGAATAACGGGTCCCCGTCACGCCACACTGTTCCTCCGATATTCGAACAATTTGCGTCCAAACAAGTTGGGTGTCATTGTTACTACTTGCACCCCAAACCTTTCAGTAATCTCTGCTATTGGTGCTACGTAGAGATTAAAAAGGGTGGGGCTCAAGCTAGACCCTTGGGGCACTCCCTGATTCAGCCTAATACTCTACGACCGGTGTGGTCCCTGGGCTACTCGAAAGCTGCGGTTCTGGAGGAACGATTCCAGCCACTCCAGAGCTCTGCCTCTCACTCCCCCTTTTTTCAGACACTGCAGCAAGATGTGATGCGCTACAGTGTTGAAAGCAGCGCATAAGTCCAGAAGGATTAGCGCTGTGGTGTGGCCTTCATCCACCAACTTGCGTATGGTTTCTGTTGACAGGAGTAAGGCAGATTCGGTCGAGTAGGTTGCCCGGAAACCTGATTGGGTTGGGTGAAGAAGTTTGCATGTTTCGATGTGTTCTGTCAGTTTCTTATTAACAACTTTCTCCGCAATTTTGGAGAAATAGGGGAGGAGAGAGATTGGACGCAGATTATCTAACTGCTCCGCACTAATGTTAGGTTTTTTCTTGAGCGGGAGTACCACTGCCTTTTTCCAGGCTGACGGGACACTCCCCCATCCAAATGATAGGTCTAGCAGATGGTGTATGTGGGGTTCCAGCGTAGTTATACTTTCCCTAAGTATTCTTGTGGGCACCGGGTCATTTGGGGAGCTTGATTTGATTTTGGACGCTATATCTATTAGGATATCCTGCTGGGGAGTACTAAATGATACTAGTAACTCAGTACCATTATATTTTGCATTGGCCTCTTCTGTCGTGCTATCTGTTTTAGCCTCCACCGGAAATGAGGAGTACATTTTCCCCACTTTATCCGTGAAGAATTGTGCCACCCGATCGCAGGATTCCACCGAGCCTTTCAGTGGTGCGGCGGTGCTGGACAAAGAGGTGACTTCCTTAAACTCAGCAAAGAATTCCTTAGCTGAGTTATTCGCACCCTCTATCCTATCCTTATAGTGGGCGGTCCGATATTTCCTAATCAGAGCATGGTAGCCCTTAAGCTTGATTATATAAGCCACCCTGTCCATCATAGAAAAGCCTTTCCTCCAGCGTCTCTCTAGGCTTTTACATACCGCCTTTTCCTTAACAAGCTCCGGTCAAAACCAAGGTGCAGATTTAGTTTGCCTCCAGGGTTTGTTTCTAGTCCAGGGGGCTGTGTGGTCCAGCACTTGTGAGATGCGGCTGTCAAGCTCTTCGCGTGCCGCCTCGATCTCTAAACCCACTGGGGGTCCACCCTGTTCCAGAAAATTGTGAAATCTAACTTTGGAGAAGCCTACCCATTTCCTGCATCTGGTTATATCATCCACCTTATGTATTCTCCCCCTCTGTGCCACTATCTGGAAAGGAATATGGTAATGATCCGACCATACCACAGGCACTGGGGGATCGACGGCCAACAACTCCCAGTGGAGAAAATAGGATCTAATAAGTGGCCGCGACCATGGGTGGGGAGTTTTGATTTAAGAGTCATTTGCATTGCTGCTGATGTACATATGCAGGAGAGTAATAAGCAGACAGGTATGTGTGTTGTATTTTTATTGCACAAACCATGATTGGGGTAATTTTGAACAGATATACATTTGATGGGGACTGTCACAATTAACTGTGGGCGGTAAATTCCGTTCTGCTCGCGTAATTTGCGGAATTTTGGCAAATCCGTGTTCCGTAGAGAACGCGGAATTGCCGAAAATTCCGCGATCTGCGGCGTAGCGGACTTTTTTCCTTGTTTGTGCTTTAAAAATGCGTGTTTGCGTGCGCCGTAGCGACTTACCGGGATCCCTGCGTTCGCCGACGACTTTTCCTATCTGTTTGCGTGCGCTGCAAGAGTGTGCGGTCACGAACACGTCATTCGGACGTGCCACCGGACATCCGTGTTCGCGAACAGGAAACACGTATCGCGAGCGGGCGGGACTAGTGAAACAAGATGGCCAGGCCAATTGGCGACCAAATGGGTACGTCTGAGAGATATTTCCCCCCGAGCACGCAAACAGCATCCCCGAATAGGAAAAACACATCGCGAATGGGCAGAACAAGCAATTCCGCATGCCCGTAGAATTCTGCGAAGCTCGCGGAGATTTTTTGCCATTTTTGCGGAACTTTGCGTAACATGACTACGCAAATCCCCCCTACCCTTACTCACAATGTGACATGCTCAGTTGAAGAGATTGTTTATTATTCGGTTCCTTCAGGCAGTTCCTGCTGCGTTAACTATGGGGTGTGCCCCACCTGCCTCATCTTCATCATCATCCTGGTCATCGTCCGGTGCAGCAGGCACTTGGATCCATTGAGCATTTGTGCTCACTAAGCATGGGCGAATTTTGCAAATTCGCGATCTGCAAATTTGCGGATTTGCGAATTCGCGACCTGCAAAATTCGCGAATTTGTGCGAATTTGCGGATTTTTTTATTTTTGCGTGTTCGTGGGGCGCTTTTTTTGGTGCGAGACCGCGATGCGCCCTCTGGTTCATCACTGCCACCCTCTCGTTTTTTTTTGTGCCCTTCTGCCCTCTGCCCCACTCGTTTTTGTGCCCTTCTGCCCTCTGCCCCACTCGTTTTTGTGCCATTCTGCCCTCTGCCCCACTCGTTGTTGTGCCCTTGTGCCCGTTGCCCCACTCGTTTTTGTGCCATTCTCCCCTCTGCCCCACTCGTTGCTGTGCCCTTGTGCCCCACTCGTTTTTGTGCCATTCTGCCCTCTGCCCCACTCGTTGTTGTGCCCTTGTGCCCCTTGCCCCACTCGTTTTTGTGCCATTCTGTCCTCTGCCCCACTTGTTTTTGTGCCATTCTGCCCTCTGCCCCACTCGTTGTTGTGCCCTTGTGCCTCTTGCCCCACTCGTTTTTGTGCCATTCTGCCCTCTGCCCCACTCGTTGTTGTGCCCTTGTGCCCCTTGCCCCACTCGTTTTTGTGCCATTCTGCCCTCTGCCCCACTCGTTGTTGTGCCCTTGTGCCCCTTGCCCCACTCGTTTTTGTGCCATTCTGCCCTCTGCCCCACTCATTGTTGTGCCCTTGTGCCCCTTGCCCCACTCGTTTTTGTGCCATTCTGCCCTCTGCCCCACTCGTTGTTGTGCCCTTCTGCCCTCTGCCCCACTCGTTGTTGTGCCCTTCTGCCCTCTGCCCCACTCGTTGCTGTGCCCTTCTGCCCTCTGCCCCACTCTGAGACCTTCTGCCCTCTGCCCCACTCCTGTTTTATTTTAGAATGGCACCGGCAAGCTGCCAGCCCTATTCTAAAATAGTTACTAAGTTAGCTTCATCAGGAAGCACTAATAGATAAAATAAAGCAGGTGCCTGCATTTTATCTATTAGTGCTTCCTGTTGAAGCTAACTTAGTAACTATTTTAGAATGGTGCTGGCACCTTGCCGGCGCCGTTCTAAAATAGTTACAAGCTTGAAGCTTGAACTTTTGCCCCCCGGATCCGTTACGCTCGCGTATTCGCGGATTTTTGGCAAATTCGCGGGAATTCGCGGATCGCGAATTTGCCGAAAATCCACAAAATCTGCGAGCGGAACGGATTTTGCACCCATGCTTAGTGCTCACACATATATTGTGCAATACACAACATGCTATGATGATTTTGTTCACCATTTCCCGTCTGTGCAGCAGTCTGTCACCTTTGATGTCCAGGCTAGGAAAATGTGACTTTAGCACACCAAAAGTACACTCCACAATGGACCTGGTGCATCTGTGGGTCACATTCTACTGCCTCCGGGCCTGGGTGGTGGGGTTTCGGAGGGGTGTCATCATCCGCGGGCAGAGTGCATATCTTTGATCACCTGAAACATGTGATGGAGAGATGTGTCCATTATTGGTTATGCATGCTGTGTTGTTAGTGTTGATAGTTAAGTGGTGTGTGATTTGTGCTATTTTGGATTTCATGTTAGCCATGTGTCACTTCTGACTAATCACCAACATCAATGCTAATTAAGTTACATCACAGTTGATCCTCCCTCCCCTGAGCCAATTTGATTGTGTGCATTACGCGTTTGGATCACTGGCACTCCTACTGTGCAAAAATGTTAAGGCCATCTGCGCATATCCGCACACACACCAACAGGCACCCAGGCTCTCCTACCTTCTAGGGATAGCACTCATCCGCCCTCCTCGCTGTCAATGCCATGAGAAAGTTTGAATGGCAATAGCCCACGCCAGACCCAGATCACGTTCAGTTCAGCCCCCTTGTCTGCAGGGCCCACTGAGGGCAGAACCGGTTCACCCACACCATCAACATCATCAGACACCACGCTGTCCACTCCCTGAACTACATACTCATTCCTGAGCAGGCTCCAGCTCACATACCACGACTACTCAAAATCGATTACTGGCAGGATCTAAGACTATTTTCTTACCTGACTTGCACATTAACAGAGACGCGTATTCCCAACTCCCTCTCAAGGATAAACCGGAGATCAAGCAGAATATGCCTAGACTCCAATTGTACCCTTAAGCGGGAAGGGGCAGTGAATAAAATAATAAATCAAGAAGAGACTGGTCCTGAAACCTTGGTCCTCTCTGTACTCGTCTACTTCTTCTTCTATTCAGCAGACTTTTCTTTCATCAAAGAGAATCTTTAAAGAATAAATAGCACAATTAATATACCTATTTTATTCTAATACTAACTATCTTATTTTTCTAACTATCTACCTACCCTAAGTTTCAAGATCTGTGCCTCTCCTCTGTGTGTTTCTTAATAGAAGTACTATTTCTCTTCTGTTCTTGCTTCTGTCTCCCAACTTCTTTACCTATTGAACAAATACTCTTGCTATATATTTCTGTCAAACTTTTATAGGTATCTATATTAATATAGACTAAGCCTCCTCTTCACTTCTTGTTGGAACTTCCACGCTCGAAAATATCTTCTCTCAAATCTTCCCTTGAACTTATTATTACTAATCTCTAGTTTAATTCTATGAACTGCTACTTCTTCTCTCTGGTGAGTTTTAGTTTGTATTTCAACTATTTATACTAATTGTAAATTCTCTATATAACATTATAATATGCTTTAGTACTAACTTTTTCTTTTTTCTTTACAGGTAGGAATTACTCTCAACGCTGGTAAGTATATTTCATACTAATAACTTTTTACAATCTCTCAATGCAGACCTCGCCTTTCACATGACATTCTCAGAACTGTTTTCACTTAGCTTTATCTTCTTCTTTTCTATCCCCAGGTGGTGCTGTTGTATCGTTTACCGAAGAGGAAACGCTGACTAAAATGATGGCTGCTGCAAGGACTGGTGGACTTCGAAGAACCTCTACATTCATTATCTCCTTCGTGCGCCTACCGCGTTCTGGAAATGAGTTTTCTGCCTGATAACAACCGACGGGAGAAAAGGACGGAACCGGACGAAAACCCAACAGGAATTCTCCTCTCCGGCCTAACTTCTCTGGAGCTCAACTTAATAGGTACTCATTTGAAAATATCTTCCGTGAAGTGCACGTTTGTCACAGAACGCACGCTTCACCTAATCTGCAAACACCTGTTGGGGGGCCAACAGGCTAGACCGCCGCTGCAGTTCAGAAGTGGCAGCCATCTTGGAATCTCTCTGCCGAATCAACACTGTACAAAGATTGCTCCTGGGCTGTCTCCTCTCAGATTGGCAACAGCGGCCACCCAGCACTGCACCCACAATGATCTAGGCACCTAGAAAGGTTCTGACAGTACCCCCCAACAAAGGAGGTCCTCTCAATCTTGGTATCGTAGGAAATTGTTGATGAAAAGATTTCACCAACCAAGGAGCATGAACATCTGACTCCAATTCCCAAGATCGCTCCTCTGGCCCATAGCCTTTCCAATCTGTTAAATAGTATACTTTTCTCTTAACCACCTTTGAGTCTAAAATTTCTTTTACTTAAAATTCAACTCCGGACTCTAAGTGGATAGGTCTTGGTGGCAAGTTTTTGCACAGTTCAAGTGATGCCTTTTTTAACAAGGAGACGTGAAAGACTGGGCTGAAATTTTAACTTAGGGGGTAGCTTTAACCGACAATAACTGGAGTCATCTTCACTTCAATTAGATATGGTCCAATAAACCTGGGCTGGAATTTTTTGTTTCCTTTTAATCTAAGCTTTTTTTTTCATAACCAGACACTATCCCCTTTTTCAAGAGAAGGGCCCTCGCGTCTCTTTTTATCTGCTTAAACCTTATATTTCTTTTTGGCTTGTTCTAGATTTTGTATAGCGATTTGATGGACCTGTTCTAGATGGTGCACCAAATCCCTTAATGCTGGAACTGAAATATCAGTTTGTCTGATTGTGGAATTCAGATCTCTGCCATAATTCAGAAAAAATGGAGAATAGCCTGTAGAGACGTTTTGGATGTCATTATGTGCAAATTCAGCAGCCCAAAAATATTCCGACCATTCACCTCCCTGTTTCAGAAGGAACAACCTTAAGTATTGCTCCAATTCCTGGTTCACTCTCTCTGTCTGCCCATCTGTATCAGGGTGCTAACTGGTCCAATATCTAGCTTCAATTCCAAGACCGTTCACAAATGCTTTAAAAAAATGAGACACAAACTGTGTCCCTCTGTCTGAAATATTAATCTTGGGAATTCCATGAATTTTCACTATTTGGGTACTAAAATGGTTAGCTTGCTGCTTAGCAGTGGGAACCCCTTTTAAGGCCATGAAATGTGCCATCTTTGAAAATGCATCCACAAATACTAAGACGGTGTTGAAACCGTGACTAAGAGGTAAATCTACTATAAGATCTAGCGTTACTGTGTGCCATGGATAGGGTGGTATGGGTAAAGGTTGTAGCAACCCTTTAGGAGCTTGTCATTCAGATTTTCACTGAGTGCAGATTTCACAGGTCTTAAAGTACTTTTCGATCTCTCTGGTCATATGAGGCCACCAATAATGTATTTTGACTAATTCTTCAGTTTTTCCTTCTCCTTTATGTCCTGCTAAGAGGTTATCGTGACACTCTACCATTGCTTGATCTTGCAACTCTTTGGTGGGCAAGTACAAGGCTCCCTTAAAATAGGGTAACTGATGTTGAATTTCTCTCTCTGCTTCTTCTTGAACCCACACCTGCATTTCTTCTGGACTCATGATTTTGGTTATTTGTTCTTTTAGGTCAGTTGAAAGTGTAGCTCCAATGATTTTTGAACTCGGGATGATAGTTTGATTTTCTATTTGTTTCTGTTGGTTATTAGTTCCTAATCTGGATAAGGCATCAGCCTTCCCAATCTGAGCTCCGGGTCGGTAAGTAATCACAAAGTCATATTCAGCGAAGTATAGTGACCATCGAAGTTGTCAAGGAGTTAGCGTCCTGGCTGATTTCAAGAATTTTAAATTTCTATGATACGTGAATACCGTTACTTGATGCTGAGCTCCCATGAGATAATGTCGCCACTCTTTCAAAGCATCTTTGATAGTCAGTAACTCTTTTTCTTTTATGGTATAATTCACTTCTGCTGACGTCAGTTTTCGTGATCTGTAGTCAACTGGATGTAATTGGCCTGTTACCTTGTGTCGTTGAGATAAGACTCCTCCAACAGCTAAATACGAGGCGTCTGTCTCAACGTAAAATGGTTCGGAAGGGTCAGCATGTAAGAGGAATGGGGCGGAGGTAAAGTCCTTCTTCAAAGATTTAAAAGCTCTTTCGAATTCTTCTGTCCATTCAAAGCAAACTCCTTTTCTGAGTAAGCGAGTAAGAGGAAGAATCCTTTGCGAGAACTCATTTATAAACCTGCTATAAAAATTCACAAATCCAATGAAGCTCTGAACTTCCTTAACACTTTCTGGGGCTTTCCACTCAACCACTGCCTTGATCTTTCGCTCATCCAAGTTTATTCCTGTGGGAGATAGAACGAAACCCAAAAACTCCACTTGCGAGACATTAAACGTGCATTTCTCTAGTTTTACAAACAGCTTGTTTTCTCTGAGCTTCTGCAAAACTCCTCCTACTTGACCTTGATGCTTGCCTGCATCAGATGAATAGATCAGAATATCGTCAATGTACACTATCGCACATTGATCGATAAACTCGTTGAGAATATCATTGATAAAATGCTGGAAGGCAGCTGGGGCATTGCACAAGCCATACGGTATGACTAGTACATGTACATGTATTTATATTTTATATAGCGCAAATCACCGACACCGTATCTAAGCGTTGCTTAGGGAACCCGTCCTGGTATTCCCCTGTGAGATACCCCGGCAGGGTATCCACAAGGTGAAAGCCAGGCATCCCGCCGCGAGGGGCCGTAGTGGAGATTAAGCAAGCTATTGCCCAGAGTCGCAGAGTGTGACCCCGTGAGTCGAGTAGGCACCAGAGCGAGAATTATCGAGTCTGTGGAATTTTAGAGCCCGAGACCCGCCGAGGCGGGGAATCGAACCCTGGTCCACGGCCGATCTCAGCTTCCGGGTCTGCCGCCTCTAACTACTGAGCCACACTTCTCCACACTAGGTACTCAAATAGCCCAAATCTTGTCCTGAAGGCTGTCTTCCACTCATCTCCCTCGCGCATTCGAACAAGATGGTAGACTCCTCTGAGATCTAGTTTAGTATATATCTGAACTCCTTTCACCTGATCCAATAGGACGGAAAAAAGAGGAAGCGGGTACCGATTTTTCCTGGTGACTTTGTTGATTGCACGATAGTTGATACAAGTTCTCAGATCTCCCTCCTTCTTTGGCACGAAAAATAGGGACGAAGACACCGGAGACTGAGAAGGTCGGATAAACCCATTTGCCAAGTATTTGTCCAGGTATTCTTTCAAATGATTATCTTCTTTTTCCGTTAGAGCATATACCCAACTGCAAGGCAGATTAGAACCTGGTTCCAAATCTATTTTACAATCATACACCCGATAGGGTGGCAATTGTTCTGCTTTGGTTTCATTAAAGACATCTGCAAAGACTTCATACTCCAACGGTATCTCTTGCGAATTTTTGACACACACAGATACTCCAGTCGTACACAGGGCATGAGCAGGATTGCATTCTCTGGTCTTTTCTCTTGTCTCAAAACAATTTCTCCGACAATACTCCAAATCCATCACTATTGTCCTGGAACTCCAGTTGACAGTTGGGTTGTGTTTGGTAAACCATGGAAGACCTAATATGAGCTGAAATTGAGGTACATCAATTAAGTTAAATAGAATAACTTCTTCGTGTCCATCACTGGAGTTTAATTGCACCTGCTCTGTATGGCTCACGATGAGACCAGATGATAGATTTGTTCCGTCCACCGCCCGGATCGGTTCACTCTTTGCCTTCAGAATTGCTCGTAGCCCACCTTGGCTGCAAATTTTAAATCGCAAAAGTTTCCCGTGGCTCCGGAATCTATCATTACCGAAATATCTGTCAATGTTACTTGCCGAAACTTAAGTACTATAGATAAGATTAGGTGTGGGACAGACAACTGCAAGGTGTTAGCCGCTTGATGTTCTTTTGGAGTTGATTTTTGGTTAGCATCCACCGGTCCAACTCCCGCTACAGGTGGTGCTGCGCGTTTTCCTTTGAATTAAGGGAATTTTTTTGTTTCTTTGGGCAACCTCTCACAAAATGCTCACTGGGGCCGCAGTACATGCATAGGTTACCTGTCCTCCTTTTCTCTTTTTCTTTTTTCGTTCAAGGACCTCTTATGGTTCCTATCTCCATGGGTTCTGAACTTGTCTGTCCTTCTGTAACACTGGTTCCTTCTGTCCGAGCTCGATCAAATCTTGGAACTATCGGTTTTAGATCTCTTCTTTTTTCTCCTCTTCTCTCACCTTGACAGAAATCTATTTCTAAGACCAGGTCTACAAGCTCCAAAATCTCCGTGGGTCGATGGGGTATCTGTGCCAGCACATCATTGAGTTCATCTCTTAGTCCTCGATAAAATACTACGGCTCTTTTGCTCTCTGGCCAATCAGTCTCTACTACTAGTTTATTAAACTGTGCTAGGTATGCCACAAGGTCTTGGTTTCCTTGTCTTAAATAAAGCAATTTGTTATCTTCCACTTGGGAGATTCTTCTTCTGTCGAGAATCTGAAGAAATTCTCGCTTGAAGTTTTCATAATTTTGCAATAAAGGATCATCCCGGGAAACCAGAAGCATGGACCAAGAGACTGCGTCACCACTTAAGTACGATAAAACGAAGGCCACTTTTGACTGTGCATCCTTGAAAATGGAAGGGCAACAAATGAAGTGTAAAGAGCACTGAGTGATAAATATCTGTGCCTCTTGTGGGTCTCCGCTAAAGCGCTCCGGAGGAGCCAATGGAATAACTGGGGCCAAGGAATGGATTACTTGTGTTGTCACCCTATTTGGGTATTCAGCAGCTGGATTTAAGGTGTCTCTTCCAGAACCAAATGGTGGTCTTAATCTTAGAGCTAATTCTGTGGTCTCCTTTCTTGAGTTTACCACTTCCTGTCTAAGATTCTAGTTTTCCTCTCTTACAGCCACTAACTCCTTCTGAATGGTCTCTAAAACTGTTCCCAAGGTCTGTAAGTTAATTCCTTCAGCCATTTCTTTTCGGTGCAAGTATACCACTTGGGAACTTCACTCTGTCAGGATCTCAGACTATTTTCTTACCTGACTTGCGCAGGAACAGAAACGCTGATTCCCAACTCCCTCTCAAGGATAAACCGGAGATCCAGCAGAATATACCTAGACTCCAACTGTACCCTTTAGGGGGAAGGGGGAGTGGATAAAACAATAAATCAAGAAGAGACTGGTCCTGAAACCTTGGTCCTCTCTGTACTTGTCTACTTCTTCTTCTATTCAGCAGACTTTTCTTTCATCAAAGAGAATCTTTAAAGAATAAATAACATAATTATTATACCTATTCTATTCTAATACTATCTTATTTTTCTAACTATCTACCTACCCTGCGTTTCAATCACTGTGCCTCTCCTCTGTGTGTTTCTTAAAAGAAGCACTATTTCTCTTCTGTTCTGGCTACTGTCTCCCAACTTCTTTACCTATTGAACACATACTATTGCTATTTATTTCTGTCAAACTTTTACAGGTATCTATACTAATATTGGTAGACCTGGCATATTTGGTGTGGTTTCCCCAGTCTTTTTGCCTCTGCCTCCTGTATTTTTGACTCTGTGCTGGGTTTCATTTTTGCTGGTTTAGATGCTTTGGGCACTTTGCCACTGCTGATCAGTGTCAAAGTGCAAGTGCTCCCTGTGTAAATTGTGATTGTAATTGGTTATCCATGATTGGCATATTTGTATCGCCAAGAAGTCCCCAGTAAAGTGCACTGAGTGTGCCAGGACTGGTGATACAAATTCTACTAGTGGGCCTGCAGCACTGATTGTGCCACCCACATGAATAACCCTAAAATGAGGTCTCAGGCCTGCCACCACAGTGCCTGTGTGCAGTCAGTGAACTGCCATGTCCTCCTGGTCAGTGTCCCCACTGACCAGGCCTAATCCTTCCCTTTCTGTACACATTGGTCACCCCTATGGAAGGGGCAGGGTGCAGTGTATGTGAAAGGTAGAGCATGTACTAGTGCAGGTGGCATGCTCTGGTAGTAAATGACAGCCATATTTCTTTTTTCACTAATGTAAGGCTACCTTGCCCATAGGCATCATGGGGAATGCTGGCTACAGTGGCTACCTGCATATCTTCCCATAGGAGCAAGGTAGAACATAAAAGCCTGGTATCACTGAACTCAGAATTTAATAACACATCTTTTAGGAAAGGTGGTTTTTAAATCCTGTGTTTGAGAACAACACTTTTAGAAAGTTGCTGTTCTCTTGTCTGACCTTTCTGTGTGCCTTGGCCTGTTTGTGAATTGACTGTCTGGTTTGAGAGTGACAGGGGCTGGGGAGCCCCCAGGAGGCTGGCTGGGTCAGCCCTAGGCTGAATGACTGCATCTACATCTTGAGTGGTGGTGGGGGATAGCACCTGGGCCTGAATAGGGCTGTGCCTGCCTTCCACATGCTGGTTCCACCTCCTGCTGGGCGGCTGACAACCCTGCCCTTCTCTCTGAAAGGAAAAGAGAAGCCAGGAAAACAAAGTGCTCAAGGAACACCCAGAATTGGTTCAGACCAGGCTCAGAGCCCTCCTGCACAAAGGGAACAAAGACTTTTAGGGGTATAAGTACAGGACCCCTGACTACAGAAAATGAGATCATCCTGGAAACAAGAAGGAACTTCTGCCAAGAAGAAAGCTGGAAGACTGAAGAAGGAAGACTGTCCTCCTGTTGCTTTGCTGGACTGACCTGCAGTTGCTTTGCTGCCAAGGAGAGGGGAAGAACTTTGTGCTGTGTCCCCTTGATTGAAGGAATCTCCAATGGCTTGTAGAAGAGCTGGCTCCCTGTTAAGAAGTCCCAGGAACAAAAGGACTTCACCCCCAGCTTCCCTGAATGGTACTGAGAGAGTTCTGTCCTTCCTAGAGTGTTTGGGCCAGTTTTGGTGCCTCTGGAAGTTGTACCTGTGTTGGGAAGCTGGAAACCAAGATTTTAAAGACTTTCTGCAAGTTTTAACGCATCGCTCGCATGCGGAGCACATCCCCGTCAGTGTGAGGAAATTCCTGCTGCTACGAAGGCAGAGATCGTTGCAGCGCCTGTTGCCGCTGCCAGAGTCGTCGCATCCTTCGTTTGCGGGACGCACTAGTCCGGTGCGGGAAGATTACCATTGCTGCCAGTATTGTCGCATAGCCTGTCGTCACTGGGCTGGGTGAGATCATCGCACCGCTTGCTTGCGGACCGCATCACGTCGCTGCGAGAGTCGTCATTGAGCCATCGCATCGAGGGGCCGCGAGAGTAGAAGATCGACGCTGAACTGCGCATCGTCGCCACCCCAAAGATCGTCGCATTGTGCCTTTTGCGAGCCGCTTCCACCGAAACCTGTGCACCGGAATCCATGCAAGGTATCGCATCCCGCCCCATACAGACCGGAGTCACCACAACACGCCTGCTACATCGAGTGGAGTTGTCTCATCGCCTCCCCAGGGTCTCAGGAGTGATGCATCGCTTGCTTTTCAACCCTACAGCTTTTCACATGGAACTCTTGTCGCATCTAAAGGTACTGTTGGCTAAAACGTGATGCAACTGTGGATTATTTTAACGCAACCTTACGAACTCTTTTGAAACCATATTCTTGAACTGTGTATGTTGGATGTTTGTCATTTTGGTCTTGTGTAGTTTAGATTAAATACCTTTATTTTTCTAAACTGTTGTGGAGTCAGTTTGTGGTGTTTTCACCGTGTTACTGTGAGTGTTGGTACAAATGCTTTGCACATTGCCTTCAATAAGCCTGACTGCTCGTGCCAAGCTACCAAGGGGGTGAGCAGGGGCTATCTGAAGAGTGTTTCCTCCTTACCCTGACTAGTAGCAAGGGTCCTTATTTGGACAGTGTTACCTACCTCTGCCAAATAGAGACCACCGGTTCTAACAAATATAGACTAAGCCTCCTCTTCACTTACTTCTTGTTGGAACTTCTACACTCGAAAATATCTTTTCTCAAATCTTCTCTTGAACTTATTATTACTAATCTCTAGTTTAATTCTATGAACGGCTACTTCTTCTCTCTGGTGAGTTATTGGTTTGTATTTCAACTATTTATACTAATTGTAAATTCAATATATAACATTTCAATATGCTTTAGTATTAACTTTTTCTTTTTCTTTACAGGTACGACTTACTCTCAACTGTTGTAAGTGTATTTCATACTAATTAAGGGTCTGACAATTACACTCTGGGAAATGTTTGCTAACATCAGACTGTCCCAAATCTTCAGCACACTGAGCCACAAGGCAGGGCACACCTTTGACACCTTCTTTGCATGTGTAAACTTTGTCCACTTTATCAACCCCACTAAAGGCACATGTAGTGACTACAAACGCATACACTTCCTCGTCGGTCAACCCCAAGCCACCCTTGACCCCATTCGACCCACACAAAGTTAGTGGAGCTCAGTCACTGAGGAGATGCTACACACCACCATCAACAGCAATACCCACAATGCTGCAGTCATCACCAATGGCGCTAGATTGCATTTTACAGACATGCATCTCCAACTTTGCATACACACTTGCCCCACTATGCAACTCCAACATAAAGTGTGCAATAAATGCCACCTCAGTCACCAACAACCTCAAAGTTGGCAGGTGCATCTGCTGACACATGGAGAAGAACTGGTGCAAGATTGAGGATACCATTAAACATCACCACCTACAAGAACACAAAGCTCATATTCTCCCTCAACAATATACCCACACAACAAACTGGACTTCTAGAAACATGGATGATCAACAGCTGGGGGGTGCTATACGCAGACGAGACATGAGTCATCATCCTCATAACCAAACCATCAGCATGTTGCATCACCTGGTGGGACAAGGGCTTAAGCGGCCCCCCACCTCTAGGTACCTAGGCACCGTATTTGACTTTTCCCTCTCCAGGAACTAACAGTTCTAAGCAGTGGCGTGTAGCTGCTTAAACTGCCTCTGCATCCTCCATGTAACCTTCCAATGGATCACCCCATCGTCAGTTAAGACAGTCACCAACACAGTCATTACCATGAAGCTGGACTTCGGAAACACACTATATGCCCACATGGGCAGGTCTGCGCTAAGCTTAGTCCTGACTGTCCAGCACAACACCAACACACGGGGCCTTGTGTACATACTTTCCCTATGGATCGAGTCCCTCCGTTGCACATACTTGGTTCCCACCAGTCCCCACATTTGCAAATGAGTAGCGGAGGGGCTAAGCCTTTGGGGATGGTTTGTCTACATAGCTATCCACAGTTCCCACAGTTCCTTGTGTTGTTGGGTCTGGTAAGTGGGCATGTTGATTGCCATTTTGTATGTGAGATTGTAACATGTACATTCTCACAATTGTGAGTTGCATGAATGTGGAGTTGAGGCGTGTGGTGTGTTAAGTTAGTACTTACCAACAAGAACTGCATTTCCATATGTGCCATCCTGGAAGAGCCAGTTTATGATGGACAGTCGGAAGATGTAGGAATCATGCACACTCCCTGGAAACTTGGCTATGACATTGGTGCACAGTCCCCGGTGGTCCACTATAGCCTGCACATTCATAGAATAGGTATGCTTTCTGTTGTGGTATATGTGTACACTGTCCGCAAGGGGCACAAATAGGATATGTGTGCAGTCACTTGCCCCCAACACCTGTGGGAATTCGGTTATGGCGTCAAAGCCTTGCTTGGCCTCAATCTGTTACTGCACAGTGTTGGGGAAGTGAAGGTGCTGGGGTAGAAGGCTGAGTATGCCATCCAAGACAGTCGGGAGGAAGATTGAAAAGGCTGCCTGTGAAACTCCGCCGACTCTGGTTGAAAGGTCCCAGAGGCCAACATGTGCAGCACAGCCAGCAGCTTTGTCTGCGGAGGAATGTTGGTTCTCCGCTGTGGTGGTGGCATCAGCCTGTGGGCTATCAGGTTCAGGATGTGTTGAATGGATGTCCTTTCGAGCCTCTAGTGGGCAATGACATCCTCTGGCGGTAGGTCTGCGAGGCTGAGACGTCTGCACAGGGCCCGCTGTCTTCTTTGGCACTGCCTCGGTTGTGGTCCTGAGGGAGGTGGCAGTTGCAGTGATGGTTGTTACCTTCGTGGGGCTCCAAGCTATGCGCTATTCCTGGGCGCACCCGAGTCTACCCTGAACAGACTGCAGCATGTGCAGAACGCGGCTGCTAGGCTTTTGACGGGTCTCCCTAGGCGTCAATCTGCCCGTCCAGCGTTGAGGGCATTGCACTGGCTCCCTGTGAGGGACAGGGTGAAATTCAAGTCACTCTGCATTGCCCACAAAGTTCTGCACGGAGTCGGTCCACCCATTCTGGATGAGATGGTCCAGCCCTACAAGGCCTCTCGTTCACTTCGCTCTGACCACCAACATCTCCTTCAGGTTGGCAGGGTGAAAAAGGCAAGAACTGGTGGCAGAAGGTTCTCAATAAATGTGGCTTCCTTGTGGAACTCATTGCCCTTACATCTGCGCTCGGAGGCTAGTCTTCTTCGCTTCCGTAAGCTTTTAAAAACTTTTTTGTTTTCCGTTTAATCCTTGCATCTTTTTAGTAGTGTTATGTTCTGGTAAGCGCTGGGATGCCTATTGGTAACCAGGCGCTATACAAAACTCAGAATAATAATAATAATAATAATGATTAGTACCTCCATGGCGTCAGTGGGTCTTCAGATGGGGCTCTGAGCTACTCTCTCTTATATAACTCCCTTTATCTCAATTTTTAGACCAGCTTTTTTCTGGTCTTACGTTCCTGCAGCCAAAGGGCCTGAGCGTGACTATTTCTATCGCTTCACAGGTCTGGGTCATCATTGCTAATAGTGCGATGTGGTGTTAGCTACATTTTTTGAGAAATTTTGAAAAGGAACGATTACTTTGCATGTCATTAGACATAACTATCGCTGGCATACAAGGCGATAAAAAAACCTGCTGCTATCGCCGGAAATCTGTCGCTATCGCTTGTTAGCGACAGATTGGTAATAGGACGTTAAAAAAAACATGTTTCGTGCCGCTAACGCAGCGATAAATGGCTTGCTAATATGCCCCTCAGGGTGCAGCTCTCGGCGGCTGCATCAATCCGCCATCTTCTTTCCCCCTGTCCATTTCAATCTGTTTGGCATAACTTACAAAATGTACATAAGTGATTACTTTCTGTTTTAAGCTAACATGATTTGCATAATGACGAGGATATGTAGCTAAAAAAAGGTAAGATTTGCTGTAAAGCAACACAGGATTAGAAAGACATTTGATTACAGACCACTGGGTTGTGTTGGTCTACTCTACATAAGTTACAACCGATATATAAGTGGTGACTTTCTGTTTTAAGTTGCCTAACAAATACATCAGTGGTTCATAAAGAATTACCAGTCATGGTTCTAGTTACGATCTGGCAGCGTTTATCAGAGGCTCGTAAGGTGGTTCTGGGATTAATACGTGTTCCTTGGTGATTTCCCCAGTGAATATGTGTGATTTTGCCAACGTAACTGGTGTCCTTTTTTAAGCGAGGGTGCCCTCGTGTGGAGACTTTTTGCTAAGGTCTGACTCGTGACACTGGAAACGTTCGTGTATTTTGGAATTATGAATTTCTGTCGCGGGGTTCTATGCGCAAGAAATGCTATAAGTGTTTGTATTTATATGTATATTGTGTCTACAAAAATGTCAATAAGAATATTATTTTAAAAAAGAAAAAGAAAAGAAGAAGGCTGTGGTCCTCCGTGGGTGTGGGGCACAGGAGAGATTGACATTTCTAGGAAGACAATATTAGCTAAAAATACAAAAAATGAAGGGTGAACATGACTATACTAATCCATCGTTTGTCAGAAAAGGTTGAAGCGCTGGGTCATTATTTTCATGAGCAAGCATTAGGGGTACCCATTTACCTCTATAGATGGCCAGCTCTGCTGCTGGGCTCCTGTTCCCAGATGTTAATGGGAGAGCGGGGAGGTGCCGTTAATTACCGCAGAGGTGACCTTAATTGAAGCCAATTTAGGTTCCCGTTTGAACATAATGAATCATGTCACCTCCGTTTCGGTTCTACTTTGGGCCGTAATGGTAATAAACGAAATATTATGGACCATGTGTCCTCTGGTTGATTAGTTGGTTAGTTAGTTAGTTAGTGAGAAAGAGGCGGGTGTGATAAATACTCGCACACAATCTACATTGTGATACATCCATTAGCCACATATGCACATAGTGAAGTTACTTGTGGACCCACACCATGGTTTATAAGTAAACACTTTTTATATATTCCTATTTTATTTCTCACACACGGACACAGTGGCCAACCTGAATATGTCTGAAGTGGTGGGAAAT
The DNA here is from genome assembly GCF_964261635.1 of Lissotriton helveticus. Lineage (NCBI taxonomy): Eukaryota > Metazoa > Chordata > Amphibia > Caudata > Salamandridae > Lissotriton > Lissotriton helveticus. The sequence goes on along the minus strand of NC_136061.1, from coordinate 1,323,642,155 downwards.
GTAGTTTTAGATGAAACTAATATAAAGCGACGTAGGTAAACGTAAATTGATGGGTGACTCTAGAATGTAATCAATTGTCAGACTTGCATACATTAATTATATCAACAGTTTGAGTGTTGCGAGAAAGAGATATGGATTTAATTGCTTGTGTTGTATTATTATTTGAGGATGACCTGGAAGTGTTGTCATTTGCCATCCTGAGTGTCCACCTTCTATATTTAGTGCAGGGGTGTGTTTACTCGTATGTGTAGCACAACTTTTTTTTGGAGGCGTGTTATAACCTTTTTTGTTGAACAGAAATTTTCCAGGGTTTCCAAGATCCCCCAGTTAAGGTCATCAACAGAATGTTTCAGAGATAAGAAATGGTTGCTCGTCGGGGTAGTGGCTTTCCAACATCTAATATTACTTGTATGTTCTCCGGATATGTAATATAGACTTGCAGCAGGTCATGCCGATGTACTTCAAATAGGAGGGACATGTAATCATGTAGGTTAGTACTGTTACAGTTCGTGTGCCTTTTGAGGTTCCACTCGATGTTGTATGAACATTTTAGAACTTTAGTTGCTTTTGTGAGGTGGTAGACAGTGCAGGAGCCACAGGGATGCTGTCCTGTCACTGGTGTTAGACCCCAAGTTGTTTAACACTGTGTTATTTTCTGTATGTGTTGGTGCAGGTATTGTATGTACTAGGAGATCTTGTATGTTTTTGCTTCTCATTGGCAAATCTGGATTTTGGCCACTTGAGTGATCAGGAAGTCAAAATGCGGCAGTGTTTATAAATAGCTTTCTTAACAGTGTTGGTTGTGTACTGTACATAGTGACGCATGTAAGAGTGTCATTTTCTTGGGCTCTTACAGTTGTTTCTAAGAGTGTATCTCGGTTCTTGGTCCTTGCTCTTTTCTGACATTTTTGTATGATCATTTTTGGACAGTCTCTTTCTTTTAGTCTGCTGGTTAGGTCAAGTGCTTGTTTTTGGTAGTCTTTTGGATCGCTGCAATTTCATTGTATATGTAAAAACTGACTATAAGGAGGTTCTCTCTCAATGGTCTGGGAAGGAATCTGTTGAAAGGGAGAAGACCTTTTTTTGCAGTTGGTTTGTAGTATGTCTTTGTTTTGAGCCTTTTGGATTGAGGAAGCACCGACGTGGAAGACTCAATGCGAGGAGCAGAGGGGGCGAGACGTTGTTGATCCCATGGATACAGATGAGGCATTGGTTCCGAACCGCCCAGTCGATGAAGGCTTTGTCAACTACCCATTTACGATGCAGGGGATGTGTTGTCGTGAAGTCAAGCAGTCTGTCGAAGGGATGTTGTCAAGCTGCGTACCTCGTCGGTGTAGAAGTGTGAGGCGTGGGTTCCGATTTGTGCAAAGTCATAGATGTGTCAGTGCTGATGGCTCAGCACAGCAGAAATCACCTTTCAAGGGCCAAGGGCTGGATTGGCACCACGTGGCAGGGCAGGACTCACAGATGGCAGAGTCCAGGTACCATTGCAGGGTCCTTGTTGTCCCTGGTACTTCAGAACACGGGAAAATCCAGCAAGCCCTTGGAGCAACTCTGGGTTCAAGTGAGATGGGTCTAGCTAGACCTTTCCCTCAAAAGGGCAGAGTTCAGCAGGGCAGCACAGCAAAGCAGAAAAACAGTTCTTCCCGAACAGTAGTCAAGCAGAGTGGCAATCCTTGTTGCATCACAGTCGTTACACTGTCAGAGTTCTTCACAGGTCCAGTAGTGTACTGTCACGTGAGGGTCAGAGCCCTAGTACTTATACACAATTGTGCTTTCGAAGTGGGTGTGACTTCAAAGAAGAATCTTTGAAGTGCAAACAGGCCCTTCTCTTTCTTCCCAGCCCTGGCCACGGACTATAGGTAGGGGGAATCATCCCTTTGTGTGAGAAACAGGACGCTGCCTATTCAGGTGTAAGTGCCCAGTAACAGCTATCAGAATGCAGATGAATGCAGATGAGTTCTTTGTCATACCCACCCTTCCTTTGTTTTTGGCTGTCTAGAGGAATTGCACAAAGTGTAGCTGTCACCCACCCCAGACGTGTATTGGAGACAGGCTGCAGGCACATAGAGCAGTAAGAGCAGCGAAATGTCCACTTTTTTTTAATTTGTACACGTTAAATCTAACTTTACCAGTAAAGAGGATTTATCATTACCATTTCAAAGATATAAAACATGATGTAGCTAATCCTTTCTACTCAGTAATTACAGCTTAGAAGTGTATTAAGGAACTCACAATGCTTTCCTATCAGATGAGTAAGCCTCACAGTTGTGAAAAACAAATATGGGTGCTTGTCACTCCTAGGACATACAAAATGTATCAGTGCATGTCCTACCTTTTAACTTCACAGCACCCTGCCCTATAGGCTTTCTAGGGCTTACTTTAAAGGATGAGTTATGAGAAATCAAAGGGGAGTTTAGGCGTGGCAAGTAGTTTTAAATACCAAGTCAAAGTAGCAGTAAACTGCACACACAGGCACTACAATGGCAGGCGTGCAACAGGTTTGAAAAGCTATTTGTGTTGTTGGCACAAGCAGTGCTACAGGTCCACTAGTAGCATTTAATTTTCAATTCCTGGCTTTATGGTATATTACTTTACAAGGGACCTACAAGTAAACTAATTATGCTGATTGTGTATACACCAGTATTACCATGTTTAGAGGCAAAGCACAATCACTTTAGTACTGGTCAGCAGTCGTAAAGTGTTCAGAGTCCTAAGGCTAACAAAAGAAGCCGCACAAAGAGGAGGTAAGCAGGTAAAAGGTTTGGGGGAAGACCAACCAAAGGATGCCCAGGTCTAACATGTGTCCCCTAACTGCAAGTTAGGCGTTCTACCCAACTTCGAGGAAAATCTATCCACTAAGGTAGAAAAGCATGGATAGACCATCAGCATTGGTGTGGTCTACCCCCAGTCAATAATCCTCCCTGTAGTCAATACCCCATAGGGAAATGAACAACCTCAACAGTTTTGGATTGTCACCCCTCATTTTCACGAGCCACCTCAGATGCCTGTGGTCAGTCCGAATCAGAAAGTGAGTACCAAACAGGTATGGCTTCAACTTCTTCACTGCCCACACCACAGCAAATGCTTCTCTTTCTATAGCACTCCACCTTTGTTCCCTGAGTGGTAACCTCCTGGAGATGAAGGTTACAGGTTGGTCTAGGCCCTCTTTATTTAGTTGTAATAAACCTCCCCTATACCATGTTCTGACACATCTGTTTGAATGATAAACTCCTTGGAGAATTCAGGGGCATTTAGCACAGGGCTTGTGTACGTGACCTGATTAAGGGCGTCAAATGCTTTTTGGCTTGCCTCTGTCTAAATCGCATTTCTGGGCTGCTTCTTAGATGTCAGCTCTGTCCAGGTGGCAACAATTGTGCCATATCCCCCGCCAAACCTCCTGTAGTACCCAGTGAGACCCACAAATGTATTGCTTCAGTCTGGATGTTTGGAGGCTCCCAGGCCATGATAGTATCTATCATGGCCTGGAGGGGGCACACCTTAGCCCTGTCCACCAGGTGTCCCCAGTAAACCACAGACACCTGCCCTATCTACCACTTACAGGCCCTGGTAGTCAGGCCTGCCTGTTGCAGAGCCGGAAACACTATCTGGAGGTGAAACGGGGTGGTGTTTGCAGCTGCTACTGTAGACAGCTATGTCATCCAGGGAGGCAGCGGAGATGGCTTCCATACCAGCAAGGACCTTGTTAAACAACCTGTGGAAGGTAGCAGGGGCATATTTGAGTCTGAAGGTTAGCACACAAAATTTGTAGTGGCCCTCTGAAGTGGAAAATGCTGACCTCTCCTAGGCACCTACTGTTAGGGCAAATTGCCTGTACCCAGACATAAGATTGCAGGCACTCAAGTATTGAGCAGCCCCTAACCAGTCAATTAGCTCATCAGCCTGTGGGATGGGGTGATCATCTGTTTTTTAACTGAGTTGAGCTCTCAATGTTCTATACAGAACCTCAGTGTGGGTGTGGTGCCCAGTGGATCAGCTTTTGGTACCAGAACCACAAGACTGGACCAAGGACTACTGTAGGGTTCCATCACCTCTAATTCTAGCATTTTAGAGACTTTACTTTTAATACCGGCCCTCACCTTATCTGGCAACCTCTATGATGTATTCTTAACTGGGAGTTTGTCCCCTCTGTCCACATCATGGATACACAGGTAGGTAGACCCAGGAAAAGGGAGAACAGAGAGGTGTACTGTTTCAACACTTGGTGGCAGCTTTCCTCCTTTTCAGGAGTTTGACTGGGGAAAGGATTACACACTCCTCAGGCCCATCATTCTCCTTGTAGTCAAAGAGGTCAGGGAGAGGATCACTCTCCTCCATCTGTCACCAACAGCATGGTGAGTGCAGACCTCTCAAAGTGGGGTTTGAAACATTTGATATGGAGCATCCTGTGGGATTGACCAGGGGTCTTGAGGTCCACCAGGTGGGTGGCCTTACCCTTCCTCCCAATCACCTCATATGGCCCATTCCAATGGTCCTGGAGTACCTTGGGCTCCACCTGTTCCCTCACCCACACTTTCTGTCCCAGGAGTCAATCAATCAATCAAACGAGCTTTATTCAAATTCAGGTAGTAAAATCATAAAAGCATACATGCATATAAAAACAAATTCATCTTCTGATAACGCTATTTAGATACATCTAAGTACAACGATCCACTAGATAATAATTTCATACAATACTTTCAAACATATAATTCGTCCTTCGGAAGGATTATCAGGTGGACACTCCCCAGAGTTCACAGGTTGTTTACTTTCCTGATCCTTATTACATTCTTTAAAAATCCTGCGATAGAGCCAATACAATAAAAACTATCCAACAGCTGCAGGTAAATGTAAAACACACAAGATGATGGACGGAATGTTGCACAATGGCAAAACAGTTACCCCCAGTCACAGATCTGGGTATAATCCATCGTTATTTTGCTCATCAAGCCACCCCAGTTCAGACATGGCCATATGCAAATCAGTCTTGGCCCTGTGCCTCATGGGAACAGTCCAGCCCGAACTGCCAAGCCATGTCTTCCCTGGACCGGAATCAAGCCTCCTAGGACCGGTTTCTGACTATCAGCCGTCTTCAGCCAGGATAGCTTGACTCCAGTGGCGTAGTGAGCATGGGACCCACGTCTGGGCATACCCTTCTTACATAGGGTGAACAGCAAAACACACAAGATGATGGACGGAATGTTGCACAATGGCAAAACATTCACACCCAGGCGTGGGTCCCTTGCTCACCTTGCCACTGGATTCAAGCAAAAAATGCATTTACGGCTACCGCTCACTAGGTCCTTTAATTTCCATAGATCGTCGACGAACCACAGTGGCTTACCTTGCACCAACCCATGTGGTAGGTAAACCTGATCTATGTTTTGAGAGTGCACAGTGTGCCTCTGTGTATATAGTCCTCAGTATTTTAATGCGAATCCACCTGGCGTTTTTCCGCTGGCTCGATATAAATTGTTGAGTCTCTCCCTGTAAATTAGCCCTTATTTGGTCCTTATTTTCTTTTTACCCTAGGAGGTTTTGCCCTTCCCTTACCTGTCCTGATGAAGACCCGCATTGTAAGGACTAACTATCCTACACATTCAAGGGTCGAAACGTAGACTGTTATCTACCCTGTCAACTCCGAATATCAGTGTGATTTATGCAGCACTTCAGGAGCTTGATTATATGTAAAATGTATTAGACTTTTGCGTGTTGTCTTGAGGCCCCGCCAACTGGGGACCATCTTGTACAAAATATACATGATTATCAATGTATGGTTTCAATTGTAAAGTGAGTCACTTTTACTTTTACCTCAACCTTATCCCACACTTCTTCCCCCCCCCTCTTCCTTATGGGCACAAATATTAGTTTGAAAATTTGTATGATATATGCTATCTAACCATGAGAAGGTTATAACAGTGCACTGTGAATAAAAACACTGCACTTTAATTGATTGTTTTGACTTTTCAATTCTCTCTTTATCTATTTGTTCTGTTGTTCTGATTACTGTTGCAGTCTGGGACCCCTCTGTCTATATAATATACTGGATTCAAGGTAGCCTGGCTGATGAGGGATATTAACCCAAAACCGGTCCCAGGATGCTTGTTTCCGGTCCAGGGAAGACATGGCTTGGCAGTTCGGGCTGGACTGTTCCCATGAGGCACAGGGTCAGACTGATTTACATATGGCCATGTCTGAACTGGGGTGCTGGAGTGAGCTAAGGAATTTTGATGGATTAAACCCAGATCAGTTGACTGGGGGAGAGTGTTTGATTTACTCAAACGCTCCGTCCATTATCCCATTTGGTATCGCTTTGTTGGCCCTAAGTTGGCAGGGTATGCCCAGACGTGGGTCACTTGCTCACTTTGCCACTGGATATAAGGTAGCCTGGCTGATGAGTGTTATGAACCCAAAACCGGTCCCAGGATGCTTGTTTTCGATCCAGGGAAAACATGGCTTGGCAGTTCGGCTGGACTGTTCCCATGAGGCACAGGGTCAGACTGATTTGCATATGGCCATTTCTGAGCTGGGGTGGTGGAGTGAGCTAAAGAATGGTGATGGATTAAACCCAGATCAGTTGACTAGGGGTGAGTGTTTGATTTACTCAAACGCTCCGTCATTTATCCCATTTGGTATCGCTTTGTTGGCCCTAAGTTGTCAGGGTATGCCCAGACGTGGGTCACTTGCTCACTTTGCCACTGGATATAAGGTAGCCTGGCTGATGAGTGTTATGAACCCAAAACCGGTCCCAGGATGCTTGTTTTCGATCCAGGGAAAACATGGCTTGGCAGTTCGGGCTGGACTGTTCCCATGAGGCACAGGGTCAGACTGATTTGCATATGGCCATTTCTGAGCTGGGGTGGTGGAGTGAGCTAAAGAATGGTGATGGATTAAACCCAGATCAGTTGACTAGGGGTGAGTGTTTGATTTACTCAAACGTTCCGTCATTTATCCCCTTTGGTATCGCTTTGTTTGCCCTAAGTTGGCAGGGTATGCCCAGACGTGGGTCCCTTGCTCACTTTGCCACTGGATTCAAGGTAGCCTGGCTTATGAGGGTTATGAACCCGAAGCCAGTCCCAGGATGCTTGTTTCCAGTCCAGGGAAGACATGGCTTGGCAGTTTGGGTTGGACTGTTCCCATGAGACAAGGGTCAGACTGATTTGCATATGGCCATGCCTGAGCTGGGGTGGTGGAGTGAGCTAAAGAATTGTGATGGATTAAATCCAGATCAGTTGACTGGGGGTGAGTGTTTGATTTACTCAAACACTCCGTCCATTATACCCTTTGGTATCGCTTTGTTCGCCCTAAGTTGGCAGGTTATGCCCAGACGTGGGTCCCTTGCTCACTTTGCCACTGGATTCAAGGTAGCCTGGCTGATGAGGGTTTTTTAACCCAAAACCGGTCCCAGGATGCTTGTTTCCGGTCCAGGGAAGCCATGGCTTGGCAGTTTGGGCTGGACTGTTCCCATGAGGCATAGGGTCAGACTGATTTGCATATGACCATGTCTGAACTGGGGTGCTGGAGTGAGCTAATGAATGGTGATGGATTAAACCCAGATCAGTTGACTGGGGGTGAGTGTTTGATTTACTCAAACGCTCCGTCCATTATCCCCTTTGGTGTCGCTTTGTTGGCCCTAAGTTGGCAGGGTATGCCCAGACATTGGTCCCTTGCTCACTTTGCCACTGGATTCAAGGTATCCTGGCTGATGAGTGTTATGAACCCAAAACTGGTCCCAGGATGCTTGTTTTCGGTCCAGGGAAGACATGGCTTGGCAGTTCGGGCTGGACTGTTCCCATGAGACAAGGGTCAGACTGATTTGCATATGGCCATGCCTGAGTGTTGAAAATTAGTACGTTTTGGTGAACATTATCCGCGCCATCTTGCCTCTTCCCCTGATGCCACACTTTTGTCGTGCGCACCCGCCATTTTAAGACGCCCCGTTCAGAACGAACCCTTTTGCATGCCGCTGGCCCCTGACATAGCCCTTCGCCTTCACTAAGCCTGCACGCTGACCACCCCCCCTGCTTGCACCTGCCTTGAATCATAAACCCCTCTTCGGCGCTGCTCTGCCCCAGGCCCTCATCCTGTTCCCAGCGCGACACCTCCCTTCTTCCCTTTCATGATCCCCGGCCCTTAGATGCAAACCCCCTTTTCCCCGTGTGCCCGTTTGTCTTCCCCGTTCCCAGGCCGACACCCAGCTCTGCCGATACTATCCCTTGCCCCTCCCCGTACAATAGAAAGCTTCCCTCCTCAAAGAACCCCCGAGTTGATCAAAGCCCTCCCATCCCATGAGATCCGATCGAACCCCGCATTCCATGAATTGGCGGAATATCCAGCTGCGCGATAGTCATCACCTGCTGTGACCAGGGTGGGGATTTCTACTGTAGATATGTGTGGGAACGGGCCCGAAGGGGGATTCCTGGAATGTCTTTTCGTACATCAAAGCTTTATCATATGTATGTAAACTGTAATAAAAACCACAAACACTGTATATAAGGGGCCATGCCCCAAAACGTAAGTTAGAGCACCTCAGAACGATACCTTCTGTCCGTTTTGCTGTGTTCTCCTCCGGAGAGAATAAAAACCTTGTTTCCTGCTTTCCAGTCTCCAGCGCCTGCCTCTTCATTGATTAAATAACTAGAGGGTCACAGAGGCAATACCGCCGGGCAAATATCGATTGTCCCCGACCCGACTCAGGTTTCAACAATTGGCGTCCCAAGCGTGGGGCCCATCAGCGACTCGTGGATCCAGTGGGAGAGGTCCCGACGACAGAGTGAACGACTGCAACGATCGGGAGAGCTCTTGCCCAATAGACCCTCGTCTGGCAGCCGATCATCCGAACTTCACTAGTTCCGAACAGACCTCTCTCGAGTGATCTACGGTCCTGACTGGGGACCATTAGGAGTGCCGTGAGAATTACGAGAAAAAGAGGACGATCGGGCGCTGGATTCGGAAGACAAGAAACTGTCCACATGGTCCGGGTAAGGTCGTGTAATCACGACAAGGTGCGAAATGATTGCTTGATTGTTTGATTGCTTGATTATTTTTAAAATACTAGTATTACTCTTTGTTTGACCTAATTGGAGATTCACTGTCTGCACACGGAGAAACAGTAGGCTCCTTCTCTTTTGCAAACGGTGAAGGATAGGTAACGTAACCGTCGTGCCTATCTTTCTCCCCCACTGACTCTATTATTTCTCAACGGTTTTTGGGAGACTCCCCACTCCCTCACTGATTAACTGGGTTCTTTAACCCCGAACTACTGTTCACAGATTGTCTTCTGGAGATTCTCTGTCTGCAAACCGGAAACAACAGCTTCCTCTTTGCGGTTAGTGAAAGGGTAGAGGACGCAGACTTTTGCGCCCTACTTACTCTCCCCATTGTCCTTTTTCTATCCTATTTATTTATTTATTAATTGCTTGATTGTTCCGCGTTCTTGGTTACTTTTTTTATTTTTGTTCATGAGGTATTCACTGCCTGCAAACAACGTAGAATAGGAATATTCTGTCTAGTCTTTGCACCTAGTGATAAGATAGGCACTGCTGACTTATTAGTCCCTCGTTACGAGCCGTCATGTCTGTCTTCTCCCCATTGATTGATAATTGGTTCAGCCCGGACCGTGTATTAGAGGTGGACCATATAGCTCCACTAGAAGGCACCCCTAATAAGGACATGTTCATAAACTATGGATTAGTTACCATAGCCTATAATAAATTGTGGCACAGGTATACCAAAGAAAGTCAAGACAAACAGTGGCCACTGGCAGGATCCTTTGACCTTGATAAAATAGAAACGTTAGAAATAGCCCTTCGAAATAATAAGACAACGCCTATTATGCTCGACAGTCTCGGTATGTGGCGCAGAGAGGCTATGCAACGACAGAGAAAAGACGAGGACAAACCAAGTAGAGAAATATACCGACAGGACAACCCCAGGACACCGCTACCCACAACTTATCCCCCGACACTATGCAAAAGACGACCAGACTTAGGGCCAGACCAATGCGCTTTTTGTAGATATGTCGGACACTGGAAAGCCCAATGCCCGACTCTACTGAGCGTGAGTAAAGGCAAAGGGCCGACAGGAACGACAGACCGGCAGTACGAGAAAAAGCGCGAGACAAAGAAGAACCCGACTTACATAGGCAGACCAGATAGAACCACCACGTTTGATTATGCCCGATGGCACAGATTTCGCCAGGACAATTTCAGCGGCATGCTCAAGTTCTCCTAGGTCGGGCAACGTCAAGACGGGAACCCAGCCTCGCTTTAAAATTCACAGACGGAAAGAGATAATCATGACCAATAACTGTTTTATATTCGTCTTGGGTCTTTGTATGTCGTACTTGTACTGTCCCCCGTCTGAGTTTGTGTGTATGTAATGTACGAATCTGCGTCATCCCTCTACACGTGTTTCCGTGTTACTCGACCTCTGTTAGCAGAAACTTAGCATAAAAGCAACCTGGAAAGAAAGAAATGGCAAAACAAAATCCGTAGACCATTGATGAACTTGAACTTTTAATTTAGCACAACAAACAAGGAATAATAACGGTAAAACTGTAGAAAATGAAAGTCAAACAGAACATTCGCCCCCCCCCCATTCTGGAACCTTCCAAGGTAGGGCAGGGTTACGGCTACGCCCAACCAGCGACAACCCATATAAGGCGGGCCCCGCTGCCAACTCTTGGTCAGGAAATCTTAACGTATGGGGGAGCCGGAGGAGAGGCAGGAGCCAGCAGCCTGGGCAGTTGTAGGTAGTCCCACCACATGTCTCCTCAGCCAGCCGCAACGGGCCTGGATAGACTTAAGTAGTCCCGCCACATGTCCAGAGAAGAACGAGGCACCTCTTTCTTTTCCCTTCCGTAACAGCCGCAGCAGCTCTGGACGGCGGGATGTCCTGCACGTACCTCCACAACAATTTGTCCAAGTTGGGCTGGGAGGGAGAGGCGACGTGGACGAGCCTCTCCCAACTCCACCGATAGGAGGTCTCCCAGCCCCCGGCCCGACGCCGAACACCCCCAGTCAGGCGATGGTGCCAATACTTCCACAGCACCGAACACACCATGGTGGCACCCCAGTACTTGCGCAGCACCGAACGTGCAATGGTGGCCATATTTTCGGAACACCGAACCAGCAATGACTGCACTGATACTCGTGCCGCGCCGAATGCGCGCCACAGGTGGCCATACTCCCACAGCACTGAGCACAAGACTTGGGGAACACCGGATGTGGAGAGAACTTCATGCGGGGCGATGAAAAAGAACAGCATGGAGTGCACCGGGAGAAGGAGACGGCGCGAACGAGTCTCCCTCGCCCCCCCCCAGGTGGGGGCATCACAGCTGCACCCCAGCTGAACGTCCCGCTTTCACACAACAGGGACCTCTTCCTTTCACTCCGAAGGATCTCTCCCACTCTTGCAAAACTCGACGAGAGTGGCCCCTGTAGGGCCTCAAAATGGCGTCTGGGTCCGCTGGAAGGCGGGCCCCGGCCACTAGAGTAACTTTGACCAGCAATATAACTCAAACATTTGCCCGCTGGGGCACGAGCCCCCCATCTCCGACAGCATCTCCGCAGCCTTGAAGATCCTACAAAGGTCCCCGGCGGAACCTTCGGCCTCTGCAGGTTTCCGGTAAGGGACGGCTGCCTTGATCGCCAACGAAATAAACGTGACATTGCCACTCCCTCTGTTAGCATGAATTCTAGAACTGCCGAAAAGGACTCTGGTCCAACTGCCAGTAATGGGAACATTTCCCCCTGATGCTGCCTCCGGACTGAGCCGGCCCCGCCCAAGATGGCGCTGGTATCCATCGGAACTTACGAACACCTCGTGGTGTTCCTTCGCACTAATATAAACTTGATGTTCTGAGACTTTATATGATCCTTTGTACACTTGGCTAGAAAAGACAAGGAGAGCTCACTCGACGAACAGTATGAAAGGATCGCGTTACAAATGCTGATTACAAATGTACAATGTATTATATTTTTTTATAGCTGATGTATAACCTCATCTACGACGCACACATACGGTATACATATAGGAAATCTGATTGCAACTATTATGATTATGCTTCTAAATTATGAAAATAAATGCCCCCCCCCGAACCCCCAGCCAATTAATAGACGTTTTAGTTTCTTACAAATGAATGAATAAAACTTTCCGATGTTTTTATTGCTGCAAACGACACCCCCCACTGTACGCACTTTAGCCATTGCCACGACCGGCCAAATACGACCGCACCCTCATAATCCACGTGCTGAAATGATTTTGCAAAATAAAGTTTTTTGAAACTATGGACGGGTATTGCATGCTTTATTTTAAAAATGTGGGATCGGTGGGAAAGTTCTTTTCTGTGCACCCTACTCTGCTCTCTCTTTAAGGTTAAAAGAAGATGGTTGCCCAGCCCTGGAGGACGGGTCGGATCGACAACACGACACCCCGCCTTCAAAAGTACGCGACTGACCCATGAACTCTCGCGTAGAGGAAGGCCTTGACTTCCAAGGATGGGTAAAACGAACGGTGTAAATGAGGGAATGTAAAAGGAGGGTAAAATGAAATGGTGTAAATGTTATAAAGTACAACGTTCCAAGGTATCAGGGAACGGAGCTGACCCAAGAACCGAAGAACCTTAGAACGCCACAGCGTTGAAAGAGGTTTAAGGATCCCGATAGTGAGATACATCCTTTTGACTAGATACCTCGTACTAGGCACCTCTGGTTTCCTTTTTATGTTTTCCCCGCACACGACCTATAAGGGCACACTGCCCCCCCCCCCTGACTCCAGAAACCATATCCCCGGGGACTCTGCCCCGAGGAGGGAAGACGAGTAAGAGGTGAGTAAAAAGGACTCTTGAATACATGTATTTAAATATGCGCGAATGCTGTCTCCCCCACCCCCTTTTTCCTTCCCTCTGCAGGTTACATCAGAGATTACAGCCGAGGTGTGGCGAAGATCCGAAGCCTTGCCATGTCTAATACACGGAGCAGACTAGCACCGCAAGGTGGTGCCTAAGCACGCCTGCAAACTACTCACGTATCGAACAAACCCGAAAAATTAGCACAACCTGATAAAAAGTGATCACCCTTAAACCAGACCGGACGAATGAACCCATGTCACATATGATGCGAAACTATGAGAGAATGTGTGTGTGTGACTGAGGCGTTGACCCAACTGGTCGAAGGACCGAGAATGCGAGAAAGTGCGACAAAATGGTACCTCCTTTCTTCTTTCCTTTTTCTCAAGGCGCGTCCCCTCTACCCTGTTTAATGCTCAAACTGCATGATTACAAGATTCTAACGCAGACCCATGAATGCCCTTTACTGTGTAATGCACTAAATAGCCTTTCTTGAATACACTGCCACCCTCTCTGTTGCACGTGTACTATTTAGCCTGCCGTTGCGCTCTCTCTCTCTCTCTCTCTCTCTCTCTCTCTCTCTCTCTCTCTCTCTCTCTCTCTCTCTCTCTCTCTCTCTCTCTCTCTCTCTCTCTCTCTCTCTCCCTCTATTTTTGCACTCCCACTCTTCCGAGTGATTAGCCCCGAAATTGGCAGACTGCCACCCCTAGCACACCACCTAATTGGCTTCAAATACCGTCAGTATTTGCACAAAAAAAAAACAAAAAACTTGTCTTTAATACAATCACCCCGAGACCGCGTCATTACCTCTCCTTTTCCGCTAGAAGTCAATGAACCGAGGTTGGGCCGTAAGGGAAAGGACAGGTAAGACGACAGAGGTTCCCTAATCTGGCCCGTAATAAGGGAACTATATGTCAACGGCTCCTATGGTATAAGAAAGGACCTCAGAATACGCGACCCTCCCCACCCCGACTTGTCGCAATACCCAAACAGGAAAAATGATCACCCCTGTTACATCCCCTGTATCAGCCGCCCAAAAACGGGAGTTATGAAACTACCCCTCATTTCCGGTTGTGAGAGATGGGTCGATTTACGCCCTTACCACAAGTTTCTATGTCCCTAGTCGTCTCCCACAAAACCCCTGTCTTTTCTGATTAAGTACTCAGGCCGTAGGAAGTTACGTAGGACCCAGAATGATGTTTTACAAGGTTAACTGACTAGTCCAAGGTGAATCATCGAAATGAACCCCGTAGTAGTTGAAAAGCAGGATGCATCGATAGAAAAGAAATGTTTAGCCATGTTCGTCTCTCAGCAAAATGCCTGTGTAGTACCATGTTGACAACTCACAGTACCCTTTGTAAATGTAAAACTCTAGAGAACGGCATATCTTTGCCAGGTTCGTCTCACGAAGGTGGGTCACCATCAGATGAACTGTCGTGACTGTAATAAATAATTGTGAAGGAAAGTCATAGTAGATCCAACAGGCCCGTCACCGGTCATTCATATGCCAGTTGTGAACACTAATATAACGGGCATTTTCATTCTTTGCCTGGAGCTGGGAGAGAAATAGACTTTTTGATTATCTTCATCTGCAAATTCTCTAAAGACTGTCTTTTCAAACTTGTTTAAGGGTACTGCTGTTGGAGGAGAGAAGGACCGGATGTGGGAGCACGAGGCCTGACTGCAGACTAAGGAACACCTGCGACATTAGCCAAGGCGAGACCACGACAGAAAAGAGCTGCAGGACGAGTCACTGTTTTCGACAACATGAGAAGAAAGGGCCGACCTGATGCCCCTGCTCGATGTCCAGTGTTTGCCGACAAGTCCCCGCTCTCTGAATTCGGTCACACGCCCGCCTATCTGAAGTCTCTCGTTCCCCTAGTCTGTTCCTAATTTGGCCTTGCTCCATCCCCCTTTTTCTCCGACCTACCCTATGGACTGTTTTGTACGCTCTTCTTCCATCTGAACTTTCTGACAATCACCTCAAAGGACACAGGGCGAAAGGGACCTTTCCGACCAGAAACGCGAGGAAAGGGTCGTGCCCTGCAACGCAGAACTTAGAATAGAGCTGGACCCGTAGCTCCATCGCCGGTGCTCCACAGCGCCAACGAAAGACCACAAAGAATAATGAGAACTCGTTAACTTCGAACATTTGACATCCTCAATCACCGTTTCTGCTATGCCTCATTTCTCTCCCAGCCGCCATTGTATTGATCCTGCTCCAATCCGAATCTGAGATATGTATTAACCTGCCAGTTCACGTTATGATATGTACTTGCTGCTCTCGCTACAGAACCGTTTTTTGTATTACATTCCTATGACTTTCCTGCTGAACAAGTTTATCAAAGTTTATCCAATAGGTCCACCTCCTAAAAACTAGAAATCTCAAAATGTATTGTTTACAACTCTTTCATCTAGGGTTCCTACCGTTTTCTTTCTCATGCCCACCGCAATAGAACCAAGTAGAAAATGAACCAGCAAGATGTCTTGAATATGTTAAAGGGAGGACTGTTGAAAATTAGTACGTTTTGGTGAACATTATCCGCGCCATCTTGCCTCTTCCCCTGATGCCACACTTTTGTCGTGCGCACCCGCCATTTTAAGACGCCCCGTTCAGAACGAACCCTTTTGCATGCCGCTGGCCCCTGACATAGCCCTTCGCCTTCACTAAGCCTGCACGCTGACCACCCCCCCTGCTTGCACCTGCCTTGAATCATAAACCCCTCTTCGGCGCTGCTCTGCCCCAGGCCCTCATCCTGTTCCCAGCGCGACACCTCCCTTCTTCCCTTTCATGATCCCCGGCCCTTAGATGCAAACCCCCTTTTCCCCGTGTGCCCGTTTGTCTTCCCCGTTCCCAGGCCGACACCCAGCTCTGCCGATACTATCCCTTGCCCCTCCCCGTACAATAGAAAGCTTCCCTCCTCAAAGAACCCCCGAGTTGATCAAAGCCCTCCCACCCCATGAGATCCGATCGAACCCCGCATTCCATGAATTGGCGGAATATCCAGCTGCGCGATAGTCATCACCTGCTGTGACCAGGGTGGGGATTTCTACTGTAGATATGTGTGGGAACGGGCCCGAAGGGGGATTCCTGGAATGTCTTTTCGTACATCAAAGCTTTATCATATGTATGTAAACTGTAATAAAAACCACAAACACTGTATATAAGGGGCCATGCCCCAAAACGTAAGTTAGAGCACCTCAGAACGATACCTTCTGTCCGTTTTGCTGTGTTCTCCTCCGGAGAGAATAAAAACCTTGTTTCCTGCTTTCCAGTCTCCAGCGCCTGCCTCTTCATTGATTAAATAACTAGAGGGTCACAGAGGCAATACCGCCGGGCAAATATCGATTGTCCCCGACCCGACTCAGGTTTCAACATGAGCTGGGGTGGTGGAGTGAGCTAAAGAATGGTGATGGATTAAACCAAGATCAGTTGACTGGGGGTGAGTGTTTTATTTACGCAAACGCTCCGTCCATTATCCCCTTTGGTGTCGCTTTGGTCACCCTAAGTTGGCAGGGTATGCCCAGACGTGGGTCCCTTGCTCACATTGCCACTGGATTCAAGGTATCCTGGCTGATGATGGTTATGAACCCGAAACAGGTCCCAGGATGCTTGTTTCCGGTCCAGGGAAGACATGGCTTGGCAGTTCGGGCTGGACTTTTCCCATGAGGCACAGGGTTAGACTGATTTGCATATGGCCATGTCTGAAATGGGGTGGTGGATTGTGCTAAAGAATGGTGAAGGATTAAACCCAGATCAGTTGACTGGGGGTGAGTGTTTGATTTACGCAAACGCTCCGTCATTTATACCCTTTGATATCGCTTTGTCCGCCCTAAGTTGGCAGGGTATGCCCAGATGTGGGTCCCTTGCTCATTTTGCCACTGGATTCAAAGTAGCCTGGCTTATGAGGGTTATGAACCTGAAACCGGTCCCAGGATGCTTGTTTCCAGTCCAGGGAAGACATGGCTTGGCAGTTCGGGCTGGACTGTTCCCATGAGACAAGGGTCAGATTGATTTGCATATGGTCATGCCTGAACTGGGGTGGTGGAGGGAGCTAAAGAATAGTGATGGATTAAACCCAGATCAATTGACTGGGGGTGAGTGTTTGATTTACTCAAACGCTCCATCCATTATTCCCTATGGTATCGCTTTGTTCGCCCTAAGTTGGCAGGTTATGCTCAGACGTGGGTCCCTTGCTCACTTTGCCACTGGATTCAAGGTAGCCTGGCTGATGAGGGTTATTAACCCAAAACCGGTCACAGTATGCTTGTTTCTGTTCCAGGGAAGACGCGGCTTGGCAGTTCGGGCTGGACTGTCCCCATGAGGCACTGGGTCCGACTGATTTGCATATGGCCATGTCTGAACTGGGGTGGTGGAGTGAGCTATTGAATGGTAATGGATTAAACCCAGATCAGTTGACTGGGGGTGAGTGTTTGATTTACTCAAACGCTCTGTCCATTATCCCCTTTGGTATCGCTTTGTTGGCCCTAAGTTGGCAGGGTATGCCCAGACGTGGATCCATTGCTCACTTTGCCACTGGATTTAAGGTAACCTGGCTGATGAGTGTTATGAACCCAAAACCGGTCCCAGGATGCTTGTTTTCGGTCCAGGGAAGACATGGCTTGGCAGTTCGGGCTGGACTGTTCCCATGAGGCACAGGGTCAGACTGATTTGCATATGGCCATTTCTGAACTGGGGTGGTGGAGTGAGCTAAAGAATGGTGATGCATTAAACCAAGATCAGTTGACTGGGGGTGAGTGTTTGATTTACTCAAACGCTCCGTCCATTATCCCATTTGTAGTCGCTTTGTTCATCCTAAGTTGGCAGGGTATGCCCAGACATGGGTCCCTTGCTCACTATGCCACTGGATTCAAGGTAGCCTGGCTGATGAGGCTTATGAACCCGAAACCGGTCCCAGGATGCTTGTTTCCGGTCCAGGGAAGACAAGGCTTGGCAGTTCGGGCTGGACTGTTCCCATGAGGCACGGGTCAGACTGATTTGCATATGGCCATGCCTGAACTGGGGTGGTTGAGTGATCTGAAGAATGGTGATGGATTAATCCCAGATCAGTTGACTGGGGTGAGTGTTTGATTTACTCAAATGCTCCGTCCATTATCCCCTTTGGTATGGCTTTTTTCGCCCTAAGTTGGCAGGGTATGCCCAGACTTGGGTCCCTTGCTACCTTTGCCACTGGATTTAAGGTAGCCTGGCTGATGAGTGTTATGATACCGAAACCGGTCCCAGGATGCTTGTTTCGGGTCCAGGGAAGACATGGCTTGGCAGTTCGGGCTGGACTGTTCCCATGAGGCACAGGGTCAGACTGATTTGCATATGGCCATGTCTGAACTGGGGTGGTGGAGTGAGCTAAAGAATGGTGATGGATTAAACCCAGATCAGTTGACTGGGGGTGTTTGATTTACTCAAACGCTCCGTCCATTATCCCCTTTGGTATCGCAGGTATATGTAGGCAGGACGACATTGCCTCCACCCTCCCTTTTTTAATAAAGGTTTTAACCACCTTTGCCGGCCTGTAATGTAAAATTTACAAAATAAAACCACGTGAATCGTACTTTGTTGTGATACGTTGTCACACGGACAAGGACATACGTTTCTTGACCAGTCGTTGATATTTGGGTATGAGTTCAGATGGTGAAGAGTCCCAAATCTAATTCTGGTCAAGAGGTATCTTTCGTATCTGCTCGGTACGGATTGCAAGTATGGTTGAATGCTAGACATGGTTATAATCAGCTGATGGTTCATCGCTGTTGGTTTGTTCAAGGCAAGAGCTTGCATGTTATCTTCTAAATGGGCCATAATGATAACTTTGAACTCTTTACGTTTGATGACATTCAAGCTATTAGGCAGGGAAAAATATTCGGGGTGGCCGATATCATGCATAAAACCTTCCACATATTTTAGCCATGGAATTTTGCGGGTGTTTTCTAGTTTCATAGCATCCCTCATTATATCCCTATTTAGGGTAGCACTCTCTGTAGTCCAAATTCTGTGCCATAAAAGGACTGGCTGGGCCCTAATCACATCAGAGATGTATATAACTCCCAGCTCAGAGTGGCAATTAAAAACAGATGCGCTAACTGGGACGCTCTATAGGGACCTCAAAAAAGCATTTTCGGTACACTGGATTGGGGTACAATCCTGGAACCCCCAAATTCCTGCTCCGTAAAGGGCTATACTCACCCATTTAGCGTGGTAAATCCTCAGCATGACTTCCAAAGGCCTTTTCCCCAGCTTTTTTGAAAAGTTAAAAAGATCCGCTATAGACTTCATGTATAAAAGATTCCTTGCCTTAACCGCTGGTGCCCAAGATCCTGTCTATCAAAAAGAACACCCAAATAATTAAATGAATTGGTAGTTTCAACTTCGCTTCCCTCGCCTGAAATTTTCTTAGATTATTTTTAGTTGTACTTACAAAGCTTTTCTTGGCATTCAATCTCAGGCCAAGCCTGTCCATAAAAATAGAATAAAAGGAAAGCGCCCTCTGAAGGCCAATTTGACTACGGGCCATAAGCACAGCATCATCGGTGTAAAGGAGCGATGCGGTGGGGCGGGAATTTACATAAGGCAGGTCCCTGGTATGTGACACCAACTCCTGCTCTAAAACATTGGTATATAGAGAAAACAAGAGTGGTGCCAACACGCATCCCTGCCTTATGCCTTGTTCAATTTTAAAAGGTGCAGTGCACTCTTCCATACTGCCACAACAGACCTTTTCCATAGCTCCAGTGTAAAGATACTTTAAAATTTTAATTAAAACAGGATCCACTTTTAGTTCCTCTAGCACACCCCATAACATTTTGTGGACTACGCAGATAAAAGCTGCCGAGAGGTCTACAAAGGCCAGATAAAACTGCTCAGATTTTGACTTGGTATATTTACCATATTGGACGTCACTTAAGATCTCGTTTTCTTCGGTCCATCCCTGCAAATGATCTAAGATGATCCTGCCTGCAACCTTCATGGGAGAGTCCAGCAAAGATATCGGGCGGTAGCAGGCAGGATCATTTCGCGCTCCCTTTTTAAAGATGGGGACTATGATTGATTCGGACCATGTTTTAATGAATCCTCTCTTGCAACATCCTTCCAATACTCTGATTAAAATAGGACCTCAGACCTCCAAATTTGACTTGTAGAGGTCAATCGGTATCCTGTCAGGACCGGCCGCCTTCCCACTTTTACTGGCTTTTACTGCGGCATTAATGTCCTGCAACGAGATATCAAGTTTAATAGGGGCAAATGGATGGTCGATACTCAAAGATTCTGACCTCTCTTGGGTACCCTCATTGGATTTCTGTTTTGCGTATACACTAGAGAAGATATTAATCCAGGTCTGTTCGCTAATCGGTAGCTCAATGGTGGGTACATCCATTGTGTTCACAAGAAAGGGAGCATTTACTGCCGCCCAGAATTTGGCTCTGTCCTTGGACTCTGCAGCTTCAATTAGGCCCTTCCAAGCCTTATCTTTCAACTCTATAATTCTGTGTTTCCTAGCTTCTTCATACGTTTTCCTATATGCTCTTATCTTAGACGTATCTCTTACCTTGCACTGTAAGGCAGTTTTAAATTTTTTGTAGCTAAGTGTGCAGTTCTTATCGAACCAACCTTTCGTTTTACTGGGCGGACCTTTTGTTTTTTTTAACGGAATGTCTCTAACAATCCCTGTGATACTGTTAAAAGCAGTTAAAACCTCGTTGTGCGTGGGGCTATCGCTTAGGCATTTCAAAATGGGATCTAACGCCTTAACCACTATTTCAGTGCTTAACTTCTTCGGGTCCCTTGCACCCCAACGGACAGCATACCCGTTCTTCCTTCTCAGTGTAATGTCCTGTAACCATGCTAATTCATTACCATTTCTCTTCGCCGCCCATCTAGGGACTATTATGTTCAGACTCTGGACCAAATGGTCACTCATCTCGTTAGGGTGGATAGTGTGGGCTTTCACGAGGCCTGCAAATCGATTTGGAATAAGAATAAAATCTATAGTGGTATTGGCACCCTTCCCTATAAAAGTATATCCGAAATCCACAACAGGCGTACACAGGCGATTTGAGAATCCCAAGACGTTCTTAAACATGACTTTGTTTAACCACTTGGATGCTAAGGCACTTTCAGATTCTTCATTGAATTTCCATTGAAATCAATGGAAACTCCATGACGAGCTGAGCTCGTCATGAGCGTCCAAGGGGTTAAGAGATCACCCTTGATGGAATGTTGGAAGTGGAATGATGAATTGTCACCATCCAAGGTTAATCCACATTTCTCGGTTCCTACCGCTTGACACAAATATGTGTTAAAATCCCCTCCCCAAAGAGGTATAATTTCTAAATTTGACTTTGGATCTGAATAGGCGATATCTTTACTTAACTTCTCTGTCAGGACTCCCAAATTGGTTGTTTCAGTATTGTTATGAAAATTAACAAGTAGCAGGGCATAATTATAGTCCAACTGTAGAAAAACAGTTGGAAAAATATTTCTGTGCTGACCAACTTACTCCTATGTGTGACTAATAGATTAGATATGTAGACGCATAGCCCTCCTTTGGGCCTACCACTAGAAGATTAAATGGCAGGGGTATGAAAAGTCTTATACCCATTTATATGGATACTTTCTGTCGCCCAGATCTTTTGGAGACACAGGACGTCAAAGTTATTAATAAAAGTCAGCCAAACGTGGTCGTTAACCTTGTCTCGTAAGCCCGCCACATTCCAAAAAAGAATTCTGCATAGATCTGTTTGATTTTCAGTTGGGGTCGTGTTACCACCTCCATAGATGTTAAAATTACTGGGGGTACCTATATTACCATCCATCCATACCTCTAAAGCCGAATTCTGTGGAATAGTATCTGCCGCGATATCCGCATTAAAAATGTTATCATGTGAATATTGGCCCCCGTCGGTTGAATGTCAATCATTCTCATCTAAAAAAGTGAGGGGCGAAACTGTTTGCCATGGACACTCTATAACGTGACCCTTCTTGGTTCCATCCAGGCTCATCATGGTGCTCTGGGTTATTAATGAAGTGTGGTTTATAGAAGAACCCCAGCGGCCGCACTTGAATGCCAAGGTTAGGTATGTTTGGATTGTGCATTCTTAACAGGATTTCCCTGACTAGTTGTGGTGAGCCCAAGGATAAGACTATACAGTCTCCCTCGTATGATTTAGTACTATTTCCCACTCATGCCACCCTCCTCACCATCTTGAATTCTTTGAAAATGGCGGTTGTAAGGCCTGTCCTATTTCCTAACCAATTAATGGTCTTATTTCTTATTGCAGGCCAATTTTCCACAGTTGCATTAGTGATTTGTGGAGCATCAACCAAAACAATAGTGTATGGTGTCGCTGCTGGAGGGAGGTTTAAAATTTGAATATCAGGTTTTTCTCTATAACCATATTTTCCTCCCTTGTTACTGTTGATTCCACCCCTTTGTTCTACCCTTGACTTCTCGATCACTCTGTCTGGTGCGTATGATATTACATGATCTTTGCGCTGGATATGTCTTTTTTCCCTTGACTTTTCGATCTCTATGTCTGATACATTTGATCCTACATGAGCTTCGTGCTGGATATTTCTTTTGTCGGAGGGGTTGGAAACATTGATTCTCTGATCCTGGCACACGCCCGCCCACTATCCTCCTGGGTTATTTTTTTCACAACTGAGAAGGATTCTAGGTTGGGCCTAGCAGAGTGCAAATGTCCGGCCGGGGGGTACGGGTTTGCCCCATCTTGGCGTGGTTTATAATTGTGATTTCCCCCCGAAAAGGTCTCTATGCTAGGTTCAAATTTTTCCAGTCTTGGACGGAGAGTATTAATGGATTGCATCACATACTCCTTTAGATCTTTTATGGCCTTACAGACCTCTACAAATTCGTTATGTGTATCAGTTAACACTTTCTTGCCCTTCAGGGGGGCCTGGCTCCTTTGTGTGTTACTCCTGCCCCCTTGTCCGATCCCAACCGTCTTTTTTATCTGGGTCTTGGGAAATCTGGGGGAATTTGCCGGAACCTGATGTACTATTGCAGTTTCTCTGCTGGGGTTTTTAGCGGCCAGGGATTTTAGGGAATTACAACTTTTCTTCTGGGAAGATATTTTATTACTTTCTTCAGAATCATTTAGGATATTATCAGCAATTTCCTGCACACATCCGTTATTGGGTTGCGTGCTAGAAGCATTAATCGATGGTTCTCTCCCTACCAGAGTGATGTCATTGGCATCACT
This sequence comes from Lissotriton helveticus, assembly GCF_964261635.1. Taxonomy (NCBI): domain Eukaryota; kingdom Metazoa; phylum Chordata; class Amphibia; order Caudata; family Salamandridae; genus Lissotriton; species Lissotriton helveticus. Next base: position 1,323,619,072 of record NC_136061.1, on the reverse strand, counting down.
ACTCAATCTGCTGGCCTGATCCTGTAATTGGGGGGAATGGGGAATCGCAGATTCATTGTTTATTGTTTCCTCCACGCTAGTAATCTGTCGCTCGATATCTCCAACAGCCCCAGTTAAATAATTTAAAAGTGTCATATTTATTTTTCTATGTTTGCTGGGCACTCTGGATATCTGGCTCGCAGTTTGCTTCCTTTTCCCCATGCTTCTCCTTCCGATAGTTAACAGGACCTTTTCGTCACAATGCACAGCCATTTGACCTAACTAAACAATACAATTGTACACTCTCACTTATCAAAAATCCTTAGGCCCTTAGGACCCTTTTTTAACAATATCCAGAGATTTAGGTCCCGGCGACAAAGTAAAATGCAGTTGTATTCGAACTAGACCAAGCATGCACTCTTGGAAAATGCCACAAGATGCCACAATACAAAGTGCAAAGTGCTCGGTTCGGGAATCCAAGGGAAAATAGCAGCAAGAAGGTCTTTGTGTGCAAACTACAGTTATTTTAAAGTGCTTCCAGAGAGCCTTTCAGTTCCCTAGTCCAAAGTGCAAGGTGCTAAGTTCAAGGATCCATGGAAAAATAGCAGCAAGAAGGTCTTTGTGTGCAAGCTGCAGTTTTTTTTAAGTGCTTCCGTAAATGACAAAATATAAGTTCGGCCACTGCCACAGTACCTTTCAATTCCAGAGTCGCGATTGTCAGAGGGGTTGCCCAGCCCGGCCTCTTCCGGCCTTTGACTGGCGTGGACGGGCCCGCCCTTGGCCCTGACCCGGCTGGTTTGACTGTACTGGCGTCTCGCGCTGCGTCACGGGCCCTGCGCCTCGCAGGGGCTTCTGGGGATTGTAGTAGTTGCAGGCGTGCTGAGCCGTTCCCCTCGTGGCTGCTACGGCGGCTGTGGCTGCGTGGAGATGGCATCTCAGCGAGGTACATAGGCTTGGGTGCTTTGGCCGTTCCCCTCAAGGCAGGTCTGACTGTACTGGAGTCCCAGGAGTCAATTCCACCGTGGTAGAATGTTGGAAAAACCACAGCTTCATGACCGCCTGGCTAGCTTCCAAATTGTCAGAAGCTCGCTTCCACAACTTGCCCATTTGGCTTCTGAAGGCCAGTATGTAGCTCAGTAAATCCTGGGAAATCTTCATGGGAGCTTGCTCCTTCCTCTCCTTCACGAAACTCAGAGTTCCTCCTACAGGGTGCCCGTATCGAAGCTCAAAGGGACTAAAGTCCACTCCCTTCTGTGGTATCTCCCTGTTTATAAACAACCGGCATGGCAAGAGGATTTCCCACCTATTCCTCAGGTAGGCCTCTAATCATGCCTTTAATGGTCTTGTTAGATCTCTCAACCAGCCCAGTGGTTTGTGGATGGTAAGGGGTGAAGAACTTGTAGGTTAATGCACACTCTTTGCACATTGACTGCATGTATGCAGACATGAAGTTTGTGACCCTGTCAGACACAACTTCCTTGGTAAAATACACTTGGGTAAAAATACCCATCAGGGCTTTTGCTACTGCAAATGCATTCATGATCCTATGAGGGATTGCGTCTGGGTACCTAGTGGCATGATCCACCAGAACTAGGATAAACCTGTTGCCTGATGCAGTCTGGGGATCCATAGGCCCAACAATGTTGATATCCACTTTGAGAAGTTGGTCTGGCATATGCTGTCCTCTAATTAAAGTGGGCACCTTGCACCAGTCCAAGCAACCCTTATGGTGATTTGAGAGGTCAAAGATAACCTTAGAAAACGATCAAAGTGGTAGCTGTAGAGAGCAGCCTTCAGGCTCAGTCTTGAAGGAATGTTATGCAGCTTGTTTTACCAGAATGTAACCTTACAGTATTGGTTAAATGAAGGGAGAACCACACAGTAGTTATAAAATATGTATTTATTAATATAATACTATCTAGTACAACACAGTATCTTCTACACGAAGATAATCACAAAGCACACAATACTGTTACATAGAAACAATAGTAAATAGCACTAATAAACAGTGGGTTCCAGGGGGAGACTAAACCATATGCTAAAACAGTGGTATGAGAACCACAACATGAGTCAAGACAGTGTCTAGAGGATGTAGAATTGCTGGAACCCCAAGCAACCATCCAAGGTGAGTAAGTAGAGTCCCCACAGAGTACAGGTGCAGTGTGGGAACACGACTGCGTGCTCCGTGCAATTCTATGAGGAAGTTGAAGTTTTAAAGTTTAAAGACTCTTCCAAGTGGACTTTTGAAGAAACCCTCTGGAAGTTAGGAGGTTAGAGAGCCACTCCACCTTTGGATACCATAGTACCAGAGTTATCTATCACAGGGAAGCTGGGTGCATAGGTCTGAAGTGGCGTTGTAAACAGCCGTCAATCCCAATGGAGGTCTTCAAAGAAGAGCCGCTGCTGGAAGGAAGAAAAGTGTCCGTTGGGATCCAAAGGTGAATTCTTGTTGAAGAGTACCTGAAAGCAGAGTGGACAGAGTCTGGATCAGGAGTGACCAGGGGCTCAGTAGATGAATGCCCACTGATGTCAGGTGCTTCAGGTGCGTTAAGGGGGTTCTTGACTCTGAAAGTCACAGTAGCCGTCGAGGACAACCAGGAGCTGGATGTGAGCTGTCCCACAAAGGCTGTCTAGTACTGAGGGGTCGGTGTCTGGCAGGAGCACCAACAAGCCTTGGCCATGACAACCCATGCAGAAGGCCAGTTTGGACCAGCAAGGTCCAGGAGACCCAACAAACACAGGGGAGTCAGGGCAAGCCTGGAGCAACCAGAGTAGCCCAAGAAAAGCAAAGTTGATCCTCAAGTAGACTCACAATCCGGAGACACTGGAGTCACAGAGGACCTCGAGTGATTTCACAAAGCAGCAGCCCTTACCTTTCTCGGTGCAAGGAGGCTTGAGTTCTTTTTAATAAATGGTGCGAGAGATTGGGGCTACTGGGAGCCTAGTACACTTATTAGGGAACTGCCAACACGCATATGCACTTGCAAATGAACGCGGTGCTCAGGGGTATGGGTACTGCAGCCCCCACGAGGGATTCTGACCTCAAACTTGGTAAGAGGGCAGCTCAGACCTTGAGGGATGTAGAAACCCACTGCCTGTGTTGCTGAAGCCTTTGGAGTCCGGAGCAGCTCAGGAGCAGCAGACTGGTCAGTCCTGATGTGGTGCCTGCGGTTGCAGGGGAATGACTCCTTTACTCCAAGGGAGATACATTTATTTGTCCTTGATGCACCACATGTCCTGCCTGTATGGTGCACAGGCACAGACGATGCTTCAGACTGAGAGGGAGACAAAGTTGGGCCCAAACAAAGTGCAGCGAAGTTCAGACTGTCCAGATGGTCGAAGTTCAGTGGTTTTTTTTTCAGAATCTTGTCCACATTGAATCTAGGGTCCTACATCCAGGTAAGCCCTTTTGTACCCACAGGAGAGGGTTGGACAGATTCAGGGGATCCTCCCAGTGGGAGGGTCTGAACAATGAGGAGGCTACACCTCTGTCCTTTGCCCAATTTCGCGCCTAAGCAGTAGCCAACAGCTTCCAGGACTGGTTTGAACTGGACTATGCAAAGGGACACCAAATATGCCCCTCATGCAGACTTTTGGTCACTGGCAAGTGCACCCACCCAGCCCTAATACACTAAATCCTGCCTGGGAGGTGGTCACACCTCCCTGTGACAGGATGCCTATTGTTTCATATTGCTTTGCTTAAGCTTGGCTCAGCAGCAGGAGGGCAGAAATGTGTGTCTGGTCGGCAGCAACCATTTTGTGCTGTACAGGATTAGAAGGCTGGTACCAGAAACACCAGGGACCCAACGAAGCTCACTTCAGAGGGGTGAACACCAAACATGACAGGGTTACTTTCAGTCGTTTTAGAGTTGGTCATCACGCGGTCGCATAATGTCACTCTATTTTTCGTAAATGGCTGCTGCACTAACAACCCGGGAGAATGGACTCCGTAGGCTGCAGGGGTGTTCCGCTCATAAAGTGGCACCCTCTCACTTAGCATCAAGCACCCTGCCTTCAGGATTGTCAAGGCCTGCTAAAGAGGTGACTTATACGTTTTAAGTATAGTGCCCGTTAGACATAGTAAACCTATATCTTAAGTAAGTGGTACATGCACCAACTTACACAGGCTGCAATGGCAGACCTGTAGTTCTATTTTGCATGCCCTCTCATTGTTGGCATAATGCATGCTTCAACCCATGGGAGGCCTCTGGGGTACCTATGCCCTGGGTACATAGGTACCATATACTAGGGACTGCCAAGGGTACCCCAGTATCCAATCTGGAGTGTATCTAAGTACATAACATAACAGTTTAGGGATAAATCAGATAGATTGGGGTCAGTGGTGGCTGGTGAATTGTGAAAGTGGTGCGGCGTCAGACTAAATCCTGAATTAGACTGTACAAGCAAGTGCAGTGAGCGAGAGCAACTGTCACCGTGGGACTTCATGGGTGGGTTTCTCAAAGTGTATAGATTTAGAATTAGGGATAGTAAATCTATACATAGCTGTATAAACTTAACCAAGGTATATTTTCGCTGTGGATAGCCAGCGTAGATTATTCCTGTAGCGCAATACTTTTGTGAATGGCATTCGGAAATAGAAATCCCCTCTTTTGTACTCTCTATTTCTTTCTGTGTCCTTACACAAGTCTATTACTGTGTTCCTTTCTCTATGCTCTGCCACATCAAGCTACCCAATTCAATTCCATTTCAATTTCTATAACTCTTGTATTCTTCAGAACATTTCTTTTACCTATTCTCATTTTGTTTTTCTGTCTCCCTTCCTGGTATGTATCAATTTCTAATTTTTCTTGTGTCCTCCTTTTTCTCCTTGTCCTGCTTTATCTCCTCCACTCTCCCTCTCTTACTGTTGCTGCCTCTTGCTTCAATTTCCTCCACACACTGATTGTATTGCAATATTTATGTAGCGCTTATTACCTATATGGGTATTGAAACACTTGCATACATATGTAGCATGCTACATCTTGCAAGGTATGAAGGTGTTGGACTCCACTTGTAGGGCTCTAATGTCTCTATTGTCCTAGAGGTTGAGCTCAAGGGTAAGTTTACTCTCCTCCATGTCTAGCCTCTTCTCCTCGCAGGCCTGCACTGTTAGACCTGGCATCATTGGCGTAGGTCTCCCTTCCCCTTTGACTCTTCCTGTCTTGTATGTTATAGATGTTCTGGGCACAGTGCTACTGCTACTCCGTGCCACCGTGCGATTACTCCATGTATATAAATGACTGTGTGAATTAGGATAACTCTGACTCTTACATTAGTATAGCCTGTGTTGCTAAGGATTACTTTCTATCATCCTATTTGGGCCTAGGACCTCGACAGGAACTACGAGTTTGATATCTTTATGATCAGGCCGGCGAAGGCCACCTTTTAGTGAGGACCGTTTAGTTATTATATGTTGTGAAATGCTTTTCCTGAAAGCGTGGTAGTTTCTTGTTTAAAGATTTACCGCGTGCTGTTGCTTGTATGCGTATTGGCCGTCTGGCTTTAGAGCAGCAGGACCATTAGGGTCAGATCTGGCTGGAGAGAGGGATCAGTATTCCAAGCGTGGGAGGAGTGACTCTTTGATCAAGCAGGGTCGTGCCTGGCAAGGTAAATGATGGCTCCACATCCCACTGGGTGTCAGATAGCAGACACCCTCATTCTGAAAGAGTAGGATGTCGCTTCGTAAACCAAGTGCTCCCCGACCCCACGGATCTGGTTCTGACTGGAGTCAGTGATTTGAAACCTAAGAGAACAAAAACGTTTTAGGTATAAAATGCTGCTCTGGAACTTTGGCCAAGTGTGTTCCTTCTGGATGTCAAGACGAGACTCTGTCCGAGTTAACAGAGAAAAGGACTTTGCAACTTTAACCCATCTTACCGAAGAAACTATCAGAGGGCCCAAATCGAGGGAGCCTCCTGCGGAAGTCTCAGGGACATTAGACTTCACCGAGTCGGCCGTTGGAATTCCCGTGTGAGGAGTTCTGCATGCAGGTGAGGCCCCCGTCGAGTAATCCGGAGCCTCTAGTTCTACTGTAAGGGCCGCAGACTGGGCATTGTCTGAAATTTTTGCTGAACCTTTGCGGGCCGCTGCTGCTCAGCGAGAACTGCCGCCACTGAGAGCCTGCCCAATTCTGAACCTTTCTTTGCTAAATCTGTGCGGGATGCAGCAGCTAAGACGAGAGCCACCGCCGCTGAGAGCCCGCCTAAATCTGTACCCTCCAACCTTCCGCCGGATCCATGTGGGGCGCTGCAGCAGAGGGAGAGCTGCCGCCGCTGAGAGCTGCCAGAACCAGCACCATTGTGAATTGTCCTGTGGGCTGCCGCAGCCAAGAGAGAGCTGTAGCCGCTGAGTGCCCAAACTGTGTGCAACTGTGCACCATTGTGATTTGTCCCGTGGGCCGCCACAGCCTAGAGAGAGCTGTAGCCACTGAGTGCCCACACCCTTTGCTACTGTGCACCATTGTGATTTGTCCCGTGGTCCGCCGTAGCCGAGAGAGAGCTGTAGCCGCTGAGTGCCCACACACTGTGCTACTGTGCATCATTGTGATTTGTCCTGTGGACCGCTGCAGCCGAGAGAGAGCTGCAGCCGCTGAGTGCCCACACCCTGTGCTACTGTGAACCATCGTGATCTGTCCCGTGGGCCACCGCATCTGAGAGAGTCCTGTAGCCGCTGAGTGCCCACACCCCAGTGCTACTGTGAACCATTGTGATTTGTCCTGAGGGCTGCCCCAGCCGGGAGAGAGCTGTAGCCGCTGAGTGCCCACACCCTGTGCTATTATGAACCATTGTGAGCTATCCTGTGGGCCACCGCAGCCAGAGGAGAGCTGTAGCCGCTGGGCGCCCATCACCCTCTGTTACCGTGTACCATTGTGCTTTGTTATGTGGGCCACCATGGCTAAGAGAGAGCTATAGCCGCTAAGCCCCCACACCTTGGACTACTTTGCATTCCCCTTTTGGAATTGTCCCGCGGGCCGCCGCAGCTGAGCGAGAGATGTAGCCACCGAGTGCCTGCACCCTTGACAACTTTGCATCCCCCTTTGGAATTGTCCCGCGGGCCGCTGCAGCTGAGGGAGAGCTGTAGCCGCTGAGCGCACGCACCCTTGACAACTTTGCATCCCCTCCGGAATTGTCCTGTGGACCGCCACAACTAGGAGAGAGCTGCTGCCCCTGCATGCCCACCATGGAGCGACACGACGAGAGTCCTTGCCTCCCCCAACCTGAGAGCCTGCCTGTCCCCGAGTCAGTGTGGGTGCACGCTGTGGACCTCTGCAGTCCCGTATTGTGGTCGCTGGGAGTCCGCCTGTCACTGTCTCCGCTTCTTTGAGAATCTGCGTGCTGTCCCCCCTTTCAACGCGGTACAAAAGGGGGTGGTGATGGACGGAGTATCTGAACCAATCAAACACTCACACCCAGTCAAAAGATCTGGGTTTGATCTATCACCGTTCTTTAGCCCACTCTGCCACCCCAGTTCAGACATGGCAATATGCAAATCAGTCTGACCCTGTGCCTCATGGGAACAGTCCAGTCCGAACTGCCAAGCCATGCCTTCCCTGGACCGGAAACAAGCTTCCGAGGACCGGTTTCTGGCATTACAGCCGTCTTCAGCCCGGCTTGCTTGAACCCAGTGGCAAAGTGATCAAGGGTCTCACGTCTGAGGATACCCTGCCACACCTATGGCGGCCAAAGCGGTACAAAATTTTGTTTTTGCATTTGTCACCCCGAGTGGGATGGGTATGCTCAGACGTGAGTCCCATGCTCTCCACACCACTGGAGTCAAGCTATCCAGGCTGATGAAGGCTGATAGCCAGAAACCGGTCCTTGGATGCTTGATTCCGGTCCAGGAAAGACATGGCTTGGCAGTTCGGACTGGACTGTTCCCATGAGGCACAGGGTCAAAGCTGATTTGCATATAGCCATGTCTGACCTGGGGTGGTGTGGAATGCAAAAAAACGATGGATTTAGGCCCAGATCTCAATACTGGGGTGAATGTATGACATTTTTCTGCATTCTGTCCATCAATTGCTATTTTTGCATTTGTCACCCCGAGTGGGATGGGTATGCTCAGACGTGAGTCCCATGCTCTCCACACCACTGGAGTCAAGCTATCCAGGCTGATGAAGGCTGATAGCCAGAAACCGGTCCTTGGATGCTTGATTCTGGTCCAGGAAAGACATGGCTTGGCAGTTCGGGCTGGACTATTCCCATGAGGCACAGGGTCAAGGCTGATTTGCATATAGCCATGTCTGACCTGGGATGGTGTGGAATGCAAAAAAATGATGGATTTAGGCCCAGATCTCTGTACTGGGGTGAATGTATGACATTGTTCTGCATTCTGTCCATCAATTGTTGTTTTTGCATTTGTCCCCCCTTTCAACGGCAGGTACCTGGTGCGCAATGGGTCACTTCGGCCCCGTCCCCGAACTCAGTCAGTGTTACGCTTTGGTGGAGATGTTGTTATCTCTTTGAGTCCCTATGGGTTGATGTGAAGTGTCATTGTTGAAGCGTTTTGACAATTGAGTTAAACTGTTAGATAAAGATATTATTTTTCTATACCTAACTGAGTTGTGTCCTTTTGTGGTGTCATTACTGCCTTATTGTAAGTGGTCATAAATGATTCACACACTGCCTCTGGGATAGGCCTAACTGCTCATGCTACGTTACCACAGGGTGGAGCAGGGGTTATTAAAAGGGGTGACCCACTTTCCCTGACTTAGGAAGAAGTGTCCCTATTTGGACAGTGGAGGTGCTGCTTCTACAGGGCGACCCATGGTTTTAGCAGAAGAATATCACTTGGCCAATCAGGGAGAATTGAAAAAGGTTCAAAATGGTCTTCCTATAAAGTTGTAGTGAACTATGAGTTGCTATAGTGTATTGCACAAACACAAGTCCTCTTTTCACCGCTGATCACCAATGTAGGAAATGTGGTTTCTGCATGTCAGAATATGCAACCTGTACAAGCAAGTTCCACAACTATAGTCAGGGTAAGCTAGGTACACACTAAAAGATAACCTGTGCTCACCCTATGGTAGCTTGACACAGAGCAGTCAGGGTTATCTAGAGGAAATGTGTAAAGAATTTGTGCAACATATACACACTGTAGCACAATAAAAACACCCGAAAATACTCCATGCAGGGTTGGGAAAATAGATTGTACTTTATAAATGAAACAAAACCAAAATGACAAGAACCCATTAAGTAGAACCGGAGTTATGATTTTTTAAAGGTTAAATCAAATTATAGTGCTTAGTGTTATAGACCACCAACCAGGGACATTTGGTCAGGCTAGAACGGGGTGAATCCAAAGTTCAAGCTGACCGCAATGGGGGCAGACTAGCTACAGGACTCACACAGGTCCCGCTCAGGGGCAGTGGGTGACATTTGAAAGTTGTGGGGCGCAAAGTGATTTGCATAGAGCACCGCAGCGAGCGAGCGCAGCGAGCGAGCCCGAACCCCAAAAGGGGGGTTTGGGGGGTTAACCCCCCCCAAAGAAAATTTTGAAAAAAACGAAGAAAAATCGTGCATTTTCAAGCAAATTTGAGAAAGCAGGAAGGTTAATAAAGCAATTGTGAAAGTGCAGTTATTACATTAATAGATGGCATAACATAGGTAGCTGCATATTCAGTATAACTACAGAGCTTCATACATTCACACTTGTAAAAGCCTCTAATGTGAGCCATGATGTCTTGCCTAAGGCGCAAACTGGACTGATTAAGGTAATGCATTTTAAATATAAAATGGAAATGTGAAAGGAGTGTGTAGGAAGACTTCATGGACATTGTTGGTAATTTAAACACCATTATTCAGCTCATGGATATCTTCTAATAGTTATGCGCGGCAGCTTGCCTCTCTAAGGGCATAAAAATCCTCTGAAACATCACACATGATGCATTCTAATATGTTACAAGTCATGCACTAGGCTGCCTTTTTAAGTACATTAAGCACGTACAGGGATATTATTACAGAGTAAAAATATTTGATGTAAACAAGGGAGTAGCCAGAAAAAGAAAATATGCCCCAGACAGGCTTCGAGGGAGAGCTCCCCCTGAGGGAGTTCTAAAACATATTTCCTGCCCCATCACCCTTTGCATAACTTCAACACTCTGAAACACGTCGCTTCATAAACATGGGCAAGAAACTTGATGGAGCTGTGAGGTCCTGCGACAAAAGCAGCGTTACTCTTCCTATAAGCCGGGAAGCTTAGTGTTCCTGAATTACATGCATACATGTGTACCTAAAGTTGTGATGTACCCGTAAATAAAACAAGGTATATAACGCATGCTTAGGTAAAACATACTTTCACCGATGGCTATCTTAACGCGGAAAAGCGGATGCTATTGTTATCCAACTCAACGGTATTTATTTTATCGACCTTAGAAAAATGAAAGGCTAAGTGGGCAAGCTAGGATTGGAACATGTGATCATGGAGTCCAACAGAGAGCTATGACATAAATGCTTTAGACCACAGACCATCGCTGTTTTGGAGATGTGTTGGTGGGAGGGGCAGAGAGGGCATGGCCACAGACTACTACTGGATAGTTTTACATGTCTTAAATCTAAGTAATACTGCAACACCTAGAGACAAGGCCACTGGAATTATGCGGCAGGGAAGGACCAAAGTATGTGGCAGGGTTGGCTAGATTATGCATCAAGAAAAGTCAAATTGTGCAGTGTAATGTGCCACACTCTGATAGTATTACTTCATAACTTTGACAGTTTTACACATGGTAACGGCGTTAAGGCAAATATTTAACCTTACTAATCCCCGATTAACGCAGAAAACGCTGCGGCAACAGAATCGCATAATTCTGGTGGTCTTGCCTATAGGTGTGAAACAAACTAGTGATGCAGAGACCTTGTCTGAATGTTGCAAGTGACCTCTAACCTTCAGAGCTCGCAGTGTCACTTGAACTTTGCCAGAGACGTCCAGCGCATTAAGCCTCTGACAGTTACGCATAGGCTTGGCAGTGGCAGAAATCAAGCAACGTTCTTTAAAACTGGAAGATCTGGCTACAGAGGTGGACTAGAAATAAGTTAGTTGAAAAGTTGCAGAACCGCCATGATCCTAATATTCAAGTGATCTACATTTTGAGAAACCTGTAAAAAATGCAAAATTGATCCTTCTGCTACCATCGGCGCAGCTATCAAACTCAGCTTTCATGTGAACTACACTGGACGCCTTCTCTCAAAGTCAACACATACATGATAATAATAACAAATAACAATTCATGCCTTTTTGCAAACGCGTCACATAACCCACACAGCAATAACTCCTCCAACAACGTTATGAGTGCTATCAGCAGAAGCAGCCTATCCAGATGAACGTGATTATCGACAGTTAATCAAAGAAAGCAGTTACACAGAATGCATAGTTTATATCTGAATCACCTTAGAGGGATGATCATCTTATAAAAACAGATATTCAGTAATGTTCACATTGTAAAAATCAGCATTTGCATTTCACCAATTCATGCGCTCTTGCATTTCAGAGGTTGCTGAAAGGCTGTGCCTAGGAGAAGTTTTCTTCACAACACTGTAGCTCTGCAAGAAACGCCAGACACAGACGGCTGCTCAGAGCCAATGTCTGAATCAATCTAGCAAGTTTAGAACTTTACACTGGCAATGGGATTGTGCGGGGTCTGCCAGTGCTTGGTCGAGCAAGTGATCAATAAAGTAAATTCCTGGTTCAATTGTTAGCACCATGCCTTCCTGAAGAATCCGTCCAGTACGCAAGCTTTTGAGACCAGGCTCCGTACTCCGTTCAACTCCCTCTGGGTAGCCTCCAACATCATGCATGTCAATGCCAAGAAAATGTCCCAGACCATGTGGCATAAATATTGCACCCAGATGAACTTTCACCAGTCATCCACGTTGCCTTTCAAAATGCCAATTTTGGTCAGTGCTTCCAGATGAACTCTGTCTGCTAGACGATGCATATCTGGTCAGGCAACACCTGGTTTTACTGCCTTCATGACAGCACATGATGAATGAAGCACAGCTTCATAGATGGCCTTCTGATCAGGAGTGAATTTTCCATTCGCAGGGAACGTGCAGGTGATGTCTGACCCATAGCAGTGATATTCTCCTCCCATATCAAACAAGCACAAATCGCCATCAACAGCGGTCTTGTCATTTGGGGCTCCAGCATGCCCGTAATGCAAAATGGATGAGTTGTCTCCACTGCCACATATGCAAGTGTATGACGTGTGCCGCATGCCTCCACGTTTATAGCAATAATGCAGGAACAGGCTTTCCAATTCGTACTCTTTCATCCCCAGTTTAGCCGCTTTCATAACCTCTTTATGGGCCTCGCTGGAGATCCTGTTACTGTAGCGCAAGACTTCCAACTCCAAGTCGGTCTTAATTACACGGCACTCCACTATTTCTGGATGAAGAATTTTATTGTTCACTTGAAATTGGCTAATTCCTTCAAATGAAGCTTCTTTGCAGACATTTTCACTATCGGTATTAATGCCACGCAGAGTAAGAAGAACGGACGGGTTCCTTGATGCCAGGACACTGGAAATCTCAACTGTATAGTGCACTTCATCCACTTGATACTTCTTTTTGAAATAATCCCGTGGGTGAATCTTTCAATCTTTCCCATCCAGACTGCATAGCTCTCGGGGAGTTTGGGAACAAAAAGTAACGATTTTCCTGTTTCGACATCAATAGCACCGAAGCAGTCTGCTTCTGTTACTCCAAAGGTCCAATGAAAGAAAGACTCCTGGCGAAAAATAATCCCAGTATCTGTGCAGTATCTTTGGGTCTCTTCCCCTCCTTGCAGCATAACAATGGAATTCTTCTGTACATCTTTGTTTGCTCTCAGTCTTGCTAGAAGCCGGTTTCTGTTTCGTGCAAAGAGCGCAACTGGAACCTTATGGGTTTCATTCCCCAGCCAAAAGTATGGTCCTCTACACATGGTTGCATCTCATGCCAAACTCGGTGCCCCTATCTTCGTATCCACAGCGGTGCTTAACGAGACTCAACAGTTAATCACAGCCAGCAACATGAATGCTGTAATCACACAATTACTGCCTGGAAGTTTCATTTGGCAGGCAAAGGAAACTTATTTGTTGCATTTTTTTTACACTGCTCTGAAAACTTTCGGGGAAATGGAGTTTCTCGCACTGCAATGGCTGGGTACTGATACCCGAATGGAGAACTTATTTGTTACACAGTTGGTGTCATATACCACTATGAAAAGCAAATTTCAGAATATATCCTGCTTAGCCCTAATTACAACCTTCTTGGAGCATCTAACTTGTTGTGGAGGGTAAAGCGCTGTGTATTCTGCGACCCTCACAGTAGTCCATGATTCAATACATTGATTACAGGAGACATTTGACATCAGCAGGCTGAATTTACTACCTAGTAGAATCTGCAATGTTCCCGAGTGGAAAAGATGAGAGGGTTAAGGCATCTGGAGCTCTTGGAAAGGATAGGGTAGAGTGTGGGTTCAATGAGGAACCCCTTTCGCAAAATGTTTACTTTGTCTGTTTTCAGAAATCATATCCGTGATTTTGACATCAAATTTTAGGCACCTTTATGCCAACCAGAATAGTTAGTCACACAGCGCACATAATACATAAACACAAAGGAATTTAAGGAGCACTGACAAGACCCAATAAGGCTCTCTGACAGAAAAGTCTGCAGCTAGCACTGTGTTTTTTGGCTGGGCTGCAAAAGAGGTCACAAGTGGTTCTGCTGCATTCTTTTGCCTAAAGCCATTTCAGTCGCTGAGGATTCACTAAGTGGAACAAGCATTGGCATAGCCAATAGGTCTCGCCTTCGGGATCTTTTAAGTTTTTAGTTATGTTTTTTATTATTGCATGTGAAAGTTCTAATAAATGTGTTAAAACTTTCACATACAATAATATAAAACATAACTAAAAAGTGAGAGCAGGGGTGCAGAGAGTAGAGGCAGGGTGCTGTGGCAGAGAGAGCTAAGCAGGCAGAAGGTACTGGAAACACGGGGTGAGAGCGGGGGGAAGGGGGGCAGAGAGTAGAGACAGGGAGCAGGGTGCTGTGGCATAGAGTCGGACAGGCAGAGGGCACCAGAAGCACAGGGTGATACGTCCCTACGCCCCAATGGACGCACCGCTGCTGTCCTATCCCTCAGTAGATAATCCTCTACATTTATTCCTTGCATCCCTTACCTGGGTACTGCAGGAGGGCAACAGGCACGGGCAATCTCCTGCTTCAAGATGTCCCTCCAGTTGGACATCCTGGACCACTAAATCATCAAGGTCGAGAAATGGGGCAAGTCTGCACTCTTTAGCCACCATTGCCTAGGCTTAATTTAATTTAAGACACATCATGGTTGCAGTGCAACTGAACTTCTTATCAGATTTTGTATGCCGGAAATTAAAATATCCTAAAATAAGCTGGCTTCAGGTATCTGAATGTTGCCATCATATGCTATGATACTGCTGCTTCTTACCTTGAAGTAACTTAAAAATATTCCAGGGCACTACTAATAACACCAGAGCGCTAAACAGAATTCACTTGTATAGCCACAACCACCCGGGCTCTTTTCAAATATTGGAAGTTGCTGTCAAAAATTATCTTGTGGATATCAGAGAACTTATATTAGTTTAACAGCACTGCTTAAAAATACCATGGTGATGTCAATAATATTAAAATGCTCTTCAGTGTGCTGTGGTGATGCTCTGTATCTGAGGGTGCTACCCAATGTACGCGGGGCACCGGTTAGTAGGCTAGGATGCTCATTCTACAAGGGTGGTGGTCCTAGTGGTTACGAACGCGTGACACGTGTTGCCATGAAGTGGAATGCCCTTTGCAAAGGTTGAGGTCACCATTCAGTTGCTTACTGCTATATTTCGGAGTTCATTTGGTACTAATGAGGTGAAATATTTGCCCAGTCTTTGTTAATGTGTAAAAATGCCAAAATATTGAATTAATTGTATCACAAAATGTGCTGCATTGAGCCACATATTTTGCCTTTTCTTGCTGGATGCTATGTGCATATGTAGTGCGCACATTTACCCTCGAGGGTATCCTGATAATTGTGTGAACCCTGCCGCATAATTCCAGTGGCTCTGATTATGAGATCAGGTTTCTTAGGGGTAGCCCAGGTGAAATGCGGAGTTTCTTTTTCACAAAAAGTGTAGACAGTGCATTGGATCAGTTCCCAGGAAGAGGCGTGTGGACACTGTGACAGTAGTGTTCGTGGATACAGGTCCCAGGGAGTCTGAGCTGTCACATCAGCTAGGCACGGGAAGGAGTTACCCAGAGGTTGAGCTATTACATTCAGGGTCCCTTCTTAGACCCAGCTAGGATTTGGCCAGAGTCATTCCCTCCAGATTGCTTTGCTGCAGCCCAATGTGGAATCTTCGCTATTGCAATCATGGCTTCTAGTCTGGTGGTACCCAAGCAGCTCAGCGTGGGGGGTCCCACTCCCAGCCCCTCAGCCTACAGCGCTGTGCGTGGCATGTTTATTAGGCGCCTTTTGGCCCCTAGAAGGCTTTGAGAATCAGGGGCTTTATAAATAAAATATAATTAAATAAACGATGAGCGCGACATTGCAAAGCCATCACCCGCCTCTATCTACTTTTACTGTGGGATTTCGAGCCCTTGCACAGACATCAACACGCTACTCACACGAGCCCTCCTCGAGTGGCGTCACACACACTATAAACAGAACTCAATCACACATGATTTACAAATTACAGCAACAGTACTTATAAACGCACGTTCACGCATTTACTACTACGGCAACAATGGGACACTTCCAGATAATTCCCATAGTATAGCAAGATATTCTCCGTTTACTGGCTCACAGTTTGCACGCTACAATGATTTTACATAGAAAACAAACAGCATCTATTATAAGAGGCGTGGGCTCTATTCAATGTACTTTTACTGTGCTGCACAAAATGAACCATTTCCTTCCTGGTACCTGGCTGCCGGTGTCTGCGCTGTCTGAGGACTGCCTTCCTTTCTCGACCCCGTCCCGAACACCTCTGGCTTCCCCCTTCCTTGGACTTCCCGCCTCTATGACTCAGCAGCAACAAATCACGAATGCCGGGCCACCCCCACGCGCGGCATCCAATGGGATGCTGCGCCGGTGGACCAGCCAATCCTGGCTAGGGGGGCACATTTTGCCCTCGCCCTGTCGCCCTTTGGAGACCCGGGCTGTGGCACTGTGGCAGGCGAAGAACAAGCACCCCTGGGTCCCGCTGGGGAACTTACAGTGCGCATGCTTGAGAAAGTTGCCAACTTTCCCAAGCATGAGCACTGTAAGTTCCCCAGACTGCGCACTACGTCTGCTGCAGCCTGAGTGTGTGGGCTGTCACTCAAGCTGCAGCAGGCCACCCCCCCTGGCAATTCCCGGCGGCTGATTGTTCAGCGACAGCGTGTAATGTATTTTATTTAGATACGGACGGTGCGTCCATGGTGGCTGGTGGGGCTACGCCCCTACGCCCCAATGGACGCACCGCTGCTGGTCCCGCTGAATAAGTACCTTGTACTGAGGAAGCACTGACGTCGTAGACTCAATGCAAGGAGCAGAGGATGCGAAGTGTCATCGTCAGTCCATGGATGCAGGTGAGGTGTCAGTTGCAAACCGCGTAGATGATGAAGGCTTTGTCAATGACCCCTTTACAAAGCAGGTGATGCATTGTCGAGGAGCCCCGCAGTCCGTAGTGTTTGAGCCATGCAGTCCATCGAAGTGATGTCAAGTGGCAGCCGTGTCACCGTAGAAGGGTTCTGATTGGTGCAACATCATAGATGTGTCAGAGTTGATGGCTCAGGAAGCAGAAATAACCTTTCAAAGGCTCTGGGCTGGATTGGCACCACTTGGCAGGGCAGGACTAACAGATGGCGAAGTCCTGGTAGTGTTGCAAGGTTGAAGGAAACCTTTGATGGCCCGGAGACTTCAGAACAGTGGGCACGCCAGCAATCCCTCTGAGTCACTCTGAGTTCAAGTGAAATGGGTCTAGTCCTTGTTTTCAGCAGGGCAAATATCAGCAGGCAGTAGGGCAGCACAGCAATGCAGAAGAACAGTTCTTCCAGAACAGCAGTCAAGCAGAGTTGCAATCTGTGTTGAACAGCAGTCTTTACTCCTGGCAGAGTTCTTCGAAGGCCCAGTAGTATACTACCTTGGCAGGGCCAGAGCCCCAGTACTTCTACCCAGTTGTGCCTTTGAAGCGGTGGTGACTCCATAGAAGGATCTTTGAAATGCATGCAGGCCCTTTTTTCCCATCCCTGGCCTTAGACTAAGAGTAGGGTATAACCAGCCCTTTAAAATATGACATTGCCTACTCAGGTGTAAGTGTCAGCTCCCCTGTTGCTTTTTGCCAAGGGAGCGCTGTCAGAATAAAGATGAATTCTCTGGCACATCTATCCTGTGTTTGTGGCTGTCTAGAGGTTATGCACAGTGTAGCTATCATCCACCCCACACGTGTATTAGAGACATGCTGCAGGTACGCAGAACACTAAGAGCAGAGTAATGTTCACTTTCTAAAAGTGCAAAAGAAACAATTGATGGGCGGAGTGCGGGACAATGCAAACATTCACCCCCAGTCACAAGGATCTGGGTTAAACCCATCATTTTTTGCTCACCACACCACCCCAGTTTGACCTCTCTGTACTGGGGGGAATGTATGACATTGGTCTGCATTCTGTCCATCAATAATTTTTTGCACTTTTTAAAAGTGGCACTTTCAAACAGTAATGTTAAATCCAGCTTTACCAGTAAAGAGGGTTTATATTTACCATTCCAAAGATATAAGAAATGGTGCAGCTACTTCTTTCTATTCAGGAAATACAGCTTAGAAGTGTATTAAGGAAATCCCAATGCTAACCTATGTGAGGGGTAGCCCTCACAGTAACGAAAACGAATGTGGGTGTTTGTCACTACTAGGACATGCAAAGCTTACCACTACATCTCGTACCTTTTATGTACACAGCACCCTGCTCTATAGGCTACCGAGGATCTACTTTAGAGGCGACGTATGTGTAATCAAAGAAGAGTACAAGGCTTGGCAAGTACTTCTAAATACCTAGTTGAAGTGGCGCACATAGCCCCTGCAATGGCAGGCATGAGACAGGATTGAAAGGCTACTTGTGTGGGTGGCACAATTAGTTCTGCAGGCCCACTAGTAGCATCTCATCTACAGTCCTTAGACATATGGTGTACCACTTTACAAGGGATTTACAAGTAAACTAAATATGCCAATTGTGTAAACACCAATGTTACCATGTTTAGGGGAGAAGCACAAGCACTTTAGAACTGGTCAGCAGTGGTAAAGTGCTCGGAATGCTATGGGCAACAAAAGGATTCAGCAAAAAGAGAAGGTAAGCAGGCAAAACATTTAGAGGAAGACCACCCTAAGAATGTCGGGTCGGTTCACTGACAACATATCACCTTCTAAATTATTGTGCTTCAAAAATATCGGGACATAAATATCAAAGTCAAAAATATTGTCATCCTAAAATAATAATGGTGTGTACAAAAATATCGGAAAAAAATATTGGTGTCACTAATATCAATATATACAATATTGTTTTTTAAAATGCATGTAACTTTAGATTGTAACTATTTAACATATTGAATAATCATTAATATAATAAAAATAAAATACATTTAAATAAATCCAACAGTTATACTTATTTTTAATAAGTTAAACTCAAATATATATTCATATACATAAATATATTTTATATATATATATATATATATATATATATATATATATATATATACTTATTTACAGATATCTAGTTAAAAAAGTATTAAGTGTATAATTTTCACTTGTATTATAATTTAATATTTTTGTAAACATATATAAATATATATATATATGTATATTTTATAATATTACATTATTTAAAAAAGAGTATTTATTTAATAATACATCTGATATATGTAGATATATATAAATATATATGTTTTAATTATTTTTTTAATGTTATAGGGTACATATTTATATATAAGTTATAGTTACCTCAGCTAACCATAACTGCTGAATTTCTCTGGTTTTGTAGAAGTGGAATTTCAGACTAACTATAACGGCCCTCTAACCTTTGGTTGGACAAATGGTTGCTACAGGGGGGTAACTATAATTTGGCCCTTTATTCTAAGCCGAAGAAATAGACTCGGCATTCAGTGCAAGTGTGGCATGCAGTCAATAGAAGCCTGGGGTGGGAACAGAAGCTCACACAGGTTACTCCCCTGTGGGACTCGGAGTAGTTGGGCACCCCGAGAAGCTCAAGGGGTTTTGACAAGTGGGACTTGATTCCGATCACGAAAATTGACAACCTATGCAAGAAGGGAGATGTGGTATTGTTTTCCACCCTGCAACAATAATAAGTTCTGGCCAACACAGAATATTTTAGATTTTTGCAGGTGAGGCATGCACTAACATCACAGTTGCCAAAGATAGGATCTCCCACAGAGTCCTCGCCGTTGGAAGATAGATTTCTCGATGGATACCTACAGGCAAAACCGGTGTCCCTGACTTATAATAAACTGGTCAATAACGCCCCAGATCCCTTCAAGCTTCTCCAGGAACACTGGGAGAGAGATGGGCTGGAGCTCGATGATGAAGAGAGGTAAGAAGCAGTAGCCTCCCCACGAGAGGTCGCAATCTCCTCCAGACTGCGGCTGGTTCAATTGAAAATCCTCCATAGAGTTTACATTACGGGGTCTCAGCCACTCAAGATGGACAGAGCAGACAATGGCATGTTTAGAAGACAATGTGGCCAGGCTTGTACGTTTATACATATCTTGTGGGAATGTGAATATATCCAGAGATAGTGCAAGGGGATTCATGACTGGATTGGCGAGGCCCTTGGATTAGAGATGGGAACTGAAACTAAAAGATGTCTTTTGAATGTCTGGGACAACACCGGCTTAAACAGAAAAGACAGAATATGGGTCACTTTGGGCTTAATTGTAGCCAAGAGTAACCTGGCTAGGCTGTGGGGGGCAGGGGTAACACCCACATTGGAGTCGTGGAAAGCTGACATGGATTGGTGTGTGATAAAGGTAAAAACTATTTATGTTGCAAGGGGTTGTCCCCAAAAATTTATTTCGATATGGAGTAAGTGGAATGACTATTATGGTAGTATATTTGTCCCACCAACTGTCTCCTCTTTGGAAGATCTCATCATGCCATAGCTGATGCTACGCTATTGTATCATATAGAGTACTGTATAACGGTGAACTGTATGAATGTAACTGTGAAATGTGACCTGCACCTCAAATTGTGTACGAAATGTCATCTCTTTGCTGTTTAATAAAAAGAATTCTAAAAAAAGGACTACCGACTGCAAGAATATCGTGGTCCAGAATATCGACAGTAAGGTAAGAAATATTGTTTTTTTTAATATCGAAGTCTGTAATATTGTTAGTAAAAATATCATTGTTTATAATGTCGATTTTTATATTAGTGTGATGTATTTTAGTATGTATTATAAACGTATGTGATCTAATTGTTTTGTATAAGTATTGCTTTTATTTAAATAAATGTGTGCATTTTTTATGTTTATTAAATTTTGCATTTTAGTTCTGTAGAGGTTTGTGGGTTTATAGGGGAATAGGGTGGGAAGTAATTTAATTATAATAAATTGAATATTCATTTTATTTTAATTAAATTGTGTTTTCTAGTTCCGTAGCAGGTTGTGGGTTTATAGGGGAATATAATGGTAAGTAATGTATTTATAATAAGGCAATTAATAATTTTAATTTATTATTATTTATACATATTATTTTTAATTAATTATTAATTGGTTATTAATTTTATTAATTAATTGATAATTATGTTAATTGTGTTATATTTTTGAAGTGGGTTGTGTGTAGGGGAGTAGGGTGTGAAATAATTAATTATAATTACTTAATAAATATTTTGTATTAATTAATATGGATGTATTTCATAATTTATAATGTTAATTGTGGGAAATAATGTATTATTAATTAGTTATTCATTGGTTGTTAATTTATATTAATTTATTGTTAATTGTGTTAACTGTGTAATTTTTTTAGGAGCGGATTGTGGGTTGATAGGGGAGTAGGGTGGGAAATAATTTAATTTTAATACATATTAAAATATTTGTATATATTATTTATTTAATTTTGTTTTATAGTGTTAATTGTGTGAATTAATTCATTAATAATTGTTTATAATTATTAATGCTTTTTAATTGTAAATAATTGAGTAATTAATTATTAATTCATGATGTTAATTGTGTCATGTTTTACAACATTGGTGGTGTCATTTATAGGGGAATATGGTGGGAGACAAATTATTTTTAATTAAAGTTGTTTGTTAGTTAATTTGCTGGAGTGGGAATACTAAATTATTCCCCTCTGCTATCCAACACTTTCCCTACTGTTGCACTTGCTGGAGTGGGAATAGTAATTTTTACACCTCCGCTATCCAACACTTTCCCTACTGTTGCACTTGCTGGAGTGGGAATAGTAATTTGTACCCCTACGCTTTCCAACACGTTCTCTAATGTTGCACTCCCTGGAGTGGGGATAGTACTTTTATCCCCTCCACTATTCAATACTTTCCCTATTGTTGCACTTGCTGGAATAGGAATAGTAAATTATTCCCTTCCACTATCCAACACTTTCCCTACTGTTGCACTTGCTGGGGTGGGAATAGAAATTTTCACCCCTCCGCTAATCTGCAATTTCCCTACTGTTGCAGTCTCTGGAGTGGGAATAGTAAATTATTCCTTTCGCAGTCCAAGACTTTCCCTACTGTTGCACTTGCTGGAATGGGAATAGTAAATTATTCCCCACCACTATTTAGCACTTTCCCTACTGTTGCACCTGTTGGAGTGGGAATAGTAATTTGTACCCCTACGCTTTCCAACACGTTCTCTAATGTTGCACTCCCTGGAGTGGGGATAGTACTTTTATCCCCTCCACTATTCAATACTTTCCCTACTGTTGCACTCGCTGGAGTGGGAATAGTAATTTTATCCCCTCCCCTATCCAACACTTTCCCTACTGTTGCTATCCCTGGAGTGGGAATAGTGATTTTTACTCCTTCGCTATCCAAAATTTTCCCTACGGTTGCACTATCTGGAGTGGCAATAGTAATTTGTACCCCTCCTTGTACAACTGCAAGGGTTCTATGAGTGTATCACTTTATAACACCAAGGCCTCGATTCCGATCCGGTAAAAAGCGTTCCGAATTGCCGTTCGGAGCGTTTTTTCCCCGTACGAATCATACCCGTAAGCGTCCCCGTACGAATCTGCAAGTACGATCCCAATCTAAAGCGTCCCTCTGTACGCCTCGTAAACAACGCCGTACAAATCGAAAGTCCATACAAATTGCTGTCGGCTGACGCTCCACGCTACGTCTGAACATAAATAGACCGCGTCTTCCGAACCAGGAAGTACGATCCGTGTTGAACACACTCTGTACGGCTCTTTTTCTACGAGAGCTCAAAACTACCGTAAAACCACACTCCGGCACGAACCGCACCCCGGTACACTACAAGCAGGACATGAACGCCATCGTCCGTCTCATCCCAATCCTGTATGGCCACCACCTCGTACTTAGAAACCGACGACGGCGCAGAAGGTGAGTACAACGAAGTCCAACATGCCTGTACGTGTTGCCACACGCGCACATCTCCATTGCACGACTGTAATGTCTGGGTACGTTGCGCCACACACTCCCGCACATCACCAGTGTAATACGGAGACCTGGCGAACCTACGTCATCGACTTCGGGGTACGGTACGTCACACAACACCAGTGTAATACGGAGACATGCCGCACCTACGTCATCGACCTCGGGGTACGGTACGTCACCGCACAACACCAGTGTAATACGGAGATGTGCCGCACCTACGTCACCGACCTCGGGGTACGGTACGTCACCGCACAACACCAGTGTAATACGGAGACGTGCCGCAACTACGTCATTGACCTCGGGGTACGGTACATCACTGCACAACACCAGCGTAATACAGAGACGTGCCGCACCTACGTCACCGACCTCGGGGTACGGTACGTCACCGCACAACACCAGTGTAATACGAAGACATGCCGCAACTACGTCATCGACATTGGGGTACGGTACGTCACCGCACAACACCAGTGTAATACGGAGACCCACTGCACCTACGTCACCGACCTCGGGGTACGGTACGTCACCGCACAACACCAGTGTAATACGGAGACGTGCCGCAACTACGTCATCGACATCGGGGTACGGTACGTCACCGCACAACACCAGTGTAATACGGAGACATGCCCCAACTACGTCATCGTTCTCGGGGTACGGTACAACACCGCACAACACCAGTGTAATAGACGTGTGGGACATACGTCTGCTATGTCAGTGTAAGTGTAAGAGGTGTGTAGAAAACACACCCAGCAGTGGCCAGCATTAGAGTGTGTGTGTGGCTAAGACCCCCACCACTGCCCAGCAGTGGCCAGCAGTGCCTAGTATTAGAGTGTGTGTGGCTAAGACCCCCACCACTGCCCACCAGTGCCCAGCAGTACCCAGCATTAGAGTGTGTGTGTGGCTAAGACCCCCACCACTGCCCACCAGTGCCGAGCATCAGAGTGTGTGTGTGGCTAAGACCCGCACTACTGCCCACCAGTGCCCAGCATCAGTGTGTGTGTGGCTAAGACCCCCACCACTGCCCACCAGTGCCCAGCATCAGAGTGTGTGTGTGGCTAAGACCCCCACCACTGCCCAGCAGTGCCCAGCATTAGAGTGTGTGTGTGGCTAAGACCCCCACCACTGCCCAGCATCAGAGTGTGTGTGTGGCTAAGACCCCCACCACTGCCCACCAGTGCCCAGCAGTGCCCAGCATTAGAGTGTGTGTGTGGCTAAGACCCCCACCACTGCCCACCAGTGCCCAGCATCAGAGTGTGTGTGTGGCTAAGACCCCCACCACTGCCCACCAGTGCCCAGCAGTGCCCAGCATTAGAGTGTGTGTGTGGCTAAGACCCCCACCACTGCCCACCAGTGCCCAGCATCAGAGTGTGTGTGTGGCTAAGACCCCCACCACTGCCCACCAGTGCCCAGCAGTGCCCAGCATTAGAGTGTGTGTGTGGCTAAGACCCCCACCACTGCCCACCAGTGCCCATCATCAGAGTGTGTGTGTGGCTAAGACCCCCATCACTGCCCACCAGTGCCCAGCATTAGAGTGTGTGTGTGGCTAAGACCCCCACCACTGCCCACCACTGCCCCGCATCAGAGTGTGTGTGTGGCTAAGACCCCCACCACTGCCCACCAGTGCCCAGCAGTGCCCAGCATTAGAGTGTGTGTGTGGCTAAGACCCCCACCACTGCCCACCAGTGCCCAGCATCAGAGTGTGTGTGTGGCTAAGACCCCCACCACTGACCACCAGTGCCCAGCGTTAGAGTGTGTGTGTGGCTAAGACCCCCACCACTGCCCACCAGTGCCCAGCATCAGAGTGTGTGTGTGGCTAAGACCCCCACCACTGCCCACCAGTGCCCAGAAGTGCCCAGCATTAGAGTGTGTGTGTGGCTAAGACCCCCACCACTGCCCACCAGTGCCCAGCATCAGAGTGTGTGTGTGGCTAAGACCCCCACCACTGCCCACCAGTGCCCAGCATCAGAGTGCGTGTGTGGCTAAGACCCCCACCACTGCCCAGCATTAGAGTGTGTGTGTGGCTAAGACCCCCACCACTGCCCAGCATCAGTGTGTGTGTGTGGCTAAGACCCCCACCACTGCCCACCAGTGCCCAGCAGTGCCCAGCATTAGAGTGTGTGTGTGGCTAAGACCCCCACCACTGCCCACCAGTGCCCAGCATCAGAGTGTGTGTGTGGCTAAGACCCCCACCACTGCCCACCAGTGCCCAGCAGTGCCCAGCATTAGTGTGTATGTGTGGCTAAGATCCCCACCACTGCCCACCAGTGCCCAGCATCAGAGTGTGTGTGTGTGTGTGGCTAAGACCCCCACCACTGCCCACCAGTGCCCAGCATCAGAGTGTGTGTGTGGCAAAGACCCCCACCACTGCCCACCAGTGCCCAGCATCAGAGTGTGTGTGTGGCTAAGACCCCCACCACTGCCCAGCAGTGCCCAGCATTAGAGTGTGTGTGTGGCTAAGACCCCCACCACTGCCCACCAGTGCCCAGCATCAGAGTGTGTGTGTGGCTAAGACCCCCACCACTGCCCACTAGTGCCCAGCAGTGCCCAGCATTAGAGTGTGTGTGTGGCTAAGACCCCCACCACTGCCCACCAGTGCCCAGCATCAGAGTGTGTGTGTGTGGCTAAGACCCCCACCACTGCCCACCAGTGCCCAGCAGTGCCCAGCATTAGAGTGTGTGTGTGGCTAAGACCCCCACCACTGCCCACCAGTGCCCAGCATCAGAGTGTGTGTAGCTAAGACCCCCACCACTGCCCACCAGTGCCCACCAGTGCCCAGCATCAGAGTGTGTGTGTGGCAAAGACCCCCACCACTGCCCACCAGTGCCCAGCATCAGAGTGTGTGTGTGGCTAAGACCCCCACCACTGCCCAGCAGTGCCCAGCATTAGAGTGTGTGTGTGGCTAAGACCCCCACCACTGCCCACCAGTGCCCAGCATCAGAGTGTGTGTGTGGCTAAGACCCCCACCACTGCCCACTAGTGCCCAGCAGTGCCCAGCATTAGAGTGTGTGTGTGGCTAAGACCCCCACCACTGCCCACCAGTGCCCAGCATCAGAGTGTGTGTGTGTGGCTAAGACCCCCACCACTGCCCACCAGTGCCCAGCAGTGCCCAGCATTAGAGTGTGTGTGTGGCTAAGACCCCCACCACTGCCCACCAGTGCCCAGCATCAGAGTGTGTGTAGCTAAGACCCCCACCACTGCCCACCAGTGCCCACCAGTGCCCAGCATTAGAGTGTGTGTGTGTGGCTAAGACCCCCACCACTGCCCACCAGTGCCCAGCATCAGAGTGTGTGTGTGTGGCTAAGACCCCACCACTGCCCACCAGTGCCCAGCAGTGCCCATCATTAGAGTGTGTGTGTGGCTAAGACCCCCACCACTGCCCACCAGTGCCCAGCATCAGAGTGGGTGTGTGGCTAAGACCCCCACCACTGCCCAGCAGTGCCCAGCATTAGAGTGTGTGTGTGGCTAAGACCCCAACCACTGCCCACCAGTGCCCAGCATCAGAGTGTATGTGTGGCTAAGACCCCCACCACTGCCCACCAGTGCCCAGCAGTGCCCAGCATTAGAGTGTGTGTATGGCTAAGACCCCCACCACTGCCCACCAGTGCCCAGCATCAGAGGGTGTGTGTGGCTAAGACCCCCACCACTGCCCACCAGTGCCCAGAAGTGCCCAGCATTAGAGTGTGTGTGTGGCTAAGACCCCCACCAGTGCCCAGCATCAGAGTATGTGTGTGGCTAAGACCCCCACCACTGTCCACCAGTGCCCAGCAGTGCCCAGCATCAGAGTGTGTTTGTGGCTAAGACCCCCACCACTGCCCACCAGTGCCCAGCATCAGAGTGTGTGTGTGGCTAAGACCCCCACCAGTGCCCAGCATTAGAGTGTGTGTGTGGCTAAGACCCCCACCACTGCCCACCAGTGCCCAGCATCAGAGTGTGTTTGTGGCTAAGACCCCCACCACTGCCCACCAGTGCCCAGCATCAGAGTGTGTGTGTGGCTAAGACCCCCACCACTGTCCACCAGTGCCCAGCATTAGAGTGTGTGTATGGCTAAGACCCCCACCACTGCCCACCAGTGCCCAGCATCAGAGGGTGTGTGTGGCTAAGACCCCCACCACTGCCCACCAGTGCCCAGCAGTGCCCAGCATTAGAGTGTGTGTGTGGCTAAGACCCCCACCAGTGCCCAGCATCAGAGTATGTGTGTGGCTAAGACCCCCACCACTGTCCACCAGTGCCCAGCAGTGCCCAGCATTAGAGTGTGTGTATGGCTAAGACCCCCACCACTGCCCACCAGTGCCCAGCATCAGAGTGTGTGTGTGGCTAAGACCCCCACCACTGACCACCAGTGCCCAGCATCAGAGTGTGTGTGTGGCTAAGACCCCCACCAGTGCCCAGCATTAGAGTGTGTGTGTGGCTAAGACCCCCACCACTGCCCACCAGTGCCCAGCATCAGAGTGTGTTTGTGGCTAAGACCCCCACCACTGCCCACCAGTGCCCAGCATCAGAGTGTGTGTGTGGCTAAGACCCCCACCACTGTCCACCAGTGCCCAGCATTAGAGTGTGTGTGTGGCTAAGACCCCCACCACTGCCCACCAGTGCCCAGCATCAGAGCGTGTGTGTGGCTAAGACCCCCACCACTGCCCACCAGTGCCCAGCAGTACCCAGCATTAGAGTGTGTGTGTGGCTAAGACCCCCACCACTGCCCACCAGTGCCCAGCATCAGAGTGTGTGTGTGCTTAAGACCCCCACCACTGCCCACCAGTGCCCAGAATCAGAGTGTGTGTGTGGCTAAGACCCCCACCACTGCCCACCAGTGGCCAGACGTTAAATCAGAAAAATACCATTGTTAACCTCATTACCATCGGGAGATAGACACATGTTAACATACCCAAATTTGAACATCACACCAGCTCCCAGGCACACAGCAGTCACAGACATTATCACACAAACTAAAGTTCAGAAAATGAAATAAATAGCTTTATTCAGCTGGTTCAAAATTGAAAACGCAAACAAGAGTCCTTGCTCATAAAAGGCCAATGGCCAGTCCAAAAAAGTCTGATCAACAGTTTGTGCCTCCATGGGTGTGCTCACACCCAAACTTGCCTGCACATGGAGTTTAATCCGCAGTGGAAACTATGGGGGCACCATCTGTGGAATCCTCCGGCACCGCATGGACAGGAGAGGGAATGACAGGTTGAGTGGGTGCAGGTGTAGTGGATTCATCCACACTGGTTGGTGCATCGCCGAAAGTAGCTTCAAAAACCTGGCTGCACACCTCTGCCAGTGCGGAAAAACTACCATCTGAACCCGGGGACACATTGGGGGTTGGAGGTAGAGGGCTGTGAGTCTGTTCTTCTGGGTGTGTGGATGCGTGTGTGAGGTGTTTCCCCTCTCCCTGTGGGTGTGCCTACATCCCCTTGAGATTGTGTGCGTGGAGCTTTGAGCTTTTTCTGCCGTGTGGGTGTGCTGGGTGTGTCTGACCTGTGGCGTCTGCGTGTATGTTGGGTAGGTATGTGAGAGGCAGAGGTGGATGGGTCTGAAGGATGGGGGGGAAAGATGCTGCTGGGTGTACAGAGCTGCCGTCAGTGTTGACTCTATGGCAGCCACACTCCGACGTAGATCAGACCTTGCCGATGACATGCCCTCCATGAACGACACCAACTGTGTAATGAGTTGTGTATGTCCATGGAGGACTGTCAACATGGATGTCTGACCTACTGCAACCTGCCGGAGTAGGTCCACAGACTCAGCACTGAGGGCAGCAGGGGACACAGAGGCAGGGGATGCGGTGCTGGAAACAAAGGAGACACGGGGGCTAGCACAGACCCTAGGGACACTAACGACTGGGAGGGTGGAGATGGTACTGGAGGAGGGGAGGCCAGCCAAAGATGAAGAAGTGACCATTGCTGCATATTCCCCCTCCTCCTGATAGTCTGACTCGGAGCTGTCTGCATAGTAGGATGTGTCAGTCACATGTCGTCCGGCCTGCAGACTCTCCTCACCCTCCTTGCCACTGCCTCCCTCTGACTCCTCAAAGCAGGTGGCACTGTCGGTGTGTCCCTCTGCCTGGTCCGCGCCTGTGTCTCCTCCAGATTCAGATGATGATGCTGTTGGCAAGGAGATTAAGAAAAACATATCAGTCACCTGTACACATCAGACATATCAGCTAGAAATCATTTGGGCACATTTCTAAACATGGCATGCATCATGAGTCACATGACACTGAACTCTGCACAATGCTAAGTCTAGACTTGGCCAATAGTGAGAGACACAACGCTCAATGTATAGTAGGATACAAGCAACAGGCAAGGCAAAAACTTGTATGAGAGACACAATGATGATCCACTGCCTGACAACAGGATAGCTGATGATGCTTCCCAGTTCATTTGCCCACCCTGCCACCCAATCCCAGACCTGGTCATGTTTGATTTGCTTTGAGCTTGTGCCACATGGGAAAAGTCCTGCCTGAACTGCCATGTGATGCCATCCTGGGACCTGAACCAAGTGTACCATCACCTCTCACTGGCATCACAGTTGGCTACACCCAAAGCCACATTGTGTGGCTGACCATCAATATTATTTACAAACAACATGCAACATATTTGGAGAATATGCACACACGCACTGACCAGTGTGAGTATGCATAAGCCCAAAATATTGCACATGTACATTGTGCACCTCTAGCTAACACGTGACAATTAGAAAGTGTACCATGGACAAAGGCCACTGAGGCTGACTCGTGCAGAAAACACATGTTGAGACTCAAGATCATTGCCAAAATATGAAGACGGGCAGACCCAGTGCACATGTGGTGCTACATGTAAGGTACCAACAGGTGTCACAGACCCCCCTCCAATATGATGATGTGCAAAGGAAGATGCATACTGAGACATTGCTCCATAGGAGTACATGTGAAAAACAATCATCAGCCAAAGCGCAGGTCAAATGTGGAGTAGGGCAAGGCATGTAAAGAAACAGCTGCTGAAACTGGGACATTCTAATGCCATTGCATAACGTGCCTGTCTGACCACACCACTCAAACTATGGGAGTGTTACCATGCCTTTGAGCACTGCAGGTAGCATGTGACACACATGACAACAAACAGACATGTACCTACCCCCTACTTGCTGCTGTCCCTCCTGCAACTGCCTATGGAGGTCTGGGAACACCACTTCCAGGACCTGGAGCATGTGGGGGGTGAGGTGGCGGGTGCCGCCATGCCGGCGTGGAGCTTCCAGCTTCAGCTGTACTCTGGAGATGCGGCGTGTCCAGCACCGGATGTCCTGCCACCTCTTCTTGATGTTTCTGAGCCTCCTGCGAGGGCCCCCCTCACTCCTGACAGCCCTGGCGACGTCCAGCCAGATTTAACCCTTCTCATAGGCAGATACCTGTCACAAATGTAAAGGTAAAGACCATCAGTACACTCGGTCCATGTTCCAAAGACACACATATGTGCACAAAATACTTGATGACAACAGGGCATCGTATGCTCCACACATTTGCATCATTGTCCAGGAGTATGTGGCCTGTGAGCAAACACTACTGCATGACATGCCGTTGAAAGGCTACAGATGAGATGAGGGGTGCAAAACACTCTTTGAGCATGGCACTCACAGAGCAATATATGCTACATCTGGGTGCACTGCAGCACATGACATGCTGTCACACACCCCACTACAACAAAGTACTCTCTTGAAACAACACTGTACACCCTGGCACTCACTCCCAACAACATAGCATCTATCCACTATACATACACAGTGGCTATAATGTCACACACACAACAGGTGCACACTTCAAGGTATTGCACACATCACTCACCTGTTCCTCTGGTCTCCCATACAGCCTGCTGTAGTTAGGCAGGAGGGCATCCAGCAGGGCCTTGTTCTCACCATCAGTGAATGCAGGTGCCCTCTCCATGCTCAGCTAATCAGGGTCCAGAGGATACAGAGACAGCAGCTGTGGTTACCACTCCAATGTTGTGCAGGCAAGTGCCCTCCCACAGCTACATGCTGCCTTATATCTGTGCTGCAGAGGGTCTGTGAGTCCAAGGAGTAGTGTGTGATAGGCCACCGTAGTTAGCATCCTATGTTCCATCCAATCACATCACACATAAGGTCATGACACACATATGCATGGTTTGAAAACTGAGCAAGAGCTGAACAACAACTTTTGCAACATTGTATACTTTTGCCCAACTGAATTTTCTAGAACACCTGTAGGAGGCTCAAAACTCTCTGTATCCATGACAACCTGGTTGCATTTTGATCATTCCACTGTTCCCCTAGATGTTCCCTATGTATTTATTTGAATACCCACACAAGTACGGTGCCATTGCCGTTGCTAATGCAACCCATTCAATGGTGTAACGAGGCGTACACACGCACGTACCATTGGGGTATGCTAGGCTCGCGTATGGCTAAAATGCAATAGTGAAATGAGGCGTACACACGCACGTACCATTGGGGTACGCTATGCTCGCGTATGGCTAAAATGCAATAGGGAAACGAGGCATACACATGCACGTACCATTGGGGTACGCTATGCTCGCCTATGGCTAAAATGCAATAGTGAAACGAGGCGTACACACGCACATACCATTGGGGTACGCTATGCTCTCGTATGGCTAAAATGCAATAGTGAAACGAGGCGTACACATGCACGTACCATTGGGGTACGCTATGCTCGTGTATGGCTAAAATGCAATAGGGAAATGAGGCGTGCACACCCACGTACCATTGGGGTACGCTATGCTCGCGTATGGCTAAAATGCAATCGGGAAACGAGGCGTACACACGCCCGTACCATTGGTGTATGCTATGCTCGCGTATGGCTAAAATGCAATAGTGAAACGAGGCGTACACACGCACGTACCATTGGGGTACGCTATGCTCGCGTATGGCTAAAATGCAATAGGGAAACGAGGCGTACACACGCACATACCATTCGGGTACGCTATGCTCACGTATGGCTAAAATGCAATAGTGAAACGAGGCGTACACACGCACGTACCATTGGGGTACGCTATGCTCGCGTATGGCTAAGATGCAATAGGGAAACGAGGCGTACACACGCACGTACCATTGGGGTACAGTGCGTCAGACATGCTCAAGTGAACGATTGTGTAGGCTGCGTTTCTGACCTCCTTCATGTCACCATTGGGAGAGTGACTCCAGGAAATCACATTGCAGGGATGTAGTCTACACTCACGTTGACGATGTGGATGCATACATCAGCATGGCATCCTTACATCAGCATGCCCCAGGTGTGGCAGACATTTAAGAAGCACAGGGACTGCGACCTTGTGGCTCAGTTGATGTGTGAAGAGCTGTTGAGACATGTCAGTAATCATTTTGCACATGTGTATCACATACATTCAACACTTCGCACCTGAGTAACGTCTGCAACATATTGTGAGGCACATCAACACTGGAATGGCACACCATTCAGTACAAGGAACTGTCACATGATGACAGCAACATGCCCACTGTCACAGAGTTCGAATTGACGCACAGCATGACCCTTTTATTTATTTATTTATATGCTTCTATAGCGCCTGAATAGATCCCCGAAGGGGTATCTCTGCGCTTTGCCATACAGAAGAACCAGCTACTATGCCAGGACAGTACTAGTGGGTGGTGGGGGGGGAATGAATTAAATGCTAGAAAAAAGGTAAGTTTTCAGGGTTTTTCGAAAAGACAGGTGGTCAGTACTAAGCTTTAGTGAGAGGGGGAGGGTGTTCCACAGAACAGGCCCTGTGTATGCCAAAGCCTTGCCTCCTTGGCGAGTTTTTTAAATTTTTGGAACCTTAAGGAGCTGGAGATTGCTCGATCGTAGTGAGCGGCCAGGAACATAAGGAAGGAAGGCTGTAGTGAGAAATTTCGGGCCTTTCCCCATCAGGCACTTGTGAATTGTACACAAGATTTTAAATTTGGTCCGCAGTCGCACTGGCAACCAGTGAAGTTCCATCAGTAGTGGCCGGGAGGGAGTCCTGGATGGAGCATTCATGACTAACCTCGCGGCCGTATTCTGGACCACCTGTAGTTTGTTAAATTGGCCTTCATTAGCTGACAAAAGAAGGCCATTACAGTAGTCCAGTCTACTGACGACCAGAGCCTGGACCAAGGTCTTTCTGTGGTGATCTGGGAGGAAAGGAAACACCCTTCTCAGCAGAGAAATAACCCCGAAACAGGTACCAGCAACCTGGTTGACATGATCTTTGAAGGTCAGTGACTGATCAAATAGCACTCCCAGGTTTCTTATGGTCTGTTTAGGGATAGGGGCAGGTCCTAGTTCAAGAGGCCACCACTCATTGGACCATAATGTTACTGCTTCCCCATAAAGTACAACCTCTGTTTTGGTCACGTTGCACTGTAAGCAGTTGTTGGCCATCCATTTGGAAACTGCCCTCATACCTTCTGCAAAAGTTCTTTGTAAAGCAGGAGAGAAGGTCTTAAAGGGGAACAGAAGTTGGGTGTCATCGGCGTAGGACACCGGTATAAACCCAAAGGATCTCACTAAGTCAGCCAGGGGGGCCACGTACACATTAAACAATGTGGGGCTTAGGCATGAGCCCTGTGGCACACCCCTGGTGAGCTCCCTGGCAATGGATTTATGGGAGCCCAATCTGACTTCTTGAGAGCGACCCGAAAGAAAGCTCTCCATCCAGGACAGGGCCGTACCTCCCAATCCTATCTCTCTCAGACGGCAGAGAAGCAAATCGTGAGACACCGTATCGAAGGCAGCGGATAAGTCCAATAGCACGAGAATCATCGACCCTCCACTGTCAAGCGTCATCCTGATGTTATTGGTGACAGCCAGTAGGGCGGATTCGGTGCTATGGTTGGGCCTAAAACCAGATTGTGAGGGATCTAGGCCATCCGCTGTCTCGATATAGTTTGAAAAGTGGGTGTTCACGTGCTTCTCTGTTAACTTGCCGATGTATGGCAAGAGAGAGATAGGTCGGAGATTAGATAGATCCGTCCAGGGTAGGGTCGCCTTCTTCCTGATTGGGTTTACTACCGCAGTCTTCCATTCCATGGGGACTTGGCCTTTGGCCAGGGAGGTGTTGATAACTGTCTGGATCGAGGGGCCTAAGATGGAAATCAGTAGGGCCATCATTTTAGCAGGAAGGAGGTCGTTGGGAGAGCCTGTTTTCATATGGCCAATAAGGGTTGCCAAATTTTGATCTGTGACGGGAGGAATGACAAACAGGGAGTTTGTGGCCTGAGTGCCGGGTTTAGCTTCAGGAATGGATGTAGTAACCCCACCTTTAGAGGTTAAGATTTTGTCATAAATCAAATTTATTTTCTCCTCGAAAAACTCAGAAATTTCGTCACAGAGTGGTTGAGAAGCATCATCGGTACTTTCAGTGGCTGTGGGTTTAATAACATTTTTCAAAATTTTAAATAATTCACGCGGACAATTTCCTGCCTCCTCCAGTTGTGCGGAGAAGTGGACTTTCCTGGCTAATTTTATATTTTTATAATATGCTGACTGAACCTCGTGAAAGGCTTTCCTGGCCTCTTCATTTTTAGATGTTCTCCATGTTTTTTCTAAGCGTCTGCATCTTTGCTTTTCCTTTCTAAGATCAGCTGTATACCATTTCTCCTGTTTGGTATGGGGGAATTGTGTGTGTGGTTTAAGGGGGGCAAGGGTGTCAATAGCGGATTTCAGGGACTGGTTAAATTTCTCTAATGCAGACTCAGGAGTGTCTGCATCCGTGACAGTCGGTTGCACCTAGTATTTGTGCAAATTGGTCACTGAAATGTTATGCCATTCTCGCCGAAGAATAGGCGGGGGCAGAGCTTTCTGAGGTCGTTTGATCGGTCCAGCTAGATAAAACTCAATCAAAAAATGATCTGACCAAAGGATCTTTTTTGCAGGAAGACATCGTATTTTGGTGCAGTTAGAGAATATAAGGTCGAGGGCGTG
This sequence comes from Lissotriton helveticus, assembly GCF_964261635.1. NCBI lineage: Eukaryota > Metazoa > Chordata > Amphibia > Caudata > Salamandridae > Lissotriton > Lissotriton helveticus. Next base: position 1,323,584,552 of record NC_136061.1, on the reverse strand, counting down.
CCCACCTGTGTGTGTGGCACCGTTGTTAATTATTTTAAGCCCCAGATGAGATAGGTCAGTTGTTAAGTGAGTGGTTTCAGGCAATTCTGGAATGTCCATATGTATATTGAAGTCCCCGAGGAGGATAAAATCCTCCTTGGCTTTCATATGGGGGGCAAGTGTTTCCAGAAGGAGCAGGGCAAAGTCGGGATTGGGAATAGGTGGACGATACAAGAGGGCTCCTTTCCAGGATGTACTTCCTAATGTGATTTTAAAAATCATGATTTCCATCATTGGACTACATATTTTGTCTAAAATAGTTGCCTTAAACGTGTCCTTACATATAATCGCTAAGCCACCTTCTGTTTTATTGGGCCTATCAACATGCATGATTCTGTATCCTGAGGGAGCACCCAACACAACAGCAGGTGTTGTATGGGGTTTCATCCAGGTCTCAGTAAAAAAACAAAGATCAGGTTGTTCTGCATGAATAAGATCCCAAATCTGTAGTTGGTGCTTAGGCATGGAACGCACATTTAAAAGGAGACATTTAAGTTCCGGGGGAGTTGTAGTGATAGTAGCTTTGTCGCAAATGCTATTTCCTGTCGAGTCTGACTGGAAACGACATTGGAGGCAAGAAAAACTCCCTTCAAGCTGGTTATATTGTAACCGTGTATCACACTTCACCCTTGGCTGTAATAGTCGGAGGGTTTGGGGTGCGTAAGTGACAGGGTTGATACCTGTGTGACCACGTCATGTGTGTGCAATGTGCGACATAGTGCATTCTGTTTGCATATGAAATGAACAGGTCAGTATTATATTCCTCACTTTAGAATATCCCCAAGTGTCATCCTGGATATGGCAATTTCCACTTAGCAGTACACTTGTGTGTCGGTAGGCATCTCCTGCGGCTCTGCGTGTGTCATTGGCGTTGTGTGCGCCGTGATGACGTTGTCTGAGTACTCATACGTCACCTCTGCGTGCTCACGTCAGGTCCTCTTTTTTCACACCACCAGCGCTGTTCCCGTATAAATGTAACCTTAATCAATTTTTTACCCAAATCATAGTACGATCACTTCTGACCATTTCACTTGGATTGTCTGACTCAGGACGGTGCCAATAGGGATGTCCGTTTCATAGCCTGTGAGGATTGCGAATGACTCATGTCGATGACTGACCCTCACCGTTGGTGTCTCCACTGTTTTGACATCAAGCACGACAACAAGAGCTGCTCCGACTGCCGGGACCAGACATATGAAGCCAGGTGTGAGTGGTCCCACAAGCCGCTCAGACTCCAGCAGTTGGCCCTGCACCACAATAGCTCATGGTCTGGACGTAGAACGAGTGCCTGGGCGTGGGTGTTGAGACATCAGAGCCCCGGGATTAGACATCAGTCCTCCAGGGCTAAGTCGTCAGGTAACCCCAAAAAGTCAAAGAGACGTCATCGTACTTCAAAATCACCACAATGCACGTGCAATGCTACATGGGATCCGGGTGACACCGCCCAAGCGGCTCCGTCAGATTAGCAGCCGTCGTAGCCTGCACTACGACCTCCGGTCCCTGCCCAGCATGCGACGCAGGAGGACTAAGTGCGCTTCCTCATGGCCATGATGTCCCTCACTCCACCAACGGCCTACGCGACAGCATCTGGCCCAGCGGACCCGTCTGGGGGCACTAGCGGGTCTGGTGTGTTGCCCCTGACGCCGTCACTCGCTTTGGCTCTGACGCAGGCGGCGCATTCGTCCCGGCCCTGCTGGGACAGACAGGATCTGATTGGTGATCATGGTCCTCGCTGGTCCACCTCACAACCTCACCGGCAACAGTCCCCCAGGTGTCAGCCTTGGCGCCGTCCTCGGGTGGTGCTGTCCCCGATACCACATACTATACGGCTCCGGCATGGGAACTGCGCGGCAGAACACCGCTGTTAATGCTGCATGGGGAGTTAAACTTCAACGAGCCGGGCACAGCTTATGACAACCCTGATTATCAGGGAATGGGTGATAAGGAGTATTGCGAGGTTTATGAAGACCCACTGACACGTGAGTGTCAGTCCCAAGACAACAGGACAGGCGGACTGGGGGCTGCGAGTGGTCTGGACACCTCGCTAGACACTGGTGATGTCTCTACTCCAAACGTGTCTTTGGACGAGCGGGCAACGTACAGTGTTGTGTTGACATGGGCGGCCAAAGCCTTGCCCCTTCATCTCCCCTTTGCGGCCGTGAGGACCAACCTCCTCACTGAGGTCCTTAAACTGCAGTCAAGCTCCGCTGAGCCTCTGCATCCGTTTCATTTGGAATCTACTGAATCTATATTGGACAGCATGTACAGGCACGCTGCAGGTTTGGCTGTAGATAGACACGTTGCCAGATGCCCACACCCCTCCCCGGACGAACCATGTTTCCTGTCCTCCCACCCCACCCCGAGAGAGCATGGCCATCCAGGCCTCCAAATCACAGACCACATTCCCGTGTGCTCCGCTGGACAGGGTATCCAAGAGGTATGAGCAGTACGGAAAGATGTTACCATCCTTCCTGAGTCTGGGACTGAGGTCTTTCAACATCACATGCCTCTTTGTCCGCTACACACACTCTCTGTGGGACACGGTTGTGGAACTGCTGCCAGAGTGTGCGTTGTAGGTACGGGCAATACTTGGCCAAGCCCTTGTAGAATGCCAATCAGCGACATGGTATTTGATCCGGTGTGGGCTGGATAGCACCGACTCACTGGGCAGATCGATGGCATCCACGGAGGCAATTTTGTCAAAAGCCTAATATGTATTCAAAGTTAGGAATATGCTACTAACTACTGTACCTTACCGATCTTTCGTTACAAAAGGTAAGTAACTAGTTCATACTGTTCAGTATATCTGCTGTAGGAGCATCTATGTTGGGTCCTTACCGTGATGACAGGGTTTCTAATGTACGCACACCATGCCACTTGTGCTAATTAACCGCTCATATGTGTGATGGCATCACAGACCATTTGTCACAAATCAAACATTTATGCTGTATGATGATGTCCATGTGATTGTTTGGGAAATTTCACACCGCAATAGGAATATGTCAGATCTGTGCAAATGATGGCACATGTGATGTGTGTGTGTGTATTGCTGTCAGCTGTCTGGATGTGCAGACAACCTCCTAATGCCATTCTCATGATGTATGTCACTGACATGATACATTGTCATGCTCACTCAGACCTTTCCATCAGATCATTTGTAGGCATGTCATATCCATTCCACAGACCACAGGTCTTTTACTTTTCACGGAGGAGTGGCTGGCAGCTGGCACATGTTTCCTCAGTGTGTATCCCAGGCCACACTCAAAATAGTCTACATTTGTTGAATCAGTGTTGCTTGTGCCATGTACATTGTTATTGTCTTAGTCAGACAGTTGAACACATTTTCTAATAATTTTGTTTTGCAGGGCACCCTCTCTGGAAAGGCAGTTGCCAGACTTGGAAGCCATGAGGGAACGTAATTGCATACGGCGTTACCGCTTCACCAGACAGTTGATCAAGGACCTGACGGACAGGCTGGAGGTTCACCTGCAACCACGACATAGGTATCCAACTGCGCTGACACCCAAGGTAAAGGTGATGGCAGCCCTACATTTCTTTGCCACAGGTACGTTCCAATTTACCATAGCTAATGTGGGAGGGATGTCTCAGACAATGTTAAGCCTTGTATTGACGGATGTATTGGCAGCTATGTTGCTCCACCTTGATGAATTCATTACATTCCCTACTCCAGAACAGTTGACAGATGTCAAGGGGGAATTCTATGCCCTGGGACGCATGCCACATGTAATTGGTGCAATAGATGGTACACATGTTACTCTGGTGCCACCACAGGCTCAGGAGCAAGCGTATCGCAACAGGAAACACTACCACTCGATAAATGCCCTGGTGGTGTGTCTTGCCAACATGATTATCTCACATGTTTCTACACGTTTTCCAGGATCGTGCCACGATGCTTTCATCATGAGGCGTAGCAGGATACCACAGATGATGCTGCAGCTGCACAACCACCGGGCATGTCTTGTTGGTGAGTAAACTCTGTCAGCTATGTATGTCAGTATGTCACAACTTTATGAACTGCATCATATTACACACTCATTTCCATGATGTCAATTTGCAGGAGACGCAGGATATCCAAACATGCCGTGGCTGATGACTCCGCTACGCAACCCCAGGACAGCGGCAGACCAGAGGTACAACAATGCTCATGGGAAGACCAGGCGGGTGATCGAGCGAACATTTGGACTCCTGAAGAGCCGGTTCAGGTGCCTGGACAAGACAGGCGGAGCCCTCCAATACAGCCCACGCAAGGTGTGTGACATCTTCACCGTGTGCTGCATGCTACACAACATGGCAGTGGAGAAGGCCGGGCCACTCTACCTTGATCCTGATGAGCTGGAACATCCGCCCCTTGAGGATGAAGGCCTTTCCCAGGATGCCAGTGACGAGGAGGATGAAGATGATATCCGGAGTCACCTCATCCGCAACTTCTTTTCATAATGGTGAGTCATAGCTGCTTTTGTGTAAAACATGTACTATAGAGTAGCATGGGTAGCATGGTGTGTATGCAACAGACTGTATGCAATGTCACTTGGATGTTTGTTGTGCAGTGTCACACAGGTGCAGATGTAATGCAACACACATACGTGCTATGTCTGTACTAGTAATGTACAGGTGTACTACAACATCAGGCTATTCAACAGGACAATGTCAGAATGACATTATACTGAACTTGACCCCTTGTGTGCCTCTCATCCCCAGCTCGCCCTGCCTGTTGTCCGTTGGGGTCATCGTGGTCAGCCTGCTATTGCTCATCATGATTGCAACATCAGCCGAATCAACGGAGCATGCATGGACATGTGGAGAAGTCAATTTGGGTAAGGACTCATATGAGGCTGTTTAGGGTTGGTATGGTTTTAAATGTGTGGTACATGTTCATGTGCATGTAGTGAGACCATGCATACATGCAACAACATAATGTTACTTATTACATGTATGCCCACTCCCATGACAGGATAGTCACCACATATGACAGTCATCTGTTGCAGTTTTAGACTCGGGTGAATGCATCAATGTGTGTAGACATTGACACTGCAACATTGCATATACCATGGTTTGACATTGTGTCAGAGGTCACAACCACGGACTCTGTGGGGGATTGCAGCCTCACTGTGTGCATTAGAATGTGTCTGGTTCCTCACCTCCACCTTGTGGGCCAGTCCACTTTGTTTACCACTAAACCATGTCGTGTAGGTGTGGCCCAGTGTATGTTCCACATGTTAAGACAACTGTCCTGTGATTCTTTTTACATGGATGCATTGCCACTTGTTGCAGTATGTCATGTCACTGTCATGTCGTTACCTCAGTGCAGGTTGCGAACACTGCTGCACCAGCCTTCACAGTGAGTAGCAGTTCTGTTTTGATTCACATGATGCCATGTATGTTTAGCATTAGACATGATAATGATGGGACGATGCATATGTGAATTATTGTGTTGCACCAGTGGAGTGCGGTCATTCACATGATTCTCTTGTCCGTGCAGCATTTCTGTGCAATGGTAGGGTATCATTATGTGGCTTGGATCAACATCACTTGCATTTGAGTTTTCTTCAACCTGCTTGTCATGTTTAGCATAGTAATGCAAAGTTGATAGATCAAAAGACTGGCTACAGAGTGCCTTCATTGCATGTAGGTCATTAGCTTCCTCATCATATGGGATTCTTACAGCTGTTGTGGGTGATGTCAAGATTGCCTACATGGCCCTTATGGGTACACATAATCAAATACAGATATTACACTTTGCGTAAGTAGCATTGCCATATGTTTTAATTTGTTTGTAGGGTCCACATCATCAGAGACAGTGAATTGGTTTTTATCCACATAGATCTCATTGCATGGTAGCTGACTTGTGAGCGTTACACAAGTCTCAAATGGATGACAGAGTGTCCTAGGTTTTATGTGTCCGTGTCATAGCATCGGATCTCATGTGATAGCATGATGAGTAATCTCAAATTGGCTCCAGTCGTTACACTTCACAGGTGTGACTGGTACAGTGTATCTAATGAGGTTTTTGTAGTGTCAGTGACATGAGAATGTACTCCTAATGGTTATTTGCCTCTGTTTCAGGTCTCCCTCCCTGCAGTTCCCATCCTCTCCTTCCCTCGCCTGATCACCCTTTTGTGTCTGTCATTTGTACTCAGACCAAGGGGCTATTTGGAGGTGGAACCCTTTGAGCATCACACCACTCTGATGAAGAAAGGTACGGCCAGTCCCTGACAGGCTTGTAGCTAACAGTACTGCTGCATTACAGGTGACATCATTCAAAGTCTTATTTGGACTTCTTGCCAATGCTAATGCCCATGTATGTTTGATAATGCTCCATGGGCTCACAAGGTAAATCATCATGTTGTGCATGACGTGTGATTTCAACAGAATATTGTGCCGCCTTGATGTCAACGCACATGTCCTTCTAATGTGCATGTATACTATATGGCATGAAGTAAGCTTATGCTTGTTATGTGTTTACGTGTACAGTGACTACATGCATGGTGTTGGTGAAGGCTAAAATACTATATTGTGTGTGAGGTAGATGGCTGTGTAGCTGCTGTTTGGCTTTGAATACACTAGCTGTAGTCTACACCTGCTGACGCTGTGTGTCCTGTGCCCCACTTGTCCGTAAGGGGCCTGATCCAGTAACTGTGATCTGTGGTCATTACTGTGCCATTTTATTTGCAGTGACCCTGAGTGAGGCAGGCACTCCTGCCTTCACATACACATGTCACTTTGTGGCTTGCCAATGCCCTTGTGGTATGTGCTTGTTTTGCAAATTATCACACCCCTCCTGCCGTCATGTCTTCACTCATTCCTGCTGCTGCATACACAGCCACAATGCAGCGCACACTATCCAGGAACACACACACCTACAGGATACCCCTCCTTCCATCCATTTGTAGAGCATGCTCCTGCCACCCTACACACAGATAACACCAGACAATCATCCTCCAGGTATCACGATGCCTCAAACTCAGCCATTACAGCTTCTATGCCTGTGTGTACAACACATACTGGCCAGACTATGCTGATTCACATGACATTGGGTCTACGTACCACCAGGTCATGTGCCTTGTACAGCATACACACACCTTCCATAGGCACAATATTGTACAGTGTTACCTTGTGAACATCACAGCAGCAAAAATACGCTTGCTTACAGTCACGTGGCAGTACACGACCTGGTCACACCACTTCAACATAGCTGTCACAGTCAGTCAAGTAGCCACAGGGGACACACACCATGACCACGTGTCTTGGGTGTGGTGTGAATTGCCCGTTCTGGTGTAGATAATTGTCAGACGTGGGTAGTTGTTCTGTATGCGTTGCACCCATAACAGGAGTATAGTACTTGCAGCTCCATAGGGGGAGGTCACCTGATCAGGTGTGCTTGTGTAGAGTGCTACAGCCCATTGCCCACAGTCTGTCCTGCCACCCTCGTCCTGTGCACCATTCATCCCATCCACAATACTGCATCATGCTGATGATTGTTCACATACCTGAGGACACAGATGTAGGTACTCCCTACGTGGACAACTAGTTTTGTCACACTGATCTGTACACCTCAAAGTGACTCTCCTGGGCCTGGCTGTTATAGCAGTTTTTTGACCCAAACCCCCCTCCAGCATTTACTATCCCACACAGGTGTGTCTTTCCATCCATGTATCTAGTTGTTAGGAATTTGTGAACGATGTGTGTCCTCACCCAGAATCTTACCCAAGTGTGTGGATGGCTGCAGTTTGTTGGATACCCTTGCATTTCATACATTTGCACACACATATCATTTTATGCTGTGGGTAAAAGATAACTCACCAAATGCGTATGATGTTTAGAATATTTATTGGGTGATCTTGTGCAGGAAACGTGAATAGGTGCTGTACAGAAATGGGTGGAATACAAAGTTCACTGCTGGAGATGAGATACCTTACAGTTTCAGTCAACAGAGTCCAGGCCACAGTGCTTGGCATCATTGGCAGACTGTGACCAGCAAGTCCATGTGGGAGAGTCTCATAGGTGATGCTGTTGCACCCAAGGGCAATATGCCAGGTCCAGTGTCCTGGGAGTTGTGCATGGCCCACTGCCTCTCAACGTCTTAGCCGTGGACGACCCACCTTCCTTGGGGGACCCTCACGTGCAGGCATGGACGATGCATGGGACGCTACGTCAGACAGTTCCTCCTCCTCCTCCTCCCTCCCTGTGGCTGGTGTTGCACTTTGCCTTGATGTTGCTGGCCTTGTGACACAGGGAGGGTGCTGCATGTTGGCAGCTATCTGACGTAGCGATTGGCTCCTTTCCCGATGCACCGTCAAGAGCTGAGCCAGACTTTCCTCCACCCGTCCATAATGTTGGTGTTGCCTGGCTATTTGCTCTGCCTGCTGTTGTTTCACCTGGTTGAGGGCCTCCACAAGCTGGCTTACCTCCCTGGTGCCCCGCCAGTATGCCTCCAGGATGTTAGTCAGTTCAGGCATACCGGGCCCTGCAGCTGACTGGCCAGATTCTCGCCTCCGCCTTACGCCACTCCCACCACCCTGACCCACACGAGCACGGCCTGCGCTTGTGGGCACATCCGATCGACGGGCCCCCCGAGTGCTGGCAGGGTGGAGGTTGTCTGCCACCTCAGGGGCGCCCAACAAAGGTTGTCCCTCATTTTCAGACAGGCTCTCTGGTGGATCATGGGCAGGGCTCTGACCTGTCTGCTGGGATGTGGTGGGAATGGTTCCAGTGGTTGGCAGAGATGTAGCTGGTACAGTTGCTGCAGGGGTTTGGGATCCAGAGGAGCCAGGTTGGTTGGGGTCATCCACAGTGCGTCGGTGGGGTCTGGGTCCTGCTGAGCCTGGGACTGGGATCCTTCTCCCCCCTGGTTGGGGGGGGCTCCACACGTTGCCCTGTGTGTGGGAGAGACAGACACTGTTAACGCACTATCAAGTGACATCTTAATTACTTATCCATTATCACCATAACAGTTCCACAAGCTTTACATTGTTGTCATTGTTCCGTTGTGTATGTAGTGGTAGTAAATTGACATGTACTCTGGAGTAATTTCATTCTTCCATTCTCTTGACAATGACTGACACAACCATTGCTGTATCTTGTCTTGGGGCACAACACATATACAGCAGTGCTCAGGTTCGCGCAACATCCAGGATACGGTGTTAATCCTTATCTCTGCGTCAAGCATGCACAGAGTTTAGATGCAGCATGTTCATGTAAGAGACAGAGCATTATCTATACTACTATTATAAAGTGAGAACTGTGTCCTTTGAGCCAGGTAAACTCGAAAAGTACACCACCAATCACAACACCCAATACAGCGTTGGAAAGGGGAGGTCCAGAAGATGGACATTGGCTATATATATGGACACCATATACACTAAAAAGGGGGGGCGCCATCAGTGGTAAAGTATACCCTTCTGGCCGTTAGATGTGGGCGTTAACATTCAGAGAGGCAAGTTGTGGGCGTTAGATGGCGAGGAGAACATTGAGATGCGAGGAGATGTCACTGTGCAAAACAAAACACACCATTTGCGCTCACAGTGCAGAGTATTTCAACCATTCGTGCTCACAATGCAGCGTATTTCAAATGCGCAATAATCACAGTGCAGCATATTGCAAACACTCACACACACATCTTCGGGTAGGCAGAATCATTGACCTGGGCATTACCGTTGTACGCTGACATCAGGGACGGGGCGCAGCTTGCATTCACAGCCGACCAATCACACCACATAACTCGCATGACACATGCAAGCCTTGCAAGGAGTATTTTCTAAACGATTTCACCATTGGACACGCTCCTGTTTGTCACAGGGGGAAGACCTCAAGCAAAAGAGGTGCGGCTTACACGGCGTTTCAGGGCTTAGGCGAGTATGCCTTCTGCCGTTCTGAAGCAGCAATATTTATCGCACAGAGATATCAAACATTAAAGAAAACTGGCTTTCGCATGGCCCTTAAGCGAGTCTGTGTTCACCACAGTACTTGCATCCTAAACCTAATCACAAAGCTACAGATTCACTGGCCGCTATCTGTTTTACCACTGTAACACTCCCACTTATTGCGGCGCTAAGGAGAAAACTTGACTTCAGGGCGTAAACAAATATTTCACTCGCCAACATCACCATGTGCTACATAAAATATCATCTTGGCAGAAGCAACAACATTCTCACGGGGGAGGGGGCAAGGACAAACAAGGAAACACAAGTAACATTAACTAGAGGGACCTTTTGCCAACAAGATTACACAATCTACTTTTCGAAGCTGGACAACGTCGGGACGGGCTGCTAGTTTAATTGCATGTAATATTCTACTTTGGATAGGTGTTGCTGTACCGTGATGGCCAAACAATGCCAACACCCCTGGACCTGTACACCCACTTCTAGATCATGGCTTTGGAACGTGGCACTTCTCCAAGACGCATCACCTTGTCAATACCCATGTCCATGTTGATACTTAAGTGCATCCACAACGTTCATGAGATGGGGCATGTGCATTGTGTGAGAGGCACAATGGACTGGAACATCTGCAATGTGCACGTAAAAGTTGTATGCGTATTCATATGAGTGAGTGTTTAGTTGTGGTACATGACAATTGGGACAGTGTTGCACTCCATTGCTAGTCCCCAGGGGTTGAGTTTCTGTAAGGGGGGTGTATGAAAGGCCATGCTAGTAGTTTGCGTGTGATTAGCAAGCATCCATCCTTCATGATTTGGCTGTCCCCTCATGTAACATGCTGGCATATTCGTGGTTGTGTGTTCCTGCACAGGATGTGTGACCTTGTCCTGGTGTTTGTGTTTGCAATGATCACAGGAGGGACTTGTGCTGCCTACACCTGTGCCCATTGTGTACTACAGAGCTTTCCAAACTGTGTGTCATGACACAGTACAGTGTCACCTGCAAATGGTGGTTGTGTTGCAGGCACTTAGTAGATGACTGCTGGTAATTAGGAGCCATCCCTAAAAACTCTGCTCTATGGTCTTTATAAGGCCTGTGCAGTGCTTGGGTGCAACTGTGTGTGTGCCCAGGGAGCTGGGGTGAGGTGACAGAGGGAGGAACACTGAGGGATGGATACAGAGGAGGGGAGGGAGTCAGAGGGAGGGAGACAGAGGGAGAGGGCGACAGGGATGGAGGGAGTCAGAGGGAGGGAGGGAGACAGAGGGAGGGAGGGACACAGAGGGAGGGAGGGAGACAGAGGGAGGGAGACAGAGGGAGGGAGACAGAGGGATGGAGGGATGGAGGGATGGAGGGAGACAGAGGGAGGGAGGGACACAGAGGGAGGGAGGGAGACAGAGGGAGGGAGACAGAGGGAGAGGGCGAGAGGGATGGAGGGAGTCTTAGGGATGGAGGGAGACAGAGGGAGGGAGGGACACAGAGGGAGGGAGGGAGACAGAGGGAGGGAGACAGAGGGAGAGGGCGACAGGGATGGAGGGAGTCAGAGGGATGGAGGGAGACAAAGGGATGGAGGGAGACAGAGGGAGGGAGGGAGACAGAGGGAGGGAGACAGAGGGATGGAGACAGGTTGTTTGTGCTCGCTCGCTTGCTACACTGCCTTACTGTGTCACAAAATGATGTATCTCCGGAAGGTGTGTCTGCAAAATGAAATTGTTAAGAAGCTGTGGTCTACTATCTTGTGTGATATTTCCCTATCCCTGTGCATTGTGCATGGTGCTTGGGTGTGTCCCTGGGACATATGGGATGAGAGCAGCCTCCTACCCTCCACCTTCTACCCTTTGTGCCTCCCCCTTGCAACTAAACCCATTTTGTTGTGTCCTGCTGGGACTCATGGCCGCCCACCCCATGCTGCTGGGCACTGTTGTTAGTCCACCCATGTAACATGTGTTTTTTGTACACTCACCAGACTCAACGGCTCCTTCAATTCCATGTACTCCCACCGGTGGCAGCAGGGCCATGACTTTCTCCTCCCAGGGATGGTATACAGGAGGTCTGCGGGGTCCACCACTTCCAGTGTAGTGTGCAGAGGCGTAGTCCTGGTCCATTTTCTTCTTGACCATCCTCCTCTGTCTGACCAATGCCCCAAACAGCTGTGGCTCGACTCTGATGACTTCATCTGTAAGGATCTCATTCTCCGGGTTAGTGAACTTTGGATTCTTGGGTGTGGTCATGGTGTGGGGTGTATGTGATTGAGGGGGTGATGGTGTGTATGGATGAGGGTGTGTGGGTCTGATTGTGAAGGGGGTGGTGTGGGTGTAGATGAGATAGGGTGTATGTGTGAAGGTGTGTGGCTGCAATTGTTGTTGAGATGTCTGTATCTTCGCAAGGATGGGTATGTTGCAAAGGATGCTGGGTTGTATGTGTGGATCCTTTTATTGGTCAAATAGTGGGTGTGGCTTAATTTGAATTGGTGGTGTGTGTGTTATATGGGGTGGGTGTTAGTGTTGACCTCTGTTTGCCTGTTCGGTCATTGATTCTCAAAGGTGTGTACACAGGAGACATGTTCAGTGTTGTTGTGTGACTCGTTTGCAAAGTCATTGTGCTGGTTTAGGTGTTGGCGTTATGTGTGCGTGTCGTACTTGTGCGTGTGATGGACTAGTACGGGCCGTTGGCGGTTGGGGGTGTTCGCGTAGGCTTGTTGGGGGGATGTGCGTGTCGTACTCGTGCGTGCGGTTGACTTGTACGGGCCGTTGGCGGGTGGGGGGGTTCGCATAGGCTTGTTGGGGGGGTGTGCGTGTCGTACCTGTGTGTGCGGTTGACTTGTACTGGCCGTTGGTGGGTGGGGGGTTTTGCGTAGGCTTGTTGGGGGTGTGCGTGTCGTACTTGTGCGTGCGGTTGACTTGTACGGGCCGTTAGCGGGTGAGGGGGGTTCGCGTAGGCTTGAGCGAGGGGTACACGTGTGGTATGTGTTGATGCCGCTTGCTGTGAGGCGAATATTCCCCTACGAATCATTCGTCATGCGCGAAAACTTTGGGCCGTATGAATCGCGGACAGGCTTCTCATACAGGATCGTACTAGTGTGTTTGTACGGCCTGGTTACGAATCGCACGGTAGGATTCCCGATGCTTATTCGTACGGGTCATCGACTGTGGTTCGTACGGTTCGCTGATATTCGTACGTTAATCGACGGAAATGGATCGGAATTCACAGGTCGGACGGTAATTTCACAATCGTACGGAATCGGATACGAATACGAATCGTACGTGGAAAATTTTACCGGATCGGAATCGACCCCCAAGAGTACTGCTCGTGTGATTACAGAACCAATAAGGCACTGCCTAGAGCCATCAAGGCTTCAGGGACTGGCTAGGCCCACCTAGGCCCACCCAGCATATTAAGTAAAGCCCTGGAGGGTGGCAATCCCCGGACTTGAGTTGGCCTCGAAGCGCCCCGAACAATTAGTAAACAATACCCGGAGACATATCGATCCCCTAGGCTGCAAAACATCTCTGCCCCCTCCCGTGCCTAATTTACATGTGAGATTAAGGTCCCCAGTGCTGCAGATACCCCACAATATAATAATAGGATTGGCCCCGGAACATTTCCCACCAGTGGGGCTCATTTAAATGAACGGGTGAGACCCCGCTTCATTTTTTTTTCTCCATTTTTACCATCCGGATCCTCTATTAAATCGATACAAGGTTTTCCTCCTCTCGCTTAAACGAGGCAAACAAGGATTTGCTATCACAGGGTGGAAGCCATGCACCCGCCCTCTAATAGCAAACATAAATGATCCGCAGATGCACACCCCGGAACATTGAATGAACTGCGCCTGGGAGGTGGTGCTCTCTATGACCATGATGCATTGGTTACTGCATAACTACAAAATTAGTATAAACACATACTAACACTACTTGCACACATGTAGTACAGCGACCAGAGTATACTGAAGATACAGAGGAAGCCCAAAATCTAAAAATATAAATCCTACCAGAGTTCGGATGACATAGTTCAATGAGCCGACGAACCTGGTATGAGTAAAAACACCTTCACAAAGAAAACAGGTCTTCAGCACAATGCAAGCAAGCTCGAAATATTGGTGAGTGCTGCCTTCTTTTTACCCTCTACCGCTCGTCGCAAAATTTATGTAGTGAAGAGGCAGACAGCAGTGGATCTGATAAGTAGATTTATTGCAGGAAAACAAGACAGCTTAAACAGCCACCAACAGGAGCAGACAGCATGGCAACCGTCTTCTCCAGACCCGTGTACAAACTCCCTAAGGGTCCTGTCATGACAGCCCTACATTCTAACAATGCATACTTACATTCTACTAGCATTACATACTAACATTTTACTATGACTTACATTACAATACTACACAGAGCACATGAGTTTACAGCAATGAGCTCATGGTGTCATCCACGACTCTTGAGACCGGTAGGGGTAAGTAGTTCGCTTCCCACTACCTGTATTGTATAAAGGCAATCTAACACTACTTCCACGGGTATGCTACACCGCCCAGAGCACATCACTTCACAGCAATGGGCTCACGATTTAGGCTCACGGTTTAATCCCCGAGTCTTCAGACCAGTAGGGGTGAGTAGTTCGCTTCCTACTACCTGTATAGTATAAACGCATACTAACACTACTTACACAGTTATTCGACAGCAGCAATTATGCTACAGCGCCGAGAGCCCATCACTTTACAGCAATCAGCTCGGTTTCATCCTGAGTCTTCACACCGGTAGGCGTGTGTACTTCACTTCCGGTATAGTATAAACGCACGGTAGCGGTCAGTAGTTCGCTTCCCACTCCCTGAATGGTATAAACACCTACTAACACTACTTGCACACGTATGCTACAAAGACAGGAGCACATTACTTTACAGCAATGAGCTCACGGTTTAGGCTGTAGGTTTCATACCCAAGTGTAGCAGCATCTCATCTCAGCACCAGGTCACTCTGAGCAACACCGCACTTTCAGACTGGTAGCAGTGACTACTTTACTTTGTACTCCCCCACAGAGGTTACAGTGCTCCTATCCTCCTCTTTCCCACTCTTTTCGCCCTTTATTTATTCCCCTTACTCGTTTCAACAAAATCACAAAATGGCGGCCAACACTTGATAGTTGCAACCGCTCGCAGCGCTCGCAAAAAATAAGCAGCAAGCTCTTGCTTATAACGCCCCAGGCAATCAGATGGCAGAATTCCCAAATATCGATATATTTCTCCAAAACTACTGAACAGATATACACCAAATAAACACAAGTGTGCTTTCTAGACCAAGACCCTTTTTCCTGCCAAATTTGAAGTAATTCTGTTCACCCGTTCGACCTGTAGCCTTGTCTAAAGTTTCCTATGGAAGTTGCAGGGAGAAAACATGTTTTGGGCCCCCCCTTTTTTTCCCAGCCACCCTTGATGAATCACCCCCAACGTTTCAACATAGGAGATGATATAAACAAAGCATTAGTTTGGAGAATCTCATGAAGATTTATCAGACGACGCCAGAATTATAACCAAAACAAAAAATGCTCTTCCAATGGAAACTTTGTCTTAACTATAACTACCTACTGGCGACCGCCAGTAGGTAATATATATATATATATTTTTTTTTCCAGGTTTATATAGCATGAACACTGATATATATAGTTATATATACATATACGTGTGTATATATATGTATATATATATTACCTACTGGCGGTCGCCAGTAGGTAGTTATAGTTA
The DNA here is from genome assembly GCF_964261635.1 of Lissotriton helveticus. Lineage (NCBI taxonomy): Eukaryota > Metazoa > Chordata > Amphibia > Caudata > Salamandridae > Lissotriton > Lissotriton helveticus. The sequence goes on along the minus strand of NC_136061.1, from coordinate 1,323,568,895 downwards.
GGACCTAGTTTCCAAAGGAAGTCCGCAACATTCTATTTGGAATAACTTTGGTGCCGGTCGACAAATCTTCATGAAATTCTCCAAGAGAATGGCCTGCTCCGCTCCTTCCCTGAATGTTTGGGGATGATTCGCCAAGCGGGGGCCGAGAAAAAAGGGGGTTCTCAAAACGTGTTTTCCCCATGCAATTTTCCATAGAACCTTTAAGAGGGGCTGCAGCCCGAACTGCTGAACGGAATTACACCAAATTTTGCAAAAGTGTAGATTTCGGTTCGCAGATTACGCTTTTTGTTAAATGGTATAAATCAGTTCAGTAGTTCCTGAGAAAATCAAAAGTAAAATCACAGATATAGCTATAGACGAAGTACCGTACACATACAGTACGCATACCTTCCCGAGCACGAGCTGCATGCTAATTGGCTGTCAACACTCCAAACCAGGAAGTGTTGGCAGCCATCTTGTGCCTCGGTAGAACCGAGGCACAAGAAAGCAGCAAAGGAAATGTGAAAAACACGCAAAGGGGGCAGGGTAGAAACACCCTGACCCCCTAGGCCTGCTCAGGGGGTCCCAAAAATTATATATTTTTGTAAATCGCAGGATACGCGTACCCCGTGAAAAAAAAACTTGTGTTTTTTTTTCAAATTAGCCCCCGGGGGGACCAAATCCCTGGGGCTTTAGAACAAAAAGTGTGTGGGGGGTCCCAATCCCCCTCACACTGACCCGGGAACCGCCAGCCCCCTGGGGCAAAGTAAGTATAATAGCAGGGGGCACATGCCCCCCTGCAGCCCCGGGTACCACCACCCCCCGGGGCTTGCATATGTATGATGGGGGCCTCTAAGGCCCCCTGAGCCCCGGGGACCTCCACCCCCGGGGCTTCATTATGAAGTATGTGGGGGGGCTCATGGCCCCCCGCAGCACGGTGACCACCACCCACTGGGGCTTGCATACGTATGATGGGGGAGCTCTAAGGCCCCCCGAGCCCCAGAGACTGCCACCCCCAGGGCTTCATTATGAAGTATGCGGGGGGCTCATGGACCCCACCAGGGCTTGCATATGTATGATGGGGACCTCTAAGGCCACCCGAGCCCTGGGGACCGCCACCCCGGGGCTTCATTATGAAGTATGCGGGGGGCTCACGGCCCCCCGCAACCTCGGGGACCGCCTCCCCCGGGGCTTTCTTTCTTTTAATAAAAAAAATAACCTGTGTGAGGGGCTCAAGCCCCCCCACAAGCCCAGGGGACAGCCACCTCAGCACTAATATTTAAAATAGGGGGGTCCGTGATGGACTCGCAGCCCTGGGTACCACCACCCCCCGGGGCTTTTAACTGGTGGTAGGTGGCCGTGCGGCCCCCCTCCTGAAGCCCTTGATGGCCCTGGGGACCGCCACCCCCCAGGGCCGGCTCCGGCAGTGTCCCGGGTGCTTACCCCGGGACACTGCTGTTTGCTATGGTAGGGCGGGAGCCTCGCAGCTCCCACCCTACCATAGCAAACTGCTTTGGTTTTTGAAAGCGAGAGCAGGAAACCCGCTCTATCTTTCAAAAATCAAAGTGGATTGCTTTTCTGCATGGGGAGCAGCATGTTAGCTGCTCCCAATGCAGAAAAGCAATGCCAGCTCCCGCAGGATGCGGGGAGCCGGCAGGAACAGTGGGGGGCTTGGGGACCCCCCACAGTCCGCAACGGAGAGGGCAGGCCCTGGGGAATGGGGTCCCTGGGGCCATAAGTTACCCAGGATGGGGGCCACGCTGCCCCCCTCCACCATTAAAATAAAAAAATAAAAAAAAGTTTGGCAGGCCCCGGGGGATGGGGTCCCCGGGGCCTTAAGGAGGCATAGGAGAGGGGCTGCAGCCCCCTCCACAAAAAAAATAGAAAATGTGGCCATGCCGTGGGGGATAGGGTCCCTGGGGCCGGAATTGGCCTTGGAAGTGGGGCCACGCATCCCCCTTCCTGTAAAAAAACAAAAATAAAAATGATTTGGGGGCAGGCCCTGGGGGATGGGGTTCCTTGGGGGGGGCAAAAAAAAAGAAAAAAAAGAGGGGCTACACAGCCCCCTTCTTTAAAGTAGTTTTTGAGAAAAAAAACAGGATCAGGAAGAGGCCACGCTCCTCCCAGCACCTCTCTGCAAACACGCCCCCTGGCGCGTTTGCACAGGGGATCTAATTCCCCTTGCATACTGGGGGTCCCTGGGGGCCAACCAGCCCACCAGGAGCCTCCAGTATGGGCCAGGGAGCTGCGTTGCAGAGAGGTGTAATAAGGCCCCGCCCCATTTTACGCCATTGTAACGGAGCCCCATGGCGCATACTGGAGATTCCTGGTGGGCTAGTTGGCCCCCAGGGACCCCCGGTATGCAAAGGGAATTAGTTCCCCCTTGCAAAAAATGCCAGGGGGCTGCGTTGCAGAGAGGTGTAAAAAGGGGCGTGGCTTCATTACACCTCTCTGCAATGCAGCCCCCTGGCGCATACTGGAGGTTCTTGGTGTGCTAGTTGGCCCCCAGGGACCCCTAGTATGCAAAGGGAATTAGTTCCCCCTCTGCAAACGTGCCACAGGGCGTGTTTGCACACATGTTACCTCAGGCCCCGCCCCCTTCCTTCACTATTGAGCAAAATATTCCTCTAAAATCAGCCAAACTATGAATTCCAATTTACTCACCTGTTATCACAAGAGACGTCAGTGCTGCATCTTTGAGTGCACTACTGATCCTGAAAAGTAATTCTAACCATACTTACAGTAACTTGAATTTCCTTCCGTAGGCTAACATTGACTGGTTTCACTTGGAAATTTTGCTAAGTGTGGAGTTTTGGAGCTTTAAAAAATTCCTCTAAAATCAGACGAACTACGAATTCCGATTTACTCACCTTTAATCAGGAGAGACCTCAGTGCTGCATCTTTCAGCCCACTACTGATCCTGAAAAGTAATTCTAATCGTAGTTACAGTAACTTGAATTTCCTTCCATAGGCTAACATTGACTGGGTTCACTTGGAAATTCTTCTAATTTTGGAGTTTTGGAACTTTCAAAAATTCCTCAAAAATCAGCCGAACTATGAATTCCGATTTACTCACCTTTTATCAGGAGACACCTCAGTGCTGCATCTTTCAGCCCACTACTGATCCTGAAAAGTAATTATAATCGTAGTTACAGTAACTTGAATTTCCTTCCATAGGCTAACATTGACTGGTTTCACTTGGAAATTTTTCTAAGTGTGGAGTTTTGGAACTTAAATAAATTCCTCAAAAATCAGCCGAACTACGAATTCCGATTTACTCACCTGTTATCTAGAGAGACCTCAGTGCTGCATCTTTCAGCTCACTACTATTCCTGAAAAGTAAATTTAACTGTACTTACCAGTAACTTGGATTTCCTTCCATAGAATATCATTGCCTGCTATATAAAATATATATAAATAAAAAATATATAAAATTAAAAAATATATATTACAATTTCAATATTTTTAAAAACATTTGTTTTTCAATTTATATTAAAAATAGGTAATGTAATTTAAAAAATAAAATATCTAAAAATAAATACTTCATAACAATGTAGTAAATTAGTATAAAAAATATAACAATTAATACATTTAAAAATTATCATTTACAAAACCTTTGAAATTCACTGAAAAAACCATAGGTTTCAGCCACGTTATAGTTAGGAATTAGCATTTAAAAAACCTTAGAAATTCACTGAAAAAACCATAGGTTTCAGCCACATTATAGTTAGGAATTAGCATTTAAAAAACCTTAGAAATTCACTGAAAAAAACCATAGGTTTCATACATGTTATAGTTAGCTGGACATTTCACTCATACAAAACCATTGAAATTCCCCCATTATAGTAAGTTCAGCTAAGTATAACTCGCGCGCCCGCAATGCACTGCTGATGACGTCACATATTACATCACTCAGGACATGGTCAGTGACATCACTCATGACATCAATAATGACATCTCAAATGACATCACTGATGACATCACAGATGACATCACCCTTGTGAAAGAGTGGCAGACCTCCTCTCACCCTAATATAATCTTTGATACACACATTCAAAAATAGAAACTAAAATGTCCAAAGAAATGGAGATACCAATACCAGTTACAACAACCTATTCAGTAAGTCCAACATCTACATACACATCCACTCATTCACCAACAGTTCTATATAGTCACTCATACATGTACTCACTCATCATATGTACTAATACACCTACACATCTTGATAAACACCGATACTCATCCATAGAGTTACTCACACACATACTCACACATACAAATAAACTATCAAACATCCATTTACTTGCATATACAGCTATACACACACCACTACACTTACTTCTACAGAAACGTACACATACTTACTCTCTTAAAGAATCACTTATAGAAACACATACTTATTTATACAGGAACTCTTCCAATCTCTCACTCTCACATATACTCACATATATACATCAATACTCACATATACTAGTTTAAAACATATGTAGTTACTTATAAAGTTACTATTTAGACAGTCATTCACTCACTAACACACCCATACACACACTCATCTACCCATACAGTTCTGCACACATGCTGTCTTCAAAACACGTAGAAACAGTGAGTCAATCATTCCTCCATCTATGCACTAAGTAATACCCCCACCAAACCATACAGACACTCATTCTGATACTCCAAAGTCCATCTAATAACCCATATAGACACTCATGTAGCTACTCACCAACCCATGCAGCCACTTATACACAAAGTGAGACACTGATACAGATATTTACATATTTAAACATTACTCGCTAATACATGTATTCACTAAGATACACTTAATAAGTAAGTTATACAATCAATTTTACAAAAAAACATCCATTTACCCATTTATTCTTCCATCGACCTTTAGATATACGTATATAAAAAATATCAATTTTTCAGAAAGACACACATTCACTGGATAATGTCATCAGTGATGCCATTTGAGATGTCATCAGTGATGTCATGAGAGATGTCACTGACCATGTCATGAGTGATGTAATATGTGACGTCATCAGCAGTGCATTGCGGGCGCGCGAGTTAATAGTTAGCTGAACTAACTATAACGGGAGAATGTCAATGGTTTTGTATGAGTGAAATGTCCAGCTAACTATAACATGTGTGAAACCTATGGTTTTTTCAGTAAATTTCTAAGGTTTTTAAATGCTAATTCCTAACTATAAGTATAACGTGGCTGAAACCTATGGTTTTTCAGTGAATTTCTAAGGTTTTTTAAGTGCTAATTCCTAACTATAACATACGTAAAACCTATGGTTTTTTCAGTGAATATATATATATACATATTTTTTTTATTTATATATCAGGATTATATCGCATGAATGCTGGCATTTAAGCACTTTACGTGAGCACCAGATTACATTACATTAGGTCAGATTCAATATAGTTTCCTTTACCCTGTGTCCTGGTGCCGCTTCTAACCTCACAGCTCCCGGTTCGGGGTCCCAGGGTTAGACACTTGCTGCTGGGGCTACTGACAAGGACTCCACCTCTCAGAGTGCAGAGCACTTTACCCGGATGCCGCCAACGAGGGGGAGGTGCTGTATTGATCTCGTGCATTTAAGCACTGCCTCTTCCCCGCAGCGCTGGTGTGTTTCCTTTACCCTGTGTCCTGGTGCCGCTTCTAACCTCACTGCTCCCCGGTTTACCCTGGTGGGATCGTGGTCCCAGGGTTAGACACTTGCTGCTTGGGCGGGGTACTGACAAGGACTCCACCACCCAGAGTGCACAGCGCTTCTCCCGCTGCCACCAACGAGGGGGAGGCGCTGTATTGATCTCACACATTTAAGCGTGCCTCTCTCCCGCAGCACTGGTGTGTTTTCTCTACCCCGCGTCCTCGTGCCACTTCTAAGCCACTGCTCCCCGGTTTTACCCTGGTGGGATCTTGGTCCCAGGATTAGACACTTGCTGCTGGGGCTACTGACAAGGACTCCTCAGTCCAGAGTGCACAGCGCTTCACCCGGTTGCCGCCAACGAGGGGGAGGCGATATATTGATCTCGCGCATTTAAGCACTGCCTCTGCCCCGCAGCGTGGGACGCGCTTGGGATGATCCCGGACAAAGCCCGGACCACGGGCGGGCCCGTATGAGCCTGCCCGAGACTGGTAGAGGTTGGGTTGGGCCACCTTATGTATATTTGTCTATTTTCTCTTCTATAGTAAGGGTTCTTCCAAGCCTTAAGTGATCCAGGTTATGCCTCCTGTGGGGAAAGGTTCCTCCTATAAGCGCAAGACAGGGGTGAGAGGGGGGGTTGTGGGAACGCTTGATGCTTTTCTGTCTAGTGCGGAATCTGCACTGATCCACGAGATCCAATTAACTGGGCCACCTTATGTACATTTGTCTATTTTCTCTTCTCTAGTAAGGGTTCTTCCCGGCCTTAACTGATCCGTGGTTATGCCTCCTGTGGGGAAAGGTCCCTCTTATAAGCGCAAGACAGGGGTGAGAGGGGAGGTTGTGGGAACGCTTGATGCTTTTCTATCTAGGGCGGAATCTGCACTGATCCCCGAGATCTAATTAACTGAACGTAGGTTATCCTTAGAACCCTTATTGCCACCCCCAAATGGTAGGGTGATTCCCCACACAAAGCCAACACATTTATATTTACCTCCCACCACTTCTCCAACGGCCCTAACCCAGCACACTCTGGGTTCAAATATTCCATCTGACTTTATATCTTCCCCTGACACTAATCATGCCTACCAACGGTTATAACCAGGGGTAAGAAAGCAATGCAGGCTGGCAAAGGAGAGCCCTCGTTGAAGAAAAGGAAAGGTCGGGCCCATCCAAGGCTATTTCCCAACCTATAGCTGGGGTTAAACGGAAGGCAGCTCAAAGGGGGCACAAAGGATGTAGCCAGTCTATTACGGCTACTGCCGTAGTTATTAGTCCCCCCACACCCATTGAGGAATCCCTCTACACACGGACATTGCAGGGAATCTCTGACCTCCTTGACCCCCTGATGCACAAACTGAGCCTGATAGAGGGCAGATTAAACAAACTAGAACAGGACTTATCGCATTCCACCTCAAGTTCCGTTAGAGCTCATATGGTCGGTGGGTGCCGTTCCTCACAAGGGGGTGGTAGAGATCAGGTTGCAAAAGGGGTTGTTTCCAACGTGCAGAACCCTACTGAACTTGCCCCCGATGCTAGCCATCATACTTCCACACCACAGGGGGGCTTCAGCTCATTGGGTTTGCAACCTGCTGTGAGAGCAACTTGGACATGCTCTCCTAATCGGCCATGCCCGGTAGGTACCCAGAATGGTCCTACTTTTTTACATCTTCCCCCGGAAGCTACCCCCTACAATATAGTTTTGGGCAATGTCCTTAGGTTAGCATCGCAGGTATCTTAGGATTGGCCACCATTGAGAAATAAGGCTTTACCCTTATTGAGTCTAGGGACGGGGATTAAAAACCAGTTGTTTAATGAATTTAAAAAGGTACATAGAGTATCATGGATAGGGAAGTCCCATAAGTCTCTCTGGGGTGATTGTTTGGTTTAAAGTTTTGGGTCCCCTGGTTTGGTTTAGCAAATCTTTGAGAGGGCGGGGGATCTCGCCGCTAGAGACTACATCTGTGTCCTTCCTCTGGGGTACTTTTATCGCCCTATGGACACTCCCAGATATGCTGAAAGGAGATGGCCTCTTCAATCACACGGTCAACTTAAATACCCTGTCCCCCTTAATAATCGATTTAATGCCATGGCCTCACTTGAAGATATCGACTGACTTACAGCCTCTGATCGTATTTTCTCCTCTGGGTTTAGTATTTTTGGGGTCCCAGAGGTTTATGGCAATGGTTCCCCCTCCCGTACTACACCTGACTTCCCTAAGAAAACCGGAGAGATTTTTACAGAGGAGGACCTATCATGCAACAAATCTGGACACCTCGGGGGAACCTACCCTATCCAAGTGAGACAGAGAAGGGAGGTGCAGCAAGATATGGCCAACACACACCTACAGGGCCCTATTACACACCACTGCCCTCATGGTCCTGACATGCAGGTGGAGAAGATTGCCCCCCTCCTTTGCAACTCAAGGGGTTATGTCTGGGAAGGGGTGTGCGAGAAGTGAATGGGGGGTCCTATTCGGATAGGAAGGGTGTGCATACTTTTAATAATGGTATAGGTAGTAGCCGCATTGATTTTATCAATCAATCAATCAATCAGGGAATTTGTAAAGTGCACTACATACCCGTGAGGGTCTCAAGGCGCTGGGGAAGGGGGATGCCGCTACTGATAGAAGAGTAAGCATGGGCGTAAAATCCATTTCGTGGGCGAATTTGCGGATATTTGGCAATTTTGCGATCCGCGAATCGCGCGAAATTGCCCAAAAATTTGCAAATTCGCAAGCTACAAATTATTTTGCTTGGTCGCGCTTGAAAAATACAATATCGCGCGCTCGGCGTTGACTTACCGTGATTCTGAGTCCGCCGAGTTGTTTTTCTCCCGGGTTGCGTGTGCTGCGCCATTTTCGATCTTGCTGCGTGATCGCGTGAGAGTTTTTCGAACGCAATTACGTCATCGCTGCTTGCCATCTTGCACAGTGAGAGTTTGACAACGCGAGTACGTCATAAAGGCCCGCGATCACGCATTGCGGGAGTAAACAATGCCGAACAGGTAGATGCTTTTGTAGACGGGGAGATAGGTCCTGGGACGTAGGGTCAGCTGGACCTTATGTAAATTCTTGAAAAAATAATGCTGACCATACACAAAATTTGTAACGTCTCCTTATTTGGAGTAACAAATCAACTTTAGTTAAAGATTTGTTTGGTATTATTTATTTATACCCTTTTATTTATTAGTTTTTAGTTAGAAAATAGTTTGTACGAAAAGACATACCTTATACATACACTTACTCAAAAAGACATACTAAAAAAAAAAACATGTACTTAATCACAAAAACATCATATATAGACAACATAACATTTCATATGTACATTTGCACAATAATTTGTGTACCAACACAAATATTCAGTATCTGCACTTTAGATACAGTTTGTTTACAATCAAAATAGAGAAAAATCAGGTGGAGAAAAGATGAATGAATCTCATGCACAATGTAAATAAGACTGAAGGACTTAATCAATATTTCAGTCGTTAAAGGAGCAATTTGTTCCTAGATGTTTATACAGTACTTATCTCCATTTGGCCGACGCGTTTCGAACTCGCTATATTAATTTGCGTGTTCTCCTCAGGGCTTTATGACTTTTTCCTGCATGGTTTGTGCAAAATATAAATGGAAAAGAAATGTACGTCAGTACTTCTTATATACTAGCTAGCCTCATGTTGTCGCTCAAAATATATACATTAACTGCAAGGTAATTACCTTACAAGAATCGTCGCAGTTTGGTAGGGTTCATTTATTATATAGGGGGTCCCTGCCGTAGTTTCTAGGAGAGGGAAAAACCAATAAAATTGAATCAATTCAATGTTCCAATCGCGAGCTGATTACCCGATACCAAAACCATGTGCACTCCTTACTCATACCTTGTTCGTGTTCCCTTTTTTAATTCAAAATACAGTGGACATCCGGCGTTTTTAGCGTTTTGTCATGTACCCCCACGGGTCCCGTTTGCCTGCCTGAAAAAATGAAGACAAATTGTAACTCGTCCTCATTCTATTCAAGGGAACTTCCATGATCCTTAACTGTCACAAATATGTACCTGTGCTCCAAGCTTGGCGATGTTAGTTCTTGCTGCTTCAGGCGTCTTTAGGCGGGGTCAGCTAGAAATAAATTAGAACGGTCCGTCTCCTACTAGGAAGACAAGCGTTCAGTTAAACGCTGCTTGTCGATTTTATCGTGTCAAAGTTAAGCGTTGCAGTATGATATTCACCTACCCATTGTCTTCTCATCAAAGCTACACTTCTCACTCGTAGTGGCTTTCCATCAATGCGCCATGTTGGAAGGGGGCGTCAGTGTTTAAACGAATCACATGGTGTAGGGAATTGTGGGATATGTAGTCTCATTTAATGTATCCCTCGTGGAGGTTAATAGACAAAGTGCAATGTCGCATTTTAAGGACTTTTACAATCTGGAAATTTCAGACATGGAATTCAACCCAGTCTGGAAACTGTTGAATCGCAATATTAGGTAGGCTTCTTTTTTCAGTAAGGCATCATCAACATCTTGGACTCTTTTAGTATGCCCTATTGTGTACAGAACTGTCCATTTGAAGTCCATTTCTGAATGGCCTTGTTCAATAAAATGTTGAACCATGGGAGCTGACACGACTTTATTTTTGATGCGCGATCTATGCTGTGTGACATGAGTGTTAATTTGCTGATTCGTTTTGCCTATGTACAATTTGTCACAGCTACAGGTGATTGCATAAACCACATTCTTGGTTTTGCAATTACTAAAGTTCTCATTTTTCCATCTTATATTCCTCTGAAGAAATTTACTCCCCTCAATTGTTGTGTCACACGACACACAATTTCCACATCTATGGTGGCCCTTGATCTGTTTTAGACCCCATACCGAGAGTAAATCATGTTTGGGTTTCTCCATCATTACATCTGCACGAACGATCTGTTGGCCTATGCTTCGTTTTTTTTTAAAAGCAAAGATCGGCTTTGGGAATGGGCATTCCAGTTCTTCTAACAGATGCCAATTTTTTTGTATAGTTTGTCGTACCTGATGGGTATGGGGGCCAAACGTTGTGACACAAACTATTTTCTCTAATTCGTGTTTCTTTTTACGTTCAAGAAGGCACTCTCGTGGAGTATAGTGTGCCCTCTTATATGCATGTTTCAACAATTTTTTGGGGTATCCCCTGGTGATCATTTCTTCACAGAACTTCTGCGAGTGCAAATCATAGTCCTTAATTTCTGAGCAGTTTCTCCTAATTCGAAGAAGCTGCCCATAAGGCAAATTAGTCCTCAGATTTCTGGGATGTGCGCTCTGATGGTGAAGGATGGTGTTTCTGTCTGTCTTCTTTTTGAAGAGGGACGATTTTAAGCACCCGTCAATGCAGCTTATTTCAACATCTAAGAAGGTCATTATGGAGTTGCTCTGTTCCATGGAAAATTTAATGTCCTGATGCTTGTTATTCAGCCACTGGTGGAATTCTATCAATTCGGTGTGGCTCCCCTGCCACAGGAGCCACACGTCGTCAATGTATCTGAGCCACTGTTTTATATGTTTCTTGTAGGGATTGTTGTTGTCCACGAACTTGTTCTCATACTCTGCCATAAACAATATGGCCATCTCCGGCGCATAAGGACAGCCCATGGCTGTCCCCTTGATTTGTACAAAGAACTCGTCATTGAAGCGAAAATAATTTTTCTTCAGTGTTAGTTCTGCAATTTCCAAAATGAAAGACGTTGGGACCCTGTGAGGTCTTATTCTCCTATCCAGGTATAGCTCCATGACCTCAAGTGCTTCACTTTGAGGGATTTGCGTGTATAATGATGTCACGTCCATTGTGACCATGATCTCAGTGGAGGGGTTAAACTCCATGTTTTCAATTTTGAACAAAAAGTCAGTGGTATCTTGCAGATAACACTTTACATTATTCACAAAAGGCTTCAGGAAGTAGTCAACGTACTTAGAGAGAGGTTCCAAGCACGAGTCACACCCTGAAACGATAGGTCGTCCAGGGGGCTCGGCTGGATTTTTGTGTATCTTGGGGAGGAAATACAACAGTGGTATGCGGGGGAATTTCTTCAAAAGAAAATCCCTTTCTTTCTGACCCACACAACCACCGTCAAATCCCATTTGGATCAGATCAGCTATTTTGGATTGAATTTCTTTGGTTGGGTCCAGAGATAGTTTCCTGTACTAGGTTTGATTATTTACCTGAGATTCTCCTTCCCTCAGATATTTATCCCTGGGCCACAGAACAGTGGCTCCGCCTTTGTGGGCGGGTTTGACTATGATTGAACGGTCCTCACTAAGACCTTTCAGTGCTGCCTGTTGGCCTTTGCTTAAGTTTGGCTTGACATACATGTTCTTTTTCTCAAGCTTATTTATTGAGGATAGGATCACTTGCTCAAAAGCAAAAATCTGTTTCGGGATATTCTGGTTAGGGATGAATGAGGACTTATTCCTCAGCCCAGTTGGTTCGTAATTATTTATAGGTGGCTGATTGTTGAAAAAAGCCTTCAGTCGAATTTTACGACAAAAGGCGATCATTTCCATTTTTATTTTTGTAAAATCCGTTCGTATATTTGGAACAAATTTTAAGCCCAAGTTTAACACAGATTCTTCATCGGTTGTTAAGATTTTAGTTGACAAATTAACTATGGTTGATGGAACCTCTACGATTTGTACAAATCGTACAAATCATAGTCAAACCCGCCGACAAAGGCGCAGCCACTGTTCTGTGGCCCAGGGATAAATATCTGAGGGAAGGAGAATCTCAGGTAAATAATCAAACCTGGTACAGGAAACTATCTATGGACCCAACCAAAGAAATTCAATCTAAAATAGCTGATCTGATCCAAATGGGATTTGACGGTGGTTATGTGGGTCAGAAAGAAGGGGATTTTCTTTTGAAGAAATTCCCCCGCATACCACTGTTGTATTTCCTCCCCAAGATACACAAAAATTCAGCCAAGCCCCCTGGACGACCTATAGTTTCAGGGTGTGACTCGTGCTTGGAACCTCTCTCTAAGTACGTTGACTACTTCCTGAAGCCTTTCGTGAATAATGTAAAGTCTTATCTGCAAGATACCACTGACTTTTTGGTCAAAATTGAAAACATGGAGATTAACCCCTCCACTGAGATCATGGTCACAATGGACGTGACATCATTATACACGCAAATCCCTCAAAGTGAAGCACTTGAGGTCATGGAGCTATACCTGGATAGGAGAATAAGACCTCACAGGGTCCCAACGTCTTTCATTTTGGAAATTGCAGAACTAACACTGAAGAAAAATTATTTTCACTTCAATGACGAGTTCTTTGTACAAATCAAGGGGACAGCCATGGGCTGTCCTTATGCGCCGGAGATGGCCATATTGTTTATGGCAGAGTATGAGAACAAGTTCGTGGACAACAACAATCCCTACAAGAAACATATAAAACAGTGGCTCAGATACATTGACGACGTGTGGCTCCTGTGGCAGGGGAGCCACACGGAATTGATAGAATTCCACCAGTGGCTGAATAACAAGCATCAGGACATTACATTTTCCATGGAACAGGGCAACTCCATAATGACCTTCTTAGATGTTGAAATAAGCTGCATTGACGGGCGCTTAAAATCGTCCCTCTTCAAAAAGAAGACAGACAGAAACACCATCCTTCACCATCAGAGCGCACATCCCAGAAATCTGAGGACTAATTTGCCTTATGGGCAGCTTCTTCGAATTAGGAGAAACTGCTCAGAAATTAAGGACTATGATTTGCACTCGCAGAAGTTCTGTGAAGAAATGATCACCAGGGGATACCCCAAAAAATTGTTGAAACATGCATATAAGAGGGCACGCTATACTCCACGAGAGTGCCTTCTTGAACGTAAAAAGAAACACGAATTAGAGAAAATAGTTTGTGTCACAACGTTTGGCCCCCATACCCATCAGGTACGACAAACTATACTAAAAAATTGGCATCTGTTAGAAGAACTGGAATGCCCATTCCCAAAGCCGATCTTTGCTTTAAAAAAAAAAACGAAGCATGGGCCAACAGATCGTTCGTGCAGATGTAATGATGGAGAAACCCAAACATGATTTACTCTCGGTATGGGGTCTAAAACAGATCAAGGGCCACCATAGATGTGGAAATTGTGTGTCGTGTGACACAACAATTGAGGGGAGTGAATTTCTTCACAGGAATATAAGATGGAAAATTGAGAACTTTAGTAATTGCAAAACCAAGAATGTGGTTTATGCAATCACCTGTAGCTGTGACAAATTGTACATAGGCAAAACGAATCAGCAAATTAACACTCGTGTCACACAGCATAGATCGCGCATCAAAAATAAAGTTGTGTCTGCTCCCATGGTTCAACATTTTATTGAACAAGGCCATTCAGAAATGGACTTCAAATGGACAGTTCTGTACACAATAGGGCATACTAAAAGAGTCCAAGATGTTGATGTTGCCTTACTGTAAAAAGAAGCCTACCTAATATTGCGATTCAACAGTTTCCAGACTGGGTTGAATTCCATGTCTGAAATTTCCAGATTGTAAAAGTCCTTAAAATGCGACATTGCACTTTGTCTATAAACCTCCACGAGGGATACATTAAATGAGACTACATATCCCACAATTCCCTACACCATGTGATTCGTTTAAACACTGACGCCCCCTTCCAACATAGGGCATTGATGGAAGGCCACTACGAGTGAGAAGTGTAGCTTTGATGAGAAGGCAATGGGTAGGTGAATATCATACTGCAACGCTTAACTTTGACACGATAAAATCGACAAGCAGCGTTTAACTGAACGCTTGTCTTCCTAGTAGGAGACGGACTGTTCTAAATTATTTCGAGCTGACCCCGCCTAAAGACGCCTGAAGCAGCGAGAACTAACATCGCCGAGCTTGGAGCACAGGTACATATTTGTGACAGTTAAGGATCATGGAAGTTCCCTTGAATAGAATGAGGACGAGTTACAATTTGTCTTCATTTTTTCAGGCAGGCAAACGGGACCCGTGGGGGTACCTGACAAAACGCTAAAAACGCCGGATGTCCACTGTATTTTGAATAAAACAAGGGAAAACAAACAAGCTATGAGTAAGGAGTGCACATGGTTTTGGTATCGGGTAATCAGCTCGCGATTGGAACATTGAATTGATCCAATTTTACTGGTTTTTCCCTCTCCTAGAAACTACGGCAGGGACCCCCTTATATAATAAATGAACCCTACCAAACTGCGACGATTCTTGTAAGGTAATTACCTTGCAGTTAATGTATATATTTTGAGCGACAACATGAGGCTAGCTAGTATATAAGAAGTACTGACGTAAATTTCTTTTCCATTTATATTTTGCACAAACCATGCAGGAAAAAGTCATAAAGCCCTGAGGAGAACACGCAAATTAATATAGCGAGTTTGAAACACGTCGGCCAAATGGAGATAAGCACTGTATAAACATCTAGGAACAAATTGCTCCTTGAACGACTGAAATATTGATTAAGTCCTTCAGTCTTATTTACATTGTGCATGAGATTCATTCATCTTTTCTCCACCTGATTTTTCTCTATTTTGATTGTAAACAAACTGTATCTAAAGTGCAGATACTGAATAGTTGGTACACAAATTATTGTGCAAATGTACATATGAAATGTTATGTTGTCTATATATGATGTTTTTTTGAGTATGTCTTTTTGAGTAAGTGTATGTATAATGTATGTCTTTTCGTACAAACTATTTTCTAACTAAAAACTAATAAATAAAAGGGTATAAATAAATAATACCAAACAAATCTTTAACTAAAGTTGATTTGTTACTCCAAATAAGGAGACGTTACAAATTTTGTGTATGGTCAGCATTATTTTTTCAAGAACAGGTAGATGCGGCACGCAGCTGATTTCCGGCGGGAGATTTGAACAGCTCGCCTTCCCGAAATTGCAAAAATTGCAATTCTGCACAAGAAATCCACCGCAGGCAGCATAAACCTTCTGAAAATGTAGATTTTGATCAGAATAACTCCTCAGATTGACATTTGGCAGCACTTTTTGGTGCAAGGAGTCCATTTTTTTTGGGGGGGTAGGAGGAAGGAAGTGCCCCAGAGTCTCCAACTTCCTGTTCCTGTCCAGCAGGCTCCTCCCAGTGCTTTGTCCATGTCCTGGTCACTTTTGATTTGGATCTGGAGCTGGAAGGATTACTTTTTGTGGCTGCTGCTGGATATTTGTATTTGAGGACTTTTGGGACTTTGGAGTTTGGATCACTTTTGGATTTGAGATTTTACAAGTAAGTTGGAGTTGTTTGTTTGGGGCATTGCAGTTGCTGCAACTACAATTTTAAAACGTCTTCACAACTGTAAAAAAAACTATATTGTGGCCTGTGGGTAGCCACAGTATCCAGTAGGCCCAGGGTTAGTCATAGGTGCATGATACAACTGTTTCTGTGATTTTTTAAACTTAATTCTCATTTATGTCATGGAATTTTAGCTATTATATGTTGATTTTTTATAATTTTGGGGTGCCTGTAAAGCCTCACTAGCCAGTAGGCCCAGGTGCAGTGAGTGGTGCATGGACCTAGTCTTTCTGTCGGGTGTATTGAATTGAAACATCCTTGAGGGCATGGATGGCATTGGATTGTGGTGATTTTTGTGTGTTTTTCGACTTTTTGGGGTGTTGTTGGGGCCTGGCCATGTGGGTGGGGGCCATTTTGAGGCCTGGTCCAGGCAGGGCCTGGCCATGTGGTGGGGGTGAAAGGGCCATTTTGAAGCCAGCCAGTGTGCTCAGGCCTGCACCCAGTTTGCTTTGCTTTCATCCAATTATGCCCAGGGGTACTGAGTGGTGCATTGACCAAGTCTTTCTGTGGGGTGCCTTGATTTTAAACACCATTGAGGGCATGGATGGCATTGGATTGGGGTGATTTTGTGTGTTTTGTGACTTTTTGGGGTGTTGTTGGGGCCTGGCCATGTGGGTGGGGTCCATTTTGAGGCCTGGTCCAGGCAGGTTCTGGCCATGTGGTGGGGGTCAAGGGGGCATTTTGAAACCAGCCAGTGTGCTCAGGCCTGCACCCAGTTTGCTTTGCATTCATCCATTATGCCCAGGGGTACTCAGTGGTGCATGGACCTAGTCTTTCTGAGGGGTGTCTTGAATTGAAACATCCTTGAGGGCATGGATGGCATTGGATTGTGGTGATTTTTGTGTGTTTTTCGACTTTTTGGGGTGTTGTTGGGGTCTGGCCATGTGCGTGGGGGCCATTTTGAAGGCTGGTCCAGGCAGGGCCTGGCCATGTGGTGGAGGTCAAGGGACCAATTTGAAGCCAGCCAGTGTGCTCAGGCCTGCACCCAGTTTGCTTTGCTTCTATCCATTATGCCCAGGGGTACTCAGTGGTGCATGGACCTAGTCTTTCTGTGGGGTGTCTTGAATTGAAACATCCTTGAGGGAATGGGTGGCATTGGATTGTGGTGATTTTTGTGTTTTTCAACTTTTTGGGGTGTTGTTGGGGCCTGGCCATGTGGGTGGGGGCCATTTTGAGGCCTGGTCCAGGCAGGGCCTGGACATGTGGTGGGGGTCAAGGGGCCATTTTGAAGCCAGCCAGTGTGCTCAGGCCTGCACCCAGTATGCTTTGCTTTCATCCATTGTACCCAGGGGTACTCAGTGGTGCATGGACCTAGTCTTTCTGTGGGGTGTCTTGAATTGAAACATCCTTGAGGGCATGGGTGGCATTGGATTGTGGTGATTTTTGTGTGTTTTACGACTTTTTGGGGTGTTGTTGGGGCCTGGCCATGTGGGTGGGGGCCATTTTGAGGTCTGGTCCAGGCAGGGCCTGGCAATGTGGTGGGGGTCAAGGGGCCATTTTGAAGCCAGCCAGTTTGCTCAGGCCTGCACCCAGGTTGCCTTGCTTTCATCCATTAGGCCCAGCGGTAGTGAGTGGTGCATGGGCCAAGTCTTTCTGTGGGTGTCTTGAATTTAAACATCATTGAGGGCATGGATGGTATTCAATTGTGGTGATTTCTGTGTATTTTTCGACTTTTTGGGGTGTTTAACTGATGTTCCTCTGGCTTCAATTGCTTTTAGGTGCTCAAGAGAACCACCAGTGCCAGGAAGAAGTCCTGCAGCGGTGTGTACAGCACAACGTCACGTGACGTCACATGTGGCCACAGACAAGACAACTCTGCAACTCGTGCAACTGCGGCCTGCTGTTCTGACATCTGAAGAAGATGGCCCCAAAGAAAGGTGGCCGTAGCGCCTCAGCAAAAAAAGTTGCCAGTGCCACTGCCAGTAAGAAGGAGCAGAACAAGCAAGTGGCACCACCTACCAAGGCGACTGGTGTGCCCACCGACACCTTATTTGGGAGGAAAAAAAACACGCCTGAAGCAGCAGCGGTGTCCGCCAGGGACCAAGCTGGAAGCAGCACCTCCGCTTCATTGGGCTCAGTGCCACCACGCCAAGTTAGGTCCAAGTCCATGTGTGCTGCTGCGGCAGCCACTTTGGTTGTTTAATAACCATCGACCAGTGATGTTGGCTCATCACAAGAAAGTAACATCCAATCACCGCCGGGTGTAACTCAGCTGACGAGTGTTCAACCAGAGCCGCAACGACAACCACAGGTGCAACTAGTACAAGCGCAAGTACATGGGCAAGGAGAGGCGCAAGTACATGCGCAAGGAGAGGCACAAGGAGAGGCGCATCGAGATGCTCATTGAGAGGCGCATCGAGAGGCGCAACTAAAGGCGCATGGAGCGGCACAACTGCCCACAATGCTTTTTTCTCCAGAAGTAGGGGCACATCAGGAAATCGAGATTGAAGTGGAGGTATCATGCGAGGAAACCACACCTCCTGATGTTGATCCATTATCTTCCACATCCCCAGCAAGAAAAAGGTCAAGGAGGGCTACTACTACTATAAGTTCTTCTTCAAGGCCCCTTCATTCTGATGACCTTGATCCTGATTGGAACACACAAATGCAGTCTGAGAGTGAGGCACGCCATGAACCGACAAAGGTAGCTAAGCCTAAAAGGAAAGTTTCCGCAAGGCTTCGACTTATGAGTGATGACGACGAACAAGAAGTGGTGTCTTCTGCTGCTGATGAACAGTCTAACGACGACCCAGTCATCACAGACGTCACTTCAGCCCCAGCGGACATGCAGTAGACTGACATTTCACCCTTTCCCGAATGGCTGCTGAACGGGATGTGGGCGGTGTGGCACTGGTACCACCACCAACGCAGTTAACTACAACACCAAAACGGCCTACAGCTTCCATATTTTTTAGTCAGAAGGGCCGGCAGGGACCTCCATCCAGCTCGACCTCAAGTAGTGGTGCTGTAAGTGAACAACAGAAACAAATTCAGCCACGCCCATCCTCTACTTCATCTGGCATTGAAAGTCAAAGTAGCATCTCCACCACCAGCAGACATTTCCAGTCCCCAGTTTGGGACTTCTTTACTGTTAGCAAAAAGGCAGAAAACATGGTCGTTTGTTAGATTTGTAAAGTATCAGTTAGTCGGAGTAAGCTTGGTACCAACTATGATACCGGAGGCCAGCGAGGTCATCTCAAACAACACCACCCTATCCAGTGGTATAAGCACCTAAGTAAGATCGAGGAAGCCAAAACAAAAACAAATCCAAATGTATCCCTTGATATTGCATCTGATGATGACGAGAGGGTGATCGTGCAGGGGGAAGTGAAGAAGCAACAGACATTTTTTCTGGTACACCCAGTACCCCTGGCAGCAGCACTATAGTGGTATTGTCCACACCCTCTACCCCTGCAGCATGTATGAGTCTGGTAGAGACACCAATGCGAAAAACTACATCAGTGGGCCTACGTGGTTTGAAGAAGTCATCATCATCATCACGTAAAATGGTCCAGCCCACCATTAGCAGATCGTTCTAGTCGGAGGCGCCATTTGAACGCAACCACCCAACGGTACGTCTGTATAACGCAAAACTGGCTAAAATGCTAGCGCTGGACCTTCTCCCTTTTTCTTTAGTTTAAGGGTGGGTTTTCTTGAATTTGTGGCAATAGTCTGCCCTAAATGGAAGGTACCTAGCCGGTCCTATTTTGCCAGGGTTGCTGTTCCAGCACTACATCAAGATGTGCTGGAGGTGATTGGCGCAGCTATTCTGAAGAGTGCTGTTCTCACTATCCACATGACAACAGACATGTGGACCAGTTGCCACGCCCTTGATTACATGTGCATCACTGCACACTGGGTCTCTTTTGCAGGGGTCAAACAGTTAGAATAAGCAGGTGTTGACACGGACACAGTTTCTCAAGCTACTCGCAAACATGCAACAGTAGGCATGTTTGCCATGGAGAAATCTCACACTGCAGCTAACCATTTGGAGGAGTTTAACAGGAAGGTCTATGAATGGCTGCATCCAAGAAATCGCATAGTTGGTTATGTTTCCACGGATAATGGCAGTAATATAGTTAGGGCCATGACTGATGGTGGATATTTCAGAGTGCCGTGTTTGGCGCACAGTATTAACATCGTGGTGCAAGAATTCTTGAAAAAAGAAGAGCCTGTCATCAAATTACTGACCATCTGCCAAAAAATCTGCACACATTTCATCCATTCTTTTAAGGCCCGGAAGCAGCTGAGGAGCATTCAACATGAACGTAAACTTCCAGTCAAAGGACTAATTCAGGAGGTGGCAACACGTTGGAACTCAACCTTTTACATGCTTGAGCGTCTGTCTGAGCAGTGGGGGATAATAAATGAGTATGTCTATAAACTGGGTTCTACTCACAAAGAAATGAGGCTAGAGTTGGAGGAATGGAAGCTAATTGCAAGCCTGACAGACATGCTTCGTCCTTTTGAGGTCTTCACGCGTGAAGTCAGCAGGGAGGACTGTTCTTTGGGCAAAGCTATCCCATTATTGAACATGCTAGAGCACCAACTGAAGGAGGTGTCTTCAACGTTCAGAGATCATGCTGAAAAGAGAGAAGCATATGATTTGGCGGAGACGTTATTAAGGCGCCTACTTCACAATGAAAGGCTTCAAAACATACATACAGAACAACTTTACATTTGTGCCACTATTCTGGATCCAAAGTACAAAAAGGCAGTGGCCAGCAAAGCATTTATTCCTTTTGATGAAGCAGATGTTTCAAAGTACAAACATTGGCTCGCTGTGTCAGCCACTCGGTTCGAAAAAGAGCGGATGAAATTGCACGGAGACAGCACAAGTACAACTGAATCAGCAGGCCATCCGGCGTCAAGTTCCACTTCTGAATCCGTGGCCGAAGGGAGTCACTTTCCCTCACAGCCGTTAACGACACCAGAAACCGTGTCATTATCATCCTCACCTGCTCCAGGCCCAAAAAAATTATTGTCGGAAGTGGATTGGCTAACTCAGCATGGGTTTGCTCGGTCCACTGCTGCAAAGGCCACAGATTTTACGCAAAGTGGAGCAACCCTGGAGAACCTTGAGTCGGTGGTGCAGGCCTATCTGGGTGACCCAACAGAGGTCTGTCTTAATGAGAACCCATTGGTGTATTGGTATAGGAAAAGGTCTGGATGGCGACTGATCAGCAACCTGCCTCTAAATTATTTGTCTTGCCCACTCGCAAGCATGTCTTCTGAACGTCTTTTCAGTGCTGCTGGTGCCATTGTAACTTCTAAAAGGACCCGCCTCTCGCCCAAAAATGTGGAGAGGTTAACAATAACCAAGATGAATCAGCACTTCATACCACCCGATTACAAAATACGTGAATGCACGCAGGAAGAAGAGGACACCGACTTAAGTGACGCCAACGTAAGTTCTTCTCTGTCACCAGACCTACTCCCGTCTCAATTCATAGACTTTGAGGACGAGCTCTACTTCCCTGACACCGAGGCCTGAAAATTACTTCCTTTTTTTCCGTACTTATTCACTTTTATTCCTGTGTGTCTTTCTTTGTTTTGCAACTTTTACCACAACAAAACTCTAATCACCTAATCACAACAAGTCCATCATCAGCACTGTCTTCATCTTATTTTCCTTATTGATTTGAAGGTGCCGCAGTCTGCATTCCTGATGTTCACAAGTTCACAACTCAATCATGCTCCACTATCCTCCTCCTCCAGACTCCCCCTATCCATTCCCCTCAAGGCAGATGGATGGATTATGGAAAATAAATAAACTTTGTGTTCGTAGACGAGTCCCCTCAAGTGGGACTGAAATTACTGACTGACTACATGCTTGCTGATTGTTGACAGACTTACTTCTGAAATTGACAGGAGAGGCTGCCCTGTGGGCCCCCACTTTCCGAAGAAGATGCGGACAAAAAGTAGAACAGGTAATGAATAATGAGAAGATGGCATGCAGTGGACAGCAATGGCTGTCTGTCTCTGTTGAAACCAATTGCTGTTTGTTTTTTGTGTTTTTTGTGAACAGCGCAATTTGCCATGTTTTGATTATACCAGTATTGCAGGTTTTTGGGGGTTTCTTTGGGGGTGTTCTAGATTTGCGGTGCTGGGTCGGGGGGTCTGGGAGCACTGCCGGCAGAGTCTAATTTTGATTGCATTTGTTTTTAAGGAAATCCATGGTGGAAAAGTGGAGTTATGGCCTAGCTGCACTGCGCGTTTGGACAGAATTGAAAGAAGGCTGAAAATATTCTAAGTATGAGATTTTCCATTTTTGCTTTTTACCTGTTTGGGGGGTTCTGCTTTTTTGCGGGTGGGTTAGCGGGTCTTGGGGCATTGCTGGGAAGGTCTAATATCGGAATCAAGTGGTTTGGACTAAATCCATGGTGGGATTTTTTTCCGTTTTTGCTCACTTTCGTGTTTTCGGGGGCCTGCTTGGGGGGGTTCCTTTTGTTTGGGGGGGGTTGGGGGGTCTTGGAGCAACGCTGGGTATGGATAGTTTTGATTGCAAGTGGTTTGAAGAAAATACATGGTGGCAAAGGGGCGTTAGGGCCTAGCTGTAGATGGCGCATGGAGTGATTTTGGAACTGGGCCAAAATATTTCTAAGTGCCCGTTTTTGTATTTTTGCTTTTTGCCTTTTTGGGGGTGTTAAACTTGTTTTCGCCTGGGTTGACGGGTCTGGGGGCATTGCTGGGAAGGTCTAATACCGGATAAAAGTGGTTTGAATAAAATCGGAGGTGAAAAAGTTTTTGTGTTTTTGCTCACTTGCCTGTCTTTGGGGTGCTGTATGGGGGGCTTCTAGGGTTTTGGGGGTGGGATTTGTGGTCTGGGAGCACTGCTGGCACAGTCTAATGTTGATTGCATTTGTTTTATAGGAAATCCATGGTGGAAAAGGGGAGTTAGGGCCTAGCCGCAGAGCGCGCTTGGAGTGCTTTTGGAATGAGGCCTAAATATTTCTAAGTGTGAGTTTTTCCGGTTTTGCTTTTTGCCTGTTTGGGGGTCTTCTACTTTTTTTCGCCTGGGTTGACGGGTCTGGGGGCATTGCTGGGAAGGTCTAATACCGGATAAAAGTGGTTTGGAGAAAATCCATGGTGAAAAGCCTTTTGGCACTATTTTTAACTTAGGGCTTGTTAGGGTTAGCAGCAGTATTGCATGTGTTTGGGGTGTGTTCTAGATTTTTGCAACTGGGTTCTGGGGTCTTAGAGCACTCATGGGAATGTGTAATTTTGGTTGCAAGTGGTTTGAAGAAAATCCATGGTGGGAAAAGGGGGATTTGGCCTAGTTAAAGAAAGCGTTTTGCACTATTCTTAACTTAGGGCACGTTAGGGTTAGCAGTATTGTATTGCATGTGTTTGGGGGTGTTCTAGATTTTTATGACTGGGTGGGGTCTTGGAACACTTGTTGGAATGTCTAATTTTGATTGCAAGTGGTTTGAAGAAAATCCATGGTGGGAAAGGGGGGTTTTGGGCATACTTTCTGAGTGCGTTTTGGCACGATTTGAAATGAGGCCTCTGCGAGGTAGCAGCAGTATTCTGCACGTTTTTGGGAGGGTAATGTGGGGTGTTCTAGATTTTGGGGATTGTCATCTCTGAAACTGAAAGTGTAATTTTTGCACTACACAGCGTGCCTTATATATTTTTTTCTCCGAGGTGTATTTATCACTTACTGTTGTGTTTTTCCATCATCAATTACAGGCAGGATTTTACCCTGTGCCATCGATGTACTACTCAGGCTTACAATTAGCGATCCGCAATTCCGCATCAGGCAGGCAGTGGACAGTGCGTCTGGTCACCAAGATTGATCGACGGAGCATCCGATGGAATGAAGGAGTACCGCGAATAAGAGGAATGGCTGGATGCATCAACTTCACAAATTCAACGGGACAACTACAAAAAACAGTAACAGTATCCAAAATTCTCCTTATCTTTTAAATGATATTCTTGTGAACTTGAACTTACTTCTACGAGTGTGACTCTGTGCGTTTGTTTGATCTCTGCTTCAAATTCATCCCTCCAGCTATTTGATACGTCTTTGCTATGTTTAACACTAATTTAATGTTCTAAGTGTTTATTCTCTCGGAGGGCAGAGAGGCAAGTGAAATTGCGCAATGACTGCAGCCCTGTACTGTCAACCTGTTTCTTCGTAGTTACTAGTAAGTTACAGTAAGTAGTAGTACTACTTTTCAGTAACCTAACCATCCATTTAGTAAACAACTTCTGGCATGCAGTAGTGCACTTCCTTTATGTCCCTTTAAAGATTTATCAATATCTTCAAATCCGAAGATTTGTTTCTCTTCATTTGTTGTTTGACTGTCCATGCTGTGTTTTTTCCTCTCTACCAAACTTTCCCAAAAAAAACCATTTCCATCCAATTTTAAAACCCTAACCCTCTTCCCCCGGGCTGTGTGGTATTTCATTGAGGTGTGACTGACAACAACAATAAATTCCACACACTTGCTGGGGAGGATAAGGTCAAAGCAACCAGAAGTTAATGTGCGCCATCATGGATTGATAAGAACATCCTCCTCCTACATGACGTGAACAATCAAATGCTTAATGCTTACCTTACGTCGGCGCTGCTTAGGCTACAATTTAGGGCACTGTTCGGTACCGTACTATCTATTGTACTGTTTCTAATGCTACGCTCAGGCCACTCAATGTTTCATTTCCTCTTTTTTTCATATGGTGATACTGCCAGTGTTTACCACTACTGCTACCAGCACACAATGATATTGCATCCGTCGAGGATTCAAGTCAACAACCAACCTTAATCACCATTTGCAATGCAGCCAGCCCTGGGGCTACCCCGATTCTCAAACACAAATCACAGGTAAGATAAGCATATTGGAGAGGTAGTAGAATAATGGGCTAGGAGGACTAAATTGGGAAGAGGGCAGAGACTGACTACTAGTAAAGTACAGTAGTAGGGCTACTAAATTTACTAACTCGGTTACTTGCATTTTGGTACATTTCAGGACTAGATGTTTCATTCATGCTGGTAAGTCTGAAGAAAACAAACGTCCAGTAACCACCGCCAACCCCCACACAAAATAATATATGAACGCGTATACTGTGTTTTAGTAAGAAAAATAATTATTAAGAAATATATATTTGTGTTGTTTTCAGCACAACAATAAAATTAATTACCCAAACTCACGCCCCCTCCCTAACCCAACCAATGTCAAAAAGTCCAAAAGTCTCCTTTCCCAAACACCCAATTCCCACCCCCCAACAGTCTTTAAAAAAGGGGCAAGGGACAGTCACTTCCTCCGGTGGCGTAGTTTGGAAAGCTGTTGCTGCACGTCCCGAAGCATTTTGCGGAGGTCCTGGAGCTGGCGCTGATGTTTTTCGCCCAACCACTCCAGGTAGTCCACTCTTCTACGTAGCCGGCACACACGAACCATCCAGGATCTGGGGGGGGGCGTTGATTTTGTTGCTGCTGTGCGGCGGCGGCGGGAGGCTGTCGGGCCACGGCTCCGTTTGGCTGGAGGTTTATGGCTGGTGGACCCGGGGGCAGTGGAGGAGGATGTAGAGTTTGATGTCTCCTCATGCTCCCGAGCCAACAACCGCCGATACTCGGTACAAATAGCCTCCAGCTTACGGGCCCTGGCCCGGGCAGCCATCTCCTTGCGGGTGAGCTTTTTGGGAGTAGCATCTATGAACAAAGAAAGAAAAATACTGTAGCCAATAGTCTTTAACATAAAGTCAAAATAAGTCAACGGAAAGTTGACACTCAGTAACACCAGCAAGTAGCAAACACAGTATAACATTTTGGCATGTATCTTTCAACCCTCTTAGTAAGCCTGTGACATTACTGGGAGTTTCAGGAATTCCACTTGCAGCACTATGTTTGGACTCACTACTACATACATAGTCAGAGAGTACTAAAAAAAGGCCTTTTTTACTTTTTTTCTCTTGTTTTGCAAAAGAAATTACTGGTACGTGAACTTGTGGTAGCCACCATAATGGCAGCTCACTCAGCTTTCACCCAAGAAATACAGACACACGCCATGATGATGCAGACTCGCAGTACTTTAAGCAGTACATGCAGGTGGGGATAGGAATGTCTTACTTTTCTATAGGGGTGGCACTGCCATTGGCCATACTTCATCCACTCAGCGTCTGCTCTACTACATCATACACCTCTGCTATCGATGAGGAGGATAAAGAAGATAACATCCAGGCTTCCAAAGTACATCTATGATTCTTCTGAATGTCTCAAATGCACCAAAATTTATTTTTGTCAACAACCAACTAACACCCTTTTCATTATATTTTGGAAATCGCCGTCTTCTTATGTTGAATTGCATTCAACAAAACCATTCTTTACAGTCATAAATATTAAGACTCGCTCATCCTTCATTTCACCTTTCTTTAACTTTTCGTCCTTCACATCCCTAAACTACATCTGATATGACTTGGCTTCACAATAAAAATTTGCCAGCTGAGTTGAAGTGAAATAGAGGGGGCCATTGGTTACCAGAGAAGTACCGCCGCTAATGCTATTACAAGTCAAGGTTGACTGTCTTCTCCTTGATAGCCCAAAAAGTAGTTCTAAATTAGTAATTGTTCTTAACAGTACAGTGTATGTATACTAGTGTACTGTGTACTACTGTACAGTATATCATACACTCCTTTGCGAGCCTACTCAAAAAAAATCAATAAGTAAGGAGTATAATAACTTCCACCGTCCGCCGCCGCTGAGTCTTCCCCCCCAGCTCCTCCTGTTGGCGCCGCCGCATCCAGAGTGGAGCCCTCTGCACTGCTAGCCCCGGCACTGGTGGTCACCTGTGCCGCATCAGATGTTGTGACGTCTAGGAAAAACATGTCATATTTTCAGATGCCATACACAACCCCCTATTTTGTCTCGTAATGGAAGAAAATGTTACATAACACATTTTTTATTACTGGGATAGAAAAAAAGTAACGGTTTTGGGGAGGGTGTTAACCTTTTATATGCTTATTCCATTAAATGCTACACTTCTTCTTATGACAACTGATGAATGCTTGCTTAACGTGCACAATTTTTCTCATTACAGAAAGAAGATTCCATTGCCCTTCTGCCAGACGATTCACCAACTACTAGTAAGTCCTCACCAGCAGTACTTTAAGTACTTTAAAGAAGGTGGGGGCTCCCGCACAGTTATTTTAATAATTTCATGTGTCTGTTAACTATTATTAAGTTTGAGTCATACTAATTTCATTCATGGGAATGTTTAAACTTTAACGTCATCTTCATCCATCAGAATACTACGCTATTAAAAATAAAGAAATAACGTTTTCATTTCTTAATTGAAAATAAAAAATAAAGAGTACAGGGAAAACCAAGAGGGCGGATTGAAGATGCCGCCCGGTGCTGCCTGAAAACGCAGCTCCCACTACTTCGCTGATGGCAGAGAGAGAAAAAGCCTTTATGAGACTTTGACAAATAAAGATAGCGATAATAGAACTACCTGGAATTCTTCTCTGCACTGAGGGCACAGCCGAAATCAGATGCGGATCTTGTTTGCAGGAGGTCACTGTAGCCGCGGTAGCCGCGAGCCGTGGGCTGAGATTGGGTGCGCCTGCTGGGCTTGCTGGACTCTGCTGACGTGGCTAGGCTCCTCGGGACCAGGCTGCAGCGGGTTGCTCGCCGCAGAACGCGGGACGAGCGTCTTGCGGCAGAGCGGCTGGGAGCGGAGGAGACTTTGATTGCAAAGCGGTACTAAGCACGGATATGGCCCCTAAGAATCCACCGCGCAACACCAGGACCACGAAGGGGGCAGCAAATCTCGACGAGAGCAATGCTGGGAGCGAAAAGAGGTCGTCGGCGGCGGCGGCTGCTGCAGACAAATTGAGAACTCCAGCCAAGTCCCATGGGAGGGAAGGCGATGCAGCCGGTGTACAGAACTTGCTCGCTGCCGGGAAACTAGAGAAAGCTGCATTAACGGCCGGTAAGCAACTGCTGCTGCGACCCCCAACGCTCATTGTTGGCGATAAAAATAATATGACCAAAGCATTGGGCACTAAGATAAATGTAAACTCGGTGGTCCCAGTGAAGTGCACTAACAGTGAGGATATCACTCTAACTAATAAGGAAACTAATGAGACAACGGTGATTGCTATGCAGAGCATTGAAAGAATCGATATTAGCGCCGCTGAGAATGATGTAGTGACTATAGAAATGCTAGCAGAGTCTTCGGAAATAGTTAATACAGATGGCCACAAAGATATTGGAATAGATAAACCTAAGACACAGTCACAGGTACCAGCCCTGGATTCAGAGGCTACTGAGCTAACACGAAGTTTGGATATGGTCACAGATTTGGGCTTAAGAGCTGATGTAGTTAACAATGTAGCCAACAATGTGCTTACTAAGCTGCACCATGAAACTGTGGCGGGTGAGGCAATAGATACGTATAGCTTACTCTCAGGTTTTGAAGCTAATGGAGTATCTGGAGACAGACCATGCAGAGGGATGCAAGGAGAGACAAGTCGAATCCAATGATGAATATGAAGAATTGATAGATGAAGAGGAGATCGATGTGGCGAATGCTACACAGGATGATTGGAAAACAGTGTCACGGAAAAAAGGAAGAGGGAAGGCTAAACATAAGCTAAAAAACAAGAAAAATACTAATCCTTCTACGCTCTCCTCTGCCATTACTTTTGCTAATACTAGAGGCAAACCAGTTATTGACGATAGCCCCTTACGCAAGTGGATACAAGCTAAGGGAGGGGTAAAATCAATGGCTCTACGTCTATCAGGAAACAGTTCCACGGGGTTATTAATCCCATTACAAGATAGTCTAGACGCGGATAAGGTAACCCCGTCCACCCCTCCAAGTCAACCAATTGTGGAGGATCATATGGGTACACAGAGCCCCCAACAAGATAGTAACATAAGAGAAGTAAACAACGAAAAGATTCTTGATTTAAATGATCTTGCTGGTACGGCGGCCTTGGCTAAAGAAACAGTCTGTGCTAGTACTTGAAGGATCCGCCTCAGGAGGTATCACCTTCCGATGTGGGGACCCCCTCTCTGGCTTTAATCTTAAATATGCTGACCGAACAGAGGCAAGAAGCACTGAAACACTTTTTGCAGTTGAAAGAGGATAATACCAAAACCCAAAAGTATTTACTTGAAGTCAATAGTAAAATGAATACGATAACACAAGATGTGGAAGAGCTACAAAATAGAGTGGGGAAGGTAGAAGAAACTTCGGTCATATTCGAGCAGAAAAATTCCCGTCACGACGAGGAGATACGGGCCTTACAATTTAAGATTGAAGATATGGAAAATAGACAAAGAAGACAAAATCTCAGACTCTTTGGGGTCCCTGAAGGGGCTGAAGGGGCAGATCCTAGGGCCTACATAGTCAAACTTTTTCAACGCACATTTCCTGATCTCGCTGATTGGGATTGGGACTCTCAGTTACAAAGAGTTCACAGATTGCCACTAGTTAACAGAAATAGAAGCAATAAATTTCCTCGCCCGTTTTTGATTTATTTGGGAAATTTTTTATTGAGACAGGCCGTTTCTCTTAAAGCAAAACCTATTCTCCCACTACTACAGAATATCTGACTTTTTTTGTCCGGTCAGACCTTTGTAAATCCACTATGGAGAGACGATGGAGCTTACGCCAATTAATTGACTCCTTTAAAGCTGTCGGGGCTCAGGTCTTCCTCCAAGAAACTGCGTGTTTAAAAGTTATTAAAGCAGGTCACACGTATTATCTTTACCAGGTTAAGGAGGCAGAAATGGTGCTAGAAAAAATCACTAAGGCATAAGATACATATCATTATATTCATAAGCGCCAATTCAATAAGATTGTTACTTTAAAGGATTTGACAAATTTTTACTAATTTTGACAAATCTTCTACAGTTGAAGGGGGACTGGGAAGGATATACTTAACGAAGTAGTGGGTAGGCATGCGGTTGGCAGCACCTACAAGAGGCTGCCCATCCAACGGCAGCAGGTATAAAGGGGGGGTGTTTTCCTATGTTACGGGGGGTGGGTTGCTCAGAAGTGGGGAGAGCGGGAGGGAGGCAGGGGGGGGAAATTAAAAATGGCAAGGCAAGCCACGATGAAGATAAATGACTATTAGCAAGAAAGAAATCTTTAAAGAGTGATAAGAAAGGGGCAGAGTTTGCAGATTCTTCTATACAAATGTTGTACTGTAGCTGCCTTGCATGGAACGTATCAGGCCTGAACAACAAGACCAAAAGAAATTTAGTTTATCAAGAATTGAAATTGTATGATGCACAGATGGTTATGCTATCTGAAACTTACATTTGCTTTAAGGATAAAAACTTCTTGAAACAACTGGGGTATGAGCTGGTGGTTTGTACAACATTAAATGCGCCAATAAGAGGGGTTGCAATTTTAAAGAAAAGACATCTACGGGGGGAGGTAATCAAAACCGCAGCAGATAAGGGGGGGCGCTGGGCGATAATGCAAATACGGTTGGAAGATAGTATTTATGTTTTTTGTGCTATCTATGGTTCTAACAAAGATGAGCCACGGATATTTGATTGGCTGAATATAGAATTATTATTATGGGAGGGGGAGCTCATACTAATGGGAGACTTTAACTGTGTTTTAAACTACCAACAGGATGCAACGAAGAAAGGGCTACCTTCACGCATGCGTAAAACAAGAGCAGAAATACTAGAATTAGCAAAAATACATAACATTAAAGACATATGGCGTAGTTTCCACCCAGGCATACCTGGATACACATACTATTCATCTCCCCATAAACTTTTCTCCAGGATAGATTTGGCGTGGGCTTCGGAAGAACTTATGAGTAGGGGATCTATGCAGGTTATGCCAAATATCTCCTCTGACCATAATCCCATAATATTTACATTTGGCTTAGCTTCACAGGCAAAAGAAGGGCGCCTTTTTACTTTCCCAAGATATTTACTATCAGATGAGGTTCCCTTAAAAAACATATAAAGGAATTTATTTCACACAATATAGATACGGCTAGCATTCTTTCAGTTTGGGATGCTTGTAAGGCCTCTATCAGAGGAGTAGCACAACAATATATTTTCAAACAAAACGCAATAAGGAAAAAGGAGACAAAGATACTGACGGATAATATTTTACATACGGAAAAGCAATTAGCTGATAGCCTTTTGCACTGGGAATAGGAGCAGGCCCGATATCTTGTTTCTGGAGAATAAACTGCTGATCTTACGTACAGATATCAAAAGTTCTTTCAGAGAGAAAAACAGCTGTAAGATACTTAAATACAAAATCTCTCAATATGAATGTGGAGATCGAGTAGGAAAGCTTTTGGCGTATAAGGTGGCTGAAGACCGAGCATCTACACTAATCAAATCTATAAAAGGATCCAATGATATCCTGTATACGCAGCCTGTACATATTATGGATCAATTTGCTTCTTACTATGAAGGATTATACACTCCAGAGACTAGGACCAGTGCAAATCAGATCCAATCTTACTTAAATGATAAACTTCCTGCAAAACAATATTTAGATCAGGCGTCTCTAGATAATTTGGAAGAGAATTATACAATACAGGAACTCCGCTTAGCCGTGTTATCCCTTCCATCCAATAAAGCGGCAGGGGAGGACACACTTCCAGCTGAACTGTATAAAATATGTGCGGATGAAATACTTCCTCTTTTTTGTCTAGTAGTCAACTCAATTGGTACAACAGGCAGGGCCCCGGAGTCCTGGAAAACTGCGAAAATCATGTTTTAAAAAAAAAAAATGAAACCACCAACCGAATGTGGGTCATATAGGCCAATTTCTTTAATAAATACTGACGCTAAGGCCTACTCTAAGCTATTATCAATACGATTGGCACCTCTTATGCCACATTTAGTTAACGATCAACAACATGGTTTCATAGTTGGAAGGGATACCACGGCTCATGTCAATATGGCAATTACGGCATTTGCATTAACCAATCTCACCCCACTCGGTATGATACTTTTGTACGCAGAAAAAGCATTTGACCGAGTGGGATGGGATTATTTGTGGAAAGTGTTAATTCAGTTTGGATTTAAAGACCGGTTTGTTAGAAGTATACAGGCTGTATATAGGGATCCCAACGCTAAAATTAGCTATGCGGGAATACTCTCACCAACTTTTGCAATCTTAAGGGGGACTAGGCAGGTGTGCCCACTCTCACCCCTGCTGTTTGCTCTCTCCATGGAACCCTTTATTAATGCTCTCCAGAACCAAGAGAAGATAATACCGGTAAAACACGAGTATAAAACTCTCAAAATAACCGCATATGCAGACGATTTAGCCATATACACCACAAATGTAATAGACGCACTAATTGGAATTACAGAGGAAGCAAAAAAATTTGGTGACATTTCAGGCCATAAATTAAACTTTAACAAAACACAAACTATTATGAATTATCAAACCAATCAAGTAGTTACAGGGATATGCAACTCGGCCGTGTATTTAGGGGTGAAAATCTCTTCTAAAATTACTGAAATAAATAAATTAAATTACGACCCCTTACTCAAACAAGTTACAACGTTGCTCAAAAATGGCATAAAATTCCACTGAATATCTTGGGGCGAATCAACCTGATTAAAATGAATATCTTGCCCAAATTTCTATATCCCTTTCGTTCTATTCCCCTTCGAGTTAATAATATATTTTTTAGGAAACTAGAAGGAATCTGCAGCAGTTTTATTTGGAGTTACAAAAAACCCAGGAGATCGATGGCTATACTTAAATTATCTCTAGAGAAAGGAGGACTGGAATTTCCGGACTTTAAGTCCTACTTTTTTGCATCGTTTCTAGGATGGCTCAGGAGTTTATTAGACAAAAATCAAACCTTTTTTTTCTCATAAATTTATGTTAGGTACAAATTCATCTCAATTCTTAGCAAGAGTACAAGACCCAAATTTTTTCAAACGAGTTAAATTTAAGACAGCAAGGGACTCGGTAGGGATTTTTAACTTGATTATGAAATTCTGTGATACTTCCTTTTTTCATACAGACTTACCATTATGGGACAATCCTGGGCTACCCGCTATCTTCAATGATAGGGTGGGGAGGGACTGGGCCATCCATGGAATTAAGATATTGGGAGATCTACATGGTCCAGATGGCTTTCTCCAGTTTTTTACTTTACAATAGCTTTATACTCTGCCAGGGGGTATGATATACAAATATATGCAAATTAGGGACTATCTATTAAGGAAAATGAAGCTGAAAAAAATCACAAGCTCGGATATTTGGGGATGTCTGTATAATACAAATAAGAAGTCGCTAATTAGCGTGGGTTATAAACTACTTAGCCAGCATAATGCGGACGATTGCCCAAGATTGTCACAAAAATGGACGCTAGAACTAGGAATCAATGTGACTCCACAGAATATATCAAGTGCTTTTGTGAATATTAATAAATTAGTGCACTCCTCAAGCTTAAAGCTACAACTATATAGGACGGTCAGCCAACTATATCATACTCCGTTGAAAATTTCTAAATGGTCACAGAACAATTAAAACCACGATCGGACTAGCAGCCTGATTCATCAAGCCGAATTGCGCTCGCAAAGGGCCAGAATCAAGGGAATCTGGCCCTTTGCGAGCGCAATTTTTGCATTTGGGATTCATCATCCCAAATGCAAAAATCGGTAATTACTAATTCGCTAAATTGCGAGGAATTACATTTAAGGAATCTCTATTTGAGATTCCTTAAATGCAATTCATCAACCATTTTTAAATTGCTAATTCGCAATTTCGGGCCGCTATTTACCGAGTGGTCAGACCTCTCTGTAAATAGCAAAAACGTAGAAAAATGCTTTTAAAAGCATTTTTCTAAGTAGCATGTTGCACACACGCGCAACACCTGTTTCAATTTGCATTTAAGGGGTGCTACAGGGTGTCCTTTGGACACTCCTGGCACCCTTTAAATCGCTATCTTATTTGCGAGTAGCAAATTGCTAATCGCAAATAAGGAATACTCCCTATTCATTCCTATGGGCCTTTTGGCCCATAGGAATGTATGGGGAGTTATTCCTTATTTGCGATTAGCAATTTGCTACTCGCAAATAAGGAATGTGTAGGAATCGCTATTTATTTAGCAATTCCTACATGAATACCGTTTTGCGAGTCCTTAATAGCGATTCGCTATGAATCGCTATTAGGGGCTCGCAAAACGGCCCGTTGATGAATAAGGCTGTAAGTGTCCTAAATGTGATCTGGTGGCAGCAGATCTCATTCATATGATTTACTCATGCCCTATGCTGGTAAAGTTCTGGCAAGACATAGAAAATACTTTACTTCAAAAACAATTGATCTTTTCTTCACTCACTGCACCTATGGTCTTACTTTCTTTACTCTCGAGGGGCAACAACAATACAAGCTGGCTAAATATAGCGCTGTCCTGTGCTAGGTTGGTGGTAGCTAGAGCCTGGATCTCACCGAACCCACCCTGTAGGACAGAGTGGTTAACTTTATTACATGAAATATACACCATGGAAAAGGCCCTTGCTAAGAATAGAAGTCGAAAGGCTGTAGCTAAAATGGAAAAAATTTGGACTAATTTTGTATAACGGATACAAGATGAACTTTTTGGATTATCTAAGTTTACAGAGGGAAAGCTTACTCCTGTATCCCCCCCCCACCTCTTTTCCCTTTTTTTTTTCCCTCCCCCCCCTTTTTTTTTGTCTTTGACAGGCCAAAGCTGTATGTTATGATGATTATTGTGCTACTTTGATTATATGAATTTTCCTTGTTATCACTCTAAAGAATGTATGATTTTCCTTTTTGTATATTGCTTTTTGAATGACTTGCTTGCCTAATAAAAAAAATTTAAAAAATGAAAATAAAACTTTAAAACTAACAAACACTGTGTGGTTTTTGTTCACGAGTGAGTGAGCGGAAAGGTTTGAAGTACTGCACTTGGCAGTCATGTTTCAGTGACTCAGATAGGCCGGGACTCGGCAGTAGTCTTCTTCTGTTCTTCTGGGTCGTAAAATCATTGGTCAGACACACTAGATAGTCGGTCAGGGTATTGGGGGTTCAACTTCTGTTCGGACTGAGGTATGTCGAAAGTTGAACTGCACCTATCATCAACAATGTCCTATTTATCTTGTCCATACTTCTTTGTGTGCAGAATAGTCCCTGAAACACTAGCAGTATGGGATGTGCTCCTCTCAAATCTAAAAGGCAACTGCTACCTTTTACTTGGTGTAAGCAATGACATTTTGTTGTTGGAAATTGTCAAAGCACTTACATTAAGAAGACTGGAATAGACAGCAAGGGCAACCCAGAGGACTGCACTCAGTGCCTAGAGCTATTGCTGGATCAGAGTTTTGTTTCACACCGTTTGCCGAATGGCCAAGCTTAGCTACCTACACAGACCGACTCATAATCGTAAATAGTAGTAGCACAGAGAGTGATGGTAGAGGCAGGATAAGAATGTAGAAAGTAGTCTACATTAGAAGAAGATCAAAGACTATTTTGTAAAGCAGAATTATTAGGAAACAGTTTATAATGAATAGGAGCTGTAAAAGTTAGGGAAGTATAAGTATTAATATAACAATAGAACAACTTACTGGGGCCAGCAGAAGAGCCTGCAAGGGACTGATCTTGTCCACCTTCTACCACCGGAGTCTCAGTCGCCGCCGGGGCCTTGCCCCTGGGAGTTGCTGGTGATCATGAAATAAAGAAACACAACATGGATGATTGTTTTTTTTGGAAATATTTGATTTCTTTGAACACAACCTAATATTATGTCGGGGAAACAAATTAACAACAATTGCATCTGATCTGGTCAACTAGGAGGATAGTAGAACAGTATTGCAGGATTCGCAGACCGTCTAATAGGAAAGTTATGTAATTCACTAACTACATCAACAACAAAAAGGTTCTACTACGACTGCCATCACTCAGCAGCACGAGACGTCGCATGACAGACACAGTTCGTCATCATGATTGCAGACCACTAACAAATGTCCTATAACAAGTAATAAATAATATACTCAACGTATCAATCCACCACTATCTCTTCAAAGTGGCAGCAGCAGGAGTACAAAGAAGGACTAGACTTGAGCCTACTGTCTCTAGCATTACGCAGTAATGCTCTCAAATGACTAAAAAGTTGCAAACAAGTAAGCATAGTAGCAACACCAATAACCAGGTGTTGACAATGACAGAAGTTATTTAAACATTAATTTACCTGCAATGTAATCGAATCAGCAGCATTCGTACTCTTCAGGAAAAAAATAGATTAGCAATATAACAGAGCAGAAGAAAAAAAAGTAGTTATTAAATAGCTACTTACCAAGGCCAGGGATCTCCAATCCTAGCAGGTCGAGCATGTCATGCTCCCGGTCCAGGATGTCAGTCCACCGGTGCGTCTCTTGCTGGTAGGTGTGCCGGACCCCAGACTCCTTACACATGTCCCGGCACACCTTCTACCACACCTGGCGACGCTCCCGGAGGCCATAACCGGAAGCAATCCGCCCACCTGCTGCCACGGTCTTAGGGAGGTGGACTTGAACAAAAACCATCAAGGCGGCCACCTCCACCGCAGAGAAGATCTCCCTGGCCTGGACTGTCTCCCCCCCTCAAACGCCCGCAAGTGAGCCGGGTACGGGGTGCTGGGCCCTTCCCCTTGCCCTTGTCGGCTCCCTTAGCCATGGTCCTGGGCACAAGAAGAAGGAAAGAAGAATAGGTGTGAAAAAAATAAGAGAGAGAGCGAAAGAAATAAAGTAGGTAATAAAGTAACAAAAAGTTAAAAAAAAAACACAAAATATAGATGTAGGAAATTGTAGAGATAGATAATAAGCAAAAAAAATAAGAAAAAGTTCAGAAAAACATAGGATTACAAAGATGTAATATGGATAGAAAGGTAGCATGCCCAAAAACCATAGCAATGAATGAAAAACAAGATGGCCGCGCCCATAGAGGACCGCGTGGGTAAGTTTGCGCGATATTTCCCCTGCGAGCACGTAAAAACGCCCGCGAACCCGTAAACACGCCACGCGCACAACACGAGCACGTAGCTAGCACCCGGAACCGGAAATACGCATGGCAGCGCCCATGTACGACCGCATGGGTAACTTCGCGGTCGTTGCGCTGCTAGCGGCCCGCGAAGACGCAAAAAACCCTGCGAACACGCAAAAAAAAAAATCCACAAATTGCGAGTTCGATTTCGCGCCCCGCGAATCTCGCGAAATTGCAGAAAAACAAATTTTGCACAACAGAAAGCACTTTGCAGGTGCAAAAGTTCAAGCCAATTTGTAACCATTCCCTGTAGTGCTTCCTGAGGGGCCCCTCCAGAGTTCAGTTGCCTACTTGCAACTATTCTCTGACCCTGCTCTGACCCTCAAAGCAGGGTCAGAGAATAGTTACAAGTATGGCACAATGCTCCTGTAAAAAAAATTAAACTGCAACAGGAAGCACTTACAGCTAAGGAAGAAGATGCCAGACTTGAAGCGCAAATTAAGTGACACATTAACCAGCCCCAAATTAGTTCATCTCAGTTGAGGCTGGGCAGGTGTGCTTTCCCCCCATAATCTACAGTGGTGAACCAGAGGGTGCTGTGATGAACCAGAGGGTGACAGTGCTGAACCAGAGGGTGGCAGGGGTGAACCAGAGGGTGGCAGGGGTGAACCAGAGAGGGGCAGTGGTGAACCACAGGGTGGCAGTGGTGAACCAGAGGGTGGCAGGGGTGAACCAGAGGGTGGCAGTGGTGAACCAGAGGGTGGCAGTGATGAACCAGAGGGTGGCAGGGGTGAACCAGAGGGTGGCAGTGGTGAACCAGAGGGTGACAGTGCTGAATCAGAGGGTGGCAGGGGTGAACCAGAGGGTGACAGGGGTGAACCAGAGGGTGGCAGTAGTGTACCAGAGAGTGCTGGGATGAACCAGAGGGGGACAGGGGTGAACCAAAGGGTGCTGTGATGAACCAGAGGGTGGCAGGGATGAACCTGAGGTTGGCAGTGGTGAACCAGAGGATGGCAGTGATGAACCGGGGGGTGGCAGTGATGAACCAGAGGGTGGCAGTGATGAACCAGAGGGTGACAGTGGTAAACCAGAGGGTGCTATGTTATGTTATGTTAATTCTGTTTATATAGCGCATGGCTACCCCAGCAACGGGGCATCCCAGCGCTTGTGGACAAACCAGAAGGCAAAAACAACGCAGCCAGTGAGAGTATGTTAAAACGAAGAGAACAGCCAAGGATGGCAGTGAGAAACCAGAGGGTGCTGTGATGAACCAGAGGGTGGCAGTGATGAACCAGGGGGTGACAGTGATGATCCAGAGGGTGGCAGTGGCAAACCAGAGGGTGGCAGTGATGAACCAGAGGGTGGCAGTGATGAACCAGAGGGTGGCAGTGGTGAACCAGAGGGTGGCAGTGATGAACCAGAGGGTGGCAGTGGTGGACCAGAGGGTGGCAGTGATGAACCAGAGGGTGGCAGTAATGATCCAGAGGGTGGCAGTGGTGAACCAGAGGGTGGCAGTGGTGAACCAGAGGTTGGCAGTGATGAACCAGAGGGTGGCAGTGGTGAACCAGAGGGTGCTGTGATGAACCAGAGGGTGATATTGATGAACCAGAGGGTGGCAGTGATGACCCAGAGGGTGGCAGTGGCAAACCAGAGGGTGGCAGTGATGATCCAGAGGTTGGCAGTGGCGAACCAGAGGGTGGCAGTGGTGAACCAGAGGGTGCTGTGATGAACCAGAGGGTGGCAGTGGTGAACCAGAGGATGACAGTGCTGAACCAGAGGATGGCAGGGGTGAACCTGAGGGTGGCAGTGGTGAACCAGAGGGTGCTGTGATGAACCAGAGGGTTACAGTGGTGAACCAGAGAGTGGCAGTGGTGAACCAGAGGGTGGCAGTGGTGAACCAGAGGGTGACAGTGCTGAACCAGAGGGTGGCAGGGGTGAACCAGAGGGTGGCAGTGGTGAACCAGAGAATGGCAGTGGTGAACCACGGGGTGGCAGTGGTGAACCAGAGGGTGGCAGGGGTGAACCAGAGGGTAGCAGTGGTGAACCAGAGAGTGCTGTGATGAACCAGAGGGTGACAGGGGTGAACCAGAGGGTGACAGTGGTGAACCAGAAGGTGCTGTGATGAACCAGAGGGTGGTAATGGTGAGTGCTGAACCAGAAGGTGGCAGGGGTGAACCAGAGGGTGTCAGTGGTGAACCAGAGGGTGATGTGATGAACCAGAGGGTGGCAGGGGTGAACCACAGGGTGACAGGGGTGAACCAGAGGGTGACAGTGGTGAACCAGAGGGTGCTGTGATGAACCAGAGGGTGGCAGTGGTGAACCAGAGGGTGGCAGTGATGAACCGGAGGGTGGCCGCGATGAACCACAGGGTCGCAAACAGGCTGGACACGTAGAAACAACATGGTCGTGACCGTTGCGACCACACAAGTAAGTTCGCGTTCCTGAACTTGTCAAAAACCCTCGCGAACTAGCAAAAATCCTCGCGAACACGCAAAAAAAATCCGCAACTTTGCTCGAATTCGCAGATTTTGCGGATTGCGAGTTCGCTTTAGCGCGAATTTGCGGAACGCGAATTCGCAAATTTCGCCCATACTTATAGAAGAGCCAGGTCTTGAGAAGTCTTCTGAAGGTCAGCAGGTATTGGGTTTGCCGAAGGTTGTTGGGGAGAGTGTTCCAGGTCTTGGCGGCTAGGTGGGAGAAGGATCTGCTGCCGGCGGTCGTTTTCCAGATGCGTGGGCCTGTGGCGAGGGCGTGGCTGGCTGAGCGGAGGCTGCGGGTGGGGGTGTAGAAGCTGAGTCGTTTGTTGAGGTATGCTGGTCCGGCGTTGTGCAGGGCATTGTGTGCGTGGATGAGGAGTTTGAATGTTATCTTCTTGTTGATGGGGAGCCAGTGTAGGTCTTCCAGGTGAGGGGTGATTTGGCTGTGACGGGGGATGTCGAGGACCAGTCGTGCCGAGGCGTTCTGGGTGCATTGCAGCCGTCTCAGGAGCTTGGTTGTTGTTCCTGCGTAGAGGGCGTTTCCGTAGTCAAGCCTGCTGGTGACGATTTTTCTTGTTTCGGGGGGATCCACTTGAAGATTCTGAGGAGAATTCGGAGAGTGTTGAAGCAGGATGCGGAAACGGCGTTGATTTGCTTGGTCATGGAGAGGGTGGAGTTGAGGATGATCCCCAGGTTGCGTGCATGGTTGGTGGGTGCTGGGGCTGTTCCCAGCAAGGTGGGCCACCAGGAGTTGCCCCAGGCTGAGGGGGTGGATCTGAGGGTGAGGACCTCCGTCTTGTCAGAATTCAGATTCAGCCTGCTGTCTTTCATCCATTTGGCGACGGCCTTCATTCCTCTGTGGAGGTTGGCTTTGGCGGTGAGAGGGTCTTCGGTTAGAGAGATGATCAGTTGGGTGTCGTCGGCGTAGGAGATGATGTTGAAGATGTGCTGGTGTGCGACGTGGGCGAGTGGAGCCATGTAGATATTGAACAGCGTTGGGCTGAGAGAGGATCCTTGCTGTACGCCACAGATGATCTCGGTGGTCTTGGAGTGGAAGGGTGGGAGGCGGACGCTCTGTGTTCTGCCTGAGAGGAAGGATGTGGTCCAGGCCAGGGCCTCCTCTTGGATTCCGGCATCGTGGAGGCACGCTGTTAGGGTGCGGTGGCAGACCGTGCCGAAGGCGGCTGAGAGGTCCAGGAGGATGAGGGCGGCTGTTTCTCCTTTGTCCATTAGGGTCCTGATGTCGTCGGTGGCGGCGATGAGGGCGGTTTTGGTGCTATGGTTGCTGCGGAAGCCCAACTGGGATGGGTCCAGGATGTTGTTGTCTTCGAGGTATCAGTTCAGTTGTCTGTTGACAACTTTCTCTATGACTTTCGCTGGGAACGGGAGCAGGGAAATGGGAGATGGGCTGGAAATCTTTGAAGTCCTTGGGGTCCGCCTAGGGTTTCTTCAGTAAGGAGTTGATCTCTGCATGCTTCCAGCTTTCCGGGAAGGTTGCTGTCTCAAAGGAGATGTTGATTGTTTTCCGGAGATGGGGGGCGATGGCTGTGCTGGCTTTGTTGAAAATGTGATGTGGGCATGGGTCAGATGGGGATCTGGAGTGGATGGAGTTCATGGTCTTGATAGTGTCTTCGTCCCTGATGTTGGACCAGGCGGTCAGGCGGCTGGTGCGCTT
This sequence comes from Lissotriton helveticus, assembly GCF_964261635.1. NCBI lineage: Eukaryota > Metazoa > Chordata > Amphibia > Caudata > Salamandridae > Lissotriton > Lissotriton helveticus. The sequence goes on along the minus strand of NC_136061.1, from coordinate 1,323,527,860 downwards.
GGTGGTCGCAGGGTTGGTGGGCTCGGCTGTGGATGTGGGGGTCGTGGCATTGAAGCTGTTGTGGATATCGGTGATCTTGCGGTGGAAGAAGTTGGCCAGTGAGTCGCACAGGTCTTGAGAGGGGGGGATGTCGTTAGTGTTGGAGCCGGGCTTGGAGAGTTCTTTCACGATGTTGAAGAGCTCTTTGCTGTTGTGTGCGTTGTTGTCTAGGCGGTCCTTGAAAGCAGCCTTCTTGGCCATCCTGATGAGCTGATGGTGTCTGCGGGAGGAGTTCTTGTGGGCCGTGTAGCTGTTTGGTGTTCATTCGTGGAGCCAGTTCTTTTCCAGTTTACGGCAGGTGTGCTTGGAGGCTTGGAGGTCTTCAGTGAACCACGTAGCTTTCTTGCTAGAGTGGTTGGTGGTGGGGGTCCTGAGTGGAGCGAGAGTGTCAGCGCAGTCATTGATCCACTGTTTGACGTATTCTCGTCCGGGGTTGAGTGCATAGAGGGTGCTAGCATTGTAGTGCAGTCGGGGTGCGGGGGGGTCTCTGGGGTCCAAGGGTTCTGGCGCTGGGCGAGGTCCAGGCACGGACGGGCGCAGACGGGCTTGCCTTTGGCGTGCCTTCGGCATGCCAGCGGCGCACCCGCTGCGCGCGTCCGCTGCAAGAAGGGGAGGTGGGAGGGAGGAGCAGCTAGGTGGGGGGAGAGGGCCAATGGGGGCGGGGCCGCAGGGGATGCAGCGGCAGGGATCGGGATCAGCGGGGAGCGGGCCCGGAGGGGGAACAAGCACAGACAAAGGCAGGGAACAAGGCAGAAGCAAATACAGGCAATACCAAAAAACAGTACAATGAGGTCACAAAGCAATATTACACAGTGCAGAAATAGCGGTCACAGGCAGAAAAACAAGCGGGCACAAGCAAACCTAAGGCCAACCACTGGCCACCAGGGATGAGGCGCAGGTGGTAGCCTGCGGGTTGAGGTGGGCCTCTAACACCTTCAGCAGCAGCGGCTGGTCACAGGAGCAGCAAGGGCGCAGTCCGGTGGAGCTGCGCAGCATGGGGAGCGACCTGCCTGGCAAACAGGGTCAAGGGTCGCTCTCACTGCAGCGCAGCGGCCGCCATGAGAAGGGGAGGTGGGAGGGAGGAGCAGCTGGGTGGGGGGAGAGGGCCATGTTGAATCATGGCATTCCCTAATTGATATGAAGGTCCAGGAACACACAGAAAGTGAACATGACCCGTTGAGTTTGACAATTAAGGACCTCTCTCCTCAGAACCCCTCCAAAAAGGATGTAGGTGAATTCCCTCCCATAGTATCACTTTCAAATGACATGAGGAGAGTAAGCTGGACCAGGCTTATCGAGAATGAAGGGGATTTAGGTACAATGAAGGCCCTGGTTGCTCATTCCATATCCTGTCTTCAAAGCTGTGCCTCACAGGCGGATATTAATTTAATAGCCCCTCAGGTCCATCAGGATCTGTTTTCCAATCTTAAAACCTTTTTTATCAAGACCAGTAAAAAGAAGGTAGAGGCAGGGGCATTAAAGGCCTCCTGGTATAACAAAACCTGCAGAGAGGCGAGTTGCTTATTGTCAAGGGCTATTTGATCCAACGACATGGAAGAAGTTAAACATGCTAAGGCAAACTATAAAGCATCCCCACTTAAAGATAAAAAGGAGTGTGATGACAACCCCTGGCACGATCATCACCTAGCTAGTAATGAGAAGAGTATGACAAAATTCCAACAGCTAGTAAAATGGGGGAGTGACGGGACACCCTATAACCCTATCAACTATGTTCCGCCGGAACAGTGGGCCTTGTATTTTACGGCCAGTTCTCTACCAATGATAATAATCTGGATGAATTTAAAATACTCACCCCGATTCCCACCCTATTATTTAACAACTCTGAGGTTGAGAGAGTCCTCTTCCTTATCCCGAGAGGTAGGGCCCCAGGCCCCAATTGTGTGCCAGAAGATCTATTAGCCCAAGACAAGGACAACTGGGTGGTTTATATTACCTATCTTGCCAATTCCATTGCCAGTGGTGCGTGTATCCCTGACACCTGGTTCGGTGCAGTCATTATTCCGGTATATAAAAAGGAGGCTTGAGCATTACCTGGCAACTAAAGGCCTATTAGCCTTATAGATTTCTGTTCTAAGTCGAAACAAACAGCGGATAGAGCATTTTAAGATACTATCACCCCTGCAGGCAGGTATCCGCCCCCATACCAGCACAATTGACCAGGTGTTCAGGTTTGTGATGATTTACTGGAGGGTTGTTCTCATAGGTGGGGCATGCTATATGCGGCCTTCATTGATTTAAAGTCTGCTTTCGACTTGGTCCCTCGAAACAAAATGTGGAGAGCTTTCTTTGAAGTGGGGATGCCATTGGAGCTGCTAGCAATGTTAGTCAAACTGCATGACTCCAACCACGCTCAGATTCGATGGGGTACATACGGAGAGATTACAGATAAACTTCCGGTGTCAAAGGGCGTGAGCCAAAGATGCGTTCTCGCTCCTACCCTGTTTTCTGTATTCATTGACAGTGTAGTGCAATATTATTCCACATGCCCCACTGATGCAAAAACTCTAGGGGGCCTGAAATTCCCCCTTCTCATGTTCGCGGATGACACCTTGATTTTATCCAAGACTCAATCTAGGTTCCAGGTGGCTCTGTCCCGTTTAGAGGAGTTCTGCCGTGATCATGATTTGGTGGTCAATGTGGACAAGACAACATTTATGGTTCTCAGCAAATCTAAAGCTAGTGAGGGTAAAGTTTATATGAATGATGTTGCTTTAGAGCGGACTGAAGTGTTCACCTACCTGGGGATAACCTTAAACAGGAAGTTGAATTGGAAGCCACAGATCGACATGCTAGCCTTGAAGCACGCACAGTTGGCTGGGGCCCTTCTAAAAGAACATAGGCTTTCTCTCACCAAACCCATAGCCCCAGCCCTTAAATTATATAACACCAAAGTTGCAAGTGCTATTTTATATGGCGCTGAATTATGGGCCACGAGGATACCACACCCCTGGTTATCGCTCAAAATAAATTTATGAGGGCGTTAATAGGCTTGCCGCAATCTACTCCATTGGTACCCTTATTTCTGGATTTGGGATGTCTTCAAATTGAGGACCTAATTTGATTTGGAGAAGGCTATGGCCCACCCCTGAGCTCTCAATATATGCTAAAGTCCTTTTGGATTTCAGGGGGCTGGGACCCTAAGTAAGATCAAATGGCTTCAGTATATAAAAGAAACTTTAATAGAAATAGGGATGGGTAAATTGTGGGAGAGTCCTGAATCGACCTCCTTCCCCTCAAAAAAAGAGCTTAAGGCTGTTTATATGGATTTGGTGAAGATGAAGAGCTTCTCTTCCATTACAGGACCTACCTTGACTAGGGACTTAATATTGATAAAACACGAGCTTCGTTTTGAACCCTACTGGGACTTTATTTTAAAACCAATGGATAGGAAGCTCTATCACCAACTTAGGGTAGGCTCTCTGCTGATTGGAGCGTTCACCAGTAGATTGCACAAGCCCACGACAGAATTGTGCCCCTTGTGCTTGGCACAGTCAGAATCCATCCCCCACATACTATTTGTCTGCTCGGCCTATAGGTCACCAAGTAGGAAATTGTTAGATCCACGTGTACTCCTTAGGTTCTGGACGATGCACAAAGGGGTCCACCTCCAGACGTCCCCAACTCTGGATAAGGTAACTCAGAGCAATGAGGCAATCAGGCGAGGGAAAGGGATTAGGGAAGGGACCACGGGGCAAGGGATACCTGTAGCAAAAGAATACAAGGTTAGTACAAATCCTAATATTCTGACTACTCTCATATGATCTCGCTATGACTATCGCCTACCTGTGAACTCAACAGAGATGTCTTCCTGTATGTCAACATTCAACACATAAAGATTCTGCTTTCCAATTTCAATTGCTCTATACCTACAACAATAAAGGGTGACACATTAAACCCTGTCATTCGTGTAAGCAGTCATAAACATAAACTCTCATTCTCATACATACCCTAAGAAGAGTTTTTATAAGGTTGAAAAGGAAAATGTGGAAGGAGTCCTCCCTTGACCAGTACTTGTTGAGAACCACAAGGACTATTGAATAGAGAAGGCAGATCAGCACCCAAACTATGAGTTCACAAGGCAGTCTAGATCCACAATACAGGCAATTGAGTCTCAGTGCTTACATCAGCGTGTATCAACCCAAAAGTTAATTACTCAAATTAGCAACACAGCGCATACGTCAGTGCGATATCAAACCCAAAGTCAAGCACCCAATAGCAACACAGCGCTTGCGTCAGCGCAATAATTAGAACTCAAAACAAAAAAGTTATGTGTAGGGAGCTACCCTTTCTGTCAGGAAAAGGACTGGGTCAATAACTCTAAGAAAAAACAGGGTGCCTTTTCCTGATTCTGATGCCTTGTAGGTATACCACTCCTACTGGAGGTGGCAACCTATGTGTGAACAGGAATCGTGCAGTCTTATTAAGGTTACCAAATTTACAACCATGAATTAACAACCTTTCAGTGTTGTACGGGACCACATATAAAGCATGGAAAGCATAGAAATGTTTAAAATTTGTAGTGCATTTATTCAAAAGAATTTCTTGTTTAAAAAGTCATAGTATCACAAAACAGTTTCAAAAAAATCATTACACGGTATATATTCAATGTATATAAACAATATTAATAACACATTTCATAAAAGACAATGTCAATTGTTTTTAAAAAAAGTTCTCCTTTATACAGTATTGTTTCCAAAAAACATATTTATAGAAAGATAATAAAACACAAATATTAGGAACAAAATGTCGACGCGGCGTTTCGGTGCCCCTGATGTTCTTGCACCTTCTTCAGGACTTGTTCCCTGATTGGTCACATCTACAAAGACATATATCATAATATGTTTCATTAGGTCCCATCTACTAGTTTCAGTTACATATACTCAATACAGCATTTGATAAACCTAACATTTGGTAACCTCTCAAGTCTCTTATGCACATCCCACCTTAAGATTTGTCACAACGCTGTTGTTATACTTTCTGCATTTATCTATAAATTGATTAACTTCTAGGCTTGGTGGTGGTATGGTGATATTATTTTACACCCGTAGTAGATGACTGACCCAGTTTCATATTTCCTCTGCTGGACAGTCCCTTATCCCACCCATTTCTGAGATCTTTCTGTTGGTCATTTTCAAGTAGCCCTGAGGTCTGACATAGGATTCATTTCCCTTTTGCTCTGTGGTATTTTTCCCACTGTCGGTCATTTAAATGTAATCATAAGGTCTGGAATGAGATTTCTTTCCCTTTTTCTCCCAACCAGTTTCGTTATCCAACTCACCCAGGTGATATTCCCTGGAACCTTTTGATCATATGAGTCTGTTTAACATCTGCTCATACTTTCGTTCCCTTTAGCTATATGGGATTTCTTCTCAATCACTGTTCTTGGAGACTGTGGAAATTAACCACTTCAGTACTATAAAGTAAAGAGAAAATATTTATATATCATCAATTTTCTCTTTTTTGTGACTAACTCCTGTTCAGTCTAAAAGTAAAATATATGCTCCTCACCGGTTTTTATTCCCAATTCTTATTTTAGTTATAAGGAGGACGCCTCTGGGAGCTCCCGTTCTTATGGGTTCAATACTTCACGCCCACGTCTAGGGATGGGATAATCTTTGTTAGTGTATCTTGATTGCTCCTTAATTGTATCTGAATTATCCCCTTTCCTATTATTTTCCTTACCTTATTAGATATTTTGGAGTTATCAGTAGTCTACCTCACTCATGGGGATGTTGATCTTTTGTTAGAAGCCTTTTGACTTGGCCTGTATTTAATGGGAAAGGATACATTTTAAGGCTGAGTTAAAACAGTCTGTTTCCTTTAAAGAAAACATTCTTCTACTAGCAGCGCTAACAGAGCCCTGTTTTTACTTACTTGGTAAAGGGAGCTGAGCTGCGTGGCGTCCTCCTTGTCTCTCGAGTCTTTTCCATATACTAAAACTACCTTGTGTCTGATATTTATACTTGTCACAGATTGGTTCATTTTGGCTAATCACTAACACCTGTTTGCTGTTAATAGGTGCTGGTGTATGGTAACCCGATTTTGGTCGCCATCTTGTAGTGGGTTAAAACCCTAGTTCTCTGCTTGCTTTTTATTATAAAGATTATTTCTGTTCTATCTCTCTGGGCTTTTTATCGGTTTCCTAAATGTATACCTCCTTCTAATTATTTGGCGAATTCTGCTCTGATTTCCCGCTGTTGATTTCATATTTTATTTTTATTTTTCAGTTCTATGTTCATTCCGCGTTTATTTTCCGCTAGCTCTTTTTTCTATTTTAGCGGGCACACCTCTGTAGATCGAGGGGTTTACAACCTAATTCACCTCCGCTCGTACTGCGAGCGCCATTTTGGATTGGGAGTATTCGTGGTTTATTCACCTCCCGAGTGGTTATCTGTTTAGGTCCCTCGTTTTTACTCGAATGTTCAGACTCATGGTATTTTATGTTTGGTTCTGGCCTGCTGTAATTTGTAATTTAGCAAGCACATATCCATGGCATGTTTGTAACCTGATGTGTTTACAACCTAATTATATTCCGCTCATACTGTGGGCGCCATTTTGGGTAGGGAGTACTCGTGATTTGCTAAACCCATTAGTAGTTATATATTTGGGTCCCTTATTGTCACTAGAGTCACATCGCCTGCTATTATTTCTATTTTAGCGAGCAATCCTCTTTCGCACATTTTTATAACTTGATCAGTTGACCTCCTTATTACACTCCGCTTTTACTGTGAGTGCCATTTTGGATTGGGAGTACTCGTGATTTACTACACCCCTTGGTGGTCATTTATTTGGGACCATTATTATACTTAGAATATTATGAGTCCTGTTGTTTGTGAGGGCTCCCTCTTCCTGTTTATGCATATGGCAAAATAGCCCAAATTGTATCTCCTAATACTTTATAGTCTCCGCATTTTTTGAATGAAAGCTGAGGACCTTACCCTACTGCTTAAGAGTTTCTACATACCTAAAACCCTATTTCTACCTTACCTCTTTCTGTTTTTTAAGTCTTGTCTAATACTTATTTACAGTCCAGAAATTTTTTTTTTACAGTATCCTCTCCCAGTCTTCTTTGTTGTTCAGACCTATTTTATGGGAGTTGAACTTGGACATGTAGTATTGTTCTCTTTGTCTTCGTTTTTTAGTTAAATCTCCTCCTCTTTTATTTATCCTAACTTGTTCCACCACACACCATCGTATGTCTTCCACTGTGTGGCCCCTTTCTATCCAGTGGGCTACCAGGGGAGCTGTCAATTTCTTAGTCCGGATGGCCGACTTGTGTTCTGTTATCCTTGTCCTGACTTCTCGTTGGGTTTCTCCTATGTATACTTTGCCACAAGGGCAGTTGATCATATATATAACATTGCTGGTTCTGCAATTAAATAGATCCTTATGTGTGTGTGTTGTTTTACCAATGGTAATGTTTGGACCTGGTATTATAAGAGGGCAATTTTTACAATTACCGCAAGCATAGTTGCCTGTTGGATTTGACCCATCTAAGGTCCTAATGGAGTTCCTTCTCATTTTATCTGGGTACGTTTTAACTAAACAGTTTCTTATTGTGCGGTTTCTCCTGAAGGCAAATATCGGTTTGGGGATTGGTATTTCGCCTGGATCATTTAGCAACTTCCAATTACTGTTAATACAGTTTTTCAATTTATTGGATACACATGAGAAGTTTGTAACAAATACAATAGGTCTTGTTTCATTGTTAGGTCTGGTTTTTGGTTCAAACAAACTTTCTCTGTTGTAGTATTTTGCCCGTTTGTAGGCTTGTTTAATCATTTTCTTCGGATAACCTCTGTCTGCAAACTTCTTCATTAAGTTATTTGCATGTTTATCATATTCTTTCAAAGTGGTACAGTTACGTCGGACCCTTAGGAATTGTCCGAACGGTATGTTATTTTTTTGGGTAGCCGGATGGTGACTGTTAAAATGGAGCATTGTATTGCGGTCTGTCGGTTTTGTGAAAAGTTCCACTCCTAAGACCCCCTCCATGTTTTTTATTTTAATGTCTAAAAAGTCACACTCCTCATTACTGTACGTTGAGGTGAAATTTAAATTTTCATCCCCTAGGTTTAGCCACGTAATGAATTCCATTAGTTCCTCTATACTACCTTGCCAAATGAAAAAAATGTCATCTATGAATCTTGACCATTTTTGGATGTTTTCAAAGAATGGCGCCATGGGGTTAAATATATGTTTTGTCTCGAAGTCCGCTACATATAGGCACGCCAGACTGGGAGCACAGGTGGCTCCCATGCTGGTCCCCTTTGTTTGTTTATACATGGTATCTTTGAAAAGAAAGATGTTATTTTTAAGGATGAGTTCTACACAGTCTATTATAAATATAGAGTGCTCTGAAAGATCTTCCTCCCCGTTTAGCAGTAACTTTTTAATTACTTTGATGGTGTCGTTTTGGGGGATATTTGTATAGAGCGCTTCTATATCAAGCGTCACCATCCACTGGTTGTTAGGATTAAATGTTATTCCTTCTACTCTTTTGATCATTTCTGTTGTGTCCTTTATGTATGCAGGTTGTATTGTGACTAGAGGTTGAATAAATTTGTCCACATACTTGCTTAGTGGTTCTGTGAGGGAGTTTAGACTTGAGACAATCGGTCTCATGGGCGGGTTGTTGATGTCCTTATGCACTTTAGGTAGCCCGTAGATCGCTGGGATCGTTGGGTTTTCATTGTTGAGGAAATTGAATTCCTCATGGTTAATTACGCCATCTTCTTTAGCTAGTAAGAGCAGGCTCTTTATCCGTTTCCCTAGGTTATGCCATTCTGTCATGTTGGATTTTGTGTAATGGTTGGGATTATCTAAGAGGTAGTGCATTCTCTTCTCATAGTCTGTTGTTTCTAATATTACTATGCTCCCCCCCTTATCTCCAGGCTTGATAGTAATACTGTCCTCATTTTCTAGATTATTCAAGGCCTTTTTTTCTTCCAGGTTTAGATTGTTTTTAATCCACAACCTCTGATCTAATATTTCTTCAAGTCCTCTTGTTATAACCCTTTCAAATGTGTCTACATTTTTATTGACCATGGAGCTCAATGGAGTCCATGTTGACTTCGGACGTAAACCAGATTTGTTATCTGTTGGCATTCTTTCTTTGCCTTCAAAGTATTTTTGTAATCTGATTTTTCTTATCAGTTGTTGAAAGTCCCTTTCTAAGGTGAATCTGTCCGGTTGCCCTGCTATGGCGTAGCCCAGTCCTTTCTCTAATAGACTGATTTCTTCCTTGGTCATTTCTCTTTTGGCTAAATTTATTATTGGTGCTTTTGTATCAGGTTCTAGTCCCATGTCTTTTGGCTTCTCGTTTTCATATAGGGACGTTGTTGGCCCTGGTTGCTCTGATAGTTGCCTCTCCCTCTCCCTCGCCCTCTCGGGGTTGGGTTTTGATTTTGATTTCCCCTGTGTCTGTCTAAAAAAACTAGACTGTCTCTTGTTTGTTTGTTTGGTCGATCTCTCTCTGGGTCAGTTTGATTCCCTGTTGTTGTTTCATTCTCTGAATCACTACTCGTGTATGAGGTGTCAGAGAAGGTTACCCCCAGTCTAGGGCCCTGGCGTTTGTTGGTTTGCCAATTGCCTCTATTTGACCGGTCTTCCCTGGGCCTGTCAAAATAATCTTTTTGTATATAGGGGTATACTAACTCCTGTTTATACTGGTTTAGATCTTTTTTGAATTTATTACTCTTTTTGTTGATCAGGTAATCCTTATACCCGTCAAGATCTCTTTGGATCTCTTCCAGTTTTTGTTTTGCATCCTCTACTGAGGTGTTATCTTTTAATTTTCTTTCCATCTCATCTAGTTCAATTTTTTCTATGATCAGGGTGGCTTGTGCGGTCTCTATGATTAGCAAGAGCCAGTCTCTGCTGCATCTATTGGCTATGAATGTCCAAGTTTCTAAAAATTTTTCATTTTTTGTAAATAGGCTCGGTTCATTCTTAACCTGCAGCCCTTTCGGTATCATCCCCTTCTTACAGTATTGTATCAGAAAATCTGAATGTAATTCTGTTCTAATTATTTTTTTCTTATAATTCCAGAGTTCCTTCCACTGTTCTACATCAGTATTGTTAGCTGTTATTGTATTTACACTTTTGTCGGGACAATTGACTAGTTTATTAAATTGATCGTCTGAAAAACTAAATACTTTAAAGGCGTCCATTGCATTAATTATGAACCGCCGTGTGATGAATCACACCTCACTGTTATGTGAGGAAAAGAGAGAACACAACTCCCCAGTTAAAAAACTGTGCTATATTGTCAAAAAAGTTATGTGTAGGGAGCTACCCTTTCTGTCAGGAAAAGGACTGGGTCAATAACTCTAAGAAAAAACAGGGTGCCTTTTCCTGATTCTGATGCCTTGTAGGTATACCACTCCTACTGGAGGTGGCAACCTATGTGTGAACAGGAATCGTGCAGTCTTATTAAGGTTACCAAATTTACAACCATGAATTAACAACCTTTCAGTGTTGTACGGGACCACATATAAAGCATGGAAAGCATAGAAATGTTTAAAATTTGTAGTGCATTTATTCAAAAGAATTTCTTGTTTAAAAAGTCATAGTATCACAAAACAGTTTCAAAAAAATCATTACACGGTATATATTCAATGTATATAAACAATATTAATAACACATTTCATAAAAGACAATGTCAATTGTTTTTAAAAAAAGTTCTCCTTTATACAGTATTGTTTCCAAAAAACATATTTATAGAAAGATAATAAAACACAAATATTAGGAACAAAATGTCGACGCGGCGTTTCGGTGCCCCTGATGTTCTTGCACCTTCTTCAGGACTTGTTCCCTGATTGGTCACATCTACAAAGACATATATCATAATATGTTTCATTAGGTCCCATCTACTAGTTTCAGTTACATATACTCAATACAGCATTTGATAAACCTAACATTTGGTAACCTCTCAAGTCTCTTATGCACATCCCACCTTAAGATTTGTCACAACGCTGTTGTTATACTTTCTGCATTTATCTATAAATTGATTAACTTCTAGGCTTGGTGGTGGTATGGTGATATTATTTTACACCCGTAGTAGATGACTGACCCAGTTTCCTATTTCCTCTGCTGGACAGTCCCTTATCCCACCCATTTCTGAGATCTTTCTGTTGGTCATTTTCAAGTAGCCCTGAGGTCTGACATAGGATTCATTTCCCTTTTGCTCTGTGGTATTTTTCCCACTGTCGGTCATTTAAATGTAATCATAAGGTCTGGAATGAGATTTCTTTCCCTTTTTCTCCCAACCAGTTTCGTTATCCAACTCACCCAGGTGATATTCCCTGGAACCTTTTGATCATATGAGTCTGTTTAACATCTGCTCATACTTTCGTTCCCTTTAGCTATATGGGATTTCTTCTCAATCACTGTTCTTGGAGACTGTGGAAATTAACCACTTCAGTACTATAAAGTAAAGAGAAAATATTTATATATCATCAATTTTCTCTTTTTTGTGACTAACTCCTGTTCAGTCTAAAAGTAAAATATATGCTCCTCACCGGTTTTTATTCCCAATTCTTATTTTAGTTATAAGGAGGACGCCTCTGGGAGCTCCCGTTCTTATGGGTTCAATACTTCACGCCCACGTCTAGGGATGGGATAATCTTTGTTAGTGTATCTTGATTGCTCCTTAATTGTATCTGAATTATCCCCTTTCCTATTATTTTCCTTACCTTATTAGATATTTTGGAGTTATCAGTAGTCTACCTCACTCATGGGGATGTTGATCTTTTGTTAGAAGCCTTTTGACTTGGCCTGTATTTAATGGGAAAGGATACATTTTAAGGCTGAGTTAAAACAGTCTGTTTCCTTTAAAGAAAACATTCTTCTACTAGCAGCGCTAACAGAGCCCTGTTTTTACTTACTTGGTAAAGGGAGCTGAGCTGCGTGGCGTCCTCCTTGTCTCTCGAGTCTTTTCCATATACTAAAACTACCTTGTGTCTGATATTTATACTTGTCACAGATTGGTTCATTTTGGCTAATCACTAACACCTGTTTGCTGTTAATAGGTGCTGGTGTATGGTAACCCGATTTTGGTCGCCATCTTGTAGTGGGTTAAAACCCTAGTTCTCTGCTTGCTTTTTATTATAAAGATTATTTCTGTTCTATCTCTCTGGGCTTTTTATCGGTTTCCTAAATGTATACCTCCTTCTAATTATTTGGCGAATTCTGCTCTGATTTCCCGCTGTTGATTTCATATTTTATTTTTATTTTTCAGTTCTATGTTCATTCCGCGTTTATTTTCCGCTAGCTCTTTTTTCTATTTTAGCGGGCACACCTCTGTAGATCGAGGGGTTTACAACCTAATTCACCTCCGCTCGTACTGCGAGCGCCATTTTGGATTGGGAGTATTCGTGGTTTATTCACCTCCCGAGTGGTTATCTGTTTAGGTCCCTCGTTTTTACTCGAATGTTCAGACTCATGGTATTTTATGTTTGGTTCTGGCCTGCTGTAATTTGTAATTTAGCAAGCACATATCCATGGCATGTTTGTAACCTGATGTGTTTACCACCTAATTATATTCCTGTTCACACATAGGTTGCCACCTCCAGTAGGAGTGGTATACCTACAAGGCATCAGAATCAGGAAAAGGCACCCTGTTTTTTCTTAGAACTCAAAACAATGCACAATAATTGCTGCCCAGCACTTACGTCAGCGCAAATTCAGAGAGAAAGTTTATGCACTCAAATGGCTACCCAGCCCTTCCTTAGCGCGAGGACAAAAACAACGTTAAGTACTTAATGGCCGCACAGCGCTTTCTTAGCGCTTACCTCCGCGGGAGAAACAGCACTTACGTCAGCGCGAATCAGGCCAACTCGATTAAACAACTTGTCCCACAAGATGAGGGAAGCTCGAACACCAGAGCTCAGGTTCCGCAAGGAGCGTCTTCAAGCCCCCAGAACCGGCCGAAATCCCAAGATACAAGAAAGGAGGAACTCGAATCTTTGAGTCCATCCGGCAACGAAGATTTACACAGGATTACGCTCAACGAAGGCTCGCTCATGCCAGTAATGACGGGATGGCCCCGCCCACTGCACCGGCAAGTATCATGGGAAATGTAGTCTTAACTTTAGGTAGGCGCGTTGCCTAGCACCTGACAGAAATGGCTCAAACCCATCTGCACTATTCTTGGCACAAGAGTTGCCATCAAGGCCTTGAGGATTTTACAGACATGTATCCAGGAATCCATTGTTATTGCTATTGAAAAATTCCTGAGTTGGGTATGGGTGATTTGGGCAAGTAAATTTAGGGCACACTGACCTGATTTGTTTAAACTGTTTGTGGGACGTGGGGTAGCTCGATTCCGACATATTTTTGTATAATGAGTAGGTGCCGTACAGCTTATCCTATTTTAAATCTTATATTCTTCTTATAATAATTGTTTTACAATATGAGTCATTGAACTGTGGTTTAATATTTATTTTAATTGTATCATCGTGTCTGCTACATTAATGCTATTTTGCTATGACTCAATTATTTTAACAAAGTATGTTTTAACTTGTTAAGTTTTTTATTGATTATAATGTCTATTATAGTTTTATAATCAAAATAACGACTCTATGAACTGAAATATAGTTTAAGTACAGGAGAATATTTGATATTACCGGAACCAATGCTCCTAGGATGCTTGTTTCTGGAACAGGAAGGACCTGGCTTGGCAGGTAAGGCTGGACTGTTCCCATGAAGAGCAGGGTCAAAACTGATTTGCGTATGGATGGGTCTAAACTGGGGTGGCATGGTGAGCAAAAGAACAATGGATTTAGCTCAGAACAGTTCACCGGGGGTGAATGTTTGATTTGTTCAACATTCTGTCCATCATTTGTGTGTCTTTTACTTTTAGAAATTTGGCATTTTCTTACTTTAAGCCATTTGTTTCCTGCTGCTTGTCCCTGATTGCACATTTGGACTTTGGGCATTCCCTCTAGAAAGCCACACAGAAAGGGAGCTTAGATGTGATCCTGATGTGCCATTCTAGGCAGGATGGAAGGGAGGTGCTTAGCACAGCCTCACACTTAGACGTGAACAGGCTGTGTCCGGTCCCCACACAAAGAGCTGCAAACCCCCATGCAGTGTGTCTGGAGCCAGGGCAGAAAGGGTGCTGACGAATACCAAGACTACAGTCTTAAAATCTGCAGATGTGCCTATTTTTAGTGAAACCTACATTAATATGCTGGAGGCTGATATATCTATTGAGGAAGTCAAAGTTGCAATCTCATCACTTTCTCCATAAAAAGCTGCAAGACAAGATGAGATTCCTTCTGAATTTCATAAACTTTTCATGGGTATACTCGTTCCTGTTTTCTTAGTAATAACAGAGTATTTATCAAATGTAGGTTATTCCAGCATGATGGGACTTTGTCCATATTGCATTTTCCTTTAAAAAAAAGGGAAACTCACTCCTAATTACAAATCATACTGACTAATTTTTCTAATGAATACAGATGCTAAAATCAATGCCAACATTTTAGCTATGAGGCTTGCTGTGGTTATTTATATAATTGCCATAACACAGATCTACCACTTTTGTCTATGTACACAAATATTGCTACAGCATCTGTTGATGCTGCAAATTTTTAATAATCTGTCGGTATGTTCCTCCTTAACACAGAGAAGGTATTTGTCCGAGTTCTTGAATCTATTTGTGGGCTGTTATGGCTGAAATGGGATTTGGTTTCAAGTATGTGATTGGGTTCAGAGCCTCTATCAAGATCAAGAAGCCAGGATACTTGTCAGCGGAGGGGCATCTGAATTATTTACGATCAGCTGGGGTACCTGCCAGAGATGTCCAATGTTACCATTCTGTCCCTAATATATCTCGACCCATACTTATCTCGGATCTTTAATAACCACTCTCTGTCACCAATGGAAACAAATGGGACTACAGTGCATGTAACTGCCTATGCAGACAATGTTACAATGTATTCTGGTGACGCAATCTCGGCTGTATCTTTTAATTAGCAGGAGGTATTAGATTTTGGTTACAAACTAAACATGAACTAAATTCAAATTCTACTGAATTATCCTAACATAGGGGCCCATTAGGATGGCGGGCGAAGGCACCACCGCGGTGCTGGCGGTGGCGGAAAATGCTATTTTCCACATGGTAGCAACGGTCCTCATGCCTGCCATATTAGTATGGGTAAATATAGCCCAATTCCCATGCGCCGTGGTGCGATGTGAACCACCAAAAAAAATGCGCCCGCCACCGCGGCGTTGGGAGCCAATAAAGACTCACCACTGTACGGATTAACGTCCTGACCGCCGTACAAATCAGGATGCCCCAAACAGCCAGTCACACCACAGTGGAGAACCCGCCCACCAAGAGACGCAAAAGCACAACTGCGGAGCGCGAAACCAGATTCCCAGTCCCCTCCACCCAGTCCCGACCGCAATGGATCCTGCTTTACACGTCTTCCCGGTGCTGTACCTGATACACTACCAGCAAGTAATGCACCATTGCAGACGACGACGCAGGTACGAAACCACACAACTCCGCACACAACCACAGCACACATCTCTAGGGCTGATATAGGGTGTCAGTCCACACCAGACACCCTGGTGGGTACAGGAACACACCCACAAGTGTACCCACCCATTTCCTACCTGTCAACAAATCACCCCTCATCATCAGGTCACCCAACAACAGCGATATCAATGCAATGTCCCGGTCACGTCACCGCAGCGGTCAAGACGCACAATGTAGAAGGCAGGGCAAGCGCCAGGCATGGGCAGCCCACAAAGATCATAGGGCCACAGCTCCACCCTCCACACACTAGGCCCCACACACCCATTAAGGGACATGCTATGTGTCCCTCCTGTGCTCCCCCATGCACAATACCCAGCCAGGTGAACCCACACCCTGCACCTCACTCCAAACAACCAGGGAAACCGTCTCAGCAGGTGGGGCTGCAGAGGAACACACAGCACATAATCTCAGGGCCAGGGCAACCCTCACTCCACACCCACACTACTCTCATACCAAGCAAACTGAGTCCAATCACAAAATGAACACTCACAATGAATATGAACAATCACTCAACTAGACACACCCCACACTGACACACAACCACATACACAGACCAAATGTCAGCAGCAATGGAGGACAAGAAATGGGCAAGGCTAAAGTGAGGTGGACACAAATGGAAAGCCAAGGAGCTCGCCTCAAAGCATATGTACAACACATGCAAGAAAAGGAACATATAACAGCATCCTTAGCCCATCAAATCACACATGATTGGCACAGTGAGTGAAATTAAACCACAGTCACCTCTGTGCAACAACTCAGGGAGACAGCAAGGCAATCCATGCTTAGGCAGAGGGATGATAGGAAGTCTGTGAAGTCAAACAGTGATCAGCCACACATCTGTATCCAACACCTTTACAGGTGTATGTCATCAGCACAACACACTGGGCCAATTCTCACACTCCTTGACTGTCAAACACAACTTGGACCCTTCACACATACCCCTCCCCACCCACCTTACACCTGCAACACTCAACACCAGTGTCAAAAACACAGAATGGTTCGAATAATGTCCAGTGAATACACTGATAAACAATCACACTCCCTGGGGGGCATCCACAAACATCACACACACACACTCAGGGATGCCTGAAGAAATGATGGCGCAAAAACAACAGCCAAACACAAAACTCACTAACAACATACACAGATGTACAACACGCCCAGACCTGTGCAGTAAAACAGTAGAAAGACAATGGGAGCCCAGACAGAACAGGAGTACACAACACCATCAATCAGGAACAATGAACAGACAACATACCATAACACAGACAAGAAGTGCATCATCTCAACAATCATGGACACAAACTGGGAGCAATGGGCCAATAAGAAAACACATACAGATATACCACCCCACCCATCAAGTCAACATGGTGTCATAGTGTACCACATGTGTGCACATGCACCATCCTTACAAGTGACAGGTCAAATATAAGAGGAGAAAACACCAAGGATGCACTCTAAACAAGCCCAGGAAACATAATAGCCCTAAGTGCATGTGACAGACACGCAAGTAATGCACACTACACTTGCAACACACATCTCAATGTATCACAATGCACAAACAAACCACACACAATGACATGCATATAGAAAATCACAACAGAGTATCTGTCAGCTGAAAGAGACAACATAGGCCAAACACTGCACACATCCACATCAAACACACAACAGATGCACATGCCAATCCATCACATTGCAAACACAGCTGGACATCAGGTGATGCACACTGGGTAAGTACAAGGCAACATACACTCACAGCACTGCATGCACAACCAGCAGTGTGTGTACACCAAACATACCAGTTCAACATAGATATGAGTGCCACACCATGAACACCCACAACAAAAATCACAATAGCACACAGACAACATCACACTCAGGAAGGGAAGAAGTACCCCAGCAAACACACATACAACTCACCCATCACCCACAGATGCACAAGTCTGGGACACCCAGGTGAAACCAACATGACCAGAGGACTGTGCAGCATAAACAGTTGAATTGCATATGAGCAACCATGACTGCAAAACAGTGCCAGAAAACCACATATATCCAATAGGGAAACTCTCCCGAGTGGCACATTGGTCCTGTGCACAGATCAGCACCACAAAGCATAGTGTAACAATTAAAGTTGTGGGTAGCACACACACTGGCAACCCAATGGGACAGCTGACATGAGAGTGAAGTGGCGTCTACGTCAGTAGTGGACATGTCTGGAGTGCACCATACAGAAATAGATGAAGTGCTCACTCACAATCGGTAGGCATTAGAAGCACAGATAGTGGATGGTATTAATCCCCATCCCACATGCCATACTGGAGCCAAACATGCCTCTAGTGACTGCAATGCATGAGAAAATACACCAACAATGTCAGTGTGGCTGGGCAGGTCTGCACAGTGAGCACAAACAGTAACAAAACACATGGCTGATCAACCAAACACAACATTGACTTGCCAGTCACACACTCTGCATACTCACAATTGGCACCAACAAGCAGTAGGTGTCCCTCAGAAGTGCAAGGCCACATAAAAACACACCTCACAGTGCACAACTTACAACTCCCACATATGAACACAAGCACAGGGCTGACAAATCCAAATAACAGGCACTCAAATCCAGGTTGACACATGTGGTCAGTTTCCATCGCAGGGGCACACACACATCAACACTACTGACAAAGTCACCACCTTCACACTGCACACTTCATGACCACACAAGTGCACACATTGAAATCTACCCATGTGACTGTGATGACTGGCCATCACAAGATGACAATACACCAACACTGCTGGTCACATATCAAGAAAGATCACACAGACATGATGGACCCTGGCCAGCCTGCCTGCAATACTGTGGATAGAAAGAATCCCACTCTGTGCTGGCAGTGCATCCAAACATGATGTGTACAATTGAGCTAACATCACCATAGATTTATTAGGATAACAGTAGCTAATCACAAACAACCATCATTGCACCCCCAAGCCTCGGATTAATTAAGAACTGAAGTGCCTGTCACAGCTGCAATATCCTTGAAATGTTAAAACAGCCATTGGCAATGTTAAAATGGCATACAGAGCATGTGTTACATTAACACATATTCATACATGAAACCCTTTATTTAGCAAGGACACTGACAAAGCAGAAAACAGGAATAACTGTCTTTATTAACATATTACACAGATAGGCATCAATAGAAGATAAGAGCAAGACCAGTGGCCGGTCCAAAGTGCAGAGTAGGTACATGACCGGCTGCACAGGTTATGGGCAAGCACAGCAAGGCCAGTGGCCAGTCCAAAGTGCAGAGTAGGTACATGAGAGGCTGCACCAGGAATGGGCAAACACAGCAAGGAACATCAAGGCCAGTGGCCAGTCCAAAGTTCAGAGTAGGTACATGAGAGGCAGCACAAGGAATGGGCAAACACAGCAAGGCTAACGGCCAATCCAAAATGCCGAGTAGGTACATGAGAGGCTGCACAGGGAATGGGTAAACACAGCAAGGAACATCAAGGCCAGTGGCCAGTCTGAAGTGCAGAGTAGGTACATGAGAGGCTGCACAGGGAATGGGCAAACACAGCAAGGAACATCAAGGCCAGTGGCCGGTACAAAGTGCAGAGTAGGTCCATGAGAGGCTGCACAGGAAATGAGCAAACACAGCAAGGAACATCAAGGCCAGTGGCCAGTCCAAAGTGCAGAGTAGGTACATGAGAGGTTGCACAGGGAATGGGAAAACACAGCAAGGAACATCAAGGCCATTGGCCAGTCCAAAGTGCAGAGAAGACACATGTGTGCATTAGATCTTGCACAGGGAATGGGTGAGACTGTACCCTGTCATGGTCAGCAACACAGTTAGGGGGATAACAATCAGCAGTCCAGGCACCGCTGTGGGAGAGAGAGGTGTGTGAGGGGGACTTTGACTCAGACTTGGCTCTCAGTCGGACTGGGAGGTGGCTGAGTGTCGGGGCAAGTTGGAGGACTGGACTGGCGAGAGAAAGGCCCAGTTGAGGTAGAGGCATCAGTGGCTTTGGAAGCCGGAGGGCTGCTTGGACCAGGTGGTGTGGTGGCACATGGAGGTAGGGTCATGCTGCTGTGAGAAACAGTGTGGGAGGTAGAATGTGGAGGGGTACCTTTCCACTTCTTGGGGATTACAAATAAAGGTTTGTTCTTTGGAGGAGAGGTAGGTATTGCGGCCACAATGGACACACTCTCCATCAAAGCTGCACCAATGCAGCCGGTAGCCGTCCCTCTGGGGACCTGCTGGATCCGGAGGTACGCTAGGCCTGGCCTTGCCTTTCCTCCCTCATCACCTGTTCAACAGGTGAACCCCCTACACTGACCACCTTCCCCTGCTTCACAGGGCTTGGGATGGGAATTGAGGTTGTGGGTGAATCTGCATTAGCGGGTTTTTTCTGTGGACCCTAAGCTGGCACCAACTTCACAGCAGGAACGGGAACTGACTGATTTTCTTTGCCAGACACTTTTGGGACAGGAGACTCCTTGGCTGGGTATGCCTCTATGGCATGTGAGCCTGAGGCCTGCTTCTTGGCTTTATGTCTCTGAGTGTTGCCTGAAGAGCTTTTGTCTTTGGCTCTGGGGTGGCTCTGGTTTTTGGGGGATGGTGTCTGAGCTCTGGCCCGCTTGGGATGCTGCTGTTGTGTGCTGCGTGTGCTGTATCTTGAGCCTGAGGTCTTTGGTGTGTGGTCACTATCATCAGATGTAGCCACTGGCAGGGGGTGGCCAAAGGGACTGGAGCTGGACTCTGAGACTGTGCCAGCTGAATGGCTGCCGTCAATATGGAGGACAAAGACCGGACAGTCCGGTGTAGCCCACCCATGTCTGAATTAATGCCCTCCATGAAAGCAACTACCTGTGCCAACTTTTTGTCATGGTCTAGGAAGGTGTTGAGGAGAGTTGTCTGACCCACACACAGCTGGCACAAAAGGTCCACAGACTCAACACTGATGGCAGCAGGGGAGACAGGGGCAGGGACAGCACTGCCTGGGGTGAAGGACACTCTTCCCTTCTTACTGGTGCGAACACGGGCAGCACTAGTGGAAGTAGCTTGGAGGGTGGGCACTGGACACTGTGTAGTGGAAGAGGAGGCAGAGTTCCCGCTCCCTGTGCCCCCCCAACATAGATGTGTCAGTGCTTGTGTCAGATGATGTTGAGGTTGGTGTCTCTGGCTGTGATTCCTCAAGCAGACTCCTGTCCCCCTCTAGGTGCTGGATGCATCAGTGTCAGTGTGCTCGTGTGTAGCAGTCGTGCTTGATGCCTCACCACTGGTGTCCGTCCCCTGTCCTTCTGTGCCCACGGCAGATGCTGCAAGAGACAGAGACGTAGAGTCAGTTCAGTGGCATTAACACAAACACCATATGCAAGCAAAGCACGAAACAAGATGATGATATCCCCATGTTGCACACCACCCTGTGCAGTAACATTGTGCAACCTCAATTCAAAACTTAATTTTTGCGTATTATTATGCAAACTTGACATAAGTGACCCATGTGATGACCACACAGCCAAATAGCCTGCCGGTGGCTCCATGTAACCAGACACACAGATCCATCTGAGCACACCTAGGGCCCTGATGGGGAAAACGATGTACCTCAAAACATGTTGTCACTGTCCCATCTGGAGGCAGCAGAAGTGGAAGACAGCAGCAAGTGAGTTGGCTGCATAAGTGCTACGATCAGCAATGGCATCTTACTGGAATTTGTGTTTTTAAGTTGTTGTTTTTTTAAACTGAAGTACTGAGAACTAGTACCAATGGCAGAAATTATTTTAGAATTGCACGCAGTAATACAATTGTAATCACCTCACCTGTGGTCCTGCTGCAACATTTCCGCTAAGCAGCGGTCTAGTGCTGCAGGGCAATGAATATTTAAGCAGATGCCAACAAGAACGCGCAGCGGATGCGCACAACGGTCGTGCCACCGGTGCGCCAAAGGCAAGCCCATCTGCGGCCGTTCGGGGCCAGGGGCCACAAATGCTGGCCAATTTTTTATTGGACATAGTCTAAAATATTCAAGCAGTGAGCTTAGAGATCTGGAGCCCAGAGGCCTAGCACAATGCAGACACACCCTACTAGTAGACCAAGGAATGAAGAGGTGTGCACATTGATCATGCAGGCTAGTCACAACATTAACCACTCTTACAAAACAAGAAGGCATGGGGCTGAATTGCCTACTCATTAACTGCAGGCCATTAAGTAAGCACAAAACGGAGTACATGATTGCATAACAGAAAATAATCTAGACAGTCTATTTTTAACAGAAACCTGGCTGGATGAATTCTCAGCTCCTGACGTCCTACAGGCACATCCACCATTATATGGGATCCTTAGAGTGGATGGCCCGATAAAAAAGGGAGGGGCATAGCAATGATCTATAAACTATCTATAGACTGCTTGGTGCAAGAGGCAGAGATAGACTACTGTGAAGCTGCCTCCTTCACAATAAAAACTAACGCCTAGCAGATAATAAATGTTTTTTTTATTTAAAGACCCCCGGGGTCAGCTTCAGGTTTCAGAGAAAGCCTTATGGATTGCTTAATCCTGCCAGCGCTACACTGTAGCAACCTGCTAGTTCTGGGGGACCTTAACCTACATTTTGACAAAAAATCATGCGGAGATGCACAAGCCTTGAGCCAGGACTTAGGAGGCTTCCAACTCGAACTAAAACCCACATGGATAATACATCAACTAGGGCATCTATTAGATCCCATTTTCTCAAACTGCCAGGGGCTGATAGTGGACTGCCCAACAGCAGTCCAATGGTCGGACCACTATTTAGTGGCCTTTACAAACCCTCTAACAAAATGACCTCAAAAAAAGGAGCCGTCATGTAACAGCATTTTTCATGAAAACAAGGGAACCCAGTAGGTACCTCAGGACCAAGGGTCATTCACTTATTAAAGGAAACAAGGGTCCTCAGGAATTTCATAAAGGAATAATAAACTTAAAGACCACAATCAGTACTAAAAGTCAAGTTTCCAAACCCAGCCGGGTGAGGAAATATTTAATTCAAGATAAACAAATTAGGATGACCTGAGAGCGGTCACATATAAACATTTAGATAGGGCACAATCCTGTACCTATCCCAAGAGTAGGAAAGAAAAAATAGAGAAAGGGAGGTGAATAGATAGAAAGTTTTTCAGGCAAAAAGGTTTGGAGCCAAATATCGCTTGCAAGTTGTTAGTCAGATATCGCAAGTTACGACATGCAGTATTTACAGAATAATATACAATTCTCTTTCCTGTAATACTGTTTACTAATGAACCGGGATCATCATCAGGACTATTTTAATCATTGCCTGTTTTTTGTTACGAACGCCAGGTCTGTTTGAAATTGATGGTCAGGCGTTTGATTTAGTGAATCAGGTGCCCGGATTGCTTTGGATATCTTATTTAATTCGGACTGGTTCTCGAATCGAGCCGTAGCTTCAAGGGCGAATCCTCCTTAGTGCTTGGGCTCAGAAGGAGTACGATGCTCCTTTGGTAGTGGCGCCGTTTGCTTACGTCGCGGTCTGGTCAGCAAAAAGACACGATGGTCTCCCTTCTCAACAAGGCAAGCGTGAATCCGCCGCTCTCCTCAGAGATCAGTGCTTGTCTACAAGTTCTTATCGCTCTTTCGTTGAATAACCTTTTTAGCAAGGTTAGTCTTTCATTTTTTAGTTCTGGGCAGATGCGCAGGAGATGTAAAATATTTTCCTCACCAATTTTGCACAACCGACACAGTTTGTAATTTTTAAGTTTTTTCCAAGGTAGTGCATGTGTTTCTCCTGGCCATATTCCAAATTGTGCGTTAATAAAGATATTTTTGCTTCTCCACGACCATGCTGTGTCCAGATATTTGTAGCCATTTATTATGGACCGGGCGTGTTTCCTTTTAATAAGGGTCTCTTTGTCAGTTATCAATGATAAGTAATCCGTTGTTTTATTCACAACTTTTTTCAAGGATTCCTGGGTTATAGTAGTGGTCCAGATCCCTCTAACTCCAAATTCATCTAGAGCGTTGTCCAGGTATTTCCACGCAGATAACTTGTTGTTATCCTCCATTTCTTTCCATAAAAGCTGCAGAATTAAGTTCTCCTTATCATTTTTTACTCTATTCCATACCTTGATTATATGTCCCTTCCGTGCATATAATTGGTTGTTCAAACCGAATTCCAACCTCACTTGTGCTTGAGAGGCATTTATTGGTAAACGAAAAAGTGAGCGGAAGGTTTTTGTGATAGCATTATTAATAATTATTGCGTCTTTTCCGTTTAGAGCCTCACTGCCATAAGATAAGGAAGGTACCAGTTTCGCTGATATCACTTTAAGGAGCGGTTGATAAGTTAAATTACTTGTAGAGTTTTTGATTATTCCGAATGCACCCGTTAATGCGTTGGCCTTCCTAGTGATATCCATTTTTTGGGGGTTAAAGTTTCCATTATCGTTAAATATAACTCCCAGGTACCTATAGGTTTTGACTTGCTCCAAGTGTTCCTTCTCCAAGAGCCATTTTGAATTGCACTGCCTTCTTGTGTTTTTTGTGACAACCATAACTTTGGATTTGGATTCATTTATTACCATTTTGTTTTCCACCGCATATTCCTGTGTTCGTAATATTAGCCGTTGTAGGCCCACCTTTGTATTACTTAGGAGGATAACATCATCAGCATAGAGCAAGTTCGATATATGCGTATCGGCGAGCTTTGGTGGGTGAGCATTTATGTTGTTCAAGGCTTGAGTCAAGTCAGCTAAAAACAAATTAAATAACAAAGGAGCCAGTACACATCCTTGCTTCACTCCACCTAACGTTGGTATTTCCTTTGATAATGAGTGGCCATTACTGATACGTACTCTTGCCCAAGTTTTTGTATCCAGAAGACGGATCAGGTGTATTAATAAGGGAGGTACCCCTTGTGCATGTAGCTTTCCACATAGGTGTTCTCTATCTACAAAATCAAAAGCTGATTTAAAATCAACAAAGCATAAATATAAAGGTTGTCTTTTTATAATTGCTTTATCGATTAAAATAGATAGTGCTAAGATGTTGGTAGCTGTTCCTCATCCTTTGATGAAGCCTGTTTGATTAGGCGGGGAAACGCTGTTATTCTTTACCCAATCAGATAAGGATGATAATAGAAGCCCTGCAAATAACTTTGAGTCAGTGTCCTGTAAGGTTATTAAGCGATAATTTTCCGGCAACGCCCAATCTCCTTTTTTATAAATGGGGGATATTAAGGATCCTTTCCAGCTTTCCGGTATCACCCCTATCCTGACTACTTCTTTGAAGATTTTTACAAGATGTCTTGCCCATGCGTCTGGATCCTCTTTGTAAAGGGAAAAGGGTATACCATTTGGCCCTGGTGCTCCATCTTTCTGCCTCTTTATTAGCTTAACAACTTGCTCGTGCATTATATTAAGATCCATATCTTGGCTTGGAATTGGAGTTACCTTGCGTGTGCAGTGCTCCAGACTTTCCCTAGCCAGTTTTAGGGCCCGGTCACTGGTCAATCGTTTTTTATTTGTTTCCCAGTTTAATTTCCGATAATTAATAGTTCCAATTTTACCTTGCATTGTTAAATAACTTTGATGTTTTTTATTTGTAAATGAAGTGGTGATAATTTGTTGACTGTGATCGCTCTCTGGGACATTAATTAAAAACTACGAAGTAAGGTTACTGAAAATATTCAAAGATGCCATGGTGTAATCAATACAGGATTTGGCGTTATAGGTGTAGCAGGACCATGCCGGGGGTGAATCTGTTGGGAATCTACCATTAAGTATTCGTAGGCCCAATGCTTCCATATCCTTCAGAAAATGTAGTCCTATTTGTTTTTTTTTCTTGTTTAGTTGAGCTTTTCAAAACTTGCGCCGGAATTAACCATTGATGATCATGTGACTGTGTCACCTCATCTCTTTGAAATGGTACTAGGAGTTTAAGACGCTGTTTAATCTATACGTCGCCCTCATGGCCGAAATAGTGGAGAAACACGTTGTCACAATAGTGTCATACGCAGATAACACACAGCTTGTGGTCGGTAAAGAGACAAAATATCGACTAAAAAATATCGAATGGACATTAATATCGAGTCCAAAATATAGGCTGGATAAAATATCGAATGGACAGAATATAGACATCAAAAATATCGTTTTGAAAGTTAATAATGTAACATCGAATTTTAAAATATAGATAGTCAAAATATCGAAGTACATAATATAGGTTAATAAAAATATCGATAATTTAATAATATCCAATTTTTTATAGTGTAATCTATGTGTTAAAAGTGTTTATTTATGTTATAATGTAATTTAATTAATGAATTTAATGTTATTTAAATTTTGCGTAATTTAATTCTGTAGTGGGTTGTGGGTTTATAGGGGAATAGGGTGGGAAGTAATTTAATTATAATTAATTAAATATGTAAATTTATTTATTGATATTTGTTTAAAATTAATTGTTAATTAATTTTTATTTTGTAATTAATTAAATGTTAATTGCCAATTCATTTTATTTAATTGATTAATTGATAATTATGTTAATTTACCTAATTTATTTTCTGTAGCGGATTGTGGGTTTATAGGAGAATAGGGTGGGAAGTAATTTAATTATAATTAATTAAACATGTAAATTTATTTATTGGTATTTGTTTATAATTAATGGTCAATTAATTTTTATTTTGTAATTAATTAAATGTTAATTGCCAATTCATTTTATTTAATTCATTAATTGATAATTATGTTAATTTTACTAATGTATTTACTGTAGTGGGTTGTGGGTTTATAGGGGAATAGGGTGGGAAGTAAATTAATTATAACTAATTACATATGTTAATTTTTTTGGGGTATTTATTAGATTTTAGTTGTTAAGTCACTTTTTAATTACTAATTAATTAATTGTTCATTTGTAATTAATTATTATTAATAGATAACTAATTGTAATGATTCATTTAAATTAGTATTTGTAATTAATTAAATATTATATTATATTACATTGGTTATTACTTTTAATTAATTTTTTATAGATATTAATATATATTTTTTTTAAATAATATATGAAGTATCTACTTTCCCTACTGTTGCACTCACTCGAGTGGGAATAGTAATTTTTACCCTTATGCTATCCATTGCTTTCACTACTGTTGCACTCTCTGGAGTGGGAATATTAATTTTTACCCCTGCGCTATCCAACGCTTTCCCTACTGTTGCACTCTCTGGAGTGGGAATAGTAATTTTTACCCCTACGCTATCAAACGCTTTCCCTACTGTTGCACTCTCTGGAGTGGGAATAGTAATTGTTACCCCTACGCTATCCAACCCTTTCCCTAATGTTGCACTCTCTGGAGTGGGAATAGTAATGTGTACTCCTACGCTATCCAATGCTTTCCTACTGTTGCACTCTCTGGAGTGGGAATAGTAATTTTGACCCCTACGCCATCCAACGCTTTCCCTACTGTTGCACTCTCTGGAGTGGGAATAGTAATTTTTATCCTTACGCTATCCATCGCTTTCCCTACTGTTGCACTCTCTGGAGTGGGAATAGTAATTTTTACCCCCTACGATATCCAACCCTTTCCCTACTGTTGCACTCTCTGGAGTGGGAATAGTAATTTTTACCTCAACGCTATCCAACGCCTTACCTACTGTTGCACTTTCTGGAGTGTGAATAGTAATTTTTACCCCTACGCTATCCAACGCTTTTCCTACTGTTGCACTCTTTGGAGTTGGAATAGTAATTTTTACCCCTACGCTATCCAACGCTTTCCCTACTGTTGCACTCTCTGGAGTGGGAATAGTAATTTTTACCCCTACGCTATCCAACGCTTTCCCTACTGTTGCACTCTCTGGAGTGGGAAAAGTAATTTTAACTCTACGCTATCTAAGGCCTTACCTACTGTTGCACTTTCTGGAGTGGGAATTGTAATTTTTACCCCTACGCTATCCAACGCTTTCCCTACTGTTGCACTCTTTGGAGTGGGAATAGTAATTGTTAACCCTACGCTATCCAACGGTTTCCCTACTGTTGCACTCTCTGGAGTGGGAATAGTAATTTTTACCCGTACGCTATCCAACCCTTTCTCTACTGTTGCACTCTCTGGAGTGGGAATAGTAATTTTTACCCCTACGCTATCCAACGCTTTCCCTACTGTTGCACTCTCTGGAGTGGGAATAATAATTTTACCTCTAGGCTATCCAACGCCTTACCTACTGTTGCACTCTCTGGAGTGGGAATAGTAATTTTTACACTTCCGCTATCCTACGGTAATATTATTGGATATTTTTAAATTATATTATGTTACTATATATATATGTTTTAACAAATATGATTGTACATTTTTTTCTTTAATTAATTATTTAATTATTATAAGGTAATTTAAATATTTTTAAGTATTTTTTAGTAACTAATTGTTAATATTAATTGAATTTAACATTGTTTTTAATAAAGTCGATATTTTTATAAACTATATTTTTGTAAACGATATTTTTTACTCAATATTTTTGTACTTACCTGTTTGTAAATACAAACTCGATATTCTGTCTGTCGATATTTTGTCGCCGATATTTTTGCTAGTCGATATTATGTCCCTCGATATTATGTCAGTGAGCCCTTGTGGTCACCTTAACCCAAAAATCTGCACTAGCAGCCAGTAGCTTTGCGGACTGCCTGAAAGATTTAGCGGGCTGAGTGACAGATAATTGTCTAAGGCTTAACAGCAACAAAACGGAAATACTGATAGTCGGAAACACACCATCTATCTGGTCATCGGCATGGTGGCTAGCGAGCTTAGGTCAGATCCCCACCCCAAGGACGGAGGTGAAGAACCTGGGGATATGGATAGACCATAGATTATCTTTTGAGACTCATATCAAAAGGGTTGCAGGTAGATGTTTTGGAATCCTAAGAATATTAAGGAAGACCCTAGACATCCTACCTCTGGCGGCAAGAAAGACCCTGACCCATGCACTCGTCACTTCCAGGTTAGATTATGGAAACCTGCTGTACCTGGGTGCCAACAAAAAAGAGCTCCAAAAGCTGCAATCTGTCCAGAACGCAGCAGCCTGTCTGGTTTTAAATCTGACAAGGAAAGCACCCTCAAAGAATGCACTAAAGTCATTATATTGGTTACCTATCCAGAAACAAATCACATTTAAGGCACTGTGCACTGGGCATCGCATCTTGCAGGGCAGGTGTCCACTGTACCTCAATGACTTTATGATTCCTTATGAGACAAGAAGACAACTGAGATCCACGGGAACACATTTGGTAAAAGTCCCAAGGATGAGGAAGGCACGAATGGGAGCACGCTCCTTCGGGTACTTAGCAGCAAAAAGCTGGAATTCCCTTCCCTTGACCCTTAGGGGGAAACCATCAGAGAAACTTTTCTGGAAAAAATTAAAAACGTGACTGTACATACAAGAATAAGAAGTAGTACTTGAACTGGAAGACACTAATTCCTGAAGGGTGCAGAATGTTTTAATAGTGCGGGGACACACCAGTTGGTGTAACCAGGCACTCTACAAATGCAGAAATTAATAAATCACAGATACAGACACCAACATATCAGTCCACAATGGCTTTGAGCACATGCCATCCACCATGTCATACTTTAGGGCACAACTACAGTTGCACATTGGTGGCCGATGTATAGTCCTCACAATTCTGATGCACACTGCCGTTCCCTTCCATGGGATGTCCCTAACTACCCCAATTTAGACAATGCCAGAAGGCCATAACTCCGAATGCAATGTCAAGGGCCATTACTCCAATACAATGAGAAAGTACAGGTAGGGAAAATGCATGACAGATGCACCCAAAACAGAGGTCACTTACAAGCCATTGCATCACAATGGCAACATCAAAGAGCCCAGCACTGTCCCAGGCTTGGAAAACATGCAGGTTGCGTTGATCCCTATAATGGTGGGGAACACTCTGTGTTGTTTAAATACCCCTCACACACCAACAGGCCCCTTGGTGTCATGCTTCATCATCGGGGTCTTCGCACCCCTCTACGGGATGCGGCGTGCTACGACCGACGACTACGTGGGAGCACTTTCAAATGGACTATGTGTGTATGTGTGTGGGGTAAGAGGACATATGTGAGTGGTGAGTTTAAAGTGAGTGAGAGTTAATAAATACCTGGCTCCTGGGGAGAAAAACAAAACATTTTATTAAGCCCCCGGCTGGTATTGTTAAAAAGGGTGCAAAGTGAGGTTGTAAGTGTATAGTTAAGTACAGCAACCTCGTTGGTGCGTCTACATGGACATGTTTCTGAGTTCAAAGCCTCCTTCTTCAGGATGGGAATTGCACAAAGACCCACCTTACTCACATGTGTATATGTATCAAAGTGTATTATACAAAAATGTATAAAAAAAGTGAACTATAGGTGTAATGTACCTAGTTATTAGATCAATCTCGTAGTCTTTCTTCGCCAAATAGGTGTGTAGTGAAGACCTAGAGGGAGAAAAACACAATTTTAATTCTTTTTCTCACTATTTATTGCTACTATCCTCCAGGTAGTGGTGACTTTAAGGAAAAAGTGGGGGTTGCTGTGTATCACATACGGGTCATGTGTCCAATAACCATGCAACCTGTAAAAAATGTAACAGACTTGACAAGGACACACATAAAACATATAGTGCACACATGTTGGTAACATTTTCATTCCTGCTGCTGGTGCAGGAGAGATAAAGAGAAAGATCTTACTCAATGTACAAGGATATGTTGCCTCATGAGCCTTTTTACGTTTTGGAGGGTTCCATCAGGCATAATAGGATGATCTGAAATAACGAGAAAGACTCATTATAATCCATACTGTACCAGGAAACTCTATTGCTCACCATCTATTCGTGGTATCTCAGGTATCCAACTCACGGTTACTGGGATGAAATTCGACCTCCTCTCCTCAACGCGGCTCCGATGATACTGCCCCTGAGAGTCGGCGGGTCTTTTAAAGCCCTCGTAATTGGTAAGAGACCGGTAATTGGTAGCGTAATTGGGCCCATATTTGGTCCGGTCGGGAAGCACCAGTGTCCGGTAATGCGCGATTGAAAAGACGCTATATTTTCACGCATGTGCAGTGCTTCGCGTTTACGAAAGCACTGATTATCTTGTGATCATGCGCGGTGATGATCATACCTCCTATGGGTATTTTGCGCATGTGTGGAACCTGAAGCGCTATTATAATCTATTGAGACAATAGTTATAGGCTTCCTTTGAAAAAGGACTCCGATTTTTGGCGCGGTTGCGAGGAAAGTTACCGCTCCGTTTATGTATTTATAGAGGTATGCTTGGTATTGTACAGAGTTCTGATGATGGTGAAAACAGTGCGCATGCGCGAAATCGGCCCTCATTAGGCAGATACCACGGCGCATGAGCAGGCACTCTATACATTGGGTTTAGATAATTTTTAGGACAGATAATTAACCGGAGGCCTATATTCATAATCAATGAGATTATTTGGTGTCATGCACTCATTAGGCAGAGACCATTGCGCATGGGCAGGTACTCAGTACATTGGGCAGGTAGTTTCTAGGACAAATGGTTGTTTTAAGAAGAGTTCCACCAAATGGTCTATATTTATGATCATAATCAATGAGATTATTTCAGTTTCATCAAAAGGATCTCTGTTAAGTTGGCCATGAGTATCATCGTAATTGTCCCCAAGGAATGTCATCATTCAGGCCTACATTGTGGGTACCCAAGCGGAATATCCATCTCTGCTCTTTCTCAAAAAGGTCTGTCTCAGTAGGTAGCTGTTCGATGACAGTCCATAGGAGATCGTTTACGCAATGTTGCTCGATGAGAAAATGGGTGGCCATTTTAGTTGTGGACTTTTTACATCTGACATTGCTTTTATGCTCGTTCATCCTAGTTTTTATCGCCCTGGTGGTCATGCCCACATATTCCAGGCCACAAGGGCATGTGATCATATAAACAACATTTCTGCTATTGCAGTTGGTGAAAGCTCGTTGTTCCCATTGACTCCCATTTCGGAATGTGAGACTGTGACTTTTCTTCGTTAGGTGGCAGCTCCCACAGTTCCCACAGGGATGATGTCCTTGCAACCCTTGTAGCCTGGTCTGTTGATTTGGTGTTGTTTTGGGTCTAGTGTGGACCAAGACGTCTTTTAAATATTTCCCACATCTGTGGGCAAAGAGAGGTTTTTCTAGATCCAGTGTGCCACTGGTTAGGATCCTCAAGTGTTTGTTGATCATTTTCGATACCTGGTTCGAATGTGAGCTGTACGTAGTTACACATACTAGTCGCTCTTGGTTACTCAATGAGGGTATCTTGTCCTCCAGGACGGCATCGCGGTTATTATTCCGTGCCCTTTTTATTGCCGAGTTAATCACTCTGTCAGGGTAGTGTCTCTGTTTAAGTTTGCTTTTCAGGTCCAGGGCCTGAGCTTTGTATTTATCAATGTCACTGCAGTTACGTCGTAGATGTAGGAACTGCCCATAGGGTAGGTTCTCTCTCAGGTGGCGGGGATGAAAGCTATCAAATCGTAGCAGGCAGTTTCTGGCTGTTGGCTTGAAATTTGTTTCTGTTTTCAATGAACCTGCCTCGTGATATATATTGAGGTCCAGAAAAACCATGGAGCTGTTGGACATGGTATGGGTGAGCTTGAGATAAGGGTTCTGATTGTTGAGCCATGTCAAAAAGTCTGTGACTGACTGGCTGTCACAGTTCCAGATGATCAGTACGTCATCGATATATTGTTTCCATGATTGGATGTTCTCTCTGTAGAGGTTGTCTAGATGAAGAATTTTTGTTGCCTCCAGGTGGTGGACATATAACCCCGCCAAGCTTGGCGCAAAAGTACTGCCCATACTTGTGCCATGGCATTGGAGGTAAAGTGTGCCCTCATACTCAAAAAAGTTCCTGGTTAATGCGGTGGAAATACATTCCATCACCACATTACGAGGAGTTTTGTACTGCCAGGTGGTTGAGTGTAGTACCTCCTCAATGATGAGGAGAGTCTCGTCATGCGGTAAGCTGGTGTAGAGACTCTCAAGACTCAGTAGCATCTGAGTGTCTGGATTGAAGGGGATATCCTTCAACATCTGCAGTACTGCCTTCGTGTCTTTCAGATAAGTATCTGTTGCCTTAACCAGAGGTCGGAGGAAAGCATCTGCAAACCTGGACAAGGGTTCCAGGATCGAGGCGATGCCCGAGACGATCGGTCTTCCTGGTGGACTTGACAGATCTTTATGTACCTTAGGTAGGCAGTAACAATAGGGTGTTCATGGATTCTTTTGAGCTAAGAAATCTGCCTCTTTCTTAATCAGCCAGTCATGTGCTAGGCCTCTTCCACCATCGCCCCTATGGAAATACGTATTAAGTCTGTGCGGTCACCTGTTAGTACCTGGTAGTTCCTCCTGTCAGATAGGAGTCTCCTGCATTCTTGATCTTATGCAGTGGTGGTCTGAATCACTACTGCTCCACCCTTGTCGGCAGGTTTTATTGTGAGATCCTTGTACTGGCAAAGTTCTCTTATTGCCTCATTCCACTGGCAGAGTACTGAAGTATGCTTTAGTTGCTTGTGGAAGCAAGAGGGGAACTTAGTGATTAACATTACCCCCGTGCCACTCAGTGATATCCAAAACCAGGTATTAAACAAAGGACTTGGTTATGTCCCAACAAATAAACTGGATTGTTTCAAGCTACACGGTGAAGTACAAGACTTCATCCGAAGCATCAAACTAAAAGCATACGTCAGTGGACGAGACTTGACACCAACAGTCTCAGACACAGGTCTACGAACAAAATCAACATTTATACCACCGAACAATACTCTGCCAGTGGAAGTTTTGGCCTTTGAAAAAGCACTAATGACTGAACTGGGTAAACTAAACTCCACTCCTAACAATACCTTTGTGAATATGAGCAGGAAAGAGAATGAGGCAATAAGAGCACTTTGCCAGAACAAGGATCTCACAATAAAACCTGCCGACAAGGGTGGAGCAGTGGTGATTCAGACCACCACTGCATATGATCAAGAATGCAGGAGCCTCCTATCTGACAGGAGGAACTACCAGGTGACCCCACAGACTTAATACGTATTTCCATAGGGGCGATGGTGGAAAAGGCCCTAGCACATGACTGGCTGACTAAGAAAGAGGCAGATTTCTTAGCTCAAAATAATCCACGAACACCCTATTTTTACTGCCTACCTAAGGTACATAAAGATCTGTCAAGTCCACCAGGAAGACCGATCGTCTCGGGCATCGCCTCGATCCTGGAACCCTTGTCCAGGTTCGCAGATGCTTTCCTCCGACCTCTGGTTCAGGCAACAGATACTTATCTGAAAGACACAAAGGCAGTACTGCAGCTGTTGAAGGATATCCCCTTCAATCCAGACACTCAGATGCTACTGAGTCTTGATGTG
Organism: Lissotriton helveticus; assembly: GCF_964261635.1. Classification (NCBI taxonomy): domain Eukaryota; kingdom Metazoa; phylum Chordata; class Amphibia; order Caudata; family Salamandridae; genus Lissotriton; species Lissotriton helveticus. Next base: position 1,323,493,875 of record NC_136061.1, on the reverse strand, counting down.
GAGAGTCTCTACACCAGCTTACCGCATGACGAGACTCTCCTCATCATTGAGGAGGTACTACACTCAACCACCTGGAAGTACAAAACTTCTCGTAATGTGGTGATGGAATGTATATCCACCGCATTAACCAGGAACTTTTTTGAGTATGAGGGCACACTTTACCTCCAATGCCATGGCACAAGTATGGGCAGTACTTTTGTGCCAAGCTTGGTGGGGTTATATGTCCACCACCTGGAGGCAACAAAAATTCTTCATCTAGAAACCCCTACAGAGAGAACATCCAATCATGGAAACGATATATCGATGACGTACTGGTCATCTGGAACGGAGAGAGCCAGTCAGTCACAGACTTTTTGACATGGCTCAGCAATCAGAACCCTTATCTCAAGTTCACCCATACCATGTCCAACAGCTCCATGGTTTTTCTGGACCTCAATATATATCACGAGGCAGGTTAATTGAAAACAGAAACACATTTCAAGCCAACAGCCAGAAACTGCCCGCTACGATTTGATAGCTTTCATCCCCGCCACCTGAGAGAGAACCTACCCTACGAGCAGTTCCTACGTCTACGACGTTACTACAGTGACATTGATAAATGCAAAGCTCAGGCCCTGGACCTGAAAAGCAAACTTAAACAGAGACACTACCCTGAGAGAGTAATTAACTCGGCAATGAAAAGGGCACGGAATAATAACCGCGATGCCCTCCTGGAGGACAAGATACCCTCAGTGAGTAAACAAGAGCGACTAGTATGTGTTACTACGTACAGCTCACATTCGAACCAGGTATCGAAAATGATCAACAAACACTGGAGGATCCTAACCAGTGGCACACTGGATCTAGAAAAACCTCTCTTTGCCCACAGACGTGGGGAAAATTTAAAAGACGTCTTGGTCCACACTAGACCCAAAACAACACCAAATCAACAGACCAGGCTACAAGGGTTGCAAGGACATCATCCCTGTGGGAGCTGTGGGAGCTGCCACCTAACGAAGAAAAGTCACAGTCTCACATTCCGAAATGGGAGTCAATGGGAACAACGAGCTTTCACCAACTGCAATAGCAGAAATGTTGTTTATATGATCACATGCCCTTGTGGCCTGGAATATGTGGGCATGACCACCTGGGCGATAAAAACTAGGATGAACGAGCATAAAAGCAATGTCAGATGTAAAAAGTCTACAACTAAAATGACCACCATTTTCTAATCGAGCAACATTGCGTAAACGATCTCCTATGGACTGTCATCGAACAGCTACCTACTGAGACAGGCCTTTTTGAGAAAGAGCAGATATGGATATTCCGCTTGGGTACCCACAATGTAGGCCTGAATGATGACATTCCTTGGGGACAATTACGATGATACTCATGGCCAACTTAACAGAGATCCTTATGATGAAACTGAAATAATCCCATTGACTATGATCATAAATATAGACCATTTGGTGGAACTCTTCTTAAAACAACCATTTGCCCTAGAAACTACCTGCCCAATGTACTGAGTACCTGCCCATGCGCAATGGTCTCTGCCTAATGAGTGCATGACACCAAATAATCTCATTGATTATGAATATAGGCCTCCGGTTAACTATCTGTCCTAAAAATTATCTAAACCCAATGTAAAGAGTGCCTGCTCATGCGCCTTGGTATCTGCCTAATGAGGGACGATTTCGCGCATGCGCACTGTTTTCACGATCATCTGAACTCTGCACAATACCTAGCATACCTCTATAAATACATAAACGGAGCGGTAACTTTCCTCGCAACCGTGCCAAAAATCGGAGTCCTTTTTCAAAGGAAGCCTATAACTATTGTCTCAATAGATTATAATAGCGCTTCAGGGTCCACACATGCGCAAAATACCCATACGAGGTATGATCATCACCGCGCATGATCACAAGATAATCAGTGCTTTCGTAAACGCAAAGCACTGCGCATGCGCGAAAATATAGCGTCTTTTCAATCGCGCATTACCGGACACTGGTGCTTCCCGACCGGACCAAATATGGGCCCAATTACGCTACCAATTACCGGTCTCTTACAAATTACGAGGGCTTTAAAAGACCCGCCGACTCTTAGGGGCAGTATCATCGGAGCCGCGTTGAGGAGAGGAGTTCGAATTTCGTCCCAGTAACCGTGATTTGGATACCTGAGATACCACGAATAGGTGGTGAGCAATAGAGTTTCCTGGTACAGTATGGATTATAATGAGTCCTTTTCATTATTTCAGATCATCCTATTATGCCTGATGGAACCCTCCAAAACGTAAAAAGGCTCATGAGGCAATATATCCTTGTACATTGAGTAAGATCTTTCTCTTTATCTCTCCTGCACCAGCAGTAGGAATGAAAATGTTACCAACATGTGTGCACTATATGTTTTATGTGTGTCCTTGTCAAGTCTGTTACATTTTTTACAGGTTGCATGGTTATTGGACACATGACCTATATGTGATACATTATTATAGAAAGAATTGGTCCTAGACGTTAATTCCTGGTATATAATGCAATTATAAATCAATCAATTATTACTTTCAGTTTTACTCGTCATCAGATTGAATCCCTGATGGTAGACATTAATCAGAGTAAAGAACATATAATAGCCCAAAAATGTTTGTTGTCCCACAAAAACACACCTGAAACAGAAAGTGTCTGGCCCAAACCGGGAGACTGTATGATTTAATGCATACTTAAATAGACAACATCATAAATTTTTCAAAAGTAAAGCAACAGTTATTTACATATAAGGGGGATTTTGTCAAAATGACGTGCATAGAGAGAGGAGATAGTAAGTGCTCGTGTGTGAAAGCGACCAAAGAGGTCAGTGAGGGTCAAGTTTAAAACAAATTGAGATTTTTCAACAGCAATAAAGGTACACTCCTTAGTGTTAAGATGAGCCTGCCCTGCACATCTGCAAAAAAAGTAATTCTTTTTTGCCAGTACAAAATTATTACATCCTCTATTTTCGGATAAGCACAGCGAGAGAGGGGGCTTGGGAAAACAAGGTGCAGGCTCGAGGGGAAAGAGTATGTCGACGTTTCGACCCGAAGATAAACAGGGTGACTGGTTTCCTCAGGGGCGGGTCTTCATCAGGACGGGTGAAGGGTAAGGACTCAATATGCACAGAGGTACAATAACCCCAACAACATGTGGGCACCCTTTAATTGTTGTGCCACAGAAAGCGCAATTTATTCAGCGCCCAACAGCCTTGGAAAAACTCAGGCGATTCCAATGCAATAGTCAATGCACGTTGAATTTCAAGGTCTTTATCTCCAAAATTGGAAATTCTAACCGTGATTCTCCGCAAGGGAACATATACCCTGCTCCGTTTCAGATTCCTTAACGCGGAGTTGGTTTCAGACACGGCGTGCTGAAACGGAGCAGGGTATATGTTCCCTTGAATCACCACTTGATCAGACTCTTTTTCCACTTCTTTTTCTAGAAGATCTTCATCATCTTCAGAGTCTTGAATCACAATTTCTTCAATGTCTTCATTCAACGCCTCATTCGCAATTGAATTTTCCAGATGTCGACCTTCCTGTCGATCTTCAGAATCTGGATCTCTTTCAGGTTCTTCTTCAGAATCTGAATCTGCTGTAGTATCACCTTCCTCAGGATTCTCAGGTGGAGCTACACGAATGGTGTGACTAGCATGAATCCATCTTTTCAAACCTCTGCACTTTACAGCATTTGTTGTGACAAGTATCACCTGTCTTGCCTTTTGCCACCGGGGTACTAGGCAGTTTCTTCTCCGGTGTACTTTTGTCCTCACCCAGACTCCTGGTAACAGATCATGAGCTTGTTCCTTCTCTCTTGTTATCACTTCAGTTCCCACCTGATGGAACACAGAAGTCACGACGTCAGAAAGGCTCTTGCGGTATTCCAAAATGACGCTATCATTAATGCTCATAAGCTTACCAACTGGTACAAATGCTTTTCTCATGACTCTGCCCATTACAATTTCATGTGGACTCAGACCTGTCTTTTTATCTGGAGTACTTCTCAAAGACATCAAAACAAGTGGAAGTGCAACAGTCCACTACATTCCTGTAGCTAGACACATTTTAGCTATTCTATTTTTGATTGTGCCATTCACTTGCTCAATAACACCTGATGCTTCTGGTCTGTAAGCACAGTGAAGCTTTTGCTTTATATTCAGTGCTTCACAAATCAATTTTAGCAATCTGTTTTCAAAATGTGTTCCACGATCAGTTTCGACCGTCACTGGAAAACCGTACCTTGGTATGATTTCCATTAAAAGCAATTTAGCCACAGTAACTGAATCATTGTGACGTGTTGGGAACGCTTCCACCCATCTCGAAAACAGACAGATAATCACCAGAATATATCTCAACTTGTTATGGGGTGGCATGTCAATGAAATCCATCTGTAATCCGGTAAAAGGACCACCCTCCAGTCCTATGGTTCCCATGCTCACAACTGTTTTTCTGTTTGCGTTGATCTGCTGACAGATCAAGCATCTCTGACAAAAAGATTCTGCAATTAGTCTGAACTTTGGATTGTACCATGTTTGCCTAAATAACCTAATCATTGAATCTCTACCAATGTGTCCTGGACCATGATACATTTGTGCCATGTCAGCAATATTGCTATCTGGCATAACTGGTCTGTCATCTTTGTAAACCCAAATTTCATCTTCCTCTCTCTGTCTGCAACCTGCTTTTAACCAAGTGTCTTTTTCCTCATCATTTGCCTCATCTTGTAAATCTTTAACTCCTTACCATGTCTCAACTACAGATGTCAGCATAAGTGAGTTCAAAACATGTTCATTGTCTTTTTTACCGATTGATTGACATATTATTCTTCGCGCAGAATTTCGCGATTTCATCAGCATATGCATTTCCTTTTGTTATCTAATCATCACCTTTCTTGTGCGCTGTACATTTCACGACAGCAATCTTCTCTGTTAGCTGAATTCCGTCAATTAACCTTTTTATCAATTCAACGTTTCTTATAGGAGTTCCCGCAGAAGTTAAATAACCTCTTTGAGACTAGAGCTGACCTTAGTCATGGACTACGCCATATCCATACTGACTATCAGTCACTATGGTAACTTTTAATTCTTTTGCTCTTTCACATGCACGAATCAAAGCAATCAATTCTGCTACTTGAGCTGAACGAATTACTTTGAGACAAGAGGCTTCAACTACATCTGCAACTGTGCAGACAGAATATGCTGCTCTCAGAACACCTTCATCTGTTCTTAAGCATGAACCATCAACAAAATAAACAAAATCTGATTCAGTTAATGGAACATCTTTAATGTCCTGTCTGGGTTTAGTGCAATATTCCAAAACATCCAAGCATTCATGATCAATGTCATTTTCATTTCTGATGTCTGTTACAGTACCATCAGGCAATAATGTGGAAGGATTTAAATTCACACATCTTGCAATCGAAACATTATCTGATCCCAGAATAACTTTTTCATATTTTGTTAACCTGTTACTTGTCAAATGTTGTGTTTTGCTTCTGGTAAGGAGAATTTCAACTGAATGGGGTACATATACCTTTACAGGGAATCCCATTATTATTCCTTCGCTCTGTTCAAGGCTTCCACTTGTTGCAGCTACTGCCTTTAAGCAACCTGGTAATGCTTTTGCAACAGGATCAAGAACTGCTGAGAAATATGCTATTGGCTTTCTCAGTCTATCATGTCTCTGAATCAGAACTGATAATGCGCATCCTTCTCTTTCACTGCAATACAGCTCAAACTCCTTCTCATATTCTGGCATGCCTAAAGCTGGTGCTTCACATAAACGTCTTTTTAACTGCTCAAAAGCTTCTAACTCAGTTTCTGTTAGGATAATCGGGTCCTTTATGTCTGCTTTTGTCAGTCTCTGCAGTGGTTTTGCAATTACTGAAAATCCACTAATCCATTGGCGACAATAACCTACTATTCCTAGAAACATTCTGACCTGTCTCTGTGTTTTTGGAGGTTGCATTCCCTGAATCATTTTAATTCTCTCAATTGTCACTTGCCTTATTCCTTTTGCAATTCTGTGACCAAGTTATTTCATTTCTTGTTTGCAAAATTGTAATTTTGCAGGAGACACTTTATGTCCTTCATCTGCCAGATGATTTAAAAGAGTAATGGTATCTGTTACACAGTTATCTCGTGTTTTTGCAGCCACAAGGAGATCATCAATATACTGTACTAACATTGATTTTCCAGGTAAATCTAGATTTTCCAATGATTTCTTTAACAACTGATTAAAAATAGATGGACTTTCTGTATACCCCTGAGGGATACAACACCATGCTAGGATACGGTCCGGGAACCTGAACGCAAAAATTTGTTGGCTTTCTGGATGCAATGGAACAGTAAAGAATGTGTTACAAAGATATATAACTGTATACCATTCTGCATCATGCGGAATCTGATCAAGAATTACGGCTGGGTTTGGTACAACTGGGCAACATGGAACAACTATCTGATTAACCTTTCTCAGGTCTTGAACAATCCTGAAAGTTTCATTTGGCTTTTTAATCCCCATAATCAGTGAGTTGCATGGACTACTCTCAATTTCTTTTAGAACACCTTGTTTTATGAATTTGTCAATTACAGGTATGACACCTTCAATAGTTTCTGCTTTCATTTTATACTGAGGAATGTTTGGAAAATCTACTCCTTGCTTTACTGTTATTTTAACTGGGTCTACATTTTTCATCAAATCCATTTCATCCCCTGTTAGATCCCAAATTTTAGCATTGACTGTCTCTTTTAATTCTTCAAGCAAATTGTTTTTATCAAATGCAGGAAATAATTTACTTTCCTCTGCTTCAACCATTAACATCGTTAATCTGTAAAGCCCGTCTTCTTCTTGAGTTTGGAGCTCTATACCATCCGGTGAGCAATATATTTTGCAATTCATTTTACAGAGGATGTCCCATCCTAACAAGTTTACAGGACTGCTATTACAAACTACAAATCTATGTTTGTCTTTAAATTTGCCAATTTCAACTTTAACTGGTTCTGTTAAATCTGTTTTAATTTGCTGATTAGCTACACCAACTACTTGAATTTTTTCACCCGAGAGAGGCAGGTTTTCTATTTCCACTGATCTAACAGTAGAACGGGTAGCACCTGTGTCCACTAGAAAAGTGATTTCTACATCATTCACCTTCCCATTTACAAATGGACCAGACTGATCTACCTCAAGAGTGGATCCAAGCACACCCTCTTCCTCCTCTCTCAAGCACCGTCATAAGTAATCGTCAGAATCACTCCCTCCATTTTCATTCAACAAATACTGTTGAGAAACATTTGACACATTCACTCTTGGTGATCTGTTTACCTGTTCACCTCCGCAGAATCCCGTTTCTGTATTGTACCTCTGCACATTTACACAATTTGGAAGTGGCGGTTGTGGAATCTGACTCTGCTGATTCACTACCTGTCGCTGTAGCTGTTGCTGCAGATTTATCTCATTCTGCATCTGTGGATTTAATGATGCATTTTTTAAATTTCTGGGCGGATTCTTACATTCGCGCTTCCAGTGTCCAATTTCGCCGCAATTAAAACATGGGAGTTTCTGCTTTAACTTCAATATTTCCCATCCATTTTGGCTTATTAAAATTACCTTTAAATTTCCCTTGATTCTGATGAACATTTTTGTTTTCTAAAGTTGCTATGTGCTGTTCAGCTACCTTCACCTGTGCCCACATAGCCTTTTCCTTTAGCTTTTTCTGTTTTGCATCTATTTCATCACTGCAATATTTTACTTTTCTCAAAATGTCATCAACCGAAAGTGATTGCCAACCAACTATTCCAGACCTAATCATTTCACCAATTTCAGGTCTTAAGCCATAAACAAATATGTAAATGAAGTGGCTCATATCTTTCTCACTTAATTTTTTATAACCACTGTATTGTTTAAATACTAGCAGTAACCTTTCATAGAATGGATGTACTGATTCTTTTGGCTCTTGATTTGTTCTATCTATTTTAACACAATCAACTTCTTTTGGGGGAATTGTATTCTTCAACCAAACAATTACCTTATCATACAGATTTATATCATCTGCTGAAGTAGCATCGGTTACCCTATCTCTGGTAAGTTCTTCCTTGGGCCAATCTACAGAAATGTTACATTCTGTCCAAAGATCCGATGGGACAACAATGTCAAAGAATCCATCAAGATCAATCCACAGAACCTTTGAAACCTTAACAAATCTGTCCACCTGTCGATACCATTCCACAGGTTTTTCTCTCAGCCGAGGAAAATCATTTGTAAACAATAAAATGTCCTGTCTTGACCAAGGAACATGCACATATCCAGCACCTGCAATTTCTCTCATTGGAAATTCATTTGCTACTTCTCCTCTTTCTCATCTGTCTTCCTCTCTTTTCTTAATCCATTTTACTTTCCATTTACTTAATTCACCTAATCTTTTTAGAAACACAATTAATTCTTTTATGTGAATAATATTTCCTGTGGTGTTCATGTTCTCAATGTCTTTTTCAGAGAAATCCACTCTGTAATGTTTCAGCAAATTTTTCTGACTGCTTAAATCTATTTCTAATTCAGCAGCCATTTCTTCTAATTGATCATACTTTGTTTTCGTTTTCCATTGTATGCTTTTGCAAATAAACAATAATTCATCATCCTGATATAGCTTTTAACTGTCCGGTCCAATTGTGCCAATAATTAATTCCTCCAAATCTGCTTTCAGTTTTGCAACATCAAGTAATTTAAATTCTGAGCTTTGTAGGGTATGCGTTAAACTTATTTTTTTTAAGCTCTTTTCCGGAGTTCCAGAATCAGATTCTGCACCAGATGGAGTTTTATTCGAGAAGCTTTGATTAAATGTTAAGTCAGGCATCATTGTTTTCTCTCTGTGAATTTCTGATAAATCTTAATAAAATTTTTCAGCCACTTTCTGAATTTCTGCATTTAATGGAATAGTTAAAGCTGAGTGTCTAATTTCTCTTTGATCAAACACTGGTTGAACAGGTCCAATCGTTACTGGTACCGTTACTGCTTCCATACTTTTGGTTAACTGCTGTATTAATTCATCTTTTGATCGGAAATATTCTGAAGTATTGGGATTTCCTCACATCTTTCTGTTCTCATTATATTTCTTGAGGTATCATTTCTGTGAACTGGTGTTTCAGCATAATTTCTGTTTTCACCAGACATACTGGAGTTAGATCTTGTTTCTACTCTTTCAGGAGTTTTTGCATTATTTGGAATTGATCTGGGTGATGTCTCATTAACAATCTCTCTAGGAGGGGCACTTGGAGAAGTTCCTGGAGGAACCATCGGGGAAGACCATGTACAAGCTGGTTGATAAGGAGGAGGTCGTTTTGGTTTTGTAATATAAATCTCTTCTAAAACTGCATCTTCTAATTCAATTCAATTCAATTCAAAAAGTCTTTATTCGATTTTTTTCAATCATAAAAGACATTTACATAATTAAAAAAATTGTTTGATTTTACCCCCCACATCCCACATAAGAGAAAACAAAGTCAAAATCCAACATGAGTCATTTCACATATTATTAAAATAGCAGCCTAACTCATCCTTATTTACATAAGTTTAAAATATAGTACATTTAAAAGATTAAAACAATTATAAAAAAGGGAATCGAAATTTGTCAGTGCAAAATATATCAGTTACTTTTCACAGCATGCGTAATGTATCCTTTAGTTAATACAATGTAAACACTTGAATAGCAGCATATAGCGACTTGCCCTTAGATTATTCCAGGCTCATTTTACGCGCCCGAATAATCCACATCCAGTGGAGAAATTTAGACATGGCTTTTACAATTGGTTGCGATGTATCAGATCTTAAGATTCTAACAGCTTCATTAGCAGATTTAAAGCCCATCTGGGCACAAATCGGTTTTAGCCATGATCGTCTGGGGGCATTATATTCAGGGCAGGCAAACAACACATGACCAATATTTTCTTTTTGGTCAGTACAGAAAGGGCACCTCGAGTCTTGATTCTTATACCATCTTTCAGTTAGAGCATTTAAAGGAAGTGTCCCCACCCGCAACTGATGATACTTCTTACGATCTCCGGGGACGGTAATCCAGTCCCAATACAATTCTAGAGCCGGTGAGTGCTTGAGATCTAGGAACTCAGTAGTAAAAGATCGATCAATACGACTACCAATACACTTTGTCTCAACCATGTTCCAATAGATATCTCGAAGTGTTTTCTTGGGTGGGAAAGCATTACTTTCAGGGTCGACCCATAATTGGGACAGACCCATAGCCATATAGATTGTTTTAACCTCTCTCATCCATGTTAATTTTCGGTTTTTATCCAAGGCTCTGACCTCAAGGAAGCCCTGAGCGTACTGAGAAAGTTCTGGAGTAACCCACAACCTCCTCCAGTAGGCTACTGATCTGTACCTGGCCAGGTCCTCAAAGCTATGGAATCCCAAATCGTAGTGGAGAGGTAACAGAGGGGTTGATATTGGCAGGCCAGTTATGTTGCGGAAAAATTTATTTTGAGCTACCGTCAACTTAGTAAGATTACTTGGCCCCCAAAGTTCAGCCCCATAAAGGACTGCTGCTCCAACCTTTGCGTTATAGATCTTTAAGACTGGACTGATAGGTCTGGTGTAAGAAGAGAATAATTCCTTGATGAGTGCTCCTGTCAGTTGTGCATGCCTCGTAGCTAGCTGATTAATGTGCTGCTTCCAATCTAGATTATATGACAGGGTAATGCCCAGGTAGTTGAAAACCTGGGTCTGTTCTAATTGAACCCCGTCCATGGTGACCTTCCCTCTTATATGCTTCCGTTTGTGCAGTACCATAAATTTTGTTTTACTTGTATTGATAACAAGACCATGGTCTGCGCAAAATGTTTCAAAAACTCCAATGGCTCTTTGGAGTCCCTGTTGGGTCTTTGATATTAATAGGGTGTCATCCGCAAACATCAACAGGGGGATCAGTCTACCTGCTAACTTTGGTGCGTAAGTTGGTTGTTGTTCAAAGTACCTGACCACCCTGTTGATGTATAGCGAAAAAAGTGTTGGAGCTAGGACACATCCTTGGCGTACTCCCCTGGAAATGGGGAATTTATCAGTGACGCTACCCTGCTGATTCCATCGAACTTGTGCAAAATTGTTCTTGTGCAATCTAATTAATAGAGACAAGATTTCATTTGGAATGCCCTGTTCTTGTAGGATATTCCACAACTTAGCACGAGGAACCAAGTCGAACGCTGATTTTAAATCAACGAAGGCTGCGTAAAGCGTACCTCCCCCGAGGAGCACTACACGCCAGTATATTAAAACAAATCTAAAAACTTGGTCAATGGTGCTGGTATGACTACGAAATCCTGCCTGCAGGGGTGACAATATGTCCTGTTCATCTATCCATCCGTGGATGCGCAGCAGTACAAGCCTCGCCAATACTTTTTGTATGCAAGCGATAAGGCTAATGGGCCTATAATTACCTGGATCCGAGCATGGCCCCTTTTTAAAGATAGGGATAATCTCGGCTCCCTTCCAAGTTTCAGGAATAGGCGAGCCCTTCGCAATACCATTGGCTAATAACTGAATGTAGGTAGCCCAACGATCTTTGTCATGCATAAAGAAATCTGCAGGAACAGAATCCAAACCTGGTGCCCTAGCTTTAGGGATATTATTTAAAACTATTAGGACATCAGTTTTGGTGAAAGATAAGTAACTCGTTACAGTATTTACAACTAGTTCACACCCTTCTTGTTCTCTGTCCTCAAGGGCAAACTGGGTTGCATAGTGGGAAACCCACGCGTCTGGTGACACATGGTTCATGGGTTCTCCTCTTTTGGCGCCCCGTCCCCATTTAACGATGTTCCAAAAGGAGGTCATAGATCTTTCTTTGCTGGCTCTTAGGAGATCTCTCCAAAAGCCTTCCTCCCATTCCCCCTTTTCCCTAGTTTGTGTTTTTTTATACATGACTCGAGCTTCCTTGATCTTAACTTTATCTTTTGACTTAGCTGCATCGGACAAGGCCCTATAGGCAATCCTGCAGTTTTTATCGTACCATTGATCTTCCTTTCTTACTGGCCTGCGCTGTTTTTTAGTAACTTTCTTGACAAAAAAGGATTTCAATTTGTTAAAAAACACATCGTGGATCATACTAACTTTAGTTGTTGGAGTCTCCAAAATGGAGTTATTCCTTAATTCAGTAATAGCCTGTACTGTCAATTCCCTCATAACCATTAAATTTTCCTCATTAGCTGCACAATTTGACCATCTAATATGTCGACTATCATTTGAGAGGGCTATTTGAACATTATCCCTCGGTTCACCACTTTTCAGTAGGTCAAACAATTTAAATGTTAAAATTAATGGGTCATGGTCACTTTCGGCCCTTGTCTCAACCCACATGTCATTGATATTAACCCAGTTCTCCTTATTAATCAGGATATAATCAATACGACTATGTGAGGTACCATTATTAAACGTAAAGGCCCCCTGCTTATCCGAGGCCGTTCTTCCATTTGTGGCCCTTAGCCCATGCTCCATACATAGAACTTTAAGTTGTAGTGCAGCCTCTGACCATTTTTTAATAGGTAGTAAGGACAACTGCGGGATTTCCCAGATATAGTCCTCTTCTACCGTGAGATCTATATCATGGTTATCTAGGGGTTCGAAACAGCAATTAAAATCACCGCCAACAATTACATTAGCGTTCGAAGAATATTGTTTTAAAAGAACATCTAACTGGTTAACTGCCTCAGTGGATCTTCCACCTGGCAGCCCCCTTGAGTAAATATTAAAAATATAAAGATCTTTACAATGTAGTCGCTGTAATTTTACCAACAAAATATCGGGGCTATTAGTATCCAGTTGAAGAGCAGAATGGCCGGTATTCTGTTTGACCCATGTCACCAGGCCCCCCTTAGGCCTTCCCCTTAAACTCGGTATTGCAGGGATGTGAAAATGTAGATATCCTTGCATAGGTTCAGGGGCTATCAGCCAAGTTTCCTGTAAGAGGATTATATCCTTTGTGTCCAGGAAAGTTAGCCAATCCAGTGATGTCGCTTTACTTTTTATGCCTGCCACATTCCATGATATTAAAGTATTTTGGGCAAAAACATTGTCATTGGAAGATTTCATGCTAGTAAGTTGTCTATCCCTATATTGTTGTGAAAAGTCATATTCATTTCCAAAGCTCTCAGTTTCTACACAGTTTGAGGCTGACTTTACATTTGAACTGTTATCAGCAGTTTGGTCAGATCGATCAGCGGAATAATGAACTTCCTCTGGAATCATAAAAGTATCCTGACCACTCATTGTTTTTATCTGCGATGAGGGAGTTTCTACTGACACAGCATGTACCTGAACTTTCAAATCTCCCACTGTATATTCTCCAGAAGCAATGGGGCAAGCAATGTTACATCCCCACCCCAGTCAATCACAGTCATTTAGGCCCGATAGAACTTCATACCTATTTCCTAAAGCCATTCCCCATTCGTTACATGGAACCTTTAATCTTGTCGTATTTCTCCCAATGTCCCACACAGGTCCCGGGGTCTTGGGGAATGTTCCGTTTTGTTGTTCGCCATAGAAAAATTTGAGAGTAAGGGGGACAACAGTCCCAGATCTTCTTTGTGGTGGGAAGATATTATTTAAAACATTAGGTAATACAGCCTGATGAAAAAAAGTAACTGTCACACAATCTCCTTTAAACTTTTTTGGCCGGTTCCCGATCCAAGCTACCCTTTTCACTGTCTTTATTTCACCTGCGAGCTGTTGTTTTCCTCCTGGTGCCATCTGCATATTTCCTGTCAACCAATGGAGTGCTTTGCTGGACAAAGATGATGGCAATTCCAGTTGTCCATTAGCTAGAGGTGGAACATTGGCCAACACCAGTACCACTGGGGATGCTTCTTCTATGAATTGAAAAGGATCGGTTTCCTGACATATTACTGGCGGTATATTTAGTGTTACAGGAACACCATCTGTGGCCAGAGATTGGTTAGTACTATTTGGAGAGATGTGATCTGAACAAGCAGAAGGCATCAAGCCATTCCCCTTTATTATTGTACTCTCCACATTATCCTTCATTGGCTGAGCCACTTTTTTTACTAATGTTGATAGTTTGTCCACCCTGTCCACAGCCTTACTCTGGATTCCACTCAATTTTTTTACCTCTGCATTTAATTTATCAATCTTGGCAACTAGAGGTTTGATGATACTTTTAATTTTGGAGTCTATCATATCGGCTATCTTTAGGAGCAATTCGTCATCTCTATTGCATCTTTGATTTTCCTCCCCATATTCAATGGATCCGACCTAAGCTTTGCCCGGAGGTGTTGCCCTTTTTTCCCTCACACCTGAGCGTAGACCAGTCCTTTTTTGCTGTGTTTTTCTGCGTGTATTTACCGATCTTATTTCCTGCTCAGAAGAGGAGGTATCATCGGAATTATAGACCCTAGTCTCGTGATCAGAATCATTATCATCTTGGTCAGTTGCAACTAGTGTATCTATATCTACCAGCGGGAAACTATTTTGTTCAACAGGGTTTTGATTTGCGTGTTCTGTGATGTCTATCAGATCCACGGTGTCACCAGGCAATGTAGAATCAATCAATGGGGAGTTTAAAGTTGGACTCAAGAGCTGCAAATTGGGAGACTGACTTAGCCCCAGTGACTGTCTCCTCTCGTTATTAATTTTTGAGACCACTTGAACCAAGTAGTTGTCCATTGTTTTGGTATTAGGAGCGGGCAATTTTTTTGGCATGTTGACCACCAATATATAAAGTACCCACAAATTGCAAAAATGGCAACAGTCAAAATATCCTCACTTTCACAAGTAAGTGGATTGACTAGGTCGAAAGGCAATCAGTCTCGATTAATCTAATATATTCAATTGGCGAAAATGACCTGTTCACAAGTGCAAAAGCAACATATGGTAAGAGAAAGTATTTTCCTCTTGGGTTTCCAATATGATAAAAGATACTTCCTTACTTGATTAGCAGGGGGTGTGGCCCAGTCCAGTTGCGGACAGTCTCGGACTGTCTAAGACTGTCCGCCCTTTGTCCGGGCTTCGTCCGGGCGCCCCGCTCGCGTCCCGCGTTGCGGGCGAGCCCCGCCTTTGTAGCGCCTCCAGGCGCAAGATGGTGACGCGTTCCTGGAGCGCCGGTGCAAAGGCCCCTGGGAAAGCGAGTTTCTCCCAGCAGCGGCCGCTGGTGGTACCGGTGCGGCGGCGGGAGAACTCGTCAGGGAGGAGCAGGCAAGCAGCTGGTCTCCGTAGTGCAGCGGTGGGTCCCTCAGGCAAGGAGCAGGTTCTGGCAAATACCCCTCGGTCAGATTACAGCATCCGCTATTGGCCGGGCGAGCCCCGCCTTTGTAGCGGCTCCAGGCGCAAGATGGTGACGCGTTCCTGGAGCGCCGGTGCAAAGGCCCCTGGGAAAGCGAGTTTCTCCCAGCAGCGGCCGCTGGTGGTACCGGTGCGGCGGCGGGAGTACTCGTCAGGGAGGAGCAGGCAAGCAGCTGGTCTCCGTAGTGCAGCGGTGGGTCCCTCAGGCAAGGAGCAGGTTCTGGCAAATACCCCTCGGTCAGATTACAGCATCCGCTATTGGCCGGGCGAGCCCCGCCTTTGTAGCGCCTCCAGGCGCAAGATGGTGACACGTTCCTGGAGCGCCGGTGCAAAGGCCCCTGGGAAAGCGAGTTTCTCCCAGCAGCGGCCGCTGGTGGTACCGGTGCGGCGGCGGGAGAACTCGTCAGGGAGGAGCAGGCAAGCAGCTGGTCTCCGTAGTGCAGCGGTGGGTCCCTCAGGCAAGGAGCAGGTTCTGGCAAATACCCCTCGGTCAGATTACAGCATCCGCTATTGGCCGGGCGAGCCCCGCCTTTGTAGCGCCTCCAGGCGCAAGATGGTGACGCGTTCCTGGAGCACCGGTGCAAAGGCCCCTGGGAAAGCGAGTT
Source organism: Lissotriton helveticus (assembly GCF_964261635.1). Classification (NCBI taxonomy): domain Eukaryota; kingdom Metazoa; phylum Chordata; class Amphibia; order Caudata; family Salamandridae; genus Lissotriton; species Lissotriton helveticus. The sequence continues at coordinate 1,323,477,972 of NC_136061.1, read as the reverse complement.
TCTCCCAGCAGCGGCCGCTGGTGGTACCGGTGCGGCGGCGGGAGAACTCGTCAGGGAGGAGCAGGCAAGCAGCTGGTCTCCGTAGTGCAGCGGTGGGTCCCTAAGGCAAGGAGCAGGTTCTGGCAAATACCCCTCGGTGAGATTACAGCATCCGCTATTGGCCGGGCGAGCCCCGCCTTTGTAGCGCCTCCAGGCGCAAGATGGTGACGCGTTCCTGGAGCGCCAGTGCAAAGGCCCCTGGGAAAGCGAGTTTCTCCCAGCAGCGGCCGCTGATGGTACCGGTGCGGCGGCGGGAGAACTCGTCAGGGAGGAGCAGGCAAGCAGCTGGTCTCCGTAGTGCAGCGGTGGGTCCCTCAGACAAGGAGCAGGTTCTGGCAAATACACCCCGGTCAGATTACAGCATCCGCTATTGGCCGGGCGAGCCCCGCCTTTGTAGCGCCTCCAGGCGCAAGATGGTGACGCGTTCCTGGAGCGCCGGTGCAAAGGCCCCTGGGAAAGCGAGTTTCTCCCAGCAGCGGCCGCTGGTGGTACAGGTGCGGCGGCGGGAGAACTCGTCAGGGAGGAGCAGGCAAGCAGCTGGTCTTCGTAGTGCAGCGGTGGGTCCCTCAGGCAAGGAGCAGGTTCTGGCAAATACCCCTCGGTCAGATTACAGCATCCCTAATTCACTTTCTTCAGCATTATTATTTTTCTTTTGGGCATTGCTTTGATTAGTTACCTCACCAATTCTCGCTGGATACAGACCCTCACATGCATTATGTCTCCATCGACGCATTCTATCCTCATGAGTTTCCCTATTTATGTCCAATCTAGTGCCTCTTGTTATGCCTTTATTCTCTCGTTCCAATTCAAACATCTCATCCTCCCATTCAGCTAAAGCCTCAAATTGTGTAGGTCTAGGCTTTGGTTCAAGAGTCATCATTTTTTCTCTCAAGTTTTTCATAACCTTAATGTTAAATGACCCATCTTCCGGCCATGCTAATACACCATCATTCTTGGTATATTCCATCCAATTCTCAATCCAAAGACAAGTATGATAACCATATTCACCTAACATATAAGCTGCATGTGTTTTGTACTTATGAAGTAATCTTCCACCTCGCGTTTCAATTTTCTTGTCAGGTTTCAATTTATTTTTCAATATCTGAAACCAAGTAAGCTTCTTTTTCTCTTTCATGTAATAATAATCCATATTTTAAAACAATTCCGCTTACTTTAGAATTAATCATATTATTTTTAACAAGGAAATAGTTATTCCACAAATCCAACCAATCCGTGCGCGAAACTCACCAACAAGCCAATCAGGTCAAGCTACGTCACTGCTTTACTCAACCAATAGAATTACTGCTTTACAGGATAAGCCAATCAGCTGCAAGCCTTTCTAGTCACATGAGCCAATCAGTGCGCGAATACTGTGACGTATGCTAGCCAATCACAGCGCGACACTAGTGACGTATACTGCCGCTGCAGCTTCTCTGTCCTCACTCCGCTGTGACACGGACACCTCCTTTACAAAATATTTTCACAGCGCCATTTTTTACAAATCTTTTCAATGGAATTCAGTTAGTAACTCCAGAAAAACAAACCATTTGTCTGTTTTGCTAAAATAAAGTGATAGCTTTTACAGTCACTCAGATATTCTTTTTTTTTGCGTGGAATAGACAACGCTATTCTCACAGAATATTTAAATTCGTTGATAAAGTAAGACTACTCTACCCTTCTAGCAGGTAATAACAAACTCGTTTCTCTCTGATTGCACATATAGTAACAATTCAAAGTTTCACTCAGTCGTATATTACAAAATCATTTACGCACATTCAAATGGAAAAATCCCTAACCATACATACATGAATCTTGGTAGGACTTTAACCCACACAAAAAAACCTCACATGCCAGTAAGATAGACAACCCTTCCTTACCCTTCACTCAAGCTAGGATAAATTCTACTGCTCTTTTCACAGTGAGTTTTAAAACAGGCTCCAAGTCCCTATAGTCGAAAGCTACAATTTCATAGACAATCCTCACTATACATTTTACCTTACACACCTAGAATCCCTAAACTTGTGCTGTACAACCACAACACTTGTGATATATGACAATACCACTGTTTTGAAACAGAACAAATGTACTGTGCAACCTCCCCAGTTACACTACTCTTGCCGGCACAACTAGCAATTTTCACACTGCTGTTAAAACCTTTCGACTACATATAACAACTGAACAAACTCAACATATGTTAAACATCGATCCTATGTAATTACCATGTAGCATGACAGTTACCATAGCAACCGTAACCATCCTCTGCTACCAAGGAATTGATCCAGCCCCCCTAAGGAAAAACTGTTTCACCAACGCTACCCAACTCCACAATACTCACCATTTATCATAAATCACTCAAAAGGCCCATATACCAACGAGACAATTTTTGGGCGACTGAATCATGTGACCTAATTAAACAGAACTATTCACAAACTATTTACAATTTTATATACATCTGCAGTTTATCATTTCTTACCATGGTTTTAATCATTTATCATTTTAATTAAGTCACTTAGGTAAATGGATCAGCTGATGGTAACTAGACCATGAATAAACAAGACCAGCTTGTCGTTTCAAAAATCTAATTTTATTAACTTTATTAATCATTGAAAGAGCATTTTCATTAAGAAATCTTTATTTTATTAGTAATATTGAAAGCAGCGTTTATTAAGGAGAAAACATAATAGACCGACACTTCAAAGGCAAATCAGTTAGCATGAATTAATAGAAAATAACAGTTTCCATTCCCTAAATTCTGTTTCCCTGTCTAAATCTCGCTTTAGGTAAAAAGAAAGTCATTTAAGCCTTTTATCCTTACGTGCGCCAAAGAGTCCAACAGCACGTCACGCCCTTCAGGAATCGGAAAGCGAGAGGCGCCCTCCTGCCCATGGGGCCAAGTTTTATACCTTTCTGTCTGGCTAATCTCAATAAAATGAACACATTAATTTCTTTACCATTCAGTGTCCTCATTGGCTAACTGATGTCAGTCCATTACGTGTCATCACGTTTCCATACCAAAATCGAGCCTTTTCTTTGACTCTATTGTCCACTGTTTTTCGTGACTTTTGGCTTCCTTGAAAATGAAACATTTCATAAGTTACAGTTCGTGACTTCCTTAGCTTGGCAAACTTTGACGCTTCCTGTCCTTGAGTCTGTCTCTCCAAGAGCACGTTTAACACAATTCATTTGAGTTTGCAAAAACTGGTCAACGTGGTAAAAGTTTCCACTTCCATGCAGTGCTCTTTCTGGACAGGACTCGAAGACGCCATCTTTTCAATGTGCCTTTTAGGCCTCACTCAAAAACTATTATTTAAAGAAACACAAAACATTAATTAATTAGAGAATTGAGACCCATTCTGTTACCCACCCCCTTTACTAACAATTAACCCATTAATTTATGTTACCTAGCTGTGCACACAAAGCTGCATTTCATATCTACCTTCTTCTTATATGCCGCAGGATTCTCCACAAGCTTATGCCACATAAAGACATAACATAAGCACACAAATAAGCACATGCCATTAGTTAAACAGCCGCATTTAATACTGACAAAGACAATAGACAAGGTTAGTTTATTATTTTATACGCACTTGCTTTTGCAACAAAGAGCACATAAGTTAGTCCCTCGTGTCTCTGATGTATATGCATTTTAAAACTAAGTTGGTTAATACTTTTCATCACAAACTAGTTAATACGGTTACTGTTTCATGGAAGTTTAACTTTGCGAGTCAGAACAAAATATCATTCTGAACCCTGCTCCACCAACTCCAACCCCCACTCTCAGGCATATACTGTAGAAGATCAACTTCATGTGTGCACTCCCTGCACTCTCACTTCCACTCTGAACCACTTACCATGACATCTGGAGCACCATATAGCTTGCATACTGTGTGAGCACCTCATCCACCAGGACCTCCAGCTCCTCGGTGGTAAAGGGACGGGCCCGTATCTTTTCAGTCCTTGCCATTACTGGGTCCAGGAGACAGGAGCAGCAGCAGTTGGTGGTGAGGGGTGTCAGGCAGCAGGTTCTGGAGACAGGAGCAGCAGCAGTTGGTGGTGAGGGGTGTCAGGCAGTAGGCTTTAGAAGCAGTGGAAATGTGAGGCTCTCTCCCACACCTATATAGCCCCCTCGGGTAGTTTCAGCAGTTCTGAGCTGCTGCAATTGGTGTTCCAGGTCAGGTTTTTTCAAATGCATCCAATGACCAGCCGGCAGTGGTGGAGCACGCCTATCGCGATTTTCGAAATTGTATTAGTCTACCGATTACGGTTCCCATTGGGTGTAAGGGCTTGGGCATTGGTGGTGACACACCGCAGGGGCCAGGTCGTCGCTACTGTGGTTGTGGCTTCAATTGCATCCAATGACCCGCCCCGTGGTGGCGGAGCACACCTACCACGATTTTCAAAATTGTATTAGGCTACCGCAGTTGTGGTGCCCATTGGCTGTAAGGGCTTGGGCATTGGCGGTGAGACACCGCAGGGGCCAGGCGGACGCTACCGCGATATGGCTTCTATACATTGGTGCCAGTGACCCTGATTTGGGTGGTGGAGCATGCCAACCACCATTTGGCAATACACATATATCTATCACTAGCGCGAGTGTGGTTTGGGCATTGGTGGTGACACACGGCTGGGGCCAGGCGGTCGCTACCATGATATGGCTGTCATACATTTGAGTCAGTGAGCGTGATTTGTGTTACAGATCACTTTGACAGCACCTATGGACACGTCATGCTGTGTGGATGGCCAACAGCCAGTACTCAGCAGTGCACAGTAGACACATGATTCATGGCACACGATTGTGCACACAATGCCAATGTAACATTTACCCCACTGCTGACTACACATGCCATGTTGTTACACATGATTGAAAACATTGGCATGTACTCCCTCACAAGTCACTTGTGATATTGCTGAGCATGTACACAGAACAGTGTTGCGACGGACTCTCCAATTGGTACATTTGTCAATGTGTGAAAGGGCAGAGCAACTCACAGTGATGAATATCTGACTACACAATATGCATATTTGACTGTCTACTTTTCTTGGCTCATGCACATACTTGTTGTTTACGCACAGACTGGGCTCATTTTGTGGTTGATGTGTGTCCTGTTCGACTTACGCAAGAAGGTGTGGCTGGTACAGCAGCTAGGTAGGAGACAGTAGTGTTGCTGTTTCACACATATGCTGTCTGAACTACTCTCAGGGCTGCTCATTCAAGATGTGGCCACATCCCTATAAGCATTCACATAGTCAGATATTGTTTGGAAGGTGCTAGCTGTGTGAAAAGTGGACAGGTATATGGATGGTGTAGGTGAAGGTGTCCCTACCTGTAAGTTGGACTGTGAGCTTAACTGTGGTGACAGTCATTGATGGCGTTGTGTCAGTCAAAACATAAGATGTCGGACACATCTCCTTGTGGATTGCATTGACATGTTTCCCCTTTCATCTCACCTAGGAGGAGACCAAATGTGCATCGTCCCTACACAGAGCTGGCAGACATGGAGGATGAGGAGGTCATAGAGAATTTCGGTCTGGATCGACACACCGTACAAGATGTATGTGCTATGTTGGAGCCCCACCTGCAGCCTCGCCGGACATATCCGAGTGCTTGCACACCAACGTCTACGGTGATGGTGGCCCTGAATTTTGTTACTTCTGGATCAATCCAGTACAGGGTGTCCAGCGCAGGTGGGATATCGCAACCTATGTTCAGCATGGTGCTACGTGATGTCCTGTCCGCTATGATGATCTACAAGGACAGATATATCCATCTCCCTAGGAGGCATGAATTGGCGGCTGTTTGGGGGGATTTTTATGCACATGGGCACATCATCAATGTTGTTGGTGCCATTGACTGCACACATGTTGACCTGTCTCCCCCACAGGCATGTGAGCACATCTACAGGAATAGGAAGCATTTCCATTCCATCAATGTGCAAGTGGTGTGCCAGGTGGATACAATCATCTCACACGTCTGTGCCAAATTCCCTGGCTGGGCCCATGATTCGTACATCATGCATAACAGCATTGTGCCACAGCTGATGGATAATCTGCTTCCAGAGCATGCATTGAATGTGGGTGAGTACGAAGATTCAGGTGCCATGTGTGTGACATGCTGTCCTGTGCCACAGGTACATTACAAAGTTGGTCTGTGTATCTCACATCTAGGCGATTCTGCATATCCCAACCATCCTTGGTTGCTGAGCCCACTGCAGAATCCTAGGACCCCGGCTAAAGTCTGCTACAATGATGGCCATGGGATGATACGTTGTGTAGTGGAGCGTACTTTTGGTCTACTGAAGTCTGGTTTCCGCTGCCTGGACAAGACTGGAGGTGCACTAATGTAGTAGCCCAAAAAGGTGTGTCAGATTGTAGTTGCATGCTGCATGCTCCACAACCTGGCCTTGCGCAAGGAGATCCCCCTGCTCCTGGCTGCTGATGAGTAGCCAAGGCCCCCCCTGCAAACTAACCCATGTCCAATGATGAGGATAGCGGAGTGGAGGAAGGTGTCGACCTGCGTCAACAGCTCATCAACCGCTACTTCACTTGAAGGTGAGTGACAATGTACAATGGAGCCAATGTCTGCTGATGTCGTTGATGGTGGAAAGGTATATGTGAGCTTTGTGACAGCAGCCTGTTGTTGACTCAGTGCTGGCTGCCAATGTTTCTATGACAGGGTGGTTTGACACAGATACTGTTGCTCATTGTAAAGTATTGTGTTATGGCTGGGATGCCACCACCTGACTAGTGAAATTGATCTGTTGGGTTTTCCTAGGTCCCGTCAGCCTCTCCTTGCCTACAAACAATCCGTACTCCAGGTACATTGTATCATGGTGAAAACTGCACATCCTGTAATACACAGGGAACAGACACAACAGCATAGATGTGTAAGGAGTGTTTATTTACAATGGGTACATGTGACAGGGGAGTGAATATTTACAAAAAGGTGAATGGTGATGTCAGTGATGATAGATGAGACAATCAGTTCAGTTCAGTTCAGTTCTTTATTTGTTTCGAAGGTAAAAAACCATCATAAAAATACATATTAATACATATCCATATAAAAGCATACTGAACATAAAAAAATTTTAAAAAGGAAAAGAACGATTTAAGAAGAATTTTTATATTTAATATGTGCAAAAAGTGAGCAGCAAATTTCATTTAATTTCCTCCCCTTACGTCCACCATCAGCCCCTTGTCATTTCCTCCCCATTCTTCGACCATCAGCCCCTTGTATTTCTTAATTTAATCGCAGTTTTTAGAAAAGTCATAACAGCACACAAGGTCCGCATTTCAGTTGCTCTTTGCAGAAATAATAAAGCAAATTTGGCATGGACAATTTTTGAGTCCTTTAAAATGTCCACCAGGAATCTCTGGCGCGGCATTTTAAAATAAGGACAAAGTAATACAAAATGAAGGGTGTCCTGCGGAGACCTATTGTCGCAGCCGCAGGCACCCTTCTGCTCAATTGTTTGCGTAAAACCAGGCGGATCAGCTAAAAGATTGTGCAACAAATTGAGCCTAAAACGAGTCATTAAAAACCTCTCATGTTGACTATACATTAAAAAGAGATAAGGTTCCATGCCCATTTCATTACACACAAGCGAATGAGCAACTACCGAGGATTTAATAGAGTCAAGTTCCATCCTCCTACAATCAAATTTTTCCAGTAGTTGCTTTTGTACAAAGTGTCTGCAATGACTATCCACAGGAGGGGTCCAAGAATAACCTTTGCTGGTCAATAGCCCCTAGTGTTTCTTTAATATATTTCAACCACGGAATTTGGAGCCATCTATCTCTCCGTAAGCAATCCTGTATGATCTGTCTGGATAATTCCGCATTAGGGTTTAACCAAATTTTGAGCCAGGTCAGTATTGGTCTCAATCTAATCAAGTCAGATATGTATGGGGTACCCAGCTCTTTGTGTGTTATTGCTGCTGGGATGCCCGGGGGAAGCTTTAAGAGTTTTTTTAGGAATTTGTCTTCCTCACTTTGTATCTGTTGTGCATCCCTAAAACCCCACACCTCTGCTCCATAGATAGCCTTCGAGGTACTGACCGATCTATACAATGTCATCACCTGCTCAGGGGACCAGGTCCCATTCTCCGGGCAAAGTTTAGTATGGCCCCATTTGCTGTGACTAGTTTCCTGGACCTCTCCTCAATCAATGGGGCAAACTTAATCTTTTCATCAAATAGGAGACCCAAATACGGGAAAGTGGTCACAGTGTCCAGGACATGTTCCCCTAGTTTGAACACAAATCTCTTATGCGATTTCTTTCCTACTACCATGATGAAAGATTTTGTCAAATTGACGGAAAGGTCCAGATTCTTCATAAAATCAGCAAATCCTCTAATTAGGAGCTGGAGACTGACTGCGGTTCGCGCGAGGAGGACCGCGTCATCCGCGTACAAAAGTACCGGGATGTGACGCGGACCTACCTTTGGGCAGTCAGTCCCCAGTGCTAGTAAGGCACTCTCCAGACCATTTATATAGAGAGAAAACAAAAAAGGCGCCAGGATACACCCCTGCCTCACCCCGCCAGAGCACGGGAAGGGATCGGTACTCACCCCCCCGCGCTATAGCGGACCTTGGCAGTGGTGTTCGAGTGCAGTTCCCTAAGAACGTTAATAAGATCTGGGTCAATTCCCAAATTGTACATAAGTAACCATAGTTTGGCTCTATTAACGTTATCAAATGCCGCTGCTAGGTCCATAAATCCCATGTACATGGTCCCATCACTCGTCTTAGTATATTTAGCGGTAAGGAGGTATAGATTAAGGCATTGGTCACTAGTTGACCTGCCTGTTCGAAACCCGTACTGGGTGTCCACCAAGATGTTATGAGTATCAGTCCACTCTATTAAGCGGTTAAGAAGTGCCCTCCCGAGTATTTTAGCAGAGACATCAATCAGAGAGATTGGTCTATAACACTGCGGGCTGTCCCTACAGCCTTTCTTATATATAGGGACAATCACTGCAGTGGACCAGGATCTCGGGAGACCCGTTTTGATTGCTGCATTAAGTACTCTCGTTACTATTGGTGCCCATAGATCAGTATTACTTAAAAATAGGTCTGGTGGGGTGCCATCCGGGCCGGGGGCTTTATTTCGTGTCAGCCCTAGGATTGCTTTTAGAACTTCCTCCAGAGATAATTCTAGTTGTTCTGCCCTAGGCCCCTTCCAGATTCCATCTCCAATGTCTACCTCCTGCTGATTATACAAAGATTTAAAATGGTTAATCCAATGTTCTGGTAATATGTTGGAGCTGATAACTGGGGAGCTTGAGTCATGAAAGCAGGGTCTGTTTATAATTCTCCAAAACTGGGCATAATCCCTGTTTTCTCCTGCTTCCCTAAGGTCTGCCCAAACTTCTTTTTGAAGAGCACTCTTTCTTCTCTTTACCTGGGTTTTATAATTCTGTCTGCATCGGGCAATTTCCATCTTATCCCTCTGGGCCCTTTTTAAACTCTGTTTTAGTTCTCTTAATGCCCTTGAGCAATTGGTATCGAACCATCTAGGGGAAGATAATTGCTTAACAGGCTTCTTAGTTGTCAGTAACCCTTCTATTATTTTAGTTAAAGTTTCGAATGCCACAACCACTCCTCTGCCCTCTATTGTGGGGTCTAGACAGGTCTCTATATGCTCTTTCCCATCACCCACTAGCTTAAAGTAAAAATCTTGTGGGTTGATCATTGTCCACCTTATCCGTCTCCCTTGATCTGTTGCTTGGATTTGGGTTTCAGTGACAACCCCTAAGCTTTTCCCCGGTGAGACATTATAATTAATTTCAAGGGAAAGGGGATTGTGATCACTGAAGGGACTCCATTCCGTTCTTGTTCTAATAATCTGCTCTTTAGAGCAGGCAGAAATCATTATGAAATCTATTATCGACCCACCACCTCTCCCTTTAAATGTGGGTATAGGGGTCTCCCCTGCTTCCAGTGCAACTAAATCCATAACATGGGTGAGCGCAAAATTATCTAAGAGCTTCATCAGAGCTGTGCCCTCTTTATTGTGTTCAAAATGTGGGCCCTTTTCTAAAGGGCAGGAAGACCAGTCAACAGAGATAGGAACTAATTTGGGGCACAGGTGACAATTAAAATCCCCCATCAATAGAATAGTTGGTTCAGGTCCCTTCATCCTCAGATCCAGATCCTCATTTAACCTACTCTCCAGCTCTAATATTATAGGGAGATTCCCATCAACCGGCCCAGAGTTATAGAAATTTAGAAATAGTAGTCTCTGCCCCTGGTACTGTAGTGAAACTGCTTGTAAAGTGTCTGACGCCCAGTCTGACTGTGACCAGGTGCCCTTTAGATCTAAATCTACATATATTGCTAAGCCTCCTTTTGCTCTCCCAGAATTTGTCTCTTGGGCAGGTCTGAAAAAACACTTATAGCCCTCCAATTGGCAGTGGTCAGAATTACGTGCCCAAGTTTCTTGGAGAGCTATAACATGAAAGCCCCTTATGAATTCTTCCCACTCCTTGTTTTTAAATTTAGCTTCCAGGCCTGCTACATTCCAGGATAGCACAGTCAATCCAGCCCTATTCTCTTTCCCTCTAACTATAATAGATTAATTTACTCTAACCTCGCCCGCTACTGATGGATCTATAGTGTTTACACTTTTCTCCCCCTGATTCGGGAGTTCTTCTGACCTCAAGGTTTGTTCCTTCTCAGCACTCTCACAACTACCCTCTATTTCTCGGCGTGGGCATTCACTGACAACTGAGGATGTTACATGATTATTTTCTATCTGGGTGAGTCAATCATTATCCTCCAGTGACTGCAGAGGGGCAAATCTGTTTCTCCACTGGGAGTAGTCATGTGGGGGCAGAAGCTGATCGGGGTGGCCTAGTGGTCTTGATCTTTGTATGCGTTGTGGTCTTCCGGGGTTCCACCCACCATCATCATCAATACGATTGATGTTCCAGCTCCTTGGATAAAAATACCCGAGTGGGAGTGCGCAAATTGTGCTGGTTTGATTCCTGTTGGGATTCTTCAAAATATAATCAACCAGTCTAGTATCTCTAAAATTTGCGACTATACAGTCCCCTCTTATATCTTTTTTCCTCCCACCCAGCCAATTCACTCGTCTTACATCCACTATCTCACCTCTATCCCCATTATTTAAGGGTCTATGTATATTCAGCCACTTGGAGATTTTGGCATGTAATTGATGGTGTGATTCTCTCTCGGTGGGCCTAATTTCTGGCACCCCTGCAAAGACTATTATAAAAGGCGTGGCCTCTGGAGGGAGATCTATGTGTGGGGCGGGGCTGTTTGTAGTATAGAAAGGATCAGAATCTGTGTAACATGGGTCATAATTCCTGTCTCTCTGGGGACAGTCATCCTGTCCCCATTTCATTAGTGGTTGTACAGGGGGTTCATCCCTATTTTTGGAGTTCATGTTTTGAGTGTGTCCCCCCTCTTGATTTGTCGTTAGAGCCCTCTCTTTTATTTTGGGGAATTTTTGGTGCCTCATGGATCTGGGCAATTGTGTGTTGAGTATGAATAACACAATTATTATTATTTGGCAATCTGTTAATTTTTGCATTGTCATTGGAAACCATCTCATTTGGTAGATTAGAGTCAATAGAGGGTTTCGTGAGTGTGTGTTCTATTGCCTTGCTTTGTTTAGACAACTCACACACAATTTTGTCCACCTTGCTTATAATAGGTTTTAACTGTGCAGTTATAAAGGATTCTAATTGTTTTTGGAGGTCTCCTAAGACTACCTCAACCCATCCTGGTGGAGTTGTTTCTGTTTGGGTATTATTTTCTACTAGTATAAACTCTTGCCTGCTCTTAGAGCGACTGCCTCTTGCTGATTCTTTCCTTTTCCTCTGTGGGACCTTGGTCCTCCCCTGGCGCCTCGTTTTTCTCTGACGGGTCCTTTCGCTACGCCCGGAGATTTCTAACCCCGGGGATTGTGCACAAGGGACCTCCTCAGTGTCATTGTTTGATAGGGTCACGTTTCCTATCATGTTTGGGCTATCTGCAATTAGTGAGTCTCTGGAGGGTGATGGAATAATTGCATTAAGGTTAGGTGAGGAGGATAAACTCCGTTCCATTCGTTCAATTTCCCCCGAGACCTTTTTTAACAATAAATCTATTGCAGTAGGTTTATTTCCTTTTGTTAGGGCAGACTCCTTCGTTGCCGCTCGCGTTTGCTTAGAGGTCTCTCTAGTATATGTTTTACTCACAACGGAGCGTGTGTTGGGATGATTAGACATTTTTCCTTTTAGGGCTCCGGCTTAGTCACTCTTGTGACCGCAGAAACAAGGTTAGGTGTAATGCTTTAGTTGTAAGTCCCACAAATAACAGGTGACAAAACTGGCTTAGTTCTCTAGCACCCCTATTCCTACAACTATATATTACTACTACTTCTATCAAAAGGGCTTCGTCAACAGTTACTCAGTCCCGCAACTCGATGTAAAGTACCTGAGTCAGTTGTTGGGAGTCAAATGTCAAATGGGGCCAAGGGGGATGGCCCGACCCGTCCCTCGTCGTCCCCGGACGGCCACAGACGGCCCGCCCGGCGTCGCCCGCGCGCGTCCTGCGACGCGGGGGGAAGGGCTCGCTGATGTACGCCTCCCGGCGGAAGCGGCAGCCCAGCTGACAGGCGGCGTCCCCGGGAAGCAGGGGACGCTGGGGATTGTGGTTTCTTCTCCTGCCCTGCCCCTCTCGGCGGCCGCGAGTGGTCAGCGGCGGCGGGGGCTAGCAGGGTTGAGTGTAGGTGAGGCAATGCAGGAATGGCAAGATGTTGGCCCCAAACGCTGGTACCGGTGGTTCCCGCTCTGCCGGAGGAAGGGCTCGCTGATGTACGCCTTCCGGCGGAAGCGGCAGCCCAGCTGACAGGCGGCGTCCCCGGGAAGCAGGGGACGCTGGGGATTGTGGTTTCTTCTCCTGCCCTGCCCCTCTCGGCGGCCACGAGTGGTCAGCGGCGGCGGGGGCTAGCAGGGTTGAGTGTAGGCGAGGCAATGCAGGAATGGCAAGGTGTTGGCCCCAAACGCTGGTACCGGTGGTTCGAGTAGTCACCTCATTGATGTGGTGACCCAGTCCAACAGACGGATGCCATTAACAAGGCAGTATGGGGAAGGACTGTCAACAAAGTCAATGTCAAGGTAAAGAGGGTTGACATTATGGCTGGCTCCATGACTGGTGTTTGAAAGGGGGTTTGCCACGGTTTCCTCCCTTGAATTTCTTCGGACGGCCCCTTGGTCATTTGGCAGGGAGGGGCTCTGCTGCAGGGCCAGTAGGATCTGAGGAGTCCCCCCTCTCTGTGCCCATATGGGAGGATGTGGAATTGTCATTCTGCGGGACATCGGAGGGAGGTGGAGGTGTTGGTTGTGCCACAGGCCTGTCCCTCAGAACTGCCACTAGCTGGCCCAAGCAGTCCACAATTTGGCCCATGTGGGTGTTTATGGACCTCAGCAGCAGGCGGAGCTCACGTGAATCTTCCTCAGCCTGGCCCGTTCATCAATGGGCCCGGTCATAGGCCCCCAGGACTCTGGTGATGTTGTCCAGGGCTTCAGTACCAGTGTCCTGCTGGCTTTGACTCACCCTTGACCTCCCACCTGCCCTGCTGTCACGGACCTGTTGCCTCACCACTGTAGGCACCCGCCTCCTCTCCCTGCCCTCCTCAGTTGGTGGGGTGGGTGGTCATGCTCTGGGACAGGGAGAGTGTTGCAGGCAGCACTGGTGGTAGTGGTGGTGGCCACACAAGTTATTCCAGCAGGGTTCAGCATAGTTGTTGTTGTTGCTGCTGAGGTGGTGGGGGGACATGGGGTCCTGGGACCTGTTGCGCCCTGGCACACCAAATGGACTGGCTACGAGCTCCGCGTCCTCCAATTCCAGGGAGTCCTCATCCGAAAGTCCATGTTCCGGGGGTGAAGACTGGCTCTGCAGGTTGATGTTGTCGTCCTCTGCAGTTAGTTGTTGGTCACCTGTGGGACAGAGGGGAAATGGTAATTGACATACACCCCTTAAGCTTTGTGTTCGATGTATCTTATTTACTGGTTATGCAACACACAGTTAACTATTTCACACATTGTATGTCTGCACAGTAATGTGCATCATGACATGATTTGACGGTATATACATTAAATTTCCATGGTGTGACATATCAATGGATACCATGCCCCTCTTGTAGATTCTGTGATTATGAGGAAAGGTTGTCATCTGACACTGGCGACAATACAACTTGATGTGAAGCATCTTTGCTGATTACTCTGCTTGTCAGGCGTTACATCTGCACATGTACTAGTCATTGTCATCTCATGCATACCTTTGTCATGTTGTGGGCTTAGATTTATTTGTTCGACAGACCATCATTGTTTTTTTTTATGTGGTTCTTCAAGCTCAGCCCCCATGTAACTTATAGGTAGCATTCAGTGCTTGCATGTTTGTGCCCTGATTTGCTTTAACATGAGATTTGGTGACTCACACTATTGTTTTGTGACAGTTACATGCGCTTAGCTGTCTGCAAACTGTAGGTGGCAATTGTATTTCTGTCAATTTTGGTGGGATGTGAGGGCTGGTGTTGTCATTTTGCTCCATGCTTTTTGAGAGGAATGGCGGGGTGCATGTACTGTCTACTTACCTGTTCTGTTGTCACATTTGGGTGGAATTTGTGACACATGGATGTGTGGTGGAGTGCTCCATCCTGCTCAGGGATGGGACAGGGTGCCTGGTGGGAGTTGTGGTGGAAGGCCTCCCACCTCCAAACATCCCTCCCTGTGAAGATGGCTACCTACCTGGTAGATGGGGGTAAACACATGCTTCTGGGTAGGTGGGGAGTGTTCCATTTCGCTGAGCTGTGGGACAAGGGGGCACAGTGGGAGTAGTAGTGCAGGCCTCCCACACGCAAACAGCCCTCCCTGGGAAGATGACTATCTAACTGTTAGATGAAGGTGAACAATGCAATGGCTGATCATGCTTCTGGGTAGGTGGGGAGTATTCCATCTTGCTGAGCTGTGGGACAAGGGGGCATGGTGGGAGTAGTAGTGCAGGCCTTCCACCTCTACACAGCCCAACCTGGGAATATGACTACCTACCTGTTAGATGAAGGGGAACAATACAATGGCTGACACATGCTTCTGGGTGGGTGGGGAGTGCTCCATCTTGCTGAGCTGTGGAACAAGGGGACATGGTGGGAGTTGTAGTGCAGGCCTCCCACCCCAAACAGCCCTCCTTATGAAAATGACTACCTACCTGTTAGGTGAAGGTGAACAATGCAATGGCTGACACATGCTTCTGGGTGGGGGGAGTGTTCAATCTTACTCGGGGTGGGACAGGGCTGCCTGATGGGAGTTGTAATACAGGCCTCCCATCCCCAAACAGCCCTCCCTGGGAAGATGGCTACCTACCTGTTAGATGATGGCGAACAATGTAATGGCTGACACATGCTTCTGGGTGTGGTGGAGTGCTCCATACTGCTCAGGGGTAGGACAGGGGTGCCTGTTTGGAGATGTAGTGCAGGCCTCCCATCCCCAAACAGCCCTCCTTGTGAAAATGGCTACCTACCTGTTAGGGTGAAGGTGAAAAATGCAATGTCTGACACATGCTTCCGGGTGGGAGGGGGGTGCTCCATCCTGCTCAGGGTTGAGCCAGGGCTGCCTGCTGGGAGTTGTAGTGCAGGCCTCCCACCCCCAAACATCTATCCTTATGAGAATAGCTACCTACCTGTTAGGTGGAGGTAAACAATGCAATGGCTGACACATGCTTTTGGGTGGGGGGTGGAGTGCTCCATCCTGCTCAGGGGTGGGACAGGGCTGCCTGGTGGGAGTTGTAATGCTGGCTGCCTGTACACATGCAACCCTGGGAATGTTACAGCCTACCTTTTGGATTGATTTAGATGGAGTGGATGTTACATCTGTGAGACCTGTGTTGGGTATTGTGGTGCATATGAATGGACTTTGGCCTAGGAGATGTAGCTTCGTAGGTGTGCAAGACAGTACATGGCAGTGTAATGGTTTACATTTGTTTGTCCTTACCAGCCTGCACTCCTCCGGCTATTCCTGTGAGACTCTCTGGTTGCAGTATGGCAAGCACCTTCTCCTCCCATGCAGTGAATGTTTTTGGAGGGATGGGAGGGCCACCGCCAATCCTCTGAGCCAGCTCACGGTTCTTGTTCCTCTTTTCTTTCACAACCCTCTTCAGGTCATGCCACTGCTTCATAATTTCATTTCTGGAGCGCAGGGTGTTCCCTACTGCATTGACTTTGACGACTATCCTTGCCCACATTTGTGCTCTTGTGGCTAATGGTGTCTGTTGGACCAGGGTACTAAAAACACTTGTGGTTCTACTCTGATTATCTCATCTACCATGACAGACAACTCACTCTCTGTGAATTTTGGCATTTTCTGTGGTGCCATGATGTGTGATGTGCTAATGTTTTGTGGTGCAGTTGTGAGGGTGGTAGGGGTGGTGTAGGTGGTGTGTGTGTGTTGTTGTGCTGGTGAGATGTGTGGTGTTTTGCCTATCCAATGTGCTGCAGGGTTTGGTTCCTTCAGTGCTGGAGTAGTGCAAAGGATTCTGGTCAGGGAAGGGGCTGGTTTTATACTCCGCTATGTGGGAGTGTCAAATTGGAGTGTTGCTGTCGGGTGTGTTGTGTGGGTTGTCTTGGGATTTGTATTTTTGAAGTTGCAATGGGGGTGTGTCATTTGGATGTGTAAGATGTGTTTGAGGGCAGGGCTAGTTTGCATTGTACACTTGATGGCCTTGCTGTGAGGTTTTTTTTGTCGACCGCCATATTTGTCACTGAGCATCCGTAGCTATGGCTATGCTACAGCCCTTCCGCCAGCTTCACTGTTTAAGACCGTGGCAGTCAGAAACACCGGAATGTCCCGCTGTCACATTGGGGGAATCCTAATTTTCCGTGTAGTCACTCCTCTGGCCTGGTGGTGGTTTAGTGTGTTTCTGTCGCAAATCTGACTGCAGCGGATGGATTTTCACCAGCTCCGCCCACTGCGGGTGGTCTTTCGTGGCCTCGTTCCGCCGCGGTCAGATGTTTTTCGCTGTTGATCCTAATTGGACCGCCGGTTTTTCTGCGGTACCGGCGGACGGTTGATTTCCACTATCATGGCGGTCAGGGTGGTTTCCCAACCACCATCCTAATAGACCCCATAGTACCTAATCCTCAGGCTCCTCCTGCAACATATTTAGGAATTGGAATCCCAGTTAACATACAGGAAATTATTCATTTTAACTATGAGGCTTTATTTTTTAAAAGTATTTCACAAATGTGATTCTGAAATTGCTTACCAATATCTCTAACCAGGAGATGCAATTTTATTAAAATGAGCTTGTACTTGAAGTTTCTGTATCTGCTTTGCACCATTCCTCTTTGGGTTCCTAATTCCTTGTTTACATGCCTTGGCTCTGCTATTGGTAGCTTTCTTAGGGGCTATCAGAGAGCAAGGCACGCCTTAGAAGGCGGGTGGGTGGGCGCGACTGGACTTTAAAAAGTACTTACAAGCAGCATACGAGGAACGTATTTGGTGCCTTGTGACGGAGAAAGGGAATAGGAAAGCACACCTGCCAAGTCACATTATGCCACTGTTTGACACATGATATTGGCTCCCATCACACGGTCTCTCGGTGAGAAGCATGCTGAAAACCACTGTAACTAGTGGTTTAACAGCTTGTTTTCCGAGGCTTTGAACTGCTGACTTCCATTAATGGGTGGGAAAACAACCCAGGACATCGGCACCAGCCTCAGCAACTTTTTTCATATTGAATGAGGAGGGAGATTTGGGGCAGGGTGGGGTTTCAAAGTGCCTTGAAGGTATTTCTGGGCACAACGCCAGGCCTCCTTCAAGGCCCAGCCTTTCCCACTCCTCAAACTGTGAGTTTGCTCCTCAAGTTGGGAAGTATGGGAAAGTACTTTACATTTAAGAAATAATTCTGGTTAGAGAAGCTTGAGGCTGTGACTCTAATTATTTCAAGTGAGTCAGATATTAGGTGGTACTGGATGCATGTGTGTTTGGTTTAACTGGTGTAAAAAATGGAACATCAAGCATATCCACTAATACACACAAGGATAAAAACATAATCTTCTCCCCCTTTATTTTCATGATTCTATTTATAATATTTGGCACAAGCTTGACCCTAAAACTATCGGCCAGTTTTTTTGAACCTGCAAGATCTGTACTTTTCTAGATTTACAAGATTAATTTGCACTTCAAACTAAGATTTTTTTTAAATATCTCACAATTATTTGAAATGGAATCCAACCACCCCTCTTTCTTAAGAAAAAATATTTATTAGATTTAAAGTTTTAGAACAGAGTTGGATTCCTTATTTGAAAGTTCTGTATCTGCGTGAAATTGCGACATGGTTAGCCGAAAAACTAGAGACGAATGTGGAAACTGATTTATTAAATATTATGCTGGTCATTCATTTGAAAGTACCAGGGGCAAATATGGCTGTATTAACTTTCTCTTTTATTATTGTGAGAATTTGTATTGTGAGAGAATGCACAAGCCAATCTTTGCCTTCTTTTAATTAGTGGCTCATAACGATGCATCACAATTTTGAATTTGAATCAGCTGCTTTCAAAGCTAAAGGGAAACGGGGCTATCTGAGGTTTCATAGTACATCAAGACAAATGTTATCTGAGGTTTCATAGTACATCAAGACAAATACTTCAATGTGATTTGTTTGGCACTAGCAATTTTCTCTTTTGTGTTCCATGTATTCTATGCAGTATACTTCACCATTTTCCCCTCCCATTGCTGTTTACCTATTGACAATTGATCTGCTCATATTCATTCTCAACGTCTTTCATTTAATCTGATTTAATTTAATGTAAATAGTGTGATATGATTCAATGTGCTGCAATTTTAATGCATTTGCAAATCAATGTGCTGATGACCTTCTCTGAATAAAAAAAGGAGAGAAATGCGACATAATACTGAGCACATGTGCTGACCCCACAACAGCAGCGGTCTGTGCAGGTAACTGCGGTGCGGCAGTGGAGCCGGGTAAGGGGGGATTTCGAGGGACAATGAAGAGGGGACATTATTTATTTAATTTTCCCTCTGTATTGTCCCTCAAAATCCCCCCTTCCTGGCCCCACCACCCCACACCCTAGCAGTAAAAGGTTTAATATAGGCTACTGCAGCGAGCTATACCAGCCATAAAGGCCCTTTCCAACGTTAAAGGCCCAAGTCGAAGGGGAGGTCCTTTAACAAGGGAGTGGGACTTTAATGGCTAGTATAGCCCAGCTACGGAAGGCTATAAGGCTATTAAAACATTCTGCCACTAGAGGGCAGAATGTTCTAACAAATAATACAAAGGCATCACAGAGACTGAGGGGACTGAAATCCCCTCAGGCTCTCTGACGCCTTTGTTCACAGCTGTTGCTGTGAACAAACATTGGAATGTTGGGGCTCCAGGCTTCTACCGGCCATTGGAAGCACAGAGCACTCCTATCTTTTCAATGGAGCTCCCAACATTCCAATGTTCTAATGTTTTATACCTCCCTGAAAATGATTTTTTCTCTCTAGGCAGTAACCTGATGTTAATGATAAGGCCTGTAGACTTTAGTTAAATGTGATTAATCAAAGAGGACTAGCTTAAGTTGCTGCACTCTCAGCAATATACCAGCTCCGCTGTAATCAGGCGTCGTAGCACACCCGGGACATACTAGGTGTCACTGGGTGGGCCCGATGATGAAGCATGCCACCAACTAGGTTGGTGGGTGAGGGCTTCATGAATACACCAACAAGGTGCCCGTGACAGAACTAATTAGAGTACTGCAACACTTTGGTCAACTTAAGCTAGTCCTCTTTGATTAATCACATATAAACCCTCGGCGACTCGGACTAGCTATCTAGTCCTCTCTCTCCCTCTTGTTACACGCGACTTTAGTTAAATGACTTCATTTTTTTTGTCGAAGACATTAGTCCTTTCTTGTACCTAGTGAATGTTATAGGTCAAGCCCATAAGGCTTCCAGGGTAATTGATGAACCTAATGTATGTTGTGAAATTGGCCTGTATAGTGCTATTGCTGGGATTAGTGCTGCATGTATTTAAACTGACAGTAGATCTTTCTCAGATAATGTCCATAGACTTTATTGATAGGGTTACATCCCCTCTGTGATACATTTTCAGGGTAGCTGAATTGCACCTGTGTTGTTCTGTAAGGCCTACCTTTAGGAGGGGTTGAGAATAGGAATTATTATTGCTAAGATTTGTTTACTTTGTGGTATTCTGTTTTGCCTTGTGTACATTGTGCATATAGTTGTAATTTTATGCATATTGTTTAGCTTTGTATGCCTAAACAAATTCATTTTTATAAGTAAAAGCACTGACTGGACACTGATTTATGAAGGGTTAATATGTGTGCTACTGAGTTCTGAATTTCAAACTCACTTTATCTCTTGAAGCAAGTTTTAAATTGCTCTGCCATCACTGCCTTGACAGTCAATTAAAAGAGTTGTGCTTGACTTTAATTTTGGGTAAGACCAATGCAGAGACCCCAGGACACTGGCAGCAATCTCACTTGACACGATTGTGCCCCAGTAACGCACAGATACCTCTGGCTGACGAACCAGTCTTTGCACAGCTTTAATGGAATTTTAATCTTGCCTGCTTGTGTCCCCAAACCCTTCACTGTGGTCTCACTCATTCCTGCTTCATGGACCTCACATATTTCATTCCTACCTCACTTGCTTCAAACACCTCAATGCTGTCTCACTCATTGTTGCCTCACTAGCATCTGACATCTCAATCATTCCTACCTCAGCAGCATTAAACACTTCAATTGCGTATCTATCCTTCCTGCCTCACTGGCCTCATTCATTTTTATGCAGTCTCACTCACACTTCCTTCACAGCCTTTATATTTCTCAGTGAGGTCTTAATCATTTTAACTTTACTGGCCTCATTCACTTCACTGGAGTTTCATTCCTGCTTATACTACTGGATTTTTATTCATTCTCAGGACTGATTCACTTTTAAGGAGTATAACTATGTGTTACATCACATTCCGTGCACACTCCAGTGTAGTTTCTTGCTCCATATCACTGGCCTGACACCATTCAGTAAAGCCTCACTTTCCCATTGCCACCTCCCTTGCCTCATACTCTTTAGTGGGTTAAAATATATTACCATGCCTCGCCACAACCCAGTACATTTCAATACCGCCTTGCTCAGTCCCAGATCACTACCCTCATACATGTGCGTGGAGTATCTATCATTGCTGCCTCAGTGGCCTCATTCACGTCCATGGAGTCTCGCTTGGCTACACTGCCCCCCCAAATCCCCAAAGGGGTTTATCTTACACCATCGTCCACTTTCACTTCAATTGAGGTTTAGTCCTCGCTGCCTCACCTTCCCGTACACTTCAAACGTGTCTGACTCGTTCACTTCCATGGAATCTCGCTCATTCCTGCACTCACTGAGTCTTACTCATTCTTGCTTCGGATGAAGTCTCCCAAATCACCGCCCTACAAGGCTACACCCCTCATTTTCATCCGTGAACACTCACTTATTCCTGCCTCACTCGCCTCGTTCATTTCAATGGGAGCTCGCCATTGTGACTCATCACATTCCTCGAACACTTCAATGCACATTTTCGTTACTCCACACCACCGGTTTGACACATATCAGAAGCCTCGCCCACCCATCCCAAGCCTGACAGGCCGCGGATTTTCCGTGATGAATATTGGGTTTCATCTTCCGTTCGGCCCATCCCTGAATCCCTTTCATTTGGACTCTTTGAAGTTCGGCTCTCAGCTGATCCTCAATGACGGAGACAGCGAGCGATCTGGCTCTCCCCGAGAGAGGAGGAGGGATTGACGATTTCAAAGTCATTCAGACGGTGACAATCCTATGAGCAGCCTTTAAATGTTCTCACCGACCTCTCCCAGAGCTCCCTCCCCAAAGAGGGCAACTGCAGCCATCTGTCGTTTTCAATTGAATTCCTCTAATGGTATTAAGTCCAGGCACCTCTTTGGGCTCTACTGGGCTCTCACTACCCCTTGCGCGTCATGGCGAGGCCCCCACTGAGGTCACTTCATTAGGAGGGGCAATCAGTGCTCAATTTGCGAACGAGTAAGTGTTGAGACCCACAGATTTCCTCAAGCTCAATAGCATAGCGCGTGTGCCCTAGGCCTTTGTGCAAGGAAGGAGGCGCCCCCTGCCCCCTCTGTGAACTGTGGAATAGAGGAATAATCATGGTGCAAAGGGCCCCTCAGGCCTCTTGGCCCCAGTGCCATTGTATCTGTCGCACCTTTGGAAGCTGATCCCCTGCAAAAAGCCCACACCTTGCAGGTTTTTTGTCATGCCAGCGTTCTCCCTTACTCACTGTGTATTCCTTTTTTTTCTTTTCCTCCTATATAAAATCGTTGTGTTTTTTCCTCTTGCTCAGAAGTTGCTCTACATTAAGGCATGTTGATGAAAAATCAGTTCCCCTTTCCAAAAATGAGTGCCAGTGGCCGCGCATGCAATCAGTAACTCAATTGTGATTTCCATGGAGAGCATATCTGCGGTTTACATGGCCTTTAACACTTTTCTTAGGGCCTTCAACACTTTTCTTGACAGATCGTCGTGTCTATGGCTGAGGATTTGCAAACAGAGGGTCGTCTGGGAGCCTGTTAGTGGACAGACTGACTGCCCAATGCAGTAATAGAGTTGTGTAGTGTTGGATATTTTATATTCCCAGCAGTTACCTTCTAGAAGGACGTGAGCCAGTTGCCTCTCCATGCTCTACTGCAGTTGGGTTATGTGTCATTTGACCCGCTGCATTATTGTAAATCTATTTACTGGGTAAACATTGTTCCGTACTTGATATATTGTACTTTTCTAGGTTTTGTAAACTGTGTACCTGAGCGCACATGAGACGACCTACTTGCCGCCACTTGCCGCCGTTGTTGCTGACCCCCTGGAGACCCTCTGGGCATTGTGGGGTGCTGCAGCCCTTTTCCTTGTTTGCCGCCAAACTGCCCCTGCCTCCCGCTGCCCTGCTCCCGCTGACACCTAGGGAGCCGGCCGCCGAGTGGAGCTCAGGAGGACTACACCTCCCAGCAGTCCACGCAACCCGCGTGGTCATTCGTCAGCGCCAGGAGGCGCATAAAAACAGAGGCAGCCCTGCTGAGTGGGGGGAGCGCACCTGAGACGACCTACTTGCCGCCATTTGCCGCCGTTGTTGCTGACCCCCTGGAGACCCTCCGGGCATTGTGGGGTGCTGCAGCCCTTTTCCTTGTTTGCCGCCGAACTGCCCCTGCCTCCCGCTGCCCTGCTCCCGCTGACACCTAGGGAGCCGGCCGCCGAGTGGAGCGCAGGAGGACTACACCTCCCAGCAGTCCACGCAACCCGCGTGGTCATTCGTCAGCGCCAGGAGGCGCATAAAAACAGAGGCAGCGCTGCTGAGTGGGGGGAGCGCACCTGAGACGACCTACTTGCCGTCACTTGCCGCCGTTGTTGCTGACCCCCTGGAGACCCTCTGGGCATTGTGGGGTGCTGCAGCCCTTTTCTTTGTTTGCCGCCGAACTGCCCCTGCCTCCCTTCTCCCGCTGACACCTAGGGAGCCGGCCGCCGAGTGGAGCGCAGGAGGACTACACCTCCCAGCAGTCCACGCAACCCGCGTGGTCATTCGTCAGCGCCAGGAGGCGCATAAAAACAGAGGCAGCCCTGCTGAGTGGGGGGAGCGCACCTGAGACGACCTACTTGCCGCCACTTGCCGCCGTTGTTGCTGACCCCCTGGAGACCCTCTGGGCATTGTGGGGTGCTGCAGCCCTTTTCCTTGTTTGCCGCCGAACTGCCCCTGCCTCCCGCTGCCCTGCTCCCGCTGACACCTAGGGTGCCGGCCGCCGAGTGGAGCGCAGGAGGACTACACCTCCCAGCAGTCCACGCAACCCGCGTGGTCATTCGTCAGCGCCAGGAGGCACATAAAAACAGAGGCAGCCCTGCTGAGTGGGGGGAGCGCACCTGAGACAACCTACTTGCCGCCACTTGCCGCCGTTGTTGCTGACCCCCTGGAGACCCTCTGGGCATTGTTGGGTGCTGCAGCCCTTTTCCTTGTTTGCCGCCGAACTGCCCCTGCCTCCCGCTGCCCTGCTCCCGCTGACACCTAGGGAGCCGGCCGCCGAGTGGAGCGCAGGAGGACTACACCTCCCAGCAGTCCACGCAACCCGCGTGGTCATTCGTCAGTGCCAGGAGGCGAATAAAAACAGAGGCAGCCCTGCTGAGTGGGGGGAGCGCACTTGAGACGACCTACTTGCCGCCACTTGCCGCCATTGTTGCTGACCCCCTGGAGACCCTCTGGGCATTGTGGGGTGCTGCAGCCTTTTTCCTTGTTTGCCGCCGAACTGCCCCTGCCTCCCGCTGCCCTGCTCCCGCTGACACCTAGGGAGCCGGCCGCCGAGTGGAGCGCAGTAGGACTACACCTCCCAGCAGTCCACGCAACCCGCGTGGTCATTCGTCAGCGCCAGGAGGCGCATAAAAACAGAGGCAGCCCTGCTGAGTGGGGGGAGCGCACCTGAGACGACCTACTTGCCACCGTTGTTGCTGACCCCCTGGAGACCCTCTGGGCATTGTGGGGTGCTGCAACCCTTTTCCTTGTTTGCCGCCGAACTGCCCCTGCCTCCCGCTGCCCTGCTCCCGCTGACACCTAGGGAGCCGGCCGCCGAGTGGAGCGCAGGAGGACTACACCTCCCAGCAGTCCACGCAACCCGCGTGGTCATTCGTCAGCGCCAGGAGGCGCATAAAAACAGAGGCAACCCTCCCTCGCGGGATGCCGGGCTAAGCCTGGGCAAAGGGCGGGCCGTCTGTGGCCGTCCGGGGACGACCAGGGACGGGACGGGCCACCCCCCTTGGCACGGACACATTGTGACAGGTACTGTTTAGTTTGGTTCTGGACTGAACATCTGTATTCAAGACTATAAACAAAACTGTGATTCTAAGCTGTTGTCGTAGGAAGAGGGGGGTCAGGGGCTTAAGCCATTTAAGCTTTTTTAAGTCAATGTTATGTGTTGAGTCATTGGATCACTCACTTTAAGGATTTGTGGTTGTTGTTTGGGGGAGGAAAAGAGCTAGACCATAATATGTCCAACCACCCTAAAACACGCTCGTTTATGAGTAAAGCTCGCCAAACTGAAACCCCAAACAAACATTGGCAAAACCAAAAGACTTAGCCCCAAGTAAGGGGGAAAAAAACACCGCAATTGACCTGATGCTAAAGAAAGTATCCGGGGAAATAGAACGCATGGAAAGGAGTCTATCTTCCTCACCTAGCCCCATTACAGTTATGCCAACACCTTGTAGACATCCATCATTAGCTGATAGTCCAAATATGACGGAAAATGTAGCCTCTCCAAATAACGCAACTGAGGCAGTCCCATGTGCTCAACTTCCACCCTCCCTGGAGATAGAAACCTCCGGCCTTAGCGAAGTGACCCCCCAGAGAAAACCAACACGTCGAGGGAGGATTAAGGGACAACAGAGACAAAATAAACCACTCACAAGAGATGTCCGGCCCCAAAAAAATAGGCAAGAGGTTATCCTGGTAGACGATAATGTTCACACAAATATAAACCCACCCGGATGGATCGAGGAAGTCCTAGAAGATCTTAAAAAACACCTAGAAACCTTTTTAATTGCTCAGTTGAAACCCATTATAAGCAAGGTGGATAAAATAGCGAATGAGCTGTCTAAACAAAGCAAGATATTAGAACTCACAATTAAGAAACCCCCCATTGGCTCCAACCAGCCAAGTAATGTGGCCACTAACGGTAACACTGACAAAAACACACTGTCAAGTAACAACTGTGTTAGCCACACCCAGCATACAATTGCTCAGATACATGAAGCTCCGAAAGTTCCCCAAGAGCAGAGAGGGGGATGCAACCATAAGACGAGCTCTAAAAACAGTGAAAAAGCCCCACTACAACCTTTAATGCAACGGGGGCAGATAGACCACTACCCAAAAAATGGTCCCCACAGCTCATCCTATATGGATCCTGACCCTTTTTCTATTAGAGATAGCGCCCCTCCACACATAAATCTCCCCCCAGATGCCAGCCCCTTTGTCATAGTATTTGCAGGGGTCCCGGAAATTAGGGCCTCAGATAAAGAATCACACTCCCAACTACATGCGAAAATCTCCAAGTGGTTGAATATACACAGACCATTAAATAATGGGGAAAGAGGAGAGATAGTCCATGTAAGAAGAGTTAATTGGCTCGGGGGTAGGAAGAAGGACATAAGAGGGGATTGCATAGTAGCAAATTTTAGAGACACTAGACTGGTGGACTATATCCTGAAAAACCCCAACAGAAATCACACTAGCACAATTTGTGCGCTCCCGCTTGGGTATTTTTACCCAAGGAACAGGAGTAGTAACAACGCTGATAATGTTGGGTGGAATCATGGAATGCCACAATACACACAAAGAGCCAGACCCACAAGCTACTCTGATCAGTTTCTATCTCCACGAGATTATTCTCAGTGGAGAAACAGATTTGCCCCTTTGCAGTCGCTTGAGGAAAATGACTGACTACCTTCCAGGGAAAATGAGTCTGTAATACCATTAGAAATCGGGGAACACTTATGTTCTGCAATAGAGGTTGGTCCTGACAGCGCCAGGAACTAGCAAAAATTGAGGCTGGAAGAACCCCCTAATCAGCGGGTCGAGATCGCAAATGCCCCAGAACCCATAGAACCAGGTGACTGTAGAACAAAGGATACCAGTACAGAGGGTAGGAAGGCGAATAGGGCAGGACTAACATTTCTGTCTTGGAATATAGCAGGCTTGGGGGCAAAATTTAAAAATAAGGAGTGGATAGAATATATAACAGGTTTTTATATTATAGCTCTACAAGAAACATGGGCGCGAGATTCTGACTCATGTCAACTGGAGGGCTATAAATGTTTTTTTAGATCAGCTAAAGAAGAGAATTCTGGGAGAGCAAAAGGAGGTCTAGTGATATATGCAGATCTAGACCTAAAGGGCATTTGGTCACAACCTGAATGGGTGTCAGATACAATACAAGCAGTTGTATTCCAGGGGCAGGGGCAGAGACTTCTAATTTTAAAATTTTATAATTCGGGCCCAATTGATGGAAATTACCCTATATTACTAGAGCTCGAGAGTAGGATAAATGAGGAAACAGATCTAAGTCAGGGAGGGCTTGAACCAACTATTCTGTTGATGGGGGACTTTAATTGTCATCTGTGCCCTAAGTTATTCCCCATCTCGCCTGATTGGTCTTCCTGCCCTGTAGAAAAGGGCCCCCATTTTGTACACAATAAGGAGGGCACATTGTTGATGAAGCTTCTAGACAGCTTTGCGCTTACCCATACGATGGATCTGGTTCCGCTGAAAGCTGGGGAGACTCTCATACCCACGTTCAAAGGTAGAGGCTGTGCGTCTATAATAGACTTCATAGTAATCTCTGCCTTTGCTAAAGATCAGATTATAAGAGTAAGATCAGAGTGGAGCCCCTTCAGCGATCACAATCCCTTCTTCCTGGAAATCAAATATAATGATCCACCAGCAAAAAACCTGGGGGGGAAGTACTATAATCCAACCAACGGACCAAGGGAGGCGCATGAAGTGGGCAATGATCGATCCGCAGGATTTCTACACCAACTTAGTGGGCAAAGGGAAAGAGCACATAAAGACTTGCCTTGACCTTGCGATAGAGGGCAGAGGAGTGGTTCTGGCTTACGAATCTATAACTAAATTAGTGGAAGGGCTATTAAAAACCAAGAGACCAATCAAGAAACCATCCTCACCAAGAGGGTTCGATACGAACTGCTCGAGGGCTCTAAGAGAATTAAAACAGAGCTTAAAGAAGGCCCCGAGAGACAAAAATGAAATCGCCCAATGTAGACAGAACTATAAAATGCAGGTTAAGAGAAGGAAGAGTGCCCTCCAAAAGGAAGTTTGGGCAGACCTGAGAGAAGCTGGGGAAAATAGGGACTATGCCCAATTCTGGAAAATTATAAATAGGCCCTGCTACCAAGACTCAAGCACACCAGTAATCAGTACCAATATACTACCAGACCAATGGATTAACCATTTTAAAACTCTGTACAATCAACAGGAGGTAGATATTGGGGATGGGATGTGGGAGGGACCTAGGGCATCCGGACTAGAATTCTCTTTCTCTGAAGTTCTAAAAGCAGTGTCAGGGCTGACGCGTAATAAGGCACCAGGCCCGGACGGCACCCCCCCAGATCTATTCTTAAGTAATACGAATCTATGGGCACCGATTATGACCCGAGTACTTAATGCCGCAATTAAAACCGGTTTGCCGCGGTCCTGGTCAACCGCAGTGATCGTCCCCATATACAAGAAAGGCTGCAGGGACAACCCACAGTGCTACAGACCAATCTCGCTGATTGATGTCTCGGCCAAAGTATTAGGTAGGGCAATTCTCAACCGCCTGATAGAGTGGACTGGCACTCATAATACCTTGGTGGACACCCAGTGTGGTTTTCGTACAGGCAAGTCAAGACGTGACCAATGTCTCAATTTATATCTTTTAGCAGCTAAATACATCAAGTCAGATGACGGGACCCTGTATATGGGATTCATGGACCTGGCAGCGGCATTTGACAATGTCAATAGAGCTAAACTCTGGGCAATTATGTTTAGATTGGGAATTGACCCAGACCTGATCAATATACTTAAGGAACTACACTGGAACACCACTGCCAAGGTCCGCTATAGCGCGGGGGGTGAGTACTGATCCCTTCCCGTGCTCTGGCGGGGTGAGGCAGGGGTGTGTCCTGGCTCCATTCCTATTTTCCCTTTTCATAAATGACCTAGAGAGTGCCTTGCTGACACTGGGAACTGACTGCCCAAGAGTGGGATCGCGCCATATACCGGCACTGTTGTACGCAGATGACGCGGTCCTTCTCGCTCGAACAGCAGTGAGTCTCCAGCTCTTAATCACCGGTTTTGCTGAATTCATGAGGAATCTGGATCTCTCTGTTAACCTAACCAAGTCTTTCATCATGGTGGCAGGTAAAAAACCTCACAAGAGATTTGTGTTCAAAATAGGAACTCATGTATTGGATACTGTGACCACTTTTCCATACCTGGGTCTCCTGTTTGATGAAAAGATTAAGTTTGCTCCATTGATTGAGGAAAGGTCCAGGAAACTTGTTTCAGCAAACGGGGCCATATTAAACTTTGCACGAAGGATGGGTCGTTGGTCTCCCGAAGAGGTGATGACACTGTATAGAGCAGCCAGTACCTCCAAAGCCACCTACGGGGCAGAGGTGTGGGGTTTTAGGGATGCACACCAGATACAGGTAGAGGAAGACAAATTTTTAAAGAAACTTTTAAAGCTACCTCAGAGCATCCCGGCAGCCATCACACATAAAGAGCTTGGCACCCCATATATATCTGACCTGATCAGAGTGAGACCAATTTTGACCTGGTTTAGAATTTGGCTAAACCCAAATGCTGAATTAACTAGACAGATCATTATGGATTGTCTCCGGAGAGACAGATGGTTGCAAATCCCCTGGCTAAAATACATTAAAGAAACCCTAGAGTCTATTGACCAGCAAGTGTTATTTTCTGATCCTTCTAATGTGGATAGCTCTTTCAAATATCATGTTCGAAAGCAGCTAATAGAAAAATACGATCCTCACAGGAGGAATGAATTTGACTCTAATAAATCCTCGTTAGTAGCCCACTCGCTTGTAAGCAATGAAATAGGTATGGAACCGTATCTCTTTTTAATCTATAGTCCACATGAGAGGTTTTTAATGACTCGTTTTAGGCTCAATTTGTTACACCATGTTTTAGCTTACCCGTCTGGTTTTTCATTAACAATTGAGCAGAAGGGTGCCTGCGGCTGAGACAATAGGTCTCCGCAGGACACCCTTCATTTTGTATTATTTTGTTCTTTTTATAAAATGCCGCGTTGAAGATTCCTGGTGGACATTTTAAAAGAAGCAGAAATTTACCATGCCAAAACTGCTTTATTATTCTTGCAAAGAGCAACTGAGATGCGTACCTTGTGTACTGTTATGAGTTTTTTAAAAATTGTGGTCAAACTAAGAAATACAAGGGGTTGATGGATGATGATATGAATTTACTGCTCCCTCCTTTTGGTAAAAGCTTGTAATAATAATATCTTTTAAATCAGTTTTTAATATTGTAATGTTCAGTATGATTATATGTGGATATGTAATGTTATGTTATGTATTTTTATGATGGTTTTTAACCACCGAAATAAATAAAGAACTGAACTGAACTGTGTACGTAGGTGTGTGGGGTGTACATGGCTGAATTGCTGATTTAAAAATAAAATAATTCGGCTTCCAGGCTGCTTGCTAATTTGATTATGCTCGGAAGAAATTTGTGACAGGACAAAAGAAGCTTCAACAAGCAAACATTACCATTCTATACCCTGCACGCCTGCGGGTTATACATCAAGGGAGACAGCATTTCTTTGCCATTAAGCAACAGGTGACCGACATTTTGAAGATGATCGCTTGTGGAACGACCCCTACAGCACCGACCCGAGATGCCTGCCGATCTCCTTCGCAACTGTCTGAGCCGGGCTGAGGTGATGCGGTGGGCCCGATACTTATAGATCTGGGCTACACTACAGTGCTTGGAAGTTTAACCATAATGTTGCCACGTTATCTACCTGTTGGCAGTCACCGCTGCAAGAAAGTGTTAATACGATGATCATTCTGTCCCTCCCTCGAACTGCTGGCCAGCACTTCAGACTATTGGGACCCTTATCATAACTCCCTGGGCACCCTCGTTCACTCTGGGGACTCTGCTGCGCCCTAGAGAGACACCCCAGAAGGACACCCCTAATGCAAACTTTTTCCGCTTTTTGGTTTGATCATGCTTTCTTTTCTGTTTCACGTTCTCTCTGCTTCTTCATTAATCTGCTCCTTTAGTCGATACCCCACTTTATCTTCTCTTAATCTATTTTCTTTTCGGTGTCTGCAACAGGCCACAAGTAGTGCTCACCGTGGCAGCCTTCAGCAAGGCTCACTTGCTTGCTATAGCATTGCAAGCATATATGTTCATGAGATCATGGCTGTTTCTTCTTTCTTTGTTGGGACGGGGAGGGGCATTGTCTCCTGCAAGTTTGGGCTGCTGTTGCGGGTGGGGGGGAGGGAAGGGAAGGGGAAATTTACAGCATCTATCATGTTACTGAGAAAGACATCTATGTTCTGGTGCTACTCATTGGGAATATTCTAGAAATTCTTTGTCGACGACCCAAGATCTCGTCCAGGCAGATACATATATTTGGCGAATAAGCTCATGAGACAAGGATATAACTTCCTAACGTGGAATGTGCGAGGCCTGCGTAACCCCGTAAGCACACGCACATTCTGGCTTATTTGGATAGGCACAATATTCATTTTGCCATGCTCCAAGAAACACACCTGGATCCCTCTGTCCCCATCACCTTTGCCTCTCGGTGGGTGGCCCACAGAGGCTTTGCAGCATATTCCACATATGCCAGGGGGACGGTGATACTTATTAAGAAGAGTGTCCCATATGTGCGGATGGGATCAATGAAGGACTCCCTGAGTCGCTATCGCCTCATGTGGGACAGACTTGCATCGTACTCCATTACTTTTGTGAGCTGTTACGGACCCAAGAGTGATGACCCGGAATTTTTTACCAACCTTTGGTGGAAGATTACTGATATAGGGTTCACTCATATTGTGTGGGGAGGGGATCTCAAAAACACTATTGACCCGCAACAGGACAGATCACACCCGCAGGCCCACCATTAGACGATGTCATTGGACAAGTCCGAGGTATTACTGAGGCATATCACCTATTGGACGCTTGGAGAGCTCTCCATCCCTTGAGCGCTGAAGATGCATTTCATTCTACGGGCCATTCCTCGTGGTCATGGCTCGATTATTGGCTGCTCTCTAGAGGGCTAGGTCCCTGGCTGCAACAAGTGTCCCTTCTGGAGTGAACCTTTTTGGACCACCCACCGGTTATGATGATGTTGGCCCCCCTTGCACGTCTCCACCCTACCTATCCTGGTGGCACTCCCCCCGGCTCTCTAAGATGTCCTGTTTAGGATTGAGGTGGGGCAGGAGATACAAGACTTCTTCCATCACAACACTGGTTCTGTTCCACTGCGGGCAACAGTGCGGGAGGGCTTCAAGGTCACCATACGGAGGGTGTCAAGAACCAGTGGAGCGAGAATGCTTGTTCAGCGGGAAATACTGCCAAGCCCACAGGTATGGGAAGAGAGGGAGACCTGGGAAAGCATTTGCTGAACTGATCCGTAAACATATATTGTCTAACACTATACTAGAGAAAACAGAATTGGGCAGGGGAGCATACAGAGACCCACCAGACATACTGCAGGCATTCCATAAATTCTATACTGCATTATACACAACACAGAGGACACAACCCTTAGAATTGGAACAGTATCAGGAGGATGTGGCACTGGGATGGCTAGGAGATTCCCAAAGACAGTTCCTCTCTGCTGACATTGAGCAGTATGAGATCAGGGCAGCTATTATGCAGCTTTGCTCTGGTCCCTCCCCTGGACCGGATGGCCATCCGGCTGACTTTTATAAAGCTTACCTGGACTGATTAGCCCTTATCCTGAATCCCTAAATGAGGAGGTCAGGGAATTTGGCATCCTTCCTCTATCGATGCAGGAGGCATTAATCACTTCCAAACCGAAGTTAGGGAAACCGGAGGAAAGGTGTAAATCGTATAGACGCCTATCCCTGATAAAAGGCAATGTGAAAATACTGGTGAAAGTGCTTGCTAACTGGTTGAGCTTGCTTATGGACTCCCTAGTTCTGCCTGATCAGTCAGGGTTCATCCATGGGCACGCAACATCACATAATCTCCGGACCCTCTTTGCTTTAATGCAGGATATTGACCCCAATCGCTCCACGGTGGCGATCTTTCAGGACATCACTAAAGCATTTGATTCTCTGGAATGGGACTATCTACTCTGTATCTTGTGCCAAATGGGATCCACCCACTTCCTGGCATGGATTGAGTTACTATACAGCCAGCCCCAGTAGGGGGTATTGATCAACAGGATGTGCTCTCCCCCTTAATATCACGTGGGGTACAAGGCAAGGATGCCAATTATCCCCACTTTTATTTGTGCTGGCTAAAAGGACCGCTCGCAGCCAAGCTCCGGCAATACCACCGGGACTGTGGGATTCAATAGTCCAAGAGGCATTTGCTAGTATTTCGCTATGCAGCTTACATCACGCTGTATATTTGTGACCTTGAACTTAGTCTCAATCCTATACTACAGGAGTTCATTAACTTTGGAGCTCGTTCCAGAATACATGTCGATGGGGAAAACTCCCCGATGTTTCCTCTTACCCCTACGGTCCAATGGTGTGTCCAGGACTATCCACTGGCCTGGTGTTACTCGGAGATCAAGTACTTGGGGATAGTTGTTACAAGGGATAGGGCAGAATTGATGTGTGCCAATTACGGAAGGGCACTGGATGCTCTGACGGACTCTATAACGAGGTGCATTTCTATGCCCCTCTCTTTGGCAGGCCAGATTTCATTATTAAAGATGGTGGTGTTTCCAAAGTTACTTATATCTTTATTAACATTACTTACAACCCGGCCAGGCACTTTTCAAAACTCTAAAAACTCAGCTTATTCACTTGTCATGGGGCGGGAAACATATGGATATGGAACTCTATTTCTTATGTGCCAGGCGCATTTCGCAACATACTGGTTTCAACCCCCCGTATATGCCGCATCTGGCCATTGAACAGGACTACATGTACCCTGTTCCCATAATGCCGTTCTTTGGGATGCCTCCCCGACCCAGGTATGCAAATCCCCTTCAACGGTCGTATTCACTTCTGCGGCCAGGTGGGGTATAGCCAAGCAATTGCAGGCACCCATGTTGTACTCTCCATTATTGGTAGTCCCTTCATATCCGAAACTTCCGGTGACACACGAAACTGGGGGTCGCCAAATGCTCGGAGGGTTGGGGTGAAGGAAAAGACGGGACTTAAATGAAGAAGGCCTATTCCGGGATAGCGAGACGTTGTTTAGAGAAGCTGAACCCACCCCTATGGAACTGTTCCTATACCTTAGGCTAAGACAAGATGTTAAAAAAATCCATCCCCGATTTCCACAGGGAACCTCCAGCGCTGTCTTCCTTGCAGATATTGCTCCAAAGCAATAACCCCACACGTGATCTCGCTGCTCTATTATAGTATTTAGAAAGGGAGCACTGAGCTGCAGTGGCTCGCGTCTGCATTGGGATCAGGAACTAGGCCCACCACTTGATGATGGACAATGGCGATACTGTTGCCAGCAAACGGGAAAGATATCGGCAAGCAGTAGACTTCAAATTATACAGTTTAAATATTTGCACCGGCTGTATTATCCCCCTGCTCGGCTCCACATATTTCACTTACAGCCAAATGAAAAATGCGACAGGTGTGGTAGGGCAGGGGCAGATTTCCTACAGTTAGCATGGTATACAAGACTATTAGCGACTACTTGCTAAAGATTTTTGAGGCCTTGGAGCAGATGACAGGGTCTCCGATTCCTATTACCCCTCTCGCAATGCTGCTGGGATACAATGAAGGGATGGAACTACTGACAAGGACGTATGTCTCCCTTGGGCTATTTAGCTAAATGAAGGATGGCCTGCAGGTGGGGGAGGGGAAGGGCCTCTAAGTTTTAGGAATGGCTACAAGATTTTATTGTCAGGAGCTATCACTCAACTATACAGAGTTGTTACCACCTTCTTCCTGGCTTCGAAGCCTGTGGGATACCCTGTGAGGGTATTTATTTGAGCCGCCTCAGAATGGGGAGGAGCTGTTACTTGCCGGGGGCATGCTGAATCACACGAGGAAGAGATCAACCTGGGGATTGACACTGTGTTTAAGTCATAATGTTGAAATGGGTCCGATGAAGAGCCAAGGACAATGCTGAAGTTTTAACAAGAAGCTGAGTAATGGTTTTTGTATAAATTGCTGACAAATTGCTGATGATGCACATGAATGTACTATCTGCCTCATCGGATGCAAGATGGTATTTACATGCCAAAAGCCCAGTGAAAAAAGTTTCAAAAACAAAAAGAAGTCCCTAGAACTGCCCCACTGTGGCATCATGTACCCTGCAGCTTGTGCATCCGTAATGTGTGTGTTCTCAAAGACCACTACTAGAAAAGGTCTACATTCATAGCTCACGCTTACACCTATTTTTCTCCTTTTAGCAACCTACAAGGACATTCATGTCCAAGGATGTCCCAGGGGTGTGTTCTGGAGATCTTTTTGCCTGGGTTACCGTTAAATAAACCCAGGAGAGAAAAGCAAGGCTGGGGCAGGCCTCGGACACGCCGCAAGTATGGCAGTCGTGCCGGCCCCTGATGACGCCACGGGAAGGTAGGTCAGGCCGCGCACAATGTGACGCGGTGGACGCGCCTCCCTGGAGATTGGTACGGCGGCTCGTGAACCGGAAGTGATTGTGATCACTTCTGGTGCAACTTCCGGTGCACGCGTCGGCTGAACGCCGGTGGCCGGTTAGAACCGGCTCCCGGCTTGGATGCAGCATAAAAGCTGGGGAGCGGCGAGAACGGCCTCTTTGCTTGCCGCCCCCATAGCTTACGCTGGGCACCTCTCAGCCTCACTAGGAGGCTTAATCGAATTTTCTTTTTTGCCACCTCTGCGAGTCGTTGGACGAGGCGCTTGTAAATGTAAATGTAGTTGAGCTTATATAGCGCACAGCTACCCGCAGTGGGTTTCCCGGCGCTTGCTTAGGGAACCCTTCCTGGTATTCCCCTGTGAGATAGCAGGGTATCCACAAGGTGAAAGTCAGGCATCCCGCCACGAGGGGCCGTTGTGGAGATTAAGCAAGCTATTGCCCAGAGTCGCAGAGTGTGAACCCGTGAGTCGAGGAGGCACCGGGGTGAGAATTATCGAGTCCGTGGAATTTTTAGCCCAAGACCCGCCGAGGCGGGGAATTGAACCCTAGTCCAAGACCGATCTCAGCTTCCGGGTCTGCTGCCTCTAACCCCTGAGCCACACTTCTCCACGAGTGAGAGCGCACCAGTGAATCCAGAGGGACTAAAGCTTGCAGCTACGCATACACCGTGCAATACTCAGCTGGGGAGCGTCGCTCAGCCCCGGCCAGAGGCTTAGTGATAGCTCCGGTTTTTGTGGGCTTTGGGACATCACAAGAAAAGGCGGTCGGTGCTCGTCGGAGACAGCGCTAGCTGCAGCGCGGACCGGGGCATTTCCTTAAACTCGGCGGAAAGGAGCAGCTTGGGCAGCTGCCCCTCAGCTGGCACAGGGGGCTCCTCAGCCTCGCTAGGAGGCTTCATTCAATTTCTTTTGTGTTCTTGCAGGTCGGCGCTCATCTTAGACTACGGGAGCTTCGGCGCTGATCAGGGGCATTTTGTTTATTCTGTGGCTGGGAGCAGCTTGGGCAGCCGGGGGGCAATTTCTTCTCCTTTGTTATGCAGGCAGACACCAACAAGCACCTTGAGAGCAGTGTATGCTGTTACTGGTTTTGCACAGCAGAGAGCAGCAACGTGGGTGCTGTTTTGAAGCCTTTTTTTCTTGGGTCTCCAGCATGTGGACTTCAAGGGGACACAGACAAGCCTGCATTCCAGCGCTTCCGGGAGCCACGCGGGTTTGAGATTACTCACCTGACCCACTGGATTAGCTGGTGGGCATGGCTCTAGTTGCCTGGGTGATTCTGGCTAGTCGTGCACCCCCTACGATTGCGAGGTAAGGGTCGGGCAGTGTCCTAGGCCATGTTGTGCTGTGGGAGTGTTTGTTAGTGACTAGTTGGTCTGTATTGTCTGCTCCAAGGGTGCCTTAGCTTTGTTGGGGGCACTGTAAAGTTGGTATAGTTGGTAGTGCTTCTCTACACGTGTGTGTCATATGATATTGCTGTTTATAGGTGTAATGGCCCTAAGGCAAAGCGAAGCGAGCAGCGCTCTCGCATGGAGAATTTCATGGAAGCAATGATGCGTAAAATGGTGGATATGGAGGACAGACTGAAAAAAGTTGATGAAATGGGTCAAGCCATTGCAGACCTTAGGGATAAAGTGGATGAGCACAAAGAGGTAGAGGACAGGCCCAGAATACCTGCGGTGGCTCCCAAGGCAGCATTCCCTCCTGTGCCCAAAAGGAGTAGATCCAAGAAGGGGGGCACCGAGGGGAGAGGGAGCAGACGGACCCATTGAGCCAGTGGCCCCTATGCCAGTCCTGCAGGCAGTCCGGGGGAGCCAGGGCCTTCAGAGGGAAGTAATCCACCAGGCAGTGGTGGGGGTGATGCTCCGCTAGGTACAGGGAAGCAACTGGGACCAGCAGGTAGTGGCCCACAGACCACAGGTGTCCCTGCGGTGGGGGTCCCTGTGGGGGTTCCCCCAGTTCAGCAGGATTTGGTAGCCAGTTTGGCAGTGGTCCTCCCCTGATTGGGGAAGGTTGGGAACTGGTCCCCGGCAGTTGGGATGGCTGGCAGTGGGGAGAAATTACTTGATAAGGCCAGGTAGATAGTGGCTCAGTTAGACAAGGCATCGGGCGGTAAGCCAGGGGAAGGGCAGGGAGCTCCATCTCCTGTCGCTCCAGTGTTTGTGGCAGCCCCCCCCGGGGCCAGCAAGGAATTGCCAGTAGTCAGCACAGTCGCGGATGCAGCAAAGGAGAAGCCAGTAGAGCCAGCAGGGGCTGCCGCACCAGGTAAGTGTTAGGTGTGGAGGAAACACGCACCCCACGGGTAAAGCTGGCAAGACATGTAACGCAGGAAATGAAAGAAAACATTTAGAAAGGAAGTTATGTCAATATGTTTTCTTTACTGCTTGATGAAGCTGAAAGGGAGGAGGCCATGAAAAAGAAGGATTGGATGCTCTCGAAGGAATGGGCAAGTGAATTGTAGAAATATGGGATTGAGGAGTCTTTGATTATTTGGGCGAGGGGCTTCTCAGTTGACATGGCAGTTATGGCGGACCGGTTTCCAAGCCTAGCGGCAGAAATGGCATGCTACCAGAGCAGGATCACTGGGGCACATGAAAAATATGGTGAGATAGGATGGAAGGAATATGATAAAGATTTTGGAAGAGCGAAGACTTCTGATCCTGCCCTCACATGGGACAAAATTGACATGATTTCGTGGTTAGACCACTTGGGGCAGAAGGCACAAGGCAGTGTCAAGAGCCAGTCCTTTCAGTCCTTTTGGTCATTTCCCCCCGCTAGCTCCACCAGTGGGGGTGGGAAAAAAGGGGCATGTTGGGATTTCAACAGGCGTACACGCACTAGGGCTGCAAGCACGTGTAAGTTCAAGCACTCATGCTCTTTCTGTGGCAATACATCCCACCCCGAATCCAAGTGTTTTAAGAAATCAAAGAATAGGTGGGAAAGAAGCAGGATTGATGGTATTTCACTTAATAAAGCATGTCCTCTCATAATAACAAGTGCCTTGATTCCATGGTTAATTAGATATAATTGCCCTTCATCCTCCAGGTTGTTACTAGAAGGTTTCAGTGATGGTTTTAGGATTCCCACTCCATAATATGTAGAGTTCACCCGAATGCAAGAACCAGCTCTCGGTGAGGGCCAATCTAGGGGTGGCAGCAGAAAAAATGGAGAAAGAGCTGCACCTGGGCAGAATTGCAGACCCATTTGACAGCGTACCAGTAAAGAACTGTGTCTGTTCTCCGCTAGGGGTTGTCCCTAAAAAAAGAATCTGGGCAATTTAGGTTGATTCATAACCTTTCTGCACCTAGGGGTCAATCCCTGAATGATGCCATTCATGATGAGCTGTGCACCATCAAGTACTCATCCTTTGATCAGGCTGTTGAGATGCTCAGGGGTTTGGGCCCTGGAGCACTGCTGGTGAAGTCAGACATTGAGTTAGCATTCCGCTTGTTGCCAGTCCATCCTTTAGATTTTCATCTTCTGGGTTTCCAATTGCAGGTGGAAGTACTACATTGATAAATGCATGCCTATGGGTTGCTCGGTCTCCTGTGCTTACTTTCAAAAAATATGGGGCATATTATCAAGGACAGGCGATACATTATCGCCGCTTTTATTGGCAGGAAACTGCAGATTAAGCGGCGATAATGGCCTTGATAATATGCTCTATGAATTCCAATCGAAGCCCATGTTAGATGTGAACACATCTAACATGGGCTTCGATTGGAATTCATAGAGCATATTATCAAGGCCATTATCGCCGCTTTATCGGCAGTTTCCTGCCGATAAAAGCGGCGATAATGTATCGCCTGTCCTTGATAATATGCCCCTCAGTTCCTTTTTGGAATGGGCTTTTACACAGGTGACAGGGCACCAGTATGTTTTGCATTACCTTGATGACTTCCTTTTCCTGGGAGCACCAGGCTCCCAGGAGTGTGGGTGGGCACTACAGGAATACTGCATGCTCACGCAGGTTTTTGGGGTACCACTGACAGAAGGGAAGATGGTTAGGCCATCCACACTGATCGAATTCTTAGGGATAGAGTTGGACGGTGCTCAGGGATTGCTCACGGCTGCCCAAAGAAAAGATCACAAAGTTCAGGGCAGCTTTGCAGCAATGCTTGGCAAAAGAGAAGGTTACGCTGCATCAGCTACAGCAGACCTTGGGTCAGTTAAACTTTGCTTTGTGGGTTATCCCTATGGCATGACCATTCTCACGATCCATCTCACAAGCCATGTCAAGTTTCAAAGAGAAACATCATCACACCAGGCTGTCCGGTGAGGTTAAGTAGGATATGTGGATTTGGGTGGCATTCCCGTGTGACTTCCACGGTACAGTACTATGACCGGGTCCACTCACACCTTCCGCAGAGTTAGGTTTAATTACTGACTCTGCAGGTAGTGAGGGTTTCGGAGCTATACTAGGTACTGAGTGGGTGGCTCAGCGCAGGCCAGCATGGTGGGTTACAAACGGGCTAAAATGCAACATTGGCTTTTTAGAGCTGTTCCCCATCTACGTGGCATTGAGGGTTTGGCCAGAGCAACTGAGGAATCAATCAGTGGTTTTTTGGTTAGACAACATGATGGTAGTAGAATGCATCAATCAACAGGCAGCAAGGTGTAAGATGATCCTACGTCTGTTGAAGGAAATAATTCTGTTGTGTATGAAACTGAATACACAATTTAGGATTAAGCATGTCCCGGGGATGTTAAATCATGCTGCTGATGCGCTCTCTCGCTTTAAGATGCAGGTATTCAGGCCGCATCTCCCAGCAGCGGCAGAGAACCCAACACCGTTCCCAGAGCGGCTTTGGGAACTTGGTACCCACAACTACCGGACCTCGTGGCAACCAGCCTAGCACCCTGAACCAGGAGTGCATACAAAGGGGCATTTTGGGATTACTGTAACTTCTTGGGGACAGAAAGGAGGGAAGGTGGCATGACACTGGGTCAGTTCTCTCTTACCTGGGCTCAATGAAAGATATGGGGCGCTCAGTAGCAGCAGCAAGGTGTCATGTAGCGGCTATCTCTTTCTTCGCGCAAGCAAGGGGTAAGAGGGATCCCACTAATACTTCCACAGTGAAGAAATCTTTGAAGGGGTGGCAGCGACTCCAAGATTTACAGCTGGACCCAAGGCGGCCATTTGGGGTTAATACCTTGTCCTTGATACTTGGGATTCTGGGCCAGGTTTGCAACACTGAGGCAGCAGTTTTCTTGTTCAGCGCCGCCTTTTCACTGGCATTTTATGGCGCTTTTAGAATTGGGGAATTGGTCTCAAAGGACAAACAGGATGGGCAGGGGGGACTACAGTTTAGCCATGTCAGGATCCACAGCGACTCCTTGTTCATATCCATTCAGAGATCTAAGACCAATCAGGAGGCCCAGGGAGGAGGGGTGGTATTGCATCCAGCACAGGGGAACCCTTGCTGCCCTATCACCAACCTTGAGGCTTTCTTGGCACGCAGGCCAAAGGGGGCGGGGGCCATTATTAATTCATGCTGATGTTACCCCACTCACGGGATTTCAATTTAAAAGGGTCATGGATATGGCAGTGCAGAAGGCAGGTTTGAACCCCAGCAGTTTTGGAACACACTCATTCATGATAGGGGCTGCCACTGAAGCGGCAGCAAGGGGTTTCACTAAGAGTGAAGTGCAGAGGACAAGGAAGGGGCTTGACCTAGGGTTTTTATCCTACACTTCGGAGGGAATGATCTGGTACATCTGGGTAGGCGAGGTCTGGTTGAACACTGATCACTGAAGTGGGTTGGTTGACACAGCTATGTCCGGGGTCCGTCCTGGCGTGGTCACATATGATTCCAAGATTCCAGTTGCGGGGGATGGGAGTCTGTGAGGGCATTGAACCACTCAGTGAAAAGGATAAATTACAAAATGGATAGGTTATTCTGAGCCCCACATTTACAGACGATCGCCCATGGGTGCATCAGGGGGAAGCTGTTATTCTTGAAAGACGGTGTCCACTTGTCCAAGTTGGGTAATAAACTCTTCATGGAAAACCTTCTGGCTTGGTTAGTTGGGTCAAGGGACAGGGCATGACCTTTGGTTGAGTGATGGGGGGGACCTGATAGTCGGGCAACTATGCAAGCCTTTGGCGGTAAGGTCATGATTGGTGAGCTTAAATGTAAGGTCCTTAGCAGGCAGCGCGATTCTTTAATGGGGTCGCCCAAGGGGGAGGGACAAGTGGTCTTTCATGGAACTACATGTGTAGTTACAGCCGGTTGGCTGGAAGGTTGCAGTGGGAGGGGAGCTACGCTTTCCAGTAGGCTTGTTGGCCATCCCAGACGCACACAAGGGCGCAAGTAAACTGCATAACTGCAAGGGCCCCTTATGGAGATAATCGGTGGGCGTAATGGGTGCTCGGGGGGGGAAGAACCCTCCTGGTGAATGGGCCCACTGTTGTGTAGCATTTTAGGATCCAAGCTTAATTTACCGATTCATGCCCTTATATAGGCATAGAAATCATAACCATATTTAGACATAGACCATCCAGTCCAAATACAGGCATGGCTACTTCCACTGATTCCAAAAAGCCTCAATGCTTTCTTGGAAAACTGGCTTCAGCAGTCAGGGACATCGCCTTTCTTGAATACTGATTTGTCCTAGAAATCATGGCGTTTTCAAAGAACTATCATTCCCTTGGGGTTCTTTGGTGACGTTATTATGTCCGACTTTACGTCAAACCAGGCACCTTCAAGGTATAAATATTCCTACACTTGCCCTAGCAAATACATGGTGGTTTGGAGCAGTTCGACTATCTACTTCCCCGACGCAGCTCGCTACAGCAAGTGCCGAAGGAAGCCGACACTCCAGCTGACGCACTGATCAAGAGGCTGCCTTTCTCTCGCTGAGAATCCAGCTCCAGTGTTTCCAAGTTTCCAAGCTTCCCTCGCGGGGTGCTGGGAAATCGAGTCTGAGATAGAGATACCAGACCTCCGACATTCTAAAACCAAGGTACGGAGCTAATTAGACCCTAAGAGAAATCTTGGATAGATTCTTAGCAAAGAAACTAAACCTAAGCTACACCATACTTACTTCTTCCCTTGTATTAGACTTAGGTTAGGTACAATGGGGTAGGCGTATTTTAGAAGCACCCGTTGAGTACTTTTTAGCCTTTGTTATTTATGTATGTTTTTATGGCTTAGAAACCATACCATGCTTTTACAGTATTATTTTATAATACTCTTCTTGCTGTACGCATTATACTTTACATTCCAATGCGCAGAGCCTATTGGGAATATAGGAACTACACTACACCACTTGCCATGCCCACTTCGGTTGGAGTGCGGCCATAGTTTGATCAGGATCGGGGACCAGTCATTGACCTTGCCGTGGGCTCAAATAGGGATATGCAGAAGGATAATATTATTTTAAATATTGAATGCTTAGATTCGGATAGGAATGTCTATGTATTAGAAATATGTTAAGGATAGCAAACAAGATATATGTACCTATTAATGTTGTTACCATGCATTCATGAGCATGATTGCCTTCATTGATGTTGTTATCAGCATGGCTGACAGAAGGTCGTACCTGATCGATGCTGCTTTCATCTTGTACTTCACTACCCCTCAATCGTAGTGGTGAAGTCTCCACGAATGCCGTCATCAGGATTGGTAGCCGCTGGGGACAGCACAATGCATGAGCCGTTACCGGACCCAACAAAGTCTCTGCGTCCATTGGCATATCCGATTGTAGTGCTAGACAGGTGTCCAACACGCATTCTTCGCCGCATAGCAAGCACCTTAATACAGGCATAACACAACGCTGCCACATCGGTCTAAATGAAAGAAACCAGGTCATATTTAAATCTCGCAGCCGTGCTAGTCCAAGGACTTTAGTTATGCGGTCCCGGTAGCCAATAACTCGGATTGTTTCTTTCATTGTTTCTGGAGTCATGTCTGTGACATGGTTTGCCATAGCGAAGTAACAGGATCAAAAATAGGAGTCCTGCCACTAGTCCCAAAAGGAGAGGAAGTCCGCCAAAGATGGAAGGGACAAAGTCAGGAAAAATACCCAGTATGGCTTTGAATGGGGTTAAAGCTCCTGAAAACACTGTCTTAAATACACTAGAGATTCCACTTGTATCAGAAATATTTAAGATTTCGCTCAGTATTTCTGCGAAATGTATGGGGGAATTGGTTGATAACAGTGAATGAATCTCAGCAGTTGTCCTTGCAACTTGGAGATCATACGTTTCTTTTGATGACGTTAACCGGGTCGGCGTCTGTAGGAGCACTGTCTTCATTCTGCTTAAAGTATCAATTCGAATAGAAGCAATTTTCAAGCTGGGCCATAACCTTGCCTCCCTGTCTCGTGCATCGTTTGGGAACAATACTCGTTCACAGCACATGACCTTCCTAGTCACGGTTATGAGATAAGGTTTTCCGGGCAACAAACTGCAACAACTGTGATCTACAATTAGAATGTAACTCCCGTTCGAGAGTCTCCTAAAGAATGGTTCTATTTGTGTTGCAGGTGTTCCTACTGGTGACATGAAAGGTTATTTGAAGTCCCTTCACATGCTCCATGCAAACTAATACCCTGACCCAGAAGTGTACCGCTTAGTGACCTTTCACAATTATTGCCACTAAGGAACACACTTTGTCCTTTATTACTAACACATGCGTGTGTATAGGGCAAGTTCCATGTTGACTTAATGTATCCTTTACCCAACCTTTCATACTGGCCTGCCTGTATATATTTTTGGCAGTATTGAAACTGGAAAGTTGATATCGGAATATTTATTATCCCATGTATTATCCATTCAATGACACGTCGTTCTGACATTGTCAATTGTAATCTCTCAAGTTTTTCAATGCTCAGAATTGTATAGTCAGCACCCTTCTGTGCCAAACTGATTTGTTTATCAGTAAGGTTAAAGATATTAAATAGTGACGTCGTGTTGATTAAACGCCAAGGCACATAGCCTGAACGCAGATTTTGTAACGTCCAGCCAAGCTGTACAATAGAACGCAATTGGGACTGACCGTGTTGTAACATCAGTAAGTCTTGCGATATTATATCGATTGCTGAAGACACAATACTGTCCAGTGAATATATTCTGGAGGACAGAGTCATTAACCCATTGTCCACAACAGAAAGTGATTTTTCCAAATGAATACGGTCAATTTCCTGTATTTTTTCTGCTGTCTCAATTTGAGTTACTTTCCAAGCTTCATTGTAAGCTGCATATATAGAGGCCGCTATGAAAAGTTTTTGACGCTGTTTGCGTGGTCCCATAATGAAATCACGCAAGTCAGCATCCTCTTGAAGTAAAGTTAGGTGTTGCTTAATTTCTGCCAGTGTGGATGTTTGTAGCCATTGAAGGCAGAGCTTGCCCACACTGTAAGTAGTTATTATCCCTGGATGTTGTCTTTGGGAATATCTAGGGTCTGGCCTGGTCAATTTGAACCCCTG
Source organism: Lissotriton helveticus (assembly GCF_964261635.1). NCBI lineage: Eukaryota > Metazoa > Chordata > Amphibia > Caudata > Salamandridae > Lissotriton > Lissotriton helveticus. Next base: position 1,323,433,105 of record NC_136061.1, on the reverse strand, counting down.
TATTTTGTTCAGGAATCTGTCTTGACAGTTATTTGTCTCTGTGGGCCAGATCAACCATTGTTTCCATTCAGGATGTGTTCTGTTTTGGTTTAAAATATGGTTTACGTCTATCTCAACATCTATAGAGCTATTACTGTTCGTTGTTGGCTTTGGAATAGACGGTTTGTTTAAGTCTTTGATTTTGGCTAAGCCAAGACAGGTAGTTTGTTGAATAGTGTCATTCAAAAATATAATTTGTTCTGGGATCATGCAGGCTCTGAACAATGATTCTATACCTTGTACTTGCCAATCTTTTGTACCCCAAACAGTTTTTGTTTCAATGTTACTGTTCCAGAAATCAAAACCAAATGTATTCATTTGCTCAAAAAATGAATCTGAATATATCAATTTCGTGTTTGTAAGCATGGTCTTCATACCTGTCTTATTCGACAATTTGAAATAAAATGTTTCTGCATTACTTGTGTTAAACCCTGAAAAATATGAATATTTATCATAAAATGTTTTCGAACTACCTTTTGGAGGAGTAGCACAATGTTCCCATTGGTTATAATTGAAAAAATTTCTAGGTTGTGCAGATTTATGTAGATAATGGTTACCATAGTGGTTGTAGCAGAACATTTGATCATAATTAGATGAACCCTGCAAATAATCATGTTCCGTAAATTTAGCAGACATTACTAGGTCAGACATCATATCATTAATACTTTCAAAGTCCCAATCATCAGCAAATGTGCTTGGTTTTACAGAGTCACTCAACGAGATCTTAAATTGATGTGGATACTTCAGGATTTCAACAGGGCCATAGATTTCATAATCAGTATTGTCCCATGCTACACCGCCTGGTATAGGATTGGCTGTGAAGTTCACTAAAGAAAGTTCTCTTTTCTTGACGTGTGAAGATGTGTGTGGTTTAAGGACCAAGTTGATTTTCTGGCTTGCTGTGTCCATTTTAGCATATTTTCCCTCAATGAAATGTCCCAAGCATAGTACCATGATGAGCCAAAGTATGAGGATAAATGCACCTAATGTCACCCAAATTTCAATCCATGGAGAAATCAGATAAGTTGCTTTCAGTTGTTGAAAAAGTTTCTTTGCTTTATCTTTAAAAGTTTTTGTTGATGGCTGTTTCTCAGGTTCGCTCAGATTTTCAGAGAAATCATCGAAGTTGATGAAGTAGCCGGATGCCGTTCTGTCAATTGTTCCAATTGCTTCAGGATTACTTTTTGCTTTTTGAATTTGCTTTGTTTCATTAGAATAGTCTGTAGTTACATCATTGTAGGTCGGTGTTTCTTGACTAAATGTTTGTATTTGGGTTTTTAGAGGTTTAAGTTCCATTGCTTTGTTGCATAGGCCTTGTTGATTCACTGTAGATTTTTCAAATGTGATCAGTCTTTCAGTTTGAACCTCTGTGGATGTAGCAAACTTTGGTATTCTACTACTTCTTGGGAGTCCACTTGGCCTACTATTTGTTATCGGCCACATGATTGTGGTTTAACCAGGTCGATGGATATGACTCGGTTCTCCTTTTTACCAGCAAGGGGCGGTAGTACTACTGATCTTGTCCCGTTGATAGACAAGACAGGAACTGCTTTTCTGTAAGAAGGCCCAAATTCCTTCTTTACCGCGATCTTCTCTCTGACTAGATCCCCGACTTTTGGAATCCAGACAGGCCTTGCTGGGACAGGTGGTTTTTCTTCAGTGGTTGTTGGCTGCTGTTTCAACTTTATGTTGCTCAGGTCTTTTCTTGTTTCATTTAAGTCCTGTGAAATAGCTAAGCGATCTTTGATATCAAAGCATTTTTCTTTAACCACTGAAGTCTGACTATCTAAGTCCTGGATTAACATTCTAGTCCCAAACAATAGTTCGTACGGACTGAGTCCTTTCAGAGAATTTCTTGGCAGGTTATTTAGACTACGTTGGACACTTATTAGATGTTTGACCCACCCAGCTTCCGAACCTAATATCCTTTCCGTTATAGATTGCTCTATGCCTTGGTTTTTTCTTTACACCATCCCGTTTCCCTCAGGAAGGAAGTGAGAAGAGTTCCGCAATGCAATGTTCATTATGGCCCGGCTCCCCCCATAAGCTGTTTTAGAGCTAAAGTGAAGATTTTGGTCAGAACGTAACATGCTTCTAGCATATATGCCATTATAGACTCGCAAATCTTTGTATAACAGTTCCGACGTCAGCCGAAAGTTGGGGTCTACATTATAAGTGAAAATAGTCTTTACATGTTAATATGACGCATTATTCATGATGGGTATTTTTTAATTTTTTATTCTTGTTTAATATCTGGAACGAAATGCCATGGCAATATACCGTTTCTCTCGCCACTGCGATCTCTGTTGCAGTCTGGGCAGTTTTTTACAAAAATGTGATGGTGCAGGCTCATGCCTGGCCACCAGTACACTGATTGTAATTCTTCCAGAGAATCTTTTTGCTTAAGGTGTCTAAGACCCTCACCCATATGTGCGTCTGCTATTAACAAGCCTCTCCTGTCCGTGTTTGGAATTACTCTATCCCCCACTCCAGGGATTCGAGCAAAAGGAACAGAGTTTGCATCGATTATGTATGTATAATTGAGTGGGTAATTGATCGGTAACGCTGAGCAGTCGCCTTTTGATGACGTTTTTACTGTCAGCACAGTTTCACTGTCAATGTATTTTACTGCACGCTTCTTTGTAGCTACAGAAGCCGATTTAGTTGCTACCGCTGTGGCTGTCTCAGCCAATGAATTCCCTGCAACGTGAACGCCATCACGCTGATGACTCAGTATATGTATCACGTGAGTTTTTGGTAGTTCTTTCTGTAAAAGAACTATTTGTTCCCAAAGAACTTTTTGCTTTATTGTTGCATCTGTGTCATCTTTGTAACCGTTTTGAATCCATTTCTGTAAATCGTTATTGTATGTTTTGACGCAGAAATACGAATCGCACACTATAAGTGTCGGGAATTCGCGATCGGCATTTTCTAGCGCCATTTTTAACACTATTATTTCAGTTTGTTGTTCTGAATTATTTTCCACTGAGTGTGTTTTTGTAAGTAGAGGTCTTAATTTACCTCCGCGCCACACGTCTTTTACAATTTCGCATGTGGCGTTGTAAGCCAGTTCTCCCCAAACTGAGGGTTGAGCATGACCGTCTGTATATATTACACAGGCGTACTGTCGTAAAGGCAGAATGTCGATTGGCAGAGGGTACTCTCTCTCATATTCTAGATGTTTTATTTCTTTCATTTCCGGGTCAAAATAGTATTTTACTTTGTCTGTAGCAACAGAATTTACCCATTGTAGCCATTCTGGATTCAGTGCAGTTGTCGGTAAATTACATGGTGTTGTTAATGCCTCAAAAGCTGATTCTGCTGTTCTGACTGTAACCTGTCTACCATCTGCTTGGTATTTTTCTTTTGCTACAGCTGTTTGAACCGCATGAACAATGTTTTCCTTAATGCTGAACCTTTTTTCAGCTTCTGTGTACAAATGTGATTTGTATGCAATTGGTACCTTCTCTCCCTCATTAGAGGTCAGGTATGTGAATCCGCATCTTCCTGGGATGACTCGAATCACAAGGTTGCGTGTGTTGTCACGTGTTTGTAATTTTGTTTTAACTAACATATCTGTTTGTAAAGATCTCAAAATTTCTGTGTGTTTTTGAGTCCAATTGATTCTTTTAAAATCTGGTTTTATAAGATCATAGAGAGGTTTAACTCTCTCTGCATAATTTATAATGTACGTTCTTCCGAAATTTAGGAAACCTAGAATTGATTGTAAGTTTTTTAGTGTTCTAGGTGCTTGGATTACAGCACATTTCTCTAGGAAATTGTCAGCCAGGCTTTTGCCTTCACTTGATAGTTCATATCCTAAAAACATGACCGCTAGATGGGCAATTCTTGACTTTTTAAAGTTGAATTTGTAACCCTCTGCTGCGAACCCCAGTATTATGGTGTTCACTCTCTTCAAGTGAGTATCCAAGTCATCATCTGTTAGATAGATGTCATCGACATAAGATAATGCTTCATTATCATATATTTGCAGTAACTCTGTTACTCTCGCTGAGAATAATCCTGGGCTGTTCTTGAACCCCTGGGGCAAACGACAGAATTTTTTTTGCGCGCCATTTATTGAGAACGCGGTCAAATATCTGCTCTCTAGTGCTATATTTTGGCAAAAGAATCCATTAGAAATGTCTAATGTTGTTTTGTATTTTTTGCGCACGATGTTATTCATTAGTGCAGCACTATGCGAGTTTTGTACTGCAAAGGATTTGCAACATGAGTTAAGGTGTCTGTAGTCCAAAACAAGACGATATGAATTATCTGGTTTGGAGACAGGAAACAAAGGATTGTTCATTTGCGAGGTGCAAGTTTCAATCACCCCCTGGTATTCAAGTTGATCTAGGATCTCTTTTACCTGTTTTTTAGCTTCTTGCTTAATTGGGTACTGCCTCTGTGCAGTAGGTTGTGATTTTAACTGGATTTTGTGAGGAGGAGAGTCCTCATCCCATCCCACATGGTTTTTATATAATGCAGGAGCTTGGGCTACTGCCCACTTTCTTGCAAGTGTATATTTTTTATGAATTGGAATATGATTTGAGAAGGCAGGCATAATTATTTCTTCGCCATGAGGGCACTCCCTGACAAACTCTGGTGGCCAGTCTCTTTCAGCTAGAAGGATGTCATAGCCCTTGGAGAGATTGTCCCAAAAGAGACCCCTTATTTTCCTAGTCTTATCCCCCTCTATACGCAATGTTATTTCATATATTTTATGAGGTTTGCTAACTCTGGTATCTGCAGTTTCCACCTGAATGTATTCATTCGTGTCCACTGTCTCCAGATGATTCATAAGGATCTTGCGAGCTATGCTCACTTCTGCTGCGCTGTCTAGCATTGTCTGAGCCCATTCTCCATTTTTCAGCTGTGTCCTCAGTATTCTCGGCATGGTTGATTACTTTAATACTGGCTACCTTCTTCTTTGGAAACTGTAATTTTTTATTTAGATGAGCAGGTCCCTTGTCTTTGGACATGACGTGCTCTTCCCTGTGTTCTGATCGTCCTCTTCTTTCCGATTTCTGCGAGGAAGTCTGAAAAGATTGAGAGGGACGTGTATCAATATCTTGATATCTATCAGGTTTCTTCAGATTATCCCTATTTCTAAGGTTGTATTTTTTCTCAGAGGGCTCCCTTTGGGGAGACTTGTGTCCTTGGTCCGGAGATCTTTCTTTCCGCCGAGGAGACCTTCCTCTGGACTGGAATCTTTTTTCTTTAGGAGTGGATTGTTTATTTTCATCCCAGATCCTCTTTGAAGTGTTTAGATTATTTTTAATAAATACCTTTCCAGGATTTTCAATAAGTTGGGGTTTCACCGGTTTTCCACCCAAACTATCTCTTCCTAGTTCTTCATGGGATTTTTCTATGATTCTGGCAATTTCAAATGGTTGGTCTGCTATATCTGTCTCTTTCAACCTCTGGCGGATCGCCACATTTGCTGCTTCTCCCTTTATATTGGCTAATAATATTGCTGAGACCTGCTTGAAGTCTTTTAGTAATTTCATACCAAGAGTTAAAGCAGGTTCTGGACCGTATTTATCTTGAATTTGTTTTAGCACATCTGGTATTACTGACATGGATGGAACACCATGTGTTTTTGTGTAAATGGGAGCAAAGACTGTACCCCAAGGGTCACAGTCCTCCACATGTGGTGCGATTCCCATTGGAAGACAGATAGTCAGAATCCTGTGTTTCTCAACAGAGGTGGTATCAGGGAACACTGCCTCTATTTGAGTGATTTTTTGTGCTAACCAGAATGGAATTTGTTCCCGTTTTGCGGGTACTTTACCTAGACAGGACTGTATGTTCTGTGGTGTAATTTTATTTATGTGCCCCTGGTGAGGGGTCAGCTGTGGAATTTTAATAGCTGGTTGGACTGTTGAAGTCCGCATTACATATTGGACTAATTGTCTATGTATTTTAATTAATTGTTTTAGCTGTACTAAAAGATCTGGTGCAGGCATTTCTTCAATGTCTGGATGTGGTGTGTATCCGGCTAGGACCGGCCACGTTGCTCCTGGTCTACCTAGTGGACCGAGCCTGGTGATGTGATTATTATGTTTTAGGGCGCCATTAAACCAGAGCAGGTGCTCTTGGTATTTGAGTGGTATTTCCACCTCCTCGAAAGGAGTGTACTCATTTGGAGGTTCCTCTATTTTGTAATAGTGGAAGTCCTTTGTTACAGCGTTTGCTGCTGGAAAGTTTATCCATGAATAGAATACCTCTGTCTGCCGATATTCGTGTGCCTCAATTATGAATATGACTGTACCACCTCTCGATGTCAGCCCATTTTCTATAAGTTTTAAAGTTATAGACTTTCTTATGCTGACCGGGATGAGTATTGCCTCCGGGTCAGTTTGCAGCAGAGTATTGTCAGCTGCTATGAGTTCAGCTGCTACTCTAGCTGTCTCCCTTTCTTCTTCAGTTTCTGACATTCTACTGTCAAGAAGATTTTGTTTATTTGCAGTTCAGGTTTCTATGGAAACAAAGATTAGATGCACAATATTTTGGAACAGTGTATCCTTCAACGTTGAATAAACCAAGAACCATACATAGGAGTCTCCTCCTACTAAGTTTGGCGGATTTAACCTTTCACCCACTCCAGACGCCTTTGGAGTATTATGAGGAAAAAGGGTCTGTGTGAAAAAGCACGACTGAGTTACTCTAATGTCTTACGTTAGATTTATCGCCTATCCAAACAGTTGGGCGCCATGTAGTGTAGTTCCTATTATCCCAATAGGCTCTGCGCATTGGAATAATATCTTCAATAGTATAGACGTAGGACAGAGGTTAACTAGGTCTTCTACTGACGATATTAGACTTAAGTTTAGTGTTTGCCAGCTAGCTCAGAGTTCACTATAAACTTTCTCGAATAGACAAGGAGGAGTTTAACCTCCCTGGATAGACAAGAAGGGATTTAGTTTCTGACAACCATAGAACATGACAACTTTGCTCTCCCCTATTCAAGAGTGTATCTCTAGAGTCGTGTAAAAACAATAGACAACTTATTTTACTCAGTCAGTTCAGTGCATTCTTAGTTTCACCAGATTGTAGAGAAAAGGAAGAGACGGACGTGTTCAATAAAAAGATGTTATTTATTGATCAGTCTCTTTTCTCATACAAGAGAAATGAGTCGCTATTATTGCAATACTTATAGTTAAGTAAAGTGCATACAGTAATAACAGAATTATAAAATAATACTGTAAAAGCATTGATATGGTTTCTTAGCCATATGATACTTAAAATGGATAAAATAGATACATACATATATACATTGACTAATCGTACTCAACTGGTGCTTCTAACTACGCCTACCCCAATGTACCTGACCTAAGCCTAATACGTGGCGGGAGTAGATAAGTAGCAGTTTAAGTTAAGTTTGCTTTGCCAAGGATCTGCTTCAAGAATTCTCTACAAAGGGTTATTCAGTTCAATACCTGCGATTTAGAAGGCTGGAGGGCTGGTATCTCTATCTCAGGGCTTGATATTCCAGCTGCCTGCGAGGGCGGCTTGGAAGCGCCGGAGCTGGATTTCTCGGCAGGAGAAAAGGCAGCGTCTCTCTCTCAGCGCGTCAGAAAGGAGGGGCAGCGTCTGTGGGCTTCGCTGTCAGCTGGGCTCCTCGGCAAGTCTCGCTGCTCCAATCTCGTCACCACCTCGTGTGTTTGCTTAAGGAAATGTCGGTAATATTTATACCTGAAAGGTGCCGAGATTGACGTAAGGATGGACATAAATACGTCAATAAGGATGTCATACGAACTGGTCGTTTGCACATTCTTTACTGAAGTTCTCGGCTAAATCAAAACAATGGCGGTGGGGATTTCCCAGGTCGTGGTAGGTTTGATTTGTTTTGGGAACACCGTATGCCTATTAGGGGGCTGGAGAAATAGTGCTTGCCTAATGAGATGGCATGCGCTATGACCTAATCAGATAACGGGCTTCTGTGCCGTTGTATGGCTAATCAGATAACGGGTTTTTGTGCAGTTGAATGGCTGCTAGTTCATTATTAACCAGACAAAGGTCAGAATTAGGGGGATCGATACAGTACCCATAGTAAATACATCACATTTTCTTAAACAGTCTTTCTTCTCTATTCATTTTTGCAGGCATAGCTTCTCATGCATGTGTTGTGGAGCACACCTCTTTCTAGTGTCGGGTATACCAGTTTCAGGCTGTTTGTTTGCTTTTACTTTCTTTATTGTTTCAAGTCACATTGTACATATCGGTGGCTCTTTTCTGTGTACATGGTGGTGCTACACATGTCCTTGCATCAGTTTGTGCACACTTGGTGTGGCTAATTAAACCAGCACATTTCTGTGTGTACAGGATATAGCAACGGATGGTGTATTGTGAGTTTATACTTAATATTATATTGTAGGTTGGTTCTTCCTTGCACCCAAGTTCTGATGAGGCTCGAATGCCTGGGCCTAAACATGACGAACCCACAGAACCGAGGAGTCCACTGGAACTTGAACACCAATAAAGAAATTGGTTGTACACATTACAGACTTATTAGAGGGTTGACTCTCTCCCTCTTGTGTGTATGGGACTACCTCATGGATGAATTGCTAAAAAATATGGAGCAATCCTTTATTTTTAAGAATTGTTAGGAAGGAAAAGAAATAACTTGTCCAACTTTTGATGTTGTTGTTTTGTGATTTTCTGTCCCACATGTTGTCTAAACGGATAATGAATTAAAGTATTAATTAAAAGATATTAAAACTTGTTTCAATTGGATTTGGAGGTGGTATGTAACCAAATACTCAGCTTAATTAATATTTGGGATTTTGTACCGGTGAGAAGAGACTAAGGGGCGTATTAGGATGGCGGTCGGATGGCCGCCGCCGGGCCGGCAGTGGCAACCGCCGGGCTGGCGGCAGTCATCCGCCCGCGATCGCAACCCAGAAAACCGCCGGTCCCATTAGCATGGCGGTGAGGACCGCGGTGGTGAGATTTTCCGCCTGCCACTTTTCCGCTGGTAGCAGCCCGCACGCTTGCCTGGCGGGCGCAGCTGGACTGCTAAAATGGGGCCGGTGCAGGGCCAGGCTCCGCTGGCATGATTATGATGCCGGCGGTAGCCAAACTATCCGCGGTGGTGGAACTGCCATAGAAAGTCATGCAGAGAATGTCTTCGGGTGCCCATTGTGGGCCCCCAATGTGTTTGGGAGGGTGTGGGTGCACTGGGGGGGTACACATGGTACCCCCCTACATGTCCCTGTACCAGACGGCAGGCACTGTGCAGTGCCTGCCACGCAATGCAGGGATATGCTGGACATGCTTTTTTGGACATTGCAGGGGTGCTGCTGGCAGTAGCAACAGCTGCAATGTTAAATGCCGCGATCGTACCACCGCGGTCGGATTTCGATTGCGAAGCATACTAATTGGACCGGCGGTTATGCTGCAGTCCTAGCGGGTGGTGTTTTCCCACTATCATGGCGGTCATAGTGATTTTCCGACCGCCATCCTAATAGACCCCTAATTTATGTTGTACCCACTGAAAGCTCCTCACCGATTCCTCCACATCAACTCCCCCCTTTTTCTACCTGATGTTTATGGTCCAGATGTGGTAGAACGATTAGGGCAAACCCATCGTTTTTTTATTATCTCATAGACCACCTAATCAAACGGACCTCAAGTGCATACAATGGCAAAAACATTAAAATAAGTGGCAGGCATTCAAAAATTGCAGCGGATCTTACTGAGTCCCTTTCCTTATGTGAACGTTTCTGACTCAGGCATGGTCACCTGCAGTCCCTACACCCCTGCCTGGACTAGGAAGCTAAGTCTCCCAAACACCATCTGCAGTTGCAATGACTACCACAGAACTACTGCTGAACCTGCTTCATCCCAAGATACCATGCTCTACCCACCACAACGGACCACATTAAGGCACCACAGCAATAGTGTATGTAACGTCTAAGATGGCCTTCGATCTCACAATTCCAACCTTAATTAATACAGGGAAGCCTCCCAACAAAACATTGACGCCAGCAGTAGCTCAATGTGTCCAGACACAGGTAAATCAAAATACACTGTTCATTGGTGAAAACACTTCTGTAACATTGGTGTTGAGCCTGAAAAATCGAGATCAACCGTATACTTATGGATGGCCCAAATTATAAGAATGCTGCACAAACTGCAACTGGAGAACTTTATCCAAACAAAATTGGCAGCGACAGAAGACCATAACACCGGAGTAGAACAGAGGTAAGCACAACTGTGGGGAGTGATGCCGCTTACCAAAAGTCAATGAGATGCCATAATTAGAGAAAGCGATACAAAATGAAACCCTACTGGAGCTGTAATGTGCAAAACAGTAGGAGAGCAGAGATAGCCATAGGTAACAATCAACTGAAAGTATGTGTCAAAATGGAGCAATGCCCTTTCTCCTGTTAGAGCGAACAGTGAATATAACAATTAGCTCGGCCCGACCAATAAATACTTCAAGAGTGGTGAACCCAGAAAATGGAATTATACCCATGCTGGCCAGCTCACCTCTTAACATACAAGATCCCCATTCTACTCTGCAGAAGAAAAGAAAGGAGTACGGCCACCATGTTGGAAGATAAAGGGCGGCAGCCGAAAAGTGTGCGCCGCATATTAAGGAAACCACATCTCATAAAACTTGACAAATCATAGAAATCTATGGCAATGTTGGGAGGCTAACAGGGTACAATAAGATTAAAAGAAGTAGTTGTGTAACTTTTGAATATGAGTTCAGCGTACTCTAGGAGGCCAAGGACTTAGAAAAATAACTGTCTGAAGCTTCCACTACTAACCCACGTCTCAAGATGAAATAAAGAAAGAAATAGTCCCAGAAACAGAGCAATAGGCGCCAAAGTGGCATGATAAGAGTAGTTAGGTGCTGCTCCCTGGGTGTTAACAAACAATGAAAAGGGGGAACAAAGAAGAAAGATTACCCACTAGAAAGTAAGCCTTTTTAAAGGACAGTCCAAGTTACCAATAAAAAGCCTATTGGAATGCTGTAAGCCCACACAATGAAAACAGCACATCTCGAGCGACAGAGCATGCGCTGCCTAGGCTTGACCAAATATGGTAACAAGGACATTGCAGATTTTTCAGACTTTGGCAATAATTTTGATTTGTAGCCAAGCTTATGGCAGTGTGGTTGCTTTGCAGTATGGCTAAAAATATATATTTTTAAAGGACTATGATGCATCCATCACTAATGCACTTAAATAAAAATCACATTCGGCCTTGGCTGCATCATGGTGATTTTTAGGTCTCTCCTACGCAGCGCACATGCGCTGCATAGGAAAGGGACCTTTAGTAATCGGCACCGCTTTCCCGTCAAAAACGTGCACCCGTTGCATTGCTTCCAATGGCAACGGGTGCGCCTCTGGCGATTCACTTGCGCGAGCGAGCAGCTGCCGCCATGTGTCAGCAATTTTCGCGCCTTGCTGCTCGCTATCGCAAGGGAATCACACAGGCCCCCTCCTATCGCCCCTCCCCCTGCTGCAGCGCGGGGCGCGCGCTTGTTGTGACTTGAGGTCGTTTTGGCACAGGTCCTCCATCCTTGCTTGAGTCCGGAAGCGATGTTTCTGCTCCATGCAGCCAATGGCTTTCAATACACCATTCTCCGGCACCCTGTAGACGACACGTTAATTTACAAAAACTCCACATAAAGTTTGCTCAGGTCCACGCCCCTTTTTCAGGCTAAACACTATGTAAATCACTCACAGTGAGGTGCACTGTAAGCACATTTCTCTTGTGGCTGCCTTAATAATCTGCAATGTATTTGCTCCTTGTGGGCCAACGTTGGGCGTGCGGACTTTATCGAGCCTGGAACACTGCCGTTTGGGAAATTGAGGTGATGCACTACTGCCGGTTGTTGATTTTGTGAAGTTTGGGGTGGTGTGCTCAGCTATGCTATTTGTGACACTCACGCAGTTAGAAAGGGCCCCTTCAAAGCATGAATGATGACACTGTGTCACGTGGCCACTTAGATCAATCGACTGTGTTGTTCACTGCTTGGAAACATTCGAGAAGACAGGCTCCTTGCAAGTGAGTTTGAGCAGATCGGTACGAGCGGTCAGATTTTCTGCTAGATACACTTGTAGGGGCTGAATCCGAGGTTCCGTATCATGTGGGTACACTAGAATGGATGGACGAGTGCAAGGGCAGAGAACGCCTACACGTCCCAGAGCGCGCGCATGACACGGCCGTCAACTTGCTCTGTATGTAAACAATCCTTGCTGCATGATAAAGAGCTTCTGCAAGTAACCCGTGCTCTGGCATCTGCAGGGCTGTGTGGACTCCTCCCAGACCTGGTGAACAGGACGTCTTGGCGCTACTTTACTTTGAACATTTACAGCCTTTTCGAAAATACGCAAACAATGCCAGTAGCACAGTGCTTGGTTTGTTTTGCCAGGGTTACAAAAAGGTGCCTCTATGCCATGGCTACAATAATATCCAGGGTAACATTCAGCAATGCATTTTGGGTGTCTGGTTTGAATGAACGATGCCATAGTTGTGCCAGGGTTGGCCGTTGCAGTGTGGTGCACAGTACGTGCCAGGATTTTAGTGAGTGGTGCACTATTTATGCCAGGATGAGAGTGAATGCTGCGATCGCCGTGCAAGGGATACAGCGGGGTGCAATGTTGTGCTTGAATTGGTGAAAGGCGCAGTCATTGTGTCCGGCTTGCAGCGAGTGGTGCAGTGGCTGCGTCGGGGTTGCAGGGTAGAGTGAACGCTGGAATAGGTTTATTTATAGAAAACACCGAGGCCATTGTGCCAGGTGCACTATTTGCTCCAGGGTTAATAAATGGTGCTATCGATGTCTCGGGGTTGTGCTGAACGGGGCAATCACATTTCCAGTGTTAAAGTGAGTTTTCCAGTAGCTATGCCAAGCACCAGGCTCATGGCCCAGATGTCATGCTCCTTGAGCTTGTAAAGCAACATTAACTGGGCCACTTATCAAAGACTGGATCTGTGCGCCCAGCTTTAGAAACACGTTTCTCTCCCTAATTTAAAAACCCGACTAAAACCTCGGCTGGGACTTTGCAGCTTGAAGGCGTGTGAATGGCTTCGTCGAAAAGGCTGGCCGCAGCAACCTACGAGCAGCCTTGAGTCGAAAGAACGAATTCCCACGGCTGACCTTTCGTCTGTCTGCATGAATAAAGGAAGCATTGGCATAGCTAATAGGTCTCGCCTTTGGGACCTTATAAGTATTTAGTTATGCAGCACAATATCCTTACTGAAACAACATTAACTGTTGCATGGCTAAACACTTATAAGGTCCCAAAGGCGAGACCTATTGGCTATGCCAATGCTTGTTAAAATTAGTTTTAGCCACACTGGAAAACATCTGCACCGCTTTACAGCATTGCTACTAAACAGTACCATAACCAATATTTCTAATAGGCGAGACCTACTGGTTTTGCCAATGCTTGTTAAATAGGCACTCCAAATCAGTTAACTAAAGAAGGGTGTTAAACTAAGGAAAACAAATATAACAACAAGCTTCCTGGCAACCTGGGGTTGATCATAAACTTTACTTTCTTGACATAACGCTTTACAGACTGAGTTTCCCACGGGAAGTAGAACATCTGCAGCCATTGTGGCAGAGTTGAGCTGGGAAGCTCCCTTTATCCCATTTGAAACCAGTACACCCACTGGATATTGAGAACCAAGGTTTTTCAAACCTTGTCGGCAAGGAACCGAGGAAACGCTCTTCTGGGGCTACCCTGAAGGCAGCTTCACGAATCTCATTCCAGACCCCTTGTTAATCACACTGTGCGTAGGAAGAAGCAAAGAGTTCTGGCCCGTGTAACTCCTGGAAGAAGCAAGTGCAGGATGGTGTGGAGCAAAGTCAATTGACCTGATAACATTATGCATATTCTATAAAGATTTTAAATCGATGGCTGTGCAGTCATCGGAATTCAGGGGCAGTTGGCCATTTCCAAGGCGGTTCAACTGAAGCCAGAAAGGGCAGACATGCTTTGGAAAATCTTAGCATGCAGAATATTGAAAAATAGGCAAAATATTTGTCTCAGTTTTTCGGTAAATACTTGTAGGGTATGACAAGCAGAGAAACATCTGAGTGACAGGGAAATCAGCCGAGAGTGGTTAGGTGGTTGGGACTACTTAAAATACTGAATAACCATAAATACACAACTGCTTGCTCGCACACCAAGCTTTGCTTGCTTCAGAGTTCACTAAAAGCATTATCGTCAGCATAGGAAAGTTTCCAAGTTCATGTTTAAACATTATTACTGTTAACAAATGCCTCAGAATGCAGGGATACGATCTGATGTTCTAAGGTGAAACGCTTCCCATGTTAAAGAAATACACTTTTTGATTTTTCAAGAGACCTTCTGAAATTTGCAAATGATGTTTCTCAATTTGTACATGATGTTTGTTACATGCCAAACATTCACATAGCTCTTTTCTTGCATAGCTCTTAGAGCCAAACCAGACACTTGGATCAGCTCTGGCTCGGTCGCCCTAATTTGTTGGTTCGCCAACCTCTACATTATGTGCACTGAGCTTTAAGGAGAGCATGTGAGTTTTATTCTGAAAGAAGGTGGATGCGTGTATCTTGATAGTACGTGGAATGTTTGCAAGCAGAGAAAGGCAGTGCTGAATGCTACACAAAACCTACCCAATATTATGAAAGTCGGGTGTGGCCCTCACTGGTATAGGGTTTATGTTGCGCGCCAATCCCTTACTCTATTAAAAAAAGAGAATGCAGTTCAGTAGGATATGGTGCGTTGGTGCAAATGAATTTGTTATATTATTTTCTTGCAGCAGTTAGGATACACCAGCTATTAGAGAGTGAAGAGCCCAAAATAGAACATGCATGCCCACCATTGGAAACCGGAATCCTTGCTGGCACCCAGGGGTGAAAAATACACTCTGACAAATAATATGGGCCTAGCTTGTTTCCGAGGTACTGATGGAGCAGAGTTCATCTGCAGTCAGTCATTGTTTTATTTTTGTGCTACAGACAGACTGCATTTAAATTGCCACGCACATTTTGGTGCAAGTTAAAAACATGGCACATGAAAAACATGAAAGTGAGGCCTATTCAGTCTAAAATGCTTTTGCTGAATTAAAATTTTTTTTGCAATGTAAAGAAAAGTGGCCTTTTTACCTTTGAAGATTAATAGAATGTGTTTCTCTCTTCCCAGCTCATCCTTGCAATCTAAATTCACTATTTCTGTCTTAAAAGACTTTGACTTGTTCAATATTTTGATAAATATTTTCAGTTAATAACACCTCTTTTTATAATGTGTGTGAATTAATAATGCACCAAACACTACACAGTGGACTAAATGTTTTTTGCATGAAAAGCTATCTAAAACATTAAAGCATGTTGTTGTGTGTGCGCTGTAGTAACTGTGTGTGCTTTTAAAATTTACACTAAAGCATGAAAATGCTATTTTGCTCATTGCACATTTTTGCATGTTGTACACAAATTTGAAAAAGCAGCTTTATACTAATAGCTTGGCTAGGTAAACATTTATAAGGGGTATTAGTATGGAGTTGGGAATTATAATGGGCTGATTTACATAAAAATAATATTTTCTTTGTGTCTGTTTTATTTTTGGGGCCTACAATTAAATGGCTGCCTGTGAATCCAGCAAGGCTATGACATGCAATTTTACTGAAAAGGGAGCATGCGCAGACTGTACCAGCTTTCCTAAAGGAGTCAAGGACACTTTGAACTTTGTACATTCTTGTGATTGTGCCAATGTACCAGTGTTAGTTAAAAGTGTCCATCTGATTGTGCTGTGAAAGGAAGGACGAATTTGAATGAAACATTTTTCCTAGTAAATGTTGCAAATGTTTATAAATGTAGTTATTCATGTATGCTTCTTTTGTTAAAACTTGTAAAGTCAGGTTTGAGTCAGGGTAGTGAGAACTCTTGCCATCATGACTGACCAATCACGTACAAGTTTTCCTGAAAATGAAACATCTTTGTGTAGTCTGCCAAGGATTAGAGTATAAATAATGACCTCTCCGGAGGAGGGGCTGGCTTTCTTAGCTCAGCTGGCTTCTTGCTCATTTTGGCTTAGGCTTTGTTTCATTCTATGGGTTAGGTACGAGATCGTTACGGGTGCAGCCTTGGGCATCCGAGGAGAGTCAGGGGGAGGTTTCTTGCTTCCACGTCATATTTTGGCACTGCAGGCCACATTCCTTTGAGGTCTGGTGAAGGAGGGGCTGTTTGCTCTTTAGACACAGACAGACAGAGAGTGCAGCTGATTAGGATATAATTAGATGCTAAACTTTAAGTTTATGCTTTGACTAATTAATTAGGCCTGAAAAGATTTATTTGACTTATGCATTTATTTCTCTTTATGGGAGATTTTAGCTAACTATTTAATTATTGATTATCCTTGCAAGACTATTTTCTTACAAACTCTTTAAGAATTTTGCGCCACATTTTCTTTCCTACATGTTATGCTTATATGCAGACTGTAATGTGTTCTTTATTAATCCTATTTTTCCTGTTCTCCAAATTCTGTAACCTGATTGATATTTTACTAATGAGTAAAGGGTCAGAGAAAAATTTACTTTTGACTAGAAAATAAAACCCTTTAAAATATTCAACAACTCTCCTTATTGGCTTGAATAATAATTGCAGTTTTTACTGTTCATGATTATTTAAAGTCTCCTGAAGGTAATACATGGTGTGAAGGGCCCAACACCTTTTCAGCGGTAAATTAGAGGTAGCATGAGGGTTTTACATTGAGAAATTACCAAAAGAAATTACCGCTCCATCAGTTTTTGGTAATCAGAGGATGGTCATTATTGATTAGTTTGGTGATTAATGATTATTGATTTCACCATCAACTTTTCAACTAATGGATCATTGACCTTGGAAGGGAAGTAAAATAATTGCCCAAGTTAGATAAATGTCCAAGTCCTGATTCCTGACTCCAATGCTCAGAACCTGAAGACTGGCACAGCAGTACTGGAAGGTGATGCAAGAAGTGGTGTGAATATCAATAGGGTTGTGAAATGTTGTTAATGTGCTAGGATGTATTTTTTGAAGTGTTAAAAATATAAGTTTTTTTTACTGATGGTGACATTTTGCTCATTTTGAATTGATGGTGTTATTGATTATATTGGTAATTTCATAGGACATAATTTTTGGGTTATTGATTACATGTTTTAACTCTTCATGTTAAGTAAGTGTCTTGTTCTATGTTGTCTGAACACACAGGTATTCACACCTGTGGAATCCCGGGAAGGAATAGCGGGTGGTAAATGGAAGCCACACTGCACTGAGGTTACTCGTCTGTTGGAATAACACTGAGAAGCTAGGTAGGGCTGGCAGTGTTAAATTAGGGACTATTTTCTGTGTGAGTGATTGATAGCAAAGAGTTCGCTGGTGAAACTTTGGTCTGATATCACCTAGAAAGGGTCACACTAAAGGAGTAGCAGGTTCTTCTGAGCTTGATTGATAGCAAAAGGGTTCGCTGGTGAAACTTTGGACTAAGATATATCCTGAAGGATAAGTCCAAAGGAGTAGCAGGTTCTTCTGAGCTTGAGTGAAAGGTAAGCGGAAGGGATTTACCTGTAGTGTTTGAAGAGTAAACGGAAAGTCTTACTTTGTGAAGGGTAAGCGGAATGTGTTACTCGCAGTGAATATAAATCTATCCTTTTTTTAGCACAACAGACAGAGTAGCGAATGTATTTATGTTGTTACTAACAGAGTTATTGATTAAGAGAAATATTGCAGTATGATTTTGTGGAGGGTCAGTGGTAGGAGTAAAACTGACTAAAATTGAGACTGACAGCTTTGGAGAAAAGAAATTGCATTAAACTATTGCAAAAATGAAAATGTTTGAAGGTTTAAAGAAGCTGTTAGGAGGTAAAGTGAAAAATTTGTTTTTTATTGGTGATGCTCCTGAAGGAACACCTGTGCATTTTATGTCTACCAGTTTGAGACAAAACAATGTATGTGGGTTCACCAATGGTGCAAGATTACAGAAAAAGAAGGTGCTTTGAGGTTTCCAAAAGATGGTACTTTTGAATTGCAAATTATTGACAAATTAAGGGAAGTGTTATGTGAAATAAAGACACAATCTAAAGCTGCACAATTTGAGGCCTTAAGCCTGTGGGAAAAGACAGCAAGAGAGAAAGCAAGTGAGGATAAAAAAGGTAAAGCACCAAATTCAGGAGAAGGGAATTAGTGATGATAAAGAGCTTCAAATAAATAATGATTCTGGGGATGAAATAATGGATGCATTGTTAACTGAGTGTCCACCACTTTATGTGGTTCCCATGCAAAATACTGAAAATAGTGCACCAGTAAATACTACAGGGTCTACTGCTTCTGTTGAACAGAGAGAAATACAGACTGAAAGAACTGTGCAGACATTTCAGATTGAACCACTACCTGTT
The DNA here is from genome assembly GCF_964261635.1 of Lissotriton helveticus. Taxonomy (NCBI): domain Eukaryota; kingdom Metazoa; phylum Chordata; class Amphibia; order Caudata; family Salamandridae; genus Lissotriton; species Lissotriton helveticus. The sequence continues at coordinate 1,323,414,688 of NC_136061.1, read as the reverse complement.
GATTCAGCATTGACAGTGATACCTCCAGGTGTTACTGCTTCAAATGTGACTGATTCAGTCCAAGAATAGCTAACTGCAGATGCACAGATAATGCCTAGAAAAATTATGACTGTCCCACTTAATATGGTCCCTACTGAAAAGGTTCAAAGAGCTGCAGAAGGAGTGATTATGGCTGGGTTTATTTCAGAAACTCAGAATACACAGATTATTGAACATAAATTACCCCAAGCACTGAAAGGTGAGGGAAAAATGGTATTTACAACTTCTGCAGCCCAGGATAAAATAAATATATTTGAAAATGGGATTTTTCAAACCTGCCCTGAGGAAGCAGCAGTAATTAAAAAGATAGAGAACACGGGAGAACATATTAACACAGGCCCTGAAAAAGAGAAACAGCTTAGTGTTTTAAATTCAACATGTGAACATGAAGAAATTAACAGTCCTTGCTGTTTAAATCACGAAAATGTGAACAAGTGTCAGGAAAAAGAATTAACAGATTTGAGCATTGGAAGAAGAAAAATAACTTTAAACATGATGCACAAAAACATGTTTAAAAATATTTTCTTTGTGTCTGTTTTATTTTTGGGGCCTACAATTAAATGGCTGCCTGTGAATCCAGCAAGGCTATGACATGCAATTTTACTGAAAAGGGAGCATGCGCAGACTGTACCAGCTTTCCTAAAGGAGTCAAGGACACTTTGAACTTTGTACATTCTTGTGATTGTGCCAATGTACCAGTGTTAGTTAAAAGTGTCCATCTGATTGCGCTGTGAAAGGAAGGACAAATTGGGGGCGGAGCTAGCCAGCAAGCGCAATGGACGCCTAGAGCCGGAGCTCCGCCGTGCACAGCATATTTATCCTTCACGACTCCTTTTAGAGCGACAATCTAGGCTCCCCACCAGCTCCCCTAGTTGCACAAAGGCGGGGTTGACTGGCGACCCCCCGAAAGGTGGAACGAAACGCATCCTGGTCTGTGCCGCGTCCCGGCGAATCCTCGTACCTGGTAGGCCGCGAAGCCGCAACCTCATGTGCGCCCTGAGTCCGGGCGGCGTGGCACGACGTGCGGATACCGGGGGGGAGTGACCCGGAGCTCCGGCGCTCAAATAGACTGGAAGACGCGGAGTGCCGCGGGTGAGGCGTGGAGGTGGGGATCGCTAATTAAGGCAAACAACTTGGTGCGATCTCTCTGGTGTTGTTACCCCCCCCTCCGGCCGACGCTGAGAGGTGTGTGCGCCTGAAAGCCAAGGCGCCTTTGGTTTCCTGATCAGATGCGACGGCTGCAGAGGCCTGGCAAGCTGCATGGTTGGGTCCCTTGCTGCTTGGGAGCAGATAGCGTGAGATTGGCCAGTCATACCGACTCCGGCAGTGTGGACGCTGAGACCACCCCCCGGAACAGCAAAAGTAAGGTTGTGAGACACAGCATTTAAAAAGTGGCGCGAAAGTGGACAATACGCAAGCAGATAATACACTAGCGCCTATACTCTGCCTATGCTGAAAACTGGGGCTTGCCCGGTCCATAGTTGACCTCCTGAGCGTATAATCACTGAGCCACCTAGAGGGAGGACTATCCCTTTCCCCCCTCTGATAAGCACTCGGCAGAGGGCCGCCACTGAAAAAACTTCTGGAGCGCCGGATGCATGAAGCAGTGCTGCGGTTGGCCTGATCCTCGGTTGTTCTGAGCTGGTGGCGAGCCTGGACCCCGCGACACAGCACTAGACACACAAAAGGTTGGAGGGGTTTGGCTGCGCTCCCCTACCGCACTCCGAGAGGTGCTCTTCCAGGGACAAGAAGTGCTGCGAGTTGCACCGGGAGGAGGAGGACGGCAGCGACATACCTGAGCACCCCTGGGGGCAGCGACCAGAACGCGCGATCTCCCTGCCGACGAGTGGGCTGCCAACCACAAGATGGGAAAAGACGACAAAAGCCAGAGCAAACTGCCCTTTTCACAAAGAAGACTACAACAGCATAGCCCATTGCCTGAGAGTGGGACTGTAACGCGACCGGAGGAAGACCCAGGGGCGAGCTCAGACATTAAAGCCATGCTTCTTTCTATGGAGCAGAGGCTACAGTCTAGTATATCTACGCTGGGCACCAAAATAGACGCCATGTCGTATCGAATGGACCGTATGGCGGAACGGTTGGATAAACACGCAGAAACACACGATATGGTTGAGAGAAGGATGACAGAAGTGGAAGAGGCGCAAACAGACCTGGATACCACGCAGAAAAAGATGGAGAGGATGATGCAAGTCCTACAGGACAAGACTGAGGATTTGGAGGCGCGTTTGCGGCGCTGTAACCTCCGCATCACGGGCCTTCCGGAGAGTACTCATACAGGCCCCATGGAACACTTTGTGGAAAAGTTACTAATAACACTCCTGGGAGAAGGAGTGTTTTCGAACATGTTCACGGTGGAGCGTGCACATAGGTCCCTAGGCCCGCGTCCCAAGCCCGGAGCGCCACAGCGTCCCATAATAGCGAAGCTACTCAACTACCGAGACAGAGACGCAGCTCTCAGATTGGTGAGGTTCAAACAACCGCTGCAATATGAAGGGTCAGCCATATCTTTGTACCCAGACTTTACGGCGAAGGTTCAAGAAGAGCGCAAACAATTCATTCCACACCAGAAACGTCTCAAAGAGATGGGCCTGGACTACGCACTACTGTACCCAGCAAAACTACGAGTTAACAGACGTGGACACTCCCATATATTTACAGATCCCAAGGAATTGCAACAAGCCATGATGCGTTGGTCGAAGGAACGAACTACAGACACTGTCGAGAATCCGGAGGAGGGTGAGAGTGGCAGCCGCTTGGATGAACAGGACTGAGTTTACCTTTGGCACGCGCACTTGCTACACTTTCAGTTTGATGGCAGGCGGGTGTGACCCCGACCGGCACAACTGGAGAGGTGCAAGAGAGGGCGATCTAGTCTTCGGGGAATGAAGACAATTAAAGATAAGTGGTTTGGGGCATGGCTGTGGGGGGCGGGGTTTGATAACCAGAACGCATGATTCTTTTTTTCCCCCAATTATTTTCTCACAGGTTTTAGTTTTGGACACTCAGCAATGCTTAAGTCTGCACAAGGGACACTTGTCGTGCGGTAATTACAGTGGTGGGGGGAGTAACTGGGGTATACAGATTATGAGATAGAGTATAAGATGAAGTTGCTCTGATTACACAAACTGTGCCCGGCGGGGGCAGGTGGAAGGCTGAACGAGAGTTCTGAGATTTGTGCGGAGACTATGACTAGAGGCTACCTTGGCCCCTGCACGGTAAGCATGGTTGTACTGTTGGTATTCAAAGTTGGGGTCCTGACATCGGGATGGGGGTGGGGGATAGACTTCTGACGGACCAGGTTGGGGAGTGTCTGCTGTGGGTGGAGTGGGGGGGCACTAGGAGGGGTTGGGGAAAGTTCAGAGTATTGATGTTGGTTCCGCATGCTAGTACGGTGAATATGGGTTGCAATGTGAATACTTGCTGTTGTTACCCATCCCAATGGCACAGATGACTAGTACTCCCGTGGTACCTGCTGGAGATGCAGCGGAAACCCTTAGAGCTTTAACTTGGAATGTCAGAGGGTTGAACGATCACCGGAAACTAAGGAAGGTGTTGAATTATTTGCAGAGGCACCACATAGACTTAGCTCTCATACAAGAAACTCATCTCCCACTAACAAGTAAAATGCTTCAATGCAGGGGCTTATTAGGTAACACCACAGTGGTGGGGTTCACTACACATTCCAGAGGAGTCCTAACGTGGAAAAACCCTAGATCCAAGTTAGATTTGAGGTTAGTGCAAGCAGATCCAGAGGGTAGGTATCTCATCTCTAGATGCACGGGGAAGGGCCATGATCTAATTGTGGTCAATGTGTACGGCCGAAATAACGACTCCCCAGACTTTTACGAGAAGTTGGCGAGGTGCTGCCAAGAATATTCCACAGCGCAGATGCTCTGGGGGGGAGACTTCAATCTAGTGATGGACCCGGAATTAGGTAGATCTTCAGGCCCTCAGCGTAGACCCTCTGCAGCTGCGGTCACACTCCAAGCTGAGTTACTGACGTTAGACTTGGTTGATGTGTGGAGAGGGAGAAACACTGATAGAGGGGGTTACACGCATTACTCAACGTACCACAACATCCACACCAGGATTGACTACTGGCTGGCCTCCTTCTCGGTCTCTAGGCACATATTGTCATGTACAGTTTTATCTCGCACCCTTTCAGATCACTCGCCACTACTCCTGGTTCTGGAGACACCGATAATTCGGATACCTCCCTTTACATGGCGCTTCCCTCCGTACTTGTTGCTGGATGACGCCTTTAGAGGGGCACTGGCTGCGGATATCGATACCTATTTTGACACAAATATTGGTTCAGTAGAGAGCTTCCAAACAGTATGGGAAGCGTTTAAGGTATTTATTCGCGGTGTAGCCATGGCCAAACACTCGAGTATCCTAAAAGCTATACGCCAGCACTTGAAATATTTAGAGTCACGGTTGGCAGACCTAGAGAAGCGACAATTGAACGATCCTGATCCCGACATAGCTGACCAAATCAAAACCCTTCTTGCGGAATTTAACGATGAGGCAGATAGGGAAGTACGACATATGGGGAAATATGCGACAGCGAGAACATATGGGGAAAGTGAGCGTCCAAGTTCTCTATTAGCTAAAATGCTGCACAACAGCAGGAGGCCCCCGAAATTGACTGTTCTGGATACAGATTCAGGGGTTGCTGTCACGTCAGAGGAGGAGATTTTGAAGGAATTTAGGGACTTTTACTCCGATCTATACACGTCCAGAACCGAAAATCTGGAAACAGACATGGATGATTACCTAGAACACATACAACTGCCCTTCTTAGCACAATCTGTTCGTGAGTTCCTAATGTCCCCTATACAGGTGGATGAGATATCGGAAGCATTAGCTAGCATGCGCGGGCATAGCGCTCCTGGGGCGGATGTCCTAACAGTGGGGTTCTATAAAGCGTTCAAAGACAAACTTATTCCGCATCTGTCCGCGCTCTTCGGCGATATTTGCGCAGAGGGCAGTATGCCACAGTCAATGAGAGAAGCATTAATAGTCACCATTCTAAACCCAGCAAGCCCCCCAACGTGTGTGGTTTGTACAGACCTCTATCTCTACTAAATGTAGATGCGAAACTATATGCGAAGGTACTTGCCACACGTCTGGCCCTGATAGCCCCAGACTTAGTGGCCCCGGAACAGGCAGGCTTTGTGCCAGGGAGGAACCTAACCTATAATATTCGCACAGTACTGGGGACCATACAGCATTTTAGGCAGGACACGAAAGCAGTGGCCATCTTCCTAGACATGGAGAAGGCCTTCGACTCCGTGGAGTGGCCATTCATGTTGCGGGTTTTGCGGAGGCTGGGACTAGGGGAACCGTTCTTACAAATGATCGGAGCATTGTACTGGAAACCAACGGCCAGGCTGTGCATTGGTGATCGTGTATCTGATCCCTTTGAGATTAGCAGGGGTACAAGACAGGGCTGCCCGCTCTCACTATTACTTTATGCGTTGGTGGCTAAACCATTGGCCAGCGCGCTGCGGGAATACCACTGGCACTGGGGAGTTAGTTTCCCGATGTATAAGATTGTAATTTCTACCTACGCAGACGACACACTGCTTTATGTACGAAACCCGGAGGTGAACCTGGCTTCAGTGTTGCGGGAAGTGGTCCGATTTGGCGCGCACTCTGGGCTCAAGATAAATTGGAATAAATCAGTGGCGTTTCCACTGACCTCGGCGACGAAACACTTCGATATGGAATACCCTCTACGTTGGTCAGCAGAGCCGGTGCGCTATGTCGGCATTATGATCCACACGGATCCCGAGGTACTGTTCCGCGAGAACTATGGTATTGCGTTCAGTAAATGTGAGGAGGACGTGGAGAAGTGGTGCAGACTCCCGCTGACACTGCTGGGCCGTATAGCCATAAGGAAAATGGTGGTACTGCCACGGTTCCTATTTCTATTCAATAATTTGCCCATAATACTGTCGAAAACTTTCTTCATAAATCTGACGACACTCATGGTTCACTTGGCCTGGGGTGGAAAGCAGCCAAGAGTACAATGGACTACGCTCACGCTTCCGTACGAGTTGGGAGGACTAGGAGCTCCAGATATGGAATGATATTACAGAGTGTCACAGGCTGCTCACTTGCATACGTGGATACACGGAGAAGCAAACATTCCCCACGTGCGGATGGAACGGTTATTCGCGGACTCACTCCCACTACCGGCCACGTAAAAGCACTCCCATGGACCGCAGGACTGGAGCGCTGGATTCGATCACGGCCACGAAACACACGTGGTACACGTTACTAAGGGCCAGAGAAGGAACCTTGATGTACTCCCCTTTAATGGCAGTAGAATGGGCACTTTGGTTGCCGCCTATCGAGGAGAAGGGCGTAGTACAGGCGATGCATGCGCTGGGAATTGAGACGGCTGGCGAGCTATTCGAAGACGGCAAGGCGAGAACTTGGGAAAATGTGGCCCAGGCATCGGAGGGTACTACACTACTACAGCGGTTTCAGTTTCACAGAGTCCGTAGTGCATTGAAGGACGTTTTAGGTCCAGATCTGGAAGAACCCCCGGAGTTACCGGAACTTTCCCATGTCATTAAAACGGCACAATCACGGAAAATGATAGCTCATTTATACAAAGCTATTGCATCACACAGAGCTCAGGAACCCTCGAAGGCCAGGCTTGCTTGGCAGAGGGATTTACAGATCACTATTGATGACACCATGTGGAAGTACTGCTGCACTAGCACCAAGAGGCTGTCCTTAAATGGACGACACTGGTTGATCCACATTACATTTTTGCAAAGAGTGTATTACACTCCGGAACGACTATACCGCTATGGGCTCAGGCAATCTTCCGAGTGAGAGAGATGCCATACACCCAACGCCGACTTCTTACATTTGGCGTGGGGATGTCACAGAATACGTACATTTTGGGAGGCGGTGATAGCGGAGTTGGGAGAGATACTAGATATTGAACTACCCGCGGACCCAGCCCTGGCGCTGCTTGGCCACTCCAGGGGGTTGCCTGTGGCGGTAAGACGAATGACAGATATGGGCATTGTTAGAACCGGGAGTCTCTGGTTGGCAAAGGTAAGTACCTTGGCCCAAGTAGGGACCCCTAGCTCCGGTCAGGGCGACGGAATAACCCTCTGAGATAACCCCTGCTCAACCTCTAGGTAGCATGGCGCGAGCAGTCTAGGCTAAACTCGGAGACAATGTGGATAACATTTGCACTTAACACAACAGCAATTCCCAATCCACCACAAACTGAGACCACACAGGTAAGTATATATGAAATATAACTTTATCTAGTTTCAGCATGTAAATGAAGCAGTTGCATGATAATCACTTCTTTAGAACAGATAGCACTTCTAACTTAAAGGTTGCACGTTAAACACTTCATTTAGAACAAGGTTGCACTTAATTCTTAGTAGGTCTTGTAAATAGGCAGTTCTCAGCATAAAAATAAAAATAGTCTCTAGTCTCTCAAAATCAGCACTTAAAAGAATATGGCCACTGATTTATACTGTGATGCTCCCAGCATGCGCAAAAAAAACAAGGCCCACGTGTACTTATATCCGTGGGCTTCATGCGCTGTTGCAACTCCCTCGCGAGGCCCAGGGACTCTTTCTCGTCCCCGGGGCAGCCTCGCGTCTTCCTGAGATACAGGCGCACCACTGCGCACCAACCGTGCAGACTGCACGCGTCCCCGCCCCGGCCGGTCCCCTTTCCTCTTCCGCCCGCTCTCGACAATCCAACGAGCGGCGGGGGAGGCGGTGAAGCTCACCTGATGGAGGGACGGCGGGCCAGGGGTGCGGGACGCTTCCAGGTCCCTCGGCGGGGTCGGAGCTCTTCCCCGGTCCCGGCGGTGATTCTGGGCAATCCTTCGGCACCTCCCGCAGCTTCAGCGGAGGCAGCCAATCCGGTCGCGGCCCTCAGTCGAGCCCCTCTGAGCGCGAGGCCGCCAACCAATGGCAGCGCGGCCTCGCCGATGACGCTCCGCAGGCTCAGCCAATCACGGCACACCACAGCTGATGACGCTGCGCTGCGCGGGCCAATCCCGTCGCGGCGTTAGTGAGAGGGCTCGGCTCCCTCAGCCAATGGGGTCGCGGCAGCTTCGTTCTTCACCGCGGCCGCTCCTGGTCACGAACAGCAACTTCCAGGGGTGATCCTGGCCCCGGTCTGCGACGGTGATTTGGCGGCAAAGGGTTTTAAAGGGCGCTGGTCAGAACTAGACCCCCCTCTCAACCTTGCCACCACCTGGGAGCAGATTTCACGAGGGGAGGCTCCACAAGCCTCCAACCCTCACGATTAATGTGCCGATGAGCACACTGATCTCCTCCTCACGCTCCGCAGTCCAGCACCACGCGTCCCGGGTCCCAACAGCACGATTTTGCAGCTGTTTCCTGGGATAGCTTTAGGAACCTTTAGCCCTGGGTTCCCAGCAGGAGGCCAGCTCTTCTCAGGCCCTTGGAGATTCAGATGTAGACACAGCACACAGCAGAGTCTTGGCAGTTTCAAGTAGGCAGGGTCACAGCACACAGCAAAGTCCCTTTCTTCTCCTTAGCTTCCAGGTGGACAGCAGAACAAGTCAGCCCTTAGAGCACACAGCAAGGCAGTCTTCCTTCAGTTCTCTAGCTGTCCTCCTTCCAGCGAGGGTTCCTTCTTGCTTGCAGAATTTCAGAATCTAATTCTCTGCAGACAGGGGTCCTTTCCTTATACCCCCCAATGTCTTTGAAGTTCTTTGTGCATGGAGGCCCTGGGTCCAGTCTAAACCAGTTCTGGGGGTTGCGGAGCACTGAGGTGTCTCTGGCTTTCTTCTTCCTGTCAGCTTCAGGGCCAGTGGGGTCAGTTGACCACCAGGAGAGAGCTAATGTGGGGGAGGTAGGCAGGCACAGCCCCGCACTTATCTGGCATTCCTTCCTCCCTCCTCCCAAGCAGGCAGATGTGCCCTTTCATCCCCGGGATGGCTCCGACCCTCTCCTCTGGGGCTCTGCAGCCCCTTCCTGTCACATCCAGACCAGGCAGACATTCCACAAACCCAGGCACACAGAAAGGTTTAGACAAGAGAACAGCCACTTTCTAAAAGGGCTATTCTCCAACCCAGGATTTAAAAACACCCTTCACTAAAAGATGTGTCATTAAATTCTGAGTCCAGGGATATCTTTCACTTATGTCCCATCTTGTTCCTATGGGGAGATAGGCTGGTATCACATGGGCCCAGCCCCCCTCCATGTTACTCTATGGAGCAAGATAGCCTTACAGCAGTGAGCACACAAAATGGCTGTAGCCCACTACCAGAGCATAGCACCTGCACTAGCACATGCTCTACCTTATCCCTACACTGCACCCTGCCCAGGGGGGTACCTTGAGCCTTCCATAGGGGTGACTGATGTGCACAGACAGGGAAGGATTGGGCCTAGCCAGTGGGGACACTGGCCAGGCTGACATGGCAGTCACTGACTGCACACAGGCCCTGCGCTGGCAGGCCTGAGTCACCATTTTAAAAGCTACTCATGTGGGTGGCGCAATCTGCGCTGCAGGCCCACTAGTAGCATTTGTCATCACCAGCCCTGGCACACACAGTGCCCTCTACTAGGGACTTCGGGGTGATACAAATATGCCAATTAGGTATACTCAATCAATATCACAATTTACAGAAGGAGCACTTACACTCTGACACTGATCAGCAGTGGCAGAGTGTCCAAAACATCTAAATCAGCAAAAACGAAATCCAGCACAGCATCAAAACACATGAGTCAGAGGAGAAAAGATGGGGGAAGAACCACGCCAAAAGGTGTCAGGTCTAACACGTGTCCCCTCCAGCTGAAAGTGGGGAGAACTACCCAACCTCTTGGGAGTCCTCATCACTAAGGCGGAAGAATCTGGACAGACCGTCAGCGTTGGCGTGTTCTGTACCAGGGCGGTGCTCCACCGTAAAGTCCATCCCCTGTAGGGAAATGGACCACCTCAACAATTTTGGGTTCTCACCCCTCATCTGCATTAACCATCTGAGGGGCCTGTGGTCGGTCTGAACACGGAAGTGAGTCCCAAACAGGTAGGGCCTCAGCTTCTTCAGAGCCCAGACCACAGCGAAAGCTTCTCTTTCAATGGCACTCCATTTTTGTTCCCTGGGGATTAGCCTCCGGCTAATGAAAGCCACAGGTTGGTCTCCTCCCTCATCATTGATCTGTGAGAGTACTGCTCCCACGCCTTGTTCTGAAGCGTCAGTTTGCACAATGAACTCACTGGAAAAGTCAGGTGCCTTAAGCACCGGTGCTGTGCACATGGCAGTTTTGAGGGTGTCAAAAGCAGTTTGACAGGCCTCAGTCCAATTCACTTTCCTGGGCTGATTCCTAGATGTCAGCTCTGTCAAAGGGGCCACAATGGTGCCATAGCCTTTGACAAACCGTCTGTAATACCCGGTGAGACCTAGAAAGGCTCTCACCTCAGTCTGGGTCTTGGGGGGTTCCCAAGCCAGAATGGTATCAATTTTTGCCTGTAGGGGCGCCACCTTGCCGCTCCCCACCTGGTGTCCCAAGTACACCACAGATCCCTGCCCTATCTGGCATTTACTGGCCTTGATAGTGAGGCCTGCCTTCTGCAGAGCCTTCAACACTTCAGTGAAGTGTTGCAGGTGTTCCTCCCAAGTGGAGCTGAACACCGCAATGTCATCCAGGTAGGCTGCGCTGAATTGCTCCAGCCCTGCCAGTACCTGGTTGACTAATCTCTGAAATGTGGCGGGGGCATTTTTCAACCCAAAGGGCATGACACGAAACTGGAAGTGTCCTTCTGGCGTTGAAAATGCCGACCTCTCCTTTGCCCCGTCAGTTAAGGCAATCTGCCAGTACCCTGAAGTCAAATCAAAAGTACTCAGGTACTGGGCAGCTCCCAACCGATCCACCAGCTCATCAGCTCTGGGGATGGGGTGTGCGTCAGTCTTCGTGACCGCATTGAGCCCACGGTAGTCCACACAGAACCGAAGTTCTGGGGGGCCACCGGGGGTAGCAGCTTTCTTAGGCACTAAGACCACTGGGCTAGCCCAGGGGCTGCTGGAGGGCTCAATAACCCCAAGCGCCAACATCTTGGAAACTTCTTCCTTGATGCTAGCTCTGACCTTGTCAGCCACCCTGTAAAACTTCTGTTTCACAGGCATGCTGTCTCCAGTGTCCACGTCGTGGACGCACCATTTGGTGACACCTGGGGTCAGGGAGAACAGTGGGGCGAACTGACCCAACACTTGGCGACAGTCCTCCTGCTGTTCGGGGGTCAGGGTGGGGGAGAGGACCACACCATCCACTGACCCATCTTGCTCCTTGACTGCCAGGAGGTCAGGGAGAGGATCACTATCCTCCTCCCCTCCAACATCTGTAGCCATGAGCATAGTCACTTCAGTCCTCTCAAAGTGGGGTTTGAGGCGGTTCACATGTAGCACTCTCAGGGGCTGCCTGGGAGTCTTCAGGTTAACCAAATAGGTAACCTCGCTCTTGCGCTCCACCACCTCATATGGGCCAGACCACTTGTCACGGAGCGCACAAGGCTCCACTGGCGCCATCACCCACACCTTCTGACCAGGTTGGAACTCAACCAGAGAAGTGTTCTGGTCATACCACCTCTTCATTTCCTCCTGGCTAGCCTCCAGGTTCTCTTGAGCGAGCTTCCTGAAGCGCTTGGTCTGGTTGCGGATGGCCAGCACATAGCTGAACACATCCTGAGGGGTTTTCCCACGGGATTTCTCCCACCCCTCCTTCACCAGAGCCAGGGGTCCTCTGACAGGGTGGCCATACAGCAACTCAAAGGGACTGAACCCTAATGATTTCTGAGGCACCTCCCTGTAGGCAAACAACAGGCATGGCAACAAGACATCCCATTTCCGCCTCATGGGCTCTTCCAGGCCCATAATCATGCCCTTCAATGTGCGGTTGAATCTCTCAACCAAACCATTTCCTTGAGGGTGGTAAGGAGTGGTGAATTTGTAAGTCACCCCACACTCACTCCACAGGGACTTCATATATTTAGAAATGAAGTTTGTCCCGCGGTCCGAAACGACCTCCTTCGGAAATCCCACCCGGGAAAAGATCCCCATCAGGGCACGGCCCACCACTGGTGCGGTGACTGACCTGAGCGGAAGGGCCTCCGGGTACCGAGTGGCATGGTCCACCAAGACCAGGATAAACCTGTTGCCTAGGGCTGTCTTGGGATCCAGGGGCCCCACGATGTCAATGCCCACCCGCTCAAAAGGGGTGCTCACCACGGGAAAGGGTTGGAGGGGTGCCACGCGCTTCCCTCCACTCTTGCCACTGGCCTGACAAGTCTGACAAGACTTACAAAAGGCAGAGACGTGCGTCTTCATCTGGGGCCAGTAGAAATGGGTGACAAGCCTGTGATAGGTCTTGTCTTGCCCCAGATGTCCTGCGAGAGGCACGTCATGAGCCAGACCCAGTAGGAAGTTCCTGAAGCGCTCCGGTACCACCAGCACACGGGCTGCGCCGGGCTCAGCGAACTTAGGCTCACTATAAAGTAAGTCATCCTCCCAATAGATCAAATGCTCCTTGGACCCCAGGCCTGCGGCCTGGTCAGCAGCCTGCTGCCGCACACCAATGAGAGAAGGGCACTCCTTCTGAGCCTGGCAGAATTCCTCCCTGGAGGGACCACTCTCTTGCTGCCACTGGGACAGCTCAGGTAATTCCCCTAGTTCGGCCACCTGCTCCCCCGTAGGTTCCAGGGCATCCCCTTCCGGGTCTGCCTCCTCCTGGACCGTGGGAACGGTGGGGGCTGGTTTCCCGCGCCCTCTACCCCTTCCTCTCTTGGCAGGTCCCTGGGCCATTGTTCCAGGCTCCAGTTCTGCTAGACCGCCCTCTCTTGCTGTCATTGCCCGGGTGGACACACAGATCCACGCAGGCAAGCCCAACATCTCCAAGTGAGTCCTGTGCTCCACCTCTTTCCATGGGGAGCTCTCCAGGTCATTACCTAATAGACAATCTACAGGCAAGGCATCACTTACTACAATCTCCAAAATACCGGAGACTCCTCCCCATTCAAATGGAACTTTCGCCAGCCTGCAGTAGCGCACTGAACTGTCAGCTGCCACCACAGGCCGGAGTACCTGGGGAACAATTTGCTCTTCAGACACCCACTGACACCTAACAGATGTCACGCTGGCTCCTGTGTCTCTCAGAGCCTCCACCACCTGTCCATTGATGGTCACCTTCTGCCCGTATTTCTTAGTGTTTTGGGGCAGCAAGGTTTCCTGGGCCATCTCTCGGTCTCCTAGAGAGACAAGGGTCATCAATGCTAACCCCTCCTCCCCACTAGAAATCAAATCCCCTCCCAAAGCTACACTGGCTATCGCCGGAGCTGGAGCTGGAGCACCAGTGGGTGCAGATTTCTTCTTTGGACAGTTTGGAGCAATGTGCCCCACCTCCCTACATGCATAGCAAGTGAGGGTCTTCTTGTCCTGCGGGCCCTTATGGGGCCAGGACTTCTTAGACTTGGGGGGTTGAGACACCTTCTCTTGGGAACTACTTTGGGGCCCTTTAGAAGACTCCTTTTGATTACCCGTGTCCCCCCCACTCTTCTGCTGGGGACCCTGTCCACCTTTGGCGGGGGTACTTACCACCCCCTTGTGGACCCTGGTGCTAGTCCACCGGTCCGCCTCTTTAGCAAGCTCACTGGGATCAGTTAACTTACTATCCAAAAGATGCTGGCGCAGCTCTGGGACACACAAACTACTTAAGTGCTCCCTACTAATCAAGTGACACAACCCCACATAATCAGTAACTTTGCTGCCCTTCATCCAACCTTCCAGTGCACGCGTGTACATACTCACACACTCCACCCAAGTACTTGAATCAAGCTTCTTGAAGTTCCTAAACTTCTGGCGGTACTGTTCAGCAGTGAGCCCATACCTGAGGCACAAAGCCTCCTTCATGGCGGAGTAGGACAAAGCATCCTTTGCTTCTAAGGGTGCCAAAACATCCCTCCCAGAGGCCTCAAAATGCTTCCACAATCCTGCTCCCCAATTCTTCTCAGGCACCTCATTCATCTTTAAGGCAAGTTCATACGCTCTGAACCACGCATAAATATCCTCACCCCTCTGATAATTCTGTACCAGATCCTTTGGTATGTATACCTTACCCGCCTGTACTGGTTGTGCGCTGCCACCATTAGAACTGGACCCCCTCTCTTTATATTTGAAATCCAATTCCTTCATGCTCCTCTCATGAGCCAATTGGAGCTTCTTTTCCTCCAAAGCGAGAGCATGCCTCCTCTCCTGTGCCGCCCTCTCCTGCGCCTCTTTCTCAACTTCTAGGCGCAGTCTCTTCTCGTCGGCTTCCGCTTTGAGCTTCAAAAGCTCAATCTCATGGGCCCTAGCTCTCTGATTCTCCTCCAACTCCTCTGGAGAAATAATCCTACTGGAGTGGGTGCTGCCGGCCCTAGACGCTGGCTTCGCCACTGGCAATTCACTGGGCAAAAACCCAATCTCCTGTGCGCCACCCTCTTCAATAGTAGCTTCTGGGACACCATGTTTGGCCTCCCACCAGGCCCTCAGAGCTGTCCGTAGCTCTTCCTTATTTGCGCCGCCCCTTACTGGGCATTCAAGCTGTCTGCAGAATTTTCTCAGTTGCTCCTTGTTATAGGTGAGCAACTCCTGGCTTTCAAATTCCACTTCCCCTTCTGCATTCATGCTTTGCGCGGTCTGAGACATGTTACCTCCTACCCCTTTTCAACTAAAAAGGTTTCACCAAAAAGAAAAAATCCTGCGCAACCTGTTCCGCTAAACTAGACTAGTGATGTACAAGAAATCACTGCAGGTCAAGTGCAATCATTAGTTCAAAATCCGCACCGCGAGCCACCAATGTTAGAACCGGGAGTCTCTGGTTGGCAAAGGTAAGTACCTTGGCCCAAGTAGGGACCCCTAGCTCCGGTCAGGGCGACGGAATAACCCTCTGAGATAACCCCTGCTCACCCTCTAGGTAGCATGGCGCGAGCAGTCTAGGCTAAACTCGGAGACAATGTGGATAACATTTGCACTTAACACAACAGCAATTCCCAATCCACCACAAACTGAGACCACACAGGTAAGTATATATAAAATATAACTTTATCTAGTTTCAGCATGTAAATGAAGCAGTTGCATGATAATCACTTCTTTAGAACAGATAGCACTTCTAACTTAAAGGTTGCACGTTAAACACTTCATTTAGAACAAGGTTGCACTTAATTCTTAGTAGGTCTTGTAAATAGGCAGTTCTCAGCATAAAAATAAAAATAGTCTCTAGTCTCTCAAAATCAGCACTTAAAAGAATATGGCCACTGATTTATACTGTGATGCTCCCAGCATGCGCAAAGAAAACAAGGCCCACGTGTACTTATATCCGTGGGCTTCATGCGCTGTTGCAACTCCCTCGCGAGGCCCAGGGACTCTTTCTCGTCCCCGGGGCAGCCTCGCGTCTTCCTGAGATACAGGCGCACCACTGCGCACCAACCGTGCAGACTGCACGCGTCCCCGCCCCGGCCGGTCCCCTTTCCTCTTCCGCCCGCTCTCGACAATCCAACGAGCGGCGGGGGAGGCGGTGAAGCTCACCTGATGGAGGGACGGCGGGCCAGGGGTGCGGGACGCTTCCAGGTCCCTCGGCGGGGTCGGAGCTCTTCCCCGGTCCCGGCGGTGATTCTGGGCAATCCTTCGGCACCTCCCGCAGCTTCAGCAGAGGCAGCCAATCCGGTCGCGGCCCTCAGTCGAGCCCCTCTGAGCGCGAGGCCGCCAACCAATGGCAGCGCGGCCTCGCCGATGACGCTCCGCAGGCTCAGCCAATCACGGCACACCACAGCTGATGACGCTGCGCTGCGCGGGCCAATCCCGTCGCGGCGTTAGTGAGGGGGCTCGGCTCCCTCAGCCAATGGGGTCGCGGCAGCTTCGTTCTTCACCGCGGCCGCTCCTGGTCACGAACAGCAACTTCCAGGGGTGATCCTGGCCCCGGTCTGCGACGGTGATTTGGCGGCAAAGGGTTTTAAAGGGCGCTGGTCAGAACTAGACCCCCCTCTCGACCTTGCCACCACCTGGGAGCAGATTTCACGAGGGGAGGCTCCACAAGCCTCCAACCCTCACGATTAATGTGCCGATGAGCACACCGATCTCCTCCTCACGCTCCGCAGTCCAGCACCACGCGTCCCGGGTCCCAACAGCACGATTTTGCAGCTGTTTCCTGGGATAGCTTTAGGAACCTTTAGCCCTGGGTTCCCAGCAGGAGGCCAGCTCTTCTCAGGCCCTTGGAGATTCAGATGTAGACACAGCACACAGCAGAGTCTTGGCAGTTTCAAGTAGGCAGGGTCACAGCACACAGCAAAGTCCCTTTCTTCTCCTTAGCTTCCAGGTGGACAGCAGAACAAGTCAGCCCTTAGAGCACACAGCAAGGCAGTCTTCCTTCAGTTCTCTAGCTGTCCTCCTTCCAGCGAGGGTTCCTTCTTGCTTGCAGAATTTCAGAATCTAATTCTCTGCAGACAGGGGTCCTTTCCTTATACCCCCCAATGTCTTTGAAGTTCTTTGTGCATGGAGGCCCTGGGTCCAGTCTAAACCAGTTCTGGGGGTTGCGGAGCACTGAGGTGTCTCTGGCTTTCTTCTTCCTGTCAGCTTCAGGGCCAGTGGGGTCAGTTGACCACCAGGAGAGAGCTAATGTGGGGGAGGTAGGCAGGCACAGCCCCGCACTTATCTGGCATTCCTTCCTCCCTCCTCCCAAGCAGGCAGATGTGCCCTTTCATCCCCGGGATGGCTCCGACCCTCTCCTCTGGGGCTCTGCAGCCCCTTCCTGTCACATCCAGACCAGGCAGACATTCCACAAACCCAGGCACACAGAAAGGTTTAGACAAGAGAACAGCCACTTTCTAAAAGGGCTATTCTCCAACCCAGGATTTAAAAACACCCTTCACTAAAAGATGTGTCATTAAATTCTGAGTCCAGGGATATCTTTCACTTATGTCCCATCTTGTTCCTATGGGGAGATAGGCTGGTATCACATGGGCCCAGCCCCCCTCCATGTTACTCTATGGAGCAAGATAGCCTTACAGCAGTGAGCACACAAAATGGCTGTAGCCCACTACCAGAGCATAGCACCTGCACTAGCACATGCTCTACCTTATCCCTACACTGCACCCTGCCCAGGGGGGTACCTTGAGCCTTCCATAGGGGTGACTGATGTGCACAGACAGGGAAGGATTGGGCCTAGCCAGTGGGGACACTGGCCAGGCTGACATGGCAGTCACTGACTGCACACAGGCCCTGCGCTGGCAGGCCTGAGTCACCATTTTAAAAGCTACTCATGTGGGTGGCGCAATCTGCGCTGCAGGCCCACTAGTAGCATTTGTCATCACCAGCCCTGGCACACACAGTGCCCTCTACTAGGGACTTCGGGGTGATACAAATATGCCAATTAGGTATACTCAATCAATATCACAATTTACAGAAGGAGCACTTACACTCTGACACTGATCAGCAGTGGCAGAGTGTCCAAAACATCTAAATCAGCAAAAACGAAATCCAGCACAGCATCAAAACACATGAGTCAGAGGAGAAAAGATGGGGGAAGAACCACGCCAAAAGGTGTCAGGTCTAACAGGCATGTTGATGGCTCGACGAGTAGTGGCACAGTGCTGGATGAGAGGGCCGCTCCCGACGAAGAGAAGGTGGGCCCGGGACATGCTATATTGCTGCACGCAATCGGAACACTATAGCGAGCTACTCCCTCCCACAAGTCGCCCGAAGAACTTCTGGAGTTTATATCACACCTTTAGGAGCGCAAGAGAGGACACTGCTGACACACAGACTGGCAGACAGGCAGAGGAACAATAGTGGTAAAATAGATTGAAATCCACTTACGCTCTACTCTATAGGTATGTGCCTGGGCGATCATGGGAGAAGGCTGGCCAGGGACTTCGTAGGGCACGACAGGCAAGCGATACCTGAGGCGTAGCTCTCATGGGAGGTTTGTGGCATATCCAGATTAGGCAGGCTAGGCTGGGGAGACACATTCATGGCACTCGTAGGTGGGTAATTGCATTGCGAGGTAACACATGGATAGGCGACACACGAAGTGTGATAAGTAACTGACACGTACGCTAGGGAACCAGTTTGCTAGTTGGGGGGGAGTTCAGGGGTTTCATTCTTTGGGGGGGAGGGGTAGTTCTTAGGGTGCAGTGCACAAGTAGGGCAATTTCAGACAATCAAACACACCGCTATTGTCAACATACTAGGATATGACCTACACTGTACAGGCACATCCGATGCCAGGATGCCCGGCGGCTTGGTAATTCAGTGCGATAACTGTTATGCGGAATTATGATTTTGTTTCAAGATATGGTACGCCGCCGGACAACAGGGTTGTCGCCACTTTGGCTGTGTAACATCGAGCTGTTCAGAAGCAAGTCCATTAGGATATTTACGTTGCCGGCCCTGGAGGTTGTAGGCTACAAGCTGTGTATAGCCCTCAGTACACAAATAAAGGTGTTTAAAAAAAAAAAGGAAGGACAAATTTGAATGAAACATTTCTCCTAGTAAATGTTGCAAATGTTTATAAATGTAGTTATTCATGTATGCTTCTTTTCTTAAAACTGGTAAAGTCAGGTTTGAGTCAGGGTAGTGAGAACTCTTGCCATCATGACTGACCAATCATGTACAAGTTTTCCTGAAAATGAAACATCTTTGTGTAGTCTGCCAAGGATTAGAGTATAAATAATGACCTCTCCGGAGGAGGGGCTGGCTTTTCTTAGCTCAGCTGGCTTCTTGCTCATTTTGGCTTAGGCTTTGCTTCATTCTATGGGTTAGGTACGAGATCGTCATGGGTGCAGCCTTGGGCGCCCGAGGAGAGTCAGGGGGAGGTTTCTTGCTTCCATGTCATATTTTGGCACTGCAGGCCACATTCCTTTGAGGTCTGGTGAAGGAGGGGTTGCTTGCTCTTTAGACTCAGACAGACAGAGAGTGCAGCTGATTAGGATATAATTAGATGCTAAACTTTAAGTTTATGCTTTGAATAATTAATTAGGTCTGAAAAGATTTATTTGACTTATGCATTTATTTCTCTTTATGGGAGATTTTTGCTAACTATTTAATTATTGATTAGCCTTGCAAGACTATTTTCTGACAAACTCTTTAAGAATTTTGCGCCACATTTTCTTTCCTACATGTTATGCTTATATGCAGACTGTAATGTGTTCTTTATTAATGCTATTTTTCCTGTTCTCCAAATTCTGTAACCTGATTGATATTTTACTAATGAATAAAGGGTCAGAGAAAAAATTACTTTTGACTAGAAAATAAAACCCTTTAAAATACTCAACAACTCTCTTTATTGGCTTGAATAATAATTGCAGTTTTTACTGTTCATGATGATTTAAAGTCTCCTGAAGGTAATACATTGTGTGAAGGGCCCAACACTTTTTCAGCGGTAAATTAGAGGTAGCATGAGGGTTTTACATTGAGAAATTACCAGAAGAAATCACCGCTCCATCAGTACCTTGTCTGTTCTTCGAATGACCCAAACCGAGACTGGTAGGTGATACATTTGTTCTTTATTGTCTTGGTATCTCCATGCCCACATGCTCATCTGTTCCCTCTGCCTTTGTCCAGTAAAGTTTCCCACCCCACTCCCTGACTGGAAGTGGTGTGCGGTTGCTGTCCCCTCCCCCAGGTCTGAGTGCAGTGTCCTAGAGTCCCTGACCCCAGGTCACTACATCTCCCCCTTTGTCACGAAAAGAATGTGAGGAGAGAGAGTGATGGATCACATGTATGTGTCGAGAAGAAGAGGATGAAGAGATAGAGAAAGAGAGAAAATAGGAAGAATGGAGAGACATGCCTTCATCAACATTTCACCAGATTTCTTCAATCAGTCTTTTTGTCCTTTTGCTCCCTCTTTTTATATAAGTCCGTTCTTTTCCTTCCTGTGACTCATCTTCTTGTCCTTCACTCTTGTCTGTGCATCTTCCTTTATTTTCTATTGCCTCTTTCTCTCCTAGGCGCTGATGTTCTCCGCCGCAGTGTCCTCTCTGTCTTCATCGATGGTCTTCACTCCTTTGAAGTGAGAACTGTTTTTGTTATTAGGTAGAGGCCTGACTCCGCCAAGATCATTGGCCCCTTGACCTCTGTTATTGTTAGTTGGTCCTTTGAGAATGGACTGTCAGACTTTTTCAGTTGCCGCTGACTCACCACCACGTGGTCTCCTTGCTTGAGGTGCACTGGAGTGGCATGTCGCCTGGCATCCGCGTATGCTTTCATCTTCTCCTTTGCCTCCTGGTCCCTCACAGCAATGCTACTGTGTTCTAGTGGCCTCTTCACCTCTAGCTGTGGTAGCCTAGTTCTGCTTGACCTTTCCAGCACTAATTCAGCTGGACATCGTTGTGTGGAGCTGTGGGGTTGTTTCTATGGTCCCGTAGCACTTGACAGAGCATCTGTCCTATGGAAATCTGCACCAGCTTTGCTCTTTGGACCGCCTTCTTCATGTTGCCCATACATCTCTCCACCATGCCATTTGCTTGTGGCCACAGAGGTGTTATCTTCCTGTGATGAATGCCTAGGTAGGTCATGAATTTTTTTAACTCCTCCCCTGAAAGCTTTAGGTGATCCCCAGGCTGCAAATATGTCATCTAATATTGGTAGTGTCACAAATGCTGATGTCGAGGAGATGTGGTGTACTATGGGAAACCTTGAGTATTCATCAATGATCACAAGCAGATAGTTGCCTGTGTCTAGCGGCCCATAGAAGTCTGCTGCTAACGTTGTCCATTATGCCTTTGGAAGTTCTGACATATGTAATGGTTCCGGCTTTGCTGGTTGGCCTGTTCTTTGACAGATGTGGCAGCTCAGGATGGTGTCTACCACAGTCCGTTGATGTAGCCCTCTTGGTATTACTATCCTTGTTCCTCGCATTAGTATACCATTTTCAGACTCTGATAGTTTGTCATGTATCTTTTTGAATGCTATAATTTCCTCCTTGTTGATTCTGTCTCCCACTGCGCAGTTGTTGTTGATGTGTCTCCATCTCTGCTGTCTTGTTGTCGCTTTCGCCGCTTGCATTGTGTCATCCTTTGCTGTCTCCTGCTCTAGTTCATCCAGTGTTATTGGCGCCGGCATGTTCGGTCTTACTAAAAAGTTGAGATATTCTTCTGCCATTCAATCAATCAATCAAAGCATTTATATAGCGCACTACTCACCAGAGGGTCTCAAGGCGCTAGGGGAGGGGGGTCAGCTACTGCTCGAACAGCCAGGTCTTGAGTTGCTTCCTGAAGGCGAGGTGGTCCTGGGTCAGGCGGAGGTGGGTCGGGAGGGAGTTCCATGTCTTGGCGGCGAGGTAGGAGAAGGACCGTCCCCCTGTGGTGGCTCTTCGGATGCGGGGGACGGCAGCGATGGCGTGGCCGGTCGATCGGAGCTGGCGTTTTGGAGCGTAGAAGTTGAGGCGACTGTTGAGGTACCCTGGGCCTTGGTTGTGTAGGGCTTTGTGTGCTTGGGTGAGGAGACGGAAGGTGATTCTCTTGTTGACCGGGAGCCAGTGCAGGTCTCTCAGGTGTCCGGAGATGTGGCTGCGACGGGGGATGTCCAGGATGAGTCGTGCTGAGGCGTTCTGGATCCGCTGGAGTCTCTTCTGGAGTTTGGCGGTGGTTCCGGCGTAGAGGGAGTTGCCGTAGTCCAGGCGGCTGGTGACGAGGGCCTGGGTGACCGTCTTCCTGGTCTCGGTGGGGATCCACCGGAAGATCTTACGTAGCATGCGCAGGATGTTGAAGCACGACGAGGAGACGGCGTTGATTTGTCTGCTCATGGAGAGGGAGGAGTCCAGGATGAATCCCAGGTTGCGTGCGTGGTCTGTTGGTTTGGGTGCGCTGCCCAGGGCGGGGGGCCACCAAGAGTCGTCCCAGGCGGAGGGTGAGGATCCCAAGATGAGGACTTCCGTCTTGTCCGAGTTCAGTTTCAGGCGGCTGTTCTTCATCCATTCGGCTACCTCTTTCATCCCTTCGTGAAGGTTGGCTCTGGCGGTGGCGGGGTCGTTGGTGAGGGAGAGGATCAGCTGGGTGTCATCGGCGTAGGAGATGATGTTGAGGTTGTGCTGGCGTGCGATGGCTGCGAGGGGGCTCATGTAGACGTTGAAGAGGGTAGGGCTGAGCGAGGAGCCTTGGGGAACGCCGCAGATGACTTTGGTGGCTTCAGATCTGAACGGTGGGAGGCGGACTCTCTGTGTCCTTCCGGCGAGGAAGGAGGTGATCCACTCCAGTGCCTTCTCCTGGATTCCAACGTTGCTGAGACGCTGTACTAGTGTACGGTGGCAGACAGTGTCGAATGCCGCGGATAGGTCCAGGAGGATGAGGGCCGCTGTTTCTCCGTTGTCGAGCAGTGCTCGGATGTCATCGGTGGCTGCGATCAGGGTGGTCTCGGTGATGTGGTTGGTCCGGAAGTCGGACTGCGAGAGGTCGAGGGATCCGTTCGTCTCGAGGAAGGCGGCCAGCTGCTTGTTGACGGTCTTCTCGATGACTTTTGCAGGGAACAGGAGCAGCGAGATGGGGCGGTAGTTCTTGAGGTCGGTGGGGTCGGCTGATGGCTTCTTGAGAAGAGCGCTGAGTTCGGCGTGCTTCCAGCTCTCCGGGAAGGTAGCGGTGTCGAAGGAGGTGTTGATGATGTCCCGCAGGTGGGGTGCGATGACAGCATCGGCCTTGTTGAAGCCGTGGTGGGGGCAGGGGTCGGTCGGAGATCCGGAGTGGATGGAGTTCATCGTGCGGACGGTGTCTTCGGTACTGATCGGGGTCCAGGCGCGGAGGGTGGTGGTGGGGGGCGGTGGTTCGGTTATGGCATGCGTTGGTTGAGTGCTGAAGCTGTTGTGTATGTCCGCGATCTTGTTGTGGAAGTAGGTGCGAGGGAGTTGCAGAGGTCTTGCGAAGGGGTGATGTCGTTGTTTCCGGCGTTGGGGTTGGAGAGCTCTTTAACGATGTTGAAGAGTTCCTTGCTGTTGTGTGCGTTGTAGTTTGTAGTTCTTGGTGGCATGGATGAGTTGGTGGTGTTTTCGGGTGGCGAGCTTGAGGGCAGTCATGTTGTCCGGTGTTGGGTCTCTGCGCCAGGTTCTCTCGAGGTCTCGGCAGTTCTTCTTGGAGCTCTTGAGTTCGTCGGTGAACCATGGGGCTTTCTTGCTGCCGGGTCTGCTGGGCGGGGTCCTCAGGGGGGCGAGGTCGTCTGCGCAGTTGCTGATCCACTTGGTGAGGTTGGTGGCCGCTTGGCTTGGGTTCGTTGCGCTGGTGGGTGGGTTCTTGCTCAGGGAAGACGTGAGCTGGCCGACTGTGATCTTGTTCCAGCTTCTGCGTGGGACCTGTTGTTGTTGGTGGTGAATCGTGGTCCTTTTGAAGCTGAAGTGGACGCAGCTGTGGTCCGTCCAGTGTAGTCCGGTGGCGTGGCTGAAGGTGATGTCCTTGCTGGATGAGAAGACGGGGTCGAGTGTGTGTCCGGCGTAGTGAGTGGGGGTGGTCACCAGTTGCTTGAGTCCGAGGTTAGCGAGGTTGTCCAGCAGGGTGGTGGTGTTGCGGTCGTTGTTGTTCTCCAGGTGGAAGTTGAGGTCCCCGAGGAGGATGTAGTCAGCGGAGAGGAGGGCGTGTGGGCTGATGAAGTCGGCGATGTCCTCGCTGAATTGTGTGCGTGGTCCCGGGGGTCTGTAGATGAGGGTGCCTCTGAGGGTGGTCTTGGGTTGATGTGGACCTGGAAGTGCAGGTGTTCGGTGGGTGCGAGGGAGTCGTCGTTGTCGGTCGTGATGCGGATCGTGTTCTTGTGGATGATGGCGATGCCTCCTCCGGTCTGGTTGATACGGTCCCTACGGATGATCTTGTAGCCGTCTGGGATGGCGATGGCGATGTCGGGTGCTGAAGAGGCGTTCATCCAGGTTTCCGTGAGGAAGGCGACGTCTGGTGAAGTTGTGTCGAGCAGGTTCCAGAGCTCGACGGCGTGTCTGTGGACGGAGCGGGTATTGAGCAGGATGCATTTCAGGTGGCTGCTGCTGTTGCTCGTCTTGGTCATGGTTGGTGCAGGAGAATTGATGGTCCGGATGCAGGTGAAATTGCAGACGTTGCAGCTGAAGGGTCCGTGGGTGCGTCTCGGGGTGGCTCGGTAGCATCCTGGGAGTCGTCCGGCGTTGAGTGCGTTGAGGGTGGCGGCGTCGTACGTCCGGCGGGTGGGCTGGGGTCTGCGGGGGCCAGGGGTCCTGGCGCTGGGCGTGGTCCAGGCGCGGACGGGCGCAGACGGGCTTATCTTTGGCGCGCCTTCGGCGCACAATCGGCGCGCCCACTGCGCGAGCACGCTGCCATAAGTGGAGAGTGGGAGGGGGCGGAGCGAGGGAGGGGCAGCTGGGAGGCGGGAGCGGGGAGGGCACAGAAAGGAAGAGGGCGTGGCCGCGAGAACTGCGGCGGGAAGCGGGGAGCGGGGCGGGGAGGGCACAGGGGGAACAAGCACAAGAGAAACGTGCAAAAAGCAGCAGTCACAATACACAGATACTTAACTACACTAGACAATAGCGCTGAAAGAGAAACCGGGCAGCAGGGTGCTACCTGATCCGGCGGAGCCGAGATAGAGGGGGAGAGCGCTCACAGAGTGCGAGCGTTGCCTAGCAGCAGAGCACGCCGCAGGGGGAGGCGGGTCAGCTGGGCGGAGGTCTGAGCGAGGCTGAGCAGCAGCGAAGGGAGAGGTCACCGGCACAGCTGGTGACCGTGCGGCGCTGGAGTGCCCTGCGAGCAGGTCACTGAGGCCATTGAGGTCTTCTATGGTGCCTGTGGTAAGTGGTGCAGAGACATGTAGTCGGCCGTTTTGTGTTCTTTGCCCGACTTGTGCACTATCTTGAAATCGTAGTCCATCAGTCTTATGCCCCAGCGCTCATTGTGAGGTGGCATCTTTGCATTTGGACTGCCATACATTGTTACCAGGGCCTGATGGTCAGTTACGATGGTGAATGGTTTGCCATAAATGAACATGTGATAGTGCTCGCATGCCCATACCACCGCTAAACCATCCTTTTCAGGTTGGGAGTATGCTCTTTCAACGTCAGTAAGACTTTAGCTTGTGTACGCAACAATTTTTCTTGGTGAGACTCTACCTGGCAGGTGTCGTGCTAGGATTGCCCCTAGTACGACCGGGCTGGCGTCTACGGTCAGCTCAGTGCATAGCAACGGATCGAAATAGGCAAGGTGATCTACGGCCATCATTGCCTGTCTGATGGCTTCAAATGCTCAGCTGCACTCTTGTGACCAGATGAACTTCTGACCCTGCTTTGTTAGGTCCCGCAGTGGTGTGCTTACCGTAACGAAGTCCTTTGTGTAGCGGGCACATTAGATGTAAAAGACCAAGAAACGTCCTCACTTCGGAAACATCTATTGGAGGATTTGCCTTTTACGAGGTCTCTACCTTGCTGGTTTCCGGCCTCATTCCTTTCTTGGAGAAGATGTGCCCAAAGAATGCCAGTTCACTTCTTCCCAGTTCACATTTGTCAGCGTTCAATGTTAGTCCTGCTTGCTCCAGCTGAAGGCATACTTCACGTAGGGCACTGTCATGCACTTCATCGGACCAATCAAATACCAGGATGTTGTCGCTGTAGTTTAAACTGTTTTTCACCGGCCTTATCATTTGTCTCATAGTTTCCTGAAATATCTCCGCAGCGGATGATATGCTGAAACTCAGACGCTCGTAGCGGAACAGGCCCATGTTGCGTGGAGAACGTGGTAATGTACCTCGATTGCTCGTCGAGCTCCAGTTGATGGTACTCTTTGCACAGGTTCAGCTTCGTGAATTGACATGCACCAGTGTGATAGCTTATCATATCATATGGCCCAGGGTGACATTCTCTCTCAAAGGCTGTGTTTGGTATCTTCATGTCCACACATATGCAATCTTTGAGGTGTTCTTTTTCGGAACCGCCACTATTGGAGACACCGAGGGAGTTGGTCCTTCCACAGGCTCAATGATGTCTTGTGCTAAGAGACACTGTATTTCCTCTTCAGCCTGAGGTTGGAGATGTATGGGCACTCATCGATGATGCTGCGCCACAGGTTTGACTGCCTCATTGATGTGCAATGTTATTTGTTTCCCTTTTATTTTTCCTAGGTCTTGTAGTATGGCTGGATGTTCTTGTAGAATGTCACGTTTCTCTGACATGTGGTATGCCATGGCCAGGAGGCCCATTACCTGCGCCGTGACATTGCTCAGTAGGCATGGTGCTGGGATGTCTCCCTTTAGCACACGTATCTCTTCTCTGCATGACCAGTGCTTGTACGTCAGTGTTTCTATGAACTTCCCCATGTTTTCCACCGGCTTCTTCGAGCCCCAGGTGAAAACATCAACGGTAGATGGTGATAGTGGCTATCTTATCTTCATTTCTCGTACTCCGACATACACATGATGTTGCACATGGCCCCACTATCAAGCTCCAAATGTGTGCTGTGGTCTCCTACTTCAATGTCCACTGTTGCTGTTTTGTTTGATCTGATGCTCTGGAATGTGCTCTGGCCTTCGTTCTTCTGTCGGTGCATCTGACATCAGATACAGTTGTTCTGCTTTTTCTGATGCAACTGTTCCTTCGGATTCATCTGAGGAGCTGCGATTTGCCGTCTCCATGTGCCTGGCATACCTGCTCGTTACGGCTCGTGGTCTTGCCGGTTTTCCTTGCTCACTTCTGAACTGTCTACTTATGCAAGGACTCGCAAAGTGATTCTCCCTGTTGCATTTCCTGCGTTTCTGGCCCATTGCCGGGCATGCACCGCGTGTGGGAAGTCAACGCCACACCAGTAGCACATTCTTTCCTGTTTTTTCGTTGGCCGTGGCAGTGTGCTGTCTTCTTTCTTGTTGCTTTCCATTACGTGGTTCGCTTGTTCTGCCCTTCTATCTTTGCCGAGCTCCATCTATTTGGCATGTGTCGTTGTTCTTGCTTCCTCTCGGGCCATTGTTAGTATCTTCTCCAGCATTGTTGGTTCCTTTTAAATATGTTGTAGAACTCCACGGACTGGCAACTTTCAATGATGCGCAGTCGTATCGCTTGTTCATTGTCGAACTTGTCAAACTCGCAATATGTTACTAGCTTTCGCAGTCTTGTTGCAAAATCGTCCAGGGACTCCACTGCTTGTTGACAATCGGTGTTAAATGTGTACCTCTCAAAGTCGATGTTTCTTTGTGGGTCAAACTTCTCTGTGAGGCACTGTATCAGTCCCTTGTACGTCGCTGTTTTGTCGCTGGGGAATGTTGTGAGCAGGTCCTCTACTTCATTTCCTACAAAATTTAAAAAGAGGTCGACGTGTTTTGCCTCTGCGATGTCTGTGGCGTGCATGTAGCGTTTGAATTGCCGAATCCAGCGTTCCCACCTGATGCCTGTCTGTGGCTGAATGGTAGTGGTCTGCGAAATATTGCCTGTGCTCTGGTCTTGTCACTTTTGTTGGCCATCTTCCCTCTTTCATTTGTCTTTCCATCTTCTTTTTGTTATGCTGTGTTCCTTCTTTCCTTTTTGTGTTGCAATTTTCCTTTAGTTCTTTGTTTTCTCCTTTTCCTATGGCTTTTTTTTAATGCCTGACTTCAAAATGACTGCCTGGCCCTCTCCAGCCTCTCATTCACTGTCCCACCCGACTCTAAGATGGTCGCCGGTACTTTTGTGGGTGAGATTTGCTATCTATTTCATTGCCTGACTTTAAAATGGCCGCCGGGCCTTCCTCAGCTCTTCCTTGGCTATCCTGCCTGACTTCAAGATGGCTACGAGCTCTCATGAGATTTCGGGTGAAATCTCAACGCAGGACGCTCAGGCTCTCGTAAGACTTGTTTAGTCAGCTGGCGGCTTTTCCACGATCGGGCACTTGTTTTTGCGCTTCCCTCACCTCACTCTCCTTGATGCGGCCCGGGGTGGGCTACCGATGTCGCAGTAGATGCTGCACATGGAACGTTTCCTTTGCGATCGGGGTGGGCTCCCGATTTTGCATCCTGTCTTCTTTGGGGCCCGGCGGCTCCTGGTTTCGTCTTCTTCTGTGGTCGGATGTACTCTCGATGTCATCTCGTTGATCGGCGGACCAGGGTGGGCTCCTGGCTCTGCGTGGACGTGGTAGCGAGGTAGTTTCTTTTGGTGGCTCCGGATCCCAACCTCGTCGCCAGTTGTCATGTTCTTTGAATGACCCACACTGAGACTGGTAGGTGATAAGTTTGTTCTTTATTGGCTTGGTATCTCCGTGCCTACATGCACATCTGTTCCCTCTGCCTGCGTCCAGTAAAGTTTCCCGCCCTACTCCCTGACCGGAAGTGGTGTCCAGTCTCTGTCCCCTCCCCTAGGTCCGAGTGCAGGGTCCTAGTGTCCCTGGCCCCAGGTCACTACATCTGGGAAGAGTGGGAGTCAGTTGTACACTGGGGAACACACAAACTGTGTGATCCTGCACCAATATTTCACATCCTTCAACACGGGGAAGCTACGAACCCTGTTCGAAAAGAGGCTGTCAAGAACAAAAATCGGGTAGTCTTAGTTTAACCAAAACACTAGCTGGTGAAACTGAAAGTTTTTTCTGGTACATGGCCGTACAGTGCCCTGCCTTGAGGTGCAACCGGCTGTAGGAAGAGGCTTAATGCTATTTGAAATAGAAAAACAACATGCTTATAGTTGCCTGAGGTTAGAAGAGTACGTTGGCGATACATGGCTGGCTGGACTCTCTATTTGTTGTGTTGCCAACTGCCTGCATTGGAGGGGACTGCAGTACAAGACTGGAGTGGCTTTTTGGGAGGCCAGTACCCAGAGAGCAAGAGCGCAGCAGACAGAAAGCCCCTGAAAAATGGAAACACAGACTTGGGAACCTTTTCATTGAGCATGGTAAGGTAAAGATGCCATTCCTGAGTCAAGTTCCACTGGCCTGGATGCAGGCAATTGTCTGGCGTCACTGAACCTTCAGGATGCATATTTCTATCTGCCAATCATCCATACCCACAAACAATGCAGACTATTTTGTTCTTTAAGCCACATCTTTGGTCCCGCCCCAAACTCACTGACCCCACCTCCACTGCACTCAAGTTCACTGTTTCCATAGGTTTATTTAGTGCACTTCTACCTCTGCACAAAAGTTACATTCAAAGAATATAAAGTGGGGTCATGGGGCAGAAAAGTCTGCTCCTTTATCCCCCAAATGTTGATACACAAAGAACACTGCATTGCAGCTCTTAGTTGTTGTGTTCTACTTGTTAGGTCGCGCCTGGGCAGCGTATGCCATGCTCTGCAAGGCATGCTGTACTTGAGTATGTAGTTGAAGCTCCACTCACTCTCCACCCATTTTTTCATTGGCTTGTGTCATTGTCCTTTGTAAATGCTGGATCTGATTCGTTGATAGGCTTGTTTGTCAATCCTTAGTATTGCCTTGTCTTCATTTGTAACCTCCCATGAGGACCGGCCTTTTTACTTCTGTTGTTACTGTAGGAAGGTGGATATCTGACTATATGGTTACCCCAACTTTTTGCCTAGTGTTTAGCTGTTTTTTTACTTAGTTGGCCTGGGATCCTGCTATTTAGGGCACCAGTCTATCTGCTCTCTCTCTAAAATTGGCTCCATGTACTTTAGGTACACACCAAATTAGATATTGGGTCACCTCTGTGAGCCCCTGTATAGAGTACCATAGGTACACAGGGCATAGGTGCATCCAAGGCCTACCAGGGGCTGCAGCATGTAGTATGCCACCCCTGGCTGGCCATCCAAACTGACACCACAGGCTGATCACTCAGATTGGGTAAGGTGGTGTAATCACCCCTTACTTAGATATAGTATACCTATATCTACCTTATATATAGACACATAGTAACCTATAAGTTACTCCTATTGCAGGCCTTAACAATCCTGGAGGCAGAGTGCTTGGTTTTATGTGAGAGGGTGCCCTAGCATGAGCTGAGCCCCTCTGCAGCTTTCAGAACCATGTCCTTATAGCTGTTCTATGATATAGCCATACCATATACTCTTAAATGCATTATAATCCTCGCGGTTAATGCTAACTTTGGTTTGGCTTTGTCAAAACATGTCGTGTAAGGTGTCAAACACTTTGGAATACTACCCCCCCCCGCCAATTCTGGCGGCGGTGGTAGCATTCCACCCTACTAAAGGGAAAATACATGTATGTTACTGCTTTACCCGGTTAAAGTTAAACAGAGCCTCAGCATCACAAAATGGATGCTGCTGCCACAGACACGAGTCTGACATCCTGCAGCTGAGGGAAACTCCAGCAAGGGAGGCCTGGACAATAGGTTTCCTGTCGAGGGACAGCTTGTGGTGTATTGGGGCAGGGTGGGTTGAATGGAAAGATGCTTTTTCAGACACTGCCTGGGGCACACAAGGTGATCCATGCATAGCCCGGTTCAAGCCAGTTGCTTGGGCACTCCAGCCCCGCTCTGGCGCAAAACTGGACAAAGGGAAAGGGGTGTAACCACCCCCTTCTCAGGGTCCACCCATAGGAGGGACCTAGCAGGTAATCGAGCCCCTAAAATCCGTATAAAGATAGGAACTGTGTCTAGAGACATTAGATTATCCTGGTACGAAACTCTGAAATGAAACTCTTGGTCCTTCAACATTCTATACTGACTAGAAGACTGAAGACATCTCCCTTGTGGTCAAGGAGTGACCACCCTGTGCAAACAGGCACCACCAGTAACTTGCCAGTCTGCTTTGTCGACACTTCTGACAGATCCTGAACACTCAACAACTCAGAAACTAGACTTTCAGACTTCTCTGACTCCGACCCACATCCACAGCAAAGCTGAGACCTGTGGCCGACACGAGAGACGTGGGACCAGACACCCTGGACATCCTGCATCTTGCTAATTGTGCAACTATCAAGGCACCCTTACAGTTGTGCTTTGGGGTACGAGAAGCCCTAGACCCGAGGGCCATTTGCACCAAAGCTTAGCCCTCCACACTCCACGAGTTCTGCGTAAAGTCCACATTTGTAAAGCGCACAATCACCCGTAAGGGTCTCTAGGCGCTGGGGGCCGTCGGGAAGATTAAGTGAGCTATTGCCCAGAGTCACATGGTGCTGGGCTAACCTACCGCCGGAGCCGGGGATCTAACCGTGGTCCCCAGATTCCAGCGTCAGTCGCCCTGGCCGCGGCGCCACACCTCTTCCCAGCGTGGGACCTGCTCCTGCATTTCAGCTCAACGCGTCTTCCCGGTTGCTAGGCCATTGGCTAGTGAGCCCTCCGAAGATGAACCTTTGAATTTACACTGCTTGTCTGGTTGCTCAGGGCTTGCTCCAGCTTCCCTACAAAGGAGAAACACCCCAGGCCTTGCTGGTCTGACCTGGAGCCAATCTTAACTTCCTGCACGGATTGCGTTTGCCAAGGCTTGTTGGGTCCAATCTGGATACCAACACAGCAGTCAACTAGATCCTTTGTGGGATAGCTCGAATCCAGCTCCTGGTTATAGTCGACACCTCCTGGTCCTCGTGGCCCGTAGAGACAAGCTTCACCTCTTCACCTGATTGCATCACGCCATCGCCTGGTTCCTTCCTGTTTCCTTCATGGTCACTGGCTAGTGACCCAGACTCTGTCCCCTCTGCTTTCAGTTTCTTCAGTTCTTCGATCTACCCTTGGATCCACCCGGACACTCTTCCTTCGGCCACCTGCAGCACTTCTTTTGCAGGTCTCCATTGAAAGCATCAACGAAACCCGACACGAAAAGACACCTATGCACCCGGCTTCCCTGGGTGAGGTAACTCAAGTACTCCTGTGCTCCCATGGGTATTGACTATCCAAGCGTCCTAGTTTAAAGGGGTTTTGTCGTAGTCCATCCGGAAGTGCCCTAAAACAGTAACTTTGTAACTTCTTCGTTCTCCATTATAAGTCAATGGTAACTCGCGACTGTGTTCCCACACTGCACGCGTCTCCCGTGGGTCTCCTACTTCCTAATCTTTGGTTCTGTAGTGTAGCCCCAGCGATTCCCTAGGCCATAGGCCTATTCACTATTCCTGAAGTGGCTATTATACCACTTACTTAGTATATGGTTTTTGAGGCCCCTTGGGCAAAACTGTATTTGTGCAACTTATAGTATGCTTAATGAGTAACTTGTGATGTATTTCGATCTCTGACCTCATAAAGAGTTCAGAGGGGTTGTGTTAGAAATAAATACATATATATTTGATATATACCTTGTGTGGTGTCCTTTCATTTGGTATTCAAGGGATTATAATTGGTAAAACAGCTTGCTTCACATGCTCTCTGAAGTTTTAGCCTAAGACTGCTGGACCATGCTACCACTAGGATAGCTTGTCTATAAGGTTGACTTTACAACCACCATCAATAAGGGTCGTTTAGACTGGTGCAAGGTGCCCACTAGAATAGTGGACATCATATGCCAGGCTAACTTCTCAGAGTTACACCGTATGTCTTATTTAGTCTGTAAGCACTATTTTATTTATTTTGTTTCTCCTACTGAAGGCACGACATGCTTTCCTGCAACATTAAGCGCACCATGAGCGCTTTCACTTTCCAAACAACCAGGGGCAATGGCGGCAGCCTCTTTAAAATGAAATAGTTCTCGCACTTACAAGAGTTTCAGCTATTGACACTGTAAATATACATGGCTTTTATTTATGTGTTAATTATCAAAACAGATTTATTAAAAGGCATAGTCATTTACAATGCCAATAGCTTAAACCCTCGCAAATGCGTGACCTATTGAATTACAAATGCTTGTTTAAAGAGAGCTCAGACAGCCTGTCTTTTCTCCTTCAGTCACTTACAATATTGTACCTGCTGCTGAAAACACACATGTTCACTGACAGTACTGCACCCCGCCTCCTCTGTTCAATGAAGGTACTGCAGGTCTGTTATCAGCCAGTGGCGCGAAGGGAAAATAATAGCAGTTGGATATTCAAGACATGCAGTTTAGGCTCCTTCCACTCATCACATGCCCACGTAGTGCGATATGCATTGCCCAGTCTGGCTATTCATGCTCTGAGCAGCTCCTTTGAATGCGGGCCTCTCGCTTGTATGCTTTATATTTTAAAGGTGACGTTCACAGTGCTGTGCTGGCCACAAGGGGCAGCAGAGGTAAAGTAATGAAGCAGGAAGCACAGCGAGGACCACAGTACAGCAGAGGGCAACTCGGCGGCAGACCGAAAGCCACTGAACAAATGGAAACATGGTCTAGGGGACAATATTTCAGAAAGGCAATATTTGTAGCTAGGATAAATTCCATTGACATAGTCAACAAGGGGCAGTCTGTGGAGGCACAGTGTGGGGAGGAGCAGTGCTCCAGAGCAAAGGCAGAGATGGTCGGAGGGACGGGCTGCAGGAGGTGACACAAACGTGATGCAAGCGTAGGCTGGGTGACATTCATCAGTGGAATGTGTTCACAAAACAGAATGGTCAGAACTCAAAGAATGCAGGGCTGCCCCGGGCCCACGAAGGGGGCCCTCCTAAGAGGGCGGTCCCCCCATTGTGCCACACAATGGCACACAAGTCAGCCGTACAGTGTTTTGGGACCCTCAGGGGTCCACATGCCTGCGTCACTTCCGGGCAGGAGTGGGGTGGGGGGAGAGGTACTTATACCTCTCCCGCCCACTGGTCGCCCTCTTTGTTCTGCAATTACAGGGTAATCCAGAGGCTGTAAGGTACAGAGGGGTACCCCCTGCACGAGCACCACAAGAGTGCAAAGGCCAAATATCCCCAGGGAGGTCCTCGCGTTGGACCCTGCAGGAGCGACGGCACCCCATTAGTCCTACGGGCGGTTTTGGACCTGAGCAACCAGGGGTTGCCTGAAATTCTCTGCCCGCTTTCTGGGGGGCATGAGTAAGGGGGTGGACTGGCAGTCCACCGGAGGGAGGGGATATCCCCTCCCCCAAATCTAGCAAACACCGGTTGGCTAGGGCCACGGTGTAATTCGGCTCATCAGGTGGGCAGGCGGCGAGGGGCTGCCTGCTCTGGGATCGCCCGTAAGATAACCCACCATGTTGGCATATTTGTTAAGCAAAGAAACCTGCAGCAATTTTCTCCACAAAGAAGGTGTCTTGTCTGTTTATTTCTCTAGGAAATTGCTGTGGGAGGGATGGGGGTGTTGCCGATATTGAAATTATGACCGGGAAACAGCTTTAGTTGTATCAAAAGCTTCAGATGAAAAAAATGAGGAGGTGAAGTTGAGAGCAGCGAAATGGACTGCTAAAGGAAGAGGGGTCCAAGTGCCACGGGAGTTGCAGCCCTGTTTACAGAAACTGCATTCGGAGCTCAGAGCAAATTGAAAACATTGAGCACTTCTGTGGAGTGTTCTTCCACAAGGGGAAAAGTAGTCCTTTTTCGATTTGCAAAAATGGAGCAAGTGGAAAGGCGCAAGTAATGCGGAGCTGCTCCCATAGGGAATGAATAACCCAGGAAAAGGAGGGACAAAACAGCAAAAATAACCACTTAAAAGCAAGGATTTTTAAAGGACACTGAATCAAACAAATGAAAAGGAGCGGGTGGGGTTGAAGCCCACAAAGACGTTTATCCTAAAGTATATAAGAGGTCTTAAATGCTCTTTCTAAAAAGAGGTGCGTGGAATGTTTGGTTCAGCACGTGAAATTCCTCACTCATGCGAAATATTGGTATCCCCACCCAGGATCTGCCTGAACTACCCCCAGCTCATTGGTGAAAAAGGTTGTTCATGTATTATAGAGTGCAAAAGCAAACAAATTAAAGTCTTGAAAAATACCCAAGTGAATGACTTTGCACCACTTGCACGAGGCGAAACGGTAATGGGAGTATGGTGCCTGGGTCCTCTTCTAACAGAGCCTTTAAACATTTTTGTTTCAGTCATTGTTGGATCAAAGGTATCTGAGCACTGCACAGTGGTTATTCCAAGGCCTGGCTACCATGAGAAATAAATGAGCATAGCCAACATTTGGACACTCCAATATGCTAGACTTAAATGTTCTTTCATGAAATCTACGCTAAAAAACATGTGCTCTACCATCTTCAAATTGATAAACTTCACTGCCCTTTGGTTGATATCCGCAAAATTTTCCTTTCCTCATAATCAAAGCTACATAACCCTTCATTAATTCATATGTTTTCAAGAGAGGTGCATGACAGAAAAAGTGTTTCTCTGCTACCTCCTTTTTACTGCTTTTAAGTGCCTGGAAAAGTACTCCTACAGACATGAATCAGGCTGTCTCATGGAGTACCAGAGGTCCCATTCAAGTTCCCCGCTCAATACTTACAGGATGTCAGTGCTCTCCTCCTTCAGCTTTCTATTACCATCTACCTTTACTCCACTGATCATTTCCTTCAGACATAAAGAAGCTGTTGCCCCCACCGCTCATTTCTTGGTGAAGACCAGCTTCATCAGTGCCCTTAAATACAATTTCGAACATGAGGTCTCTCCTTTTTCACTACACTCCCACCCTTGCTACTCTGGCTGGCCCACTTTTTCTCAGGCATACCCTGTTTAGTCTTTGCACATAGGGCCTCATTACAATGTCAATTGAGTTTGACCCAGAAATTCTGACCCCCAAGATTTCCAATAACTGTAACATTTGTAACTGGTGGAGTGGTGTAGAGTGGAGGGTCATAGAGTGGAATAGAGGGTGGTAGAGTAGTGTAGAGTACATTGTCCTAGAGTAGAATGGCCTAGAGTGGTGTAGAGTGGCATAGAGTGGAGGAGCATAGAGTACATAGAGTGACATTGTGTTAAGTGGAGTGAAGTAGAATCGCTCGGAGAACAGTAGAGTGGAGAAGCATAGAGTGGCGTAGACTGGAGTGGCATATGATAGTATGGTGAAGGGTGGAGCGGCATAGATTAGATTGGTATAGAGTAAAGTGGCATAGAGTAGAATGGCATAGAGTAGAGTGGCCTAAAGTGCCACAGAGTACCGTGTCATAGAGTGGGGGGCTTGGAGTAGAGTGGCATAGCAAGGAGTAGAGTTGAGTGGCAAAGTGTGGAGCGGTGTAGAGTACAGTGGTGTAGAGAAGAGTGGTATTGAGTAGATTGGCGTAGAGCTGCATAGAGTGGCATAGAGTAGAGTGGTTTAGACTGGAGTGGCATAGAGTGCCATTGTGAGATATGTCGTAGAGTGGAATTGCATAGAGTTAAATACCCACCATAAAGTAGAGTGACATGGAATTGAATAAAGTTGCGCTGGTTGGAGTAGAGTGGCACAGAGTGGAATGGAGTGGCATAGAGTTGAGTGGTATAGAGGAGAGTGGCATAGAGTAGAGTGGTAGAGATTAGAGTGAAGTGGAGTGGGGTGTTGTGTTGTGGAGTGGCATAGATTTGAGTTGAGTAGTGTAGAGTGGAGTGACGCACAATAGAAGGGATTAGAGTATGGTATAGTGCCATAGAAAGAGTGGAGTACTGTCGAGTACAGTGACTTAGAGGGGCATAGAGTAGAGTGGAGTGGCATGGAGTAAAATTATGTAGAGTGGAGCAGTGTAGAGTGGCATAGAGTGGAATGGAGAGCTGTGGAGTGGAGTGCTATAGAGCAGTTGCGTGGAGTAGTGCAGTTGTGGTTGTAAGTATCTACAGTGTCAATAGAGATGGCAGATAAGGTGGAAGCAACATAAATAGGAAGCTGTATGTCTGTGTTAGAAGTTGAAAACCACACTACTCATCCAGGAATAATACTGAGAAACGTTTAAATTTTAAAAAAAAGTAGGGTGTTGCAAAGAGATGCGAAAGAACAAAGACGGGTAAGAACACCAGTACTTGCCCCTTGCTCCAGGGAGGAGCTAGCACATGAAAATAAGGGAAGCCTACCCGCCCAAAACATTCAAAAGATTGCAAACTGAGTGACAATGAATATAACTATTAGTATGCTGTGGGCGGGTGTGGTGTTGCTGTGTTCCTTATTGGAATGTGTAGGTGCCATTATGTGGTATGTAGAATGCTAGGGCAACAGGGTTCTTGTGCAGGTAGTTGGTGTTGAAGCCTGGACGTTATGGGTTGTGCTTGTTTTCCTGCTAAAGCGGAGTTGAGATTAAAGGATATACTTTTCTACATAAATTTACAACGGGCTCTGTGTAAACTCACTGAATTGTAAGCAAAACATCTCACAGCACAGTGTGTGCACTGAGGAGGCAAGACCTAAACAGCATTATCTCTGTCATAAAACTGCCAACAACATCTCTGTGAAGTGTCATTATGACTCTTCTAAAAAACCAAACGCGGGTTATTTCGAATGATGGAAATCACATTTTACAATAGCAGTTCTTAATCACAAACGGAAACAGAAATTGTGCTTGACAAATATTCTCCATGAAAAAATAAGTGTACAATAATTAGCACACTATCCATATGGAGTTAGACAAAAAAATAAACACATTATTATCTATGTAACTATACATGTTATATTTTATGCCATAGTATGAAACTGCAAATGGGCACAGAAGACTTGAGAAAACACACCCATTACCTTTGCACTAGAGCTGTGGCCCACCCACGCAAGATTTCCAAGCCTTAAGCGAGCACGGGACGTGTGCATAGCAGGCATATGAAAATGTCTATTCATTAACAACAACAAAAACGATAATCTTGAAATAAATGACAAAGAAAACCATAACCAGGATTCTTTTTCTGGGGGAGCGGAAGTACTAGTAGGACTGGACCGGACGAAGCTTAGGTAACTGGTTTCCTGGTAATGGGTTTCTTTATCGCCACGTCTACTTTGCTGCCACAGAGCCACTGTCCAGCCATAAGAACTCTCATACCCGGCCACTTTTAAGTAATAGTTAGGCACCAATACAGAACGGGAGGGCAGCCAGGGAGCGCTCTCTTCAGTTCCCAGAGCTTCCTCTGTAATGCTCTCAGAATACAATCCGTAGAAGGAGACGTAAGTGGAAAAGGCAACAGCTTTCATGCGATGGAAATATTTGCTAACGAACTATGCCTCATTCCTCCTGTCACACATTAAGTGCCTAATTGCCCGAGAGTCAGAGCATAGCCTGGCATAATGAAATAATACAGGATGGCGTCCTAGGAGCTTCAGTAAGGGATTACTGGGGCTGGCGTGCCTGCTGGGGGAACTTATAGTGGCACTTCACAGTTTCCACAATAACATAGCAACACGGTAAACTCTGACCCTCATGGCGCCGACACAATTGTAATGTGTTTGACAACAGACGCCTCATTATGGGTCAAAGTAAGGAGATATCTTCCTCATATGGCTATCTCGGGAAGAACGACAAATATATCAGTCCTAGGGCAGCCATTCCTGGCATTGACTGGGGTTATGGAATGAAAGGCTGGTGTAATAGCATAAAGATGTTACACTGAAGAGTCAAATTCGATTTATGTGATTATGACTTGCAAAGCAAACTAATGAATTCTCTGAACAGAGTTTCCTTAATGCACTGTTCCAAATCCCTTTCACAGCATCTGCGCATAACTGAACTGTTGGTCTATTCTAGGGATGCGCTGGGGGTCAAACCCAATGCTGGAATGAGAAACGCTTTTATGTTTATGATTTTCCGTAGCTGGTCAATACTTAAGCTGACAGTAACACCTTGACCCCTTCCAAACCGTCACTGTACGGTTGCAGGACAGTTCTTGCCCAAGATTGTCCGGCACTCAGGTGGAGTCACATTTTTCCACCCCTTCCTAGACTAAATGAAGCCATATTTGAAGCTGTTGGGGGAAAATGTGCTCCCTTCTCCCCCCACCCCCCCACCCCCCAAAAGCATGGGCGCCCCGCATGGCTGTTTAAAGTGATCCTGAAGAAAAATGTATTTACTACTAGAATGGTAGCAGTGGGCAACACCTGCTGCATGTCCTTAAATAACTCACTTCGGCAAGTTCAGTGTAATATTCAGATAATTTCTTATCGCATGCGGTGTCAAAGCTAGGTGCTCTAGCAACATCAAAACACCCTGCTACTAACAGGTGTTGTTGCAGTGTTTACCAAGGGTTACTGCCACTTAATGTAGTCAATGCAAACTATTTGAGCATGCTAGAGAGTATACAAGTATATATAAATGTACCACAAGAGTCCGTGGTAACTAGTGTTCTTGCATAGTTTAAAAGTTCCAAGTGCACGAACCAGCCATACAGAAAGAAGGCAACATGTGTTTCGTCCGATATACTTTGCTAAGGCTGTAATGTGACCATAACAATGTTTGAATGATAATTGCACTCTTAACAAATTAATGTCTAAAAATATATTCATTAATTGTTGCCTCTAGACATCATTTAAAAGAATGTCACATTATAAGTGTATAGAGTAAATTAGAATATTAGAATGCTAATTTAGTCCAATCCTCACATTTTTAGGTCTCGCCTAGGCAGAGCATGCCCTATCTCGTCGAGAGATGCTGTATACAGTATAGCAAGGGAAGCTCCGCCGAATTTCCGCCTATCATTTCATTGGCCGAAATCCTAAATGCTGCATTCTGATTGGTTTCCGGCAACTTCATCCCGCCTCCTGACAACCATGTTGTCATTTTTCTCCTTCCATGGCTATCGGCCCCTTTACTTGAAAAACTCTTTTGTTCCCCTGCCTCCTCCCGTTCCCTCCCGCAGTCTGTGACTTCTCTACCCACCACCCCCCCTCCCATTTGTATGCTCTTGGACACCCGCACTTTTGTTTACAATGCAATATGTCACGCTTAATTATGAGTCCTATTGCATCTGTAAATGCATGTTTTCTCCTGGGATTGGCTGGGTGAGTTCACACTATATTTTGCCTGACCTGTCCTGTCCAGAACACATGCTCATAGAACGTCTTTTTTAGGCAGAAGGAGTTACTTTAATGTTTGCAACACGGGCCAATTGACGGTGGAAGGCAGGGACAGTACAAGTGATGCAGCGGGTCTAACATAAAACCTTTCCTCTGTATCACCAACCAAGGAAACTCTTACCATTCACTCATTGGTGGGGCCCATAACACCGAAAACCACACATACACCCTGTTTTCTCCCTAAAGTCAGTAAATACATAGACGAGCTGCAAGACATGCGGGGTACCTTAATAACCTACACAATAATTATATATATTATGTACATTCAATTTCAATAGCTGTCAGTTCTAAAAAACATCAAGGTACTCCGCTATTTTGTATATGGACCAACTAGAAGGAATCAATTGATGGCGATTAAGTCCAGCTCAATCACAATTTAAAAACTTCAACATTTCTTTGTCATGACCTTTATTCTAATAACCATAGACTCGAGTATAATATTTTCATAAGATTTTATCTAAATTAATTTAAAGAAGACTTGAAATTAAGTAAATTTTATTAGGCAAATACATTAAGCATTATTTCAGAACCATTTAAGCAAAGAAATTTAGAGAACAGAAAATACTCATTACCCCTTGGCCATAGGGCGATGATGAAAACAGTTCACTGAGAAATGAACTGCAGATCACAGGATAGGTTCCCAAGCTGACTGTCTGTCCCTCTCACCTCCTCGGACATATCCCTCCTGAGATAGGTTTCCCGCAACAGTCTCTTTCCTTTTCTCCATCAAAGTTCAAAGTCCAAAACTTTCAAAGTCTCTTGCACCATAAAAGAAGAAAATCGCCTCAACCGAGTAAAGGTGCGAAAAATGCACTTACAAGCCAGAAGAACCTTTTTTTCATCATACGCACATGCTCCTGTATACCCTTTCGCTAACTTTCTATACCGAAAATTGAAACGTTTAGGGGGATTCATCCATTTCTGATTGGTCCATTGGAGGGGTGGTGATGATCACCTCATTCTCCTCCTAGCTCAAACCAGTTCGTAAAAGTCCTGATTCATTCTGAGTTCACATGATTTCATAAAATATTTACATTTACCCTTTGCAACATTCTTCCACAGTCATAAATTTGCCAATCCTCTGGAGCTCAGTTCTCCCATCTGTTTCCAGGCTTTTAAAATAGTGTCTTTGGGACAACTCCTGTTGCAGGCCAGGCTGGCCTTGACATCTCTCACTCCGGGCATAGGCCATAAACTTGTGACTGAAACTTCCATTCTTCTCATGTGCGAGGGTCATCTTAACTTTTCTTGTGCACCGTCGCATTTCACAGCAGCCATTTTTCAGACAAGGCCTGGCCGGCCCGACGAGGAGCTAATACGAAAGCAACATACCAGAAATTAGATATAGAAAATAAGCCCTTCTGTTTACCGCCCACCATTCTAATGACTCATGTTAGATATTACCTAGCAAAAGCGACATTTAAAGCCATTTTACTTACCATCTGCATTCTTTGCCACAATATAATTCTACTACAGACAAGGCTGGTTCGGTGAAATTTGTCACTTGTATGGCGTCTGTCTGTGTGTTTTATAGCCATAAGCTTTATGTGTAGGTGCCCAGCTGCGGCAACCTCCGGGTCCTGCCATGACAACAGGGCGTGGGCTTTTCCTAGGCACCTCCGACCTAGCTCGGGCAGAACAGATTGGCTGGGATGTGGGGAATCCTCTTGGCCAGAGGGTGTCTGTTTACTGTTTGTGTGTGGTGTGGGTGGGGGGTGTCTGCTGTGTGGGTGAGTCCGCTGGTGTCTGCTGTGTGTGTGTGTGCTATTGTTTGTCAGTCTGCAGTGTGTGAACAGTGCACTCTTTCAGTGTTGGGGACCAGTGCAACAGACCCCTACAGTCCGCTCCACTGGATTTACTTAAGGTCATGCTTAAAGTCCGCTGGGTGAATACCTGCCGGGCCACTGCTGCCCTGTCTGGTCTTGGTGTGTCCTGGCCAGAAGGGACTGTGTTTCCTTCAGGAGAACTCTCCGGTGCACTGATAGGCCAGCACTCCCGTGGAAAGCCTGGGCTTTTGCTTATTTCTGCACTTCTGCCATATTTAAATTGTATTTAACTGTACTATATTGTTACTTATAGAACATTTACCATGCTCATTGCAAAGCCTAAAGTATTATGTTCTGCTACATTATTTTACCTATGTTATCAAACTCTGTAAATGTGTTTGTACACCTCAGAGGTTTTCAAGGAGCTAGAGTGTGTAAGGCAGCTACTCGAAGGAGCCCACTGGTTCATTTAAAAACGATGGATATCTCCCTTTGTGTGCGTCGGGCTCCTTTGGGGGGAGTACGCATGGGTCTGGCAGTCACCGAGGTGTTAGTTCTTGCAGGCCGCGCCCACACACGCGTCATGAGGGTGGCTGCAGAAGGCGCAGGGACCGGACTGCACGAGCTTCCCTGCAGCAGTGACCTGTGACCCCCTGCTCTACTCCCTCATGTGCAGTACCCTGCTCTCCGGGGGCACCGGAAGGGCTACAACTGTGCCTGCGATGGTGGCCTTCCCAATTCACTGCCTGCACATGGTCACCACAGGCCGCTATATAAGCACCCCGCTCTGTTACCAGCTGCATGTGGAGGGTGGGTAAATCAACACCTCACTTATCCTGTGAAAACCATCTCTTTTTGAAGGGCACATCTAGTAAAATATGTACAAACCCCCAACCCCGAAACAGAATCTCTTGGGAAAATAATGCCTCCGTATTAAGCAGACACCATATGATCTATTGTTTCATTAGTTCAGACGGTCGGTTAGCACCCAGGTCATCAATACTCATTTAATCATCATCGGAAGGATAAACGGCTGAGTCAGTCTCATCAAGAATTAAACCGAAGCTCTTTCAGTGGGTGCTTGACCCACCGAGCTACTGTGCTTCTAGAAACGCATTGTACATGGTCAGCTGGACTTCCCAGCAGGCATGGGTGAGTTTTGTACAGCAGCAGAAGCACCATCCCTGACGTCCAGCTCTGCCCTTTCAGAATGTGGCACCTCATACAAGCAGCGCAGCTGC
The DNA here is from genome assembly GCF_964261635.1 of Lissotriton helveticus. Taxonomy (NCBI): domain Eukaryota; kingdom Metazoa; phylum Chordata; class Amphibia; order Caudata; family Salamandridae; genus Lissotriton; species Lissotriton helveticus. The sequence continues at coordinate 1,323,371,934 of NC_136061.1, read as the reverse complement.
AGCACCGCCCTCCCTGACACCCAACACTGCCCCTTCAGTTTTTGACACACTGTTTCAGTGCCGTAGGCTTTAACATCTCCAGGCTGCGTGAGACCCTAAAAGGGGCAGCACGGAAGCCAATGGCAAAGTTAGGGTCCCGTGAACCCCGAAGCAAGCATGGGACATGGACCCACTTGGTAGTAAAGCAGCACCACCTTTGGGAAGCAGAGGGCCCCTTGCTCACCTGTGACCTGGTGTCACTGCACCTGCTGCACCACTGACAGCAGTAGCACTACCCCCTCTGGTTCCTAGAATGCCCCCTCCTTCCCGTGGGACCCAGCCGGGCTGCGGTGCTGTCAGCTCCGGCCCAGTCGAGTGGCGGCTCTGTTTACTCAACAGCTTTGCAGCACTGCACAGAAAGAGCAGCATGAAGCGCTGCGCACAGATGCCTAGGCGCTGCCTTTTTTAGTCGCTCACAGCCCAGGAGGATTTGGGACGGGTTGGTGGGGTAGGGGCGACAAGACACAATCCCAGGCTTCAAAACAACCCTTCTTCAAATGACAGCGGCTAAGAGGATTAGACCAATAATGCCCTTCTCTCCTTCCATGTTTTTTTCTTCTTTTTTTCAAGACAAGATTTCTTCTCCTGGAGCAAAACCGTTTAGGCAGAAATTAAGGTTAAAAGGGAGGGGTTAGAGGGCGAGAAAGGGCTTTCCATTTTAGACAGGGCAAGAATTTGTTTTGCTTCTTCTGTAAAAGAAGGGTTTTGAGTAGAAAATGCAAACCTGTGTTGGAGAGGGGTATACGCCTCACAACGCATAATTGGAGATTACTGCCACTAGTCATAAGAACTAGGGTTTCGAGGCACAATTCTGTCTCTGACATAGTCACTGCTCCAGTACTTTGGAAGTATGTCTGTCCCTAACTGCCCCTGTCCTTGGCCTTAGGTGCACCGGTTGAGGCGACGAGTTGCTATTAGTCGCTAGGTTGCACACACGGAAATGTATCAGCATGTATCTAAACTTCAAACCCTCTCAAACGTCATATATTAACCGAGACATATTGAAGCGGTGCGTCACTCTGCCCGTGCACCCACAGACGGTGTGACATAACCAAGAGGTGGTAAAGTGAACATTTTCCTTAACCAGTCTCTCGGGCCTGTTTTGTTTCCTCTTTATCAGCATTTTTAAGTGAGGCTGGATTTTCACTTCACTTCATCCCCGGTGCCCACTGTATTGGTGGGAAGCATTTTTAAACAAGCATTTGCAATGCAATAGGTCTCGCATTTAAGTGAATTTAAGCTATTGGCATTGTAAATGACAATGCCTTTTATAAATAAAAGGAACTGACATTTACAAGGTCAATAGCTGAAACTCGCGTAAATGCAAGACAAATTGCATTGCAAATGCTTGTTCATTTAACAGTGACCAAGGGAGAAGAAACAGAGGTGTGAGTTTAACAAAAACGTTTGTTTTAAAATTGGTGATTTTTAGGTAGAGGAAAGAGTCACAGCATGTCTGTTAACATGAACTATGTTGCTAGGAAAGCAGTAGCCAGAACCGTATTTGGGCATCCACATGTATGGTCTGTCATCACAAATATATTAGGTTTTAATTTGGCTACCCACTCTCCTTTTGGTGGAAGAAACTCCTGAGAACAAGCATTGGCATAGCCAATAGGTCTCGCCTTTGGGACCTTATACGTTCTAGCCATGCAACAGTTAATGTTGTCGCACCAAGGATATTGTGCTGGATAACTAAACACTGATAAGGTCCCAAAGGGTAGACCTATTGGCTATGCCAATGCTTGTTTTATGTTGGGTCTACCTCATTTAATGCCCCAAAAGCCTTAATTGATTTAGAACTTAATATAACATGCCGAACTTCAGCCACTTGATGACATCGTTTGGAACACCAGGAAGTGTTTGTGCCCGAACACGTACGCAGAGGCAGGCGTGGTATGCGCCATCATGAGACTGATGCTGTCCTCGCGAGACTGCTGTGGTTTTGATAGCACATTGGTACACGGAGCACGAGAGCCCTAGGCAGCCTCGTTCAGGTTATTGCACCCAACAGATATCCAAGTGCCCGTATAACGGATCAATGACATTAATAATTCACGAACCTCCATATGTTATGTTTCTCTTCCGCGCTCATCCGCCTTGAGAAAAAAAGCCGTCACAAGTTCAAGATGTAGCAGTTTCTAAATTCATGTTCGCTGGTCTCAGACAGGTGGCATTTTCAAAACCATGCTGACATCTTTTACGCGGTCACGTGGTCTTGGACGCAAGCCTGAACTCATCCGAGATGAGCTGTCCTGGACCTTATAGACATTTAGCAAACTCGTTAGGCAAACTCTGCCTGTTTCTGCTTATTCTCCAGAGCTCCGAGTTCATCAGATGAACACAGCAGCTTTCTCAGCAGCGCTGTGCACATTCTTCAGAAAACGCCGGGATGCTTTTTGCTTCTATAGCGTTAATGAGTATGTGTAATGATGAGAAGTCCACACGTTGAGTAGTATTTGGTGATGCTTTATTCCAAGTTATATAGAGAGACCCCACCAGGAGCATCCATCATGGTGCTCAGCCCAGCCAACTGTAAACTCTCAGGCAGATCACCAACATTCTGATAGATGCATCACATGAACATTCTATTAGAGGTAGAGAAGGACAGCATAGAGAATACCAAGATATTACATTATCCTCTCTTCTTAACGGAAAACAAAAAGCTAAAAACAGCAAAGAGAAAATACTCATAAAAAGAGAACAAAGAAAGAAGAATGGAAAAAACGTATAAACCATCCGCCCTTCTATAAACCATCCTCCCTTCTAACACCATATAAACCATCCTCTCTTCTTACAGAACTTAAAAAGGAAGGAAACAATGGAAGGCAATAAGAAAAGAGAAATAATAAAAGAAACCTTCATTTCAAGAACAAGGAAGATGAGGAAGAGTAGAGGTGAAACCTCATCTAAACACTATTACCTCTAAGCAAAATACAATAACGTAATGCAAGAGATAACAGTGCAAAAAAAGTTACAATAAAAATACATCAAATCTGAACATATTTAGCATAGAGGTGGGACTAAAACCCACCACAGTAATTTAAATTAAGTAGATGGGACTATAACCCACTACAAATAAATGGGACTGAAACCCATAGCAAATACAAAGAAACTGCGCACGTAGGATTAAAACCCACTGCAAGCAAATGGGACTTGAACTCCATAGCAAAAACATTTAAATAAAGTAGATGGGACTAAAACCCACTACAAACAAATGGGACTGTGACCCATCGCAAATAAATAGGAATTGCGCAAGTAGGACTAAAACCCACTGCAAACAAATGGGACTTAAACCCATCGCAAAAACATTGCAGAATAAACAAATGGGACTAAAACCCATAGCAAATAAATGGGACTGGAACCCATAGCAAATTAAACTGGTAGGACTGAAACCCACAGTAAGAAAATGGGACTGGGACCCATCGCAAAAGACAATAAAATAAAACAGAAGGGACTAGAACCCACTGCAAATAAATGGGACTGTTACCCATTGCAAACATTTCGAATACACAAGTGGGACTCAAACCCACTGCATAGAAATGGGACTAAGGAACCCATTGCAAGAAAATCGAAATTAAGCATGCAATAAAAAGAGCAGCTGGGACTAAAGCCCACTGCAAATGAATGAAACAAAACGTTAAGGTACACAGCAAAGTACACATAAGATAAGTGGCCTGTGAGGAGAAAAACCATAATACTATACTAAAAGGAAAAAGAAACTAACTCCTGCCGCCCTGCGCCTACAAAATGCTATTCTTAGGCATGAAGCACAACAATATCAGAAATTTACGCGCTGCACTGCCCCATTAATGTAAAAGCAAATAAATAGATGAAAAAGTGCAGCACAGGAGTGCAATCAATAATGTTTTAAACCGCCGGAGCTCGATCCATGCCCCCGAAAAGAATACCTTCATTACAGACAAAAATGCGCTGAGACGAAGAGAAAATAAAAATCCCATTTCCGGCATTTTCAATGAAGGGAAAGTACAGTACCTTGGATTTAATCACAGGGCTCAACAGAAAAAAAAAAAGTAAATATCACTTACGATGTCCGCTGCATTCCGCTGACTAAACAAAAGGGAAACAGCAGATAACGAATGAGAAATGCTCCAAATGAAGTTGTGGTAGACCACATAAACAGCGCTGGGAACACAGAAGACTTCCAAAGCAAGGATGGAGGCACGCACAGTGACGCCAAGCCGGGTGTCTCACGGCGCTACTGTATACCAAACTACCCCAGGAGATCCAGCAGAGTAGACGGCATGTCAGAGAAGCTCCGAAGAAGGCAGCGTCACAGAGACTCAGATGAAGGCTTGGATGAAGACAGCAGGTGAGAACGTGCACGCGCTGCATATTTAAACGGAGTGAAGCAGTTAAACTGACAATAGCTTTGGTGGGTCGATTTTGGCTGAATTTCGCTTAAATAAAGGGCTAAAAATGTACATTAAAAATAATCACCAACACCAAAAAAAAAGCTTTGACAAGCTGTGGTGATAGGTAGATGAAAGTCATCAAACCACCTCCTTAAATCCACTTATGAAACATGGGACCAGTTCTGCAGCGAAAAGTTTCCTCAGAGTAAAGGGAAACTATAAATAATATGATCTTCAATAAAAAAATGACTTTTGCACATGTATCCATACAAGGTCAGACACAATGAAGAAAGTCAATGCCTAATCTCATGTAAAGGCATAACACCAGATGAGCCAGGAGAAGAAAAAACGATTTTGGTTTAACCCATTAAAGGGCACAGCTCCAACACAGCATAAATTCGACTCTCCTTGTAAATAGGACAAAATATAGAGTTGCCCACTAAAATGCTTATCCTCAAGTGAGGATACAGCGTGAGTCTCAAAGTCAAAATAAACAGGCTTACTCAGCGTCAGGGCACTACACCAAGTTAAAATTTGTAGACTCACTGTTACACAGGACGACTGCCAGATTGTTGTGGGCGACCGGTTGTAGGTCACTGGTGGGGTCATGCTGGCAGTTGGGGTAGCTTTTCTGGTTGCAGGAGGTCCTTTCATACTTTGTAGATTTCTTTGTTAAAATTTTGTAGTTTGAAGTACTTTTTGACTTGACAAACGTAGGTTCTTTCATAAGATCGTCGCCATAAATGTAATGATGAGAAGTCCACACGTTGAGTAGTATTTGGTGATGCTTTATTCCAAGTTATATAGAGAGACCCCACCAGGAGCATCCATCATGGTGCTCACCCCAGCCAACTGTAAACTCTCAGGCAGATCACCAACATTCTGATAGATGCATCACATGAACATTCTATTAGAGGTAGAGAAGGACAGCATAGAGAATACCAAGATACTACAGTATGTCATTTGTGTGCAAGCAATACCTTCTCAATGGTGCTACATAAAGGGTCCTGGAACCGTCGCTTGTGTAGTAAGAATTTCACCCATCAGGGGTAACAAGTGCTATATGAATGCAAATCTTTCTTCCCCTTCTATCCCTCCGCTATCCTTCTCACTCCAAGTAACTGACTAATATCCACCACTGAAAATACTTCATATTTCACCATATTAACTAACCACTAATCCTTTGTAGGCTTCCTGAATAGCGTGCATCAACAAGCGCTATATAAATACAAACCTTTGTCCTCCTCTATCCTGCTATCATTCCAAATCCAAATAACTGACTAACCTATCCACCACTTAAAATGTACTTGCATGTTTCACTATACTAATTCAACACTAATGCTCTATGGGTCCCAGAGTAGCGTGGTACTCGCCGAAAAAGCACTTCGACGCCCTATCAGGGGTATTAAGCGCTATATAAGTGCAATTACAATACAATACAATATTCAAAAGAATGCAAATTCTTACATATGCATAAGCCTGCATAGGTAGGGATGCGTTTTATTGGTTTTTTTTCTAATGAAAGTGTTTGCCCTGGTTACCTCTATCTCCTACCAGACAACAGACTGCTTAAGATGAAGAAGAAACATATGAATATTACAGGTAATACACATAAACAAGCTGTTTCACACGCCTTATGAGTCAATTTGTCCAAGATAACATCAGCCTAGCGAACAACCAATGGTTTTGCAGGCCAATGATGTACAGTAGCAGAGATGATTAAGGAAGCCAATGACCACTGTTTGATGTGATTTCAGGGAAAGCGTGCATTATAAAGATATTCCACTGACATATTCGAAAGTCAGATAAAAACAGGTTCATTAGTCAAGGACATTTAACACTTTCGCTGCTAGGCCTGTTCCCCCCCTGTGCTAAGCCTTTTTTTTGGTTTTTGTGGTAGTGGTCGCTTAGGCCCCTGTAACTTTTTGACCACATAAGCTATCCACGCCAAATTTACGTCCCTTTCTTCCAACATTATGGGGATTCTAAAGGTACCCGGGGTTTGTGGATTCTCCTGAAGGGGTCCCAGAAATTTGCCAAAATACAGCTAAATGTTGGATTTTTGGGGGAAAAGGGCTGTAAATGAAAGCGTCTGGATTTTTCCCAGCAAATGGTATCAAGAAAGGGGTTGTGGGGCTGAAATCACAATTTTTCCAGCCTTTAGGAAATTACAGACTTTTGTCAAAAAAACAACATTTTTCACACCGTTGTGGCATTTTTCTGGGACATAGCATTTTTTTGCTATTTTTTGTGCTTTCAACCTCCTTCCAATTAATGGTAGAAATGGGTATGAAAGCAATAATGGATCCTGGCAATCTATACATTTTAGAAAAGTAGACACAATTCTAAATTCAGCAAGGGGTCATTTGTGTAGATCCATTAAGGTTTCTTTAAATAAAATAACAGTTAAATATAGGAAAAATCAAACATTTGTTGAAAAAAACAGCCTTTTGTGTCAATTTTTTTACCTGTAACTTCTTCTAATTATGACAGCTCTTTGACAGCAATATACCGTTACATTTTCTGGACCTTACTGGTTGTGGGGACATATAGGACTTGTAGGTTCACAAAGAACCCGACAAACCCAGAGTCAAAATCTGAGCAGCAACTTGAAATGCTTTTTATTATGTACCGGGTATATAGCAATTATTGTGGGAAAATGTATACATGGACAAATCAGAATGAAAGACACCTATGTATTTCTGAAATGGGAACAAAAAATAGAGGTTAGAAACAGCAGATATTTGCACATTTCCGAAATTGGGAATACTCATACTAGCATGAGAATTATCGGTCATTTTTTAAAATGACTTCTTTTTTACACAAAGTATTTCATTTGGAAGGCAGAAATGCATCCAAAGTCAATAGGTAATAAGAGTTGCTTTACAAATCTGGAATACACTAAGTCTCCCAATAAAAATGGTACCTCACTTGTGTGGGTAGGCATAGTGTCCTTGGCGAGAAATGGCTCAAAACCCAATGTGAACACACCACATTTTCACAATGAAAAATTACCCTTTTTTTCAAAGAGCCTAGCTGTAGTTTTTGAACCCTAGCTCTGCCGGCACCTATGGAAACCTAGCAAACCTACACATTTTAAAAAATTAGACACCCAGGGGAATACAGGATAGGGTGAATTGACTGCCTCTCACCAGGTTATGTTACTCAGATTCCCTTGCAAACCTAAAATTGTATTAAAAAAAAACCTTTTCCTGAATTTGCGTGGATCCACAAATTTCTACCCACCCTGCATTCCCCAAAGTCTTCAGTGAAAAATGGTACCTCACTTGCATGGGTAGGCCTAGTGCCTGTGGCAGGAAACGACCCAAAACGTAACATGGACACACCTCAATTTCACAGTGAAAAATGACCCTTTTTTGGCAAAGTGCCTAGCTTTAGTTTTTGAACCATAGCTCTGCCGGCACCTAAGAAAACCAAGCAAACCTATACATGTTTTAAAACTAGACATATAGGGAAATACAGGATGGGGTGACTTGACTGCCTCCCACCTAAAAAATTATTTTAAAAAACACATTTTCCCCACATTTTTGTGGTGGAAAGTTCTGGAATATGCGTGGATCCACAAATTTCTACCCACCCTGCATTGCCCAAAGTATTCCAAGAAAAATGGCACCTCACTTGTGTGGGTCGGCATAGTGCCCGTGACAGGAAACGGCGCAAAACGCAACGTGGACACACCTCAATTTCGCAGTGAAAAATTACCCTTTTTTGGCAATGTGCCTAGCTGTAGTCTTTGAACCATAGCTCTGCCGGCACCTAGGAAACCTAGTAAACCTATACATTTTTTAAAACTAGACACCCAGGGAAATCCAGGATGGGGGGACTTGACTGCTTCCCATCAGGTTCCATTACCCAGAATCCCTTGCAAACCTAAAAAATTGTCCAAAAAACAAATTTTCCCCAAATTTCTATGGTGGAAAGTTCTGGAATCCACGTGGATCCACAAATTTCCACCCACCCCGCGTTCCCCAAAGTCTTCCAAGAAAAATGGTACCTCACTTATGTGGGTCAGCATAGTGCTCGCGACAGGAAATGGCGCAAAACGCAACGTAGACACACCTCGATTTTGCAGTGAAAAATTACCCTTTTTTTGCAAAGTGCCTAGCTGTAGTTTTTTAACCTTAGCTCTGCCGGCACCTAGGGAAACCTAGAAAACATATACATTTTTAAAAACTAGACACCCACGGGAATCCAGGATGGGGTGACTTAAATGCCTCCCACTAGGTTCTGTTACCCAGAATCCCTTGCAAACCTAATAAATTGGCAAAAAATACACATTCTCCCCACATTTCTGTGGTGCAAAGTTCTGGAATCTGCGTAGATCCACAAATTTCCACCCACCCAGCGATCTCTAAAGTCTTCAGAGAAAAATGGTACCTCACTTGTGTGGGTCGGCCTAGTGCCTGCAACAGGAAACGGCGCAAAAAGCAATGTGGACACACCTCAATTTCGCAGTGAAAAATAACCCTTTTTCGGCAAAGTGCCTAGCTGTAGTTTTGTAACCATAGCTCTGCCGGCACCTAGGGAAACCTACCAATCCTACACATTTCTGAAAACTAGACACCCAGGGGAATCCAGGATGGGGTGACTTGACTACCTCCCGCCAGGTTCTGTTACCCAGAATCCCTTGCAAGCCTAATAAATTGGCAAAAAAATACACATTTTCCCCACAGTTCTGTGGTGGAAAGTTCTGGAATCTGCATGGATCCATAAATTTCCACCCACCCAGCGTTCCCTAAAGTCTTCAGAGAAAAATGGTACCTCACTTGTGTGGGTAAGCCTAGTTCCTGCGACAGGAAACGGCTCAAAAAGCAACGTGGACACACCTCAATTTCGCAGTGAAAAATGACCCTTTTTTGGTAAAGTGCCATCGCAGTAGTGTGTGAACCTTAGCTTTGCCGGCACTTAGGGAAACCTACCAAAACCACACATTTCTGAAAACTAAACACCCAGGGAATTTCAGGGAGGTATAGCTTGCGTGGATCCCTCAACGTTTCCTTACCCAGAATCCCCTGCAAACCTCAAATGTAGCTGAAAAAATCACTTTTTTCACACATTTTTGTGAGGGAAAGTTGTGGCATCACCAGGCTGACATAAATTTCCTACCACCCAGCGTTCCCCCAGGTCTCCTGAAGAAAACAGTACCTCACTTGTGTGGGAGGCCCCACAACAGGCAAGGGCCCAAAACGTAGTGAGGCGACATCAAAATTGCCTCTTTCAAAATGACCTGGTTTTGCAAGGGGGGTACCCTGGGTTTTTGGCCGGGTGCTCACCGGCCACCAAGGGAAACCTTCCAAACCCACACATCTCTGAAAACTAGACACCCGGGGGATTCCAGGAAGGTGTGCTTTGCGTGGATCCCCAATGTTTCCTTACTCAGAAACCCCTGCAAACCTCAATTTTAGCTGAAAAAAGCACTTTTTTTCACACATTTTTGTGCGGGAAAGCTGTGGCATCACTGGGCTGACACAAATTTCCTATCACCTAGCGTTCCCCTGCGTCTCCTGATAAAAATGATAACTCACTTGTGTGGGAGGCCCAAGTACCCGGACAGGCAAGGGCCCAAAACGTAGTGAGGCAACATCAAAATTGCCTATCTCAAATCCACCTGGTTTTGTAAAGGGGGTCACCTGGGTTTTTGGCCCCTGTGCTCTGCGGCCATCTAGGGAAACCCACCAAACCCACACATTTTTGAGAACTAGACACCCGGGGGCTTCAAGGAAGGTATGGCTTGCATGGATCCCCCAACGTTTCCCTACCCAAAATCCCCTGCAACCCTCAATTCTAGCGAAAAAAGTCACTTTTTTCACACATTTTTGTGTGGGAAAGTGAAAGCATCACCGGTCTCACATAAATTTCCCACCACGCAGCATTCCCCCAGGTCTTACAATAAAAATGGTGCCTCACTTGTTGGGGAGGCCCAAGTACCTGCGACATGCAAGGGCCCAAAACGTAGTGAGGCGACATCAAAATTGGCTATCTCAAAACCACCTGGTTTTGCAAGGGGGGTCACCTTGGTTTTTGGCCTCGTGCTCGGCAGCCATCGAGGGAAACCCACCTAACCCACACATTTATAACAACTAGACACCCGGGGGCTTCCAGGGAGGTATTGCTTATGTGGAGCCCCCAGCGTTTCCTTACCCAGAATCCCCTGCAAACCTCAATTGAAGCAGAAAAAATCACTTTTTTCACACATTTTTGTTTGGGAGAAGTTGTGGCATCACCGGGCTCACTCAAATTTCCTACCACCCAGCGTTTCCCCCAGTCTCCTGATAAAAATGGTGCCTCACTTGTGTGAGAGGCCCAAGTACCCGCGATAGGCAAGGGCCGAAAATGTAGTGAGGTGACATCAAAATTGCCTATCTCAAAACCCCTTGTTTTTGCAATGGGGGGTCACCTGGGTTTTTGGCCTCGTGCTCGGCGGCCACCAGGAGAAACCTTCCAAACCCACACATTTCTGAAAACTCGACACCGTGGGGCTTCCATGGAGGTATGGCTTGCATGGATCCCCTAACGTTTCCTGACCCAGAATCTCCTGCAAACCTCAATTGTAGCTGAAAAAATCTCTTTTTTCATATATTTTTGTGTAGGAAAGTTGTCGCATCACTGGGCTCACACAAATTTCCCACCACCCAGCACTCCCCCAGGTCCTCTGATAAAAATGGTGCCTCACTTGTAAGGGAGGCCCAAGTACCTGCGACAGGCAAGGGGCCAAAACGTAGTGAGGCGACATCAAAATTGCCTATCTCAAAACCACTTGGTTTTGCACGGGGGGGTCACCTGGGTTTTTGGCCCCGTGCTCGGCGGCCATCTAGGGAAACCTACCAAACCCAAACATTTCTGAAAACTAGACACCCAGGGGCTTCCAGGGCGGTATGATGCTTAGCCAGCCAAGCGCCAGTCCACGCACACTGCCAGCCAAGTGCCAGTCCACGCACACCACCAGCCAAGCGCCAGTCCACTCCACACGCACCGCCAGCCAATCGCCAGTCCACACACACCACCAGCCAAGCGCTAGTCCACGCATATCGCCAGCCAAGCGCCAGTCCACGCATACCGCCAGCCAAGCACCAATCCATACACACCGCCAGCCAAGCGCCAGTCCACGCACACTGCCAGCCAAGCGCCAGTCCACGCACACCACCAGCCAATCGCCAGTCCACACACACCACCAGCCAAGCGCTAGTCCACGCATACCGCCAGCCAAGCGCCAGTCCACGCATACTGCCAGCCAAGCACCAGTCCATACACACCGCCAGCCAAGTGCCAGTCCACGCACACTGCCAGCCAAGCGCCAGTCCATGCACACCACCAGCCAAGCGCCAGTCCACACATACCGCCAGCCAAGCACCAGTCTACACGCACCACCAGCCAAGCGCCAGCCTACACACACGGCCATCGCATTTAGGATTTTTTTATACAAAAAAGAAAACACAAACAAATTGCAAAAATATACAAATCTACTAACACAAAGTCTGAAACTAAACACAACGCACTAATGCCAACCTTGAAACAGAATACACATTTTTAAACAATACAGACCAGGCAGTTCACTTTACCACTCATGGATGCTCCCAAAAATTATTTTACGCGTGGTACGCTCTAAAACAAGCAGGCACACACAGCCCAGGGTTAGAAGGACACTCAGGGCTGAAAATACGAGTCTCCTTTACCAACAGACTCTACATCTCCTAGTGGGAAAGTATTTTGAAGATGTGGGAGGAATGTAATCAGGAAAGTGGCGATCTTTCAATCGAGCCATATCCTCCACCACTCCAACTCTAAGAACACTTGCCTGTTCCACAACAACAAGGCTGCTTATCACAGACTGCTGAAACTGAACAAATGTCAACTTTGACGCAGGAGAACCCTCCTTGAACACAACAAATGCATTGAAAGTTGCTAAATTGAAGAGATGGATGGCCAACTTTTTATACCAAACGTAAGCATTATGAACAGCAGTGTAAGGTTCCAACCTCTGATCTACTCTGTCAACACCACCCATGTGCTTATTGTAGTCCAAAATGCACACAGGGTTGCGCACTTCAGCAATCTGACCCCAAAGAGGCACAGGTGAAGTACTCTCATCATGGATGGTAGTCAGCATGTACACATCCCTCCTGTCCACAAATTTCAGAGCTAGTAGTTCATCACTACGCAAGGAACTGCACTGTCCCCTCTGAAGTTTTTTTGCAAACAAGCTCTTTTGGATAACCTTTACGGTTGATTGTGCCACAAGCAAAAGTGTCCAATTTGAACATGTTGGACTTTGGCCCTTACGGCAGGTTCACCCCTAGACTTTTTGCTTTAAATGGTGACCTGGCGATGGTGATTTTTGGATTCTGCGCACTTTCACTGTGTCCCAGTGGAAAGTGCGTGCGCACTGTGAGTGCATGTGCTGAGCTAGGCCTGCCCGCCCATAGGAATGCATGGGGAATGTATGTGTCCCTGGTAGTTCCTGATGCGTGGGGTGTACAGGCTTGAGTCTGGTATGTGTGAACTCGTGAGAGCGAATGCTGCGAGATGGTGTATGCAGCATGTATGTGTCTAGTAGGGAAGCGCCATTTCTAGACATGGCTGTACGTGTGCTGTGAGGGTGCTGGCGTGTGATTGGCTGGAGCTGGCTGGCATGCCAGGCTCCAGGAAGTCTGGATGGGTCTGCCCGGTGGTGAGTGGGAGATTAGCATGAGTGATGTGTGGGAGGAGTGTACCTGTGTCCTGGATGGGCTGGGTTTTCCCCACACAATGCTGGCTCCGCCCCCCTGTGGTGTGTCTAATGACCCAAGCCCTGCCAGTGAATAGAGAGGGTGGTTGAGGTAAACAGAGTACTCAAAAACCAGCTGTGACTGGTTCCGCCCCCACCCTGCACCTTCAGACAAAGGGAAATGGTGTATAAAGATGGGGCTGTGTCCCCGCAGAAGTTGTTCTCTTCCAGGATCCTGAGGGGGCTGCTGCTGCTGTCGCTGGGCCAGAGGACCGCCACTTGGGGTGTCTCCCTGCCTGGAGACCCAGTGTGCTGGCTCTGGGCCCAGCCTTGCCCCCCTGCCTGCCAAGGAGATCTTTTGCTGGACTTGTGTTTCCCCTGAAGCGCCCGGAAGCACTTTACTTTGTCTGCCAGCGCTGGGAGCGCTTTATCTGCCTGAGAGCACCTGGGAGCGCTGGGTCTGTGCTTCTAGCGCTTAAGAGCGCTGTATTTTACATTTAGCGCAGGGAGCGCTGTAAATTGCCTCTAGCGCTGGGAGCGCTTTGTCTGCAGAGGCCGGTGCCCACCCGGCATTGTCCGCCCCAAGCGAGTGCCACCTCGCTTAATTTCGAGTGTTTTTGTCGCCTGGCAGGTGCCCACCCTGCCAGGGACCTTGCCGCCCGTTTTTGCATTTTCCTCGAGGGTGCCGACCCCTCGGTAACTTGAGCCCCCGCCTAGAAGTGCCGGAGACGGGCCGCCGCGCTGCCCGCGACGACCCGGATGTGGTTTGCCGGCCGGCCAATCCGAGCGCGGCCCGACGGAAAGCCCGCCCCCGCGACCTGGAAGTCAGGCCGGCCGGGGACAGGACATAGAGGCAAACCGGAAGCTGACGGGAGCCCACCCCGTGCTCCGGTGCAAGAAGGGAGAAGAAGTGCCCAAACGCCAGCGCCGGTTCCAGCAGGGCTCTCCTGAGAAGGGGGAGAGCCTGCCTAAGCGTCTGGTGAGCGGAGCGGAGAGTGAGGAAGTCTGCCCGCACCAACCTGAGTTCAACGCCGGAGTCCCTGTGCTGCACACCGGTGAGTGGAGCTCTGTTTGACCCCCTGCCCGACCGCGAGTGAAGAAGTCAGATGGCAGGAGCCCCGGTGAGTGGGGCTCCGTATTGGTAGTCCGCAGGGGGGGGCATTGGTGTGGTGAGAGCCTGCGAGGCTCCTCTGAGGCCCCAATTGTTCCTTTGAGCCCACGAGAGGCTTCCTGCCCGCATCTTGGTTGGTGGGAGCCACGAGGCTCCAGGGGCAGCATCTATTTGTTTAAGGCCGTAAGAGGGCAAAGGGGGCATTTCCTTGTGCTTTGAGTCCCCAGGAGGGGGACTCCAACACGCCCGCATTTGTGCTCCAGCCTAAGAGAGGCTTGAGGCACTCCCAGTGTCCCGGGTCCCCCGTGAGGGACCCCCACAGCCCAGTGAGGCTGCATCTGTGTATTCAGAGCCCAGAGGGGCTGCATTGATTCATTTTGAGCCCAGAGAGGCTCTAGGGGGGCACATCTTTGTCCTGGGGCACCGAGGCTCCCACGTGTGTTTTGCCCCACCATCTTCACAGCTGCCCAGCACTTTGTGGGCAGCTGCCACGTTTAGGCCCTGACATTGGGACACATGGACAGTCACAGGTGGTGACTTGTGAAATTGGCGCAATTATTATTGTTTTTACACCTCTGAATGTATTGATGCATCATGTGTTTTCCTCCCTTACACCTCTGAATGAATGTTATGCATTGCATCATGTGTTATGTTCTTACACCCCTACAGGTATTGTGATACATAGGTGGTTGTTTTCTCCCTAGTACAGGTGGTGCTAGTGAGATCCTGGTTACCAGTAATTACTGGTTGTGTTACATTTTTGTGCTACAGTGATTTACATTCAAAGTGCTATTTCTGCAAGTGTTACTTCTGATTCCTGACAGTGGTCCAGGTGGCCCTGTCTTGTAAATAATCCCCTGTAAATTCTGCCCGTGCCTCTGGCACATTGTAAAGTGTGTGTTTTATCTAAGGTGTTTTGGTGTAATACAAAGGCTATTTTTATATAACCTTGTGTGGAGTTTCCTTTGTGGTGGGCCTTTGGGTGTTGTTGCTGGGGTGCGTGCGCAAATACTTAACTTGCATCGCCTCCAAGTTTAGCCTTGCTGCTCGCGCCACGTTATCTAGAGGGTGATCAGGGGTTATCTTGGCGTGTAACTCCCTTGCCCTGACTTGGGAGTGGCGGTCTCTGACTGACTTTGGCGAAAGCCCTGGCCAGCCAGGGATCCCATTTCCAACATTGGCGGCAAGCGGTGAGGATAAGTATTTGTGTTTGCCTTGTACCTTAGTAGCAGCTGGCTGCACCACAAAACTCTGCATTTTAGATGACCACATTCTAGGGGATTGTTTTTTTATGAAGTTCCTTTATTTTCTTCTCCTGAAGGTATCCATTGTGTCAGTACATTTGTCCCCCACCCTGCGCCCAGAGTCGGTACCTGTGTCACTTGTGGTCAGGTTGAGGAATCAGGGGTGGTAGAAACTGCCTTACCAGTCCGAGGGGAGGGTTGTGTGTGGATGAATGGTGTGTGGCACTAGGCAAGTGAGTAGGAGTTCTCTAGGGTAGAGAGCTTGCTGAATACCTTTGTGAATTGTGTACTCCTGTGTTAGCTCAGACCCCTAGGTTCCCTGTGTGATCTCTTCTTTAGAACGTCCGCCAGAATGGAGCCTACTTTTGATTTCTGTGTTCTGTTTAGATACAGTATGGGAGAGTTGGTAAGGTTCTGTGAAGAGAGAGACATAGGGGTGGATGAGTCAGACACTCAGTCCGAACTTAGGAGCAGCCTGATCCTGTGGCAAAAGGGTCAGTGGGATCTTGAGCGCAGTGAGGAAAAGGCCCGGGCTTCACACCAGGAGGGTGGTGGGTCTGTGGGGAGCCCTGAAGATTCAGAAGAGGCGGAAGAAGATGTCAGCACAGGGACGCCAGCAGATAGTGAGGACCCCATAGATAGGGAGTCCCTTGCTGGGTCCAGCATAGGAGGCAGCGCCTCATCCCTTTACCTGTCCCCAGAGGAGCTGGAAGATAGGAGGAGAGAAAGGGAGCACCAGCTGGCTTTAGAAAAGCTCAGGTTGGAGCATGCCCAGGCTATGGCACAGCTGGGCGTTAGAAAGCAACAGCTGGAGGTTAAGAAGCAACAGCTAGAGACTGAGAGGGTCTTAGCGCAGGAAAGGATAGAGGAGGCTGAGAGGGCCTCCACCAGAGGCAAAGTAGCTCTGGAGGGTAGACTATCCCCTGCGCGCAGTGTTGAGTTTCTGGGCTCCCCAGGGAGGGTTGAGTCCAGTGGTGGCAGCTATATAGAGCCCAGTGCGAGCAGTCCCTGTCCCAGTTCCCCCAGTATGGTACCTGTTTCCCCAGAGGAGGAGTTAAGGTTGAAGTTCAGGGACAGTAAGAAACTGTCTCACCAGTCTTGGGAAGATTTTGGGAAGATTTTGAGGACGAATGTTGTGGGACATTGTTTGATTGGGTAAAGGTTCACACAGAAGATGATTTTGACATCTTTTTTGATCTGGTTCTCAAAGAGCACCTGCTCAGTTGTTGTTCACCAGGGTTGCGCACACACCTGTTGGGGTGTGGATTGTCTGATGCATGTGAGCTTGCAGATGAAGCAGACCGCTGGGAAAGGGCCAGAGGTTCTCTAGAGTCATTAGGGAGTGATTCCAAAAGTAGTGGTTCAGGGATCTTCCAGCCCAGCGTGGTGAAAGAGGCTCAGTGTAGCCCAGCTAGGTCCCAGGATAGCGAGGAGGGTGTAGGGGCTCACTGCCTGGCTCAGTGGAGCAGGAGTGAGAGGGAGACTGAGGTTCCCCAGACGCCCGAAGCCGTGCCTCAGGACTTGGATGGTTTCTTGAGGGAACACCAGGTTGGGGACCTAGGCTGTCCTGTTAGTCCATTTGAGGAGGATCTCCTAGTGAGTAGAGGACCTGGAGCGTCTGTAACCAGAGCTCCTGTGGTTCTAGAGGCTGGCAGTACCGCTCCGGTAGGGAGGGTACAGGAGTCCAGAGTGAGGAGTGATTGGGGGAGTTCCCCAGTGGAAGGACCAGTGGGTCAGGGACTACCCAGTTGGGCTAGGTTCCCGTGTAGTGACCATGGTAACACCACTTCTGGTCTGGGGGATCGTCACGCACTGTCAGGTGGACAGAGGGCGGGAGATCTGCGCCAGACAGACAGTCACACGACAGATGTGTCATTTGTTAGCCTCAGGGGGATGGAGTGTAAGTCCCCAGAAGTCCTGGAGTGCCAGGCAATTGTTCCACCAAAGGTTTTAGACCGGAGGTTGGAAGGCCAGGTTCAGGATCAGCCTGACCTGAAGGGTAGGACGACTGTAACCAGTGTCCTGACCGGTTCTTCTTCCAGAGGAACTTCTCCAGGTGGGAGAGGGCAGACCTCTGGAAGGGGGTGCAGAGGGTGGGAGAGCCCACCTCTGACCCCGGTGCAACCTGAGTGGATAAGCCCTGGGTTGGAATGGCGTTGTAGGGGTACCCCTCGCCGGAGGAGGAGGGACCCTAGAAGAAGAGGTAAGGGGAGGAGAGCCTTCCCTGAGACTCCTGGTCCGCCTGAGGTTGTAGGCCCTAGGCTGGAGTACCAGTGGCAGTCTAGTCCTGTCTGGCAGACAGGAAGAGTGGAGAATGGCTCCTATGTACCAGGGGTTACTACCCCCCGCTCTGCGAATTGGCATGGACCAGTGGCACCTGGGTGGCCCAGGGCCTGGTCCTGGCCACGGACAACTTGGGAGTACCAGTGGGGTAGCCCAGTTGGTCCAGACAGTGTGTTGAGAAGGAATCCCATGGGTCCACCGTGGCGTAGAACAGGAGGGTGTCCCTGCAGTTGCGGGCCCGCGTCCGTGTTCTATCGCCCCAAGCAGGGAAGTCCATCACGGTGGTGATCGTTCTACCCTGCGTTTTGGCTGGAAGGGGGTTGTGTTGGACTTTGGCCCTTAGGGCAGGTTCACCCCTAGACTTTTTGCTTTAAATGGTGACCTGGCGATGGTGATTTTTGGATTCTGCGCACTTTCACTGTGTCCCAGTGGAAAGTGCGTGCGCACTGTGAGTGCATGTGCTGAGCTAGGCCTGCCCGCCCATAGGAATGCATGGGGAATGTATGTGTCCCTGGTAGTTCCTGATGCGTGGGGTGTACAGGCTTGAGTCTGGTATGTGTGAACTCGTGAGAGCGAATGCTGCGAGATGGTGTATGCAGCATGTATGTGTCTAGTAGGGAAGCGCCATTTCTAGACATGGCTGTACGTGTGCTGTGAGGGTGCTGGCGTGTGATTGGCTGGAGCTGGCTGGCATGCCAGGCTCCAGGAAGTCTGGATGGGTCTGCCCGGTGGTGAGTGGGAGATTAGCATGAGTGATGTGTGGGAGGAGTGTACCTGTGTCCTGGATGGGCTGGGTTTTCCCCACACAATGCTGGCTCCGCCCCCCTGTGGTGTGTCTAATGACCCAAGCCCTGCCAGTGAATAGAGAGGGTGGTTGAGGTAAACAGAGTACTCAAGAACCAGCTGTGACTGGTTCCGCCCCCACCCTGCACCTTCAGACAAAGGGAAATGGTGTATAAAGATGGGGCTGTGTCCCCGCAGAAGTTGTTCTCTTCCAGGATCCTGAGGGGGCTGCTGCTGCTGTCGCTGGGCCAGATGACCGCCACTTGGGGTGTCTCCCTGCCTGGAGACCCAGTGTGCTGGCTCTGGGCCCAGCCTTGCCCCCCTGCCTGCCAAGGAGGACTTTTGCTGGACTTGTGTTTCCCCTGAAGCGCCCGGAAGCACTTTACTTTGTCTGCCAGCGCTGGGAGC
The DNA here is from genome assembly GCF_964261635.1 of Lissotriton helveticus. Classification (NCBI taxonomy): domain Eukaryota; kingdom Metazoa; phylum Chordata; class Amphibia; order Caudata; family Salamandridae; genus Lissotriton; species Lissotriton helveticus. Next base: position 1,323,352,965 of record NC_136061.1, on the reverse strand, counting down.
GCTTTATCTGCCTGAGGGCACCTGGGAGCGCTGTGTCTGTGCTTCTAGCGCCTAAGAACGCTGTATTTTACATTTAGCGCAGGGAGTGCTGTAAATTGCCTCTAGCGCTGGGAGCGCTTTGTCTGCAGAGGCCGGTCCCCACCCGGCATTGTCCGCCCCAAGCGAGTGCCACCTCGCTTAATTTCGAGTGTTTTTGTCGCCTGGCAGGTGCCCACCCTGCCAGGGACCTTTTCCTCGAGGGTGCCGACCCCTCGGTAACTTGAGCCCCCGCCTAGAAGTGCCGGAGACGGGCCGCCGCGCTGCCCGCGACGACCCGGATGTGGTTTGCCGGCCGGCCAATCCGAGCGCGGCCCGACGGAAAGCCCGCCCCCGCGACCTGGAAGTCAGGCCGGCCGGGGACAGGACATAGAGGCAAACCGGAAGCTGACGGGAGCCCACCCCGTGCTCCGGTGCAAGAAGGGAGAAGAAGTGCCCAAACGCCAGCGCCGGTTCCAGCAGGGCTCTCCTGAGAAGGGGGAGAGCCTGCCTAAGCGTCTGGTGAGCGGAGCGGAGAGTGAGGAAGTCTGCCCGCACCAACCTGAGTTCACCGCCGGAGTCCCTGTGCTGCACACCGGTGAGTGGAGCTCTGTTTGACCCCCTGCCCGACCGCGAGTGAAGAAGTCAGACGGCAGGAGCCCCGGTGAGTGGGGCTCCGTGTTGGTAGTCCGCAGGGGGGGGGGCATTGGTGTGGTGAGAGCCTACGAGGCTCCTCTAAGGCCCCAATTGTTCCTTTGAGCCCACGAGAGGCTTCCTGCCCGCATCTTGGTTGGTGGGAGCCACGAGGCTCCAGGGGCAGCATCTATTTGTTTAAGGCCGTAAGAGGGCAAAGGGGGCATTTCCTTGTGCTTCGAGTCCCCAGGAGGGTGACTCCAACACGCCCGCATTTGTGCTCCAGCCTAAGAGAGGCTTGAGGCACTCCCAGTGTCCCGGGTCCCCCGTGAGGGACCCCCACAGCCCAGTGAGGCTGCATCTGTGTATTCAGAGCCCAGAGGGGCTGCATTGATTCATTTTGAGCCCAGAGAGGCTCTAGGGGGGCACATCTTTGTCCTGGGGCACCGAGGCTCCCACGTGTGTTTTGCCCCACCATCTTCACAGCTGCCCAGCACTTTGTGGGCAGCTGCCACGTTTAGGCCCTGACATTGGGACACATGGACAGTCACAGGTGGTGACTTGTGAAATTGGCGTAATTATTATTGTTTTTACACCTCTGAATGTATTGATGCATCATGTGTTTTCCTCCCTTACACCTCTGAATGAATGTTATGCATTGCATCATGTGTTATGTTCTTACACCCCTACAGGTATTGTGATACATAGGTGGTTGTTTTCTCCCTAGTACAGGTGGTGCTAGTGAGATCCTGGTTACCAGTAATTACTGGTTGTGTTACATTTTTGTGCTACAGTGATTTACATTCAAAGTGCTATTTCTGCAAGTGTTACTTCTGATTCCTGACAGTGGTCCAGGTGGCCCTGTCTTGTAAATAATCCCCTGTAAATTCTGCCCGTGCCTCTGGCACATTGTAAAGTGTGTGTTTTATCTAAGGTGTTTTGGTGTAATACAAAGGCTATTTTTATATAACCTTGTGTGGAGTTTCCTTTGTGGTGGGCCTTTGGGTGTTGTTGCTGGGGTGCGTGCGCAAATACTTAACTTGCATCGCCTCCAAGTTTAGCCTTGCTGCTCGCGCCACGTTACCTAGAGGGTGAGCAGGGGTTATCTTGGCGTGTAACTCCCTTGCCCTGACTTGGGAGTGGTGGTCTCTGACTGACTTTGGCGAAAGCCCTGGCCAGCCAGGGATCCCATTTCCAACAGAACAATTCCTTAAACAATTGCACAGCAGTGTAGAAGTTATCAAGGTACAAATCGTGTTCTCTAATAAACAGTCCTCTAGCAAGATCCCACACAATTTTCTCTGGAACTCCAAAAGTAGATGGACAACCAGGGCGGTCAATAGTGGAATCCCTTCCAGTGCACACAGGGAAATTAAAAACATATCCTGTCCTACTCTGAGACAACATATACAGCTTAATTTCATAGCGTACCCGCTTGCTATGGATGTACTGCCTAAAAACCGAACAGTACTTGAACAAGACCAAAGTCTCATCAATAGATATTTCTTTCCCTGGAGTTTAGATCTCTGAAAATCGATCTACAAGGTGATCAAGAACAGGTCGATCTTAAAAAGACGGTCACAGTCAGGGTGATCTTGTGGCAACGCCAAACAATTATCAACAAAATGCAGCATCCGTAGCAAAAGTAAATACCGATCACGAGTCATAACTGTAGGAAATATGGCTGTTTCCATCAAGGGACTGGTAGATCAATATGAAGCCATGGACGGCTTTCTTATCAAACCCATCAATAAAGTCAAACCCAAAAACTTCTTCATCTCTTCCAGATTTGTGGGAGTCCACCGGTAACTCTAGAGTGGGGCCTAAGTTTGTCACTGTTGTCCCTCAAAAACTGTTCAGCATACAAATTAGTCTGCTCAACAATCTCACCCAAAATACATCATCCATAAACAATTGAAAAAACTGTATAGGCAAAAAATGTTCACAATCCACTCTACACCCTGCATCACCGCTAAAGGTAGGCAACACCGGCCGTACCATGTTTGGATCAACCCAGAGTCCAGCACTTCCAGTAGAAAGCCTAGCAGCCTCAGGCTGCAATCCAGATGCCTCTTGCACCATCGGCACAGCAGTATCCTCCTCTAAAACAGGCACTTCATCCGCACTGAGAGTAGCTTCACCCACCCCCAAGTGTAGCTTCATCTGCACTGAGAGTACCTTCATCATCCGATGATTCCATGTGGAGAGAAAACTCACTGCCTGAATCTTCCCCTCCCTCTTCTCCCTCAGACGCACTGTCAGTCTCATAATCCTGCTCAGAGGAAGATTCAAGAAGCATACCAACCACCTGCTGAGCAGTCATTCTACGGCTAGCCATAATGCTTACTAATAAAGGTAACTTGTCAAACAAGTCAGCAACAACAAACAGTTTGTAAAATAAGTAATAAACAAAATGCACCTTTATCAAAAATACCTATATACTCCAAAACGATACCATTCACTTGCCAGAAGCAGCTAAACTCACCACCACCTACTCTGCACAGACACAGTATGGATCAAAAATATCCCACTAAAAAAGAAAGAGATAAGAAAATGACATATAAGACAATGCAAAACACATCGCAATGAATTTCATGCTCAAAACACTAACTAAATATGCTGCCATTATGACACCACTTACAAAAAAATTCATTCATACATGACAATAATACTCATTTGGAGTAAATACGCCAAAAATATTTTTCTTACCAAAAAAATGCAACTACTCAAAACTGCAGAACAACCACTGTTGAAACCGCAAACAGGAATCAAAAGCTTTACACTAGCATAAAAAGGAGAAAAAAACATTACAATCACATATGCAAATAATGCACCAGTCCACACACAATCCACCAACCAAGCTAAGGGGTAGGTGTACCTAAGAGCATACATAAAATATTCACCTCCGTAAAAGGGGAGCAACCCTTGCCCTTGAGGCCACTCCCCAACCCAAAAATTAATAAAAAACCTGGTTTCTAGTGGCTTCTACCCCCTTGCAGGCAGATGGGCATAAAACATACTGCTATTCTGCCACCCAAAGAGGGCTGAAACAATCATCCTCCCATAAAGAGTAGCAACCCTTGCCCAAGGGGCCGCTTCCCAACATAAATAAAAAACCCTGGTGGCCTAGAGGCCCTACAAAAAAACAAATCAGCTGATATGCCCCTCGGGATGCAGAAACTGGAAAATGAATGCTCCCCAAAGGGGAGCAACCCTTGCCCAAGGGGCCACTCCCCACAAACAAATCCCTGGTGGTCCAGTGGGCCCAATTTTAAAACCACATGGCGAGATCTGCCCACCAGGCACAGCCACAAACATTGCTCCCAAAGGAGAGCGACCCTTGACCAAGGGGTCACTCTCCACAAATAAATCCCTGGTGGTCTAGTGAGCCGTAGATTAAAACATGGTGAAATCTGCCCTCCCCATGGGGGCAGACAGCCACAAACAATGCCCCCAAAGGGGAGCGACCCTTGCCCAAGTGGCCATTCCCCACAAACAAATCCCTGGTGGTCTAGTGGGCCTAATTTTCAAAAAAACATGGTGATCTGGCCCCCTGGGGCGCAGACACAGCCACAAATATTGCCCCCAAAGGAGAGAGACCATTGCCCAAGGGGTCACTCTCCACAAATAACTCCCTGGTGGCCTAGTGAGCCCTAGATTAAAAAATGGCGAAATCTGCCCCCCTATGGGGGCCGACAGCCAAAACGGAGTGACCCTTGCCAAGGGGCCAATCCCCACTAAATACTCCCTGGTGGTCCAGTGGGCCATATATATATTTCTTTTTTTGCAAAATCTGCCCCCCAGGGGGGCAGACAAAGCCAAAATGATTTACCCCATTAGGGGAGCGACCCTTGCCTAAGGGGTCGCTCCCCCCAAACAACAAAACTTGCTCGCATTTAAAAAATAAATCCCTGGGTCTAATGGGCATTCCTGCTGCACGATCGCACGATTGTGCAGCAGGAATGCACAAAAAAGGCATCGGGGGAAAGGAAAACCTTTTCCTTTCTTCCAATGCCTCTTTTTGATAAATCCCCCCTCCCCAGCAACAAAACGTACCTGTTTGTTCTCTGACGCGCTGGAAGCAAATGGCTTCCTGCGTGTCGGGAAACAAAGGGAAACCTCCAATGACATCAGCAGGCCTCGTGCACTGACGTAATTGATGACGTGTACTGGGGCAGGGGGAGTCAGGGTAAGGGCTTCCCCTGCCTTCCCCGGTAAAAATACCCGTATCGGCGTCCCACGAGGGTAGCGCCAGCGCTTCCCAGTGGGTGGGTACCATGAGAAGCGGGGCTCGTCATGAGCACACGCCCACGGTGTGCCATGACGAGTCCAGCCCTTCATGAGCACCAAAGGGGTTTAGCCCTTAATTAGCATTTGGCAGATGCAGGAGGTCTTCCAAAAAGTTGCAGATGAGCTGGCCGTCCTGATTTGGCCCTCATAATGAGTGAGATAGACATTTGTGACCCATATACAACCAGGGTCGGATGAGGATTCAAATTGTACCCGGGCACCCAAAGAACAAGCGCGTTCCTCTCGCTAAATGGAGGCAGCAGGGGGAGGGGAGAGAGGAGGGAGCCTGCACAAATTTCTTTTGCAGGAGCGAGCAAGAACCAAATGGTTTCAAAGCTCGCTCCCACAAGGGAATCGCCAAACGTGCACGCGTGCCATTTAAAGCAATGCAACGCATGCACGTTTTTGCCGGCGAGACCTAAAAACAGTTCTCAGAGGATCTCTTGAGTGGCCATTAAAAGTTCATGGCACTGGCCCTAGTCATGTTGCATTGACAATGCTCCACAAAGATTCTTCCATTTTCTTCTTGACAGAGCAGTCTTTTGGGAGTATTAGATAGATGGTTAGCAGGTGTGAGAGGCGCAGATTTTTTTCAGTGAAGGGTAAATTCAGGTGGCTGCATTTTTGCATTCAGGAATAAATGTCCATGAAGGTGCATATCAGTGCCTTGATCTTCACATCCGAACAGTATTGGAATTATAGGGATATCTCCTTTTAATTAGTGTGCACATGGGAAAATAACCAGCAAGGAGGATGAGTTACCCATTATATATTTTCTTTTTTAGACATTTACACCATACTTGTCTTACCTTTTCTGAGATATTCTTTGCCTTATTTTTCCTTTAGCAGCAGGCATCCTGCTCCTGCATCCTACCTAATGAGGCCTTCGAGTTTCACTCCATTTTTTTGGGTACTCTCTTTCTGGTTTCTTCTCAGAACAGGGACACCATTTTCGGCAGCTTTTTGTGATTTGTGTGCCCTCATTCATTTATTAATTCACCTATTCATTCATTCTTCTGTGGTTTTGGTTAAGGTAGTCTTGGCTAACTAAAAAGAAGTTTGGAGAGGCAACAAGTCTTTCAGGGATTGTGATGTGTATCTCAATTAACTTGGATTGCAGGTTGTGACAGAAGGATCTCAAAGGGTCCTTGGTACCTTAAGTGTAGCAATCGGCCCAGGTCCCTGCAGGTAACAGTGGCGGGGCCACATGGGGGTGGGGGGGGGGGGATTTCAAGGGACAATGCTGAGGGAAAAAATTCATTATTTACTTAATTTTCCATCAGCATCGTCCCTCGAAATCCCCACGACTCCACCTCTGTTATCGGCACGGACCGTGGCTGTAGCAATGACTTGGGATGGTACTAGGTTGTGATTTCTGGCAGCCCTCTGTTGGGTTAGTGGACAGTGCTTCTTAAACTTGAGAATGAATACTCGTGAGGCAGTTACAGAGTGGTTTTGAATTATTTTGTGGCAGCAAATGATGGACGGAATGCTAAATAAATCAAACATTCTCCCCAAGTCAAGAGATCTGAGTTGAATTATTTTGTGTCACATTAATAGACAGATGCATAATTAACAAAGCTATAGACATTGAGGAATCAAAGGTATACTCATGGAGCCTCCATTAGTATTGCATATGGGCTCCACTTAGTTATTTTGTTGATTATATCTCTAGTGCTCAGTTTGAGCCGGTGGTTGCCGGTGGGAGCCACAGGACTCATTTTTCGGCATTAGACAGTTGCCGAGAGATAGGGACAGAAAAATGACCAAGCGGGTAGACAGAGGGAGAGAAAAATGAAAATAAAACGTAACAAATGGACGTGCAAGAGTTAGATACTCTCACAGGAAGTGTCTGGTAGTGCATTAAAGAGGGATGTGTTGGATTCAAGACTACGCAACCTTGGTATTCGAAGTGCCAAGATTTTATAGCACCGTTGCGGGCTTCTGAGCAGAGCTTTGGGCACTCATTCTTTCACAAATTAGGCACTATTATGTTATGTTATAAGAATTTAATGAGCACACTCATACCCTCAGGTGTCTTGATGCTAACTACAGCATAAGAATGATCACAGCGTCCCATTAGTTATTAAAAAGCCATGTTCTAGTTCTTTCCTAAAGTAGATCAGAGTGGGCAAGGTTTTGATGTGAGGGGGGAGGTTATTCCAGCGCTTGGTAGTCCAAGTGATGAAACGTCTGCCACCCCAATTCACCTTGTGAAATCTGGAGACTACCAACTTCTTTGCTCCTGCTGAGCGCAGTGTTCTTCTGGGTCTATACCACTCAAAGAGCTGCCTCAAAAAGTCTGAGCCGGCATTATGCAGAGCCTTATTGGCAGTACAAAAGGCCTTCAATTTGATTTGTCTTCGGACTGGAACCCAATGAAGTTTGGGGATTTTCTGCGGATTGAGATTTGGGAATGATCAAAAGGTGTCTAGCTATCGTAATTTGCACAATTTGTAGTCTGTTGAGGTGTTTTGCCTGCATGTTCAAATATAGGCCTTTACAATAGTTTATTTTCGGTAGAACAAGGGTGGCGATAACATTTTTTTTTGCTTGAACAGGGATGAAAGGAAGGATTTTTCCATCATCCCAAGTAGATAGAAGGAGGAGGAGACAGAGGCATTGACCTGACTCCCGAAGTTCAGTTTATCATCAATTCAATCTCTTACGTTCCCGTCCTTAATTACCAGGACAGGGGTGGACCTAGGTTTTCTGGCCACAAGGTAGGAGACAAGGCTGGGAAAAGGTTTCCAAACCGAACTACATCTGCTTTACCTGAATTGAGCGGGAGGCAGTGCCTGTTCATCCATACACTGATTGCCTGCATACAGTTATGGAAGTGAGTGGAGACTTTGGAATCATTTTTTAAAATTGGACAGGGCTATTTGGGTGTCATCAGTGTATTAGGTCAAGGAGAGGCCAAAGGATTTAACCAGTGTTACAAGTTTCATAACATAAATATTGAAAAGTATGGGACTAATTGATGATCCCTAAGGAACTTCGCAAGGAAGGGAGAAAGGGTAAGATGCGTACTGGTTCCAGCAAACCATTGTTAGCCTATCTGTAAGAAAAGAGATACATAAGGCAAATGCTTTATCCTTGATTCCTAGCTTGCTCAGTTGATTGATCTATATCTTGTGATCGATTGTGTCTAATGCTGCAGACAAGTCATGGAGAATAAGTGCAGCCACTCCACCATTGTCGAGTGCTGCTCTTATCTCATATTTGGTTTTGATCAAGGCCATTTCTGTACTTTGCATAGATCAAAAACAGAATTGCATTGTGTCTAGTAGCTGATTCTCTTGAATGTGCTGGGCATGCTGAGTGTTCATAAGTCTCTCCACAATTATTACTGGGAGAAGGAGTGGGATATAGGGCAATAGTTGTTGGGATCGATTAGATTGAGACTGGGTTTTTCTATCAGAGGGAGTATGGAGGCTCTTTTCCATTGAGAAGGAAAGACTCCAGTGGTAAGCATGTAATTAAAGCAGTGGCATACCAAAAGTTTAAGGGGCCCCCTGCAAGGTACATAGAGGGGCCCGCTCCGAATTTAATACGGAGCGCTCAGGCCTGAGTTCTGTGCTGAGGGGCCCCCTGCAGCTTGGGGACCCACCCGCACAGCTGGCACTGCGGGGGCCTATGTAACGACCCTTAATTTAAGATGACTGAGATATTTTTCATGTCGGTGACTGTTTTTAACCGCATGCGCGCTAGCGGTTTTCCCGCTGCGCGCTGCGAATTTAAAAAAGCCGCGTTACATGACGAGCTCAGCTCGTCATCAGCGTGCGAGCGGCGCAACTGATGATGAGCTGAGCTCGTCATCAGCGCCGAAGTGGTTAATGCCACTGGAGGGTAGGGATCATGGGGTGAAACAGACTTCGCACTGGTAACCATATTGGCGATCTGGTCAGACATGACTGGGAGACCTTCAGCAAAAGGCAACTGACTGGAGTTAGCCTGATTCACATCCACTAAAACCTCAGAAATGTTGGAGGGCTCGAAATTCGTGTAGATTTTGTTGACTTTATCTTTAAAATTATGAATCACAAAAGTTTTGAGAATGATAAATCACTTTACTGCCTGATAGGTAAGAAAGCTTGGAGACAACTTGAAAGAGCTCCTCAGTAGAATCTTTTGCTGAGTCTATTTTTTTGTGCGTAACAAGTTGCACTTTTTCTTAAACAATAGATTTTTGTATTTGGACCGAGCAAGTGTGTACACAATTTTCTCATGTGAATTTTCTTATTGTTGGCAACACTTTCTTTCTTTCCATCTGCAATTTTGCTTTTCTAACCTAAGGGCCTCAGCAAACCAGGGAGCAGAGGGTTTATTCCTATTGTTAGAGGATGGTAGTTTGGAAAAAGTGACCTTAAGCCAGTCAGAATATTGTTGGGCGGCTTCTTCCACGTCAGTTGAGAGATTTGGTAATGCCTGTGTTAAATGTTGAGTGAGAAGGGTAGTATCACATTTCTTCCATTGATATGACCCATAGACCACTGCTAACAGCTTATAAAGCAATGATCCCCTCGCAACTCCATTATGGTGCAGTAGTCTTTTGTATAGATGGTAAAAGCTCCTGGGATAAGGATGAAGGGAAATGCTTAAAATCACTACTGTCCCTCCCTAGCTCTGCAATGATCCACGCAATAAGATTGAAATTAGGTCTCACTGCATGGAATGTCCAGGTGCAATTAAGTCTACTTAGATTCTGGAATCGTTTGGGTCATAGGGAGGTTACAAAAGTGTCCCAATGGTGTATGAAGGAAATTCAGTCCAGTGAGTTAAAATGGGCTAAAGCTACAAGAAGTAAACTCCAGACCATTTGTGACCACCTAAATGTGAAAATAGATCCGAAGACACTGCAAATCAATGGAATAAAGAGTGTACTTAAAATTTAGGGAAAGGAATTGTCCAGAGCAATAGACAGGGAGTACCTGAGTAAGAAAGACTCTGTAAAATGTATGAGTAATAGTTGGGAGAAAGACATAAGCTACCCCTACCTAGACATACTACCGAATCGATGGTTAAGAATGGAAGTTTTTAGGATAAGAACTGGTATTAACCCGGCCTTAATGAGTAGCTCAATAAAATCCGGCTTGATGCAACCAGATGGGAAATGTAGGTGTAAGATAAGGATGAAATGTCATATTTTACACATTTTATTGGATTGCCGAAAATGTTTACATTTCGGTAAATTATTTCTTCGCCTGATCTTTTTAAAATATGATGTAAGGGCGCGGTCACATGCATGGGAGCTTCTTGCTGATATGGAAAACTTAGATACAGCGATAGCTATTGGGAAATATATGCAGGGTGTAAATAGGTCCCCATCTTCATTATAGGCTTAAGTGCAGCTAAGAGTATTGCAATTTAAAATGAAATGTTATTGTCTTAAATTTGTTACAAGAATTTTTAGGAATGAAGTTTTAAGAAAAAGATGCTAAAATGGGTACCTTGATTTGTAATGCTTAGGAATACGACTTTTTAATGTTTTAGATTTTTTTAATTGTTAATATATGATCTATGTGGTTTAAAGACCTAAGGTCTAAATAAACTTTATTTTTTAACTGAACTGAACATCAATAGATCATAATGATAAGAGTGGCAAGAGAAGTATGCATATATTAGATTTAAGGTGCAGGAATGGTCTCTATGAACAGTGTGGTGGTTTTAATGCTTGCCAATACTATATTCTTGACAAATAGGACAGGGATGGCAACACTGTTGTGTATGGTGGGCCTTCATCCTAAGAAGGTTGTTGTTCAGTACATCTTACCACAGCTACATTCCTTAAAAGCTGAAAAGCATCAAATATGCCATTCACTCATGACCCGATCATTGATAGTGTACCTGCTGAGGTAAGGAAAAACCTTTGCAAACAGAGTAAACCAAAGTCTTGCGTGACGCCAAGTGCATATTTGGAGCTGATAAAAAAGATGACACATTTACCTTTTGCTAGAATGCAGGCTCTGGTGAAAGTAATAAGGCCAGCAACATGGGAAAATGTACATTTGGAAGCCATCAACTTTCACAATTTCCTGTCTGGTACACACAGCATAAACTCAGTGGCAGCTCGCAGGAAACGAGGGTGGTGGGCAGGAGAGAGGGCGGCGGGGAGACAAAAAATAAAATACCAAAAAACACCTTTTGCTGGCCGCCTTCTCTCCCTTTTGGTCTCTTCACATGCCGCCTTCTCCTTTGCTTCACTAGTGGAAGGAAGCAGGAAGGAAACAGGCTCCCTCCCCTAAGCCAATCACAAGACTGCAAAGCAGCATTGTGATTGGTCGGAGCACCATGGTTCGGCACTCAGATGGGGAAAGGAAGGCTGGGCATGCTCCTCGTCAGGCTGTGCATTACAGCCTGGTGGGGAACATGCAAAGTGCACATGAATATTAGGCTGGGCCAAAAGGGCCGGCCAAGCAGTCATGCACATTTGGCGTGATCAAACCACTCCTCCCCCTGTAGCCCCAGCTCCAGCCCCAGCCTGCCCTAACCCAGTCTGTAGTAAAATATAAAAGATAATAACAAAGTTATTATCATTTTATTTCTCTGCTGCACTGCTCTTAAAACAGTGGGGCAAAGCTCCTCCACCTTAGTGGAGCAGCAACCACTGCATCAACTGTAATTAATTCCCATCATTGTTTCTGAGGCAAGACACATCAACATGAAAATAAACTACTGTGATTGGCTGGTGGTGTATCACTGAGATCTTTTTGGGGTTTAATAAAGTGGTGTTTTATTTAAGCAATAAGCAATAATGGCATTCTCCATATTCCAAGGCAGGGAACAATGATGTAGGAGTCAACACAGAGAATCCTAGAAATATAATGTGTTTCCCCTGTCTTTTTGCTGTCTGATCTCCTGGTTTTGATTCTGTTTTTGCTGGTTTAGTGTCTCTGCGCACTTTCTCACTTCTGTTCAGTGCTCCTATTGTAAATTGGATTATGGATTGGTGCCATGATTATCATATCTGATTTACTTGTAAGTCCCTAGTAAAGTGCACTAAGAATGGCAGGACCTGTAAATCAAATGCTGCTGGTGGGCCTGCAGCATTGATTGTGCCACCCACACAAGCAGCCTTTCCAAGAGCTCTCAGGCCTCCCACTTCAGTGTCTGCACGCAGTTATTACTGCCATTTCGATTTGGCAAGTGCACCCACTTGCCAATCCCTAACCTTCCCTTTTATTACATATGAGTAACCCCAAAGGAAGATCCAAGGTTCACCTATGGGAAGGATGCAGTGTATTTGAAAGCTCGGCATGTATTGGTGTGTGTGTGACATGTCCTGATAGTGAAATACAGTATATTTTGTTTTTCACTGTTGAAAGGCTATCTATCCTATAGGCTATAATGGGGAATACTTTGGAAACATTTTACAAGTATATCTTCCCATTGAGACTAGATGGAGAAATGGAGTTTAGTATTCCTGAACTCAGAATGTAGAAGTGCCTCTTGTAGTAAAGATGATTTTTATGTTTTGTGTTTGAAAATACCACTTTTAGAAAGTAGGTATTTTTTTGCTTAGCCATCCTGTGTGCCTGTGTGCCTCTGATGGGTTGTGGATTGCTTTGGAGTGACAGAGGCTAGGGATGTGCATTCACTTCGGACATCCACTGGGGAGGGTCAATGTGTGTTATGCCTTTCCTGGATGAGTCAGGGCTGGGCTGAAAAGACCTGGGCCACTTTTTAAGTAGAGGTAGGAGATTTACTTGCATCTGAATGGGCCCTCGTCTGCCCTGGACATTGCTGTCTCCACCTCCTGCCAAGAAGCTGGGTCATAGAGGATTAAACTGGTTTGGACAGAGCACAGACACTTTCTGCCCGGGAGAACAAAGAGAAACTGAGTATAAATATTCAGAACCAGACCCCAGAACTTTAGAACTCACTTGGATCAACCTGCCAAGAAGAACAGCAGGAGGAACTGCCAGGAGGAGTACTGTCTCTTTGCAGTGTTGTTGCTTAGCTAGGTTTGCCTGCAGTTGCTGATTCTGCCGTGGGCAGTGCAAGGACTTAGCCTGAACTTTCTTCGCTTGTCTCTGGGCTTGAAATAGAGCTTGCCTCCTGTTTACAAAGTCTCAGGGATAGCAAAGATTTCACTTACCTATGGGTGCCACCTCTGGAACTGTGGATTTCAGTTGCCACAGACACCTACACCGCTGATGGCTCCATGTCCTGAAGGTGCTGCAGAAGGCACTGCCACACTTCGCACCACAACCCTGGCCTCATCGACGCTCACCACCACCGCTTGCACCTCCACCTGTGGGCACCGTACTCTGCACCTGCTGCACTCCGCTGCCATGGTCTCACTGACTATGTCACTGCAAGCTGACTTTGACACCTGTGACTGCACCGCGGTTTGGGTCACCGCTCGTGAGTCACACGATGCACCGCCCCGTCCCACACCGCAGCCTGGGTTGACTGATGACAGCTCCCATCAACCAGCATTGCTGCTTGCACCGTGACCTGTCAGCACCGCAGCAAGCACCGCCTCACTCCACACCACATCCCTGGTCTCACCAATGCCACTGGACGACCGTCACTAAGTCACTGCCTGCACTGCACGTTGAAGGCACCTCACCGCTGCACTTCACTTCACAACTGTGATGGTGGCCACGACCGGCCCGCACCAACACTGTTGGGGGAACCAAAGGTCCCATTTTCACATCTTCTGACACTAACTCCAGTCTGCAGTGACATAGTCGGCCGGATCTGTTGGATTCTGTTGTTTTCATCACAGCGGTAGTCTCAGAGGGAGCTACCAGCTTTAAAGAACTGCATTTTTAAATTATTCCTGCAAAGTGCATATTTTTGATTACTGTATGTTGGTATTTCGTCGTTTGGGTTCTGTTTGCACAGGTAAATATTGATTATTTTTCTAAAACTGGTGTGGTGTCCTTTTGAAGTGTTTTCACTGTATTACTGTTGGTTAAGGGCAAATGACTCACACACAGCTTCTAGGATAAGCCTGACTGCTCGTGCCAAGCTACTAAGGGAGTGAGCAAGGGTTATATCAGTATTCTATCCCCCTTATCGTGACTAGAAGCAAGGGTCCCTATTTGGACAAAGGTGCAAACCATTGCCATCTAGACTCCCCATTTCTAACAGAGTAATATTTTATCAGGACATTGGCAGGTGTTAGGTTTTCGTCATCAAAAAAGCGCAACAACAGAATGTAGGACAGCAGCTGAGCTGTAAATAGTGAAATTACAACAATATTCTCTAAAACTTCAGCTTTGTGGGCAGCAGCTTCTACCTTGTATAAACATAGATGCATTTTAGGAGTGACTGAATCTAGATCAGACAAATAACTACTTTTAATTTCTTAATATCATTTTATTAACACCATAAAGGCAGAGCATGACGACACAGTCTGAATAGTTTTGAGTAAACAGAAAGACATAAAGCAGGAGCTTGGCATAAAACAATTTTAAAGACACAAATCGTATTTGCATAGGCCGAGGCAATTAGTTGTGTGTGTCTTTTTTCTTAAGATCCTGAAGAGCCTTGACATTGTTTAGAGAGTATACACTTTTGGCAATAATAACCTGCCATGGCTAAACAAGTGCAAATATGAAACAGAATAGTGCCACATGGATATTTACGGAAAATATGGATGCAATCAGTGGACAACTGTCTCTATTGTACAGAAATGGAATGAGCCAACTGGGCAAACAAAAGAGCAATTTCTCCTCCTCAGAGGCTTAACGTACATTTTTAGGTTTCACCTGCACAGCGCTTCTCTGGGCTTGTGAAATCTACTCTATTCAATATAAATCTTAAAAGGGAATTACATCCCACTCCTTGTTTTTCATTGGTTCTTGTGCTTGCCACTTACTCTTTCTTCGTTTCTATTAGCTGTAGCATAGTTCCTCTGTGTGTTTCTGTTATCAGTTTCCAATAGGCCAAGTTCTGTGTTCATACTCTTTGGTGGAGCTTTTTTTCAGTGTCTCAGCCTGCTGTCACTAAAAGCGCTACATCCTTGCTTTAAAGTTACAGTGCTGCATGAGAGCTGTGGGCTCAGCACACTGTTATCCCAGTGGAGATCCTCTGATTTGCCTTTTATTCCTTCTTGCGCTCCTACGAAGCAATAACTCTCTGATGTCCCGGGGCACAAGCAGGCACCTACTTGAGCGTGTTTGCTATCGTCCTGGTAGGTGGTAAGAACTTCAATGTCCTCATATGGACTATATTGCTCTGGTATTTAATCTTCAGTGTAAGAATGAAATGTATGTATGCATGCATCTGCTGGCGTGAATTTGACCCATAAATAGAATACCTTTGTCCAGTATGACTCGTGTGCCTCAATCACGAAGGTTACTGTCCCACCTCTAGATGTGACTCCGTAGTCTGCTAGTTTTAAAGCATGGGCAGTTCTAATATTTTCTGAAATGTTTATATCACCTTCCCGCCCTTCTTCCCTCATTGCACATAATGCTGCAGCGTCATGTTCTTAGTCATTGTTGAACACGTTTCAAGACAACTGAGATAAGGTTTATGCACAATAGGGAATTTTTTGCCTTCAAGCTTAAATAAACCTACAGCCAATATATAGGAAATGCGTACTCAGCTGCGGCAGCTTTTTTCCCTTCCCAATCCAGTCGTCACTGGAATAATGTGAGTAGGGGTCTCAGAGAAAGCATGACTGAACTACTCAAATATAACTGTTAAATGAGAACCAAACAAATTTTGAAAGCGCCATGTTGTGTCATTCCTATAAATCTATATAGTATGTGCGAGTTTAGATTACATAAACCATGGGATTGGTGTCCAGACTGATTCCAGACACCCCCACTGTATATGTTCACCTGTATACCAGCTAGCTAACAGTGCCACTGTAAATTCCTCTTACCAAGGAGAGAATAGTTCCTTGCAACTATTGAACATGACAACACTGTCCCATCAGGGATCGTGAAAACAGTACAGTACATTACCTTTCGCTTTGTCACTCATGCTCACTTTGTCTCGAGGAGATACACAGAATAAATGGTGGGGACATTTTCAGTAAGTATTTATTGAACCAGCGTCATTCTAGTGTAAAATAGGTGTGCTGAAACAACCATAAGACAGAAACAGATATAAATGATTATAAGCACCAACAGAGTAAATGGAGCGTAGATTTCTACCATAGTGTTAGAAACTATGGATCTTTGCAAGCATATAAATGCATGACAGTAATAATGAGTACTCCTACGAAGCAACCCTAACTAGATGTACCTAAGTGTAGCTAGCATGTGTGTAGGAGTAGAGCCAAGAGTCCCCCTAGGATGAAGCCAACCCCATTACCTGAAGTGAGAGACTGTTGGACCCCGTCTTGGTTTCGAGATGGACACCCCGCAAGGGATGTCAGACCACTGCATGCTGGAGCGTCTGTGTGCTGGAAACTCAGTGTCTCGTGTCCGTGTGTCAGCATGGAAGTCCTTCTCCTCAACCTACCCTGGCTAAGATGTGGTGTATATATACCCAAAAGGTACCCTCAGGGGATTCTACCTTGCTGTGTCATGTCAGTTGAGGATGATGGAAGGGATGACCCTCATACATAGTTATTATGCAGAAAATGGAAATCCTGCTATGATTCTGAGAATCCTCAAGCATAATTATTGAGGCAAGTTTTCGTGGATAACCACACAACATTTACGCAATGTTTAACTTGGTAAAGGGTCAATACCAAAAACTGTTATGTAGTACAATGGTACAGAAAATGATGGTGAAGGGTCAGGTAACTACTCACGCCTATATTGGGGTACCCTATGTAACATAACAAGATCATGGTCAGGGTGAAGGAGTTACACTTCAACTATTAGTGGTTGCCTGTAGCTTCACATCATGGCATTCCTAGCAAAGGACACTAATCTGATGTCTTAAATCAAATTATTACAGATTGCTTTGTAAAGAAAGGACACCATGGCCCTACAATCCTCTGAAATACACTTAAGAAAGTATTTCAAGATTTTGAGTGTTCGTGTGTGTGTGTGCTGGAGTGGCAGCCATGCAAACAACCAAAAATAATTTAATCTGTAAAGAGCACATTTGCCAAATGTTTGTGACACACTTGGCCAGGACTTGTCCTTGTGTTGCTACCAAGTGCATGACAAACTTAGATTGTGCACTGCCTTAAATGTTTACAAGCTTTTAAAGAGGAAAGAGGGAAAACATGAACAAAAAAAGTCATTTTGAGGAGACTTTCCCGGTTATGTACTAGTGTTTTTATGTTTGCGCAGCATACTGTAAATTTCTACTTGTAAATGTGGTATTTTACAGAACTTTGAGTTAAACATGTTTGTTTTTGAAGTATACGTTTTGCTATATTTATATTATATTGGGCACAATGTTTTCAACCATTTGTTATACTACACACTCCATTATATAATAATAAAATAATTTTCTGTAAAATAAAGTATTATTATTGCAGATAGTCATTTTGCTTGTTGTTTGCCAAAAGTGCATTAAATAATAATTTACAGATGCTACGCCCATAGATAGCGATCGTGACTAATGCTTGCAGCGCCGACTGCTGAGTAGTTACAGACGACTTGTGCTGCTTTAGCATAAAGGTTAGGAATACAACTTGAATTTCTGTTGAATAGAGAGGTAGGTCATGCAGTTCCGCTGGCTTAGAAAAAAGTAAAGATAAGGAAACATGAGCTAGGAAGAACCAGTGCCGCATTAAACCCTGTGGAGGCCGGTAGGAAGTCGGAATTTCAGGCCCCCCTCACCAATTATGTCCTAATAAGATTTTAATTTTAACAACCAATAATTTTAATAAACCAACTTTATTACACAAAACTAAACATTAACAATTATTAATGTTATTAAACAAAAATATATTTTTAATTTTAATAAACCATCAAGAATGTAAATATGCACTTTCCTCAATGTGTTCGTGGTGAAATCTTTCAGGATATCTTGGAAGTCTACCTTTTGCAAGACGTTGTATTCAGAGGAGTCTTTATTGTAAAGTTTTAGTTTCTTTGAGTTGATTGATTTTTCTATCTTTTGGAAACAATTCAAGAAAGCTTGATTATAAATTTCTTTCAATATCCAATCTATATTATTTTTGATCCTTTGACCGGTCATCGGGGTCAAATGTATGCATAGAACTGAAGTTTTGGTGTCTTGGAGGAAAATAACTGTTGCTCTACCCCTCTTGGTTCCTGCCTTTTGATGCCAGTGTGCCATGCTTTTCATTTTCCATTCTGGCACTACAGGCTGAGGGTGCTCTGACCCTACCATGACCCCGCCCCCAAAACCCACCACAGCTCCATCCTTGTCGAAGGCATTTGTAGTGTGGGGCTGGCATCAACATTTGAGCAGCGCTGTTTTTGGTTTCCATTTCTACAATGGCTTTCGACCACAACATCCTGTGACTCTGGGCAAATCACTTAATATCCCCCTGCCTACAAAAAATGAAGGTGTCCTGTAATGTGACTGGTACTCATGTAAAGTGCTCCATTACCTTCGGGTCACAATTGCGCTATATGAAAACAGAAAAAAAGAACAGGAGTATGCACATCCCTAATCACCTCAAACCTTGACACTGCTGAACGTTTGCCGCAATACACGCTGGAACCAATGCATTTATACACCTGTGAGCAGAGTTTTGTTGTCGATAGTTGTGTCCTCTTGGGATCTACTTTCATGTATTACCTATCATTCACCTACTTTGTGGTTGTATATTTGCAATTACATTACGGCAGCCGAAGAGAAGCATTTTTTTGTTATTGTCATTATCGAGCACTTCACTATATGCCATCTTTAGGATCATTTATAGCTCCTGGAAAGGAAGCCCCCAAAAATGTAGAGTTTACATTTATTAATTTCTTGAAGTGAATGATTCCTTTAAATTTGAGTTATTTCTGGAATGTTAGCTTCCCGGCCCCCTCTGCCTAAGAAACGGCATGCACAGGCTATACCAACTGTAGCCTCCCACCCCAGTTATTGTCAGACAAACATTGGAAAAACTCACCCCCAGAAGAGGGGCCGTGGCAGGCCTTTGTCCTGCTGCCAATTATTTGGTAAGCAATGTCTGCCAGGTGAGATGCGGCGTTGTTGAAAAAAGCAAACAAACAAATCAATAACAATAATGACATACACAGACACATCATCCCATGGCAGCCAGGGGAGCAAAGTAATGCTCAATAGGCACTCTTCAAGCACCAGGATCACTATTTCTGTCTCCTTTTGGAAAGCTGTGTCCAGGTCTGAAGCTTTCTGTTCGAAATGCAAAGTGAGGAGTTTGATATACGTCTTGTTCAATGCAGCTTTAGTATAGCTGTGTCAATATCAGTAGCATTGGAGAGAGGATGTGGCGTTACGGCAGAGCTTCTGACTTTGGAACTGAATGAAAATGAATGAATAAAAAAACACATTTTGCACGATTACCTAAAATCATTTCAATTCCCAAATCTGTACAAACACTTAAAATCATTATAATTTCACAAATTTATACAAACACAGTGAGCTAAGATAAAATAGAATTTACACCGTCCTGGTATGTACATATTTAGGTTTCACTTGTGTTGTGCTTGTGAAATCTATTGTATTAAATATAAATCTTAAAAAGGGATTGCATACCACCCTCGCTTTTCATTGGTTCCATACATGCCACTTACTTTTTCTCCATTTCTATTGGTTGTAGCCTGTTGCTTCTCATGTGCTTCTGTTATATGTTACTTTGTTACTTTTGTTACATGGAATTTCACAGATTACTTATTTATTTATTTAATTATATCATAACAATGTATTCTGCTGCACAAAACTTACATACATTTGACATACTCTCAGACACCACTCACCCTGCACACTCACCCACCATTTACTCTGCACAGTCATCCTGACCTTGCGCTGGCCGTCAGATACTGCTGATCTTCCACTCACACAGTGCTGACTCTGCACTCACACACCATTGACATACCTCAAACCCTGAATACAAACTGCTCATCCTGCACTTATACTATTGACATACCGCTCACCCTATACTTGGACACATCTTACCTTGTACGGGGAAACATCCCTCACCCCATACACTCACACAATTCTCATTCTGCACTGAACACACATCAATCATCATGCATTCAGGCACTTTCACAATGCACTCAGACACTTATCAACCTTCATTCATGCACCACTCACCCTGCACAGAGAGCACTCACACCATTCTCGCTGCACTCATACACTGCTCCCAAACCTTTTATTATTCATCCAATAGCCGAAACCTAATGCATGTACCAATGCTTGTTAATACATTCAAAGGCTCTTGGGCTGCTCAAAAATCCTTACAAAAGAACACATTAATGAGGGCAGTATGCGCCACTATGGATTTTGCAAGCATACTGTGGGCCAAACCAGTATCTGCTTTACTAAAGGTACATGGTGAAAAATGGATACCTATTGCGACGTATGAGAGCGATGTCTGGAGTTACAAACATAGGGGTGAACTCAAAGTGGTCGAAAATAATTTTCTGCACTGTCTGCTTGCAGTTCCAAACAGCTCTTCCTCATGTATGTTACATGAGGAGGTTGGGCTGGGCTATATCCTAGACCTCATCGCATTGGCACCTATATATAACTCGTTGGCTAAGACTTTGGTCTAGCCCTGCCCTTGTCTTAAACCAGTTAATTATTGAGGATTGTAGAGCCATGGATCGGGCCTTATATATCCCATGGTTATTATACCTCAAAGAAACACTGTTGAGTGTGCAATGTCTGAATTTATTTACTAACCCGAGACCACTGCGCCCCATGGGCATAGATGTGATAAAAAAAACTGACTCCTGGACAAGTGGCAAAATGAAAGAGAGAGGAGGGAACCCGTTAAATCAACTGTAAAGCAGTATATTTTATTGAAAACCTGTTTAAAGGAGGAACCTTACCTGTCAATCGGTAGTAACGCCTATCATCGCTCCTTACTGACAAGGTTTAGGTTCAATACCTTTCACTGGCTCCTAGTCTCTCCAAAGGGATTTTATCAACAAGAAGATCTTAATTCATGTCCTTGTGATAATTTCTAAGATCAGAATATGATGTACTTCATAATTTATTGTGATATTTATCATACCCTGAGGATAAAATGTATACTCCCCCTAGTTAGAAGCAACAGCGTCTCACAAGTGCCATGATGTTTCTTCAACTACTTGGCTCACCATGGGTGTGTTTTGGGATATTAAATGTTCTTTCTGGTGCCATCAGACACAGGAAAAGTTAACTTTTGATTAGGGCTTCTTAATAGTTTTTAATTGTATTACATGAAACACAGCGCATTTAGCTGGTTAAGAATAGTTTCTGATAACATAAAGGACCTACTTTGTTAGGTTTTTGAGGTCAGTTGTTTGTTGGCCACGTCTTTTATACTGTATTATATCCTTGTTTTTAAATATGCATTACTATTTTTCATGTGCACATAATTTATTGGTATGTCAGTATTTTTATAAGAGGCATGTGTAACATGTTTTTAAAATTATTTTTTCCATCGTATGTATTTATAATCGTTTTTTTGTGCTCTTATGTCCAGTATTGACTGAATAAAGATTCTTTGATTGATTAATTGACATTCTATCACTAGGTCAAATTAATCTTGTGCGCACTGGTCCATAGTATAGGAGTTGACCAATTGTTCACCCAAGTACTAAATGAGGACAGAACCACCATGGAAAATAATGGTGCATAAAGGCATTTGGATCGTTTGAGAAAGACAGAATGTGATTCTATACAACTCTGAGGAAGTTGAGTTCATTTTAGTACTCTCCTTTAGATTATTGATGGAAATAGATATTGGCATCAGGATCCAGCAGATTAGAAAATAATGCAGAACACAAATCAACTGCAGTAAAATGCATATGAGTACATTTTATATAGGAGAGAATTGTGACAGGGTTTGGACAACAGGAAAGCTAGATAACAAAAAGAAAATTTGTAGTTTTGAAATATTGCGCAAAACATTATATTTCCATCCCACAATTCTTAATCGGCAAAATCTGGATGTTAGCATTATCATTGGTGGGAACTAATGTACTTTGATCTAACAATGCAATAATAACTATGTGCAGTCCTTCTTCTATATAAGGAAATTTCCACAAAGGATTTTAAAAGTGTCAACAATTAGAATACATCTTACTTTACTGGCATCGGACCAAAAAGATGAGGGGACCTGATCTAAAACAGCATACAAATTCTGACAGAAGTGTACAACTCCGGTAACATCAATAGAGGATGGACTTGCATTTTACTTTTCTTTTTGTGTAAATCTCTTTCATTAAAGGTTCACAAGTGAAACATCCATTAAGCCATGCCCCATCAAACAAGCATTTGCAATGCAAATCGGTCTCGCTATTTGGACCTTATAAGCATTTAGCCATGTCCCTTGTAGTTTGTTACAGGGTTCCTTACTGCCCCAAACCTAAAAATAAGTGATGGTGGCCACCAATTGCAACCATTTGCAAACATTAAGTGCTGTACCTTGCACTAACGGTATACATGTAAAAAGCAACCGCTAAAGTGATACCTGGTGTGTGGAGCCACCTCTCCATAGCACATTATATATTATGAATGGCAGAAGAGTTGTGCTAGGCCGCGATCCGGTAGCTACATTACCGAGTCTTCTCAGATACTGAGTTTTACTTTTTTTTTTTTGAAGACCTTTTTTGACATTCGTTATTTGTACACAGCCAAGAGCCTACCGCCCTGGGGCCGGCTGCAAAGTAGAAAACAAAACATATCGATGATTTATACATAAATTTCTCAGTGCAATAACGTTAGATCCGGCATTGCTATGCAGTACTTGAGGTCTTACAGTTTTATGATTTTGTAGATGTACAACAGTGACAAAAAACAAACATTAGAACAGAAAATATGAGACCTTTACAACTCACTGGCGTAACAGTGTAATGATTACGAAGCATGTAATGCCAGGGGCACACAGGGCCGGAAGGCGCACCATTCCTGTATAGCAATTCCTGTATATGAGTCATTACTCCTCACCTATATCTAGTGTGAGCACATAGTCAGTGAAATAGCACCAAAAGTGCTTAGGCCTAGTTTTTGCAGGTAGTTCTTACTCATAGGTTTGCAGTTTGTCCCTACAGCTGGTCATATCACGTAAACACCCTGAGATTTTGGGAACTTGCTTGCTGTACCAGCACTTAGCGATCAGTCTCTTAGCCAGCAATAGTGATATGACACAAAACTTACGACGGGTAGCTTTAAGTTGTGGTACAAGACCAAGCAGACAAGTACGTATAGTGCATTCCAGCTCTACCCCTATCATAACGGACAGCGCAGTTATCACTTCCGCCCAATAATCATGGACCTTAGGACAGGACCATGCTAAATGCACAAACCCTGCGCCCTCTTTGTTACACCTTTTACATCTGTCGTTATCCTGCAAGCCAAATTTGCACATACGCGCTGGTGTGTAGTATGCCTGATGCACAAACTTGTAATGGATGATTCTCAGATTGCCGTTAGGAGCAAGTATTTGCGTTAATGCACAAGTCTGCTGCCTTTCCTCTTCAGATAGCGGTTCAACCAGCACTGTGTCCCATCTAGCTTTGGCTTTGTCAGTGGCATGTGTTATCTCAGCTTGTGCCTTGGTATACAGTCTAGACACCAGGTGTGTTAGGTCCTGGGTGGTAATGAGCAGCTGTAGCGTGTCCAGGCTATCAGGTTCGGTAGGAAATGTTGGATAGTACACATGCATTGCCCGCTTCAGTCTGTAATGTGTGAATGTAAACATAGATGTTTTGTTGTGGACATATGTTAGATCCTCCGTGTTGACAAACGTGCCCTCATGAAACAGGTCACCCATTCGTACAAGGCCCACTCGCTGCAAGAGGGACATGCCTACTTTTTCACCCGTGACCGATAGTGCCTGATGATAATGCAGATGCATTGCAGGTGCATATAATGGGGTCTTATGTGCCAGCTGGCTCAGTTTCCCCCAAGCTTTAATGGTGGTGTCAATGGTGTTGATATCTTGAGCATGTAGTGGCTGCTGTATATGGGAAATGATCGCTATTAGCGGTATCGGCAACGCATCCCCCTCCTCGATAGCAGTGTGTGTGAGGTATGGTATGTTGTGGTACCAGTATACGGCGTATTGTGCCTGAGCGCATAAGTAATACAGTAGAAAGTCCGGCACCCCGAACCCTCCCCGAATATATGGAAGTGTTAGTGTTTGGAGGTCCACCCGTGCTTGTTTGCCTGCCCATATAAGTTTTAATACAAGTGATTTTATATGGCGGAATACCTCTCTGGGTGGAGTGATAGGGATGTTATTAAAAAGATACAGTAGCTTAGGTAGTATGTTCATTTTCACTATCGCTATACGATCCGCTAAGGATAGCGGTAATTGTATCCAACGGTGTATCTTATCCTCCAATTTGGAAATGGCTGTTCCATAGTTGGACCTTATAACCACTTCGGGGTCTCGATGGTACATCACACCCAGATACCGTATAGGCTCCGACTGCCACTCCAATGGATAGTCAGTGTCCTGAGGAGTTGTCGTATCAGTTAGAGGGAAAATGGATGATTTGGACCAGTTTATTGCCAGACCTGAATGACCGCCAAATTTGATGTATTCACGTAAGATTTGGTTTAAATGTGTGTTGGGATCACGGACGTACAACAGCATATCATCCGCATACAGAGAGATATGTAATGGCCTAGACGGGAACTGCAATGCTGACGATTTGTAATTTTGGCGGATGATACGCTTGGGGTTCGAGCGCTAAGGCAAACAACAAAGGTGAAAGCGGACATCCCTGCCTAGTACCACGCTGAATGTTAAATAGGTTCGACGCATAACCGTTGATACGAACTCGGGCGCACGGATTGGTGTATATTAGGGATACCCACTGGACGAAGCGCTTGGGGAAGCCCATTCTTTGTAAAATAGCAATCAAGTAGGTCCACTCAATAGAATCAAAAGCCTTGGCGGCATCCAGCATCACCGCCACCGCTCTTGTGGATGGTTGGAGATAATGCGAAAGAGCAAACAATGATCTGGTATTGTGAGAAGTGGAACGCGTAGGGATAAACCCTGCTTGATCCGGTAGGACCAGATTTGTCATCAGTGGTTTCAACCGTAGTGCCAATAATTTCGCCAATATCTTGGAGTCTGTATTTATAAATGAAAGCGGTCTGTAAGAGTCGCATATTTCTGGATCTTTGGTAGGTTTGAGTAAAGCGATTATGACTGCTTCACGCAGTGTTGGGGGTAATTCTGACCTGTCGAAAGCTGCACCGTACATTTCCACCATATGGGGGGCAAGGATATCTACATATCGTTTATAAAATTCATTGGTGTATCCATCGGGTCCTGGCGCTTTCCCATTAGGGAGAGTTCCAATCACCTCAGTCACTTCCTCTACTGTGATGGGTGACGCAAGAATTCCCTCTGCCCATCCGACAGCCAACCTATTGCCACGGTTTCTAGATATCGAAAAATCTCCTCCTTCTCTGCTACCGTACGTGATCTATATAAATCCTCATACGTGCTCGCAAAGCATTGTAAGATTTCCGTGGCGTGCATGTGGATCGTGCCCTCCTCGGATTTAACGCGTAAAATAGCTGTGTGTCCCCTACCCTCGCATATTTTGGCCGCCAGTACTCTGCCCGGTCTACCTCCCTCCCCATAAGTTCTGGCCACGTGTTTTTTGTCCAAATATTTAATTTCGTCTTCTATAAATGTCTGGTGTTCTGAATGCAGTTTACGTAGTTCCCCCAAGAGTGTGACATCCTGAGTTGTCTCGTAGGCCGTCTCCAGCTCCCTCATACGTGTCTCACAGCGTGTGATTTGCCTACGTATGTCCTTTAAAATGCCTATCGTGGTGCACACACCCCGTATCGTGGCCTTGAAGGCCTCCCACAGTAGCCCCGGATCCTCCACCACAGGTTCATTTAATTGAAAGTATTCTTTAATCGCTTTGTGTATGGTATCTGCATAAATTGAATCGGTTAGAGCACGGGCGTTAATTCGCCAATGACAAGGGGGTGGAGTGTAATTTGGGATCGTTAGAGTTAACAATACAGGGTTATGATCTGACAGGGTCCTGGGCAGGACTTGCAGCTCTCGTGTCCATAGTGCAATTTGTCCGTGCCAAGCCAATAGTCCAGTCGTGACCAACTATGGTGTAGTGCCGAAACGTGCGTGGCCCCTGGTGCATCAGGGAATTTATGTCTCCAAATGTCAGTTAGTGACAAATCGGCGAGCATATGTAGGAGTTTCGCCCTGGCCTGTTTGTGCGGCTCTGAAGAATGTGCTGAACGGTCCACCCCTCCTCTACAGTCACATTCCAGTCACCTTCACATATAATGTGCGTGTTTGCGAGTGTTTGTAAATGTCCCCACAGTTCCTGAAAGAACGCGGGTGCATCTAGGTTCGGTCCATATACATTTAGAAGCGTTAATCGGTGGCCACGTAGGGCGCCAGTCACGATCACATATCTACCCCCAGGGTCACTAATAACTTGATGTATCGTGAAATTCACACCCCTACGAATTAGCGTTTTCACCCCTCTGGAATACAAGGAGTAGGTAGCCATATACGAGGACTCCGACCAGCGTCCACCTATGTGTTTGTGTGTGTTCGGCGCAATGTGTGTCTCCTGTAGTACAGCAATATAAATTTCCCATCTATTTAAGTAGGCAAACACCTGTCGTATCTTTTTCGGCTGCGTGAAACCACGGACATTCCACGTGAGGAAGTTGACAAGTGTTCTTCCATTACCTCTAGTTACCTAGGCCATCTAGAAGACCAAGGGATCCACTGTGTTAACAGATCACAATCATATTCAGTGCTAAACATTTTTATCCCATGTGAAATCAAGTGCTCCCGACAAGCCCACCCCTCCGCAACATCCCTCAAATAATCATGTAGTAGTAGCTTTGGTCTTATAACATGAACATTGCCCCAAACCCCCCTACTCCCTCCCACTCCAGCATCCCAAAACTGCCGAAGCCATTTTCCCTCTGTAAACATCCCTTATAAGGCAATAAAATAGAAACAACTGATGTGGGGATTACCCTTGTGGAGGTCCGCTTGGGGCAAAACTCTACACCCAACTGAATGAGTGTGGACGACTCACTTATCGTACGATTCACATACGTGTGCCCTGCCCACCCATCACAGACCCGCCCGCAGCATATAAGTGTCCTGACGTAAATTGTGAGTAACAGTAGTGGGACACCCAAATAGTAAAACATTTTAGTATGCATGTTATGTTATGTTATGTTATGTTATTTATTTTTCTATAGCGCACAGCTGCCCCAGCAAAGGGGCGTCCTGGCGCTTTGACAGGCACTATAACATAACACACAGTAAAAGAAAGGGATGACTATACTAGGGCGGGAAACAGGAAGGTTTTAATCGCCTGCCTAAAGGCGAGTAAGTCATTAAGAGCTCGAGTGCACACCGGGAGCGAGTTCCATAACCCTGCTGCGAGCACCCGGAAAGAACGGCCACCCATTCTACTCAGTTTAAAACGAGGGCAAACTGCCAGATGGAGAGCCTCTGATCTCAATGATCTCAGAGGGATGTAAGGAATAAGTAGATTGGCAAGTGCCGGCGGCGAAGAAAATTTCAGAAT
The DNA here is from genome assembly GCF_964261635.1 of Lissotriton helveticus. Lineage (NCBI taxonomy): Eukaryota > Metazoa > Chordata > Amphibia > Caudata > Salamandridae > Lissotriton > Lissotriton helveticus. Next base: position 1,323,325,444 of record NC_136061.1, on the reverse strand, counting down.
TTTAAAGGCCAAGCACAGCGCTTTAAACTTGATCCGCTGTCTGACCGGAAGCCAGTGTAGGGCCGAGATAGTACCAGACACAGAACAGTGTCTGGGGAGGCCCACAATGGCCCGTGCCGCAGCATTTTGCACCCTTTGGAGCCTAGAGGCCTCCGCCTGATTCATCCCTAACATCAGCGCACTCCCATAGTCCAGCCGAGATAAAATCGATGCCTGGACCACGAGCTGTCTGGTGGGGGGATCGAAGTACTTTAAGACCGGCCTTATGCCCCGCAGGATACCATAACACGTGGCAGCCACCTTCTTAGTATGGTCCGTAAAAGTGAGCGCGGGGTCCAGCCAAATGCCTAGATTTTTCACTCCAGCAGCTGGAATCGGGATAACGCCCAGCTCTGATGGCCACCACTGGTTTCCCCATAGCTCAGCGTGCTTCCCCAATACCAACACCTCAGTTTTGGTGGCATTCAACTGTAGGCAGTTGGTGCGAAGCCAGCTTGCTACTGCCACAAGACCCGCACGGAATCTGGGGGCCTCCACCTCAGGGTCTCCACTGAGTGTCACCGCCAGCTGCGTGCCGTCAGCATATGAGGTCATCGTCAGACCCCACTGTTTGACGACTGCAGCCAACGGTTTCACATAAAGATTGAACATTGTGGGGCTCAACGAGGAGCCCTGTGGGACTCCCAGCTCCAAGGGATGGATGATGGATTGGCCTGGTGGTATTGCCACTTTAAAGGTTCGATCAGACAAAAATGATCGAAACCACTGGAGAGCGATGTCAGTGACTCCAGCTTCCTCTAGTCGTTGGATCAGTATATGGTGGGACACAGTATCGAAAGCAGCGCTTAGGTCTAATAACAAAAGCACTGCTGTCCGTCCGGAATCAAGTACCTGGCGAAGATGTTCAGTTATGTAAAGTAATGCCGTCTCGGTACTGTGTCCTGGCCAGAAGCCATTCTGGCTGGGATCCAGTATCTGATTGCGAGCCAGATGCTCAGACAGAACTGAGTTAACGTGGGCTTCCGTTACTTTAACTATCCAAGGCAGTAGGGATATCGGTCGATAATTTTCTGGCAACCGAGGGTCAGAGTTGACCTTTTTTAAAATTGGAGTGACTACTGCCTGTTTCCAAGCAGTGGGTACCGTTCCATTGGACAATGACATATTGATAAGATTCAATATGGGAGCCCGACACAGCGGGGAAAGAGTGCTGATAAGAGCTGGCTTCAGCGGGTCCAGAGGAGAACCTGATTTCACCCTGAGGCTAAGTTTGTCAAAGACCTCAGTGGACAAGACTGGTAAAGTAGCCATGGTCTCATACCCCAAAGAATCGGGGTCAATTACCTCTGGATTCAGCCGACATTGATCGAATCCTCTGTCAATTTTTTGCACTTTCTCCAGGAAAAAAATGGCCAGATTCTCACAATGGGAGTCTGTGCAAATCACCTCCGAGGTGGCTCTTTTTTTCATAAGGTCCTTCAGGACCTTAAAGATCAGTTTAGATGGATTAGTACTGGCTGCAAATTCCTGAGCATAAAAAGCGGCCCGTGTTCTGCAGATGGCCCTGTGATAGAGCTTCAGGTCGGCAAAATACCGGATTTTCAGAGCAGGATCGTAAGATCTTCTCCACTCCCTCTCTGTTTTCCGGCAAGATTTTTTCAGCTCGGCAAGGGACTTATTATACCATGGGCTAGATGTTTTTGCCCAGCCTTTCAACCACCGCAAAGGTATAAGGGAGTCAAGAGCCTCAGAGATCCAAGTGCAGAACTGTTGGTAGCCTTGGTCCACGTTAGCAAAGGCGCTCAAAGGTTTCTGTTCCAGTAAACTGTAAAACTCTTCAAGTTTGAGTTTATGCCAAAGTCTTTTTAGAGTAGGCCTGTCCACCGATTTGAAAGACTTATCGTGGACAGGACAAAAGGCTTCCACTAGCAAATGATCCGTCCATCCCATCTGCATCTGGTCTGACATCTTCACACACTCAAGCGTGGAAAAAAAGGGGTCCAGAATATGGCCCCCTGAGTGGGTGGGAAGAGTAACAAGCTGGATGAGGTGAAGAGCTTCAAGATCCGCCAGCAGAGTGTTCACGGTTGTGGATGACCTATTATCGAAATGGATATTAAGGTCCCCCAAGATGTTAAAATTCGCACAACCGAGCGCTATAGGGCTCACCATATCGGCCAGCGCGGATTTGAAGACAGTATCATTGCCGGGAGGGCGGTAGATGAGCATACCGCTGAAAGTAAAATGATGGCTAAAAGCAACTTTGAAGATAGCACTTTCACAGGCGGGCAGCCCCGACAGTTTCCATTCAGCAGGAAAGCAGGATTTAACTGCCATGGCGATACCACCTCCTCTTGTGGTCCTGTTGGACGTAAAGACCGTATAGTTCTGGGGAAAGGCAAGATTCAAAATGGCAGAGTCAGCATCCTGAAGCCAGGTTTCGGTCAATAAAAAAAGATCAGGGTCTTCTTTTTCAAGCAGATCATATATGGACTGGTGATGTTTGACCAGAGATCTCACGTTTAAACACCAGATCCGGAGGTCCCGAGATGTAACGTGCTTACGTATGATAGGGGTAGCGTCTTCCAGGGAGCGGATCTTAGTAGGGCTCGCAAATGACCAACCCTTACAGGCACAGCTGTATGGGCCTACTAAAGGATCAACAGGCTTGCAAATACATACTCTATTCCTGTGCCTAATAGCCAGCAGCTCTGACCGTGTATATGACACCATATCGCAGATGGACTAATGAGAGCCACAACGGAGAGGACCAGGACCTGCCCCGCCACGCGCCTCCTCGTCGCGGACGAGCGCAGACGGGCAGGACTCTGGCACGACTCCGGCTAAGCGACGGCGTCCCAACCTGCGCGGGAGAGGAAAGCTTTAAATAGGGCCACCAATCCCAGCGCGAGCGCGAGGACGCTCCAAGATGGCGCCCGATTTTCTACCCTTAGCCCAAAGCAAAATGGCGCCCACAGTGGACCACCCCCGGGACCCAGGCCCGCCAAGCGGCGGTGAAGGAGCCAATTTAAATGCGGAATGAGGGAGGGGGCGAAACCCAGCTAAAAGCAGGGGAAAAGTGCAACAAATAAAATCCAAAATCAGATACAAAATCAGGGAGTTGTTAAAAGCGAGAGCGCCAGCAACAGCGCGTGCGCGGTAGTGCTAGAGCCTGTCAAGGCAGCCAAGATGCAAAGATCCGCCTTAAATAGGGCCACCAATCCCAGCGCGAGCGCGAGGACGCTCCAAGATGGCGCCCGATTTTCTACCCTTAGCCCAAAGCAAAATGGCGCCCACAGTGGACCACCCCCGGGACCCAGGCCCGCCAAGCGGCGGTGAAGGAGCCAATTTAAATGCGGAATGAGGGAGGGGGCGAAACCCAGCTAAAAGCAGGGGAAAAGTGCAACAAATAAAATCCAAAATCAGATACAAAATCAGGGAGTTGTTAAAAGCGAGAGCGCCAGCAACAGCGCGTGCGCGGTAGTGCTAGAGCCTGTCAAGGCAGCCAAGATGCAAAGATCCGCCTTAAATAGGGCCACCAATCCCAGCGCGAGCGCGAGGACGCTCCAAGATGGCGCCCGATTTTCTACCCTTAGCCCAAAGCAAAATGGCGCCCACAGTGGACCACCCCCGGGACCCAGGCCCGCCAAGCGGCGGTGAAGGAGCCAATTTAAATGCAGAATGAGGGAGGGGGCGAAACCCAGCTAAAAGCATGTAACAATCATATAGTGCTGTTTTGTGATATGGACAGTAACGTGTGAGATGGTCGTATACAGGTTGACTGGTGCCATTGGCTGTCCCATAGCTCCCTGTCAAGGAGGTCAACGATGGGTCTAACATACGATCTAGAACGCTAGTATGAGTACAATGTTATATCAATGCCCACATAGAAGGGTCGACCTCAGTATGTGTGACGCAGTGTGGACACCTCTATTGAACCTGCAATACGAAATAGTTACTATACAAACATGACAACCCAAGGCAGGCAAAGGCAGCACAAGCGGCTTGATCGGCCAACACTCAGCCGTGTCTGATCCTTGCAAGTAAAGACATGTGAATGAAATAAGGTAGGGTTGACATATAGCAAGCAGTGTGTGTCGACAATAGACCTTCCATCGTCTAGTTTTAATGCACAATGTCTTCCCGGTTGGGAGCACATGGGTATCTTAGCCGATATAGCCATCTACCAAAGCAGTTTCAAGTTCTGTCATTCTGAACGTTCCCATACGTTATCAATCAATGTGTAAGTCTAGAAGGACAGCAGCTACCCTCAATAGTCATCTTTGGCCGCTGGGTGTGACCTCTGACAGCAACCTTGGGGTGACATAACGCAGCCACTGCCCTATCTTGTTCTGGGACCAGTAGCTCACATAATAAGCAACCAACATCTTACCACAGAACCTGAGGAGAACCACCCCACTCGCTGTTCACCTTCAGTCCGAATCCTGTTGCTGCTCCTCACGAGCTTTCGTTTTGGACTGCTGTATCACCTTTTTGACAAATTCCTGTGCAGCCTTCGGTGTGGATAAGATCACCGGCTTCCCCTCCCAAGATACCCGCAATCTGGCCGGGTACAGCATGGAGTAGCTGATGTTAAGGTCTCTGAGTTTGGCTTTTGCAGACGCAAATTCTTTCCTCGCTTGTTGTACAGCTACAGTGTGGTCCGGATAAAATTCGAACGTGTTCCCTTGATAAGTAATCGTACCTTTCTCACGGGCCAGTCGCAGTATAGTGTCTCTGTCACGATAGTTTAGAATCCTGGCTACTATCGGCCGCGGTGCAGCTCCCGGTGGCGGGCGTGGGGCCAGGGATCTGTGCGCCCGCTCCACGATGAAGACCGGAGACAGCGCGTCCTCGCCAAATATATCCTTGCATAGCTGCTCTATGTAGATCTCCATGCGGCCTGTGTTGGTAGATTCCGGCAGTCCCGTGATGCGTACATTATTGCGCCTGGAACGCGCTTCTAACTCCTCCTCTTTCGCCTTTATCACCTCCATTACGCGCTCCATACCGGAGCATTTAGAGGAAGTGGCACGGGACTCGTCCTCCACCGTGGATATCCTGTTTTCGGCCTGTCCAAATGTTCTCCATGTTTGTCTAGTTTCGCAGACATGCCATCCATTCTGCACGTTAAGTTATCCAGTTTGCCATTAATGTCTTGTAGGTTCGCCTGTATGGCCAGCATTATTTTCTCCATGTTTGTATTGGCCGCCAGTTCAGCCGGTGCTTCCCCATCAGGCATCTGGTCCGTGAGCTTAGGCACTTTCTTGCTTTCAAATGAAATCTTCTGTTGCTGTTTATCAGGTTTTCCCATCTTCTCCCGGAGTGGGTGCCTCGTTTGTGTGGCCTGGAGCGATGATCTGGTCACTCTGTTTGATGTCGCCGTTTTGGCTTCGGGGTGGCGCGTGGTCTAATGTCGCGCTCTCGGGCCGGGACTCCGGTGTCTCCTGTCTTTGCGCTCTCCTGTGACGTGTTGTAGGTAGTTGGTGAGTGTGGAGAGGACTATAGCGTGGCAGTTCACAATGATCGTGGTGCATTGTATTACATAAACAGTTCTGTTAAGCGCACGGTGTTATGTGCAGCCTCGAGTCTAGGTGGACAAGCGCTGAGACCATGCACTCCTGTGTTTCGGGGGGCACTGCAAGGCAATCTGGACATAGGGATGTACTCCAGCGATTTCTACCTTGCACAGTTGGTATAGGTGCGTTGTAGTCCCCTGGTTCTTGCGACCGTATTAAACGTTGGCTGTCGCACTCAGGGCGTACTCGTCACCCTGCCCGTGCCCTGCCGCCTGTGTTCCGGTCCTCTGATGTCTTGTTTCCCTCTAGTGCAGGCGCCCGGCTTCCCCACTCACCCTCAATACAACCGAGGTATATTGGGAGAACAATGTCCTGCTCACGATCTCCTGCGGTGCAGTCACCATTAGTAATCATCACAGTGTGACTCCACGTGACGCCTGCTAGTCCCTACACGTGGAGGGGCCATAGATCGTGTAAAACACTGCAACCGCTAGCCCCAACACCCAGTGTCCCGCGTCGGATCGATGTACAGCCACCCGTCATAGCAGCGCCATGGGAACCCCAGATCTCACCGTTCGTGCCTGTAGTTATTGTAGATGTAGCACGGCTCACGCAGTAGGCGGCCGCCACAACTCCACCCATACAATCTTCAGAATGTTACTGGCATCGGCGGCAATAACCACTGTCCTGTGCATCCAGTTCGCCGATTATTACCATTCTACGGCAGACCGTCAGTGCGCCGCCATTTTGCTCCCACCGCAGTCCAGTCCAACGGCGGCCGGGCGTCGTGAGGGCAAGTGCGCCAGCGGCGCCGATGAAGTCCGCGTTAATTGCTGCTCACCGACTGCCACTCTGCCGCTTGTTGTCTCCCGCTTTCCAGGTTCCGGGCGTCTCATCAACGCCGCAGGTTCCCGACCGGGACTGTTCCGGTGCCGGCCACCATCTTGACCACTGCTCCCGTCTGGCAAGTGCTGCTTTCTGCTCAAGATCTCTGCCGTTTCACGGCAACATGTCTCGCCGATCTTTCAGGTTGTGCCCAACATGCTCCCACACACGTTTGCGGGGTCTGCGGACGGTTTTGCGGGCTTTAGGCAGTACAAACCCACATCATCGTGGCCGTCCGGCAGAGCTGCGATATTATCCAGCCATCTCGCTTTACGTCCCCTAGCGCCTCCCTCAGATACTGAGTTTTACTTACTTGCTTGTCTGGTATTAAGCTAAATTTAGCACCCGGTGTACTACTTACACAGCAGCATTTACAATACAAGGAAAAGTCGCGTTGTTGGTGACCTATGAACATTTCTGTGAGAGAACCCTGGCCCTTCCCCAGGGAGCAATGCAAAGCATTTTCACACCACACTCATATACCCACTAAGATTTATACCCTTGAAAAGCCGTTTGTCCTTGTACCGTAGCAATACATACGCGTGTGTGTCTGTGCATCTGTGTGCATGCGTGCGTGCAATCAGTTTTTTATAGCACAAACCAGTGCTTTAAATGGGATAAAAAAAGGTGCAGGTGCTCATCAAATTGAGCTGTGACCTGGGGGCGAGGAAAGAAGGCGGGGCTGGGAGGCGGGACAATGGGCGGGGCTAATGACACTTTAAAGGGCGCAAGAATTTTTGGAGGTGCGAATAATAACAAATTGCTTCAATCTGTAATATATTTTTGATACCTTTGCATGTATTAAAGATACTTTTAACATTCTCTTTCAAATGTTGCATTTGAAATTGTCGGTGCACAAATGGCACATGAATCAAATTTATTTTGCACAATTCAGCGACAAACACCAATGAGTATCCAACTAAAAAGGAGAGGCGGTGGACAAAGGTATTAATTTAAAGGGCATTCAGATGGAACCAGGGTGGGGTGGGGTGTGGCGAAATGGTTGAAGATGCCAATCCCAAGCCAAGAAATCCCATTCTTTGCACTATAGTAAATGGAGCCCTACGTAGTAGCAAAGCAAGAGGAGGAGGTCTGAATTAAAGAAAGGGGTTCCAATATGATCAGTGTCAATTGGCAGTGGAACCACACACACACAGAAAAAGAGAAAATGTTGGATGAGAACTAATTAGCAAAGTGTACATTTATCCCTTGAGGTATTTTGGTGCTTTCTGAAAGATGTATGTTACCCAAGTCAATGTTACTCATTTTATCAACCTCAGAAGGATGAAAGGCTGAGTGAACCTACTATGATTTAAAGCTGAGACCAAGAGGTCAAACACTCATTTTTTAAGTGGATACATTAGGCCACTGAGTAACCACAACACTAACCCCCACCCTACTTCTTGAACATCTAGCAAATACCAGCTAAACCTGGGGCCTGCCTGCTTTCATTGCTCTGCCTTGCTTCTAACAGTGCTGCTCTAATAGCCACAGTTGCCCATTCGGGTGGTGGGGTCGGGTAGAGGAGAATCAGTGTAGCTATGAAGCACACTTAACCTAACTGGTTTGACCCTGACTATCTCTGCCTGCATCAGTGTCTTTCCTGAATCCCGACACGAGAACCACCACTGTGAAAATAGTATGCTACCTGCACAGCTTTAACAGTGTGAGGGAAGGCAAGGGCCTACGGCACATGACTGACCCACAAAAGAGTTTCCTGTAGGCTAAACATTCCATATTTAGGGCCACCAGTATCACCATCTTCAGTATGCTTTATCTTTCTGGTTATGGACTAACAGAATGCTATACAGCACTGACATTAATGTGCGGACACAGATCAACAGAAGCACTAGGCTGCACCCTACTCGACTAAGAATTGACATAAAAATATGTTAAATAAACATGAAAGCATTTATTTAAAGGTTAAATAAAGTTAAAGAAATAAAGTAACTAGGGTGTCTTGCACCTCTTAACTTTACAAACACTCATTTCTAAACAAATCTTTCAGCAAGAGTGTAAACAATATATAAAGTCTCTCCCCAATTAAAAAAGTGTTATTTTATCAACACGCAGAACTGCTTATACTTATTACATCAGAATATAGCAGTGCGTTGATGAGCATTTTATCGTTTAAAGTGATAGTTTTCAAATGTGAATTTAAAAACATGAATTCTTCCCTCCACCCTGACAACGATGACAATATTGAACTTATATTCCTCCTCTTTAGCAGCCTGGGTTCCTATTATACATGATACTATAATTTATCAATCAAACACAGGGGGGGATTTTGTAAAGCGCATATCTTGAAGTAATATTGCAAGGTTCTCCTATATGTGCCATCGAAGTAAAAGGAGGGAAAGTATAAACGATTGTGTAGGATCACGCAATTTGTTAAATAGGGGAAGCCAGGATTAAGGAAACACACTAGAACAGAGGGGTGAGAGGATCTAAATCCCCTTCGACCTCCAGCTCAAACATTTATCACAAAAAGAAGAGGGATTAAAAAATAAAACAAGAAAAGTAACTAAGAGTGAGTCAAAGAAAAAACACCTTGCTTTTAAAACTGCCCTCACACACACAGCAAGCTGTGTCATGCTTCATCATAGGGCTGCTAATACACCTCCATGTTTACCCAACACTGGAGGTGGAGCAATAGGAAGGGAGGGACAATACAACAATAAGTGAAGAGTTAGTGAAAACTCAAAGATGAGAAAATAGTGCAGAATCAGTGGAACTAAAAGCTGGTCCCAGGGGATCCTTATTACAATTTTAATATTAGGCCCACTCTCCAGGATTTAAAAGAAAAACATGGATGCTAAGTGGAGGAACTTATTATGAGACTCCACATGCTCCACACTGCATATGTGTCGACATGTTTCAGCCGACAATTGACAGTGCCCCGGATTTCTTCGGGACTCTCACCTCTGTGAACCTGGGTGACACCCCTTACCCTTCTACCAATTCAGAAGTGAGTAAAGGGGAAAATCACCTTTCAAAAGAGCCCTTCGCTTTGTGAAGGGGAACTTATACAAATAAAAACAAAAACAAACACATGACACTGTCAGTGCCCCTTGTTTATATTCATATACAACATATCCACTGGCAGACATTATTCTGAAAACACAAATTATTTCGTGCCAAACTACCCATAATTCTCCATACACTCTTAAAAAACCTAGGGCTGCCCTCACCCCACCGAATCTCTTGGTAGGTGGTGCACTATTAATGTAGTGCCTCTAGCCTGGTTGATTGGCCCTTATCACCAATTTTATAAATGATACTGGATTAATGCCATATTCAATGTCTTCATCTCAGAAATCCGAGTGAGCCAAGAAAATACCAGCGGGACACCACTACCATCCAAGCTGATGTAGTCCAACACTTACCAAGTTTATATTAGTAAAAAACTCGAAATGGCAGGGGAGGGGAACAGCTTCCTATTAGCACTCTCTGCAAGGGAAGCAAAAAAATTCATTAAAAACATCAATCACAGTCTTATTAATGTCTTTGTGATCCTTCTTTGTCATTTTCATTGGGAAGCCTGTAGATGTTTATTCTTCTTATGTAAATTAGCCTCATCACTCCTGTACACAAAATTTACCAGTGCACAGAATGAACACCCAAGAGGTGTCCTGTAGCTCAACAAGCTTTACTCGTAGCTAGAACTTACTCAGCAGTACTCTGCCACTCATAATTATCACGGGCTTAACCCTGTTGTTTCTTTCTGGCCCTTTTATGGAATAGAAACGTAACTCTCTGCCGGCCCGAGTTGGTTTAAAAATGCCAGGACTTCACTCATACCCAAAGCCGGTAACTGTGCCTGCTCGAGTTCACCAGTAGTCACACCCAAGCACCATCAAGTGTATCACATCCCCTTTGGCCCGTTTAGTTGTTCACTCATGCGTCTTCTCAATAACTTACTGCTTGCGAGGTAAACTGTTGGCAGACTCAATGGTTTCTCCAACCCGACGTGTAGCGCATTTCCTCATTGTTAGGACGTCTCTCTTGAAGAGGTGAAACCATGCCTCCAACCAGCGTAGGACACCACGAGGGGAGAGTCAATCTAACAAGCTCTCCAAACACTAGAATGCTGACCCCTCCGAGCCTGCAGTCAAATATAGCATCCATTTTAAACACACATTGCTCGTGATTATGTGCCTAGCGCCCTTTGTAGCGCCCTACTCCTCTATCAGTATTTATAATTAGTGAATAGGGGCTATGATTAATCTGATGGACCCTGTGTCTTTAAAAGGCCTCCAGTACCCAATTGGGGTGCTCCCATCTTTATGATAGTGCAAATTAATGTTCACAAGTGACTTGACGTTATCATTGCCTCCCAAAGCTGTAATACGGGGGAGGGGAGAGAGGAAGGGGGGTGTTGTGGTGGGAATTGGTGGTTGGGGTTCGGTTTAGTTGTGGGGGTGGGGTGGGGCGCAGAGTTATTGAAAAAACCGACCAATGTCCTGGTCCGCATTGATTGTAAAGGGTGGTGCCATCTCTGAATTTGCTGTTATTAAACAACGGGTAATACCTCAATTATGCAGCTACCATCCTACTCCCCTAGGAGTTTTTAGAGGTTATTCAGGGTATTCCATGGATATCATCGTTCAACCCCCTGGAAAAAAATCTGTACAGTATAAATCCATTTTTGCTCTCTAAAGAATCAGGGCTTTTTCTGGGTTCCCCCCACTCATGTTGATGTTAGGTTTTTCCACAACTGTCCAAGTAAAATTCTCGGCCGAGTGCTGTTTCTCTACCAAGTGGTTCGTTAGTCTACTAACATTCCGTTGGCATCTAGTTTTGGATGTATGCTCCATAATTCTTGTCTTCACCTTTCTGGTGGTCATTCCCAGGTACATCTGATCGCAGGAGCATTTCAGCATGTATATAACAAAGGAGGAATTACAATTTGTATGTCTCCTTTGCTCCCAAGGGTGAGTTAATCCAACATCGATCATTTTGGTGTTCTTTATTAGATGGCATACGTCATACAATCCACATCTGATATGGCCAGTCGCTGGGGGAAGGAACACCGTCCGGTCTCCTTCTCCTGTGCCCATCTGTGTCCTGTTATTCATTCTTGGGCTTTGACTCTTTCTAAAAGAGAAGAGGGGCTTATCCAGAGATAAACCATTAGAATTCAAGATTCGCCAATGGCGCAACACAGTTTTTTTTAATATTGCTTGAGGCGGTATTGAAGGTCGTAACACACACTGTTCTTTCCATTGATGATTTCTCTGTAGTTTCTAAGAGCGCTTCTCGATGACAATTAATCGCTCTTTTCTTCGCCCTATTAACCACCCATGCAGGGTAGTCTCTTTTTAAAAGTTTTTGTTGAAGAGACTCTGCTTCTTCACGAAAATCTTTTTAATATTAGAATAATTTTGTCGCAGGCGTAAAAATTGTCCCACCGGAAGATTCTCCCTAAGGGGTTTGGGATGAAAACTCTTGAATGAGAGTAAACTGTACCTGTCAGTAGATTTATGAAACATTTTCGTGCTCAGGCCCCCCTCTGCTGGAAAGATAGTCAAGTCCAGGAATGGTATGCTCTTTTTAGTGATTTTGGACGTAAAAAGTAGTAGGGGGTTCCTGCTGTTGAGCCAGACCAGGAAGTCATCCAGTGTCTCTCTCTCCCCCTTCCAGACTAACAGGACATCATCTATGAAACGCCTCCAGACCTTTATGTGATGGAACCAGGGAGCTCCATGGGTGTAGATGTACTGGTCCTCAAAGGCAGACATGTACAGCCCCACCAGGCTCGGAGCGAAAACACTCCACATGGAGGTACCATGGGTCTGCAGGTAAAAGGTTCCTTGGAACTCAAAAACGTTCTTTGTGAGGGCAATCTCAGCCAGATGTAAAATGAATAGTCTGGGCATGGAATACTCCCAATCCATTGCATACAAGATGTCCTCTACCGCTCTCAGTGTCTCCATTTGTGGTATATTAGTATACAAGGATTCCACGTCCAGACCAACCAGAAAATCTTCAGTTGGATTAAACTCCAAGACTTTAAGTAGTAACCTCAGTTGTGTCCTTAAGATATGCTGGTCTTGATTGGACAATTGGTTTAAAAAAGAAGTCACAAAATTGCGACAGGGGCTCCAATAATGATCCCATCCCCGAAGCGATAGGCCTCACCGGTGGGGGCCTCGTGGGTTTATGAACTTTTGGGAAGGTATAAAAATATGAAGTTATTAGTTGTGGTTGACAGAGAAAATTCCCCTCATTCTCCGAAATCCATTCATTTTGCACTGCTTCATCCATCATCAATATTATTTCTTTCTTGATAGTTTCTATTGGATCCTGTCTCAACTGTCTGGAATTCCCTACTATCAGCCAATAGTCTCAGACATTCCGTCTCATACACTGTTCTGCTCTGTAACACCGTGGCTCCCCCTTTATCAACCTGGTTTATCACCAGTTCCTCATTATCTCTTAATTCCTCCAATGCCCTTCGTTCTTTTTTAGAAAGGTTCATAAATGTTGTATTGCTCTCTTTAGTGTTTCCACTTCACCAATAATTGCCTGTTCAAAGACCTCTATTTCCACTGAAAGTTGGCCCAAAAAAGGAGTAAACTTGGACTTCAAACGGAGATTGGTATCACCCCTCTCTGTGTTATCCTGGTACTGGTTTTCAAAAAAGACTTTTAAACGGATGTTGCAAAAAAAACTCACTCGTTCTTGTCTTATCTTAAAGGTATCTGGTGTATTCATTGGTACATGTTCAAGACCCAGCGACATAGGACTATACCCAGGGTAGTATGACTCATGGAAAGAGCAATAGGACTACTCCCCTGAGACAAAACACTGGAACCTACTTCAATTTACAGCGACATAGGACTACACTCCGAGAGGTATGATTCATGGAAAGAGTAATAGGACTACTCCCCTGAGCGCCCCTGAGCCATAATATCGCTGGATAAGCTAGCAGCCATCTTTGAGTGGCTTATTTATCAGCTATTTTCAACATACCATACACCTGATTTCACCCTACGACTACATAAACGCATTGGTGATATTGCTACTAAACTGGGCAACCATGATCTATGATCATAAAGATTTATTCTGGCCTATATGCCACTTGAGACTGATCTATTTTGTCTGATGCCCGATGGAGCTACCTGGTTTAGCTATAGGGGAGATGGACTGTGTATTCCCTCCGTGGTCGTCACCTACCCAGTCGGTCTTTAGACAGACTTCCTTTCGTCTCTACGGTTGTCTCTTTCCTTATCCTCACTCTCTCTCCTCTCCTCCCCTACCCCCCACTACTTTCTTTCTTTTTTCTCTCCTCCCCTAATGTATTGTTAACTGTTTTATTTAATGTTTACTTGTTGTTCTTTTTCTAGTATATTGTTAAACCGCATTGTTGCACTTCCTTCCGTCTCTCCAGTCGTCTCCTCCCGCATCCTCCCTCTATTTATATCTCTCCTTCCCTCCTCTCTTAATGTATTGAGACCGAACTATTTTGTCTGTTGCCCGATGGAGCTACCTGGTTTAGCTATAGGGGAGATGGGCCGTGGAGTCCCTCCTTGGTCGTCACCTACCCAGTCGGTCTTTAGACAGACTTCCTTTCGTCTCTACGGTTTTCTCTTACCTTATCCTCACTTTCTCTCCTCCCCTATGCCCCACTACTTTCTCTCTTTTTTTCTCTTCTCCCCTAATTGTATTGCTGATTTTGATTTAATGTTTACTTGTTGATCTTCTTCTAGTATATTGTTTAACCACATTGTTGCACTTCCTGTCGTCTCCTACTGCATCCTCCCTCTACTTTTGTCTCTCCCTCCCTCCTCTCTCAATTGTTTTGAGACTGAACTATTTTGTCTGATGCCCGATGGAGCTACTTAGTTTAGTTATAGGGGAGATGGGACGTGGATTACCTCCTTGGTCGTCACCTACCCAGTCGGTCTTTAGACAGACTTCGTTTAGTCTCTCCTTATTGTCTCTTCCCTAGCTCCTATCCTCTCTCCCCTGAATCTCTCCCCTTGCCTGCTACTTTGCCTACCCCCTATCCTTTGTGCTCTTTGACTAAGCACTCCTTCTCCCCTTGTTGGGGAAAGATCCAATATTTATACTCTGGAGTATCAGCGAACCTGCTGAGTGAGTCCACTGCGCCTAGGTAGCCACTCACACTTGAGGTTTGGTATGGCGTCCCTTGCCAAAGCACTCCCTCTCCCCTTTTTGGGGAAGGATCCAGTATATAAGCCTTGGAGTCTCAGAGACCCCTCTGAGAGAGTCCACTGCGTAAAGGGAACCTCTCACAATAGAGATAGGGAAGGGATACCACTTGTCCTGGGATCACAGCTTACTGGACTTTGGACGTTGCCTTGACTCGTCTACCAGTTTGTGTCCCCATCACCTTTCCCCTCCTCTCCCCATGCTGTGTCTCTCACCCTCCCCTCCTCTTTCCACCTTCATTATCTATATACTTCCTCTACTCCAATCCCCTCCCCTGAATCTCTCCCCTTGCCTTCTTTTCCCCTTACGTATTTGTGCTTATTGTTTATCTTGACCTTACAAGTAACTATGTTGCCGTGCTCTAAGAATCTGTGAAACCTTTGTAACGATGTCACCTGTAACCATGATCTGATGCTCATGTAAAGCGCTCTGATACATCCGGGTCTAGCCAGCGCTATATAAAACTTTTAAATAAATAAATAATAAATAAATATTCAAGACCCTTTTCTAAGACCTCAACCTGTGTGTCTGTCAATTCGATATCAGTTAGATTTATCACCAGGGAGATCAATCCCAGCTCGTTCCTGGAGTTGATTCTTTGGCCATACTCCTGGTTACTTTTTGTTCCAAATCCTCCCATTGCACCCCTGTCATGTTCTTCTGTTTGCCCCTGCCCCTCCATCGGCCCCTCCCAAAAAAAAGGATTGAGCATGGGGGGGGTTTGTGCCATAGGACCTCCTGACATTCCTTGAAAATGGGGTTGGTACAAGGGGGCCATCCATAGTTGTTATTTGGAAAGTTTGGTTAGGGGGTGTTGAACTAGGGACGGGGACCCCCAAAGAAATGCCTGCCTCTCCCCTTCTCCGGGGATTTCTCTCATAGTCACTATCCCCACTACTAGAGCTGGTTCGAGCTGATGTTCTCTGTTCTCTATTGGTACCACGCTTCATATCCTCAAATGCGAGTATTCGTAAGTAACGTTAGGGGTAAACCTTCTCCCTAGAAAATTTCTTTAAGTCCTTCTGTAGTTTATCCACTTTGGATCTTAATAAATAGTCCTTATGTTCGACTATGTCATTATTTATCTCCTCCAGTTTCTTTTTGAAGGTGGTGGACAGGATTGTTGTCTTGATTTCCTATTCGTTCTCCTGGATCTTAATGTAGAGGGCATCGGCTGTTCTCTTGGCTTTATTTATAATGAGAATCAGCCAATCCCTCGTACATTTCCAGGCGATTGAAGACCAATCTTTCCTAAAGACTGGATCTTCTAGAAAAATCAGGGGCTCATTTGTCACCAACAAATCTTTTGGTGCTGCATTCCCTCTCAAATATTCTGTTAGGATTGCCCCATGTAAGATAGTTTTGACATGGGATTTCTTTAACTCTAACAATGTATCCCAGCCTTCCCCTTGGACCAACACTTGGTTGACCGTGGTGTCCCCAAGTAAAGATGGCCCTCTGAGGATTTCAGCAGCTGCTTCGTCCACATAGGCCAAACCCTGTCCCTCCGCCATATTTCTCAATGTGGAAATCCGACTCAGCTGAGACCCAATTGGGTATTGTTTCATTCGAGGTTGGGTTTAATAAAAGTTTTGCCCCTGCGGCTCAGCGGCCGCTCTCAACACAGGAAACACACTAGAACAGAGGGGTGAGAGGATCTAAACCCCCTTTGACCTCCCGCTCAGACTTTTATCACAAAAAGAAGGGGGATTAAAAAATAAAACAAGAAAAGTAACTAAGAGTGAGTCAAGGAAAAAGCACCTTGCTTTTAGAACTGCCCTCACACACAGCAAGCTGTGTCATGCTTCATCATAGGGCTGCTAACACACCTCCGTATTTACCCAACACTGGAGGTGGAGCAATAGGGAGGGGAAGACAATACAACAGACAGTGAAGAGTTTGTGAAAACTCAAAGGTGAGAAAATAGTGCAGAATCAGTGGAACTGAAAGCTGGTCCCAGGGGATCCTTATTACCATTTTAATATTAGGTCCCCTGTCCAGGATTTAAAAGGAAAAACGTGGATGCTAAGTGGAGGAACTTATTATGAGACTCCACCTGCTCCACACTGCATATGTGTCGACATGTTTCAGCCGGCAATTGACAGTGCCCCGGCTTTCTTCAGGACTCTCACCTGTGTGAACCTGGGTGACACCCCTTACCCTTCTACCGATTCAGAAGTGAGTAAAGGGGAAAATCACCTTGCAAAAGAGCCCTTCGCTTTGTGAAGGGGAACTTATACAAATAAAAACAAAAACGAAAACAAAGACATGACACTGTCAGTGGCCCTTGTTTATATTCATATACAACATAACCACTGGCAGACATTATTCTGAAAACACAAATTATGTCGTGCCAAACTTCCCATAATTCTCAATACACTCTTAAAAAACCAAGGGCTGCCCTCACCCCACTGAATCTCGTGGTAGGTGGTGCACTATTAATGTAGTGCCTCTAGCCGGGTTGATTGGCCCGTATCACCAATTTTATAAATGATACTGGATTAATGCCATATTCAATGTCTTCATCTCAGAAATCCGAGTGAGCCAAGAAAATACCCGTGGGACACCACTACCATCCAAGCTGATGTAGTCCAACAATTACAGAGTTTATATTAGTAAAAAACTCGAAATGGCGGTGGAGGAGAACAGCTTCCTATTAGCACTCTCTGCAAGGGAAGCAAAAATATTAATTAAAAACATCACTCCCAGTCTTAATAATGTCATTGTGATCCTTGTTTGACATTTTTATTGGGAAGCCTGTAGATGTATATTCTCCTTATGTAAATTAGCCTCATCACTCCCGTGCACAAAATGTACCAGTGCACAGAATGAACACCCAAGAGGTGTCCTGTAGCCCAACAAGCTTTACTCGTAGCTAGAACTTACTCAGCAGTACTCTGCCATTCATAATTATCACAGGGCTTAACCCTGTTGTTTCTTTCCGGCCCTTTTACAGAATAGAAACGTAACTCTCTGCCGGCCAGAGTTGGTTTAAAAATTCGGGGACCGGTGGTACATGCTATTTTCCCTCGTACCCAATGCCGGTAACTGTGCCTGCTCGAGTTCACAGGTATTCACACCCAAGCACCATCAAGTGTATCACATCCCCTTTGGCCCGTTTAGTTGTTCACTCACACGTCTTCTCAATAACTTACTGCTTCCGAGGTAAACGGTTGGCAGACTCAATCGTCTCTCCAACCCACTGTGTAGCGCATTTCCCCATTGTTAGGACATCTCTCTTGAAGAGGTGAAACCACGCCTCCAACCAGCGCAGGACACCACGAGAGGAGCATCAATCTAACAAGCTCTCCAACACTAGAATGCTGACCACTCCCTGCCTGCAGCCAAATATAGCATTCATTTTAAACACACATTGCTCGTGATTATGTGCCTAGTGCCCTTTGTAGCGCCCTACTCCTCTATCTGTATTTATAATTTGTGAATAGGGGCTATGATTAATCTAATGGACCCTGTGTCTTTAAAAGGCCTCCAGTACCCAAATGGGGTGCTCCCATCTTTATGATAGTGCAAATTAATGTCCACAAGGGACTTGACGGTACCATTGCCTCCCAAAGCTGTAATACGGGGAGGGGAGAGAGGAAGGGGGAGTGTTTTGGGTGGGTTGGGGGTTGGGTTTAGTTGTGGGGGTGGGGTGCGGCACAGAGTTATTGAAAAAAATTACCAATGTCCTGGTCCCCATTGATTGTAAAGGGAAGTGCCATCTCAGAATCTGCTGTTATTAAACAACGGGTAATAACTAAATTATGCAGCTACCATCCTACTCTCCTAGGAGTTTTGAGAGGTTATTCAGAGTATTCCAGGGGATATCATCGCTCAACCCCCTGGAAAAACTCTACACCCTATAAATCCATTTTTGCTCTCTAATGAATAGGGCTCTTTCTGGGTTCCCCCACTCATGTTGATGTTAGGTTTTTCCAAAACTGTCCAAGTAAATTCCTCGGCTGAGTGCATTTTCTCTACAAAGTGGTTCGTTAGTCGACTAAAATTCTGTTGGCATCTGAATGTGGATCTATGCTTCATCTCTATTAGATGGCATAAGTCACACAATCCACATCTGGTGTGGCTAGTTACTGGGTGAAGGAACACCGTCCGGTCTCCTTCTCCTGTTCCCATCTGTGTCCTGGTATTCATTCTTGGTCTTGTATGTACCAAGATGTTCACTTGGATGCTAATGACAAGGGTAACTCGTCATGGAGTGCCCATTCATTTCAATGGAAATTACATGAAATCGTTGGTCAAGCCACAGCATCCAAGTGGTTAATGCTTTCTAAAAGAGAAGAGGGGCTTATCCACAGATAAGCCATTAGAATTCAAGATTCGCCAATGGCGCAACACAATCTTTTGAATACTGCTTAAGGCGGTATTGAAGGTCGTAACACACACAGGAGAAGGAGACCGGACGGTGTTCCTTCCTCCAGTGACTGGTCACACCAGATGTGGATTGTGTGACGTATGCCATCTAACATAGAACACCAAAACGATAGATGTTGGATTAACTCACCCTGCAATTTTGAGGTATTACCCGTTGTTTAACCCCTTCGGGGCTAATGACGAGCTGGGCTCGTCATCGCGCTTACCTGTGGTGCGCTGATGACAAGGCCAGCTCGTCATCAGCCCCACCCTCGGGGGAAGCGCTGGCGCTCCCCCCGAGGGTCTCTGATCGTTTTTGTTTTGCTGGGGGCGGCAGCGGAAGAGCTTCCGCTGCCGACCCCGCCCCCCCATGGTAATCCCTGATGACGTCAGCGCGCACAGCGCGCGCTGACATCATCAGGGATTCCCAGCGCTCAGGAAGCCATTTGCTTCATGACCGCGCTGGAAGAAGGTAGGTTTGTCGAGGCTGGCGGGGGTTTGGGGGCAGCGAAGAGGCATCAGGGGAGAGGAAAGAGATTTTCCTTTCCCCTGATGTCTCTTTGCAGGGCATTTCTGCCTCACGATCGCGCACAGCGTCGTGATCGTGCGGCGGAAATGCCCCCACTAGACACCAGGGATTTAATTTTAGTTTTTAGGAAGCGACCCCTTGGGCAAGGGTCGCTTCCAGGCGGGCTGGCAATATGTTTTCGTTTTTCTGCCCCCCCTGGGGGGAAATCGGCCCGTTTTTTTGGCCGTTTTGCCCCCAGGGGGGGGGGGCAGAAATTACCCACTAGCACCAGGGATTTTTGTTGGGGCAATGTGTTTGTTTTGGGAAGCGACCCCTTGGGTAAGGGTCGCTTCCAGGTGGCCATGATTGTGTTTTTGTTTTTCTGTCCACCCTGGGGGCAAATCGGCCCTTTTTTTTGCCGTTTTGCCCCCAGGGGGGGGGGGGGCAGAAAATGCCCACTAACACCAAGGAATATTTAGTTTTTAGGAAGCGACCCCTTGGGCAAGGAGTAGTGATTGGCTGGCGGTGTGTGTGGAGTGGCGCTTGGCTGGTGGTGTGCGTGGAGTGCTTCTTTGCTGTCTGTGCACGGAGTGCTGCTTGGCTGGCGGTGTGTGTGGAGTGGTGCTTGGCTGGTGGTGTGCATGGAGTGGTACTTGGTTGTCTGTGCACAGAGTGGTGTTTGCTGGTGGTGTGTGTGGGGAGTGGTACTTGGCTGAATGGTGTGCGTGGAGCGGTGCTTGGCTGGCGGTGAGTGGCGCTTGGTTTGCGGTGTGCGTGGAGTGGTGCTTGGCTGGCGGTGTGTGTGGAGTGGTACTTGGCTATCGGTGTGCGCTGAGTGGTGTTTGGCTGGCGGTGTGCATGGAGGGGTACTTGGCTATCTATGCACGGAGTAGTGCTTGGCTGGCGGTGTGTGTGGAGTGGCGCTTGGCTGGTGGTGTGTGTGGAGTGGTACTTGGCTGTCTGTGCACAGAGTGGTGCTTGGCTGGTGGTGCTTGTGGAGTGGCGCTTGACTGGTGGTGTGCGTGGAGTGCTACTTTGCTGTCTGTGCACGGAGTGCTGCTTGGCTGGCGGTGTGTGTGGAGTGGCGCTTGGCTGGAGGTGTGCGTGGAGTGCTACTTTGCTGTCTGTGCAAGGAGTGCTGCTTGGCTGGCGGTGTGTGTGGAGTGGCGCTTGGCTGGTGGTGTGCGTGGAGTGCTACTTTGCTGTCTGTGCACGGAGTGCTGCTTGGCTGGCGGTGTGTGTGGAGTGGCGCTTGGCTGGTGGTGTGCGTGGAGTGCTACTTTGCTGTCTGTGCACGGAGTGCTGCTTGGCTGGCGGTGTGTGTGGAGTGGCGCTTGGCTGGTGGTGTGCGTGGAGTGCTACTTGGTTGTCTGTGCACGGAGTGGTGTTTGTCTGGTGGTGTGTGTGGAGTGGTGTTTGGCTGGCGGTGTGTGGGGAGTGGTACTTGGCTGGATGGTGTGCGTGGAGCGGTGCTTGGCTGTCGGTGAGTGGTGCTTGGCTTGTGGTGTGCGTGGAGTGGTGCTTGCTGGCGGTGTGTGTGAAGTGGTACTTGGCTATCGGTGTGCGCTGAGTGGTGTTTGGCTGGCGGTGTGCGTGGAGGGGTACTTGGATATCTATGCACGGAGTGGTGCTTGGCTGGCGGTGTGTGTGGAGTGGCGCTTGGCTGGTGGTGTGTGTGGAGTGGTACTTGGCTGTCTGTGCACGGAGTGGTACTTGGCTGGTGGTGCTTGTGGAGTGGCGCTTGGCTGGTGGTGTGCGTGGAGTGCTACTTTGCTGTCTGTGCACGGAGTGCTGCTTGGCTGGCGGTGTGTGTGGAGTGGCGCTTGGCTGGAGGTGTGCGTGGAGTGCTACTTTGCTGTCTGTGCACGGAGGGCTGCTTGGCTGGCGGTGTGTGTGGAGTGGCGCTTGGCTGGTGGTGTGCGTGGAGTGCTACTCTGCTGTCTGTGCACGGAGTGCTGCCTGGCTAGCGGTGTGTGTGGAGTGGCGCTTGGCTGGTGGTGTGCGTGGAGTGCTACTTTGCTGTCTGTGCATGGAGTGCTGCTTGGCTGGCGGTGTGTGTGGAGTGGTGCTTGGCTGGTGGTGTGCATGGAGTGCTACTTGGTTGTCTGTGCACGGAGTGGTGTTTGGCTGGTGGTGTGTGTGGAGTGGTGTTTGACTGGCGGTGTGTGGGGAGTGGTACTTGGCTGGATAGTGTGCGTGGAGCGGTGCTTGGCTGGCGGTGAGTGGCGCTTGGCTTGCAGTGTGCGTGGAGTGGTGCTTTGCTGGCGGTGTGTGTGGAGTGGTACTTGGCTATCGGTGTGCGCTGAGTGGTGTTTGGCTGGTGGTGTGCGTGGAGGGGTACTTGGATATCTATGCACGGAGTGGTGCTTGGCTGGTGGTGCTTGTGGAGTGGCGCTTGGCTGGTGGTGTGCGTGAAGTGCTACTTTGCTGTCTGTGCACGGAGTGGTGCTTTGCTGGCGGTGTTTGTGGAGTGGCGCTTGGCTGGTGGTGTGCGTGGAGTGCTACTTTGCTGTCTGTGCACGGAGTGCTGCTTGGCTGGCGGTGTGTGTGGAGTGGCGCTTGGCTGGTGGTGTGCGTGGAGTGCTACTTTGCTGTCTGTGCACGGAGTGCTGCTTGGCTGGCGGTGTGTGTGGAGTGGCGCTTGGCTGGTGGTGTGCGTGGAGTGGTACTTGGCTGGCGGTGTGTGTGGAGTGGCGCTTGGCTGGATGGTGTGCGTGGAGTGGTACTTGGCTGTCGGTGTGCGCTGAGTGGTGTTTGGCTGGTGGTGTCCATGGTCTGGTGCTTGGATGGTGCTGTGGGTGGACTGGCACTCTGCTGGCGGTGTGTGAGTAGTTACTTTCTGTTGGTCACTACACACACTGCTAGTTGAGTGACACTCTACGCAGTCCATCATTTTCTGTAGTTGCTGTGTCAGATATGTGGGCGTGTGAAAGTGATGGGCCCTTGAATGGCGCTGGCGGCTGGCGGTGTGAATGTTTTGTATGTGTCACACGTACAAAAGGTGTATGAATGTCCTTACTGCCCCTGTGTGATGGGGGTACTGGTAGGAGCAAAAGACTGACTGGCACCAAAGTGGTCAGGCAGTTAAAAAAATTCAAAAAATTATCCAGTGTCTTGATGTTAAACCTCATCTAATCTCAATTGGTCTAAGCCCTATTTGATGGCCCATCTAGCCGAATTTTAATTTGGGGGGCAAATTTGTGTGTTGTTGTTTTAATTGTTATCTTGTTTGTGAAATGTGGTAGTAATTTCTTTTCTTCTCTATTTTTGTCTTGTTCCAGGCTTTTGCTGTTTGGATTGTTGTAGGTTGCGTGTCTGTTTGCAGCTTGTGTAGTTGCTTGTGCTTGGTAAGTGAATGTATTTTGTACTACTTCCCCTTGATGTTTGTCTTTTTGAAAAAGGTTGTACTTCTAGCAGTTTGTGTGGCTCTGTGTTTTTTTTTTCAGCATGAGTGTTTGATGTGCACTTTGTTTTCTAATCTGTCATTTCTTTTTTTCTTTCTAGTGGGATATCATTTCTTTTCGCTGTGTCTCAACAGAGTAGGTGCTGGTGAGTGTAGCTATATTTAGTAAGAGTGAAATTGTTTTGGATTGTATTTATCTTTTAGTGAAAGCCTTACCTTGTTTACTTCTTACTTTGCACAGTGTAGGTTGTTGTTCACTTGTGTGTGCAGTCTTCTTGCTTTGTAAGGATAATGGCTAGTCGCAGGATTACTGCTCAGCAGGTTCTTGGTTTGGTTTTTGAGTCTTCCTCTGACCATGGTTCAGAGTCTGAGTCCAATTCGGACTCCCAGGAAGCGGCAGAAGATTCAGGCAGTGAGTTTTCTCTTCGCATGGAATCATCATCATCGGATGATGACTCTTCTTCTAGTGCTGATGAAGGGCCTATGGTAGAGGAGGACATTGTGTTGCCGGTAGTGGGCCAAGAGGCACCTGTGCTGCTGCCTAGAGCCGCAAGGTTTCCTTTCTTTTTACGTCGGCAAGAGGCATGTGGGCTGGAGCCTGCACCCAAAAGGCTTCACATTGCTGTGGTGCGCAAAGAGGCATCTGGTGCTTTTCGTCTTCCTGCTGGTGTAGTGCAGCAAGAGGCATCTGGGGCTGTTAGGCTTCCCATTGGTGTAGAGCGGCAAGAGGCACCTGGGCCTGCTTGGTTTCCCGGTGGTGTAGTGCAGCAGGAAGCATCTCAGGCTGCTGGGCTTCCCGTTGGTGTAGTGCAGGAAGAGCCCTCTGGGGATGCTATGTCTTCTGTTGGTGTTGTGTAGCCAGAAGTATCTGTGGCTGTGAGGCTTCCCGTTGGAGAACAGCAGCAAGATGTTTCGGTGCTGCAGGCTGGGGTGGCTGCTCCCCCCGTTGATAGGGATGGCCTCTGGGTTCCCCCTGGCTTGGTGCAGCCGGCATTGCCAGAGTTCACTGGTGTTCCTGGGTGTAGAGTGAATACAGAGAATTTTCTGCCAATTAAGTTTTTTCAGTTGTTTTTTGACGATGTGTTTTTGCAAGAGATTGTTGAGCAAACCAATTTGTATGCAGAACAATTTTTGAGGGCCAACAGTGCCAGCCTTAAGCCCTATTCTAGAGCAATCCGGTGGACTCCCACAAATGTTGAAGAGATGAAGAAGTTTCTGGGATTAACTTTTTTGATGGGCTTGCTAAGGAAGTCATCAATGACTTCATATTGGTCCACTAGTCCCTTGATGGCAACAGCTATATTTCCAGCAGTCATAAGTCGTGATCGGTATATGCTTCTTCTTCGGATGATGCATTTTGTTGATAATAGTTTAGCGTTGTCACGCGATCACCCTGATTGTGACCGTTTGTTTAAAATTCGGCCTGTCCTTGATCACTTTGTTGATCGTTTTTCTGAGATTTTTGTCCCTGGTAAAGAAATTGCAGTGGATGAGTCTTTGGTGTTGTTCAAGGGCCGCTTGGTTTTTAGGCAATACATTCCTAGTAAGAGGGCACGCTATGGAATCAAACTGTATATGCTGTGTGACAGTGAGACTGGATATGTCTACAATTTCAGGGTGTACACTGGTAAGGAGTCCAGCATTAACCCTCCTGGTTGTCCTTCTACTTTTGGAGTGACTGAGAAAATTGTGTGGGAACTAGGTAGGGGATTATTTAACAAAGGCCATCATTTATATGTAGATAACTTCTACACTGGTGTGCGGTTGTTCAAGGAGTTGGCCAAAGTGGGCACTGTTGCTTGTGGCACAATGCGCAGTAACCGTAAAGGTTTCCCAAAGGAACTTGTTTGCAAAAGGCTTGTGCGGGGACAGTCTACGGCATTGCGATGTGGGGAGCTTCTAGCTGTGAAGTATTCAGACAAGAGAGATGTGTACATGCTGACTACTATCCACGATGAAAGTACAGAACCTGTGCCTGTTTGGGGTCAGGGTGCTGAAGTGCGCAAACCTGTGTGCATTCTAGCTTACAATAAGTTCATGGGTGGTGTTGACAGAGTAGATCAGAGGTTGGAACCTTATGTTGCTCTTCGAAAGGCTTACGTTTGGTACAAGAAGTTGGCTATCCATCTGTTCCACTTGGCATCCTTTAATGCTTTTGTTGTGTAACAGAAGTCTTATCCTGAGAAGAAGATGCCTTTTGTTAAGTTTCAGGAGTCTATAATAGGCAGCCTTGTACTTGTGGAGCAGGCAAGTGTTCCTAGATTTGGAGTGGTGGAGGAAGTGGCTAGATTGCAAGATCGCCACTTTCCTGAATCTATTCCTTCCACTACTGGAAGAGACTTTCCGACTAGAAGATGCAGAGTCTGTTGGCGAAGAGGCGTGCGGAAGGAGTCTCGTATATACTGTCCTGACTGTCCTTCTAAGCCTGCATTGTGTCTGTCAGCTTGTTTTAAATCGTACCGCACGCAAAAGAAGTTTTGGGAGTTTTAATGAGCTGTAAAGTGAATTGCCTGGTCTGCATTCTGTAAAACATTTTTAGTTTGTTTCAAGGATTGGCATTAGTGCAAAGTTTTTATTTTAAGAATTTGTGTTACCTGATTTGTAGGTATTTCCATTTGTTTAGTGTTATTTTCAAAAAAAGAATTCTAAATGTGTTTGTGGTGTGTGCCGGCTGGTGCTTGGCTGTCGGTGTGTGTGGAGTTGCGCGTGGCTGGTGGTGTGCGTGGAGTGGTACTTGGCTGTCTGTGCACGGAGTGGTGCTTTGCTGGCGGTGTGTGTGGAGTGGCGCTTGGCTGGTGGTGTTCGTGGAGTGGTACTTGGCTGTCTGTGCATGGAGTGGTGTTTGGCTGATGGTGTGTGTGGAGTGGTGCTTGGCTGGCGGTGTGTGTGGAGTGGTGCTTGGCTGGCGGTGTGTGTGGAGTGGTGCTTGGCTGGCGGTGTGTGTGGAGTGGTACTTGGCTGTCTGTGCATGGAGTGGTGTTTGGCTGGTGGTGTGTGTGGAGTGGTGTTTGGCTGGTGGTTTGTGCGGAGTGGTACTTGGCTGGAGGGTGTGCGTGGACCGGTGCTTAGCTGTCTGTGCACGGAGTGGTGCTTGGCTGGCGGTGTGCGTGGAGTGGCGCTTGGCTGGTGGTGAGTGTGGAGTGATACTTGACTGACTGTGCACGGAGTTGTGCTTGGCTGTCGGTGTGCGCTGAGTGTTTGGCTGGCGGTGTGCATGGTCTGGTGCTTGGATGGTGGTGTGGGTGGACTGGTGCTCAGCTGGAGGTGTGTGAGTAGTTACTTTCTGTTGGTCACTACACACACTGCTAGTTGAGTGACACTCCACACAGTCCATCAATTTGTGTAGTTGCAGTGTCAGAAATGTGGGCGTGTGAAAGTGATGGGCCCTTGAATGGCGCTGTTTGCTGGTGTGAGTGTTGAAATGTGATGGGTCCGCGGCTGGCGGTGTGAATGTTTTGAATGTGTCACACGTACGAAAGGTGTATGAATGGCCTGTAAAGAGGTTGGTGCCTTGACGTGGCTTTACAGCTCACGAGCTGTGAGTCAGTGGTTCAGTTAATCATACTTTCAATTATGCACAGTGTATTTCATTTTTTGTGAAATTACTTGCGATTACAAATGTATGTACTGAATCATCACTCACCCCCGTGCCAAATTCAACCAGTATGTGTGTGTGCTTGCGGATTAGATGGCTGTGCCGTTAATTTTTGTTTTTTTTCTCTTTCTGCAGTAGGGTGTACCTTGTCCCTTATTGTGATTGTTGTAATGTGTTGCTTTTCTTCCAGATGGTGTCAGTGGTCTTGTTTGTATCAGGTATGAAAGGTGCGTGAATGGCCTGTAAAACGGTTGGTGCCTTGTCGTGGCTTTACAGCTCACGAGTTGCGAGTCACTGGTTCGGTTTTTATGCATTTATTTATTGACAGAGCATTTCATTTTTTTGAAATATCTTGTTAATAAAATTTTATGTACTGAACCATCACTCGCCCTCGTGCCAAATCCAACCTGTATGTGTGTGTCTTTGAGGAATAGATAGCCGTGCTTGAATGTTTGACTTTTGAGTAACTCTGTTAAGGTGTGGTATCATTTTACTCGGGAGAACAAGGGGAACGCTGGGTGGTAGGACATTTTTGCCGGCACGGCGATCCCACGCAAACAGTTTGGAAAAGTGCTATTTTTACCTAATGTTAAGGTTTGCAAGGAGTTCTGGGTAGGAAAACATTGGGGGACCCACGCATGCCATACCTCCCTGGACTCTCCTGGGTGTCTAGTTTTCAGAACTGTTTGGGTTTGCTACTTTCCAAAGAATACCACCCAGCCCCGGGCCAAAAACTCAGGTGCCCCCCCCAAATCAAAGTTATATTGCTTCAGGGTATTTTAAATTCACCACCGTACGATTGGACCCTTTCCTGTTGCAGCCACTATGGCTATCCACGCAAGTGAGGTACCGTTTTTATCGGGAGACCTGGGGGAACGCAAGGTGGGAGGTAATTTTTGTGAGCCCAGTGATGCCACGCTTTCCCACACTAAAACGTGTGAAAAAATAGATTTTTTTCTGCAAAAATTGAGGTTTGCAAGGGATTCTGGGTAAAGGAACATTGGAGGATCCACGCAAGCCATACCTCCTTGGAAGCCCCCGGGTGTCTACTTTTCAGAAATGTGTGGGTTTGGTAGGTTTCCATAGATGGCTGTCTCGCACGGGGCCAGAAACCCAGGTAACCCCTCTTGCAAAAGCTGGTGAATTTAACATGGTGACAATGTCAAGTCCACCAGCTTTTGCAAGAGGGGTTACCTGGGTTTTTGGCCCCGTGCGAGACAGCCATCTAGGGAAACCTACCAAGCCCACACATTTCTGAAAAGTAGACACCCGGGGGCTTCCAAGGAGGTATGGCTTGCGTGGATCCTCCAACGTTCCTTTACCCAGAATCCCTTGCAAACCTCATTTTTAGCTGGAAAAAATCAGTTGTTTCACACGTTTTAGTGTGGGAAAGCGTGGCATCACTGGGCTCACACAAATTACCTCCCACCCAGCATTCCCCAAGGTCTCCCGATAAAAATGGTACCTCACTTGCGTGGGTAGGCATAGTGGCTGCTTTAGGAAAAGGCCCAATTCTTACTGTGGAGACCAAAAAATTACCTTTAGCCAAACAATCTTATTTTTTGAGGGGGTCACCTGAGCTTTTGGCCCGGGGTTTGGCGGGCATCTTTGGAAACTACCAAACCCAAACAGTTCTGAGAACTAGACACCCAGGGGAGTCCAGGGAGGTATGGCATGCGTGGGTCCCCCAATGTTTTCCTACCCAGAAACCCCTGCAAACCTTAAATTTTGGTCAAAAAACCCACTTTTCTGTACTTTTTTGGGTGGGATCTCGCTGCCGGCACAAATGTCCTACCACCCAGCGTGTGGGTGGGCCCAAGGCATGTGTGGGTGGGCCCAAGGCATGTGACTCAGGCTGGGGGGCTTAATTTGTAAAACTGAAATACTCCTAAATACTACTTTTTTCAAAATTCATTTTTGGCGTGTTCTGCTTTGGGGCACCCACACAAGTGAGGTATCCTTTTACTCGGGAGGACAAGGGGAACGCTGGGTGGTAGGACATTTTTGCCGGCACGGCGATCCCATGCCAAAAAGTTTGGAAAAGTGCTATTTTTACCTAATTTTAAGGTTTGCAAGGAGTTGTGGGTAGGAAACCATTGGGGGACCCACGCATGCCATACCTCACTGGACTCCCCCGGGTGTCTAGTTTTCAGAACTGTTTGGGTTTGCTACTTTGCAAAGAATACCACCGAGCCCCGGGCCACAAACTCAGATGCCCCCCCCAAAATCAAGGTAGTTTTGCAATAGGGTATTGCAAATTCACCACCGTACGATTTGAACTGTTTCCTGTTGCAGCCACTCTGTCTATCCACGCAAGTGAGGTACCATTTTTTTCAGGAGACCTAGGGGAACGCTGGGTGGGTGGAAATTTGTTGATCCACGCAGATTCCAGAACTTTCCATCACAGAAATGTGAGGAAAATGTGTTTTTTTTGGTCAAATCTTTAGGTTTGCAAGGGATTCTGGGTAACAAAACCTGGGGGTAGGCAGACGAGTCACCCCATCCTAAACTCCCCTGGGTGTCTAGTTTTCAAAAATGTATAGGTTTGCTAGGTTTCCCTAGGTGCTGGCAGAGCTACGGCGCAAAAACAAAAGGTAGTCTTTTTGTCCAAAACGTGCTAGATTTCACTGGGAAATTGAGGTGCGACCATGTTGCGTTTTGTGCTGTTTCATGTCGCAGCCACTATGCCTACCCACGCAAGTGGGGTACCATTTTTTTTGGGAGACCTTGGGGAACGCTGGGTTGGTGGAAATTTGTTGATCCACGCAGATTCCAGAACTTTCCACCACAGAAATGTGAGGAAAATGTGTTTTTTTTGTCAAATTTTTAGGTTTGCAAGGGACTCTGGGTAACAAAACCTGGGGGTAGGCAAACGAGTCATCCCATCCTGACTTCTCCTGGGTGTCTAGTTTTCAAAAATGTATATGTTTGCTAGGTTTCCCTAGGTGCTGGCAGAGCTACGGCGCAAAAACAAAAGGTAGTATTTTTGTCCAAAACGTGCTAGATTTCACTGGGAAATTAAGGTGCAACCATGTTGCATTTTGTGCTGTTTCATGTCGCAGCCACTATGCCTACCCACGCAAGTGGGGTACCATTTTTTTCGGGAGACCTGGGGGAACGCTGGGTTGGTAGAAATTTGTTGATCCACGCAGATTCCAGAACTTTCCACCACAGAAATGTGAGGAAAATGTGTTATTTTTGTCAAATTTTTAGGTTTGCAAGGGACTCTGGGTAACAAAATCTGGGGGTAGGCAGACGAGTCACCCCATCCTGAATTCCCCTGGGTGTCTAGTTTTCAAAAATGTATAGGTTTGCTAGGTCTCCCTAGGTGCTGGCAGAGCTACGGCGCAAAAACAAAAGGTAGTCTTTTTGTCCAAAACGTGCTAGATTTCACTGGGAAATTGAAGTGCAACCATGTTGCGCTTTGCGCTGTTTCATGTCGCAGCCACTATGCCTACCCACGCAAGTGAGGTACCATTTTTTTCGGGAGACCTGGGGGAACGGTGGGTGGGTGGAAATGTGTTGATCCACGCAGATTCCAGTACTTTCCACCACAGAAATGTGAGGAAAATTTGTTTTTTTGTCAAATTTTTAGGTTTGCAAGGGATTCTGGGTAACAAAACCTGGGGGTAGGCAGACGAGTCACCCCATCCTGAATTCCCCTGGGTGTCTAGTTTTCAAAAATGTATATGTTTGCTAGGTTTCCCTAGGTGCTGGCAGAGCTACGGTGCAAAAACAAAAGGTAGTCTTTTTGTCCAAAACATGCTAGATTTCACTGGGAAATTGAAGTGCGACCATGTTGCGTTTTGCGCTGTTTCATGTCGCAGCCACTATGCCTACCCACGCAAGTGAGGTACCATTTTTTTCGGGAGACCGGGGGGAACGCTGGGTGGGTGGAAATTTGTTGATCCCCACAGATTCCAGAACATTCCACCACAGAAATGTGAGGAACATGTGTTTTTTTTGTCAAATTTTTAGATTTGCAAGGGATTCTGGGTAACAAACCCTGGGGGTAGGCAGACGAGTCACCCCATCCTAAATTTCCCTGGGTGTCTAGTTTTCAAAAATGTATAGGTTTGCAAGGTTTCCCTAGTTGCTGGCAGAGCTATGGCGCAAAAACAAAAGGTAGTCTTTTTGTCCAAAACGTGCTAGATTTCACTGGGAAATTGAAGTGCAACCATGTTGCGTTTTGCGCTGTTTCATGTCGCAGCCACTATGCCTACCCATGCAAGTGAGGTACCATTTTTTTCGGGAGACATGGAGGAACGCTTGGTGGGTGGAAATTTGTTGATCCACGCAGATTCCAGAACTTTCCACCACAGAAATGTGAGGAAAATGTGTTTTTTTGTAAAATTTTTAGGTTTGCAAGGGATTCTGGGTAACAAAACCTGGGGGTAGGCAGACGAGTCACCCCATCCTGAATTTCCCTGGGTGTCTAGTTTTCAAAAATGTATAGGTTTGCAAGGTTTCCCTAGTTGCTGGCAGAGCTACGGCGCAAAAACAAAAGGAAGTCTTTTTGTCCAAAACATGCTAGATTTCACTGGGAAATTGAAGTGCAACCATGTTGCGTTTTGCACTGTTTCATGTCGCAGCCACTATGCCTACTCACGCAAGTGAGGTACCATTTTTTTGGGGAGACCTGGGGGAACGCTGGGTGGGTAGAAATTTGTTGATCCACGCAGATTCCAGAACTTTCCATCACAGAAATGTGAGGAAAATTTATTTTTTTGTCAAATCTTTAGGTTTGCAAGGGATTCTGGGTAACAAAACCTGGGGGTAGGCAGACGAGTCACCCCATCCTGAATTCCCCTGGGTGTCTAGTTTTCAAAAATGTATATGTTTGCTAGGTTTCCCTAGGTGCTGGCAGAGCTACGGCACAAAAACAAAAGGTAGTCTTTTTGTCCAAAACGTGCTAGATTTCACTGGGAAATTGAAGTGCAACCATGTTGCGCTTTGCGCTGTTTCCTGTCGCAGCCACTATGCCTACCCACGCAAGTGAGGTACCATTTTTTTCGGGAGACCTGGGGGAACGGTGGGTGGGTGGAAATTTGTTGATCCACGCAGATTCCAGAACTTTCCACCACAGAAATGTGAGGAAAATGTGTTGTTTTTTGTCAAATTTTTAGGTCTGCAAGGTACTCTGGGTAACAAAACCTGGGGGTAGGCAAACGAGTCACCCCTTCCTGAATTCCCCTGGGTGTCTAGTTTTTAAAAATGTATAGGTTTGCTAGGTTTCCCTAGGTGCTGGCAGAGCTACGGCGCAAAAACAAAAGGTAGTCTTTTTGTCCAAAACATGCTAGATTTCACTGGGAAATTGAAGTGCAACCATGTTGCGCTTTGCGCTGTTTCATGTCGCAGCCACTATGCCTACCCACGCAAGTGAGGTACCATTTTTTTTTGGGAGACCTGGGGGAACGCTGGGTGGGTGGAAATTTGTTGATCCACGCAGATTCCAGAACTTTCCACGACAGAAATGTGAGGAAAATGTGTTTTTTTGTCAAATTTTTAGGTTTGCAAGAGATCCTGGGCAACAAAACCTGGGGGTAGGCAGACGAGTCACCCCATCCTGAATTCCCCTGGGTGTCTAGTTTTCGAAAATGTATAGGTTTGCTAGGTTTCCCTAAGTGCTGGCAGAGCTACAGTGCAAAAACAAAAGGTAGTCTTTTTGTCCAAAACATGCTAGATTTCACTGGGAAATTGAAGTGCGACCATGCTGCGTTTTGCGCTGTTTCATGTCGCAGCCACTATGCCTACCCACGCAAGTGAGGTACCATTTTTTTCGGGAGACCGGGGGGAACGCTGGGTGGGTGGAAATTTGTTGATCCCCGCAGATTCCAGAACTTTACACCACAGAAATGTGAGGAAATGTGTTTTTTTTGTCAAATGTTTAGGTTTGCAAGGGATTCTGAGTAACAAAACCTGGGGGTAGGCAGACGAGTCACCCCATCCTGAATTTCCCTGGGTGTTTAGTTTTAGAAAATGTATAGGTTTGCTAGGTTTCCCTAAGTGCTGGCAGAGCTACGGTGCAAAAACAAAAGGTAGTCTTTTTGTCCAAAACATGCTAGATTTCACTGGGAAATTGAAGAGCGACCATGTGGCGTTTTGCGCTGTTTCATGTCGCAGCCACTATGCCTACCCACGCAAGTGAGGTACCATTTTTTTCGGGAGACCGGGGGGAACGCTGGGTGGGTGGAAATTTGTTGATCCCCGCAGATTCCAGAACTTTCCACCATAGAAATGTGAGGAAAATGTGTTTTTTTGTCAAATTTTTAGGTTTGCAAGGGATTCTGGGTAACAAAACCTGGGGGTAGGCAGACGAGTCACCCCATCCTGAATTTCCCTGGGTGTCTAGTTTTAAAAAATGTATAGGTTTGCAAGGTTTCCCTAGTTGCTGGCAGAGCTACGGCGCAAAAACAAAAGGTAGTCTTTTTGTCCAAAACGTGCTAGATTTCACTGGGAAATTGAAGTGCAACCATGTTGCGTTTTCCGCTGTTTCATGTCGCAGCCACTATGCCTACACACGCAAGTGAGGTACCATTTTTTTTGGGAGACATGGGGGAACGCTGGGTGGGTGGAAATTTGTTTATCCACGCAGATTTCAGAACTTTCCACCACAGAAATGTGAGGAAAATGTGTTTTTTTGTCAAATTTTTAGGTTTGCAAGGGATTCTGGGTAACAAAACCTGGGGGTAGGCAGACGAGTCACCCCATCCTAAATTTCCCTGGGTGTCTAGTTTTCAAAAATGTATAGGTTTGCTAGGTTTCCCTAGGTGCTGGCAGAGCTACGGTGCAAAAACAAAAGGTAGTATTTTTGTCCAAAACGTGCTAGATTTCACTGGGAAATTGAGGTGCGACCATATTGCGTTTTGCGCTGTTTCATGTAGCAGCCACTATGCCTTCCCACGCAAGTGGGGTACCATTTTTTTCGGGAGACCTGGTGGAACGCTGGGTGGGTGGAAATTTGTTGATCCACGCAGATTCCAGAACTTTCCACCACAGAAATGTGAGGAAAATGTGTTGTTTTTTGTCAAATTTTTAGGTTTGCAAGGGACTCTGGGTAACAAAACCTGGGGGTAGGCAGACGAGTCACCTCAAACTGAATTCCCCTAGGGGTCTAGTTTTCAGAAATGTATAGGTTTGCTAGGTTTCCCTAGGTGCTGGCAGAGCTAAGGCGCAAAAACAAAAGGTAGTCTTTTTGTCCAAATCGTGCTAGATTTCACTGGGAAATTGAGGTGCGACCATGTTGCGTTTTGCGCTGTTTCATGTTGCAGCCTCTATGCCTACCCACGCAAGTGAGGTACCATTTTTTTGGGGAGACCAGGGGGAACGCTGGGTGGGTGGAAATTTGTTGATCCCCGCAGTTTCCAGAACTTTCCACCACAGAAATGTGAGGAAAATGTGTTATTTTTGTCAAATTTTTAGGTTTGCAAGGGACTCTGGGTAACAAAACCTGGGGGTAGGCAGACGAGTCACCCCATCCTGAATTCCCCTGGGTGTCTAGTTTTCAAAAACGTATAGGTTTGCTAGGTCTCCCTAGGTGCTGGCAGAGCTACGGCGCAAAAACAAAAGGTAGTGTTTTTGTCCAAAACGTGCTAGATTTCACTGGGAAATTGAAGTGCAACCATGTTGCGCTTTGCGCTGTTTCATGTCGCAGCCACTATACCTACCCACGCAAGTGAGGTACCATTTCTTTCGGGAGACCTGGGGGAACGGTGGGTGGGTGGAAATTTGTTGATCCGCGCAGATTCCAGAACTTTCCACCACAGAAATGTGAGGAAAATGTGTTTTTTTGTCAATATTTTAGGTTTGCAAGGGATTCTGGGTAACAAAACCTGGGGGTAGGCAGACGAGTCACCCCATCCTGAATTTCCCTGGGTGTCTAGTTTTCAAACATGTATAGGTTTGCTAGGTTTCCCTAGGTGCTGGCAGCGCTACGGTGCAAAAACAAAAGGTAGTCTTTTTGTCCAAAACTTGCTAGATTTCACTGGGAAATTGAGGTGCGACCATGTTGCGTTTTGCGCTGTTTCATGTCGCAGCCACTATGCCTACCCACGCAAGTAGGGTACCATTTTTTTCGGGAGACCTGGGGGAACGCTGGGTGGGTGGAAATTTGTTGATCCACGCAGATTCCAGAACTTTCCACCACAGAAATGTGAGGAAAATGTGTTGTTTTTTGTCAAATTTTTAGGGTTGCAAGGTACTCTGGGTAACAAAACCTGGGGGTAGGCAAACGAGTCACCCCATCCTGAATTCCCCTGGGTGTCTAGTTTTCAAAAATGTATAGGTTGGCTAGGTTTCCCTAGGTGCTGGCAGAGCTACGGCGCAAAAACAAAAGGTAGTCTTTTTGTCCAAAACGTGCTAGATTTCACTGGGAAATTGAAGTGCAACCATTTTGCGCTCTGCGCTGTTTCATGTCGCAGCCACTATGCCTACCCATGCAAGTGAGGTACCATTTTTTTCGGGAGACCTGGGGGAACGCTGGGTGGGTAGAAATTTATTGATCCACGCAGATTCCAGAACTTTCCACAACAGAAATGTGAGGAAAATGTGTTTTTTTGTCAAATTTTTAGGTTTGCAAGGGATCCTGGGTAACAAAACCTGGGGGTAGGCAGACGAGTCACCCCATCCTGAATTCCCCTGGGTGTCTAGTTTTCGAAAATGTATAGGTTTGCTAGGTTTCCCTAAGTGCTGGCAGAGCTACGGTGCAAAAACAAAAGGTAGTCTTTTTGTCCAAAACATGCTAGATTTCACTGGGAAATTGAAGTGCGACCATGTTGCGTTTTGCGCTGTTTCATGTCGCAGCCACTATGCCTACCCACGCAAGTGAGGTACCATTTTTTTCGGGAGACCGGGGGGAACGCTGGGTGGGTGGAAATTTGTTGATCCCCGCAGATTCCAGAACTTTCCACCACAGAAATGTGAGGAAAATTTGTTTTTTTTGTCAAATTTTTAGGTTTGCAAGGGATTCTGGGTAACAAAACCTGGGGGTAGGCAGACGAGTCACCCCATCCTGAATTTCCCTGGGTGTCTAGTTTTAGAAAATGTATAGGTTTGCTAGGTTTCCCTAAGTGCTGGCAGAGCTACGGTGCAAAAACAAAAGGTAGTCTTTTTGTCCAAAACATGCTAGATTTCACTGGGAAATTGAAGTGCGACCATGTTGCGTTTTGCGCTGTTTCATGTCGCAGCCACTATGCCTACCCACGCAAGTGAGGTACCATTTTTTTTAGGAGACCGGGGGAACGCTGGGTGGGTGGAAATTTGTTGATCCACGCAGATTCCAGAACTTTCCACGACAGAAATGTGAGGAAAATGTGTTTTTTTGTCAAATTTTTAGGTTTGCAAGAGATCCTGGGTAACAAAACCTGGGGGTAGGCAGACGAGTCACCCCATCCTGAATTCCCCTGGGTGTCTAGTTTTCGAAAATGTATAGGTTTGCTAGGTTTCCCTAAGTGCTGGCAGAGCTACGGTGCAAAAACAAAAGGTAGTCTTTTTGTCCAAAACATGCTAGATTTCACTGGGAAATTGAAGTGCGACCATGTTGTGTTTTGCGCTGTTTCATGTCGCAGCCACTATGCCTACCCACGCAAGTGAGGTACCATTTTTTTCGGGAGACCGGGGGGAACGCTGGGTGGGTGGAAATTTGTTGATCCCCGCAGATTCCAGAACTTTCCACCACAGAAATGTGAGGAAAATTTTTTTTTTGTCAAATGTTTAGGTTTGCAAGGGATTCTGGGTAACAAAACCTGGGGGTAGGCAGACGAGTCACCCCATCCTGAATTTCCCTGGGTGTCTAGTTTTAGAAAATGTATAGGTTTGCTAGGTTTCCCTAAGTGCTGGCAGAGCTACGGTGCAAAAACAAAAGATAGTCTTTTTGTCCAAAACATGCTAGATTTCACTGGGAAATTGAAGTGCGACCATGTTGCGTTTTGCGCTGTTTCATGTCGCAGCCACTATGCCTACCCACGCAAGTGAGGTACCATTTTTTTTGGGAGACCGGGGGAACGCTGGGTGGGTGGAAATTTGTTGATCCACGCAGATTCCAGAACTTTCCACGACAGAAATGTGAGGAAAATGTGTTTTTTTGTCAAATTTTTAGGTTTGCAAGAGATCCTGGGTAACAAAACCTGGGGGTAGGCAGACGAGTCACCCCATCCTGAATTCCCCTGGGTGTCTAGTTTTCGAAAATGTATAGGTTTGCTAGGTTTCCCTAAGTGCTGGCAGAGCTACGGTGCAAAAACAAAAGGTAGTCTTTTTGTCCAAAACATGCTAGATTTCACTGGGAAATTGAAGTGCGACCATGTTGCGTTTTGCGCTGTTTCATGTCGCAGCCACTATGCCTACCCACGCAAGTGAGGTACCATTTTTTTCGGGAGACCGGGGGGAACGCTGGGTGGGTGGAAATTTGTTGATCCCCGCAGATTCCAGAACTTTCCACCACAGAAATGTGAGGAAAATTTTTTTTTTGTCAAATGTTTAGGTTTGCAAGGGATTCTGGGTAACAAAACCTGGGGGTAGGCAGACGAGTCACCCCATCCTGAATTTCCCTGGGTGTTTAGTTTTAGAAAATGTATAGGTTTGCTAGGTTTCCCTAAGTGCTGGCAGAGCTACGGTGCAAAAACAAAAGGTAGTCTTTTTGTCCAAAACATGCTAGATTTCACTGGGAAATTGAAGAGCGACCATGTTGCGTTTTGCGCTGTTTCATGTCGCAGCCACTATGCCTACCCACGCAAGTGAGGTACCATTTTTTTCGGGAGACCGGGGGGAACGCTGGGTGGGTGGAAATTTGTTGATCCCCGCAGATTCCAGAACTTTCCACCACAGAAATGTGAGGAAAATGTGTTTTTTTTGTCAAATTTTTAGGTTTGCAAGGGATTCTGGGTAACAAAACCTGGGGGTAGGCAGACGAGTCACCCCATCCTGAATTTCCCTGGGTGTCTAGTTTTAAAAAATGTATAGGTTTGGAAGGTTTCCCTAGTTGCTGGCAGAGCTACGGCGCAAAAACAAAAGGTAGTCTTTTTGTCCAAAACGTGCTAGATTTCACTGGGAAATTGAAGTGCAACCATGTTGTGTTTTCCGCTGTTTCATGTCGCAGCCACTATGCCTACACACGCAAGTGAGGTACCATTTTTTTGGGGAGACATGGGGGAACGCTGGGTGGGTGGAAATTTGTTTATCCACGCAGATTTCAGAACTTTCCACCACAGAAATGTGAGGAAAATGTGTTTTTTTGTCAAATTTTTAGGTTTGCAAGGGATTCTGGGTAACAAAACCTGGGGGTAGGCAGACGAGTCACCCCATCCTAAATTTCCCTGGGTGTCTAGTTTTCAAAAATGTATAGGTTTGCTAGGTTTCCCTAGGTGCTGGCAGAGCTACGGTGCAAAAACAAAAGGTAGTATTTTTGTCCAAAACGTGCTAGATTTCACTGGGAAATTGAGGTGCGACCATATTGCGTTTTGCGCTGTTTCATGTAGCAGCCACTATGCCTTCCCACGCAAGTGGGGTACCATTTTTTTCGGGAGACCTGGGGGAACGCTGGGTGGGTGGAAATTTGTTGATCCACGCAGATTCCAGAACTTTCCACCACAGAAATGTGAGGAAAATGTGTTGTTTTTTGTCAAATTTTTAGGTTTGCAAGGGACTCTGGGTAACAAAACCTGGGGGTAGGCAGACGAGTCACCTCAAACTGAATTCCCCTAGGGGTCTAGTTTTCAGAAATGTATAGGTTTGCTAGGTTTCCCTAGGTGCTGGCAGAGCTAAGGCGCAAAAACAAAAGGTAGTCTTTTTGTCCAAATCGTGCTAGATTTCACTGGGAAATTGAGGTGCGACCATGTTGCGTTTTGCGCTGTTTCATGTTGCAGCCTCTATGCCTACCCACGCAAGTGAGGTACCATTTTTTTGGGGAGACCAGGGGGAACGCTGGGTGGGTGGAAATTTGTTGATCCCCGCAGTTTCCAGAACTTTCCACCACAGAAATGTGAGGAAAATGTGTTATTTTTGTCAAATTTTTAGGTTTGCAAGGGACTCTGGGTAA
The DNA here is from genome assembly GCF_964261635.1 of Lissotriton helveticus. Taxonomy (NCBI): domain Eukaryota; kingdom Metazoa; phylum Chordata; class Amphibia; order Caudata; family Salamandridae; genus Lissotriton; species Lissotriton helveticus. The sequence continues at coordinate 1,323,286,954 of NC_136061.1, read as the reverse complement.
CAAAACCTGGGGGTAGGCAGACGAGTCACCCCATCCTGAATTCCCCTGGGTGTCTAGTTTTCAAAAACGTATAGGTTTGCTAGGTCTCCCTAGGTGCTGGCAGAGCTACGGCGCAAAAACAAAAGGTAGTCTTTTTGTCCAAAACGTGCTAGATTTCACTGGGAAATTGAAGTGCAACCATGTTGCGCTTTGCGCTGTTTCATGTCGCAGCCACTATACCTACCCACGCAAGTGAGGTACCATTTTTTTCGGGAGACCTGGGGGAACGGTGGGTGGGTGGAAATTTGTTGATCCACGCAGATTCCAGAACTTTCCACCACAGAAATGTGAGGAAAATGTGTTTTTTTGTCAATATTTTAGGTTTGCAAGGGATTCTGGGTAACAAAACCTGGGGGTAGGCAGACGAGTCACCCCATCCTGAATTTCCCTGGGTGTCTAGTTTTCAAAAATGTATAGGTTTGCTAGGTTTCCCTAGGTGCTGGCAGCGCTACGGTGCAAAAACAAAAGGTAGTCTTTTTGTCCAAAACTTGCTAGATTTCACTGGGAAATTGAGGTGCGACCATGTTGCGTTTTGCGCTGTTTCATGTCGCAGCCACTATGCCTACCCACGCAAGTAGGGTACCATTTTTTTCGGGAGACCTGGGGGAACGCTGGGTGGGTGGAAATTTGTTGATCCACGCAGATTCCAGAACTTTCCACCACAGAAATGTGAGGAAAATGTGTTGTTTTTTGTCAAATTTTTAGGTTTGCAAGGTACTCTGGGTAACAAAACCTGGGGGTAGGCAAACAAGTCACCCCATCCTGAATTCCCCTGGGTGTCTAGTTTTCAAAAATGTATAGGTTTGCTAGGTTTCCCTAGGTGCTGGCAGAGCTACGGCGCAAAAACAAAAGGTAGTCTTTTTGTCCAAAACGTGCTAGATTTCACTGGGAAATTGAAGTGCAACCATGTTGCGCTCTGCGCTGTTTCATGTCGCAGCCACTATGCCTACCCATGCAAGTGAGGTACCATTTTTTTCGGGAGACCTGGGGGAACGCTGGGTGGGTGGAAATTTATTGATCCACGCAGATTCCAGAACTTTCCACAACAGAAATGTGAGGAAAATGTGTTTTTTTGTCAAATTTTTAGGTTTGCAAGGGATCCTGGGTAACAAAACCTGGGGGTAGGCAGACGAGTCACCCCATCCTGAATTCCCCTGGGTGTCTAGTTTTCGAAAATGTATAGGTTTGCTAGGTTTCCCTAAGTGCTGGCAGAGCTACGGTGCAAAAACAAAAGGTAGTCTTTTTGTCCAAAACATGCTAGATTTCACTGGGAAATTGAAGTGCGACCATGCTGCGTTTTGCGCTGTTTCATGTCACAGCCACTATGCCTACCCACGCAAGTGAGGTACCATTTTTTTCGGGAGACCGGGGGGAACGCTGGGTGGGTGGAAATTTGTTGATCCCCGCAGATTCCAGAACTTTCCACCACAGAAATGTGAGGAAATGTGTTTTTTTTGTCAAATGTTTAGGTTTGCAAGGGATTCTGGGTAACAAAACCTGGGGGTAGGCAGATGAGTCACCCCATCCTGAATTTCCCTGGGTGTTTAGTTTTAGAAAATGTATAGGTTTGCTAGGTTTCCCTAAGTGCTGGCAGAGCTACGGTGCAAAAACAAAAGGTAGTCTTTTTGTCCAAAACATGCTAGATTTCACTGGGAAATTGAAGAGCGACCATGTTGCGTTTTGCGCTGTTTCATGTCGCAGCCACTATGCCTACCCACGCAAGTGAGGTACCATTTTTTTCGGGAGACCGGGGGGAACGCTGGGTGGGTGGAAATTTGTTGATCCCCGCAGATTCCAGAACTTTCCACCATAGAAATGTGAGGAAAATGTGTTTTGTTTGTCAAATTTTTAGGTTTGCAAGGGATTCTGGGTAACAAAACCTGGGGGTAGGCAGACGAGTCACCCCATCCTGAATTTCCCTGGGTGTCTAGTTTTAAAAAATGTATAGGTTTGCAAGGTTTCCCTAGTTGCTGGCAGAGCTACGGCGCAAAAACAAAAGGTAGTCTTTTTGTCCAAAACGTGCTAGATTTCACTGGGAAATTGAAGTGCAACCATGTTGCGTTTTCCGCTGTTTCATGTCGCAGCCACTATGCCTACACACGCAAGTGAGGTACCATTTTTTTTGGGAGACATGGGGGAACGCTGGGTGGGTGGAAATTTGTTTATCCACGCAGATTTCAGAACTTTCCACCACAGAAATGTGAGGAAAAAGTGTTTTTTTGTCAAATTTTTAGGTTTGCAAAGGATTCTGGGTAACAAAACCTGGGGGTAGGCAGACGAGTCACCCCATCCTAAATTTCCCTGGGTGTCTAGTTTTCAAAAATGTATAGGTTTGCTAGGTTTCCCTAGGTGCTGGCAGAGCTACGGTGCAAAAACAAAAGGTAGTATTTTTGTCCAAAACGTGCTAGATTTCACTGGGAAATTGAGGTGCGACCATATTGCGTTTTGCGCTGTTTCATGTAGCAGCCACTATGCCTTCCCACGCAAGTGGGGTACCATTTTTTTCGGGAGACCTGGGGGAACGCTGGGTGGGTGGAAATTTGTTGATCCACGCAGATTCCAGAACTTTCCACCACAGAAATGTGAGGAAAATGTGTTGTTTTTTGTCAAATTTTTAGGTTTGCAAGGGACTCTGGGTAACAAAACCTGGGGGTAGGCAGACGAGTCACCTCAAACTGAATTCCCCTAGGGGTCTAGTTTTCAGAAATGTATAGGTTTGCTAGGTTTCCCTAGGTGCTGGCAGAGCTAAGGCGCAAAAACAAAAGGTAGTCTTTTTGTCCAAATCGTGCTAGATTTCACTGGGAAATTGAGGTGCGACCATGTTGCGTTTTGCGCTGTTTCATGTTGCAGCCTCTATGCCTACCCACGCAAGTGAGGTACCATTTTTTTGGGGAGACCAGGGGGAACGCTGGGTGGGTGGAAATTTGTTGATCCCCGCAGTTTCCAGAACTTTCCACCACAGAAATGTGAGGAAAATGTGTTATTTTTGTCAAATTTTTAGGTTTGCAAGGGACTCTGGGTAACAAAACCTGGGGGTAGGCAGACGAGTCACCCCATCCTGAATTCCCCTGGGTGTCTAGTTTTCAAAAACGTATAGGTTTGCTAGGTCTCCCTAGGTGCTGGCAGAGCTACGGCGCAAAAACAAAAGGTAGTGTTTTTGTCCAAAACGTGCTAGATTTCACTGGGAAATTGAAGTGCAACCATGTTGCGCTTTGCGCTGTTTCATGTCGCAGCCACTATACCTACCCACGCAAGTGAGGTACCATTTTTTTCGGGAGACCTGGGGGAACGGTGGGTGGGTGGAAATTTGTTGATCCACGCAGATTCCAGAACTTTCCACCACAGAAATGTGAGGAAAATGTGTTTTTTTGTCAATATTTTAGGTTTGCAAGGGATTCTGGGTAACAAAACCTGGGGGTAGGCAGACGAGTCACCCCATCCTGAATTTCCCTGGGTGTCTAGTTTTCAAAAATGTATAGGTTTGCTAGGTTTCCCTAGGTGCTGGCAGCACTACGGTGCAAAAACAAAAGGTAGTCTTTTTGTCCAAAACGTGCTAGATTTCACTGGGAAATTGAGGTGCGACCATGTTGCGTTTTGCGCTGTTTCATGTTGCAGCCACTATGCCTACCCACGCAAGTAGGGTACCATTTTTTTCGGGAGACCTGGGGGAACGCTGGGTGGGTGGAAATTTGTTGATCCACGCAGATTCCAGAACTTTCCACCACAGAAATGTGAGGAAAATGTGTTGTTTTTTGTCAAATTTTTAGGTTTGCAAGGTACTCTGGGTAACAAAACCTGGGGGTAGGCAAACGAGTCACCCCATCCTGAATTCCCCTGGGTGTCTAGTTTTCAAAAATGTATAGGTTTGCTAGGTTTCCCTAGGTGCTGGCAGAGCTACGGCGCAAAAACAAAAGGTAGTCTTTTTGTCCAAAACGTGCTAGATTTCACTGGGAAATTGAAGTGCAACCATGTTGCGCTCTGCGCTGTTTCATGTCGCAGCCACTATGCCTACCCATGCAAGTGAGGTACCATTTTTTTCGGGAGACCTGGGGGAACGCTGGGTGGGTGGAAATTTATTGATCCACGCAGATTCCAGAACTTTCCACAACAGAAATGTGAGGAAAATGTGTTTTTTTGTCACATTTTTAGGTTTGCAAGGGATCCTGGGTAACAAAACCTGGGGGTAGGCAGACGAGTCACCCCATCCTGAATTCCCCTGGGTGTCTAGTTTTAAAAAATGTATAGGTTTGCAAGGTTTCCCTAGTTGCTGGCAGAGCTACGGCGCAAAAACAAAAGGTAGTCTTTTTGTCCAAAACGTGCTAGATTTCACTGGGAAATTGAAGTGCAACCATGTTGCGTTTTCCGATGTTTCATGCCGCAGCCACTATACCTACACACGCAAGTGAGGTACCATTTTTTTTGGGAGACATGGGGGAACGCTGGGTGGGTGGAAATTTGTTTATCCACGCAGATTTCAGAACTTTCCACCACAGAAATGTGAGAAAAATGTGTTTTTTTGTCAAATTTTTAGGTTTGCAAGGGATTCTGGGTAACAAAACCTGGGGGTAGGCAGACGAGTCACCCCATCCTAAATTTCCCTGGGTGTCTAGTTTTCAAAAATGTATAGGTTTGCTAGGTTTCCCTAGGTGCTGGCAGAGCTACGCTGCAAAAACAAAAGGTAGTCTTTTTGTCCAAAACGTGCTAGATTTCACTGGGAAATTGAGGTGCGATCATGTTGCGTTTTGCGCTGTTTCATGTAGCAGCCACTATGCCTACCCATGCAAGTGGGGTACCATTTTTTTCGGGAGACCTGGGGGAACGCTGGGTGGGTGGAAATGTGTTGATCCACGCAGATTCCAGAACTTTCCACCACAGAAATGTGAGGAAAATGTGTTGTTTTTTGTCAAATTTTTAGGTTTGCAAGGGACTCTGGGTAACAAAACCTGGGGGTAGGCAGACGAGTCACCCCAAACTGAATTCCCCTAGGGGTCTAGTTTTCAAAAATGTATAGGTTTGCTAGGTTTCCCTAGGTGCTGGCAGAGCTACGGCGCAAAAACAAAAGGTAGTCTTTTTGTCCAAAACGTGCTAGATTTCACTGGGAAATTGAGGTGCGACCATGTTGCGTTTTGCGCTGTTTCATGTCGCAGCCACTATGCCTACCCACGCAAGTGGGTTACCATTTTTTTTGGGAGACCTAGGGGAACGCTGGGTGGGTGGAAATTTGTTGATCCATGCAGATTCCAGAACTTTCCACCACAGAAATGTGAGGAAAATGTGTTTTTTTTGTCAAATTTTTAGGTTTGCAAGGGACTCTGGGTAACAAAACCTGGGGGTAAGCAGACGAGTCACCCCATCCTGAATTCCCCTGGGTGTCTAGTTTTCAAAAATGTATAGGTTTCCTAGGTTTCCCTAGGTGCTGGCAGAGCTACGGCGCAAAAACAAAAGGTAGTCTTTTTGTCCAAAACGTGCTAGATTTCACTGGGAAATTGAAGAGCAACCATGTTGCGTTTTGTGCTGTTTCATGTCGCAGCCACTATGCCTACCCACGCAAGTGGGGTACCATTTTTTTGGGGAGACCTGGGGGAACGCTGGGTTGGTGGAAAGTTGTTGATCCACGCAGATTCCAGAACTTTCCACCACAGAAATGTGAGGAAAATGTGTTATTTTTGTCAAATTTTTAGGTTTGCAAGGGACTCTGGGTAACAAAACCTGGGGGTAGGCAAACGAGTCACCCCATCCTGAATTCCCCAGGGTGTCTAGTTTTCAAAAATGTATAGGTTTGCTAGGTTTCCCTAGGTGCTGGCAGAGCTACGGCGCAAAAACAAAAGGTAGTCTTTTTGTCCAAAACGTGCTAGATTTCACTGGGAAATTGAAGTGCAACCATGTTGCGCTTTGCGCTGTTTCATGTCGCAGCCACTATGCCTACCCATGCAAGTGAGGTACCATTTTTTTCGGGAGACCTGGGGGAACGCTGGGTGGGTGGAAATTTGTTGATCCACGCAGATTCCAGAACTTTCCACCACAGAAATGTGAGGAAAATGTGTTTTTTGTCAAATTTTTAGGTTTGCAAGGGATCCTGGGTAACAAAACCTGGGGGTAGGCAGACGAGTCACCCCATCCTGAATTCCCCTGGGTGTCTAGTTTTCGAAAATGAAAAGGTTTGCTAGGTTTCCCTAAGTGCTGGCAGAGCTACGGTGCAAAAACAAAAGGTAGTCTTTTTGTCCAAAACATGCTAGATTTCACTGGGAAATTGAAGTGCGACCTTGTTGCGTTTTGCGCTGTTTCATGTCGCAGCCACTATGCCTACCCACGCAAGTGAGGTACCATTTTTTTGGGGAGACCAGGGGGAACGCTGGGTGGGTGGAAATTTGTTGATCCCCGCAGATTCCAGAACTTTCCACCACAGAAATGTGAGGAAAATGTGTTTTTTTGTTTAAATTTTTAGGTTTGCAAGGGATTCTGGGTAACAAAACCTGGGGGTAGGCAGACGAGTCACCCCATCCTGAATTTTCCTGGGTGTCTAGTTTTAAAAAATGTATAGGTTTGCAAGGTTTCCCTAGTTGCTGGCAGAGCTACGGCGCAAAAACAAAAGGTAGTCTTTTTGTCCAAAACGTGCTAGATTTCACTGGGAAATTGAAGTGCAACCATGTTGCGTTTTCCGCTGTTTCATGTCGCAGCCACTATGCCTACACACGCAAGTGAGGTACCATTTTTTTTGGGAGACATGGGGGAACGCTGGGTGGGTGGAAATTTGTTGATCCACGCAGATTTCAGAACTTTGCACCACAGAAATGTGAGGAAAATGTGTTTTTTTGTCAAATTTTTAGGTTTGCAAGGGATTCTGGGTAACAAAACCTGGGGGTAGGCAGACGAGTCACCCCATCCTGAATTTCCCTGGGTGTCTAGTTTTCAAAAATTGTATAGGTTTGCTAGGTTTCCCTAGGTGCTGGCAGAGCTACGGTGCAAAAATAAAAGGTAGTCTTTTTGTCCAAAACGTGCTAGATTTCACTGGGAAATTGAGGTGCGACCATGTTGCGTTTTGCGCTGTTTCATGTAGCAGCCACTATGCCTATCCACGCAAGTGGGGTACCATTTTTTTCGGGAGACCTGGGGGAACTCTGGGTGGGTGGAAATTTGTTGATCCACGCAGATTCCAGAACTTTCCACCACAGAAATGTGAGGAAAATTTGTTGTTTTTTGTCAAATTTTTAGGTTTGCAAGGGACTCTGGGTAACAAAACCTGGGGGTAGGCAGACGAGTCACCCCATCCTGAATTCCCCTGGGTGTCTAGTTTTCAAAAATGTATAGGTTTGCTAGGTTTCCCTAGGTGCTGGCAGAGCTACGGCGCAAAAACAAAAGGTAGTCTTTTTGTCCAAAACGTGCTAGATTTCACTGGGAAATTGAAGTGCAACCATGTTGCGCTCTGCGCTGTTTCATGTCGCAGCCACTATGCCTACCCATGCAAGTGAGGTACCATTTTTTTCGGGAGACCTGGGGGAACGCTGGGTGGGTGGAAATTTATTGATCCACGCAGATTCCAGAACTTTCCACAACAGAAATGTGAGGAAAATGTGTTTTTTTGTCACATTTTTAGGTTTGCAAGGGATCCTGGGTAACAAAACCTGGGGGTAGGCAGATGAGTCACCCCATCCTGAATTCCCCTGGGTGTCTAGTTTTCGAAAATGTATAGGTTTGCTAGGTTTCCCTAAGTGCTGGCAGAGCTACGGTGCAAAAACAAAAGGTAGTCTTTTTGTCCAAAACATGCTAGATTTCACTGGGAAATTGAAGTGCGACCATGTTGCGTTTTGCGCTGTTTCATGTCGCAGCCACTATGCCTACCCACGCAAGTGAGGTACCATTTTTTTCGGGAGACCGGGGGGAACGCTGGGTGGGTGGAAATTTGTTGATCCCCGCAGATTCCAGAACTTTCCACCACAGAAATGTGAGGAAAATGTTTTTTTTTTGTCAAATGTTTAGGTTTGCAAGGGATTCTGGGTAACAAAACCTGTGGGTAGGCAGACGAGTCACCCCATCCTGAATTTCCCTGGGTGTTTAGTTTTAGAAAATGTATAGGTTTGCTAGGTTTCCCTAAGTGCTGGCAGAGCTACGGTGCAAAAACAAAAGGTAGTCTTTTTGTCCAAAACATGCTAGATTTCACTGGGAAATTGAAGAGCGACCATGTTGCGTTTTGCGCTGTTTCATGTCGCAGCCACTATGCCTACCCACGCAAGTGAGGTACCATTTTTTTCAGGAGACCGGGGGGAACGCTGGGTGGGTGGAAATTTGTTGATCCCCGCAGATTCCAGAACTTTCCACCACAGAAATGTGAGGAAAATGTGTTTTTTTTGTCAAATTTTTAGGTTTGCAAGGGATTCTGGGTAACAAAACCTGGGGGTAGGCAGACGAGTCACCCCATCCTGAATTTCCCTGGGTGTCTAGTTTTAAAAAATGTATAGGTTTGCAAGGTTTCCCTAGTTGCTGGCAGAGCTACGGCGCAAAAACAAAAGGTAGTCTTTTTGTCCAAAACGTGCTAGATTTCACTGGGAAATTGAAGTGCAACCATGTTGTGTTTTCCGCTGTTTCATGTCGCAGCCACTATGCCTACACACGCAAGTGAGGTACCATTTTTTTTGTGAGACATGGGGGAACGCTGGGTGGGTGGAAATTTGTTTATCCACGCAGATTTCAGAACTTTCCACCACAGAAATGTGAGGAAAATGTGTTTTTTTGTCAAATTTTTAGGTTTGCAAGGGATTCTGGGTAACAAAACCTGGGGGTAGGCAGACGAGTCACCCCATCCTAAATTTCCCTGGGTGTCTAGTTTTCAAAAATGTATAGGTTTGCTAGGTTTCCCTAAGTGCTGGCAGAGCTACGGTGCAAAAACAAAAGGTAGTCTTTTTGTCCAAAACATGCTAGATTTCACTGGGAAATTGAAGTGCGACCATGTTGCGTTTTGCGCTGTTTCATGTCGCAGCCACTATGCCTACCCACGCAAGTGAGGTACCATTTTTTTCGGGAGACCGGGGGGAACGCTGGGTGGGTGGAAATTTGTTGATCCCCGCAGATTCCAGAACTTTCCACCACAGAAATGTGAGGAAAATTTGTTTTTTTTGTCAAATTTTTAGGTTTGCAAGGGATTCTGGGTAACAAAACCTGGGGGTAGGCAGACGAGTCACCCCATCCTGAATTTCCCTGGGTGTCTAGTTTTAGAAAATGTATAGGTTTGCTAGGTTTCCCTAAGTGCTGGCAGAGCTACGGTGCAAAAACAAAAGGTAGTCTTTTTGTCCAAAACATGCTAGATTTCACTGGGAAATTGAAGTGCGACCATGTTGCGTTTTGCGCTGTTTCATGTCGCAGCCACTATGCCTACCCACGCAAGTGAGGTACCATTTTTTTCAGGAGACCGGGGGAACGCTGGGTGGGTGGAAATTTGTTGATCCCCGCAGATTCCAGAACTTTCCACCACAGAAATGTGAGGAAAATGTGTTTTTTTTGTGAAATGTTTAGGTTTGCAAGGGATTCTGGGTAACAAAACCTGGGGGTAGGCAGACGAGTCACCCCATCCTGAATTTCCCTGGGTGTCTAGTTTTAAAAAATGTATAGGTTTGCAAGGTTTCCCTAGTTGCTGGCAGAGCTACGGCGCAAAAACAAAAGGTAGTCTTTTTGTCCAAAACGTGCTAGATTTCACTGGGAAATTGAAGTGCAACCATGTTGCGTTTTCCGATGTTTCATGCCGCAGCCACTATACCTACACACGCAAGTGAGGTACCATTTTTTTTGGGAGACATGGGGGAACGCTGGGTGGGTGGAAATTTGTTTATCCACGCAGATTTCAGAACTTTCCACCACAGAAATGTGAGAAAAATGTGTTTTTTTGTCAAATTTTTAGGTTTGCAAGGGATTCTGGGTAACAAAACCTGGGGGTAGGCAGACGAGTCACCCCATCCTAAATTTCCCTGGGTGTCTAGTTTTCAAAAATGTATAGGTTTGCTAGGTTTCCCTAGGTGCTGGCAGAGCTACGCTGCAAAAACAAAAGGTAGTCTTTTTGTCCAAAACGTGCTAGATTTCACTGGGAAATTGAGGTGCGATCATGTTGCGTTTTGCGCTGTTTCATGTAGCAGCCACTATGCCTACCCATGCAAGTGGGGTACCATTTTTTTCGGGAGACCTGGGGGAACGCTGGGTGGGTGGAAATGTGTTGATCCACGCAGATTCCAGAACTTTCCACCACAGAAATGTGAGGAAAATGTGTTGTTTTTTGTCAAATTTTTAGGTTTGCAAGGGACTCTGGGTAACAAAACCTGGGGGTAGGCAGACGAGTCACCCCAAACTGAATTCCCCTAGGGGTCTAGTTTTCAAAAATGTATAGGTTTGCTAGGTTTCCCTAGGTGCTGGCAGAGCTACGGCGCAAAAACAAAAGGTAGTCTTTTTGTCCAAAACGTGCTAGATTTCACTGGGAAATTGAGGTGCGACCATGTTGCGTTTTGCGCTGTTTCATGTCGCAGCCACTATGCCTACCCACGCAAGTGGGTTACCATTTTTTTTGGGAGACCTAGGGGAACGCTGGGTGGGTGGAAATTTGTTGATCCATGCAGATTCCAGAACTTTCCACCACAGAAATGTGAGGAAAATGTGTTTTTTTTGTCAAATTTTTAGGTTTGCAAGGGACTCTGGGTAACAAAACCTGGGGGTAAGCAGACGAGTCACCCCATCCTGAATTCCCCTGGGTGTCTAGTTTTCAAAAATGTATAGGTTTCCTAGGTTTCCCTAGGTGCTGGCAGAGCTACGGCGCAAAAACAAAAGGTAGTCTTTTTGTCCAAAACGTGCTAGATTTCACTGGGAAATTGAAGTGCAACCATGTTGCGTTTTGTGCTGTTTCATGTCGCAGCCACTATGCCTACCCACGCAAGTGGGGTACCATTTTTTTGGGGAGACCTGGGGGAACGCTGGGTTGGTGGAAAGTTGTTGATCCACGCAGATTCCAGAACTTTCCACCACAGAAATGTGAGGAAAATGTGTTATTTTTGTCAAATTTTTAGGTTTGCAAGGGACTCTGGGTAACAAAACCTGGGGGTAGGCAAACGAGTCACCCCATCCTGAATTCCCCAGGGTGTCTAGTTTTCAAAAATGTATAGGTTTGCTAGGTTTCCCTAGGTGCTGGCAGAGCTACGGCGCAAAAACAAAAGGTAGTCTTTTTGTCCAAAACGTGCTAGATTTCACTGGGAAATTGAAGTGCAACCATGTTGCGCTTTGCGCTGTTTCATGTCGCAGCCACTATGCCTACCCATGCAAGTGAGGTACCATTTTTTTCGGGAGACCTGGGGGAACGCTGGGTGGGTGGAAATTTGTTGATCCACGCAGATTCCAGAACTTTCCACCACAGAAATGTGAGGAAAATGTGTTTTTTTGTCAAATTTTTAGGTTTGCAAGGGATCCTGGGTAACAAAACCTGGGGGTAGGCAGACGAGTCACCCCATCCTGAATTCCCCTGGGTGTCTAGTTTTCGAAAATGAAAAGGTTTGCTAGGTTTCCCTAAGTGCTGGCAGAGCTACGGTGCAAAAACAAAAGGTAGTCTTTTTGTCCAAAACATGCTAGATTTCACTGGGAAATTGAAGTGCGACCTTGTTGCGTTTTGCGCTGTTTCATGTCGCAGCCACTATGCCTACCCACGCAAGTGAGGTACCATTTTTTTGGGGAGACCAGGGGGAACGCTGGGTGGGTGGAAATTTGTTGATCCCCGCAGATTCCAGAACTTTCCACCACAGAAATGTGAGGAAAATGTGTTTTTTTTGTTTAAATTTTTAGGTTTGCAAGGGATTCTGGGTAACAAAACCTGGGGGTAGGCAGACGAGTCACCCCATCCTGAATTTTCCTGGGTGTCTAGTTTTAAAAAATGTATAGGTTTGCAAGGTTTCCCTAGTTGCTGGCAGAGCTACGGCGCAAAAACAAAAGGTAGTCTTTTTGTCCAAAACGTGCTAGATTTCACTGGGAAATTGAAGTGCAACCATGTTGCGTTTTCCGCTGTTTCATGTCGCAGCCACTATGCCTACACACGCAAGTGAGGTACCATTTTTTTTGGGAGACATGGGGGAACGCTGGGTGGGTGGAAATTTGTTGATCCACGCAGATTTCAGAACTTTGCACCACAGAAATGTGAGGAAAATGTGTTTTTTTGTCAAATTTTTAGGTTTGCAAGGGATTCTGGGTAACAAAACCTGGGGGTAGGCAGACGAGTCACCCCATCCTGAATTTCCCTGGGTGTCTAGTTTTCAAAAATTGTATAGGTTTGCTAGGTTTCCCTAGGTGCTGGCAGAGCTACGGTGCAAAAATAAAAGGTAGTCTTTTTGTCCAAAACGTGCTAGATTTCACTGGGAAATTGAGGTGCGACCATGTTGCGTTTTGCGCTGTTTCATGTAGCAGCCACTATGCCTATCCACGCAAGTGGGGTACCATTTTTTTCGGGAGACCTGGGGGAACTCTGGGTGGGTGGAAATTTGTTGATCCACGCAGATTCCAGAACTTTCCACCACAGAAATGTGAGGAAAATTTGTTGTTTTTTGTCAAATTTTTAGGTTTGCAAGGGACTCTGGGTAACAAAACCTGGGGGTAGGCAGACGAGTCACCCCATCCTGAATTCCCCTAGGGGTCTAGTTTTCAGAAATGTATAGGTTTGCTAGGTTTCCCTAGGTGCTGGCAGAGCTACGGCGCAAAAAGAAAAGGTAGTCTTTTTGTCCAAAACGTGCTAAATTTCACTGGGAAATTGAGGTGCGACCATGTTGCGTTTTGCGCAGTTTCATGTTGCAGCCACTATGCCTAATCACGCAAGTGAGGTACCATTTTTTGGGGAGACGTGGGGGAACGCTGGGTGGGTGGAAATTTGTTGATCCATGCAGATTCCAGAACTTTCCACCACAGAAATGTAAGGAAAATGTGTTTTTTTTGTCACATTTTTAGGTTTGCAAGGGACTCTGGGTAACAAAACCTGGGGGTAGGCAGACGAGTCACCCCATCCTGAATTCCCCTGGGTGTCTAGTTTTCGAAAATGTATAGGTTTGCTAGGTTTCCCTAAGTGCTGGCAGAGCTACGGTGCAAAAACAAAAGGTAGTCTTTTTGTCCAAAACATGCTAGATTTCACTGGGAAATTGAAGTGCGACCATGTTGCGTTTTGCGCTGTTTCATGTCGCAGCCACTATGCCTACCCACGCAAGTGAGGTACCATTTTTTTCGGGAGACCGGGGGGAACGCTGGGTGGGTGGAAATTTGTTGATCCCCGCAGATTCCAGAACTTTCCACCACAGAAATGTGAGGAAAATTTTTTTTTTTTGTCAAATTTTTAGGTTTGCAAGGGATTCTGGGTAACAAAACCTGGGGGTAGGCAGACGAGTAACCCCATCCTGAATTTCCCTGGGTGTCTAGTTTTAGAAAATGTATAGGTTTGCTAGGTTTCCCTAAGTGCTGGCAGAGCTACGGTGCAAAAACAAAAGGTAGTCTTTTTGTCCAAAACATGCTCGATTTCACTGGGAAATTGAAGTGCGACCATGTTGCGTTTTGCGCTGTTTCATGTCGCAGCCACTATGCCTACCCACGCAAGTGAGGTACCATTTTTTTCGGGAGACCGGGGGAACGCTGGGTGGGTGGAAATTTGTTGATCCCCGCAGATTCCAGAACTTTCCACCACAGAAATGTGAGGAAAATGTGTTTTTTTTGTGAAATGTTTAGGTTTGCAAGGGATTCTGGGTAACAAAACCTGGGGGTAGGCAGACGAGTCACCCCATCCTGAATTTCCCTGGGTGTCTAGTTTTAAAAAATGTATAGGTTTGCAAGGTTTCCCTAGTTGCTGGCAGAGCTACGGCGCAAAAACAAAAGGTAGTCTTTTTGTCCAAAACGTGCTAGATTTCACTGGGAAATTGAAGTGCAACCATGTTGCGTTTTCCGATGTTTCATGCCGCAGCCACTATACCTACACACGCAAGTGAGGTACCATTTTTTTTGGGAGACATGGGGGAACGCTGGGTGGGTGGAAATTTGTTTATCCACGCAGATTTCAGAACTTTCCACCACAGAAATGTGAGAAAAATGTGTTTTTTTGTCAAATTTTTAGGTTTGCAAGGGATTCTGGGTAACAAAACCTGGGGGTAGGCAGACGAGTCACCCCATCCTAAATTTCCCTGGGTGTCTAGTTTTCAAAAATGTATAGGTTTGCTAGGTTTCCCTAGGTGCTGGCAGAGCTACGCTGCAAAAACAAAAGGTAGTCTTTTTGTCCAAAACGTGCTAGATTTCACTGGGAAATTGAGGTGCGATCATGTTGCGTTTTGCGCTGTTTCATGTAGCAGCCACTATGCCTACCCATGCAAGTGGGGTACCATTTTTTTCGGGAGACCTGGGGGAACGCTGGGTGGGTGGAAATTTGTTGATCCACGCAGATTCCAGAACTTTCCACCACAGAAATGTGAGGAAAATGTGTTGTTTTTTGTCAAATTTTTAGGTTTGCAAGGGACTCTGTGTAACAAAACCTGGGGGTAGGCAGACGAGTCACCCCAAACTGAATTCCCCTAGGGGTCTAGTTTTCAAAAATGTATAGGTTTGCTAGGTTTCCCTAGGTGCTGGCAGAGCTACGGCGCAAAAACAAAAGGTAGTCTTTTTGTCCAAAACGTGCTAGATTTCACTGGGAAATTGAGGTGCGACCATGTTGCGTTTTGCGCTGTTTCATGTCGCAGCCACTATGCCTACCCACGCAAGTGGGTTACCATTTTTTTTGGGAGACCTAGGGGAACGCTGGGTGGGTGGAAATTTGTTGATCCATGCAGATTCCAGAACTTTCCACCACAGAAATGTGAGGAAAATGTGTTTTTTTTGTCAATTTTTTAGGTTTGCAAGGGACTCTGGGTAACAAAACCTGGGGGTAAGCAGATGAGTCACCCCATCCTGAATTCCCCTGGGTGTCTAGTTTTCAAAAATGTATAGGTTTCCTAGGTTTCCCTAGGTGCTGGCAGAGCTACGGCGCAAAAACAAAAGGTAGTCTTTTTGTCCAAAACGTGCTAGATTTCACTGGGAAATTGAAGTGCAACCATGTTGCGTTTTGTGCTGTTTCATGTCGCAGCCACTATGCCTACCCACGCAAGTGGGGTACCATTTTTTTTGGGAGACCTGGGGGAACGCTGGATTGGTGGAAAGTTGTTGATCCACGCAGATTCCAGAACTTTCCACCACAGAAATGTGAGGAAAATGTGTTATTTTTGTCAAATTTTTAGGTTTGCAAGGGACTCTGGGTAACAAAACCTGGGGGTAGGCAAACGAGTCACCCCATCCTGAATTCCCCAGGGTGTCTAGTTTTCAAAAATGTATAGGTTTGCTAGGTTTCCCTAGGTGCTGGCAGAGCTACGGCGCAAAAACAAAAGGTAGTCTTTTTGTCCAAAACGTGCTAGATTTCACTGGGAAATTGAAGTGCAACCATGTTGCGCTTTGCGCTGTTTCATGTCGCAGCCACTATGCCTACCCATGCAAGTGAGGTACCATTTTTTTCGGGAGACCTGGGGGAACGCTGGGTGGGTGGAAATTTGTTGATCCACGCAGATTCCAGAACTTTCCACCACAGAAATGTGAGGAAAATGTGTTTTTTTGTCAAATTTTTAGGTTTGCAAGGGATCCTGGGTAACAAAACCTGGGGGTAGGCAGACGAGTCACGCCATCCTAAATTCCCCTGGGTGTCTAGTTTTCAAAAATGTATAGGTTTGCTAGGTTTCCCTAGGTGCTGGCAGAGCTACGGCGCAAAAACAAAAGGTAGTCTTTTTGTCCAAAACTTGCTAGATTTCACTGGGAAATT
Source organism: Lissotriton helveticus (assembly GCF_964261635.1). Taxonomy (NCBI): domain Eukaryota; kingdom Metazoa; phylum Chordata; class Amphibia; order Caudata; family Salamandridae; genus Lissotriton; species Lissotriton helveticus. Next base: position 1,323,271,092 of record NC_136061.1, on the reverse strand, counting down.
GAGGTGCGACCATGTTGTGTTTTGCGCTGTTTCATGTCGCAGCCACTATGCCTACCCACGCAAGTGAGATACCATTTTTTTCGGGAGACCGGGGGGAACGCTGGGTGGGTGGAAATTTGTTGATCCACGCAGATTCCAGAACTTTCCACCACAGAAATGTGAGGAAAATGTGTTTTTTTGTTTAAATTTTTAGGTTTGCAAGGGATTCTGGGTAACAAAACCTGGGGGTAGGCAGACGAGTCACCCCATCCTGAATTTCCCTGGGTGTCTAGTTTTCAAAAATGTATAGGTTTGCAAGGTTTCCCTAGTTGCTGGCAGAGCTACGGCGCAAAAACAAAAGGTAGTCTTTTTGTCCAAAACGTGCTAGATTTCACTGGGAAATTGAGGTGCGACCATGTTGTGTTTTGCGCTGTTTCATGTCGCAGCCACTATGCCTACCCACGCAAGTGAAGTACCATTTTTTTCGGGAGACCTGGGGGAACGCTGGGTGGGTGGAAATTTGTTGATCCACGCAGATTCCAGAACTTTCCAGCACAGAAATGTGAGGAAAATGTGTTTTTTGGTCACATTTTTAGGTTTGCAAGGGACTCTGGGTAACAAAACCTGGGGGTAGGCAGACGAGTCACCCCATCCTGAATTCCCCTAGGTGTCTAGTTTTAAAAAATGTATAGGTTTGCTAGGTTTCCCTATGTGCTGGCAGAGCTACGGCGCAAAAACAAAAGGTAGTCTTTTTGTCCAAAACGTGCTAGATTTCACTGGGAAATTGAGGTGCGACCATGTTGTGTTTTGCGCTGTTTCATGTCGCAGTCACTATGCCTACCCACGCAAGTGAAGTACCATTTTTTTCGGGAGACCTGGGGGAACGCTGGGTGGGTGGAAATTTGTTGATCCACGCAGATTCCAGAACTTTCCACCACAGAAATGTGAGGAAAATGTGTTTTTTTTGTCAAATTTTTAAGTTTGCAAGGGACTCTGGGTAACAAAACCTGGGGGTAGGCAGACGAGTCACCCCATCCTGAATTCCCCTGGGTGTCTAGTTTTCAAAAATGTATAGGTTTGCTAGGTTTCCCTAGGTGCTGGCAGAGCTACGGCGCAAAAACAAAAGGTAGTCTTTTTGTCCAAAACGTGCTAGATTTCACTGGGAAATTGAAGTGCAACCATGTTGCGTTTTGTGCTGTTTCATGTCGCAGCCACTATGCCTACCCACGCAAGTGGGGTACCATTTTTTTCGGGAGACCTAGGGGAACGCTGGGTTGGTGGAAATTTGTTGATCCACGCAGATTCCAGAACTTTCCACCACAGAAATGTGAGGAAAATGTGTTTTTTGGTCACATTTGTAGGTTTGTAAGGGACTCTGGGTAACAAAACCTGGCGGTAGGCAGACGAGTCACCCCATCCTGAATTACCCTGGGTGTCTAGTTTTCAAAAATGTATAGGTTTGCTAGGTTTCCCTAGGTGCTGGCAAAGCTACGGCGCAAAAACAAAAGAAAGTCTTTTTGTCCAATACGTGCTAGATTTCACTGGGAAATTGAAGTGCAACCATGTTGCGTTTTGCGCAGTTTCATGTCGCAGCCACTATGCCTACCCACGCAAGTGAGGTACCATTTTTTTCGGGAGACCTGGGGGAACGCTGGGTGGGTGGAAATTTGTTGATCCACGCAGATTCCAGAACTTTCCACCATAGAACTGTGAGGAAAATGTGTTTTTTTGTCAAATTTTTAGCTTTGCACGGGACTCTGGGTAACAAAACCTGGGGGAAGGCAGACGAGTCACCCCATCCTAAATTCCCCTGGGTGTCTAGTTTTAAAAAATGTATAGGTTTGCAAGGTTTCCCTAGTTGCTGGCAGAGCTACGGCGCAAAAACAAAAGGTAGTCTTTTTGTCCAAAACGTGCTAGATTTCACTGGGAAATTCAAGTGCAACCATGTTGCATTTTGCGCTGTTTCATGTCGCAGCCACTATGCCTACCCACGCAAGTGAGGTACCATTTTTTTTCAGGAGACATGGGGGAACGCTGGGTGGGTGGAAATTTGTTGATCCACGCAGATTCCAGAACTTTCCACCACAGAAATGTGAGGAAAATGTGTTTTTTTGTCAAATTTTTAGGTTTGCAAGGGATTCTGGGTAACAAAACCTGGGGGTAGGCAGACGAGTCACCCCATCCTGAATTTCCCTGGGTGTCTAGTTTTCAAAAATGTATAGGTTTGCTTGGTTTCCCTAGGTGCTGGCAGAGCTACGGTGCAAAAACAAAAGGTAGTCTTTTTGTCCAAAATGTGCTAGATTTCACTGGGTAATTGAGGTGCAACCATGTTGCGTTTTGCGCTGTTTCATGTCGCAGCCACTATGCCTACCCACGCAAGTGGGGTACCATTTTTTTTCGGGAGACCTGGGGGAACGCTGGGTGGGTGGAAATGTGTTTATCCACGCAGATTCCAGAACTTTCCACAACAGAAATGTGAGGAAAATGTGTTGTTTTTTGTCAAATTTTTAGGTTTGCAAGGGACTCTGGGTAACAAAACCTGGGGGTAGGCAAACGAGTCACCCCATCCTGAATTCCCCTAGGTGTCAAGTTTTCAAAAATGTATAGCTTTGCTAGGTTTCCCTAGGTGCTGGCAGAGCTACGGCGCAAAAACAAAAGGTAGTCTTTTTGTCCAAAACGTGCTAGGTTTCACTGGGAAATTGAGGTGCGGCCATGTTGCGTTTTGCGCTGTTTCATGTCGCAGCAACTATGCCTACCCACGCAAGTGGGGTACCATTTTTTTCGGGAGACCTAGGGGAACGCTGGATTGGTGGAAATTTGTTGATCCACGCAGATTCCAGAACTTTCCACCACAGAAATGTGAGGAAAATGTGTTTTTTTGTCAAATTTTTAGGTGTGCAAGGGATTCTGGGTAACAAAACCTGGGGGTAGGCAGACGAGTCACCCCATCCTGAATTTACCTGGGTTTCTAGTTTTAAAAAATGTATAGGTTTGCAAGGGTTCCCTAGTTGCTGGCAGAGCTACGGCGCAAAAACAAAAGGTAGTCTTTTTGTCCAAAACGTGCTACCGTGAGGTACCATTTTTTATTGGGAGACCTGAGGGAACGCTGGGTGGGTGGAAATTTGTTGATCCACGCAGATTCCAGAACTTTCCACCACAGAAATGTGAGGAAAATGTGTTTTTTTGGTCACATTTTTAGGTTTGCAAGGGACTCTGGGTAACAAAACCTGGGGGTAGGCAGACGAGTCACCGCATCCTGAATTCCCCGGGGTGTCTAGTTTTCAAAAATGTATAGGTTTGCTAGGTTTCCCTAGGTGCTGGCAGAGCTACGGCGCAAAAACAAAAGGTAGTCTTTTTGTCCAAAACGTGCTAGATTTCACTGGGAAATTGAAGTGCAACCATGTTGCGTTTTGTGCTGTTTCATGTCGCAGCCACTATGCCTACCCACGCAAGTGGGGTACCATTTTTTTCGGGAGACCTAGGGGAACGCTGGATTGGTGGAAATTTGTTGATCCACGCAGATTCCAGAACTTTCCACCACAGAAATGTGAGGAAAATGTGTTTTTTTGTCAAATTTTTAGGTGTGCAAGGGATTCTGGGTAACAAAACCTGGGGGTAGGCAGACGAGTCACCCCATCCTGAATTTACCTGGGTTTCTAGTTTTAAAAAATGTATAGGTTTGCAAGGGTTCCCTAGTTGCTGGCAGAGCTACGGCGCAAAAACAAAAGGTAGTCTTTTTGTCCAAAACGTGCTAGATTTCACTGGGAAATTAAAGTGCAACCATGTTGCATTTTGCGCTGTTTCATGTCGCAGCCACTATGCCTACCCATGCAAGTGAGGTACCATTGTTTTCAGGAGACATGGTGGAACGCTGGGTGGGTGGAAATTTGTTGATCCACGCAGATTCCAGAACTTTCCACCACAGAAATGTGAGGAAAATGTGTTTTTTTGTCAAATTTTTAGGTTTGCAAGGGATTCTGGGTAACAAAACCTGAGGGTAGGCAGACGAGTCACCCCGTCCTGAATTTCCCTGGGTGTCTAGTTTTAAAAAATGTATAGGTTTGCAAGGTTTCCCTAGTTGCTGGCAGAGCTACGGCGCAAAAACAAAAGGTAGTCTTTTTGTCCAAAACGTGCTAGATTTCACTGGGAAATTGAAGTGCAACCATGTTGCGTTTTGTGCTGTTTCATGTCGCAGCCACTATGCCTACCCACGCAAGTGGGGTACCATTGTTTTCGGGAGACCTAGGGGAACGCTGGGTTGGTGGAAATTTGTTGATCCACGCAGATTCCAGAACTTTCCACCACAGAAATGTGAGGAAAATGTGTTTTTTTGTCAAATTTTTAGGTGTGCAAGGGATTCTGGGTAACAAAACCTGGGGGTAGGCAGACGAGTCACCCCATCCTGAATTTACCTGGGTTTCTAGTTTTAAAAAATGTATAGGTTTGCAAGGGTTCCCTAGTTGCTGGCAGAGCTACGGCGCAAAAACAAAAGGTAGTCTTTTTGTCCAAAACGTGCTAGATTTCACTGGGAAATTAAAGTGCAACCATGTTGCATTTTGCGCTGTTTCATGTCGCAGCCACTATGCCTACCCACGCAAGTGAGGTACCATTGTTTTCAGGAGACATGGTGGAACGCTGGGTGGGTGGAAATTTGTTGATCCACGCAGATTCCAGAACTTTCCACCACAGAAATGTGAGGAAAATGTGTTTTTTTGACAAATTTTTAGGTTTGCAAGGGATTCTGGGTAACAAAACCTGAGGGTAGGCAGACGAGTCACCCCGTCCTGAATTTCCCTGGGTGTCTAGTTTTAAAAAATGTATAGGTTTGCAAGGTTTCCCTAGTTGCTGGCAGAGCTACGGCGCAAAAACAAAAGGTAGTCTTTTTGTCCAAAACGTGCTAGATTTCACTGGGAAATTGAAATGCAACCATGTTGCGTTTTGTGCTGTTTCATGTCGCAGCCACTATGCCTACCCACGCAAGTGGGGTACCATTGTTTTCGGGAGACCTAGGGGAACGCTGGGTTGGTGGAAATTTGTTGATCCACGCAGATTCCAGAACTTTCCACCACAGAAATGTGAGGAAAATGTGTTTTTTTGTCAAATTTTTAGGTGTGCAAGGGATTCTGGGTAACAAAACCTGGGGGTAGGCAGACGAGTCACCCCATCCTGAATTTACCTGGGTTTCTAGTTTTAAAAAATGTATAGGTTTGCAAGTGTTCCCTAGTTGCTGGCAGAGCTACGGCGCAAAAACAAAAGGTAGTCTTTTTGTCCAAAACGTGCTAGATTTCACTGGGAAATTAAAGTGCAACCATGTTGCGTTTTGCGCTGTTTCATGTCGCAGCCACTATGCCTACCCACGCAAGTGAGGTACCATTTTTTTTGGGAGACCTGGGGGAACGCTGGGTGGGTGGAAATTTGTTGATCCACGCAGATTCCAGAACTTTCCACCACAGAAATGTGAGGAAAATGTGTTTTTTGGTCACATTTGTAGGTTTGCAAGGGACTCTGGGTAACAAAACCTGGGGGTAGGCAGACGAGTCACCCCATCCTGAATTACCCTGGGTGTCTAGTTTTAAAAAATGTATAGGTTTGCTAGGTTTCCCTAGGTGCTGGCAAAGCTACGGCGCAAAAACAAAAGAAAGTCTTTTTGTCCAAAACGTGCTAGATTTCACTGGGAAATTGAAGTGCAACCATGTTGCGTTTTTTCGCTGTTTCATGTCGCAGCCACTATGCCTACCCACGCAAGTGAGGTACCATTTTTTTCGGGAGACCTGGGGGAACGCTGGGTGGGTGGAAATTTGTTGATCCACGCAGATTCCAGAACTTTCCACCATAGAACTGTGAGGAAAATGTGTTTTTTTGTCAAATTTTTAGCTTTGCACGGGACTCTGGGTAACAAAACCTGGGGGAAGGCAGATGAGTCACCCCATCCTAAATTCCCCTGGGTGTCTAGTTTTAAAAAATGTATAGGTTTGCAAGGTTTCCCTAGTTGCTGGCAGAGCTACGGCGCAAAAACAAAAGGTAGTCTTTTTGTCCAAAACGTGCTAGATTTCACTGGGAAATTGAAGTGCAACCATGTTGCGTTTTGCGCTGTTTCATGTCGCAGCCACTATGCCTACCCACGCAAGTGAGGTACAATTTTTTTTCGGGAGACATGGGGGAACGCTGGGTGGGTGGAAATTTGTTGATCCACGCAGATTCCAGAACTTTCCACCACAGAAATGTGAGGAAAATGTGTTTTTTTGTCAAATTTTTAGGTTTACAAGGGATTCTGGGTAACAAAACCTGAGGGTAGGCAGACGAGTCACCCCATCCTGAATTTCCCTGGGTGTCTAGTTTTAAAAAATGTATAGGTTTGCAAGGTTTCCCTAGTTGCTGGCAGAGCTACGGCGCAAAAACAAAAGGTAGTCTTTTTGTCCAAAACGTGCTAGATTTCACTGGGAAATTGAAGTGCAACCATGTTGCGTTTTGTGCTGTTTCATGTCGCAGCCACTATGCCTACCCACGCAAGTGGGGTACCATTGTTTTCGGGAGACCTAGGGGAACGCTGGGTTGGTGGAAATTTGTTGATCCACGCAGATTCCAGAACTTTCCACCACAGAAATGTGAGGAAAATGTGTTTTTTTGTCAAATTTTTAGGTGTGCAAGGGATTCTGGGTAACAAAACCTGGGGGTAGGCATACGAGTCACCCCATCCTGAATTTACCTGGGTTTCTAGTTTTAAAAAATGTATAGGTTTGCAAGTGTTCCCCAGTTGCTGGCAGAGCTACGGCGCAAAAACAAAAGGTAGTCTTTTTGTCCAAAACGTGCTAGATTTCACTGGGAAATTAAAGTGCAACCATGTTGCGTTTTGCGCTGTTTCATGTCGCAGCCACTATGCCTACCCACGCAAGTGAGGTACCATTTTTTTTGGGAGACCTGGGGGAACGCTGGGTGGGTGGAAATTTGTTGATCCACGCAGATTCCAGAACTTTCCACCACAGAAATGTGAGGAAAATGTGTTTTTTGGTCACATTTGTAGGTTTGCAAGGGACTCTGGGTAACAAAACCTGGGGGTAGGCAGACGAGTCACCCCATCCTGAATTACCCTGGGTGTCTAGTTTTCAAAAATGTATAGGTTTGCTAGGTTTCCCTAGGTGCTGGCAAAGCTACGGCGCAAAAACAAAAGAAAGTCTTTTTGTCCAAAACGTGCTAGATTTCACTGGGAAATTGAAGTGCAACCATGTTGCGTTTTTTCGCTGTTTCATGTCGCAGCCACTATGCCTACCCACGCAAGTGAGGTACCATTTTTTTCGGGAGACCTGGGGGAACGCTGGGTGGGTGGAAATTTGTTGATCCACGCAGATTCCAGAACTTTCCACCATAGAACTGTGAGGAAAATGTGTTTTTTTGTCAAATGTTTAGCTTTGCACGGGACTCTGGGTAACAAAACCTGGGGGAAGGCAGATGAGTCACCCCATCCTAAATTCCCCTGGGTGTCTAGTTTTAAAAAATGTATAGGTTTGCAAGGTTTCCCTAGTTGCTGGCAGAGCTACGGCGCAAAAACAAAAGGTAGTCTTTTTGTCCAAAACGTGCTAGATTTCACTGGGAAATTGAAGTGCAACCATGTTGCGTTTTGCGCTGTTTCATGTCGCAGCCACTATGCCTACCCACGCAAGTGAGGTACAATTTTTTTTCGGGAGACATGGGGGAACGCTGGGTGGGTGGAAATTTGTTGATCCACGCAGATTCCAGAACTTTCCACCACAGAAATGTGAGGAAAATGTGTTTTTTTGTCAAATTTTTAGGTTTGCAAGGGATTCTGGGTAACAAAACCTGGGGGTAGGCAGACGAGTCACCCCATCCTGAATTTCTCTGGGTGTCTAGTTTTCAAAAATGTATAGGTTTGCTTGGTTTCCCTAGGTGCTGGCAGAGCTACGGTGCAAAAACAAAAGGTAGTCTTTTTGTCCAAAATGTGCTAGATTTCACTGGGAAATTGAGGTGCAACCATGTTGCGTTTTGCGCTGTTTCATGTCGCAGCCACTATGCCTACCCACGCAAGTGGGGTACCATTTTTTTTCGGGAGACCTGGGGGAACGCTGGGTGGGTGGAAATGTGTTGATCCACGCAGATTCCAGAACTTTCCACCACAGAAATGTGAGGAAAATGTGTTGTTTTTGTCAAATTTTTAGGTTTGCAACGGACTCTGGGTAACAAAACCTGGGGGTAGGCCGACGAGTCACCCCATCCTGAATTTCCTTAGGGGTCTAGTTTTCAGAAATGTATAGGTTTGCTAGGTTTCCCTAGGTGCTGGCAGAGCTACGGCGCAAAAACAAAAGGTAGTCTTTTTGTCCAAAACGTGCTAGATTTCACTGGGAAATTGAGGTGCGACCATGTTGCGTTTTGTGCTGTTTCATGTCGCAGCCACTATGCCTACCCACGCAAGTGAGGTACCATTTTTTTTGGGAGACCTGGGGGAACGCTGGGTGGGTGGAAATTTGTTGATCCACGCAGATTCCAGAACTTTCCACCACAGAACTGTGAGGAAAATGTGTTTTTTTGTGAAATTTTTAGGTTTGCAAGGGATTCTGGGTAACAAAACCTGGGGGAAGGCAGACGAGTCACCCCATCCTAAATTCCCCTGGGTGTCTAGTTTTCAAAAATGTATAGGTTTGCAAGGTTTCCCTAGGTGCTGGCAGAGCTACGGTGCAAAAACAAAAGGTAGTCTTTTTGTCCAAAATGTGCTAGATTTCACTGGGAAATTGAGGTGCGACCATGTTGCGTTTTGCGCTGTTTCATGTCGCAGCCACTATGCCTACCCACGCAAGTGGGGTACCATTTTTTTTCGGGAGACCTGGGGGAACGCTGGGTGGGTGGAAATTTGTTGATCCACGCAGATTCCAGAACTTTCCACCACAGAAATGTGAGGAAAATGTGTTGTTTTTGTCAAATTTTGAGGTTTGCAACAGACTCTGGGTAACAAAACCTGGGGGTAGGCAGACGAGTCACCCCATCCTGAATTCCCCTAGGGGTCTAGTTTTCAGAAATGTATAGGTTTGCTAGGTTTCCCTAGGTGCTGGCAGAGCTACGGCGCAAAAACAAAAGGTAGTCTTTTTGTCCAAAACGTGAAAGATTTCACTGGGAAATTGAGGTGCGACCATGTTGCGTTTTGTGCTGTTTCATGTCGCAGCCACTATGCCTACCCACGCAAGTGAGGTACCATTTTTTTTGGGAGACCTGGGGGAACGCTGGGTGGGTGGAAATTTGTTGATCCACGCAGATTCCAGAACTTTCCACCACAGAAATGTGAGGAAAATGTATCTTTGTTTGTCACATTTTTAGGTTTGCAAGGGACTCTGGGTAACAAAACCTGGGGGTAGGCAGACGAGTCACCCCATCCTGAATTCCCTGGGTGTCTAGTTTTCAAAAATGTATAGGTTTGCTAGGTTTCCCTAGGTGCTGGCAAAGCTACGGCTCAAAAACAAAAGGTAGTCTTTTTGTCCAAAACGTGCTAGATTTCACTGGGAAATTGAAGTGCAACCATGTTGCGTTTTGCGCTGTTTCATGTCGTAGCCACTATGCCTACCCACGCAAGTGAGGTACCATTTTTTTCGGGAGACCTGGGGGAACGCTGGGTGGGTGGAAATTTGTTGATCCAAGCAGATTCCAGAACTTTCCACCACAGAACTGTGGGGAAAATGTTTTTTTGTCAAAGTTTTAGGTTTGCAAGGGATTCTGGGTAACAAAACCTGGGGGTATGCAGACGAGTCACCCCATCCTAAATTCCCCTGGGTGTCTAGTTTTCAAAAATGTATGGGTTTGCTAGGTTTCCCTAGGTGCTGGCAGAGCTACGGCGCAAAAACAAAAGGTAGTCTTTTTGTCCAAAACGTGCTAGATTTCACTGGGAAATTGAAGTGCGACTATGTTGCGTTTTGCGCTGTTTCATGTCGCAGCCACTATGCCTACCCACGCAAGTGAGGTACCATTGTTTTTCGGGAGACCGGGGGAAACGCTGGGTGGGTGGAAATTTGTTGATCCACGCAGATTCCAGAACTTTCCACCACAGAAATGTGAGGAAAATGTGTTTTTTTTGTCAAATGTTTAGGTTTGCAAGGGATTCTGGGTAACAAAACCTGGGGGTAGGCAGACGAGTCACCCCATCCTGAATTTCCCTGGGTGTCTAGTTTTAAAAAATGTATAGGTTTGCAAGGTTTCCCTAGTTGCTGGCAGAGCTACGGCGCAAAAACAAAAGGTAGTCTTTTTGTCCAAAACGTGCTAGATTTCACTGGGAAATTGAAGTGCAACCATGTTGCGTTTTGTGCTGTTTCATGTCGCAGCCACTATGCCTACCCACGCAAGTGGGGTACCATTGTTTTCGGGAGACCTAGGGGAACGCTGGGTTGGTGGAAATTTGTTGATCCACGCAGATTCCAGAACTTTCCACCACAGAAATGTGAGGAAAATGTGTTTTTTTGTCAAATTTTTAGGTGTGCAAGGGATTCTGGGTAACAAAACCTGGGGGTAGGCATACGAGTCACCCCATCCTGAATTTACCTGGGTTTCTAGTTTTAAAAAATGTATAGGTTTGCAAGTGTTCCCTAGTTGCTGGCAGAGCTACGGCGCAAAAACAAAAGGTAGTCTTTTTGTCCAAAACGTGCTAGATTTCACTGGGAAATTAAAGTGCAACCATGTTGCGTTTTGCGCTGTTTCATGTCGCAGCCACTATGCCTACCCACGCAAGTGAGGTACCATTTTTTTTGGGAGACCTGGGGGAACGCTGGGTGGGTGGAAATTTGTTGATCCACGCAGATTCCAGAACTTTCCACCACAGAAATGTGAGGAAAATGTGTTTTTTGGTCACATTTGTAGGTTTGCAAGGGACTCTGGGTAACAAAACCTGGGGGTAGGCAGACGAGTCACCCCATCCTGAATTACCCTGGGTGTCTAGTTTTCAAAAATGTATAGGTTTGCTAGGTTTCCCTAGGTGCTGGCAAAGCTACGGCGCAAAAACAAAAGAAAGTCTTTTTGTCCAAAACGTGCTAGATTTCACTGGGAAATTGAAGTGCAACCATGTTGCATTTTTTCGCTGTTTCATGTCGCAGCCACTATGCCTACCCACGCAAGTGAGGTACCATTTTTTTCGGGAGACCTGGGGGAACGCTGGGTGGGTGGAAATTTGTTGATCCACGCAGATTCCAGAACTTTCCACCATAGAACTGTGAGGAAAATGTGTTTTTTTGTCAAATGTTTAGCTTTGCACGGGACTCTGGGTAACAAAACCTGGGGGAAGGCAGATGAGTCACCCCATCCTAAATTCCCCTGGGTGTCTAGTTTTAAAAAATGTATAGGTTTGCAAGGTTTCCCTAGTTGCTGGCAGAGCTACGGCGCAAAAACAAAAGGTAGTCTTTTTGTCCAAAACGTGCTAGATTTCACTGGGAAATTGAAGTGCAACCATGTTGCGTTTTGCGCTGTTTCATGTCGCAGCCACTATGCCTACCCACGCAAGTGAGGTACAATTTTTTTTCGGGAGACATGGGGGAACGCTGGGTGGGTGGAAAATTGTTGATCCACGCAGATTCCAGAACTTTCCACCACAGAAATGTGAGGAAAATGTGTTTTTTTGTCAAATTTTTAGGTTTGCAAGGGATTCTGGGTAACAAAACCTGGGGGTAGGCAGATGAGTCACCCCATCCTGAATTTCCCTGGGTGTCTAGTTTTCAAAAATGTATAGGTTTGCTTGGTTTCCCTAGGTGCTGGCAGAGCTACGGTGCAAAAACAAAAGGTAGTCTTTTTGTCCAAAATGTGCTAGATTTCACTGGGAAATTGAGGTGCAACCATGTTGCGTTTTGCGCTGTTTCATGTCGCAGCCACTATGCCTACCCACGCAAGTGGGGTACCATTTTTTTTCGGGAGACCTGGGGGAACGCTGGGTGGGTGGAAATGTGTTGATCCACGCAGATTCCAGAACTTTCCACCACAGAAATGTGAGGAAAATGTGTTGTTTTTGTCAAATTTTTAGGTTTGCAACGGACTCTGGGTAACAAAACCTGGGGGTAGGCCGACGAGTCACCCCATCCTGAATTTCCCTAGGGGTCTAGTTTTCAGAAATGTATAGGTTTGCTAGGTTTCCCTAGGTGCTGGCAGAGCTACGGCGCAAAAACAAAAGGTAGTCTTTTTGTCCAAAACGTGCTAGATTTCACTGGGAAATTGAGGTGCGACCATGTTGCGTTTTGTGCTGTTTCATGTCGCAGCCACTATGCCTACCCATGCAAGTGAGGTACCATTTTTTTTGGGAGACCTGGGGGAACGCTGGGTGGGTGGAAATTTGTTGATCCACGCAGATTCCAGAACTTTCCACCACAGAACTGTGAGGAAAATGTGTTTTTTTGTGAAATTTTTAGGTTTGCAAGGGATTCTGGGTAACAAAACCTGGGGGAAGGCAGACGAGTCACCCCATCCTAAATTCCCCTGGGTGTCTAGTTTTCAAAAATGTATAGGTTTGCAAGGTTTCCCTAGGTGCTGGCAGAGCTACGGTGCAAAAACAAAAGGTAGTCTTTTTGTCCAAAATGTGCTAGATTTCACTGGGAAATTGAGGTGCGACCATGTTGCGTTTTGCGCTGTTTCATGTCGCAGCCACTATGCCTACCCACGCAAGTGGGGTACCATTTTTTTTCGGGAGACCTGGGGGAACGCTGGGTGGGTGGAAATTTGTTGATCCACGCAGATTCCAGAACTTTCCACCACAGAAATGTGAGGAAAATGTGTTGTTTTTGTCAAATTTTGAGGTTTGCAACGGACTCTGGGTAACAAAACCTGGGGGTAGGCAGACGAGTCACCCCATCCTGAATTCCCCTAGGGGTCTAGTTTTCAGAAATGTATAGGTTTGCTAGGTTTCCCTAGGTGCTGGCAGAGCTACGGCGCAAAAACAAAAGGTAGTCTTTTTGTCCAAAACGTGAAAGATTTCACTGGGAAATTGAGGTGCGACCATGTTGCGTTTTGTGCTGTTTCATGTCGCAGCCACTATGCCTACCCACGCAAGTGAGGTACCATTTTTTTTGGGAGACCTGGGGGAACGCTGGGTGGGTGGAAATTTGTTGATCCACGCAGATTCCAGAACTTTCCACCACAGAAATGTGAGGAAAATGTATCTTTGTTTGTCACATTTTTAGGTTTGCAAGGGACTCTGGGTAACAAAACCTGGGGGTAGGCAGACGAGTCACCCCATCCTGAATTCCCTGGGTGTCTAGTTTTCAAAAATGTATAGGTTTGCTAGGTTTCCCTAGGTGCTGGCAAAGCTACGGCTCAAAAACAAAAGGTAGTCTTTTTGTCCAAAACGTGCTAGATTTCACTGGGAAATTGAAGTGCAACCATGTTGCGTTTTGCGCTGTTTCATGTCGTAGCCACTATGCCTACCCACGCAAGTGAGGTACCATTTTTTTCGGGAGACCTGGGGGAACGCTGGGTGGGTGGAAATTTGTTGATCCACGCAGATTCCAGAACTTTCCACCACAGAACTGTGGGGAAAATGTTTTTTTGTCAAAGTTTTAGGTTTGCAAGGGATTCTGGGTAACAAAACTTGGGGGTATGCAGACGAGTCACCCCATCCTAAATTCCCCTGGGTGTCTAGTTTTCAAAAATGTATAGGTTTGCTAGGTTTCCCTAGGTGCTGGCAGAGCTACGGCGCAAAAACAAAAGGCAGTCTTTTTGTCCAAAACGTGCTAGATTTCACTGGGAAATTGAAGTGCGACTATGTTGCGTTTTGCGCTGTTTCATGTCGCAGCCACTATGCCTACCCACGCAAGTGAGGTACCATTGTTTTTCGGGAGACCGGGGGAAACGCTGGGTGGGTGGAAATTTGTTGATCCACGCAGATTCCAGAACTTTCCACCACAGAAATGTGAGGAAAATGTGTTTTTTTTGTCAAATGTTTAGGTTTGCAAGGGATTCTGGGTAACAAAACCTGGGGGTAGGCAGACGAGTCACCCCATCCTGAATTTCCCTGGGTGTCTAGTTTTAAAAAATGTATAGGTTTGCAAGGTTTCCCTAGTTGCTGGCAGAGCTACGGCGCAAAAACAAAAGGTAGTCTTTTTGTCCAAAACGTGCTAGATTTCACTGGGAAATTGAAGTGCAACCATGTTGTGTTTTGTGCTGTTTCATGTCGTAGCCACTATGCCTACCCACGCAAGTGGGGTACCATTGTTTTCGGGAGACCTAGGGGAACGCTGGGTTGGTGGAAATTTGTTGATCCACGCAGATTCCAGAACTTTCCACCACAGAAATGTGAGGAAAATGTGTTTTTTTGTCAAATTTTTAGGTGTGGAAGGGATTCTGGGTAACAAAACCTGGGGGTAGGCATACGAGTCACCCCATCCTGAATTTACCTGGGTTTCTAGTTTTAAAAAATGTATAGGTTTGCAAGTGTTCCCTAGTTGCTGGCAGAGCTACGGCGCAAAAACAAAAGGTAGTCTTTTTGTCCAAAATGTGCTAGATTTCACTGGGAAATTAAAGTGCAACCATGTTGCGTTTTGCGCTGTTTCATGTCGCAGCCACTATGCCTACCCATGCAAGTGAGGTACCATTTTTTTTGGGAGACCTGGGGGAACGCTGGGTGGGTGGAAATTCGTTGATCCACGCAGATTCCAGAACTTTCCACCACAGAAATGTGAGGAAAATGTGTTTTTTGGTCACATTTGTAGGTTTGCAAGGGACTCTGGGTAACAAAACCTGGGGGTAGGCAGATGAGTCACCCCATCCTGAATTACCCTGGGTGTCTAGTTTTCAAAAATGTATAGGTTTGCTAGGTTTCCCTAGGTGCTGGCAAAGCTACGGCGCAAAAACAAAAGAAAGTCTTTTTGTCCAAAACGTGCTAGATTTCACTGGGAAATTGAAGTGCAACCATGTTGCGTTTTTTCGCTGTTTCATGTCGCAGCCACTATGCCTACCCACGCAAGTGAGGTACCATTTTTTTCGGGAGACCTGGGGGAACGCTGGGTGGGTGGAAATTTGTTGATCCACGCAGATTCCAGAACTTTCCACCATAGAACTGTGAGGAAAATGTGTTTTTTTGTCAAATTTTTAGCTTTGCACGGGACTCTGGGTAAAAAAACCTGGGGGAAGGCAGATGAGTCACCCCATCCTAAATTCCCCTGGGTGTCTAGTTTTAAAAAATGTATAGGTTTGCAAGGTTTCCCTAGTTGCTGGCAGAGCTACGGCGCAAAAACAAAAGGTAGTCTTTTTGTCTAAAACGTGCTAGATTTCACTGGGAAATTGAAGTGCAACCATGTTGCGTTTTGCGCTGTTTCATGTCGCAGCCACTATGCCTACCCACGCAAGTGAGGTACAATTTTTTTTCGGGAGACATGGGGCAACGCTGGGTGGGTGGAAATTTGTTGATCCACGCAGATTCCAGAACTTTCCACCACAGAAATGTGAGGAAAATGTGTTTTTTTGTCAAATTTTTAGGTTTGCAAGGGATTCTGGGTAACAAAACCTGGGGGTAGGCAGACGAGTCACCCCATCCTGAATTTCCCTGGGTGTCTAGTTTTCAAAAATGTATAGGTTTGCTTGGTTTCCCTAGGTGCTGGCAGAGCTACGGTGCAAAAACAAAAGGTAGTCTTTTTGTCCAAAATGTGCTAGATTTCACTGGGAAATTGAGGTGCAACCATGTTGCGTTTTGCGCTGTTTCATGTCGCAGCCACTATGCCTACCCACGCAAGTGGGGTACCATTTTTTTTCGGGAGACCTGGGGGAACGCTGGGTGGGTGGAAATGTGTTGATCCACGCAGATTCCAGAACTTTCCACCACAGAAATGTGAGGAAAATGTGTTGTTTTTGTCAAATTTTTAGGTTTGCAACGGACTCTGGGTAACAAAACCTGGGGGTAGGCCGACGAGTCACCCCATCCTGAATTTCCCTAGGGGTCTAGTTTTCAGAAATGTATAGGTTTGCTAGGTTTCCCTAGGTGCTGGCAGAGCTACGGCGCAAAAACAAAAGGTAGTCTTTTTGTCCAAAACGTGCTAGATTTCACTGGGAAATTGAGGTGCGACCATGTTGCGTTTTGTGCTGTTTCATGTCGCAGCCACTATGCCTACCCACGCAAGTGAGGTACCATTTTTTTTGGGAGACCTGGGGGAACGCTGGGTGGGTGGAAATTTGTTGATCGACGCAGATTCCAGAACTTTCCACCACAGAACTGTGAGGAAAATGTGTTTTTTTGTGAAATTTTTAGGTTTGCAAGGGATTCTGGGTAACAAAACCTGGGGGAAGGCAGACGAGTCACCCCATCCTAAATTCCCCTGGGTGTCTAGTTTTCAAAAATGTATAGGTTTGCAAGGTTTCCCTAGGTGCTGGCAGAGCTACGGTGCAAAAACAAAAGGTAGTCTTTTTGTCCAAAATGTGCTAGATTTCACTGGGAAATTGAGGTGCGACCATGTTGCGTTTTGCGCTGTTTCATGTCGCAGCCACTATGCCTACCCACGCAAGTGGGGTACCATTTTTTTTCGGGAGACCTGGGGGAACGCTGGGTGGGTGGAAATTTGTTGATCCACGCAGATTCCAGAACTTTCCACCACAGAAATGTGAGGAAAATGTGTTGTTTTTGTCAAATTTTGAGGTTTGCAACGGACTCTGGGTAACAAAACCTGGGGGTAGGCAGACGAGTCACCCCATCCTGAATTCCCCTAGGGGTCTAGTTTTCAGAAATGTATAGGTTTGCTAGGTTTCCCTAGGTGCTGGCAGAGCTACGGCGCAAAAACAAAAGGTAGTCTTTTTGTCCAAAACGTGAAAGATTTCACTGGGAAATTGAGGTGCGACCATGTTGCGTTTTGTGCTGTTTCATGTCGCAGCCACTATGCCTACCCACGCAAGTGAGGTACCATTTTTTTGGGGAGACCTGGGGGAACGCTGGGTGGGTGGAAATTTGTTGATCCACGCAGATTCCAGAACTTTCCACCACAGAAATGTGAGGAAAATGTATCTTTGTTTGTCACATTTTTAGGTTTGCAAGGGACTCTGGGTAACAAAACCTGGGGGTAGGCAGACGAGTCACCCCATCCTGAATTCCCTGGGTGTCTAGTTTTCAAAAATGTATAGGTTTGCTAGGTTTCCCTAGGTGCTGGCAAAGCTACGGCTCAAAAACAAAAGGTAGTCTTTTTGTCCAAAACGTGCTAGATTTCACTGGGAAATTGAAGTGCAACCATGTTGCGTTTTGCGCTGTTTCATGTCGTAGCCACTATGCCTACCCACGCAAGTGAGGTACCATTTTTTTCGGGAGACCTGGGGGAACGCTGGGTGGGTGGAAATTTGTTGATCCACGCAGATTCCAGAACTTTCCACCACAGAACTGTGGGGAAAATGTTTTTTTGTCAAAGTTTTAGGTTTGCAAGGGATTCTGGGTAACAAAACCTGGGGGTATGCAGACGAGTCACCCCATCCTAAATTCCCCTGGGTGTCTAGTTTTCAAAAATGTATAGGTTTGCTAGGTTTCCGTAGGTGCTGGCAGAGCTACGGCGCAAAAACAAAAGGTAGTCTTTTTGTCCAAAACGTGCTAGATTTCACTGGGAAATTGAAGTGCGACTATGTTGCGTTTTGCGCTGTTTCATGTCGCAGCCACTATGCCTACCCACGCAAGTGAGGTACCATTGTTTTTCGGGAGACCGGGGGAAACGCTGGGTGGGTGGAAATTTGTTGATCCACGCAGATTCCAGAACTTTCCACCACAGAAATGTGAGGAAAATGTGTTTTTTTGTCAAATGTTTAGGTTTGCAAGGGATTCTGGGTAACAAAACCTGGGGGTAGGCAGACGAGTCACCCCATCCTGAATTTCCCTGGGTGTCTAGCTTTCAAAAATGTATAGGTTTGCAAGGTTTCCCTAGTTGCTGGCAGAGCTACGGCGCAAAAACAAAAGGTAGTCTTTTTGTCCAAAACGTGCTAGATTTCACTGGGAAATTGAAGTGCAACCATGTTGCATTTTGCGCTGTTTCATGTCGCAGCCACTATGCCTACCCACGCAAGTGAGGTACCATTTCTTTGGGGGAGACCTGGGGTAACGCTGGGTGGGTGGAAATTTGTTGATCCACGCAGATTCCAGAACTTTCCACCACAGAAATGTGAGGAAAATGTGTATTTTTTGTGAAATTTTTAGGTTTGCAAGGGATTCTGGGTAACAAAACCTAGGGTAGGCAGACGAGTCACCCCATCCTGAATTCCCCTGGGTGTCTAGTTTTCAAAAATGTATAGGTTTGCTAGGTTTCCCTAGGTGCTGGCAGAGCTACGGCGCAAAAACAAAAGGTAGTCTTTTTGTCCAAAACGTGCTAGATTTCACTGGGAAATTGAGGTGCGACCATGTTGCGTTTTGCGCTGTTTCATGTCGCAGCCAATATGCCTACACACGCAAGTGGGGTACCATTTTTTTCGGGAGACCTGGGGGAACGCTGGGTGGGTGGAAATTTGTTGATCCACGCAGATTCCAGAACTTTCCACCACAGAAATGTAAAGAAAATGTGTCGTTTTTGTCAAATTTTTAGGTTTGCAAGGGACTCTGGGTAACAAAACCTGGGGGTAGGCAAACGAGTCACCCCATCCTGAATTCCCCTAGGTGTCTAGTTTTCAGAAATGTATAGGTTTGCTAGGTTTCCCTAGGTGCTGGCAGAGCTACGGCGCAAAAACAAAAGGTAGTCTTTTTGTCCAAAACGTGCTAGATTTCACTGGGAAATTGAGGTGCGACCATGTTGCGTTTTGCGCTGTTTCATGTCGCAGCCACTATGCCTACCCACGCAAGTGGGGTACCATTTTTTTCGGGAGACCTGGGGGAACACTGGGTGGGTGGAAATTTGTTGATCCACGCAGATTCCAGAACTTTCCACAACAGAAATGTGAGGAAAATGTGTTTTTTTGTGAAATTTTTAGGTTTGCAAGGGTCTCTGGGTAACAAAACCTGGGGGTAGGCAGACGAGTCACCCCATCCTGAATTCCCTGGGTGTCTAGTTTTCAAAAATGTATAGGTTTGCTAGGTTTCCCTAGGTGCTGGCAAAGCTACGGCTCAAAAACAAAAGGTAGTCTTTTTGTCCAAAACGTGCTAGATTTCACTGGGAAATTGAAGTGCAACCATGTTGCGTTTTGCGCTGTTTCATGTCGTAGCCACTATGCCTACCCACGCAAGTGAGGTACCATTTTTTTCGGGAGACCTGGGGGAACGCTGGGTGGGTGGAAATTTGTTGATCCACGCAGATTCCAGAACTTTCCACCACAGAACTGTGGGGAAAATGTTTTTTTGTCAAAGTTTTAGGTTAGCAAGGGATTCTGGGTAACAAAACCTGGGGGTATGCAGACGAGTCACCCCATCCTAAATTCCCCTGGGTGTCTAGTTTTCAAAAATGTATAGGTTTGCTAGGTTTCCCTAGGTGCTGGCAGAGCTACGGCGCAAAAACAAAAGGTAGTCTTTTTGTCCAAAACGTGCTAGATTTCACTGGGAAATTGAAGTGCGACTATGTTGCGTTTTGCGCTGTTTCATGTCGCAGCCACTATGCCTACCCACGCAAGTGAGGTACCATTGTTTTTCGGGAGACCGGGGGAAACGCTGGGTGGGTGGAAATTTGTTGATCCACGCAGATTCCAGAACTTTCCACCACAGAAATGTGAGGAAAATGTGTTTTTTTTGTCAAATGTTTAGGTTTGCAAGGGATTCTGGGTAACAAAACCTGGGGGTAGGCAGACGAGTCACCCCATCCTGAATTTCCCTGGGTGTCTAGCTTTCAAAAATTTATAGGTTTGCAAGGTTTCCCTAGTTGCTGGCAGAGCTACGGCGCAAAAACAAAAGGTAGTCTTTTTGTCCAAAACGTGAAAGATTTCACTGGGAAATTGAGGTGCGACCATGTTGCGTTTTGTGCTGTTTCATGTCGCAGCCACTATGCCTACCCACGCAAGTGAGGTACCATTTTTTTTGGGAGACCTGGGGGAACGCTGGGTGGGTGGAAATGTGTTGATCCACGCAGATTCCAGAACTTTCCACCACAGAAATGTGAGGAAAATGTATCTTTGTTTGTCACATTTTTAGGTTTGCAAGGGACTCTGGGTAACAAAACCTGGGGGTAGGCAGACGAGTCACCCCATCCTGAATACCCTGGGTGTCTAGTTTTCAAAAATGTATAGGTTTGCTAGGTTTCCCTAGGTGCTGGCAAAGCTACGGCTCAAAAACAAAAGGTAGTCTTTTTGTCCAAAACGTGCTAGATTTCACTGGGAAATTGAAGTGCAACCATGTTGCGTTTTGCGCTGTTTCATGTCGTAGCCACTATGCCTACCCAGGCAAGTGAGGTACCATTTTTTTCGGGAGACCTGGGGGAACGCTGGGTGGGTGGAAATTTGTTGATCCACGCAGATTCCAGAACTTTCCACCACAGAACTGTGGGGAAAATGTTTTTTTGTCAAAGTTTTAGGTTTGCAAGGGATTCTGGGTAACAAAACCTGGGGGTATGCAGACGAGTCACCCCATCCTAAATTCCCCTGGGTGTCTAGTTTTCAAAAATGTATAGGTTTGCTAGGTTTCCCTAGGTGCTGGCAGAGCTACGGCGCAAAAACAAAAGGTAGTCTTTTTGTCCAAAACGTGCTAGATTTCACTGGGAAATTGAAGTGCGACTATGTTGCGTTTTGCGCTGTTTCATGTCGCAGCCACTATGCCTACCCACGCAAGTGAGGTACCATTGTTTTTCGGGAGACCGGGGGAAACGCTGGGTGGGTGGAAATTTGTTGATCCACGCAGATTCCAGAACTTTCCACCACAGAAATGTGAGGAAAATGTGTATTTTTTGTGAAATTTTTAGGTTTGCAAGGGATTCTGGGTAACAAAACCTAGGGTAGGCAGACGAGTCACCCCATCCTGAATTCCCCTGGGTGTCTAGTTTTCAAAAATGTATAGGTTTGCTAGGTTTCCCTAGGTGCTGGCAGAGCTACGGCGCAAAAAGAAAAGGTAGTCTTTTTGTCCAAAACGTGCTAGATTTCACTGGGAAATTGAGGTGCGACCATGTTGTGTTTTGCGCTGTTTCATGTCGCAGCCAATATGCCTACCCACGCAAGTGGGGTACCATTTTTTTCGGGAGACCTGGGGGAACGCTGGGTCGGTGGAAATTTGTTGATCCACGCAGATTCCAGAACTTTCCACCACAGAAATGTGAGGAAAATGTGTCGTTTTTTGTCAAATTTTTAGGTTTGCAAGGGACTCTGGGTAACAAAACCTGGGGGTAGGCAGACGAGTCACCCCATCCTGAATTCCCCTAGGTGTCTAGTTTTCAGAAATGTATAGGTTTGCTAGGTTTCCCTAGGTGCTGGCAGAGCTACGGCGCAAAAACAAAAGGTAGTCTTTTTGTCCAAAACGTGCTAGATTTCACTGGGAAATTGAGGTGCGACCATGTTGCGTTTTGCGCTGTTTCATGTCGCAGCCACTATGCCTACCCACGCAAGTGGGGTACCATTTTTTTCGGGAGACCTGGGGGAACACTGGGTGGGTGGAAATTTGTTGATCCACGCAGATTCCAGAACTTTCCACAACAGAAATGTGAGGAAAATGTGTTTTTTTGTGAAATTTTTAGGTTTGCAAGGGACTCTGGGTAACAAAACCTGGGGGTAGGCAGACGAGTCACCCCATCCTGAATTCCCTGGGTGTCTAGTTTTCAAAAATGTATAGGTTTGCTAGGTTTCCCTAGGTGCTGGCAAAGCTACGGCTCAAAAACAAAAGGTAGTCTTTTTGTCCAAAACGTGCTAGATTTCACTGGGAAATTGAAGTGCAACCATGTTGCGTTTTGCGCTGTTTCATGTCGTAGCCACTATGCCTACCCACGCAAGTAAGGTACCATTTTTTTCGGGAGACCTGGGGGAACGCTGGGTGGGTGGAAATTTGTTGATCCACGCAGATTCCAGAACTTTCCACCACAGAACTGTGGGGAAAATGTTTTTTTGTCAAAGTTTTAGGTTTGCAAGGGATTCTGGGTAACAAAACCTGGGGGTATGCAGACGAGTCACCCCATCCTAAATTCCCCTGGGTGTCTAGTTTTCAAAAATGTATAGGTTTGCTAGGTTTCCCTAGGTGCTGGCAGAGCTACGGCGCAAAAACAAAAGGTAGTCTTTTTGTCCAAAACGTGCTAGATTTCACTGGGAAATTGAAGTGCGACTATGTTGCGTTTTGCGCTGTTTCATGTCGCAGCCACTATGCCTACCCACGCAAGTGAGGTACCATTGTTTTTCGGGAGACCGGGGGAAACGCTGGGTGGGTGGAAATTTGTTGATCCACGCAGATTCCAGAACTTTCCACCACAGAAATGTGAGGAAAATGTGTTTTTTTTGTCAAATGTTTAGGTTTGCAAGGGATTCTGGGTAACAAAACCTGGGGGTAGGCAGACGAGTCACCCCATCCTGAATTTCCCTGGGTGTCTAGCTTTCAAAAATGTATAGGTTTGCAAGGTTTCCCTAGTTGCTGGCAGAGCTACGGCGCAAAAACAAAAGGTAGTCTTTTTGTCCAAAACGTGCTAGATTTCACTGGGAAATTGAAGTGCAACCATGTTGCATTTTGCGCTGTTTCATGTCGCAGCCACTATGCCTACCCACGCAAGTGAGGTACCATTTCTTTGGGGGAGACCTGGGGGAACGCTGGGTGGGTGGAAATTTGTTGATCCACGCAGATTCCAGAACTTTCCACCACAGAAATGTGAGGAAAATGTGTATTTTTTGTGAAATTTTTAGGTTTGCAAGGGATTCTGGGTAACAAAACCTAGGGTAGGCAGACGAGTCACCCCATCCTGAATTCCCCTAGGTGTCTAGTTTTCAAAAATGTATAGGTTTGCTAGGTTTCCCTAGGTGCTGGCAGAGCTACGGCGCAAAAACAAAAGGTAGTCTTTTTGTCCAAAACGTGCTAGATTTCACTGGGAAATTGAGGTGCGACCATGTTGCGTTTTGTGCTGTTTCATGTCGCAGCCAATATGCCTACCCACGCAAGTGGGGTACCATTTTTTTCGGGAGACCTGGGGGAACGCTGGGTGGGTGGAAATTTGTTGATCCACGCAGATTCCAGAACTTTCCACCACAGAAATGTGAGGAAAATGTGTCGTTTTTTGTCAAATTTTTAGGTTTGCAAGGGACTCTGGGTAACAAAACCTGGGGGTAGGCAGACGAGTCACCCCATCCTGAATTCCCCTAGGTGTCTAGTTTTCAGAAATGTATAGGTTTGCTAGGTTTCCCTAGGTGCTGGCAGAGCTACGGCGCAAAAACAAAAGGTAGTCTTTTTGTCCAAAACGTGCTAGATTTCACTGGGAAATTGAGGTGCGACCATGTTGCGTTTTGCGCTGTTTCATGTCGCAGCCACTATGCCTACCCACGCAAGTGGGGTACCATTTTTTTCGGGAGACCTGGGGGAACACTGGGTGGGTGGAAATTTGTTGATCCACGCAGATTCCAGAACTTTCCACAACAGAAATGTGAGGAAAATGTGTTTTTTTGTGAAATTTTTAGGTTTGCAAGGGATTCTGGGTAACAAAACCTGGGGGAAGGCAGACGAGTCACCCCATCCTAAATTCCCCTGGGTGTCTAGTTTTAAAAAATGTATAGGTTTGCAAGGTTTCCCTAGTTGCTGGCAGAGCTACGGCGCAAAAACAAAAGGTAGTCTTTTTGTCCAAAACGTGCTAGATTTCACTGGGAAATTGAAGTGCAACCATGTTGCGTTTTGCGCTGTTTCATGTCGCAGCCACTATGCCTACCCACACAAGTGAGGTACCATTTTTTTTCGGGAGACATGGGGGAACGCTGGGTGGGTGGAAATTTGTTGATCCACGCAGATTCCAGAACTTTCCACCACAGAAATGTGAGGAAAATGTGTTTTTTTGTCAAATTTTTAGGTTTGCAAGGGATTCTGGGTAACAAAACCTGGGGGTAGGCAGACAAGTCACCCCATCCTGAATTTCCCTGGGTGTCTAGTTTTCAAAAATGTATAGGTTTGCTTGGTTTCCCTAGGTGCTGGCAGAGCTACGGTGCAAAAACAAAAGGTAGTCTTTTTGTCCAAAATGTGCTAGATTTCACTGGGAAATTGAGGTGCGACCATGTTGCGTTTTGCGCTGTTTCATGTCGCAGCCACTATGCCTACCCACGCAAGTGGGGTACCATTTTTTTTCGGGAGACCTGGGGGAACGCTGGGTGGGTGGAAATTTGTTGATCCACGCAGATTCCAGAACTTTCCACCACAGAAATGTGAGGAAAATGTGTTGTTTTTGTCAAATTTTGAGGTTTGCAACGGACTCTGGGTAACAAAACCTGGGGGTAGGCAGACGAGTCACCCCATCCTGAATTCCCCTAGGGGTCTAGTTTTCAGAAATGTATAGGTTTGCTAGGTTTCCCTAGGTGCTGGCAGAGCTACGGCGCAAAAACAAAAGGTAGTCTTTTTGTCCAAAACGTGAAAGATTTCACTGGGAAATTGAGGTGCGACCATGTTGCGTTTTGTGCTGTTTCATGTCGCAGCCACTATGCCTACCCACGCAAGTGAGGTACCATTTTTTTGGGGAGACCTGGGGGAACGCTGGGTGGGTGGAAATTTGTTGATCCACGCAGATTCTAGAACTTTCCACCACAGAAATGTGAGGAAAATGTATTTTTTTTGTCACATTTTTAGGTTTGCAAAGGACTCTGGGTAACAAAACCTGGGGGTAGGCAGACGAGTCACCCCATCCTGAATTCCCTGGGTGTCTAGTTTTCAAAAATGTATAGGTTTGCTAGGTTTCCCTAGGTGCTGGCAAAGCTACGGCGCAAAAACAAAAGGTAGTCTTTTTGTCCAAAACGTGCTAGATTTCACTGGGAAATTGAAGTGCAACCATGTTGCGTTTTGCGCTGTTTCATGTCGCAGCCACTATGCCTACCCACGCAAGTGAGGTACCATTTTTTTCGGGAGACCTGGGGGAACGCTGGGTGGGTGGAAATTTGTTGATCCACGCAGATTCCAGAACTTTCCACCACAGAAATGTGAGGAAAATGTGTTGTTTTTGTCAAATTTTGAGGTTTGCAACGGACTCTGGGTAACAAAACCTGGGGGTAGGCAGACGAGTCACCCCATCCTGAATTCCCTGGGTGTCTAGTTTTCAGAAATGTATAGGTTTGCTAGGTTTCCCTAGGTGCTGGCAGAGCTACGGCGCAAAAACAAAAGGTAGTCTTTTTGTCCAAAACGTGAAATATTTCACTGGGAAATTGAGGTGCGACCATGTTGCGTTTTGTGCTGTTTCATGTCGCAGCCACTATGCCTACCCACGCAAGTGAGGTACCATTTTTTTGGGGAGACCTGGGGGAACGCTGGGTGGGTGGAAATTTGTTGATCCACGCAGATTCCAGAACTTTCCACCACAGAAATGTGAGGAAAATGTATTTTTTTTGTCACATTTTTAGGTTTGCAAGGGACTCTGGGTAACAAAACCTGGGGGTAGGCAGATGAGTCACCCCATCCTGAATTCCCTGGGTGTCTAGTTTTCAAAAATGTATAGGTTTGCTAGGTTTCCCTAGGTGCTGGCAAAGCTACGGCGCAAAAACAAAAGGTAGTCTTTTTGTCCAAAACGTGCTAGATTTCACTGGGAAATTGAAGTGCAACCATGTTGCGTTTTGCGCTGTTTCATGTCGCAGCCACTATGCCTACCCACGCAAGTGAGGTACCATTTTTTTCCGGAGACCTGGGGGAACGCTGGGTGGGTGGAAATTTGTTGATCCACGCAGATTCCAGAACTTTCCACCACAGAACTGTGAGGAAAATATTTTTTTGTCAAAGTTTTAGGTTTGCAAGGGATTCTGGGTAACAAAACCTGGGGGTATGCAGACGAGTCACCCCATCCTAAATTCCCCTGGGTGTCTAGTTTTCAAAAATGTATAGGTTTGCTAGGTTTCCCTAGGTGCTGGCAGAGCTACGGCGCAAAAACAAAAGGTAGTCTTTTTGTCCAAAACGTGCTAGATTTCACTGGGAAATTGAGGTGCGACCGTGTTGCGTTTTGCGCTGTTTCATGTCGCAGCCACTATGCCTACCCATGCAAGTGGGGTACCATTTTTTTCGGGAGACCTGGGGGAACACTGGGTGGGTGGAAATTTGTTGATCCACGCAGATTCCAGAACTTTCCACAACAGAAATGTGAGGAAAATGTGTTGTTTTTTGTCACATTTTTAGGTTTGCAAGGGACTCTGGGTAACAAAACCTGGGGGTAGGCAGACGAGTCACCCCATCCTGAATTCCCCTAGGTGTCTAGTTTTCAGAAATGTATAGGTTTGCTAGGTTTCCCTAGGTGCTGTCAGAGCTACGGCGCAAAAACAAAAGGTAGTCTTTTTGTCCAAAACGTGCTAGATATCACTGGGAAATTGAGGTGCGACCATGTTGCGTTTTGCGCTGTTTCATGTCGCAGCCACTATGCCTACCCACGCAAGTGAGGTACCATTTTTTTTGGGAGACCTGGGGGAACGCTGGGTGGGTGGAAATTTGTTGATCCACGCAGATTCCAGAACTTTCCACCACAGAAATGTGAGGAAAATGTGTTGTTTTTTGTCACATTTTTAGGTTTGCAAGGGACTCTGGGTAACAAAACCTGGGGGTAGGCAGACGAGTCACCCCATCCTGAATTCCCCTAGGTGTCTAGTTTTCAGAAATGTATAGGTTTGCTAGGTTTCCCTAGGTGCTGTCAGAGCTACGGCGCAAAAACAAAAGGTAGTCTTTTTGTCCAAAACGTGCTAGATATCACTGGGAAATTGAGGTGCGACCATGTTGCGTTTTGCGCTGTTTCATGTCGCAGCCACTATGCCTACCCACGCAAGTGAGGTACCACTTTTTTCGGGAGACCTGGGGGAACGCTGGGTTGGTGGAAATTTGTTGATCCACACAGATTCCAGAACTTTCCACCACAGAAATGTGAGGAAAATGTGGTTTTTTGTCAAATATTTAGGTTTGCAAGGGATTCTGGGTAACAAAACCTGGGGGTAGGCAGACAAGTCACCCCATCCTGAATTCCCCTGGGTGTCTAATTTTCAAAAATGTATAGGTTTGCTAAGTTTCCCTAGGTGCTGGCAGAGCTACGGCGCAAAAACAAAAGGTTGTCTTTTTGTCCAAAACGTGCAAGATTTCACTGGGAAATTGAAGTGCGACCATGTTGCGTTTTACGCTGTTTCATGTCGCAGCCACTATGCCTACCCACGCAAGCGAAATACCGTTTTTATCGGGAGACCTGTGGGAACGCTGGGTGGGTGGAAATTTGTTGATCCACGCAGATTCCAGAACTTTCCACCACAGAAATGTGAGGAAAATGTGTGGTTTTTTTGTAAAATGTTTAGGTTTGCAAGGGATTCTGGGTAACAAAACCTGGGGGTAGGCAGACGAGTCCCCCATCCTGAATTTCCCAGGGTGTCTATTTTTCAAAAATTTATAGGTGTGCTAGGTTTCCATAGGTGCTGGCAGAGCTACGGCGCAAAAACAAAAGGTAGTCTTTTTGTCCAAAACGTGCAAGATTTCACTGGGAAATTGAGGTGCGACCATGTTGCGTTTTGCGCTGTTTCATGTCGCAGCCACTATGCCTACCCACGCAAGTGAGGTACCACTTTTTTTGGGAGACCTGGGGGAACGCTGGGTTGGTGGAAATGTGTTGATCCACGCAGATTCCAGAACTTTCCACCACAGAAATGTGAGGAAAATGTGTTTTTTTGTCAAATATTTAGGTTTGCAAGGGATTCTGGGTAACAAAACCTGGGTGTAGGCAGACAAGTCACCCCATCCTAAATTCCCCTGGGTGTCTAGTTTTCAAAAATGTATAGGTTTGCTAGGTTTCCCTAGGTGCTGGCGGAGCTACGGCGCAAAAACAAAAGGTAGTCTTTTTGTCCAAAACGTGCAAGATTTCACTGGGAAATTGAGGTGCCACCATGTTGCGTTTTGCGCTGTTTCATGTCGCAGCCACTATGCCTACCCACGCAAGTGAGGTACCATTTTTTTCGGGAGACCTGGGGGAACGCTGGGTGGGTGGAAATTTGTTGATCCACGCAGATTCCAGAACTTTCCACCACAGAAATGTGAGGAAAATGTGTTTTCTTTGTCAAATTTTTAGGTTTGCAAGGGATTCTGGGTAACAAAACCTGGGGGTAGGCAGACATGTCACCCCATCCTGAATTTCCCTGGGTGTCTAGTTTTCAAAAATGTATAGGTTTGCTAGGTTTCCCTAGGTGCTGGCAGAGCTACGGCGCAAAAACAAAAGGTAGTCTTTTTGTCCAAAACGTGCAAGATTTCACTGGGAAATTGAGGTGCGACCATGTTGCGTTTTGCGCTGTTTCATGTCGCAGCCACTATGCCTACCCACGCAAGTGAGGTACCATTTTTTTCGGGAGACCTGGGAGAACGCTGGGTGGGTGGAAATTTGTTGATCCACGCAGATTCCAGAACTTTCCACCTCAGAAATGTGAGGAAAATGTGTTTTTTTGTCAAATTTTTAGGTTTGCAAGGGATTCTGGGTAAGAAAACCTGGGGGTAGGCAGACGAGTCACCCCATCCTGAATTCCCCTGGGTGTCTAGTTTTCACAAATGTATAGGTTTGCTAGGTTTCCCTAGGTGCTGGCAGAGCTATGGCGCAAAAACTAAAGGTAGTCTTTTTGTCCAAAACGTGCTAGATTTCACTGGAAAAATTGAGGTTTGACCATTCTGCGTTTTGCGCTGTTTCATGTCGCAGCCACTATGCCTACCCACGCAAGTGAGGTACCATTTTTTTCGGGAGACCGGGGGAAACGCTGGGTGGGTGGGTGGAAATTTGTTGATCCACGCAGATTCCAGAACTTTCCACCACAGAAATGTGAGGAAAATGTGTTTTTTTGTCAAATGTTTAGGTTTGCAAGGTATTCTGGGTAACAAAACCTGGGGTAGGCAGACGAGTCACCCCATCCTGAATTCTCCTGGGTGTCTAGTTTTCAAAAATGTATAGGTTTGCTAGGTTTCCCTAGGTGCTGGCAGAGCTATGGCGCAAAAACAAAAGGTAGTCTTTTTGTCCAAAACGTGCTAGATATCACTGGGAAATTGACGTGCGACCATGTTGCGTTTTGCGCTGTTTCATGTCGCAGCCACTATGCCTACCCACGCAAGTGAGGTACCATTTTTTTTGGGAGACCTGGGGGAACACTGGTTGGGGGGAAATTTGTTGATCCACGCAGATTCCAGAACTTTCCACAACAGAAATGTGAGGAAAATGTGTTGTTTTTTGTCAAATTTTGAGGTTTGCAACGGACTCTGGGTAACAAAACCTGGGGGTAGGCAGACGAGTCACCCCATCCTGAATTCCCCTAGGGGTCTAGTTTTCAGAAATGTATAGGTTTGCTAGGTTTCCCTAGGTGCTGGCAGAGCTACGGCGCAAAAACAAAAGGTAGTCTTTTTGTCCAAAACGTGAAAGATTTCACTGGGAAATTGAGGTGCGACCATGTTGCGTTTTGTGCTGTTTCATGTTGCAGCCACTATGCCTACCCACGCAAGTGAGGTACCATTTTTTTTGGGAGACCTGGGGGAACGCTGGGTGGGTGGAAATTTGTTGATCCACGCAGATTCCAGAACTTTCCACCACAGAAATGTGAGGAAAATGTATCTTTGTTTGTCACATTTTTAGGTTTGCAAGGGACTCTGGGTAACAAAACCTGGGGGTAGGCAGACGAGTCACCCCATCCTGAATTCCCTGGGTGTCTAGTTTTCAAAAATGTATAGGTTTGCTAGGTTTCCCTAGGTGCTGGCAAAGCTACGGCTCAAAAACAAAAGGTAGTCTTTTTGTCCAAAACGTGCTAGATTTCACTGGGAAATTGAAGTGCAACCATGTTGCGTTTTGCGCTGTTTCATGTCGTAGCCACTATGCCTACCCACGCAAGTGAGGTACCATTTTTTTCGGGAGACCTGGGGGAACGCTGGGTGGGTGGAAATTTGTTGATCCACGCAGATTCCAGAACTTTCCACCACAGAACTGTGGGGAAAATGTTTTTTTGTCAAAGTTTTAGGTTTGCAAGGGATTCTGGGTAACAAAACCTGGGGGTATGCAGACGAGTCACCCCATCCTAAATTCCCCTGGGTGTCTAGTTTTCAAAAATGTATAGGTTTGCTAGGTTTCCGTAGGTGCTGGCAGAGCTACGGCGCAAAAACAAAAGGTAGTCTTTTTGTCCAAAACGTGCTAGATTTCACTGGGAAATTGAAGTGCGACTATGTTGCGTTTTGCGCTGTTTCATGTCGCAGCCACTATGCCTACCCACGCAAGTGAGGTACCATTGTTTTTCGGGAGACCGGGGGAAACGCTGGGTGGGTGGAAATTTGTTGATCCACGCAGATTCCAGAACTTTCCACCACAGAAATGTGAGGAAAATGTGTTTTTTTGTCAAATGTTTAGGTTTGCAAGGGATTCTGGGTAACAAAACCTGGGGGTAGGCAGACGAGTCACCCCATCCTGAATTCCCCTGGGTGTCTAGTTTTC
This sequence comes from Lissotriton helveticus, assembly GCF_964261635.1. Classification (NCBI taxonomy): domain Eukaryota; kingdom Metazoa; phylum Chordata; class Amphibia; order Caudata; family Salamandridae; genus Lissotriton; species Lissotriton helveticus. The sequence goes on along the minus strand of NC_136061.1, from coordinate 1,323,240,667 downwards.
AAAAATGTATAGGTTTGCTAGGTTTCCCTAGGTGCTGGCAGAGCTACGGCGCAAAAACAAAAGGTAGTCTTTTTGTCCAAAACGTGCTAGATTTCACTGGGAAATTGAGGTGCGACCATGTTGCGTTTTGCGCTGTTTCATGTCGCAGCCAATATGCCTACCCACGCAAGTGGGGTACCATTTTTTTCGGGAGACCTGGGGGAACGCTGGGTGGGTGGAAATTTGTTGATCCACGCAGATTCCAGAACTTTCCACCACAGAAATGTGAGGAAAATGTGTCGTTTTTGTCAAATTTTTAGGTTTGCAAGGGACTCTGGGTAACAAAACCTGGGGGTAGGCAGACGAGTCACCCCATCCTGAATTCCCCTAGGTGTCTAGTTTTCAGAAATGTATAGGTTTGCTAGGTTTCCCTAGGTGCTGGCAGAGCTACGGCGCAAAAACAAAAGGTAGTCTTTTTGTCCAAAACGTGCTAGATTTCACTGGGAAATTGAGGTGCGACCATGTTGCGTTTTGCGCTGTTTCATGTCGCAGCCACTATGCCTACCCACGCAAGTGGGGTACCATTTTTTTCGGGAGACCTGGGGGAACACTGGGTGGGTGGAAATTTGTTGATCCACGCAGATTCCAGAACTTTCCACAACAGAAATGTGAGGAAAATGTGTTTTTTTGTGAAATTTTTAGGTTTGCAAGGGACTCTGGGTAACAAAACCTGGGGGTAGGCAGACGAGTCACCCCATCCTAAATTCCCTGGGTGTCTAGTTTTCAAAAATGTATAGGTTTGCTAGGTTTCCCTAGGTGCTGGCAGAGCTACGGCTCAAAAACAAAAGGTAGTCTTTTTGTCCAAAACGTGCTAGATTTCACTGGGAAATTGAAGTGCAACCATGTTGCGTTTTGCGCTGTTTCATGTCGTAGCCACTATGCCTACCCACGCAAGTGAGGTACCATTTTTTTCGGGAGACCTGGGGGAACGCTGGGTGGGTGGAAATTTGTTGATCCACGCAGATTCCAGAACTTTCCACCACAGAACTGTGGGGAAAATGTTTTTTTGTCAAAGTTTTAGGTTTGCAAGGGATTCTGGGTAACAAAACCTGGGGGTATGCAGACGAGTCACCCCATCCTAAATTCCCCTGGGTGTCTAGTTTTCAAAAATGTATAGGGTTGCTAGGTTTCCCTAGGTGCTGGCAGAATTACGGCGCAAAAACAAAAGGTAGTCTTTTTGTCCAAAACGTGCTAGATTTCACTGGGAAATTGAAGTGCAACCATGTTGCGTTTTGCGCTGTTTCATGTCGCAGCCACTATGCCTACCCACGCAAGTGAGGTACCATTTTTTTCGGGAGACCTGGGGGAACGCTGGGTGGGTGGAAATTTGTTGATCCACGCAGATTCCAGAACTTTCCACCACAGAAATGTGAGGAAAATGTGTTGTTTTTGTCAAATTTTGAGGTTTGCAACGGACTCTGGGTAACAAAACCTGGGGGTAGGCAGACGAGTCACCCCATCCTGAATTCCCTGGGTGTCTAGTTTTCAGAAATGTATAGGTTTGCTAGGTTTCCCTAGGTGCTGGCAGAGCTACGGCGCAAAAACAAAAGGTAGTCTTTTTGTCCAAAACGTGAAATATTTCACTGGGAAATTGAGGTGCGACCATGTTGCGTTTTGTGCTGTTTCATGTCGCAGCCACTATGCCTACCCACGCAAGTGAGGTACCATTTTTTTGGGGAGACCTGGGGGAACGCTGGGTGGGTGGAAATTTGTTGATCCACGCAGATTCCAGAACTTTCCACCACAGAAATGTGAGGAAAATGTATTTTTTTTGTCACATTTTTAGGTTTGCAAGGGACTCTGGGTAACAAAACCTGGGGGTAGGCAGATGAGTCACCCCATCCTGAATTCCCTGGGTGTCTAGTTTTCAAAAATGTATAGGTTTGCTAGGTTTCCCTAGGTGCTGGCAAAGCTACGGCGCAAAAACAAAAGGTAGTCTTTTTGTCCAAAACGTGCTAGATTTCACTGGGAAATTGAAGTGCAACCATGTTGCGTTTTGCGCTGTTTCATGTCGCAGCCACTATGCCTACCCACGCAAGTGAGGTACCATTTTTTTCCGGAGACCTGGGGGAACGCTGGGTGGGTGGAAATTTGTTGATCCACGCAGATTCCAGAACTTTCCACCACAGAACTGTGAGGAAAATATTTTTTTGTCAAAGTTTTAGGTTTGCAAGGGATTCTGGGTAACAAAACCTGGGGGTATGCAGACGAGTCACCCCATCCTAAATTCCCCTGGGTGTCTAGTTTTCAAAAATGTATAGGTTTGCTAGGTTTCCCTAGGTGCTGGCAGAGCTACGGCGCAAAAACAAAAGGTAGTCTTTTTGTCCAAAACGTGCTAGATTTCACTGGGAAATTGAGGTGCGACCGTGTTGCGTTTTGCGCTGTTTCATGTCGCAGCCACTATGCCTACCCATGCAAGTGGGGTACCATTTTTTTCGGGAGACCTGGGGGAACACTGGGTGGGTGGAAATTTGTTGATCCACGCAGATTCCAGAACTTTCCACAACAGAAATGTGAGGAAAATGTGTTGTTTTTTGTCACATTTTTAGGTTTGCAAGGGACTCTGGGTAACAAAACCTGGGGGTAGGCAGACGAGTCACCCCATCCTGAATTCCCCTAGGTGTCTAGTTTTCAGAAATGTATAGGTTTGCTAGGTTTCCCTAGGTGCTGTCAGAGCTACGGCGCAAAAACAAAAGGTAGTCTTTTTGTCCAAAACGTGCTAGATATCACTGGGAAATTGAGGTGCGACCATGTTGCGTTTTGCGCTGTTTCATGTCGCAGCCACTATGCCTACCCACGCAAGTGAGGTACCATTTTTTTTGGGAGACCTGGGGGAACGCTGGGTGGGTGGAAATTTGTTGATCCACGCAGATTCCAGAACTTTCCACCACAGAAATGTGAGGAAAATGTGTTGTTTTTTGTCACATTTTTAGGTTTGCAAGGGACTCTGGGTAACAAAACCTGGGGGTAGGCAGACGAGTCACCCCATCCTGAATTCCCCTAGGTGTCTAGTTTTCAGAAATGTATAGGTTTGCTAGGTTTCCCTAGGTGCTGTCAGAGCTACGGCGCAAAAACAAAAGGTAGTCTTTTTGTCCAAAACGTGCTAGATATCACTGGGAAATTGAGGTGCGACCATGTTGCGTTTTGCGCTGTTTCATGTCGCAGCCACTATGCCTACCCACGCAAGTGAGGTACCACTTTTTTCGGGAGACCTGGGGGAACGCTGGGTTGGTGGAAATTTGTTGATCCACACAGATTCCAGAACTTTCCACCACAGAAATGTGAGGAAAATGTGGTTTTTTGTCAAATATTTAGGTTTGCAAGGGATTCTGGGTAACAAAACCTGGGGGTAGGCAGACAAGTCACCCCATCCTGAATTCCCCTGGGTGTCTAATTTTCAAAAATGTATAGGTTTGCTAAGTTTCCCTAGGTGCTGGCAGAGCTACGGCGCAAAAACAAAAGGTTGTCTTTTTGTCCAAAACGTGCAAGATTTCACTGGGAAATTGAAGTGCGACCATGTTGCGTTTTACGCTGTTTCATGTCGCAGCCACTATGCCTACCCACGCAAGTGAAATACCGTTTTTATCGGGAGACCTGTGGGAACGCTGGGTGGGTGGAAATTTGTTGATCCACGCAGATTCCAGAACTTTCCACCACAGAAATGTGAGGAAAATGTGTGGTTTTTTTGTAAAATGTTTAGGTTTGCAAGGGATTCTGGGTAACAAAACCTGGGGGTAGGCAGACGAGTCCCCCATCCTGAATTTCCCAGGGTGTCTATTTTTCAAAAATTTATAGGTGTGCTAGGTTTCCCTAGGTGCTGGCAGAGCTACGGCGCAAAAACAAAAGGTAGTCTTTTTGTCCAAAACGTGCAAGATTTCACTGGGAAATTGAGGTGCGACCATGTTGCGTTTTGCGCTGTTTCATGTCGCAGCCACTATGCCTACCCACGCAAGTGAGGTACCACTTTTTTTGGGAGACCTGGGGGAACGCTGGGTTGGTGGAAATGTGTTGATCCACGCAGATTCCAGAACTTTCCACCACAGAAATGTGAGGAAAATGTGTTTTTTTGTCAAATATTTAGGTTTGCAAGGGATTCTGGGTAACAAAACCTGGGTGTAGGCAGACAAGTCACCCCATCCTAAATTCCCCTGGGTGTCTAGTTTTCAAAAATGTATAGGTTTGCTAGGTTTCCCTAGGTGCTGGCAGAGCTACGGCGCAAAAACAAAAGGTAGTCTTTTTGTCCAAAACGTGCAAGATTTCACTGGGAAATTGAGGTGCCACCATGTTGCGTTTTGCGCTGTTTCATGTCGCAGCCACTATGCCTACCCACGCAAGTGAGGTACCATTTTTTTCGGGAGACCTGGGGGAACGCTGGGTGGGTGGAAATTTGTTGATCCACGCAGATTCCAGAACTTTCCACCACAGAAATGTGAGGAAAATGTGTTTTCTTTGTCAAATTTTTAGGTTTGCAAGGGATTCTGGGTAACAAAACCTGGGGGTAGGCAGACATGTCACCCCATCCTGAATTTCCCTGGGTGTCTAGTTTTCAAAAATGTATAGGTTTGCTAGGTTTCCCTAGGTGCTGGCAGAGCTACGGCGCAAAAACAAAAGGTAGTCTTTTTGTCCAAAACGTGCAAGATTTCACTGGGAAATTGAGGTGCGACCATGTTGCGTTTTGCGCTGTTTCATGTCGCAGCCACTATGCCTACCCACGCAAGTGAGGTACCATTTTTTTCGGGAGACCTGGGAGAACGCTGGGTGGGTGGAAATTTGTTGATCCACGCAGATTCCAGAACTTTCCACCTCAGAAATGTGAGGAAAATGTGTTTTTTTGTCAAATTTTTAGGTTTGCAAGGGATTCTGGGTAAGAAAACCTGGGGGTAGGCAGACGAGTCACCCCATCCTGAATTCCCCTGGGTGTCTAGTTTTCACAAATGTATAGGTTTGCTAGGTTTCCCTAGGTGCTGGCAGAGCTATGGCGCAAAAACTAAAGGTAGTCTTTTTGTCCAAAACGTGCTAGATTTCACTGGAAAAATTGAGGTTTGACCATTCTGCGTTTTGCGCTGTTTCATGTCGCAGCCACTATGCCTACCCACGCAAGTGAGGTACCATTTTTTTCGGGAGACCGGGGGAAACGCTGGGTGGGTGGGTGGAAATTTGTTGATCCACGCAGATTCCAGAACTTTCCACCACAGAAATGTGAGGAAAATGTGTTTTTTTGTCAAATGTTTAGGTTTGCAAGGTATTCTGGGTAACAAAACCTGGGGTAGGCAGACGAGTCACCCCATCCTGAATTCTCCTGGGTGTCTAGTTTTCAAAAATGTATAGGTTTGCTAGGTTTCCCTAGGTGCTGGCAGAGCTATGGCGCAAAAACAAAAGGTAGTCTTTTTGTCCAAAACGTGCTAGATATCACTGGGAAATTGACGTGCGACCATGTTGCGTTTTGCGCTGTTTCATGTCGCAGCCACTATGCCTACCCACGCAAGTGAGGTACCATTTTTTTTGGGAGACCTGGGGGAACACTGGTTGGGTGGAAATTTGTTGATCCACGCAGATTCCAGAACTTTCCACAACAGAAATGTGAGGAAAATGTGTTGTTTTTTGTCAAATTTTGAGGTTTGCAACGGACTCTGGGTAACAAAACCTGGGGGTAGGCAGACGAGTCACCCCATCCTGAATTCCCCTAGGGGTCTAGTTTTCAGAAATGTATAGGTTTGCTAGGTTTCCCTAGGTGCTGGCAGAGCTACGGCGCAAAAACAAAAGGTAGTCTTTTTGTCCAAAACGTGAAAGATTTCACTGGGAAATTGAGGTGCGACCATGTTGCGTTTTGTGCTGTTTCATGTTGCAGCCACTATGCCTACCCACGCAAGTGAGGTACCATTTTTTTTGGGAGACCTGGGGGAACGCTGGGTGGGTGGAAATTTGTTGATCCACGCAGATTCCAGAACTTTCCACCACAGAAATGTGAGGAAAATGTATCTTTGTTTGTCACATTTTTAGGTTTGCAAGGGACTCTGGGTAACAAAACCTGGGGGTAGGCAGACGAGTCACCCCATCCTGAATTCCCTGGGTGTCTAGTTTTCAAAAATGTATAGGTTTGCTAGGTTTCCCTAGGTGCTGGCAAAGCTACGGCTCAAAAACAAAAGGTAGTCTTTTTGTCCAAAACGTGCTAGATTTCACTGGGAAATTGAAGTGCAACCATGTTGCGTTTTGCGCTGTTTCATGTCGTAGCCACTATGCCTACCCACGCAAGTGAGGTACCATTTTTTTCGGGAGACCTGGGGGAACGCTGGGTGGGTGGAAATTTGTTGATCCACGCAGATTCCAGAACTTTCCACCACAGAACTGTGGGGAAAATGTTTTTTTGTCAAAGTTTTAGGTTTGCAAGGGATTCTGGGTAACAAAACCTGGGGGTATGCAGACGAGTCACCCCATCCTAAATTCCCCTGGGTGTCTAGTTTTCAAAAATGTATAGGTTTGCTAGGTTTCCCTAGGTGCTGGCAGAGCTACGGCGCAAAAACAAAAGGTAGTCTTTTTGTCCAAAACGTGCTAGATTTCACTGGGAAATTGAAGTGCGACTATGTTGCGTTTTGCGCTGTTTCATGTCGCAGCCACTATGCCTACCCACGCAAGTGAGGTACCATTGTTTTTCGGGAGACCGGGGGAAACGCTGGGTGGGTGGAAATTTGTTGATCCACGCAGATTCCAGAACTTTCCACCACAGAAATGTGAGGAAAATGTGTTTTTTTGTCAAATGTTTAGGTTTGCAAGGGATTCTGGGTAACAAAACCTGGGGGTAGGCAGACGAGTCACCCCATCCTGAATTCCCCTGGGTGTCTAGTTTTCAAAAATGTATAGGTTTGCTAGGTTTCCCTAGGTGCTGGCAGAGCTACGGCGCAAAAACAAAAGGTAGTCTTTTTGTCCAAAACGTGCTAGATTTCACTGGGAAATTGAGGTGCGACCATGTTGCGTTTTGCGCTGTTTCATGTCGCAGCCAATATGCCTACCCACGCAAGTGGGGTACCATTTTTTTCGGGAGACCTGGGGGAACGCTGGGTGGGTGGAAATTTGTTGATCCACGCAGATTCCAGAACTTTCCACCACAGAAATGTGAGGAAAATGTGTCGTTTTTGTCAAATTTTTAGGTTTGCAAGGGACTCTGGGTAACAAAACCTGGGGGTAGGCAGACGAGTCACCCCATCCTGAATTCCCCTAGGTGTCTAGTTTTCAGAAATGTATAGGTTTGCTAGGTTTCCCTAGGTGCTGGCAGAGCTACGGCGCAAAAACAAAAGGTAGTCTTTTTGTCCAAAACGTGCTAGATTTCACTGGGAAATTGAGGTGCGACCATGTTGCGTTTTGCGCTGTTTCATGTCGCAGCCACTATGCCTACCCACGCAAGTGGGGTACCATTTTTTTCGGGAGACCTGGGGGAACACTGGGTGGGTGGAAATTTGTTGATCCACGCAGATTCCAGAACTTTCCACAACAGAAATGTGAGGAAAATGTGTTTTTTTGTGAAATTTTTAGGTTTGCAAGGGACTCTGGGTAACAAAACCTGGGGGTAGGCAGACGAGTCACCCCATCCTAAATTCCCTGGGTGTCTAGTTTTCAAAAATGTATAGGTTTGCTAGGTTTCCCTAGGTGCTGGCAGAGCTACGGCTCAAAAACAAAAGGTAGTCTTTTTGTCCAAAACGTGCTAGATTTCACTGGGAAATTGAAGTGCAACCATGTTGCGTTTTGCGCTGTTTCATGTCGTAGCCACTATGCCTACCCACGCAAGTGAGGTACCATTTTTTTCGGGAGACCTGGGGGAACGCTGGGTGGGTGGAAATTTGTTGATCCACGCAGATTCCAGAACTTTCCACCACAGAACTGTGGGGAAAATGTTTTTTTGTCAAAGTTTTAGGTTTGCAAGGGATTCTGGGTAACAAAACCTGGGGGTATGCAGACGAGTCACCCCATCCTAAATTCCCCTGGGTGTCTAGTTTTCAAAAATGTATAGGTTTGCTAGGTTTCCCTAGGTGCTGGCAGAGCTACGGCGCAAAAACAAAAGGTAGTCTTTTTGTCCAAAACGTGCTAGATTTCACTGGGAAATTGAAGTGCGACTATGTTGCGTTTTGCGCTGTTTCATGTCGCAGCCACTATGCCTACCCACGCAAGTGAGGTACCATTGTTTTTCGGGAGACCGGGGGAAACGCTGGGTGGGTGGAAATTTGTTGATCCACGCAGATTCCAGAACTTTCCACCACAAAAATGTGAGGAAAATGTGTTTTTTTTGTCAAATGTTTAGGTTTGCAAGGGATTCTGGGTAACAAAACCTGGGGGTAGGCAGACGAGTCACCCCATCCTGAATTTCCCTGGGTGTCTAGCTTTCAAAAATGTATAGGTTTGCAAGGTTTCCCTAGTTGCTGGCAGAGCTACGGCGCAAAAACAAAAGGTAGTCTTTTTGTCCAAAACGTGAAAGATTTCACTGGGAAATTGAGGTGCGACCATGTTGCGTTTTGTGCTGTTTCATGTCGCAGCCACTATGCCTACCCACGCAAGTGAGGTACCATTTTTTTTGGGAGACCTGGGGGAACGCTGGGTGGGTGGAAATTTGTTGATCCACGCAGATTCCAGAACTTTCCACCACAGAAATGTGAGGAAAATGTATCTTTGTTTGTCACATTTTTAGGTTTGCAAGGGACTCTGGGTAACAAAACCTGGGGGTAGGCAGACGAGTCACCCCATCCTGAATACCCTGGGTGTCTAGTTTTCAAAAATGTATAGGTTTGCTAGGTTTCCCTAGGTGCTGGCAAAGCTACGGCTCAAAAACAAAAGGTAGTCTTTTTGTCCAAAACGTGCTAGATTTCACTGGGAAATTGAAGTGCAACCATGTTGCGTTTTGCGCTGTTTCATGTCGTAGCCACTATGCCTACCCAGGCAAGTGAGGTACCATTTTTTTCGGGAGACCTGGGGGAACGCTGGGTGGGTGGAAATTTGTTGATCCACGCAGATTCCAGAACTTTCCACCACAGAACTGTGGGGAAAATGTTTTTTTGTCAAAGTTTTAGGTTTGCAAGGGATTCTGGGTAACAAAACCTGGGGGTATGCAGACGAGTCACCCCATCCTAAATTCCCCTGGGTGTCTAGTTTTCAAAAATGTATAGGTTTGCTAGGTTTCCCTAGGTGCTGGCAGAGCTACGGCGCAAAAACAAAAGGTAGTCTTTTTGTCCAAAACGTGCTAGATTTCACTGGGAAATTGAAGTGCGACTATGTTGCGTTTTGCGCTGTTTCATGTCGCAGCCACTATGCCTACCCACGCAAGTGAGGTACCATTGTTTTTCGGGAGACCGGGGGAAACGCTGGGTGGGTGGAAATTTGTTGATCCACGCAGATTCCAGAACTTTCCACCACAGAAATGTGAGGAAAATGTGTATTTTTTGTGAAATTTTTAGGTTTGCAAGGGATTCTGGGTAACAAAACCTAGGGTAGGCAGACGAGTCACCCCATCCTGAATTCCCCTGGGTGTCTAGTTTTCAAAAATGTATAGGTTTGCTAGGTTTCCCTAGGTGCTGGCAGAGCTACGGCGCAAAAAGAAAAGGTAGTCTTTTTGTCCAAAACGTGCTAGATTTCACTGGGAAATTGAGGTGCGACCATGTTGTGTTTTGCGCTGTTTCATGTCGCAGCCAATATGCCTACCCACGCAAGTGGGGTACCATTTTTTTCGGGAGACCTGGGGGAACGCTGGGTCGGTGGAAATTTGTTGATCCACGCAGATTCCAGAACTTTCCACCACAGAAATGTGAGGAAAATGTGTCGTTTTTTGTCAAATTTTTAGGTTTGCAAGGGACTCTGGGTAACAAAACCTGGGGGTAGGCAGACGAGTCACCCCATCCTGAATTCTCCTAGGTGTCTAGTTTTCAGAAATGTATAGGTTTGCTAGGTTTCCCTAGGTGCTGGCAGAGCTACGGCGCAAAAACAAAAGGTAGTCTTTTTGTCCAAAACGTGCTAGATTTCACTGGGAAATTGAGGTGCGACCATGTTGCGTTTTGCGCTGTTTCATGTCGCAGCCACTATGCCTACCCACGCAAGTGGGGTACCATTTTTTTCGGGAGACCTGGGGGAACACTGGGTGGGTGGAAATTTGTTGATCCACGCAGATTCCAGAACTTTCCACAACAGAAATGTGAGGAAAATGTGTTTTTTTGTGAAATTTTTAGGTTTGCAAGGGACTCTGGGTAACAAAACCTGGGGGTAGGCAGACGAGTCACCCCATCCTGAATTCCCTGGGTGTCTAGTTTTCAAAAATGTATAGGTTTGCTAGGTTTCCCTAGGTGCTGGCAAAGCTACGGCTCAAATACAAAAGGTAGTCTTTTTGTCCAAAACGTGCTAGATTTCACTGGGAAATTGAAGTGCAACCATGTTGCGTTTTGCGCTGTTTCATGTCGTAGCCACTATGCCTACCCACGCAAGTGAGGTACCATTTTTTTCGGGAGACCTGGGGGAACGCTGGGTGGGTGGAAATTTGTTGATCCACGCAGATTCCAGAACTTTCCACCACAGAACTGTGGGGAAAATGTTTTTTTGTCAAAGTTTTAGGTTTGCAAGGGATTCTGGGTAACAAAACCTGGGGGTATGCAGACGAGTCACCCCATCCTAAATTCCCCTGGGTGTCTAGTTTTCAAAAATGTATAGGTTTGCTAGGTTTCCCTAGGTGCTGGCAGAGCTACGGCGCAAAAACAAAAGGTAGTCTTTTTGTCCAAAACGTGCTAGATTTCACTGGGAAATTGAAGTGCAACCATGTTGCATTTTGCGCTGTTTCATGTCGCAGCCACTATGCCTACCCACGCAAGTGAGGTACCATTTCTTTGGGGGAGACCTGGGGGAACGCTGGGTGGGTGGAAATTTGTTGATCCACGCAGATTCCAGAACTTTCCACCACAGAAATGTGAGGAAAATGTGTATTTTTTGTGAAATTTTTAGGTTTGCAAGGGATTCTGGGTAACAAAACCTAGGGTAGGCAGACGAGTCACCCCATCCTGAATTCCCCTAGGTGTCTAGTTTTCAAAAATGTATAGGTTTGCTAGGTTTCCCTAGGTGCTGGCAGAGCTACGGCGCAAAAACAAAAGGTAGTCTTTTTGTCCAAAACGTGCTAGATTTCACTGGGAAATTGAGGTGCGACCATGTTGCGTTTTGCGCTGTTTCATGTCGCAGCCAATATGCCTACCCACGCAAGTGGGGTACCATTTTTTTCGGGAGACCTGGGGGAACGCTGGGTGGGTGGAAATTTGTTGATCCACGCAGATTCCAGAACTTTCCACCACAGAAATGTGAGGAAAATGTGTCGTTTTTTGTCAAATTTTTAGGTTTGCAAGGGACTCTGGGTAACAAAACCTGGGGGTAGGCAGACGAGTCACCCCATCCTGAATTCCCCTAGGTGTCTAGTTTTCAGAAATGTATAGGTTTGCTAGGTTTCCCTAGGTGCTGGCAGAGCTACGGCGCAAAAACAAAAGGTAGTCTTTTTGTCCAAAACGTGCTAGATTTCACTGGGAAATTGAGGTGCGACCATGTTGCGTTTTGCGCTGTTTCATGTCGCAGCCACTATGCCTACCCACGCAAGTGGGGTACCATTTTTTTCGGGAGACCTGGGGGAACACTGGGTGGGTGGAAATTTGTTGATCCACGCAGATTCCAGAACTTTCCACAACAGAAATGTGAGGAAAATGTGTTTTTTTGTGAAATTTTTAGGTTTGCAAGGGATTCTGGGTAACAAAACCTGGGGGAAGGCAGACGAGTCACCCCATCCTAAATTCCCCTGGGTGTCTAGTTTTAAAAAATGTATAGGTTTGCAAGGTTTCCCTAGTTGCTGGCAGAGCTACGGCACAAAAACAAAAGGTAGTCTTTTTGTCCAAAACGTGCTAGATTTCACTGGGAAATTGAAGTGCAACCATGTTGCGTTTTGCGCTGTTTCATGTCGCAGCCACTATGCCTACCCACGCAAGTGAGGTACCATTTTTTTTCGGGAGACATGGGGGAACGCTGGGTGGGTGGAAATTTGTTGATCCACGCAGATTCCAGAACTTTCCACCACAGAAATGTGAGGAAAATGTGTTTTTTTGTCAAATTTTTAGGTTTGCAAGGGATTCTGGGTAACAAAACCTGGGGGTAGGCAGACAAGTCACCCCATCCTGAATTTCCCTGGGTGTCTAGTTTTCAAAAATGTATAGGTTTGCTTGGTTTCCCTAGGTGCTGGCAGAGCTACGGTGCAAAAACAAAAGGTAGTCTTTTTGTCCAAAATGTGCTAGATTTCACTGGGAAATTGAGGTGCGACCATGTTGCGTTTTGCGCTGTTTCATGTCGCAGCCACTATGCCTACCCACGCAAGTGGGGTACCATTTTTTTTCGGGAGACCTGGGGGAACGCTGGGTGGGTGGAAATTTGTTGATCCACGCAGATTCCAGAACTTTCCACCACAGAAATGTGAGGAAAATGTGTTGTTTTTGTCAAATTTTGAGGTTTGCAACGGACTCTGGGTAACAAAACCTGGGGGTAGGCAGACGAGTCACCCCATCCTGAATTCCCCTAGGGGTCTAGTTTTCAGAAATGTATAGGTTTGCTAGGTTTCCCTAGGTGCTGGCAGAGCTACGGCGCAAAAACAAAAGGTAGTCTTTTTGTCCAAAACGTGAAAGATTTCACTGGGAAATTGAGGTGCGACCATGTTGCGTTTTGTGCTGTTTCATGTCGCAGCCACTATGCCTACCCACGCAAGTGAGGTACCATTTTTTGGGGGAGACCTGGGGGAACGCTGGGTGGGTGGAAATTTGTTGATCCACGCAGATTCTAGAACTTTCCACCACAGAAATGTGAGGAAAATGTATTTTTTTTGTCACATTTTTAGGTTTGCAAAGGACTCTGGGTAACAAAACCTGGGGGTAGGCAGACGAGTCACCCCATCCTGAATTCCCTGGGTGTCTAGTTTTCAAAAATGTATAGGTTTGCTAGGTTTCCCTAGGTGCTGGCAAAGCTACGGCGCAAAAACAAAAGGTAGTCTTTTTGTCCAAAACGTGCTAGATTTCACTGGGAAATTGAAGTGCAACCATGTTGCGTTTTGCGCTGTTTCATGTCGCAGCCACTATGCCTACCCACGCAAGTGAGGTACCATTTTTTTCGGGAGACCTGGGGGAACGCTGGGTGGGTGGAAATTTGTTGATCCACGCAGATTCCAGAACTTTCCACCACAGAAATGTGAGGAAAATGTGTTGTTTTTGTCAAATTTTGAGGTTTGCAACGGACTCTGGGTAACAAAACCTGGGGGTAGGCAGACGAGTCACCCCATCCTGAATTCCCTGGGTGTCTAGTTTTCAGAAATGTATAGGTTTGCTAGGTTTCCCTAGGTGCTGGCAGAGCTACGGCGCAAAAACAAAAGGTAGTCTTTTTGTCCAAAACGTGAAATATTTCACTGGGAAATTGAGGTGCGACCATGTTGCGTTTTGTGCTGTTTCATGTCGCAGCCACTATGCCTACCCACGCAAGTGAGGTACCATTTTTTTGGGGAGACCTGGGGGAACGCTGGGTGGGTGGAAATTTGTTGATCCATGCAGATTCCAGAACTTTCCACCACAGAAATGTGAGGAAAATGTATTTTTTTTGTCACATTTTTAGGTTTGCAAGGGACTCTGGGTAACAAAACCTGGGGGTAGGCAGACGAGTCACCCCATCCTGAATTCCCTGGGTGTCTAGTTTTCAAAAATGTATAGGTTTGCTAGGTTTCCCTAGGTGCTGGCAAAGCTACGGCGCAAAAACAAAAGGTAGTCTTTTTGTCCAAAACGTGCTAGATTTCACTGGGAAATTGAAGTGCAACCATGTTGCGTTTTGCGCTGTTTCATGTCGCAGCCACTATGCCTACCCACGCAAGTGAGGTACCATTTTTTTCCGGAGACCTGGGGGAACGCTGGGTGGGTGGAAATTTGTTGATCCACGCAGATTCCAGAACTTTCCACCACAGAACTGTGAGGAAAATATTTTTTTCTCAAAGTTTTAGGTTTGCAAGGGATTCTGGGTAACAAAACCTGGGGGTATGCAGACGAGTCACCCCATCCTAAATTTCCCTGGGTGTCTAGTTTTCAAAAATGTATAGGTTTGCTAGGTTTCCCTAGGTGCTGGCAGAGCTACGGCGCAAAAACAAAAGGTAGTCTTTTTGTCCAAAACGTGCTAGATTTCACTGGGAAATTGAGGTGCGACCGTGTTGCGTTTTGCGCTGTTTCATGTCGCAGCCACTATGCCTACCCATGCAAGTGGGGTACCATTTTTTTCGGGAGACCTGGGGGAACACTGGGTGGGTGGAAATTTGTTGATCCACGCAGATTCCAGAACTTTCCACAACAGAAATGTGAGGAAAATGTGTTGTTTTTTGTCACATTTTTAGGTTTGCAAGGGACTCTGGGTAACAAAACCTGGGGGTAGGCAGACGAGTCACCCCATCCTGAATTCCCCTAGGTGTCTAGTTTTCAGAAATGTATAGGTTTGCTAGGTTTCCCTAGGTGCTGTCAGAGCTACGGCGCAAAAACAAAAGGTAGTCTTTTTGTCCAAAACGTGCTAGATATCACTGGGAAATTGAGGTGCGACCATGTTGCGTTTTGCGCTGTTTCATGTCGCAGCCACTATGCCTACCCACGCAAGTGAGGTACCATTTTTTTTGGGAGACCTGGGGGAACGCTGGGTGGGTGGAAATTTGTTGATCCACGCAGATTCCAGAACTTTCCACCACAGAAATGTGAGGAAAATGTGTTGTTTTTTGTCACATTTTTAGGTTTGCAAGGGACTCTGGGTAACAAAACCTGGGGGTAGGCAGACGAGTCACCCCATCCTGAATTCCCCTAGGTGTCTAGTTTTCAGAAATGTATAGGTTTGCTAGGTTTCCCTAGGTGCTGTCAGAGCTATGGCGCAAAAACAAAAGGTAGTCTTTTTGTCCAAAACGTGCTAGATATCACTGGGAAATTGAGGTGCGACCATGTTGCGTTTTGCGCTGTTTCATGTCGCAGCCACTATGCCTACCCACGCAAGTGAGGTACCACTTTTTTCGGGAGACCTGGGGGAACGCTGGGTTGGTGGAAATTTGTTGATCCACACAGATTCCAGAACTTTCCACCACAGAAATGTGAGGAAAATGTGTTTTTTTGTCAAATATTTAGGTTTGCAAGGGATTCTGGGTAACAAAACCTGGGGGTAGGCAGACAAGTCACCCCATCCTGAATTCCCCTGGGTGTCTAATTTTCAAAAATGTATAGGTTTGCTAAGTTTCCCTAGGTGCTGGCAGAGCTACGGCGCAAAAACAAAAGGTTTTCTTTTTGTCCAAAACGTGCAAGATTTCACTGGGAAATTGAAGTGCGACCATGTTGCGTTTTACGCTGTTTCATGTCGCAGCCACTATGCCTACCCACGCAAGTGAAATACCGTTTTTATCGGGAGACCTGTGGGAACGCTGGGTGGGTGGAAATTTGTTGATCCACGCAGATTCCAGAACTTTCCACCACAGAAATGTGAGGAAAATGTGTGTTTTTTTTGTAAAATGTTTAGGTTTGCAAGGGATTCTGGGTAACAAAACCTGGGGGTAGGCAGACGAGTCCCCCATCCTGAATTTCCCAGGGTGTCTATTTTTCAAAAATTTATAGGTGTGCTAGGTTTCCCTAGGTGCTGGCAGAGCTACGGCGCAAAAACAAAAGGTAGTCTTTTTGTCCAAAACGTGCAAGATTTCACTGGGAAATTGAGGTGCGACCATGTTGCGTTTTGCGCTGTTTCATGTCGCAGCCACTATGCCTACCCACGCAAGTGAGGTACCACTTTTTTTGGGAGACCTGGGGGAACGCTGGGTTGGTGGAAATGTGTTGATCCACGCAGATTCCAGAACTTTCCACCACAGAAATGTGAGGAAAATGTGTTTTTTTGTCAAATATTTAGGTTTGCAAGGGATTCTGGGTAACAAAACCTGGGTGTAGGCAGACAAGTCACCCCATCCTAAATTCCCCTGGGTGTCTAGTTTTCAAAAATGTATAGGTTTGCTAGGTTTCCCTAGGTGCTGGCAGAGCTACGGCGCAAAAACAAAAGGTAGTCTTTTTGTCCAAAACGTGCAAGATTTCACTGGGAAATTGAGGTGCCACCATGTTGCGTTTTGCGCTGTTTCATGTCGCAGCCACTATGCCTACCCACGCAAGTGAGGTACCATTTTTTTCGGGAGACCTGGGGGAACGCTGGGTGGGTGGAAATTTGTTGATCCACGCAGATTCCAGAACTTTCCACCACAGAAATGTGAGGAAAATGTGTTTTCTTTGTCAAATTTTTAGGTTTGCAAGGGATTCTGGGTAACAAAACCTGGGGGTAGGCAGACGAGTCACCCCATCCTGAATTTCCCAGGGTGTCTAGTTTTCAAAAATGTATAGGTTTGCTAGGTTTCCCTAGGTGCTGGCAGAGCTACGACGCAAAAACAAAAGGTAGTCTTTTTGTCCAAAATGTGCAAGATTTCACTGGGAAATTGAGGTGCGACCATGTTGCGTTTTGCGCTGTTTCATGTCGCAGCCACTATGCCTTCCCACGCAAGTGAGGTACCACTTTTTTCGGGAGACCTGGGGGAACGCTGGGTTGGTGGAAATTTGTTGATCCACGCAGATTCCAGAACTTTCCACCACAGAAATGTGAGGAAAATGTGTTTTTTTGTCAAATATTTAGGTTTGCAAGGGATTCTGGGTAACAAAACCTGGGGGTAGGCAGACATGTCACCCCATCCTGAATTTCCCTGGGTGTCTAGTTTTCAAAAATTTATAGGTTTGCTAGGTTTCCCTAGGTGCTGGCAGAGCTACGGCGCAAAAACAAAAGGTAGTCTTTTTGTCCAAAACGTGCAAGATTTCACTGGGAAATTGAGGTGTGACCATGTTGCGTTTTGCGCTGTTTCATGTCGCAGCCACTATGCCTACCCACGCAAGTGAGGTACCATTTTTTTCGGGAGACCTGGGAGAACGCTGGGTGGGTGGAAATTTGTTGATCCACGCAGATCCCAGAACTTTCCACCTCAGAAATGTGAGGAAAATGTGTTTTTTTGTCAAATTTTTAGGTTTGCAAGGGATTCTGGGTAAGAAAACCTGGGGGTAGGCAGACGAGTCACCCCATCCTGAATTCCCCTGGGTGTCTAGTTTTCACAAATGTATAGGTTTGCTAGGTTTCCCTAGGTGCTGGCAGAGCTATGGCGCAAAAACTAAAGGTAGTCTTTTTGTCCAAAACGTGCTAGATTTCACTGGAAAAATTGAGGTTTGACCATTCTGCGTTTTGCGCTGTTTCATGTCGCAGCCGCTATGCCTACCCACGCAAGTGAGGTACCATTTTTTTCGGGAGACCGGGGGAAACGCTGGGTGGGTGGGTGGAAATTTGTTGATCCACGCAGATTCCAGAACTTTCCACCACAGAAATGTGAGGAAAATGTGTTTTTTTGTCAAATGTTTAGGTTTGCAAGGTATTCTGGGTAACAAAACCTGGGGTAGGCAGACGAGTCACCCCATCCTGAATTCTCCTGGGTGTCTAGTTTTCAAAAATGTATAGGTTTGCTAGGTTTCCCTAGGTGCTGGCAGAGCTATGGCGCAAAAACAAAAGGTAGTCTTTTTGTCCAAAACGTGCTAGATATCACTGGGAAATTGACGTGCGACCATGTTGCGTTTTGCGCTGTTTCATGTCGCAGCCACTATGCCTACCCACGCAAGTGAGGTACCATTTTTTTTGGGAGACCTGGGGGAACACTGGTTGGGTGGAAATTTGTTGATCCACGCAGATTCCAGAACTTTCCACAACAGAAATGTCAGGAAAATGTGTTGTTTTTTGTCACATTTTTAGGTTTGCAAGGGACTCTGGGTAACAAAACCTGTGGGTAGGCAGACGAGTCACCCCATCCTGAATTACCCTAGGTGTCTAGTTTTCAGAAATGTATAGGTTTGCTAGGTTTCCCTAGGTGCTGGCAGAGCTACGGCGCAAAAACAAAAGGTAGTCTTTTTGTCCAAAACGTGCTAGATTTCACTGGGAAATTGAGGTGCGACCATGTTGTGTTTTGCGCTGTTTCATGTCGCAGCCACTATGCCTTCCCACGCAAGTGAGGTACCACTTTTTTCGGGAGACCTGGGGGAACGCTGGGTTGGTGGAAATTTGTTGATCCACGCAGATTCCAGAACTTTCCACCACAGAAATGTGAGGAAAATGTGTTTTTTTGTCAAATATTTAGGTTTGCAAGGGATTCTGGGTAACAAAACCTGGGGGTAGGCAGACATGTCACCCCATCCTGAATTTCCCTGGGTGTCTAGTTTTCAAAAATGTATAGGTTTGCTAGGTTTCCCTAGGTGCTGGCAGAGCTACGGCGCAAAAACAAAAGGTAGTCTTTTTGTCCAAAACGTGCAAGATTTCACTGGGAAATTGAGGTGCGACCATGTTGCGTTTTGCGCTGTTTCATGTCGCAGCCACTATGCCTACCCACGCAAGTGAGGTACCATTTTTTTCGGGAGACCTGGGAGAACGCTGGGTGGGTGGAAATTTGTTGATCCATGCAGATTCCAGAACTTTCCACCTCAGAAATGTGAGGAAAATGTGTTTTTTTGTCAAATTTTTAGGTTTGCAAGGGATTCTGGGTAAGAAAACCTGGGGGTAGGCAGACGAGTCACCCCATCCTGAATTCCCCTGGGTGTCTAGTTTTCACAAATGTATAGGTTTGCTAGGTTTCCCTAGGTGCTGGCAGAGCTATGGCGCAAAAACTAAAGGTAGTCTTTTTGTCCAAAACGTGCTAGATTTCACTGGAAAAATTGAGGTTTGACCATTCTGCGTTTTGCGCTGTTTCATGTCGCAGCCACTATGCCTACCCACGCAAGTGAGGTACCATTTTTTTCGGGAGACCGGGGGAAACGCTGGGTGGGTGGGTGGAAATTTGTTGATCCACGCAGATTCCAGAACTTTCCACCACAGAAATGTGAGGAAAATGTGTTTTTTTGTCAAATGTTTAGGTTTGCAAGGTATTCTGGGTAACAAAACCTGGGGTAGGCAGACGAGTCACCCCATCCTGAATTCTCCTGGGTGTCTAGTTTTCAAAAATGTATAGGTTTGCTAGGTTTCCCTAGGTGCTGGCAGAGCTATGGCGCAAAAACAAAAGGTAGTCTTTTTGTCCAAAACGTGCTAGATATCACTGGGAAATTGACGTGCGACCATGTTGCGTTTTGCGCTGTTTCATGTCGCAGCCACTATGCCTACCCACGCAAGTGAGGTACCATTTTTTTTGGGAGACCTGGGGGAACACTGGTTGGGTGGAAATTTGTTGATCCACGCAGATTCCAGAACTTTCCACAACAGAAATGTCAGGAAAATGTGTTGTTTTTTGTCAAATTTTTAGGTTTGCAAGGGACTCTGGGTAACAAAACCTGTGGGTAGGCAGACGAGTCACCCCATCCTGAATTCCCCTAGGTGTCTAGTTTTCAGAAATGTATAGGTTTGCTAGGTTTCCCTAGGTGCTGGCAGAGCTACGGCGCAAAAACAAAAGGTAGTCTTTTTGTCCAAAACGTGCTAGATTTCACTGGGAAATTGAGGTGCGACCATGTTGTGTTTTGCGCTGTTTCATGTCGCAGCCACTATGCCTACCCACGCAAGTAAGGTACCATTTTTTTCGGGAGACCTGGGGGAATGCTGGGTGGGTGGAAATTTGTTGATCCACGCAGATTCCAGAACTTTCCTCCACAGAAATGTGAGGAAAATGTGTTTTTTTTGTCAAATTTTTAGGTTTGCAAGGGATTCTGGGTAACAAAACCTGGGGGTAGGCAGACGAGTCACCCCATCCTGAATTTCCCAGGGTGTCTACTTTTCAAAAATGTATAGGTTTGCTAGGTTTCCCTAGGTGCTGGCAGAGCTACGGCGCAAAAACAAAAGGTAGTCTTTTTGTCCAAAAGGTGCAAGATTTCACTGGGAAATTGAGGTGCGACAATGTTGCGTTTTGCGCTGTTTCATGTCGCAGCCACTATGCCTACCCACGCAAGTGAGGTACCATTTTTTTCGGGAGACCTAGGGGAACGCTGGGTGGGTGGAAATTTGTTGATCCACGCACATTCCAGAACTTTCCACCACAGAAATGTGAGGAAAATGTGTTTTTTTGTCAAATTTTTAGGTTTGCAAGGGATTCTGGGTAACAAAACCTGGGGGAAGGCAGACGAGTCACCCCATCCTGAATTCCCCTGGGTGTCTAGTTGTCACAAATATATAGGTTTGCTAGGTTTCCCTAGGTGCTGGCAGAGCTATGGCGCAAAAACAAAAGGTAGTCTTTTTGTCCAAAACGTGCTAGATTTCACTGGAAAATTGAGGTTTGACCATGCTGCGTTTTGCGCTGTTTCGTGTCGCAGCCACTATGCCTACCCACGCAAGTGAGATACCTTTTTTATCGGGAGACCTGGGGGAACGCTGGGTGGGTGGAAATTTGTTGATCCACGCAGATTCCAGAACTTTCCACCACAGAAATGTGAGGAAAATGTGCTTTTTTTTGTCAAATTTTTAGGTTTGCAAGGGATTCTGGGTAACAAAACCTGGGGGTAGGCAGACGAGTCACCCCATCCTGAATTTCCCCTGGGTGTCTATTTTTCAAAAATGTATAGGTTTGCTAGGTTTCCCTAGGTGCTGGCAGAGCTACGGCGCAAAAACAAAAGGTAGTCTTTTTGTCCAAAACGTGCAAGATTTCACTGGGAAATTGAGGTGCAACCATGTTGCGTTTTGCGCTGTTTCATGTCGCAGCCACTATGCCTACCCACGCAAGTGAGGCACCATTCTTTTCGGGAGACCTGGGGGAACGCTGGGTGGGTGGAAATTTTTTGATCCACGCAGATTCCAGAACTTTCCACCACAGAAATGTGAGGAAAATGTGTTTTTTTGTCAAATATTTAGGTTTGTAAGGGATTCTGGGTAACAAAACCTGGGGGTAGGCAGACATGTCACCCCATCCTAAATTCCCCTGGGTGTCTAGTTTTCAAAAATGTATTGGTTTGCTAGGTTTCCCTAGGTGCTGGCAGAGCTATGGCGCAAAAACAAAAGGTAGTCTTTTTGTCCAAAATGTGCAAGATTTCACTGGGAAATTGAGGTGCGACCATGTTGCGTTTTGCGCTGTTTCATGTCGCAGCCACTATGCCTACCCACGCAAGTGAGGTACCATTTTTTTTGGGAGACCTGGGGGAACGCTGGGTGGGTGGAAATTTGTTGATCCACGCAGATTCCAGAACTTTCCACCTCAGAAATGTGAGGAAAATGTGTTTTTTTGTCAAATTTTTAGGTTTGCAAGGGATTCTGGGTAACAAAACCTGGGGGTAGGCAGACATGTCACCCCATCCTGAATTTCCCTGGGTGTCTAGTTTTCAAAAATGTATAGGTTTGCTAGGTTTCCCTAGGTGCTGGCAGAGCTACGGCGCAAAAACAAAAGGTAGTCTTTTTGTCCAAAACGTGCAAGATTTCACTGGGAAATTGAGGTGCGACCATGTTGCGTTTTGCGCTGTTTCATGTCGCAGCCACTATGCCTACCCACGCAAGTGAGGTACCATTTTTTTCGGGAGACCTGGGAGAACGCTGGGTGGGTGGAAATTTGTTGATCCACGCAGATTCCAGAACTTTCCACCTCAGAAATGTGAGGAAAATGTGTTTTTTTGTCAAATTTTTAGGTTTGCAAGGGATTCTGGGTAAGAAAACCTGGGGGTAGGCAGACGAGTCACCCCATCCTGAATTCCCCTGGGTGTCTAGTTTTCACAAATGTATAGGTTTGCTAGGTTTCCCTAGGTGCTGGCAGAGCTATGGCGCAAAAACTAAAGGTAGTCTTTTTGTCCAAAACGTGCTAGATTTCACTGGAAAAATTGAGGTTTGACCATTCTGCGTTTTGCGCTGTTTCATGTCGCAGCCACTATGCCTACCCACGCAAGTGAGGTACCATTTTTTTCGGGAGACCGGGGGAAACGCTGGGTGGGTGGGTGGAAATTTGTTGATCCACGCAGATTCCAGAACTTTCCACCACAGAAATGTGAGGAAAATGTGTTTTTTTGTCAAATGTTTAGGTTTGCAAGGTATTCTGGGTAACAAAACCTGGGGTAGGCAGACGAGTCACCCCATCCTGAATTCTCCTGGGTGTCTAGTTTTCAAAAATGTATAGGTTTGCTAGGTTTCCCTAGGTGCTGGCAGAGCTATGGCGCAAAAACAAAAGGTAGTCTTTTTGTCCAAAACGTGCTAGATATCACTGGGAAATTGACGTGCGACCATGTTGCGTTTTGCGCTGTTTCATGTCGCAGCCACTATGCCTACCCACGCAAGTGAGGTACCATTTTTTTTGGGAGACCTGGGGGAACACTGGTTGGGTGGAAATTTGTTGATCCACGCAGATTCCAGAACTTTCCACAACAGAAATGTCAGGAAAATGTGTTGTTTTTTGTCAAATTTTTAGGTTTGCAAGGGACTCTGGGTAACAAAACCTGTGGGTAGGCAGACGAGTCACCCCATCCTGAATTCCCCTAGGTGTCTAGTTTTCAGAAATGTATAGGTTTGCTAGGTTTCCCTAGGTGCTGGCAGAGCTACGGCGCAAAAACAAAAGGTAGTCTTTTTGTCCAAAACGTGCTAGATTTCACTGGGAAATTGAGGTGCGACCATGTTGTGTTTTGCGCTGTTTCATGTCGCAGCCACTATGCCTACCCACGCAAGTAAGGTACCATTTTTTTCGGGAGACCTGGGGGAATGCTGGGTGGGTGGAAATTTGTTGATCCACGCAGATTCCAGAACTTTCCTCCACAGAAATGTGAGGAAAATGTGTTTTTTTTGTCAAATTTTTAGGTTTGCAAGGGATTCTGGGTAACAAAACCTGGGGGTAGGCAGACGAGTCACCCCATCCTGAATTTCCCAGGGTGTCTACTTTTCAAAAATGTATAGGTTTGCTAGGTTTCCCTAGGTGCTGGCAGAGCTACGGCGCAAAAACAAAAGGTAGTCTTTTTGTCCAAAAGGTGCAAGATTTCACTGGGAAATTGAGGTGCGACAATGTTGCGTTTTGCGCTGTTTCATGTCGCAGCCACTATGCCTACCCACGCAAGTGAGGTACCATTTTTTTCGGGAGACCTAGGGGAACGCTGGGTGGGTGGAAATTTGTTGATCCACGCACATTCCAGAACTTTCCACCACAGAAATGTGAGGAAAATGTGTTTTTTTGTCAAATTTTTAGGTTTGCAAGGGATTCTGGGTAACAAAACCTGGGGGAAGGCAGACGAGTCACCCCATCCTGAATTCCCCTGGGTGTCTAGTTGTCACAAATATATAGGTTTGCTAGGTTTCCCTAGGTGCTGGCAGAGCTATGGCGCAAAAACAAAAGGTAGTCTTTTTGTCCAAAACGTGCTAGATTTCACTGGAAAATTGAGGTTTGACCATGCTGCGTTTTGCGCTGTTTCGTGTCGCAGCCACTATGCCTACCCACGCAAGTGAGATACCTTTTTTATCGGGAGACCTGGGGGAACGCTGGGTGGGTGGAAATTTGTTGATCCACGCAGATTCCAGAACTTTCCACCACAGAAATGTGAGGAAAATGTGCTTTTTTTTGTCAAATTTTTAGGTTTGCAAGGGATTCTGGGTAACAAAACCTGGGGGTAGGCAGACGAGTCACCCCATCCTGAATTTCCCCTGGGTGTCTATTTTTCAAAAATGTATAGGTTTGCTAGGTTTCCCTAGGTGCTGGCAGAGCTACGGCGCAAAAACAAAAGGTAGTCTTTTTGTCCAAAACGTGCAAGATTTCACTGGGAAATTGAGGTGCAACCATGTTGCGTTTTGCGCTGTTTCATGTCGCAGCCACTATGCCTACCCACGCAAGTGAGGCACCATTCTTTTCGGGAGACCTGGGGGAACGCTGGGTGGGTGGAAATTTTTTGATCCACGCAGATTCCAGAACTTTCCACCACAGAAATGTGAGGAAAATGTGTTTTTTTGTCAAATATTTAGGTTTGTAAGGGATTCTGGGTAACAAAACCTGGGGGTAGGCAGACATGTCACCCCATCCTAAATTCCCCTGGGTGTCTAGTTTTCAAAAATGTATTGGTTTGCTAGGTTTCCCTAGGTGCTGGCAGAGCTATGGCGCAAAAACAAAAGGTAGTCTTTTTGTCCAAAATGTGCAAGATTTCACTGGGAAATTGAGGTGCGACCATGTTGCGTTTTGCGCTGTTTCATGTCGCAGCCACTATGCCTACCCACGCAAGTGAGGTACCATTTTTTTTGGGAGACCTGGGGGAACGCTGGGTGGGTGGAAATTTGTTGATCCACGCAGATTCCAGAACTTTCCACCTCAGAAATGTGAGGAAAATGTGTTTTTTTGTCAAATTTTTAGGTTTGCAAGGGATTCTGGGTAACAAAACCTGGGGGTAGGCAGACGAGTCACCCCATCCTGAATTCCCCTGGGTGTCTAGTTTTCACAAATGTATAGGTTTGCTAGGTTTCCCTAGGTGCTGGCAGAGCTATGGCGCAAAAACAAAAGGTAGTCTTTTTGTCCAAAACGTGCTAGATTTCACTGGAAAATTGAGGTTTGACCATGCTGCGTTTTGCGCTGTTTCATGTCGCAGCCACTATGCCTACCCACGCAAGTGAGGTGCCATTTTTTTCAGGAGACCTCGGGGCACGCTGGGTGCGTGGAAATTTGTTGATCCACACAGATTCCAGAACTTTCCACCACAGAAATGTGAGGAAAATGTGTTTTTTTGGACAAATTTTTAGGTTTGCAAAGGATTCTGGGTAACTAAACCTGGGGGTAGGCAGACGAGTCACCCCATCCAGAATTCCCCTGGGTGTCTAGTTTTCAAAAATGTATAGGTGTGCTAGGTTTCCCTAGGTGCTGGCAGAGCTACGGTGCAAAAACAAAAGGTAGTCTTTTTGTCCAAAACGTGCTAGATTTCACTGGGAAATTGAGGAGCGACCATGTTGCGTTTTGTGCTGTTTCGTGTCGCAGCCACTATGCCTACCCACGCAAGTGAGATACCGTTTTTATCGGGAGACCTGGGGGAACGATGGGTGGGTGGAAATTTGTTGATCCACGCAGATTCCAGAACTTTCCATGTCAGAAATGTGAGGAAAATTTGTTTTTTTTGTCAAATTCTTAGCTTTGCAAGGGATTCTGGGTAACAAAACCTGGTGGTAGGCAGTCGAGTCACCCCATCCTGAATTTCGCTGGGTGTCTACTTTTCAAAAATATATAGGTTTGCTAGGGTTCCCTAGGTGCTGGCAGAGCTAGCGCTCAAAAACAAAAGGTAGTCTCTTTGTCCAAAGAGCGCAAGATTTCACTGGGAAATTGAGGTGCGACCACGTTGCATTTTGCGCCATTTCCTGTCGCAGGCACAAGGCCGACCCACACAAGTGAGGTACCATTTTTATTGGGAGACATGGGGGAATGCTGGGTGGGTGGAAATTTGTTGATCCACGCAGATTCCAGAACTTTCCACCACAGAAATATGAGGAAGATGTGTTTGTTTTGTCAAAATCTTAGCTTTGCAAGGGATTCTGGGTAACAAAACCTGGTGGTAGGCAGTCGAGTCACCCCATCCTGATTTCCCCTGGGTGTCTACTTTAAAAAAATGTATAGGTTTTCTAGGTTTCCCTAGGTGCCGGCAGAGCTAGGGTGCAAAAACTACAGGTAGGCACTCTGCCAAAAAAGCGTCAATTTGTAACTGCAAAATTTAGGTGTGACCATGTTGCATTTTGCGCCGTTTCCTGTCGCACGCACAAGGCCGACCCACACAAGTGAGGTACTGTTTTTATCGGGACACTTGGAGTATATCAGATTTGTAAATCAACTGTTATTACCAATTGAGCTTTCATGCATTTCTCCCTTTCAATGAAAGACATTGTGTAAAAAAAATAACTTTTTGAAAAATGACCAATAATTCTCATGCTAGTATGAGTATTCCCAATTTTGAAAATGTGCAATTATATACTGTTTCTGAACTCTATAATTTGTACCCAATTCAGAAATACATAGGTGTCTTTCATACAGATTATTCCATGTATACATTTTCCAAGACAAAGTGCTCTATACCCAGTACATGAAAAAATACCATTGCAAGTTGATGCTCAGTTTTTGGATCTGGGTTCATCGGGTTCTTGGTGAAAGTACAAGTCCTATATATCCCCACAACAAGGAAGGTCTAACAAATGTAACGGTATATTGCTTTCCATGAGCTGTCAAAATTAGAAAAAGTTATAGGTGAAAACGTTGAGACAAAAGGCTGTTTTTTTCAACAAATGTTCAATTGTTCCAATTTTTAACTGTTAGTTTCTATAACGAAACCTTCATGGATGTAGACAAACGACCCCTTTCTGAATTCAGAATATTGTCTACTTTTCGTAAATGTAAAGCTTCCCAGGATCCATTATTGCTTTCAAACTCATTTCTACCATTAACTGGAAAGAGGTGGAAAGCTCTAAAAATAGCAAAAATAGGCTATGTCCCAGAAAAATGCCAAAACTGTGTGAAACATTTCGGTTCTCTGACAAAAGACTGTCATTCCCTAAAAGCTGAGAAAATGGAGATTTCAGCCCCACAAACCCTTTTTTGATAACATTTTCAGGGAAAAACCCAGAGGCTTTCATTTGCAGCCCGTTTTTCCGATTTTTCTGAAAAAAACAAAACAATCACTATATTTTGGTTAATTTCTGGGACCCCTCCAAGGGAATCCACAAACCCTGGGCGCCTTTAGAATCCACATGATGTTGGAAGAAAAGGACGCAAATTTGGCGTGGATACCTTATGTGGTCAAAAAGTTACAAGGGCCTAATCGCGCACTACCCCAAAACGCCAAAAAAAGCCTTAGCACAGGAGGGGGAAAAGGCCTAGCAGCGAAGGGGTTAATAAAAGCAGATTCAAAGATGGCACTTCCCTTTACAATCAATGGGGACTGGAACGTTGGTCAGTTTTTTCAATAACTCTGCGCCCCACCCCACCCCACAACTAAACCCAACCCCAAACCCCAACCCCCCCACAACACCCCCCTTCCTCTCTCCCCTCCCCCGTATTACAGCTTTGGGAGGCAATGGTACCGTCAAGTCCCTTGTGAACATTAATTTGCACTATCATAAAGATGGGAGGACCCCAACTGGGTACTGGAGGCCTTTTGAAGACACAGGGTCCATCAGAATAATCATAGACCCTATTCACTAATTATAAAAACTGACAGAGAAGTAGGGCGCTACAAGGGGCACTAGACACATAATCACGAGCAATGTGTGTTTAAAATGAATGCTATATTTGGCTGCAGGCACGGAGGGGTCAGCATTCTAGTGTTTGGAGAGCTTGTTAGATTGACGCTCCCCCTCATGGTGCCCTACGCTGGTTGGAGGCGTGGTTTCACCTCTTCAAGAGAGACGTACTAACAATGGGGAAATGTGCTACACGTCGGGTTGGAGAGACAATTGAGTCTGCCAACAGTTTACCTCGCAAGC
This sequence comes from Lissotriton helveticus, assembly GCF_964261635.1. Lineage (NCBI taxonomy): Eukaryota > Metazoa > Chordata > Amphibia > Caudata > Salamandridae > Lissotriton > Lissotriton helveticus. The sequence continues at coordinate 1,323,213,157 of NC_136061.1, read as the reverse complement.
AGTAAGTTATTGGGAAGACGCGTGAGTGAACAACTAAACGGGCCAAAGGGGATGTGATACACTTGATGGTGCTTGGTTGTGAATACTGGTGCACTGGAGCAGGCACAGTTACCGGCATTGGGTATGAGGGAACAAAGCATGTACCACTGGTCCCGTCAGTTTTAAATCAACTCGGGCCAGCAGAGAGTTACGTTTCTATTCCCTAAAAGGGCCGGAAAGAAACAACAGGGTTAAGCCCTGCGATAATAATGAGTGGCCGAGTACTGCTGAGTAAGTTCTAGCTACGAGTAAAGCTTGTTGGGTTACAGGACACCTCTAGGGTGTTCATTCTGTGCACTGGTATATTTTGAGCACGGGAGTGATGAGGCTAATTTACATAAGGAGAATATACATATACAGGCTTCCCAATAAATATGTCAAACAAGGATTACAATGACATTAATAAGACTGGGAGTGATGTTTTTAATGAATATTTTTCCTTCCCTTGCATAGAGTGCTAATAGGAAGCTGTTCCCCTCCCCCGCCATTTCGAGTTTTTTACCAATATAAACTCGGTAAGCTTGGAGGGCAGTGGTGTCCCGCGGGTATTTTCTTGGCTCACTCGGATTTCTGAGATAAAGACATTGAATATGGCATTAATCCAGTATCATTTATAAAATTGGTGATAAGGGCCAATCAACCAGGCTAGAGGCACTACATTAATAGTGCACCACCTACCACGAGATTCGGTGGGGTGAGGGCAGCCCTAGGTTTTTTAAGAGTGTAGTGGGGGGGCAGAGGTTTCTCGAGTCTTGCACCAAAAAGGTGGAACACCCTACCGGATGAAATTAAGTCTCTGCCCACTATGCAAGCCTTCAAAAAGGCCTTGAAGACTCGTATTTTTGCCAAAGCCTACCTGTAGTTTTTGTCTTTGCCTTTTTTGAAGACTTTTGTCTGTTAGGCGCCTTGATGCCTCTGGGTTTTAGTTGCGCGATATAAGTTGTTTTTTTATTTCATTTCATTTCATTTCATAGTGAGAATTATGGGAAGTTTGGCACAAAATAATTTGTGTTTTCAGATTAATCTACCAGTGGTTGTGTTGTATATGAATATAAACAAGGGCCACTGACAGTGTCATGTGTTTGTTTTCATTTTCGGTTTTATTTGTATAGGTCCCCCACACAAAGCGAAGGGCTCTTTTTAAAGGTGATTTTCCCCTTTACTCACTTCTGAATTGGTAGAAGGGTAAGGGGTGTAACCCAGGTTCACAGAGGTGAGAGTCCTGAAGAAAGCAGGGGCACTGTCAATTGCCAGCTGAAGCATGTCGACACATATTCAGTGTGGAGCAGGTGGAGTCTCATAATAAGTTCCTCCACTTAGCATCCATGTTTTTCCTTTTAAATCCTGGACAGGGGACCTAATATTAAAATTTTGTAATAAGGATCCCCTGGGACCAGCTTTTAGTTCCACTGATTCTGCACTATTTTCTCACCTTTGAGTTTTCACTAACTCTTCACTGTTGTTGTATTGTCTTCTCCTCCCTATTGCTCCACCTTCAGTGTTGGGTAAACACGGATGTGTGTTAGCAGCCCTATGATGAAGCATGACACAGCTTGCTGTGTGTGAGGGCTGTTTTAAAAGCAAGGTGCTTTTTCCTTGACTCACTCTTAGTTACTTTTCTTGTTTTATTTTTTTCATCCCCCTTCTTTTTGTGATAAAAGCCAGGATTAAGCCCAGATTTTCTGATTTCTGGTAAAAATGTAAATGTAAATTGATACTTGTATAGCGCACTACTCACCCGCAAGGGTCTCAAGGCGCTTGTACGAATACCGCTGTGGAACCCATCCTGGCATTCCCTGTGAGGTGTCCACTCCTGGGCACCACAAGGTGGAGGCCAGGCATCCTTAGCGTTGTGGGGGCCGTTGTGGAGATTAAGCAAGCTATTGCCCAGAGTTGCAGAGTGGGACTCCATGATTGGAATAGGCACCGAGGCGAGAATTATCAGGTCCGTGGAATTTTGAGCCCAAGACCCGCCGAGGCGGGGAATTGAACGCTGGTTCCGGGCTAGACCTCTGTATCAGGGTCTGCCGCTCTAACCATTGAGCCACACTTCTCCACACTGGTCAACTGCACAATGTGAAACCGGATCAACAGCAGCACTAGGCTGCACCCTACTTGACTAATAATTGATATAAAAAATATGTTGAATAAACATGCAAGCATTTATTTTAAGGTTAAGTGAAGTTAAAGAAAGAAAGTAAGTAGGGTATCTTGCACCTCTTAACTTTACAAACACTCATTTTTAAACAAATCTTGCGGCAAGTGTGTAAACAATATATAAAGTCTCTCCCCAATTAAACAAGTGTTATTTTATCAACATGCAGAACCGCTTATCCTTATTACATCAGATTATAGCAGTGCGTTGATCAGCATTTTTTCGTTTAAAGTGATAGTTTTCAAATGTGAATTTAAAAACATGAATTCTTCCCTCCATCCTGACAACAATGCCAATATTGAACTTATGTTCATCCTCTTGAGCAGCCTGGGTTGCTATTATACATAATCACTATAATTTATCAATCAAACACAGGGGAGGATTTTGTAAAGCACATATCCTGAAGTAATATTGCAAGGTTCTCGTATATGTGCCAATGAAGTAAAACGAGGGAAAGTATAAACAATTGTGTAGGATCACACAATTTGTTAAAGTGGGAAAGCCATTATTAAGCCCAGATTTTCTGATTTCTGGTCAACTGCACAATGTGAAACCAGATAACCTGGGATTAATCCTGGCTTCCCCACTTTGCCAAATTGTGTGATCCTAGGTAAACAAAAAAGTTGGTGAGAACCCATGATATTCACTAATCCACTTATTAGGTACAAATCTAAACACCTCTTCTGTTGTAAATTGGAGAGTTGTATAAAGGACAATAGCCATAAAAAACGGCAAAATACTGAAGACCAAAACAGTGTATAGCACTCCAGGGGCCATCAAAAGAGAAAACTCCAAGTCTATGATTTTTTAAAGGCCTGCTATCCCAGATACCTGTTGCTGCTTCCTAAACATTTTAATTGTACCAACTGGCCTAAATAAAAGCCATAGAACCGGACCAAATACAAAGTATAATTGGGTTGGGGGGGTGGGGTTTACCCCGAACAAACCCACCTGAAGATCCTCCCTTGGAGAGAAGAGCCGGGCCAGCAGCGAGGACCAGAGCGAAACACAGCAGCAGAGGCAGAAACTGCAGGAAAGGAATTTACTAGATTCATTTCAGTTTTGTTCCTGCCTCTTTTGGAATGCAGGATTTGATGGGCCCCTTGGAGAGATGTAATGCAGGGCACCGGTGTGAAGTGCAGCAGCCACCCCTGCATTACACAAGCACACTAACTTGTTTCAGGCAGGGTAGCCTGAAACAAGTTAGTGTGCTTGTGTAATCATTGCAGGGGCGGCTGCAGCGCTTCACACTGGTACCCTGCATTGCATCTCTCCAAAGGGCCCATCAAATCCTGCGTTCCAGCAGAGGCAGGAACAAAACAAAAGGTGCGCATGTTACTAACCTATGTACCAGAGGATTTGATGAAAAGGGGTCCTTGCTGGGTCTGACTGGCGATGGCAAAACCCTTCAGGATAGTGCTCTTCTTCTGTGCTGGAAAGTGATGATCCTGTGGCTCTGATTTCTGTCCTGTGCTCGGAAACTGAAACGGGAAGACCAGCCTAAACTGGCTCTTTCAAAGGGTTTTCTAACCTTCCAGCCGAGGAATTACCTGGCGGGTGACGTCAGATGTTGCTTGGCTGTGCCACGTCACTACCGGTGTGAAACCGGTGTGAAGTGGCCATTCTGTGTACATGTGTCACAGTGTAAAAATGTGACGCATGCTCACTAGACCTGAAACTCCGACCTGCTTGAATGAGTACCGGTACTCTCCTTTGTAAGAAAAAAGTGCTGGTACTCTTGGAGGGAAAAAAAGAAATGCCGGTACTCAGTACCGGTGAGTACCGGCCCATTTAAAGCACTGCTGCAAACCTCGCCAGAGGGTGTTAGAGCACTTTACAAGAGAAGCAGATGTTATACATATGTTTTCTTTAAGGCACAGGTAGATAACGTGATTTCCCAAATTCTACAACCATCAACACAGAACCATTGCTTCGGTGGCATGAAGAATATATATCCTGGCTACCCTAGTCCTATGTCTATTTCTGAAAGTTGATCCGTAAAATAGGATCGGTTGAAAAAATAAGAAAGACTTATATTTCAGTGAAGTAACCATAATCAACATGTACACAAAATAACATGTCGCAATATTCAACGCAGACGTGCACTGCATCCCATAATTTACCTTTAATTTGTGATCACTGAGCGTATTCTAAAATTCCAGAAGCAAAGTGGATGCACGGACCTCACCCAATCATAAACTCCTCTTGCACAGCTAACCCTCCACCACAAGTTATTGTAGATGAGAAAAGCATGCCATGTTTAGAGGTACACAAAAGGTACATTTACATATGAGCCCGTATTTTTCTCACTGCTGTTCTAGTGCTCCAAAAATGACACTAAGTCCGTGTAAAAACAGCTTTGTTTTTTAAAACCTCCAATCATCCAGTGGCACGTCTTTCTTGATTAAAAAATGAAAATTAAACTCACAACATCTCTTCAAAATGCAGTCTTTCTGTGCCCTGGCGAGACCCCAGTTTTATCCAGATATACTACAGTCAGCAGAGCCAGTGGTGTAGAGAGGTGTTTTGGTGGAGCTCCATCCTGGCTGCAGTGTCCTGCGTGCCGCTTCTGCGTAGCAATCCACGGCGCGACCAGGGACCCTTCTGAGTGCACCTTCCTGCCCACGCGGCCTCGCGAACCGCACATCCGGCGTCCTTAGACGTGAGGTGCAGCACACAGCTTGACCTTTCTCCACCAGATACCAGCTGGTCCCCTGCTCCCAGCTGGCTCTGCCCTCACCACCCTAAGTTCGAATGAGCCAGCGCAGAGCCTCAGCCTGTCCTCTGGAGAAGACAGCATCCATTTAGGTGAAACAAGAATTTACCCTTCTCACAGCAGTGTTTCCACTTCCGGGTAACAGAGAATCACGACACAAAGGGGAGACTGCACAGGTCAGGCAAAAGAGAGTGCAAATTCACACAGCCAATCAGGGGAGAAGACAAGCATTTACAAATGCAATAGATCTCATATTTACAGAGACCTATTGCATTGTAAACAAAAGTGTGGGCATTTAAGAAGGCACGAACGGGAGTGGGGGGGTGGGTAGAGAAGTCACAGACTGCAGAAGGGAACAGGGGAACAAAACAGTTTTAAAAGTAAAGGGGCCGATAGCCATGGAAGGGGAAAAATTACGACATGGCCGTCAGGAGGAGGGACTAACAATCCAAAAGTGAATGAAAATGCAGCATTTATGATTGAAGCCAATCAAAAATATGGCCGGAACATGGGCAAAGCTTCCCCCGCTATACTGTAACAGCATGCCTCACAAAGCGGGCAGCGCATGCGCTGCACCGCTAGGCGAGACCTAAAAATGATACATTTAACCATGTAGTCTCATTCAAGCCATTTACAAGTTAAAGATCAGCCCATTAGCAAGATATCATGTAGCCTAACTTATTACAAACTAAAACAGGGGCCCTTTACCCTCGCCCCCACCATCCTTTCCTCTTCCATGCCTCAACTTTGGAAGATAAAACCGTACCCCAACAAATTCACCAAGACATGATCCCTGCAGACATTGCACTTTCGCCCACCCAGAGCAACAGTACAAAAAAATTAACAACCAATACAAAGAATAATCTGACCCCACAATCCCTCGTTAGTCAATATATTCAAGGCCCTGTAACTAGGGTGATGTACCAAATGTGATAGCCTGCACCACTCAACATAGTGTATACCAGCTGCCATTTGGCCTCACATAAAAAGTGTGTGCAAGTCAACTTTTTCCATTGGGTCAGTAGAGGAAAGTCTACATTCTTCCAGTTATAGGTTGTTAGAACTGGGAGTCTCTAGTTGGCAATGGTTTGCACCTTTGCCTAAGTAGGGACCCTTCCTTCTAGTCCGGGTAAGGGGATACAATTCTAGAATAACCCCTGCTCACCCCCTTGGTAGCTTGGCAAGAGCAGACAGGCTTATCTCAGAGGCGATGTGTAAAGCACCCAGTAAAGCATCCAGTGTAAAACATACAGTAATACAGTGAAAACACTACAAATGGACACCACATCAGTTTAGAAAAATACGTAATCTTTAGCTAAACCAAACAAGACCAAAACGACAAAAATCCACAATACAGTAATAAATATATGACTTTCATATGGTAGAAATAGCTCCGCTCAAAGCAAATTGCAGATGCAACACTTTTCACACAAAGTACATTGGATACATCGCACACACAAAGAAAAAAGGTCACAGGCAAGGTGATGCGTTGGTTCCTTACACTCAGGGAAGATGATACGTTGGTTTCTTGCTCCGCGGGAGGTGATGCGTCTGTTCCTTAATGCTGCGCAGGGGAGGTGATGCGTAGGTTCCTTACCAGAGAAGAAGTGATGCGTTGGTTTCTTACTGCGTCCCCCAACGATGCGATAGACCTGGCACCTCGATGTGATGCAACAATCCGGGACGATGAGTGGGTTCTTGCAGCTGCACAGCAGGGCTTGCATCGGATCGGTGCGGTGATCTCAGACTTCGGAGACCGGTGCACTCGATGCAGCATGCCGCGATTTCTCAAGCCGTGGGCAGGCACTACATCGGTTTCTTCGGCCATGCATTGGAAACAGGTGCGGTTGCATCGCGCTTCTCATCGTTGCGTTGCTTTTCCAGTTCCCAACAGCCAGAACAACCTCCAGATGCCCAGAACCGCTACAGGCTCCTTGTGGCAGGTCAGAACACCCAGCAAGGAAGTTCATAGGAGCCGGGGGTGAAGTCTTTGTGTCCCTGAGACTTCAGAACAGGAGACAAGCTCTTCTTCAATCCCTTAGAGATCTTCCTCAAGCAGAGGACTCAGCAAACAGCAAGCCACTGCAGGCCAACCCTTGACAACAAATAGCACAGGGGCAGTATGCCTCCTCAGTTTCTCCAGCTCTTCTCATTGGCAAAGATTCCTCTTGATTTCCCGGAAGTGATCTTTGAGGTCTTTTCAATCCCTGAGACTTCTAACAGGAGGCAAGCTCTACTTCATGGGCTTGGAGAAAACTCTAACAGCAGGATGATAAAAGGACAGTCCATTCCTTTCCCTACCCAAGACAGAAGCAACCACGGCAGGCCAACCCAAACAGCACACAGCACAGGGGCAGTACTCCTCCTCCAGCTTACCTGGTTCTTCTTCCTGGCAGGTTCCTTAGTTCAGCAGTAATATGAGGTTCTGATGTCCGGGCCACAATATTTATACAACAAATTCATTTGTTCTATGGTGGCAGAGAAGCTCTTTGCCCGACCAAAACCATTTCTGTCCTCTCCGATGCAGCTGCCCAGCAGGAGGTGGAGACAGCATTGTGTAAGGCAGACAGGGTCTATTCAGGTGCAAGGGATATCTCCTCCCACCACTCTAAATGCAGACTGGACCTATTCAGGTGCTAGGGAGAACTCCCCCCTACTCTGAATGCAGCCCAGGTATATTCAGCCCAGCCTGACCCATTCAGGAAAGGCAGGGCACACATCACCCCTCCCCACCGGTGGCTGTCTGAAAGAGGAATGCACCTCCCCAGCCCCTGGCACTCCAAAGTCAGACAGTCGAAATGCAAACCAGCAAAGGCACACAGGATGGCTAAGCAAGAAAATACCCACTTTCTAAACGAGGTATTTTCAAACACACAATATATAAATCATCTTTACTAGAGATGCATTTTTATATTCTGAGTTCAGGCATACTAAAATCCATCTTTCTGTCTTGTCTTAATGGGAAAGATGTTATAAATAAACTCTCATTCTCACCTAGAGGACAGATAGTCTTTCAATAGTGAAAAATGAAATATACTGTAATTCACTACCAGGACATGTCACACACTCCAGTACATGTGCCACCTTTAACATACACAGCACCCTGCCCACAGGGGTACCTTGGGCCCACCTTTGGGTGACTTATATGTAAGAAAAGGGAAGATTAGGGACTGGCAAGTGGGAGCACTTGCCAAGTCTACATGGCAGTACTAGACTACACACAGACACTGCAGTGGCAGGTCTGAGTAACATTTAAAGGCTGCTCATGTGGGTGGCACAATAGGTGCTGCAAGCTCACTAGCTGCATTTGATTTATAGACTCTCGGCACACAAAGTGCAATGTATTTGGGACGTAGGAGTAAATCCAATAACCAATCATGGAAACACCAATCCATCATAACAATTTAGAGTGAGAGCATAGGCACTTTAGCACTGATCAGCAGTGGTAAAGTGCCCAGAGTCATAAAACCAACTAAAGCAGGTCAGAAACAGAAGGCCAATAAGCAAAAAAGTCTGGGGATACGTCTGCTGGACAAGCCAGGCCTAACATAGTTGATAATCATCTTGGCAGTGCTCAAACCCTGCAGCCCCATGTGACATTCTGTTTCCGTATGGCCTTCAATGCTGTGAATTTTAAGACCAACATTATTACTTTTGTCCTGAACTGTACGGGAAATACTAACATGCTTTTAAGCTTTCCATCCACTTGCTCCCAGAATGAATTGACCTTGGGGCAAGTCCACCAAATGTGCAGAGCCTCCTCCTAAAGCACCACATTCTCTCCAGCACCAAGGGAAGGCATTGTGGTGTCGTGTATTTCTATAGGTTCTGAATCAGTCCCCCTATTCCTGACCCTATTCTGGTTAAACTAACTATCAAGTTAACTAACAGTCAGCCCATGAGGCATGAAAACCCCCATGATGCAGATACCGTTATCTGACGCAGTCACACTACGGCACAGGAACGTGTTATCTGATTAGGTCATAACGCTTGAGATCTAATTAGACAAGCGACATTCCTCCAGCCCCTGATAAGGCATACGACGTTCTCATAACAAATCAAACCTATGACAACCTGGATAATCCGTGCGGCCATTGTTTTGATTTCACAGAGAACTTTAGTAAAGAATGTGCTAACGAGCAAGTCGTATGACATCTTTATTGACGTATCTATGTCCATCCTTACGTCAATCTCGGCACCTTTAAGGTATAAATATTGCCGACCTTGCCCTATGCAAACACACGCGTGGTGACAAGACGGAGCAGCCATACTTGCCGAAGCCGAGAGCAGAAGCAGACCCCGCTGGCAGCAGCCCCGCCTTCCTGACGCGCTGAGAGACGCGCTGCTATCTCAAGCCGAGAGACCCAGCACCGGCGCTTCTGGGCAGCCCTCGCAGGCAGCCTGGAATATCGAGAGCAGAGAAAGAGATACCATTCCTCATTCATCCTAAATTCCAGGTACAGAACTGAATAACCCCTCACAGAGAATTCTTTAGTTATTCACTTGGCAAAAACAAACTTAACTTAAACTGTAACTTTCTATTCCCGCCCACGCATTAGACTTAGGTCAGGTACACGGGGTAGGCGTATTTAGAAACACCAGTTGAGTACGTTTAGTCAAATGTATATGTGTATGTAAATATATTTTAATCATTTTAAACATCATATGGCTCAGAAACCATATCAATGTTTTTACAGTATTATTTTATACTATTGCTTTTAATGTATGCACTTTACTTAACTATAAGTATTGCAATAATATCGATCCATTTCTCTTGTACGAGAAAAGAGACTGATCAATAAATAACACCTTTTTATTGAACACGCCCGTCTCTTCCTTTTCTCTACATTCTGATGAGACTAAGAATGCACATACTGACTGAGTAAAATAATTGCCTTGTGCTCACACGACTCTGGAGATTGACTCTTGATTAGGGGAGAGCAAAGTTGTCATGTTCTATGGTTGTCAGAAACTAAATCCCTTCTTGTCTAATCAGGGAAGTTAATCCTTCCTTGAACATTCGAGAAAGTTTCTAGCGAACTCTGAGCTTAGCTGGCAAACCCAAAAATTAAGTCTAGTATCGACAGTAGTAGACCTAGTTAACGTCTGGCCTAGGCCTTTACTGCTGTAGGTACTATTCCAATGCGCAGAGCCTATTGGGAAGATAGGAACTACACTACATGGCGCCCAACGCGTTTGGAAAGGGCGATAAAACTAACGTAAGACATTTAGAGTAACTCAGTCGTGCTTTCTCACTCAGACCCCTTTTCCCAAATACTCCAAAGACGTCTGGAGTGGGTGAAAGGTAATATCCTCCAAAACCTCGCAGGAGGGAACTCCTATGTATGGTTCTTGGTCTAGTCAACGTTGAAGGATAAACAGTGTTCCAAAATATTGTGCATCTAATCTCTGTTTCCATAAGAAACCTGATCTGCAAATAAACATAATACCATCCTGTCAGTAAAATGGGTGACAGTGATGAAGAAAGAGAGGCAGTTAGATTAGCAACTGAACTCGCAGATGCTGATGCTACCATGCAAGCAGCAGACCCGAATATAATACTCATTCCGGTCATTAAAAGGAGATCTATAACCTTAAAACTTATAGAAAATGGACTGACACCTAGAGGTGGCACAGTCATATTCGTAATCGAGGCACACGAATATCGGCAGACAGAGGTATACTATTCATGGATACATTTTCCAGCAGCTAATGCTGTAACAAAGTACTTCCACCATTATAAAGTAGAGGAACCTCCTGAAACATACACTCCTTTCGAGGAGGTGGAAGTACCACTCAAATTCCAAGAGCATTTGCTCTTATTTGATGGCGCCCTAAAACATAATAATCACATTACAAGGCTCGGTCCTTTAGGAAGACCAGGAGCAACGTGGCCGGTCTTAGCCGGATACACACCACATCCAGACATCGACGAGATGCCTGCCCCACAGCTGTTAATACAGCTAAAACAACTACTAAAAATTCATAGACAATTAGTTCAGTATGTAATGCGGACTTCAACAATTCAGCCAGCGATTAAACTTCCACAGCTGACCCCTCACCAGGGGAACACAAATAAAATTACACCACAGAACATCCAATCCTGCCTAGGTAAAGTTCCAGCTAAACGGGAACAAATACCATTCTGGTTGGCACAGAAAATCACCCAAATAGAGGCGGTGTTTCCTGACACCACCCCATTAGAAAAACACAGGATTCTGACTATATGTCTCCCAATGGGAATCGCACCACACATTGAGGACTGTGACACTTGGGGTACAGTCTTTGCTTCCATCTACACAAAAACGCACGGTGTCCCATCCATTTCGGTGATACCAGATGTGCTAAAACAAATTCAAGATGAATACGGTCCAGAACCTGCTTTAACTCTTGGTATGAAATTACTGAAAGACTTCAAGCAGGTCTCGGCTATATTACTAGCCAACATAAAAGGTGAAGCAGCAAACGTGGCGATCCGCCAGAGGTTAAAAGAGACAGATATAGCAGACCAACCAGCTGAAATAGCCAGAATCATAGAAAAATCCTATGAAGAACTAGGCAGAGATAGTCTAGGTGGAATACCAGTAAAACCGCAACTGACTACAAGTCCAGAAAAAATATTTTTTAATAATAATAATTCACCAAAAAAGAACTGGGATGGAAACAAACAATCCAATCCCAAAGAAAAGAAATTCCAGTCCAGAGGAAGGTCTCCTAGGCGAAGAGAGAAATCTCCAAACCAAAGACAGAGGTCACCGCAGAGTGACCCCTCTGGGAATAGATATAACCTTAGAAATAGGGATAATATTAAAAAACCTGATAGATATCAAGACATTGATACACGTCCCTCTCAATCTTTTCAGAATTCCTCGCAGAAATCGGAAAGAAGAGGACGATCAGAAGAGCACGCCAAGTCCAAAGACAAGGAACCTGCTCAACTGAAAAAGAAATTACAATTTCCAAAAAAGAAGGTAGCCAGTATCAAGGTAGTTAACAATGCCGAGAATACTGAGGACACAACTGAAAAACGGAGAGTGGGCTCAGACAATGCTAGACAGCGCAGCAGAGGTGAGCATAGCTCGCAAAGTCCTTATGAATCATCTGGAGACAGTGGACACGAATGAATACCTTCAAGTGGAAACTGCAGACACCAGAGTTAGCAAGCCCCACAAAATATACGAGATAACATTACGTATAGAGGGAGATAAGACTAGGAAAATAAGGGGACTATTTTGGGATAACCTCTCCAAAGGCTATGACATCCTTCTAGCTGAAAAAGACTGGCCACCAGAGTTTGTCAGGGAGTGCCCTCATGGCGAAGAAGTAATTATGCCTGCCTTCTCGAATCAAATACCGATTCATAAAAAATATACACTTGCTAGAAAGTGGGCAGTGGCCTTAGCACCTGCTTTATATAAAAATCACGTAGGATGGGATGAGGATTCTCCTCCTCACAAAATCCAGTTAAAATCACAACCAACTGCACAAAGGCAGTACCCAATTAAGCAAGAAGCTAAAAAACAAGTAAATGAAATACTAGATCAGCTAGAATACCAGGGGGTCATTGAAACTTGCACCTCACAAATGAACAATCCTTTGTTTCCGGTCTCCAAACCAGACAATTCATACCGTCTAGTTTTGGATTACCGACACCTTAACACATGTTGCAAAACTTTTGCAGTGCAAAACTCACACAGTGCTGCACTAATGAATAACATAGTGCGCAAAAAATACAAAACAACCTTGGACATCTCCAATGGATTCTTTTGTCAAAATATAGCACCAGAGAGCAGATATTTAACTGCATTCTCAATAAATGGCACTCAAAAACAATTTTGTCGGTTAGCCCAGGGGTACAAGAACAGCCCGGGGGTATTCTCAGCGAGAGTAACAGAATTACTACAACTATATGATGATGAAGCATTATCTTATGTTGATGACATTTACTTAACAGATGATGACTTGGATACTCACTTGAAAAGAGTGAACACCATAATACTTGGGTTCGCTGCAGAGGGTTACAAATTCAACTTCAAAAAATCCAGAATTGCCCATCTGACAGTCCTATTCTTAGGATATGAGTTATCAAGTGAAGGCAAAAGCCTGGCAGACAATTTCCTAGAGAAATGTGCCGTTATCCAAGCTCCTAAAACACTAAAAAACTTACAGTCAATTCTAGGCTTCCTAAATTTCGGAAGAACATACATTGCAAATTACGCAGAAAGGGTCAAACCCCTTTATGATCTAATTAAACCAGACTTTAAAAGATCCAGTTGGACTCAAACACACACAGAAATTTTGAGATCCTTACAAACAGACATGCTAATTAAAACAAAATTAGAAACACGTGATAATACACGCAACCTTGTGATCCGAGTCATCCCAGGGAGATGCGGATTCACATACCTAACCTCTAATGAGGGAGATAAGGTACCAATTGCATTCAAATCACACATGTACACAGAAGCTGAACAGAAATTCAGTAATACAGAAAAAATCATTCGTGCAGTTCAAACCGCAATAGCTAGAGAAAAAGACATAGCTGACAGTAGACATATCACAGTCAGAACAGCAGAATCAGCCTTTGAGGCACTAACAACACCGTGTAATTTACCAACAACAACATTGAATCCGGAATGGATACAATGGGTGAATTCAATCACAACGGACAAAGTATACTACTACTTTGACCCAGAACTAGAAGAATTAAAAAATCTAAAATATGAAAAGACGTATCCTCTGCCAATCGACATTCTGCCTCTACGACATTACGCCTGTGTAATCTACACAGACGGACATGCTCAACCCTCCGTTTGGGGAGAACAAGCATACAACCCCACATGTGAGATTACAAAAGAAGTGTGGCGCGGAGGTAAATTAAAACCTCTATTAACAAAATCACACTCAGTAGAAACTAATTCAGAAAAACAAACTGAAATAATCGCATTGAAAATGGCGCTAGATAATGCGGATCGCGAATTCCCGACACTTATAGTGTCAGATTCATATTACTGCGTCAAATCATATAACAGCGATTTGCAGACATGGATTCAGAACGGTTACAAAGATGACACAGATGCACCAATAAAGCAGAGACTGCTCTGGTAACAAGTAGCTCTTTTGAAAAAAGAACTACCAAAGACTCACGTGACTCACTCACTGAGTCATCAACGTGATGGCGTTCACGTTGTAGGGAATTCATTGGCTGAAACAGCCGCAGCGGCAGCCACTAAATCGGCTCCCGTAGATCGAAAAAAGCGTACATTAAAATACATTGACGGTGAAACATTGCTGGCGGTGAAAACGTCATCAAAAGGCGACTGCTCAGCGTTACCGATCAACTATCCACTCAATTATACATACATAATCGATGCAAACTCCGTCCCTTTTGCTCGAATCCCTGGAGTGGGGGATAGAGTGATTCCAAACATGGACAGGAGACACTTGTTAATCGCAGACGCACATATGGGCGAGGGTCTTGGACACCTCAAACTAAAAGATTCTCTGGAAGATTTACAATCACGGTACTGGTGGCCAGGCATGAGCCTACACCATACCATGTTTGTAAAAAACTGCCCAAACTGCAACAGAAATCGCAGTGGGGAGAGAAAAAATAAAATACGGTGGAATCTGACTGCAGATAACATCACCACTAAAAAGAATGGCTTGCGATTAACATATACAGGCTAGTTTCCACTTATAATGTAGATCCTCAGCACTCGGCTGACGTCCGGACTGTTATACAAGATTTGCGAGTCTAAATGGCATATACGCTAAGAGCATGCTACGTTCGACCATTGTTTTCACTCAGGCAAACCAGCCTAGGGGGGGAAACATGGCCAAATGAGCACAGCCCAGCGGGAATCTTCTCACTTCCTTCCTGAGGGTATGGGATGGTGTAAAGAAAAAACCAAGGCAGAAAGCAATCTATAATAGAAAGGATATTAGGTTCGGGAGCTGGGCGGGTCAAACATCTAATAAGTGTCCAACGTAGTCTAAATAACTTGCCAAGAAATTCTCTGAAGGGATTCAGTCCGTACGAATTATTATTCGGAACTAGGATGTTGATCTCTGACCTTGATAGTCAGACTTCAGTGGTAATAGAAAAAACCTTTGATGTCAAAGACCGTTTGGCTATTTTGCAGGACTTAAACAAAACAAGAAAAGACCTGAGCAACATACAGTTGAAACAACAGCCAACAACCACTGAAGAATCACCACCTGTCCCAGCAAGACCTGTCTGGATTCCAAAAGTCGGGGATCTAGTCAGGGAGAAGATCGCGGTAAAGAAGGAATTTGGGCCTTCTTACAGAAAAGCAGTTCCTGTCTTGTCTGTCAACGGGACAAGATCAGTTGTACTACCGCCACTTGCTGGAAAAAAGGAGAACCGAGTTGTATCCATCGACCTGGTAAAACCACAACATGTGGCCGATAACAAACAGTAGGCCAAGTGGACTCCCAATAAGTAGCAGAACACCAAGGTTTGCTACCAGTACAGAGGTCCTATCTAAGAGGCTCATCACATTCGAAACGCCTACAGAAGAACAACAAGGACTATGCAACAATGCAATAGAACTCAGACCTCTGAAAACCCAAATAAAGACATTTAGCAGAGACACACCAATCTATACTGAAGTACCAAGTGAAAATGCAAGAAACAAAAATCCTGAACCAATTGGAACAATTGACAGAACTGCATCTGGTTACTTCATCAACTTCGATGATTCCTCTGAAGGTTTCAGCGAACAAAAGACACAGCCATCATCCAAATCCTTTAAAGACAAAGCTAAGGAACTTTTGAAACAACTGAAAGAAACATATCTGGTTTCTCCATGGATTGAATTTTGGGTGGGTTTTGGTGCATTTATCCTCATACTTTGGCTCATCATGGTATTTACTTTGGGACGCTTCATTGAGGGAAAATATGCTAAAATGGACACAGCAAGTCAGAACATCAACTTGGTCCTCAAACCACACACATCTTCGCACGTCGAGAAAAGAGAACTTTCTTCAGAACTTTCTTCAGCCAACTTCACAGCAATTCCAATACCTGGTGGGGTAGCCTGGGACAACACTGACTATGAAATTTATGGTCCGGTCGAGATCCTGAAATATCCACACCAAATCAAGATCTCCTTGAGTGACTTTGCAAAACCAAACTCATTTACTGATGATTGGGACTTTTAAAGTATTAACAATATGATGTCTGACTTAGTAATGTCTGCTAAATTTACAAAACATGATTATTTGCAAGGTTCTACAAATTATGATAGTATGTATTGCTATAACCATTATGGTAACCATTTCTTGCATAAATCTGCACAACCTAGAAATGTTTTAAATTATAATCAATGGGAACATTGTGCAACACCTCCAAAAGGGAGTTCAAGAACCGTTTATGACAAATATTCATACTTTCAAGGTTTTAACACAAGTAATGCTGAAACATTTTATTACAAATTGTCAAACAAGACAGGGATGAAAACCATGATAACCAACACAAAATTGATATATTCAGATTCATTCTTTGAAAAAATGAATACTTTTGGATTTGATTATTGGGACAAAAATGTTGATTTGAAAAGTGTTTGGGGTACAAAAGAATGGCAAGTACAGGGTTTAGAAGCTTTGTTTAGAGCCTGCATGATCCCAGAACAAATGATATTTTTAAATGACACTGTTCAACAAACCACCTGTCTTGGCTTAGCCAAAATCAAAGAGTTAAATAACCTGTCTATTCCAAAGCCAACAATGTTTAGCAATAACTCTGATACAGATGAAGAAATAGACATAAACCATATACTTAACCAAAACAGAACACATCCTGATTGGAAACAATGGTTGATCTGGCCCACATATACAAATAACTGTCAAGATAGATTCCTGAATAAAACACAGGGTTTCAAAATGACCAGGCCAGACCCTAGATATCCCCAAAGACATCACCCAGGGATAATAACAACCTACAGTGTGGGCAAATTATGCCTTCAATGGCTACAAACTTCCACACTGCCTGAAATTAAGCAACACCTAACTTTACTTATTGATGGTGCTGACTTGCGTGATTTCATACTGGGACCACGCAAACAGCGTCAAAAGCGTTTCATAGCAGCCTCTGTATATGCAGCATACAATGAGGCCTGGAAGGTTACTCAAATTGAGACAGCAGAAAGAATACGGGAAATTGACCGTATCAATTTGGAAAAATCACTTTCTGTAGTGGACAATGGGTTAATGACTCTGTCCTCCAGAATTTTTTCATTGGACAGCATTGTGTCTTCAGCAATCGATATATTATCGCAAGACTTACTGTTATTACAACATGGTCAGTCACAATTGCGTTCCATTGTACAGCTTGGCTGGACGTTACAAAATCTGCGTTCAGGCTATGTGCCTTGGCGTTTAATCAACACAACGTCACTATTCCAAATCTTTAACCTTACTGATAGACAAATCGGTATGGCGCAAAAGGGTGCTGATTATACAATCTTGAGCATTGAAAAACTAGAAAGATTACCGTTGACAATGTCAGAACGACCTGTCAGTGAATGGATAATCCACGGAATCATAAATATTCCAATCTCAACCTTCAGGTTTCAATACTGCCAAAAATATATACAGGCTGGCATGTACGAGAAATTGGGAAAGGGGTACCTTAAAACAACTTGGAACCTGCCCTATTCACATGCATGTGTCAGTAATAAAGGACAGAAAGTGTTTCTTAGTGGCAACAATTGTGCTATGTCACTAAGCGGCACGCTTCTGTGTAACGGAATTAGTTTGCACGGAGCCTGTGAAGGGAATTCATACAACCTTTCATGTCACCAGCAAGGCGCACCTGCAACTGAAATAGAACCATTCTTTCAAAGACTCTATAATGGGAGTTACATTCTTATTGTAGACCTCAGATGTTGTAGTCTTATGCCCGGGACTCCTTATCTAGTCACTACAACGGCGAAGGTCAAGTGCTGTGGACGTTCTTTGTTCCCCAGCTCCTTTCCGGACAGGGAGGCAAGGGCATGGCCCAATTTGAAAATTACTTCTATTCGAATAGACACTTTAAGCAGAATGAAAACAGTGCTTCTTCAGACGCCTACAAGGCTCACGTCATCTAAAGAAACGTATGATCTACAAGTCGCAAGGACGACTGCAGAGATACATACATTATTATCAACCAATTCCCCCGTACATTTCGCGGAAATCCTGAGCGAAATCTTAAATATTTCTGATACCACAGGGGTCTCAAAGGTATTTAAGACAGTATTTTCGATGGCATTAACACCATTCAAAGCCATACTGGGTATTTTTCCAGATTTCGTCCATTCGATTTTTGGCGGACTTCCTCTGATCCTGGGACTAATTGCAGGAATCCTATTCCTAGTCCTTATTTTTCGTTATGGCAACCCATGTCACAGATCATTGGATACCGGGACCGGATATCAAAAATCCTGGGACTCTCCCGGCTTAGAGACCTGAACATGACTTGGTTTCTATCATTTCGACCAATGTGGCAAAGGTGTGTTTTACCTGTACTAAGGTGTCTGCTATGCGGAGAAGAATGCGTGTTAGACACCTGTCTGACGCTACAATCGGATGCGCCAGTGGATGCAGATACACTGTTGGTTCCTACCAAGGTTCACGCTTTGTGCTGCCCTCAAAGGCTGCCAATCCTGATGACGGCATTCCTGGAATCTTCACCACTACGATTGAAGAGTAGTGAAGTTCAAGATGAAAGCAACATCGAACAGGTACGACCTTCTGTCAGCAATGCAAATCAGAATGTCAATGCAGACAATCATGCGCACGAATGCATGGTTACCCCTATTCCCGACTTAGTGGAACTTTCCCATGAAGCTGTTGACAGTTTTTTCGAAAGCCTGAATGATATGATGTTCTCTCCAGAACAGAAATAGAGACTTTTGAGTAAACTCGCACACGGCGTTCCCTGAATTCGGCCTTCAACTTTAAAAATAAAGTCACATGAATAATTACAATCCAGTTCACGGACAGCAATTTTTTTCAGCAAGCCCCTAAAATATTTTTCTACATATTTTTTCCCGGGACACTGATCTTCTGCTTAAAGTAAGAAACTATTCCTAGAGAACTAAGATTTCTATTTTTAGATACTTTATATAGACTTTAGCTGCCCGCTGGTATGTTCACAAATATTTTATTATGTGATGAAATGGTCTCGAACTTCCTTTCTGTATAGCCATATTAAGAGCCATTTCATGTGTATTTCTCATATACCAATAAGCAATAATGCATAAAAATGCGTGTTTACTTTTGCATTTAATTCATAGCTTAAGTGCATACGATATATATGACTGCAATTTTTCAGTATATTTGAAAATTTCAAAATGCATTTATGTATTTTGGGGTGGTAAGGTATACACTATACTCTATAGTATGTTGTACTATGTTATACTATGCATAGATTAGTAGATATGACCATAGTTAGCGTGGAGTGGGTGTCGTGTATTTCTATAGGTTCTGAATCAGTCCCCCTATTCCTGACCCTATTCTGGTTAAACTAACTATCAAGTTAACTAACAGTCAGCCCATGAGCCATGAAAACCCCCATGATGCAGATACCGTTATCTGACGCAGTCACACTACGGCACAGGAACGTGTTATCTGATTAGGTCATAACGCTTGAGATCTAATTAGACAAGCGACATTCCTCCAGCCCCTGATAAGGCATACGACGTTCTCATAACAAATCAAACCTATGACAACCTGGATAATCCGTGCGGCCATTGTTTTGATTTCACAGAGAACTTTAGTAAAGAATGTGCTAACGAGCAAGTCGTATGACATCTTTATTGACGTATATATGTCCATCCTTACGTCAATCTCGGCACCTTTAAGGTATAAATATTGCCGACCTTGCCCTATGCAAACACACGCGTGGTGACAAGACGGAGCAGCCATACTTGCCGAAGCCGAGAGCAGAAGCAGACCCCGCTGGCAGCAGCCCCGCCTTCCTGACGCGCTGAGAGACGCGCTGCTATCTCAAGCCGAGAGACCCAGCACCGGCGCTTCTGGGCAGCCCTCGCAGGCAGCCTGGAATATCGAGAGCAGAGAAAGAGATACCATTCCTCATTCATCCTAAATTCCAGGTACAGAACTGAATAACCCCTCACAGAGAATTCTTTAGTTATTCACTTGGCAAAAACAAACTTAACTTAAACTGTAACTTTCTATTCCCGCCCACGCATTAGACTTAGGTCAGGTACACGGGGTAGGCGTATTTAGAAACACCAGTTGAGTACGTTTAGTCAAATGTATATGTGTATGTAAATATATTTTAATCATTTTAAACATCATATGGCTCAGAAACCATATCAATGTTTTTACAGTATTATTTTATACTATTGCTTTTAATGTATGCACTTTACTTAACTATAAGTATTGCAATAATATTGATCCATTTCTCTTGTACGAGAAAAGAGACTGATCAATAAATAACACCTTTTTATTGAACACGCCCGTCTCTTCCTTTTCTCTACATTCTGATGAGACTAAGAATGCACGTACTGACTGAGTAAAATAATTGCCTTGTGCTCACACGACTCTGGAGATTGACTCTTGATTAGGGGAGAGCAAAGTTGTCATGTTCTATGGTTGTCAGAAACTAAATCCCTTCTTGTCTAATCAGGGAAGTTAATCCTTCCTTGAACATTCGAGAAAGTTTCTAGCGAACTCTGAGCTTAGCTGGCAAACCCAAAAATTAAGTCTAGTATCGACAGTAGTAGACCTAGTTAACGTCTGGCCTAGGCCTTTACTGCTGTAGGTACTATTCCAATGCGCAGAGCCTATTGGGAAGATAGGAACTACACTACAGTGGTATGCACAATGTATTATAATGGCAGCCAGACCAAATTTTGTACTGAATTTTCCTTCCCAAGACCGAGGTAGAAGATGCATCAATGCCGCTCTCCAGTCTTTCTGAGTGTTGTGGTGTTATCCATTTCCCCAGGACCCGTTCCCATTCTTTGCTGTATTTCCATGCCTCCTGAGGCAAGAGTAATCCATAGGGGTTTTGTCCTTGTTGAAAGTGGAACGAATAGAGGATGTGTGTGATCCAGTGCCTGATCTGAGCGTAGAGTAAGCATTCTGTCTCCAAAAGGTCAAACTCCACTTTACATTTCAGCAAGGTCTTAGGGAAAGTCCCTTCATACATATCTAAAATCATTTGGTACCTTCCCTCCCTCCATTGCCAAAAAGTCTGTACCTCCATAGCTGGGGTGTATTGTGAAAACTGTGTTTCCATTCCCTTCAAAGTGACATAGCTGTCCCACGTTCGCAAAACAGTGCTCAAAAGATTGCTAAGGTAAGCATTGGGGGGGGGCTATATTGTTTATACATCTAGGCCATATCCCACAGAGGTGTGCATAATATAACTTGGCCCATCCAACACTAGTTCTCAGATTCTAATGCGGACCATTCTGTTAAAATTGATGGTACTGGGGTCCGGAGTGCCACCATTCCCCCTGCTTCCCTGGGCTTGATTGGTAGTCTCTGAGGAATTCTTGAGGTCCTACCACACCAGCTAAACTGTAGCAATTATTGCTGGATTTCCTTTAAATATGTTCTATAAAGTCAGATCAGGAGTATTTGGAACAAATAAAGTAAGTATGGCAGGATGGACACCTCTCCTACATTAATCCTGCCTGTTGGGGGAATTATAAGGTTTACCCCGGATTTCAAGTCCCTCTTTATGAAAATTGTTAGTAAAGGCAATTAAAGGAGAAAAGCTCTCCACAAGTTTTAGAAATCCTTAATTCAATATATTTATTAGACTTCTTGGACCAGGGAAGGGAAGCTCATATTGTCACCACTTCAGCATCAGGTACAATTAGATTTAACACCTTGGACCTGTCGTAATTATATCATACCCAGAGACTTCCTGAAATGATTGCAGGAGATTTACCATCACTTCAAGGGAAGTACTCGGGATGTCCAATGATAAAAGAAAATCATCCTCATAGAGAGAAATTATACTTCCTGTGCCCCCAACGGTATTCCAGACACAAAACTCACCGGCATGTATATGGCGAGCCAGGTTCAATAAAAAAGGGCCAATAGAGGTGGGGAAAGCTAGCATCAAAGTCTCATACCCCTGTAAAGAACAAAGAGCGCCAATGTCTAGCCATCCAGGGCAACCCATGCCAACAGCTGTGCATAGTTAGAAAAAATTCCTTTAGTGAAAACAGGACCTCTTCCCATTTTCTGTAATGTTAGTCACAAAAAAGTCCAGTCCACCCTATGAAAAGCATTTTCTCCGTCTAAAGACAGGAGAATCACAGGAATTTTCTTTAGACAGACCATTTTGACCAGGTTGATGGTGTGTAAATGTTATCCTGTGTCTGGTGTCCCTGGACAAAGCCACTCTTATCAGGATAGACCAGGAACTGGAGTACTTCTTTGCTTTGTGTGGCAGGATTTTGATAAATAGTTTTGACTCAATGTTAAGTAGCATGATAGGACAGTAGCATGTGCATAACTTGCGGTCTTTACCCACCGTGGGGAAAGCTGCAGCAATAGCTTCCCCCATAGTAGGTGTGATGAAGCCTATACCAGTGCAGTCATTGAATAGAGAGAGAAGAGTGACACGTTTATGGGCCAATTTAGATGGAAACGCCATGTACAATTGGGGCATAAACCCATCTGGTCCTGGGGCTTTATTAAGTTTGAAAGATTTTATGGCATGAATTTGTCCTGCGGAATTGGTCACTCCAGAGTCTACCCCTGAATTTCAGAAATTTGTGGTAGATTGATTTTCTTCAAAAATGTTTTCTGTTTTCATTAGACGAATTCATCTGTGTCACAGTCTGAAACCGCTTTTTCACTGCTACCTAATGCATCTTATGCTTCTCAATTGATCACCACAATTACAACAACGGTGTTGTTTCTGACTAGAGATGCTGAGTCTTGGTCATTACCTTTAGTCTCTCTAAATGGTCCTGTGCTAAATGATGTGGAACAATTTAAGATGGAACTTCAGTGAATCTTTTAGAGGATGTGGTAGCCTACTTCATAGTTTTAGAGGTATTGGACAACAGGATAAAAAGATTGACTAAATTGTTTAGACCTCTTTTAAGGCTTGAATTTAGAAACAGGTTGGCCAAAGGGAAAGAGAGCTACTTGTTTTTACATTGGGCTCAGTAAACTTTTAAAGGGTATGCTAGCTAAGGTATTTAATAGATAATTCTTGTGATTAATTAAATTAGATTTGGCCTCACAAATTAATCACAAGTTGGAAAATGTAAAGGTGAAAGAAGGTGGGGTGAGCTCAAGTTCAGAAATTGGAACAGATCAAGTGCACATTTGCCTTCAGGGAAAAGTAATTGTTTAGCCCCAAAACATACACAGATTGGAATCATACGTCAACCACTATCAAATTAGGAGAATTTATTTCTATATCGTAGGTCTGACACACATTTTATAAAAAGTTTTCCAAAGAAATGCAAGGGATCAGTAATGGAGAAACAATGAAGCTCTGAACACCTGTATATCCTTGACCCCAGACAAGTTGATTCTGAATGCAGCGCACATGTTTTCAGTTCACCTTACATGAGATGTAAAATTGCATCATTATCAAAAGATGTACACACATTTATATTCTCCAGTTGACCCAGGAGCTACAGGACATTTATGTGAAAAATTACATTTTGATTTGCTAGATAGCACTTATTTACAACTTATTTTGGGACTTCCTTGGCTCACCATGCATATTCCAATCATTCTAATCATTAACTGCGAACAAGGAACTGTACAATTGACTTCTCAACCATGTAAATATCAAAGTTGGACAATGTTGCAAATGAATGATGAAGAGATGGCTGCCCCAGAGATGTGTTTGGTGTTAGCCTAATTCCAAGGATAACATTTATCCATCACCATTATTCATGTGTTTAGTAAAAAGAAGGTAACAACACTACCCTGTCATCCCATTACTCAATGTCAAAACGATTTGGAACCATAATCAGCCATATCATGCAGCCCACTCTATACAGTAACAGAGCCAGAAACTGAGTGTAAGGAGGACGGCTTCAAGGTAGACCAGTAGGTGTAGGGGAACGAGCTGGGCAATCCCGCACAACCGGAAAGGAGCAGCGGTTTAGCGTCTGCCAGAGTGAGCGGGGAGGGGCCTCTGACAACAACGGAAGAGGAGGATCAAAAAGGCGAAGAGGTGGACATGAGGGGGCGCGACGAAGGAAGAAGGCAGAGAGAGAAAGCAGAGGAGAGCAGCGAGAAGGAGGAGAAAAGCGAGAAGGAGAACGAAGACGGAGAGGAGAAGAAGAGATGGGTCCAGAAGAGTGTGTACATGGCGATCAAACCCGGTGGGCTGCAGGAAGGAGAACACGCCCCGGGTCCCTACGCCACAGTTCAGGAGATGGACCATGGCTTAAGGTGAGTACCACTCAGGGGATCATTTTGGTGGGGATGGTGGGTAACCATGGGAAGGTAAACAATCGGGTGGAAGCGAACCAACACATCCCTCACTTCCCTTTCCCACTACGGTAGCATTGGTGACGGTAGCACTACCAGGGAAAAATCCACAAGCACAGCATTGACCCCGGTTTGTTTTCTTTTCTTTCCTGCCCATCGAGAGAGAGAGAGAGACCCGACGACCCGGAGCAGAGACCAGGGAGGAGGAGTTCTCCTCTACGCATTTGTGTGTTTTTTTCTTTCATCATCACGCCCAGAACACTGGCTGTTTACTCATTTACTTTCCATAAGAATGCATAATAAAGGCATGTGTCTAGCATTTCGGCGTCCTGTGGTCCCTTAAGCCCTCCAAGCAACCCTCATCCCCACAAAGTGGTGTCAGAAGTGGAATCTCATCCCGAAGTGTCAAATCATGACACAGCCTTTGCCCAATGAGAGTATAATCAATCAGATGGCGGAAGGACAAAGGCACCTGCAACTGGTGTTTTAGCAACAGGTCCAAACCACCCAAAAGAATAGAGAAACCCTGCAGGACGTATTGAGGGAACAAGCCACTCTGCTGACATCGAACCAACATATATATATAAGACACAGCAATCCTAAAGGCTCACAGACGCCATAGTGAGCACAAGAGTGCACCCAAAAGTCCCGGGGTCTGTTTTGCAAAAGTTCCAAGAGGGAGAAGATCCCGACTACTTCTTTAT
The DNA here is from genome assembly GCF_964261635.1 of Lissotriton helveticus. Classification (NCBI taxonomy): domain Eukaryota; kingdom Metazoa; phylum Chordata; class Amphibia; order Caudata; family Salamandridae; genus Lissotriton; species Lissotriton helveticus. The sequence continues at coordinate 1,323,188,085 of NC_136061.1, read as the reverse complement.
AAAATTTTGAAAGAGTAGCGACCACCACCACCTGGCCCCAGGAAAGGTGGAGTCAATATATTGCCTCTCTCCTGTCAGGAGAGCTCCAAACAGCCTACCAGGCCCCCAACCCCAATAGTACCACTGCCTATCAGGAGGTTAAGAAAGGGGTACTTGAGCATTTGGGTTGCAACCTGGAGTTTTACAGAACCAAATTCCGGAAGGAGAAATGGACAACCGGAGACAACCCACGCGCTCTTTACTATGGAATCAAGGATCTTGGAAAGCGTTGGCTGACACCCCACACTTCCAGTATGGAAGAAATCATAGAAAAGGTTTATATGGAACAATGTCTACAAGCCTTGCCAGCGAATACCCGTTCATGGGTAAAACAACACTCCAACCTGTCTTTCACGATGGCGATGGAGCTAGCCTATGGTTTTCACAGGTCCACGGAGTTCAAGGCTGGTATAATACGGGCCTCTTCGTTGCCCTGAGAAGTACACCCCGACCCGACTCAAAACCCCTGATGGTTCCCTATGTGTCTCCTAAACCTGTTTATCCCCCTCCAGGGCCACATGGACAAGGGCCACAATGTTACCACTGTGCAGAGTGGGGACACATAGCCCGACTGTGTCCCCATCGGGCCCCACCCGCGAACCCATGGAGGTGGGGTATTCCAGGGGGCGGATATTTGTGACTGGGAAACGCTGCATACCGCCCCCACCAGTACAAGAAGAGTGTCCTACTAAACGGGAAGAAACAACAGGCTCTACTAGACACAGGGTGTCATGTGACTGTGATAGACCGGACCCTAGTACCCTGATCACAAATAGGGAAAAATGAGAACGTACATTTTACATGCGTCCATGGGGATACTAAATCGTACCTGGTAGTAGAGGTTCTATTGGATGTAGCCAATGACCCACACCTACAGAAGGTAGGGTTCATTCCCTCTTTGCCTGAGGCTGTCATCATTGGTACCACCCCAGGTTTGAGCACTATCTAGATGAGACCAAAGGGAACACCACGGCCTGATTACATGAGGCTCCTTTCAGTGACAGTGACTTAGAAAGTACTACAGGAAAAAAAAAGAAGTGCAAAAGACTATCAACAGTCACAAACATCACACCATGTTTTTTCCTCTTTCCCTTGCAGACCCGGGTGGGATGACCCTGGTTCACTACTGTACAGCCCAGTGGGAAGACAACACCCTTATCCATGCTTGGCAACAGGTCCAGGAACAAGAGCCAGACCAGGTAGGACCCTATTTTCTGTTAAAAAAGGGTTTATTGTACAGAGCTGTGAAAGGAGGGGCCCACTCCACTACCCTATTAGTCGTTCCCCTTCTGTTTCGGGAACACATCCTGCAATCGTCCCATAACCAAACGGGGGGAGGGCACTATTTCAAGGAAAACCCCCTCAAATACCTCTTGGAAGGTTCTACTGGCCGGGGGTATACAGGGACGTGGTAAAACATTGTGCAGCCTGTGTACAATGCCCATATACAAACCCAAAGGAAATAAAGAAGGCCCCCTTGTTCCCCTTACCCATCATCGACATCCCGTTTAAGCTGGTTGGTATGGATCTAGTTGCTCCCCTACCTCCTTCAGCCCGGAGACATAAGTACATCCTGGTTATAGTTGATTATGCGAGTAGGTACCCGGAAGCTTCCCCTTCATCTAGCATGACCACTCATTCTGTAGCACAAGCCATGATATATTGTTTTCCAGAGTGGGGTTCCCATCCCAGATATTCATCAATCAAGGGACCCCTTTCATGTCCCGTCTAATGGCACAGGTCTGTGAGATCTGGGCGTTAAGCAAATACGCACCTTGGTCTACCACCCCCAAACAGACAGCCTCGTGGAATGTTATAAATAATAAGACCATTAAACTTAAGCTATGAAAGGTCATCTCAGGGACAGGAAGAGACAGGGACTAAAAGTTACCCCTGGTCCTCTTTGCTGTAAGAACCCATGAGCAGAGATCCACAGGCTACTCCCCGTTCAAACTTTTGTTCGGAAGGAAGCCCAGGACACTACTAGATATGGCGACAGGGCAATGGGAGGGAGAGGATGAGGAGGGACAGCCTTTGACGTGATATGGGGCTGATCTGAAATCAGCAGTGACCAGGATGTGGAGTCTAGTGCATGACAACATTGAAAAAGCACAAAGCACACAAAATACTTACCATGATCGAAACAGCCAGCTAAGAGAATTTAAACCTGGGGAGAAAGTACTCCACCTACTCCCATCCACAGAGAACAAGCTATTCACACAATGGCAGGGCCCCTACATTATTAACAAAAAGGTATCCCCAGTCACTTATAGCGTTCTACTACCACTGCAGGCCAACAAATCTATCATGTGAATCTCCTAAAGAAATGATAAGAACCTGCAGCACTTACTGGGACAGAAACACAGGTACTACTTGTGAATACCGAAAAATCCCTGGACATTTCCACTTGAAACACTCAAGAAACCCAGATTGAATTGGTTCAGACTGGGGACATTCTATCCTCAGGCCAAAAAGCCCAGATGTTCGCTCTGTTGGACAGTTTTCCTGGTTTTTTTTCTTCTACGCCCAGGTTGACCACTATGGTACAACATGATATCAAATCCCTAGATCAGACCATCGATAAAAAAAAACATACCGCATTCCAGCGGCGAGAAGAGAGGCAGTAGAAAAAGTAGTGACTGCCATGTTACAGGCCCACATTATAGAACCCTCCCAAAGCAATTGGTGCTCCCCGATTGTGATCTTGCCAAAGCCAGACGGTAGTCTGTGCTTCTGTATTGTCTTCCATCAAGTAAACGAATCACCAAGTTCGATTCATACCCTAAGCCCAAAATTGATGAACATGATGTAACGACTAGGAACCGTTAAGTATTTGTCAAGACTGCAGCTTACCAAGGGATATTGGCAAATACCCCTGCCCCTGCAAGCTAGATAAAAACAGCTTTTTCAACTCCCTCGGGACTGTACCAGTTTAGAGTACTCCCCTTCGGTCTTCATGGGACCCCGGAGCTGTTCCAACGGTTGATGGACCACTTGCTGAGACCCGATACAGAATATGCCACTGCTTACTTAGACGACATTGTCGTCTTCAGCCCCTCTTGGGGGGACCATCTGCAGCACTTCTCCCATTTCTCCAATAAATTGATTAGTGGGCATTTAGTCCCAATTTAATTCTTGTGTTTGATGTCCTCCTTCAAGATCAGGGAGAACAGGTGCCTGGCTACCCTTCCTTCTAATTGTGGCAGAGTCTTGACAGTAGTATCCGATTTACTCTCTGACTCATTCTCTTCGCCACTTGAACTCAGCATCATAGAGGAGTCTTCAACTGATGTTGTATCATCGGATAAAGAATAGAAGTGTTTTGACATTTCTCTCTCTACATCAGCCATCTGTCGTCTATTAGCAATCAGTCGTTGATTACTTGCCTTAGTGGGATTATTAACCTTAGACCCCCGCTGCTTGATACTTTCTGGCGGTTTCTTAAGCCAATTTTTAGACTTGACCTTACTCTTAGACTTTTTTTAGTGGCCACCATGCTAACAATCGCCCCCTTTCTTTGTTCCTGCTTCCTTACAACATTCGCAGGGCATACTACAAGCGGCGATATTGTTTCTTTGGCAGGCTGTAATTCCGGTCTCACCACAGCATTAACAGGAATAGCAACTGCAATTGTGTAATCTTGAATCACATGAGCATTCGCCTGCTGACCCAGCTGCCTTGTTCAGCATTATCCACGGTTTCAACAACCTTTGTAGGCTCTGCACTTCCCAGGTTATTAGGCACTACAAGTGCTGCGCTGTCACTCCCCGGTATCTGTTCACTCTGGGTTGGGGGTGCATCAGCTATCAAATCTTTCTCTAGCTGTCCCAACGCTACCTGAACAAGCTCATGTGCTTTTACCCGTGGAGTTAATACTCGGGGGACCCGTCTCCAGTCAGCCCTTGATCCTGCCTTTCATCGCCTTCCTGACCCTTACCTGCAACATCGGGTTTTGCCTATTCCTTTTTTCTTAACGGGCTCTTTCCGGATCACAGTCTGCCCACGGTGTCCCTGCTGCCGCAGAGCTCCTCCCGGTAATCTGCAAACCTCCATCAGTGTCTCCGCAACCGGACTTTGCATACCAACCGCCACCTTACAGCGGGTCAGAACCGCCAAAGCCGCAGGACCCTTCTGCTTCATGCCAGCGAGGTTACCTCCGTATACCGCAGAGGTGGACCAGCAGCTCACGCAAAACTCAGGTTGCTGCGCCCTGTATATCCTCCAACAGGTACGTCTCAGCTCCTGTTACTGCTGCCTCAGTATCACGGAGCAAGGGGGAGTACAGTGGCAGGTATTTTCTTGTAGCAAACCCAGTAAGCTATCCAAAATCGCCTTTAGCATTCTGTTGGTGGTGGATGCATTTCAGCCTGCAAGGAGGAGATTCACAATGGATCAGGGTGCTAGCATCGTTAGCGGTGCCTCAGCGTTGCCTCAGCCAGCCGCCATCTTGCTTCTTTTGCTGTTCTCCTTTCCTACCCAAAGAGCAGAGTGTGTACTCCTTTGCAGGGATCGAGGTCCTCGGTCCATTATCTAGACATCACTGCTGTGCTGTAGTGTGAGTGGTTAGATTTTGTGCAACTAAGTGTATTGGATATGAACGATCCTTCTCGTTCTTCTACCCAACACATGGTTTCTTGTTGTTCTTCTATGTACACCTCGCATACGTGGGATCTCTTCTGAAGCAGTGCCGAACTCTAGAACAGAAGTAGGTCCAAGAAGATCCCATCCATACAGCTGTGTTTATTGTTTTATCCACTTCTCTTTTCTCCAGAGTACTTCCTGGCACAGTAGTGTTTATACGTTCTGTGTGGGGTTGCACCCAGGGGAGCAGGGGGCTCCTCTACACACCTATGTCCCCGCTGGCAGACCTCCAAGGTTAGTGGCTTTATTTGGTTTTGTGCTACTGACATCACGACAGGCAACAACTGGAGAGAATCAGGTGGCCCTCATTGGTACTTAATAGGTTACACCTGTGCGGTTTAAAGGAGAGGTACGGTCATCCTACGGACAGAAATAGCTAGAAACAACTAGAAAAGCCCCCACAGTGAGAAGGGAGACTGTCCTTATGGCCCCCCAAAAAGGCAGCAACAAAGTGTCCAGCTACTTTACCACAACAGAGAAAACAGACACGAATGCAAGACCTGATACGGAAGGAGATATGGCCCTTACCAAGGAGGACTTTTCAGCTCCCTCAGGGACTTTAAAACAGAACTCTGCACGGAATTGAAATCTGACATGGCGGCCTGTTTAGAGCAACTTAAGGGAGACCTTTCTGACTGCATAGCATCCATGCAACGAGATGTGGACACTATGTGAGTCAGGTTCCTTGAAGTAGAATCCAGGATGCAGGAACTCAACAAAAATATCTAAGACACTAGGGACTCCCTGCAAGAACTCTGCTCCCAACTACAAGTGGCTCTGTTGAAAGGGGAAGACCTCAAAAACAAGTCCCGAAGGGACAACATACGGATTCGAGACTTGGAAGAAGGAGCCGTGGGCCCGGATCTGGAGGCCTTTGTCTGTGGCTTTTTTGCAGAACTGCTGGGTTCAGGTCACCCAAAAATTAAAATCGAGCAAGTGCACAGGGTCGGGCAACTGATGCCCGGTGAAGGACGGTGCACTAGAGACGTCTTGGTCAAACTTCATTTCTTCAAGGTCAAGGAGGCAATTATGCTCGCAGCAAAATATAATTCCAGGACTATTCTTGCTCCCTGTACCACGACCTAGTGCTGGCTACCCTACAACGGCGCCAGCAATTCAGGCTGGTAACCAAAAAACTGAAAGCGGACAGCATTCGATACAGAAGGACTCACGTTTGAACTAAACAATAAACCGCGACACGTCACATACTTAAAGGAAGCGATAGACCTTCTTGGGCTGCAGCCTCTAGACCCGGGTTCAAGTAAGGGACAAACAACAAGACCCATAAACAGCGAGCTAGGCAGTAAGGGATAAAAGCTGCACCACCTTGCTATACACAAATTGTAAATGTACTTCTAGGTTAAGGTTGCCCACCTCACTGGTTCACTGCCTCAGGACCACACAAATATAATACACTTACAATGCACACAGAGAGGCAACACAAATATTACAAAAATGCACAAATGCACAGTGGGTGAATCAATTCTGACTCTTCAGTGATGTAAGGTATATTCTATTCAATGGCGTAAGATGATTGGACAAAGCAGCCAAAATACAGCCAACACGTTTCGCCCCGATGGGGCTTCCTCAGGGCCGCAAGCACAACATAAACAAAATCAAATATTCTATTGCTAACACACAACGGAGTACAATAAATACATCAATGCTATCTAATGTTACAATAAAAGTGACAAGATTGACATAGCTGCCACGCATGGCATTAAAGCCATCTCATTAGTGTCAAACATTAGTAAATCGAATTCTATTAGGCATAATAAAAAACAAAGACACCCAAAAAAAAGAAGAAATAAAAAAGTTAAGAAAACCCAGTGAGTTCTTGAAGAGTTCAAGCGAAAAGCCCGACAAACAAACCAGCATCAGATATTAATCTTTATTAAGAATTTCATACGAGTTCCAAAGAGCTCCAATGGTTGATCACATTAGACCACACCATCATAAAATCAAACACACCGTTAACATGCATACAAACAAAGTATCTACCCCTTATGCCCAGAAGAAAAAACAGACCAAGCTCAAACCTCACCAATAATCGGAATATTCCAATCTTATAGTGGTCACTGACGTAACATGATCACTATATCTTACACTAAAGGAATAAAAACAGTAATACAAACAACCTGTCAGTGATATGGCCTTATTTCAAATCACAAAACACCAAGTAATCACAGACGAGGTACAATTCAAAAATACCTTTGCACCAATGCGTAATAGTTCTTTAGTTGCCAGTAGTTATCATGGAAAGCCCTCAATTTATCCCACACTTAATGCAAATAGTCCACAATCGCTGCAAAGGAAAGCAGACAATCACCCACAATGCCCAACATGTGTATAAAATCCATTAACCATATATTATAAATGACAGCACCAGCCATCTTTTACCTCAAAACACATGAAATCCTCAGACTATGTGGTGAAATCGAAGTTCAAATTTCTCATGTACACTATGATAGATGACACTCCAAGAACTGTAAGAGAAATTTTTCGTATTTTTATTAATTTGTAGCTTACTCATAATCAGCCCAAACAGCTGGCAATCGCCATATAGGTGTCAAACTCTTCTTTAACACCCTCAAGCTGACTACCAGCCCCTATTTCCAAATAAAATCTCTGTAACGTCTCTAAATATTCACAGTCCCTGCAGGTTCCAAGCAATGCTATCCATGAATCACATATGAGATACCGCACCCATACCATATTAAAATTACAAGAATGCCTTAGTTATTAGTTTACCTGGGTTCTGAATGATGCCTCGAATACTACAAGTGCTTATGGAAACAGGGTAATAATCTTCATAAAATTGCCAACTTTTAAAAATATTTGTTCTGTCTTACAATGCTATGCGTGCTGTCAGGCAAGACCCGATACAAATGTAACTCAGAAAAATCCCTGGCACAACGGAGAGAAAGCAACACGTAAAGTTAGCAGAGATAAGGAGAAAGGCATTGCTGAACAGACGCTCTAAGAACAAGGGTGAGACCATGCCTTTTTATATTTGAGAGGGTAAAGGGGGTGGCTAATGATCTAGTTCAAGTCTCCCTGCTTGGACTGGAAGCCAGCGATAGAGAGACCCACACCTCTCAGAAACAGTCACCTTAACGATGGTTCTCTGAGACTACACAATGTGAAAATATAGGGACAGAAAAGGTGCACTACTGTGGCTGAGGGCACTAGACAGAACGTCAGTTGAGATAATCGGTTACTATATAACTAACATAAAGGGGGGGTCATAGGACTCCCTCACATTTACGGATATTGTCTTCCCAACACTTTTTTGGGGTATTTTTCTTCTTTTCTTCTCTTTTCTCCTTTATTAGTTGAGGTAGGAGGGGCAGGTTTATTGTTCAGGAGGGGCGGCGGAAGGCACATCATGGAACGAGGAAACCCTCACATTTTGGAGGGGTAGAATAGAGAGAGAGGGAGCCCAGGAGTTTTGGGGACGTAGGTAATCCTGGTCTCATTGGTATCTTGGAATGTGCAAGGACTAAACTCGCCACTCAAATGACAGAAAGTCTGGTAATATATTAATGATAAGCAATTTAATGTGGTGGCATTACATGAAATGCACCTGCAAAAGAAAGACACCCAGAGGCTGAAGAACAGGAACTATACCCTGATATATCAATCAGCAGCACACACAAAACAAAATGGGGTGACACTATTGTTTCGGGCGGCTATTACATTTCAGCTGGAAGGAGTAAAATCCGATAAGGTGGGGAGGATAGTCCTAGTGAAGGGCAGACTAATAGGGAAACTATGCACATTTGTAGCAACATACACTCCAAACACGGACCAATCTACTTTCTTGCATGACCTCTTGAATCTAGTTGGAGGGTTTGCGGAAGGACCAATTATCATGATGGGGATCTTCAACCTCATGTGGCATCCATAAATAGATAGCTCACACGCACAGTGAGCTTACACTGGTAGTTTACCCAAAAATATATTTTTTTAAATACACGAATTGGGCCTGAGAGATGCCTGGAGGATAACACATTCTACCACAAAAGATTATTAATTTTATTCTCACATTCACCGCACCTACTCCCGTTTGGATTACATTTTCAGTCAGGGACTACTGGGCACCCTTCAGGTAGCAAAGATTCACTCCATAACAATCTCTGATCATGCACCCACATCGATGTGCCTTCATTGGGGCCACTTCTCCCCAGATCCCCACAATGGTTCTTTCCTCTATCTATTACACGTGACAGGCTTCTCAGAGATGAGGTATGAGAGACAATTAAGGATTTTTTTCAGTTGAATCACCCGGAAGACACCTCCCCCTAAATAAATGGGATTCCTTTAAGGCAGTACTGCGAGGCAAGGGTATGAAACTTGATTCTAGATTAAACAAACAAATAGTTAAAGAACTCACAGACTTAGAGTTAGCTCTAAAAGCTGCAGAGCAGGCTCACAAACAAAAGCCAACACGGGAAACATACAGCAAATTAATGCCTCTAAAATGGAAACTCACTGCTATATTCACAAATAGAGCAGAACTCACACTTCTGCGTCTGCGCCATCTCTCTTACAGCATGGTAGCAAAGTAGGATTCCATTTAGCGAGGCAACGTAGGATAAAAAGGGAGAGGGAATAAATAGGGGTGATCCGCGACAAAGGGGGCACCCTGCACGATGCTAATAAATCCAAGGCACAACTCTTTGCGCAATTCTATGAGGGGTTGTATTGAACATCTTCCAAAAACACAGCGGCCCATGATGCTTACCTGGATTCAGTGACTCTCCTGCAGGTGACCCGGGTCCAAAAAAAAGCACTCACAGCTCCTATATCGGATGAGGAAGTGCAGGCAGCAATTTTGGCACATAAGCCTCATGAATCCCTAGGGCTGGATGACTTTGCGGCTCATTTCTATAAGAGTTATGCAGCAGAGATCAAGCCCCACCTCATTTTGCTGTTTAATTATTTGGCCTCGGAAGCAGAGGTGATGCCCTCGATGGGAGAGACCTTGATTTCTGTCATACCAAAAGCAGGAAAGGACCCTCAACTCTGTTCTTCCTACAGGCTGATAGCACTTCTAAATATCGATGTCAAATTGTACTCAACGATTTTAGCTACTTGGCTGGAGGAGATATTTCCAGAACTGATCCATCCGCATCAATCCGGGTTTATCAAGGGAAGGCAAACACATGATAATGTTCGAAGGGTTCTCCACCTGATAGAAAAGGTATCTAAATTCCGCATACCTGCAGTCCTACTGGGCCTGGAGTAAGAAAAAGCATTCAACAGACTGGATTGGTTCTTCCTTTTTCATGCCCTGGGGAAATTCGGACTGGAAGAAAAATGTATTAAAATGGCAAAGGCCAATTATGCTTACCCCACTTCAAGGGTGATGCTGAACTGAGCGCAATTTGATATGTTTCCCCTTTCCAGAGGGACAAGACAGGAATGTCTGCTGTCACCACTACTTTTTGCCCTCATTTTAGAGCCCCTTGCAGCTAGGATTAGAGCGGCATAAGACATAAGTGGGATTCACTTCGGGTCAATAGAACATAAGGTCGCTGTTTGCGGATGATGTTCTGCTCACACTGTCATCACCTCGTGCCTCATTAGGAGCCCCCCAGAAAGAGCTTCAGGCTTTTGATGAGGCTTCCGCATCAAGAACCCCAAGTCCTCCCTTATACATTTGATGCTACCTACTGGGAAACTGGAATCTCTATTAACAGACTTCCCATATCAATGAGCTAAGAATACCATCACATACCTCAGAATCAAACTAACACAGAGACTGGAGGGTCTTTTCCAGGCTAACTACCCTGTGTTGCTCCAACAGGTAGAGCAAGAGCTATAAAGCTGGAAACTGATAGGCGGCATCCACGCGATTGAGATGACAGTACTCCCAACATTTTTATATCTATTTCAAGCCCTCCCTATAGGTTTGGACAAAAACTTTCTCCCAAAGTTACGTACAAAGATCAATCACTACAATCACTACATACGGAAGAACGGACCGGGGAGTCTGCCCTTCGCTCTACTCAGATGCCTCAGGACTGCAGGAGGGGTTGCATTACCAGACCTAGTGTTATACTATAAAGCAGCTCAACTACAGGTGATAGCTGAGTGGTCCAAACGAGAATCAGACAAGCACTGGTTACACATGGATAGAGCTTTAGTGGGGCATATTATCTGGGACTTGCCATGGAAGCCCAAGAGGGAGCGCCTTCGTAAAGCTTATCTCATCACACCTACCCAGACAAGCTCGAGGGTGTGGGATGTGGTATTGGGCAGGGCGGGATGGACATTGTATCCCTCACCACATACACTGATTCACTGTAACCCCCGGCACTCAACACTGCCCCATTTGATGAATGGCAAAAGGGAGGGTGCCTGTGCGTATCTGATTTGTTTCATGATTATGATATACTTACCTTCCAGAACTACTGAAAGGACTTTGCTTTTCTGGCTATTGAACACTATCATTATCTTCAAATTAAACATTGGGCTCTACACCCTGATGTGGGAGAGGCAGGCACCAGGGGCCTGACCCCGATAGAGGGATTTGTAATGGGTTCGGGCACCTAAAAGGGAGTAATTTCCTTCTGATATACACTCCTCCTCGCTACGCTGCACTCACCATGTCCCAGACACTTCACCTTCTGGGAGACCATGTGTGAAACTGACTTCTTAGAGACTCAATGGAAATCCCTATGGAGGGTTATAGTAAAAAATAACCACTCCATAGAAATGAGGGAAGCTCACTATAAGATAATCTATGACTGGGTATCTTTGCCTGGTTAGGCTGAAACCAATCTTTACGGAGACTTCAGATCTGTACTGGAGAGGCTGCAGTCTTCTAAGAGACATTAAATACATCTGGTGGGATTTGCCTTCTATTAGACCTTTCTGGACAGAGATTATATCACAAATCAAACAAATCCTTGGCTACCCAATTCTCACTGCAATGCAATTTGCATTATTAGTAATAAGGCAGGAGACACTTTAACAGCAGACAAAGGGAGATCAGGCAATTATGTTGATGTGCTTGGTGGCTGCCAAATTAACAATAGCAGCAACCTGGTGGAAAAAAGATCCCCCAGCCCTGACTCAGTGGCAGGCTCGACTATGGAGGGTGCTCATAATGGAAAGAATGGCAGACTTCTTCTGAGATAATTTAAAAAAATTCGAGTTCAGCTGGGGTCCCCTAGTCTCATATCTATCTTGTGGTTCCATGGACATTGTGCCTACCCTTTGTGACAGCACTTCACCTGCCTTAGTTCTAATGTTAGACGGACACACAGGGTAGCTTCCTACAATCAGGTGGCCGAAACCCCCATTGTACGATTACCATCACCTTTACCATACATACATACTCCAGAGACAGTAGTGAACAAATGGAGCATACTGCTCACTTCGGGGCACTTTAGGTGGCCTCCCGACATGTTTCACCCCGATCGCAACACAGCCTCCTCCTTCCTCTTTTTCTTTTCTTTATTGTTCATTTTCTCTTAAGTGCCACCAAGTTATTGTTCATGGGTGGCAGTTGGGTTAGGGTGGGGTGGGAGAGGGCAGGGGTGAGGGATTATTCTGCAGCTGTTATTCAGTTAGGATTTGTGCTCTTTAGTATGTGTGAATAGATAAGATTTAGTTCCAGATGGAAAGGCAACTGAAACTGTACATTGGTTATGTCAAGAGAGAAAGACGTTTTACTATACTTTATTGTAAATGGTTTTGTTCAGGTGATGATGGTGATGCTCAATAAAAAGAATTTTTGACAAAATAAATATCTAAATGTGGGCTTCCCAATAAAATATGTATTAAAAAGTCTCAAAGTAATTTCATTTGAGATCCCATGCACTCAGAATGCCATAGTGCATAGAAAAAGAAAAAGCTGTTTTGGTGTATTTTGTTTTAAAAATAGGCCAAATTGTTCACACACGGAGAAGGCCCATTATTTATGTGTTCTGGGTGGTAGACACAACATTGCTGTTGCCCGCAGATGTTCCCAGAGGCGCACCTTGTAGCATGTTTATGGAGCAAATGTGATTCAATCCAGTTCCCACAGCAGTTGCTGAGGGAGGCATCATATCCCACAAGTTCTCTGCAGAGCCGTGGTTCAAATCACTAGGAGCTGAAGCATCCCAAGGTGGCTCTAAGAATGCATTAATCCTCAAGGGAATATGCTGTGGACAGCAACATGCATGGGTCTTTAAGTGGTCCATCAGTACTTAAATGACCGGTGGCGCAACCAAATCTGATCCAAGACATATATCCAGGACACATTTGTGGCTGCAAAGCTGCCAGCGAAAGACAAGTTGTATGCAGTTAAAACAGACTGGCCTGAATGACAAGTACCGGTACTCATTTAGGTCTTGAAGCTGAGGTGAATCAGTGTTTTATGCTCTCATGGCAACGCAGCACTAGCAGTGCTGTTTCCATTCTGATTTGAACTGGGAAGTTCATTGAGGAGCAGATAAAATAAAATCAGTATTCCAGCCACAAGTAGCAGGACAAGCGGGAGTGTATAAAAGATGACATAACTACGTATATTGTTTGAAAGGGGCTAACCAAACCAGAGCATTTTAAAAAGTGCACTATTCCTTTCATATTAGACAATGATATGATGGCCCAGCTCCCCAAAATGCAGCAGGAAGTTATTATGGAGTAGTGTCTGCATCTAAGACTAAGGTCTTGCAACGTGAGATCAAACGTCTCTTTGGCTGATGTTAAGGCCACATCATTTTGCAAAAGCATGTTTTTCAGTTTGCTGAGGGAATCAAATGTTATTTTGGAAACATTTTTCAAAGGCCATTGCACTGCCTCCCTAACTGTGCGGGCAGGTGGAAACAGTACCTGTGTACAACAAGTGACTATGGATTTAACCATCACCAGATAAGCGATGCCCTGTTCCATTCTGAAGCAACCTTGATCATTCAGCATCAAATAGCTCCCATTCGAGAGCAGCCTGAATACAGGATGAATCACGGCAGCTGGGGAATCCTTCAGATAACAAGACAAGTCCACCATTGAAGCATTGCATGTCACGTGGAGAGAAATGTTCATGCAAACCAAGGAGCCACTTATGGCATCTTCACAGTCGGAGCCACTAAGAAAAAAGTCTATTTCCCCATTCCTGCATATAAATTCGAAAGGTAATTCTCAATACTCGTGCACAAATCCATCCACTAGCGCTTCATATCTGCCTACCTGTTGGTATTGGAGACAATATTGGAATTGAAAGGTCGTGACCAGTAAGGCAATGCAACCATGGATTATCCAGTCAATGGATGGTGTCTCAGCCATGGTGAAAGGTAATTGGTCTAATTTTTGAATGTCCAACATGGTATATTTTGCATCTCTACATGCCATTGTTATCTGCCTTTTGTACTGTGGATGTAATGCTAAGGCACATGGCCAGAACATATTATTTGTAAGATCCAGCTCAGTACTACTATTGACCGTAATTGTGACTTCAATGTTGTACTATAGACGTATTGCTGTATCATGTCAATTGCGGAAAACACTATGTTACTCAGTGAATACATTCTGGATGAAAATGCAGTCATACCATTGAAAACTACTGCCAAAGCATTTTCTAAATTAACCCTATCAATCTCGCACAATCTCTCAGCAGCTTCCTGTTGAGAAATCTTCCACAGCTCGTTGTATATTCCTTACATGAGGCGCTTTTGACGTGTGTTCACGGAGACCTAGTAAGAAATCTCTGGATCCATCTCATCAGATAGAATGGAAAAGTGTTGTTTCACCTGGGAGAGTGTTTAGGTTTTTAGCCAATCTAGGTATAACCTCCCAACACATTTTGACCGACCACCCGCGTGGTCTGTTCGTACATATCATTGATCAGGCCTATTGATCCTAAACCCTTCGGTTTTACCCAGGAATCTAGGTTGGTACCCATTTGTGTCCACAGGTCAAACTAACCAACCCTTCTGATTGTGTTCTGATGAAGTGAAAGAACCATTTCGAATCATGGTATTTAGTCTATCCTCACTAAAGTGTATAAAGTGCTGCCAATTCTTGAGAATGCGAGAATACGTGGTGCATTCAAATCCTTCATTTTTGCTATACCTAGACATGAACTTTGTTACACTGTGTTGTTCAGGAAAATCATTTGATGTGGTATGTGGCATGCTCTAAATAAGGCCTCCGTCTCCTGAACCTGCAAATCTTTTCCCCCCCAGATAGACTTTGTGTCTGAATCTATGACATAATATCGACAGACAGAATATCTACATACAAAAATATCGACACAAAAATATCGAAATCAAAAATATCGGAGTCCTATCTTCATAAAGGTAAGTACAAAAATATCGAAAAATTAATATCGTAGTACAAAAATATCGAAAATGAAAATATCGTTTTTTTAAATATATTAATAATAATGTAAAAATTATTTTAAAATACATATAAATTTACAAATATTAAATAAAAACATTAAAACATAATTAAAAAATTAAAACTAATACATATACATTTAAAATAAATTAAAAACTCTACATATAAATTAACGCAAAAACTATTAAAACGCATGTATTTACAACGCATACCATTACAACGTAAGTATTCGTAAGTATATATTACTTTTTTTAATTTAAAAAAATTGAAAATGATATAATTTAATTTAATATAATTTAATGTAATTTAATTTTTTAAATTTCATTTAATTGATTTAATTTAAATTTAATTTTATTTTATTTTTACCCTGTACCGCTGTACCCCAAAAACCCAAAACTGACCCTGAACCCTAAAAATACCCCTGTACCCCAAAAACCCCAAACTGACCCTGAACCCTAAAAATACCCCTTTACCCAAAAACCCAAAGCTGACCCGGAACCCTAAAAATACCCCTTTACCCAAAAACCCAAAACTGACCCTGAACCCTAAAAATTTACCTTTACCCAAAAACTGAAAACTGACCCTGAACCCTAAAAATACCCATTTACCCAAAAACCCAAAACTGACCCTGAACCCTAAAAATACCCCTTTTCCCAAAAACTGAAAACTGACCCTGAACCCTAAAAATACCAAAAACCCAAAACTGACCCTGAACCCTAAAAATACCCCTTTACCCAAAAACTGAAAACTGACCCTGAACACTAAAAATACCCCTTTACCCAAAAACCCAAAACTGACCCTGAACCCTAAAAATTTACCTTTACCCAAAAACTGAAAACTGACCCTGAACACTAAAAATACCCCTTTACCCAAAAACCCAAAACTGACCCTGAACCCTAAAAATTTACCTTTACCCAAAAACGAAAAACTGACCCTGAACCCTAAAAATACCCATTTACCCAAAAACCCAAAACTGACCCTGAACCCTAAAAATACCCCTTTTCCCAAAAACTGAAAACTGACCCTGAACCCTAAAAATACCCCTTTACCCAAAAACTGAAAACTGACCCTGAACACTAAAAATACCCCTTTACCCAAAAACTGAAAACTGACCCTGAACACTAAAAATACCCTTTTACCCAAAAACTGAAAACTGACCCTGAACCCTAACAAAAAATTAAATATATTAGCACATTAACTCTAAATAATTTAATTACATAATTAATAGTATTTAATTACCAATTAATTATTAATTAACAATAACAATAAAGTAAATATATTAGCACATTAACTCTAAATAATTTAAATACATAATTAATATCATTTAATTACCAATTAATTATTAATTAACAATAAAGTAAATATATTAGCACATTAGCTGTAATTAATTTAATTTACTAATTAATATTATTTTTCCCTAATTAATTAACAATAACAAAAAATTATATATATAAAAAAATTACTCTAATTAATGTAACTAACTAATTCATATTAATTAATTATTAATAAAAAATATGTACAACATTATATTAATTAATTAACTAATTAATATTAATTAATTACCAATTAATTATTAATTAAAAATATTTACAAACATATATTAATTAATTAATTATTATTAAATTACTTCCCACCCTATACCCCTATACACCCACAACCCGCTCTGATACTAAAACGCAAAATGTAAACAAATTTACAAATTTTCAAACATACATTACAAAACATGTTTAACAAACATATAAACAACATAATAAAATACATAACACTAAACAAAATTTCGATATTAGTAAATTTCGATATTATTAACATACATACCTTAAAAAACGATATTCTGTCTGTCGATATTTTACCCATCGATATTCTATACCATCGATATTAAAACTTCGATATTAATGTATATCGATATTTTAATCTCGATATTTTGTCTCACTACCTTGGGGTCGATTCCGATCCGGTAAAATCCCCGTCCGTACGAATCGTATCCGGAGCCGTTTCCGTACGACTCGTACAGACGCCGTACGACCGGACGATTCCGATCCCGATCGGCCGACCCGGACGCGATTCGTACGGTACACGTCGATTCGTACGGAAAAGCGCACGATCACCTACACACCGTACGGCGCGTACCCCCCATGATCGCAGGGGTACGCGGCGTACCCCTGTGGTCATGCGGGGTACGTGCCGTACACCCAGCGTACATGGGGTACGTGCCGTACACCCACTGTACATGGGGTATGGTGCGTACCCCATGTACGCTGGGTGTACCGCACGTACCCCGCATGACCACAGGGGTACGCCGCGTACCCCTGCGATCATGGGGGGTATGTGCCGTACCCGGGGGGGGGGCGTTCCGTACCTGTTTCGGCGCAAACTCTGCGTTTACGACTGTTTTCGGCTCCCGTAGGAAAAGGGTCGTACGGCGCGTACCCGACACGAATCGTACTTGCTGGGTCGTAAAAACGTGCCGCGATGTCGCGTACAGCGGGTTCAGAGTGAGATTCGTACAGAGATTTGAGTCGTACGGAGTCCTGTACGACTCGTACGGAGTTCGGCACCTAGTACGGATCGTACTTCATCGTACGTACGGGACGTCTACGGATACGATTCGTACGGGGAAAAAACTCTCCGTACGACCATTCGGAGCGCATTTTACCGGATCGGAATGGACACCCTTGTGTCTTTCCAAAAGTCAAAACCATGTATTACCAGTTGGGAAAAAAAGGAAGCAGAGTATATCAGCTTGGTGTTCATTAGTATACTTTTCTTTGCAGGTGTAGGTGCAAGCCTATAATAATACGAGGCTGGGTCTGATGTTTCAAAACCTGAAAAATAAGCAAATTTTTGTTTTAAAAGTCTATGTACTACCTCTTGGCGGTGTTGGGCAGTGTTCCCATTTTGTTTAATTATAAAAAGCGCATGGGGCACTAGCTTTATGTACAAAATGGTGACCATAATAATGGTAACAGAACATGTCTCAAAAATGACTTGTACCATTATACATGCAACTGATTGCTCTAAATATGAAAGCAAATTATGCAATTTCAATGTCCCAATCATAAGAGAAAGTACTAGAGGTGATAATGTAATTTAAAGAAATTTTAAACAAATATGGAATTTTCAAAAGGGCAGTAGGAATATATACATCGTATGATACCCTGTCCCATACAATTCTTTCACGAATGGGAACCCCTATATTGTTCACCAGAGACGAGTCTCTTAGTTCACGGTGTGATGATCCATGTGGTTTAAGAACCAAGTTCACAAGTTGTACTGTGGAGCGTTCTGGGAGAAATTGTCCATTCAGAAGTAGGAAAAAGACAGTTACTATACCAATCCAAAGTACCAGGAAAAGTAATCCAATTGTAATCCAGAGATGTATCCAGGGAACAATGAAGTAAGTCTTTTTCAGCCAAAGATAGAAATAATAAACTTATAGCTTGAAAGGAAAAGGCAGTGTCGGCAGCTCAGGTTCACTTGGATCTGATGAGAAATCATAATGCACAGAGTACCCAGACGCTCTCTGGTCTATTCTTGGCAGCTCAGGAGGTTTTGAAGAGCTCGATCTGTGGCATGTTAACTTAGAGTTCATACATTTTTTACATTGAAATTTCTGTACTTGTTGACTGTACAGTTGTAGTTGTTTCAATAGGGAGAAGCATCATGTCATTGTCATTCACAGCTTCCCTTTGGAAAGTTGAGCCTTCTGTTGTTCTTAAATCCTCAATCTGAAATTCCTGTTCGGCAGTGAGAGGAGTGCAGCAGCTATCCAGGAGTCCACGTGGCCTCTGTCGGCCACATAGTGTGTTTTGATCAGATCAATTGAGATAAACCTTTTTCTCGGAGGCTGGCAAGATGTGGAAGAAGAACAGCTCTGGTTCCTGGGAGGACCTGGCTTGGCAATTCCGTCTGGACTGTTCCCATGAGGCACAGGGTCAAGACTGATTTGCATATGGCTGGGTCCAAACTGGGGTGCCATGGTGAGCAAAAGCACAATGGTTCTAACCCAGATCTCTTGACTTGGGGTGAATGTATGATTCATTCAGCATTCCGTCCATCATTTGTTTGCGTAGCACTTTTCGCCCTATGTGGGATGCATATTCCCAGACGTGGGTCCCTTGCTCACTGTGCCACTGAATTCAAGCTAGCCTGGCTGAAGAGGGGTGACATACCCTGAAACCGGTCCCATGATGCTTGTTTCCTGTCCAGGTAGGACCTGGCTTGACAGTACGGTCTGGACTGTTCCCATTAAGCACAGGGTCAAGACTGATTTGCATATGGCTGGGTCTAAACTGGGGTGGCATGGTGAGCAAAAGAACGATGGATTTAACCCAGATCTCTTGACTGGGGGTGAATGTAGGATTCATTCAGCATTCCGTCCATCATTTGTATGCGTAGCACTTTTCGCCCTATGTGGGATGGGTATGCCCAGATGTGTGTCCCTTGCTCACTGTGCCACTGGATTCAAGCTAGCCTGGCTGAAGAAGGGTGACATATCCTGAAACCGGTCTCAGGATGCTTGTTTCCGGTCCAAGGAGGACCTGGCTTGGCAGTTCTGGACTGCTCCCATGAGGCACAGGGTCAAGACTAATTTGCATATGGCTGGGTCTAAACTGGTGGGGTGACATGGTGAGCAAAAGAACAATGGATTTAACCAAGATCTCTTGACTGTGGGTGAATGTATGATTCATTTAGCATTCCGTCCATCATTTGTGTGCGTAGCACTGGTTCCTGCGACAGCTAGGACAGGTACAGGCACTCTGTAAGATGGCCCAAATAATTTCTTGTTCTCAATTTTCTCCAATCTCTGTGACTCAGGCTGTTCTTGCTGTTACCGTTTTCAGTGGCGGTGCGTTTTACTGGGAAATTGCTTTGTAAAGCTCAATATTCTTTAAGCTCCTGTAAAATATCCAAACAATCATTGAGGTCAAATGGGGGTTCAGCCTCCACCATGCTGACACTATCGAGGTTGGGTACCCACATTCTTATCCCAAAGAGGAGATCATAAGGTATACGACCCCCCAGGGATTTTCTTGGCATGTTGCCCTCTCGAACCCATAAAGGTAATTGACCCAACTGCCACCCGAGCCTAATACCCTTGCTGTTAAGAATTGGTTTAAGTCACGGTTTTTCCTATGGAATACCAAATTTCCCTCAGAATGTTGTGGGGAGGAGTACCGCAAGTCCACACCAAACTTCCCATTGGTTCTTTGTAAGCCCGAGAACTAAATGCCGGACCCTGGACGTAATATAGTGTGCCAATTGTGTATGTCCCGATAAAGACTTGCAAATTTTATATAACAGTTCAAACATTAGCCGAGCTCTGGAGCGAAACCCACAGGAATCTACAACATGAATCTACTTTCACCAAAATGTACTTGTAACATCCATCAGAGTTTAGGGGGCCGCAGTGATCCAAATAGACACACACAAGAGGTTTTTCTGAGATCAATACCAGTATTTGTGGTAGATATGCTGTGGTGGAGCCCTTCATCTGCTGGCAGATGTTGGAATTGAGGACAAGCTCCTTGGTCTGTTGAGTCAGACCCGGCCACCAACAGATCTGCTTTAGTAGTGAAACTGTAGCAGTAATCTCTAAATGTGCTGAATCCAGATCCTCGTGTGCAACTAGTATCAATCCCAATCTGAGATCAGTGTTTGGTATTACTCTATCCCCGAACCTTGAATTTGAGCATACAGAATATTTTGTACATCTATCTTGTAGGAGCACTGAAGTGAGTTATGGCAGTAAAGGCCCCTGTGCTAGTACTCTCTCTCTCACTCACTACAGCAGTCTGTACCACTGTCAGAATTTTCGCAATGGGTGCAAAACGCATTTCAGCATCTGTTTATAAATGAGATTTGTATGCTATAATGATTGTATCACCTTCATTGAATGTGATGTATGTGTACCAAGTTGGACCAGCGACTACCTGGATCACCAGATTAGTTGTGTTGACATGCGTGTGTAAATGTTTGGAAGCTATCATGTCAGCTTATAAGAAATGTAGAATATCAGTATGTTCCTGAGTCCAATTATGTACTTAAAAGTCAGGTCTAATTAGGTTGTAGGCAGGTTTCATCCTTTCTGCGTAATCCAAAATGTATGTCCTGCCAAAATTGAAGAATCCTAAAATGGATTGTATTTTTAGAGTCGTTGGAGGTTGGAGCAGTGCACATCTTTCTAAAAATTGTGCCGCCAGGCATGTTTCTTTACTTAACAATTCGTACCCTACAAATTGGACACCGAGGTGGAAATTGTGCAATTTCTTGAAATTAAATTTATATCCCAGGTGAGTGAACCCAAGAATTATGTGATTCACCCCAGACAAGTATTCCATTTATTCATCATCTGTCAGATAGATGTAATCTACATAGGACAACGCCTCCTCATCCAATTCATTTTTGTCCTCATTTGCCTCAGATTCGCCTTCCATTGCATAAATATCTGATAACTTGCCCTTGTGCAGGAAGAGAGATTCCTTACTTTGCCCTGTGTGTCGAGATCTACCACCTGCACCCATATTATCTGCCTAGCCAACCTGCCCGGCAGAGAAGTGCCCACACTGAGGCCTCTAGGCATAATCACGGAAACAAATGTCACTCCCATTACCCCTTAACCCTCTATCTCAATCCAACCAATCAAGGGAAGCAAGAAGACATATCTTTTCTTCCTAGGGGATACTACATCCAACCTAATAATATTTTTCAAAGCCATTACCCAGTCCTTATACATAGGGGTTACCTTCACCCAATTCCTACACATCTCTCTTCGTACAACAATATTAAGTAAAATAATAATTTTGAGTGTCAATCTTTTCAGGTGCAGTAGCTAATCCAAAAAAGACATGAGGCAGGCTTACCTAGATCTGGATTTTAAGGATATCTGACAAGGTCTTACTCACATCTTCCCAGAAAGACTGTATTCCGGGACATTCCACAAACATATGTATTAACTTTATATTTATTTAAAGAACTTGCAAAGCGCGGAAATACCCATGCGTGTCTCGCCGCTATGTGCTGCTGAAGGTATAGCTTAGAATGGAAAAACTATTACTTGAAAAGCCATGTTTTATTTGTTTCCTTAATGACAGCAGAGTAGGGCTCGCCTTAATCTGCGAGGGAAGAGAGTTCCACAGTTTAGCAGTGGCTACTACGAAACTTCTGTCGCCCCAATTGGTTCTCTTGGTTCTAGGTATGACAAGAAGATTGGCAACTGCTGAGCTAAGGTATCTAATGGGAGTTTATACCTGAAATAACTTCTTCAAAAATTCCGGCCCTGTATTGTGAATGGCCTTAGAGGCAAAACAGAGAGCTTTAAATTTTGTTCTGCTTCGTAGGGGCAGCCAGTGAAGCTGTCGCACCACATTAGATGGACTTGAATTTTTGGGTACCTGACAGTAACCTAGTAGCCGCATTCTGCACCAACTGCAGCTTAATCAGATCCAGTTCCTGAGCATTAAATAGAAGGCTGTTGCAGTAATCAGCTTTGGACATACCAGAGCGGGGATTAGTTTTCCCTGGGCACCAACCCGAATTAAAGGCAGCAATTTCTTTACCATTCTTAAGACATAAAAGGACGAGGAGACCACTGCATTAGCATGATGTCTAAAAGACAATTCATCGTCAAGAATGACACCTAAGTTCCTGGCTTTAGTGACCGGAATTGGGGGTGATCCCAATTTACTAGGCCACCAGCCTGCAGACCACCCCAGGGGTAGATTTCCAAAGACCATTACTTCTGTCCAGGATAAGTTTAATTTAAGGCAACGCCTTGACATCCAGGCACTGATGGCCAGCAGGCCATCGTGAAAGCTAGCCGATACTGTGTCCCCGTTTTTATGAACGAAAGAGCACCAATTGGGTGTCATCTGCATATGACGTGAGAGCTAGTCCAAATGATTTGATTACTTGTGCTAAGTCGGTGACGTAAATATTGAACAATGTTGGACTTAATGAGGATCCTTGTGAGTAAGTAAGTAAGTAAGTAATATTTTATTTGTATATGATTAATTAAAATCTTTACAAAAGTATAAAAGCCATATGACAATAAAAGTAATTTAACTTTTTTTTAAAATTGCAACAGTTACTGTGGTCAATTCAAGGTTGTTACTAAGTCCCAATTAGTTTTTCAAGTATGATTGAGTCTTTCCTTTGTTAGGTCAAAGAACTTCACAACCTGACAGTTCAGTTTGATGTTGCTTGTAGTGAAACACAGTTTAACTGCCTGTCTACAGGTCCGAACAGCATGTGATCTAAAAAATGGTAGCAGTAGGTTGTGCCTCAGATCCCTTAATCTCGGGCATATACATATCACGTGGACGATGTCCTCCTTGCCCGATTTACACAGGTGACACAAGTCCGAGGCATGAGATCTCTCCCATGGAGGCAGGTGCGGTAATATCGGGATAGCCCCAAGGCACAGTTTTATGAACTTTTCTTTAACTTTTATTTTTATCCCGATGTTAAGATAGGCTTGTGGCCGTATTTTACCGTAATCTCGTACCGTTATCCATTTGTGCGCTCTGTTGGCTAGATCTTTCTTGTCTTCTATTGCTGAGATTATCCGAGCAGACTTTTTGGCCAATTTTTTGAAGGACTGGAGGTCTATGGCTGTTTCCCAGATGTCAGATAAACCTAGCACTTCAAGAGATCCAAATAAGTAGTCCCTAGGCAGTGAAGTGCGACATCTGAGTAGCTCTTCCCAGACGCTAGCATTTAGAGAGTCAGAGTCAGAGTCGCGGATCTTGCGCCAGTTAACTACATATGCACTCCGTCTTTCTAGTGCTTGTTTGACAAGCCCAAATTCTAAACGAATTTGGGCCGGGGAAGCATATTTGGGGAGGTTAAAGATGGCCCTGTAAGAGTTGGCTATAACTGTGTCCAATAGTGCGGCGTCCTTCCCATGCAGAGATTCACTCCCGTAGGTGAGCGTTGGTTGAAGTTTTGCTCGGAGGATTTCAAGGAAGGGTTTAAGGGTGAGGACCGGGAGTTTGGGCTTTAGTGATTTTAGTGCAAGGTAGGTCATTGTTGCCTTCCCTCGGATAGACTGGAGCTGAGGCCTAGACGTGTTCTTAGAATCCAGCATGACACCAAGGTACTTATATGTGGCTACCCGTTCAAGCTTTTCTCCGTTCAGGTACCAACAAGGGATCCTTTTCTTCCTATAGTTCACCGTCATGACCTTGGATTTGTTAAGGTTTATTTGTAGGGCATTCTTTACTGAGAAGGCATGGGTACAGTTCAGGAGATGTTGAAGGCCTATTGGCGACCGGCGTATCAGCACTAAGTCATCCGCATATAGCAGACTTGAGAGGGTGGCTTTTCCTAGCTTGGGTGCATGATTGCGGCATTTGTCGAGGTCTCCAGGTAAATCCGAAATAAACAGATTGAATAAGATGGGCGCTAATAAACACCCCTGCTTTAGTCAGAATCAGAATCAGAATCAGAAAGTACTTTATTCGGCTAAAAAATTAACCATAAAAGTAACAACAACATAGACAGCATACTACATAAAGAAACTGAGTTAAAAATAAACATACGAGTTATATTTCATTTACACTAATACTTTTCCTTAATTTCAATACATATTTAAAATAATTTAAGAGAACCACAACAGTAAAAACAGTGTCCATTCTCTGACATTCTAGGAATGCTAATCTACATCTTTTTAAATTCATATCTTTAAGAAACGGGATTAACATTTTTCGACGGGGAATAGAATAAAATTTACAAAAAAAATAAGATGTGAATATCGGATTGGGGCGAGGAATCATCACAAGGGCAAGTAGATAAAGTCTGTGACCATAAATTCATCTTTGGGAAGGACAGAAGTCTAAAAACAAGGTTCAATCTAAAACGGGTTAGGAGAAATCGTTCATGATTTGACATCAACAGGGTCAAATAGGGCTGTACTTTTACTCCAGTCAGTATTTGGTTATGGCAAGCAACCGACTTTTTATTTGCTTCTGCTCTTCCACGAGGTATTCCAAACACAGTTTTTTCAAAAAACTTCTGGTTATGATTCCCATAGATAGTGGATCCTCGTAGTATTCGCAGTGGCCAATATCAAACATGAATTGCTTAATATATGCTAACCATTCAACCCTGACCGAATTTTCACTGTTCAAAATGTCCTGTATCACAGCCCGATTAACTACACATTCATTGGTAGTCCACACCCTGTGCCACACAAGAATGGGCTGTATTCGAATTAAATCTGACAAATAAGGTTGACCCAGCTCCACATGGCAGATGTAAGTGGAAACACTCTGTGGTACAGATAAAATATCCCGTAGGAAAATGTTTTCAGCTATTTGTAGTGGGTCAATATTCGGAAAGCCCCAAAGTGCCGCACCATATAGCGCAACGGATATACATGTGGCATTATATATGGTCAGGATTTCTTTTATATGTTTTTTCCCCAGCTTTTTCATGAAAATCCTAACGGCCATTAAGGTTTTTTGAAACAAAAGAGTTCTGGCCTTTATGGCACTCAACCAACTGCCCCGCTCATGCAACAAAATACCCAAATAGGGAAAACACGAAGTATTTTCCAAGGGGAGCTTATTTAAAAACATAGTTTTCGACTTTTTACCAGATTTTGTGCCGCAGTTCATGGAGTAAGTTTTACCACAATTAATTTTCAAATCTAAACTCAACATGAATTTTTCAAAGGATACTAACAGTTTCTGCAAGGCCAGGGGGGTTCGAGCCATAAGGACAGCATCATCCGCATACCGAAGCGTGGGGATCGACCTCCTCCCCACTCTAGGCAAATCCCCGCACTCCTGCAGTAGACGATGTTCAAGTCCGTTGATGTAAAGAAGAAATAAAAACGGAGCGAGGACGCAGCCCTGACGTGCTCCGCGACCCACACCAAATCTTCTAGTGCATTCTCCCCCACGGCCATAGCGGACTGATGCCGTGGCACCTGAGTAAAGATCTCTCAAGAAGCAAATTATGGCTTCATCAATGCCCAGCCCTTGCAGGATATCCCATAGTTTGGTATGCGAAACACAATCAAATGCCGAAGACAAATCAACAAATGTAAAATATAACCGTTCCCCTTTAACCCTAATATATTTTTGCTGGATAATCATTAAATTTAGACATTGTTCCACGGTTCCCAAACCTTTCCGGAAACCGTACTGTAGGTCACTCAAAATTTCATTATCTTCAGCCCAAGTCTGAAGTCTTGCCAAAATTATTCTCCCAAGAATTTTTACACATGAATCAAGAAGGGAAATTGGCCTATAACAGGCACAATTTTGTCTCTCTCCCTTCTTGAAAATTGGCACGATTATTGAAGTGAACCAGGATAAGTGCATGCCATTAGCTAGGGCGGCATTAAAAAGCTGTGCCAACATGGGACCCCAAATCTCCACATTTGCTTTATATAAATCTGCGGGGATCCCATCTGGACCAGCAGCCTTACCACCCTTAGTGACATTTAATCCGATTAAGACTTCCTCCAGCGATACCACCAACTTTTCCACGCCCATTACACTATTCACAGATGTAAAAACATTAGTCGAACATGGGGCATCCTGCGAGCTATATAACATTGAGAAGTGTCCCACCCATTCCTCTTCGGTAATCACTGTCTCAATTCGGGCCTTGTGACTATCGAAGAGAAAAGGTGCGTTAACTGCCCTCCAAAATGCCGAAGCATCTTTAGACTGTGCAGCCTCGCAAAGTTCTTCAAGGGCCTCCTTTTTTATAACATTTTTCCTATTTTTCAGGGCCTTATTGTAGGAATTCCTTAACCCTCTTATTACTAAGTGATCCCGAGGTGATTTATGGATGGCTTTTTTCAAGTCACTTAGTGCCCTGGTACAAGCGGTATCAAACCAGCTTTTGGAATGCCTAGTCTTATTTCTTAGCTCCACCCACAGACTTTTCTTAATTTCAAGGGCTATTTTATCAAAATGCTCTGAAATCTGAGTGGGGCAGGTTGATTCCCCTAGGCATATAGAAAAACTATCTGAACAAGTATTTAATAATTTTGCTAGAAATTTTTCAGGCATAACTTTACCCCATTTTAGAGTATACCCGTTTTGCCTACCTAAAGTTAAATCAGGGGCTATATCTCGAGAAGGGGTATAATCAGAGGGTTCACAAAAAAGATTCACGACATCTAATAATAAGGGCAGATGGTCACTTAGGGGCAACTCCAAAATCGATAGGCTATTGATTCTATTACCACAACTATTTGATGCGAGAACAAAATCAATAGTCGACATTACACCTCTGCCAACAAATGTCGGTTTGAATGGAGTGGGATTCTGAGCTATTTCATTCGCGAAGCCCAAATCAAACATAAATACTAGTTCATTGAGTAGGTCCCCAATCAGGGAATGTTCAAAGTGTGTTAGATGTGTATCTTGTTCTAACATTAAGCCACAGAGCCCCTTTTTGCCCCCGGTACAGAGTGGACAATTAAAATCACCCCCCCCATAAAATTACAGTTTCCTTGTTTGATTTTTCTGTTTCGTGTTGTATTTTTTTCTCTAAGTGTTCTTAAAGTAATCACTATTTGAGCTTTCGGGATATTATTGTAAAAATTTATCAAAATTACAGTGAGTCCCTTAGTACTTATGGTTATAAGTTGAAAATAATTCGAATTAGGTTTAAAAATTACTTTCTCATATTTAAGCTTGTTCGAAAGGAAAATTGTTAAACCTCCCTTCGCACGGCCATGTAGACCGGCCTCAGCTGGGGTAAAGAAAGTTTTGTACCCACTTAAATGGACGGGTTCTGTGGACCATGTTTCTTGAAGGACCACAACATCCCGCTCATTTACAATTGAGTTCAGTGCTGGATTATCTATCTTATTTTTTAAACCTGCTACATTCCAAGATAGGAATGTACAGGAATCCTGTTTTTTGTTTCTTCCTACCTCTTGCACCAAGGAAATATCACGGTCTATCTCCTTACATTGAGAGCTCACTTCCCCGCTGTTATTCCCAGTCTCATCCTTCTGTGCTATAATGATGCTAGAAGGAGAGGGCTCCTCACCCATACCAGGATTTATGTTAATGGTCAGTTCTGGGGGAGAGATTATTCAACATCCCTCCCCTATGGAAGGAATTATAGGGTTACTTTTAAGCGTGTCAGCCTCTAACAGACTCCGAGAGATTGTGTGAACGGCACCCTTTTCATGTCAATCCACATAATCAAGGCCCGAAAACACATCGAATCTGTTATAAGTTGGTAAATTATAAGTTGAGCGCAAAAAATCCCTATTCTCTCGGAAATGGTTGTTATTCCTATAATCCATTCCAGTGGTGATTGGGAAAAATTGTCTCTGAGGAATACCAGAGTGTGCCCCAAGTTGAGGTAAAACATTCGAACCGTATCCACAGAGGTTTGGCGAAGACCAATCTACAGGTTGTCTTACTCTATCCCTACCTCCAGGCTTTTGGCCTGGACAGTAAGGATAGAAATAACTAAGATAGTGAGTAGCGATAGAGTCACTACCATTTGACTCATACCAATCTCCTATATGACGAACTGCTCTATGGTCCTTGAAATTTGTAATGATAACATCCCCTTTCTTATCTTTGGGTCTAGAGCCCACCCAGACTGCTCGCCTCACTGTCAGGATTTCTCCATTAATGTGCGCTGGGAGGGGTCTGTTATTATGTAACCAATGTGTTACTTTATTTCTTAGAGCACGATGGTCTTCCCTAGCATCCATAGATAACTCAGGGATGCCTGCCATAACTATAGTGTAGGGAGCAGCTTCAGGCGGTAGGTCAACCGTTCTCCTTTGGTACCGTTTTCCATTATGTGGATTTACGGTGCCATTCTCCTTATTAGTCTTAGGTTGGAGTATCTGTGGCCTTTCTATTACCAACATTTTATCCTTTCCTTGGCCACCTACACTACTCACAGGTTTAATGACAGGTTTATTTTGTAACGGAGTTACCAATGGAGCACTTATAGGTATAGAGCCAGTTGGTTTAATCCCATCAGGTCCTGATTTTACTGAGAGAACTGAAGGAGGTATTACTAGTTTAGGGACAGTAACAGTGGCCGGTGGCACAGGTAGGCCATTAGGTTTCGTTAAAATCACCCCCTGTATCAGATCAGCTAGTAATTGCGTATTTGTCCCAACTTTTCCATCTAGCTGTTCAAGTCTAGTGTTACACAAAGTCATTCTATCCAGCAATGGCTGAATTAGATCTTTTAACAGACTTTCTAGCCTCACACATAAAACTGTCTCACCAGGAGTACAAAAATCAGATATCTGTTGAGGCAAAATTGGGAAAGAAGGTAAGGTCGCCACCTTGGTCACAACAGGAGTCGAACTCCTCCTCTGTACTTTAGCATCCCTAGTAGGCATAGGACAACCCCCTCTTTTTTTAATATTATAAGTAGTAGTTTTCAAAGGTGACGACTGGGTGGAATTAGTAGACAAAGCAGGCGAGAATCTTGGGGAGTCCGAAAGCCCTTCATCCTCATAAGTACTACTTCGACTAATATGTGGAGATTTCAGACTAGCCGGAGTTATTGGTACTGAAAGTTCTTTTATAGAAAAATTAGATATACCAGTTTCATCCTCCCCTTTGCCCAAATTGGGAAGCCTGATTTCTTCCACACTATTATGTACATGTAATCCCAATGGGGCTAACTCTGTGTTGCCTACACTAATTTTTTCGTTTATCATGTTAACTACTTGTGAGCTTTTTCTAGGTACATCTAATTGTACTTTGTGATTTTGCTTCCCCCTTCTCTTTCGTGTTTTCGCCTTTTTAAATATTCTTGCAGGTGGGGTATATTTTGTTTATCCGCAATATCTGGGTAGTCAGGGGGGTTTTTAACATGAATTTGTGCGGTCACGGTCACTAACCTACCAGCGGGAATAGGAGGTTTTTTGGGCGAGGATATATCAATTAAGAGTGCCTCATCCTGCGGCGCATGAGAATTCCCCTGCCCAAGAGAGGCACGTCTATTAGAATTAATCTGAGTATTTTTTGGATTAAATAATTATCCATAGGCCCTTTATCTAATTTTTCCTTATTCATTTTACAAGCTTAACAATAAACAGATTCTGGAAATATTTTTAAAAGTAAATAAAATAGATGATAAGATTCTAAGCTAAACTTAAACAAGAACAGGACGGCTGCAACCATCAAAGTCAGCGCATAGTCCTAAGTAAGTATGACAAATATAATTAATAGCAATACCTAGCACTCAGGAATCCCAAGTCCCAGACGCACCAGCATCTGGTGCCCAGTCCAGTCTCTGCAGTCCTCGGAGGGCCTCAGAGGGCCCGCCCTTTGCCCGGGCTTCGCTCCGCGCTTTGCTCCGCGCGCGTCCCGCTAGCGCGTCTGTAACTCACTCTAAATAGCGGGAGGGGGCGGGAAGAGGACCAGCTGCGGTGAGTTAGGTGAAGCAGCGCCCGCTGGTCCTCGCAGTCCCTGAAGCTGGAAATGTCCCTCGGCGGTCACCTCGTGGGTCAGGCAATCCGGCAGATGAATGCCTCGAGCGGCTCCCGCGGAGCGGGGGCCGCGAGGCGTGGGATGTAAGGCAGCAAGAGGGGCAAAGAGTCCAAGTGGTGATGCGCAGTTTTCACCGTATGCGAGTTCGACACACAGCGCTCCCAGCCCTTCACTCTTCAAGGCAAGGCGGGAGGGGGCGGGAAGAGGACCAGCTGCGGCGAGTTAGGTGAAGCAGCGCCCGCTGGTCCTCGCAGTCCCTGAAGCTGGAAATGTCCCTCGGCGGTCACCTCGTGGGTCAGGCAATCCGGCAGATGAATGCCTCGAGCGGCACCCGCGGAGTGGGAGGCGCGAGGCGTGGGATGTAAGGCAGCAAGAGAGGCAAAGAGTCCAAGTGGTGATGCGCAGTTTTCACCGTATGCGAGTTCGACACACAGCGCTCCCAGCCCTTCACTCTTCAAGGCAAGGCGGGAGGGGGCGGGAAGAGGACCAGCTGCGGCGAGTTAGGTGAAGCAGCGCCCGCTGGTCCTCGCAGTCCCTGAAGCTGGAAATGTCCCTCGGCGGTCACCTCGTGGGTCAGGCAATCCGGCAGATGAATGCCTCGAGCGGCTCCCGCGGAGCGGGGGCCGCGAGGCGTGGAATGTAAGGCAGCAAGAGGGGCAAAGAGTCCAAGTGGTGATGCACAGTTTTCACCGTATGCGAGTTCGACACACAGCGCTCCCAGCCCTTCACTCTTCAAGGCAAGGCGGGAGGGGGCGGGAAGAGGACCAGCTGCGGCGAGTTAGGTGAAGCAGCGCCCGTTGGTTCTCGCAGTCCCTGAAGCTGGAAATGTCCCTCGGCGGTCACCTCGTGGGTCAGGCAATCCGGCAGATGAATGCCTCGAGCGGCTCCCGCGGAGCGGGGGCCGCGAGGCGTGGGATGTAAGGCAGCAAGAGGGGCAAAGAGTCCAAGTGGTGATGCGCAGTTTTCACCGTATGCAAGTTCCTGCTTTAGTCCTTTAGTTGTCCTAATCGGCTTCGAGAGGTGTTGGCCAGTTCCAAGTTTAATTTTAACCCAGGTGTTAGAATGAAGCAGTATTAGGATATCCAGGAGGTGTTTTGGAATGCCCCAATTAAATAGTTTTTCCCAGAGTTTGTTTCGGTCCACATGGTCAAAGGCAGCAGTATAGTCGATGAATGAGGGGAATAGCGGTAGCTTAGTAGTTTTTACTTCACCCATCAGTAGGGACAAGGCCATGATGTTAGTTGTTGTCCCTTGGCCTTTACGGAAACCCGTTTGATTGGGAGGGATAATGGCTTTTTCGGATAGTTTCTCCAGGATGAGTCCGGCGAAGTATTTTGCTTCTATATCAAGCAAAGCAATGAGATGATAGCTATTCGGATTACTCTTGCTCCCATGTTTATAGATCGGGCTTATAACGGACCCATGCCAGGAGTCCGGAAGGGACAAAGTAAGTCTAGCCTCGTTAAAAACTAGCCCCAGGGATGCACTCCAGAAAGCTACGTCAGATTTATACAACATGGGAGGGATTCCATTCGGCCCCGGAGCCCCATTCGGTCGCCCCTTGGTGATTCGCCGTCCGATGCCTGCTACGGTAAATCCAGTGAGCACTATCTCCGCGTCCTTTACAGGTCTTCCTTCCCATTTTAGATAGTCAGGTTGCGGAGGGTTGATACCCTCACCTTCCCGCATTCCGCACGCATATTCCCCCCTATGATTGTTAAAGTTACCATCATGACCAAGCTTTGTAATTTTCATGCAGGATGAATTTGTTGTCATGTCTCCTGTATTATTGTCATTATTAAAATGTGACAGTAAGTATTTGGTCCATACTTCCTCAGATATGTGCGAATGTTGCCCCAGATGGTCAGGGTTCTGTATTCTTTTCACCATATGCCAGAACCTAGAGCTGTTGTTCTGCTTCCCTTCATAGAGGAGTTTCCCCCAAAGATCTTCGTTTCTTTGCTTTTGACTTTCCCATTTCAGCCGTTTGAGTTGCTTTTTTGCTTCCCTCAGCAATACTTGCAGGCTATGGTTTCCCTGGTCCTTTCGCATCTGCCGCAAAGTTTGATTAATCAAACGTTTTTGTATTTTCATATCCAGCCTCATCTGTCTCGTACTTGAGGTTCCCCTCCCAAGGCGAGGATTAATTTACCTGGTACTTCCCATTTGCTCCCCGATGGTGATAATGAAGTCTTGCCAGACGTTCGCTGGTTTGGATGAGCAATGGACTTGGTGGAAGAGGATTTTGGCAGTGGTGCTAATAAGATCGATGTTGTCGGGATTGCACCGTATCCGCTTTAGGTTAGCGCTGACTTCTGTCTCTGGGCCAGTATAGCGTTCTTTTTCCTCTGCCGAGTTGGATCTTATCTCAGCCACAAGGGGCAGATGATCGCTGAAGTCGATCGCACCTATTTTAAATGATGTTATCCAGCTGAACATGTCTAGAGACATGAACATATAATACAGATGCGAGGATTGTGTGCTAGAGTGGAAAGTGGCTGCGGGTGGATCGTCTTCTGCATAACGTCCATTTAGGGCCCTTAGATTATGGTTATCCAGTAGCAAAAGAAAGTTTTTTTAATATTTCGTTAAATTATTGTTTTTTGTTCGGCCTTGTGGCGGCACGCCCCATGCTATGTCCAGTTCGTGAATGAGATCAGTGCCTTGCTCTTTGCTGATGAGAAGCATGTTGAAGTCACCAGCCAGAATAAAGGTGTCCGACACCCTAGAATCCCTTATTTTTTGTAGAACGTGCCCCAGCTCTTCCAAAGATTTTTGTTTCCGTTTGGGGTGGATATATGTATTTATAATAAAAACTTCCTGATGCTGCTTGGTTAAGGAGAGTGATAGCTTTGCCACCTGTATGACACTTGGGGGGGTTATGTGAAAGTCCAGAGCCCTAATTTCGCCTATTGTCATTATAGAGGCGAGGACCATCAGTCCTCCTGAACCGCGGCCAAAGATTGAGTTTTTGTTTGCCAGCCTGCAGAGTGACGTGAACCCCTGGAGGTCAAATGCTTTGTCTTCCCAGGTTTCTTGTATTAGCAAGAGGTCAAATGAAGTTAAGTATTGTATGAGTTCCGGGTCGTTCCTTTTGCTAGCTAAGCCATTGATGTTCCATGAACAGATTCTTATGGCCCCGCGTCTCAAGGATCCTTGTGGGACACCGCATGGAAGTGAAAAAACTGGGGAATTGAAATCACCAAGACTAACTAGCTGGGTACGATTAGATAGAAATGATGACAGAAGGGTTTTTGCCTTGTTCCCAATGCCTTGGGCAGAAACACGATTGATCAGCGTGGTATGATCCACCATCTCAAAAGTTTCTGATAGATCCAATAGCACAAGTACCGCAGCACCTCCTTTGTCTAACACAAACCTGATTTCGTCAGAAGCTTTGATGAGTGCAATTTCTGTGCTATGGCCTTTCCTAAAGCCAAACTGTGTTTCATCCAATAACTTATTCTCCTCAATAACTGTAGCCAATTGAACGTTCATAATTTTTTCAAGCAAGTTTGACCGGCACAGGGAGACGCGTAATTGGTCGATATTTGTTGGTCTCCCCGGGATCCAGGTTAGGTTTTTTTAACAATGAGAGAATAGAGGCCTTTTTCCATTGGGAAAGATACATGCCTGAACTGAACATAGCGTTGAAAATGTTGGGAAAGTTTGTGCCTATTAGATCTGGGATCAATTTCAAAACTGAAGGGGGGCAAGGGTCAAACAGTGTACCTGAGTTTACTGTGTTTACCAAATTGATTATCTGTTCCACTGAGACCGGCCTAAATTCCCTGAAAGCAGAGCTGTCCTGTCCCTCGCTATTTAAGTCCAGCTGACTATTGCCCTCAGCAAAGGCATTAAAGTTTGAATAGATTTGCCACACCTTATCCTAAAAGCTTAGGGCTAACGAGTCGCAAAGCACTTGTAATGCTACCTTAGCAGAGCTTGCTGCTGGCGCTGCCAGTTTTGAAACCACCTAAAACAATTGTTTGGAGGAATCTTGTGCGGTTTCTATTTCCCTAGTGTACTAGTTGCTTTTTTCTGTTAAGTATAAGGCATTTATATTTCGCGAGTGCCAACTTGTAAAGAGATTTTTCCTGGCTGTCATATTGCTGGCGCCAGCACCTCTCTTGTTTCCTACACCATTGTTTCTCCAGCCTCAATGCCTCAGAGAACCACCGGGCAGAGGGAGTTCTCCTGTTTTTGGAAACAGTTTTATATGGGACCAGCTCAGCAAAAGCATTCTGGAACCAGTTCGTATAATTTGTAGTGGCCAGTTCTGGGTCTAGAACAGCTTCT
The DNA here is from genome assembly GCF_964261635.1 of Lissotriton helveticus. Classification (NCBI taxonomy): domain Eukaryota; kingdom Metazoa; phylum Chordata; class Amphibia; order Caudata; family Salamandridae; genus Lissotriton; species Lissotriton helveticus. Next base: position 1,323,153,328 of record NC_136061.1, on the reverse strand, counting down.
GGCTAAGTATTAGATAGATGATGTTTGAGAAGAGCCTGATCTATTCCACTCCAAGCCGTAAACTGTTTAGGGGGACTGAGCAGGTGTGTGGGCCGTAGGGTGCATAATACCAATATTGAATATTACTGCATGGTGATCGTACCACATCAGAGGAAGGATCTCATTTACCGAGATCTGCTCATTATTCACAAAATGACCATCCAGCGCGTGACCCGCCGAATGGGGAGGGACACTGACTCTTTCAAGAAGTCTTATCGCTTCTAGCTCCGAGGTAAGGGATATAGAATCCTTGTCTTCAGTGGCTTCCAAATGAAAATTAAAATCCCCTAGAATGGTAAAACTAGATTCACCAGCGGCGGGTTCCAGTCGGTTTCCTACCATTGATAAAAAGTCTCCCCTGGGGCCCGGTGGGCAATATAGGAGGATCCCCTCAAAAGATTGATGATTGGAAAGTGTTACGTTGAAATTGAAAGCCTCACATACCGTACAGGGAACCATCTCTATCTTTACCAGTGAATCATTTCAGTGTATGAGAGCCAAACCTCTCCTTCTGTTCTTTATCGCATCTGTGTGCAGAGAAGCATTCAGGTGTGACAATACAGAAAAATGGGCCCGCTGAGAGGTTGGCGCATGTTTCCATAATAAATAAGAGATCAAGATGATGGTTTCCTAGAAACTCCGCTATTTCGTATTTGTGCTTTAAAGGAGAGCGTGCATTGATAAGGGACGAGTGAACTTTGTAATTTTCCTTATGCTTTTTTGTCTGAGATTTGCTGAACACCGTTTATACCAGGTTTGACTGTATCCACTCTTGGGCCTCCAATATGAACCCACAGGTGGAGCAAAGAGCTTTGGCCCTATCGGGGAAATTCACAGGATTTTGGTGGGCACAAACGTGCTTGTACAATTTATCATGTTTGTTGAAGGCACTCAGTTCCTTTCTGGTATAGGAAACAACACAACTGCCTTGTTTTACCCACATTTGAGACAAGCTACCACTCCAATATACCCTATGGATTGAAAACAAATGGTTGCTTCTTAATAAAGCAGGCTTAACTACTTGATATTGCATAGAAAAAGATACTTGCCATAAGCTTTCCAGCGTGGACTCTGTCAAGTATCCTCCCCGCAACTCTTGCGGAAACATGGACTTCCCTTCTGCTTCCTCAATCATCAGATATTTCTTTCTTCTTTGCTATATTCAATGGCAGTTTTTCCTCCAGCTCATTACGGCCACCTATTTTCATGGTGGAAGACTGCAACCAGCTTTAAATTTGTAAAAATGTAAATCTTGACACCATGTCATTTGTTCTCTCTTGGCACTCCTCTCATGGTATTATGGACCACTGTCCATAAGATATTCTCATCTCAGAATGGCAGCCTCCCTTAAAGGACATGCCAGCTTGTCTTTTGCCCATTCTGGAGAACCGGGGGAGTCCCAAATTGGAGCCAGATTACTGTGTTATGGAAGCTTTAAGATCTTTTAAATACAGTACCAAGTTTCCGCCATGCCCCTTAGAATTTTCAGTCTCACCTTTTTGAAGTACCGCTGATCAGCAAACTTCTGCATATATCCGATGTTGCCTCCTTCCACTCCTTTTAACTCTACTGAAAATAACCTGCCAATTTCTGTGCATAGGGGTCTGTCCAAGAGCATTCTACCATTCTTGAGCAGGAAAACCCAGATATAAAATTGCAAATCCGGAAGGGCTGAACCACCTTTCGCCTTCTTTGTCCTGAGCTTCTTCATGCAATAAGAGTCCCTTTAGCTGCCCAAATAAAACTACTGATTTGGCCCTGCAGCTTTCCAAACCAAACTCCCTTAAAAGGTAGCTGTATTGTGTTAAATAGAAAAGTGAACTTCGGGAGGATGGTCATTTTTACCAAATTTGCTCTTCCGAAAATGGTCAAAGGAAGATGTGCCCAGCTTGCCATCAAGTCGCACACTTCTTTCTTGACTGTACTGAAATGTATTTCTGGGAGTTTCATGATGTGTTGTGTCACCCTGACTCCCAGGTACCACATCTCTGCTTTAACACTCTCAGTTCCCTCTTCTGTATCCCAGACCATTATCTCAGGCTTCCCTCTATTTATCACGTAGCCTGCAATCTTACCAAAGTATTTGGCTATTTTAACCACTTGAGCCATTGTGGTGTGTAGATCAGCTGTATAAATCATAAGGCCGTCGGCATATACAGCTAGTTTTTATCCCTATCCATTGCAATTAAAAGGGAGGATCTCTGGTGTTATCTCCTTTTACTTCTTTTAACGTTACTGAAAACAGCCAACCAATTTCTGAAGATAGGGGTCTGTCAATGAGCATTCTAACATTCTTGAGCAGGAAAACCCAGGCATAACATTGGAAATTCGGAAGGGCTAAACCTCCTTTCTCCTTCTTCCTCCAGAGCTTCTTCATGCAATACGAGACCCTTTAGCTGCCCAAATAAAACTACTGATGTGGCCCTGAAGCTTTCCAAACCAAACTCCCTTAAAAGGTAGCGGTATTGTGTTAAATAGAAAAGTGAACTTCAGGAGGATGGTCATTTTTACCAAATTTGCTCTTCCGAAAATGGTCAAAGGAAGATGTGCCCGGCTTGCCATCATGGCGCACACTTCTTTCTTGACTCTACTGAAATGTATTTCTGGGAGTTTCATGAAGTTCTGTGTCACCTTGACTCCCAGGTACATCATCTTTGCTTTAACGCTCTCAGTCCCCTTCTGTATTCCAGACCATTATCTCATTCTTCCCTCTATTTATTATGTAGCCTGCAATCTTACAAAAGTGTTTGGTTATTTTAACCACTGAAGCCATTGTAGTGTGTAGATCAGCTGTATAAATCATAAGGTCGTCTGCATATAGAGCTAGTTTTTTTCCCCATCCATTGCATTTAAAAGGGAGGATCCTTGACTCACTTCTAATTGTACTAGCCAATGGCTCAATATACAGGTCAAACAATAAAAGTGACTGAGGAATCCTTTGTCTCGTTCTTCTCATTATTTTGAAAGTTGGTGTCAGTATTCCATTCACAAGTACTTTCACCCTCGGGGAGTTGTATATTGGCGCCAATACTGTGCAGAACCTATCTCCTAAGTAGAAGCTTTCAGCACCGTCTGCCGGGAAATCCAATTAACCCGGTTGAAAGCTTTCGTCGCATCCAAGGCTATGCCTGCCATGGGGAAGTTATTAGCAGTGGCCAAATCTATCGAACTTATGAGAGCATATGTAAGCTCTTGCATTGACCACCCTCGTATAAAACCTTTCTGGTCTTTCATGAACAAGATCACACATTATCCCGGTGAGCCTTTCCACCAGGAATTTAGCAAAAATCTTATAGTCGCAGTTTGAATGTGACACTGGCCAATATGAGTCACAGCTCCTTGCACATGTCCAGGGTTGCAAAATCAGCGTTATGGTGGCCTCTGACCATGGCTCAGGTAAGGGTGCTCCATTTACAAAAAAATCATTAAATAGGTCTGTTAGAGTTGGGGCTAAAGTGCTGGCTAAGGCTCTATAGACCTCATGTTGCAAGCCATCCAGATCGGGGGCTTTCACCCGCTTGCCATTCTTAAGGGCCTGTTCCACTTCCCAGGTTTCCTTTGTGCGTTTTTCTTCCCTTAGAACCTCTGCCTTTTCCTGGCTCAACCATCTTCCCACCTCTTCCTCTGAGGTCATTAAGTCTTCTTTGTATAGATTTTCAAAGTAATTATAAAAGGCACTCTCAATATTCTTCAAGTTCCTTAGCACCACCCCTTGTCATAACATTTGATTTCGTTTACCAGATTCCTCACCTGATCTTTCCTAATATGCCACACTAATAACTTACTACAATTTTACCCTTACTCGAAGTGCACTAACTTGCTCTCCTACCATCTTTTCCTGACCCTGTCTTCTATAACAGTAGTTAATTACAAGTTAAAATCCAATACCACTGACTGTAGCGGCTTAATCGATTCCTGCCTCAGAATTAATGTAGCCTTTTCTTGTTCTGTTCTTCTTATTGACTTTTCTAGATTCATAACTTCCTCCTGGAAAGCCCTCCTCATTGCTGCTGACAGGGTATCTATCTTTCCCCTTAAGTAAGACTTATACACATTCCAAACTAATCCTGCTGGGGGGAACCTAAGTTAAACTGAAAAAATTCTGCTGTTCCTAATTCAGCCCTTCCACTAAGTCTTGATCTAATAATGGAGTACGATCCATGAATAATAGAGTGTGATCCATTGAAATTTAGAAGTAACTCTGTTACCCTGGCTGAAAATAACCTGGGGCTTTTTTTCTACCCCTCGGGTAATCAACAAAATTGACCCAGGAGCCTAGCACCCAAAATGCAATCAAATATCTGCTCCCAGGTGCTGACGTTTGGCAGAAAAATCCATTTGGGATGTCATGTGTTGTTTTGTATTTTTTCGCACAATTTTATTCATTAGTGCGGTACTGTGTGCATTTTGTACTGCAAATGTGCATGTGGATGCATTTAAATATCTGTAAGACTTAACAATATGAATTAACAGGTTTCATTACGGTAAACAAGGGATTATCCAACCGCATTTCCTGATGGGATAGAGTGAAGGACCGAGTTGTGGTCACAAACTTGATACCCTCACAGGATGTCAGACCGATGCGCGGTGATTTCTCAGCATGCAAGGACCTTTGGTGTGAGCAGAAGTACCTCCTCTGCTAATCTATTGGGATGCTTATCTTTTATAATAAAAAGCAGCCTTGCAATGTGTGCATAGATTAGTGATGTTATGGATATGTAGATAGCCCTGTTGCCTGTGGATGAAGATAGTGATGACATTTGTATGTAATGGGAAACGAGACCTTGTACATGATGTTCAGGGCATGGTGATAATGTTGCTTGAAGCTAGATGTGAACACAAATTTAGTTTCAGAGAAACTAATCAAACATTGTTGTGCATGCACATATGTGCAAAAGGTCACAGCTGAAAATGTTATTGTGAGAACAACATAAGAAATAAGCTGCTTCGCTACATGTGCCTAGCTTGGAATATAACAATGGCGCTAATAAGATTTTAATGACATGTACTTTATTATTGTTGAGTCTAATTCCAACCCTTGTTCTAAAACGATCTAATAAGAGCTGCAATGTTTTGTAGATTAAGGGTATGTTGTCTCTAAATAACATAGAATACAGAGAGGTCACATATTAGCAAGATCGTGGACCTGCAGGGAACAAGATGCAGGGTGGTGACAGAATAGCATGGGTCATGGCTGACTACCTACAGTAATTTTTACTTAGAGTGGCCCCCTGTACAGGGTTTTGAGCTGCAGGATTTTGTCAGGGACTGCCCCTGTAGGAAACTGGAGCAAGAGAGGACAGTAGAGCTTGGAGATGGTTTGCAGGAGGGGGAGATGCATTCAGCACTCTCACATCTGCAGACTGGGAAATCCCTGGGCCCTTATAGCCTAATATACCCCCAGTAGAGCTCCTGAGAAGGTTAGCTGTTAAAATCACAGCCCCACTGCATAAACAGTATGCAGAGGCTCATGAGGAGGAAGAGCTCCCACAGGATCTGAGGATTGTCACAGTCATCCTTATCCTATAACCGGGCAAACCGTTGGATAGATGGGACTCCTACAGACCTATTCCCCTCCTAAATGTTGATAAATACATTTCAGCCAAGGTTTTGACTAATAGATTGAGGGGGGAATTCTGGATCTGGCCCACCCAGACCAGAATGGGTTTATGCCCCAGAGATCGACCAGATTCAATCTTTGGAGGCTCCAGAGAAACACTGCGAGAGGAGTGGGGGTACCACTAGCGGTGGCCTCCCTCAGTGACTCAGACTCAGTGGAGTGGCGTTATTTGTATGCATCATTTGTTCTTCTCCCCGGACTTCCCAATAGGAGAGGGCATGAGAAAGGGTTTCCTTCTGTTTTCGATGATCTTTGTGTTGGCATTGGAGCCACTGGCTGAGTTGGTGTTAGTTGGTGCTCAGATTGAAGATTTGAGATGGGAGCCCCCCCCGCGGAGGATCCCATCTTGCTCTATGCAGACAACATACCTGGCAGACCATGATCCGGCCCTGGGAAGGGTGTGCAAGATATTTGCCATCTATGGTAAGTACTCTGCAGTACACATTAATTGGGGTAGTGCTTGTGTGGAAAATCTCACACTGCTTCTTTCGAGACTGGAATCAGATGTTGGGCATTCAGGGGGCACTGCTGCTCTCCTTGGTGGGTCGAGTGGCACAGTTTAAAATGGTGGCCCCACCTCACATTACACATATACTTCCTGCACTACATTGGAGCAGTAAGTCTTGCCCCACTGGCTCCACATGGTTAAAGAGCATGGTCGATATATTGTGATAAAGTTAGTGAAGACTACGCCACTCTGCAACCTTCTACCTTCAGACCTAAGGATATCTGGCAATCACTGCGAGACTACCTTCTATGCTCCATGGACTTTATGTGTTATTATATGCTCTGTAACTGATGTAAATTTGTTACTCTGTTTTTAATGTTAACGTCATGTAAAGCGCTCTGATACCTCCAGGCCTAGCCAGCGCTATATACAACTTTGCAAATAAACAATGCCTGTACCCTCAAGTGTGTGTCACTACAATAGGTATATTGATATTTCACTGCTTGATTTATGTACAGAGAGAAGAGTATGGGCCAATACGCATTCCTGCTCTACAAATTTCTCATCTACTACACAACTGTTGATTTCACTCTTTGCCTCCCATTTCACTTCTTTGTAATTGCTGTCATGCAGTGGTATTACTACAGATAAAATGGTATCTAGTACAGCCATCCTTTTCAGAACTAGTCATACATTGTAAAGAGAGATCAAGTTGAAGGCCGACCGGAGACTCACAAACACCACCTATATGACCCTTCTTTAGTATTGCAATTTTCCAGTAGATTGAAGAGAATCAAAATACTTGATCAATTTCCTAGTTTTGTAGCAAAAACCAGCTTGTTAGTCAGAAAAGATTCTGTTCTCTTCAATCCACTTAAGTAATTGTTCTAAAATCTGACAGCAGAAGAGTTTCTGTAGACTATCAATTAAGCTAATAGGTCTAAAGCTACAAGGGTTATCTCGGTGGCCATTTTTATGGATCGGAATGATCTCAAGCCCACACCAAGAATTTGGTATTTCAGCTCCCACCATGACAGAATTAGTAAGGCTGTTGAAATGTGGTGCACATGTACGAGGTTGTAAAGCATATAGGTTGCCTGAACCTTTATCAGGTCCCGGGGCCCTGCCACATGTAATACCATAGATTGTATTATAGGTTTCTTTTTGGGTGAACTCTGATGGAGCAGATGATTTTAATTTTAAACCCAGCTCTGCATCCAATATCACACTGTTATCTGTCTCGTCTAGTGAATATAACCCTCTACAGTGATCTACCCATGTCTGAGGATGTTTATGATATTCTGTCCTCACTGTGTATTTTCGGCTGCCATGGACAACAGCATGTCAAAAGGTTTTGTTATACGTTTTCCCTGCTATAGTTAATTCCTGCCACATTGAACTCTGACGTTCAGTCCTAGCTGACACCTGGATTTGTTTACAGTGAGTCTTAGAAAGTCTTATCATCTCCTTATTTTCTCTCTTTAATGCTGTCAATAATGCAGGTTTAGCCTTTTTACACTGTTGTTTGAACAAGGTTAGATGAATTGTTCAGCTGGCTGAGATCTCTGCTTTACTCGAGAGAAATGTGAGACAGAGTAGCGATTGCCTGCCAGTGGTCATGACTTATGACCCACTGTTGACCAAAATCTGTCAAGTCATTAGGAAACACTGGTTGTTATTATCCAGGGCTGAATTTAAGATGCCACAGCCCAGGTTTGCCTTTAGACGACCATGTAACGTCAAGGACAAACTGGTGCATACACGACCAGTACAGCATACCAAAAAAGTATCTGTCTCGCCTGGACACTACTCCTGTGGGAGTTGTTCAGTATGTGAGTTGACAGAGAAAACCAACAGTGTGCAATCAATAAATGGGAGGGCGTGGCATCTGACCAAATTCAGCAATTTTAATACTGTTAATGTAATTTACCAACTTACCTGCCAATCTGGGTTACACTTTATAGGTTTCTTCTCGTGAAAGATCAAAGTTCGTATTCAAGAACATCTGAGTACAATTAAATCTGGAAATTTAACCACACGGCTGGTGCAACATTTTAGAGAACAACACCCCAACGCTAGAGCTTTGAAATGGCTTGCATTGGAAAGAGTAGTGGATGAGGCATGCAACATTAGGAAAACACTTGCTAAGAAAGAAGCTCGATGAATTTTCACCAAAAAAGCTGATCAACTCGGGCATAATGATTGTAACTGATGGAATAATTTCAGTGTGTGATCAACTGAAGTATGAGATTTGACCAGACACAGTATGTAATATTCTATGTGAAGATCATGGTGACTGCCACTTGATATCAGTGATGGTGCTGAATTGATAAGGTCCCTATATGTGCCCGAAATACTATGACAAGGGTCCTATATTAATTAAGGACTGTTGAATGTGATTTACCCATTTTGGTGGTTACTGGAAGACAGAGTATTCTAATTGTGATTGTCAGGTTTGGAATTGAACTATTTACATATCAGCAGTAGCCAAAAAGACCATCCAGTTAAACCATGGACACATGTGAGATAACGAACATCATGTAGGGTCTGATGTATTCCCTAAATTGGTCATGCTGAAAATATACTATCTAGTCATGATGATTCTTTCACACCTTTGACATATGAAGAGTAAATGGAAATAGTGCTGGGCTTGGTCAAGCTCCCAATATTGATTATGCTTGATGGGTATGAGCAGTCAGAAAGCAGAAGAGAACAAGAGCTTTGATATTGAGCCTTGTTCATGGCATTTGTTTACATAAATTAGCTTCCCGTACACTGGCATTCATAAATTGATGAGGATTCAACAATGAAGATATCATATTTTGTTGATACAAGGAGACGTATTGAAATAACAACAATACTTGGTTCATCTCCTGAAATGATGTGCAGAACAGCCGAATTCTAGTCTAAGATGGCACTGATGCTTCTCACTGAATGCGCACGGACTGGTAATGAAGCCACATGACTTCTCGTTTCCGCGACGCGGTGGTGGAAATGAAGCGTGACAACCGAATTGATAACGCCAGAGCGAGACGAAGCTCGCTTCACGGGTACATGCAGTAAGATTATGTGTGGGTAGTCATGAAGAGTGATGAGTCAGCACGCATACTTAGCCCGGCTGCGGACATTAACATCGAGGGGTGATGTGTCTGAAAGATTTTAATTTAGCAATGATTATGGTACAAGCTCAAATTGAATGAGCTGATGAAAGTATAAGTGCCTAATCAATCTGACGGCGTGCATACCTTTCCCGATTTCGGATATCAACATAGAGGGGCGATGTTGTTTGAATGCTTTCAATTTAGCAATGCGAGCTCAAATCGAACGAGCTGATGAGAGCATAAGTGTCTAACTAATTTGACAGAGTGAACAAAATCCATAATAAACATAGCATGGCGGGCGTTGTAATTATAGTGTGGCAGGCAGGGTGACTATGGTGAGGATTAACCCCTTCGACGCTGATGACGGAGCGGTTCCGTCATCAGCGTCGGTTGGGCTGTGCTGATGACGGAATCGCTCCGTCATCGGCACAGCCCTCGGGGGGAGCGCTGGCGCTCCCCCCCGGGGCATCGATTGTTGTATTTCAAGCAGGGGGGGCAGCGGAAGACTTTCCGCTGCCACCCCCTGGCGCCCCCATGCTTCCTGGTGACGTCAGCGCGCACAGCGTGCGCCGACATCATTAGGAAGCTCTGGACGTGCTGGAAGCCATTTCTTTCCAGCGCGTCCAGAGGAAGGGTGGGCATAGTGGCTGCAACAGGAAAATGCCCAAATTGTACAGTGCAAACTTAAAAATAACCTATAGCAAAAATACCTTATTTTTTGGGGGGGCACCTGAGTTTTTGGCCCAGGGCTCGGCGGAAAACTTGAGAAACTACAAAACCCAAACAGTTCTGAAAACTAGACACCCGGGGGAGTCCAGGGAGGTATGGCATGCTTGGGTCCCCCAACCATTTCCCACCCAGAATTCCCTGCAAACCTTAAAATTAGGTTAAAAAATCAATTTTCCATACTTTTTTTTGTGGGATCTCCGTGCCGGCACAAATGTCCTACCACCCAGCATTCCCCTTGTTCTCCCGAGTAAAATGATACCTCACTTGTGTGGGTGGGCCAAAGCAGAACAGGCCAAACATTTATTTTTAAGAAATTGTAGCGTTCGGCATTAACAAATTAGGCAAAGAGAATTCTACTGTTTTGGGGTCATCCTAGTCACAGGCCTTTGGCCCACCCACACAAGTGAAGTATCATTTTACTCGGGAGAACAAGAGGAACGCAGGGTGGTAGGACATTTGTGCCAGCACGGAGATTGCCATTGTCTAACCCAGGGTGGTGTGGAGTGGAAAAACGATGGATTTGGGCCCAGATCTTTGGACTGGGGTGAATGTGTGACATTGATCCACATTCTGTCCATCATTGTTGATTTTGCAGGTACCGCTCTAAGTGTACTGGGGATGCTCAGACGTGAGTCCCAGGCACTCCACACCACTGGAATCAAGCTAGCCGGGCTGATGAGAGGTGTTACCTCGAAACCGGGCCGGTCCTCGGATGCTTGTTTCCGTTCTGGGAAGGACATGGCTTTTGTAGTTCGGACTGGACTGTTCCCATGGGGCACAGGGTCAGCGCTGATTTGCATATCGCCTTTGTCTAACCCAGGGTGGTGTGGAGTGGAAAAACGATGGATTTGGGCCCAGATCTTTGGACTGGGGTGAATGTGTGACATTGATCCACATTCTGTCCATCATTGTTGTGTTTGCAGGTACCGCTCTAAGTGTACTGGGGATGCTCAGACGTGAGTCCCAGGCACTCCACACCACTGGAATCAAGCTAGCCGGGCTGATGAGAGGTGTTACCTCGAAACCGGGCCGGTCCTCGGATGCTTGTTTCCGTTCTGGGAAGGACATGGCTTTTGTAGTTCGGACTGGACTGTTCCCATGGGGCACAGGGTCAGCGCTGATTTGCATATCGCCATGTCTAACCCAGGGTGGTGTGGAGTGGAAAAACGATGGATTTGGGCCCAGATCTTTGGACTGGGGTGAATGTGTGACATTGATCCACATTCTGTCCATCATTGTTGTGTTTGCAGGTACCGCTCTAAGTGTACTGGGGATGCTCAGACGTGAGTCCCAGGCACTCCACACCACTGGAATCAAGCTAGCCGGGCTGATGAGAGGTGTTACCTCGAAACCGGGCCGGTCCTCGGATGCTTGTTTCCGTTCTGGGAAGGACATGGCTTTTGTAGTTCGGACTGGACTGTTCCCATGGGGCACAGGGTCAGCGCTGATTTGCATATCGCCATTGTCTAACCCAGGGTGGTGTGGAGTGGAAAAACGATGGATGTGGGCCCAGATCTTTGGACTGGGGTGAATGTGTGACATTGATCCACATTCTGTCCATCATTGTTGTGTTTGCAGGTACCGCTCTAAGTGTACTGGGGATGCTCAGACGTGAGTCCCAGGCACTCCACACCACTGGAATCAAGCTAGCCGGGCTGATGAGAGGTGTTACCTCGAAACCGGGCCGGTCCTCGGATGCTTGTTTCCGTTCTGGGAAGGACATGGCTTTTGTAGTTCGGACTGGACTGTTCCCATGGGGCACAGGGTCAGCGCTGATTTGCATATCGCCATTGTCTAACCCAGGGTGGTGTGGAGTGGAAAAACGATGGATTTGGGCCCAGATCTTTGGACTGGGGTGAATGTGTGCCATTGATCCACATTCTGTCCATCAATGTTGTGTTTGCAGGTACCGCTCTAAGTGTACTGGGGATGCTCAGACGTGAGTCCCAGGCACTCCACACCACTGGAATCAAGCTAGCCGGGCTGATGAGAGGTGTTACCTCGAAACCGGGCCGGTCCTCGGATGCTTGTTTCCGTTCTGGGAAGGACATGGCTTTTGTAGTTCGGACTGGACTGTTCCCATGGGGCACAGGGTCAGCGCTGATTTGCATATCGCCATTGTCTAACCCAGGGTGGTGTGGAGTGGAAAAACGATGGATTTGGGCCCAGATCTTTGGACTGGGGTGAATGTGTGACATTGATCCACATTCTGTCCATCATTGTTGTGTTTGCAGGTACCGCTCTAAGTGTACTGGGGATGCTCAGACGTGAGTCCCAGGCACTCCACACCACTGGAATCAAGCTAGCCGGGCTGATGAGAGGTGTTACCTTGAAACCGGGCCGGTCCTCGGATGCTTGTTTCCGTTCTGGGAAGGACATGGCTTTTGTAGTTCGGACTGGACTGTTCCCATGGGGCACAGGGTCAGCGCTGATTTGCATATCGCCAATGTCTAACCCAGGGTGGTGTGGAGTGGAAAAACGATGGATTTGGGCCCAGATCTTTGGACTGGGGTGAATGTGTGACATTGATCCACATTCTGTCCATCATTGTTGTGTTTGCAGGTACCGCTCTAAGTGTACTGGGGATGCTCAGACGTGAGTCCCAGGCACTCCACACCACTGGAATCAAGCTAGCCGGGCTGATGAGAGGTGTTACCTCAAAACCGGGCCGGTCCTCGGATGCTTGTTTCCGTTCTGGGAAGGCCATGGCTTTTGTAGTTCGGACTGGACTGTTCCCATGGGGCACAGGGTCAGCGCTGATTTGCATATCGCCATTGTCTAACCCATTGTCTAACCCAGGGTGGTGTGGAGTGGAAAAACGCTGTTTCCTGTCGCAGGCACTAGGCAGACCCAGGCAAGTGAGGTACCATTCTTTTTGGGAGACCTGGGAGAACACGGGGTAGGTGGAAATTTGTTGATCCACGCAGATTCCAGAACTTTCCACCAGAGAAATGTGAGGAAAATGCAATTTTTTTGTGAATTGTTTAGGTTTGCAAGGGATTCTGGGTAACAGAACCTGGTGGGAGGCAGTTGAGTCACCCCATCCTGCATTCCCCTGGGTGTCGAGTTTTCAAAAATGTATAGGTTTGCTAGGTGGGCCAAAGCAGAACAGGCCAAACATTTATTTTTAAGAAATTGTAGCGTTCGGCATTAACAAATTAGGCAAAGAGAATTCTACTGTTTTGGGGTCATCCTAGTCACAGGCCTTTGGCCCACCCACACAAGTGAGGTATCATTTTACTCGGGAGAACAAGAGGAACGCAGGGTGGTAGGACATTTGTGCCAGCACGGAGATTGCCATTGTCTAACCCAGGGTGGTGTGGAGTGGAAAAACGATGGATTTGGGCCCAGATCTTTGGACTGGGGTGAATGTGTGACATTGATCCACATTCTGTCCATCATTGTTGTGTTTGCAGGTACCGCTGTAAGTGTACTGGGGATGCTCAGACGTGAGTCCCAGGCACTCCACACCACTGGAATCAAGCTAGCCGGGCTGATGAGAGGTGTTACCTCGAAACCGGGCCGGTCCTCGGATGCTTGTTTCCGTTCTGGGAAGGACATGGCATTTGTAGTTCGGACTGGACTGTTCCCATGGGGCACAGGGTCAGCGCTGATTTGCATATCGCCATTGTCTAACCCAGGGTGGTGTGGAGTGGAAAAACGATGGATTTGGGCCCAGATCTTTGGACTGGGGTGAATGTGTGACATTGATCCACATTCTGTCCATCATTGTTGTGTTTGCAGGTACAGCACGGAGATCCCAAGCAAAAATGTATGGAAAAGTGTTTTTTTAACCTAAATTTAAGGTTTGCAGGGAATTCTGGGTAGGAAAACGTTGGGGGACCCACGCATGCCATACCTCCCTGGACTACCCCAGGTGTCTAGTTCTCACAACTGTTTGGGTTTGGTAGTTTCCAAAGATGGCCGCCGAGCCCCGGGCCAAAAACTCAGGTGGCCCCCCCAAAAATAAGGTAGTTTTGCTAAAGGTAATTTTTAAGTCTCCACTGTACGAATTGGGCCTTTTCCTGTTGCAAACTCTATTCCTACCCATGCAAGTGAGGTACCATTTTTATCGGGAGACCTGGTGGAACGCTGGGTAGTAGGAAATTTGTGTGAACCCAGTGATGCCACGCTTTCCCACACAAAAAAGTGAAAAAAATGATTTTTTCAGCTAAAATTGAGGTTTGCAAGCGATTCTGGGTAAAGGAACGTTGGAGGATCCATGCAAGCCATACCTCCTTGGAAGCCCCCGGGTGTCTACTTTTCAGAAATGTGTGGGTTTGGTAGGTTTACCTAGATGGCCGTCAAGCACGGGGCCAAAAACCCAGGTAACCCCCTTGCAAAAGCTGGTGGTTTTGACATAGGCAATGGGAACTGTTTGGGTTTGGTAGTTTCCAAAGATGGCCGCCGAGTCCCCGGCCAAAAACTCAGGTGGCCCCCCCAAAAATAAGGTAGTTTTGCTAAAGGTAATTTTTAAGTCTCCACCGTACGATTTGGGCATTTTCCTGTTGCAGCCACTATGCCTACCCACGCAAGTGAGGCACCATTTTTTTCGGGAGACCTTGGGGAACGCGGGGTGGGTGGAAATTATGTTGATCCATGCAGATTCCAGAACTTTCCACCACAGAAATGTGAGGAAAATGCGTTTTTTTGTCAATTTTTTAGGTTTGCAAGGGATTCTGGGTAACAGAACCTGGTGGGAGGCAGTTGAGTCACCCCATCCTGCATTCCCCTGGGTGTCGAGTTTTCAAAAATGTATAGGTTTGCTAGGTTTCCCTAGGTGCCGGCAGAGCTACGGTTAAAAAACGAAAGAAAGGCACTTTGCCACAAAAGGGCCCATTTTCACTGCGAAATTGCGGTGCGAACACGTTGCGTTTTGCGCTGTTTCCTGTCGCAGGCACTAGGCAGACCCAGGCAAGTGAGGTACCATTCTTTTTGGGAGACCTGGGAGAACACGGGGTAGGTGGAAATTTGTTGATCCACGCAGATTCCAGAACTTTCCACCAGAGAAATGTGAGGAAAATGCAATTTTTTTGTGAATTGTTTAGGTTTGCAAGGGATTCTGGGTAACAGAACCTGGTGGGAGGCAGTTGAGTCACCCCATCCTGCATTCCCCTGGGTGTCGAGTTTTCAAAAATGTATAGGTTTGCTAGGTTTCCCTAGGTGCCGGCAGAGCTAGGGTTAAAAAACGAAAGAAAGGCACTTTGCCACAAAAGGGCCCATTTTCACTGCGAAATTGCGGTGCGAACACGTTGCGTTTTGCGCTGTTTCCTGTCGCAGGCACTAGGCAGACCCAGGCAAGTGAGGTACCATTCTTTTTGGGAGACCTGGGAGAACACGGGGTAGGTGGAAATTTGTTGATCCACGCAGATTCCAGAACTTTCCACCAGAGAAATGTGAGGAAAATGCAATTTTTTTGTGAATTTTTTAGGTTTGCAAGGGATTCTGGGTAATAGAACCTGGTGGGAGGCAGTTGAGTCACCCCATCCTGATTTCCCCTGGGTGTCTAATTTTCAAAAATGTATAGGTTTGCTAGGTTTCCCTAGGTGCCGGCAGAGCTAGGGTTAAAAAACGAAAGGTAGGCACTTTGCCAAAAAAGGGCCCATTTTCACTGCGAAATTGCGGTGCAAACAAGTTGCGTTTTGCGATGTTTCCTGTCGCAGGCACTAGGCAGACCCAGGCAAGTGAGGTACCATTTTTTTCTGGAAACCTGGGGGAACACGGGGTGGGTGGAAATTTGTTGATCAACACAGATCCCAGAACTTTCCACAACAGAAATGTGAGGACAATGCATTTTTTTGTAAATTTTTTAGCTTTGCAAGGGATTCTGGGTAATAGAACCTGGTGGGAGGCAGTTGAGTCACCCCATCCTAAATTCCCCTGGGTGTCTAATTTTCAAAAATGTATAGGTTTGCTAGGTTTCCCTAGGTGCCGGCAGAGCTATGGTTCAAAAACGAAAGGTAGGCACTTTGCCAAAAAGGACCCGTTTTCACTGCGAAATTGTGGTGCAAACTTGTTGCGTTTTGCGCTGTTTCCTGTCGCAGGCACCTGGCAGACCCAGGCAAGTGAGGTACCATTTTTTTCTGGAGACCTGGGGGAACATGGGGTGGGTGGAAAGTTGTTGATCAACACAGATTCCAGAACTTTCCACAACAGAAATGTGAGGACAATGCATTTTTTGTCAATTTTTTAGCTGTGCAAGGGATTCTGGGTAATGGAACCTGGTGGGAGGCAGTTGAGTCACCCCTTCCTGAATTCCCCTGGGTGTCTAGTTTTCAGAAATGTATAGGTTTGCTAGGTAGCCCTAGGTGCCGGCAGAGCTAGGGTTCAAAAACAAAAGGTAGGCACTTTGCCAAAAAAGGGCCCGTTTTCACGGCGAAATTGTGGTGCAAACACGTTGTGTTTTATGCTGTTTCCTGTCGCAGGCACTAGGCAGACCCAAGCAAGTGAGGTACCATTTTTTTCGGGAGACCTGGGGAAACACGGGTTGGGTGGAAATTTGTTGATCCACGCAGATTCCAGAATTTTCCACCACAGAAATTTGAGGAAAATGCATTTGTTTGGACAATTTTTTAGCTTTGCAAGGGATTATGGGTAACAAAACCTGGTGGGAGGCAGTTGAGTCACCTCTTTCTGAATTCCCCTGGATGTCTAGTTTTCAAAAATGTATAAGTTTGCTAATTGTTCCTAGGTGCCGGCAGAGCTAGGGTTCAAAAACAAAAGGTAGGCACTGTGCCAAAAAAGGGCCCGTATTCACTGCCAAATTGCGGTGCCAACATGTTGCGTTTTGCGCTGTTTCCTGTCGCAGGCACGAGGCAGAACCAGGCAAGAGAGGTACCATTTTCGTCGGAAGAGCTGGGGAAACATGGGGTGGGTGGAAATTTGTTGATCCACGCAGATTCCAGAACTTTCCACCACAGAAATGTGAGGGAAATGCATTTATTTTGTCCATTTTTTAGCTTTGCAAGGGATTCTGGCTAACAGAACCTGGTGGGAGGCAGTTGAGTCACCCCTTCGTGAATTTCCCTGGGTGTCTAGTTTTCAACAATGTATAGGTTTGCTAGGTTTCCCTAGGTGCCGGCAGAGCTAGAGTTCAAAAACAAAAGGTAGGCACTTTGCCAAAAAAGGGCTTGTTTTCACTGCAAAATTGCGGTGCGAACATGTTGCGTTTTGCGCTGTTTCCTGTCGCAG
Source organism: Lissotriton helveticus (assembly GCF_964261635.1). Taxonomy (NCBI): domain Eukaryota; kingdom Metazoa; phylum Chordata; class Amphibia; order Caudata; family Salamandridae; genus Lissotriton; species Lissotriton helveticus. Next base: position 1,323,136,200 of record NC_136061.1, on the reverse strand, counting down.
GCACTAAGCAGACCAATGGCAAGTGAGGTACCAATTTTTTCGGGAGACCTGGGTGGGTGGAAATTTGTTGATCCACGCAGATTCCAGAACTTTCCACCACAGAAATGTGAGAAAAATGCATTTTTTGTCAATTGTTTAACTTTGCAAGGGATTCTGGGTAACAGAACCATGTGGGAGGCAGTTGAGTCACCCCTTCCTGAATTCCCCTGGGTGTCTAGTATTCAAAAATGTATAAGTTTGCTCATTTTCCTAGGTGCCGGCAGAGTTAGGGTTCAAAATCAAAAGGTAGGCACTTTGCCAAAAAAGGGCCAGTTTCACTACGAAATTGCGGTGCGAACACGTTGCGTTTTGCGCTGTTTCCTGTCGCAGGCACTAGGCAGACCAATGGCAAGTGAGGTACCAATTTTTTCGGGAGACATGGGGAAACCCGGGTTGCGTGGAAATTTGTTGATCCACGCAGATTCCAGAACTTTCCACCACAGAAATGTGAGAAAAATGCATTTTTTTGAAATTGTTTAGCTTTGCAAGGGATTCTGGGTAACAGAACCATGTGGGAGGCAGTTGAGTCACCCCTTCCTGAATTCCCCAGGGTGTCTAGTTTTAAAAAATGTATAAGTTTGCTCATTTTCCTTAGGTGCCGGCAGAGTTAGGGTTAAAAAACCAAAGGTAGGCACTTTGCCAAAAAAGGGCCAGTTTTCACTCCGAAATTGCGGTGCGAACACATTGCGTTTTGCGCTGTTTCCTGTTGCAGGCACGAGGCAGAACCAGGCAAGTGAGGTACCATTTTTGTCGGAAGACCTGGGGGAACACGGGGTGGGTAGAAATTCGTTGATCCACGCATATTCCAGAACTTTCCACCACAGAAATGTGAGGAAAATGCATTTTAATTTTTTTTTTTTTAGCTTTGCAAGGGATTCTGGGTAACAGAACCTGGTGGGAGGCAGTTGAGTCACCCCATCCTAAATTTCCCTGGGTGTCTAGTTTTCAAAAATGTATAGGTTTGCTAGGTTTCCCTAGGTGCCGGCCGAGCTAGGGTTCAAAAACGAAAGGTAGGCATTTTGCCAAAAAAGGGCCCGTATTCACTGCGAAATTGCGGTGCGAACACGTTGCGTTTTGCGCTGTTTCCTGTCACAGGCACTAGGCAGACCCAGGCAAGAGAGGTACCATTTTTTTCAGGAGACCTGGGGGAACGCGGGGTGGGTGGAAATTTGTTGATCCACGCAGATTCCAGAACTTTCCAACACGGAAATGTGAGGAAAATGCTTTTTTGTCAATTTTTTAGCTTTGCAAGGGATTCTGGGTAACAGAACCTGGTGGGAGGCAGTTGAGTCGCCCCATCCTGAATTTCCCTGGGTGTCTAGTTTTAAAAAATGTATAGGTTTACTAGGTTTTCCTAGGTGCCGGCCAATCTAGGGTTCAAAAACAAAAGGTAGGCATTTTGCCAAAAAAGGGCCCGTATACACTGCGAAATTGCGGTGCGAACACGTTGCGTTTTGCGCTTTTTCCTGTCACAGGCACTAGGCAGACCCAGGCAAGTGAGGTACCATTTTTTTAAGGAGACCTGGGGAAATGCGGGGTGGGTGGAAATTTGTTGATCCACGCAGATTCCAGAACTTTCCAACACGGAAATGTGAGGAAAATGCATTTTCTTTGTCAATTTTGTAGGTTTGCAAGGGATTCTGGGTAAGAGAAACTGGAGGGAGGCAGAAGAGTCACCCCATCCTGACTTCCCCTGGGTGTCTAGTTTTCAAAAATGTATAGGTTTGCTAGGGTTTTCTAGGTGCCGGCAGAGCTAGAGTAAAAAAAACTACAGGTAGGCACTTTGCCAAAAAAGGGTCAGTTTTCACTGCGAAATTGCGGTGCAAACACGTTGCGTTTTGCGCTGTTTCATGTCGCAGGCAGTAGGCATACCCAGGCAAGTGAGGTACCATTTTTTATGGGAGACCTAAGGGAACACGGGGTGGGTGGAAATTTGTTGATCCATGCAGATTCCAGAACTTTCCACCACAGAAATGTGAGGAAAATGCGTTTTTTTGTCAATTATTTAGGTTTGCAAGGGATTCTGGGTAACAGAACCTGGTGGGAGGCAGTTGAGTCACCCCATCCTGCATTCCCCTGGGTGTCAAGTTTTCAAAATGTATAGGTTTGCTAGGTTTCCCTAGGTGCCGGCAGAGCTAGGGTTCAAAAACAAAAGGTAGGCACTTTGCCAAAAAAGGGCCCGTTTTCACTGCGAAATTGTGGTGCCAACACGTTGCATTTTGCGCTGTTTCCTGTCGCAGGAACTAGGCAGACCCAGGCAAGTGAGGTACCATTTTTTTGGGGAGACCTGGGGGAACACGGGGTGGGTGGAAATTTGTTGATCCACGCAGTTTCCAGAACTTTCCACCACAGAAATGTGAGGAAAATGCGTGTTTTCCCCCAATTTTTTAGGTTTGCAAGAGATTCTGGGTATCGGAATCTGTTGGGAAGCAGTCGAGTCACCCCATCTTGAATTCCCCTGGGTGTCTAGTTTTCAAAAATGTATAGGTTTGCTAGGTTTCCCTAGGTGCTGGCAGAGCTAGGGTTCAAAAACTTCAGGTAGGCACTTTGCCAAAAAAGGGCCAGTATTGACTGCGAAATTGAGGTGCGACCACGTTGCGTTTTGCGCCGTTTCCTGATGCAGGCACTAGGCAGACCCAGGCAAGTGAGGTACCATTTTTCTCATAAGACTTTGGGGAACGCGGGGTGGGTGGAAATCTGTTGATCCACGCAGATTCCAGAACTTTCCACGACAGAAATGTGAGGAAAATGCATTTTTACCCCAATTTTTAGTTTGCAAGGGATTCTGGGTAACAGATCCTGGTGGGAGGCAGTCGAGTCACCCCATCTTGAATTTCCCTGGGCGTCTAGTTTTCAAAAATGTATAGGTTAGCTAGGTTTCCCTAGGTGCCGGGAGAGCTAGGGTGCAAAACTACACCTAGGCACTTTGCTATAAAAGGGTCAATTTTTACCTGCAAAATTGAGGTGTGACCACGTTGCATTTTGCGCTGTTTCCTGTCGCAGGCACAAGGCCGACCCACACAAGTGATGTACCGTTTTTATCGGGAGACTTAGGGTAATTCAGATTTTTAAATCAACTGTTATTACCTATTGAGTTTTCATGCATTTCTCCCTTCCCAATGAAAGACATTGTGTAAAAAAAAATCTGTTTGAAAAATGACCAATAATTCTCATGCTAGTATGAGTATTTCCAATTTTGAAAATGTGCAAATATATACTGTTTCTAAACTCTATAATTTGTACCCAATTCAGAAATACATAGGTGTCTTTCATACCGATTTTTCCATGTATACATTTTCCAAGAATAAATGCTCTATACCCAGTAAATAATAAAATACCATTGCAAGTTGCTGCTCAGTTTTTGACTCTGGGTTCGTCGGGTTCTTGGTGAAGCTACAAGTCCTATATATCCTCACAACCAGGAAGGTCAAACAGATGTAATGGTATATTGCTTTTAAACAGCTGTCAAAATTACAAGAAGTTACAGGTGAAAACTTTGAGACAAAAGTCTGTTTTTTTTAACTAATTTTCAATTATTCCAATATCTAACTGTTAGTTTCTATAAAGAAACCTTCATGGATTTAGACAAATGACCCCTTTCTGAATTCAGAATTTTGTCTACTTTTCGAAAATGTATAGCTTTCTAGGATCCATCATTGCTTTTAAACTAATTTCTGCCATTAACTGGAAGGAGGTTAAAAGCTCTAAAAATAGCAAAAATAGGCTATGTCCCAGAAAAATGCCAAAACTGTGTAAAAATTGTTGGTTCTCTGACAAAAGACTGTCATTCCCTAAAAGCTGAGAAAATGGAGATTTCAGCCCCACAAACCCTTTTTTGATAATATTTGCAGGGAAAAACCCAGAGACTTTCATTTGCAGCCCGTTTTTCCCAATTTTCTGAAAAAAACTAAACTTTTACTGTATTTTGCTTAATTTCTGGGACCCCCGCAAGGGAATCCACAAACCCTGGGCACCTTTAGAATCCACATGATGATGGAAGAAAAGGACGCAAATTTGGCGTGGATACCTTATGTGGTCAAAAAGTTACAGGGGCCTAAGCGCGCACTACCCCAAATCGCCTAAAAAAGGCTTAGCACAGGAGGGGAAAAGGCCTAGCAGCGAAGGGGTTGATGAACATTTGGCATATATAATGAAGGAACGAACAATAGTGTAGTGTCGCGCTCTAGTCGTTACGTGACCACGTAATGACGTTGAGAGCGGCCGCCATTTTGTATAGGAGATGAGCGCAAGTATCGGAGCGGCACGGACGGCTTTCCCGGCGCTCTCCTGTTTTATACCTGCATATTGAATAAATCCTTGTAAACCTCCCACGCTCCAGCATATTCATTGGGGGGCATAAAGGCATCATTACAGTGGCGACGAGGCTGTGACCTGGCTACAGGACTACACAAGAACCCACCGGAGAGCAAGCAGGGAGACCACAAGGCACAGTGGCTGGAAGCACTGCACACACAGCACGAGAGCGTGTCAGAGGAGGACAGCACACAGGCAAGCGCACACAGGGGCGGCAGCAACAAAGAGGGGAACAGAGGCACATGAAATTAACAGTGAAGGAGGACACTCATCCCCACAGCGAGAGCAGAAGCAGGAAGCTGAAGGGGGAGGAAACATTGGTCCTCCAGAGGACGGGGAAGCGCGCCAAGATGGAGATAAACCCACAGAGAAGGGGATACACGTTTGGGAAAGAAGAGGAGCAGCAAGAGACGACGTTGCGCCGGGTACAATGTGACCCAGCTAAAAGCACCACAGGACAGCCAGGGCCCTGGAGTAACGATGGCAGCGCTGTGAAGAGGGTGCCTTGGAGCCCCAACAAGACGCAGAAGCGCAAGTGCACCGGGTAGTCCAAGAGGAGAAGAAGCAGCACCAGTAGGACGTGCTGAAAAGTGTGCGCAGGCGTCTTCACTCACAAATCCAATCCTGCCGAAAACCGGGTGAACCCCTGATGAAATGGGAAGATTGGAGAGAATATTTTATGAACTATTTAGAAGCCTTAGAAGATTTAAATGGAGAAGCATACCCCAGCCAGAGGAGGAATATAGTCTTACTTCACAACTTAGGCCCGGAAGTAATCAGGGTCTTCCAGAAACTGGTCCCCGTGCAACAACAAGCCGCTGATGACGATGTATTTCGACCCACAGTATGCACGTCTATAGACAGATATAATTTTCAACAGAGGAAACAAGCAATGGGTGAGTCCAATGATGACTATGTTGTTGCGTTAAAGAAATTGGCGAATACATGCAAATTTGGAGCGTTGCACGATGAGTTCATCAAAGACCAAATAGCAATGCACACGACCAACACAGCGATTCAAGACAAACTGTGGGTGAATGGGGATGCCACCCTGAAGGAAGTAATCGCCATGGTAAAAAAGGCGGAACTGTCCAAAAGGTGTGCGGAAGCTGCGAAGAGAAAAAGCACCACGAGGCCCATGGTCAATAGAGTCGCTGAAGCTGAACCACCAGAAATAGGCAAAACGATGGCTGCAGAAGGGAAGGCACAAACCAAATGGTCCCCACGACAAACACAGGCAAAGAAACCAAATAGAGATGGCAACAACACGTGCTACTGGTGTGGAAGCCCAGCCCATGCAGCATATGACAAACAGCGTCCTGCCTTCCGGGCAAAATGCAAGTATTGTGGAATCGTATGACACTTTGAGAAAGTCTGTCGCCGCAAGTTGAAAAAACCGACAGTCAAATACATAGCGCAAGATGAGGGAGCAGAACATGAGAGAGGCGAAGAAGAAGAAGAAGCCAACGTGTTGTGTATCGAAGAACAAGTACTGGGCATAGATTGCAGACGCTCCAAGAAACCCCAATGCGACATGGTGATAGGAGGGGTACAGATCAAGATGGTGGCGGATTCTGGTTCCTAGTACACCATCATACAACAGACAGTGTGGAGTGAACACTTTAAACCCAGACTGGGATCGCATCTGGAACCCCCAGACATATGTCCGGTCACATTCACAGGAGAACCCATCCCGATGGTCGGGTAACGAGTCCTGAAGTTCGAATTTAAGGATCGCAGTGCAGAGTGCAAATTGTACGTGGCTGAGAAGGGCCCCTCCGTCCTGGGATGGATGGATCAAGGTGACCTAGGCATGCAGCTGAACCCTGGAGGGGACACTAATGACCGGTGTAGAGCAACATCCAAATGTAAAAAAGATGAAGAGTGAATTTCCCACGGTGTTTGGAGGAAGAGTGGGAAAACTAACGAAATTCACGCACAGAATTGAACTCAAGGAGAACGCAACGCCAGTGTCTCACAAGGTGGGAAATATACCAATAGCAATCAGAGACGCAGTACAACAAGAGTTGCGGAGATTGGAGGACAATGGGATCATTGAAACAATAAACAGCTCTGAATGGCTGGCTCCGTTGGTGGTAGGGGCGAAACCCAATGGCAAAGTTTGTTTGTGTGTGGACCTACGAGAACTGAACAAATGCATATTGTGGAGAAATTGCCATTACCGAGGATAGATGAAATGCTAGCAAAAACGAAGGGAATAAAATGGTTTTTCAACCATAGACCTCACCTCGGCCTACTATCAGATAGCCCTGCATCCTGTGAGCAGAAAACGTACATCCTTCATTGCACCTTTCGGGTGTTATCAGTGTCATCGGATGCTGTTTGGCTTAGCGTCAGCAGTGGCAGTATTCCAAAAACTGATGCACAGATTGTTTAAAGACCTAGAAGGAGTACAATACTTTCAAGACGACATCCTGGTGATGGGCAGGGATCAAGCCGACCATGACAAAAAGCTGGCAACGGTATTACAAATCCTGGAAAAGAATAGCCTAACAGCAGTGTGGGAAAAGTGCAGATTCGGAATGGCGTCAGTTACTTACTTGGGCCGTCAGATCAGTGAGCAAGGCATCACGCCCAAACACGCCAATGTCAGGGCGATATGTGAGGCTCCCGCACCAAAGAACAAGGAAGGAGTGAGATCATTCTTGGGGATGGATGAATATTATAGTAAGTTCGTGCAGCATTTCGCCACCAAGACGCACCACCTGTGACTAGTCACACGTGACAAAACAGCCTTTGGGTGGACAGAAGAGGCGCAAGGAGAATTTCAGAGAATCAAGGAGGACATCAGCAAGGCAGTCCCTTTACAAGGTTATGATCCACAAGGAAAATCCATATTGACCACTGATGCAAGCAAGAAAGGTTTGGGGGAGGTCCTCATGCAGGAGAGAGATAATGGAGAAGTGGTGACTATCAGCTTCGCGTCCAGGTCACTATCAACCACAGAACAAAATTTCAGGGTGATAGAAAAAGAGATTCTGGCAGTGGTCTGGGCCATGCAGAAATTCCGCCAGTTTATATGGGGCACGAGATTTCAACTTAAGACGGATCACAAACCCTTAGTCAAAGTGCTCACGTCCTGTGGTCATGCAAGCGCTACACCCCGCATTGCTAAAATGACTCTGAAGCTATTGGATTATAGGTATGATGTTGAATACATCCCGGGAACCAAGAATAAGATAGCAGATTACCTCAGCCGAGCTTCAGCTATGGAGGAAGCTCTGACTGGTGCAGATGAAGACGAAGTCAAGGTAGCATTTATGGAAGATCATGAGGAAGTGATCAGTAGCGAAGAATGGAAACAAGCCTATGAAAATGAACCGGAAATTAAAGAAGTCAAGAACTTCACATTGTGAGGATGGCCAGAGAACAAACACTTGAAGGGAGAACTCAGGAAGTTCTTCAAAGTGCGTGAAGAGTTATCCATAGGGATCAAGGGATCCTCCTATTCAGAGGAGACAAAGTAGTACCTCCAGTGTCGATGATACCACGGTTGCTAAGTGTATTGCATGAAGGGCACCTAGGCATAGTGAAAACCAAGATGAAAACCAAACAGATGTACTGGTGGCCGGCAATGGACATTCAGATTGAGAGACATGTGAGGGAATGTGATCAGTGCCAAAGGGCGGAAAAATCCCAAACCCTATTACGGCCCTCCTTGGGGAAGTTTGATAACCCTGCCAACCCGTGGGAGGAACTATCCATAGACATTCTAGGACCGGTACTGGATGCACAGGGAACCCCGAAGTATTTGTGTCTTCTCACTGATCGGTATTCTAAGTGGCCCAAAGTGGACATTCAAGAAGAGATGGACACAGAGACAATTCTCAGGTTTCTTACAGCCACCTTCCTCAGAGAAGGCATCCCCCGCTCTATGCTGAGTGACAATGGACCTCAGTTCACATCGGAGAAGTAGTACAAATATATGGAACAAAATGGTATCAAGGCCAAACACACATCGGTGTACCACCCAGCGGGCAAAGGGCTAGCTGAAAGGTTTAACCGTGTCATAATGGGCTCCATATAGTCAGCCATAGGAGTGGGGAAGGTCTGGGAAAAGGAAGTGAAAAGTACGCTGTGGGCATACAGAATCACATCCACGGGCACTGGGTACAGCCCGTTCCAAATATTAAGAGGCCGCCACCCCTTTACCAAGGACAATCTGGCTTGGAGGGAGAAGACGGTGACGAACAAATGGTCACCGGCGGTAGTGCAACACAACTTGGAGAGAACACAGAGAGTATATACTGAGCATTACAACAAGAAACGGAATGTGAAGGAGACACTGTTGGAAAGAGGGGAGTGTGTCAGAGTCAAATTGGCCCAGTTGAGAAGGAAAGGAGACAGTAAATACAGCGTGCCCATGCAAGTAAAAGAAGTATATGATCGAGCTGCATTACTAAGTGACGGTAACGTATGGTCACAAGATCGCATGTCCAAATGCAATAAAGTACTGCAGTGGACAAGAGAGGAAGGATTGAGGACACAAGAGAATCAATGATCACCTACAGATAGAGCGTCGCCATGTGAAGGAGAGAGGAACGTAGGAGCAGAAGGAGGTGGAGTCGAGCATGATGATGGAGACAACCCCATTGCAGAAGATCACCTGGAGAATGTTAGTAAGACGCCTGGGAGAGAGAGCCCTCAGGAAGCAGGGAAGAGAATGATAAGCAGAGCAGAGGAAAGTGTGAAGAGTCCCACCTCCACTCCGGTAAGACGCACCCGTGCAGGGAGAACAGTGGTGAGGCTAGCAAAATTCAGAGACTATGAATTGAGTGAAGTGAAGTAACTTCACCTGAGGGACTTACAGACATATTGAAATTGTTGTTATGTATAAAGAAGGGAAATATGTAGTGTCACGCTCTAGTCATTACGTGACCACCTAATGACTTAGAGAGCGGCCGCCATTTTGTATAGGAGATGAGCGCAAGTATCGGAGCGGCACGGACGGCTTTCCAGGCGCTCTCCTGTTTTATACCTGCATATTGAATAAATCCTTGTAAACCTCCCACGCTCCAGCATATTCATTGGGGGGCATAAAGGCATAATTACAAATAGTTGAATGTCTTTGCAGGTAGATTTTTGACAACGCATGGTGTTGTAAAGGGGCTTACAATAGAAAGAAGCCCCCTGTGACAAGGTGGAAAGCTGGTAGGAGGGGCCTTGGCAATTACCTGGTAAATACCAATTGTTGCCATTGTTATTTAGGTCAATTGTTTGACCTAAGAAGCCAGTGAATATTATCGAGGAGGTTCTAACTGGTTGGTAATTTTTAAATGATATCTTTTTGTGTTTGTCAGTCACTCCGTGTCCAAAATTTTAAGTCCTGTAAGGTGATCTGTGACCTTGAGCCCTGACAAAATTATCACAACAAAGAAACAGGCAATGAAACATGTTGGCCCATTCTGAATTGGTCTGCAACATGCAGTTGTTTTTAAACCTTGAGTAAGCTCACGATTTTGAATAAAACTGGCACATGGTATATGTGAGTCTTAACTCAATTTTAATTAAAGATATTCTTTTTCTCATGATATCACGGGATCTCTCTTTTTCTTTGTGATATACACATCATTATTTTCACCTCTACTATTTGTACTGGACACTCTTTTTTTCCTTTTCACAGGTGATAGCTACCATTGATGAGAAATGTGGGCACAACTGGTGAGAACATAACCAGCAGCTCCTCTGGTGTAGCGCACATGAGGGGCTATCTCACCTACACAACATTTTTTGTTTTTTATACACCTGTATAGTCAGTCAGTCAGTCAAAGTACACTTTATTCAATTTTTAAAAAATCATAAAAGGCGAATAACAGTACAAACAGAATTAAATCAGTGCTGAGACCTAGTTAGCCTATTATGCATCATATATACATAGTTAAAAATCAATTAAAACAATACCATGATTAAAATAGAACGTTCAGTGGTATTCGTTTGTTTCTGATTCTAAATGCTTCCGCTAAGAAACTAGCAACACTAAATGTAATGTAAGTATTGCCCAACATCTGGAGGTAAATTAATGCAGGCCTGACTTGTATAAAGCCAGCCTCCCTCAATACAGGTATCAAATATTTTTTCCTTGCGGTAGTATAAAACCCACAGAACATCATAAAATGCATGGTATCTTGATTGGAAAATTTATCACACTCACAGGGGGGGCGTCTTCTGGTTTTGCCCACGATTGGTAACAACCTAAAGAATAATGGATCATATTAAACCTGAGTTTTGTTAATAAAAATCTATGAAGAGGTTTGGTGACAATTTTTAGATACGGTTCCAGGGAGGGAGTAGTGGTTAACACTAGGTATGATCTTACTGATGGTTTCATTAATTCCTTCTCCTCTCTGTCTAAGCGTACCCTCTCCAAGGAATGGTGCTTAATCCATTTGACATCTTCTCTCCTAATATTGGAAGGTGATAAAAAAAGTTCAGGTCTACCTAGGAATGCGAAGGTGTTTTTTAGATAATTCAGCCAGGGTATTTTCATAGCATGATCCAAAGAAATGACATCCAACAGAATTACATGGTTCAAAGTTAGTTCTGAATTCAGCCATGTTTTAGCCCAGAAAAGTAGGGGAGCCAATTTCAGCTTGTCCGTAATATAGGGCAGACCCACTTCCTCATGGATGGAAAAGGTAGGGGTGGATTTAGGAACAGATAAAAATTGCCTAATAAGCCCATTCTCTACCCTTTGAATTTTGTCATGAGTAGCGTAGCCCCACAAAACGGACCCTTAAGTTGCAATGGGAATGCACTTACTGTTATAAACCTTCAAAAGTGCCTCCATCGGCCTGGCCCCCAACTTTTTTGAGAAGCCCAACAAGGCAGATGTGGAACGGGCCAAGGATAAACTCTTCGCCTTTATCTGGGGAACCCAGGACCCCCTCTCATCAATAAGGACCCCCAGATAAGGAAAGACTGGGACCCTTGATACCACATCGCCCTTACAGGTGAAAATTTTGGATCTAGGCTTACTTCTCTGTTGGCCTACTATCATGGAGTGCGATTTTTTTGCATTGACTCTTAAGTCAAGGTTCTCCAGGAAAGAACCAAAAAGGTGCAATAAGGCCTGAAGGCCATTACCAGTGCGCGCTATTAAGACAGCATCATCCGCGTATAGGAGGGCCGGAACCTGCACTCCTCCTACACGCGGAACGTCTGCCGCCCCAACCTCTAGATGTTTTCCCAACCCATTTATATAAATGGTAAAAAGGAGGGGGGCCAGAATGCACCCTTGGCGCACCCCTTTCTCTGACCTAAATCTGTCCGTACACCTACCTTCCTTTGTGATCCGTACTTTGGCAAATAACTCCTGGTGCAAAGAAGCCATGAATGTAACCAGGGAAGCATCTATCCCTATCTCTAAAAGAATGGACCACAGCTTGGACCTATTCACCAAATCGAAAGCCGAGGAGAGGTCCATGAAGGCCAAATAAAGTGACCCCTCCCCGGCTACCGTATATTTGGAGATTAAAAGGTGCAAGTTGGAACATTGGTCCAGGGTGCCTCGTTTCTCTCTGAACCCATATTGTATGTTCGAGAGCCCCCCACAGACCTCCAAATTTACCCTCAGTTTGGACAGTAGGACTCTGCCTAAGATCTTAATGGCAGAGTCGAGGAGGGAAATGGGTCTGTAACACCCTGGGTCCTCACGTTGCCCCTTTTTAAAAATTGGCACTATAATGGAGGTCACCCAGGTATCGGGGAATATGTTGTCATTAGCTGCCCGGAAGACTTTAGTTAACACCTGGGACCAAATTATCGGGGAATGTCTATATAGGTCCGCGGGTACGCCGTCAGGACCCGGAGCCTTATTTTTCGAGGTCTCTACAATAGCCTTTAATACCTCATCCTCATTAAACTCTACCGGGGGGGGAAACCCGGACTGCCATTGTACCACAAGAAACTGGACTATTCTTGTCACCATAAACATCTGTGAAGTGGAGACCCCACTTCTCATCAGGAATAACGCAGTCGGTGACTGCGTTTTCTGCCCCCGCAAAAAACGGCTGGTTTATAATATCCCAGAATTTCTTGCTATCTCGCAAGACGTCTATAGTGAGAAGTTTATTCCATGCATCGTTTTTAATGGCATTTTTTCTCCCCTTTAAAATTAATTTATGTTCCCTCCTCAGGTTGGCGATGAGGGCCTTGTCCCTCGGGATGGCTTTTAACGCTCGCTTTAGGCTTCTGTGGATTCGTGAGCAGTTAGCGTCAAACCACTTAAAGGGCCTACGCGTTCTCTGTGTAGGGTTTGCCGTCAGGTCCCTCGAAATTTGTGCACAGATAGATTCGAAGGCCTGTATGAGTACTTGGTTGGGGGCCTCTTGATCCAGGCAGGTCACTATGTGGCCCTCAATGTTAGGCAATAAAACTTCCATAAAATCATCTGGGACCACCTTACCCCACTTAAGCCGTCTACCCTGATCGGTAGGCACTAGTGCCGCCCACTCCTGGGAGCGGCCTACACACTTAGACTGGGAATCTCCCCAAAACATCTCTAATAGCAAAGGATTGTGGTCGCTATAGGGTGAGACAATAACCTTAAAATTCTTCACCTTAGAGATTAACCCAGGTGAGGTAAAAATGTAATCAATGACTGACCCGTGGGCCGTGCCCTTATAAGTGGGTACTCTTTCCCCCCCTCCTGTATTAAAAGGTTCGTATAAATTAAATCTAGCTAACAACACTTCAAGCACTTCACCTGATTTTGTATGTTCAAAATGAGGGGTAATTGTGCCAAAAGAACCCTCGTACTCTCCTGTATAACAGGGTGAGTCACATAGATGGATGTTAAAATCACCCAACAAGATGAGCTCAAATGTAGTGTGCTTAATTAGACTGAAATTACATAAAAATTTCTCCAGGGATGCAATGTGATCAGTATCCACTGCCCTCTCCCAGGAATTATAAAAATTAATTAATAAAAGAGTGCAAACCGGTGAAACAATCCATTCCACAATTAAAAGGTATGGGGAGCCTGAGTCTAATTGCTTAAGTGACCCAGCAAGATGTAGGGAAAAAAGGAAAAGAAGACCCCCCTTAGCTCTCCCCGCAATACTAGGTGTTGCTGGTACGGAGAAGCTGGCAAAGCCATCCAACCAAGAGTTTGCTGAGATGTCCCAGGATTCTTGAATGGCTATCACGTCATATGTAGAGATGAAATTAACCCATAGAGGGTCTGCCCTTTTAGCTCTCATACCTGCAACATTCCAGCTAATAATTTTGCATAGTGTTTTGTCCTCCTCCCCCAAAGGCCCAGATGCGGAGGACAACAGTGGAGCTGGTTGTCAGTCAATATCCTCCAAATCAGCAAGTGGAGCGAAACTGTTAAACAGTCCTAAATCGGGACCTGCCCTACTAGGAATGATGTCTGCAGGCCCTATTGGGTACTGCTCTCCATTCATTACCAGATATGACTTGCTGAGATGGCCTATTATATTGATCCGTGATGGGAACATAACTAAATAGAGGTGGGTAAAAAAAAAACAAAGGGACCGATGTCATGTTCCCACTGTCTTGTATCTCTGAGCCATCCCAAAACAGCCTGTCTGCCAGGTGAGCATTATCAAAATTAACTACAACGCAATCACCCTTCACAGATTTAGGGTGATGACCAATCCATCCCACCCTTCTAGCCATGATAATCCTGGTAGAAATTACGGTTCCCCCACTACTGATATCAGCGCACCATTGACTTGCCTTATGTATTAGTGCCGCTGTGGATTCAATCTCGCCGTGTGCTAGCGGGGGTACCCCTATGAAACCCCTATGAAAGCAGCAATAAAACGGGCGAGGCTGCTGGGGGAAGATCTAAATGCAATTGGCACTCCTTGGGTCTTGAGCCCACTGCTAGGGTATTGGCCTCCTGGGGAATGTCAAGAACCCCTGACGATAGCTGGGTACTGATCAAGCTGCTTTGGGATTTACCATGGACCCCTTCTCTGCTAGTGTTTAAGGTCTTACCCTTACATAACAATGTAGGTAACAAGGGTATAGCAGGTTTCGATGTAGGCACTTCTGCACCTGACATAACCACTTTTTTAGGGACCTGGGCAAAATCAAGTTTTTTAGCTAGGTCATCTATCAGGGCACATTTTTTTAACAGGCCGGCAAGGTACGTGTTCATAGTGTCTACAATGTCTTTAGCTATACCTACTAACAAGGGTTCAATTCGGTGATCGCTAAGAATGTCCATATCCAATTGCTTGATAACGTTGTCACCCTCTGTCTTTTTCCTCTTTTTGGTGGCTGGTTTGGTTTGAGGACCTGACCCGTGTGGCTGGCTGGAGGGCAATAGTGTTGGAGAACAAACTTGCGCTTGACTGGAAACATTAGTCGGTTTAAGCACTATCACTTCAGGCTCTAAAGGGATGCCAGAGTCGGGAATAGGTTGGAATGTGTTGGGCTCTGGACTTGGTGAGGTAGATAACAAACCCAGCTCATGTTGCGAGGTTGCTATTTCTTTTGACAGGGCCCCAACCACAGAGGTCAGGTATGAGATTATTGATTCAGAATGTCTCGCTACTTTAGCTTTTTTGTCCCTATCCTCGGTGTTAGTAATGTTTTTCCGCTTACCCATAGTAGTAGAAGATGACGGGGGTGGCCCAGCCCTGCCTCCTCCTGCCCCGGACGGCCACAGATGGCCCGCTCTTTGCCTGGGCTTAGCCCTGCGCCCGCCCACGCGCGTCCCGCGTTGAGGGGCGCCGGTAGTGACTATAAGGATGTGACGATGTTGGGGCGGAGCTACGATGCTGGTGTTGGCCCCGCGGTCTCCTGGGCCTCAGAGACCTGCTTACAGCCCCCAAAATGTTGCGCCTGTGGTCCTAGGCGAAGCGTCTCCCGCGAAGCAGGAGGCGCGAGCAGTAGATAAAGCCCCAGTAATGTGGGGTGGAGCTACGATGCTGGTGTTGACCCCGCGGTCTCCTGGGCCTCAGAGTCCTGCTTACAGCCCCCAAAATGTTGCGCCTGTGATCGCAACACTCGTCGGCCACCATACCAACAGAACGAACTTGCGTATAAGACGCACCAGGCACCTGTATAGTTGGAGGTATACTTGGAAAGAGGTGACTGACAAACCAAAGTTTATATAAGTACAAAAATGTACTGTGGGCTATAAGGATTGAGTAAAATGTAAACATTTCTAAATCAATAGGTGCGAAGAGGAAGTTGAACCCTCACTCTCAATCCTATAAAAGAAAGTAGACTATGCACCGTATAATCAGGACTTTTGGTGTTTTCGGCTATTTGAGATCTCATCATGTCTATTAAGAACATCCTTCAACAAAGCATATAATTTGTCATGGACTATCTATTTCAATTCATGTTAGCATCATTCCTTGCATTAGGGACTCCAATCAATGAGTCTAGTTTATTTGCAACATTACTATAAATTTGTGAAGGTGTTTGTGGGTGACTCATTTGACCAATTCAATGAGTGCCAGCTAATCACAATAAAAATTTCACCATACAGCGGTGCCACAAGACCACCTTGTTTGGGGATTAATATTAATTTCATAATAAGGTAGAGAGCATTATAGTCACTCTCTAGCCACTCTATAATCACCATCTACCTCGTGGATGACCAGACATAAAGGTCTGATATTATTTAATCAATGCTAGTAGTCCAATTTACCCTTTTAAATGTATGCCTTCCCTCCATATCAGAAGGAGACAAGCTATTACATGCTCTGAGCCCTAGATTGATCATCGTCGCCAAGAGGTCAGGTTAAAGATTCTTTGTTTGGCTGATAAAGGCAATAAAAGCACATGAGTTAAAAGATATGTACCGAAAGACACATAAATATATAGAGCTTAAAATGAACTATGAGCACATAAGGAAATCCAGTTAACATGAATAAAAAAATCTAAGACCGTTTGTGCAAAAGTGCAGTTTAAGACTCCATGTTAAAAAGAGGGGATACAAAGTACAAAATTAGGGGTAAAAATTGGGCATATAAAGTGCAGGTGCGTCAGTGCAATTACAGGACCAAGAGACATCAAATTCAGTCCGTAAAATATTCTGCGTATATCGGCCGAATAAAGAATCTGTGACCTGACCTGAGCCCAGTGATTAAAGACTATGAGCTGTGATGCCCAGTTAAATTTTTGAAGATCTGTGAGTGCAATTTTCCCATCATATCAGTTTCTTGTCAAGTTCTGGAGCGCTAGTCAATGGGGGCCCCAATCCCAAAGGAGTGCACAGGTTGTGCTATCTATTGCCTGGAAATAGGAAAGTGGGACTGAGCAAAGCATGTTATGGAGTACATACAAGAAATGGGGGAGGGACATCATTTTTTAAATAAAGCGACTTTCCCCAGTAGGGAGAAAGGAAAGGCCTTCCAGTGTTGAATGTCCCTTTGCAAGTGTGTAAGTGGTGGCTCAAGGCTGCGTGTGTGTGTAAAAAGCGTAGGGTCGTGGGTTATGTATATATCCGCAGATAGCAGAAACCTTCTGTGACCACTTGATAGAGACGTAAAAGTGTGAATATGTGAATCACTGTTAAGACTGGAGGATGGGCCAGCGATATAGAGCAGGATATCATCTGCATAAAGAGAGATTTATTTTGCAACCCTCTGACCAGGGGACCACTTTGAAACCAGGACGTGAGTGGTTTTGGACCAGGGCAAAGATAAACGGATGAAGTGGGCAGACCTGCCTCATGTCTCCATGGAGGTAAAACATTGCAGACATACCCCATTCACCACCACCTGAGCAAGGGGGTCGGAATATAGGAGCAGGATCCCTGACATAAAGTGGAGACTGAACCCCAATTTCTCCAAAAACGCATTCATAAAAGGCCATTTCCCTTTGTCAAAGGTCATCTGTGCATTGAGAGACAACACTAGTACATTTTCACAGAGTCACATTGCTTGGCCTAGGACCCCATGCAGCTGCTGGAGGTTAAGTGAAGTGTTCCTACCCCGCATGAAGCCGGCCTGATCGAGATGGATCAGTGAGCGTGTCACAGTAACTAATCAGGTGGCTAATAGTTTCACCAGAATCTTCACTTCGGCGTTTAGTAGTGATGTAGGACTATAGGAGGCACACTTCTCTGGTGGTTTGCCTTCCTTATGAATAACAACTATGGTTTGCTAACCTCTGACATGTGGGTAATATCCCGGCATCGGAGCTCTCCAAGAACAACAGCAGGAGGCTAGATGTAATTTTTATAGCTCTTGATATGTAGAGTTCTATAGGGAGGCAATTAGGACCCACAGCTTTACTAGATGTTAAGTCCCAAATCACTTGAGTCACTTCGCTTTCTGACAATTCCTGCTCTAGAAATTACTTGTCATTCTATGGGAGTCAAGACAGTCTGATATCAACTAGCAACACTCGAGAGTCCTCAGCTGTAGCATTAAGTTTTGGGAATGCAGGTGGGCATGGTATTCTGCAAATACATTAGCCATGCCCTGTCGTTTATATGCTCGGTTCTAACATTCAAGATTTTGAGGTTACAGCGAGACGCCTCCTCCTGTTGCAGGGATTCGGCTCCTACACAGAACTGTGCACAGAGACTTGGGACCTCAGTCAATTAGGGTGTGCCAAAACTCACCTTAGTATCCAAAATCCCCTATCAGACTAGCATCAGTGTCACATTGGCTCTTCGTCCTATAGCAAAAATACCAATGATTAGACAACCCAGAACATGCGACTTAGGTTACCTCAGGCAGTGTGGAAAACAAGAACACTCTTTTGTTATACTCTCATACCAGTCCAAAACAGGGAGTAAAAAGAGGCACGAGCAAGTTTGAAATATTTATTTCTAACGCCATGTTCTCATGCGCAGCACCTTAGCTAATACAAGCAGACATATTATTAGAAACAAGATTGTCAGCGGGGGAGGAGCCAAGCTCGCGAGCGTAATGGTCGCCTTGTAGATCGGCTCGGTCAGCCCTCTGGCCTGACTCGCATATCCTGTTGTATATCCTGCCCAGAGACGACACAATTTCGAAGAAATAGCAACGCAACGTTTCGCTCTAACTCACCGTTTGGCCTGGAGACTCCGGCGTGCTGTGGTTCCGAAGTTGTGCCCCCCGAAGGGACCTGGGCCTTCGTGGTGTTGAGACCGGGGCCTCGCCTATCGGATCCGGCCTGGCGCTGTGGTGACCGTCGGCCCCGGCCGAGAGACTGCGCCACTGGTGAGAGCCGTTGTGGGAACATCCCGGTGACCCTGATCCGGGCCCGCCTTGACGGCCGTGAGGCTGGTGCGGAGCGCGGTGCTCCGTGGACTGATCGTGTGAAGGGGTCCCCCCGCCGCTGCTCCGTCCATCGGCCCTGGACCCTCGTCCTCGGACTCTGTTCGAGTGGAGCGCTAGCGATATTGCAGACGGCCCCTCGCCTTGGGCGAATCTCCTTTTTTTACCGAGGCTGCCATTGCTGGGACCCCCCGGAAATCTGTAAAGGCCCGCATTTGTGAACTGTTTCAAGCATCGCGGAGAGTGGTGAGGAGGCTGAATCCACAAAATGGCTACCGACGACCTGTGCTGTGGGTCTCCTCGTGATGACGGGCTTGAGTTGCTGGACGGCGTGGGGGCCTGGCCGTGTGTGCGTGAGCCTACGATAGGAGACGTTCTTGATGCCTTACGATCCCTACGCGCGGCCCTGGCCCCCGATGCTCCGGGAGACTCGATTCGTTCTACCGCCATCTTGGGTGAACGCTCCTTCATGGTCCCCTCTTGTCTTAGTGATGCCACCGCCTCGCCTCCCCCGGTCGCTACGAGAGTTACTGTCGCTATCCATCGACGGATTTGCTGGCCGGTGGATTTGGAACCTCCTGCTCTTCGATGTTTGGAGTTTGGGGACTTGGATGTCGTGCGGGGATCCGATCCTCCCCGGGTGCCTGAGAACAATGGTGGACCGCTGCCTGTTTTTGCCTTGATGAGGTCGTGTTTCTATTTTGCAGGGAAACCCCCGCTTTTCCTGACGGCAAGACTGAACTCCTGTCTATTATTGCCCTTGTTGTTATTGCTGAGACATTTGAACTGCTTATTTGAACTTTTGCCCACTTGCTTATTGATTGTCCTCCCTGGCCTACGTTTTGCTCGTACTCTCTTTCAATTGTGTGCTTGCCTCGCATCGTGTTGCTTATTTCACACTGTCCTGTGGTGGGTGGTAACTGTGGTTAGAAAAGGGATGGGGTGAGATGCATGGCTCCCGGTGGTTTATTGACGTACAGATCTGTGGCGAAGTTGCTCATATTTCTAGTGCTGTGGGAGACCCCCCTGTACGTTTTTTTGGCGCTCGAGATTGTGTCGTTCTGGTTCAAATATAATATGTTCGTATGGTTGGGTGGAGGGCGGTGGCCGACCGTATTTGTTTCTGCTCTTTCGCTCCTCCCTCCCGTTTATTTCTGTTGTCTTTATGTCCCTTTTTTGTCTCTATATTCTTCTTTTCTCTTGTCTTTACTACATTTCGGGTTCTGGTTTAGGGCGACAGGCGCGCTGTTTGGAGGGTAGCCATAGCCTTCTGCAGGGGTGCTGGGTGGGATTGGTGGGTTGGGTCTTCATTGATGTTTTATTTTCCTCAGTTCTATGGCCCTTTTGTATCTCTTTATTGGAGTGCCGCGTCTGTCCTTGCCTTCCGTGGTATGTTTGGGGCGGGGTCTGTAATGTCGCTGTTCTTCTTTTTGTAGTTCTGCTGCTTTCCATTGCGACTCCCATGCCCTCCTAGTTGTTGATATTATCGCTCTTTTATGTGTTCTTGTCTACGGGACGCTTGTTTAGGCGCGGCTTTCTTTTCTTTCAGTCTGTGTTTACCTTTCCCTCTCTTCTTTCCTCTTTCCCCCCCCCTCCCTCCCTTTTTCCTTCTCTCCCAAGGTTAGTATGACGGGTTAGTCTGGGTGTTGTCGCTATTCCGGCCCCCTTTGTTCTGTTTCCGATGTGCTACTGGGTGGTGGGGATACAAAGTCGTTCTTACTTATATATTGACTTGTGTTCACGGCCCTGTTTTTTTTATTCTGATATGTACAGTGCTGACATTCCTGCATAGCTGCCCTTTAGCCCTTCTGTTACCAATAGTTTGATTTGGGAATCCGGATTCTTTTATATTGTCGCCCTGCCTGTCATGCTCCTTTTTGCCCTATTATAAAAAATAACCTTCATTGCTCCTGTTTGCTGGCCGTTTGGATCCTCTCTCCTCCCCCCCCCCTTTTTAAGATTGTATTGCTTCCGTTCCTCTATGATTGATTCTGTAACTCCATTCTGGACTTCTTGACTGCTTTCACGTGTTGTGGCCTGCCAGTTTGGTTGTAGGCCCAGATTTGTATATCCTGTCTATACCAATAAAGGTTTACCAAATAACAAAAAAAAAAAAAAAAAAGATTGTCAGCATAGTTAGTATTCCATAAAATACAAAGGGAGAAAGTATGTTATAATGCTAAATGGAAACAGGTTTAAAATATACCTATATTTCACCCTTCCTTGCTAGTAGGTGATTTTATAACTACAGAAGGTCTCTTGGGATTAAGTAGGTGGCCCCATACCTCTGGTATTTAGCAGAAGTGGATCACATCAAATTCTGCATAAGCTCTCAGCATACAAATGTTCTCCAAGTGTGTGTGATCATGCCTACGCAGTGCATTATTAAACGCGCCAATATCAGAGGTGGCCGCAGCAGCATATGTGTTATGTCTAGAACGTGCGCTGATCAG
Organism: Lissotriton helveticus; assembly: GCF_964261635.1. Taxonomy (NCBI): domain Eukaryota; kingdom Metazoa; phylum Chordata; class Amphibia; order Caudata; family Salamandridae; genus Lissotriton; species Lissotriton helveticus. Next base: position 1,323,115,172 of record NC_136061.1, on the reverse strand, counting down.
TCCGAACAACAACGACAATGTTGAAATAACTTTGAAGGCCTCGGCACTCACTGTTCAGACTAAGCTTACCAAGCAAGGCTACTAATGTAGAAAAACATGTTATTCTCGTGTGAAGCAAAACACTCTGCTAAACTCTAAACAATTAATAAAGTGTGTGCCGTGTGCAAACGGCAGCAGAAAGGAAAAATAGCGTTTAAACTTCTAATAAGCTCATGTCAACCTAACACTGTGTGAATGCAAGCCTCAGCCCTATGACACCCTCCCTTGATCTGAGCACGAATAAGAAGGGGGCAAATTTGGAACGCAGAGTTCAAGTTCAAGGGTCAGAATCAAGTTCAAATTGCCACAGTGAAAAAAGGGAGCAAACTCCAACTTTTGAAAATACTTTAAATCAAGAATCATTTTAACGGGCACAGTGCAGTCAATGGGCCTGGGAAAAAATATGAAGATGGCAAAAATAATTTTTTAAAAATCCAATGTCCAACATGTGACGTCAGCCATGAAAGGGGGAGAAGAGGAAACGCATCTCATTCCAACAGTGTATATGCACAGTACACTGCAATAGCCTCCAACAGGAAGCCATTGTTCTCATCCAAAAACATTTCAGCCATCCAATTCAGTAATGGGAAGGAACATACATGTTCCTCAATAACCGGAGCCTCTAGTACCATCAGAGGACAACTCGGGTTCTCTTCAATATAACTGCGTGCCAAGAAATCATGCGCCGCTGCAAAAACATTCCAACGTCCCAGGACTCCATGCATCGCTGCAAAGGCCATAATCCCGTCGCCAGAACAAAGCAATTCATGAGCAACTAGGGGGCTCATCAGTTGATCATAATCCGCGTTGGGAGACACCGTATTGCAGAGACACAAATCCAGAGGCCAGTCGAAATCGCAGCTCAGGCAATGAAAGACAGGCTGGACGCATGTGAAAAAGGAAAATCGAAATGATAATCCATAAGCTGCACTCAATGTAGCAAGAGGCAGCGCTCCATAATAATCAAGCATTCGGTTGCGGAGCAGCAACAGCCGTGGCAGATCATCTTTTAACATAGGACGTGCATCCATTTTGAAATAAACAAAGCAACAGAAGCACTCCTGCAACCAGAGCGAGCATTAAGGGAAATCCACCAAACAGGCTGGAAAAGATCGAATGAAAAATGCTGGGAACACACCAAATATAGTTTGAAAAGAAGTCACAAGGCCACTACTAACAACTTTAAAAAAATTGAGCCAGCCCCGTGGTGGAGGAAGCATTAAAGATAGTGTGAATTAATTCTCCGAAATGCAAGGACAAATCCGTATTTAATAAAGCATGCACCTCTGTGAGGGTGTTTGCCACGTGAAGGACAAATGTTTCATGAGCAGATGTGAGGGTGACTTCTTTTTGAGACAAAATAGCTCTTATGAGATTCATCTTGTTGAACTCTGCTTTCAAGATCGGAATCGATGGCCAGATGGAAACATTCAGCTTCCCATATGGAGGACGAAACATTACGTTTTTACAAAAAACTACACGTTCAGAGACCGTTACGACGTAAGGAATTCCAGCTAACATCCCACAACAATCTTCATTTTTTAAAAGTAAATATATACCGTTTGCTAGTAATGTGAATGTGGGTATGATAGCAGGTGTATGGTGTACCTTTCAAAACACAGGCTAGATTAGGCGCGTCCTGGTTGCAAGAACCATGCAATTGGATATTCCTACACACTAATGAGTGATCTGATGTTGTTGTTCAATCCTCACTGTGAGAAGTTGGCCTGGTATATGATGCTCACTAGTTCTAGTGATCACATTTGTACCATGCCAAGCAACCCCTTATGGTGCAGGTTGTAAAGTCAACCTTATAGACAAGCTATCCTAGGGGTAGCATGGACTAAGCAGTCTTAGGCTAAACTCTGTAAAGGCATGTGAAGCAAGCTGTTTTACCATATACAATCCCTTGAATACCAAATGAAAGGACACCACACAGATATATATTGAAAATATATATAGATTTATTTCTACAAATAACCCTGATACTCTTTATGAGCACAGAAGCAAATGCGTTAAAACAAAACACAGTTTAAATACACAAAAGTTGCACAATTATGGATGAGCCCTGGGGCCACCTAAACCATATACTAAAATAGTGGTATAAGAACCACTATGGGGAAAGTGAAGAGGCCTAGGGCCTGGGGAATCGCTGGAGCTGTTCGGGACTAGCAGTGAAGAAGTCGGGAAAGGCCCGCGGGACTCGGGTGCAGTGCGGAAAGTGCACGCTTTACCAATGCAATCTCAATGGTGCGTAAAAGTTACAAAGTTAGTTAAAAAGGAACCTTCCGAGTGACCTAGAAGGATGAAACTTTAGACACAGACACTAGAGGTGTGTACCAGTGTGGGAACACCGGCGGAGCTGAGTTACCTCACCCACAGGAAGCGGGTGCATAGGGTCGAAGTAGTGTCGGGTTTCGTCACGCAGGTCGATGGTGCTTGGAGCTGAAGATGCTGCAGGCGACTCGATGTGAAGAGTTCCGGTGGATCCAAGGGTGGATCTGAAGAGGTGACGACCTGAAAGCAGAGGGGACAATGTTCAAAGTCACTAGCCAGTGACTACCGTGGAACCAGAGTGGAACCAGGCAATGTCGGGCGCAAACAGGTGATGTCATGTAGCTTCTCTCTGCAGCCACGTGGACACGAGGGGTTGAAGACGTCCAGGAGTCGGTCGCGAGCTGTCCCACGCAGGCTTCTCGCTGCTGGCGGTGTCGGCAACTTGATTGGAGCAAACAGGCCTTGGCTAGTGCAAGCCACGCAGGAATCAAAAAAGGCTTGTTACTCGGACCAGCAAGGTCAGAGCAGGGGCTCCTTTTTACAGGAGCGAGGGCAAGTCTGGAGCAACCAGACCGGCAGTGTAAGTTGAAGGTTTTGTTGCCAAGATGGCCGCTAGCCACGTGGCAAGTGGCCGGGATGGCGCGTCGAGTGGTACGATGCAAAAGGGCCCCACGCAGATCGTGGAGATGCTGGGGGGCTGATCTTCGGTGCAAGGGCTGCTCGAGGTTGGGGCTTCTCAAACCCCAAAGCACAGCATCGAGGGTGCCTCGTATGCTGCGCAGTCAGCGTTTCGGGGGTCTTCCAAGAGGTCCGGTCCCATGTCTCTCGGTGCCTCCACGGGTCCCTTCTTTGCAGGGACTGTGGATCGGGCAGTGAGAAGTCTGGGAGTCTGGGTCTTGTCAGGCTCTGGGCTCGGGCTCCAGCGGGAGGCGGCGGCAAAGCAGACATCGAGTTGCTGGTTGGTGCCTGTATTCACAGGGTGGTCACTCCTTGGCCATAAGGGAGATTCTCTTCCGTCTTCTGTGCAGCAGAATGTCGAAGTCCAGTCTTTTTCTGTATTTCAAGTTGATTCAGGATGATCTGAAGTCTCAGGACACAGCTCCCACTCTTATTCGAATCTGGGGGGCCGGATCACCTACTAGGTCCCTCCTCTGGGTGGAACCAGGAAGGGGGGTGGTTACACCCCCTTTCCTTTGTCCAGTTTCGCGCCAGGACTGGGGCTGGAAAGCCCCAGCACCGGTTTGAACTGGCCTATGCACAGGGACACCTTGTGTGCCCCAGGCATGTCTGATTCTATTCAGCCCTGTCCTACCCAATTCACAAAATCCTGTCTGGAGTGGTGCTAGCACCTCCCGGGGCAGGAAACCCTTTGTCCAAGCTGCCCTCGCTGGAAGGACTCCCAGCAGCAGGAGGTCAGACTTGTGTCTGTGGTGGCAGCATCCATTTTGAGATGCTAAGGCTCTGTTTAACTTTAACTAGGGTTCAGGCTAGGTACATGTCGTGTCCCTCTAGAAGGGTGGAATGCTACCCCCGTTGCCAGAACTGGCGAGGGGGTAGTATTCCAATTCGTATGACACCTTACTCGACATGTTTTGATAAAGCCAAACCCAAGATAGCATTTAACCGCGAGGTTCATAATGCACTTAAGAGTATATGGTATGGCAATATCATGAAACAGCTAAAGGACATGGTTCCGAAAGCTGCAGACAGGCTCAGCTCATGCCAGAGCACTATCTCACATATTTCCAAGCACTCTGCCTCCAGGATTGATGAGGCCTTCCATAGGAGTGACTGATAGGAACATATCTGTCCATTTTAGGTTAGGTATAGGCATACTACACCTAAGTAAGGGGTGGTTACACCGACTTACCCCAGCTGAGAGATCAGCCAGTTGTGTCAAATATGGAGGCCAGGCCAGGGGTGGCACAATACACGCTGCAGCCCCTGGTAGGCCTTGGAAGCACCTATGCCCTGGGTACCTGGGTACACTGTTACAGGGGCCAATAAGGTGAACCAGTTCCAATTGTGTATGTACCTAAGGTACATGGAGTCCATTTTAAGGAGAGAGCAATTAGCCTGGGGCCCTGAATAGCAGGATCCCAGGCCAACTATGTCAAAAACCAGCTAAACACCAGGCAAAAAGTTTGGGGGTAACCATAGTCAGATATCCACCTTCCTACATAACCCCCCCCAAACGAAAGGAGATAAGGCTATCCTTGACCTGGTAAGCCTATATTGCCTAAGTGGCCATATAAGGAAGTACCAGCTCTGGCTTGGTTATCCCCTGTCTCATGGTCCACTAAGCAATCCCTCACCCTAAGGGTATCTGAGGGTCTCCACCATAGGGAATCTCTACCTGTGGTGTGTCTTTGCAAAGTTAAAGGCTGGTGTTGGGATGGAGTACTGAAGTGAGATTCCTCTGTAGGACTCAGCTTCCTCCAATCACTCTCCACCATGTGTGCCTTTCTTTCTTTGACTGGGTTGCACTGTGCTCTCAGGGTCAACCTCTGGCTACCTAGAGCTGGAGGCTGGGTCCCTCTTGTTGGCTTACTGGAGGGACAGGTCAGGTTTGGGGCCTTGGGGTCCCAGGTTTGGCTGTGCCCAACAGAATCCATCTGTGGGAGGTCCCTAACTACTTTTAAGGGGGCTCCCTCAGGAGTTTTTAAAGTTTTCACCTCACTAGGGCTACTAGTTTCGGTGCCCCTAATCTGTTGATGGGGGTGCTTTATTTGACAGGGGGCCCTTTGGGGCTCACTGTCCTTCTTGTCCTCTGCAGCCCTGGGCTGAGTAAGGCAAGGTAGAGAGGGGCAGGATACCTGCTCCAGACTGGGTCCCACCTGAGAAGGGTCCACTGACATCAGAGGCTCTGTCAGGCTAGGCCTGACTACCTCTGGGGCAGTTCCTTCATCAGGGGTAAGATCAGTTCCCTGAGGAGGCTGATCCTTTCCTAAAGTCTGGTGGGAGGGAGATTTCTCTTCCTCCTCAATGCTCTCTGTTTGTGTGGAGTGATCCATCTTTTCAGGCTTCACAACACATGTATCAGTTTGAGTTTGGGCTGTGGCCATCACAGCCCCACCAACCTTTTCAGGAGGAGGCTCAGTTTGGGTATGGGCTGTTACCATCACAGCCCTGCTAATCTTTTCAGGAGGGAAGTTAGCTGAAGATGGGGCTGAGGTTTGCTCAGCCCTACCAACCTTTTCAGGAAGGACATCTTGGATTGGGTCTGTAGCCATCACAGCCCCACTAACCTTTCCATGTAGATTTACCATTCTAGAATGGGTTTCCTGTTCAACCGCAGCCCAGGCTGAGATTTCCAAATCATTACCAAGTAGGCAATCTACAGGCAAATTTGCTGACACTGCCACTCTCTTTGGGCCAGTGACACCTCCCCAGCTAAGATTGACTACTGCCATGGGATGTTTGGTTTCTATTCCATCAATGTTTGTCACCTGATATGTGGCATCAGGTAAAAGTTGCATTGAGGGGACTAGACATTCAGCCACCATGGTGATGCTAGCCCCTGTGTCTCTAAAGGCCTCAACTTTCAAGCCATTGATGAGGGGCTCCTGTCTATACTTGCTCAAAGTGTTTGGGCAAGCAGTGAAATTGTCAAACCCCATGCCAGTCTCATAGACAAGAGTATCTGAGTTAGGGGACCTGGATAGGCCAGATTCCACCTGTCCTCCAAAAGTAAACCCACCCAGATTCCTGGGTGTGCTCCCACTTCCTGGGGGATTACTGCTGACAGTAACAGGAGGTGTTGGAGCTGGCTTTGGAGGTATATTCTCTTTATTGCCATTCTTGGGACAACAGCTGTCTGTTTTGTAATGCCCAACCTGTTTACAGGCATGACAATAAGGCTTTTTCTGGGTTGAAGAAGTGTCTTGGGACCCACCCCCATCCTTGGAGTTTTGGGGCACTGGGGAAGTCTTTTCCTTACTTTTATCCCCACCCTTCTCTTGAGGCTTGGTAGTCTCTTTCTTTTGGTCACCACCCAGGTTCTTAGGCCTGATCCTGGTTCTGACCCATTTGTCTGCCCTCCTACCCAATTCTTGTGGGGAGGTCAGATCAGAGTCAACCAGGTGCTGATGTAGAAGCTGATTTTGACAATTACTTAAGATTTGCTCTCTCATAATTAAATTATACAATCCTGTATAGTCAGTAACCTTACTTCCCAGCAACCAGCCCTCCAGAGCCTTAGTGGCACATTCAACAGATTCAGACCAGTTCTGAGTCTGTGTCTTCTGGGTATCTCTGAACATTAACCTGTACTGTTCAGTGGTTAAGCCTAACCCATCAATCAGAGCACTCTTCAGGACCAGGTAGTTTCTAGAATCCCCATCACTAACTGTGAGGAGTCTGTCTCGGCCTCTACCTTCAAAGGAGAGCCACAAGATTTCTGCCCACTGCTCCTGAGGGACCTGCTGTACTTTGCAAGCTCTCTCAAGTGCAGTCATCCATTTGTGGATATCATCCCCAACTTTGTAGGGGGGCACAATCTTACTCAGGTTTCTATTGTCATAGGACCTGTCTTTATCCTTAGGGATAGTGCTGCCACCAGTGGATCCTAATCCACTCTCTCTAGGCTGCCTTGCTCTAGCAAGTTTCTCTTTGGCCAGGGCAACTTCTAATTCTTGTCTCTGGATCCTAAGTTCAGCCTCTCTCATTTTGGCCTCATGTTCCCTTCTCTGAGGGCTAGTGAACTCCCTTCTGGAGTTACCATGAGAACCTTTAGAAACATGGGAAGTATTGGACTCACCTGAGTGATTCCTTCTCCTCCTATGCTCCTGGTTAAGTCCATTTGGGGGTCTGAATGGGTTGGACCCACCTTCAGTCCCAAATAAGCTTAGGTTAGCCTGGTTAAGCCTGCTGACTAACACCTGGCTATCTCTATCATCATCAGAATCACTTTCTTCTACCTCCTCCCCTTCTTCTTCCTCAGGCTGAGAATTCCCAGGGGTCTGGTCTTCCTCATCTATCTGGATGATAGGGGCAGGGGCATCAGGGTTATCATCTTCAGAAGGAGAGACTTCCTCACCAGTCCCTGAGGTGCCTGGCTTGGAGTTCTTTAGAGCTTCAGACTGGTCTAACAGCTCTCTGAGGTGTCCTGCTGTAGGAGTAGGACCTGTTTTGATTCCTCTCATGGAACACAGTTGCCTCAGTTCCTTAAATGGAAAGATAGCAAATTTGGATGGTGCCCTTGGAGGGTCACTCTCAACAGAGGTGGTTCCAGTGGATCCCTCTGCTCCAGACATTGCTCGAGTGTGGTGGATGTGTTGCAATCTACCTACACTTGTGTTTTCCTACAAAACCTATCTAGTAGTTGTAGTCAGGGTGTGCTTCTCCCTATCCTCTACAACAACTAAGTTCAGTAGAACTTAAGTATATCTAGTCTTGTTTTAGTGTACCTATCAGGTACCTGTATGATCTTTCAAATGATATCTTCAAAGATTGTAATGGTAAAACAACAGCAAGCTCAAATCCCAATCCGCTGCGACCAATGTGAGAAGTTGGCCTGGTATATGATGCTCACTAGTTCTAGTGATCACCTTGTACCATGCCAAGCAACCCCTTATGGTGCAGGTTGTAAAGTCAACCTTATAGACAAGCTATCCTAGGGGTAGCATGGACTAAGCAGTCTTAGGCTAAACTCTGTAAAGGCATGTGAAGCAAGCTGTTTTACCATATACAATCCCTTGAATACCAAATGAAAGGACACCACACAGATATATATTGAAAATATATATAGATGTATTTCTACAAATAACCCTGATACTCTTTATGAGCACAGAAGCAAATGCGTTAAAACAAAACACAGTTTAAATACACAAAAGTTGCACAATTATGGATGAGCCCTAGGGGCCACCTAAACCATATACTAAAATAGTGGTATAAGAACCACTATGGGGAAAGTGAAGAGGCCTAGGGCCTGGGGAATCGCTGGAGCTGTTCGGGACTAGCAGTGAAGAAGTCGGTAAAGGCCCGCGGGACTCGGGTGCAGTGCGGAAAGTGCACGCTTTACCAATGCAATGTCAATGGTGCGTAAAAGTTACAAAGTTAGTTAAAAAGGAACCTTCCGAGTGACCTAGAAGGATGAAACTTTAGACACAGACACTAGAGGTGTGTACCAGTGTGGGAACACCGGCGGAGCTGAGTTACCTCACCCACAGGAAGCGGGTGCATAGGGTCAAAGTAGTGTCAGGTTTCGTCACGCAGGTCGATGGTGCTTGGAGCTGAAGATGCTGCAGGCGACTCGATGTGAAGAGTTCCGGTGGATCCAAGGGTGGATCTGAAGAGGTGACGACCTGAAAGCAGAGGGGACAATGTTCAAAGTCACTAGCCAGTGACTACCGTGGAACCAGAGTGGAACCAGGCAATGTCGGGCGCAAACAGGTGATGTCGTGTAGCTTCTCTCTGCAGCCACGTGGACACGAGGGGTCGAAGACGTCCAGGAGTCGGTCACAAGCTGTCCCACGCAGGCTTCTCGCTGTTGGCAGTGTCTGCAACTTAATTGGAGCAAACAGGCCTTGGCTAGTGCAAGCCACGCAGGAATCAAAAAAGGCTTGTTACTCGGACCAGCATGGTCAGAGCAGGGGCTCCTTTTTACAGGAGTGAGGGCAAGTCTGGAGCAACCAGACCCGCAGTGTAAGTTGAAGGTTTCGTCGCCAAGATGGCCGCTAGCCACATGGCAATTGGCCGGGTTGGCGCGAGGAGTGGCACGATGCAAAAGGGACCCACGCAGATCGTGGAGATGCTGGGGGGCTGATCTTCGGTGCAAAGGTTGCTCGAGGTTGGGGCTTCTCAAACCCCAAAGCACAGCGTCGAGGGTACCTTGGATGCTGCACAGTCAGCGTTCGGGGGTCTTCCAAGAGGTCCGGTCCCACGTCTCTCGGTGCCTCCACGGGTCCCTTCTTTGCAGGGACTGTGGATCGGGCGGTGAGAAGTCTGGGAGTCTGGGTCTTGTCAGGCTCTGGGCTCGGGCTCCGGCGGGAGGCGGCGGCAAAGCAGACGTCGAGTTGCTGGTTGGTGCCTGTATTCACAGGGTGGTCACTCCTTGGCCACAAGGGAGATTCTCTTCCGTCTTCTGTGCAGCAGAATGTCGAAGTCCAGTCTTCTTCTGTATTTCAAGTTGATTCAGGATGATCTGAAGTCTCAGGACACAGCTCCCACTCTTATTCGAATCTGGGGGGCCGGATCACCTACTAGGTCCCTCCTCTGGGTGGAACCAGGAAGGGGGGTGGTTACACCCCCTTTCCTTTGTCCAGTTTCGCGCCAGGACTGGGGCTGGAAAGCCCCAGCACCGGTTTGAACTGGCCTATGCACAGGGACACCTTGTGTGCCCCAGGCATGTCTGATTCTATTCAGCCCTGTCCTACCCAATACACAAAATCCTGTCTGGAGTGGTGCTAGCACCTCCCCAGGCAGGAAACCCTTTGTCGAAGCTGCCCTTGCTGGAAGGACTCCCAGCAGCAGGAGGTCAGACTTGTGTCTGTGGTGGCAGCATCCATTTTGAGATGCTAAGGCTCTGTTTAACTTTAACCGGGGTTCAGGCTAGGTACATGTCGTGTCCCTCTAGAAGGGTGGAATGCTACCCCTGTCGCCAGAACTGGCGAGGGGGTAGTATTCCAATTCGTATGACACCTTACTCGACATGTTTTGATAAAGCCAAACCCAAGATTGCATTTAACCGCGAGGTTCATAATGCACTTAAGAGTATAAGGTATGGCAATATCATGAAACAGCTAAAGGACATGGTTCCGAAAGCTGCAGAGAGGCTCAGCTCATGCCAGAGCACTATCTCACATATTTCCAAGCACTCTGCCTCCAGGATTGATGAGGCCTTCCATAGGAGTGACTGATAGGAACATATGTGTCCATTTTAGGTTAGGTATAGGCATACTACACCTAAGTAAGGGGTGGTTACACCGACTTACCCCAGCTGAGTGATCAGCCAGTTGTGTCAAATATGGAGGCCAGGCCAGGGGTGGCACAATACATGCTGCAGCCCCTGGTAGGCCTTGGAAGCACCTATGCCCTGGGTACCTGGGTACACTGTTACAGGGGCCAATAAGGTGAACCAGTTCCAATTGTGTATGTACCTAAGGTACATGGAGTCCATTTTAAGGAGAGAGCAATTAGCCTGGGGCCCTGAATAGCAGGATCCCAGGCCAACTATGTCAAAAACCAGCTAAACACCAGGCAAAAAGTTTGGGGGTAACCATAGTCAGATATCCACCTTCCTACACTCACCATTCGAATAAACCTCTTTTCACTCCCTCAGGCACTGATAGGTAAAAGGTAGTGACCAAGCTTCATGGAGGTAAGGGGTGCCCAGAGGTTCATATCTGCCAATTGCGAAATACTTCATACAACTTTCGAATTCGAACAAAGGAAAAGGTAATGTTATTAACCCATGGACGAGCCACACAGCAGAACTTGTTTCGGCCACAGAAAACGGCAAAGGTTCTAACTTTTCAATATGTAACATAGCAAAAAGTTGCATCTTTCATCGGCATAATACGTTGCTTATCAGTCACCTTAAAAGGAGCAAACAAAGATGATGTGTTCATGTAGTGCCAAGGAACTTTTCCTGCCTTTAACGTTTGCAAAGTCCATGCAAATTGCATAATAGAACGCAATTGATTTTGACCATGGTACAAAACAGAGACATCTTCTTGCACAATATCAACAACATATAAAACAATATTATCTAAAGTGCACATGCGGGAAGAAAGCGTGTTAATGCTGTTGTCTACAACTGCCAGCACTTTTTCTAAATTTGCTTGATCTATAGCTCTTAAGCGGGAAGCAGCCTCAATCTGGGACAGTTTCCAAACTTTGTTGTAAATAGCACATATCCACCTTTTGGATCTGCCGGAAGCAGGGCCCTTGACAAAATCATTTAGATCAACATCGTCAGTCAATGTAGACAAATGAAGCTTAACTGATTCCAAAGTGGAGTGTTTGAGCCAATTCTGAGATAACTTGCCCATGGAATAGGTAGTCACAGAATGGCCACTCTCAAAATGGGGATCCACCCTAACCTGTGTGTAGCCAGGGGCTAAACCCAGAAAACGATGTTGGCAGGAATCTGCACTTTAGTGCCACAACAACCAACCATTAGGATCCAAACTGGATATGGTAAAAGTAGAATTCAGCAATAGGGTCTGTAATTCTCTGATAGAAAAACTGGTATTATTATCCCAACCGGGGTATTCTTCCAATTCTGGCAAAGAAGGAGCATTTAAGTTTTTAGTAGTAGCCAATCCAAAGCAGGTGGTTTGTGAAATAGTAGAATTCAAAAACAACATATTTTTCAGGATGAGACATGCACGATGCAAAGCCTCAGTGCCTTGCACTTGCCAACTTTTAGAACCCCAAACAAATTTAAGATCAATAGTATCTTTCCACAGTTCATAGCCCCCAATAGCCAATTGGTCAAGAAAGGACTTGGAATATAACAATTTTGTGTGGGTAAGTCTAACTTTGGAAGTGGACTTTTCGGTCATCTTAAAATAAAATGCATTGGGATTTGACTGATTAAAATCAGTAAAATAGGTGAACCTCTTTAAAAGAGAACTGGAGCTGCTGTCAACAGGAGCGGGGCAATGTTCCCATTGCGTATAATTAACCAAATTCCTTCTGGTGTTTGCCTTAATCAGGTAATGATTGCCAAAGTGTTGATAATAAAACAAATCACCATAATTCGCCAAATGAATGAATGAAACCGGATTTATATAGCGCTACTTAGCCCAATTCAGCATCAAAAGCAGCATAATATTTCAAATCCGAAAACAAAGCCTCTACGGCTTGGACATCCCAATCATCAGAGCGTATATTGTGTTTAATCGCATCCCCCATAGAAACTCCTAGGACATTCGGTACATTTATAACCTCTGTCGGACCATGGATTTGAAATTTAACAGCATCCCATACAATCCCATCTAAGACGGGCCAAGCAGTAATGTTTATAAAAGTCTTCAATCTGTGTGATGAGGAATGGGGTGCCAATGTTCCATTAATGTGTCGAATAGACGTTCTATCTTTAACGTAGTGTCTGTTTATACGACGGAACAAATACACCACAAATCCAATTGACATGAACAAAAAAATCAAAAAAAGCACCAACCAAATGTAAGTCCAAGGAGGAATCAAAAAATGTTTTTTAAACCATGTTGCAAAAACAGAGATTTTTGAATGGGACTTTGATGTCGTAGAGTTAGTGTCAAATGAAAATCTGGACTCAGTTGCCAAACGTGTTTGTAGATCAGGCATCTATAAGTCTGTGGTGTAAGTATACTCAGTATCATCAAGATGATCATCAGGTGGGGTACTCAATAAAGGACTTGAAACAGCAGGCATCTCGATGGCAACGTCAGGCCTGGTGTTAGGAGTCGGAGCCAAAACAGAATGTCTCAGTATAGATGGACAAGAGACCGCAGGTGCATACTAAGAAGAATCGGCCACTGTGTAATTTGACATTGTCAATGGAGATGTACCTTTTTTCCTTACGACCTGGAAGTGGAGATAAAATGTTGTTCTTGTGCCCTGCATGCCAAGTACAGGAACTGGAGTTCGATATGAGGGATCAAATTCTTTCTTGTTCTTCTCCCGAACCAGTTCTCCAACTCGGGGTAGCTAGCCAACAACCGGAATCTGCAACGCAGCATCTGATGTGGAGGGCAAGTGTTCCTTTGTAAGACTGTCTCTCGTCTCTTGTTGATTCTGTAAAACATGACAATGTTCATCTACGTCAAAGGGGGTAGCTGCCGCCGCCTGGTCTAGACCTTCAAGGTCCTGTACGAACATTTTGATACCAAAGAGCATTTCGTATGGGGTCCGCCCACCCAGAGACCTTCTAGGGAGATTATTAAGTGCGCGCTGTATGCTATTGAGATGGGCTAGCCAGTTCCTGCCAGTACCTATAACCCTGGCTGTCAAAGACTGCTTTAAATCACGGTTCATTCGCTCCACAACACTGTTGCCCTCAGACTGGTATGGAGACGAAAACTTGACTTGGACCCCCAATGAACTCATGGCATCCTTGTACGCCTTAGATGCAAACGCTGGACCCTGGTCCGAATGGAAGGGGCCACAGGCAAAAATTCCCACAAAGACATGCAAGTCTCTTATGACAGTTCGCGAATCAGCGCTGCGGTGCGGCCAGACCCAAACAAAGCGTGTGCAAGAATCAGCTGCAACTAAGATGTACTTATACGCAGTATCAGAGTAAAAAGGACCACAGTGATCTAAATAAACACAACCAAGTGGTCTATTAGAAATGTACAACTGTGTCTGGGGCGGACGCGCAGCAGTTGAAGGTTTAATCGGCTGACAAATGTCACATTGAAGGACATAATCACACGTCTGTTTGTACAGTCCCCGCCACCAGAAACTTTGTTGCAACTGAGATACAGTCGCTGAAACGCCTGCATGCACAGACCCAACAGCTTCGTGGGCAGCTGTAATCAGTGTGGTCCTGCGGTCCGCGTTGGGAATCAATCTGTCACCAACGTCCGGTATTTTCACATAAGGAACTTTATCAGGACTTAAATGATAAGAATACTTTGAAGGAAATCCAGTAGTAAATTTACTTCCCTTTTCAGTAGCGGCAATTGCTGCCAAGATGTCATCATCAATCTTACTTTTGGAACGTGTAACTGCTGCAACAAAGTATGTCGAAACTGCTGTCTTTGTGGCCTCATCGGCCAAACTATTGCCACCAGCGTGAACTCCCACACGCTAATGACCAGGAGTATGAATTACATACACGAGTGGCAGCTGCTCTTTAAGTTCAGCCACTCGAACCCAGATCATTTTGTTTTATTGTGCTACCCTTGGAATCACGAAAGTCCTTTTGAGTCCAAAAGAACAGGTTTTCATTGTAAGACTGGACACAGTAGTAAGAGTCACTCACAATGAGTGTAGTCACACCAGGATCAGTGTACTCCAATGCAAGCATCAGAGCACGTAGCTCTGCCAATTGAGCGGTACAGTCCCTTAATGTCTGCGTATGTACGACATCAGACTTAAATTCACCATTCACCATGGTACCAACCACAATGGCTCAAGATGAGATGTATGCGTGCTTAGACCCATGCGCAACTTGCGCTGAACCATCAGTGTAAATGATACAATGGAATTCCTCCAAAGGCCGCATAGTCAACGGGGCAGGATGAACAAACTCATACTGCAAAAACTCCTGCGACTGTAAGGAGGCGTCAAAAATGAACGTGACATCCGGAGATGTCAATGATGATGCCCATTGTATCCACCGTGGGTGCAAAGCCTTAAAATTAGGTACACTGGCTTTCGGTACTGCCTCCAAGGCAGGATACGGGGTAACAATCAACATGCGTTTTCCCTGCGACAGTGCACGTTCCTTCAGAATCGCCATTTGCGCTGCTGTCAAAACTTTTTCCACAGTGGAAAACCGCATTTCAGCCGAAGTGTACAAGTGTGACCTGTAAGCGATAGGTACTGTGTCACCTTCGTTAAAAGTAAGGTATGTGAAACCCCCCAGCCCAAGGGATGACTCTTATCACCAGGTTGGTGTGGTTATCACGAGTCAATAAGAATTTAGATTCTAGCAGATCAGCCTGCAAAGATTGCAAAATGGCTGAATGTTCAGGCAGCCACCACGATTTGGTAAAAGTTGGTTGTATCAAAGCATACAATGGCTTGATACGCTGGGCATATTCGAGAATGTATGTACGCCCGAAATTCAAAAATCCCAGCAAGGATTGTATTTTTTTCAGTGTTGTAGGAGTGCGCAGCTGTGCGCATTTCTCCCAGAAGTGAGCAGCCAATCCTCAACCTTCATTGTTGAGCTCATAGCCCAGGAACAACACTTTGTACTCTGCAATGTGAGACTTTGCAAAGTTAAATTTGTAACCGAAGTCCGCAAAATCAAAAAGTATGCGGTCAACGCGGCACAGATGCGCCCATTTTTCGTCGTCTGTGAGATAAATGTCATCCACATACGAACACGCATCTGGGTCGACTCTCTCTAGTAGAGATACAATACGTGCAGCAAACACACCGGGACTATTATCATAGCCCATGGCCAGGTATTTAAATCTCAGACCAGACATGTTATGGGCAAAAAAAACATTGGATATGTCAAGTGTGGTTTTAAACCATTTTCGCACAAGACCATCCACTAAAGCAGAGCCATGGGTATTCTGTACTGCACAGGTACGGCAACGTGAGTTTAAATGCCCGTAATCCAATACCAAACGGTACAAACCATCAGGCTTGGTTACAGTAAAAAGTGGGTTATTCATCGGAAACACACAAGTTTCAATTACCCCTTGCTATTCCAATTGCTCAACGATTTCTGCCACGGAAGCCTTCGCTTCACGCCGCATGGGATATTGAGGTTGAGGCTGTGGCATAGACCGTAAGGGAATCTCGTGGTGGGGGAGAATTTATCCCAACCACAATGAGTATGGCACAAAGCCGGCGCAAGGACCTTAGCCCACTCTTCAGCAAAATTCAGCGCATGCTCCTTAGACACTGTGTGCACAAAACTAGGGAGGATTACCTCCTCCCCTCTCGGAGCTGCGAGAGCAAAAGGTGGGGGCCAGTCAGCCTCCGCTAACAAAATGTCATATGTAGTCGTAAGATTTTCCTAAAATACCCCTTTTATGGTACGTTATATGTCACCTTCAATCAAAAGTTACATTTCAAAAGCCTGTCAGGGGAGCTACTCTAGTATTTGCTGTCTCAACAACAATGAATTGGTCAGTCGCTGTCACCTTCAGTAGTGGATGCAGAGCCTCACGGACAATGGTAATCTCCGCCGCGCTGTCCAACAACGTCAGCGCCCATGTCAGATCCTGAAGCTGCGTTCTCACTATCTGTGGCATATCTCGCTGTTAAAGAGGCAACTTTCTTTTTCCGAAACTGGGGTCTTTTCTGCAAAGACTCGTCCTGCTTGCCTTTTCCGTCTTTCGGGCAGGGCTGGTCGCGACTCTGCTGGCCACCCCGGCCTCTGCCGTCGCCTCCACCACTGGACGATGAGGCTGATGTGTCCAGTAAAGTATGAGGAGAACGTGGATCAGGAACCTGAAATCGATCAGGTGACTTAATCGTAGAGCGGTCACGCAAATCATAAGTGCACTCAGTAGACGCAGGCAGGGGTGACGCGGGACGGGACTCCTGTTTCTGTTGTTGTTTCCCCTGTTTTTTATTTTTGTTCCAATTTTGCTTTGGAGCTTTGGGTTGAACGTCTTTCTCAGCCTTCGAACCCTGAGGTTGTGTTTTATCTTTGGCAGAAAAGGGCTTGACACCTAAACTATTACGACCAATGGTCTTATAAGCTGCAGTGATAATTCTTGGTGACTGTCGGGGTTTGTCGGCATCGGGGACATCGCGCAAGACATTAGCCACTTGGAAGTTCACCGCATCTCCCTTTATATTAGAAAGGACAAGATCGGAAACTACGTCAAATGTGCCAACGAGTCTCATTCCCAATTCAACCGCAGCCTCAGGTCCGTGTTCATCTTGAACATCTTTAATAACCGTCAGAAGGACAGCCATTGACGGAGTGCCGAAGCACCTCGTGTACACTGCCGCAAAAATTCTACCCCATGACTCACAGTCACCGGCTTCTGGTACCAAGTCATTGGGCAAACGAATTGTAAGAATCTTGTGTTTTTCCACAGGAGTCGAATTAGGAAAAACTGCCCCCAGCTGGTCAAATTTCTCGGCAAGCCAAAAAGGCATATCATCCTTATCTTTGGGAAGCTTGCCCATTACCCATCACGGGACTAAGCTTAATTCCGCTCGATCCAGCTGGAAGAGGTACAATGTAAAACAGTATAGCACAACTGGGTAGTAATTCAAAAGGAAACCATTTTGAGGGAGTCAAGCTTAAAAAGACCTATGTAACTATAGGTAAGTTTATCTGTCACCACTGTTAACCGGAAACAATAGTGAGGGGGTTAAGGACTGATATAAGTACTACTCAAGCGTCATATAATAAGAGCACCATCGTTAGGGCGCCATGTTGCATGGATTCTGCTCCTACACAGAACTGTGCACAGAGACTTGGGACCTCAGTGAATTAGGGTGTGCCAAAACTCACCTTAGTACCCAAATCCCCTACCAGACTAGTATCAGTGTCACATTGGCTCTTCGTACTATAGCAAAAATACCAATGATTAGACAACCCAGAACATGCGACTTGGGTTACCTCAGGCAATGTGGAACACAAGAACACTCTTTCGTTATACTCTCATACCAGTCCAAAACAGGGAGTAAAAAGAGACACGAGCAAGTTTGAAATATTTATTTCTAACGCCGTGTTCTCATGTGCAGCACCTTAGCTAATACAAGCAGACATATTATTAGAAACAAGATTGTCAGCATAGTTACTATTCCTTAAAATGCAAAGGGAGGAAGCATGTTATACGGCTAAATGGAAACAGGTTTAAAATATACCAATATTTCACCCTCCCTTGCTAGTAGATTATTTTATCAATCAATCAATCAATCATGCCATTTGTATAGCGCACTACTCACCCGGGAGGGTCTCAAGGCGCTTGGGGGGAGGGGTATGCTACTGCTCGAACAGCCAGGTCTTGAGTTGTTTCCTGAAGGCGAGATGGTCCTGGGTCAGCCGAAGGTGGATGGGGAGGGAGTTCCAAGTCTTGGCAGCCAGGTAAGAGAAGGATCTTCCTCCGGCGGTGGCTCTTCGGATGCGTGGTACGGCTGCGAGGGCGAGGCTGGTGGACCGTAGCTGGCGGGTGGGCGTGTAGAAGGTCAGGCGGTCATTGAGGTACTTGGGGCCCAGGTCGTGGAGAGACTTGTGTGCGTGGGTGAGGAGCCGGAACGTGATCCTCTTGTCGACGGGGAGCCAGTGCAGGTTTCTCAGGTGGCTGGAGATGTGGCTGCGTCGGGGGACATCCAGGATGAGTCGGGCGGAGGTGTTCTGGATGCGCTGGAGTCTTTTCTGTAGCTTGGCTGTGGTTCCGGCGTAGAGGCCGTTTCCGTAGTCCAGTCGGCTGGTGACGAGTGCCTGGGTGACAGTCTTCCTGGTCTTGGTCGGGATCCAGCGGAAGATCTTGCGAAGCATACGCAGGGTGTTGAAGCACGATGAGGAGACGGCGTTGACTTGTCTGGTCATCGAGAGGGAGGGGTCCAGGATGAAGCCCAGGTTGCGTGCGTGGTCGGTTGGCTTGGGTGCGGTGCCCAGGGCTGGGGGCCACCAGGAGTCGTCCCAGGCGGAGGGCGAAGATCCCAGGATGAGGACTTCCGTCTTGTCCGAGTTCAGTTTCAGGCGGCTGTCCTTCATCCACTCGGCGACGTCTTTCATCCCTTCGAGTAGGCAGGTTCTGGCGGTGTCGGGGTCTCTGGTGAGGGAGAGGATCAGCTGGGTGTCGTCGGCGTAAGAGATGGTGTTGAGGTTGTGCTGGCGTGCGATGGCTGCGAGAGGTTTCATGTAGATGTTGAAGAGGGTGGGGCTGAGTGAAGATCCTTGCGGGACGCCGCAGATGACTTCGGTGGCCTCGGAGCGAAACGGGGGGAGGCGGACTCTTTGTGTTCTTCCGGCGAGGAACGAGATGATCCACTCCAGTGCCTTCTCTTGGATACCGATGTTGCTGAGGCGCTGGACTAGGGTGCAGTGGCAGACCGCGTCGAACGCAGCGGAGAGGTCCAGGAGGATGAGGGCCACTGATTCCCCCTTGTCGAGCAGGGTCCGGATGTCGTCGGTGGCTGCGATGAGGGCGGTCTCGGTGCTGTGGTTGGCTCTGAAGCCGGACTGCGAGGGGTCGAGGGATCCGTTCGTCTTGAGGAAGGCGGTCAGCTGTCTGTTGACGATCTTCTCGATGACTTTAGCAGGAAAAGGGAGGAGTGAGATGGGGCGGAAGTTTTTGAGATCGGTGGGGTCCGCTGTAGGTTTCTTCAGGAGGGCGCTGATCTCGGCGTGCTTCCAGCTCTCCGGGAAGGTGGCGGTGTTGAAGGAGGCGTTGATGATGTTCCGGAGTTGGGGTGCGATGGTGGAGTCGGCCTTGTTGAAGACGTGGTGTGGGCAGGGGTCGGTCGGTGATCCGGAGTGGATGGTATTGATCGTGCGGGCTGTGTCTTCGGTGGTCACCGTGGTCCAGGTGCGAAGGTTGGCGGTGGGGGGCGTTGGTTCGACGGTTGGGTGCGTGGGTGGGGCGCCGAAGCTGTTGTGGATGTTGGTGATCTTGCGGTGGAAGAACGAGGCGAGGGAGTCGCAGAGGTCTTGTGACGGAGTGATGTCGTTGGTGCCGGTGCTGGGGTTGGAGAACTCCTTGACGATAGTGAAGAGTTCTTTGCTGTCGTGGGCGTTGTTGTCCAGTCGTTCCTTCAGGGATTTCTTCTTGGTGGTGCGGATGAGCTCGTGGTGCTTGCGGGTAGCGTGATTGAGGACTGTCATGTTGTCGGTGGTCCGGTTGAGGAGCCAGGCTTTCTCGAGGGTGCGGCAGGTCTTCTTGGAGTCCTTGAGGTAGTCGGTGAACCAGGATGCCTTCTTGCTTCTGGGTCTGCTGGGAGGGTTCTTTCGTGGCGCGAGGCCGTCGGCGCAGGCGGTCAGCCACTGTGTGAAGTTGCGGGCTGCTTCGTTGGGGTCCGTTGTGTTGGCGGGTGGGCTCTGGCTGAGGGAGGTGGTGAGCTGGTCTGCGGTGATCTTGCTCCAATTCCTGTGAGGTACCTGTTGCGGGTGGTGGTGGGTCGTGGATCTTTTGAAGCTGAAGTGGACGCAGCTGTGGTCGGTCCAGTGGAGTCTGGTGGCGTGGCTGAAGGTGATGTACTTGCTGGAAGAGAAGACGGGATCAAGCGTGTGGCCGGCGTAGTGGGTGGGGGTGTTGACCAGTTGCTTGAGTCCGAGGTTGGCGAGGTTTTCCAGCAGGGCGGTGGTGTTGCGGTCCTTGTTGTTCTCCAGGTGGAAGTTGAGGTCCCCGAGGAGGATGTAGTCGGTGGAGGGGAGGGCGTGCGGGCTGATGAAGTCTGAGATGTCTTCGCTGAATTGTGTGCGTGGTCCCGGGGGTCTGTAGACGAGGGTGCCTCTGAGGGTCGTCTTAGGGTCGGTGTGAATCTGGAAGTGGAGATGTTCGGCTGCGGCGAAGGAGTCGTTGGCGTCGGTCGTGATGCGGATGGTGTTCCTGTGGACGATGGCGATGCCACCTCCGGTCTGGTTGATGCGGTCCCTCCTGATGATCTTGTACCCGTCTGGGATGGCGATGGCGATGTCGGGTGCAGAGGAGGCGTTCATCCAGGTTTCCGTGAGGAAGCCGACGTCCGGTGATGTAGCATCGAGGAGGTTCCAGAGTTCCACGGCGTGTCTGTGGACGGAGCGGGTGTTGATCAGGATGCACTTGAGGTGGTTGCTGCTGGTGTTTGTCTTGGCGGGTGCGGGGCAGGTTCGGAGGCAGGTGAACTTGCAGGTGCAGCAGGTGAAGGGTACGTGGGTGCGTCTCGGGGTGGCTCGGCAGCAGGCGTGGGTCCGGCCGGCATTGAGTGCGTTGAGAGTGGCGGCGTCGTAGGTCAGTCGGGTCGTCTTGCCTCGGCGGGGAGGGCCAGGGGTCCTGGCGCTGGGCGCGGGCCAGGCGCGGACGGGTACATACGGGCTTACCTTTGGCTCTCCTTCGGCGCTCAATCGGTGCTCCCGCTGCGCACGTCCGCTGCGCGGTCGCTCTGGGGGCGTCATAAGTAAGGAGCCGGGAGGGAGGAGCAGCTGGGTGGCGGGAGCGGGGCGGCGAATGGAATCACAGGGGGGCGGGCCACAGGGAGGCAGCGGCGGGAAATTCCAAGAAGCAGCGGGCAGCGGGAAATTCCCAGGAGCAGCGGGAAATTCCCAAGAGCAGCGGGAAATTCCCAGGAGCAGCGGGCAGCGAGCGAAGGAATCTGCAGGCAGGAGGCGGCAAAGGCAGGCAGGAGCGGCAGCAGTGAGTGGGGCGACCAACAGAAGGTCTCTTGGATTACATAGGCGGCCCCATACCTCTGGTATTTAGCAGAAGTGGATCACATCAAATTCTGCACAAGCTCTCAGCAAACCAATGTTCTCCAAGTGTTTGTGATCATGCCTACGCAGTGCATTATTAAACGCGCCAATATCAGAGGTGGCCGCAGCTGCATATGTGTTATATCTAGAATGCGCGCTGATCAGTCCGAACAACAACCACAGTGTTGAAATAACCTTGAAAGCCTCGGCATTCACTGTTCAGACTAAGCTTACCAAGCAAGGCTACTAATGCAGAAAAACATGTTATTCTCGTGTGAGGCAAAACACTCTGCTAAACCCTAAACAATTAATAAAGTGTGTGCCATGTACAAAAGGCAGCAGAAAGGAAAAATGGCATTTAAACTTCTAATAAGCTCATGTCAACCTAACACTGTGTGAATGCAAGGCTCAGCCCCACAACACTCCCTTTTATCGAACCAAGCCAGAAGCTTACTGTCCTATCACTAACTTCATAGACGAAGTGTTGAGTTGCACAGTGGCAAGCCTTTGTGGTCTCTGTCACTACATCTCTGTATTCTTTCTGTTTTAGGGGCAGTTTATCGCAAAAAATCCCTTTATCATCCGCAGTGAGTTGGAATTCCAACTCTCTGATTTTCTTCTCAGGTTTTTCCACCTGGGATCCATTTTTCTTTTTAGTTCCCCTACTAGTGCTGTTTCCTGACCCTTTATGTCAGTTTTGTACCTCTCCCACAATGTCTGCGTAGATTCAGTTGAACCCTCGTTTTCATCAAAGTGTTGCTCTGTGGTTTCATAAAGGCCTTGCCAATTGCGAGGTATTTTGAGATACCAGAGATTAAGTACTACTCTTTGTCTATTGCTACGGTATAGTAGTCCATAGGTCACACAGACTGGGGAATGGTTGGAAATGCCTCTGGTACGGTGGTATGCCTAGCCAATGTGGGGCAACTGTTGAGCCTTTCATGTGCTCCTAAGTAGTATGTGTACTGTTGTGCTGTGGGATAAGTGTACGTCAAATGTCAACAAGGCCAATCGCCAACATAAAGTCAGCTAACGGTTGATGGGTGGTTTATGGCTGGGGAGAAGGCCAGCGATCACTGGCATTGCACATAGCCTCATTAAAGTCTCCCCCCAGCAGCAAACCCCCCTTGGGCAGCCAGAAGAGGCGAGCGCAGAGGTCAGAAAAGGCTACATCGTAGAGTTTCAGGGGTATGTAAAGCGAGATGATGTTGAGGGTCTGGCACTCCCACTGGCCCAAGAGATTCACTGAGAAAATATTGAAACTACAAATATCGTGGGACATAAATATCCTGTCAAAAATATTGAGTCAAACATATTGTTACCCTATATTTATAATGTGAATAACAAAAAAGTACCATTATACACTAATACTGAACACAAAAATCTCACTTTTTTATCATAAATAAAGTTAAACATAGTAAACATTAAGGGGCCTATTTCGATGTCGGTTGGAAAGCCTCTGGCCCCTAGTCGGAGGCTACCCAACCGACTCTGTTGGTGTGCGGTTCAATCGCCTGATTATGATATCGTTGGTTGGAACGTAAACTGGCCGGTCATTCCAACTCGGTTCTGACCGGCTGTCAGAGTATTTCTGTTGGTCAGAACTGCACAGTAATCCCCTATGGTTGGCGTTTCCGCAGTCGGGATTACAATATCGGTTTCTGACAGCCTTTCCATGCCAGCCTTTCTGAGATGGAAAGGGTTTCGGAAAGTGACTTTGGGGGCCAGTAGCAGGGCCCTCTTGCCTCTGTGGCCTACGGTTGGTGGACGAGGGGGCACATAAGGTGCCCCCCCTTAAAATCCTGCGCTGTGTGATATGCACCACGGGGTGCCTGCCGCAGGGTGGAGGGTTTTACACACACCCTCATAGAGAACAGTGGGAAACTGACCGAACAATGTTCGGGCTCATCGTAATCAGGCGGTTGGAACCGCCAACCTCAATTCAGTAGGTCCCAAGTCGGAGGCGGTGTCCGACATCGTAATGAGCCCCTAAATATATTAAAATTAAACAGTAATATAATGTAAATTACATATATTTGAATAATTTAAAATCATATATAAAATGTATACTTATAAAAAGCATATCTAAGTAGGGAAACAACCTTTACAATAAGGTTTTTACCTCGTTGTGCCTTTACCATGCATTTTTTAGCACGCAGACTTTTACAGCAGATATGCATTTACAATGCATGCCAATACCACGTATTTAAGATAAGTTGGGGGGTCTCCGCCCACAAATAAAATTACATTAAATCTAAAAGCAATGCGTGGTATTGGCATGTGTTGTAAATGCATATTTGCTGTGAAAACATGCGTGCTAAAAAATACATGGCAAAGGCAGTGAAGTATTTACCTGCGTTGTAACAATTGTACAAAAATCTAAGTATATGTTTATTTAAACATACATATTTTAAAACCATAATTAAAATTCTAATTACAATTTATTATAAAATGCACCAATTTTTTGTGAACGTTAAAAAAATAACAAATAAGTAATATATATATATATATATATATATATATATATATATATATATAGACAAATGATAAAAATAAAAACCATATGGAAACATTTTTTAAAAACTTACCAATTTATGTACTAGTAAAGAAAAAAAAGATGACACTTCACTAACAATATATTACATATTACAAACATAAATAAATAAAAATAATATAATCCTAAATACAAAGAAACATCATTGTAATATAAGTCTAAATATAAACAAAACTTTAAATTGCAGAAATAATACATATACTGTTCTGACTCCAATTTCTACAACAGTAGGGACTTTTTGGACTCAGGAGGGCTAACATTCACTGTTCCTACTCCAGTCGATGCAACAGCAGGGAAAGTGTTGGACTTAGGAAGGGTACAAATGACTATTTCCACTCCAGTCACTGCAACAGTAGGGAAAGTGTTGGATTACGGGAGGTTAAAATGTACTATTCCCATTCCAGTTTGTGCAACAGTAGGGAATAAGTTGGACACAGGAGGGGTTATATTGACTAATCCCACTCCAATATGTGCAACAGTAGGGAAAGTGTTGAACTCAGGAGGGATAACAATTTACTATTCCCACTCCAGTCGGTGCAACAGTAGGGAAAAGGTTGAACCCTGGAGGGGTAACATTTTTCTATTTCCACTCCAGTTGGTGCAACAGTAGGGAAGATGTTGGATTGCAGAACGGTGAAAGTTACTAGGCCCACTCCAGTCTGTGCAACAGTAGGGAATAGGTTGGACATAGGAGGGGTAAAATGTACTATTCCCACTCAATTATGTGCAACAGTACGGAAAGCGTTGAACTCAGGAGTGATACAATTTATTATTCCCACTCCCAATGTGTGCAACAGTAGGGAATGTGTTGGATTGCGGGGGTAAAATATACTAGTCCTACTCCAGTCTGCGCAACATTAGGCAACATTAGGTAAAGAGTTTGATTCAGGAGAGGTCAAATTTCATATTCCCACTCCAGTCTATGCAACACTAGAGAAGCGGAGGATAGTGGAGGGGTACATTTACTATTCCCTCTCCAGTCTGTGCAACAGTAGAGAGAGAGAGTTCACTTCAAAAAATAAAATATTTTAAGACCTACATTAAATACCAGCGAGCATGAATATTTAAATTTAAAATACACATATATACATTTTTTTATGAATAAATGACATAGTAATTACAATGTTTAATAGACATTTTAAGTTAAACAAGTAACAATAACAATAATAATAATAATATAATTGAAATACCACACTATATTTTCCCCATTATAACAGCCATAAATGTAGTGTTTTTTACAGTTAAAAAGCATAACACAATTAACACACAACATAATAAAGAATTTTTAAAAAAAACAAAATATAACTGTTTGTATGTTTATTATTACTTAAATGACTTCATATCTGTTATATCCTGGCTTTTATGTTATTCATACAATCTCTTGCTCTGCCAGTGGAATGTTCATTGGATGATGTGTTACAGAATGTTGGAAGCAAGCGATGTCAGTTGAGAAGGGCTGAGCAGCATGCTGGTTGCTCCTGGTGGGGTTTTGCATTGGATTTACCTGGATGACCTGTAACTAACTACAAATAAACATCTAAAGATCCTCTACAGGTCTGGACTCAGTTACTACACTATCCTATACCTCTACAAAGTGAACAACACCCACATAAAATATATCTAAAAAATATACTAATTACAAATGTTACGTAATTAATTATCAGTTAAACAATTAATAGTAAATAACTTATAATAAAACCATTCTATTTCATTAACTTCCCTCCCTTTATCCCTACAAACCAAGCAATGCACACCTAATATATTTAAAAAAAATCTTCATTACCTAATTTAGATATTTAGTTATCAACTATACAATTAATAAAATTAACTAATGATACATTAAATATATTTAATTAACTTCCCACCCTTTACCCCTACAAGCACAACCCACACCTCATATATAAAGTTCAAACTTTTTAAATTACAAAATGTACATAATTATCAATTACGCATTTATTAATAATCAACATTGATTATTATAATTAATTTCCCTCACACCCTTTACTCTACGAAAACCACAACATACACCAGAAAAATGTATAAAATATTTAATTAATTACTCAATTTACATAATTAATTTTCAATTACATTTTTAATAATATTAACTATTTAATTATTAAATAATTATAATTAAATTCCTTACCACCATACACCACTATAAACCACACAACTTGCACCTAAACTTAACATAACTAGAAAAATTAAATACACAATTAACATAATTAACACTCAATTAAATAATTAATTATTAAATATAATTAATGTATTTCCCCCTCTGTGCCCCTATAACCCCACAGCCAAAAAACATATAATTAACAACATAAATATTTCGAACATCGATATTACTTACCTTAAAATCAATAATATTATCAGGAATATTAATGCACACGATGTTTGTGCATCATGATATTCCAAACTCAATATTTCTGCTGCTCGATTTGTTTTCAATATTTTGTCTGAATACTGTCCTTTGTGTGCTACATATCTGCCTCTTAATTCAGACCGGGTATTCTGTATGGGAGTGATCTATGCATTCGGATGCCTAGACCCCTGGACCCTAACGTGTATCCTTCATGGACAACCATCTTATAACCCCATTGATCTAGGGTGCAACAAGTGGTTCCCTGTAGGTACGTCTCCTGTAATACAACTAGGCAGGATTGTTTTTGTGTATGAAGGGGCACCTTTCTGCACAAAAACAATCCTGAGAGGCATTTTTCTCTTTCTATTCTGCAGCACACATAGAAAAAGGGAAAAAAACAACGAGAAATAAACATATTTCTCCTCGTTGTGCCTGTCCTGTGCAGGTGCATCTTTTTGGCGCATTCCCAGGTTAACCAGGTTTTGAAAATCTAGAAATGGGTCAAAACCATAGGAGTTGCGCGCATTGAGTTCTATAATACAACTCAATGATTTGCGCTGTGTCGTACTCCTCCAGACTTATAAAGCCATTTAAAGTCACGCAAAGTTGCTTTGTGTGGCTTCAGAAATCTGACTGAGAAGTTTGTCACATTCTAAATAAATAAATCAATATGTGTTGAAACCAGGGCTTCATTTCAACGATGAGTACTTAGAGACATAATTTTAACAGTATTGAACTGAACACATCCAAGTGATGACTCAACAAATAATGTTGACATGATCTTATCTTCTACTTTAGCCATGGCACATTCAGTCCCTTTCTCAGGCCTTCATTTCAACATGGCAGGTATGTGGAGGGGAGATATACCAGGCCAACCGCGGCCGCTGCAGGTAAGAGCAGTGGGGCGTTGGGGCCTGATGGGGGAATTTGAGAGACGACTACAAGGGAAAATTAATTATTTATTTAATTTTCCCTTGTGGTCGTCTCTTGAAATCCCCCACGACCCGGCCCCAACGCCCCACCGCTCTTACATGCAGCAGCTGTGGGTTTACCTGGCCGGATTTAACAATTTCTGCCAATACCACTCCCCCGTTTTGCACCTATCATGAGTTAACATCTGTCAAAGTGGGGAATAACACACAGGCCCCATTTCTGGGCCTTTTCTGCACACTTACCAACCTGCTTTGAACAGCTGAAAAATGTACATTCAAAAAGCATTTTGGGCCATGTTTATGGAAAAGTGGCACTGCGTAGCGCAGCAAGTCACCTTGCTGCAGTGCTTCCCAGGAAAAAATATGAGGCAAAATAAAGATCTTTCCCCTTGTTAGGCCTCCCCTGGGGAAGGGTTTCTTTTTGGCACATTTCCAGGTATACCTGTTCATGTAAATCTTGGAATATGTCAAAATCTATGGATGTTGGGTGGGAACACCAACGCAATACCCATGAAAATACCTCTCTGCCCCCCTGCTGTTAATTTTTGCTATGGACCCCCTGGTGCACAATTCCAGGAGAGACACATCCACCGCAGATTGAAATTTCCCCGGGCCACTTGTGGACTTGTTTTATGCGGTTAATGCGATGCTGTTTGTAAGGGAACCGAATGTTAATCTATCCCCTCTAATGCGTGAGGTGGTGCGGTACGGAGTATACTCTGGGCCAACATTAAATGGGGTAAATCAATAGTCTTCCCTTTGCCGCCACCCCCCACCAAGGTCGATATAGAATTTCCATTGCGCTGGTACACCGACCCCCCCAAATATGTGTGTATTGTTTTACATTATAGTGCCCCGGAGGTGATCCGCCTCAATTAAGGGCTAGCGGTTGATAATCACTCAACATAAATTGAGCGATGGATCAAACTCCCACTCTGGGCCGCTGGCAGAATTTCCATCATTAAAATGGTGGTGCTCCCACATTTTTTATATCTCTTCCTTAACATCCCCATCGCCCCAGCCACAAAGTTTACCGACACACTGCCCCAGGGAGACCAATCGTCTCAGGATGCAACTCCATACTAAAACCTCTAGCACAATACTCAGACTTTTTTATAAGACCATTTGCAGTTGAGCCCCAAACCTACATCAGAGACACCACTGCAGTAATCAAAATATTAGAAAATCATGACTTTGATCCCCTGAGTGAACTCCTAGTATCTATGGATATAGAGAGCCTCTACTCTAACATCCCGCAAAATGAGGCTCTGATGATAATAGAAGATCTTTTAAATACACGGATAAGACCACATAATGTTCCAACAGAGTTTATAGTGAATTGCATCAGAATCTCTCTATGTGAGAATTTTTTCCTATTCGTAAAAACTTTCTATCAGCAGCTTGAGGGAGTAGCAATGAGGGCTATTTATGCCCCCGACATAGCAAACATCTAAGTCTCCAACTTTGAACAAAAGCATGTCTATCATTTTTTAAATCCTTTCTCAGCCAACATATCTTGCCGGCTGAGATATATAGACAATGTCTTTTTATTCTGGAAAGGGAGCAAAGAGTTGCTCTCACAATTTCTTAAATGGTTGAAAAGGAGAAATCCCCATGCCATTTTTAGCGTTTAATGTCCTATTGAGGCATTGTATAAACTTACATGAATTGGTGATAGGCATACGCAATGCTCGAGTCAACATGCCGACTTTGCATTTTTAGATATGGTTCAAATATGACATCTTATTCTCTGACATTACAATAAGTGAAAACTTCAATTCTGGGTTTTTTCAGATTGGTAAACGATTTGAGAGACAATATAAATCACAAAGGAATTAAAGAAAGGATTGGTCACGAGTAAAGAAATTCCTCCCATAGATCAGTCTATGAGACACAAAAAAATTAGGTAAATGTCTGCAATGAACAACAGAGGTAATCAATGCCTGCATCTCGAGTTTTAGTCCCCTGATATGCCCATTGCCTATTTTAGACAAACAGGACTGCTCCAGAGAAGCGTGGCTCAATGGTTAGAGCAGCAGACCCTAATGCAGAGGACTGGCCAGGGACCAGGGTTCAATTCCCGCCTCGGCGGCTCTTGGACACAATTTCCCCGGACCTGATCATTCTCGCCTCGGTGCCTAGTCTAATCATGGGTTCCACTCTGTGACTCTGGGCAATAGCTTGCTTAATCTCCACAAGGCCCCCAGCAGCGCTTGGATGCCTGGCTTCACCTTGGGGGTGTCCAGGAGTGGACATTTCAAAGGAAAGCCAGGAAGGGTTCCACAGCGGTATGAATACAGCGCTACGAGACCTCAGGGTAGAAGGCGCTATATAAATACAAACACATTTACATTTACATTACTCTGATTACACCGATTCTGAAGTCACAATAGGATTGTTTCAAAAAGTATGCTGATTTTTTAAAAAGAACAAATTTGTTTTGAAATAATTGTTCCATGACAAATGAAAAATGCTGAAAGTTTGTTTATCATCTTATCACAATGAATTTGTGTTTGCGGTTTTGATTAGGTTCATGTAAATATGATATTATTGCAAATAATTGGCTGCTTGCCGCACACGGGTTATCTGTTATGAATATCAAGACTATAAAAGATTCACAATAATCTGGACATATAAGTAATGTTTTACATTATGCCTTCGTAGGGGGTCACTGCCATATGCTCATGCTTGTTGTCCTGAGGGAGGTCTTAAGGAGTAATACAACAAAAGACCGAAACGTCGACTACTCAGTCCATTTCTCCATCTACTATTAACTATACAAGCGTCCTTTACTTTAAGAAAAATGGGGGTCACTTGTTATTTTGATTGATCAGATTGGATTGGACTTTATGTCAGATGAATTATAGGAATACTTTGTAATTTCTTTTTCATTTGAAAACATTATGATCAGTTTTATAATTTTCGCAAAACATATATAAAAGAAATATTTTTTGATAAAAAAGATTTCCCGTGCTGCTTTTTCTCTTGTCCAATTGATAGACAGATAAACTCAATTAAGGTCAGATACCAATTTTGCTTGAACAGACTAATATACAGAAATAAGATTTAAGTCTGGAATCTGTTAATTGTTTTTCCAAATAAATCCCCTTGCTGGCACCATCTAAATTTTCACGTATAGGATGGAGCACACCAACGTGGGGGGTTTGGAGTCCCAGATTTTTATTCATAATATTTAAAAGCCCAAATAAATTTTACATATTATTGGTATCATATGGATGCCCGACTGCAATACCTGAAACCAGAATGTGCCCAGATTCACCCAAACTCGCTCTCAGTTTTACTGCCACAGAGGTTACCTAGACATCCCGCCGAAATCCAAACTTTGCCTACCACGTGTTGGGCATGGTTCAAATTGCAGAGAAACCTGCACGCAGATTTCCTGTACTCTCCACATATACCATTAGCTGATAACCCTTGGCTTCCCCCTACACCGAAACATATACTAAGCATACTTTGGCCCGATATGATTTGCGGACAGTGGGTGACATCTTTGGGAACTTGCAGCTACGCACTATGAAACACCTAACCATAAATAGAGATGCATCATATTTGGACAAATTCTCGGGTACAGTGCTCCCTGAGTGGGGGACTCCCGAACATGGCAGCTGAGGCGGCTTATTTCTCACTGCTTACATTGGCTAACACAGCACCAGATGGGGCACTTTTAGTGTCACAACTGTACCATACATCTTTAGGTCTTCGTCCAGTGGCCGGATCAAAAGTGTGGAAGGCCTGGGAAAAAGACTTAGGTTTTACACTGACGGACCAGGTATGGCTATATTGCTGCAAACAAACACGCTATGTGTCAAATAATCATGGTCATAAATTACTACATTTTAAATATCTACACTGAGTGTACATCACACCGTATCTACTAGCCAAAATGGATCCCAACATGCCACACACATGTGCTCGGTGTGCTATGGATCAAGCTGGCCTTTCACACTTGGCCTCGAACTGTGGACCCATATTGACATATTGGGTGGGGGTCTTTCAGCCGCTGTCCTTGATGATAGGGTATTTGTCCGTCATCTGTGTGTCTATTGCCCTTGATGACAGAGCATACAATACAGCCTGCACCACTAATGGCCTTACTGGGTTACGTCAAACCAGTGCAGAAGGGAGTGAGGAGGTTCCCTGCCATTGCCTTGCTCATTGCAAAAAGACAGGTTTCAGTGCCCTTGGGAGGATCCCAGGTCCTGACAGTGTAGGCCTGGTCCGCGACTTGATATATTGCCGCACGACCAAAAGATATATGGCAAGCACTGAGGGACTATTTACTGACACATCAGATAGAGGTTGATTAAAATGTATGCGTAGACATTCACCTCTTGAGATATTCCCGGGGGTCAGGGGTGAGATGTGGGATGCGAATATGATGAAACCCTTTGGTGCAATGGATGTAGAATACCCACCAGGTAGAGGGGGCCTACGTTAGCACAGGTTGAAACATGTTCTACGAACAGTAAACTGGACTTGGAAGGGGGGATTGGGATGGAACAGTGCGCATCCCTCATTAATTTAACTAAGGATTTGTTGTCGTATTAGGGGACTATAAAAGTGATATGTGATTATTCCGTATTGATGGATATAGACAAGAAGCATAATAATGTGAACAGTTGCTATATCTATTTCCTACTTTGTGAAGAGCTCTGTATCGATTCTGTTGTTGGTTTAATTCTTCGTTTGTTTTAATAATCTCTGAGATGTTAGAGAATTGAAATCTCGCTGATTGACAACATTGTAACTCCGCTTTGCCAAAAAATCTCAATAAATAAAAGTAAAAAAAATAAGAAAATGCCTCCCTGGTGCAGATAATGCAGCTCAGCCATTTGCGCTGTGTTACATTACTCAAGATATATGGAGCCATGAAGGGCCATGCAAGATGGATTTACTCTGCTTCATGAATCTCATTTTTCATTTGTGTAGCTCTTGCATCGAGTTGCCAACAAAGGGGCTCATATATATGCCCCTTAGTTTTAACTGGTGCGTTTCTGCACCCAGTAAACCTAGAAAAAAGTTTTTCTAAGACTCGAATGAGGCCCTTAGACTTTGTGAAATGCGTTATGATAATAAAGGGAAATAATTGATGACTGGTTGGCAATGGGTAGTTAAGGCTGGCATTAAAACCATTCTTTTCTGCAGAAATTCTCTCATCAACTAGACTTTTCTTTCCCCTACCCTTGAGGTTATGCAGACCAATCGGAACATGGCAATTAAAAACAGAGCATTATACAGCAGTGCTTGAAAGAAACCTGGCTGTCTTGCTCAAGGCCATAGTAAGAATTTATGCTCAGAAACAAAGGTCAGGATTGCATGATTTAAAAAAAAAAAAAAAATGAAATATCCATCCACGTCTCGCCAGCAGCGACAAAATGCTTAAGCTTGCCTATCCTGACGGAAAGATGTTTAGTATGAAAAATATGTGGTAGAAAACAACAGCTTTGTGGAAGAAATCGTCAACAATGAGGCAGTACCAGTTGAGCTGAAAAACGATTAGACTGCAAATGCTTAGTTTGTCCTCTGCCTAATTACACTTTGTGGTTTACCTGCATAGTTTAGCGCTCTACAATGTGGCTGCGCTATTTACTTAATTGTTTGTTTTGAAACTCCTTAAATTGCTCCGACTTTTGTAAATCTGCCATTTGTGACTGATTGCTTGTGCAGTTTAGGTCACCAGCTTAAATTCGCTTAGGATGTCGAGCAAGCAGCAACAAGGAGAACACTGGAGGCTGGCACTGAGGTTTCATTAGTCACTGTGGCTTAAGCTATTAAATAAACCTACTTCTCAACTCTACCTCATCTGCCTCGACTACATCACTTCATGTATGTATGACTTAAATACTACAGGTTCGCTTTATTCTTCTCACATATCCCCTAGGCCTACTTTATTGTTTTTCATTTTCACTATGAGATTTCCTTCCCTGTACTC
Organism: Lissotriton helveticus; assembly: GCF_964261635.1. Classification (NCBI taxonomy): domain Eukaryota; kingdom Metazoa; phylum Chordata; class Amphibia; order Caudata; family Salamandridae; genus Lissotriton; species Lissotriton helveticus. The sequence goes on along the minus strand of NC_136061.1, from coordinate 1,323,082,082 downwards.
ATTCTTTTATATTTTATTTGTTTCTTTTGCTTCAACTGATCTCGGTTGTTCACTTTTTAATTTCTTTCAATATTACTTTCTGTCTTTAGTTCATTTTATTCTTCTGACATATCCCCTATGCCTACTTTATGTTTTTCCATTTTCACTATGAGATTTGCTTTCCCCGTACTCATTTTGTTAAAAAAATATTTATTTTGCTTGAACTGATCTCGGTTGTTCACTTTTTTATTTCTTTCAATATTACTTTCTGTCTTTAACGTATTTTCTCTCTCAGGAATTCTGTCCCATTTTTCCCTTGATAATGTTTTCTTCCTATAACCCTAATTTTCAAATTCTTTCCCCCATTTAAACATTTTACATTAATGTTTTCTCTGTTTTCCATTTCACTTTCCATAACGTCCCTTACTTAAATTTCCCATAAAGTTAAACTTCAGACTTTTACTTTTAGCCTACTTAAGTTTAGGGGATTTATAGAGCACATGGCTACCCGCAGGCACCCCAGCGCTAACACAGGTGAGGGCAGCTATAGTGCATGAGAGCTAAGGGAACAGCCACGTTTTGATTTTTTTTTAAAATGACTTCGTTTTTAATTAAACGTAGATCTGGGTCCATGCTGTTCCAATTTTGGGAACCAAATATGAGAACGATCTTCTGCCCCACCTACATCTCTTGACTCTAGTGATGTTCATCAGGAAATTTGCTCCGGACCTGAGACAGTGGGCGTATAAATAATGGGAGATCAAGGTTCGCAACAGTATAGGTCTTCTACCATGCATGGCTATATGAGTCAGGCATAGGGCCTTCAATTTAATCCTGGCCTACACTGGAAGCCAATGTAGCTCCCTCAAGGACGCTTTCACTGACTGGTGCCTAGGTATCTTGAGAAGCAATCTAGCTACTTTGTAGCTTTCTTATTAATATTTATTTAATTTTACTTCCATCCTATCATATTAATTTTTATCTTTCATTATTTTATTTTTATTTATTTATATAGCATTTTGTTCTTACCGTTACTTGTTCTCTTCGTCTCTTTTTATTACTAATGCACTAGTTTGCAGTTACCGCTACTACTTTCTCACTCTCCCAACTTCTGAATTTATATTTTGCTTCAGTTTCTTTTTTCTTCCTTTCCGTGTATTTCCGTATCTCTGCCCTTTCTTTCCAAAGATCCCTTGCCTATACTTTTCATACAGGTTATGCTCATGCAACATTTCCTCTCATTATTTCATGTTATGTTATAATATGAGGAGTTGTAGATCGCACTTACCACCCAAGGTATATCCAGGTGCTGGAGTAGGTGAGTAAGCATATTCAGCTCCTAGTTGATTAGCCTGGTCTTCAGTTTTTGCAGATTTTGAAAAGGGATGGCGAGAGCCTGATGAGGTGTGGAAGGTCGTTCCAGTATTTTGCCGGGATTTAGGAGAAGGTGCGCCCTCCAGCTTTGCTCCTGCAGATGCAGGGTAGATACAAATGGGGTTTCTGGTTGGCTAAAATACACACCCATGCCAGAGTGAACCCACCACTCTAGTCAGGGTATGCTAGATCAGCTAGATATACTGTACTCACCCTCTAGTAGGTTGGGGAAGAACAGGCAGGATTATCAAAAGAGGTGATGTATAAAGTATTTGTACAACACACACTCACAGTAACACAATCAATACATCAGAAAAAGACTCAAAACAGGCTTGGAAGTATAGATTATTATATTCTAAACAAAGCAAAACAAAAAGAATAAAAATCACAGGTATACTTTTCCGGTTTTACAAGTGTTAAAAAGAGCAGTGCTATTAGTAGAAAGGAAGGGCACAGGAGAATTACCAATATAGAAGCACATGTGTAGTACTCCAGTTGTAGTACTCCCTTCAAGTCCTCACTGATGACATTGCAACTCGGTCCTTTGAAATCAGAATGCTGATAAATAACCCCCAGCCGCCAGTGGTGTCGAGTAGACCAGCTGCGGAGACCTCGTGGTTCTCAGGGGATCACAGTACATTTGTCAAACAAAAGGCGAGATGTGGGTCCCTTTGTTGATAGAGGCAGGGCATGACAGAGTCTGGCCCACTCTCATCCAGGAAGGTTGTGCTGCAGGTCAGTCATGGTCATCAAGACAATGGGGGCCACAAAGCATGCTGGAGTGTTTGCCTAGAGTGTTGCAGCATCTTGTATAGAGGTGGACTCCTCAAGCTGCATGATTTGAAGTGCTAGGTCGCTGTTCCAGGTACAGGTGGGATTGCTCTACAAAAGGAGGTATTCAGCAGACTCATTTCCGGAGTGTGTTTTAAAAACAGGGCAACAAACAGCACTCACTCAGCTCCCACCACACATAGGGTATTAAGAGTGATTAGTTTATAGTCAACAGCCCACTGCCAGACTCACAGGGTGCAAAATCCCACGGCATTGACTACAAGGCAAAGTCGTTGATAGGCCTGTGACTTCGGGGAATGGGGGCAAGCCAACAAATCCTTGGAGACACTTTTAGTCCACACAGCACAAAAGTAGCAGACAGCAGGCCAGCACAACAAGGCAGGTAACAAAGTGGAAGTCCTTCCTGCAGCTCAACAAGCAGCAGGCCAGCACAGCAGAGCAGTTAGTAGAGTGGCGGTCCCTCCTGATAGCACAGCACTTCCTTCTGGCAATGTGCAGATGTAGAGCCATCAATGTCTGGTTACAGGTCCGAAAAGTGCCTGATTAGATTCGGCCAGAGATCCAGTACATTTACCCAATAGTGCCTTTGATATGGGGGTGACTTCAAAAGAGCTCTCTGAAGTGCACAGGGCCCCTTTCAGGCCAGTCCTGTCAACCAGCCTATTAACTGGAGGCAAATCAACGCTTTGTGTGGTGATAGGACACTATCTATTCAAGTGAAGTTTTACCGCCTCTCCACCCTCCTTCTTAGGATGACCCATTAGTTTGCAGATGAATGCAGATGTAGTTGACTGTCCTGCATTATGACTGTCTAGAGGAAATGTACAAATGTAGAAATCACCCAGCCTAGCCCAGGCATGTATTCGAGACAGACTGTCAGACACACAGAGCAGTAAGTGAAGAGAAATGTCCGCTTTCTAAAAGTGAAGAAAAATTGGTTGTGTAGCGCACTCCGTTTATTCCAAAAGTTAGATGTTTAGCTGATTATACCAAATGTATTTCAAGGCGTGCTGGAAGGGATAGAGGAAGCTACTCTCTAATTTGAACAATGAACCATTCTGGTGACCAAAATCACCAGACCCTATCCGCACAGCTAAATGGCAGAACTCCTTCTGCTCAATTAAATCATCAGATTGCTTGTGTTACCTTCTATTTTGTTGAATTTTCTTACAATTTATAAATTCAAGTCTTTTCCAATACAAAAAACTAACAACATTGGGGCGCAAGAGGAATTAGCGTTGTCGAAAGGAAGCCCAGACAGGAAGTTTTTAAACTTCACGAACGTACATCGAGAGAAGATTCTTCAGTCCAAGGTACGACCGTACAATAAGGCAGTTGCATAGAATCTAGCACACCAGTATACCATTAGAACAGTTGTTCAAGGCAGAACACTTATTATTTCAGCCGCGAGTCAGCTGGGTGTAACAGGGACCAGCACCGCTCGACAGAAAGCCCTGACAGGCAGCTTTACCACGAAGCGAACTGATATTTCAAGAAGACTTTTTCAGCTACAGGTAAGAATGTAACAGTTAGTGGTTAGCCAGTATTAAGGAAGCCAGTATACAACGAGGAGAGTTGTTAAATTAAAGTCTCTTGTTAATTTCAGTCGCAAGTTAGTTTTGGTTATGCGATTCTCATAAAGAGTTTCACTCAGGGGTTTCAAAGCACAGTATATAGGCATCTCAGTCAATTGTGTAAAGTTTAGTTCATTTATACAGACTTGTGCATTTGAGATATTGACCCACGATCCTCTAATCAGTTAGTCTAGTTAGATTCCTGAACAAACAGGGCAGTTTTTTGTACATTACCCAGCAGTACTGCTGCATGCAATGAAACAAGCTTTTCTCGGTTTCCAGTTCGTTGAGATTGAAGTCGGTGTGTGGAGTGTATTAGACTTAGAAACGAGACAAGTAATATTTTGGCTTCCAGGTGTCGAAATTTAAGACGTTGTCTGCATTATATCATATTATTTCAGATTATTGGGCGTCACGGATCTGATTTATGTGAAGCGGGTGACACTGAATCCCAACCGGTTTGTCACACCAAACCACACGTATCACAGTAAGCTTTCATCTCTTCTTTTTTCGTATTCTTCTTCTCTTCATTGACTTTTCACGAACTAACCACACTTTTTTGCACAATTTTAAAACAAACTTTCGAGCAAGTCACACAGTACTGATGCATAGATGTTGACATGTTGTTCAGTTTTTAAGCTGGATGTCGGATCATATATTTTTTTGTATGTTTTATCTTTTCTACAGAGCCCCTGATGAAGGGATCTTTCCCGAAAGGCATTGGGACTGGAAAAATAATTTCTTTATTTGAAAACTTTATTCATCTTTCTTGTTTATGTATTAGACAGGAAACTATTTGTTTAGTTTAGTGCATTGAAAAGTGACAACTGTTTTTTGTTGTATGATTTGTGTAAAATGAGTTTTTTGTAATGGAAAAGACTTGAATTTATAAATTGTAAGAAAATTAAACCAAATAGAAGCTAACACAAGCAATCTGATGATTTAATTGGGCAGAAGTAGTTCTGCCATTTAGCTGTGTGATAGGGTCTGGTGATTTTGGTCACCAGAATGGTTTGCTTTCTAAAAGTGGCATGTCTAAAATAGTAAGCATGGGCGGATTTTGCGGATTCGCAATCCGCGAATTTGCGGATTTGCGTATTCGCGGATTGCGAAAATACGCGAAATCCGCGAATTCTCGCAGATTTGCGTATTTTTTGGGGGTGTGTGTGTTCGCACGGGTTTCTGCAAGTTCGCGAGGGTTTTGTACAATTTCGCAAATTGCGAACTTACTTGTCGGGTCGCCAGTTTTGCGAACTTGTTGTTTCTACGTGCCCAGCCTGTTTGCTAAGATTTCTTCATCACTGCCACCCTCTGTCACCACTGGCACTCTCTTTGGTCACCCATGCCACCCTCTGGCTCACCCATGTCACCCTCTGTGTCATCACATCACCCTCTAGTTCACCAGTGTACATTATTGGGGCAAAGCAAAGCACTGCCATCCTCTGTCAACACTGGCACTCTGGTTCACCCATGCCACCCTCTGGCTGGCACACCCATGCCACCCTCAGTGTCATCACAACACCCTCTGATTGACCACTGAGTGAACAAACACCTGCTAAGTGCTTTAAGTTTTGCAAACAACAACACCTGCCCTGCCCCAACTGACATTAATGAAGGCTGGCACCTGCTTGTCTGCTCCCTTTCCTTTTTGTTGCAAATGCAATGTAAATAATTTTTTTTAACAGGATGCAATGGCATACTTGTAACTATTCTGTGACTGTCAGAGCAGGGTCACACAATAGTTGCAAGTAGGCAACCGGATTCTGGAGGGCCCCTTCAGGAAGCACTACAGGTAAATGGTTACAAATGATGAGCTCGAACTTTTGCACCTGCTCGTTCGTTTTGCTTTTGCAAAACTCGTTTTTCGGTAATTTCGCCCTATTCGCGGGGCGCGTCGTAGTGCGAACTGGCCCGTGGAGGCCGCGAACTCGTGCGAGTTACCTCAAGGTTGAGTATGGGCGCCGTATTTCCGTTTCCGCCCGCTATGTGTAATCTCGCGCGACTCGCGCCTTGCGAATACAAGTTCGCACGAGTTCGCGAGAGAAATCGCGTGCGAACTTACTTACGCGCACGTGATCGGGCCGCCATCTTGTTTTTCATTCATTCCTATGTGTCTGGGTATGGTGTTTCTATCCTCTGTATATCTCTGCCATCCTTTGCTTGTTTTAATATTTTGTTGATCTATTTAACTTATTTTCTATCCCTCTATTTTTCTAGATCTATATTTTTGTGTTTTAGGCTACTTTTGTTTACTTTTGAACTACTTTTTAAAACTTTTATTTCCTTCTTCCCTACTCTTATTCTTTTTCATTTTTTCTCTTCTTTACTGCTAACACCTGCCCAGAACATGGTCAAGACAGCTGTCAAGCTGCCCAAGACGGGCACCGCAGCCCGTGCCCGGCTCCCGTGTGGTCGCTTGAGGGCGGAAATGGTGGTGCCCCGGGAGATCTTCAGCCCTGAGGAGGTGGGCGCACTTGTTTTTTATGTGCAGCGCCGTCTCCCCAGGACCATCGCGGCAGGCGGCAGGATCGCTGCTGGTTACACCAACAGCCAGGAGCGACGGAAGCGGTGGGGGCAGGTGTGCCGGGCCCTTTTTAAGATCACGGGGGTCCAGCGCACCTACAATCAAGTCACCCACCGCTGGACCGACATCCTGGACCGAGAGCGTGACCTGCTAGACGTGCTGGGAGTGGAGGTCCCCAGGCTTGGTGAGTAGTAGTAGCAATTTTTTCATTACTCACTACTCTGTTTTTTCTCCTGCTCTATGTGGCTGTGTTATATTGCAAATGTTTGCTTTAACTTTTTTTTTTACAAAGAGCAATAATGCTGCTGGTGATTACATTGATAGGAGAGGTAAATTACTATTTCAAAATCTTCTGTGCATTTCAGGTGCACTGTTCTCCTTCTCTGTGCCGGTGCCACTGCTTATTTGTTTTCTATTTTGTGTTCATTTAATTGGGCTGAGTAATGTATGAGTGTATTTTACAGAACTGCGTAATGCTAGACACAAAGGGGCAGATTTACAAGCCCCTTGTTCCACGTTTACACTGCCTTACCTGACGCACAGCGACGTAAACGTGGCGCATCCTTGCGAGTCATGTACAACGTGATGCATCTAAGGAGATGCGCCACGTGAAGGCCTGGGCCTGCGCCACAATGGGTGCGTTCCCACGCAGGGGGGGGGTGGGGGGTGGGGGGTGCCGGTCAGGCAGATGTGTGCCTCGCAAAAGTGCCTGCGTGAAATCTACAAGATTTAACGCAGGCACTTCCGCGACGCTGCTATGTCAATTCTTTATGCCTGCTTGCTTGAAGCAGGCGTAAGGACTGATGCGGTATGTTGAGTATTATTGGGCAGCCCTGAGCACTGCTATAGTTGCATCGCGCCCGCGACGCGACTCTAGAGATGCGCCCCTATTTCGTCACGAGATGCGTCACGCATCTGCCTACCCTTGCGCCAGGGTTTGCCGCATTGTAATAGCGGCGCATCTGCCGTGACGCAAGGTTAGTTTTGCGTTACGCATTTGTTCTGGTGCACATCTGGAGGTGTCCAGCTCAGAACTCGTAAGTATGCCCCTAAGTGTCAGATTAGCAATTACCTGCGCATCCCTGCAAAGTGTGCGGCACGCCAGCACCACCCATGGTGCGCCGTATTTACAATGCGGCACACCATGGTCCCAAAACGTCACCGAAGCGTTACGCATCGGTGCCGTAAAGGCGGCTCATTGATGGAGTTGCGTTGCAACGATGGCGCAGCTCCAGCAATGCTGCGTCAAGCCGTAAGTCTGCTTCATGCAGGCGCAGGATTTCAGTGACGCATCATTGTCCTAAATGACTGATTGAAATTTTATATATTCCCCATAACCACTTTTAGCATGCGTTCCTGCGCAGGAACGCCCTCCCTTGCAATGGAATGCTCCCTAATGGCGCAGGGTTTTAGAATGGGATGCATCTCCCATATGCGTCACGTTGTTAATATACGCCACACCATGGCGCCTCTCTTGTTGTGGCGCTGCGTCACAAAATTGACGCAAGAATGGAGCAAAAGAGCTGCAAGGGGCTTGTAAATCTGCCCCTAGAGTAGAGGCTCAGGTGCAGTCCTTCCTTTGTAGCCCTCTTTTTGGATGAAATAGTAGGTTCTTGTTCTTTCTAAATGTTTGATTTGGTTGACAAGGACATCGGCAAGCAGCAATCATCAATGTTTTCTGTTATTTCTTTCATGTTGTACGTCAGGTCCGCCCAGGGGCAAGCGGACCGAAAAATCTGATGCAGCAGTGGCTCCAAAGGAGGAGGATGCAGGCCAGGGCGGCGAGTGCTCCTTTGCTGGCCCCAGTAAGTTTTCATTTAAATATAGAGGACCTATTGTTGTCCAAGCATTCCTAATTTAATTGTTTCGAAATAGTGTTTAGATAGGAGCAAAATCAATAATCCTACTGTTGCAGGGACAATTCTCCACAAACCGAACTATGGACACCAAAGACCAGAGTAATAATATTTCAGAGTGGCGTGTTTGGCACACTGTATAAATAAACCTGGTAGTGTCAGCAGCACAGATTCCTCCTTGCAAAAATTGCAAAACTTTTCGCTCAGTCACTCTAGTCTGGACTCTCTGGAGGACTAAAAACCACAGAGTCAATTCAAGTTTAAAAGCTTTATTAAAAGTTTAAGTAAACACATATATTAAAATAAAGTTAGTTGGAAATGGAAAAGTGCTTGGTGCTGAGTTGATGAGTACTGGATTGGTACACATTTCTTGTGGTCGAGCCGAGCTTTCACCTGGTTTCAAGTTGATGTTCCTCTTGTCCTTAGAAGTCCAGTTTCTGTCTGTTCAGAGAAAAATAGTGTGTGTTAAAATTAAGCAAGCATTCAACAATTGTGACAAAAAAATGAAGCAAGACAACAGCTTTCCCTGGAAGGAGGGACATTTTTACTTTAGACTAGAGTAGACAGTCAATTAATTTTTCTGTTGTTTTCACATTTTTTCATTCATAGACCAAATACTAGTGGAGTGGTGTAATCTAACATTCTTAAATCTACTTTGTAGGTGGAACATCTGGTGGCGGGGCCAGCTCGGATGTGGTGGTCATCATTGACTCGGAGTCCGAGGGTCAATCTGGGGAGGAGGCGGCGCTAGAGGAGTCGGACCAAGAGCAAGAAGTACAGACTGTGAGGAAGGAGACGGTGGCGGTGGCGAGTACAGGTAAGCTGGATCATGGAGGTACTATCTGACTCTTAGATAGGATATGATGTGTATTCAGTGGTGGCCCAGTGACAAATTACAATATGGTAATTACAGCAGGCTGGGACCAACAGACAGATAGAGGCAGAGACAGAGAGAGAGGAAGACAGAAGGAGAGAGAGAGAGGGAGGGAGCCAGAGGGAGGGTGAGGGAGGGAGACAGAGAGAGAGAGACAGCGAGGTAGAGGGAGACAAAGGGAGACAGAAAGAGGGAGACAGAGAGAGAGAGAGAGAGAGAGAGGGAGGGAAACAGACATATCGCCTGGGCCTGGTGCAGATGATACGGTTGCTGGTGTGGTTAACGGCTCAGAGGAAAAATCACTCACTTCTGCCAGATCTCTTTCATATGAAAGAGCACCAAACCAAGGATACAAGTGAGTTGTGGGAAGGGAAATGGTGATTCAAGCGCCCCTCCCTGCGGACGCCCATGATACTGGCCTGAATAGTTTTGTACTGCCCTGGCTAGTTGCTAGTTGTACTGTGACACAACTTCCTGCTGAATCATTTTGTGTTAATCATATTCTTAAAGAGCATTGGTTACAGATTATGTCTTTCTTTCTTCATATAGTTGGCAATACTAAAACCTCCAAACCAACGAGGAGTATGCTGGCTGTACTGGCCCGGCAACGGAGGCTGGAAGCAACTGTTGCCGAATATCGGCGACTGGTGGAACTGGAGGGGGACGACACGCACTCCAGTGCATCAAACCTAACATCATCTACATCCTCCTCTGTTACCCCACGTTCTGCCGGTAAGCACAGTGCTCCAGCGAACCGGAGCCGTGCCGGAAGACGCCACCGCCGAGCAGCAAAAGCTGCACCTCGCAGCACTGTTAAAGGTCGCTTGCGCCGTGCACTCCGCAGAGTGTCCGACCTAGAGGCGGAGGTCCAGAAATGGCACAAATATCAGAATGTGGTGGAGGGCCTCCGCCTAGATCAAGCCATCCTCCAAGAAAAGTATGATGCCCTGGCCCTAAAGCATGATGCCCTGGAGGCCAAACCTAACAGCTTGCATCCCTAGAGTGTCCCTTGCCCCTTTTTTTGAGACTTTTGGGGGGTGGGAATTGGGAGTTGGGTTTTTTGGGGACTTTTGAGGACTATTTATTTGTTGGGGTTAGGGAGGGTCTTGCGGGAGATTATTTTGTTAGGGATATAAATATACTTTTTCAAACTTTATCTGAGCATACCTGTTTTTTTACTACTTTTGAGCTGGGTGGGTGGTGGTTTTGCAGTAATTTCATTTAACTGAACACTGTCATCGTGTTGGCTCACGTGCAATAGGCCAAATGTTTTCCAAAGTAAATGCCTGTCACAGAGTTTGATAATTCTTGAGCCCTAGGACTTTGCTGCTAGTACCACTGTCACTCTCTCGCCTCTCCGAATACTCCATTATACTACCTCCCATCCAAACGCTTATCTTACCTGTAATTTGTGTTTGAGGGCTGGCTCCACCTGGAATTTACAGAGTCCCACTCCTAAAGCGTTCTGCAGCAGGGCCACAACTGGAGTTTCCCGGCGTGGATTTTCTGCAAATCAAAAGCAATCAACATTAGAAATGTGGCAGCGGTGCTCACACAACCCTAAAACCTAGAAGCCCCACAGACAGCACCCCTGAGACAGGCAAGCGAGCAATAATAACGCCTACACGTTCACGTGCAATAGGCCAAATGTTTTCCTAAGTAAATGCCTGTCACTGAGTTTGATAATTCTTGAGCCCTAGGACTTTGCTGCTAGTACCACTGTCACTCTCTCGCCTCTCCGAATACTCCATTATACTACCTCCCATCCAAACGCTTATCTTACCTGTAATTTGTGTTTGAGGGCTGGCTCCACCTGGAATTCACAGTGGGGGACTCATCAACGTTAAGTAAGTTTCTTCATTGTGCAGAATCCAGGCATCAGCATTATGGGTAATGGATAGGGTGAGTCTGGAGGAGGAGGAGGACTCAGGATAGACGACCAGGACTGAGTTCTTGTCAACTAACTGTTGTGAACCTGAGGAATGCTGCGGCATCAAAATCAAGACAGTTCTGTTGCTGGGCTTGTTGTTTTATTGGTTGATTACAGTTTTGTTGGGAATGTGATGAAGCACTTGCTAAAGAAAGACAGACACACAGGAATAAAAGTGAATAAGGAGGACTATTTACAATTAATGAATGATTGAGTCATTTTCAGAACTCGCTGTCAGGGAAGCAGAACTCGTCCTCATACTCTGCTAAATCATCAGTCGGGGTTACTTCTGGTAACTGAGGAGAACTTTCCTCAGGTAGGGCGGTGTCCTCTTCTTCCTGCGTGCATTCTCATACTCTGTAATCTGGTGGTATGAAGTGCTGGTTCATCTTTATCAAGGTGAGCCGCTCCACATTTGCGGGCAAGAGGCGGGACCTTTTGGAAGTCACAATGCCACCAGCAGAACTAAAAACACGTTCTGAGGACACGCTTGCGAGTGGGCAAGACAAGTAATTGATAGCCAGGTTGGTGAGCTCTCGCCATATTTTTCTTTTCCCATGCCAATACGCCAATGGGTCCTCAGTAATATTGACCTCTGTTGAGTCATCCAGATAGGCCTGCACCATTGAAAGAATGTCCTCCCGGATTCCTGTACTTTGCACTTCTGTGTCTTTTCTAGGACCAGGAAACCCTAGCTGAGTTAGCCAACTCGCTTCTGACATATCGCATGCGCCTGGTGCAGATGATACGGTTGCTGGTGTGGTTAACGGCTCAGAGGGAAAGTCACTCACTTCTGCCACAGGCACAGATGCAGAAGGGCTTTTTTGGGACGCCTGATGGCCTGCTGATTCACTAGTAGTACTGTCTTCTCCTACAGTTTCCTTCCGCTCTCTTTCAAAACGAATGGCTGACTGAGCTAGCCAACCTTTGTACTCTGTAACATCCGATGTTTCAAAAGGAATTATTACTTTGCCAAACAATGGCTTTTTGTAACGTGGATCCAGAATAGTAGCACAAATGTAGTGCTGTTGTTTCTTGATATTTACAAGCCGTTCATTGCTAACTAGGCGTTGTAATAATCTCTGCGCCAACTCATGTGCTTCGTTCTTTCCAACGTCCTCTAATTGTGAAGACACCACCTTGACTTGGTGCTCGAGCTTCAGCAACAGTGGGATAGCTTTGCTCAAAGAACAGTCCTCCCTGCTGACGTCACGCGTGAAGACCTCAAAAGGCCGAAGCATGTCTGTCAGGCTTTTAACTAGCTGCCATTGCTCCACCGCTAGCATCATTTCTGTCGTATCACCACCCAGGTTGTAGAAATACTCATTGACTACTGGAAACAGCTCATGCAGACGCTCAAGCATGTAGAAGGTTGAGTTCCAACGTGTTGCCACCTCCTGGATAAGTGCTTTCACTGGCATTCTACGTTCATTTTGCTTGCGCCTCAGCTCCTTCCGGGCCTTAAAAGAATGGTTGAAATGTGTGCATATTCTTCTGCAGATGGTCAGTGTTTTGTCGACTGCAAGTTCTTTTTTCAAAAAATTTTGCACAACAAGGTTGATACAGTGCGCCAAACACGGCACTCTGAAATAGAAACCGTCCGCCATGGCCTTAACTACATTACTGCCATTATCTGTAGAAACATAACCAACCTTGCAATGTCTTGGGCGCAGCCATTGCAAGACCTTTTTGTTAAAGTCAGCCAAAATGTTGACTGCAGTATGACTTTTCTCCATGCCAAACATGGCTAATGTTGCATGTTTACGAGCACCCTTAAAAATCTCGATCAAGTCACCACCTGCATTTATCTGTTTTATAACCCCTGAAAAAGAGACCCAGTGTGCAGTGATGTATATGTAATCAAGGGCTTGGCAACTGGTCCACATGTCTGTTGTCAGGTGTATAGTGTGAACAGCACTCTTCTGCAAAGCTGCCCCCACCAACTCAAGCACCTCTTTGTGTAGTGCTGGAACAGCAACCCTGGCAAAATAGTACCGGCTAGGAACCTTCCATTTAGGGGCCAATGTTGCCACGAGTTCAAGGAAACACACACCTTCGACAAACGAAAAAGGGAGAAGGTCCACCGCTAGCATTTTTGCCAGCTTAGTGTTATAGAGGCGTACAGTTGGGTGGTTGCGTTGAAATTGCGCATCTGAGGAGAACATGGCTGAAATGGTGCGCTGGACAAATTTACGGGATGATGCTGATGCCTTCTTCGACCCACTTCTGATCAGTGTTGACATTTTCCGCATTGGTGTGTCTCCCAGACTCTCAGTGTGCCTGCTATGTGTTACGGAGGGTGTGGTGCTGCCAGGGGTACTGGGTGCAACCGGACACATGTCTGACGCTTCTTCTACCTCCCCATCATCTTCAGATGAAACACCTACTATGGGTATATTTTGGCCACTTGCCCTTTGGGATCGCTTTCCCTTGACGTTTGCTAGGTGCGGAAACCATTCGACAGCGTGCTTTCTTTCAAGATGACCTATCTGGCCTCCGGTTCCATAGTTGGTACCAGTCTTACCACGGCTAACGCTAGTCTTACAAATGCAACAAACGGCTATGTTATCATATTTTTCATGGACACTAAAAAAGTTCCAAACTGGGGACTGGAAACTTCTGGTTTTGCCGCACGAGGTGATACTGCTGCCAATGCCAGATGAAGCAGTGGTGGATGAGCCTTGCAGACATCTACTGGGTTGTGCAATTTTTGCAGCAACCTTACTTGAGGGAGTCGAGCTGGATGGAGTCCCCCTCTGGGGAGAAAATATGGGAGCTGTAGGTTTTGTTGAACTTGTGGTACTACTTGACTGCGTTGGTGGTGCTACCAGTGGCACGTCGCCAGGGTCACGCTCAGCATGACGTCGGGATAGGGTGTAAATGTCTGTCTGCTGCATGGCCGGTGTGGCTGGACTGACATGTGTGATGAATAGATCATTGCTGTCATCCTCTTCAACAACATCAGAATGCACCACTTCATCAAGTCGGACGTTCGGATCCATAAGTATGAGCTTTCCGGGGCCCTTCCTTTTAACATGTGATACCTTTCGCAGCTCATGGTGTGCCTCCCTCTCAGACGTCAGAGATGGTTGCCAATCTAGATCCAGATCATCATCTGATGGAGCGGGGCTTGAAGAGGAACTTCTACACACCCTCCTTGATCTTTTCCTTGCTGGGGAGCTGGGAGAAAATGAATCATCAGGAGGAGTGGCTTCGTCTTCCTGACATGATACCCCGGCTCCAAAGTCAATTTCCTCCTGTGCCCCTACTTCTGGAAGAACAACCATTGTGGGCACTTGCACCGCTCCATGCGCCGCTACATGGGCATCTTCTCTGACCTCTACTTGCAAGTCTCCATGGACCTCTCCTTCTCGGCCTTCTCCTTCTCGGCCTTCTCCTTCTCGGCCTTCTCCTTCTCGGCCTTCTCCTTCTCTGCCAGCTCCTTCTCGGCCTTCTCCTTCTCGGCCTTCTCCTTCTCGGACAGCTCCTTCTCGGACAGCTCCTTCTCGGACAGCTCCTTCTCGGAAAGCTCCTTCTCGGACAGCTCCTTCTCGGACAGCTCCTTCTTGGACAGCTCCTTGCGCATGTACTTCTGCTTGTACTAGTAGCCCATGCAGTTGTTGTTGCGGCTTTGGTTGTTGAATAGTACTTGTGAGATGAGTTACAACCTGTGTTGATGGTGTGCTGCTACTTTCTTGCGAGGAACCAACATCACTGGTCGTTGGTGATTCAACAACTAAACAGGCTACCTGTGCAGCACTCATGGTGGGCCTTTGTTTTTTTTGTTGTTGTTGCCCAAAAAATGTATTGGTGAGCCACCAGTCTCCTTGGTAAGTGGTGCCACTTGCTTCTTCTTCTCCTTAGTAGAGACATCTTTATTGCAAGAGGACCTACGGGCACCTCTTTTTGGAGCCATCTTCTTCAGATGTCGGAACAACAGGCCGCAGCAGCACTTCTGCCTGGCACTGATGCTCAACGATGATGCGGAGTTTTGTGCACCTGAACGCAAACGAAGACGGAGGAACATCAGTAAATATAAATGTTGCATATGTAGCGCTTGAATAAACAGTTTGCAAGTAGGCATTTATGAATACACACGTGCACACTGCACACCACCACACAATATGGAAATTTCAAAATTAGGATTTGCTAAATTTTTGGGAAACAGGAATTTAACATTGATCCAAGAGAGCAAACACACAGAGGGTTGTACTTTCATGTACCCCTGACTCCGCCTGGGCACAATGGGTGAAAGCAAGGCACAATGGGTGCAGGCCTATGTCTCAAAGCTCACTGCCTGCCTTCAAAATGGCCGCTTGACCCCCCCATCCACATGGCCAGGACCATGCCTCAAAATGGCCACCACCAACATAGCCAGCACCCAACCCCTACTCCAAAAAGTCAAAAAACACAACACAAATCAAATCACCACAATCCAATGCCATCCATCCATTTTCAGAAGGCTTATGCTGCCTGCTGGTGGTTTTCCGGTGCAAAATTGCAATTTTTACAATTTCGCGAGTGCGAGATTGTTGCTTCACGGTGCGAACGTGGCAAAAACCCGCAAAAACCGCGAACAGACCGATTCTGGGCCCCCCTGGGCATAATGGATGACATCAGAGCACAGTGGGTGCAGGCCTATGGCACAAAGCACACAAACTGGCTTACAAATGGCCCCTAGACCCCCACCCACACGGGACCAGACAATAAAATGGCCCCCACCCACATAGCAAGCCCCCAACACCACCCCAAAAAGTCCTAAAACACTCAAAAATCAGCACAATCCAATGCCATCCATGCCCTGGCCAGAATCATGTTAAAAAAAAAATCAACAAAACAGTTGTATCATGCATGCACCCATAAATAAGCCTGGTGGTTTTCTATTCATGTGCAGCAGAATTGTAATTTTTACAATTTCGCGAGTGCGAGATTGTTGCTGCGCGGGACACGAGCAGTGCGAACACAAGCAAAAACATCCTCAGCTCGCGAACTTGCAGATTTTCCCCCCAAAAAGTCGAAAAAAAAGCAACACACACAAAAATCACCACAAACAAACAACATCAACTTACTTCTTTGTGAAATCAAATTTCGAATCCAAAAGTAATCCAAAAGGCCTCAAATCCAAATATCCAACAGCAACCACAAAAAGTAATCCTTCCCAGTCAAGATCGAAATCAAAGTGGCCAGGAAATGGAGGAGCTTACTGGACAGGAACAGGAAGTTGGAGACTGGGGCACTTCCTTCACCCCACCCCTATGGGAGGAGCTTGCTGGACAGGAACAGGAAGTTGGAGACTGGGCCACTTCCTTTACTAATTTTTGTACTTTCGCTAGTGCGAGATTGTTCCTGCCCGCGCCGCGGACCGCGAGCAGTGCGAGCAGTGCGAACACAAACAAAAAATCCGCTTCGCGCGGATTTTGCGTATTCTCGCCGCATCCGCGAGAGTTGGCGGATTGCGGATTCTCCGAAAATACGAAAAATCCGCGAGCGTAACGGATTTTACGCCCATGCTTATAAAATAGTACATTTAAATCCAACCTCAGCAGAAAGTAGGATTCATCAATACCATTCCAAACATATGAAACATCGAAAAGCTACTCATCTCTGATCAGGAATTACACCTTAAAAGATTATTAAGGAATTCCCAATGCTACCCTATGAGATAAGTAGGCCTCACAGTAGTGAAAAATGAAATAGGCTGTTTGTAACTACCAGGACATGCAAAACATAAAGATACATGTCCTACCTTTTACTTGAATAGCAGCCTGCCCCTTAGGGCTAGCTATGGCCTACCTTAGGGTTGACTTATATGTAATAGAAATGGAGCTTGAGGCTTGGCAAGTAGGTTTTAAATGCCAAGTTGAAATAGTAGCAAGCTGCGCACACAGGTCTTTCTCTGGCAGGCCTGAGACAGGTTTGAAAGGTTACTTCCGTGGTTGCACAATTTGTGCTTTAAAGCCCACTAGTAGTATTTAAATGCAGGCACTGGGTATATGGGGTACCATTTTACAAGGGACTTACAAGTGAATCAAATATGTCAATCAGGTATACACCAATCACAAGCATATTTAGGGGAGAAGCACATACATTGCAGCACTGGTTAGCAGTGGTAAAGTGCTCAGAGACCTAAGGCCAACAGAAAGTAACAGCAACAATGTGGAGGTGCCAAAGCAAAAAGTGTGGGGAGACCATCCTAAGGCTTACAGGTCTAACAGGGGTTTTATCACTAGGGGGAGTGATGAGTCGGTGAAAGCTGAGGTAGTGGTTGAGGAAGGTAGGTCCGATGCTGTGGAGAGATTTGTATGTGTGAGCGAGCAGTTTGAATTGGTGTTGCTTCTAGGTTGGTAGCCAGTGCAGCTCTCTGAATTAGGGTGTAGGTTATAGTTATCTTAGGGCGCAAGTTATAGTTAGTTGAGATAACTATAACCAGTGAATTCCAGTGGTTTTTAGAGTTTAAAATGTTGTGATGTTACTGAACATTTCAACTAACTATAATGTCACTTTAACCTTTCGTTTTTTTTCAATGAATTCCTAGGGTGTTTTTAACATAAAGTAATATTTAATTACCACAGGTAAACCCCAAACCCCCGCTGAGTGCATTGGAGGGTTGGTCAGGCCCTGTGGCCAACCCCCATAAAGGCAGCCAACCCCACACTGCACACGGCCTTCAGTCGTGCACGGTGGGGGGTTGACCACAAGGCCTGGCCTGTGGCCATTTCATGCAGCCAACCCGACACTGGGCACGGCCTTAGGTCATGGGTGGCAGGGGGCTGGCAACAGGGTCTTGCCCTGGGGAATCCATCCACCGGGGCATTATATATTTTAACAGGGGGAGCAAATGCCACCCCCTTCCCTGATCGGTATTAGGCTATGGTGACCCCATCCCCAGGGTCCTATTTATTTTAAAGAGAAGGGAGCAGCATGTCCTCCCTGAGCCTTATTAGACCCAGGGTACCCCGTCCCCCAGGATTTATTTTTATTAAAGGGCAGAGGGGTCATGTGCCCCCCCACCCTGAACCTTGTTAGGACCTCGGGACCCATACGGATGAAGGCTGTTTATTTTAATTAAGAAGGTGAGGGGAGCATGACCCCCTTTTAGAGCCTTATTGGCCACTGGGGTCCCCATCCCCCAGAGTGAATACTACAATTAAGGGGGAGGGGGCCACACGGCACCTCTCCATGAGTCGTTATCAGCCCGAAGACCCATTTTTCTGGGTCTCACTTTTCTGAAAGGTGGGTGCGTTGTTGCCCACACAGGGCACCCACAATTCATTTGTCGGTGGCTGTGGAGGGAGCCCCAGGGCCCTCATGGTCCCAACCCAACTCTCCACATGCAGCAGGAGCTGGCATTGCTCCCACCAGGAGGGGGGGGGGGAATGTATGACATTGTTCTACATTCTGTCCATCAACTGTGTTTTTTGCAATTTTCACCCCGAGTGGGCTGGGTATGCTCAGACGTGAGTCCCAGGTTCTCCACAACACTGGAGTCATGCTATCCAGGCTGATGAAGGCTGATAGCCAGAAACCGGTCCTTGGATGCTTGATTCCGGTCTGGGAAAGACATGGCTTGGTAGTTCGGACTGGACTGTTCCCATGAGGCACAGGGTCAGAGCTGATTTGCATATTGCCAGTGTCTAACCCAGGGTGGTGTGGAGTGCAAAAAAATGATGGATTTAGGCCCAGATCCTTGTACTGGGGTGAATGTATGACATTGTTCTACATTCTGTCCATCAACTGTGTTTTTTGCAATTTTCACCCCGAGTGGGCTGGGTATGCTCAGACGTGAGTCCCAGGCTCTCCACACCACTGGAGTCAGGCTATCCAGGCTGATGAAGGCTGATAGCCAGAAACCGGTCCTTGGATGCTTGATTCCGGTCTGGGAAAGACATGGCTTGGTAGTTCGGACTGGACTGTTCCCATGAGGCACAGGGTCAGAGCTGATTTGCATATAGCCAGTGTCTAACCCAGGGTGGTGTGGAGTGCAAAAAAATGATGGATTTAGGCCCAGATCCTTGTACTGGGGTGAATGTATGACATTGTTCTACATTCTGTCCATCAACTGTGTTTTTTGCACTTTTCACCCCGAGTGGGCTGGGTATGCTCAGACGTGAGTCCCAGGCTCTCCACACCACTGGAGTCATGCTATCCAGGCCGATGAAGGCTGATAGCCAGAAACCGGTCCTTGGATGCTTGATTCCGGTCTGGGAAAGACATGGCTTGGTAGTTCGGACTGGACTGTTCCCATGAGGCGCAGGGTCAGAGCTGATTTGCATATAGCCAGTGTCTAACCCAGGGTGGTGTGAAGTGCAAAAAAATGATGGATTTAGGCCCAGATCCTTGTACTGGGGTGAATGTATGACATTGTTCTACATTCTGTCCATCAACTGTGTTTTTTGCAATTTTCACCCCGAGTGGGCTGGGTATGCTCAGACGTGAGTCCCAGGCTCTCCACACCACTGGAGTCATGCTATCCAGGCTGATGAAGGCTGATAGCCAGAAACCGGTCCTTGGATGCTTGATTCCGGTCTGGGAAAGACATGGCTTGATAGTTCGGACTGGACTGTTCCCATGAGGCACAGGGTCAGAGCTGATTTGCATATAGCCAGTGTCTAACCGAGGGTGGTGTGGAGTGCAAGAAAATGATGGATTTAGGCCCAGATCCTTGTACTGGGGTGAATGTATGACATTGTTCTACATTCTGTCCATCAACTGTGTTTTTTGCACTTTTCACCCCGAGTGGGCTGGGTATGCTCAGACGTGAGTCCCAGGCTCTCCACACCACTGGAGTCATGCTATCCAGGCCGATGAAGGCTGATAGCCAGAAACCGGTCCTTGGATGCTTGATTCCGGTCTGGGAAAGACATGGCTTGGTAGTTCGGACTGGACTGTTCCCATGAGGCACAGGGTCAGAGCTGATTTGCATATAGCCAGTGTCTAACCCAGGGTGGTGTGAAGTGCAAAAAAATGATGGATTTAGGCCCAGATCCTTGTACTGGGGTGAATGTATGACATTGTTCTACATTCTGTCCATCAACTGTGTTTTTTGCAATTTTCACCCCGAGTGGGCTGGGTATGCTCAGACGTGAGTCCCAGGCTCTCCACACCACTGGAGTCATGCTATCCAGGCTGATGAAGGCTGATAGCCAGAAACCGGTCCTTGGATGCTTGATTCCGGTCTGGGAAAGACATGGCTTGATAGTTCGGACTGGACTGTTCCCATGAGGCACAGGGTCAGAGCTGATTTGCATATAGCCAGTGTCTAACCGAGGGTGGTGTGGAGTGCAAGAAAATGATGGATTTAGGCCCAGATCCTTGTACTGGGGTGAATGTATGACATTGTTCTACATTCTGTCCATCAACTGTGTTTTTTGCAATTTTCACCCTGAGTGGGCTGGGTATGCTCAGACGT
Source organism: Lissotriton helveticus (assembly GCF_964261635.1). Classification (NCBI taxonomy): domain Eukaryota; kingdom Metazoa; phylum Chordata; class Amphibia; order Caudata; family Salamandridae; genus Lissotriton; species Lissotriton helveticus. The sequence goes on along the minus strand of NC_136061.1, from coordinate 1,323,061,770 downwards.
GAGTCCCAGGCTCTCCACACCACTGGAGTCATGCTATCCAGGCTGATGAAGGCTGATAGCCAGAAACCGGTCCTTGGATGCTTGATTCCGGTCTGGGAAAGACATGGCTTGGTAGTTCGGACTGGACTGTTCCCATGAGGCACAGGGTCAGAGCTGATTTGCATATAGCCAGTGTCTAACCCAGGGTGGTGTGGAGTGCAAAAAAATGATGGATTTAGGCCCAGATCCTTGTGCTGGGGTGAATGTATGACATTGTTCTACATTCTGTCCATCAACTGTGTTTTTTGCAATTCCCACCAGGAGGGAGCAGATACTACTGCTGCTCCCTCCAGGTACAAAAATATTTGGATCTGTTTCCCTGCTCACATCAGTGTGGGCTAGAAAACAGATCCTAATGCTCTCAGCGGGGGCTAGCATTTTTATAGCACCTGCCAGCTGGGAGCAGACTTTGTGTTTGCTCCCGCATGGTTGGAGTTCTGAAAATGCTTCTGTCAAGCGGAAGTGAACCCATATTTCCCTGCCTGTGTTGGTGCAGGCAGTCAGAGGAACCGCTATGTCCTGGAGATAGGCTCCTCACAAAATAGGAAGTGAGCCGGCTTCGGAGGGTTGGGCCTCTGGGGCCATTCATGCCAGGAAGGGGGGGGCGCATAACATCCCCTGTCCTTTTCAAAAGTTTAGCGGCCTGGGGATGAGCTTGCTTAGGCATTTCAGAGGCTCAAGGGGCCCTTTGCTTTAAAGATACAATGGGCCTTGGGGATGGGGTCCACAGGACAGAAAAACCTGGGGAGGGGGGCTGCATACCCTGCTCCCCTTAAACAGACTTCGGGCACTGGTGGGATGGGCTCTGTGGGCCACAAGCAGCTTAGAGAGGTAGCCACACATCCACCTTACAAAAACAATTTGGGCCCTGGGCAATGGGGTCCCCGAGGCCAAAAAAAGCCCCCCTCCCTAAAAAGGACATTGGGCCTCAGAGGATATGGTCCCTAGAGACAAAATAGGCCTGGGGACGGTGGCCAGGTGTGCCCCTCCCGCCACCAAAAAAGAACCTCATTCCCCTGGGCACTGGCCCACCCGGGGGTGAATAAATAAGCACCATATATTGAGAAAGTGTGATAAAAAGACTCCACAATATTATTTGTTTTTATGTATTATTTCGACCTTGTGATATGATGTATGAAGGCTTAGTTTACTGTTTTAAACAATGCATGTAACATTGGCGAGTTATAGTTATTCAAATGTATGCAAGGAGTTTATATGTAATCATAAAATGTGGACCTTAGTATACTTTCTATAATAAATTTAAAAAAAAGGCAGAAATAGAAAACTATAATGTTGGTATTTCTAATGTGTATGTAGTTTAACTGTTTTTTTGTACTAATGCAATAACTCCTAACTATAACTAAGTTGCATCCTTTGTTTTTTTTGTGTGAATTTGTTGGATTTTTTGAGGCGAAAAGTATATTAAGTTCCATAAATAATAGATGAATTTTATTGCAATTTTAAAGTATAAATGTTTTTTGGATTTTTGGTACTATTGGGCTATAGTTTTGTAGCCCCAATTTAGGGTTAGGTTTTTTAAAAGTAAAAATGAAATGTTAGAAGTATGTTAAATGTAATTTTGTTGCTCTAAAGTAATGGTAGTGTAAGGAGGGTATCGTTTTTTTGGTGAAAATAGGAAGTTATTTGGGGGGAGTTTCACAGGTACTGTGCTACTGTCTCAGGAGTCCACGGTACTCCGCAAGTATAGGACAGCTACTGTTAGGATAGAAGAAGTTCTTTCTAGTGAATAGGAAGGTGGTTTTCATTTTGGAATATTCCTGTTCTGGTTTTGAGCTGTTTACAACTCATCTAGGCCTAGTGCTTCTTGTACAGCTGTTTTCCTTGATATTTGGGTAACTTGGCTCAAGGAGGTGAACCTGCTGTAGCTGCTCCACATGCATTGGAGGAGGAAGAGCATGCAATTGCAATGGAGGAGCAGGAGCCCTGAAAGAAGCTGAAGGAGTCCTTCAAGTTGTAATTCTTCTCCATTCCACCCCGTGAGAAAAAAGCAAACGCACTGCAGGTGACTTACACCTTATACAAGAAAGTCACCTTGCATGTGATCTAGCAGCAGTATTTCCTTGGAACAATGAGAATGAAGAAGCACCTGAGTGCCATGCATGCAACCCATTTATGATTAAAAAGGAGGTGAAAAAGAAGGTACAACAGCACTTACTTGGGATCACCACCAAAATATTATAGCACACATCCTGTAAATACAGTGCACATGATGAATAAATGTTGACCCCACATTCAAAAGTAAGAAGCCTTATCAAGGATTCCTTATAAGACAATATACTTTAATCTGGCAACAAAAGAGATTATATAATGCAATTATAGTAATGTAGTCTTCAATCCTGGTTTCTTCAGTTGTTTAACAAATTGTTTATTGGGATTTCCAAAAGCTCTTCGAAGAGCCTTCACTGGATCAGGAGCCAACTCGTTTTTTGTCACGTTTGCGACTTCATCAGGTCTACAAATGTAAAAAAGAGATAATGGACAAAAATTGTTTACTTTGAGAATCATAATTTTACATTAAAACAAGGCACTGATAACCACCACTAGTGACTTAAAATGTGCAACTTGTCTAGTACGCACAGTTAGTGAACATTCATGAAGATTGCTCATATCACCTCATTATATTTACATTTCATGAAAAACAAAATACAAAATTAAAGCAGACAGCATGCTAAAAAGTGTAAAGTCATTAACATAACAGAGGAAATAGGGTCACAGAGATACTTTAACGAGCAGCCACAGTTCCAATCCGCTCTTTACACAATCATAATAACCAACTAAACTGGGGGTCTACTACCTCTAAAGCCAACAAGTACCTTAAGCTACTACAAACAGAGTTAGCAAAGCAAAGAAGAAGAGAAAGTGATGTCAAAAGCAAAAAGGTATCAATGAGCGAAACTTGGATTCCCATCAATTATCAATGTGATCAATCTGATCATCTGGTTATCCAACCCAGAGGATGATATGTCCATTGATCATAGGGGCAACCTTCCAGAGAGGGATTCCCTCAATGGAAACAGAATAGGAAGACCAAAGAAAGAAAAGACAGACTATGCATTCTTTGGGTCCACGACCACTTGGGAATTAAGAGCAGTGCAACAAAACAATAGTTAGTGATTTTAAAATAGAGCCATGAGGAGTAAATATGTACTTTTATTAAAGATGTCACCTCACCCTCTACGCTAAAAACAGAACTGTGCAAAGAGCAGTATTAACAAATAACTGCTAGGTTTTAAAGGCCAACATGTTTCAGCCAATAGGGTTAGAGTGCCCTAGGCTTTCGTCAGGACCTCGGTTCTTCAAATCTGCTACTGCATAAATTTTAAAATAAACCAAGTGCAAAAAAAGGAGAATAAAGTGAAATAATTATAGTCACACAAAAAGGTTGGAATTAATACAACCTACTTTCACAATTCCTCCACTTCAAGGGATGCAGATGGCATCTATAAAACATTTCAAACACATTCATAATTAGTTCACTTTTACAAACTCTGAAATATAAACAGCAGTGTACTGCAAACCCGCAATAACGTAGCATGTACCCGCACAGTAAATGGTATAAACATTAATTTCTCACCCGTCTTGACCGGGGACTGGACCTCACCTCAACTGGACCTAGCTCAGGATTACGAGGCCCCGCTCTAGAAGAGGAAACAAACAGGGGGAAGAAAGAGACAGGAGGTATTTCAAAACAACATTGCATTATGCCCCCTCATCCGGCTCCCACCCCTATATCGTAATGCTCTCCTAGTTTAAAACACTACACTAATCGGAAAAAATATATAAACTAACGCCCAGAGAACTCATCACATCATCTTTGCTCACTGTCCTTTATAGCACATTGTCTATTGGACATACATAAGTAACCAAAACTTTTGGGACTATCTGCTCAAGCCCTGTCACTCTCATCAGTTTATTTGTCATGTTTTGGGAAATTGGGTGGTCAACATATCAAGAACTTCAAACCTGCTACTATGACAAAGCCCCCTCATGCATCATGGCTTAGTAGTTAGCGAGAGATCAAACAAGCCTCTCTGGTACATATAAAGAATTGTGGGGGAAAAAACAAAGCAAAGACCCACAATGAGGCAAGGAAATGAACGCCCATCATCATAAGATACCCACATTCTAGGTAGAGCCACAAACAACTTAGTACCCACTCAAGAGCCTACCTGTCCATCGTTGCCTCAGACGTATGCTGAGTCAAGTGGGAGGCAACGACTGAAGAGGGCGGCGTGTTTTTAACATTGTAGTACGTGCCAACAACAAGTGTTCCTTGTTACCACAGTCCCATCATGATTGGGTACAAACGACACAAAGGAAGAAAAGGCCACCTAAAAGTGATTTGAATTAGGGCGTCTCTACTCCTCCACAATTATCTCAACACAAAACTTTATTAGCCCCCTCTCTAATTACACTCGCTCGTCTGAACTAGAATCAAGCGGTGTTTACAACAAAGGCAGGATCTTATCCGTCTGCCACATTAGCGTACTGCATTCAAGGTACTATAACTCAGGCTAGACTCTTCCTTACGATGTAAATACTAACAAACAAAACACTTACATTAGTAGCCATAGTCAGACTCGCGGCTTTACATCCGCATCAGTTGTTTCTCGTGCGCGCGACTGCAAAAACTTCAAAATGACATCACCAGGGCGATGCCAGTAGTTCGGAAAAAGGTGGTGTCAGCACTAAGTATAACCCTAGCATTCCGCACTCATCAGCAGTTTGATCATTTATCTCAATTTTCTCCCTTAGCTATATACTATTGCAAAGAAAAAAGCATCACTCATAGAGTGCTAACCTGTGAACTGTGTTGGTGTATCTCACGCGCATAGCACGCAACAACTATGAAAAGCCGATACCAGCATGATGCCCGTGCTCCTACCAGTCTGGTTAACAACATTGTGTACGGCCAAAGTCTATAATGCTTACTTATAGCATTTCCTATCTCCGCATTTATCTGCTTATGTATATATTTTACTACTAAGCCAAATAGCTATTTCTTGTTGGGAGGTAGAGCGGGGGAGGACAAAGAACCCTCCTATTTCAGATGGTGTTGCTAAAGGAATGATCATTTCCTAGTAAGTGTATGTACATTCATCAAAGATGTAATCCCTCCAAGATAGTATTCAACTAGGAGTATTTCATAAAGTATATGGTACCCTGTATGACCTAGTCAATCAATACCCACAATGAAATTCCAAATTCGCAAAAAGCCATTGATTGCAAAGTTACAAACTGGTTCCAGGTACAAGATATTAGGTTCGTCAAGCGGTAGAAAATGGGTGGTTCAATTAGTAAAAACATTGTCACCATAATGCATAACTACACAACTATCTGAAGCAGAGATGTCAATTTATCAGCTGTGTATCAACCTGATCTACCCCAGAGTCATCATGTCCATTAATAACCTGAGATGTGGCATATATGCCACATCTTATTCTGTTCTTTATGTCCAGAGTCCGGCACAGGATGGCCATCCAGGACCTTACAGGCTTGTCCACGGTATATCATCATTGAGACCCCTCACATCACTGTGTAATCTAAACACCCATTTTTGTTCCCTGGTGAACAAGTATTTAGAAATATCGCTTATATGTGGAGGTATAAACGGTTTTTCAAGTATGGTCTATTGGAAAACATCTGCTTCATGATTTTTTTCAACAAAATGTCTCATGAGTTAAGTTAGAGTCTTTTTGCACCTGAATTAACTTTTATGTTCCAGCATGCGTGATTTGACCTTCCTGGTCGTAATTCCGACATACTGAACCTCACAAGGACAGGTCAGCAGATAAATGAGATTCTCACTCTTACAATTCGTGAAGATGGATTGGACCTAAGGTCGTTCAGTTCTTATATTAATAGATGTAGAATGTTTAGTTTGGGGACAGACAGAACAACCCCCACAAGGATGATGTCCCACAACTGCCGGTAGGATGTTGATTTCCAATGGACCATACTTGAAAAAAACGTTTATACCTCCATATATTAGCAATATTTATTTTCTTTTTTTGTCCTCATACCACCGTAAGCGTCTGCAATTGTAACATGATAGACCCCATCGTTCCTGCGCACCCTGGGTCCATGTTCCTGCATTCACTTTCGGGCCCACCAGGCCAGCTTCTTTTGTAATAGGCTTGGTGTGATCATCGGACAGTCTTAAACCAGCTGCAATTTCGTGCCCCAACATACTAAAGGTAACCAGATGTTGCCCTCCCTTTGGTCTAATTTTGCCATATTCAGTGCAGCCCGAACTCACTTCTCATAGGAGGGAGGAGCCGGGTCTTTCCATGATTTACAAATTTCCCTTCGGGCTAACAAAATCAAACATAGAAATAGGCCTGTTTGTAGGCTAGATATACAATTAACAAAATCAGCACTTATACTAAATATGACTAGAGCCGGGTCAAGATTGACCTTAAAATTAAAAATTCCCGTCAGTGCAAGCTACACATTCTGCCAATAGCCCTTCAACTGAATGCACTCATGGGGAGGTCATCTGCTTTTATCAAACCACATTTAGGGCATCGGGCGGGGGTGCATCTGAGGCAAACTTTGCGATTCTTTTTGGCGTATACCACACAGCCTATCGATAGTAAAAAAATTCTTCTTCTTAAGGGAGGCGGTCTTAACATACTTATATAAGTTTTGGAGATAGAAAAAATAAGACTCTGTAGAGCTATTTTCTAATATAGATGAATTCCAAACTAGGTGTGATGAAGGAAGCTCAATATCCTCCCTATGGAATAGGCTCCTATACCACATCCCAACTTCCTTTTTGATGGGAGCTGGGTTTTGGAGTTTATGTTCCACCTGCAAATTCCCGCCTATGTTTGCATTCTCTGCCGCATATCATGAGCAAAGTTGTCTAAACTTAAATCGGGAGAAAGAATCCCCAATCTTTGCTTTTAGAACCTCCCAGGGGTGAACTCCATCTGGAGAAATTAAATCAGACCATACCAGAGTTCCTGCGCGCTCAATTGGAACAGCCAACCTATCTTTCAAACAAGCAGGAAGCCTCGGGGTGTCCCAGGTTGGGGCAAAGTCAGAATAATATTTTATCCCCCATCTTGCTTTGAGAGCATGCCAAGTATTAAGTGCCGATCTAATCACTTTTAAGCGGACCTTCTTAAAAAACCTCGGAGCCTAAAACTTATACAAAAATCCAGGGCCCCCCCCCTCTTGATTGACCATGGCATTTAGGGTCTTCCCCCAGTTGTTATCTGTGGGGCTAGCAAGTAGGCAGCGTATATTTTTAAACTGAAAGGCGAGACAGTAACACAATATGTCAGGTAAAGCTAAACCCCACCTTAAGTAACCTTCTCTTTAGCTTCTTCTAGGAAAGTCTGGAGCTCTTGTTGGCCCAAATAAAGCTCCCGATCTTACTCTGGATTTTACTGAGGAGTTTACCAGGCAAGTCTAAGGGAATGGCGCTAAACAGGTAGGTCAATTTTGGTAAAATTACTATTTTGACTAAGTTTACCCGGCCATATATTGTAAGTGGTAAATTCCTCCACATAAGAACAAGAAGGTCGTTTTCCTTCGAAACTCTCCTCAGATTGATCAAGGGAATGTTCGCCAGGTCTTTCACTATAGTGATCCCCAAGTATTTAAATTATATTCTGCTGCTCCTGTCCCAGCCTTCAATCCCCCAACACATTATGTCGGTTTTGGAAGGGTTAACTGCATACCCAGAGTACAGGCCAAACTCATTTAAGATATTTTCATCTCTTGGAAATACCTCTGTAGGATTGCTAGTATAAACTAGCAGATCATCTGCATACAGAGCGAGTTTAGTGCTGAAATCTTGAACTCAAAAAGGGGTAATTCGAGCATCGAGTCTAAGAGCTTGAGCAGGTGCTCAATATATATGTTAAACAACAGGGGTGAAGTAGGACACCCCTGTCGTGTACCCCTCTGGATTTTAAACCTCAGTGTTAATATCCCATTAAGAAGAATAGTGGCTGAAGCGCCTTCATAGCATTTAACTAAAGTTCTTATAAATAAAGGGCCAAGCCCATTGTTCTATGAGTTTCCCAAAGGAAGATCCAACTGACGCGATCAAAGGCCTTGGCCGCGTCATATGCGGCCACGGCCAGGGGCTCCGCCCGTGATACTGCTAGGTCTATACATCCTATTAATTGTAGGGTCTGTTCTTGTATATAATGTCCCGGAGTGAACCCCTTTTGATCCATACCTATTACCTGAGGTACAACCCTGACCAATCTCCCTGCTAAAATGCTGGTGAAGATCTTATAATCCGCAGATTGGTCTATAGGAATCCGCCTTAAGCGGATCCTTTCCAGGTTTCAGTATAAGCACAATTGTTGCTTCCTTCCAGGACGGAGGGATTCTCCCCTCTGCAATATAAATATAATTGAACAGTTTGTGTAATCTGGGTATGATTATCTCATCCAAAACTTTATAGACTTCTCCTGGTAAAGCATCCGTCCCTGCAGCCTTATTGTTCTTAATTTTTTTGATATGGAGCCTAACTTCTTCTTCAGTGATCGGCCTTTCTAGCATCTCTTGGTAATCCTTAGTCAGCACTGGTAGAGCTTTGTTTTTTAACCACGCTCGAACAAGGTCAGTATCTGGTACCACATCCTCTTTATATAATTGGGAAAATAAAGAAAGAAGACATTGCTGCATATCTTCATGGTTACTTGAAGTTTCACCAGCCTCATCAATAATTAACTTATTTATATTATTCTTTGCTCTATCAGCTTTTATCTTCCAGGCTAAGGTGGTGCTTGCTCATTCTCCGTATTCGTAGTTCTCCATTCTATGTACCTCCCATTGGGCCCTGACTTTTTCATCCAACTTATTTCTATACGCAGAACGCACTCGATCTAGGTCCTTCAGAATTAAAGGGACTACCTTGGGTTGACAGTGCATCCTTGCATTTTCCAATCTAGTTATCTCAATTTCCATTTTTTGTAAATTCAACCTGTCTTCCTTATTTTTAGAAGATATCAGACTGTGGAACACCCCCCGGATATAAGCCTTATAGGCATCCCATACATAGTCAGGAGATGTTGAACCTACATAATCTAAAAAAACACCTAGCTGTTAATTCTTTAATGTTGCTGGTTAGTTCCTGATTAAGCAACATATCCCTTTTTAGCGTCCACCTATGAGGGGGCCTAGATTCACTGCTGACATATGAAAAAGTTATTGGGGCATTGTCCGAAAGGATGCTTGGTAGAATAGAAATATCTACCACGTTTTCCAAGCCCGTTCTTTCAGTGTGAATATAATCAAGTCTCGAAGAATAACCGAGTTTTTTACTGTAGTAGGTGAACCCAGATCCCATACCTTCCTTGGCTCCCCAAACATCGACCAACCCGAGGTCATAGAACATATTGATCATCACTTTTCGTGTACGCGGTGCAACCACGTATTTACTATAGTTAGACCTATCCTGAGCGGGATTGAGAAGTACGTTAAAATCACCCCAATTACTACTGGTATTTCAACTTCTACTAGTTTGGCCTGTACTCCGAGAAGGCAAGCAGGATCATCTATATTAGGACCATAGTATGATACCAAAACGAGTTTGGTCCCCTCCAAAACCGCCCGTACCAGGATCCATCTACCAGAACAGTCAGTTAAAAAAGACTTAATAATACTATTAACTTCCTTTCTGATCAAAACAGCTACCCCCTTATTATGTGTCGTATGTTGAGAACAAAAAAAGTGTTCTATCCATTTATATTTGCTGAAGACATCCCTGGCCTCTAAATAACTTAAATGCGTTTCTTGTAAAAGAAAGACCTGTGCAGACGACTGTTCAAGATATTTCATAACCAGCCGCTGTCTTCTGCTGCATCGTAACCCATTAACATTCCATGAAATAAATGTTGTCCTAGTAGGAGTCATTATTTTTTTACTGCCTACCCTTTCTCCTTCCCAGGTCTAATGGCCAGGGCCAACATTTTTAATTTTACAGAAAAAACAAACAGGATATGAGGACATTATTTTTCTATTTTTTCCCACTGTAACCCCACCCGTGCACCCTCCAACCCTTCCCCCCTCTAACCCATCGTGACCCCTTCAACCCTCTGTACCCCTGGGGGACCCTCCCTTTTCTCTTGGGCATATACCCTTGGTCGGAGTTCCCTCCTGGTGTGTGGCCACACCTGGCGAAAAAAGAAAAAATGTTATACTGAACCACGCTGAAAAGTGCCAGCCCCAGCTCTCTGCTCATAAAGGAAAAAGTTAAATTACACTATTAGAGGTCTATACGCCCCACTGTAGTTACGTTTTACTGACACCCCTCCTCCACCTCTGCCACAATCTGCGTCCTCCCCTCCGCCTCCTCCCTTTCTGATCTTTTCTATTAAAGAATCCACTTCGTCCAGTTGGCGCATATTATACATATGGTTATCCCACTTAATGCGAAGAGATGCGGGAAATCTTAATTGAGTCTTAGCCCCTAGTTGGTTCAATATAGCCATCCTTTTGCCCAGTTCCCACTGCCTTGTAGCTGTACTATGGGACACATCAGACCGGATAGAAAAAAAAAATGGAGTGGAGGTCGAGTTACATTCCAGTTTACCAGCTTTCAGGGCAAGAGATAAAATCATCTCTTTGACTGAATAAGTTAGAAAATTTACAGGTATTTTCCTAGGGCGGGCTCTTCCAGGAGATCTTCTAAATGGGAAGAAATCAAAAAAAGGGGGGATAGAAGAGGTGGTGCTGGTAGGCACCGAGGTGGGCACGTCCTCCTCTTGTCAAGGTATTGATAATCACAAAGGTCCACCTCCTAGAAGGTTCTTGTGCATCCTGTTGGTGTTGGAATACACATGATGTGTTAAAATACCCCTCACACACCAAAAGGGCCCTTGGTGTCATGCTTCATCATCGGGGTCTTCCCGCTCGGCTGCCGAACGGGGCAGTGCTGCAACAAGCGACTACGCCGGAGCACCTTTTCGAGTGAAGGTGCTATGTGAGTGAGTGGGAGTGAGTGTCAGTAGGGTCAGGGGTGATAGGGTGATGTTAAAAAATACCTGGCCTAGTGTAAAGAAAAATTATTTATTAGGCACTGGCTGGTATTATTAAAAAAGTGATGTCGGAAAGGTTAAGATAATTAGTGGGCTAACTTTCCTGTGCGGATCAACATGTTTCGGGGCTCCATGCCCCTTCGTCAGGACCGGGGTCAGATCCCCCTGTCACTCACTAGATGTTGTGCCACAGTGTGTGTATGTACCCTAAACTGCGAGGTACTTACTTCTATCAATGTGTATTGTATTATACTTTAATATGCACATATATAGCTCTTGCTAGTACTGATATACTTGATTGTATGCTAGGTAGGTAGGGGAACAGTGCCCCATGAGCCAGAACTGAACAGACGGGTAATTGGAGGTCCAATAAACCTCCTGCCTCGTGGTGGTCATCACGGTAGCCACGGACAGAGGAGGAAGCACCACGAGGCAGGAGGTTTATTGGACCTCCAATTACCCGTCTGTTCAGTTCTGGCTCATGGGGCACTGTTCCCCTACCTACCTAGCATACAATCAAGTATATCAGTACTAGCAAGAGCTATGTATGTGCATATTAAAGTATAATACAATACACATTGATAGAAGTAAGTACCTCGCAGTTTAGGGTACATACACACACTGTGGCACAACATCTAGTGAGTGACAGGGGGATCTGACCCCGGTCCTGACGAAGGGGCATGGAGCCCCGAAACATGTTGATCCGCACAGGAAAGTTAGCCCACTAATTAGCTTAACCTTTCCGACATCACTTTTTTAATAATACCAGCCAGTGCCTAATAAATAATTTTTCTTTACACTAGGCCAGGTATTTTTTAACATCACCCTATCACCCCTGACCCTACTGACACTCACTCCCACTCACTCACATAGCACCTTCACTCGAAAAGGTGCTCCGGCGTAGTCGCTTGTTGCAGCACTGCCCCGTTCGGCAGCCGAGCGGGAAGACCCCGATGATGAAGCATGACACCAAGGGCCCTTTTGGTGTGTGAGGGGTATTTTAACACATCATGTGTATTCCAACACCAACAGGATGCACAAGAACCTTCTAGGAGGTGGACCTTTGTGATCTTCTAAATGGGTCTCGATGGACCCTTTGAATATCAACAAACAGATCCAGATTTTCATCTGAAGATTTTAATACATGTGTCTTCAAAAGGGAGACCACACAGTTCTTTAAATCGCTTCCCTCAAGATCTTCCAGAACATTCAATAATTTCAAGTTATTTTTCCTTGAATGATTTTCGAGCCGCTCAATATCGTCTTTTAATTCCTGATTCTGCTGGATCAACTTATTCATTGTGAGGGAGGAAGCACTTATAGATTCCTTAATCTTCGGTATCTCAGCTTCAAGCACATCAGTTCTCTGTGAGACCTCCTCGATCTTTGATGCCAGAAGCTCACACGAGGCTCGATTGGCCTCTTGATTAGCCTCTGAAGTTGTAAATCTTCTGCTTATATCAGCTCTCAAACTCAACAAAATATCGGCCAGCGTCCCAGGGATAGGGGCATGAGGTGGCTGAGATATACTAGGAAAAGTATCAGGATGAATATTTGCAGAGGTAGCCAAAGGCCCGGCTGATTGTGGTTTCAATTGGCCCTTTAATGCTTTTGCCTCTGCTCCCCTCTCTGAAGAAGTACCGGGTGTGTCATCCGGGTATGCATTTTGTATGTCTAGGGCTGAGAAACTATTTGAAAGTTCCACCGATGGATGCACTTCTATTAGGTGTTCTTGTGCGAGAGGGTGCACCGACGTATCGGAGAAAGTAATGGAGGTGGGTAGTTCACTTACCCTGATGTCCAGGCCGATGGAATTTGGAACAGGAGGATCGAGGGGAGCCTAAGCCAAAGCCGGAGCCCCCTTAGCAGCCATATCTTGTTTAGAAACCAAAGCTGAGGTCGAGGTGGAGGTAGTACCACAAATCTTGTAATAAGATGTTAACGATGGAGTGATTTTTTACTTTTAGGAAAGACAGGCTTTCTTCGTTTGTTTGCTCTTGCGCCTTCTCTTGCCTGGGGGAGTATCTTATGAGGCTTCTTTCAGGACACTGGTGCCTCTTGACTGCCTTATACTGGCACTTACTTCCACTATTGGGGGCAGATCTTCCTTTAATTTAGGCTGGACTGGGAGGCTCGCTAGTGCTCTATTACGTAGCGTATAGCGCCCGACCACAGTTTTAGGGGAAATAGCAGCTTAAGTTTTTAACTGACTGCAATCCAACACGCAATCTTCCCTATTCTCCATACACTGCAGTCTTCGGTTATTGTTTTTGTTGTTGCAGGTATTGCTGTGTTCCCTGCTGGTGTCCCTGCTACTGTCACTGCTACTGGCAAGATCATGAAGCCCTGGAATCTCCCTGAGAGCCTCCCAGTCCACCACCCCAGCACCGGATGCCCAAGCCCCCCGTCTCTTCCGGGGATATTCACTATTAAAGACGCTGTAAAAATAAAAATAGAGGCTCCTACCGCGCTCGTTGCTTCCCCCACATTCCTCCCCTGCTCTTGTCTTACTCTTACTGCCACAGGAATCGAATGGCTCAGAAGCGTCTCTTCCTCCCTTACCACAGGGAGCGGGAGTGGGCGCTACCGAGATTGTAACAGGCAAAGAAAGCCTACCAGGAGCTCCGGGGACTCGCGGCTTCCATTCTTTTGCGGCATCAAGTATACGGCAACCCGGCAGGTCCTCCGGCGCTATACCGGTACTTCTCACCATCCGGGTAACTCGTACCGTTTCCGCATCTTCCGCGTCTTTCAGATGAGATGAAAAAAATGTAGCGGACGTCGGGCGAAGGGCCAAGAGCGAGGGGGAAAGGAAACGAGAAGAAACGGAAAACGAAGGAGCAGGTCAACACAGAGCTGATGGCCACACATCTCGGGAGCACCGCCTACGGCCGTTAGTTTCCGGCTGCCATGTCCCCCCTAAGACCAGCAGAATTGCACTGATTGCCTATATTAGCAATATTTCTAAATACTTGTTCACCAGGGAACAAAAATGGGTGTTTAGATTACACAGTGATGTGAGGGGTCTCAACGATGATATACCTTGGACAAGCCTGTAAGGTCCTGGATGTCCATCCTGTGCCGGACTCTGGACATAAAGAACAGAATAAGATGTGGAATATATGCCACATCTCAGGTTATTAATGGACATGATGACGCTGGGGTAGATCGGGTTGATACACAGCTGATAAAGGGACATCTCTGTTTGGGATAGCTGTGTAGTTATGCATTATGGTGACAATGTTTCACTATTTGAACCACCCATTTTCTACCACTTGAAGGACCTAATATCTTGCACCTGAAACCAGTTTGTAACATTGCAATTAATGGCTTTTTGCGAATTTGGGATTTCATTGTGGGTATTGATTGATTAGGTCATCCACGGTACCATATACTTTCTGAAATACTATCTTGTAGGGATTACATCTTTGATGAATCAACATACACTTACTAGGAAATTATCATTCCTTTAGCAACACCATCTGAAATAGGGGGGTTCTTTGTCCTCCCCGCTCCGCCTCCCAACAAGAAATACCTATTTGGCTCAGTAGTAAAATATATACATAAGCAGATACATGCTGGGATAGGAAATGCTATAAGTAAGCATTATAGACTTTGGCCTTACACAATGTTGTTAACCAGACTGGTAGGAGCACGGGCATCACGCTGGTATAAGCTTTTCATAGTTGTTACGTGCTATGCGCGTGAGATACACCAACAGAGTTCGCAGGTTAGCTCTCTATGAGCGAAGCCTTTTTCTTTGCAATAGTATATACCTGAAGGAGCAAATTGAGATAAATGATGAAACTGCTGATGAGTTCGGAATGCTAGGGTTATACTTAATGCTGACACCACCTTTTTCCGAACTACTGGCGTTGCCCTGGTGATTTCATTTTGTAGTTCAGGCAGTCGCGCACACGAGAAATGTCTGATCCGGAAGTAAAGCCGCGAGTCTGACTATGGTGACTAATGTAAGTGTTTTGTTTAGTATTTACATCGTAAGGAAGACTCTAGCCTGAGTTATTGTACCTTGAATGCAGTACGCTAGTGTGGCAGACGGATAAGATCCTGCCTTTGTTGTAAACACCGCTCGATTCCAGTTCAGACGAGCGTGTGTAATTAGAGAGGGGGATAATAAAGTTTTGTTTTGAGATAATTGTGGAGGAGTAGAGACACCCTAATTCAAATCACTTTTGGGCTCCCTTTTTCTCCTTTGTGTAGTTTGCACCCAATCATGATGGCACTGTGGTAACAGGAACACCTGTTGTTGGCATGTACTACGATGTTAAAAGCACGCGGCCCTCTCCGGTTGTTGCCTCCCCGTTGACTCAGCATACGCCGGAGGCAACGACGGACAGGTAGGCTCTTGAGTGGGTACTAAGTTGTTTCTGGCTCTACCTAGAATGTGTGTATCTTATGATGATGGGCGTTCATTTCCTTGCCTCACTGTGGGTCTTTGCTTTGTTTTTTCCCCCACAATGCTTTATATGTACCAGAGAGGCTTGTTTGATCTCTCGCTAACTACTAAGCTATGATGCATGAGGGGGCTTTGTCATAGTAGCAGGTTTGAAGCTCTTGATATGTTGACCACCCAATTTCCCAAAACACGACAAATAAACTGATGAGAGTGACAGGGCTTGAGCAGATAGTCCCAAAAATGTTGGTTACTGATGTATGTCCAATAGACAATGTTCTATAAAGGACAGTGAGCAAAGATGATGTGATGAGTACTCTGGGCGTTAGTTTATATATTTTTTCCGATTAGTGTAGTGTTTTAAACTAGGAGAGCATTACGATATAGGGGTGGGAGCCGGATGAGGGGGCATAATGCAATATTGTTTTGAAATACCTCCTGTCTCTTTCTTCCCCCTGTTTGTTTCCTCTTCTAGAGCGGGGCCTCGTAATCCGAAGCTAGGTCCAGTTGAGGTGAGGTCCAGTCCCCGGTCAAGACGGGTGAGAAATGAATGTTTATACCATTTACTGTGTGACTACACGCTACGTGATGGCGGTTTTGAGGTACACTGCTGTTTATATTTCAGAGTTTGTAAAAGTGAACTAATTATGAATGTGTTTGAAATGTTTTATAGATGCCATCTGCATCCCTTGAAGCGGAGGAATTGTGAAAGTAGGTTGTATTAAATCCAACCTTTTTGTGTGACTATAATTATTTCACTTTCTTCTTCTTTTTTTTGCACTTGGTTTATTGGACAATTTATGCAGTAGCAGATATGAAGAACAGCGGTCCTGATGAAAGCCTAGGGCACTCTTAACCTATTGTCTGAAACATGTTGGCCTTTAAAACCTAGCAGTTATTTGTTAATACTGCTCTTTGCACAGTTCTGTTTTTAGCATAGAGGGTGAGGTGACATCTTTAATGAAAGATGGTATTTACTCCTCATGACTCTATTTTAGCATCACTCACTATTGTTTTGTTGCACTGCTCTTAATTTCCAAGAGGTCGTGGACCCAAAGAATGCATAGTCTGTCTCTTCTTTCTTTGGTCATTCTATTCTGTTTCCATTGAGCGAATCCCTCTCTGGAAGGTTGTCACTATGATAAAGCGACAAATCATCCTTTTGGTTGGCTAACCAGATGACAAGAGTGATCACATTGATACTTGTTGGGAATCCAAGTTTCGCTCATTGATTCCTTTTTGCTTTTGACATCACTTTCTCTTTTTGTTTGCTTTGCTAACTCTGTTTGTAGCAGTATAAGGTACGTGTTGGCTTTAGAAGTAGTAGACCCCAGTTTAGTAGGTTATTATAAAAAAGTATAAAGTAACATAAAATAATCATTTAAGAAGAAGATGGTGAAATCGACTTTCACAGAAGGGTAAGTGAACAGAAAACCACTCTCTAAATTCATTAATATGCTAGTAGATGTCACAGGGTCAGGGCCAATAGATAGTGTCAGATAGAACTCTCAGGCAGATAAATCACTGTTTGATAAAACAACGTATACCTCCTTATTATGGGATTTCCCAAAAAACATGACATAACATGTGTATTTGTAAAGCACACGTTCACCCCTAAAGGAACATCTTGGCGCTGAATAACAGATGTTTATTGTTACCCAACTGTACTCATTTTACCAACCTCAGAAAGGATGAGAGGCTGAATGAACCTGCCCGGATTTGAACCTGTGACCATGAGGTCAAACACAGGCCCCTGGATCCATTAGTCCACTGTTGGACCTGGCCCTTTTGGCAGGTTCACCCCGAGACTTTTTGCTTTTTCCTAGCCTGTTTCTGTAACCTGGTGTTAGTGATTTTAGGCCTTGGCGCACTTTTTCACTGTGGTACAGTGTAAAGTGCGTGTGCTCTCTGTGTATGTGTGGTGAGTGACCTGCCCTCCCATAGGAATGAATGGGGAATATGTATGCCCATGGTAGTTCCTGATGTGTGGGGAGTGCAGGGTCGAGTTTGATATGTGCGAACTCGTGAGATTGAATGCTGCGTAATGGTGTATGCGGCATGGTTGTGTCTAGTCTAGAAGTACCACTTTGAGAAGTTGGCATATTTGTGTAATTTGTGCCTGGCGTGTGATTGGCTGGTGAGTCTGGCCCAGAGTGCCTGGGCCTGCTTGTGGATTGACTGTCTGGTTTGAGGGTGACAGGGGCTGCAGAGCCCCAGGAGGTTGTCTGAGTCAGCCCGTGGATGAAAGGCAGCATCTGCTGCCAAGAAAGTGGGTGGAGATAGCACCTGAGAGTGAATGAGGCTGTGCCTGCCTGCCACAATGCTGGCTCCACCTCCCCGCTGGGCGACTGTCACCTCTGTCCCTGATACTGAAAGGAAGTCCCCATAACCAGTTCTGGCTGGTTCTCTCACTGCCTGCACAAAGACTTCAAAGACTTTTCTGTGTATAAGAAGGGGCTGTGTCCCCTTCCAAAATGTTCTTGTTGCTAACTTGAATCTGCCAGGGGCGTGCTGCTGCTTGGGCCCAGGGGAATCCCTGGGCCCTGCCCAGCCCCTGGACTCCTGAAAGGACTTTGCTTTGCCCTGGATCACTGATGGACTGATGTCCTGGACTCTGGAGACCTTTTTACTGGGTCCCCTTTGCTGTACTTTGCTAAAGGACTTTGCTGAGATTTAATTGGGCTTATAGCGCCTGGGAGCGCTGTATTTGCTTTCTAGCGCTGAGAGCGCTGTGCTTTTAGCCCCCTAGCGCTTGAGAGTGCTTTGCCTTTCACTTATAGCGCCTAGAAGCGCTTTTTATTTGATTTATAACTTGAGAGCGCTTTTATTTCCCGTTTGATGTAAAATTACAACGGGAGCCCACCCCGTGCTTCGACGAAGAAATCGGCGCCGTGGGCTCGCCAGCGCGACCA
Source organism: Lissotriton helveticus (assembly GCF_964261635.1). Classification (NCBI taxonomy): domain Eukaryota; kingdom Metazoa; phylum Chordata; class Amphibia; order Caudata; family Salamandridae; genus Lissotriton; species Lissotriton helveticus. The sequence continues at coordinate 1,323,043,378 of NC_136061.1, read as the reverse complement.
GAGCCAGTGGGCTCGTCAGGAGGGCCGCGCTGCCATTGGTTGGCCCCAGGGAGAGTTGCCGCGCAGCCATTGGCTGCCCACCGGAAGCAGAGGTCCGTCCCGCCACCTGGTTGTGGGCGGGGCCGGGAGGACGGGGTCTTCCGCTTCCCCCTGCCTGGGGGAAGTTTTTGTGTGTGTTGCCGGTCTCCCGTGCCCAGAGGGAGACCGGGGAAGAAGATGGCATCGGTTGCTGTGGGGCTCCAGTGACCGAGAGGGAGCCCCGAGATGAGGAGAGGAGCCAAGAGAGAAGCTGCCAGGAACGAGATGCCGCCCAGGAGCTCCGGTGAGTGCAGCTCGGTGGAAGGCGGTTGGGGGGTGTGTCAGAGCACGCTTTCGGTGCTCGCCCCCGTAGCCTGGGCCTCCTTCTCCCTTCCCGCTGCCCCGCTGAACAGTGGGCAGCGGCCGCACTGTGGGGCATCGTAGATTTCGAGCCTGAAAGGCTCAGGGAGCATTTTCGCTTGTTTGACGAGCCTGAGGGGCTCAACGGTGTTCACGGATCTCGAGCCCACAGAAGGGGGGCTCCGACGAGTGGGGCATTTTTGTTGATGGAGAGCCAGAGGGGCTCCCCGCCGCAGTTGTGATTAAGAGCCCAGCGAGGCTCCCACGTTTGGGGCATGTGATATGCCCAGAGCCTGTGTGGCTCCAGCGTTTGGCCATTTTTAGTTAGAGGGGGCGTCGGGGCACATTGCCAGTGCCCGCCCCCTCCTGCCTGCGAGGAATTTGTTCAGAGCCTGTATGGCTCCAGCAGTGGCGCAGTTTGCGCCTAAGGGTCAGTGAGGGCCCTGGAGCAGTTTTGTTGATTTCCAGCTGCCCAGCAATTAGTGGGCAGCTGCACCGTTTAGGTCTTGTGACTGTTCCCAGGTGCCCAGCAAGTAGTGGGCACCTGCACCGTTTAGGCCCCTGACATTGAGACACAGGGCGTCCTAGCCCCAACAAGGCCAGTTTGCCTAGGGACTGCCACAGGTGGTGGTTTATGTGAGTTTTTGCGCAATTGTGGGGTTTTTCCTTGCACCTCTGAATGTTTAGGCATCATGTGTCTTTGCGCTATTGAGTTGTGATTTCTTTCCTGGCACCTCTGAATGTTTTTAATGCATTATGTGTCTTCCTTGATTTTACACCTCTGAATGTATTTTTATGCATCATGTGTTTTCTTTCCTTACACCTCTGAATGTTTTATGCATCATGTGTTTACCTTTTTCCCTACACCGCTGAATGTGTTTTTCATGCATCATGTGTAATGTGTTGTGCTTATACCCCTAAATGCTGTGTGATACTTAGGTGGTTGTTCTCTTTAGTACAGGTGGTCCTAGTGAGGTCCGGGTCCCCTGCGTGACATTCTCTTAAGGTGTTTAGGGTTGTGTAGGTGGTACTTACCTGTTCCCAGTAGTTACTGGATGTGATTTATAACTGTTATTTTATGCTACAGTGATTTTATATCTTTTATTCTAATTTCTGACAATATTTCTATTTCTACTAAGTGCTGATTCTGACAGTGGCCCATGTGGCCCTGTCTTGTAAATAATCCCTTATGAATATTGCCCGTGCCAGTTGGTACAATGTACATGTGTGATTTCTATCTGATGTGGTTTTGACAATACAGAAGTTATTTTTACATAACCTTGTGTGGAGTTCCTTTTGCGGTGTGCCTAGGATGTTGCTGCTGTTGTGCGCTGGCGCAAATGCTTTACACATTGCCTCTGAGTTTAGCCTTACTGCTCGTGCCAAGATACCAAGGGGGGGAGCAGGGGTTATCTTGGCGTGTGACTCCCTTGCCCTGACTAGAATGGTGGTTTCTGCCTGGCTTTGGCGTCAGCCTTAGCCTACCAGAAATAGCCAGTTCTAACATTGTTGGTCAGCGGTGCGGATTTGGACTTGTGTTCGCGCAGTGCCACAGCGACAACTGGCTACATTACAAAACTCTGCATTTTTCAGATAGTCACATGTTAGGGATTATTGTTTTTGATTTTGTTTTTCCTAAAGAGTGTCATTTTCAGATTGTGTTTCTGCGTTTTATGTTTAGTGGCAGATGAGAGAAAGGGACAGGGCGGGACGCCAGTAGAGGGGGAGGTTTCCATAGATTAGGAATCCCTTGCTGGGTCCAGTGTCCAATCCCTGTTCCTGTTCCTGTGTGGGTAGATGGAAGAGATGGAGTGTGGAGGAGAAATGACTTGCTTGGGAGGGTGGTTATCCCCTGAGTGTAGTGTGTGTGTCTGGATTCCCCAGTGGTGGCAGCTTAAAAGTGTCCAGTGTGTGAAGTCCCATTCCCAGTTCCCAGAGTATGGTGCCTGGTGCTCAGTAAGAGGGGTACAGGTTGAGAGTCAGAGGCAGTGAGGAACTGTCTCGCCAGTCTGGAGGGGGAGTGTGTGGGTGAGTGCTGTATTGAACTGGAGGAGTTGGTGTGAGTTTTTTTAAGGAGCTTGCACGTGAGATGTACACCTGGTGGTGTGCAGGAGGTCCTGCAGAGGCACTGGATAAGAAGGTGGATTTCTGGCGGTGTGGTAGATGTCTTGCAGAGACATTAGGGAGTGATTCTAAAAGTAGTGGCTTGTGTATCTGATGATCCTCTGTAGGTGAAGAGGTTCATGTGTAGCCCAGCTAGGTCCCATTAGGATGGTAGGGGTGTAGGGGCTCACGTCCTGTCTCAGTGGAGGCGGAGTGAGTGTGGGACGGTGTGTCCCACGTTGGCCCGAAACCCTGTCTCTGGGCCTGGAGGGTTCTCCTGGGAGCGCCAGGTCAGGGGCCTAGGCTGTACTTACAGGTCATTTGAGGAGGATCTTCCTGTGTCTAGAGGACGGGGAGTGTCTGTAACCAGAACCCCGGCGGTCCTGGTGTTGAGGGGTACCGCTCCTAAGTGGAGGGTGCAGAACTCTGGAAGGGGGTGCAGAGGGACGGTGTACTTCTGACCCCGGTGCAACCTGAGGGTTTAGATCCTAGGTTGGAAGATTAGGAAGCTTCCAGGTCAAGAGGAATCTCTGGCAAAGTAGATCAGCTGAAGCGACTGAGGGGGTGCCCTTGCTGTGTGATCTGGGGCTCACCTGCAGTTTGTTGTTTCCACTAAGGTAAAGGAAAGGGGATTTTGCTGTGTGCTGTGTCCCCCCACCTGCTAGAAGAGGGACTGTGCTGTGTGCTTTGTACCTCAGGAGTGAAATAGTTTCCAGGTGGTAGACCAGTGATGGAGTGAGGTCCTGAACTGGTAGGAGAATTGTGTTCTGGTGGGTGCTTCCCTGTGAGGGTGCGGAAACCCAGAAGTAGAGGTAGGGTGGGGCATTCTTGCCCGTGACCTCTGGTCAGCCTGGGGGTGTGGACCCTAGGTTGGTGGTTCAGTGGTAGTTGTAGCTACACTGAGAGGGAGAGTGGAAAATGGCTAATGTGTGCCAGGGGTTACTGCCCCCCACTCTGTGGATTGGTTAGGACCTGTGATATTTGGATGGCCTAGGGCCTGGTCCTGGCTGTGGATGACTAGTGTGTACCAGTGGGGTACCCTAGTTGGGTCAGAGAGTTCTGGTTTGGAGGTAACCAGGTGGGTTCAGAGTGGCGTAGAACCGGAAGGTGTCCCTGCCGTACGGGCCAGTGTCCGTGTTTTGTCGCCCAAAGCAAGGAAGCCCATCAGTGGAGTGATTGGTCTACCCTGCGTTTTGGCTGGAAGGGGGTTGTGTTGAACCTGGCCCTTTGGCAGGTTCACCCCGAGACTTTTTGCTTTTTCGTAGCCTGTTTCTGTAACCTGGTGTTAGTGATTTTAGGCCTTGGCGCACTTTTTCATTGTGGTACAGTGTAAAGTGCGTGTGCTCTCTGTGTATGTGTGGTGAGTGACCTGCCCTCCCATAGGAATGAATGGGGAATATGTATGCCCATGGTAGTTCCTAATGTGTGGGGAGTGCAGGGTCGAGTTTGATATGTGCAAACTCGTGAGATTGAATGCTGCGTAATGGTGTATACGGCATGGTTGTGTCTAGTCTAGAAGTACCACTTTGAGAAGTTGGCATATTTGTGTAATTTGTGCCTGGCGTGTGATTGGCTGGTGAGCCTGGCCCAGAGTGCCTGGGCCTGCTTGTGGATTGACTGTCTGGTTTGAGGGTGATAGGGGCTGCAGAGCCCCAGGAGGTTGTCTGAGTCAGCCCGTGGATGAAAGGCAGCATCTGGTGCCAAGGAAGTGGGTGGAGATAGCACCTGAGAGTGAATGAGGCTGTGCCTGCCTGCCACAATGCTGGCTCCACCTCCCCGCTGGGTGACTGTCACCTCTGTCCCTGATACTGAAAGGAAGTCCCCATAACCAGTTCTGGCTGGTTCTCACACTGCCTGCACAAAGACTTCAAAGACTTTTCTGTGTATAAGAAGGGGCTGTGTCCCCTTCCAAAATGTTCTTGTTGCTAACTTGAATCTGCCAGGGGCGTGCTGCTGCTTGGGCCCATGGGAATCCCTGGGCCCTGCCCAGCCCCTGGACCCCTGAAAGGACTTTGCTTTGCCCTGGATACCTGATGGACTGATGTCCTGGACTCTGGAGACCTTTTTACTGGGTCCCCTTTGCTGTACTTTGCTAAAGGACTTTGCTGAGACTTAATTGGGCTTATAGCGCGTGGGAGCGCTGTATTTGCTTTCTAGCGCTGAGAGTGCTGTGGTTTTAGCCCCCTAGCGCTTGAGAGCGCTTTGCCTTTCACTTATAGCGCCTAGCAGCGCTTTTTATTTGATTTATAGCTTGAGAGCGCTTTTATTTCCCGTTGATTTGATGTAAAATTACAACGGGAGTCCACCCCGTGCTTCGGCGAAGAAATCACCGCCGTGGCCTCGACAGCACGACCAGAGCCAGTGGGCTCGTCAGGAGGGCCTCGCTGCCATTGGTTGGCCCCAGGGAGAGTTGCCGCGCAGCCATTGGCTGCCCACCAGAAGCAGAGGTCCTCCTCGCCGCCTGGTTGTGGGCGGGGCCGGGAGGACGGGGTCTTCCGCTTCCCCCTGCCTGGGGGAAGTTTTTGTGTGTGTTGCCGGTCTCCCGTGCCCAGAGGGAGACCGGGGAAGAAGATGGCATCGGTTGCTGTGGGGCTCCCGTGACCGACAGGGAGCCCCGAGATGAGGACAGGAGCCGAGAGAGAAGCTGCCGGGAACGAGACGCCGCCCAGGAGCTCCGGTGAGTGCAGCTCGGTGGGAGGCGGTTGGGGGGTGTGTCGGAGCATGCTTTCGGTGCTCGCCCCCGTAGCCTGGGCCTCCTTCTCCCTTCCCGCTGCCCCGCTGAACAGTGGGCAGCGGCCGCACTGTGGGGCATTGTAGATTTCGAGCCTGAAAGGCTCAGGGAGCATTTTCGCTTGTTTGACGAGCCTGAGGGGCTCAACGGTGTTCACTGATCTCGAGCCCACAGAAGGGGGGCTCCGATGAGTGGGGCATTTTTGTTGATGGAGAGCCAGAGGGGCTCCCCGCCGCAGTTGTGATTAAGAGCCCAGCAAGGCTCCCACAATTGGGGCATGTGATATGCCCAGAGCCTGTGTGGCTCCAGCGTTTGGCCATTTTTAGTTAGAGGGGGTGTCGGGGCACATTGCCGGTTCCTGCCCCCTCCTGCCTGCAAGGAATTTGTTCAGAGCCTGTGTGGCTCCAGCAGTGGCGCAGTTTGCGCCTAAGGGTCAATGAGGGCCCTGGCGCAGTTTTGTTGATTTCCAGCTGCCCAGCAATTAGTGGGCAGCTGCACCATTTAGGTCTTGTGACTGTTCCCAGGTGCCCAGCAAGTAGTGGGCACCTGCACTGTTTAGGCCCCTGACATTGAGACACAGGGCGTCCTAGCCCCAACAAGGCCAGTTGGCCTAGGGACTGCCACAGGTGGTGGCTTATGTGAGTTTTTGCGCAATTGTGTGGTTTTTCCTTGCACCTCTGAATGTTTAGGCATCATGTGTCTTTGCGCTATTGAGTTGTGATTTCTTTCCTGGCACCTCTGAATGTTTTTAATGCATTATGTGTCTTCCTTGATTTTACACCTCTGAATGTATTTTTATGCATCATGTGTTTCTTTCCTTACACCTCTGAATGTTTTATGCATCATGTGTTTACCTTTTTCCCTACACCGCTGAATGTTTTTTTCATGCATCATGTGTAATGTGTTGTGCTTATACCCCTAAATGCTGTGTGATACTTAGGTGGTTGTTCTTTTTTGTACAGGTGGTCCTAGTGAGGTCCTGGTCCCCTGCGTGACATTCTCCTAAGGTGTTTAGGGTTGCGTAGGTGGTACTTACCTGTTCCCAGTAGTTACTTGATGTGATTTATAACTGTTATTTTATGCTACAGTGATTTTATATCTTTTATTCTAATTTCTGACAGAATTTATATTTCTACTAAGTGCTGATTCTGACAGTGGCCCATGTGGCCCTGTCTTGCAAAAAATCCCTTGTGAATATTGCCCGTGCCAGTTGGCACAATGTACATGTGTGATTTCTATCTGATGTGGTTTTGACAATACAGAAGTTATTTTTACATAACCTTGTGTGGAGTTCCTTTTGTGGTGTGCCTAGGATGTTGTTGCTGTTGTGCGCTGGCGCAAATGCTTTACACATTGCCTCCGAGTTTAGCCTTACTGCTCGTGCCAAGCTACCAAGGGGGTGAGCAGGGGTTATCTTGGCGTGTGACTCCCTTGCCCTGACTAGAATGGTGGTTTCTGCCTGGCTTTGGCGTCAGCCTTAGCCTACCAGAAATAGCCAGTTCTAACATCCACTAAGCCACCAAACCTGGCTTGCGGTGCTGGTTCATAGATTGTTAATATTCAAAGTTCCATCTATGAGAAGAGATAATATAGCAGGTAAGAGAAAAAAATCTTCACTAAAAATATATATAAAAAAGAACAAAAATAGTAACAAAGAAATGATCTGCCTAGAAGAAAGTGATGCCAATACTCATACCTCATGATAAACTAACAGAGTGTTAGGTTGGAAGTTTATAGTTTCCGGTGTATATGGATGGCCAAAGCAAGTATCTCCCAAGGGAAATCAAAAGAGGGGGTTTTGCAATCATTAACTAAATATTCTTTCAATAACAAATCAAAGCATAGCAATCTGTGGGTTGATAGAACAAGCACAACTCATCACGTAAAGTCGAGGTTTCCACATGTGTGTCGGCTGCACAAATAAAAAATATGTACATTAAGTGACGTCTAGAATCAGGTAAGGTCCCGTTATCTATGCACGTAAAAAGAACAAGACATCAATGGCAGTCTTATATTGAGTAAGGTGAGCATCATTTAACTATTCAATAAATCTGTACTATGCCCTTTAGTGCAGAGTTAAATAAAAAAAATCACGTAACTCTGGCACAAAAGAGTAACATGAGGATTACTATAGGGCTTGAAAGTGCCATGAGAAACACTTCTACAAGGACACAAAAGTATCTACTGACATTCCAAAAGGAGATTCATGCATGTTAGTGCAGGGTTAAACAGATAATTGCGTAACTCCGGCACAAAAGAGTAACTTGAAGATTACTATAAGGCTTCAAGGTCCAGTGAGAAACAGTTATACAAGGACACAAATGCATCAACTGACATTCTAAAAGGAGAGCTGCAAAGAAGATATTATTTAACGGGATAAAATCACCTAGGGATGAGTAGAAATCCAAACTGCGGGTATGCAGTGCAATTCGGCGTTGTGGTCGGATGCCATATTTAAATAGAAATAGACAACAGACAGCTGTCACGGATTACAACGAGAGCACCAAGAAGGAACAGAGCTGACATATTGGAATAGGCTAGGAGTTGCAAAGGTGACTTAGCTGCATAATAAGCTAAGGTAAAAACAGTGGATGGTGGATATCGTTTTACATCCACAAAGTAAACAGAAATAACCGTTTCCATAATTTTGATAACTACCAAAAATGAAAATATTTTCAGTTTATTAAACCATCTAGGCTATAAGACAGGGCTACGGTATAAACCTAGTAACTCCAGCAGAGGGAGGACACAAGAGATAATAAAATGCTGGGGTTTCCAGCAAAGAAGTTTGTACTAGAAACAGAAGTTGATACTAGAAATTGTACGTGAGTGATGCGGAGGATATTTATTACCTCAGAGGAACTAGAGACTATACCACAGATATATTACGTTATGTATATGATCTGGCTTGCTATATTTTATGGTAAATCCAAAAGAAAAGGGAATAACCAACAAAATAATTGTGCAATTCAAAAATTGTCATTACAAAGAATAAGAAATGTTAAGGAAGACAGCTAAATTGCTGTTGATCTTGTACCACATGTGAACAACAATTAAACTCAATTATAAATATTAATGTACATAAATGCAGACCCTTCAAATCAAGGTCAGTTTTCTTTTGATGTTAATGAAACTTGACACCATGCTGTGGATGTATTACTTTATCCTATATAATCAGGCATGTGTTGAAGCACCCTCGTGAGTAGCCAATACGGAGGGTAACATAATTTTAGAGTAATGGAGTGGAGAGATGGCAAGCATACCATTGCTATATTTTATGCTAGAACCATAAGAAAAGGGGACCGGCAATTAAAACAAATATACAATTCAGAAATAATCATAAAAGGGAAGAATAAGAGATGTTTAGGAAGACAGCTTAAATGCTGTGACAATTCAACTCTGTGATGTATTAATGCACACCCGTGGTGGCAATTCTCAAACAAACGAGTGTGTGCCAAGGTCATACTTATGTATGTATCCTAATATGCTAACTAACGGAAAAAAGGTGAAAATAAGACCACTTAGCCTTATGTGTAGTTAATAACAACCAGTGATTGCTAGAAACCAATGATCTTGTGGTATCAACTGACATTTACCAGAGTGCAATAGTGATCCTTTCATGCTACCAACATCAATCTCCCAGGAAATGTTGGAGTTCATAATCTATATTTAGACCTCTTTCAACTGATCATAATCGCATAATCCACTTTGCTTCTTCTCTGTGTCTAAGGCATAATTCCCTATTTCCCCCTCTGGGGTCCCTGCTCACATGATCAATGCCACATAATTTAAAGCTATTGTGTACAATTTGTGAATCGCATTACATGGCATGAATCGCAATAGGGTAACGTACATTGTTCGCTTTTAGCGCTATCATGTGTTTGTCAATCCTGTTTCTGTGGCACCTGATGGTGCTTCCTACATATATTTTTTTACATGTACAGGCAATGACATACACCACATACTTTATGTGACAAGTAACGTTATGCAAGATGTCAAACGTTTCTACACCCCTTTCAATGAATCTGTTAGTTTTATCCATGGTCCACCTCCCGACACCATAATGTCCAAATGTATTAAACCCCAAGCTTTGGTCCGTCAACCAGTTATCTTTACGTTTGAATTTCGGGTAGCTAGGACTAAGAAATTTCTTGAGGGTTTTCCCCCTGTGAAAGATTATGTCAGGTTTATTGAAGATGTGGCACTGCAGTTTTCTGTCTAATGTCAGTAGGTGCCAATGTCTTTGTAGATACTTACAGAATTTAACAGCAAGTCTACTGTGATCTGTCACTAATCGTACTTTATTTGTTTTCTCTATCTCTTTAAGCTTTGCTGTTATCTTTGGAGTGTGCCGGGCTGAGCGTGCAGGGATCCACATTGCTTACAGCCAACTTCTCGCGGAACCCGCTCCGCGGGTCCCGCATCGCTGGGATCGTCTGGTTGTTGCCTCAGGAGTTGCCTGTTTCCTGAGAGGTGGGTCGTAGGAGCTGCAGGGCTGCGAGCAGAGAGCGGGGGCTGGGACTACCTATCCCAGAAGCGCCTGCCGCCCAGATTAACAGCACCTGGGCTGCTCTCCCTGCGGGCCCCTCCCCATCAGCTAGAAATACCCGAGCCTTCGCTGTACCTGTGGGACGCTTTGCTGTTATCTTTGGAGTGTGCCGGGCTGAGCGTGCAGGGATCCACATTGCTTACAGCCAACTTCTCGCGGAACCCGCTCCGCGGGTCCCGCATCGCTGGGATCGTCTGGTTGTTGCCTCAGGAGTTGCCTGTTTCCTGAGAGGTGGGTCGTAGGAGCTGCAGGGCTGCGAGCAGAGAGCGGGGGCTGGGACTACCTATCCCAGAAGCGCCTGCCGCCCAGATTAACAGCACCTGGGCTGCTCTCCCTGCGGGCCCCTCCCCATCAGCTAGAAATACCCGAGCCTTCGCTGTACCTGTGGGACGCTTTGCTGTTATCTTTGGAGTGTGCCGGGCTGAGCGTGCAGGGATCCACATTGCTTACAGCCAACTTCTCGCGGAACCCGCTCCGCGGGTCCCGCATCGCTGGGATCGTCTGGTTGTTGCCTCAGGAGTTGCCTGTTTCCTGAGAGGTGGGTCATAGGAGCTGCAGGGCTGCGAGCAGAGAGCGGGGGCTGGGACTACCTATCCCAGAAGCGCCTGCCGCCCAGATTAACAGCACCTGGGCTGCTCTCCCTGCGGACCCCTCCCCTTTATCACAGACCTACAAATTGACTAGACCAGCGACGCAGCGCGGGAGCGCGCGGGAGCGACCGGGAGAAGCCCGGGACAAGGGCGGGACCGTTTGTGGCCGTTCGTGACCCGGAGTGACCGGACCGGGCCACCCCTCTAACTTGTGTGCGTCCCCATCCCTAAGGACTATGGCCGGCAGAGACAATAGGATTAAATCCTCCTTGACTGGCAGCTTGTCAACCGCCGGAGGTATGGAAAAATTCCTCATTAGGGCCAATAACATAATAGACAAGGAGATAGTCATATTAGAAAAGCGTTTATCTACTGAACTTATTTCCCTTAAACGATCATCCATAGGACCCCTTGCTAACGCCAAAACGCCCACTAGAGATAGTAATCAGTCTGCTATTGCGGATAAAATATCCCCGCCCATAGAAGACCCTAGCCACTTAGCCACCCCGGTTATATCAACGGATATTGTTGCTGACCCTACCTGTGTATTCATAAGTGAAAATGCCTCCATTTTATCTCATCCTGATGTGAGTACTACTGAGTCTAAGAGCCGTGGGGAAAGAGAGGGTGCCGTGAGGAAACGGAAAAGAGTGTACAATAAAAAAGAAGTTAAAACGGGAAGGGCTACAAAAACTGCTAAAGTACGGGAGGAACCACCACCCCAGACCACATTTACCCTCTGTGATGCTCAATTCCCGAATAGAGAAATATCCATGGAATGGGCCGTGGCACTACTTAAATCAATCATATCCCCATTAGAGGCTAAACTTGATAGGCTTTGCTCCAGAATATCAAATGTAGAGAAAACATCTGCCGCCATCCTAGCCACCCTTGGTAACCTTCAGAACCAACACACCCCAACGACTACCATAACCCCTGCTATTCCCGCTCCTCCCTATCCGGTTTTGAATCAACCTAATATCCCCCCACCTAATATCTGTATACCACCCCTTATCCAATCCCAGCCCAATAATTTAACAACTGACAATGGGGCGAGTCAACAACCAAGCCAAATTAACCCACCAGACCATATGGCCGGGGGGACCCAGGGAGTACCAAGCGAGGCATTTAATACCCCTAGACCCAGGTGGCCTGATTTACCACCGGAGGCTAACCGGTTAACTGTCATCTTAGCCGGAGTACCACCACTAGAAACAGGGGAATCAGAAACCTTTAGCTCCTTGAAGAATAAAGTTATAAAATGGCTCAATTGGAATAGACCGCTCCCGGGCCACCTGCACAATGAGATAATTATGGTAAGGAGGGTCCCCTGGATAGGCAAGACCCCTAAAAACATCAATGGGGACTGCCTAACCGTCAGTTTTAGAGACCCTCGCACAGTATCCCATATATGTGCAGGTTTTAACAGGTCCTTCGATTCAACGATCCAGACCCTTCCCGTTTCCTATTTTTTCCCACCAACCAATATCCGCCACCAACAAAGAAGAGGGGATTGGTCCGTTGTGGAACGGAGGGGCAGACAACGAGCATATGATGCTAGACCACCAAGACTACCCCAATACGCACCCCAATTTCACTCCTTCATGGATCCTAACCGCTATGGTTGCTTAGATGGCCTAGAGGGGGTAGATTGACTACACCCTGTCTCTCGCTCTCTGAAGCCGACTAACACTCAGGCTAAACCCGATGTTCCGCCCATGGTCCATTTAACCACCCCTAACGAAGCTATTCCCACTAATTTGGCCCAGATTACACCCGTTACAACCCCCATCATACAATGTTCTGAAATCACCCCCATCACCCCTACCCCAGCTACCCCCACTGTACCGGAATTGATTCCGCTAGATATGACTTGTACTACATCCTCTGTCTCAACTATCCATATTAATACAGGTATGGACCAAAGGGTCAAGGGTTATTCATTGATGAGCTGGAACATTGCCGGGTGGCGGCAGAAGGTTTCAGCACTGGGTTGGAGGGAACTCATTGTGGTTCATGATATCCTATGTCTGCAGGAAACGTGGTCAGTGGAAGATATTGCCTTTGATGGTTTTGTTGCTTATAACTGTAATGCGGTGGAATCTGTAATGGGGAGGGCCAAAGGGGGATTGTTGATTTTACTCTCTGTACACCTACCTTTACGAGTAAGAAAAAGCCATATTGTGGGGTCCCATTCGCAAATTTTGGAAATTCTGGTAGGCAGGGACCAAAATCTATTGTTGATTAACCATTATAATAATACCTTTGACCCCTCCAGTACCACTGTAGTAGACGAACTTGAATCGGCTCTGGATTCTATTCTTTGTAAAACAACTGTATCTTATGATATTGTTTGGGGTGGAGATTTTAATATTAGAACTTGCCCTCTCTCATATTCTACTACCTGTGGTTATGATGGGGAAAATGGGGAAAATTTACTCCACTTTTTACACTCTCCATGTGGCACTTCCCTTAACAATTTGATGTTAAAAATTGATATATCAATCCACCAACATGCACCTGATAAGGAGGGTAATCTGGCACCTACCTTCACGGGGAGAAAGACCACCTCCATTATTGATTTCCTGATCATTTCCAACCGGGTAGCTCCCCATTGTTCGGTTACCCAGATCTTAGATCACGACCTGAGTGACCACAATGCACTTACCATGGTCTTATATTATGAGCTCCATAGGGATGTATTTTCTGGTAGGGTAGTCGATGACATTACGCCATGTAGACCTAACGGGACCCGCATAAAGTGGAGTGGGGAAAAAGCAGAGAATTTACATCGCAGGGTGGTGAAAGCTGGCCTAAATATGATATTCAGTTGCCTGGAAACGGAAGCCCCCGCAGCACAATCAATAAATAACTTTGAGAATTTGGGTATCATAATCAAGCAAACACTCACCTCAAAGAAGGCCAAATCCGGACAGGCCACACTGGGCTGGTTCAACCAAGCTTGTACAAGGGCACTAAAATCCCTTAAACTTGCCCTTTCAAGCACCCCGAGAGACAGGGATGCGGTTAAATCCCTGAGGGCTGATTATAAAAATGCGCTCGAAACCAGGAAACAAGAACTTAGAGAAATAGCCTGGGAAGATTTGAGTAAAGCCGCAGCCCTCCGGGACAGTAAACTGTTCTGGGATACCATCAATAGCCCATTCCTGCAAAAAGAGGAATTCCCTGTCCTCACTGCCCAAGTTAATGAAGAGGGATGGATGGCCCACTTCTCAGGGATCTTCGATCCAACTGGAGAGTCCTTAGCCAGTGATAACACCATTTGCACTACCCTAGTTGAACCCCCGAGAATAACGACCGATGAGGTGGATTTGGCTATAAGGAATAGTAAAGGGGGAAAAGCCCCCGGCCCAGACGGGGTGCCGATCGACCTATACAAATATGATCCAGCCCTCTGGAGTCCATTATTGACCATAGCCTTTAATGCTGCTATGGATAACAGGACCCCTTCCACGTGGGGTGAATCCATTATCATTCCAATCTATAAAAAGGGGGATAGAGGAGAGGCCAAGAACTACCGCCCTATCTCCCTTTTGGATTCCTCACTAAAAATCTTGAGCAGGGTCCTGTTAGCACGCTTGGAAGATTGGGCCTTAGATAATAACATTCTTGCCCCATCCCAATACGGCTTTAGAAAGGGCCTTGGTACGATCGACCAGTGTATTAACTTGAACCTTTTAATAGGGAAGTATACCAAGGCCAAGCCGGAATCACTATTTCTGTGCTTCGCAGATCTTTCAAGCGCATTCGATCTGGTCGACCATGCCTTGTTATGGACAACTCTGCTGGGTATGGGAGCCCCCCCCGATATTATCTATTTCTTGGCCACACTTTATTCTAACCTATCCGCCCAAATTCGTTACGGTCCTGAGGGTGAGTGCACACGGAAGATCAGAGTAAGATCTGGCATTCGACAGGGCTGCGTATTAGCCCCGTTGCTTTTTTCCCTCTTCATTAACTCGATGGAACAAGAACTAAAGCAAATTCATGCTGATGCCCCCCAAGTAGGAGGCACCCCTATACCGGTATTACTGTATGCCGATGATACAGTTCTTCTCTCTAGGACCCCTATAGGCCTACAAAAATTGATGGATGGGTTTTATGATTTTATATTGGAAAAGAAACTCAAAATTAATAATTCTAAAACGTTTGTCATGGTGTGTGGGAAAAAGTTGAAACTTTTTAAACCTTTTTCTTTTAAGGAAAACCATATTGCAACTGTCACAAATTTTTGCTATTTGGGAGTCACATTTAACGACAGAGGATCATGGGCCCCTGAGGAAACAAATGTCAAAGCGAGAATGGGGAAAGCATCCTTAGGCGTCTTCCGCTTTGCTTCCAAAGTAGGAAGCCGCCGTATTGCTGATATGCTGACTATATACAAGCACAGATGTACTTCGATAGCATTGTATGGCTCGGGGGTATGGGGACATTGCAATGCCAAGGCCCTGCAGATTGAAGAAAACAAGTTCATTAAACGGCTGCTTTGCCTCCCCACCTCGGCATCTACTGTTCTAACCCATTCGGAACTAGATCTGGATTACCTGTCCGACCTCACTGGGTTAAGGCCACTGTTGGTATGGAAATCCATTTTTACCAAGTCGGAAACAGCATTCACCAAAGATATTATCAAAGACTGTTTGCTCTTGGATAAAGTTTTAAGTATTCCATGGTTAAAATATGTAGTTATGACTGTTAAAGACCTGTTTGACATGGACCTAGGAAATGACCCTACCAGTCTGAACACTATAGACAAACAGGAACTAAAAAATGTCTATCTTAGGGCGAAATCGGATGTGCGAAGTTATGCTACTAGAGAATATTCCACACATATTTTCCACCTGTCCCTGAATGATGATAGCCGGGGTATCCCAATGTACCTTAAAGTTATCCACAGACAGTCCCACCAGTTTGTTCTTTCAAGGCTAAGATTAGGTTTAGTGCATAACTTGGTTGCTTTCCCGATTATGAAATCTCATCCAGTCACCCCATGTCCATGTGACGGCTCTTCAAAACAAAGTACAATGCATTTTTTATTACTCTGTCCTCTGTATAAAGCACAACGCATCTGTTTCTTCAAGCCTATGTTCCTTAAATATAACATGTGTACTACGGATAGCGCTCTGAGGCTTCTTTTTTCACTTTCAAGCCCAGATATCTGTTTTTATACTGCCACTTTTATTCTGAAATCTATTAGAGCTAGACTTAGCATGGTTTTCCTGTAATTTTATGTGTAGCAATTCCCACAACATGTGACAATGTTATTTCTGTTTCTGTATTCTGAGTACCATGTGTATGTAATGTTTTAAATTGTATACTTTTATGATGTTTTTTAAACATTCGAATAAAGTTATAAACTGCAAACTGCCTTTTGTTTTAAGTATGTTCCCTATACATGTCAAGAGTTCATTTCCTAGCAGTAATCAAAACAGGCCTACTGTATCCTCTTTGTAGAAACCTCATCTCAATATCGTTGAGTGCTGATCCACACTCTGTCCCTTTGCTACAATTGAGAAGATCCTATGTCATTTCTCCGAATGGAATAGAGGTAACCTAACATTTACGATAGGCACTTGATGCTACTAATACTGAATTACAGGAGGTGGGTTTACCATAGAGTCTGCTCTGAATTCTATCATTGCTGATATATAAATCCAATTCCAAGAAAATAAATCTTTCTGTACTGTGATGATCAGTGAATTGTATGTAATTGGTCAAACTTTCCCAGGGAGCAATTGGTGCACTTGGGGATGTAAGGCCTACTAATGTTTTATCCACCTTTGGCGGTCTGAAACAGGCCCAGCAACAGATTTCTACCTCAAGTCCAATCATCATTCCAGCAACTGACTCCCAAGTTGCTGTAAACTCACTTTGGCATCAGAAGAGCATCGTTTAGCTGTATGCTAGGACTGCAACATACTGTCTGTACTGCCAGACAGTTATTGTGGCAGAGGAGGGTGACTTGAGCCTACATTGGGAGCTTGTTATTGCTCAACACTGTCATTCCCAGAACCTTCATTTTTTTTGGTGTCTTTCCTGTTCTCAGCACATCTGTTCTTGCCCTGTTGTGTGCATTTTTTTTGTTTATCGTAGGTTCTGTTGACCTACAGCCAATGGAAAAAAATTGAATATGATCAGTTGCAAAAAATAAAAACAAGCATTATGTTAATAAATACTTTAGGTAATTTATAAACGTTTCATTTTATTTTAATGCAAATAGTACACTTGAAAATTTGTTTCGTATCCTAATTATTCTAAGTACATTATAAACACAATTTTTTTATTGTGTGTTGTTCAGATGTTACAAAAAAGAACAATTGATGGACAGAATACAGAACAATACATTCACCTCAGTACAGAGATCTGCCATTGCTTTTTTTGCTCACCTTGCCATTGCAGTTTGAACCCAGCCATATGCAAATCAGTCTTGACCCTTATGGGAACACTCCAGCCCGAACTGCCAGGCCATGTCCTCCCTGTACTGGAGACAACCATCCTAGGACTGGTTTCAGGGTTTTACCCCTCATCAGCCAGGATAGCTTGATTCCAGTGGCATGGAGAGTACGGTACCCACGACTATGCATGCCCGTCCCACTCGGGGTGACGAATGCAAAAAAACAATTGAAGGACAGAATGAAGAACAATGTCATACAGTCACACCAGTACAGAGATCTGGGCCTAAATCCATTGTTTTTTGCTCACCATGCCAACCACTTTGAACCCAGCCATATGCAAATCAGTCTTGACCCTGTGCCTCATGGGAACAGTCCAGCCCGAACTGCCAGGCCAGGTCCTCCCTGGACTGGAAACAAGCATCCTAGGACCGGTTTCGGGGTTTCACCCCTCATCAGCCTGGATAGCTTGACTTTGGTGGCATGGAGAGCATGGGTCCCACATCTGGGCATGCCCATCCCACTCGGGTGACAAATGCAAAAAGAACAACTGAGGGACAGAATGCAGAACAATGTCATACATTCACCCAGTACAGTTTCAGCTCTCAGTCCATCATCTCCTTGTGTTTGCTACGTTCGCCCTAAGTTGGCAGGGTATGCCCATACATGGGCCCCTTGCTCACTTTGCCACTGGATTCAAGCTGGCCTGGCTGCTGAGGGCTGTTATCCCGAAACCGGTCCCAGGATGCATGTTTACAGTCCAGGGAAGACATGAGGCACAGGGTTAAGACTGATTTGCATATAGCTGTGTGTGAACTAAGGGTGGCGAAGTGAGATAAAGAATGATTATGGTTTCAACCCAGATCTGTGACTAGGTGTGAGTGTCTGAACATTTTAAGTACTCAGTCCATCATCTCCTTGTGTTTGTTTTGTTCAGATGTTAGTAACAAAAACTTTACTAATATATGCTATCATGGATCACACACCAGGGTGGAAATTAGCATAATCTTTTTTTCATTATGCAACACTAGTGAAAACACAAATCAAATGGATGGTGAAAAAACTCCATGTACAATTGTGTTTGTTCAAATGTTAGTTGGACTGTAATTGGTAAAGCTGTTCATAATATCTAAGTACATTGCTGACCTAAACAGTAGATTTCTTCAGAAGTCATCAACCATGGTAGGCCACATAATGGCATATCCACTGTAGGTAATATGTGGTCTATATACTCCATATTTCACAAATGTTCATTTCCTAATCTAAATTAAAAGTTTAGGAGTTAGTATAAGAATGTAACAGTTCACTACATTTTTGGGCATTCTGTGCTCAAAAGTTAACTAGTGTCATCACATTCAGCCCATCCTGTGTTGTTTAGTTAATATATTGTGTAATGGCTAGAAGTAGTGTGTTTTCCATGGTGAAAAATTATTGCAGGACAAGTAAATGTGCTTCCAGATATTGAAATTTGAGTAGCAGTAAAATCGGTAATAATGGTTTTAATTGTGCTATTACCTGAAGCACTTCTATGTATGATTACATATAAATACCTATTTACCATAGTTAATGCAAGTGTTGACACAAGTTGACATCCACAGTTTGAAACATGTTGAGTGCACAGAGTGATATATCAATTTCCTGAATTATATTGATTTACAATCGGGGCAGGAAGTTGTTAAAAATCTGTAGATGTTGACAAAGCATTTAAGAACTGGAAACATTCATGTTCCCAATAGTAGCTTATAACCAAAAGATATGGTTCAGCATCATTTGCTAATATTCCAAGAACAGTCATACAAAATTCCTGGGCATTATCTTGCTCATTTAATGACAAACAAACATTTCCTCTACAAACATCAACTATATCTCTGTCACCACTTGCTTATTGGCACAATTCATTGTTGTACTGAAGTACAGAATATAAATTAGTTACATTCTTACAAAAAGACATCTGTTTTTGTCTAAAAGTTAGTCTTTCACTGAAGGGAAATGTAAAAGCAAATTAAAAATAACATTACTATAGTAGTTAATTCAATTAGTTTTACGAAACTGGAAGCCTAAAATTCCGAGGTTATTTTCCTTCTTCTTTTTCTTAAATGGCTGAACATTTTCCAAAGCCTCATCAGATCTGAAGCTTTCTTTTCTTTTCATATATATTTTAGGTTTACACACTACTTTATATTCACCAAGTGAATGAGTGTATATCTGGTTTAAATTATTATATTTGCATCCACAACGGGGTCTGCATTAATTTTATTGTACTCAACATCTATAAGATATAGTCCTAACTTTTTCACATGGGATAAAGAAACATTTGCCATATCCTCTTTAAAAACAACTGACCTAACATTAATGCAAATCCAAGCTTAAACCTTGAGATTTATGTATTTGGATAGCATAAGATAAATATAAAAGAAACTGTTCTCTTCTAATATATAGGTTTGTTAATAAAAATGTTGGTGTTGCTCTTGCAATATTTTTGGAGACCTTAATATTCTCAAATTTGACAGTAATAAATTAAATGTCATCATTACTTTTGTAGTGTATAAAATGAACTACATATCCCATCGGTCCATTGACAAGAACGTGTTCTACATCCAAATTACATCATAAAATAACACAACACTTTTTGCAAATAAATACGTTTCTTTTTGTCAGATCTGTCAGATTATCAAATGGAATACCACTAACCTGGATTCTGTACCCAGCGGGGACGATATTGAAGGTAGTTCTCCGACTAAGCTTTGTGATATCTTACAGGAGCTTTTGTATAAGGCGCTCCTGAAAAGGCACTACTCAGGGGAAAAAGGGATTGGGAGAAAATAATAAACAGCTGCGATACAAACTGGAAGACCTCGTTTGTAATGTCCTCTGTAGTGCAGGAAAGCATGCCCTGTAGAGGAAAGGGACAGATCAAAACATTCAGATAGAACAAACAATTATTAAGCATATCAACGTAAATGGTTGTCTAGATCCTCAATACTCACTTCCCACACTTGGCAATAGAGCTGTTAATGGCAATTCTTGAAACCTATACTGTTTAACACAGAGTCTCGTCTCCTGAAGACAATACAAGACATAGCAAACTTCTTCTATAGACACTCCATTCTTAAGAATGCAAAACAACAGTCACTTCTACCTATTAAGAACCCTATGGAAAATCCAGTTCATGAAATCAATTGATGAAATCCAAAAGGAAGTAAGTGTACAAAAATAGAAAACAAGTACTTAGCTCTTGTGTGCATAGGTTCTTGTTGCCCGAGATAGAAGGAAACAAGAGCCACTCAAGGATTGGATAACTTCTCCAAACCCTGTGACCCTGTAATAGAAGAACATGTGGCAGTCCATGGAACCGCCGCTCCGGAAGATTTCACCATGTCCATAAATTCTGAAACTGCTACAAAGAAAATAAATACTCCCAGACCGGCCTGTTGAAATGGCGTTCTGATTGAACGTGAGATACAATGTATCCAGGCTCCCCCACTGAACACGCTCCTGCACGCTGTGAGGAAAAACGCTTGCTCACTCCTGCTCAGGATGCAACAAACTTGGCTTCAACACATGAACTA
This sequence comes from Lissotriton helveticus, assembly GCF_964261635.1. Classification (NCBI taxonomy): domain Eukaryota; kingdom Metazoa; phylum Chordata; class Amphibia; order Caudata; family Salamandridae; genus Lissotriton; species Lissotriton helveticus. Next base: position 1,323,023,045 of record NC_136061.1, on the reverse strand, counting down.
AGCAGAGCGCTGAGACGAGGTAACAGTTGGCAAAGGAGACCAAAAGAAACGGAACTCTACTACTATCGTGCTTGTTTCACCCCTGAGGAGGAAGCCGGGGGCTCTACCTGCTTTCCTTTACTTCGTTTTAAAAAAACTGTGAAACTGCATTTTTATTATTTGCGCCGTGTTTCTCTGCAAGCAGCTTTACTTACTTGTGGGGAATTTTAAAAAAGATTGTGGAGCTCGCCAAACGTCCAACCCCGATCCCCTGCGCAGCCGAGTAGGTGCTGGCGCTGAGGGACAGGGACAGGGGCTTACAGCCGCTCATAGCCGCCATCTTGAGAGTGCTAAGGGGTTTGCAGTCTAGCTGCAGGACGCCTCCCACCCTCTCGCGGTATTTAAATTGCCGCAATCTGCAGCACGCTGACTACAATCGTGCTTGTTTCACCCCTGAGGCGGAAGCCTGGGGCTCTACCTGCTTTCCTTTACTTCGTTTTAAAAAAACTGTGAAACTGCATTTTTATTATTTGCGCCGTGTTTCTCTGCAAGCAGCTTTACTTACTTGTGGGGAATTATAAAAAAGATTGTGGAGCTCGCCAAACGTCCAACCCCAATCCCCTGCGCAGCCGAGTAGGTGCTGGCACTGAGGGACAGGGACAGGGGATTATAGCCGCTCATAGCCGCCATCTTGAGAGGGCTAAGGGGTTTGCAGTCTAGCTGCAGGACGCCTCCCGCCCTTCTCTGCACCATATAAATATCACATGTCTCTACGTCCGCGCAGCGGGCGGGCGCAGCGGGCGCGTCAACGGCGCGCCAAAGGCAAGCCCGTCTGCGCCCGTCCGCGCCCGACCGGGACCAGGTGCCACCCCCCCTGTCCATTTTCAGAGACAGAGGTTGATATATAATAGGGACTCCCTGCACCAACTGCGACCCTCCACACTAGCATGCTGCTATCACCACTTTCACCCTTTGGAGACCCCCCATCTCTGCCCTCACTGTAAGTCTGAGATAACTAATCCATCGACCCAGCCGGTTCTAAAGGATTATCATATGTTTCTTCTTAATTGCAGGTCTCTTCCAAAACACAGCCTAGAGATATCTATGTTGTTGGATGAGCACACCCCGGAAGCAGTCTTTTTAACTGAGACTTGGTTTACCCAAGATTCTCAGTATGATCTAGTGCAAGCCCTTATTCCTGGCTATCAGATAGCCCAATTAGATCGTCCGCAGGGCAAAGGCGGAGGCCTTGCAATCATTTATAAGGACATCTATATATGTCGCTACTTGACGGAGTCTATTGTTGACTGTGAAAGTCTGCCCTTTGTTATTGAATTTTCACCCAATAAGAGCTTCTCTGGCATTCTTATCTACCGCCGCTCTGGACCTATAAAACAATTTCAAATAGCTCTTCCCTCTGTTGTGGCAGAATTGGTCACATCTCCCTCAAATTTTACATTACTTGGAGATTTTAATTATCATTTCGATAACATCTTAGATACCGTCGCCACAGGAATGACAGCCAGCTTAGCTGCTATCCAACTAGAGCAACTTGTCTTAGGTTCAACACACATTAAAGGCCATCTTTTAGACCCAGTATTCAGTAACAGCGAACACCTTAAAGTGGGCAGTATCAGCCACCTTCCCTGGACTGATCATTTCTTGATCCCTTTAACCTGGACTACTTCTAAATCCCCATCCTTCATCCCCCTCCCACGAAAAACTCAAAACTGGTCTAAGCTCAGTATAGATAATTGGACCAGTATTCTTACTGCCACTACTCCCTCACTCTCCTGTGACCCTTGCATTAATAACAGGTTATTTAACAACTGGATCACAAGCTCCTTGGACTCCGCACTTCCTTTCCGTTTCTCTGGCACAAAAAGGCAGCAAAAAACAGCGCCCTGGTACTCAGAAGACCTCAGGGGGAAAAAACGTCTTTGTAAAAGATTAGAAAGAAAGTGGCGTATGACTTACAATTCTACGGACAAAGCGATCTATAGGGAAGCTATTAGGACCTATAAAATCGAAATAAAAATTACACAGTCTGCTTACTATACTGAAAAGATTAGGTTGGCTAAGTCCAAGCCTAAAGAGATCTATCAGATAGTGAAAACACTGACTAGGCTGCCGTCTCCCTCGACAGGTAATGATAATTCATCCTCTCGATGTGACGAACTGGCTAATTCTTTCTTTCTGAAAGTAAACACAATCTACCTCTCCTTCTCAGATCCAGACGTAGAATTGTCATCTCAAAGATCGGACCTACACATAGAGATAGAGGCTTCTCCTCAAAAAAACTACCTGGTCCACCTTCCCTTGCTGCACCTTGACACTCTTGAGCTCTTAATAAACCAAATAAAATCGGGTTCTCCATGTGACCCTGCTCCCCCTGGCACGCTGATCCTAGCCAATAAAGTCATTCTTCCCACACTCATGGAGTTGTTGAACTCTTCCATAGTAAGTGAGATAGTGCCACAGGCCTGGAAGCATGCCATGGTTCGAGCTTTGCTGAAGAAACCCGCTCTTGATCCAACGAACTTTAATAACTATCGTCCGATATCACTTCTTCCCTGGGTAACCAAGATCTTAGAGAAACATATAAACATCATTGTAACTCAGTTCCTCGAGCGTAACCATCTGTTTGACGTTTCCCAGACAGGCTTCCGCCCCAAACATGGGACGGAGACTGCTTTTCTGGCTGTGACAGAAGAGACAAGGCGGATCCTGGATCAGGGAGGGTCAGTGGCAGTGAGCCTGAGCGCCGCCTTTGATACGGTAAATCATAAAATCCTCTTAAACCGTCTCCTTGACCTGGGAATATCGGGAGAAGCCCTGGCTTGGCTCAGGTCCTTCTTAAGTGATCGAACTTTCCAGGTCTTTGAAGGTACATCGGTCTCTTCTAGCAAGCCACTGGGATGTGGGGTGCCGCAGGGCTCTTCATTGAGCCCTAGGCTCTTTAATGCATCAGACATGCTTCTTTTGCTGTGCTAGAAGACTTCAATCTACATGCGGATAACCCTTCCTGTTCTCAAGCGTCTCATTTAATTGAGACCTTGCAAGGTCTTACTCTACTCCAACTAATACAGGGTCCGACTCATGTAGCAGGTCATACCCTTGACCTGATATTCACCAACCATCCTGGTATTACTACTCTCCCCTCACTTCCCCTTACTTGGTCGGATCATTTCCTTCTCCCTTTTGATTTTACCGTCCCTTTACTTCCCCTTTCCTCTACTCGGAATGGGGAGACAGGAAGAAAATGGCACAAAGTCACTTGTGACACTGTTGATCCTTATTTTTCCTATCAATTTGATCCCTTCTCTGAGGACCTTAATGAGGAAGTGTCGAAATATAACTCCGCTCTTCTAGCTGCGATCGACGCCATCTCCCCCTCTAAACCCTATCACCTCCACCAGAGCTAGACCTTCTGCTCCCTGGTTTTCCCCTGCTCTGAGAGAGGAAAAGAGCTGCTGTAAACAGCTAGAACGTAAATGGCGGCAGACTTATGATTCTGAGTCTAAAACTATCTATAAGATAGCTTTGAATAAATTCCAAAAATTGAAATGGTCCACGATGAGCGTTTTTTATTCTCAGCAAATTAAGAACGCTGAGAATTCTACTAAAACTCTTTTTAAGATAGTTAAGGGCTTCGTTAACCCGCTCGCCATGACATCCCAGAGCTCTCCTAGCCAGGCTCTTTGCAATGGCCTATCGGATTTCTTCCAGGATAAAATAATTAAATTATCCTCCTCATTTGAGCCAGTCCTTCCCTCCCTTTCGATCAATGATATTGGCTCTCGGAAAGGTGCGCTGAACTCTTTTAAAGAGCTTTCTCCTGAAACTGCCACTAAGCTATTTATCCAAGGCAAAACTGGATCTCCGCTTGATCCAGCCCCCGCCAAGGTGATGGGCAATCTGGCCCCGATTCTGCTCAGCCCTCTCCTTTCCATTTGGAATTCCTCGCTTCGCTCGGGTCAATTTCCCATGGCATGGAAACAGGCAATGCTAGTTCCGATCCTAAAAAAAACTGATGCTGACCCCTCAAAATTCTGCAACTACTGCCCGATCTCCCTCCTGCCTAAGCCAGCTAAAATCTTGGAGAAGGCGGCTCAGAAGCAACTGGCAGACTATTTTGAAGCCAACCAGTTGCTACATGATTCACAGTCGGGTTTTAGAACCGGCTATAGTACGGAGACAGTGCTCCTGGAGGTATCTGAGACGATTCGTGAGTGTGTGGACAGGGGCGAGGAGGCCATGTTGGTACTCCTCGACCTGTCCGCCGCTTTCGACACTGTGTCCCACGAAATACTACTGAACCGGTTAAGACAGTTGGGAATCGGTGGTACTGCATTGTCTTGGATTAGATCCTTTCTTACAGGGCGGACTCAGAAGGTCTTCCTCCGGCCCTTTGAATCTGAGGGAAAGCCTCTTCTCTGTGGACTGCCTCAGGGCTCGGCTCTCAGCCCTCTATTCTTTAATGCTTATTTGGGCCCGTTGGCTACAGTGCTTGAATCTTGGGGGGTCAGAGTGATCTCCTACTCTGATGATACTCAGCTGGTGTTTTCATTTAGAGATCACTCTGACCCCAATTTCACCAATTTCCGCCACTGCCTCAGTAATATCAGTTCCTGGATGGCTTTTAACCACCTAGTATTGAATACAGACAAAACCGAGGTTCTATTTTTTAATCAAAAAGATCCTTTGCCCGCTATTCAGTGGTGGCCTGCGGAACTAAATCCCCCTCCGGTTCCAGTTCAAACAGCCCGGAACTTAGGCTTTCAATTCGACAACGCTCTGTCATGCCAATCTCAGATCAACAAGGTTACATCTGCCTGTTTTGGCAAATTATGCATCTTCAGGAAGATCTTTCCTTATCTCCCTTTGGATTCTCGCAAGACCATTGTTCATGCCCTGATCACATCGCATTTAGACTATGCCAATAGTCTCTATGCTGGCGCTCCCCTTTACCAAATTGAACGCTTGCAAATTGTGCAAAATGCTGCTGCAAGGCTGATTGGTAATATTCCTTTCCGTCACTCGGTTGCCTCGTATCGAAAAAAACTCCACTGGCTTCCCATTGCCCGCCGCATTCAGTTCAAAACCTTGACCCTGGCCTTCCGCGCCCTCAATGGGTTAGGCCCAGGATATCTGAGAAAAAGACTTAAACTATCTCAGTCCGTCAGATCTTTGCGATCAAACAGCTTACGCCTCCTGGTGATTCCCAGATTCCGTCGTGCCAGAAGTGGGGGCAGAGGATTCGGAGTAGTTACAGCTAAACTCTGGAACAGCCTCCCACTGGATCTCAGGTTCATTGACTCAGAGTCTGTGTTCCGAAGTAAACTCAAAACTTGGTTGTTTACCATCTCCTAGTAGCCCTTCTCTTAGCTCGCAGTCTGCAGCGCCGGGACACCCCCGATGGGGGTAGCTGTGCGCTTTATAAGCTTCTTAAATAAAATAATAAATAATCCATACATGAGACCGCTGGCTGGGATTGTGCGTCCGCATGGTATTAACATCATCACCTATGCGGACGATACCCAGCTAGTGGTCTCCCTCGTGCAAAAGAGCAGCCCACTACCACAGTCCAATTTAACAACATGCCTGGAACAGGTCAAGAGCTGGATGACGAAGTCCTGTTTGAAGCTCAATGACGATAAAACAGAGCTTATGCTCCTAGGCCCCTCAGCCCCTTCTACCTTGGAGCTGTTATGGCCTCTGAGCATGGGCACAGCCCCCACCCCCACAGACAACATCAAAAGCCTGGGGGTGTGGATGGACAAATCATTGACCTTCGACATGCAGGCTACTAAAGTCTCAGCGACCTGCTTTGGCCTCTTGAGGATGACTAAAAGAATTCTTCCGCTTCTTCCCTTTGAGGCCAGGCAGATAGTTATACAGGGCTTAATCCAATCTTGCCTTGACTTTAGCAATGCTCTGTACCTGGGGGCGCCTGAGTACACTCTACAAAAACTGCAGCGTATTCAAAACTGGGCAGCCCGCACACTGCTTGGAACTCCCCGTAGAACCTTAATAAAATCTGGCTTAAGAGCGTTGCACTGGCTCCCCATTAGAAAGAGAGTCAAGTTCACATCTATGTGCATTGCCCACCAAGCTTACTGGAAATCCGGTCCAGAAATCAGCCACTCTCTGGTATCACCATACCAACCCACTAAAGCTCTGCGCTCCTCACATGCTTTTTTAGCTCAAGTTCCTAGGATTCAAAGAGCGAGGGCCAGAGGTCGATCCTTTGGTTATAAAGCAGAGCTCACTCTAACCTGTTGAGCTTCCGCAAACAGCTCAAGACTTTTCTGTTTAATTATTTGGATTTTCCTCTGCTCTTTTTTCTGAAGGTACTGTTTGTAGTCTTAGCGCCTGGACGCCCCAGGGCAGCTGTTAGCGCTTAATAAAACTGTTTTCATTTCATTTCAACTCTGTAGCACGCCGGCTACGAGTGCATGACACCAAGAAGTACAAGTTTTGCTAGGAATGACGCTTGTCTTCCTAGAAGCCAAACTAAACCTACAGGATTTTCAAACACCAGTTACTTCCTGGGTGGTGTTTTCATAGTTGACACACAGGTGATTTCAATTGAGATGCGGGAGTGCTGTTCCCAGACTTTCTGGGATACTTAGTTTGTTCCTGCCACAACACATAATTCCACCAGTCACACCATTATACAGAACAGGTGTGTAAGAATGTGTTTTGCATGTATTATTTCTTCCTCCTGAGTACACCACCATGACAGAACCCTCCTGTAATGACCGTCATCTCGGTGGTCTTCCAGGTTTTGAAGGATACTGCTCATGGAAACGCTGAAGAATGATAGGACAGACAAGGTTTTGTGTGGGCTCCCAGGACCTATCTTCTGGACCCTAACCCTTCCAATCTACCAAATAGTAAATGCACTCCCTCATTCGTTTGGAGTCTAAGATCTTTTTTACTTCATACTCTTTCTCACCTTCGATGTCTAGTGGAACAGGTTTGGCTAGTCCTCGGTGTTCTCAATATAGGGTTTCATTAATGACACATGGAACACTGGTTGCATGCACCAGAAACAGTGATGGATAATCACATTGCTATGGGATTCACCACTTTATCAATGGTAAATGGGCCTAGGAATTTAGGTTTTAATATACAGGTCCCTAGGGTTCTAATCAATGTTTTTTGCCTGTAATTCGTTTTCCTGACTCAGGAGCCCTTGCGAGGTATGTCTTCCTATTCTGTAAAACACTTTGGAGGTGTGCGTGATGCTTGTGTATAGAAGGAAGTGTGGAAGTAACAGGTTTTTCAAAGGAAAGCATGTTTGGATGGAAACCCTGCAAGCAAACGAAAGGAGAACAGCCCAACGATGAGTGCTCAGCATTATTGTAGGCAAACTCAGCCATCCATATTAACGTGCTCCATTTCTCTGAATGTTGTAAAGAAAAGTAACGTAGATATTGCTCTAGAGTTTGGTTCAGTCTCTGGGTTTTTCCATCGGTTTGGGGATGGAAACTGGTGGATAGGAGAGCATCCACATTCATGGTTTTACATAGTGCTCGCCAATATTGAGAGATGAACTGGGAATCTCTATTGGTTATGAGCACTGCCGACAGGCTGTGTGCTCGCACTATGTATTGCAAAAAAGTGTTTGCTAGGGCAACAGAGTTCAGTAGGCATAGGAATAAAGTGTCCCATCTGTATTAAGTGACCAGTGACTACTAGGATTTTAGTGTACCCTGCACTGGGGTGCATTTCTACAATAAAATCCATTGATACTGTGTGCCAGGGAGCAGGAGGGATGGGTATAGACCTTAACAAACCAACCGGCGTGTTGTGTCAAGCCTATCCATGGGTGCATATGGCACATTCTTTTATGTATTGAAGAGGCCACCCAAATTTTATTGCAGCCATAGTTTTTTGGCTGTCAAAATAGCCTCCTAAGGGTGAAGCATGAATCCAAGACAAGACATGTAATTGGAAGGGTTCAGTTGGTATATACAGGGTGTGATCATGGTACAGAAGCCCCTCCTGGACCTTGCGGTTTTTGGGGTCACCCTTAATCCAGACATCTTGATCAAGAGAGGATATCTACACCCTAAGTTCTTCCATGAAGTCACTAGTGATGTTCAAAGCAATTGTGTTATTGCCAAAAGCTATTTTCTGAATTATTCTTGGATGCTCAGCAGGTTCGGGGGCACTTCTTCCAGAGGGAGATCAGGCCTAGAAAAAGCATCTGCTTTTCCGTTCCATGGACCAGGTCGATATTTAATCACAAAATCATAGTCTGAGAAAAACAAAGGCCAGCGCAGCTGTCAAGGAGTAGCAGCTTGTACTGTTTTAGGAACAACAGATTTTTATGATCAGTGTAGGTCTCCACGGTGTGTTGAGCCCCTAATAGATAGTGTCTCCATTCTCTTCCTCTGCTTCTGCATTCCACAGAACAGGGTGTTTTTCTTTAGGAGACTAGTGATGGGTTGAACTGAACAATCTTAGAGAAGTCCTTAATAAACCTGTAACAGTTCGTAAATCCTAGGAAACCTTGCACCACCAAACATTTGTGCGGGATTTCCATTGGGTAATGGCTGCCACTTTTTTATCGTCCATCTTCAAGCCTTTAGTGTTGATGATGTGTCCCAGAAATTCAAGTCTCGGAGACATGGAATAAGCATTTCTCAGGTTTGACATTTAATGAGTGTTTCACCATATGATCAAGCACAGCTTTGACGTGACACACATGTTCTTGCGTGGTTGGAGAGTAGATGAGAATATCGTCGATATGAACAATACAGCATACATCCAATAAACCACATAGGACTTCATCCAAAAAGTACTGGGAATGCTTCTGGGGCGTTGCACAACTCAAACAGCATTCCTTGGTATTCAAACAAGCTGAACTGTGTGCGAAATGCTGTCTTCCACTTGTTTCCTTTCTTCAACTTCACCAAATGATAGGCCCCCCTTAGATCTAGTTTGGTGAAGACCTTGGCTCCTTTTAGTTGATCCAATAAGACTAGAATGGGGGCAGGGGGTAGCGATTCTTGACACTCACCCTATTGATGGCTCTGAAGTCTATGCAAGTTCCTAGACATCCTACCTTCTTTGGGATGAAGAAGAGAGATTAAGAGGGTGGAGATGAGGAAGGCTGCATAAAACTGTTGGCAAGGTTGTCATCAAGGTAGTCTCATAGATGCTGGTTCTCCTGCTCGGTCAGAGCATAAATTCGGCTACATGATATAGCCGCGCCCAGTAACAGGTCAATTCTGCAGTCATACTCCCTGTGAGGAGGAAGTTGATTTTCTTCATCTTTATCAAAAACAGCATGATATTGGCAGTATACATCAGGTATCGCAGTTGGACAACACAGTAAGGGTGTGCTACAACCAGAGGCTAACAAAGTAGCCTGTGATATTTTGGACACAATTTGCATCACTGTTACCTGTGTGCTGTGTTCCTTGCAAACGGAGGAGTCCAGGGTAACTGTGCGAGTTGTCCATTTCACAGAAGGATCATGTTGCATCAACCAAGGCATACCCAGTATAAGACAGAACTGGGGGGCTCTGTCAAGTCAAATTGTATTTCCTCAAAGTGATCCAAACCAAACTGCATCACTGCAGCTTGGGTATGGTATCGTACCGGTCCTGAGGTTAAAGCAGTCCCATCAACTGCTTTCACTGGTTCCGGTGAACTCTTCTTCATGCAGGGACTGTCTAACCATGCTACCTACTTCTGATCTATGAAATTGCCCGTGGCACCAGAATCAAACAAAGCTGATACTTGTAGCTGACTAACTTGAGGCATCCATAAAGTTGGGCATACAGTAATGTGTGCTACTGATGTCTGAATAGTGTTTGCTAAAACAGAGGAGATCTCCTTTCTTTCAGTTCCTGAACAAGGGATCTCAGGCTTATTCAGGAAGACTAGTTTTCATACTCCTCATATCCCTGAACGACAGCTTGGGTTTTCCTGATGTGGGTTTGTTGAAGGACCTGGTTCGAGCCTTGCATTCCTTGATAAAATGTCCTCCTATCATACAGTACATACAAAGCTTCTGCTTGGGATGCTTTTCTGTCTTCTCCAGACTGAGAGGACCTCTGATTCCATTGATCTGCATAGGTTCCACTCCGTCACTCGAACAAGGATGTTCGTCAACAACACTTCGGGGATGGAAGAGAAAATACTTTGGTTCTCCCTCGGCCTTATCCCCTGTTCTCTCTTGCATCCGATGATCCACCTGTACAGTTAATTCAATTAACTCATTGCAAGACTGCAGCAACTGGACAATTTGTGAAAGAACATCTTTTAATTTGCTGCGCAGACCTTGATAAAAGAGAGAAGTCCTTTTTTCTGTAGGCCAATCAGTTTCAACCAAAGGCAATTGAAGGTGGCAATGTATGTTAATAAATCCTGCTATCCTTGATGAATTGTGAGTAATTCCTTATCCAGAGAAAAAGGTGTGATTTTCTGTCCAACAGTTTACTCATCTCCTTGCAAAAGTCTGAAAAACTACACAAGATAGGATCATCTTGTTCTATTAACAGTATTGGCCAACTGGTGGCGTTTCCTCCCAGGTAGGACATAGTGAAGTCGGTTTTGGCCTGTTCAGTTTGAAATACTGTGGGTTTACACAAGAAATGCAGCCTACACTGGTTAAGAAATATACCAAATTTCTTGTGGTCCAAAAAAATCTTTTTGATGGGGCTGATGGAATCTATGCTGCCTGTATCACTTGTAAAGGTGCAGAACCTGTAGTATTAGGGAAAGGATCAGATAGCAAAAGACCCTGTGTTAGGTGGTCACCATTCTGTTTGTTCGTGAGTGTCCAGAGCTAGCCCCAGTGGTATGCACAGGAGAAGGCAGTGTGCACACCTTAATATAGGGGCCTCCTTTCCATTCTTGCTCTACTTCTCTTCAGACTGACCCAATTTCCTACCATATTTCCTGGTTCTCATTACGAAAAGCAGTGACCTCAATCTGTAGAGCTATCACTGTTTCTAGGAGGGTCGTGAGAACACTGTTGGTATCCATCGCCCAGGCTGGTAAACAACGTGGGCTTGACAATCTGTCAGATTATCAAGTGGAATACCACTAACCTGGATTCTGTACCCAGCGGAGATGATGAGTTAAGGTAGTTCTCTGATTACCCTTTGTGATATCTCACAGGAGCATATATATAAGGCTCTCCTGAAAAGGCACCACTGGAGGAAAAAGGGGATTGGGATAAAACAATAAACAGCTGCCGACGCAAAGGGGAAGACCTCATTTGTAATGTCCTCTTTAGTTCAGGGAAGCATGCCCTGTAGAGGAAAGGGACAGGTCAACACATTCAGATAAAACAAACAATTATTCAGCATATCAACGTAATGGTTGTTTGGATCCTCAATACTCACTTCCCACACTTGGCGATAGTGCTGTTAATGGCAACTCTTGAAACCTATTCTGTTTAACAGAGTTTTGGATCCTGAAGACAATAGAAGACATAGCAAACTTCTTCTATAGATACTCTATTGGTAAGAATGCAAAACAACAGTCATTTCTACCTATTAAGAACCCTATGAAAAATGTGGTTATGCCATGAAATGAATTGATGACCTCCAAAACGAAGTAGGTGTACAAAAATAGAAAACAAGTAATTAGCTCTTGTGTGCATATGTTCTTGTTGCTCGAGGTAGAAGGGAACAGGAGCCACTCAAGGATTGGATAACTCCTCCAAGCCCTGTGACCCTGTAATAGAAGAACATGTGGCAGGCCATGGAGCCACCGCTCCGCAAGATTTCACCATGTCCGTGAATTCAGAAACTGCTACAAAGAACATAAAGATGCCCAGACCGGGAGTGTTGAAATGGCGTTCTGAATAAACGCAAGATACAATGTATCCAGGCTCCCCCACTGAACGCGCTTCTGCACTCTGTGAGGAAAAACCCTCTCTTCACTCCTGCTCAGGAAGCAACAAACTCAGCTTCAGAGCATGAAATCCGCAGAACGCCGGCTATGAGTGCACAAAACTCGTTCATCCTAATTTCAACTCGATTCCAGTTAGATGGCCTATATCATTCTCTCCACAGTGGATTATCATAAAGTGTGGGTGGTTACATGCACTAACAAAGGAAAGTAGAGGGAAGAACTAATTTTATCTCAAAATTCTTTCACCAATCTATGTAATTTTTACTCCTTTCAAACCCAAATTAGCTTCCAAATGTGCTTTCTTTGCATGTTTAACCCCAAAAATAAAACTGTTTCCAACAAACCAAACACAAACCCATCTTGCTTATTTACTTACATAATAATGAGGAAAAGTGAGCCACAGAAACACATTTATACAGGGACAGGTAATTGGCCAAAATGAAGGTACAAAACAAATGATTTTTTTTAAGGAAAACAGTGACTTACTTCCATTCATTTTGGGCTACAAATGTAGCAAAATACTACCAGACACACCAATTATGTCTAGAAAATATACTAGACTGCACATGTAAAGTTTCCGAAATAGTAGATAGGCAACTAAATAACCATTGATGGTGTTTAAATGGCGTTGGGGAGAGGAGTTGGCCTAAAGCCTAGGGCGCTCGACCTCGGACCTGGAGGAACTTGGTTCGAGTCTCGGTAACGACGGCAAACATCCTGTGATTCTGGGTAAATCATTTAATCTCCCCGTGCCTATCAAAAAATGAATGTGTGTCCTCATGTAACGTAACTGGTGCTATGTAAAGCGCTCTGATACCCAATTCGGTTCGGGTCTAGTTTGCGCTACATAAAACTCTGCAAAAAAAAAAAAAAAGGTCATGTGATAATGGAATCCAATAAAAAAGTAAGAAGTGCTATACACAAATAAACCATTATGTGATTGGTTGTAAACAAAATGTGGGCTACAAACAGAGCACGATAGTTCTAAACAGATATTACTGGTCACATAACATGGCGTATGTCGATCTAAGCGCCGCATTCGATTGCGTGAGCCACGACAAACTGTGGCGGATCTTAGAAAAGATGGGCATGGAGATACCAATAGTAAATTACCTAGGAGATCTTTATTCGAATGCCACGGCAAGGGTTAGGTTTGGTAAGGCGGGGGAAATCACGGCACCCCTCAATGTGGAGAAGGGGGTCAGGCAGGTTTGTGTCCTGGTGCCCTTTTTATTTACACTCGACACCAATGGATTGGAACAAGCTATGTTGGAGGGTTGCCAGGACTTACCACTGCTTTTCAAACGCCCAATACCTGCCATGCTTTATGCGGATGATGCCGTGATCCTGGCTCGTACTTCCCTCGAGTTACAACAAGCCCTCAATAGATACAATAATTATATGGCCAGACTAGATTTAAAAATCAATATCAAAAAGACATTTATTATGAATTGTGGGACCAGATCAAAAAAACTAAAAGCTATTTTTATAGACAAAGTTAGGTTAGACACCACTAAAACATACCCATACTTAGGGATAGTAATTGATGAGTTGGGAACATGGAAACAAGCAATACGTGCAAGGAAAATGCTCTTTATGAGGGCTACAACATCACTGGTCAATTTTTCACTGAGGTTAGGAAAGAGATCACCAGCTGAGCTGCTCCAGATATACAAAGCTAAATGTATTAGCACAGCGATATATGGGGCAGGTATTTGGCGATACGGAGGGGTAGAGGCACTACAGAAAGTGGAAAATGCCTTTTTAAGATATCTATTGGCAGTTCCACGTGGTACCACTACATACAACTGCCATACTGAACTAGGTATTAGTTACATCACTGATCTAATCAAATCACAACCGGTTCTGTTATGGCATCGTATTTGATCAAACCCTAAAACAACGCTCAATCAGGATTTTTTGAAAGATTGCCTCTGCCTAGATAACTCACATAAGATCGAGTGGCTCACGTATGTAAAAAAAAAATTTTTGATCTGGGGTTTAAGTAGTATTATCAGAATCCAACTTTGATAGCACAGATTCCCAGGAGAGTGTTTAAGAAACAATGAATGAGCCACCTGGAAGTGCTCAGGTTACTGGGGGAAGTAAATACATGCTCAGGTGTGTAAGAATGTGTTTTGCATGTATTATTTCTTCCTCCTGAGTACACCACCATGACTGAACTGTGTGCTACTGATGTCTGAATAGTGTTTGCTAAAACAGAGGAGATCTCCTTTCTTTCAGTTGCTGAACAAGGGATCTCAGGCTTATTCAGAGGGACTAGTTTTCAAACTGCTCATATCCCTGAACGACAGCTTGGGTTTTCCTGATGTGGGTTTGTTGAAGGACCTGGTTCGAGCCTTGCATTCCTTGATAAAATGTCCTCCTATCATACAGTACATACAAAGCTTCTGCTTGGGATGCTTTTCTGTCTTCTCCAGATTGAGTGGACCTCTGATTCCATTGATCTGCATAGGTTCCACTCTGTCGCTCGAACAAGGATGTTCATCAACAACACTTCGGGGATGGAAGAGAAAATACTTTGGTTCTCCCTCGGCCTTATCCCCTGTTCTCTCTTGCATTCGATGATCCACCTGTACAGTTAATTCAATTAACTCATTGCAAGACTGCAGCAACTCGACAATTTGTGAAAGAAGATCTTTTAATTTGCTGTGCAGACCTTGATAAAAGAGAGAAGTTCCTTTTTCGGTAGGCCAATCAGTTTCAACCAAAAGGCGATTGAAGGTGGTAATGTATGCTAATAAATCCTGCTATCCTTGATGAATTGTGAGTAATTCCTTATCCAGAGAGAGAATGTGTGATTTCCTGTCCAACAGTTTACTCATCTCCTTGCAAAAGTCTGAAAACTACACAAGATAGGATCTTCTTGTTCTATTAACAGTATTGGCCAACTGGTGGCGTTTCCTCTCAGGTAGGACATAGTGAAGTCGGTTTTGGCTTGTTCAGTTTGAAATACTGTGGGTTTACACAAGAAATGCAGCCTACACTGGTTAAGAAATATACCAAATTTTTTGTGGTCCCCAAACATCTTTTTGGTGGTGCTGATGGAATATATGCTGCCTGTATCACTTGTAAAGGTGCAGAGCCTGTAGTATTAGGGAAAGGATCAGGTAGCAAAAGACCCTGTGTTAGGTGGTCACCCTTCTGTTCGTGAGTGTCCAGAGCTAGCCCCAGTGGTATGCACAGGAGAAGGCAGTGTGCACACCTTAATATAGGGCCCCCCTTTCTATTCTTGCTCTACTTCTCTTCAGACTGACCCAATTTCCTTCCGTATTTCCTGGTTTTCACTACGAAAAGCAGTGACCTCAATCTGTAGAGCGATCACTGTTTCTAGCAGGGTCGTGAGAACACTGTTGGTATCCATCGCCCAGTCTGGTAAACAACGTGGGCTTGACAATCTGTCAGATTATCAAGTGGAATACCAATAACCTGGATTCTGTCCCCAGCGAAGATGATGAGTTAAGGTAGTTCTCCGATTACCCTTTGTGATATCTCACAGGAGTATATATATAGGGCTCTCCTGAAAAGGCACCACTTGAGGAAAAAGGGGATTGGGATAAAACAATAAACAGCTGCCAACACAAAGTGGAAGACCTCATTTATAATGTCCTCTTTAGTTCAGGGAAGCATGCCCTGTAGAGGAAAGGGACAGGTCAACACATTCAGATAGAACAAACAATTATTCAGCATATCAACGTAAATGGTTGTTTGGATCCTCAATACTCACTTCCCACACTTGCCGATAGTGCTGTTAATGGCAACTCTTGAAACCTATTCTGTTTAACACAGAATTTCGGATCCTGAAGACAATAAAAGACATAGCAAACTTCTTCCATAGATACTCTATTGGTAAGAATGCAAAACAACAGTCACTCCTACCTATTAAGAACCCTATGGGAAATTTAGTTATGCCATGAAATCAATTGATGAACTCCAAAACGAATTAGGTGTACAAAAATAGAAAACAAGTAATTAGCTCTGGTGTGCATAGGTTCTTGTTGCTCGAGGTAGAAGGGAACAGGAGCCACTCAAGGATTGGATAACTCCTCCAAGCCCTGTGACCCTGTAATAGAAGAACATGTGGCAGGCCATGGAGCCACCGCTCCGCAAGATTTCACCATGTCCGTGAATTCTGAAACTGCTACAAAGAACATTAAGATGCCCAGACCAGGAGCGTTGAAATGGCGTTCTGCATAAAAGCAAGATACAATGTATCCAGGCTCCCCCACTGAACGCGCTTCTGCACTCTGTGAGGAAAACCCTCTCTTCACTCCTGCTCAGGAAGCAACAAACTCAGCTTCAGAGCATGAAATCCGCAGAACGCCGGCTATGAGTGCACAAAACTCTTTCATCCTAATTTCAACTCAATTCCAGTTAGATGGCCTATATCATTCTCTCCACAGTGGATTATCATAAAGTGTGGGTGGTTACATGCACTAACAAAGGAATGTAGAGGGAATAACTCATTTTATCTCAAAATTCTTTCACCAATCTATGTAATTTTTACTCCTTTCAACCCCAAATTAGCTTCCAAATGTGCTATCTTTGCATGATGTTTAACCCACAATATAAAACTGTTCCCAACAAGCCAAACACAAACCCATCTTGCTTAGTCACTTACATATTAATGAGGAACAGTGAGCCACAGAAACACATTTATACAGGGACAGCTAATTGGCCAAAATGAAAGTACAAAACAAATGTTTTTTTTTAAGGAAAACAGTGACTTACTTCCATTCATTTTGGGCTACAAATGTAGCAAAATACTACCAGACACACCAATTATGTCTAGAAAATATACTAGACTGCCCATGTAAAGTTTCTGAAGTAGTAGATGGGCAACTAAACAACCATTGATGGTCATATGATAATGGAATCCAATAAAAAAGTAAGAAGTGCTATACACAAATAAACCATTATGTGATTGTTTGTAAGCAAAATGTGGGCTACAAACAGAGCACGATAGTTCTAAACAGATATTACTGGTCACATAACATGCCGTATGTCGATCTAAGCGCCGCATTAGATTGTGTGAGCCACGACAAACTGTGGCGGATCTTAGAAAAGATGGGCGTGGACATACCAATAGTAAATGACCTAAGAGATCTTTATTCGAATGCCACGGCAAGGGTTAGGTTTGGTAAGGCGGTGGAAATCACGGCACCCCTCAATGTGGAGAAGGGGGTCAGGCAGGGTTGTGTCCTGGCGCCCTTTTTATTTACACTCTACACCAGTGTTTCCCAAACTGTGGTCCGTGGACCCCCAGGGGTCCGTGACACATTCCCAGGGGGTCCGAAGGCAGCAGTTTTAAAAGCACAGACAAGTTTCTTGTGTAATTAGCAGCTTTCCAGCAACAATAAAAGTGTCAAGATAATGGCAGTGATTAATGTACCTGCTGGAGATCGAGGCGAGTTTTGTTCAGTGGCAGCTTTGGCTTAACTAATGTAGCACAGAGGGTTAATGTGCCTACTGCAAAGAAAGTGTAACATGCATTTTAGAAAAGCAGTATTTTATGCGCATAGGTTCGTGGTTACTGCTTTTGTCACAGAGATTATTTTGTTACTGTGCACTTCATAAGTGGCAATCGAAATCTAGCAGAGGGAACTATAAACTGTCATCAAAGAGCTGCTTGCAAACTGCATGGTACCAGTTAGTAACTTATGTTTTTTCCCAGTTATTCATTATCCTGATGCTGCTAAAAAGATTATTTGGGCGGAAATACATTTTTTATGTTACTAGCCACTGTGTTATGTTCTCAATCCTGAGTTTGTGCTTTTCTAGACCAAGCACTCTTTAAAAATGCCTACCAGTATGAATGCCATGTGAATCTTGTAGTCCCCTTTACCTTATGTAACATTTTATATATACACTGATTTACATGTATGATTTAATGTCTCTATATGTGTGTGATGTAAAGTGCTCTGACATCCTACAATGGTATGAGAGATGCTATAAAACAAATGACATACATGTGACTGAGGGGCTGTTCCTGCAATATAAAATACTAAGGGCCAGATGTACGATCCGTTTTTATATGCACGAATGGGGTCGTGAACCCATTTGCGCATGCAAAAACCTATTGGGCCATGTACATAGTCTATTTCGCGAGTCGCAATTTGTTTGCGACTCGCTAAATAGGTTTTGCAACTCGCTATTTGGAAGGGGCATTCCCTTCCAAATAACGAGTCTCAAAACCATGTACAAATGTTTTTCGGTCTCAAAACACTTGCAATTACCACCTACTTCAAGTAGATGGTAATGCATTCGCAAATGGGAAGGGGCCACCATCCCTGAGAGGGCGGGCATTTCCAATGGGCTCGCAAATTGCGAGAGGCTCATTAATATTAATGAGCCTCGCAATTTGCGACCCCATTGGGAATCCCAAACAGTGTTAAACACACTGTTGTACATTTCATTTAGCAACTCGCCATTTGCCACTTGCATTGTGTCGCCAATTGCGAGGCGCTAAATGAAATGGTCGTACATCTGGCCCCAAAATCCTTAGTACTTTAGAGTATTTGTTTTGTGTGAACACTTGTGTTTTGTTTTTTAATTACTGTTTTAATATTTGAAATTTAACTCATACAAATTGCTTGGGGGTCCCCGGCTTCCAGTGGTGACTCAATGGGGGTCCTCAGGAGTCAAAAGTTTGGGAACCACTGCTCTACACCAATGGATTGGAACAAGCTTTGTTGGAGGGTTGCCAGGACTTACCACTGCTTTTCAAACGCCCAATACCTGCCTTGCTTTACACGGATGATGCAGTGATACTGGCACGTACTTCCCTCGAGTTACAACGAGCCCTCAATAGATACAATAATTATATGGCCAGACTAGATTTAAAAATCAATATCAAAAAGACATTTATTATGAATTGTGGGACCAGATCAAAAAACAAAAAGCTATTTTTATAGACAAAGTTAAGTTAGACACCACTAAGACATACCCATACTTAGGGATAATAATTGATGAGTTCGGAACATGGAAACAAGCAATACGTGCAAGGAAAATCCTCTTTAAGAGGGCTACAACATCACCGGTCAATTTTTCACTGAGGTTAGGAAAGAGATCACCAGCTGAGCTGCTCCAGATATACAAAGCTAAATGTATTAACACAGCGATATATGGGGCAGGTATTTGGGGATACGGAGGGTAGAGGCACTACAGAAAGTGGAAAATGCCTTTTTAAGATATCTATTGGCAGTTCCACGTGGTACCACTACATACAACTGCCATACTGAACTAGGTATTAGTTACATCACTGATCTAATCAAATCACAACCGGTTCTGTTATGGCATTGTATTTGATCAAATCCTAAAACAACGCTCAATCAGGATTTTTTGAAAGATTGCCTCGGCCTAGATAACTCACATAAGATCGAGTGGCTCACGTATGCAAAAAAAAATTCTTTTGATCTGGGGTTTGAGAAGTATTATCAGAATCCAACTTTGATAGCACAGATTCCCAGGAGAGTGTTTAGGAAACAATGCATGAGCCACCTGGAAGGGCTCAGGTTATTGGGGGAAGTAAATACATGCTCAGTCCAACAGAACTTTTTGATTCAGACGACCTTAACCATCCAACCATATCTGACATATAATTTAAGCACCTATGATAGGTTTCTCTTGACCCGGTTCTGACTGAACATCTTCCACCATTTAATATCCTTCCCAAAAATGAACGAATGGGCGAAAATAGAGTTAACCTGCCCCTGCGATGATAATTCTGTGCCGTCATCTATACATGCTGTATTGTTTTGTAAATTCTATAAAGAATGTAGGAGTCGCTGGATAAAACCTATTTTAAAGATCTTAGGTCTCAGAAATTGCCGACCGGCTTTTCTTGCCTTACAATTTTTAGATGCAGAGTGTATTACTAAAAATATTGCACACTTTTTGAAACTCTGCATCAGGCACAGGAAAAACTTGGAGTAGAACTGCTGTGGAATAAAGGATGCGACTGCCTAGGTTAAGATCTATTCCCCATGCTGTTCTGAAAGTTTACCACCTTCATATCCTATTTCCCAATCAGTATTGAATTCTATATGTATTTATAGGTGTCTCCCTTCAGACTGACTTTGTTAATGTATTTTGATAACATTTATGCTGCTATTTTTAATATCTGATGATAACAATATTTTTAAATGTTCTCCTCTTTTTAAATTAATCATCTATTTTTATATATGTACTTTTATGGTTTTTGTAAATTGAAAAAAAAACGAATAAAGTTAATGATACATACACATGACATTGAAGACAAATAGAAAATTGCAAAAACAATATGATCAAGAAGTAAAGTTTAATGTCATTGGTCTATACACTCACTGGGCTATAAACACAGCCTAATATTACAAGGTTACTAATAGAACTATAACCGCTTTAGTGACTTTTGCAATACAGATTTATTTGTACTTCACACAAATTCAAGAAGTTTTACACATTCTATATCATTATCTGCAAATTTCTAGGTACAATAGGTAAATATTATTATAATATACTGGTAGAAAAACTATGTAGAACTTATATACTGTACAAAAAGAGACATTTTGGATTTGCCTTATTAATACTGAAATTAGTTATTTTCCTATGTATTTTAACAAACAGATTTGCTAAGGTTTTACACAATGCTGACAAAACGTTACCGGGAGAAGAAAAAAATTAGATTGAACAGCAGGGAGGTAAGACAAAAACCAAAACCAGAGATAGAAAGAATCTCTGTACAGAAAAACATCACTACTGGTAAGACTATCAAAAATGTTAAGACTGTTTTTAAAAACAGTACAATTATTATTAAAAAGGTTAATACTCATCAATTTACAAAAAGAGCACTGGTGCCAGTTAGATACTACAACATCAAAAATATTAACTATTCAGATGAATAATACACTGTGACAAGAACAGAGAAGACTAGGACCATTACTGGAAATCACTTTAAAATCTCTATCCTTACAAATCTACTACAAACACTTCCTTTCATAAGGGAAAAACGATCAAATTGTCATACTC
Organism: Lissotriton helveticus; assembly: GCF_964261635.1. Lineage (NCBI taxonomy): Eukaryota > Metazoa > Chordata > Amphibia > Caudata > Salamandridae > Lissotriton > Lissotriton helveticus. Next base: position 1,323,002,153 of record NC_136061.1, on the reverse strand, counting down.
ATCATGTAACACTGGGGAAAACAAATCAATTGGACTGGGAAAAACACTTAGATGCATGTCTAACTGTTTTTTATCTAAAAGTGTAGTATGATGTATGCAAAAGCTTAACACAGAAGAATACTTCCTCTGGACATACCCATTCCACATGGGATTACATACTGGAGTATACAAAAAAAGTGATGGATAGAATTCTTGAATTAATCTCAGCCACTGGTAACTACATGGGGCGATATCCCAGCCCATTGTTATTTTGAAAACCATGCCATCTCAGTTTGGAACCAGCTATATGCAAATCAGTCTTGATTAGGGGTGGGCGGAACTCATAGAGTAATGCTCCACAGAATTTGGTGGAGTTGCATATAAACTCTGTGAGATTCCATGGAGTTCCGCTGACCCTAATGATTACCTCTAAAATTCCTCTCATAATTTCCTCTGTGCTCGCCTCCCTTTGTACCAGCTGCAAAAGAAGCTGTGCGCTGTAGTGGGCACTGCGCTTCAAACCATTAAACTGGTGTAGTGAGACCAGATGGCAAATGGAGGTAAAGCCTCAGAGGGGACACTGTAGAATGCTGCACTAGGACATGTTGAGTTAAAATAAAAGCAGTGTTTGTTATGTTAAATGTTATGTTAAAAAAACTTTTTAATACCGCGCACATACACCAATTGGTTTCTTGGCGCTCAAGGACCATGGAATAGGACACAGGGAGTATAGGCGACTAGCCGTGAGCAAGACGAAACAAGTGGGTTTTCAAAGATTTACGGAAAGAGGGGTAGTCAGAAGTGAGCCGAATTGGGAGGGGAAGGGAGTTCCAAGTGGATGGGGCAAGGAAAGAGAAACCGGCACTACCGTGCTTCTTGCGTCTGAACCTGGGAATGACCAACAGGTTGTGGGCAGAGGATCTAAGGTGTCGGGGGGGAACATAAGGGTGTAGGCAACGAGAGATAAAGGCAGGAGCAGAAACAGAAAGAGATTTAAAAATGGTGCAACCAAGTTTGAAGATGCATCGTTGCGCAACCGGGAGCCAGTGCAGGGTTTTTAACAGCGGGGAGACGTGTTGGTGTTTGGGTTGCTGGAAAATTAATCTGGCTGCCTGGTTTTGCACCAGTTGAAGCCGTTGAAGATGGTATGCTGGAATCCCCACGTATAGACAGTTGGCATAGTCTAAACGTGAGGTAACCAGGGCCAAGATGACAAGAATAAGAGCCTCTGGAGATAAGTACCTACGGATCTTCCCGATCCTGCGAAGGTGAAAGAAGAAGGCCGAGGTGACAGCATTAATGTGCGGCCGCATCGAGAGGTCACTGTAGATGATGACACCTAGGCTTTTCACGGAGTCAACTGGGCAGGGGGGGGGGCCGAGGGCAGGGGGCCAGAAGTTAGAGGTCCAAGGGTGGGAGGGCCCGCCAATCAGGACCAGCTCTGTCTTACTAGGATTGAGCTTCAGTTGGCTGAAGTTCATCCACTCATAGATGGAGAGCAAGGTGGTTTGGAAATTAGCGCAAGAGAGAGGAGAAGAGTCAATAGGAAAGATAAGTTGCAGATCATCTGCATAATTGAAAGTGGTAACAGAAGAGTGGCGGAGAGAGACCAGGAGAGGCTGCATATAAAGATTAAACAGAAGGGGAGATAGAGCAGAACCCTGGGGGACACCGCAAGAAAGTGAAGTGCAGAGGGCAGAGAAGGAAGATAGATGTACAGATTGGGTCCGGAGTTGGAGGAAGGACACAATCCAAGACAGGGCCAGGCCCGAGATCCCAGCATTTCTGACACGGTCGACCAGGATGTCATGGTCGACCGTGTCGAAAGCGGCCGAGAGATCAAGTGGCACTAGGGCCTGGGCCATGTTCTTGTCGGCCCCCTGTCTCAGCGTGTCCATAGCCGCTATCACCACTGCCTCCGTGGAATGGGAGGGTCTGAAACCGGCCTGTTGATCATCGAGGAAATGAGTTTCCTCAATGAAGGTGCTCAGGCAACGGGTGACGTAGGTTTCCAAAACCTTCCCCAGGTATGGGAGAAGGGAGATAGGTCGGTAGTTACCCAGTACCGCAGGGTCGGAGCTGGGTTTTTTCAGAATAGGTACCACCACAGCGCTTTTAAAAGCGTTGGGGACAGAGCCTATGGAAAGTGAACGGTTTAGGAGGTCCAGAGGAGGGCCAGGACAAGCCATAAAGGCGTCTCTAAGGATTTGAGGAGGGCAACAGTCCTTGGGGGAGCCTGAGCCCACAGCCGAGAGTAATGATTGGAAGGTATCTAAGGAGATCGGTGGAAAAACATTCAGGGAGTGAGGATTCGAAAGAGGAAGGGCGCTAATCTGAGACATAGTGGTGGGGGGAATATTATTTTTAATTGTGGCGATTTTTTCGATAAAAAAAGAGTTAAGAGAGTCACACAAAGCTTGTGATGGCTGAGGTTGAGGCGTTGGGAGAGGTGTGGCGCCGCGGCCAGGGCGACTGACGCTGGAATCTGGGGACCACGGTTCGATCCCCGGCTCCGGCGGCAGGGTAGCCCAGCACCATGTGACTCTGGGCAATAGCTCGCTTAATCTTCCCGACGGCCCCCAGCGCCTAGAGACCCTTACGGGTGATTGTGCGCTTTACAAATGTGGACTTTACAAATGTTACGCGGTCGGGTACAGAAAGTTCAGCTACAATTGAGAAAATTTCTTTTGTCTTGGATGCAGAGTTGATTACTTTTTGGGAAAAATAAACAGATTTGGCCATAAGTGTTTGCCTTATTTCTTCATGGGATGAACTTAAGCATTAAAGTAAACTCAAGTGAGAAATACAAAGCAGACCTTGAGAAGAAAACACGATCCAATGCAGGAGATCGGAGAAGAGAGTCGCTTTCTCACTGTCGTGCAAGAACCACTTAAATACCAGCTCCACCATGAAGAAGCCAGAGGTGATTACCACAATGAAGATGAGGTATCACATCTGACCCTTGTATCACCACAGTGCCCCAGAGCTGCCCGCCTTACGCTCCTCTCCCTAGCTCCTGCCCTGCAGTGTACATATCCCTTGCCACTGTCTGTGCAGATATTGTTGCTGTAACCACAACCCCGTAGGCTGTGCTTTTGCACTGCTGCTAAGACTTACTCATGCAACAGGTATACCTAATGACAGGTGAGCATGTCCCTGTAGTTTTACTAAATTGCCACATTTCCTTTGTCTAGTCTATTTTATACTAGTGAAAAGAAATGTTGCCACAAAGCAAGATGCTTGCTATTGGACCCTGAGGAATGCCTGAGGAATGCCTGTGGTGCTGGGATAAGCTGCTCTGTCTGGGTGTCATGGGAAGAGACTTCTGGGGATCCTTGTAAGAATCAGCAGTGATGAATCTAGGGTAAGCAAGGGATGGATTTTGGCATGCAAGTATTATGAGTTTTTGCCTTTACCAAAGGTCCAGAATAGTCTTTAAAAGAGTTTTATTTATTGTGAGGTACCCCTGAATGATTTGTAGCCCTACACTACCTGTGCCCCCGTACTCCCTCCCCCGGCCCCAGGCATTTACATTTGATTTGACCCCAGTCCTAGATGAGATTGTAAATATAGCAAGAGGCAGGTACCCCTTGAAAGTCTCCTGCTTTTCTTCTCTTCCTCATGCCACCTGCATTCCCTGCCCCATTCATCTCCGTCCCACCCCCCAAGAAAAGCAGGGTTCCCTACAGTAAACAAAGGAAAGCAGTATATGCAGTGCACTGCATGTTGACCCATGTATCTGCTTCAGACAGGCACAAGATGAAAGGCGGTGCAGATGTCCAGCATTTATTTTGGCTTTCACGAGCAGTTTTTAAAATGGAACAAACTATCAAGCTTTAAACTAGTGCTTATTAATTCCCCTGATGATGTTAAGCTGTGTTTTGTTAAAAGACCTTTATAGAGCTCAACTGATCACATGGAAGACAGGGTACCTGAGGGTGAAATATAGGATTTAAATGAATCCTATACATAGCGTATCAGGTGCTTTAAAGATAAAAGTTCTCAGGGCCTTTCTGAACTGAGTTTCTGTTTAGATAAGACAAAGATGATTGGGGGAGTTGGTTCCAAGCCTTAACGTTGATCACTGCAATTTTCCCCCCTTTGAGACAGCTCTGAACACAGGAGGATTTAGTAGGTTGGCGTTGGATGATCTAAGAGTTGCGGCATGGTATATAACGCACCATCCTGTGTCTTAGGTTGTAGGGGCCTGAGAAATGAAAGATTCTAAAGGTGATTATCAGGATGTTAAACAAGGTTCTCTTATGGACTGGTAGCCAGAGGAGTGCCTTCAATGCCGCCGAAGCTGATGACCTCCTGGGCCATTTTAGTACTAGGCGGGCTGCCGCGGTTTGGACCATTTGTAATCTGTGTGGGACAACTTGCTGGAACCTGCATAGAGGCTGATTCAGTAGTCCAATCTAGATGCAATTAGGTCAACCACAACTGATTGTCTTGCCGTGTAGGGAAGGTCAAAAAATGTTATTTAATAATATAGAAGCTGGTCCCGGCCACTGCTAATGATTGCTGATGGAAGGATAGTGTTGAGTCAAAATTGACCCCCAAGTTGCTAGCTACTTTTACTGTATTGGGAGGTGGGGGAATGTCCAAGGGACACCATAGATTGGTGGAGAAGGTGTTCCCTTTCCCCAAGAGCATAAATTCTGTCTTTTCTGAGTTGCATTTTAGACGGTTGGCTTTCATCCAGTGGAAAACCGTTGTGAGGCAACAACAGGTCTTCTTCAGCCAGTGTGGTGTTTTTATCTAGAACCAAGATTAGCTGTGTGTTGTCCGCATATGAGATCATCTCGATGTTAAAAGACAATATCAGACTAATCAATGGGGCCATATCTGCAATAAAGAGCACTGGGCTAAGGGTAGTCCTTTGGAGAACCCCTGAGAACAGGGGGTTTTCAGATGACTGGTATTGTCTGAGAGTTATTACTTGTCTGCGGTTTTGCATAAATATTATTAGCCAGGCCAGGACAAGGTGGGAGATACCGTACGATTCGAGGCGGTTCAGAAGGATGACATGTGAGACCATATCTAAAGTTGTTGATAGGTCTAATAGGACCAATAAAGCATTCTTTCCTTGATCAAAGGCGGCCTTAAGGGATTCAGCAGCGTATAGGAGGGCTGATTCTGTAGAGTGCTGGGGTCTAGGAGGTTTGCTCCTCCCAGATAAGTCATGAGTTGAGAATTAATACATTTTTCAGTAATCTTGCTTAAACATGGGAGTTGAGGGATGTATGATAATACAACGCGTACTATCACAATGCGGTATCATACATCGCGGTTTTGACAATGCAAGTTGTTACATTGACTTGCGCTGGAGGGCGCTGGACTTAGGAATAGCGTGAATTACTATTCCAACTCCAGCCTACATACAGTAGGGAAAGTGTTGGAATAGTAATTCACAGTATTCCTTAGTCTAGAGTGCCCTCCAGTGCAAGTCGATGAATGGTTTCGTGGTAAAGGATGTTTCCCGGAGTAGAGAGATGGGTCAGAGGTGGTAAAGGTGGTGGGATCAGCGAGTTGTTTCATTTGGAGCGGTTTGACTGCAGCAAGCTTCCATTCATTGGGACTATGGCTGATGACAGTATCTATCACTGCATGTAAGATTGAGGGGGGACGAGGGTCGAAAGGAGAACCAGATTTGAGGGCAAGAATCGCCTGGGGAGATTGGTAAGCTGAAGGGCTCAAAAGATCGAAGGGCCGGTCTGTTGTTATCTAAGTCAATCTTATTGCTGACTGAAGAGGTGGACGATGGTGGGAAGTATTGTTTTAGTGAGAGGACTTTCTGTTCAAAGTAGTCCGCTATGCGATCAGAGAGAGACTGTGAAGGGGGGAATCTCTTGTTTAAGGGATATAGGATTAGTGAAAAAGTTGACTATCTTAAAGATAGTTGTTTTGGTTAGAGGTTGTCCGATTGATCACTTTGGTGAAATAAGCATTTTTGCCTGCATTGATTTGATGGTAGTAGTTTTTAAGGGCTGTTTTGAATTTCCAGGAATCTGGATCTGGAATCTGATGTGGAATTTATTATTAATTCCACGTTACAAGAGTAACACAAAATACCTGAATTCATCCAATTTCACAGGCTGAATTAAAAGATCTAGCCTATTAGCCTATTAAATATTAATCTTGGCCTTGCTCCAATTGGAACATCTCAGTTTGGACCCAGCTATATGCCAATCAGTCTTGATTAGGTGTAGGTGAAACTCATGGAGTTATGTTCTGTGGAATTCGGTAGAGTTGCTTATAAACTCTGTGAGAATCCGTGGAGTTCCTTTGCCCCTACTGATTAGTTGCAAAATTCATCTCATAATTTCCTCTGTGCTTGCCCCCCTGTGTGCCAGCTGCAAAGAGAGTTGCGTGCTGTAGTGGGCACTGCACTACAACCCATTAAACTGGTGCAGTGATACCAGATGGCAAATGGAGGTAAAGCCTCAGAGGGGAAGCTGTAGAATGCTGCACTGGGACATGTCGAGTTTAAATAAAAGCAGTGTTGGACTTGGCCCTGCTTGCAGGGTCATCCCGGAACTTTTTGCATTCTCCCCAGCCTTTTTGCTGCATGGTAGTGGTGGGTTTCAGGGTTTTGGACACTTTAGCGCTGGGTAGCAGTGCAAAGTGTGTGTGTGGCCTGCCTTCCATAGGCTTATATTAGGAACCCCCTATAGGGGATATCTCCCCCATGGCGGAAGATATATGCCATGTGTGGTGTGCCTCAACTGCAAATGATGAATGCTGCACAATGGTGTACACAGGATTATTTTCAATGCTTTAGAAATGTCACTTTTAGAAGTCACAATTTCTGTCTGCTTTGTGCCTGCCTGTCTGAAGTGGGTTGCAGGTCTAGTGCTCGAAGTGACCAAGGCTGGCTCCTCCCCCTGGGGTGTGTCTGTCTCACACACACTCAGCTTTTGGAGGAAAGCCTGGCAGACAGGGTGCTCTACACCTCCCCCAAAACCAGTTGGGATCGATTTCCCCAGGGAGCCTTCTAGAAGGTTTTAGCCCTTTCTGGTAGGTGGGGTGAGGAGTGTATATAAAGAGGAGCTGAGACTCCATGTACTGTGCTGCGCGTGGACTTTGATTGAGAGGGGACACTTTGCCAGGAGGTACCGCTGCAATGGCCTGTGTGCTGGCCTATGTTCCCATCTGTACCCCCTCTGCTGTCCACAGGGCCAGTGAGAGCCCTTTGCTGGAGTGAAGACTGCTATGCTAGGAGGAGTGCCACATTATGGGGGTTGGCTGTTCCTAGGAACTGCTGTCCTGTTTTGATGAGTGCCCACTGTCTGCTGATCTTATCCAACATTGCCCATCTGCTCTCCTGCCCTAGCACCTCGTAAGCGCTATCATTTGGTTGCCTGCACTCCAAGGAGGTGAGGAGCGTGGGGGCTACCTTCTTGTGTGGGACCCTGGAACTGCGAGCCATCTAGCACCTCTTGACTGCTATAATTCTATTTTTCCTGCTGTTGTCACCTCTGGGCCCCAACTGAAGAGAGTTGCTATTGTTTTGTTCCTGGAGCGCTATATTTGAACTGCCAATGGACTCTGGTTCATCCTGCCAGGAGAAAGAGGGACTGGCGCCTGTAGCGCGAGGCTGCGAGGGAATCCCCGGTGAGGTATTCCCCCGCGTGCTCCTGAAATCGGTGGGAGCCCACCCCACATTGGTGCTGTGATCGTGGGTGCCAACTCGCGTTTGCATCACTAGCGAGTACCTACCCCACTTCATGCATGTTTTAACAGAGGGAGACCACCCGCGTTGTTGTCGCACAGTGGCTTATTTAAATTAAGCGGGTGCCCACCCCTCGTTATTGCAGCACTTTTTATGCTCCTTAAATCCCGCGGGTGCCCACCCTGCGAATTGCCAAGAAAAGCGGGAGCCTACCCCATGTTCCTGTTTATTTAAACAAAGGGTGCCCACCCCGCACTTCTAAATTGCACCGCGACCTGAGGTTCCGTCGAGGGCCGCTGCGCTGCCTGCGGTGACCCGGAAGGGGAAGGAGCGACCCAGAAGCCAAGCGTACCAAAGGGAGGAAGACTGGGCTCCCGTGGGCCGGTGGGAGCCCCGCGCATCTGGCCAGTGAAGCCCTGGGACCCAGGAGGGGGCCCGGGTAAAGTTCGGAGTGGTGCTACTGTGGACGGGACTCTCATGAGGTGAAGAGAGCCCCGCATGTTGCTGAGCCTGCCAGCCTAAGAAGGAGGTACCACAAGAGACGACAGGAGCCTCGCGAGCCCTGGTGACCACCACCCGAGAGTCCCAGTGTGTGTGAGGGCTCTTGGAGGGATCAAGGGTGCCGGTAGTGGCTGAACAGCCCCACAGGACAGCGGGCTGCTCCAACGTTGGGAGCCATAATTGTTTTGGAGTCCCCGTAGAACTCCCACATGCAGCCATATTTATGTTGAAGCCCCCGTGGGGCTCCACCATGGACAGGGACACAGTACCCCGGGGGCTACACAATCAATCAATCAATCAATCAATCAAGGCATTTATATAGCGCACTACTCACCCGGAGGGTCTCAAGGCGCTGGGGGGGAGGGGGTCCGCTACTGCTCGAACAGCCAGGTCTTGAGCTGCTTCCTGAAGGCAAGGTGGTCCTGGGTCAGGCGGAGGTGGGTCGGGAGGGAGTTCCAAGTCTTGGCGGCCAGGTAGGAGAAGGACCTTCCTCCTGTGGTGGCTCTTCGGATGCGGGGGACGGTGGCGAGGGTGTGGCTGGTCGATCAAAGCTGGCGTTTGGGAGCGTAGAAGTTGAGGCGGCTGTTGAGGTATCCTGGGCCTTGGTTGTGTAGGGCTTTGTGTGCGTGGGTGAGGAGCCGGAATGTGATTCTTTTGTTGACCGGGAGCCAGTGCAGGTCTCTCAGGTGTCCGGAGATGTGGCTGCGGCGGGGGATGTTCAGGATGAGTCGTGCTGAGGTGTTCTGGATCCGCTGGAGTCTCTTCTGGAGTTTGGCGGTGGTTCCGGCGTAGAGGGAGTTGCCGTAGTCCAGACGCCGAAGTTGCGGGTCGCTGCACCGTAGGCGCATTTTTGTTTTTAGAGTCCCAGAAGAGGTGCTCCAAGGTGCTAGCGTTCTTGTGGGCAGATTCCTGTTAGAGCCCTGAGTGGGGCTCCCATTGCCGCATTGTTGTCGCCAGTGCTTGTTGGGTTTACCCAGCTGCCCTGCTGGACAGTGGGCAGCTGCAAGTTGGACACATTTGGGTTTAGTAGCCCCCGAGTAGGGGCTACCCAGGCACTGTGGCGCCAAGGACTAATCTTTGCAATGCTTGGGCATGTATAAGGTGTGCCCTGAATTACTGGTGATGACAATCAGGAAATGCAGAGTACTACTGACTCTATGCATGATATGTTTACGCCTACTCTGGTTTATGTTAGGATAGCTTGGATGATGCCTCATGCAAATATGATTACGCCTAAAGCTGCCTTCATGCTTCTAATATGGTTATGCTGAATGTATTTTAGGCTCATGGTTATGCCCACTGCTAATGAGGTTTACGTCAATACTCTGACCCTACTGTTGGGACATCTAGGCTCACATCTTGATATGTAATGCTAATGTGCTCTATGCTAATGGGCTTAGGCTGTTCAAATGTATGCCTACTTTCCTTGTCTGGTTAGGCCTAGGGCAGTGATGGATGGTACATGGGGTTACTGTGCTTTTCGTGAATGTTATGCTATGGCGCTTGCATTTCATGCCTAATGCTAATGGTTTCTTTCCCCCTAAGGCATACATGGATGGTGTTCTGCCTAATGTGCTATGCCCCCTGCATATGTTTAGGCCTACTCTGATTTATGCCCATTGTGACCTATGCCTATTTTTACGCATAGTGTGATGGTATGCCTAATGTTGCATGTTATGCCAATGCTAATATGAGTATGCATTTTGTATTTCTGTGCCTAACATGATGCTTTCATTCCAGGCCTATGGCAACGGTGATTTATGCCTGAGTCTAAAGTTATAATGCTTTATGTTCCTGCCTGATTACATTTTCAGGACCTATGCTAATGATTATGCCTTATGTTTAGACCTAATGCTTATTGCAATGTTGCTAGGTACATGGACTTGCCAGTAGGTACTAGCAGTTACACATTTATTGATGGTCTTACATTTATCCCCTGTGCTCTATGATAGTTCTGTCAGCGGCCCGATTGGCCCTGCCTTGTAAATAGTCCCCTGCAAAAGTGCTACCTGGTGCCAGTTGGCATAGTGTTATATGTGAAGGTGATTATGAGTCTAATGTGTTTTCTCAATACAAAAAGCTACTTTTACACAACCTAGTGTGGAGTCTACTTTGTAACATATCCAGTGTTTCGCCTGTGAGTGTGTGCCTCGCAGATGCTTTACACAATCCTCCGGGGTTTAGCCTACCCGCTCCGCACCACGCTACCCCATTTCTAACAAGCAGCATTTGCCTTATTTCTTCAGGGGATGAACTTAAGCATTAAAGTAAACTCAAGTGAGAAACTCAAAACAGACCTTGAGAACAAAACATGAATCAAGAATGGAGGTCGGAGACGATGGTTGCTTTCTCACTGTCGTGTAAGGACCCCTTAAATACCAGCTCCGCCATGAAGAGGCCAGAGGTGATTACCAGCATGAAGATGAGGCATCACATCTGACCAATGTAGGGTCAAAAGGAGAACCGGATTTGACTGCAAGAATTGGTCGAGGCTGAAGGGCTCAAAAGATTGTAGGGCCGGTCTGTTGTTATCTAAGTCAATCTTATTGCTGACTGAAGAGGCGGAGGGTATTTGTAAGTTATGTTGTAGGGAGTGGACTTTCTATTCAAAGTAGTCCGCTATGCAGTCACAGAGAGACTGTGAAGGGGGGATCTCTTGTTTAAGGGATATAGGATTAGTGAAAAATTTGTCTATCTTAAAGGTAGTTTTTTGGTTAGAGTTTGTCCGATTGATAATTTCAGTGAAACAAGCTTTTTTGGCTACTTTGATTTGATGTTGGTAGTTTTTAAGGGCTGTTGTGAATTTACAGGAATCTGGATCTGGATTCTGATGTGGAATTTATTAGTAATTCCACATTACAAGAGTAACACAAAATTACTAAATTCATCCAATTTTACAGGCTGAGTTAAATAATCTATTTTCCCATAGTCTTGGCCTTGCTCCAATTGGAACAGTCCAGCCCGAATTGCCAAGCCAGATTCTCCATGAACTGGAACACAAGCAACCTAGGCAGGTTTCGCCCTAGTTATGGAGTCATCAGCTGGTTACAACTTGGTTCCAGTAACACAGTGTGCATAGGACCCACGTCTGGGCATATCTATCCCACTAAGCACATCAACTGAATTATGCAAAACGTAACGGAAAAGATGCTTGAACTAATCACAGCCACAGGTAATTTCTGGGGCCGCATCCCAGCCCATTGCTAGTTTCCATTCCTGCCCCCTCATTTGGCTGGGACTAATCCGAGGAGGCATAGTGTGCAAACTAACAATGGATTTGGATTTGGCACCAAACAGTTAATAGTGGCTTGGATTACTGCAATCATTCCATCCATCACTTTTTGTATACTTTAGTTTGTCACCCTAAGTGGGATGGGTTTGCCCAAACGTGGGACCTGTGCACACTATCTCACTGGAACCAAGATATATCCAGCCGGTCCTGGGATGTGTGTGTTCCGGTTTAGGGAAGACCTAGCGTGGCAGTTTGGTCCGACTGTTCCCATTGGATATGGGGCAGGAGTGATTTCCATATGGCTGGGACCAAACTGAAGTGTTGTGGTGTGCAAAATAATGATGGATTTGGATGCATCCTGTGTAATTACCATTGACTGAGATAAATTCAAGCATTATAACCATCACTTTAGTTTGACTAACTGGTAGTCACAAAAAGTTCCTGTTGCAGCTGTCATTACTCAACATGGTTCACTGAGCATCATGTTTGAGCCTGAGTGGACACAGTAAACATATTGCGGAGAAGTGTGGCTCAATGGTTAGAGCGGCAGACCCTGATGCAGAGGTCTAGCCCGGGACCAGGGTTCAATTCTCGCCTCGGCGGGTCTTGAGCTCAATTTCCTCGGACCTGATAATTCTCGCCTCGGTGCCTATTCTAATCATGGGTCCCACTCTGCAACTCTGGGCAATAGCTTGCTTAATCTCCACAACGGCCCCAATAACGCTAGGATGCCTGGCTTCACCTTGGGGGTGCCCAGGAGATGGCACTTCACAGGGAAAAGCCAGGAAGGGTTCCACAGCGGTATGCGTACAAGCGCCGAGATACCCTCATGGGTCGATTTGTGCGCTATAAAAGTACTACTACATTGCAACCTCCAGGACAGTGTAGGAATGCTCTAAAGGGACCTGAAGCAATAAAAATAAAAATTACAAAAATGGGCTATATAACAGGATTAGCAAATCCTGGACCCTACTTAGATCCTCAGGTTCCCTTTGGAGGCTCCAGGATTTGTGAATCCAGCATAGATTTCATGAAGTCTGTAAAGAAATGGGGAAACATTATCAGGTGCTCTGCTGCTGAGCTTTGCCGAAAGCTTTAGGTGGGCGGTGCACACTCGGAGGGTTGGGAAATGGGTACTGTCACTGCTTTTAGCTAACTGTGTAAGACCAAAGGCAAACCATGTAATTCATAACCCACACCAAATGTAATGGTTTATGTTACAAAAAAGCAACACCTAAAACCATAATGTAATTAAACAACAACATGTTCTCAAATCAATAAATGGTACTACATTCAATTTAATGAAATAGTTACTACATTCATAGTCATTTCAATAAAGTAGTTAGTATAATGTGATGTATATTTACCTGTAAGATGCATTTGTAATTGCATCTGTATAATTGAAGGTAAAGTCATGAGCATTTTATTTGGTATGTCAGTTAAGCTTTGAATGATAGTGTGTTATGGATACTGATCCTAAACATAACTTCTGACTTTCAGTGTTTTTTCAGCTTTAATTTGTAACTGTCACTGCTCTTAAGTGTCTTTTTAGGGGAACATCTGAGGATTTCTTTTAACATATCCTAATGTTTTATAACAAAGACACATCACAGCACCAGAAAAAGAAAAGCAAATATCCAATTCATCATTTTCTTAAAGTGTTGACAGCATCCGTTTATCTAAGCTCTAAAGTGCTAAGACCATGCATATACATAAACTTTATTTGCACAACATTTTTCCTTACACTGCTACAGGAGCTCAACAATGACCTTAATTCAGCTGGAAATCAGACCTCGAGCCAGCATGTGGGAATTTACCCAGTCTGAAAGGGGCCACCAGATTATCTTCTCCTTCTGCCTGGCCTTCCTTCCTTTACGATCATATAACGCAGTCTCTAGGTTAAAGACTGACAAAAACGCCCTTGCCATTGCTGAAAGGAGGGGGGGTTAAGGATCAAGACATGCTGAGGCAATGCAAATACAAAATACTTATATGCTCCCCAGTTGTAGAATCCCCTGTCAACTGTACCCCTAAAAGCATAATTTGCAGGGTCAATACCCCATTAACATCGACGACATCCCCCAGAAATTTGGAGATCTCAAGTCTGAGTGGATCTAGCCATGAGCATGGACAAAACATATGGATCTAGCCTGCTTCCGGAGTTCAACATCATGGACAACATGTCCACTCTGTATCCCCCCACTTAGCGATATTTGCAGGAGTGATAGATAGGTAAAATATCATTTTTTAATGCTGCACCTGCAACCCTGTGGAGCAGAGTAGAGTATGACTGTACTCCAGGGAATTATAAAAGCTGAGATCCCTGGAATCGAGTCTGTGCTGCCACTCGCTATTGTGTTTCTAAAGATCATCTTGAGTGTTAGAGCCCAGATTTAAATAAATCTGGCAAATCGTGCATTGGTTGGACACCAATATCAACTCCAGCAATGGTACATTACATGACCCAGTGTGATTCCCAGTTTTCCTACATCACAGATTTGAAGATATTTCTAAAAATCCCTATGGTTTAAATTGAATTTAACATAAAGCTTCTCAAATGATGCCAAACTCAGTCCTTGAAAGAAATCCCCTAATTTCACAAGTCCATGCCTCTCCCACTTTAACAGGCAAGCATCCTGAAATATGTCGGCTAATAGCGGATTCCTGTGTAAGGGAGTTTACCAGTTATGTCTGCCTCGTCCACCCTTTTCCCGTCAGTTAGCCCAAATCTTGAAGGCTGCCCCTATGACCTTAAAAAATACTTTTTTTGTAGTAGCTAGGTTCCACCAATTTTTATAGACAGCATCAGGATTCTTCCCCCGTTAGCAACTCATAAATGAAAGGTGTGTTCCCTGCAAACCCTTCTGCTCATCATTATTTCTTAAAAGAGGGTGCATGTATTGGAGAACGGGGGCAAGCTGGTACAGTTTGAGATTTGGGATAGCTCATCCCCCTCTCTCCAGGGGTACAGATAGATATCTGATCGCCCTCCTGGTTTTACAATATGATCAGATAAATGTGGTGATCATAGCGTCCATTGTTTTGAACCATACATTTTCAAGCCCAAGAGGGAGAGACCAGAAGAGATATAGGACTTTCGGCATGAAATAACATTTTAACAAAATTACAGTGACCCACGGTTGACAAGTGCAAGTTGTTCCATCTGGAAAAAAAAACCTTAGCTTTCCCGATTATCAGGGTAATATTGGTCTCAACAATCTGATCAAGCTGCGCACTAATGTTAATCCCCAGGTATATCACCTGCTCTGCCACCCACGTATCCTGAGTGATAGCCCAACTGTTCACCACCAATTGCGTTGTATTTCTATTCAGTGAATAGCCGCCAAACTTTGCAGCCTCTTCCTCTATTGCTGTCAGAGCCACATCTGTTTTTGCAGTTTCCACTGCAACATAGTCTGCATAAGCTAAGACTTTGGTCTCTCATCCATGTTGTCCTACCAGCAGTATGGCTGGATTTGGTTCTACCATGCGAACAAAGTGGTATATATATATATATTTAAAGCAAAGAGACGGCGTGGGCATACTGTTTGTGGCGGTTTTCCGATCTTGCTGAGACGGGGAATCATTGCTAAGGCTATTTCGTGCATTTAGGCTTTAGTTTCAGTGGGTGGAGGGAATCTCTACCTTTATTTCGTCACTGTTTTTAAAAGATTGAATAACCCTGAACACCTACCTGATCCATTATACACTCTTGCGCCCCGGTCCACCGCAGCCCTGTGGCTGATTTCTGTGGAGACCACAGACAAGAGCAAGAACCGGAATCACTCACTTCTGTTAGCGCGCCATTTTGGTAGGCGCTCTAGTTGCTACACGCCCCCTGCCAACTATTTATTCCAATATGGCGCGTGAGCGCAGTGGACTCGTGCAGCGGCGCGCCAAAGGCGCGCCAAAGGCAAGCCCGTCTGCGCCTGTCCGCGCCAGTACGTCGCCTCTCACCAGAAACGCTGGGCGTAATCTGCTGGGTAGTAGTATTTACTCTAGAGAGGCCCTATTAAATCTGCGTCCTCCATCTCACCATTGGAGCATTCCCACACTTCACCCCCTGAGTGGCCCGTTATGCTGCTCGTGCGGCACGTTTGTACTTTCTAAACCTGTACCTTTATCTGTATCTCCTGTCATACCCCCTCCACATCGGCTAAAAATACTGCAGTTAAATGTAAGGTCATTAGCTAAACACCATGCTGAAATATACGACCTTATTATTGATGAAACTCCTGATATTTTCTTTCTGACCGAGACATGGCTTAGTGATGACATGGCGGCCGCACCGAATTTGGCGCTACCCCCTGTATACTCGATTTCTTGCGTGAATAGAGTGACTAGGGGAGGCGGCATTGCTGTGATTACCAGGTCTAGTTACTCCTGTCTTCTTGATAAAGTTAATATGGAGGGAGGTGAATGCGCTCGCTTTAGTATCTCTGTGAGTACTCATTTTACCCTGTCCGGTCTATTGATTTATAGGCCTCCCGGACCTGCTTCCGGTTTTAACAATGCTCTCTTAGAGACAGTTGGAGCATTTGCTGGGAATCGGCTAATTTTATCATTTTCTGCGATTTAAACCTCCACTTTGACCTGGACCAGGATCAGATTATTCGCACTATGCTTGCTGATTTAGCCGAATTTTAGCTCTATCAAATAGTTAAAAGCCCTTCACATAGAGGAGGTAATCTGTTAGACCCCATATTTATGAACATTGAAACGGCCACAGCGACTTCCCCTACTCCAATGGCCTGGTCCGACCATCTCCTAGTCGAAATGACCATTCCCACACCTAAATCATCACACAACAACACTCAAGGTTCAGTATATCAAAGACCGTGGTGTAAGCTTCGACTTGAAGAATTCTACGCACTTTTAGGAGCGGACCCTTTAGGCCCTTTTAGTAATGTTGAGACAGGATATGAATCATTCTGTGCCTGGATCACCCGGGCACTTGACGCTCTTATCCGGGCAACCTGGATTAAGGGTCGCACGCAGGATTCTAACCCCTGGTATAATGACACCTTGAGTCTACTGAAACAGGCATGTCAAAGATATGAGCGCGAATGGAGGAAAGACTATGTTCCTGAAAAAAATTCTTACTATCTAGCCGAATTTAAAACATATCACAGAGCTGTATGCAGGGCTCGAGTGGAGTACTATGCCTCTGAGATTAAATTGAGCTCCAACCCTGCTAAAGTCATCTTTAAAATTCTCAAAGATCTCAGTGCCAAAAAATCTCCAGTGCCTATTTCTACATCAGAACTCCAATGTGAAGAACTGGCCTCCTTCTTCGTGGAGAAAATACGGGCTATTTATCAATCTTTTCCTTCCATGACTATGCCCGGTCCATCTCTTTCCATTAGACCAGCCCTAGCTTCTAATCTGACGGCTATCCCGGAGATCTCCTGGGAAGAATTTAGCAAATTGACTATGAAAATTAAGTCCGGCTCTCCGGCCGATCCACCCGAACCTGCTCAGTTCAGAGAATCCTCTCTGCCCTGCATGGCCCCGCCACACCAGCTAATTAACGCCTCTTTCACATCCGCCACTGTTCCGGTGAAATGGAAACAGGCTTGGGTCTCTCCCATCCTTAAAAAACCTAGTTTAGACCCTATGAAGCCTGAAAATTTCAGGCCTATCTCTCTCCTTCCCTGGGTAGCGAAGGTTGCGGAATGACATGTCAATACTATACTCACCAACTTCCTGAGGTCCTATAACTTTCTGGACACAACGCAACACGGTTTCCGAGCCGGTCATGGTACCGAGACCGCTCTCCTAGCCATGACGGAACACCTGCGGACCATCCTTGACCATGGCAAACGGCGTCACTAATCCTGTTAGATCTCAGTGCCGCCTTTGACACTGTTTCTCATAAGGTTCTGCTCCACTGTCTTGAGGAGGCAGGGATCACTGATCTGGCCCTTGCCTGGTTCAGATCCTTTCTGACAGAGAGGTCCTTTCGTGTTTCCACCCCTCCTTTCCTATCCCAGGCACATCTTATTGAGCAGGGCGTTCCCCAAGGCTCGGCATTGTGCCCCACATTGTTTAATCTTTATTTCCAGCGGCTAGCTGCTGTCGCCAGACAATGGGACCTCACTATCGTCTCATACGCTGACGACACGCAGCTAGTGGTTGCCCTAACTGAAGGATCGACCCCAAGTGTCTCCAGGTTTAAAAGCGGCCTTACTGCCGTGGCAGACTGGATGACATCTAACTGTTTGCAATTAAATGCAAACAAGACAGAGGTGCTACTGTTTGGAAAAAAACGTAGATCTATGGGGTGATCACTGGTGGCCCAATGCTCTGGGTAAAGCCCCGGAACTAAAAACAGAAGTCAAGAACTTGGGGGTGTGGCTGGACTCCTCCCTTAGTTTTTGTTTCCATACAAAAAAAGTCGCTGCTACATGCTTTGCCGTTTTACGAGGTCTGAGACCTATCTTTAAGTTCTTCGACCCATCCACCAGGCAGCTGATAGTCCAGTCCACGGTTCTTTCCCGATTGGACTACGCTTGCTCCTTGCTTTTGGGAACCAATTAAGCCAAGATCTCTCGAGTGCAGCGCACCCAAAATGCGACTGCCAGAGCCTTAGTAGGCCTTCCCCGATTTTGCTCCATCTCTGACACCATCCGGAGGCTTCATTGGCTCCCTATGGCTCAGCGAATTCAGTTTAAGACACTATGTCTTTCTTTTAAAATGTTAAAACTTGCAACTCCTAAAATGCTCTGCAACCTTTTGACCCTGTATGTTCCAACTCGCCTATTATGCTTTGCAGGTCAACATTTGGTCAGGATACCCCGGATCAAGCGCTGCTGAGCGGTAGGACGCTCCTTCCCCTATTTAGCAGCAAAATTGCGGAACTCATTACCAGCCCACATTCGAGAGCGGGAAGGTCTGTTGAACTTTAGAAAGGCAATCAAAACGTATCTCTTCCCCCTAAACTGAGCTTTTCTGGACTATGCCCTGCTGAATCTCACCGGAGTCAGTTATTTATCTGCTACTAAAAGTGCCGGGACGCCCCTTTGCCGGGGTAGCTGAGCACTATATAAGCTATTTTAACATAACATTTTAACATAACATATATATATATATATATATATATATATATATATATATATATATATATATATATATATATATATATATATATATATATATATATTTATATATATATATATTCACTGAAAAAAACATAGGTTTTACAGATGTTATAGTTAGGAATTAGCATTTAAAAAACCTTTGAAATTAAAAAAAAAAACATATGTTTCAGGGACGTTCTAGTTAGTTGGACTTTTGACTCATATAAAACCATAGAAATTCACCTGTTATAGTTATTTGAGCTAACTATAACTCGCGCACCCGCAATGCACTGGTGATGACATCACATATTACATCACTCCTGACATGGTCAGTGACATTACTGATGACATCTCAAATGACATCACTCATGACATCATCCAGTGAATTTGTATTAATAAAGGGAGGGATGCTAGGGCTATTTCCACTCGCAGGGGAGTGGGAGGTCCAGCAAGAACGGAAGCCCCTAAGGATGTGTCAACAAAGTGTTTTTCTGCTGTTCCTCTAATGCTAGAATGCAGAGCCAAGATGTGGCTGTGTCCAGCTAGGCCCACCTAGGCTCTATAGTTGGAAATCCATTTGTTGGATTTTAATGCCCTCACACACCCTTTCAGGTGTCATGCTTCATCATATGGGCTGCTCCTCGTTGGGTCAGCGGTGCAATACCCAACGAGCTCACCTTGAAAAGGGGCACTTTGTCGGAGATCTTTTATCCAACAGCCGTATGGTGAAGTTTGGGTATGGGGTCAGAAGCGTGTTGATGTGCAAGTGTGATTTTAAAAGGTAGGACTGGGTGTACCTGACATGGAATAATTTTATTCTGGGGGTCTCCTTTCCTAATTAAAAACAGTGAGCACAGCACTCGTCCGAGAGTAATGTCTTGAGGTAGAGTGTCCGTGTCTTATTCATCAGAGGTCAACATGTTTCTTTCGTATTGAGTAGTTACTCACGATTCTTCAGGACCAGAACAAATGAAAGACTATCTACACTTAAAAATCTATTGGTAACTCAGTTATCTCAACAGAAGACAGGGTATCCTATTCGAGGCGAAATACCTGTGGTAGCCTGGATCTGCCTAAAGTGGGGGAAAAGGAGATAGCATTACAGGCATGTAACGTGAAAGAAACATATGTAGGCACAGCCTGTGTTGTGACACTGCATTCAGTTCTAAATGAATTGTGGTGAACGCTGTCGACTGGGCGCATAGTAAAAAAATAAAAGTGTGTGGTGAATCCCCCAACAGTGAGCTAAGGTGATAATAAACCCCTGTGGGAATTCAGTGGAGCAGCAGGAACGGTAGGGTAGAACTCACCTAAGTCAGTAATATGTCCAGGCATCAACAGTACCCGGTGGTTAATGCATATGGCGTGGCACCTGTGTAAGCTGGACTATACATGGGGGAATAAAAACAGGTAAGGCAGACTGCTTTACATACAGTGATGATGCATTAAAATTCGATGGTTATAGTGTTGTAAAACAAAACATTTTTTCAATTTCTAATTCAGGGTGATTCATTTGTCATCAGCGTACTCTATTTTATACCTATTTTGTTAGAAAGTTGTTAACCACTAACATTCAGGTGCAAGTCGTACTGTAGCCACATGGATGTCAAAACAGGAACATGCAGAGAAAACGCTGCAATGTTCAATGTGGTGGGATCTTACTCTCACTTGGTCTCCCCACTTAAGCTCTGTCTCTTATGGCTTAGGCATTGGGAAAACCATCAGGAAACCTAGTGTGTAAAAAATTCATCTAATAGTTCTATTTACGTATTCTATCTACGAAGGTAGTGCTCACGACGGCCAATGGCCCACGGCAGCACGCAACGGGTTAAAATCCAACAAATGGATTTCCAACTATAGACCCTAGGTGGGCCTAGCTGGACATGAGCCACCCCAGCATACTTACAAATAAAGCCCCGGGGGGTGGCGGTCCCCGGGGCTGCAGGGGGGGCGTGATCCCTCCTGCTAGCATAATTACTTTGCCCCGGGGGGTGGTGGTCCCCGGGGCAGTGTGGAGGGAATTGGACCACCCCACACTTTTTCCATAATGCCCCCGGGATTTGTTCTCCTCGAGGGCTAAATAAAAAAAAAAACTGATTTTTTTTTGTTTTTGTTTATGGCATACCACAACATTTTGGACCTTGTGGGGCCCCGGGGGGTATTGGTCCCCGGAGCAGTGTGGAGGGGATTGGACCACCCCACACTTTTTCCATAATGCCCCCGGGATTTGGTCTCCTCGAGGGCTAATTAAAAAAAAAAAAAAAAGATTTTTTTTTTGTTTTGTTTACGGCATACCACAACATTTTGGACCTTGGGGGTCAGGGTGTTTCTACCCTGGACCCCTTTGCGTGTTTTGCACGTTTGTTTCACTGCTTTCTTGTGCCTCGGTTCTACCGAGGCTCAAGATGGCTCCCAACACTTCCTGGTTTGGAGTGTTGACAGACAGTTGACAGCCAATGAGTATGCAGCTCATGCTCGTAATGGTACGCTTTACTGTACGCTTACCGTACGCGTACGGTAAGTTCCTCAAGATATACTTATGATTTTACTTTAGATTTTCTCAGGAACTACTGAACGGATTTACACCATTTTACAAAAAGGGTGTTCAGTTCAGAGAAACCTCATTCGATTTTTGTTTTTAAAACAAAATCATGAAAGCATACAGTATAAAGTGCCATAAACATTAAATGGATTATACAAAATTTTAAAATTCAGCAAAATAAAAACAGAGTTTGCTGTACTGGTATTACTTTCAGCTCAGATGAATTAAAAACATATTGTCTCAATATAAAACAGTCTAAAATAGGATTATTTGTCATGGTTATTTCATTGAGGTCCTAAACCTGATGACAAGTTTTAAAAAGCGAGATACTGCATAGATTACAGGATCACTTTCTAGCTGTTGCAATCTAATAAATGCTAATTTACAAGTACGAATACCCCACTCCTTTAAGATAGGTTTCAGTAAAGCCCTCCTTGGTATCTGATAGAATTTACAAAAGAACACACAATGGATGTTCGATTGAAAGGAGGTGTCATCACATGGACATATTAAGCTTTCCATTGACCAAATATTACAGTGTGGGAAAATGATCAGACGATAAAAGGTGCCAAACCTAAAACGGGTAAGTAACATTCGAGCATAACAACTTGGATTAGACACTAGGTACCGTTGGAGACCTTCAGAAATAGTGATTTGCTGATATCTGATAACTGTGGTCTTTTCTTTTTCCAAGTCCCACCTCTTATTACTTAGGTGGTCCAAGACCATCTTTTTCATTGATTTTCTGGACACCAATTCCATACTCAATGGGCTTGTGTAAAATTCCACGTGCCCGATCTCAGTCATCATATTCTTCACGTAGGTTAACCATTTGATGTTGTCCACCCCATCAAGATTAAGGCAATCGGTGATTACATTTCTGTTTACTGAAGTCTTTGGGGTAACCCAAACTTTGTGCCACAGTAATATGGGTGCAGTTTTTATAACATCGGAAATGTAAGGAAGACCCAATTCAATGTGTGCAGTATAAGTAGCTGTTGATTTGGGTGCGGCCAGTAAGTGACGAATGTACTGATTCTCACAATATTGAATCGGTTGTGTGTTTTCCATCCCCCAGAGACCTGAACCATATACAGCTGTTGAAACGCATTTTGCATTGTAGATATGAATCAGCTCTCTCACTGGTCTGCCCCCAAGTTTTGCCTCAAAGTTATTCAAAGCGCCTAAGGTCCTAGAAAAGGCTAACTGTCTAGCGGTCACTGCTGGGTGCCAACTACCTTTCCTATCAAAGTTTATGCCTAGGTAGGAGAATCTTTCTGTAGACTCGATTCTCCTGCCATCAAGGAAGATGGGGCAAGGTATCCTCTTAGACCCAGGGCCGCATGACATGGTATATGTTTTTGACGTGTTGACTTTTAATCCTCTGTCTCTCATGTAGTTAGTAAATTTCAGGACAGCCCTCTGTAGGCCGATCCTGGTACGAGACAAGATGGCGGCGTCATCAGCGTATAAGAGTATTGGCACAGGTGTTCCCATTATGGTTGGATGATCGTGCTGTGACTCCCTAAGATGTTGACCGATGGAGTTAATGTATAGTGTGAAGAGAAGGGGCGCTAGAATGCACCCCTGTCTCACACCCCTCTTAATAGGGAACTTTTCTGAGCACTCCCCCTGTCTGCCATAACGTACCATGACGCCTGCTCCCCTGTAGAGTTCTTTAATAAACAGGAGAATTTGACTATCCAAACCCATGCCTCTTAGTGTTGCCCACAGTAATTCATGATCAACACAATCAAAGGCGGTACTCAGGTCGACAAAGGTGATGAAAAGGTTACCCTTCTTGGCCTGAGTATATTTTGATATTACTAAAGCGAGATTTAAGCCCTGTTCTATTGTTCCTTTCCCCGGTCTGAATCCGTACTGTAAGTTTGATATAATGTCATTCTCCTTAGCCCATGATTTTATCCTGTTTAAAACTATCCGGCCTGCTACCTTCATTAATGCGCCGAGTAGCGAAATTGGCCGGTAGCAAATAGGATCATTTCTGTTACCTTTTTTGAAAATTGGGACCACTATGGCTTCCGACCAGGACGGTATGAGCCCCTGTCAGTTTACTTTATTTAAGACGTTTGTTAGCAGTGGAGCCCATAAGTCAATTTCGTTTTTATAAACGTCTATTGGGACTCCATCCGGGCCCGGTGCTTTACCTGAGAGACTTTCATTAATGGCCTTTGTGACCTCCTCATAATTAAAAATAATCTCTAACGGGAATGCAGCGGATGGAATGGTGTCAAGATAGCTGTCCAACGTCTCCGTCACAGAATTCGTATGGTCAGGGGGATTCACTTTGTCATAAAGATTCGTAAAGTGATTAACCCAGGATTCCCCGTCAATGGCTTGGCCTATGACGTCACCCTCTCTATTCTGTAAATACCGAGCATTTACAGCTTTCCAAAATGCGGTGTTATCCCTTCTTTTGGAAGCTTCGCACAAGGCAGACCAAGCCTCTTTCCTCAGTAAATGTTTCCTAATCTTGATGGCCGCTTGATAATGCTTTCTGGTTTGCCGGATCTCCACTGGGGATCTAGGTGATGCATGCAAAGCCCTTTTCAAGTTTGTATGTGCTTTAGTGCAGCCTTTGTCAAACCAGCCATGCGAGTTATTTGAATCTGATCGGTAATCCCTAGTTAATAACTTTTTCATCTCAGTTTGAATCTTTATGAACGAATTCACTACTTTTGATGGCTCCTCTTTATAAGATAAACAGATAAATAGGTCTTCACGGGAAATCAGTGCTAAATTTTTTAAGAAACCCACTGGCTCCACCTTGTCCCATTTAATCGAGTAACCGTTTCTGGTTGCCAGATCAATTTTGGGTTTATATAAAGATGTGTCATCCAGGGTCTGTTTATGTCCTCTAATTTTTAAATTGAAAGTAATTAGATAGTGGTCACTAAAAGCGAGTGCGAGGGTTTCCCATGAGGCTACTAATCCCGCGTGCAAGGTTGATGGAAGTGTAGAATCAATCGTTGAATTACATCCCCTCCTATTGAACGTCGGCTGGAACAGGATGGTTGGGGTGCATAATTCATTAATAAAGGACAAATTAAAATAAAATGTCATATTGTTCAGCATATTACCTAGTTTAGAATGAGTGAAGTAGGTAGGGGTGTCCTCCCTGTGTTCGGCAAGGCCGCACAAGCCTGTCAAACCATGCGGACAGATGGTACAGTTAAAATCCCCCACCCAGATCAGAACCATCTCCCCTCATAGCTGATCCTGTAGAGTAATTAAGCTACTCGTTAATTTATTAATTACATTTTCCATATTGATTTTAGGCACGTTATTGTAAAAATTTACTATGGTCATGTTCTTTACATGGCCCCACCTAATTGTTAAAACCTGATAGAACTCTGTAAACTTATACTTAAGGATTTTGATTCCCCCAGTAATGGAGACATGGAGACATAAATACACAAACCCCCTTTGTTTCTTCCCTGCGGGGTTACGATTGCGGGTGTGTGCAGGGTCTGAAACCCGCGTATATGCAATTCGTCCACAGCCCAGGTTTCCTGGAAGCAGAGTATATTATAGGTATTGACTACATCTAGCCAAGGTTGATGTAAGATTTTATTCGCTAGTCCTACAAAAAGGGTGATCTGCGATCCGAACTCTACCTTTTTGCCAAATTTGATGTAATTCCATTCAGCCGTTCGGGTTGTAGCCCCGGCTAAAGGTCCTATGGAAAATTGCATGGGGAAAACACATTTTGGGACCCCCCTTTTATCTCAGCCCCCGCTTGACGAATCAACCACACACTGTCAGGGAAGGAGCGGAGCGGAGCAGGCCATCTTCTGGGAAAATTCCGCAAAGATTTGTCTACCGGAGCCAAAGTTATTCCAAATAGAATGTTGCGGATTTCCTATGGAAACTAGGTCCTAACTATAACTACCTACTCGCGAGCGCCAGTAGGTAATATATATGTATTTATATAGTAAAAATGTAAATGTTGTGAAACCTATGTAAAAAATGGCGATTAGTTGGTGCCTAAAACTGTGAATGAAGTCGGCAGTCTAGTTGTTTTTAATGATGGAAACAAATGATGGTTGGAGCACTGAGCACTTTTAAAAAACGTTCTAGACAGCCAGGACTCTATGGTCCAGTTGAAGACTGATTGCAGTCGAAACGCGTAGGCTGTCCATTTTGCACTTTTTACACATGGTGTACTTAAAATAAACGAATTAAACTATCTTACTGTTGTGGTGCTGTCACTTCCGTCAAGAAATCTAAGAACGTGGAGAATCGAAGAAATATATATATATATATATATTCACTGAAAAAACCATAGGTTATAGACCATATATAGTTAGGAATTAGCATTTACAAAACCTTGAAAATTCACTGAAAAAACCATAGGTTATACACCATATATAGTTAGGAATTAGCATTTAAAAAACCTTATTTTACTCACACAAAACCATTGAAATTCCATATATAGTTAGTTGCACTAACTATATATCGCGCACCCGCAATCCACTGCTGATCATGTCACATATTACATCATTCATGACATGGTCAGTGACATCACTGATGACATCACTGATGACATCTCATTTGACATCAATGACCACATCACTGATGATATCATTCATGTGACAATACAATGCATCTCCTCACGTTTTAATATAACCTCTGTTTCACCCAGTGTTAAATACAGAGTATAATTTTTGAAACCATTGACACACCAATACTAGTTACTACATACGTACTCACTGATTCCTACGTCTACACACACATTCACTCATTCACCCATACAATCATTCATACATACAATCACTCATCTTTACAACACTATCATATGCACTCATACACCTATACAGACACTTACACTCTGCCACTCATCCATGGAGTTACTCACACACCTAGTCAGTCCTGTAAAGAATCAATCACACTTCCATTTTCTTGTCTATACAGTTAAACATAGAGCACCTTACATTTTCAAACATATACTAACACATACTTACTTTCTTATACAATCATTGATACAAGTACACATTGATCTGCACAGAGTCACACACCTCCCAGCCAGCCACACACACACTCAGTCTCCTATACAAATACTTGGACAATCAATCAATAACCCATATAGTTAATCATATAGCTACTGATCAACACATGCAGCAGTTTACAGAACAACAGACATAATGATGCACAAATTAAGACAGTTTAGTCACTAACCCATGCACTCAGTGAGACACATTTAATCACTCACTCATACATTCAGTCATGCACCTACTAAATCCTTCGTCCAGACACTTATACATCTACTCATTCTTCAATATGTAAAACATATTTAAACTTTACAGAAACACACAGTCACTGGATGATATCATCAGTGATCTCATCAGTGATGTCATTTGAGATGTCATCAGTGATGTCATCAGTGATGTCACTGACCATGTCATGAATGATGTAATATGTGACATGATCAGCAGTGGATTGCGGGTGCGCGATATATAGTTAGTGCAACTAACTATATATGGAATTTCAATGGTTTTGTGTGAGTAAAATAAGGTTTTTTAAATGCTAATTCCTAACTATATATGGTGTATAACCTATGGTTTTTTCAGTGAATTTTCAAGGTTTTGTAAATGCTAATTCCTAACTATATATGGTCTATAACCTATGTTTTTTTCAGTGAATTTCAATGGTTTTTTAATAGCAAATATCATAAGCTGTCGAATGTCAAGTACGTGGTAAGTAAAAACATTTTCGTGTTTATGCACACTGATCTGCTTTGAATGCTGCCCCCCACCCCTCATTTCTATTAGGAGTACTCTCTCTTTGCAGATAGTGAAGGGTAGTTAACGCAGCCCTTTGCCCCCTTTGTAATCCGTCGTGCCTGCTTCTCTCTCCATTTGATTGATTGTTCTCTTTGGTTCATTCTCTATTTACAAACAAGCACAGAGTCGCAATACTCTGTTTAGTCTTTGCAGATAGCGAAAAATCGTGTAAAAAAACAAAAGGAATCGAGCAAAATCAGTAGGCCACTAATGGGATCTCTTTTTGACCTCGCTAAAATAGAAACATTAGGAACAACCTGTTGAAAATAGCAATGCGTATGTACATAAGCGGCGTTCATTTGTGTTCACAGTACCCCTTGTTGATTGTTTCAATCGAGCATTGAATTGTTCAAAGTTAATTCTCTTAAGGATCTTCTCTACCTGCAAACGAGGAAGAATAGGAATATTCTCTCTCCCTTTGCAGATAGTGAAGGGTAGGTAACGCAAGCCTTTAACACGTCGTACCTATTTCATTCCTCATTGATTGATTGATTGTCCGAACATTGACTGTTTGGGAATTAGTTCTTTTTGGAGGTATTCCCTGTTTGCAAATAAACGTAGGAAAATCTTTGCAAGTAGTGAAAGGGTACGTAATGCGGACCTTTCTCCCCCGTTGTAATCTGTCATGCCTATCTACTCCCCACTGATTGATGCACCTTTTTCACCCGGACCATTTACTAGAGATACGTCATCTGGCCCGACCAGAGAGCACCCCTAGTGAAAAGGACATATGCAATAATAACGAAGTGATCACTGTATCCTGTTAACAGAAACTTTACCATGAAACAACCTGGAAAGAAAAAAATAGGAAAACGAAAATCAGTAGGCCACTGATGAACATGAACTTTTATTAAACAACGAACAAAGAAACGATAACATAACGTAAGGATAAAACCTATTAATGTCCTAGAAACAAGAAAACGTTAAAATATGCCAGTGGTGAGAGACCAGAAAAACAGTAAGAGAAACCAAATCACCCCTCGCTGTCCCACCGCCTGCCACGCCAAAAAAATCGATAGACTAGGGAAAATGCAAGTCAGTAGAACATCCGCCCCCACTCTGGAAACTTCCAAGGTGGGGCAGGGTTCCGGCTACGCCCAGCCGGGAGCAGCCCATATAAGGCAGGTCCTGCTGCCACGCCTCGGCCAGGAGATCCTAACGTAGGGTGTAGCCGGAGGAGAGGCCGAGGCCAGCGGGACCCGGCCAGGGGATTGCCTTTACAACGCTGAACAGTTGCAGGGGGGGGGAATGTCTCCTCGACCCTCCCCTCTCTCTCCCAGTCCGGCCGCGGTGGCCCTTGAGAGTTGCAGGTAGTCCCGCCACATGCTCTTCCGGTCCGGCCACCAACGGTCGGGGGGCCGAGGCCGACGGGATCCGGCTGCAGCCGATAAACCAAGAAACCCGTTCATGGGGCCAGAGCCAGGGGCGTCCGGCCGACATCCACCGGAAGCCCGGCCCGAAGACGGACGGGACACATCTTTCTTTTATAATGACTGCGACAACACTGGGGGGGGATCTCTTGCACATGCCTCCGACCCCCCCCCCCCTCGTCCTCATCGCCTGGTCCGGCCATAACAAATCTCAAGCGAGACGCCGTGGGGTGCACTGGGAGGGAGAGACGGTGCGAACAGGCCTCTCCCGCCTCCCCAGGTGGAGGCTTCCCAGCTGCACCCTCAGCGCTCCAGGCGCCCGGAAAAGGGTTCTTCCACTGTGGCCATGCTGCAACGTCTCGCCCGGCAGGGTGGAGCCCGTCCGCTCATGTGACCCCGCGATCGCCGGTAGCTGCCGAACTCTCAAAATGGCGGTCGACCTGGCAAGAGCGGGCCCAGCATAAAGAAATGGCCCGGTCACTGGTTGACTCCACCACCGTAGTCCTCCACGACCTTGAAGATTCTAGAGGAGCCGCGGGAGTCTCCGACCCCCGATGGGGAATGACTGCCATGATCGCCCGTGGAGTGACGAAACTGTATCCGCGGGACGTCGGCGCTCCCATGCTGGCGCCAGCCTCACTTTGAATTACTAGAATCCTGCAGACCTCACTTCCGGTGAAAGCACAGTGTGACCCGGTAGGAAAAATTATTGCACCCCCTCCCCTTTTTGACTGATAGTTCAAACCACCGATCCTTTCCTTTGCCCTTTTAACGGAACTTTGGACTGCCTCCCCCTCTTTTACATTTTCTAGAGAAAACAAAACATTAACCACTACATTAGCATAGCAGTTGACACCAGAACTGTTTTCAAATTGAAAACCAACAACATCTTCAACAGAATCCTTTTTGATTCTGCTGTGACCCTGCTACAGCACAGGCATTGTCCCCAGCAGTAATTCTGCAATGCCGGTAAGAATAGCTGTGGTGCCTACTGGACTCACTCACCCCCGCGGCGCCCCACGCCGTTTTTTGCTGGGCGGCAACTTACTAGACATCACTTTCGTGCCATCTAGATTTCAGCGCGTTCTGCTGCCTTGGAACTATTCGCACAACAGACCGCTACTGACAAGAATATTTCATTATTGGTGCTGTCAATTTCAATAAATCTATTGGATAATTCAAAAGAAATTGCCACGGTCTCTTCGTTGTTTAAATGTTTTTACTGTTTTTGTTTTCTTGTATATATTTATATGTTATTAAAGTTTTATATTCCTACTACTTTGTTGGAGTGCTATATATTTTTAATGTGACACATAATTGTAAAAACTTTGATGTACAAAGAGTCATTCCTGGAATCTTCCGCTTCAGGCTCGGTCCCCTCCCCAATCACAATACAGGATGGTTTTCAGATAGTAGGAACACGTGTGGTGTGACGGATCTCATCGGGTGTGGGCCTTGATCTACTATAACTCCTTTGAAGAGGGGTGATTCTTTACAGCTGGGGCCATAAACTACATCTGCAGGGCTAGCTGATAGCCTGGACAATCGGACACAGAGAAAGAGGAGTGTCAGAGGGTGCGGTAGTGAATAGGGCGAAAGGGAGGTGTCGGGCGGGCACAGAGTGTGATTCTCAGGGAAGAGCAGCGCAGATGGGGGGAGGTTTATTGCCCATGCATAAGACAGAGAGCGGTGGTGACCAGTGCCTAGGGAAGATGCTTGCGTGGGTGAGGAGCCATGCTACGAATCGACAGCGTGCAGAGAGTGGGTCTGGTCAAGACATCTAAAATGGCTGCCGTGCACGACAAAAGTGTGGCATTTCAAAAAAGGCAAGATGGCGCAGACAATGTTTTTCAACACTTCCTCATTTCCTTCGAATCGAACGTTAACAGACGTTGGGGCATATTACCAAAGTTAAGCGATATTTATCGCTAACGATGCTTACCAACCAATTTTTTACCACTAAGCATCGTCAGAAATTATCGAAGATAAACCTTGCTATTATCAAGGTTTATCGCAAATGCGATAATAAACGGCCGCAATGCATGAATATCGCTAAAAACTCAGCGATATTCATGCATTACCGAGCTAATGCTCTTAGCCATGTTATCCACCTCCCATTGGATAACATGGCTAAGAACTGCTCAGGGCAGGTGTTACTTTTTGGAGATATTCGCGCTTAGCGCGAATATCTCCAAAAGTTGGTAATAGGAGATAGATATCTTGCATGTTGTAATGCAAGTTATTGTGGTATATGGAACTCATACCATAATCTCTCAGGAAAGCAGAAACTGATCCTTTTGGGACCGCCTAAAAAGGCCTAGGGGGTGAGGAGTACTCTACTTTGCCCCCTTTTCACGTTCCGAACTATTTTATTTTACTCTCTTCTGTAATTACACAAAATAGCAGCGATAAGATGCATCGGAGACACACAGTGAGAGAAAGGAGGCCGGAGATGAAGAAGAGATGTCAAATACACATTGGAGATAATATAGTGGCAGAAGGGAAGTAAATATGAGTAAACTTACCATGTAACATAAAAATGTTGCACTCTATACTATAAGTCTCATTTTATACTACAATCACTTCGCTACAACCTCATAAATTAAAAATAAAAATGAATAATGTCTCAAACAATTTTTGATTTCTAAATATAAATTTATTCTTCAGAATTTTCTAAATTTGAAAGAACTAGTAACATGTCCTCATCAGCAATGTCCTCATTAAAAGTCTCCAATGATGATTCTTGTAACTCTATGGTCTCCAAACACTCGATAAATTCGCCATCAAGAGATTGATCAAAAAAATCATTCAAGTCATCTCCTCCTTGTGACAATATTTCATTATTGGTGCTGTCAATTTCAATCAATGTAGTGGAATCATTCAAGTCATCTCCTCGTGACAATATTTCATTATTGGTGCTCTCAATTTCAATCAATGTAGTGGAATCATTCAAGTCATCTCCTCCTTGTGACAATATTTCATTATTGGTGCTGTCCATTTCAATCAATCTAATGGAATCATACAAGTCATCTCCTCCTTGTGACAATATTTCATTATTGGTGCTCTCAATTTCAATCAATGTAGTGGAATCATTCAAGTCATCTCCTTGTGACAATATTTCATTCTTGGTGCTGTCCATTTCAATCAATCTAATGGAATCATACAAGTCATGTCCTCCTTGTGACAATATTTCATTATTGGTGCTCTCAATTTCAATCAATGTAGTGGACAATTCAAAAGAAATTGCCACGGTCTCTTCATTGTGAGCCATTTTATTTTGAAATTGCTTGCTGTAAATTGCAGAAAAAAATAATCACTTTCATTTATCGTTTTTAGTAATACATAATATAAAACTAACTTTATCAAGTATTTAGTATAACAGAAGGACTGCAAATAAATAACAGAAAACATTTTTCAAATTATCTTCAAGTGTACAACATAGTTCCCCTTACAAATTAACAACTCACCTTTTTAAAAGTAGCAGAAGTGTTAGTACTGTGTAAATCAAACACCAGAAATTCACCACCAAAAATTCCTCACAAATGTACCTCAGACAGTAGTATCACAAAATGGCTGTGGTTTCCTCTCATTTGACATATATACATAACCAATTAACTTTCATCACACACAAATACAAAACCAAAGTAACATTTTAATTGGTTCTAAATTTCAACACTTTCAAATGTGTTTTCCCCATGCAATTTTCCATAGGACATTTACATACGTCTACAGCCTGAATGGCTGAACGGAATTACACCAAACTTGACAAAATGGTACATCAAACCTAAAAGGTCAGGAAGGATCTACTATGCCCCCTTATGGTCATTTCCCCCTTCGGTGGGTGTGTTATATATAAAATGGGGAAGTGGGTCAGCGGTTGCGCACACCGCTTCCGTTAAAGCCCCTGAAGAGAAGCATATGGAGCTTCGAAACGCGTCGGGCAGATCCCGTACGGAGTGGCGTCTACGAGTGGATCCCCGTCCTCACCTATACATAAACCAAGCTGCTGTTCGCGTGCTACTCAAAAAGGTGGACACCTTCGAGCATTGATTTATACGCGGCCGTCCAGCCGCGGAGTATGCACCACCCCGGTACCCAGAGGGTCACTAAAGTGAAGCAGCAGTCGTACTTGGAATCGAGGACGGGCCCACTTGTGGAGTCCATACAGGACTTGATTGTGTGCTTCCCGGACCACACTTCCCAGAATGCACAGTCTCATTTGAGCCTCCCATCGGTGGGTGTGTTATATATAAAATGGGGAAGTGGGTCAGCGGTTGCGCACACCGCTTCCGTTAAAGCCCCTGAAGAGAAGCATATGGAGCTTCGAAACGCGTCGGGCAGATCCCGTACGGAGCGGCGTCTACGAGTGGATCCCCGTCCTCACCTATACATAAACCAAGCTGCTGTTCGCGTGCTACTCAAAAAGGTGTACACCTTCGAGCATTGATTTATACGCGGCCGTCCAGCCGCGGAGTATGCACCACCCCGGTACCCTGGGGGTCACTAAAGTGAAGCAGCAGTCGTACTTGGAATCGAGGACGGGCCCACTTGCGGAGTCCATACAGGACTTGATTGTGTGCTTCCCGGACCACACTTCCCAGAATGCACAGTCTCATTTGAGCCTCCCATCGGTGGGTGTGTTATATATAAAATGGGGAAGTGGGTCAGCGGTTGCACACACCGCTTCCGTTAAAGCCCCTGAAGAGAAGCATATGGAGCTTCGAAACGCGTCGGGCAGATCCCGTACGGAGCGGCGTCTACGAGTGGATCCCCGTCCTCACCTATACATAAACCAAGCTGCTGTTCGCGAGCTACTCAAAAAGGTGGACACCTTCGAGCATTGATTTATACGCGGCCGTCCAGCCGCAGAGTATGCACCACCCCGGTACCCTGGGGGTCACTAAAGTGAAGCAGCAGTCGTACTTGGAATCGAGGACGGGCCCACTTGCGGAGTCCATACAGGACTTGATTGTGTGCTTCCCGGACCACACTTCCCAGAATGCACAGTCTCATTTGAGCCTCCCATCGGTGGGTGTGTTATATATAAAATGGAGAAGTGGGTCAGCGGTTGCGCACACCGCTTCCGTTAAAGCCCCTGAAGAGAAGCATATGGAGCTTCGAAACGCGTCGGGCAGATCCCGTACGGAGCGGCGTCTACGAGTGGATCCCCGTCCTCACCTATACATAAACCAAGCTGCTGTTCGCGTGCTACTCAAAAAGGTGTACACCTTCGAGCATTGATTTATACGCGGCCGTCCAGCCGCGGAGTATGCACCACCCCGGTACCCTGGGGGTCACTAAAGTGAAGCAGCAGTCGTACTTGGAATCGAGGACGGGCCCACTTGCGGAGTCCATACAGGACTTGATTGTGTGCTTCCCGGACCACACTTCCCAGAATGCACAGTCTCATTTGAGCCTCCCATCGGTGGGTGTGTTATAT
This sequence comes from Lissotriton helveticus, assembly GCF_964261635.1. NCBI lineage: Eukaryota > Metazoa > Chordata > Amphibia > Caudata > Salamandridae > Lissotriton > Lissotriton helveticus. The sequence continues at coordinate 1,322,968,531 of NC_136061.1, read as the reverse complement.
ATAAAATGGGGAAGTGGGTCAGCGGTTGCGCACACCGCTTCCGTTAAGGCCCCTGAAGAGAAGCATATGGAGCTTCGAAACGCGTCGGGCAGATCCCGTACGGAGCGGCGTCTACGAGTGGATCCCCGTCCTCACCTATACATAAACCAAGCTGCTGTTCGCGTGCTACTCAAAAAGGTGTACACCTTCGAGCATTGATTTATACGCGGCCGTCCAGCCGCGGAGTATGCACCACCCCGGTACCCTGGGGGTCACTAAAGTGAAGCAGCAGTCGTACTTGGAATCGAGGACGGGCCCACTTGCGGAGTCCATACAGGACTTGATTGTGTGCTTCCCGGACCACACTTCCCAGAATGCACAGTCTCATTTGAGCCTCCCATCGGTGGGTGTGTTATATATAAAATGGGGAAGTGGGTCAGCGGTTGCGCACACCGCTTCCGTTAAAGCCCCTGAAGAGAAGCATATGGAGCTTCGAAACGCGTCGGGCAGATCCCGTACGGAGCGGCGTCTACGAGTGGATCCCCGTCCTCACCTATACATAAACCAAGCTGCTGTTCGCGAGCTACTCAAAAAGGTGGACACCTTCGAGCATTGATTTATACGCGGCCGTCCAGCCGCAGAGTATGCACCACCCCGGTACCCTGGGGGTCACTAAAGTGAAGCAGCAGTCGTACTTGGAATCGAGGACGGGCCCACTTGCGGAGTCCATACAGGACTTGATTGTGTGCTTCCCGGACCACACTTCCCAGAATGCACAGTCTCATTTGAGCCTCCCATCCGTGGGTGTGTTATATATAAAATGGGGAAGTGGGTCAGCGGTTGCGCACACCGCTTCCGTTAAAGCCCCTGAAGAGAAGCATATGGAGCTTCGAAACACGTCGGGCAGATCCCGTACGGAGCGGCGTCTACGAGTGGATCCCCGTCCTCACCTATACATAAACCAAGCTGCTGTTCGCGTGCTACTCAAAAAGGTGTACACCTTCGAGCATTGATTTATACGCGGCCGTCCAGCCGCGGAGTATGCACCACCCCGGTACCCTGGGGGTCACTAAAGTGAAGCATATTTACAACAAGGGGTGGTGATGGACAGAGTCTCTGAATTAAGCAGAATACTCTCACCCAGTCAAGAGATCAGGGCTAGATCCAACACCGTTTTTTAGCTCATTGCACCATCCCAGTTTCAGAACCTGGCTGTATGCAAATTAGTCTGTCCCTGGCCCAGTGCATCATGGGAACAGGGCAGACCAGACTACAGAAGCCAATTCTTACACTGGGAAGGAAACAAGCTTCCGGGGACCGGTTTCTGGCATTTCAGCCGTCTTCGGCCCGGCTTGCTTGAATCCTGATGGTGCAATGAGCAAGGGACTCACATCTGAGTATACCCTTCCACGCTTAGGGTGGACAAAAATATTTACAACAAGGGGTGGTGATGGACAGAGTCTCTGAATTAAGCAGAATACTCTCACCCAGTCAAGAGATCAGGGCTAGATCCAACACCGTTTTTTAGCTCATTGCACCATCCCAGTTTCAGAACCTGGCTGTATGCAAATTAGTCTGTCCCTGGCCCAGTGCATCATGGGAACAGGGCAGACCAGACTACAGAAGCCAATTCTTACACTGGGAAGGAAACAAGCTTCCGGGGACCGGTTTCTGGCATTACAGCCGTCTTCGGCCCGGCTTGCTTGAATCCTGATGGTGCAATGAGCAAGGGACTCACATCTGAGTATACCCTTCCACGCTTAGGGTGGACAAAAATATTTACAACAAGGGGTGGTGATGGACAGAGTCTCTGAATTAAGCAGAATACTCTCACCCAGTCAAGAGATCAGGGCTAGATCCAACACCGTTTTTTAGCTCATTGCACCATCCCAGTTTCAGAACCTGGCTGTATGCAAATTAGTCTGTCCCTGGCCCAGTGCATCATGGGAACAGGGCAGACCAGACTACAGAAGCCAATTCTTACACTGGGAAGGAAACAAGCTTCCGGGGACCGGTTTCTGGCACCACCCCGGTACCCTGGGGGTAAGCAGCAGTCGTACTTGGAATCGAGGACAGGCCCACTTGCGGAGTCCATACAGGACTTGATTGATCGAGATGAATGGATCCCTCGACCCCTCACAGTCCGGCTTCCGAGCGAACCACAGCACCGAGACCGCCCTCATCGCCGCCACCGACGACCTTCGAACTCTGATGGACAACGGAGAAACAGCGGCCCTCATCCTCCTGGACCTCTCCGCGGCTTTCGACACTGTCTGCCACCGCACCCTAGTACAGCGCCTCAGCAACATCGGAATCCAGGAGAAGGCACTGGAATGGATCACCTCCTTCCTCGACGGAAGAACACAAAGAGTCCGCCTACCACCATACAAGTCAGAGGCCACCAAAGTCATCTGCGGCGTACCCCAAGGATCCTCGCTGAGCCCAACCCTCTTCAACGTCTACATGAGCCCCCTCGCGGCCATCGCACGCCAACACAACCTGAACATCATCTCCTACGCCGACGACACCCAGCTGATCCTCTCCCTGACCAACGACCCCTCCACCGCCAGAGCCAACCTGCACGAAGGGATGAGAAACGTAGCCGAATGGATGACGACCAGCCGCCTGAAACTGAACTCAGACAAGACGGAGGTCCTCATCCTGGGCTCCACGCCCTCCGCCTGGGACGACTCCTGGTGGCCCCCCGCCCTGGGCACCGCACCCAAACCGACGGACCACGCACGCAACCTGGGCTTCATCCTGGACTCCTCCCTCTCCATGACCAGACAAGTCAACGCCGTCTCCTCGTCATGCTTCAACATCCTGCGCATGCTACGTAAGATCTTCCGATGGATCCCCACCGAGACGAGGAAGACGGTCACCCAAGCCCTCGTCACCAGCCGATTGGACTACGGTAACGCCCTCTACGCCGGAACCACTGCCAAACTCCAGAAGAGACTCCAGCGGATCCAGAACGCCTCGGCGAGACTCATCCTCGACATCCCCCGACGCAGCCACATCTCCGGACACCTGAGAGATCTGCACTGGCTCCCGGTCAACAAGAGAATCACCTTCCGGCTCCTCACCCACGCGCACAAAGCCCTACACGACCAAGGCCCGAGCTACCTCAACAACCGGATCAACTTCTACACTCCCAAGCGCCTCCTCAGATCAACCAACCACGCCCTCGCCGCCGTCCCCCGCATTCGAAGAGCGACAACAGGAGGAAGATCCTTCTCCTACCTGGCCGCCAAGACCTGGAACTCACTTCCGACCAATCTGCGCCTGACCCAAGACCACCTCTCCTTCAGGAAGAAGCTCAAGACCTGGCTGTTCGAGCAGTAGCGGCACCCCCCCCCTCCCAGCGCCTTGAGACCCTACGGGTGAGTAGTGCGCTCTACAAATGACCTGATTGATTGATTGATTGATTGATTGATTGTGTGCTTCCCGGACCACACTTCCCAGAATGCACAGTCTAATTTGAGCCTCCCATCGGTGGGTGTGTTATATATAAAATGGGGAAGTGGGTCAGCGGTTGCGCACACTGCTTCCGTTAAAGCCCCTGAAGAGAAGCATATGGAGCTTCGAAACGCATTTGGCAGATCCCGTACGGAGCGGCGTCTACGAGTGGATCCCCGTCCTCACCTATACATAAACCAAGCTGCTGTTCGCGTGCTACTCAAAAAGGTGGACACCTTCGAGCATTGATATATATATATATATATATATACATACAAGCAAATCCCCTCCAATCTCCAGAAGCGGCAAAGTGAGAGGACACGAACCACAAAGTAAGACAAGATCTTTTTCCTTTTTATTCACGATATGACACGTTTTGGACTGCTCTAGTCCTTGATCACATACATCGGAATACATTTCGCCATGGTTTTGAAATACTTTTTTTGTCGATACCACGTGATGCATAAACAGAGAAAAAACACTTTCCCAGAGCTTTTGGATGCACGTCATCATAGTCTGTGTTTTCATTTTTTCTTGATCATATTCAGAATCGCACCTAAATTGCCGCATGAATGCATATAGGTCAATACATAGATGTATAGAGGTTCACAAGGATAAACTGTAATTAATATTGCACATACTTTATTATAAATATATAGATATATAAATATATAAGTCAAATAAATATTGCAATAAATAAAGATAAAACAACATTCTAATTCATAAATATTGCTAAAATCTCCCATTGACAATAGATGAAGAATTGATTGGTAATTACCACACCATATTACCAGGATTGATCCTGTATCAAATCTAAAGTCAAATCCATATTTACATGTGCAAAATGACGCATATTTATAAGCCTTTTGACAATCGTATTTGTTCAACCATCAGCTAGTCTATTTATATGTGCAAAATAAAGCATATTTTGTAAACTATTAGAATGTGCAAAAAATGCAAATCTTCATCCTTTCTATTCTAGACCTCCTGTACAAATCTTCGCTAGTAGGAATGACCTATGGAAGTTCAGATATCATTAGTTGTGCAAAAAACGTCATCATTATATTTTAGCTCAACGGCTTGGTAATTTAACAGAAATGTGCAAACATTGCGCCTGGAAAGTGACAGTGTGTGTTGAAAAAATGCGAGAAAGGAAATTATTTCCTGCCGGAAATCCAATTCTCAAAAAAGTGCACATATCAAACATTGCTTTTTACTTATTTTTTCGAATTTTCTCCAACTTTTTATTTTTTTTATTTTTAAACACCAATAGTTAATAAAATGATTGTGTGTTACACTAAAACGCAAAAAAATCACCGGGAAGCATGCAAACTCTACACCTTATTGACATAGAAAAACCTGAGAAATGGAAAATAGATTGGGAAAGTACATACAAAAGTTTCAGAACCAAATAACTCAATATTAACAGAAGTCATCACAGTTGATCCAAGAAAACCCTAGGCCATTTACCGGCATCCTTCACTGTGGTAATCAAAAATGGTCACTTTTTCTATTTACAAGCAGTAATATAAGTTCTCTGTATTATTTATTCAATTCGGAATTTTACTATCCAGTTCACATATGGTCTTAATTCTAACTGGGATAGTTTCTTTTCTCTGTCCCCTCCATTTTTCTGCTTGGGAACTGCCTTTATGACAAAGTATTGGAGACACCACAACTCATTATTGTGTTCACTTTTGAAGTGTCTCGTGACAGGATACTGAGGGTCGCCGTTAACAATTGCACGTAAATGTTGGAGAATTCTGACGAGCACCTGCAGCTTTGTGCTGCCCACATATCTTAGGCCGCAGGTGCACGTCAGAACATAGACCGCAAAGTCGGTTCTGCAATTGAAATTCCCATCTATGGCAACCTCAGTTGGACTAAAGGGCGTCTTATAATGGGTGGTGTTGATGCCAAACTTGCATGCTCTAAAAGAGCTTCATTTATAAAACCCCTTTCTACTGGACAACCACATGTTACTGGTGATATTTTCAGGGCTATTTTTTACCACTTGTGATCTCATAGACGGACCCTTTCTAAATGTGATCATAGGCACTTGAGGGAGTCTTAGGGCAAGTACCCCATCAGTCAAAACTACCGGCCAATTTTGCTTAATGATTTACCTAATTTTCCTTTCTTGCCTGCTGTATGTAGTTATTAATCTAGGCGTATCTTCTGCCATAGTATCTACATCTTTGATTGTCTCTACATTAGGCAAGAGAGTTTCTCTGGATCTAATGTTAACCTTACTTAAAGCTGTTTGAAGACATTTCTCATCATATCCCCTTACCCGAAATCTGTTAGGCGCTTCATGCGCACAGATCTCAAATTCACTTTGATCACTACAGATTCTTTTGAACCTAAGTAATTCACAAAAGGGGATATTACTTATAAGGTGCTTGGGATGTGCACTGCTGGCGTGCAGAATAGAATTACCAGCAGTGGCTTTTCTATAAAGGGTTGTGGCTATTTTTCCTTCCTTTATGGACACCTTCACGTCCAGATATTCAATACAGCTTTTGTCCATATGAGAAGTAAATTTCAAATTGACTGAATTGTTGTTAATTGCAGAGATAAACTCCATAGCACTCTTTGCTTCACCCCTCCACACTATAAAAATGTAATCTATGTACCTTAACCAATAAAGTACATGGTTATTATACATCTGCGGATGCACCTGTTTCAGGACCTGCTCCTCCCACCAGCCTACGTGTAAACACGCATAGCTGGGGGAGAATCAGGCCCCCAATGCTACACCTCTTTTTCGGAGATACATCTCTTCCTTAAAGACAAAAAAAATGTTATTTAAACACCATGTAGTGGCTTCAATCAGCATCTTAATATGTCCATAGCATTCAGCCTGTCTGGTGTTTAAAAAGAATTCAACTGCATTGATACCAGCTTGATGTTCTATGCTGGTATACAACGATTCTATGTCTAAGGTAATGAACATGAGATCTTCCACCCAAGCAATATTGTTAACTTTAGTTAGGAAATCACCGGTGTCCTTTACATACGTGGGTAAAGTTTCTACAAATCCTTGCAAAAAATAGTCCACATATTCGGTGATGTGTTCGCCCATACTTCCAATGGCCGAAATTATGGGCCTGCCCGGTATTGGGGTACAGTTTTTATGGACCTTGGGGATAAAATATATCCTGGGCACTATTGGAAATTCAACTTGTAAAAATTTGAAGTCTTCATTGGATATCATTCCATCTCTTTTTCACTTTGACAATAAATTGTTCAAAATGTCTTTAGCCTGAGTGTAACGACGATAATCCACCTTCTCATAGCATGTTAAATCATGGAGGTGCCTGAATGCTTCAGTAATATAATCATATCTTGGCCAGATAACAATGTTTCCACCTTTGTCAGATTTAGAAATCACTATTTCTTGATTCTTACTCAACTTCTGTATCAAGCTGTTATATTGTTTTTCATGATGAGATTTTGCTTGTTTTCTATGCTTGACCTGATAGTACAATTTCTTAATTTTTTCTGTGATCACTTCGTAAAAGATGTCGATGGCATCTTTAGGCATGTTAGGAACAAACGTTGATTTCGCTTTACACGGGCTCAAACCTTCTCCTTTTTGTTTGATGTTGGCGTCCATGAGAAACTCTTGTGTTCCTTGATACTCAGTGTTGTCTTGACTGCTTATTAATTCAGTTCTACCGAATTCGTATACTGTGCATAAAGTCTGAATGTCAGATGATTGAAAACCTGGCCTGTGTTACTTACACCCGCAGCTGGAAGAGATTTATCCTTTGTTCCCGCTTTGATAGTAAAAATCTTTTTAAGCTTCAATTTTCGTATGAAACAGAAGATGTCTATTCTAGTGGTGACATGGTTAAAATCCGTTACCGGGCAGAATGACAAGCCCAGTGCAGGCAATATTTTTCAGCCTCAGACAAAATTGTAGGTGAGAGGTTAATTATTGTGATGTCCGTAATTTTTTGCACCATTGATTTCTTTTTGGGTTTGCAAATCCTCCTCTTGCACCGCTCTCTCCTTTTGATTGTTCTTCTTGATTTCCTACTTTCCTCTGATTCCGAGGTCGCAGTGTCTGACTGCGTCTGAGGCTAAAAAATAGATTTCTTCCGCTAGATCAAGTCTTCTTGTTTCTTCACCTCCTTCTTTGCTGTTAACACTTTCATAATCGGATGCTGATTCGCTTGTCAATGACCCTCCATCTGATTTCGATGCGGCGCCATTATATATATATATTGGTCGTTAGGCTCTCCTTTTGGGGCCAATATGTTTTGGTGGTCTCACCACTTAATTTAATTTTAAAAGCCCACTAGACCATCTGGGACTAACTGTGGAGAGTGACCCCTTGGGCAATGGTCACTCCCTATTGGGGGCAATGTTTTTGGCTGTCTGCCTCCCTGGGGGGCAGATCTCGACAAGCAATGTTATTTTAGATGCCCACTAGACCACTAGGGACTAACTGTGGCGATTGGCCCCTTGGGCAAGGGTCACTTCTATTTGTGGGCTATGTTTGTGGCTGTCTGCCCCCCTGGGGGGCAGATCTCGCCATTTAATTTTATTTTAGATGTCCACTAGACCAGTAGGGACTAACTGTGGGGAGTGGCCCCTTGGGCAAGGGTCACTCCCCATTGAGGGCAATGTTTTTGGCTGTTTCTTCCCCCCTGGGGCAGATTGGCAGATTTTTTTTGTGTGGCCACTAGGCCACCAGGGACTTTTTTCTGTTGGGAAGTGGTCCCTTGGACAAGGGTCGCTCCCCTTTATAGGAGGATGATTGTGGCCATTTTTGCCCTCTTTGGGTGGCAGATCAGCAGTATGTTTTTAGGCCCATCTGCTCCCAAGGGGGCAGAAGCCAGTTTTTTTTTAATTTTGGTGTTGGGGAGTGGCCTCTTGGGCAAGGGTTGCTCCCCTTTTACAGGGTGAATATTTTATTTATACTCTTAGGCCCACCTGCCCTTAGCTTGGCTGGTGCACATTTGATTGTAATGTTATTTTCTCCTTTTTATTCTAGTGTAAAGCTTTTGATTCTTGTTTGCGGTTTTGGCAGTGGTTGTTCTGCAGTTTTGCGTAGTTGCATTTATTTGGTAAGAAAAACATTTTTGTTGTGTTTATTCCAAATGGGTATTATTGTCATGCATGAATGGATTTTTTTGTAAGTGGTGTGATAATGGCAGCATATTTAGTTAGTGTTTTGAGCATGAAATTCTTTGCGATGTGTTTTGCATTGTCTTATGTGTAATTTTCTTTTTCATTTTTAGTGGGATCTTCTGGCCAGGCAGTGGTATCGTTTTTGAGTATATAAGTCTTTCTGATAAAGACACACATTTTGTTTATTACTTATTTTACATGGTGTTTGTTGTTGTTGACTTCTTGACAAGTTACCTTTATTAGTAAGGATTATGGCTAGCCATAGAATTACTGCTCAGCAGGTGGTTGTTATGCCATTTGAATCTTCCTCTGACCATGATTATGAGACTGACAGTGCGTCTGAGGGAGAGGAGGGAGGGGAAGATTCAGGCAGTGAGTTTTCTCTCCACATGGAATCATCGGATGATATACCTAGTCTTAGTGTGGATGAAGCTACTCTCAGTGCGGATGAAGTACCTGTTTTAGAGGAGGACACTGATGTGCCGATGGTACAAGAGGCATCTGGATTGCAGCATGGGGCTGTAAGGCTTCCCATTGGTAGTGCTGAACTCTGGGTTGATCCAAACATGGTGCAGCCGTTGTTGCCTGCCTTTAGTGGCGATGCAGGGTATAGAGTGGATTGTGAATATCTTTTGCCTATACAGTTTTTGCAGTTGTTTATGGATGATGTATTTTTGGGTGAGATTGTTGAGCAGACTAATTTGTATGCTGCACAGTTTTTGAGGGACAACAGTGCCAGACTTAGGCCCCGCTCTAGAGCTACCCGGTGGACTCCCACAAATCTGGATGAGATGAAGACATTTTTGGGTTTTACTTTTTTGATGGGCTTGATAAGGAAGCCATCCATTGCTTCATATTGCTCTACCAGTCCCTTGGTAGCAATGGCCATATTTCCTGCAATTATGAGTTGTGATGAGTAGTTACTTTTGCTTCAGATGCTGCATTTTGTTGATAATGCTTTGGCGTTGCCACGAGATCACCATGACTGTGACCGTCTGTTTAAGATTTGGTCTGTTCTTGATCACTTTGTAGATCGATTTTCAGAGATCTATACTCCAGGGAAAGAAATAGTTGTTGATGAGTCTTTGGTCCTGTTCAAGGGCTCTTTGGTTTTTAGGCAGTACATTCCTAGCAAGAGGGCACGTTATGGAATTAAGATGTATATGTTGTCTGAGAGTAGGACAGGATATGTTTATAATTTCCGGGTGTACACTGGTAGGGATTCCTCTATTGACCCCCCCTGGTTGTCTGTCCACTATTGGAGTTTCAGAGAAAATTGTGTGCGATCGTGCTAGAGGACTGTTTTACAGAGCCCACCATTTGTACCTTGATAACTTCTGCACTGCTGTGCAATTGTTTACGGAATTGTTCAAAGTGGACACTTTTGCTTGTGGCACAATCCGCTCTAACCGTAAAGGTTACCCAAAAGAGCTTGTTTTCAAAAAGCTTGAGAGGGGACAGTGCAGTGCCTTGCATAGTGAGGAACTGCTAGCTGTGAAATTGGTGAACAGGAGGGATGTGTACATGCTGACTACCATTCATGATGAGAGTAGTTCACCTGTGACTGTTTGGGATCAGGTTGGTAAGTAGCGCAAACCTGTGTGCATTGTAGACTACAATAAGCACTTGGGCGGTGTCAATAGAGTAGATCAGAGGTTGGAACCTTGCCTGCTGATTGTAAGGCTTTTGTTTGGTATAAGAAGTTGGCCATCAATCTCTTCAATTTAGTAACTTTCAATGGTTTTGTTGTGTTCAAGGAGTGTTCTCCTGCGTCAAAGATTACTTTTGTTCAGTTTCAGGAGTCTGTAATAGGCATCCTTGTTGTTGTGGAACATGCAAGTGTTCCTAAGGTTGGAGTGGTGGAGGATGTGGCTAGATTGAAAGAGTGCCACTTTCCCGATTTAATTCCTCCCATGCCACCAAAAAACTTTCCTTGTAAGATATGTAGAGTCTGTTTGCGAAGAGGTATGGGGAAGGAGAATCATATGCACTGTGCTGATTGTCCTTCTAATCCTGGGCTGTGTGTGCCCACATCTTTCAGATAGTATCACACTCAAAAGAGTTTTTGGGAGCAACCATGAGTCTAATAGTGTACTGCCTGGTCTGTATGGTTTTATATAGTTGTTCAGTTTCACTGTTGTCATTAGAATGATGTCTTTAGTTACTGCTGTTGATTTTATAGTTATAGTTTTGTATCTGGTTGCAATTGGTTTGAGTTTTTATTCTTTAAAAAAAAATGATGACGGTGTGCGTGGACTGTCACTTGGCTGGCGGTGTGCCTGGACTGGTGCTTGGCTGGCGGTGTGTGTGGACTTGCGCTTGGCTGGTGGTGTGTGTGGTCTTGTGCTTGACTGGCAGTGTGTGTAGACTGGTGCATGGCTGGCAGTGTGCTTGGACTGGCGCTTGGCTGGCGGTGTGCGTGGACTTGCCTTGGCTGGCAATATGCTTGGACTTGCACTTGGCTGCCGTTGTGAGTGGACTGGTGCTTGGCTGACTGTGCGTTGACTGGCGCTTGACTGGCGGTGTGCGTGGACTTGCGCTTGGCTGGCGGTGTGAGTGGACTGGCGCTTGGTTGACTGTACGTGGACTGGCACTTGACTGGTAGTGTACGTGGACTGGCGCTTGGCTGGTGTTGTGTGCGAACTGGCACTTGGCTGGTGGTGTGCGTGGACTGGCGCTTGGCTGGTGGTGTGGGCGTATGAAAGTGATGGGCCCTTGAATGGCTCTGTCTCTTGATGTGAATGTTGTAATGTGCTGGGCTTGTGGCTGGGGTGTGAATGTTCTTGTGTGTCACGTATAAATGGTGTGTGAATGGCCTGGAAAGAGGTTGGTGCCTTGCTATGGCTTTACAGCTCATGAGCTGTGAGTCATTAGTATAGGTTTTTAACCTTTTAAATATTAACAGTGAATTTGAGATTTGTGAAATCTCTTGTTAGTACAATTTTACGCTCTGAACCATCACTCACCCTCATGCCAAATCCAACCAGTATGTGTGAGTACTTAAGGAATTGTTCATTTTGAAGGAATATTTGTCTTTTCTGTCTCTTTCTGCCAGGGTGTACATTGTCTCCACATTGTCTGTGGATGTGTTTGTTTTAATGGGGTGGGGCCGCAGCTGGTGGTGGGAAAGTGTGTGTCAAGTATGAAAGGTGTGTGAATGGCTGTAAAGAGGTTGGTGCCTTGCCGTGACTTTACAGCTCACGAGCTGTGAGTCATTGGTTCAGGTTTTTAACCTTTTCATTATTAACAGTACATTTCCTTTTTGTGAAATCTATTGTTAATAAAATATACATTTTGAACCTTTCACTCACCCTCATGCCAAATCCAACAAGTATGTGTGTGTACTTGAGGAACAGATCGATAGGTAGTCATATTTGTCTCATCTGTCTTTCTGTTGTAAGGTGTAGTCTGACTCTAGCAAAACTTTACCAACTTTAAATATTTCTGTAAAGTAAAAAAAATGGGGAGTGCTAAGTGGTGTGCCTCTCATGGATCCCAACAAGTTTTTTACTCACAATGCCATGCAAACCTCAAAATGTGACTATAGTCACACATTTGCCTTGCATTATTATGTCATAATATTCTGTTGTCTGAAAAACCTCAAATTTCTTCCCACCCAGCATTCCCCTAGGTCTTTGATAAAAGTGGTACCTCACTCGCGTGGGTGGATCAAGTACCCGCGACAGGCAAGGACCCAAAACCTATTGAGGCGACATCAAAATTACTTATCAAAAAATGACCTGATTTTGCAAGGGGAGGTCCTATGAGTTTGTGGCCCCAGGCTCGGCGGACATCTAGGGAAACCTACCAAACCCACACATTTCTGAAAACTAGACTTGTTCTCAAATTTTTGTGTGGGAAGGTTCTGGAATCTACATGGATCCACAAATTTCCTCCCACCTACTGTTCCCCCAGGTCTCCTGATAAAAATGATACTTCACTCGCATGGGTGGGTCATGTACCCACGACAGGCAAGGGCCCAAAACCTATTAAGGTGACATCAAAATGACCTATCACAAAACAACCTGATTTTGCAAGGGTGTCCCATGAGTTTTTGGCCCCGGGCTCGGTGGCCACTAATGGAAACCTACCAAACACACACATTTCTGGAAAGTAGATACCCGGGGAATTCCAGGGAGGTATGGCTTGCGGGGGTCCCCTAATGTTTTCCTACCCAGAATCCCCTGCAAACCTCAAATTGTGCGGAAAAAATCACTTTTTTCTCAAATTTCTGTGTTGGAAAGTTTGGGAATTTGCGTGGATCCACACATTTCCTCCTACTCAGCATTCCCCCAGGTCTCCCGATAAAAATGGTACCTCACTTGCATAGGTGGGTCAAGGACCCGCAACAGGCAAGGGCCCAAAACCTATTAAGGCAACATCAAAATTACCTATCACAAACCAACCTGGTTTTGCAAGGGGGTCCCATGAGTTTTTGGCCCGGGGCTCGGCAGCCATCTAGGAAATGTATCAAATCCACACTTTTCTGGAAACACCCGGGGGAGTCCAGCAAGTTATGGCTTGCGTGCAAAACCAGGTTGGTTTGTGATAGGTAATTTTGATGTTGCCTCAATAGGTTTTGGGCCCTTGCCTGTCCCGGATCCTTGACCCACCCACACAATTGGGGTACCATTTTTATTGGGAGACCTGGGGGAACGCTGGGTGTGAGGAAATTTGCGGCTGTCATTCACGGACATGCCTTATTTTGCCGTTGTTTGATGACAACAGTCTGAATTAGTCAGAGCACTGTGCGCGTGCGAGCGGAGGACACTGTGCCGCTCCTCACAGTCCTACTCAGCCTGGACCCTGCCTTGTAGCTGTGACGAACTTGGACCCTGCTTGAACCCTGCTTTTGCCTTGCTGACCCTCTGTTAACCCTGTGTTGCCTCCATTGTGCTTTACTGGAGTTTTGTTGTGGCTTACTGCGATCTCCCATGGCCCCATGGCCCGTAGCTTCACTCCGCATCAACTCTGCCTCACTCTGCTGGGGGATCCTGACTTGCACCCTCGCTGTGCTTTGCAGAGGCTTTCCCGCGACTCATGTGTCTCACGCATCTCCTGTGCCTCCCGTGGCCCCCCGGCTCCTGTAGCTGGCAGCTGTGGGATATTGCGGGCTCCAGGGCTCCTGGGCTCTTGGGCTTCCAGGTGCTCAGGCTCTTTGGGCTCCTGGACGGTGTGAAGCGGTGCAGAGCAGAGTGGAGCGGAGTGGGCAATAGTGGTGAGCAGTGGGGAAAAGGCAGCGAAGCTAGCAACCTGCAGAGAGCGGTGGCAGCAGAGCGGAGTGGTGATAATCGGTACAACGTGGCAATAGACACTGGCGAGGGGATATCCGAGCAAACAGAGTCCACAAAAGAGACGAAGTAAGCCAAGCACCGGTTCTCGTGTGGTAGATTTGTTGAAACCAAGTTGAAATCAAGCTGTTAAACTGTTAAATCTGTAAAAATTGCAGAACAGCTAGACTGAAACCCAGAATTACAAGGGTCTGCTCTGTGGTACGGCGGGTTAGTTCTGTAGAATGGATGGTGATTAGTCGGGACTGGCATTTCACATGGCAATTTACTTGAAAGGAAGTCACGTACATGTGTTGTGAGTAGGCCCTACAGTTGGTGGAGCATTGCGCTTTGCGGGGGAGACACTAGTATTGCACTGGTTGGTCAGTGGTGTCCCTGGAGTCACGCAGGGAGGACAAAAGTAGCAGTCTGGCTGGGTGAGATCTAGGAGAACACTGGGAAATATGAACAATCACAGGAGGAACCAACCGCCTCGCAGTGTGTATTAAGAGTCAAAGAGGCGAGTGGGGCGAGTGGGGCAAACTAGCCCACCTACCTGGAAAAAGTGTTAAATCTAAAGTGGTGAAAGTGGATAAAGAGCTTTCAGAAGTGCCCTAAAAAGCAGCTTACTGGCTTGCAGGCTTGCTGGCTCAGTAGACTGCCAGCTCAACTTACACTAACAAAATGTCAGCAAGGCGATCAGGCAGGGAGAGGAAGGCTTTGGGAGAGAAAGTAGTTACGCAAAAGGGACTCGCTCTAGGGGAAAAAAGTGACAAACCAGCAACTGAAAAAGGAGTAACTTCCACAATGAAGAGCCCGTTCATCTCTCCTTTTGTGTCTATGTTTGAAAAATAAGTATTAAACAAAAAAAGATGCAAAACTCAAGAATTCAATATTTAAAGGATCCTGGTTCATCTTTCTGTGCGACACCTGGAGAAACGTCAGGTCTGATGACCCCTTTGGCACCCCAAAAAATAGCGCAATGGATATATCAAAGGGGGGAGAATCCAAATCAAGAATCCACCTTAAAGAGATCAACAGAAATAACAAATCAAAATTGCAGTGAGATACAGGACCCGAGCAAACAGATAGAGGAAATAGAAAATCAAGACAAGAAAAATCTAGTCGGGATTCTTCCTTCATGTAACGCCATTTTAATAACAGTCACAATACACGCAAAAAGAAGCGACCCTAGCATCAATTTGGAACATCAACATTGCGATCCACTACCAGCCACAAGTATAATCTACGGTGCAAGCACAACCTATAGCTCAGCTACAAAGCATAAACCTGGCATCCTGATTAGAACAAGCAACTATTTCACGCACACAGCTGAGCAAGAGCAAGACGTTAGCCAACATGACTTGCATTCAAACATAGATAAACTAGCACATCTCTGGTCAAATCATGAACTAGCACTAACTAACTAGGAGGACTCAAGTGTGAGTACATGGCTGGAAAATACACAGGGGACAAAAGCGGAAGTAGACGGAAATGGAAACAAGGGCGAGGAGTTGATCGCCTCTTGGGATAGCAAACCTGTGGAAGACATTTATGTGGAAACCGGGGAAGCCAAGGGATGGGAAGAAGGAAACAAACAGACGCCAAGTCTAACTCACGTGAAAGAAAAAGACAAAACCTCTGCCTACGGAATGAAAGCTCAACCAATCCCAGCAGATAAACCTGGAGAAATACCCAAATAGGAACAAGTAACACAGAAAACAATAAAAATGGGCAAACAGAATTAATTACCTCAATAGTGCAGGCACTGCAAATGTCGACAGCAATGCTGATAATGCAGTCAGACAAATTGGATATACAGATAGTCCTAATGAATATCATTGCATCATACATAGCTGGAATAAATAGAAAACTTGAAGATTTAACAAAGTTAATAAAAAGAGTACAATCAGTTTACTCACCACAAGAATCAAGTTGTACATGTGGATCTATAGTAGATGAATTAGGCTTCTTACCAACAATAATGGAACAGATACTTTGCGCTTGGTTTTACCGGCCGAGAACTTAGAGCCTGTGAATATATGAAAAATAGAGGAAAATGTCATTCAAAATAATACACAGGCACTCACAAGAATAAATCAAGAGCGAAAGAAAGAACTTCAAATTTCTACTACTGAGACGGAGGAAACAAACTAACCAGAGCGTCATTACTGAGCAACCTGAAAAACTGAGGCCACAATCTAGAAGGCAAAAAAAGAAGGAAAGAAAGACAAGAAACAGAGCAAATGAACTTAAACCCCATGAAGGTAAAAATGTATATCCCATGTTTGTCATAATAACAGAAGATAAACATCAAAATGAATATCTTCCTGAACCAACACATGATATTACTACAAGGAATGTAAACACTCTCTGTAAAGAAATTAAAGATACAATTAAAGAAAACGTGGAAGCCCCCAGAAATTATAATAATAAGACAATCACAAGGGAACACCAAGGATTGTTCGCAAGAATCACCCAAATGTCCCAACAAAACTAAGTCAGTGGAACAACACATAGTTGCAAGAGTAAAGCAAGAACATAGAAGTAGATCACATAAAGAACTAAACATCGCAGCTAATAGTAATAAGCCTGGAAAATGTGATATGTCTTTCTTGACATGGCTACATAAAAATGATAATAAAACTAAGGAGGAATCATGTAAGGAGATGGACGATCAAGAGGATAATTTAAACACGTAAAAACGGGGAGTTAAAATAAGACAAGCTACTCTGTCAAGCACTCAAGAACAGAGGGCGGATCCAGTGGTAACAAGTAAACATACTGACACTAATGATTGGAAATCTGTTGTAAGGACAATTACATATGCGGAGAAAGGAAATACAACATCCTTAACTAGTCATCTAGTAAAAGAAGAGGGCGCCCAATGTACTCTAGCATCACCTCAAAATCCTAAATAAACCAAGCAGCAATGTTCCTATAACAGGCAACTAAGTATCTGCATTGCCAACCTAGTCAAAACTCACATTAAGAGAACGGAGCACATAGAAATCAGAAAAGGAAAGACACCCAATACCCAGGTAGATCACCAGCTAATATGGTCCCCAGAATCCGAGATGCAGGAAAATTGTGATATTTTAAATGGAGGAAATATCTTGAAGCTCATGGCTGAAATTCAGGAACTAAAACACATAAAATCATCAGATCTTGCAGCAGCCCAATTTCTGCCAGGAGAAAACAATACAATAAAAGAACGAACATGAACAACATGGCAGACACCGGCGTTAGTACAGCTAATACTAAGCAGCTCTGATCAATTTTCTGCCTGGGGCATTCAATTAAAAGACCCAGTAAGACCAGGTTATCCATTCCCATTGGATAATTGCAAAATGGTACCTGTATTCCACACGGCCGGGCTCTGCTCCGCCGCAGCGCCGCAGCACCAGCAGCAAAGGGCCGGGCCTGGCTCCGCCTGTCTCCCGGCCGGGCTTGGCTCCGCCGGGCCCCTCCCACCACCAGTGACGCCCTCAGCAGCACCAGGAGGCGCATAAAGGCAGCGCCAGGGCCGAGACCTGTTGGGGGATAATTGCAAAACGGTATCTGTATTCCACACGGCGGGGCTCAGCTCCGCCGCAGCGCCGCAGCACCAACAGCAAAGGGCCGGGCCTTGCTCCGCCTGTCTCCCGGCCGGGCTTGGCTCCGCCGGGCCCTTCCCACCACCAGTGACACCCTCAGCAGCGCCAGGAGGCGCATAAAGACAACGCCAGTCCCTCGTCCCGCGGGACGCGCGCGGGCACGCGCCGGGAGAAGCCCGGGACAAGGGCGGGGCCGTCTGCGGCCGTCAGAGGCCAGAGGAGGCTGGGCTGGGCCACGGATTTTGGCTTTATCTCCTCGGACATTGGATTAAACTGTAAGATTCACTTGTTTCTTGGACCTTATCAATATTATTGATTTGTAACTTCTATTGTGTGAGACTTCATTGGTTTACCCTAGTTTGTGTATAGCTCTCTCTAGCACTTTTTGCCCCTTAACATGTCAAAGATTAAACAATCGACCTCAAACGAGATGAGGACAATGGATAACTATCTCGTAAAGGTGGTCAACAAAATTAATAAAGATAGGCGACTTTCGCTAAATAGGACAAGCCATGAAGTTTCTCCCACAGGGATGAGATCGCCTTTAACTCTGTTGCCCCAGTCAGTTAGTTACCTGGATGATTCTATTGTTACTGTCACTAATGATTTATCAATCGTGGTGACACAGGAAGAGCGGGAAGTTATAATCGACCCTACCCCTAGTCAGACCCCGACACCCTCTCCAATGTCTTCACCAGCCCAATCACCTGTTTTGAGAGCAGTGCGGGCATGTAGGAAGGCCCCTGTCAAAAGGGTAGTGGGTCGGAAGACAAAAAAGATGGGAACTACAACAACCAGTTGTGGAAGCCCACCAGATCCCAAAAATAATGCTGACTCAAATAATTTGCATCCTGCTCATATAGAGCTCCTGGCAACTATCATTGAGTCAAAACTAGAAGCAATGATTAGACCCTTGGTGTTAAAGCTAGAGCAAGTCTCTCAAGAGGTCTCTAGACTAGGAGGTCTCCTAGATTCTCATATGACCCGGATTCACACACACACACAAGTCCTTCTTCTGGTAACAACGTAAGAGAGGTGGCATCTTCTGCTAGTACAGGGGATTCAGGGCCAGCGGTCAAAATTTACCAGTCATACGACCACAGAAAACTCCATCTCCTAACTTACCACCTGTAGGAGCCCAATTAGTACAATCGCCAGTACAATCGTTAGTACAACCACCCACATTAAATAACGGTAGCCAGAATACGACAGTGGGGGGAGAAAACGGGGGGAGAAGCAGGTTGAAGAGAAAAAACTTAGTCAACCTCCCACCGGAGTGTGTTCCATACACAGTGGTATTAATAAATGTCCCAGAGGTCGATTCTTGTTTGTCTGATTCCAGGCTAGAAACCCATGCCGCTTTAAAAAATAAATCACTATCATGGTTAAATAGGAACTGTGGTTTTCCACTTGCCTTTTCTAATGACATAATCTCCACCGAAGAGTCAGCTGGATTGGCAATGCCAGAAAAAATTCAAGTGGGGATTGCATTATTGTAAATTTTAAGCACCCACAACACGTGGCAACAGTCCTCCTCAGAGCAGCCTCTTTACCGATAGTGGAAAATTCCGTATGTGGTAGACCTCTTGGGTTCTTCTATAATCATTTGGATAATACACAACGCCCACCACCTCAGCAGCCTAAGTATCCACCACATGGGCATAGAAGGGGAGGGGTTGGATTTGCTCCAAATGGCTTTCAACATCAAAAAAATGGGGACCCTTATTGTTACCAGCTGGCAAATACGCATACTCAATTTGATCAGACTTTACCATTATATAATCGCTATACTGCTCTATCCTCACTCGAGGAAAACGATTGACTACCTACAGATTTGGGGAGTACTGTTCAGCCACCCACAACCTTTTTTAAAATTGCTACATGGAATATTGCTGGCATTAAGAATAAAATTGGAAATGTTGATTGGCTACACTCATTAAAATCTTTTGACATTATTGCCTTGCAAGAGACATGGGACCAAGCGAACACTTTTCCTTTGGACGGCTACAGCCACTTTTGTATTCCTGCAAATAGTAGTGCTGCAGGAAGAGCCAAGGGAGGTTTACTAACCTTATTTAAATTGGATGTGAAAGGTAAACTAACACAGTGCATCTCAGGCTGTGAAAACTGTTTGATTGTTGAACTCACTACCCAGGATAAGGCCAAGATTCTATTTGTAAACTTTTATAATTTTAATGCAAATGAGTGTACCAACCATAATTTGGAAGTACTGGACAATTTTCGGTCAGTCTACAGTGCAAATGCAAATACTTTTGAAATATTATTTTTAGGGGATTTTAACATCCATCCATGTACCCTACCCTGTACTAGTCAGGACGATGAAGGCCCTCCCTTTTCTTCATCCATCCATCTGGAACACACTAGGCGAGGAGAGTATCTTGAACATTTTCTTGCCAGATGGAATTTATATGAGTCAGTCTGCGGGGATGGTAAAAGTAGGTCCCCTACATTTAAGGGTAAAGATGATGGCACTATTATTGATTATATTTTTATGTCTTCTTTTTTGTTGTGCAATGTTGTAAAATATTATACTGAGGTATCAGCTTTTAGTGATCACAATCCTGTTCTATTGGAAGTTAATTATACAGATCTACTTTCATTAAAAACAGTCACACATAGAGGGGGACTAAATGTGGCCGTTAAAGATCAGAGGCGAAGGTTGAAATGGACCAAAATAGTCCCTGAAACATTCCTCCAAGAAGTTCTGACTAAGGTAGAGGATGAGGTGGCAATTTGCCTAGTAAACCGAATACAAAAAAAAGAAGTTATAATGGCGTTTGATAATATTTGTATAGAAATTAACCTTAGTTTACAGGCAGGATCAAGACAGATGCCACTTCGAGGTAAAAGATGGTTTGATAAAAAATGTTCTAAAGCCCATGGAGATCTGCTTACAGCATTGAAAGCCACGCCTAAAAATCGCGTAGATATAGCTACGGCAAGGTGTACATATAAAAAAGCCATTTTAGAGAGGAAAAGAGATCTGAAAGATGTAGCATGGGCCCAACTACTTGACCCCGAAACCTTAAAAAATAGTGGTTTATTTTAGGAAATCATAAATCAGCCACTATTTTAAGGCGATGAGTATACTCCCCTCGAGGCAAATATTACAGACGAGGGTTGGATCAAACACTTCAGCAAAATATACTCAGAAATTAGTAATATAGAGGCCCCTGCTGTAATCCTTGAGGCCACACCACTGGAAATTAGAAACGAAGAGGTCCCTGCTGTTATTTTTGAAGCTGCAGAAGTGGAAAGGGCAATTGATCTGACTTTGAAAAATAAAGCACCGGGCCCTGATGGGGTACCGGCGGACGTCTTTAAATGTGCCCCGAAATTCTGGTCTAAAGTTTTATGTAACGTTTTTAATGCTCTCAATCATGACAACATCCCGGCCTCATGGAAAAAATCCATCATCATTCCGGTCTTTAAAAAGGGTAACAGGCAGGACCCCTCCTGTTACAGACCTATTTCACTAATTGATTCATCTGTGAAAATATTGGGCAGGGTCATTTTATCTAAACTGAATGATTGGTTGAATGAGAAAGGGGTCTTATCAAACGTCCAGTGCGGATTTAGACCAAAACGGAGCAGGATAGATCAAGGACTTAATTTGCACTTTTTGGTTTATAAATACACTAGGGCCAAGGAGGGGTCCATGTACCTGGGGTTCATGGACCTCTCCTCTGCTTTTGACCTCGTAAACCGTTCAAAACTGTGGCAAATCCTCATCGACATGGGCCTAGACAGGGCTCTGGTTAATCTCATAGCGGATCTGCATACTGGCCTTACAGCTTCAGTTAGAGTAACCTCGGAGGGCCGATGCACTAGTCACTTTAACTCCGAAAGGGGTGTTAAGCAGGGGTGCATATTGGCACCCCTCCTATTTACCATTTATATAAACGCACTAGAATCAGCATTAAAAGAGGCATCTCTTGACATCCCGCGTATAGGAGAACTGGGGATTCCGGTTCTCCTGTACGCGGATGATGCCGTCTTGCTCTCACGGAATGGTGTGGGCTTACAACGCCTCTTGGATGTTTTTGAAAACTTCATGGGTTCTTTGGACCTAAAGATAAACGTAAAAAAGTCTCAAATTATGATAATGGGCAGGAGCAAAAAAAATAAGAACCTAAAAACATTCACAAGTGGGAAAGAAGAGTTATGTAGAATAGCCACTTTTCCTTATCTGGTAATCACCTTTGATGAGAGAGGCAACTGGGGTCCTCAGTTGAAAAACAGAAACATCTCACTTGCCAGATTATCTTCTGCACTTCAGGGGTTTTCCCAAAAATTAGGGGCAAGGCCAAAAGCGACCCTATTGAAAATTTATAAAGCAAAATGCCTTGCAGTGGCTACATATGGTAGTGCAATTTGGGGATACTGTTCCCCAGACAGCATACAGACAACGGAGAACACATTTTTAAGAGCTGTCCTCTCTGTGCCACAGTCCACTCCATCTTATATAGTTCACACTGAATTAGGAGTAGGATATATCTCAGACATGATTAAAATGGCACCTGTTATAGCTTGGCTGAAGATCTGGTTGAACCAGGAAATCCCTCTTAACCACATTATTTTAAAAGACTGCCTGCAGCTAGATAAAGCAAACAAAATTTCGTGGCTAGCATACATCAAAGACAGTCTTGTTAAGTTAGGGAGACCTGAGCTCTTTTCTTCCCCGGCGTCAATAACAACAAAGGACATCGCCCTGATTAAGGGATTGATGGGAGAATTGCTAACCATGGAGAGGGAACAAATGGAACTACAAAAACCAACGGTGAGGGCTAGCATTATTATGAGCACCCAAGTATGCCCTGAATTGTATTTGACTGCCGTGAACCACGCCTATCACCGATTTCTTTTGACTCGATTTCGGTTTAATTTGATTCACTTGAACCTTGGTCATTTTCCAACCTGGAGCACCCCTGATAACGCAATGCCGTGGTCTTGTGACAATTTTTCCATCCAGAATACAATGCACTTTTTGATGTTCTGTAGTCACTACACGGCAGTAAGGAACAAATTCTTGATCCCCATCTTAAAGGAGGCAGGGTTCATTCAGGTAAAGCCAGCACTCCTGTTTTTACAAATATTGCAGACCCCCAGGACTATGTTTCACGTTGCCAACTTCCTTGTGGGGGCTGTAAGGATTAAGAAAAGGAAGATGACCCATAACCTTCATAATGTGGTTCTATAGTGGATTAGATACTGTTTATACTTTAGAGGAACGTTTACTAAATGAAATTGCTATGTGAGATTGTAAAATGTACAGGAAAATGTGGTCCTACTTAACTGTCCTCTTTTTATCGTATTTTAACGTTTTTTAAATGTACTTTTAAAGGATAATATTTTTATATTTGTTTGTAAATATTTGGATTGTGTAAATTAATCATGGTTTTAGCCTGTATTAACTATGTATTTTAGATTATGTGAATATTGTATAGTGCTATTGTCTTTTTATGATATTGATTTATCGAAATAAAGTATTTTGACTGACTGACATTCCCATTGAAAGAAGTTGAACAGCAGGACACGAAAAGGATAATACATCATAAGACACCTCTTGCACAGGTATATTCAGTTCTACATAATGCAAAGGGCAGGAGTGATATAGCACAGACCCCAGACGGAACAGTACAATGGGGAGAATGACCAAAATCAAGATCAATGGAACTGGCTACCCAGCATATTGAACAACCAAAGTGTTAGACATAAGGAAGCTATGGTGTTCACCTCTGAAACAAATGCAATACACTTGTTATCTTGGAACATAGCAAGAGCCAGGAGTCTGCTTGACGAAGGTCTCCCACTTAAGGAGTGGGCAGATTGTCACAATATAGCCCTACAGGAAACTTGGTCACAGGAAGAAATTCGATAGTGGGTTACACCCACTATACAGTAGCTGAGGAAAAATGCACGTATTATGGCAGGGCAGTAAGAGGATTAATTGTATATGAATCTACAGCTTTAAAAATAACAACAGGACAGTTGAATTCTCCGGATCTCAGCATGCAAATTGTAAAATACTCATATCAAAATTCAAGTACAGGCAAAATGATACTTCTAATCAATTACTACACACAACCAAAGGCTCAAATAAAAAAGAAAAAATGGCCTGCTAATTAAAACAATATCAAGACTATGTTGTAGTGAACCAACCTGGGATTTAATAGTAACAGGAGATTTTAACTTGAATTTAATATTCTCGTCGGATGAAGATGAAATCTTAACAGTAGATTACTTATTTTGGTTTGTACCACAGCAACATCACACAGGAACTTATCGTGTTGACCACATTGGTCAGCAATTAGTCACAGATATTGAATTCCAAGGTATGTGGGTCCTTAACAGAAGAAATGATGAAGATAGCCCTGCGGAAAAAACGTATTACGGTCCAAAGACGCACTCAAAGTTAGATTTCACACTTATAACCCTTCCGTTGTTACTAACATTAGCTCGCTTCAACATAGAGTTTACCACCTTGAGTGATCATTCAATACAGCATGTCATCTTTAACCTAAACACATATCAAGATACCAACTTACTAACGCCCCAGAGGGTGGAATTACCTCAATTACCTTAAAATGTCTGAAATGGACAAATACAAACAAAAAAGATCTGTTTTTAACAATGAAGAGTCTCTTGGCTGAACAAACAAGAGAACCCATTAATAGAATACAAGCTGGATTTCAATTTTTAAACAAATTAGCAGAAACAATGACAGTTTCAGAATTTAAGGTTAAAAGATACAAACAGACACAAAATCTACCAAAAGATCTGCAAATGCTAACGAAAGAAATAAGAAAAGCTCAAAGGAAACTGCAACTGGATAAATCTAAGTGGTTATGCTGGAAAACATTTCAACAACTGAGAAAACAATTCAAAAAAAGAATATGGAAATTTTAAAAAGTGAAAGCCGAGAGTTTCAGGTCCAAACTAATCTACAATGTAAGACATTCAAATCTCAACAAATTTTGGCAGAAATAAACAACCTGTTGAGACCTCAAAATGCCTTAACTTCGTACATACAAGAGCAGGAATAGGTTAACTTCCTCAGGCATACATTTAAAGAAGATCAACTCCATGACATAGACAATTACCAATTGCCGACTGTGAAGCAGACTATCGAGAATGAATTGAAATCACAGACCAATCAACCAATGTACACAACAGAAGAAATAACAAACATAATAAAGAAAGGCAAAGTGATGGCGCTCCTGGCCCGAACGGCATTCCCCAGGCTACTTTTAAATATGACTCAGAATACTGGAGTTCGATCCTAGGGAAACTCTTTATTGACGTAGAACTTAACAATCAAATCCCAGAAAGTTGGCAGGAATCAATCATTACCCCTATTTGTAAAGGAGTTGACAGATCTAGTATGTATGTATGTATGTATGTATGTAGGCTTACTTATATAGCGCAACTGTCACCCAAAGGGTATCCTGGCACTTTGACCACAGACATTCCTACAGATGACAACTACACTGCCTTCGGGAAAAGGTAAGTTTTAAGGTCCTTTCTAAAAGACAGGAGATCCTGCTTACACCTAGTCCAAAAAATTACAGGCTAATCGCCTTACAGGATGTTGAAGCCAAATATTTTGCCTCATTAATCCTTAAAGACCTAGCTGATTGGTCTAGAGAATGTAATCAGAACTATCACAAATATTCTGTCCATTTCAATGATTGCTGAAAGATGTAAAAGCAGAAAACAGGATCTTCATCTCTGTTACATCGACCTAAAAGCTGCTTTAGATAGCGTAGACTGGAAACTCATGTAGTCTAAATTAAAATCCTGGGTTATACCAGACAGAATATTGAAGGGTCTACTGCTGCTATATACAGATACCTCGGTATGTGTGAAGCTTGTAGATGGAGCGAGAATATCCAGAAAAGTTTACACCAACACAGGACTGAAACAGGGGTGCGTACTGGCTGCGCACCTATTTAATTTATTAATCTCAGACCTTTTGAGAAAGCTAGAAGGAATTAATTCACACTCCCCAAAGCTGGGAAAAGTACAATTATCACAACTCGCCTAGGCAGATGATATTGTTCTTTTAAGCTTGACTAAGGTAGGCCTGACAAGACTACTAAATGGCCTCTCTGAATTTCAGTTGGTAATAACTTGGAACTAAATCTTTCAAAAAACAAATCTATGCTCATTACAAATCGAACAGCCTCGATTCAAAAAATTAGACTAAAAGGTAATCTACTGGAGAAAGTATCATGCTACACATATTTAGGATTTTATATCGATGAAAAATTATCAATTTGAGATCAGAAAAATACATGATACAGCGAGCAGGGGCACTAACATTTGCCCTTAAAACACTTGCAAAGAAACTGGAGGAACCGTCTTTGAAACCATTATTAACAACAATTTCAGCTAAAGCACTGCCAACACTATCGTACACCAGTGCTGCAATGCACAGGGAGGATTCAGAAACCCTAAACAAACTAATAACGAGCATTTATAAAAAGGTTCCCCAGCTCCCGAAGACTGCTTCACCAGCGCAGATACGCCTTGAGTTCGGGCTAATGAACGAAACACTTGGCAGACTTTACACATACATAAAAGTATGGTACCAAATAAAACAAATCATAGCGAAAAATAGTCTTAACGAATCCTTGTGGCAGGAAATGGAGCAGGATAAACGCTCACCAGCCCACAAATTTTTGGAACATGCGTTTAAGGTTACCTGCACAATTGAGTTGTGGAACAAACAAATGCCCTACCAAACATTCAAATTAACACTAAATAAGGCTGCAAAGTTTCACTCGCTTTGGTTCATAAAGAAATTTTTTCTACAAGAAGTCATTCATGGACAGTGATCAACACTTATGAAACACTGAAACAAGTGGCCTATCTGGACTCCACTTTCTCTATTTCCGTAAAAAGAAAATTAATAACATTCAGGTTTGGACAGTTCCCTACTCTTGCGGAAGCCCCTCATTGGATACACAGGGAAAATTAAAATTGCTGGCACTGTGGCTTCTTGATTCATCTTGTATGCCACTGTAAGATACTGCAACAAGCATGAACCACAATATTACGGTAAGCATTCCTGGACAGGAGCATAAAGCCATGCAGAACAGCTATCTTAAGAGGACTGGTTTCCACCGACCCCCAAATGAACTGTAAACTGATAAAATGTTTACGTATTCATGAACAAGAACTGAAAGCTACATCTGAGCAATGATAAAACAAGAAGTATATTTTTATAATTGCATACATTTTAAGATGTTTTTAGAGAAATGTAACTTTTATGCAATATGCTCTTTTTTAAACTGTGTTTGTAATATTCTTATGGTTTTAATTAACTGAACAATAAATAAACAAAAATTCAAATTCAAATTTTGGATCCTCACAGATTCCAGAACTGTCCCACACAGAAATGTGTTAAAATTGCAGTTTGCAGGGAATTCTGGGTAGGAGAACTTTGGGGTACCTATGCAAGCCTCACCTTGCTGGACTCCCCTGGGTGTCTAGTTTCCAGAAATGTGTGGGTTTGGTAGGTTTCTCGATATGGTCGCCGAGCCCAGGGCCAAAAAACTCATGGTGTAGCGATCACGATGGGTGCACGGAAAGGTAGGGGCTTGACAGATTGTGTCCTTTCCGTCAGGCGGGGTCATACCCTCAAACCACCACCAGAGGGAGCCTGGCGTACGCGGAACTACATCCCCCAGAGGCGTCGTGAGTAGACTCGGAAGTCCCATGTCTACAAAGCCCTTCCGAGGTTACCGATCTGGGCTTGTCAATCCGGATCCTTGTCAGATCGAGTGCTGAAGTCGGCGTGAGCTCCCTCGAGCTTTTCAAGGTATTTTCCAGTGATCGATATAAAAGAGGGTGGGCGCTGTTCCCCTGCCTCCGTCCCTACGGCCCCTTCCTTGGCAGCCCAAAGAGCTGCAATCACAGATATTCCTACCGCTTCCAGTTCCTTTTGTTTTAGTACCCGCAATTGTGAGACGCGTGGTCCCGAGACTCCGTGACGTTTGTGAGACCCGCGCAGGAGCGCGTTTGCCGTCTCCGTCACAAGAGTGTTCTTTTGGGAATTTATTCTTTAACCTAAATTTGTACCTGAAACCTTGCCTTGGATCCTTTAGTACCGGTACCGGTACACGCTGTACAGTTCTAAGAGTTCCTCAAACACGGGTGACGTGTTGCTTACCTTACCTTGCTGATTTTGCATTTTTCTGATTTCCTTGCTGATTTTTGTAGCTTATTTTGTTTTGCCTTGCTGATTTTGGGATTGTCATTTTGAAACCTTACTGACTAATTCAAGTCTTCCGGATCAGATAAGAGAGTTATTATCTGCTTTAAAGAAACTGCCACACATGTTAGTATGTACATGAATGCATGTTTATTCATCAGGCCTCTGTGTACTTAATGGGTCCCTAACCAAAGGTTTCTTGTCATTTTCTTATCTGCAGTGCCTCTGGGGGTTCTTAGTGTCCAGCGTGAGTGCAGGTGGATGAAAACTGAACTTAATTCCAGAAGTATCTCTTTGGTAGAGTTTATTATTTTATCCACTTCCCTTTTCCCCGGGGGGCATAGATACATAGTGGTGTTTTGTTTCACTCTGTGTGTTGTGCGTCCTGGAGAAGAAGGGGGGATCACTTCTATCCATCATTCCTGTTGACATCTCTCAGAGGTTAGTGGTTCTATGTAGTAGCCATTGACATCGTGACAGATTGACAAGACCACGAATTCGTTCAGCCCGAGCGATGGATACAAATACGGTGTTGGCTTAGTTGCTGGAAAGTCTGTCTGCACTCCAGCAGGAAGTACATGCCACACGTCAGGAGAACCATGATTTAAGAACTGAAGTAGGTTCACTGAGAAGAGAGGTAGCGGGCATTGTTAGAAAAGGGAAGAGTTATATAAGAGAAGGGACGCTCCCCCCTCCTACACATACCCCGGACGGGGCATCTCTTGGGGGTGGGTTCTTTACTCCCCAAACCTCCATTCCTCCCTCTCCAGGTCCTATTCCCACAGTCCACGTTATTCAAAACCCTGGGATACCTCTAGCCCCTCTGAACGCTTCTATGGGGACACCAAGAAATGTGAAACGTTTCTCAACCTGTGTAGACTCCATTTCCTTTGCAAACCTACCGTATTTGTGGATGATGCATCAAAGACCTCGTTCATGATTTCGTATATGGGGGGCAATGCGGCCAGTTGGACGATTCCTCTGATGGAACGGAACGATCCAGTACTACACAACTTCCAAGACTTCTGTATTGAAATGAGGAAGCTGTTTGACCGGAAAACGCATATGCTGTCCCTCGACCGTGAACTGATCACTCTCCATCAAGGGTCGCAAGATTTATTAACTTACAATACCACCTTTAATCGTCTGGTCGTGGAAACAGAATGGCCTCCAGAGAAGCGAACAACTCTTTTCTACCAAGGACTACGTGGGGAATTGAAGGATGTTCTCTCGCAAGTGGTTCAGTTACCCAAGACGCGTGAAGAAATTATAGATCTTGCTGTTCAGCTTGACCAGAGAGTACAAGACAGGAAAGGAGATAAGACTCGAGGAGAAGTGCGTTCCTACTTCCCGAGATCTCGTCCCCCTCCCGAGAAATCATCCAAGCCCGGGACGGGGTCCGAGCCCATGCAGATAGGGGGAGTTCGGGGCCCTCTTACCCCTGAAGAAAGAGAGAAAAGACGCCAACAAAAGCTTTGTCATTTCTGCGGGAAAAGCGGCCACTTCATTAGGGAATGTCGAGCTAGAGGCAAAACGACTAACCCTGGTATGGGTCCCCGAAGACAAGTTGCAGTAACACAAGAGTCGGAAAACTGAAGGGCCCAAGTATGGATGGGGTCTCTGTCTTTGGTTCAGAAGAAGAAGAAAGGATCCCATTGTACTTGGCCAACACGCTTCAACCTTCAGTGGCCCACATAAACATCAATGTCTCTCTGTGGATTACTACTATTAACTCTCTTACTGTGTCTGCCTTATTGGACTCCGGCACCACAGGGAATTTCATAGATCAACAGTATGCCTGGAAGATCGGTGTTCCCTATGAGAAGAAGAGAATCCCCGAAATGGTGAAAGCCGTGGACGGAAAGGCACTGACATCCGGTCCTGTTAGATTTCACACTGTACCACTAACCATCTACATCGGCGAGAATCATTACGAGACAATCCAATTCGATATCATTGATGCTCCCCAGTTCCTCCTGATTCTTGGTATGCCATGGTTAACTTTACATGATCCAATCATTAAATGGACAGAACGTACCGTGTCTCTAACGTCACCTTTCTGTAGAGAACATTGCAGCCCTCCATCTTCTAACGTGGAAACCACTCATGGAACCCAGGCAACTCTTCTCGCCCAGGGACGCACAGAAGGAAGGTACTGCTGTGCCACCGCTCTTCCAGGAGTCTACTCTGAATATCAGGATGTCTTTGACAAACAAAAAGCAAGTCAGCTTCCACCACAACGAACCTACGACTGTCGTATTGATCTTGTTCCAGGGGTGGATATTCCCTGCAGCCAGGTGTACGCCCTTACTGAGCCAGAAACACGTTACCTGAAAACGTATTTGGAGGAAAATCTTGCCTCGGGGTTTATTCGTCATTCCACATCCCCTGCCTCATCTCCGCTCTTCTTTATATCGAAAAAGGATTGTGATGAACTCCGAACGTGTATAGACTACCGGTCTATAAATAAGGTGACTATAAAAAACAGATACCCTTTGCCCCTCATACCAGTACTTTTGGATCAGCTGCGAGGGGCACATGTTTTCACTAAATTGGACCTCCGTGGAGCCTATCACCTGGTACGATTAAAACCAGGTGATGAGTGGAAAACCGCCTTCCGAGCGAAGTTCGGCTTATACGAATACCAAGTAATGCCTTTCGGGCTATGTAACGCCCCTGCCGCCTTCCAGTACTACATGGATGAAGTACTGAGAGGAATACTGGAAACCATCTGCATCGTATATATCGATGACATTCTGGTATATTCCTGCAACCCACAAGAACACGTTTGCCACGTTAAGACGGTCGTGGATCGACTTTGTGTACATTCCCTCTTTGCCAAATTAGACAAATGCCTGTTTCATGTCAAAGAAGAGGCTTTTCTGGGCTATGTCATTAATGCCCAGGGATTCCAAATGGACATGAGCAAGGTAGAAGCCATAACCCAGTGGAAAGCACCCAGCCAAGTCAAATCCGTGCAGAGCTTTTTGGGGTTTGCTCATTATTACCGGCGCTTCATTAAAGACTTTTCTCGCATCATCACCCCCATATCCAGACTGTTGAAAAAGAATGTACGGTTTGAATGGACTCAGGAGGCTAATCAAGCTTTTGAAACATTAAAGACACGTTTCACTCAAGCTCCCATCCTGCGTCATCCGGATCCCAATTTGCCTTTTGTGGTGGAGACAGACGCCTAACAATTTGCGCTGGGTGGGGTATTGTCCCAACGTCATCCAGACACAGGACAACTACATCCGGTGGCTTTCTATTCCAGAAAACTTACACCGTGTAAGGTGAACTATTCTATCACAGACAAGGAACTACTGGCCATTAAACTAGCATGTGAAGAATGGAGGCATCATTTGTTGGGTGCCCTCCATATGGTAGAGATGTACACGGATCATAGGAATCTCTTATTTCTCAAAACAGCAAGAGCATTGACACCAAGGCAACTACGGTGGTTGCTCTTTTTCTCGGATTACGACTTTATCATCAAGTTCAGACCAGGACCCCAAAACGGCAAAGCTGATGCCTTATCACGCAGGGTCGACCTGATGGACCTTTCTCCGGAAACCGATACAGACCCTCCAGCCATCCTTTCTCCCTCTGCGTTTCCGGAATCTACACTGGCGTTTGTGATGACACAGGACTTCCTTGAAGACGTGAAGGTAGCTGTATCAGGGATTGATATCCACTCTTGGATACAAGAAGATCCTGTCCATAGAAGTACCAAGGAGGATCTGCTATACCATTTCCATGCTCTATACATTCCACTATAATTACAAAAAGGGGGTTGTGATGGACAGAGTATCTGAGTTAATCAGAACACTCCTACCCAGTCAACAGATCAGGGCTTGATCCATCACCGTTTTTTAGCTCACTGCACCATCCCAGTTCAGAACCTGGCTATATGCAAATTAGTCTGTCCCTGGCCCAGTGCATCATGGGAACAGGGCAGACCAAACTTCCAAGCCAATTCTTCACTGGAAAGGAAACAAGCTTCCGGGGACCGGTTTCTGGCATTACAGCCATCTTCGGCCCGGCTTGCTTGAATCCTGATGGTGCAATGAGCAAGGGACTCATGTCTGAGCATACCCTTCCACACTCATGGTGGCTAAAATAATTACAAAATAGGGGTGGTGATGGACAGAGTATCTGAGTTAATCAGAACACTCCTACCCAGTCAACAGATCAGGGCTTGATCCATCACCGTTTTTTAGCTCACTGCACCATCCCAGTTCAGAACCTGGCTATATGCAAATTAGTCTGTCCCTGGCCCAGTGCATCATGGGAACAGGGCAGACCAAACTACCAAGCCAATTCTTCACTGGAAAGGAAACAAGCTTCCGGGGACCGGTTTCTGGCATTACAGCCGTCTTCGGCCCGGCTTGCTTGAATCCTGATGGTGCAATGAGCAAGGGACTCATGTCTGAGCATACCCTTCCACACTCATGGTGGCCAAAATAATGACAAAAAGGGGGTGGTGATGGACAGAGTATCTGAGTTAATCAGAACACTCCTACCCAGTCAACAGATCAGGGCTTGATCCATCACCGTTTTTTAGCTCACTGCACCATCCCAGTTCAGAACCTGGCTATATGCAAATTAGTCTGTCCCTGGCCCAGTGCATCATGGAAACAGGGCAGACCAAACTACCAAGCCAATTCTTCACTGGAAAGGAAACAAGCTTCCGGGGACCGGTTTCTGGCATTACAGCCGTCTTCGGCCCGGCTTGCTTGAATCCTGATGGTGCAATGAGCAAGGGACTCATGTCTGAGCATACCCTTCCACACTCATGGTGGCCAAAATATTTACAAAAAGGGGGTGGTGATGGACAGAGTATCTGAGTTAATCAGAACACTCCTACCCAGTCAACAGATCAGGGCTTGATCCATCACCGTTTTTTAGCTCACTGCACCATCCCAGTTCAGAACCTGGCTATATGCAAATTAGTCTGTCCCTGGCCCAGTGCATCATGGGAACAGGGCAGACCAAACTACCAAGCCAATTCTTCACTGGAAAGGAAACAAGCTTCCGGGGACCGGTTTCTGGCATTACAGCCGTCTTCGGCCCGGCTTGCTTGAATCCTGATGGTGCAATGAGCAAGGGACTCATGTCTGAGCATACCCTTCCACACTCATGGTGGCCAAAATAATGACAAAAAGGGGGTGGTGATGGACAGAGTATCTGAGTTAATCAGAACACTCCTACCCAGTCAACAGATCAGGGCTTGATCCATCACCGTTTTTTAGCTCACTGCACCATCCCAGTTCAGAACCTGGCTATATGCAAATTAGTCTGTCCCTGGCCCAGTGCATCATGGAAACAGGGCAGACCAAACTACCAAGCCAATTCTTCACTGGAAAGGAAACAAGCTTCCGGGGACCGGTTTCTGGCATTACAGCCGTCTTCGGCCCGGCTTGCTTGAATCCTGATGGTGCAATGAGCAAGGGACTCATGTCTGAGCATACCCTTCCACACTCATGGTGGCCAAAATAATTACAAAAAGGGGGTGGTGATGGATCAAGCCCTGATCTTTGGACTGAGTAAGAGTGGTCTGCTTAATTCAGGCACTCTGTTCATCACCACCCCCTTTTCTGAATCATTTTGTCCACCATAAGCGTGGAAGGGTATACTCAGATGTGAGTCCCTTGCTCATTGCACCATCAGGATTCAAGCAAGCCGGGCCTACGACGCCTGAAATGGCAGAAACCGGTCCCCATAAGCTTGTTTCCTTCCCAGTACAAGAATTGGCTTGGTAGTTTGGTTTGCCCTGTTCCCATCATGCACTGGGACAGGAACAGACTAATTTGCATATAGCCAAGTTCTGAGCTGGGATGGTGCAGTGAGCTAAACAACGGTGATGGATCAAGCCCTGATCTTTGGACTGGGTAAGAGTGGTCTGCTTAATTCAGGCACTCTGTTCATCACCACCCCCTTTTCTGAATCATTTTGTCCACCATAAGCGTGGAAGGGTATACTCAGATGTGAGTCCCTTGCTCATTGCACCATCAGGATTCAAGCAAGCAGGGCCGACGACGCCTGAAATGGCAGAAACTGGTCCCCGGAAGCTTGTTTCCTTCCCAGTACAAGAATTGGCTTGGTAGTTTGGTTTGCCCTGTTCCCATCATGCACTGGGACAGGAACAGACTAATTTGCATATAGCCAAGTTCTGAGCTGGGATGGTGCAGTGAGCTAAAAAACGGTGATGGATCAAGCCCTGATCTTTGGACTGGGTAAGAGTGGTCTGCTTAATTCAAGCACTCTGTTCATCACCACCCCCTTTTCTGAATCATTTTGTCCACCATAAGCGTGGAAGGGTATACTCAGATGTGAGTCCCTTGCTCATTGCACCATCAGGATTCAAGCAAGCCGGGCCGACGACGCCTGAAATGGCAGAAACCGGTCCCCGGAAGCTTGTTTCCTTCCCAGTACAAGAATTGGCTTGGTAGTTTGGTTTGCCCTGTTCCCATCATGCACTGGGACAGGAACAGACTAATTTGCATATAGCCAAGTTCTGAGCTGGGATGGTGCAGTGAGCTAAAAAACGGTGATGGATCAAGCCCTGATCTTTGGACTGGGTAAGAGTGGTCTGCTTAATTCAGGCACTCTGTTCATCACCACCCCCTTTTCTGAATCATTTTGTCCACCATAAGCGTGGAAGGGTATACTCAGATGTGAGTTCCTTGCTCATTGCACCATCAGGATTCAAGCAAGTCGGGCCGACGACGCCTGAAATGGCAGAAACCGGTCCCCGGAAGCTTGTTTCCTTCCCAGTACAAGAATTGGCTTGGTAGTTTGGTTTGCCCTGTTCCCATCATGCACTGGGACAGGAACAGACTAATTTGCATATAGCCAAGTTCTGAGCTGGGATGGTGCAGTGAGCTAAAAAACGGTGATGGATCAAGCCCTGATCTTTGGACTGGGTAAGAGTGGTCTGCTTAATTCAGGCACTCTGTTCATCACCACCCCCTTTTCTGAATCATTTTGTCCACCATAAGCTTGGAAGGGTATACTCAGATGTGAGTCCCTTGCTCATTGCACCATCAGGATTCAAGCAAGCCGGGCCGACGACGCCTGAAATGGCAGAAACCGGTCCCCGGAAGCTTGTTTCCTTCCCAGTACAAGAATTGGCTTGGTAGTTTGGTTTGCCCTGTTCCCATCATGCACTGGGACAGGAACAGACTAATTTGCATATAGCCAAGTTCTGAGCTGGGATGGTGCAGTGAGCTAAAAAACGGTGATGGATCAAGCCCTGATCTTTGGACTGGGTAAGAGTGGTCTGCTTAATTCAGGCACTCTGTTCATCACCACCCCCTTTTCTGAATCATTTTGTCCACCATAAGCGTGGAAGGGTATACTCAGATGTGAGTCCCTTGCTCATTGCACCATCAGGATTCAAGCAAGCCGGGCCGACGACGCCTGAAATGGCAGAAACCGGTCCCCGGAAGCTTGTTTCCTTCCCAGTACAAGAATTGGCTTGGTAGTTTGGTTTGCCCTGTTCCCATCATGCACTGGGACAGGAACATACTATTTTGCATATAGCCAAGTTCTGAGCTGGGATGGTGCAGTGAGCTAAAAACGGTGATGGATCAAGCCCTGATCTTTGGACTGGGTAAGAGTGGTCTGCTTAATTCAGGCACTCTGTTCATCACCACCCCCTTTTCTGAATCATTTTATCCACCATAAGCGTGGAGGGTATACTCAGATGTGAGTCCCTTGCTCATTGCACCATCAGGATTCAAGCAAGCCGGGCCGACGACGCCTGAAATGGCAGAAACCGGTACCCGGAAGCTTGTTTCCTTCCCAGTACAAGAATTGGCTTGGTAGTTTGGTTTGCCCTGTTCCCATCATGCACTGGGACAGGAACAGACTAATTTGCATATAGCCAAGTTCTGAGCTGGGATGGTGCAGTGAGCTAAAAAACGGTGATGGATCAAGCCCTGATCTTTGGACTGGGTAAGAGTGGTCTGCTTAATTCAGGCACTCTGTTCATCACCACCCCCTTTTCTGAATCATTTTGTCCACCATAAGCGTGGAAGGATATACTCAGATGTGAGTCCCTTGCTCATTGCACCATCAGGATTCAAGCAAGCCGGGCCGACGACGCCTGAAATGGCAGAAACCGGTCCCCGGAAGCTTGTTTCCTTCCCAGTACAAGAATTGGCTTGGTAGTTTGGTTTGCCCTGTTCCCATCATGCACTGGGACAGGAACAGACTAATTTGCATATAGCCAAGTTCTGAGCTGGGATGGTGCAGTGAGCTAAAAAACGGTGATGGATCAAGCCCTGATCTTTGGACTGGGTAAGAGTGGTCTGCTTAATTCAGGCACTCTGTTCATCACCACCCCCTTTTCTGAATCATTTTGTCCACCATAAGCGTGGAAGGGTATACTCAGATGTGAGTCCCTTGCTCATTGCACCATCAGGATTCAAGCAAGCCGGGCCGACGACGCCTGAAATGGCAGAAACCGGTCCCCGGAAGCTTGTTTCCTTCCCAGTACAAGAATTGGCTTGGTAGTTTGGTTTGCCCTGTTCCCATCATGCACTGGGACAGGAACAGACTAATTTGCATATAGCCAAGTTCTGAGCTGGGATGGTGCAGTGAGCTAAAAAACGGTGATGGATCAAGCCCTGATCTTTGGACTGGGTAAGAGTGGTCTGCTTAATTCAGGCACTCTGTTCATCACCACCCCCTTTTCTGAATCATTTTGTCCACCATAAGCGTGGAAGGGTATACTCAGATGTGAGTTCCTTGCTCATTGCACCATCAGGATTCAAGCAAGTCGGGCCGACGACGCCTGAAATGGCAGAAACCGGTCCCCGGAAGCTTGTTTCCTTCCCAGTACAAGAATTGGCTTGGTAGTTTGGTTTGCCCTGTTCCCATCATGCACTGGGACAGGAACAGACTAATTTGCATATAGCCAAGTTCTGAGCTGGGATGGTGCAGTGAGCTAAAAAACGGTGATGGATCAAGCCCTGATCTTTGGACTGGGTAAGAGTGGTCTGCTTAATTCAGGCACTCTGTTCATCACCACCCCCTTTTCTGAATCATTTTGTCCACCATAAGCTTGGAAGGGTATACTCAGATGTGAGTCCCTTGCTCATTGCACCATCAGGATTCAAGCAAGCCGGGCCTACGACGCCTGCAATGGCAGAAACCGGTCCCCGGAAGCTTGTTTCCTTCCCAGTACAAGAATTGGCTTGGTAGTTTGGTTTGCCCTGTTCCCATCATGCACTGGGACAGGAACAGACTAATTTGCATATAGCCAAGTTCTGAGCTGGGATGGTGCAGTGAGCTAAAAAACGGTGATGGATCAAGCCCTGATCTTTGGACTGGGTAAGAGTGGTCTGCTTAATTCAGGCACTCTGTTCATCACCACCCCCTTTTCTGAATCATTTTGTCCACCATAAGCGTGGAAGAGTATACTCAGATGTGAGTCCCTTGCTCATTGCACCATCAGGATTCAAGCAAGCCGGGCCGACGACGCCTGAAATGGCAGAAACCGGTCCCCGGAAGCTTGTTTCCTTCCCAGTACAAGAATTGGCTTGGTAGTTTGGTTTGCCCTGTTCCCATCATGCACTGGGACAGGAACAGACTAATTTGCATATAGCCAAGTTCTGAGCTGGGATGGTGCAGTGAGCTAAAAAACGGTGATGGATCAAGCCCTGATCTTTGGACTGGGTAAGAGTGGTCTGCTTAATTCAGGCACTCTGTTCATCACCACCCCCTTTTCTGAATCATTTTGTCCACCATAAGCGTGGAAGGGTATACTCAGATGTGAGTCCCTTGCTCATTGCACCATCAGGATTCAAGCAAGCCGGGCCGACGACGCCTGAAATGGCAGAAACCGGTCCCCGGAAGCTTGTTTCCTTCCCAGTACAAGAATTGGCTTGGTAGTTTGGTTTGCCCTGTTCCCATCATGCACTGGGACAGGAACATACTATTTTGCATATAGCCAAGTTCTGAGCTGGGATGGTGCAGTGAGCTAAAAACGGTGATGGATCAAGCCCTGATCTTTGGACTGGGTAAGAGTGGTCTGCTTAATTCAGGCACTCTGTTCATCACCACCCCCTTTTCTGAATCATTTTATCCACCATAAGCGTGGAGGGTATACTCAGATGTGAGTCCCTTGCTCATTGCACCATCAGGATTCAAGCAAGCCGGGCCGACGACGCCTGAAATGGCAGAAACCGGTACCCGGAAGCTTGTTTCCTTCCCAGTACAAGAATTGGCTTGGTAGTTTGGTTTGCCCTGTTCCCATCATGCACTGGGACAGGAACAGACTAATTTGCATATAGCCAAGTTCTGAGCTGGGATGGTGCAGTGAGCTAAAAAACGGTGATGGATCAAGCCCTGATCTTTGGACTGGGTAAGAGTGGTCTGCTTAATTCAGGCACTCTGTTCATCACCACCCCCTTTTCTGAATCATTTTGTCCACCATAAGCGTGGAAGGATATACTCAGATGTGAGTCCCTTGCTCATTGCACCATCAGGATTCAAGCAAGCCGGGCCGACGACGCCTGAAATGGCAGAAACCGGTCCCCGGAAGCTTGTTTCCTTCCCAGTACAAGAATTGGCTTGGTAGTTTGGTTTGCCCTGTTCCCATCATGCACTGGGACAGGAACAGACTAATTTGCATATAGCCAAGTTCTGAGCTGGGATGGTGCAGTGAGCTAAAAAACGGTGATGGATCAAGCCCTGATCTTTGGACTGGGTAAGAGTGGTCTGCTTAATTCAGGCACTCTGTTCATCACCACCCCCTTTTCTGAATCATTTTGTCCACCATAAGCGTGGAAGGGTATACTCAGATGTGAGTCCCTTGCTCATTGCACCATCAGGATTCAAGCAAGCCGGGCCGACGACGCCTGAAATGGCAGAAACCGGTCCCCGGAAGCTTGTTTCCTTCCCAGTACAAGAATTGGCTTGGTAGTTTGGTTTGCCCTGTTCCCATCATGCACTGGGACAGGAACAGACTAATTTGCATATAGCCAAGTTCTGAGCTGGGATGGTGCAGTGAGCTAAAAAACGGTGATGGATCAAGCCCTGATCTTTGGACTGGGTAAGAGTGGTCTGCTTAATTCAGGCACTCTGTTCATCACCACCCCCTTTTCTATACATTCCACTAAGCACGCTCCAGGAACAAGTCTTGACCTGGTTTCATGATTCAATGCTGGGAGGACATCTGGGAGAATATAAAACTATAGCCGGTGTTGAAAGATCATTTTGGTGGCCCACATTGCGAAAAGATGTCAAAGACTATGTAAAGAAATGTGCCATCTGTGCTCAAAGTAAATCCAGCCATTCCAAACCCGTGGGTTTGCTACGTCCCATTCCTGTTCCCCCTTCTCCTTGGCATACTGTTTCGATGGATTTTATTGTTGAAATGCCCCCTTGTGAGGACTATACCACTATCCTGGTACTAATCGACCATTTGACAAAGATGGGACATTTCATTCCCCTGAAAAAGCTACCCACCTCCTCTGAACTGGCCATGGTATTTCTCCAACATGTGGTGAGAGCACATGGAATACCCAGGGTCCTTATCACAGATCGGGGACCCCAATTCACCTCTCGCTTTTGGAAAGCTCTCTGTCAGGTGCTACATATGGAGGCTCGGTTATCCACCAGTTTCCATCCCCAGAGAGATGGAAAGACTGAACGGCTCAACCAGTCTCTGGAACAATACCTTTGTTGCTTTGCACTGCAGAACTCGGCTGACTGGTTTCCTCTGGTCTGGATGGCGGAATTCGCCTACAATAATGCGGAACACTCCACGTTAGGGTGTTCACCCTTCTTTTGTTTGTATGGGTTCCATCCTCAAATGCTCCCCTTTGAATGGCCTGTCTCCTCCACACACCCTTCCATTCAGGAACATCATGCTCACCTGCGAGCTGTGTTGCTAGACGCTAGACGCCAATTGGCTCTATCCCAGGCAGCTCAGAAAACGTATGCACATAGGAAGCGGGCCCCTGAACCCGAGTACAAGGTGGGGGACATGGTGTGGTTATCCACTAAGAACCTGCGAATGAAGGGGATGGGTAAGCTGGCTCCCAAATACATAGGGCCCTATGGGATTGAAGGGATCGTGAACCCTGTGGCTGTCTGTTTGTCACTCCCCCTTTCTTGGCGGGTCCACCCCGTATTTCATGTGTCCCTGCTTCGGCCCTGTCTGGTGGGTATGCGTCTTCCCTCGAGGCCTGGCCCCATTGAGGTTGATGGTGAGGATGAGTATGAGGTGGAAGAGATTTTGGACTCCCGTCTTTCCCGTGGTAGGCTGCAGTACCTGGTGGCATGGAAAGGTTTTGGGGCAGAGGATAGCCTGCATTGCCCTTTGTTGGTGGGTCAGTTTCATGCTGCACATCCTGGCAAGCCTGGACGACCGCCGGGAGGTCGGTCCTCGAGAGGGGGTTCTGTAGCGATCACGATGGGTGCACGGAAAGGTAGGGGCTTGACAGCTTGTGTCCTTTCCGTTAGGCGGGGTCATACCCTCAAACCTCCACCAGAGGGAGCCTGGCGTACGCGGAACTACATCACCCAGAGGCGTCGTGAGTAGACTCGGAAGTCCCATGTCTACAAAGCCCTTCCGAGGTTACCGATCTGGGCTTGTCAATCCGGATCCTTGTGAGATCGAGTGCTGAAGCCGGCGTGAGCGCCCTCGAGCTTTTCAAGGTATTTTCCAGTGATCGATAGAAAAGAGGGTGGGCGCTGTTCCCCTGCCTCCGTCCCTACGGCCCCTTCCTTGGCAGCCCTAAGAGCTGCAATCACAGATATTCCTCCACTTCCAGTTCCTTTTGTTTTAGTACCCGCAATTGTGAGAAGGGTGGTCCTGAGACTCCGTGACGTGTGTGAGACCCGCGCAGGAGCGCGTTTGCCGTCTCCGTCACAAGAGTGTTCTTTTGGGAATTTATTCTTTAACCTAAATTGGTACCTGAAACCTTGCCTTGGATCCTTTAGTACCGGTACCGGTACACGCTGTACAGTTCTAAGAGTTCCTCAAACACGGGTGACGTGTTGCTTACCTTACCTTGCTGATTTTGCATTTTTCTGATTTCCTTGCTGATTTTTGAAGCTTATTTTGTTTTGCCTTGCTGATTTTGGGATTGTCATTTTGAAGCCTTACTGACTAATTCAAGTCTTCCGGATCAGATAAGAGAGTTATTATCTGCTTTAAAGAAACTGCCACACATGTTAGTATGTACATGAATGCATGTTTATTCATCAGGCCTCTGTGTACTTAATGGGTCCCTAACCAAAGGTTTCTTGTCATTTTCTTATCTGCAATGCCTCTGGGGGTTCTTAGTGTCCAGCGTGAGTGCAGGTGGATGAAAAGTGAACTTATTTCCAGAAGTATCTCTTTGGTAGAGTTTATAATTTTATCCACTTCCCTTTTCCCCGGGGGGCATAGATACATAGCGGTATTTTGTTTCACTCTGTGTGTTGTGCGTCCTGGAGAAGTAGGGGGGATCACTTCTA
Source organism: Lissotriton helveticus (assembly GCF_964261635.1). NCBI lineage: Eukaryota > Metazoa > Chordata > Amphibia > Caudata > Salamandridae > Lissotriton > Lissotriton helveticus. Next base: position 1,322,927,369 of record NC_136061.1, on the reverse strand, counting down.
TCCATCGTTCCTGTTGACATCTCTCAGAGGTTAGTGGTTCTATGTAGTAGCCATTGACATCGTGACACATGGGACCCTCCTTGCAAAACCAGGTTGGTTTGTGATAGGTAATTTGATTGTGTGACGGACACGTATAATAACGGAGTATCCATTTTAAATCCACCAACTAACAACAGGAGCGATAGAATCACAAGTGATAATATGGTGGGTGATGAAGGGTACTGTGGGCTATCACAAATAAGCATCCCATCAGGCGAGGGGGCTCCAGGCTGTATTAGGCCCACTGCGTGTAAAGCAAATAAGCCCTACTCTATCCCCGATCTAAAATTAGTCTCCTAGAATGTAGCAGGGTTATGCTCAAAGATACCCTCAGCGGACTGGTCTACTTTTATTGAAGGCCATGACATTATGACCTTCCAGGAAACCTGGGCCTTGGACCATGTCTATCATCTGGGTTTTATAAACTTTTCAAAAACAGCACAAGGGGGACAGAGGGGAAGACCTATGGGGGGCCTTACTACATGGGTGAGGCAGTCAGGGCGGTAGAATTGCCAATCAATAGCAGGAATATATTAAGAATTAGAATACAGATGGCAGAAGTCCCTGATTTGTTGCTCATTAATGTTTATGTTAGGGGTATGCAAAGTGGGAAAGCTTCTCCCATCTTTGCCCTCCTAGACATGTTTTTAAATGATTATAGAGGTGTTTGCAATATGATAATCAGTGGAGACTTCAACTGCTCCTTTGAGCCCCTTGACGATAATGATTTTAATCTTAGTTGTGAGGAGGATGCCCAGTGGAATATACCGCACCTGGATCTTCCTCCAATAAAAAAATGGACAGGCGCTGCCCTGCAGTTAAAAGTGTTTTGTCTAGAACAGGGGGTCAGGACTGTAAACGGGAGGTCTGCCTCAGATAGGCAGGGCTCGCATACCTTTAATAATGGGTTGCGAAGTAGTTGCATTGATTTTATCTTCCTTATTAAGGAATTTTGGCCCTCCTTAGTAGATATGGTAGTTCGGGAGAGAACAGAGAGCGATCATAACCCCCTAGTACTCTCCATGCAAATCAAAGGCATTCCCATTGTTCGTAGTCAGGTGCCTGGAACTGCGTATGTAGAAGCACACTTAACTAATGATATAAGGAGAGTTAAATGGAACAAAGTTATTAAAAAAGCTGAGCACTTACTGCAGATGAGTGAGCTAGTGGCCAGCGGCGGCCCGTGGAGGAAGTTCCGTGGGGCAGGCAGGCGGGGCGGGGAGGGGCAGGGTGGGGGGTGGTAAACACCAGAATATGGATGATTGGAGGTAAGTAAACAAATTAATAAAACAAATTTCGTAGCGTGCCCTGCTTCGCATTTTGTGATGCAGGGTGCGCAACGAAATTCGTTAATGCCCATTTTGTCCAACACAAAATGAATCACTGCTGCACATTTTATTTGCTTGTCCAGCTTATAAAACTCCCAGGCACAGATGGATAAAACCTATCAGTTTAAACCTGGGGACTAGGCTAAGCAACGAAGCATTTAGGATTTTAAAAACAGATACAAATGAACCTATCGTGATAGCTGTTGCCAAGTTTTTAAGCTGGATGTGGGCAATACGTGCAAGGAGAGGAAGCATTGGCAATTGTCTCTTTGTACTTTGATGAGGGCGATAATATCATGTACTGTTTTACATTGTTTATACTGTACCTAACCTGTCTGCCTCTACAGAGAATCTTATGACCGTTATACCAACTATGGTGGGAGTTTCTTAGAGTTTTTTAGTATTTTTAACCTATTTATTATTCTTATATATCTATTCTTTGTAGACCTGTCATTTTTTTGTACACCACCCTTTTATTGCCGAAAATTGCTTACACCGATGACTATGAAATGTATTAGTATGCCCTAATGTCTTACAATTTGTTTATTATGACGCCTATGAAACTTTTATTATGTTTTTTAAATGGAATTGTCTTCTATGACTTTATTAGAAATAAAGACTTAATGACTTTACTTGATAGGTAATTTTGATGTCGCCTCAATAGGTTTTAGGCCCTTACCTGTCATGGGTCTTTGACACCCCCACGCAAGTGAATTACCATTTTTATCGGGAGACCTGGTGGAAAGCTGAGTTGGAGGAAATTTATGGATCCACACAGATTCCAGAACTTTCCCACACAGAAATTTGAGAAAAAATTGATTTTTGCAGGGGATTCTGGGTAGGAGAATTTTGGGGGACCCACGCAAGCCATACCTCGCTGGACTCCCCCATGTGTCTAGTTTCCAGAAATGTGTGGGCTTGGTAGGTTTCCCTAGATAGACGCCAAGCCCAGGGTCAAACACTCATGGGACCCCCCCATGCAAAACCACCCACGCCAGTGAGGTACCATTTTTCTTAGAAGATGTTGGGGAACGCAGGGTGGGTCGAATTTTGTGGATGCACACAGATTCCACAACTTTCCACCACAGAAAGGTGAGGAAAATTTGTTTTTTTGGACAATTTATTAGGTTTGCAAGGGATTCTTGGTAACAGAACCTGGTGAGAGCCAGTCAAGTCAACCTATCCTAGCTTTCCCTAGGTGTCTAGTTTTAAAAAATGTAAAGGTTTGCTAGGTTTCCCTCGGTGCCAGCAGAGATAGGGTTAAAAAACTACAGCTAGGTACTTTGCCAAAAAAGGGTCATTTTTCACTGTGAAATTGTAGTGTGTCCACGTTGCGTTTTGCGCTGTTTCCTGTCGCTGCCACTTGGCCTACCCACACAAGTGAGGTACAGTTTTCTTGGAAGTCTTTGGGGAACACGGGGTGAATGGAAATTTGTGGATCCACGCAGATTCCAGAACCTTCTCCCACACAAATGTGAGGAAAATTTGTTTTTTTGACAATTTTTTAGGTCTGCAAGGGATTCTGGGAAACAGAACCTGGTGAGAGCCAGTCAAGTCACCACATCCTGGATTCCCCTGGGTGTCTAGTTTTCAAAGATATATAGGTTTGCTAGGATTCCCTAGGTGCCGGCAGAGCTATGGTTCAAAAACTACAGCTAGGCACTTTGCTAAAAAGGGGTCATTTTTCAGTGAGAAAATGTAATGTGTGTCCACGTTGCGTTTTGCGCCGTTTCCTACTGCGGGCACTAGACCTACCCACACAAGGGAGGTACCGTTCTTTTCAGAAGACTTTGGTGAAAGGGGGGTGGGGGGAAAATTAGTGGATCCACGCAGATTCTAGAACTTTCCACCACAGAAATGTGAAGAAAATGTGTTTTTTTTACAATTTGATAGCCAATCAAGACACCCCATCCTAGTCACCCCATCCTACATTCCCCTGAGTGTCTAGTTTTCTGAAATGTATAGGTTTTCTAGCTTTCCCTAGGGGCCGGCAGAGCTAGGGTTAAAAAATTACAGCTAGGCATTTTGCCAAAAAAGGGTAATTTTTCACTGTGAAATTGTGGTGTGTCCACGTTGCGTTTTGCACTATTTCCTGTCACATGCACTATATCTACCCATAGAAGTGAGGTACTATTTTTCTTGGAAGACTTTGGGGAATGCGGGGTGGGTGGAAATTTGTGGATCCACGCAGATTCTAGAACTTTCCACCACAGAAAAGTGAAGAAATCGTGTTTTTATTAAAATTTGTTAGGTTTGCCAGGGATTCTGGGTAACAGAACCTGGTGAAAGCCAATCAAGACACCCCATCCTAGTCACCCCATCCAACATTCCCCTGAGTGTCTAGTTTTCGGAAATGTATAGGTTTGCTAGGTTTCCCTAGGTGCCAGCAGAGCTAGGGTTAAAAAATTACAGCTAGGCACTTTGCCAAAAAAGGGTCATTTTTAACTGTGAAATTGTGGGGTGTTCACGTTGCTTTTGCGCAGTTTCCTGTTGCGGGCACTAGGCCTACCCAAGGGAGTGAGGAACCATTTTCCTCGAAAGACTTTGGGGAATGCGGGGTGGGTGGAAATTTGTGGATTCACACAGGTTCCAGAACTTTCCACCACAGAAATGTGAGGAAAATGTGTTTTTGGACAATTCTTTAGGTTTGCAAGGGATTCTGGGTAATAGAAACTGGTGAGAGAAAGTCAAGTCACCTAAACCTGGATTCCCCTGGGTATCTGATTTAAAAAAATATATAGCTTATCTAGGTTTCCCTAGGTTTCGGTAGAGCTAGGGTTCAAAAACTACAGCTAGGCACTTTGCCAAAAAAGGGTCATTTTTCACTGTTAAATTGCGGTGTGTCCATTTTGCGTTTGGCGCCGTTTCCTATCTCGAGCACTAGGCCTACCCAAGGAAATGAGGTACCATTTTTCCTCGGAAGACTTTGGGGAATGCGTGGTGGGTGGAAATGTGTGGATTCACACAGATTCAAGAACTTTCCACCACAGAAATGTGTGGAAAATGTGTTTTTGGACAATTTTTTAGGTTTGCAAGGGATTCTGGGTAATAGAAACTGGTGAGAGACAGTCAAGTCACCCCATCCTGGATTCCCCTGGGTATCTAGTTTTAAAAAAGATATAGATTATCTAGGTTTCCTAAGATGTCAGTAGAGCTGGGGTTACAGAACTACAGCTAGGCACTTTGCCAAAAAAGGGTCGTTTTTCACTGTGAAATTGCGGTGTGTTCACGTTGCGTTTTGCGCCATTTCCTGTCGTGGACACTAGGCCTACCCACACAAGTGAGGTACCGTTTTTCTTGTAAGACTTTGGGGAATGCAGTGTGGGTATAAATTCGTTGATCCGCGCAGATTCCAGAACTTTCCACCACAGAAATGTGAGGAAAATTTATTTTTTAACAATTTGTTAAGTTTCGCAAGGGATTCTGGGTAACAGAACCTGTCGAGAGCCAGTCAAGTCACCCCATCCTGGATTCCCCTGGGAGTCTAGGTTTAAAAAATGAATAAGTTTGATAGGTTTCCCTAGGTGCCGGCAGAGCTAGGGTTAAAAAACTATAGCTAGGCACATTGCTAAAAAGGGGTAAAATGAAAATGTAAAGTGGGTCCACGTTGTATTTTGCGCCGTTTCCTATTGCGGGCACTAGACCTACCCACACAAGGGAGGTACCGTTGTTTTCATAAGACTTTGGTGAAAGGGGGGGAATTAGTGGATCCATGCAGATTCCAGAACTTTCCACCACAGAAATGTGTAGAAATGTGTTTTTTTTTACAATTTGATAAGTTTGCAAGAGATTCTTGGTTACAGAACCTGATGAAAGCCAATCTAGACAGCCCATCCTACATTCCCCTGAGTTTCTAGTTTTCAGAAATGTATAGGTTTGCTAGGTTTCCCTAGGTGCCGGCAGAGCTAGGGTTAAAGAATTACAGCTAGGCACTTTGCCAAACAAGGGTCATTTTCACTGTGAAATTGTGGTGTGTCCACGTTGCGTTTTGCGCCGTTTCCTGTCATAGGCACTAGGACTACCCACAGAAGTGAGGTACTATTTTTCTCGGAAGACTTTGGGGAAGGCGGGGTGGGTAGAAATTTGTAGTTTCAGGCAGATTCCAGACCTTTCCACCACAGAAATTTGAAGAAAATGTGTTACAACTTTTTAGGTTTGCAAGGGATTTTGGGAACATAACCTGGTAAGCACAGTCAGGTCACCCGATCCTGGATTCTATGGGTGTCTAGTTTTCAAAAATGTATAGGTTTGATAGGTTTCCCAAGGTGCCGGCAGTGCTAGGGTTAAAATACTACTCCTAGGCACTTTGCCAAAAAAGGGTCATTTTCCACTGTGAAGTTGTGGTGTGTCAATGTTGCGTTTTGTGGCGTTTCCTGTTGTGGGCACTAGGCCTATCCAAGGAAGTGAGGTACCATTTTTCTCGGAAGTCTTTGGGGAATGCGGGCTGGGTGGAAATTTGTGGCTTCACACAGATTCCAGAACTTTCCACCACAGAAATGTGAGGAATATGTGTTTTTTAGCCAATTTGTTAGGTTTGCAAGGGATTCTGGGTAACAGAACCTGGTGAGAGCCAGTCAAGTCACCCCATTATGGATTCCCCTGGGTGTCTAGTTTTTAAAAATATATAGCATTACTAGGTTTCCCTAGGTGTCGGTAGAGCTAGGGTTAAAAAACGACAGCTAGGCGCTTTGCCAAAAAAAGGTCATTTTTCACAGTGAAATTGCGGTATGTCCACGTTGCGTTTTGCGCTATTTCCTGTCTCGGGCACTAGGTCTACCCAGGGAAGTGAGGTACCATATTTCTTGGAAGACTTTGGGGAACACAGTGTGGGTCGAAATTTGTGGATCCAAGTAGATTCCAGAACTTTCCACCACAGAAATGTGACGAAAGTGTGTTTTTTTTTACAATTCTTTGGGTTTGCAAGGGATTCTGGGTAACAGAACCTAGTGTGAGCCAGTCAAGTCACCCTATTCTGGATTTCAATGGTTGTCTAGTTTTCAAAAATGTATAGGTTTGCTAGGTTTCCCTAGGTGCCGGCAGAGCTAGGGTTCAAAAACTACAGATTGGTACTTTGCCAAAAAGGGTCATTTTTCACTGTAAAATTGTGGTTTGTCCACGTTGCGTTTTGCGCCGTTTCCTGTAGCGGGCACTAGGCCTACGCGCACAAGTGAGGTACCATTTTTCTTTGAAGTTTTTGGGAAATACGGGGTGGGTGGAACTTTGTGGATCCACGCAGATTCCAGTACTTTCCACCACAGAAATGTGAGGAAAATGTGTTTTTTTGGACAATTTTTTAGGTTTGCAAGGGATTCTGGGTAATAGAACCTGGTGGTAGGCAGTCGAGTCACCCCATCCTGTATTTCCATGGGTGTCTAGTTTTCAAAAATATATAGGTTTGCTAGGATTCCCTAGGTGCCGGCAGAGCTAGCGTTAAAAAACTACAGCTAGGCACTTTGCCAAAAAAGGTTCATTTATCACTATGAAATTGTGGTGTGTTCACATTGCGTTTTGCGCAGTTTACTGCTGCGGACACTAGGCCTACCGCACAGTTGAGGTGCCGTTTTTCTTGGAAGACTTTAGGGAATGCGAGGTGGGTATAAATTTGTGGATCCACGCAGATTCCAGAACTTTCCACCATAGAAATGTGAGGAAAATGTGTTTTTTTGGCAATTGTTTAGGTTTGCAAGGGATTCTGGGTAACAAAACCTGGTGATAGCCAGTCAAGTCACCCCATCCTGGATTCCCCTGGGAGTCTAGGTTTCAAAAATGTATAGGTTTGCTAGGTTTTCTCTAGGTGCCGGCAGAGCTAGGGTTCAAAACTTAGAGCTAGGCACTTTGCTAAAAAGGGGTCATTTTTCACTGAGAAAATGTAAAGTGTGTCCACGTGCGTTTTGCACCATTTCCTATTGCGGGCACTAGGCCTACCCACACAAGGGAGGTACCGTTCTTCTCAGAAGAATTTGGTGAACGGGGGTGGATGGAAATTAGTAGATCCACGCAGATTCCCGAACTTTCCACCACAGAAATATGACGAACATTTGTTTTTTTATACAGTTTTGTAGGTCTGCAAGGGATTCTGGGTAACAGAATCTGGTGGGAGCCAGTCAATTCACCCCATCCTGGATTCCCCTGAGTGTCTAGTTTTAAAAAATGTATAGGTTTGCTCGGTTTCCCTAGGTGCCGGCCGAGCTAGGGCTGAAAAACTACAGCTAGGCACTTTGCCAAAAAAGGGTATTTTCTCACTGTGAAATTGTGGTGTGTCCAAGTTGCGTTTGGCACCCTTTCCTGTCACAGGCACTATGCCTACCCACGGAAGTGAGGGATCATTTTTCTTGGAAGACTTTGGGGAATGTGGGGTGGGTGGACATTTGTGGATTCACACAGGTTCCAGAACTTTCCACCACAGAAATGTGAGGAAAATGTGTTTTTGGACAATTCTTTAGGTTTGCAAGGGATTCTGGGTAATAGAAACTGGTGAGAGAAAGTCAAGTCACCTAAACCTGGATTCCCCTGGGTATCTGATTTAAAAAAATATATAGCTTATCTAGGTTTCCCTAGGTTTCGGTAGAGCTAGGGTTCAAAAACTACAGCTAGGCACTTTGCCAAAAAAGGGTCATTTTTCACTGTTAAATTGCGGTGTGTCCATTTTGCGTTTGGCGCCGTTTCCTATCTCGAGCACTAGGCCTACCCAAGGAAATGAGGTACCATTTTTCCTCGGAAGACTTTGGGGAATGCGTGGTGGGTGGAAATGTGTGGATTCACACAGATTCAAGAACTTTCCACCACAGAAATGTGTGGAAAATGTGTTTTTGGAAAAATTTTTAGGTTTGCAAGGGATTCTGGGTAATAGAAACTGGTGAGAGACAGTCAAGTCACCCCATCCTGGATTCCCCTGGGTATCTAGTTTTAAAAAAGATATAGATTATCTAGGTTTCCTAAGATGTCAGTAGAGCTGGGGTTACAGAACTACAGCTAGGCACTTTGCCAAAAAAGGGTCGTTTTTCACTGTGAAATTGCGGTGTGTTCACGTTGCGTTTTGCGCCATTTCCTGTCGTGGACACTAGGCCTACCCACACAAGTGAGGTACCGTTTTTCTTGTAAGACTTTGGGGAATGCAGTGTGGGTATAAATTCGTGGATCCGCGCAGATTCCAGAACTTTCCACCACAGAAATGTGAGGAAAATTTATTTTTTAACAATTTGTTAAGTTTCGCAAGGGATTCTGGGTAACAGAACCTGTCGAGAGCCAGTCAAGTCACCCCATCCTGGATTCCCCTGGGAATCTAGGTTTAAAAAATGAATAAGTTTGATAGGTTTCCCTAGGTGCCGGCAGAGCTAGGGTTAAAAAACTATAGCTAGGCACATTGCTAAAAAGGGGTAAAATGAAAATGTAAAGTGGGTCCACGTTGTATTTTGCGCCGTTTCCTATTGCGGGCACTAGACCTACCCACACAAGGGAGGTACCGTTGTTTTCATAAGACTTTGGTGAAAGGGGGGGAATTAGTGGATCCATGCAGATTCCAGAACTTTCCACCACAGAAATGTGTAGAAATGTGTTTTTTTTTACAATTTGATAAGTTTGCAAGAGATTCTTGGTTACAGAACCTGATGAAAGCCAATCTAGACAGCCCATCCTACATTCCCCTGAGTTTCTAGTTTTCAGAAATGTATAGGTTTGCTAGGTTTCCCTAGGTGCCGGCAGAGCTAGGGTTAAAGAATTACAGCTAGGCACTTTGCCAAACAAGGGTCATTTTCACTGTGAAATTGTGGTGTGTCCACGTTGCGTTTTGCGCCGTTTCCTGTCATAGGCACTAGGACTACCCACAGAAGTGAGGTACTATTTTTCTCGGAAGACTTTGGGGAAGGCGGGGTGGGTAGAAATTTGTAGTTTCAGGCAGATTCCAGACCTTTCCACCACAGAAATTTGAAGAAAATGTGTTACAATTTTTTAGGTTTGCAAGGGATTTTGGGAACATAACCTGGTAAGCACAGTCAGGTCACCCGATCCTGGATTCTATGGGTGTCTAGTTTTCAAAAATGTATAGGTTTGATAGGTTTCCCAAGGTGCCGGCAGTGCTAGGGTTAAAATACTACTCCTAGGCACTTTGCCAAAAAAGGGTCATTTTCCACTGTGAAGTTGTGGTGTGTCAATGTTGCGTTTTGTGGCGTTTCCTGTTGTGGGCACTAGGCCTATCCAAGGAAGTGAGGTACCATTTTTCTCGGAAGTCTTTGGGGAATGCGGGCTGGGTGGAAATTTGTGGCTTCACACAGATTCCAGAACTTTCCACCACAGAAATGTGAGGAATATGTGTTTTTTAGCCAATTTGTTAGGTTTGCAAGGGATTCTGGGTAACAGAACCTGGTGAGAGCCAGTCAAGTCACCCCATTATGGATTCCCCTGGGTGTCTAGTTTTTAAAAATATATAGCATTACTAGGTTTCCCTAGGTGTCGGTAGAGCTAGGGTTAAAAAACGACAGCTAGGCGCTTTGCCAAAAAAAGGTCATTTTTCACAGTGAAATTGCGGTATGTCCACGTTGCGTTTTGCGCTATTTCCTGTCTCGGGCACTAGGTCTACCCAGGGAAGTGAGGTACCATATTTCTTGGAAGACTTTGGGGAACACAGTGTGGGTCGAAATTTGTGGATCCAAGTAGATTCCAGAACTTTCCACCACAGAAATGTGACGAAAGTGTGTTTTTTTTTACAATTCTTTGGGTTTGCAAGGGATTCTGGGTAACAGAACCTAGTGTGAGCCAGTCAAGTCACCCTATTCTGGATTTCAATGGTTGTCTAGTTTTCAAAAATGTATAGGTTTGCTAGGTTTCCCTAGGTGCCGGCAGAGCTAGGGTTCAAAAACTACAGATTGGTACTTTGCCAAAAAGGGTCATTTTTCACTGTAAAATTGTGGTTTGTCCACGTTGCGTTTTGCGCCGTTTCCTGTAGCGGGCACTAGGCCTACGCGCACAAGTGAGGTACCATTTTTCTTTGAAGTTTTTGGGAAATACGGGGTGGGTGGAACTTTGTGGATCCACGCAGATTCCAGTACTTTCCACCACAGAAATGTGAGGAAAATGTGTTTTTTTGGACAATTTTTTAGGTTTGCAAGGGATTCTGGGTAATAGAACCTGGTGGTAGGCAGTCGAGTCACCCCATCCTGTATTTCCATGGGTGTCTAGTTTTCAAAAATATATAGGTTTGCTAGGATTCCCTAGGTGCCGGCAGAGCTAGCGTTAAAAAACTACAGCTAGGCACTTTGCCAAAAAAGGTTCATTTATCACTATGAAATTGTGGTGTGTTCACATTGCGTTTTGCGCAGTTTACTGCTGCGGACACTAGGCCTACCGCACAGTTGAGGTGCCGTTTTTCTTGGAAGACTTTAGGGAATGCGAGGTGGGTATAAATTTGTGGATCCACGCAGATTCCAGAACTTTCCACCATAGAAATGTGAGGAAAATGTGTTTTTTTGGCAATTGTTTAGGTTTGCAAGGGATTCTGGGTAACAAAACCTGGTGATAGCCAGTCAAGTCACCCCATCCTGGATTCCCCTGGGAGTCTAGGTTTCAAAAATGTATAGGTTTGCTAGGTTTTCTCTAGGTGCCGGCAGAGCTAGGGTTCAAAACTTAGAGCTAGGCACTTTGCTAAAAAGGGGTCATTTTTCACTGAGAAAATGTAAAGTGTGTCCACGTGCGTTTTGCACCATTTCCTATTGCGGGCACTAGGCCTACCCACACAAGGGAGGTACCGTTCTTCTCAGAAGAATTTGGTGAACGGGGGTGGATGGAAATTAGTAGATCCACGCAGATTCCCGAACTTTCCACCACAGAAATATGACGAACATTTGTTTTTTTATACAGTTTTGTAGGTCTGCAAGGGATTCTGGGTAACAGAATCTGGTGGGAGCCAGTCAATTCACCCCATCCTGGATTCCCCTGAGTGTCTAGTTTTAAAAAATGTATAGGTTTGCTCGGTTTCCCTAGGTGCCGGCCGAGCTAGGGCTGAAAAACTACAGCTAGGCACTTTGCCAAAAAAGGGTATTTTCTCACTGTGAAATTGTGGTGTGTCCAAGTTGCGTTTGGCACCATTTCCTGTCACAGGCACTATGCCTACCCACGGAAGTGAGGGATCATTTTTCTTGGAAGACTTTGGGGAATGTGGGGTGGGTGGACATTTGTGGATCCACGAAGATTCCAGAACTTTCCACCACAGAAATGTGAGGAAAATGTGTTTTTTTACAATTTTTTAGGTTTGCAAGGGATTCTGGGTAACAGAACCTGGAGAAAGCCAATCAAGTCACCCCATCCTGGTCACCCCATCCTACATTCCCCTGGGTGTCTAGTTTTCAGAAATGTATAGGTTTGCTAGGTTTCCCTAGGTGCCGGCAGACCTAGGGTTAAAAAATTACAGCTAGACACTTTGCCAAAAAAGGGTCATTTTTCACTGTGAAATTGTTGTGTGTCCACGTTGCGTTTTGTCCCGTTTCCTGTCATGGGTACTGGGCCTACTCACTGAAGTGAGGTACTATTTTTCTTGGAAGACTTTGGGGAACGCTGGGTGTGTGGAAATTTATGGTTTCACGCAGGTTCCATAACCTTCTGCCACAGAAAGGTGCGGAAAATGTGTTTGTTTGGACAATTTTTTAGGTTTGCAAGGGATTCTGGGTAACGGAACTTGGTAAGACACAGTCAGGTCTCCCGATCCAGGATTTCCCGGATGTCTAGTTTTCAAAAATGTATAGGTTTGCTAGGTTTCCCTGGGTACCGGCAGAGCTAGGGTTCAAAAACTACAGCTAGGCACTTTGCCAAAAAAGGGTAATTTTCCACTGTGAAATTGTGGTGTGTTCACGTTGCGTTTTGCACCGTTTCCTGTCGCAGGCACTAGGCCTACCCAAGGGAAGTGAGGTACCATATTTCTTGGAAGAGTTTGGGGAATGCGGGGTGGGTGGAAATTTGTAGATTAAAGGAGATTCCAGAACTTTACACTACAGAAATGTGAGGAAAGTGTTTTTTTTTCCAATTCTTTGGGTTTGCAAGGGATTCTGGGTAACAGAACCTGGTGTGAGCCAGTCAAGTCACCCCATTCTGGATTCCACTGGGTGTCTAGTTTTCAAACGTGTATAGGTATGCTAGGTTTTCCTAGGTGCCGGCAGAGCTAGGGTTTTAAAACTACGGCTAGGCACTTTGCACAAAAAGGGTAATTTTTCAATGTGAAAATGTGGTGTGTTCACGGTGCGTTGTGAGCCGTTTCCTGTCATGGTCATTATGCCTCCCCACACAAGTGACATTCCATTTTTATCGGGAGACTTAGGATAATTAAGATTTGTAAAGCAACTTCTATTATCTATTGACTTTTGATGCATTTCTGCCTTCCAAATGAAAGACAATGTGTAAAACAGAAGTCATTTCGAAAAATGATCGATAATTCTCATGCTAGTAGGAATATTCCCAATTTCGAAATGTGCAAACATCTACTGTTTCTAAACTCTATATTTTGTTCCCATTTCAGAAATACGTAGGTGTCTTTCATACCGATTTTGCCATGTATACATTTTCCAAGAATAATTGCTATATACCCGGTACATAATAAAGAAAACATTGCAAGTTGCTGCTCTGTTTTTGGCTCTGGGTTCATCAGGTTCTTGATGAATGCTAGACCTGACATAATTGGCGTGAGTCTCCCTTCCATTTTTGACGGATTGCCTCCACTGTTTTGAAATGTTTTTGCTGAGAGAGAGAGAGAAACTTTGTTTATTTGGACCACAGCCTTTTAAACAATACAAAACAGAATCAAGATCATACAGTGTAAACAATCTAATTTCTATTAAATAATACATATTTAAAATACAATGCATGTTAAAAGAAGGTAGCACCCTCAGGACCTAAGATTCATTAAACACAATTTACAGAGCACTCTAAGTTTCAAAAGAAGGTGAATTCGCATTTTATAGTTGGCCTATAAATAATTAAAAACATTGCCTCTTCTGTAGTTTTTCCCTTACAAATTCTTTTATAGCCTTCTGGAATTTGCCCAATCCTATTGCAATTTCCAGCGAGGACATATCCTATTGCAATTTCCAGCGAGGACATATCTGTAAGTAGGCAGGCCGCTTGGGCACATGAATTTATCTGATGCGATAAAAATATTGGACGTAAAAACTGTTTCCGTATGGCAAGGACAAATGTGCAATCGAGCAATATGTGCAACATATCATTTTTAAAACCTAGCCCACAATTACATATGCCATCTGGGCCAATCAATACAGACTTTATTTTTCCGTCTATCTTCCAAGGATTAATCCCGACTCGGGTCCTTAAGATCTCATGTCTTAACCCTTGGTTAGACAATATATCCAGATACGAAAATTCTTTAACCACTGGACTGATTTTTTCAATGACATATAGTCAAGGCCCTGGGCCCTCGAGGAAGCCCGACCTTGTTCCCTAAGCATTCTTTTTATAAAATCGGCCACCAAGGAGTGCTGGGAAAGTCTCACGTTAAGGCTCCCTGCTACTTTCTAGAGGGTTCTTCTCACATCCTTTTCCCGACCAAGACGACTTGATTGGATCTCCTCTCTACACCATTGTGAGACCTTCTGTGCAACTCCAGAGTCCTGGCGCTTCCAAAATCTTAGTAATGCCATTTGACCCTGCATTGTCCAGGAAGTTATCCCTAGTTCCATTCTGATCACTTGGACCATTGTGCAGCTTGGTAGGGACGTTAATATTTTTAAAAATGTTCCTTCTTCCCGATCCCACCCCTGCTTACCACTCAAGTATAGTACCTCTGCCCCATACAGTACTTGCGGGGGGATCATTGCTTCAAATGCCTTTAGCATTGGTCTATGTGTCATATCGCCATATTCTTTATTAAATTTTTTTAGCCCACATATTAACGAGAAGGCTTTTGCTTTTTGTGCCTCCAAGTGGGCGGACCATTTTAGCGCACTATCAAACCAGAGGCCTAAGTATTTATATTCTTTAACTGCCTCTAGTTTGCCGTGGCCTAGGTACCAAGTAAAATTCTTTCTACTCTTCACAAAACATCAAATCTTAGTTTTCTCCATATTTACGGTCAATAATTTCCTATCGCAGTAATGTTTGAAAACATTTAGTTTCCTTTGGAGTCCTACTTCTGTTTGATCCACGATCACTAGATCATCTGCATATAGGACACAAGACACTTTGCGACCGCTCATTCTTGGGCTTGCACTTCTCTCGACTTCTAAAGTCGTAGGGAGATCTGCCAAAAAGATTGAAAAGAGCAGGTGTTCCATAACGCACTCCTGTCTTAGGCCATTCCCGACAGTTATCTTGTGAGTTAGTGAGCCCTGAGTATCTCTGATTATCTGGGCCCAATTCCCACTATGCAACTCTTTTAAGATCATCAATAGGCCATCCGGGATGTTATATCTTATCATATCTTCCCAGAGTATACTACGGTCCACAGAATCAAATGCTGCCCGAAAATCGACAAAGCAGCAGTGTAACTTCCCATTTTGCTCTATCAATTTCCGGGCTAGGGACCATAGGGCAAAGCAGTGATCTATTGTAGAGTGGCCTTCTTTAAATCCGCCTTGTTCAACTGGGATAAATGATCCCTCTTCTACCCAAGTCTTTAACCTACCTAATATAATTTTAGAAAATACCTTTTCACCAATATCAAGAAGGTTAATTAGTCTATAATTTTTGGGTGCCTAAATGTCCCCTTTTTTATGAATGGGCCTAATTATCGCACCCTTCCAATTAATCGGGATTATCCCTGTATCAAGGATTACTAGGAACATTAGGGAGAAAAATTCAGCCCACCACGATGTCCGTGACTTTATTATTAGAGCTGGCAAGTTATGTGGGCACGCAGCTCTTGTTAAGTTTAGGGTTTTTATCGTAATTAGGACATTTTCTAATGAAAAGTCTGGTTTTAGATCATCTACCAGACCCCTCCAATCCCCTAATACTTCCTCTTCAATATCTCTCCCTGGGGAATACAATTTCTTCAAATACTCCTCCCAGGCTCCCTCTTCTACTACACAGTTCATGGAGGCGACAGGAAGCTCTGTTGCTGATTGTACTAGCTTCCAAAACAATCGAATATTCTTTGATTCAATTGCCTCCAACAGTTTCCCCTTGCAGATTTCCTTATGGGTTCTTTTTGTGCTGTAGAGAAGTGTAGTATATTCTTTCTTTAATTTGGCTAGGTTTTCTGCCCTTGTTTTATCAAATTGTTTGCTCAAGCTGCGCTGTTCTCCACTTAGTTATCTTTTCTTGTTTAAGCAGTCTATGTTAAACCAGTTACCTTGCTTGGCCTGTAACATTTGTTTGGTCTTGTTGGCCTTTTCATCTATTCTAAGTTCAACCTTGATACTTTGTACCACTCAATTTTTTTTTTCAATGTACCAAGTCAGGTTTGATCCGTCTACAGTTCCTAGATTAATGTTTTGTCGTAGCCTGGTTAACTTTTCTATATATTTTTCTGTTAAATGTGTTGAAATACGCCTTGGGTAATCCATCTGTTGCGGTATTACTTTCTCACAAGCTGGCTGATGGAGGAACTCCAGCTCCAACTCTAAAATATTATGGTCACTACCTTCTGTATGGTTTACACTAAAGTCCTTTATTAAATTAAAATTCCATGCGGGCATGAAGACATAATCTATGGGGCAATTTTGTGTCCCTTGTTTAAACGTTTTCTTTGCCGGGCGATCTCGCGGAAATCTCCCGTTCAGGCAAAAAAACCTTTTGATTGCTAAATAATTTCCCAAACTTGCGTCATGTGTTGAGCAGAGACTTTCGGGAAACTTTGCTTGATTTATAGCATAGGACTCCAAAATTTAAAAAAACATGGGATCTTGCCGCCTTGGGTTAAGTTTATGATTAAAATCCCCTGCCAACAGAATCAAATCAGAATCATACATTTCAAACAGTAAATCTAAATCATTCTTAAAATATCCCATTTCTGCACCATATTCCTCCTGAGTGCCCCATTGCATATATACATTTAGGATCAACACATTTTCTATCTTATTTCCAGCAGCGATTAGGGTTATTCTACAGCAGAGCAGCCATTTGCATGATACAGTGAACTGGGATACCTTTCTTACTAACTTTGTAGATAGTAATATCAGCAATCCACCTGCTGGGTGGCCAGCCCTAGATTTTACTGCCGGGCGATAGACTTGATGGAACCCATCCACTACCGGGGACTCCCCACATAGCCAGGTCTCCTGAATACAAATGATCTCGTTATTTTTCGCCAGTTCTTTTATCCATTCAAGCTTTATTTGATTTCCTAATCCATTTATATTCCAGGAGGCCATTTTTAAGCCATGTGGTTGCCCCATTACCTATTCTACATCGCTAAGGGGTCCAAACCTGTTGGAATCCTCAAAGTAGCACTGGGAAGGCCCTGGGGAACCGGTACTAGGGCTCCAATTCTTCCAAGAATCTTCAGGAGCAGAATTGTTTATAACTCTATTAATTTTTCCCAGGCCAGGACTCACATCTTTTTCTAATAGTCTCACTTGCCTTTTTCCAAGGCCTGCATGGTACTTTAGGAAATCTTTTCCTTGCTGGTTGTTAAATTCTTCCCTGACTTCTTCAATGGGTACTAGCCGAATCCCTGCTTTTTGTATCTCACCCTCTGCTTTCTCTATGGCAATTTTCACCAGATCTGAGTGGACTTGTACCTTAGTTAGCTCTTTTTCATCAAGGTTTGTTATAAAACCCACCTGTCGGAGATCTTCAGTGCCGATTCCTTTTAGGTTAGGGCAATGGGCGAATGAATTATGGAGAAGTGATCTATTTAAATATGATCCCTTCTTTGTTTTTTCCCGCCCCTTCCCATTTTCACTTGCTCAAAGTACAGCCACTGGTTTCCTTTAGCCTCCATTCCTATTGATTTTGGCCCCCTTTGTGGCTGTTGTATATTTTATTTATTTATTTATTTTATGTAGTTTATAGAGCGCGCAGCTACCCCCGAAGGGGTGTCCCGGCGCTAAAATCCTGAGCCTCCCAGGGGGAATAGGGAGTAAAGAGCAAGGAGAAGCAGGAGAGTGACTCAAAGTCCGGAGAAGAGCCAGGTTTTGAGTTTGGCTCGGAAGATCGATTCGGAGGGACAGAATCTCAGCTCGATTGGTAGGGAGTTCCACAGTTTGGCAGCAATGACACTGAACCCTCTGCCACCCATTCTAGATAATTTAAAACGGGGCGAGATCAGGAGGCGAAGGTCATTGGATCTCAAGGATCTGGTGGAGCGGGATATCGAGACACGTTTTTTCAGATAGTTAGGTCCGCGGTCGTTGACGGCTCGATAGGTGAGGGTGAGGACCTTGAACTGGATGCGGCTGGCCACTGGAAGCCAGTGGAGTTCCCTCCGATAAGCAGAAACAGATTGGCGGTAGGGGATGTTACCAATCAGTCTGGCTGCAGCATTCTGGACAATCTGCAGTCGGCCTACCAAGTACTGGGGGGCACCAGCATAGAGGCTGTTAGCATAGTCCAGGTGGGACGTGATGAGGGCTTGGGAAACTGTACGGCGGGAATCCAGGGGGAGATAGGGAAGAATTTTTCTGATCATGCGCAACTTCAGGAAGCAGGCAGAGGTAACTTTATTGACCTGAGTTTTGCATGACAGGGAGTCGTCAAACTGGAAACCCGGATTCCGAGCCGAGTGAATTATAGTATATTAGCTATTTATATATAGTAATTAAGTATATTAGCCCCAACCTCTGATATATTGCCCAAATGATGCCGCTCTTTAAAGGCAACAGTTGTAGCAGGTTTCCGGATTATGTTGCCAGGGGCATATTTTGTGCATGTAGTCAATTTCTCCTTATAATTTTGTTCATCGCTACAGATACCTTTTTTAACTTGGCTCTTTGCTAGTTTCTCTGTGTTTCCTATGTTTATTCTACTCACATTCTCTCTCATAACTTTTGGGGTCATTAATTTTGGCGCTTGTTCCACTGGCAATTCTTCCATCTCTTTTCCTTTGCCAACCACTCTACTTATTCCCTTTCTTTGTACTCCTTTTCTAACATATCTAGTATAGCCACCCCTTCTTTTAACCAGCATTGGCCATTTTGAGATGTATACATTATGGTTAGTCGATGGGGGTTCTATGGTCCCAGTCCCCTCCCCCCGCTGCTGGGGTTATATGTTCTGGAACTGGTCTTAAAATTAAAGGCATTTGGCCCCTTATTCCTTGTAATTCCCCCTGGATTTTAGAAAGGTACAAATTCTGTGTTTTTAAGATATCATGATTTAACATTGTAACTTCCAGAATCCCCTGGAGTCCTTTTTGCAGCAATAACATTAATTCCAGCATCGAAGAGGCCGGAGTTGCGGAAGATTCTAAGTCCGGCTGCAACACTTGTTAACTGTCGTTTATACCCATGGACCCTGTACTATGTTCCTCATGTACTTTGTGTCCCTTCAGACTTCCATCCAAGGCAGAACCATCTTCTTCCTCTTGCCCTAGGTCTTCGCTGTTTATTTCCACTGGGTCGTGAATTAAGGACAACCTTGGTGACAAGGATATTCGAGGTGTCATTGCAGGGCCATTAGAGGCAATTAGAGACTGTATTGTTTGGTTAATTAAGTTTGCAGAATCCATCATATGTTCATCAAAGTTAAGGGAGGAACCTCCCTTCCATAGAGCTTCCCCGGCTATTTCAAGGTCAGGTGCTAGGGGCTTGACTGGTGAAAAGACCATTTTGAAGTGCTTTCCCACAAAGTCTTTCAGGGCGTTTGATGCTAAGCCCCCCTTTTCTCCCACTTGCGGTGGCTCCTTTGATATTTTCTCTATTTTCTTCTGTATGCGTTTAGATTTTGTTTTTGTCCCTGGGCACACAGGGCTTCCTCCTGATGCATTCTGGTCCATTGGGGGGTCTTTTAGTGCCTTTGTCTGTCCTAGTGTACTTTTATTCTTCCTTGGAGCCATCAATTATGCTCTTAATGCTTAAGATTTCACAGCCTCTCTATTCCCCAGCTGAACCAACCACTTATTTCCAAACATTGTCCTCAGGAAAGAAGTGGCCAGTTAGGGTATTTAAGATAAAAACAAAGGAGATAAAAGAAAAGGGAACAAATGGGATAGCCTCCCTTACTCCCACTTACCTCTGTTTTGCTTTATGCGTGCGTGTGCGTGTATCTGCGGCGTGATCTTCACTAGTTTATACCTTGACGAACCTTCTGGAGGAGAGAATTCCTCTTTGCGGCAAAATTTGGGGTTCTGCACCTTTTGTCAACAGTGCTACAGTCTCCTGCATGCCCTCAACCTTTGGGCATCTCTCCACTAGTTGCTGGTGCAATGAGTCACAGACCCAGCGGGGCCGGGAGTTCACGGTGCTGGGTGACGGGTCAATTCATCCGTCTTTCTCCAGTTTGCAAAGTTCTGCTCCCGGGTGCCAGCTGTCACGGCCAGGGGGGCCGGAGGTCGCAACAGGATGGCAGATCCTTTTCCTTTTAATTCCCGAGTTCTTTCGTTTTCTCAGGCAGCCAGGTTTCGCAGGGTTAACGAGCCAGCAGCCGAGGCTTTAAGTGACGAGTCAGGGGTCTCAGGACTCGCGTTTCGCATTACGCGTCTCTCTCGTCTCTGAGCTGCTCCTTCGATCACAAGGGGTCATGGGATCATGCAGTAGCACGCAACATGCTCACACAGTACGCACAACAGATGTTTTTGCTGGATTTGTGCTTTGGGCACTGTGCCACTGCTAATCAGTGCCACAGTGCAAGTGCTCCCTATGTTAAATTAATGAACTAATTGGTTACTCCTTGATTTATCTGGCAGCCCCTAGTACAGTGCACCCTGTGTGCCCAGGGCTTGTAAATCAAATGCTGCTGGTGGGCTTACAGCACTGGTTGTGCCACCCACAGAAGCAGCTTTTAAAGTGTGTCTCAGGCCTGCCATTGCAAGGCCTGTGTGCAGTCTAGCACTGCCATGTCGACTTGGCCAAGTGCACCCACTTGCCAGTCCCTAAACCTTCCCTTTGCTTCATATTAGACACCCCTATGGTAGGCCCAAGGGCAGGGTGCATTGTAAGTATAAGATAGGACATGCTCTGATGTGTGTAGCGTGTTCTAATAGTGAATTACAGCCATTTTCGTTTTTCACTATTGAAGGCTATCTGTTCTTGTAGGTCAGAATGGGCAGTTAGATTATTACATACTTATAATCCTAACTGACTCAAGGAACATGGTAGAAATTCGTATTTAGTATGCCTGGACTCGGAGTACAAAAATACATCTTTTAGTAAAGCTGGTTTTAATATTCTGTGTTTGAAAATACCACTTTTAGAAAGCAGGTATTTGCTTGCCTAACCACTTGAGCCTGCCTCTGCTGGGTTGTGTATTCCTTGTCTGGGTTTGTAAGTGACAGGGCTGGGGGATTCCAGGAGACAGGCTGGGGCAGCCCGGTGGTCAATAGAGAGATCTGCATCTAGATGGGAGGGAGGAGTTGCACCTGGGACCTGAATAGGGCTTGGCCTTCCCTCTACAATGCTGGCTCCACCCCCTCTGGCTTGTCTGATGTCTCTGCCCTGCACTGTGAAAGGAGAGGGGGAATCATGTCAACAGAGTGCTCCAGAGCTGTATCTTCTCTCCCCTGTGCTGGCTCCACCTCCTGTGGGTCGGCTGATGTATCTGCCCTAAACAGTGAATAGGAAGAAGAGAGCCATGTAAACAAAGTGCTCAGGGACTGGTTTGAACTAGGCAGAGGCCTCTCTGCCTTCAGAGAATAAAGGATTTTGTGGTATAAATATTGGGACCCTGATCCCAAGAAATTAGATTACTTCTGGAACAAGAAACCTTTCTACCAAGGAGAAGAACCAAGGAAGCTGCAGGAGTTTGGACCGGCCCTCAGTCAGTGTGCTATTTGCTGGGTTGACGTGCAGTGGTTGCTTCATTGCCAAGGGAAAGATGAAGGAACTTTTGTAAGGACTTTCATCTACAGAATATTCTCCAAGGGCCTGAACTGTGGTTGCCTCCTGCTGCAGTCTCAGGGACAAAAGACTTTATCTCCAGCTCACTCCTGAATTTCCTTGCTGGGAATTCTGACTCCAGACACTTGTGCGCCGCTGGGAGCTGGAAGCGTGTCGCAGCCGCAGCTGAAATCGACCCAATGCCAGAGAAGCGAGCCTGCGCCGCATCGCCCTGGAAGCGTGTATTCATCGAAGCTGCCTGCAGTCGCATTACCGGAGAAGCGTGACGCCATCGAGAGAGTCGCAATCGCATCACCGGAGAAGCGTGTCGCGGGGCCTGTCTCGGCTCCAAAGTACAGAGTTGTCGCAAGGCTGCCAAGGCGTCATCACATCGTCATCGCATCGCCGCATCAAGGGCGCCATGTTCTCGCATCGCAACAGGATCATCGCATCGAGGCGCCATCTTGCGCACCGCAACGGGCCCGCAGGCCGAGAATCTATGCATCACCTCCACACCGGTAAGGTTCACGATGAGTCCCCTACTCTATACAAGCATTGAGGCAGGACGCAACCGTTCCACCGGGTCACAAAACCGACGCATCTCCCCTTTTGCGAGCCTTTTGTTCACTTTGTGTTGCGCATCCATGTACTTTGTTGAGAACTTTGTCGCATTTGCCAACAACTTGAATTAAGAGACTTTAATCATCTTTTAAGTAATCTTAAGTGTAGTATTGTGGATTTTTGTCATTTGTGGTCTTGTGTTTAAGTCTATATAAACAAATGCTTATTTTTTATAAAACCTATGTTGTGTCCATCTGTAGTGTTTTCACTGTATTACTGTGTATATTCACAAATGCTTAACACACTGCCTTTGAGGTAAGCCTGTTTGCTCGTGCAAAGCTACCAAGGGGATGAGCAGGGGTTATTAAGGAGTATAATCCCCTTATCCTGACTTAGAAGTAAGGGTCCCTATTTGGACAATGGTGAATACCATTGCCAACTAGAGACCCCAGATCTAACAGTGAACCTACAAGTCCTATATATCCCCACAACCAGTAAGATCCAGCGGATGTATCAATATATAGCTTTGAAAGAGCTGTCATAATTAGGAGAAGTTACAGGTGAAAACGTTGACACAAAAGGCTATTTTCTTCAACAAATTTTCAATTTTTCATATATTTAACTGTTAGTTTCTATAAGGAAACCTTGAAGGGTCTACACAAATGACCCCTTGCTGAATTCAGAATTTTGTCTTCTTTTCCAAACTGTATAGCTTTCCAGGATTCAATATTGCTTTCATACCCATTTCTACCATTAACTGGAAGGAGCTTGAAAGCACAAAAAATAGCTAAAATAGGCAATGTCCCAACAAAATGCAAAAACTGTGTAAAGAAAGTTGGTTTTCTGACAAAAGTTTGCTTGTCCCTGAAAGCCGGGAAGGTGGTGATTTCAACACCACAACCTTTTCTTTATACCATTTGCAGGGAAAATAGCAGACGATTTCATCTGGAGCCCTTTTTTTGCATTTTTCCCAAAAGAAACAAAACTTAGCTGTATTTTGGCTAATTTCTGGGTTCCCGCCAAGGGAATCCACAAACCATGGGTACCTTTAGAATCCCCATGATGTTGGGAAAAAAGGACGAAACATTGGGGTGGATACTTTCTGTGGTCAAAAAAAGACAGGGGCCTAAGCGCGAATTACCCCAAATAGCCAAAAAACGGCTTAGCAAAGGGGGGGAGGCCTAGCAGCGAAGGGGTTCAGGTTAAGAGGATGATAACTACCAGCATGTACAATGGTGTTACCAACTGTCTTTTTACAGAAAATACTGGTATTCAGTTGCCCCCCACTGACCTCCACTGTAACATCTAGGAAATCCATGCATGTGGGCTGGTATTTTGTGGGTGAAAGCCAAAATCAAATTGTTGTGTCCTATGTGAAGAACTGTTTATAGCCACTTACTGGGTCTCGGTGGCGGGGGAACCGCCCAAGTCTTCCATACCCTCCTTATTTAGTAAAAGGAGACACAGGAGCCTTCTTCTGCAGGAGGAACCAAGTTTTATTCGAATAGCCCGGGCTATCGACAGAGTCCCAAGCTCGTTAGAAACAAGACAGAGGAAGCTGCTGCTTCACTCTGCAGCTTACAGGCCTTATATACACATTTGCCACATTAAGAAACCAGTTTGGGTGAGGGTTTGGCTTCCCCAAGTCAAAAATGCTTTTATACCATTCTTTGTGCAGGCAGGAGGGCGGCTGTAACAGAAGGTAGAAAGATTACAGACAGGTCTTGCAAAACAGGATATGTACGTGAGGGAACAGAGAGATCTTGAACAACAGGATATGTGAAAGAAACAAGTTCTGGGAAGGTTGGACCTTGGCTCAACCACAAAGTGCAGGAAGGACAGGATGGTCGTGACAGCTAGAATTTCAACAGACACCAGCAGAAATTACCAGGATGGTCGTGCAGAGGTGTTTGACACGAAATGGCAATGCAAAAACAATATAGTCATGACACGAAATGGATGCCGACAAGAAGGACACTTTTCCTCAGCCCCTCCTTTTGCCATTGAGTGGCAAATACTCTAGGAGACGTCGATATTCATAAGATCATCTGTTTCTAGTTGGAGCATCATCTTCATATTAGTGTCATGAATATTAGAAGGTTGAGGCTTGAGAGCCTGAACACACATTGCACAGAGCATTGGCAGACACTGAATGCACAAACAGCAGGAGACTAGGACAGCCACTCCCAAGGCAAGGAAGATGAGGACCCTCCATCCCCATTGGGAAAGGAGGCCCCAGATCCAGCCTGTAAGGGACCAGTTGCCTTAATCCTGATGGATTACAGAGGAAAGGTGATGCAGACGTTGGATGGCATCATATACTGTGGGTGCGTGATCAGGAATGTACACACAGCAGCTGGAGCCAATCAATTTACACACACCACCACGATCAGCGAGGATGATGTCAAGGACCATACAATATTGAAGTGTTACAAGGCGATTTGCCTGTAGCGCTGCAGTGATGTTGGAGAGGGCACCAGCTGTTTCTGTGATGGTGTTCTCAAAGACCCTGGTCAGTCCTCGTATAGCTCTGTTTGCCATTGGGCACCAGAATGGGAGGAAACCCTCAAATAAGTCCCCGGCTTCCTGGCCTACTGTATCCTCAGCCGATATGACACCCCTACGTGAGCGGCACAAAGTGCCCTTCATCAACAGGTGGTAATCTCCATGGGTAGAATACGTCGGTGGAAGGAGGAAGGCCAGATAGCAGATACCAGACCAGTTATGGGGGAGCCAAGTGTACGCTGCTGTGCCACAGATAAAGTAAGTGTTGGGGGACGCCATCAACTTTGGAGGAGACATAGAGTTCAAAGTTTTAGTGATGTCACAGATACTAGTACCAACTTTCTTAGTACCTAAGCCATGGATGCAGACATGGCCCCGCACATTTATAACCTTCAGAGTGTTTCGTACATCAGGTAGTAGCCTTCTAGTGCGAAATCTGGTAAATGTTTGTCGAGAAGTTGAGTTAAATACCACCATCTCACCGAGTTCATCCAGTACTAATAGCAATGTGGATGAACTGGTCGGGCAAAAAGGGGTATTGGTATTGCCAGACCTGTTTCGCCAGAAGTCATCTCGAAATGTTCCAAGGGCAGAATTGGCAGTACCATTGACAGTATAGGCCTCCTGCATCAACAGCCACCATGCAAGACAGGACCCAGAGATGGAGAAAGGATAAGGAAAGAATGGAACAGGTTGTGTCATAGCATGCAGCATCAGTCCACATACCCAACAGTTGAAGGTATTTATGATCAGCTGATGATGATGTTACATCTGGACAAAGGTGTTATTGAAAAATTTTGCACGGCGGGGCAATTCGTGGGTGGGTAACGTGAAATACTGATGCTCTACAGGACTCGGAGTAGGAGTTGGTGGGGTAACAGGATAGTAGATCAGTAACATCCAACCGATGATAGACAAGATGATTGAGGCAAACAGCATCACCACGGGGGCCACTTGCTATGTAGGAGACTGACATATCGTTTCTGGACTTGGGTGTATTGGACAGCTGCCATTGTACTAAGCCAGAGACCACTAGCGGCTGTCTGTGATTGGTGGTTGCTTCACTGGATGCAGGTGCCAAGAGCCCTATGGCGTACCTTAGTCTGACATACCAGCACCGTTCTTAGCTGGGAGATCATAACCCTACAGCCTGTAGGCGCCTGAGCGAAGTCAAGGGCAAGCCTTCCTTCTGGAACGCAAGTTATATCGGGTAGAAGTAGGAACAGTATGGCCGAGGAATAATTGTTCCTGATGCTGAGCAGAGTGAGGAGAGTGTTTTCTCTTTCCCTTCAGTATACTGTCACTCTCTGCTTCCGTAGATGTGGAATGTAATCTTGCGTCGCTGAAGGGAACAAACGTTGGGACTATTTCTGTCTCTGAGCCTCTTTGTCCATCTCTCACCCACTGATCATAGGGGAGAGGCAGAGGCACTCTTCCACAGTGCATGGCGTGGATCCAGTTCTTCCGTCCCTCAACTTTCACGGCGATGCAAGTGGCCAGTAACACCTGACGGGGCTGTGTCCAGCGGGGCTCGAGGCTCTTGAAAGTTTCGAATCAGGACCCAGTCGCCAGGTTGGATAACGTGTCCTGGGCCCTCGCTTTAATCAGGTATGGCCTCCTGCACCTGGTGGTAAAGAGTATGGAATGTGTTAGTCAAACTGTACAGATAATCAGTCAACACAGGGTATTCAACATCAGACAGTTTCTGGGGCAGGGGAACACCCCACACATTGGCAGGCCTCCCAAACACAATCTCATGGAGAGATAGGCCTATCCTCGTATGGGCCGTTGTCCTGACAGACAGCAGGGCCAGGGGCAGAGCATCAATCCAAGTGACACCTGTCTCGGCTACAATTTGACCATATTAGTATGCCATTGTACACCTCCACTAGACCTGCTGATTGGGGGTGGTTAGCTGCATGACATTTTTGTTTTATACCCAGTGCTGAACAGACATACTCCATTATCTGAGCCGTAAAGTGTGTCCCATTGTCACTCCAGACCAAACTGGGCAAACCGATTCGTGGGAAGTATTATTTCAATAGTATTTTTGCGGTAGTGATAGCAGTACAGTCTTTGACAGGGTAGGCCTCCACCCATCGGCTGAAGGTACAGACCACCACCAGGACGTATTCTAAACTGTTACATCTGTCCATCTGGATATAATCCATCTGTAGGGCTTCGAAAGGAAAGGATATGGGGAGAGAATCCTCCTCCAGGGGTTACTGTGCCTTTTCCCGGGTTTTACATAAGGCAAATCATGCATGTTTTGACCATCCTCTCAGCATATGCTGGTATCTTTGAGTTATACTAGGTGGGTTCCAGCAACTTGCATATCACTTTCGCACTAATGTGAGCAGGGCCATGGGCCATCGTTACTACCGGTAGCACATGACTGTCGGGCAACATCCATTGTCTCTCCATAGTGATACGGGCCCAACAACCATCTATTTCCTTTGCCCCTAAATAATTCGTTCACATCCTCAGCTCCTCAGGGGTAGCATGGGACTGAATATCGATCACACTCTGTACAGTATCTTCAACCATGCCCCCCTCTGCCACCCACCTGGCTGGACCTCCCACATACATTCCTTTCTTTTTCTTTAGAGCTGACTGGCTGGCTGGCTGGTCAGCCAGGGCATTGCGTTTTCCAACATCATCCTTCACTTTCTTATGCGCTTTACATTTTATAATAGCTACCTTTCTGGGAAATGTCAGGGAGTCTAATAATCGGTGAATTAGGGGGCCATGTTGAAGTTTTGTCCCATGTGAAGTAAGAAAATTCCTTTCCTTCCAGAGTCTCCCAAAGTTGTGAGCCACCCCAAAGGCGTACTGGCTGTCAGTGTAGATATTAACCGTTATTCCTTTGCTTAACTCACAGGCTCTAGTGAGGGCCACTAATTCTGC
Source organism: Lissotriton helveticus (assembly GCF_964261635.1). Taxonomy (NCBI): domain Eukaryota; kingdom Metazoa; phylum Chordata; class Amphibia; order Caudata; family Salamandridae; genus Lissotriton; species Lissotriton helveticus. The sequence continues at coordinate 1,322,900,119 of NC_136061.1, read as the reverse complement.
AGCCTGAGCAGAGCACTGCGGAATCTGAGCTGTTTCTACTACTTGCTCTAATGTCGTGAGGGTGTAATCGGCTGATGTGTTACCAACTGACCCTCTGAGACTATACAGTCATGTGGATCTAAACAGGCATCCTGACTATCCAGTGTGAGTAATGTGGTGGGATTCATTACAGTGCATCTCTTAATGTTAATGTGGCTGGAAAAGAGTGTCAATTCATATCCTGTGAGTTGTGCTCTAGTGAGGTACTGTGTCTTGGTGTTATTAAGGAGGGTATCCACAGAATGGGGAACCATCAGAGTCAAGGGGGAGTTCATGACAATCCCCGCACTCTGACGGACCATGAGTGCAGCCGCAGCTCTCGCCCATAGGCATCATGGGAGAGCCCTTGCAACAGGATCTAAGGTGGCTGAAAAATAGGCACATGGCCGATGGTGACCTCTGAATGTCTGGGTCAAGACAGCACATGCACAGCCGTCTGTCCCATGTACAAAAAGAAAAAATTGTTTGTTATAATCAGGAGTACAGAGGACTGGAGCAGTACACAGAGCTCCTTTTAAATCCTGGAAAGTCTGAGTATGCTCTCTAGTCCATGGAAAGGAAGTGTCTGATACGTCTTTAGTGGTGAGGGCAAGAAGAGGTTTGACCATGGCCGAAAAATTATAAATCCACTGTCTGCAGTATGAGGTTAGACCTATGAAGTCTCGTACCTGCTTTTGTGTCCGTGGGGCCGCCATAGCATTGATAACGGCTACACGATCAGCGGTGAGCTGCCTTCCCTCCTTCGAGAGGAGATCGCCTAAATAGGTCACCTTCTCTTGACAAAACTGAAGCTTTTTTAAAGAGACCTTGTGGTTATGGAGGGCAAGGTGGCGTAACAAACAGAGAGTATCCTCTTTACATGTCGGGTGGAATTAGCAGTAATGAGGAGGTCATCAACATACTGCAGCAGTGTGGAATTATCAGGGAGTTCCAAGGAATCTAGTTGACTTTTGAGAGCTTGACTATAGATACTGGGGCTCTTGTTGAAGCCTTGAGGGGCGCGGCAAAATCTAAAGCTCAGGCCACCAAGGGAGAAACCAAAAAAATGTCTGCTGGCAGGATGTATAGAAATGCTGAAAAAGGTATTCTTCAGGTCTATGACAGAAAAGTGTGTGGTGTCAGAAGGGACCATCGTCAAGAGGCCTATAATGTCGGGGACAACAGGGTATTGGGAGATTGTTATTTTGTTACGGGCTCTCAGGTCAATCACAAATCTGTATATTTTAGGGGAGAGAGCATCTCCATTGGTCTTTTTAAGAACCGGAATAATGGGACTGTTACAGATATTACCACGTATCTCCTCCACAACGCCCTTGTCCATCAATTCAGATATTATTGTTAAAAGGGCCGCTTCTCCTTCCGCAGGTAGTCGGTACTGTCGAAGGCGGGGGAGAAGTGCACCTGGTTGAATGCGTACCACATGAGGGGGTATGTTGAGACACCCCACATCAGTGTCTGATGATGCCCAGAGGGAGGAAGGTAAAGACTGCAACTCTGGTGGGAGAGGACCGGACAGATACATATAGGAGCCTGCGGTGGGGGAAATTGTTAGGGATACACCTTGGGGACTACATGATATGGTCGCATACAGAGCTTTCAGTAAATCCATGCCTAATACGTTTTCACTGCAACCTGTAGTAAGGACCAAGGGAGCGTAAACATGTGCTTGGCCAATATCGAGAGGGAAGGGTTCAGAGACAGGGCTGGTCACGGGTGTTCCTGCAAAACCCACGGAGACATTCATTTTGCCAGAAAGGGGTGCCTCCGGGACTGACAGACGTGCAATAGAAGACCTGGTGGCCCCAGTATCCAAAAGAAAATTCTTATTGTTCCCCACAACTGACATTTGAACACACGGGCCCCTTTGATCCACTGGAATTTTCACTCTAGTAATACCCCTTTCCTGGCTGTCCTATGCTTGATAGAACCCTGTCTCATCAACTTCGTCATAATCATCATTGTAATAAGTGCGCGTTGCTTCGTATCCATCAAACCTATTGGCCCGGCGTTGCCGGACAGGAGCGTCATCCCTGCACCTACGTTCTTTGTCCTGCGGATGGGGCGTGCCATGGTCCCTAGTCGGCCTCCCCTCCCTAGGAGCGCGAGGCAGAGTCTTCTCTGTTCGGATGTTTTCAGCTAATACGGGACACTCATCTATTCAATGGCCGTACCCCTTACAATAAGCACACTGATATGTTTGAAGGGCTCCTGTGCATTGAGGGCCTGGGGGGTAGACTGGTGAGCCCTCAGAGGGGGTTGGGCTGTGGTCTGAAATTGCAGCGGGCATCGGGACCTCTGGGAGGGTAAGCCTGCTGTAGAAGTACCTTAGTCTTAACACCTTAGGAGCTTCGTAAATAAACCTCCCCAGTGCTGCGCTGTCCATTATCCAGTGCTGAACTGGACGTCCAGCGGTCGCACGCAGCACTGGGGAGGTAGTGCCCGTGATGACCGTTGGCCGACGGCAGCACTTAAAGGGTTAAGATCCCTAGCCTTCTTACTTTCCTTCTCTCTATCTTCATTCTCCCTATTCTCGTGATACTGGGCCATAGCCAAGATACCAGTCATAGTCAGGGCAGACCATGTACTCTCAACTTTCTTGAGCCTGGCAGAAATCTCAGGAAGCAAGTTGCTGACAAACTTATTGACAAATACTGGGCTAGAGCCTGGGACCCGGGGCTCCAAGCCACTATGTCCCATATATATATATATATATATATATATATATATATATATATATATATATATATATATATATATATATATATATATATATATTACCTACTGGCGGTCGCCAGTAGGTATATATAGTTAGGATTTTTTCTCTATGGGATTTTTGAAAATTCTATGTCTAATAACTTTGGCGTTTGTGGACGGAATTGGCTGAAATTTTCAGGAAAATGGAACATTTTGTTTCTGAGCAGCCCCTGAAAATTGGGGGGGGGGTTCGTCAAGGGGGGGCCGAGAAAAAAGGGGGGTCCCAAAACGTGTTTTTAACATTGAGTTTTCCATAGGGCGGTTGGCCTCACTTTTAGCCCGAACGGCTGAATGGATTTGCACGAAACTTGGCAAAATTGTAGGGACTGGTAGCCCGATGTGCCTTTTGTAGGTCTCAATATATGTGCTCCAGTGGATTTTGAGAAATTAACGTTCAAAAAAAGATATATATCTGTAACAGCGGACCGGGCAGCGCTCCAGTTCGCGTACTTTTCGCGTTACGGAGCTTTGTGAAGCGAAGCTGATTGGTTCTCCGGCGTCTGTCAACATTCTAAACAGTCCGTAGCGGCCGCCATATTGTCTCTCGGTAGGATCGAGAGGCAAGAGGAGGCCAAAGCGAAGGGGCAAATGACCATAAGGGGGCATAGTAGATCCTCCCTGACCCCCTAGGTTTGATGTGGAGGTTTTAAAAGGGCCCCGCGGGGCAAAAAAAAATAAAAATAATAATAATCGAACGGCTGAATGGATTTGCACGAAACTTGGGAAAATTGTAGGTACTGGTAGCCCGATGTGCCTTTGCTAGGTCTCAATATATGTGCTCCAGTGGATTTTGAGAAATTAACGTTCAAAAAAAGATATATATCTGTAACAGCGCTCCGCTTCGCGTACTTTTTGCGTTACGGAGCTTTGCGAAGCTGATTGGTTCTTCGGCGTCTGTAAACATTCCAAACAATCCGTAGCGGCCGCCATCTTGTCTCTCGGTAGGATCGAGAGAGAAGAGGAGGCCAAAGCGAAGGGGCAAATGACCATAAGGGGGCATAGTAGATCCTCCCTGACCCCCTAGGTTTGATGTGGAGGCTTTAAAAGGGCCTCGCAGGGCAAAAAAAAAACAATATCTTTTTTTAGTTCTTTTGCGTGGAGTGCGCCCGGTTCGCGAACCGGGAAGCGTTCTGGGGAGCGTACTTTCTTGAAAATTAGTGAAAAAAGTTAGAGTAAAATAATAATTGTGAGTGATCAGATGTAGGGTAGCTCTGAGAAGAGCTTTTGGGTTTATGGTACATTTAGGTACTTATAAGTAGGTACCAATGCACAGTCTTAAATTCAGAATGAAAATTCTGTTGCCCTCATCTGAGAAGTGAACTCCATCTCCTCTGTAGATATCTTGCATGTAGTAATGCAAGTTATTGTTGTACAAGGAGCCCATTCCATGGTCTCTCATGTAAGCTGAAACAGATTTGTTTACATGCTTCCTCGACTTCTCAATTTGTGGACAAAATTGGTTCGACCACCTCCATTTCTGTCTTTGGCATATATTTGAATATACCAAGGCAGTCTGAGGAAAAAGTGCCATCAATTGCTCAAAGGTGTCCTTTAAAAGCATTTCCAGACCTACCCCAGTCAAAGTGCCCAAGTCATTACCTCCACAGTGCACAATTAACAGGTCAGGTTTTGGCAAATGCATAAAGGTTTTCACCAATGGTATCAATTGGTGACATTTTAATCCTCTGTGGCCAAACCACTTAATTTCCACATCTTGTAAATTGAGGTTAGGTAAATTCCTGTTTTCAGCGTACCTCTGAGCCCAATAGATGTAACTATGTCCAACAATCCAGACACAAAACATGGCGAGAGAAGGTTCTCCTGCAGTCAGATGAAGTGTGGCAATGAAATGGCAGTTGAAAAAATAAGAGTTTAAAATGAAAAAAACTGTGGAGTTTCTGTGTTAATGAAGCAGTAACAGTGATTGGTGGATTTTGATTGCTGAAAACAGAAAGTTAGGGTGCATGGATGAGTTAGTTGAAAGATGTATTTTGAGTGGCGAAGAAAAAATCATTAAATGGAAGAATGCACTGGATATGCAGGTGCACTGAGAGTTCAAAGTTCAATTGCAACATTGTTGTGTGAACTTGCAAACACCAGAGGTCTTGCAAGAGGTGGTTGCTATGCATAAAAGCAGAGAGGGCAGAGGGGGAAGGGTTTTGATTTGAAAAAAAGTGAGGGAAGAGTTTTGATTGGGTGACATGAGAGATATGTGTGAAGAATTACAGAATTTCTGTGCTTTTGATAGCTGCAGACTCTGGAGTGCATACCTTTTGCTCTGCTGAAGACAAATTGGTGTGTTTCTGAGACTGTTTTGAAACTCAAAGTATTTGCTAAGGTGAGAAAAGATTTCTTTAATTTAGATAGAAAATAGTGTGCTTTAAGGAGAAAATTATGAAGAAAGTTGTGTTTTTCAAATGTTGCTTTGTCTAAAGTGTTTTACAAATAGATTTTGTTTCTTTGAGAAATTGTAATTGGAGAAAATGTGAAGTATTAGTACTGACAGGGTTTTTATGTGCATAGGAGCTGTGGAGTGTTTTCAAATTATGACTTGTAAATCGTTTTTGAGGAAAAGGAATGGTTTTAATATTTATGACAAGGACATCATGGTGTATGCTTCTTTATAAGGCAATTGAGTGTCTCTGATGTTATTTTTCCCATTTTAATGTAAGACGTTTCCCTGTGGAGCAAATTGCTTGTAAATATGCTCCCACCTGTGCATGGCAAATTTAGATTTTGAATGTTTGCGTTACATAGGCATGTTAAAGGTGACCGAAACATGCTGCAAAGGCAATCAACAAACGCTTTCATGTGTCTTAAGGACATTTTAAGTCATTTCCCCATGTGGAGTGTTTTTAAATTATGACTTGAAAATCGTTTTTGGGGAAAATGAATGCTTTTAAAATTTATGACAAGGACATAATGGTGTATGCTTCTTTATAAGGCATTTCAGTGTCTCTGATGTTATTTTTCCAATATTAAATTAAAAGACCTTTCTCCGTGGAGCAAATTCCTTGTAAATATGCTCCCACCTGTGCATGGTAAATTTAGATTTTGACTGTTTGAGTTACATAGCCATGTTAAAAGTGACCCAAAAAAGTTGCAAAGGCTTTAAAAAAACACTTTCATGTGTCTTGAGGACATTTTAAGTCATTTCCCCGTGGGCAGTGTTTTCAAATTATGAGTTGAAAATCGTTTTTGAGGTAAAGGAATGTTTTCAAAATTTATGTGCGCCATATGCCCCCAAATTTCTTTTTCAGGGGTGCAGCAGGGTGTTCTTGAGACACCCCTGCACCCTCGGAAAAATTCGTAATTTACGATGAGCTAATTGCTAATCGCAAATTGCACGTTCATTCCTATGGGCCTCCTGCTCCATGGAAATGAATGGGTAATTTGTAATTAGCAAATAGCTCATCGCAAACTAGGAATGGTAAAGAATCGCTATTCATTCCTTAAAGTTCGCTATTTAGGAAATGTAAAAAACTTTGATGATACATATGGCGGTTCATCTCTAACAAGATAAGAAGCTTAGGGATAGATTTATGATGACTGGCGTATCATCAGGGATGTGAGTCATCCTGTGCCGCTGTTCCGCCACCCATGGTGTGCTGCATTTACAATGCGGCGCATCATGGGGCAAAAACAGCATAGATGCGTGACGCATCTGTGCCGTAAAGGTGGCGCATTGCTGGAGTTGTATCGCAAGTGTGATGAAGCTCCAGCAAGGCCCAGGGGTGCCCCTGTCGCAGGGTTTCTGTTCTCACACAGAACTGTGCACAGAGGATTGGAACCTCGGAGAATTAGGGTGCCCCAAAACTCACCTTAGTACCCAAAAACCCCTTAGCAAGCTAGCTACAGTGTCACATTGGATATAACAAACTCTCAATGTTTAGACAATCCAGAATATGAACTTACAGTACCTCAGGATACGTGGAACTCATGAACACTCGGTCGTTATATATTCATTACAAACCAGAACATGGAGTTAAGAAGAACACATGTGTATTTGAAATGTTTATTTACTAATGCCGTCTTCTCAGGCGTAGTATCTTAGATAATACAAGTACACATCTTCGTCGCCATTGTAATAATGTGAGAACGTACGTCTTTAAATGCTTTTTAGTTATCTTTATTCCGGAGCGCCGGGGCTAAGCTGTTGCTCAACGGTCGGCGCCAAGCAAACAATATGGCCGCCTTCCGCTTTCTGTTTCCCCACATCCTGTTCCTGTGCAGGAACACTAGAACGCTACCACAATTATCAGTAGTAAAATTACCAGCATAGATACTAGTACATAAAAAGCGAATGGTGACAGTATGTTAACATGCTGTAAATGAATAAGAGTTAGCAACACTTATTTCTCACCCTCCCTAATACACATATTATATTATTTGCTAAGAAGGTCTCTTTGGGTTAGTTTAGGGCGTGCCTATACTTTAGTGTCCTAGATTTGAAGGAATCACATCAGCATACACCAGCTCTCTCTTCATGTGAACCGCATCAAGTGTTGTGTATGTGTGTGTTCGGCAAAGCAATATAAAACCCGCCTCATGCCCAGAATTGGCAGAAGCTGCACTTATGTTATGACTATGAAGTCGTGGAGATCAGACCTCATAACAATTCTGTATCGTGTTGTTCTTGAAACTTCAGCACTCGCTGTACAGATATAGTTTAACAAGCAAAGCAGATAGTAGAGCAATAACATATTATTCTCATGTAAACCATGATGAACTACTAGGTTGAAAGCTAAAGCAACAACTAAGTGTCGTGTGCAGAAGTTGCAAAAAAGGAAAAATGGCGTTTAAACCGGTAATGAGCCCATGCTAACTTAACACGGTGTAAAGATATCCAGGATCTACATGACACCCCTCCATGATCCGGAAACGAACAAAATAAGGTAATAGAAGTGCCATCTCATGAGAGCAGATTGCAACTTTATATGTGCACGGTCCGCAAGGTAAAACATTAAAAACTAGCAAAATTTAATGCTAAGAAAAAATAAAACAGTCAACTAGTTTATCGAGGCTTAAGCCAATAGGCAAGCTAAATAATAAAAACTTGACAAATAAGTCAATGAATTGTCAATGAAATGCTAGTACTCAGCATATCAAACATGAAAGAGGTCTATGACATAATTGTGCATGCAAAATAAGCTGCAACTGCCTCCAATAGGAAGTCACCGTCTTCATCCGAAAAGAGTTCAGCCATCCAATTTAAAAGCGGAAAAGAACATACGTGCTCTCTCAGCACCGGATCCTCTATCACCATCAGAGGACAGCTCGGTGGGTTTTCAAGAAAGCTCTGTTCCAAGAAAGACTGTGTTGCCGCCAGTAAATTCCAGGGACCAATTAGTCCATGCATCAATGCCACAGCCATAATCCTTTCGCCAGGACAAACCAACTCGTGAGTAATGATAGGACTCATCAGCTGATTAAAGTCGACGTCAGGAGAAACCGGTCCGCAGAGACACAAATCAATGGCCCAATCGAAATCACAGGTCAGGTAGTGAAATACAGGCTGGACACAGGTGAAGTAGGAGAATCGAAAAGATAATCCATATGCCGTGCTTAATATCGCCAACGGCATTGTGCCATAATATTCAAGCATGCGATTGCGGAACAGCGTCAGCAGCTGCAGGGCGGGACCTTGCACAGGAGGGACATCCATATTTAAAAATGTAAAAAAGCACAAGAGCGTCCGGTGCTAATGCAAGTAAAACTGGGAATCCACCAAACAAAGTGGAAAAAATAGAATGAAAGAAAGTAGGGATGACTCCAAAGATTTTCTCAAATGAAGTCACGAGACCACTGCTAACAACTTAAAAAAAATGCGCCAGGCCCTTTGTGGAGGACGCGTTAAAGATAGTCCGAACCATCTCGCTGAAATGCAAAGGCGAATCAGTATTTAAAAGGGTCTGCACCTCTGTACGGGTGTTCGCTATGTGAAGCACGAAAGTTTCACGGGCCGAACTCAAGGCCACCTCTCTCTGAGACAAAAGAGCCCTTATTCTTGCCATGCCGTTGAAATCTGCTCCCAAGGTTGGTATTTGTGGCCAGATTGAAAACTCCCTATGTTCATGTGTGGGAGGAAATAGAACATTTCTGCAGCAAATAACCCGTTCACTTACTGTTACGATAAAAGGAATACTTTTAATTAACCCAGAACAATCTTCATTATTGAGCATCAAATAACTACCATTTTCCAACAACTTGAACGTGGGGATGATAGCAGGAACTGGCGTGCCTTGCAACACGCAAGCCATATTTGGTCGGTCTTTGTTGCATGAACCGTGTAACTGTATGTGCCTACACATTAGTGAATGATCTGGCGTCTCAGTGCATTCCTCTCCATTCAGATAAACTTCTTGATCATCTTTGAAACATCTGTATGTGTATGGAAGCGACCAGACCTCTTGAAGAAAACCACTACCTAAAGGTTCATAACGACCTATTGGTATATATTTCATACAATTTGAAAACTTATATAAAGCAAAAGGCAGCGTTATTAAACCGTGGATAAGGCACGTTGCCAAAGCAGCCAACCTTTTGGATTTATACTGGAAATGTTAAAGGAAGAATTACGGAGTAGGGCCTGTAAATCACTAATGGACAACCGAGTAAAATGACTCCAACCATCATATTCCTCTAACTCCGGGATAGTAGGGGTGTTTAATTTTTTAGAAGTAGCCAATCCAAAGCATTTGGTCTGGGAAATTGTTTCATTCACAAACAACATATGATTTGGGATGAGACATGCACGGTGCAAAGCCTCAGTGCCTTGTACCTGCCAGGTTCGTGAACCCCAAACTGATGTAGATCCTGGATATCTTTACACTGTGTTAAGTTAGCATGGGCTCATTACCGGTTTAAACGCCATTTTTCCTTTTTTGCAACTTCTGCACACGACACTTAGTTGTTGCTTTAGCTTTCAGCCTACCTGCGTCAAGATCTATGCCTGCTTCAAGCAGGCGCAGGGTTTTGACGCAGCTTTGTCCTATCTGATTGTAAATGCGGCACACCATGGGTGGCAGAGCAGCGGTGCACGTTAACTGGTGCATCCCTGGGGATGTGCTAGTTAACATAAATCTGCCCCTTTACATTTAATTATGTGCAGGGGACACAGAGTCGGTGAGGTTTATCCAAGGTTAAGAAGAGATGAGTCCTGTTCACTGAAAAATTGGACATAGGCTTCACCTCCTCACAGCCGCGGGCCGTGGAGGGAGTTACGGTGGGGCAGGGAGGCGGGGAGGGGGAGGGGCAGGGTGGAGGGACCTAAAAACTGGCATATGGATAATTGCAGGTAAGTACACAATTTAATTATTCAAACGAAATTCGTAGCGCGCACAGCATCGCATTTTGCGATGCAGTGCGCGCTAAGAAATTCGTTTGAATAATTAAATTGTGTACTTACCTGCAATTATCCATATGCCAGTTTTTAGGTCCCTCCACCCTGCCCCTCCCCCTTCCCGCCTCCCTGCCCCACCGTAACTTCCTCCACGGCCCGCGGCTGCCTCCTCAGCATCGCTGGACATGGTTAAATAATAGCTGCAAAATGTTACTCTTGTTAAACAATTTTACTATTATAATCTCTGAGATTTGTCTCTTACTCTGCAACATCTCATTGTTGTTATCTTTCTTTAAAGATAAAGACAACATCAACATGAGCGACAATCAGCAATCAGTTGATTTCGACCTCATCATTGAACTCGTAATTGAAACATCAGTGGATGTTGATCCTTTGGATGATTTAAATCCTGAGGATGAAGAAGAACGTGATGAGGATGCAGATTTGTCAGAATTGTATGACATAGGATGGGAAGCTGACGTGCTTGAGCCTATGGAACTATAAACATTTATTTTATAAATTTATAATAAATAAAAAGTAAAAATGTAAACCGTTTAATTTAAAAATAAAGACACCTTCAAAAACAGGTTATGTGTAGTGTCTTCAATAAAATATTAAAATATGCTCATAAAATTAGATCAGATTCACATATAAAACAGCACAGGTAAAATGAATATAAATTCCATTTCTTTTCTGCTATTTCTGTATTCTAAATTTGCCATGCACAAAAAAAACTTCTATGTAAAAATGTTAAGTAGTGTGTTAAGTTTTTGATGACTGTTATTGATTTACTGTTGGGTAATAGTGGTTAATAACATTTTTTATTATATTTTACCACAGATTCAACTGCAGATCATTTCAAGATTTCAGCATGCCAACCAAAGAAAGAGTGAGAAAGGCTGCAAAACGTCAAAGACAGCAGGTGAATGAAAAAAAGCAGCAGTCCTCTAACAAAAAGATTTGTCAAGTCACCAAGAAAGCACCGGGTAAGAGTACAAAAACATTCATAAGAAATATCTGTAGTAAAAAAAATATTACTACAGAAAATGTTTCAGTCCAGAAAAGGAGAAGCAATTCAAACGGAAAGGAAAGGCCAATGAAAAATGTTACTGCTAGAGTAAGAGATAACTCTATGCATGAAAGTAGAAGGAAACAACAGTTTAGGGACATTCGTAAACGAATGTTCCGCAACAGGATAATTGGCAATTTGTTAAAAAATATTAAGAAAGGTCAACAGAAAGTGGTTTTTTATAAGAGAAAAAAAATAGTTGAGAAAGTTATTGATCAGGCATTTGAAATTAAACGTAAGTTATTTATTTTGACAATCAATAGAATTAGGAAGCTAAACTAGGCAATTTATGATTTCAAAAGAAATAGTAGATGGAAGAGAATAGTTAATCGTAGTAATTTTTGTGAAGTTTTTTCTGGAGAATGGATGCATAGTTCAAGCTCTGAGGCATTTTTTAATGAGGAGAGTTATTTCCAGGATAATGATTTGGTGCATGCAGTTGACACCAGTGGTCGAGCTTATGAAGTGAAAGATGGTTGTCCAGTTGAAAAAGAAAAACTTGTGACAACAGAGATAGAAGAGGTGTTAGGTAATGAGGTTTTAGGGAGACGTCCTAAGGGTCCTGTGTACACCTGGAAGTGTAGTAGTATTTGCAGTGTACGACAGGATTCCATCAATTTGCTTTGTGATTTTATACGGTCATTTAATAAGAAAAGTTTGAAGCAGAAAATGAAGTTGTTGCAAGAATTAGATCCTTGCAGAGTGAGAGAAGTGATAGGTTTGCATGGTCATTCACTGGCTTGTCTTTCCAGGAGAGTATGCCAGAGTGTTTTTCATCATTTCAGGATGCTAGCAGTGCATCATAATAAAGTGAGGAAATTAGTTAGAATGTTGTATTATGCTAAGAGTCCAGCAATTATGCTTAAACAATTATGCGCTGCTCTTTTGCATGGTTCTGAAATAGATGTGAAGAATATGTGTGAAGAAATTGAGTTTTGTTACTTTGGAAGTAAAGAGGAGAATGTTGAAATTGACCAAGAAGAAGAGAGTAATGTGGAAGATAGTGTACAGGTTTCCAGTACAGATAATTTCCAGAGGGAAATTGCGACGTTTGAGGTGAAATCAAGTGAGAGGCCAAATTTCACTCGTGTGTGTTGTCGACGCACTTATTATAAGAATCAGACTAAGTTAGTGGATTTATATGCAAAAAGTGAAAGGGAAAATAATAGTGAATGGAAGGATTTTACAACATACTTGATGGTAGAAAATTGTTTTGATTTGGGATTGGATCAACGTGTGTGTACTTATTGTTGTAACAAATTAAATCAAAACCAGATGCCTGCTAGAGCAGTTCATAATAATCTGGAATTGGTTGAGATTCCTTCTGAATTGAAGGATTTAAATACTTATGAATCTATTTTGATTCAAAGTATCCATCCCTTTCAGGCTATTGTAAGAATGGAGCCAAAGACAGGGAAATTGCCTCCATCAGATTTACAGAGAGGATTAAAGGGAAGAGTTGTTTATTTGCCTCTAGATTTGAAGAAAACCATTAACACAATTGGAGTAGAAAAAGTGGAAGAGGAACCTCTGGTTATCTTAGTTAATGGGGTTCCGACAAAGAATAAGAAAATATGGCAAGATTTAGTAGATGTTAGGAAAGTCAAAAGGGCAACATTGTATTTGAAAAAAAATAATAAATACTATAAAAATGTATATGTTGCAGAAGAGGAAGTAAGTGAGGAAGAGAATAGCGATTTGTGTGCTGGTCAAATTGAGAAAGTAGAACCCTGTACTAGTGAAGAAATATATGAACATTATAGTGTTCATCCTTTGCATTCCAAGGAAGTCATGGGGAATGCTATTGAGTTGTTTCAAATGAAACAAGCCAAAGGGAGTCCCATTAGTGTTTGGGAGGAAAGTTTGGAAGCTCGGTGTTTCCCACAGCTTTTTCCAACAGGTCAGGGAGGAAGATATGATGAGCGACCTCATCAAATTCCTGCTTCTGAATACCGGACTTTGCGATTGTATGCAGGAGATGCTAGGTTTCGACAATGCATTCCTTATTTGTTTCATCTCCTGTTTGAAAGCGATCTGTCTGGACTGTCATATGCAGTGAACCACATCTTGAAAAGTGGTATACACATGCAAAACATCTCGGCAAGTGACTTTATGGATAAAGTCAATGTCCAAGACAGTATTTTGGATTCTCACCTGATTAATCTCATGGCGTGTCAGCGTGGTACTAATGAGTACTGGTACCGTCGTCATGGTGATTTAAAATGTATGCTGAGGAACTTAGGAACTCCCACATGGTTCCTCACTCTGAGCTGTGCTGAGTATGGCTGGGAAGACTTACTTGAATTTCTACGAGAGGCAAATGCTAACGTAGAAAACATCGAATTCAAGACACCCGGAGAACTGTGCTCTTTGGATCCAGTCAATGTATGTAGGTACTTCAATCATAGATTTGAAGGTATGATGTCTTTCATCATGAATAAGAAGAATCCACCTCTTGGAGAGGTGTTGGATTTCTTCTGGAGAAAGGAGTACCAAGCAAGAGGTGCTCCTCATATACATATGTTGCTGTGGATCAAGGATGCACCTAAATTTGGAACGGATCCAGAAGACTCAGTGATGAGTTTCATAGAACAGTATTCTACGTGTGCTGTTCCAAACGCAAAGGAGAAAAAAAGCCTAAGAGAAAAAGTTCTACGTTTCCAAAGCCATCGATGTGGAAAGTATTGTCGTCGTAAATTCCGAAACAAAGACAAGTTCTACACCAAATGTCGTTTCGGCTTTCCACGACCGGTGATTTCTAAAGGAAGAGTGAACAGTTTGATGTCTTCGCTGCGACATAATGTGATGAAGAAATCACCTAAAAACACATACAATTTGAAGAGGAACGAAGAGTCTAAGTACATCAACGACTACAACCCGGTGATTTTGTCCATGTGGAATGCTAACATGGATATACAGTTTGTGACTGATAACTGTATGGCTGTGGCTCGGTATGTGACATCTTACATCACCAAAAAAGAGAAGACAGAATTGAAGGATATGTGGGAGGACATTTCCCATGAAAAGAGCCTCAGCAAGAAGTTGTACAGTTTCAGTCTGAAGATGTTGTCGCATCGAGAAATCGGAGCTTACGAATGTTCTGACCGGTTGTCTTCAGCAAGTCTCTATGCCAAGTCCAGGAGTATCGTTTGGGCGAGTCTTGGTCTTGCTGCAACGCGTAATCGAGCTCTCAAACCTGTGCGGGAAATTGAGTATTTGGCGGAAAAGGAGCCAAACAGTACCAACATTTTGAAGACCAACATGTTGGATACATATTATCCAAATCGAAGCAGTCACCTCGAGAATGTTTGTCTGTATGAGGTTCTGCAAAATTACATATTCAAGAGGAACATCAAAGAAGATACTGAGAAAGGAGTGTATGCTGTAATAGGAAGTGAGGGATGTCTGGTCAAGCAAAGAAAATGCCACTTGATAAACCATCGAAAATTGAGTGGCGAATCTCCTGAAAAAAGGAGTTTTTCTATTTAGCACTTTTGCAACTTTTTAAGCCTTGGCGTGCAGAAGAGGAACTGCTTGGAGATTTCCTCTGTTATGAAGACTCTTTCAATGCTGCCAAGGAGACCATAGAATGTCCTGCTTTTCCCAAATATGTAGAAATGTTGAATGTGGAAATTGTGTATGCGGCCCAGTGCTATAAACCACTGGGACTCTGGTAGTGCGTACCAGAGTCCCAGTGGTTTATAGCACTGGGCCGCATACACATTTCAATAGTGGGCAGGCACTAATCTGGTACTGCACACCTATCGCTCAAACGTACTAAACAATATATAAACTGAGTGCAGAACCCTTCATTCATTCATATTTCACTTAATGTGGAAATTGAGCAGGAAGCAACGATTGCAGCGGAGATTGCCAGAGACAGTTCTCAGGACAGTCAGAGTTCTGCTTCATTGAGTCAGGATCCACTAGGAGGACCTGTTATCAAAAATGAAGCTGCCACTGCTATGAATGAAGTGGAAAGAGCCATGGCACATGCTCAGGAGGATGCGGTTAACTTAGAAGAGTTGGAAAGACAACTCAACGTTGAGCAGAGGAAAATATATGACGAAGTTACCATGCAAATTGATCATGGATTAAGTCATGAAAGAGTGCTCATGTACGTCGTTGAAGCCTGTTCGACTGTACGTGAGTGGAGAAGCGGGAACTGGAAAAAGTTTCCTTATTAAAGCAATTTCATGTTATTTGCAGGAAAGGACAGAGTCATCGCTGTCTTGTGTTGTCACCGCTCCAACTGGACTGGCAGCACATAACATTAAAGGGATTACTTTACATCGTTTACTGATGCTGCCAGTGGAGCATGACAACAAATTACAATATCACAAGCTATCGGGAGATGCTTGTTTTGAAGTTTCAAGAGTCTTGAGGAAAATGAAACTTCTTATCATTGACGAAGTAAGCATGGTTTCCAATGTCATGCTTGCCTTTGTGCATTTGAGAATGCAAGAAGTTCTCAAAAGAGAGTATGATGTGTTATTTGGTGGCAAACACATCATTGTTTTCGGAGATCTTCTGCAGCTGACACCAGTGAAAGGGCAACCTGTGTTCAAAATGCTCAAGCATGAAGATACCAGGAAGTGCCTAGGGAGCATTGGCAACGTCAATATATGGTTAAACTTCAATTATGCTGAACTGCATGAAAATATGCGTCAGGCGAAGGATGAAGTTTTTAAGACTATTCTACAAGATGTTAGAATTGCAAAAGTGACCGAGCATGGGAAAGAAGCTTTACATGCACGATTACTGACAAATTTATATCCAGATCAAGATGTTGTGCCTGAGAATATTTTTCAGAAAATTACTGAGAAGAAATCTGGAATATGTTTGATGCCAACTCTTGCAGAATGTGCCAAATTCAACAACAAAATGTTGCATTTAGAAAAGCAAGAGATTGTGAAACTGGAAGCTATTGACAGAGTAGAGCATATGGGATCAACAATTATTTTGTCTGAGAATCTGAAAACAAAATTGGATTCATTAGAGAAGAGTATATCTAAAACTGCAGGTTTTGAAAAGACTCTGAATGTTTGCTTGAACTGCCGTATACTTTTAAGAAGGAATTTACATGTTGAAAGAGGTCTGGTAAATGGATAAATGGGTAATGTTGTTGATTTTGTGAAATACAGAAATAGAGATGGAATTGAATTTTTAAAAATTAAATTTGATGGCATTGAGGAAGTACAGCTAATTGGTCGTTGTTCTGCTAGATTTTTGCTTGTAAAAGACTTATATGTTCGTCGTAAGCAGTTTCCTGTTTGCTTGGCATATGCGGTGACAATCCATAAATCGCAAGGTTTAAGTGTAGACAGTGCATTGGTGAATATTGGCAGTTCTGTGTTCAAGGAGGGTATGGCATATGTGGCATTGTCACGAGTTAGAACTTTATCGGGATTGTACTTGATTGAGTGTGATGTCACAAACATTTGTGCGGATCTAGATTGTGTTAAGGAATACAATAGGTTAAGAAGAGAGTATGCGCCACATTTGCCTCAGTATCCTTTGTTTGAGAAACGTGTGGTAGGCCGGAAACGAAGAAATGTGACCAATATTGGGGAGGTTGTAGCAAAAAGACGAAAAGTCGATGAACCTGAAATTATAAGCAGAAACAAAAAGGATTCTGTTGAAGATGTTGTTGGTTTTCAATTTGAAAACAGTTCTGGTGTCAACTGCTATGCTAATGTAGTGGTTAATGTTTTGTTTTCTCTAGAAAATGTAAAAGAAGAGATTGTGGTCAATTCTGATCAAAGATTTTGCAGTTTGTTAAATTCTGTGTTAGAGAAATGTAGCACTGATAGAACAAACATAGAAAGTGTGTCTGAAATTCGAAATCTGTTAGACAGATGTTCAGGCCAAACACAATTCTCTCAAAATAGTCAGCAAGATTGTCAGGAGTTTTTAATGTATATGCTTGATGTATTGCATGATGAAGGTGTAGATGTAGATCACCTGTTTGGGCTTTCTTATCAATGGCAGCATGACTGCGAGAACTGTAGGGTATCAAGTACTACTAGTGTAGACTCAGAAAGATTTATATATTTAACTTTGCCAGACAGTAAATCAGTCTCTTTTAATAAGCTAGTAAAAGGAGCTGATCACAACATGGAGTGTAGCCAATGTAAATCTGAAATGATGTCCACATTATTTATACAAACATATGGCCAGTATGTCATTTTAATGTTCCAACGATGTAGGCCTGATGGAACAAAATTGACAACTTTAATTAAAAATTTTGTGGCTTCACAGTTGTCAATATCAGGAAGGACTTTTGTAACTGTAGCAATTATATATCATGACGGTCCTTCAATAACATCAGGACATTACACAGCTTATTTAAAGTCTAGAAATGGCTGGTCATTCTGCAATGATTCTGTTTTAATTTAAAAAAAAAAATTGCCGTATGACCTTAAAAACTCTTATCTGGTGTTTTTAAAACCAACATTTTAGGGAAAGAATCTCGGGATGTGCTCTGAGGAATTTCAAGAAGTTCTAATGGCTCCTACACGATTTGGCCTTGAGGATAAGTGTAGTACAGAGACATAACTTCTTACCATAACACTGGACGTCATGGAGAAATACGTGCACTTTGAATGAGTTCAGAAAAACTGTTTCTTTTTATAAGCTAATTGAAGCAGCCAATCAAAACATGGAGTAGAGGGAATGTAAGTCTGCAATGCTGTCTACTGTTTTACATTGCTTTGTGATTAAAAGTGATGTAGAGAATTAAATAATTGTAGTAGTCATAAAGGTAGTGTAAGTCTGCTTCATAGTAAGCAATATCAGTGTCATAGGAAATGTAGAACATGATTGAGCAAGAAGGGGAAGATATTACTAGTCCAGGATTGTGAAAATGATCTTCAACATTTTAATTGTGAAAGTTGCGGAAATACAACATGACGGGATTGGCTTACAAGAATTGTAAGAGTTATAAATGGCTCAGACACGATTTGGCCTTGTGGAAACGTGTGGTAGAGAGCGAGAAGTCATTTATTGTATGTAACATGTTTTTGAAAACAATGGAGGTTTTCTTTCAGAAAGTGGCGGGTTGAAAGTAATAACAGCACAACAGAGTGTAAGCTGTTCATAGGACATCCTTCGCCGTCATGGAAAGTAAGTTAACTTTAAGGAGTTCTGAATTCTGATTTGGTATGTTGTATGGGTTTTTTAAACACAATCATTTTGATTGTGTTTTTTTTTCCCCGCTGTTATATGATGAATACCTTCAAGTCACTGTTTTTAGTGAAATTTGATACATTCTGAGAACAACAAAAATAAACCATTTAACATGTATAATTAATTCTGTTCTGTTTGCATTTATGATGTACATGTAGAACTGTGTAGGAGGCATGGAGAAGGTGAGGCTTCTGTAAGTGTCAAAGTTGTTGCATACAGTGCTCATATTCTACGTAGTCTTTCATATGATAGACTACATTTCCACAATGGGATACCTAAGCAAAGGAAACACAGGTGATATGATTGTGGAATGAGGAAAAAAAATTGCACGTTTTTCAATTATATTACCTGTGTTTCTTAACATTACACATCACATTGTGTAGATGAGGTTTAGGCCTGTTCCTGGAGACAGAGGAGGTCTAACATTTGTCCAAGAGTGCAGTCGACATGACACACTTGGTTGGTAGGCCTGCACATGTATTTTCTTCTCTGTATTCTTCAACAAACCTAAATTTCATCTGCAACTCTGAGTAGGACTTACCTGAAACAAATCTGTGAATAGGTTACACCTTATCGGCATCTTGAAACAATGATTTAAAATGTTAGGCTGAGATTTATGATGACTGTGCGCCTCATTTGCTCCGCTGTGGGTCACTTTTGTGTAAAACATGCACCATGTTGCAAGATAGGTTTCAGTTCATCTCCAGCAAGATACCATCACTTTGAAATGTATATAATTAGCACTGTGTAGGGGACATGCAGAAGCTGAAGGTTTTCTAAGTGTGAAAATTGGTGTATACACTGCTCAACTTCTGTGTACTGTTTGATATGCTAGACTCCATCTGCACTATGAGATACCTAAGCAAAGGCAACACAGGTGATGTGATTGTGAAATGAGGAAAATAAACTCCACATTTTTCAATTACATCACCTGTGTTTCCTAAGTTTACGAATGACATTGTGCAGATGAAGTTTAGGTCTGTCCACGGACACAGAAGAGGTCTAGCCTTTGTTCAAGAGTGAAGTGGACATGACTTACTTCATTAGTAGGCGTTCACATGTATTATCTCCTCTGTATTCTTCAATAAGTGTAAATTTGATCTGCAACCCTGAGTAGGCCTCACCTTAAACAAACCTCTGGATAGGCCACACCTTATTGTCATCCTGAATCAATTATTTAACATGTTAGGGACAGATTTATGATAGGTGTATGCCTCTTTTGCGCCACTGTGCGTCACTTTTGTGACGCAGTCGCGGTTGAAAAGATTTGGTATGAGGCGACAAAATTATAAAATGATGAATCTAGGCAGATGTGTCATGCTGTAAAAAAACAATGCCACATGAAACCGATGCAGCAGTCATGCAAAAGATGCACAATGTTGCAAGATAGGACTCACTTCATCTGCATCAAGATACTATTAGTTTAAAATGTATATTTTTAGGACTGTGTAGGGGCATGGAGAAGCAGAGGCTTCTGTAAGTGTCAAAGTTCTTGAAAAACTATTTGTCCTTCAATCTTTTCCCTTGTTTTTTCTAATTTATTAAAAACATGTTTTAATATTTTTCAAATGTTTGTTCTCTCTTTCACAGATTTTTTAGTATAAAAAGAACAAATGACTAACTTAACGACAATTATAAGGTAAAAGTTTTGTACTCTTTTTGTTATATTTCTATCACATTTAACTTCTATTAGTTCCACTGCTTTATTTCTTTAAGAATCACTTTCCTGCCTTTGCTACTTCCCTCATTCCTTTGTCTATTACTTAATTACTCTACTCCTTCACTATTTTTCTTAGTCCCTCTCTTCTCATACTTCTTCACTCTTGGTCACTCACTCTGTCTCTATTACTTTCACTGTTTCTGACTGATCTAAAATTGTTTTTTTAAAAAGAACAGTAAGTATAAGGGAAGGAAACAGACAGTTATGTTAAAAGAAAGACAGCTATAGGGAGTAAACTAGGGATACTGTTACCCGCAATCCTCTGCTGATGATGTCACTGACCATGTCATGAATGATGTAATATGTGACATCATCAGCAGTGGATTACGGGTAATAGTATCTCTAGTTTACTCCCCTATAGCTGTCTTTCTTTTAACATAACTGTCTGTTTCCTTCCCTTATACTTACTGTTCTTTTTTTTTTAAAAAAAAAATGTTTGGTTCGCTCCCGGTTCGCGTACCGGCGAGCGAACTGGGAAGCGAACTAAGAGAAATAGAGGTTGGCAGAGTTCCAAATATTCTACCAATTTTTTAATAACGGGGAGGTAGTTCTGAAAAGAACTTTTTTTTTTATTGTTTTTGTTGTTTTATATTTTTTTTATTTTTTTTATGAACATTTTTTTACTTTTTTTGAATTTTTCTGAACGGTTTTATATATTTTTTGGTTTTTTTGGGGAGGGGGAAACGAAAACGATTCATTGTAAAGGGCTCAACAGGAGCAACAAAAAAAAAAGAATTTATTGTTTGCGGCGTTTCAGACAAATTGGAAGATGATTGTCAATAGCTCTGTTGATCAGAGTGATGCTACTTTCTCTGTAGCAAATGAATCCATTGCAAAGTACGCAGACTTGTTTTACTTCCCCAAATCTCAGTTGTATATTTGGCACCATCTCCCTGCCCTCTGGTCCCTTCACTTCCGGTACAACAGATCTTCTGGCCATAATAGGGGGATTATCTAGTTCGTTACGAAACTGTGCAGCACTGTAGTTGTTAGGATCCCACCTAGTCATATGGCGATGCATTGTGTAGTTTCTGTAACTGTATTTCTTCTCGGTCCCTCTGGACAGTCTATCTTGACATATAAGGCAAGTTACGTATCTTGCATTTACTTTTTTCTGGCCTTTGGGAAATTTAAAAAATTGCCAAATGAAGTTTTCTTTCCGGTGAGACCTCCTGGGCTCCTCAGGCAAAAACTGCCTCTCTTCCTGCTCTTCCTCCTCTTCCTCTTCTTCCTCTTCTTGCTGAATTATAACTTCAGCAGGTGGTCCTCTCTTCCTTGGATGTGGTGGAGGTGGTGGGGAAGCACCAGCTGAAGCTACTAAAGAAGCCATTGCTCACTGGTAACAAAGGGTCTTTCTCTCACAAAGATGAAAGTCAGAGTGAGGAAAGAAGGAGGGGTTTTCATCATTTGGGAAAAACAATAGTTCTCAACCAATGAAAAGTGTTAATTTTAGATTACATGACCTAGTGTTACATCATTAGGAAACCAAAAGTGAAATGAACCAATGAAAAGTGTTATTACCAAGTCACATGACCTGCTGTGTTTACGTTACGCGCTTTGCGCCGCCTCCCGGTTTGCTTCCGGGAACCTGCGCTTCGCGCCTCGCTTCGCGTACCAGTTCGCTAACGTAGCACGTCATATGACGTATCACGCGACAACGTGAAACGTCATGCGGACGCGAGGCGTCACGATGTTTTCTAACGCGGCAGTTGCGTTAAAGGAACGTTTACCGGTTCGCGGACTATTTCGCGGCATCAAGGTCAGCTAACGGGAAGCTTCCCGATTCGCGAAGCGGGAGGGAAGAAAAAAAAATATTAAAAAAAAAAATTATTAATAAACATATAAAATATATTTTTGGATTTAAAGAAGAATACATTTTACAGGTACAGATATTAGCTTTTAAAAAACCAATGAAATTCACTGAAAAAACCATAGGTTATAGACCATATATAGTTAGGAATTAGCATTTACAAAACCTTGAAAATTCACTGAAAAAAACATAGGTTATAGACCATATATAGTTAGGAATTAGCATTTAAAAAACCTTATTTTACTCACACAAAACCATTGAAATTCCATATATAGTTAGTTGCACTAACTATATATCGCGCACCCGCAATCCACTGCTGATGATGTCACATATTACATCATTCATGACATGGTCAGTGACATCACTGGTGACATCACTGATGACATCTCAAATGACATCACTGATGACATCACTGATGACATCTCAAATGACATCACTGATGACATCACTGATGACATCATCCAGTGACTGAGGGCTAGATGTAGGTAGCCAAATACCGGTCGGTAACGGCCGAATTCGGCCGTTACCGACCGGTATTTGGCTTTTGAGATGTAGGTGCCTGAAAACAGGCCATTTCGGTAATTTTACCGAATCTGTAAATATACCGGTCGGTAAATTTACCGACCGGTATTTTTACAGAATCGGTAAAATCGAGATGTAGGTGGGACTCTTCTGAGTCCCACAAGCCCTAAAAAATCGGTATTTTACCATCAAATACAAGTTGATGGTAAAATACCGATTCAGGTGTGCATGCACATGTGTGCATGCACACCTGTGCCATATGACAGGCAGACCTGCCCTTAGGGCAGGTATGCCTGCCACATGGCACCTGAACCCGTTTTGGGGGTGCTAGAGGGTGTCAAAGTGACACCCCCTGCACCCTTGTGAAATTCGGTATTTACCGATTCGGTAAATACCGACCGGTAAATGCCCATTCATTCCTATGGGCTTCATAGCCTATGATGATGTTCATATGCTGTATTTATTAGAGTAACACTCATCTGTCCACATGAAATTAATTTGCCACAATCTAAACATGTAATTTTAATCTTTCCAAAGTTCTTCTAAATATTTGGGACCGTTTCCCTTGCCTCTGATGCTGTCAGTGCCACTTCTTTGGTGAATGTACTGGCAGATCGGGGGTTCTCCTCCAAATCTCTCTTTTATGCAGCACTATAATTAATCGGTGCCACCTCTCCATATGACGATGCATGGTATAGTTACCATAACTATATTTTTTTTCGGTTCCTCTGGAGAGTACATCGTGGCAGATGAGGCGTGTAACGTACCGGGCATTTACCTTTTTTTGCATGTAGAGGAAAGGAAAAAAAATTTGAGCGTCCGAGTTCTAAGGTATCCCTGGGCCATTTTAGTGGACCAGGCCCAAATCCAAAGAACAGGCCGCCATTTTGAGAGTCCTGTTGCAGCCGCCTGTCGCTGTAGCATCAAGAGCGGCCGAAACTCAGCTGAATGGCAACTGAAACGGTAAAGGGGCGCCCCACTACAGCAGACAATCCTCCACCTGGGAAGGCCCGTTCACGCCGCCTCCTCCCCCCCCCCTTCGGGCACCCCACGCCGTTATTCGGAGCAGGATTGTAGGATGGCCACACCAGTGCGGCAACTTGCTAGACACCACCTCGGTGCCAACCGAATCTCAGCGCCTTGTGGTGTCTTCTATTCAGAAAATATTGTTGTGCTGCCTTCGACCTATTCGCAGCAAGTGCGCACGCAACTCAGCTGCATAGCGAGTGAAACACCAAGGGGCGCCCCACTGCAGCCGAGGAACCTTCATCTTGGGGGCGACGCACAGCATCACATTGCTTTCCAATGCAGTCAGATCCTCAAACAACCCCC
Source organism: Lissotriton helveticus (assembly GCF_964261635.1). Lineage (NCBI taxonomy): Eukaryota > Metazoa > Chordata > Amphibia > Caudata > Salamandridae > Lissotriton > Lissotriton helveticus. The sequence continues at coordinate 1,322,876,343 of NC_136061.1, read as the reverse complement.
ACTGACTGATGCGAACTCACAGGCCAACGGAGCGCCCCACGCCGACTTTCGGCGCAGCATTGTAGGATGGCCACACCAGTGCGGCAACTTGCTAGACACCACCTCGGTGCCATCCGGATCTTGGCGCGTTGCGCTGCCTTTGGCCCTATTCGCACATCGGTCCGCTACTGACGCCACCTCACAGGCCAACGGGGCGCCCCACGCCGACTTTCAGCATTGTAGGATGGCCACACCAGTGCGGCAACTTGCTAGACATCACCTTGGTGCCATCCGGATCTTGGCGCGTTGTGCTGCCTTCGGCCTATTCGCACATCGGTCCGCTACTGACGCGAACTCACAGGCCAACAGAGCGCCCCACGCCGACTTTCAGCATTGTAGGATGGCCACACCAGTGCGGCAACTTGCTAGACACCACCTCGGTGCCATCCGAATCTTGGCGCATTCTGCTGCCTTCGGCCTATTCGCACATCGGTCCGCTACTGACGCGAACTCACAGGCCAACGGGGCGCCCCACGCCGACTTTCAGCATTGTAGGATGGCCACACCAGTGCGGCAACTTGCTAGACACCACCTCGGTGCCATCCGGATCTTGGCGCGTTGTGCTGCCTTCGGCCTATTCGCACATCGGTCCGCTACTGACGCCGCCTCACGTGCCAACGGATTTTCTACGCTTTTTATACCCTATGCCGCATAACAGGTCATGTGACTTGTTTATAAAACTTTTCATTGGTTCATTTTACTTTTGGTTTCCTAATGATGGAAGGCTTGATCATATGACCTAAAAACAACACTTTTCATTGGATGAAAACTTTTTTTTTTTCCCAAACGATGAAAGCCCCACCTTGTTTCTGGATGTTTCAGACTGAAGCTAGCGTCAGCATGAGAGCACCACCATCTCGTGGCTCCGTCGTGATCATTCCGCGAGCAAGAATTTTGTAGAATCCTCAAGGCTGAGGGGACGCTTTCGAGAATGGAGTCCAAGACCTAGCAGACAGGCGTCCGATTTCCAAGGTGTCCCAGGGCCATTTCAGTGGACCAGGCCCAAAAAGGAAAGAGCCTGCCGCCATTTTGAGAGTCCTGTGGCAGCCGCCTATCGCTGCACCGCAAGAGTGGGCGCAACTCAGCTGAATGGCGGATTTTGACACAGTGTACCAAAAGCGGACGGAATGGCAACTGAAACGGTAAAGGGGCGCCCCACTACAGCAGACGAGCCTCCACTTGGGGAGGCCCGTTCACGCCGCCTCACCCCCCCCCCGGGGCGCCCCACGCTGTTATTCGGAGCAGCATTGTAGGATACCAAAACCAGTGCCGCAACTTACTGGACATCACCTGGGTGCCATCCACATCTCAGCGCGTTCTGCTGCCTTGGGACTATTCGCACAACAGACCACTACTGGCGACCCACCCCCCGGGACGCCCCACGCCGTTATTCGGAGCAGCATTGTAGGATACCCAAAACCAGTGCGGCACCCAAGCAACATCACCTGGGTGCCATCCAAAATTCAGGACGTTGTGCTGCCTTGGGACTATTCGCACAACCGACAGCTACTGACCATTGTTCCTTCTTTTTTCCTAAAAATGTTTAAATGTTTTTACTGTTTTTGTTGCGTTGTATATATTTATAAGTTATTAAAGTTTTATAATCCTACTACTTTGTTGGAGTGCTATATATTTTTAATGTGACACATAATTGTAAAAACTTTGATGTACAAACAGGCATCCCTGGAATCTTCCGCTTCAGGCTCGGTCCCCTCCCCAATCACAATACAGGATGGTTTTCAGATAGTAGGAACGCGTGTGGTGTGACGGATCTCATCGGGTGTGGGCCTTGATCTACTATAACTCCTTTGAAGAGGGGTGATTCTTTACAGCTGGGGCCATAAACTACATCTGTAGGGCTACCTGATAGCCTGGGACCGGCCTGGACAATCGGACACAGAGGAAGAGGAGTGTCAGAGGGTGCGGTAGTGAATAGGGCGAAAGGGAGGTGTCGGACGGGCACAGGTTGTGATTCTCAGGGAAGAACAGCGCAGATGGGGGGAGGTTTATTGCCCATGCATAAGACAGAGAGCGGGGGTGACCAGTGCCTGGGGGAGATGCTTGCGAGGGTGGGGAGCCATGCTAAGGATCGACAGCGTGCAGAGAGTGGGTCTGGTCAAGGCATCTAAAATGGCTGCCGTGCACGACAAAAGTGTGGCATTTGAAAAAAGGCAAGATGGCGGAGACAATGTTTTTCAACACTTCCTGATTTCCTTCGAATCGAACGTTAACAGACGTTATCTCTCCCACACTACCGGTCCCCCTGGGCTTAAACGCCGAGATGGTAGGGACTGCATCCCGTGGAGATAGGCCGAGACGTCACTCAGCAGAAAAAAAAGAAAAAAAAAGTCTATAAACATCCAATAAGTTAAAAGTCAATCATTCTTGTTTCCTTGTAGTACGCTCCCCAGTCCGCTTCCCGTTACGCTAACCGGGCGCACCCCACCAAAAAAAGCCCCACGGAGCCCTTTTAAAGCCTCCACATCAAACCTATGGGGTCAGGAAGGATCTACTATGCCCCCTTATGGTCATTTGCCCCTTCGCTTTGGCCTCCTCTTGTCTCTTGATCCTACCGAGAGACAAGATGGCGGCCACTCCGTACTGTTTGGAATGTTTACAGACACCGGAGAGCCAATCAGCTTCGCTTCGCAAAGCTCCGTAACGCGAAAAGTACGTGAAACGGAGCGCTACCCGGGACACTGTCACAGATATATATCTTTTTTTGAACGTTATTTTCTCAAAATCCACTGCAGCACATATATTGAGACCCAGCAAAGGCACATCGGGCTACCGGTCCCTACAATTTTGCCAAGTTTCATGCAAATCCATTCACCCGTTCGATTTTTTATTTTTTTTGCCCCGCGGGGCTCTTTTAAAACCTCCACATCAAACCTAGGGGGTCAGGGAGGATCTACTATGCCCCCTTATGGTCATTTGCCCCTTCGCTTTGGCCTCCTCTTGTCTCTCGATCCTACCGAGAGACAAGATGGCGGCCGCTACGGACTGTTTGGAATGTTTACAGACGCGGGAGAACCAATCAGCTTCGCTTCGCAAAGCTCCGTAACGCGAAAAGTACGCGAAGCGGAGCGCTGCCCGGTGCGCTGTTACAGATATATATCTTTTTTTGAACGTTAATTTCTCAAAATCCACTGGAGCACATATATTGAGACCTAGAAAAGGCACATCGGGCTAACAGTCCCTACAATTTTGCCAAGTTTCGTGCAAATCCATTCAGCCGTTCGGGCTAAAAGTGAGGCCAACCGCCCTATGGAAATTAACATGGGAAAAACGTGTTTTGGGACCCCCCTTTTTTCTCGGCCCCCCCTTGACAAACCCCCCCCAAATTTTCTGGGGCTGCTCAGAAACAAAATGTTCCATTTTCCTGAAAATTTCAGCCAATTCCGTCCACAAACGCCAAAGTTATTAGACATAGAATTTTCAAAAATCCCATAGGGAAAAAATCCTAACTATATATACCTACTGGCGACCGCCAGTAGGTAATATATATATATATATATATATATTACCTACTGGCGGTCGCCAGTAGGTATATATAGTTAGGATTTTTTTCCCTTTGGGATTTTTGAAAATTCTATGTTGAATAACTTTGGCGTTTGAGAATGGAATTGGCTGAAATTTTCAGGAAAATGGAACATTTTGTTTCTGAGCAGCCCCTGAAAATGTGGGGGGGTTTGTCAAGGGGGGGGCGAGAAAAAAGGGGGTCCCAAAAAACATTTTTCCCATGCAATTTTCCATAGGGCGGTTGGACTCACTTTTAGCTCGAACGGCTAAATGGATTTACACGTAACTTGGCAAAATTGTAGATATTGTTTGGCCGATGTGCCTTTGCTAGGTCTCAATATATGTGCTCCAGTGGATTTTGATAAATTAACGTTCCAAAAAATATATATATCTGTAACAGCGCTCCGGTTAGGGCCCCGGTTCGCGTACCTGACGCGTAACGGAACTTCGCGAAGCGAAGCTGATTGGCTCTCCGGTGTCTGTCAACATTCTAAACAGTCCGGAGCGGCCGCCATCTTGTCTCTCGGTAGGATCGAGAGACAAGAGGTGAAGAAAAACGAAGGGGGAAATTAATGAAAGGGGGCAAGGTAGACCCCTCCTGACCCCCTAGGATTGATGAGGGGGCTATTAAAGGGTCCCGTGGGGCAAAAAAAAAAAAAAAAATTGTTTTTTCGCGGTAGAGGCACTACCCGGTACGCGAACCGGGTAGCTAACCGGTAGCGTAACGGGAGTCCGCCATCTTGTGTTTCGGTGAAATTTAATCACAAGATGGAGGAAAAACAATGTGGGAAATGGGTATAAGGGGGCACGGGAGACGTATCCTGACCCCCTAGGTTTTCTGAGGGTGGCTGAGGAGGCCCATATGTGCGAGAAAAAAAAACACGTTTTTTTTTTAATTTTCGCGCGGTTAGCGTCCGGTGTGCGAACCGGGTAGCGTTCCGGAAAGCGTAAATCGTGAAAATTAGTAAAAAAAAAAGTTACATTTAAAATTTGTTTAGAGTGATCATAGTTAGGGTAGCTCTGAGAAGAGCTTTTGGGTATGTGGTAGATTTAGGTACTTATAAGTAGGTACCAATACATAGTCTTAAATTCAGGATGAAAACTCTGTTCCCCTCATCTGAGAAGTGAACTCCATCTCCTCTGTAGATATCTTGCATGTAGTAATGCAAGTTATTGTTGTAGATGGAGCCCATTCCATGGTCTCTCATGTAAGCTGAAACAGACTTATTTACATGCTTCCTCGATTTCTCAATTTGTGGACAAAATTGGTTGGACCACCTCCATTTCTGTCTTTGGCATATATTTGAATATACCAAGGCAGTTTGAGGAACAAGTGCCATCAATTGCTCAAAGGTGTCCTTTAAAAGCATTTCCAGACCTACCCCAGTCAAAGTGCCCAAGTCATTTCCTCCACAGTGCACAATTAACAGGTCAGGTTTTGGCAAATGCAAAAAGGTTTTCACCAATGGTATCAATTGGTGACATCTTAATCCTCTGTGGCCAATCCAGTTGATTTCCACATTTTGTAAATTGAGGTTGTGTAAATTTCTGTTATCAGCATACCTTTGAGCCCAGTGGATGTAACTATGTCCAACAATCCAGACAGAAAACATGGTGAGAGGAGGTTATGCTGCAGTCAGATGAAGTGTGGGTATGAAATGGCTGTTGAAACAGTAGGAGTTTATAATGAAAAAAACTGTGGAGTTTCTGTGCTAATGATTCAGTAGCAGTGATTGGTGGATTTTGATTGCTGAAAACAGAAAGTTAGGGTGCATGGATGAGTTCTTTGAAAGATGTAATTTGAATGGTCAAGAAAAAATCATTTTATGAAAGATTGCACTGGATAGGCAGGTGTACTGAGAGTTCAGAGTTCAATTGAAACATTGTTGTGTGAACTTGTAAACATGACAGGTCTTTCAGGAGGTGGTTGCTATGGAAAAAAGGCAGAAAGGACAGAGGGGGGAAGGGTGTTGATTTGAAAAAAGTGAGGGAAGAGTTTTGATTGGGTGACATGAGAGATATGTGTGATGAATTACAGCATTTCTGTGCCATTGTTGGTTGCGCCTCTGGAGTGCATACCCTTTGCTCTGCTAAAGAAAAATTGGTGTGTGTCTGAGACTGTTTTGAAACTCAAAAAGTATTTGCTAAGGTGAGAAAAGATTCATTTAATTTAGATAGAGAATAGTATGCTTTAGGGAGAAAATTATGAAGAAAGTTGTGTATTTAAAATGTTGCTTTGTGTCAAGTGTTTTACAAATAGATTTTGTTTCTTTGAGTTACATAGCCATGTTAAAAGTGACGCAAAAATGGTGCAAGGGCCTTAAAAATACGCTTTCATGTGTGTTAGGGCATTTTAAGTCACTTCCCCATGAATGTGGGTGAATAATTGGTTTACTTGATGTGTTTAAAAACGTTTCTTGAACTCAATTAGGTTTCTTGATATGTACTGCTAGAGTTTCATAGGCTGCTTGGGGCATATTTACAAGGCCTTTGAGTCACTTTGATGTTATTTTCCCTATTTTAATGTAAGTCATTTCCCCGTGGTGCAAGGTCCTTGTAAATACGCCCCCATGTGTGCTTGGCAAATTTTGATTTTGTTTCTTTGAGTTACATAGCCATGTTAAAAGTGACGCAAAAATGGGGCAAGGGCCTTAAAAATACGCTTCCATGTGTGTTAGGGCATTTTAAGTCACTTCCCCATGAATGTGGGTGAATAATTGGTTTACTTGATGTGTTTAAAAACGTTTCTTGAACTCAATTAGGTTTCTTGATATGTACTGCTAGAGTTTCATAGGCTGCTTGGGGCATATTTACAAGGCCTTTGAGTCACTTTGATGTTATTTTCCCTATTTTAATTTAAGTCATTTCCCCGTGGTGCAAGGTCCTTGTAAATACGCCCCCATGTGTGCTTGGCAAATTTAAGTACTGACAGGGTGTGCTTCTACATAGGAGCTGTGTTGTGTTTTCAAATTATGACCAGAAAATCGTTTAAAAAAAAAAATGCTTTTCACATTTATGAGAAGGTCATAATGGTGTCTGCTTCTTTAAATAAATATTTCACTTTCCACCATGAATATGTGAGAATAATTTTCCTTGTTTGCCGGTTGAAAAACACGAGTCTTGAAGTCATTAAGGTTTCACAATATGTTCTGCAAGAGTTTCATAGTCACTATGATGATAATGATATACATTAAGAACTGTGTAGGAGGCATGGAGAAACTGAGGCTTCTGTAAGTGTCAAGGGAGGTGAGTAATGTACATTGCTCTGTTGCATACAGTCCTCATCTTCTGCGTACTCTTGGATATGCTAGACTACATCTGCACAATGAGATACCTAAGCTGAGGAAACACAGGTGATGTGATTGTGAATTGAGCATAAATATTTGCACGTTTTTCAATTATATCACCTGTGTTTCCTAACATTACGAACCACATTGTGCAGATGAGGTTTAGGCCTGTCCAGGGAGACAGAGGAGGTCTGGCCTTTGTTCAAGAGTGCAGTGAACATGACTCACTTCATTGGTAGGCCTGCACATGTACTATCTCCTCTGTACTCTTCAACAAGCCTAAATTTCATCTGTAACCCTGAGTAGGCCTCACCTCAAACAAACCTCTGGATAGGCCACACCTTATCGGCATCCTGAATCATTCATTTAAAATGTTAGGGGCAGATTTATGATGGCCGTGCATCTCTTTTGCGCCACTGTTGCGTCACTTTTGTGACGCAGCAGTGGTGCAAAAGATGCACCATGTTGCAAGATAGGCCTCACTTCATCTGCAACAAGATACCGTCAGTTTAAACTGTATACATTTAGGACTGTGTAGGGGGCATGGAGAAGCTGAGGTTTCTGTAAGTGTCAAAGTTGTTGCATACAGTGCTCACCTTCTACGTACTCTTTCATATGCTAGACTACATCTGCACAATGAGATACCTAAGCAAAGGAAACACAGGTGATGTGATTGTGAAATGAGCAAAAAAAATTGCACGTTTTTCAATTACATCACCTGTGTTTCCTAACATTACGAATCACATTGTGCAGATCAGGTTTAGGCCTGTCCAGGGAGACAGAGGAGGTCTGGCCTTTGTTCAAGAGTGCAGTGGACATGACTCACTTCATTGGAAGGCCTGCACATGTATTATCTCCTCTGTACTCTTCAACAAGCCTAAATTTCATCTGTAACCCTGAGTAGGCCTCACCTCAAACAAACCCCTGGATAGGCCACACCTTATCGGCATCCTGAACCAATCATTTAAAATGTTAGGGGCAGATTTATGATGGCCGTGCGCCTCTTTTGCGCCGCTGTGCGTCACTTTTGTGACGCAGCGGCTGCGCAAAAGATGCGCTATGTTGCGACATATTTACAACTTGATGCATCTAGGCAGATGTGTCACGGTGTAAAGTCCTGTGCCACATGAAACCTGCGTCAGGTTTCATGTGGGCGTTTTGTTGCAGGGTGGGCATTCATTTGCATGAAAGCCCTGTAAAACTAACACAGTGACATTTAGAAGATTTTTAAAATAAATTTAAGTTACTGGAAATGAAAAGTACCCATGTTAATCGTTTTATTTAAAATTAAATACAACTTCAAAAACAGCTTGTGTGAAGTGTCTTTAATAAAATAGTGAAATATGCTAATAAAATTAGTTCAGATTCACATATAAAAGAGCACAGGTCAAATGTAGAAGCATTCCATTTCTTTGCTACTATTTGTGAGTTTTAAATTTGCCAATGCACTAAAAATTATTGTATGTAGAATTGACAAGTAGTGTGTTAATTTTTTGCCGACTGTTATTGATTTACTGTTTGGTAATAGTGGTTAATAAAAATTTTTATTATATTTTACCACAGATTCAACTGCAGATCATTTCAAAATTACACAATACCTTCGAAGCAAAGAAGGAGAAAGGCTACAAAACGTCAAAAACAGCAGCTTACTACATGCTTGCAGCAGTCCTCTACAATAAAAACTTGTCAAGTCACCAAAAAAACTCCGGGTAAGACAACAAAATCTTTTTTAAGAAACATTTGCAGACAAAAAAGTATCACTACAGAACATGTTTTAGTCCAGAAAAAGAGAGCCAATTTAAACGGAAAGGAAAGGCCACTCAAAAATGTTACTGCTAGAGCAGGAGATAACTCTGTGCATGGTAGTAGAAGGAAAAATCAGTTTAGGGACATTCACAGACGAATGTTCCGCAACAGGATAATTGGCAATTTGTTAAAAAATATTAAGAAACGTCAACAGAAAGTGGCTTTTTATAAGAGAAAGAGAAACATTGAGAAAATTATTGATCAGGCATTCGAAATTAAGCGAAAGTTATTTATTTTGATAATCAATAGAATTAGGAAACTAAACAAGGTAATTTATGATTTCAAAAAACAAATAGTAGATGGAAGAGAACAGTTAATCGTAGTAATTTTTGTGAAGTTTTTTCAGGAGAATGGATGCATAGTTCAAGTTGTGAGGCATTTTTTAATGAGGAGAGTTATTTCCAGGATAATGATTTGGTGCATGCAGTTGACACCAGTGGTCGAGCATATGAGGTGAAAGATGGTTGTCCGGTTGAAAAAGAAAAACTTGTGTCAACAGAGGCAGAAGAGGTGTTAGGTAATGAGGTTTTAGGAAGACGTCCTAAGGGACCAGTGTACACCTGGAAGTGTAGTAGTATTTGCAGTGTGCGACAGGATTCCATCAATTTGCTTTGTGATTTTGTACGGACATTTAATAAGAAAAGTTTAAAACAGAAAATGAAGTTGTTGCAAGAATTAGATCCTTGCAGAGTGAGAGAAGTGACAGGTTTGCATGGTCATTCACTGGCTTGTCTTTCCAGGAGAGTATGCCAGAGCGTTTTTCATCATTTCAGGATGCTAGCAGTGCATCATAATAAAGTGAGGAAATTAGTTAGAATGTTGTATTATGCTAAGAGTCCAGCCATTATGCTTAAACAATTATGCACTGCTCTTTTGCATGGTTCTGAAGTAGATGTGAAGAATATTTGTGAAGAAATTGAGTTATGTTACTTTGCAAGTAAAGAGAGGAATGTTGAAATTGACCCAGAAGAAGAAGGTAATGTGGAAGATAGTGTACAGGTTTCCTGTACAGATAATTTTCAGAAGGAAATTGCCACGTTTCAGGTGAAATCAAGTGAGAGGCCTAATTTCACTTGTGTGTGTTGTCGACTCACTTATTATAAGAATCAGACTAAGTTAGTGGATTTATATGCAAAAAGTGAAAGGGAAAATAATAGTGAATGGAAGGATTTCGCAACATACTTGATGGTAGAAAATTGTTTTGATTTGGGATCGGATCAACGTGTGTGTACTTATTGTTGTAACAAATTAAATCAAAACCAGATGCCTGCTAGAGCGGTTCATAATAATCTGGAATTGGTTGACATTCCTTCTGAATTGAAGGATTTAAATACTTATGAATCTATTTTGATTCAAAGTGTCCATCCCTTTCAGGCTATTGTACGAATGGAGCCAAAGACAGGGAAATTGCCTCCATCAGATTTACAGAGAGGATTAAAGGGAAGAGTTGTTTATTTGCCTCTAGATTTGAAGAAAAACATTAATACAATTGGAGTAGAGAAAGTGGAAGAGGAACCTCTGGTTATCTTAGTTAATGGGGTTCCGACAAAGAGTAAGAAAATATGGCAAGATTTAGTGGATGTTAGGAAAGTCAAAAAGGCAACATTGTATTTGATGAAAAACAATAAGTACTACAAGAATGTATATGTTGCAGAAGAGGAAGTAAGTGAAGAAGAGGACAGCGATTTGTGTGCTGGACAAATTGAGAAAGTAGAAGCCTCTAAAAATGAAGAAATATATGAACATTATAGTGTTCATCCTTTGCATTCCAAGGAAGTCATGGGGAATGCTATTGAGTTGTTTCAAATGAAACAAGCCAAAGGGAGTCCCATTAGTTTTTGGGAGGAAAGTTTGGAACCTCGGTGTTTCCCACAACTATTTCCAACAGGTCAAGGAGGAAGATATGATGAGCGACCTGATCAAATTCCTGCTTCTGAATACCGGACTTTCCGATTGTATGCAGAAGATCCTAGGTTTCGTCAATGCATTCCCTATTTGTTTTATCTACTGTTTGAAAGCGATCTGTCTGGACTGTCATATGCAGTGAACCACATCTTGAAAAGTGGTGTACAGATGCAAAATATCTCAGCAAGGGACTTTATGGATAAAGTCAATGTGCAAGACAGTATTTTGGATTCTCACCTGATTAATCTCATGGCATGTCAGCGTGGTACTAATGAGTACTGGTACCGTCGACATGGAGATTTAAAATGTATGCTGAGGAACTTAGGAACTCCCACATGGTTCCTCACTCTCAGCTGTGCCGAGTATGGCTGGGAAGACTTACTTGAATTTCTACGAGAGGCAAATGGAAACATTGAAAATATCGAATTCAAGACACCCGGAGAACTGTGCTCTTTGGATCCAGTGAATGTATGCAGGTACTTCAATCATAGATTTGAAGCTATGATGTCTTTCATCATGAACAAGAAAAATCCACCTCTTGGAGAGGTGTTGGATTTCTTCTGGAGAAAGGAGTATCAAGCAAGAGGTGCTCCTCATATACATATGCTGCTATGGATCAAAGATGCACCCAAATTTGGAACAGATCCGGATGACTTAGTGATGAGTTTCATTAGAACAGTATTCTACATGTGCTGTTCCAAAGACAAAGGAAGACAAAAGCCTAGGAGAACAAGTTTTACGCTTTCAAAGCCATCGTTGTGGAAAGTACTGTCGTCGTAAATTCAGAAACAAGGACAAGTTTTACACAAAATGTCGTTTCAGCTTTCCATGACCGGTGATTTCTAAAGGAAGAGTGAACAGTTTGATGTCTTCGCTGCGACATAATGTGACGAGGAAATCACCCAAAAATACATACAATTTGAAAAGAAACGAAGAGTCCAAGTACATCAACGACTACAACCCAGTGATTTTGTCCATGTGGAATGCTAACATGGATATACAGTTTGTGGCTGATAACTGTATGGCTGTGGCTCGGTATGTGACATCTTACATCACAAAAAAAGAAAAGACAGAATTGAAGGATATGTGGGAGGACATTTCCCATGTAAAGAGCCTCAGTAAGAAGTTGTACAGTTTCAGTCTGAAGATGTTGTCGCATCGAGAAATCGGAGTTTACGAATGTTCTGACCGGTTATCTTCAGCAAGTCTCTATGCCAAATCTAGGAGTATCATTTGGGCGAGTCTTGGTCTTGCTGCAACACGTAATCGAGTTCTGAAACCTGTACGGGAAATTGAGTATTTGGCGGAAAAGGAGCCAAACAGTACAGATATTTTGAAGACCAACATGTTGGATACATATTATCCAAATAGAAGCAGTCACCTCGAGAATGTTTGTCTGTATGAGGTTCTACAAAATTACATATTCAAGAGGAACATCAAAGAAGATATTGATAAAGGATTGTATGCTGTAATTGGAAGTGAGGGATGTCTGGTCAAGCAAAGAAAATGCCAATTGGTAAATCATCGAAAATTGAGTGGCGAATCTCCTGAAAGAAAAGAGTTTTTCTATTTAGCTCTTTTGCAACTTTTCAAGCCTTGGCGTGCAGAAGAGGAACTGCTTGGAGATTTCCTCTGTCATGCAGCCAAGGACACCTTAGAATGTCCTGTTTTTCCAAAATATCTAGAAATGTTGAATGCGGAAATCGAGCAGGAAGCAACAATTGCAGCCGAGATTGCTAGAGACAGTTCTCAGGACAGTCAGAGTTCTGTTTCATTGAGTCAGGATCCACTAGGAGGACCAGTTATCGAAAATGAAGCTGCCACTGCCATGATTGAAGTGGAAAGAGCCATGGCACATGCTCAGGAGGATGCGGTTAATTAGAAGATTTGGAAAGACAACTCAACGTTGAGCAGAGGAAAATATATGACGAAGTTACCAACCAAATTGATCATGGATTAAGTCATGAGAAGAAAGAGTGCTCATGTATGTCGTTGAAGCCTGTCCGACTGTACGTGAGTGGAGAAGCAGGAACAGGAAAAAGTTTCCTCATTAAAGCAATTTCATGTTATTTGCAGAAAAGGACTGAGTCATCGCTGTCTTGTGTTGTCACCGCTCCAACTAGACTGGCAGCACATAACATTAAAGGTATTACTTTGCATCGTCTACTGATGCTGCCAGTGGAGCATGATAACAAATTACAATACCACAAGTTATCTGGAGATGCGTGTTGTGAAGTTTCAAGAGTCTTGAGGAAAATGAAACTTCTTATCATTGACGAAGTAAGCATGGTTTCCAATGTCATGCTTGCCTTTGTGCATTTGAGAATGCAAGAAGTTCTTAAAACAGAGTATGATGTGTTATTTGGTGGCAAACACATCATTGTTTTCGGTGATCTTCTGCAGCTGACACCAGTGAAAGGACAACCAGTGTTTAAACTACTTACACATGAAGATACCAGGAAGTGCCTAGGGAGCATTGGCAACGTTAACATATGGTTAAACTTCAATTATGCTGAACTGCGTGAAAATATGCGTCAAGCGAAGGATGAAGATTATAAGAATATTCTACAAGATGTTAGAATCGGAAAAGTGACCGAGCATGGGAAAGAAGCTTTACATGCACGATTACTGTCAAATTTGTATCCAGAAGAAGACGTTCTGCCAGAGAATATTTTTCGGAAAATTACTGAGAATAAATCTGGAATATGTTTGACCAATTGTAATTCAACGCACGTCATCTACATGGTAAGCTGTCCCTGTGGTAAGCAATACATTGGGATGACGTGCCGCAAAGTAAAACTTAGAATTGGTGAACACAAAAGCAACATCAAATTAAAGAAGAACACAACAAAACTATGTTCCCACTTTGTTGAAGCGGGTCACTCCTGTGACGACATGCGTTGGACTGTCATAGAAATGCTCATGGATAAAACACTAAGATGTGAGAGAACACTATTTGAAAAGGAGCAAAGATGGGTGGACCGCCTTAAGACCTATGAACACGGACTTAATGATTTTATACCGTGGCATCAGTTTGCAAATTGAAATAATTCCAAATGAACACGAGTTCCAACTGCCCCAATAAAAGTCTTCTTGTAAATACAGAAAAGCACTCTTCTCACTTCATATGATTGTGAAATCCGAAAAATGTGATTCCAAAGTAAATACTCGCAAACACCATTCTTATAAACAGAGGATCCGATAGTTTCAAGAACCTAATCTGTTTGTTTTAATTGCGACTCTATAAAGTTTGATTCCGAACCCTTCGAAAAAAACGCAACCAGATCCCGGATGGTATTCTGCGCCTTTAAAAATAGACCGTACCTTGGAGTAGCTACTTCCGGGGGCAGAGCCAGCACAAGGCGGAATCCTACCCACACGCGGGTAATGGCGGAGGGACTAACCAGAAGAACATAACTCCGGTAAGATACCCTGTTGGTGAGATAATAAATGCGATAATCTTCTAATACAGCTCTGGGCATAGCAGTTGCAATACCTCGATGCAAGTAAGAGATCTTCCGGTCAAAGGTAGGACGGCTCATTTATTTATTTATTTGTTTTCTCATGTGATCGTCTACCGCCGACCTCATTTACCAACATAGATTAACAACCCTACTATGCGAGACGGGATCACTACAACTAGTGATCACGGTTGCATACTAATATGGGTCCTTGGACCCTCCTTCAGTCCGGTTGCTCCCTCTCGCTCCAGACCTGCACGCTGGTATAGTTTGATCTACTGCATCTCAGCTCCTAGCGCTGCATTTACTCATTCATTCATTTAATTAATAGCGCTGCTCGCTCGCTCTACAGCGCTGCACTGTCAACTTTATTTATTTAATTGTGCTGCACTGTCGCTTTATTTATTTAAAGAGTAGCGCGACATCGCTGAGGCAATTACTCTGATTTGGGATACTTTACAGCTGGTTTGTGCGTGTAAGGCTCTTTTCCCTTAAACACGCTGTGCATTTGCTGCCCCTGGCTGTGCTCGCCTTTGACCCTCCATTTTGTGTTGTTGTTTGCCCCTGGTCCGCCCCTCCTCCCGCCACCGCCTCCCAGCTGCTGCCCCTCCCACGCACGATTAATATCCTTCCTCGCTCCCGAGCTCTCTGTGACCGCCTGGACCCTCCTTCAGTCCGGTTGCTCCCTCTCGCTCCAGACCTGCACGCTGGTATAGTTTGATCTACTGCATCTCAGCTCCTAGCGCTGCATTTACTCATTCATTCATTTAATTAATAGCGCTGCTCGCTCGCTCTACAGCGCTGCACTGTCAACTTTATTTATTTAATTGTGCTGCACTGTCGCTTTATTTATTTAAAGAGTAGCGCGACATCGCTGAGGCAATTACTCTGATTTGGGATACTTTACAGCTGGTTTGTGCGTGTAAGGCTCTTTTCCCTTAAACACGCTGTGCATTTGCTGCCCCTGGCTGTGCTCGCCTTTGACCCTCCATTTTGTTTCGTTGTTTGCCCCTGGTCCGCCCCTCCTCCCGCCACCGCCTCCCAGCTGCTGCCCCTCCCACCCACGATTAATATCCTTCCTCGCTCCCGAGCTCTCTGTGACCGCCTGGACCCTCCTTCAGTCCGGTTGCTCCCTCTCGCTCCAGACCTGCACGCTGGTATAGTTTGATCTACTGCATCTCAGCTCCTAGCGCTGCATTTACTCATTCATTCATTTAAATAATAGCGCTGCTCGCTCGCTCTACAGCGCTGCACTGTCAACTTTATTTATTTAATTGTGCTGCACTGTCGCTTTATTTATTTAAAGAGTAGCGCGACATCGCTGAGGCAATTACTCTGATTTAGGATACTTTACAGCTGGTTTGTGCGTGTAAGGCTCTTTTCCCTTAAACACGCTGTGCATTTGCTGCCCCTGGCTGTGCTCGCCTTTGACCCTCCATTTTGTGTTGTTGTTTGCCCCTGGTCCGCCCCTCCTCCCGTCACCGCCTCCCAGCTGCTGCCCCTCCCACGCTCCGCCCCTCCACCATCCATTTATGACCAATGACCTAACGCGCAGCGTCTACGCGCAGCGACCGCGCCCCAGTCGCGCCGAAGGTGCGCCAAAGTTAAGCCCGTCTGCGCCCGTCCGCGCCTGGACCGCGCCCAGAGCCAGCCCCCCTGGTCCTCGTAATGCCCACCCCACCCGCATTACTTACGCTGCCACCACCCTCCTAGCCCTTAACCCCGGCCGTTCCCCCAACTGCGTCCAAGCCGCTCCTGGACACACCCATGGACCCTTTTCCTGCAACTCCTGCAAGTTCGACGGCACCAAGAACATCTCGTCTACGATCACACAACAGATATCCGACCCCAACCATCTACAATGCATCCTGCTCAACACCCGATCGGTCCACAGGCACGCCATCGACCTCTGGAATCTACTAGACACCATCTCTCCGGACTTCGCCTTCCTAACAGAAACATGGATGAACGCCACATCAGCCCCTGACATCACGATTGCCATCCCGGAAGACTATAAGATCATACGCAAGGACCGTACCGGCCACACAGGAGGAGGTATCGCTATCGTCCATAAGAAATCCATCCGCATTTCAACCAGCTCAGACGTCAATCTCGCCAACTCTGAACACCTTCACTTCCAGATCCACATCGACCCCAAAACCACACTCAGAGGCACACTCCTCTACAGGCCACCAGGACCCCGCGCACAGTTTAGCGAAGATATCACGGACTTCATCACTCCACACGCGCTCCCCTCCCAGGATTACATCCTTTTGGGAGACCTCAACTTTCACCTTGAAAAGAACAACGACCGCAACACCACCACCCTTTTGGACAACCTCGCCAACCTCGGACTTAAACAACTTGTCACCACCTCCACCCACATCGCAGGTCACACACTCGACCCTATCTTCACCTCCAGCAAACATGTCTCCTTCAGCCACACCACACCTCTCCTTTGGACTGACCACAGCTGCGTTCACTTCACCTACAACAAACCCACTTCCAACAACCACCCCCAACCCACTCTGCAAAGAAACTGGAACAAAATCACCATCGACCAGATCTCCTCATCGCTTCTTCAAAACCCCCCAGCCCACTCCTCAAACCCAGACCTAGCAGCCACCAACCTCACCCAATGGTTATCCAACAGCGCCGACACCTTAGCACCACTGAAAAAACGACAAATCAAACTAGGCAGCAAGAAGGCCTCCTGGTTCAACGATGATCTTAAGAAATCCAAGAAACTCTGCCGCTCCCTTGAGAAGGCCTGGAAAAAAGACCCAACCACCAGCACCAAAGACGCCTTCAAAAACGCCACCCGCATACACCACCAACTGATCCGGACTGCCAAGAAAGCCGCTTTCAAGGACCGACTAGATAACAACGCCCACAACAGCAAGGAATTATTCAACATCGTCAAGGAATTTACCAACCCCTCGGCCAACTCCAACGACATCACCCCCTCTCAAGCCCTCTGCGACTCCCTAGCCTCATTCTTCCACAACAAAATTGCAGACATCCACAACAGCTTCGACAACCGACCCGAAGACCAACCCACCCAACCCCCTGCAGGACCCCCACCCCCCCTGAACATCCTCAATGACTGGAAGCCACTCTCCACTGAGGACACCATCCGTCTGATGAACTCTATCCACTCAGGATCCCCCACAGACCCATGCCCTCACCACATCTTTAACAAAGCAGACTCCATTATAGCACCGCACCTCCGAGACGTCATCAACTGCTCCCTCAACTCCGCAACCTTCCCGGAAAGCTGGAAACATGCCGAACTCAGCGCCCTCCTGAAGAAACCCACAGCTGACCCCACCGAAATCAAAAACTACCGCCCTATATCACTCCTTCCATTCCCGGCCAAAGTCATCGAGAAAGCGGTCAACAACCAGCTCGCCGCATTCCTCGAAACCAACAAATCCCTCGACTCCTCACAATCCGGCTTCCGAGCCAAGCACAGCACTGAAACCGCCCTCATCACAGCAACAGACGACATTCGAACTCTACTGGACAATGGAGACACAGTCGCCCTCATCCTCCTCGACCTCTCCGCAGCCTTCGACACGGTCTGTCATAGCACCCTTTTACAACGCCTCAGAAACGTCGGAATCCATGGAAAAGCACTGGAATGGATCACCTCATTCCTCACCGGAAGAACCCAGAGAGTCCGCCTCCCACCATTCAAGTCAGAGGCCACTGAAGTCATCTGCGGCGTACCCCAAGGGTCCTCACTCAGCCCCACCCTCTTCAACGTCTACATGAGCCCCCTCGCGACCATCGCTCGCCAACACAACCTCAACATCATCTCCTATGCTGATGACACTCAACTGATCCTCTCACTCACCAAAGACCCAAACATAGCCAAAACCAACCTGCATGAAGGAATGAAAGAAGTAGCCGAATGGATGAAGCACAGCCGCCTAAAACTGAACTCAGACAAAACAGAAGTCCTCATCCTAGGCACCTCCCCCTCCGCCTGGGATGACTCTTGGTGGCCAGAGGCCCTTGGAAAAGCACCTATCCCGACTGACCACGCACGCAACCTGGGCGTCATCCTGGACTCCTCACTCTCGATGAACAGACAAATCAACGCCGTTTCTTCATCTTGCTTCAACATTCTTCGCATGCTCAAGAAAACATTTAGCTGGATCCCCACCGAAACTAGAAAAACAGTCACTCACGCTCTGATCACGAGCCGACTAGACTACGGAAACACCCTCTACGCCGGTACCACCGCAAAAATCCAGAAAAAACTCCAACGCATCCAGAACGCTTCAGCCAGGCTCATATTAGACATACCGCGTAAAGAACACATCTCTGGCCACCTGAAAAACCTCCACTGGCTCCCCGTCAATAAGAGGATTACTTTCCGGCTCCTAACCCACGCACACAAAGCACTCTACGAAATCGGACCCGAATGCCTCAACACACGACTGTCCTTCTACACCCCCTCCCGCCAACTACGATCCTCCAACCAAGCCCTTGCCACTGTACCTCGCATCAACAAAACCACCATGGGAGGTAGATCCTTCTCCTACCTGGCAGCTAAAACCTGGAACTCACTTCCCACTCATCTTCGCCTTACTCAGAACCACCTAGCATTCAGAAAGCAACTTAAAACGTGGATATTTGACAAGTAACTCCCCACCCTCTTCGAGCGCCTTGAGACCCTCTGGGTATGTAGCGCGCTATACAAATGTATTGACTTGACTTGACTTGACTTATCCCGGTATCAACAACCATCTAGCGGGGATATCTATTATCATGAGGTCTGGGATTATTAACCATGTACTATAGAGAGCCAGTGCGTAACGCAATGATCATACTAACGTGGGCAATAAATTGTAAATTGTAAATCCTGGTGCATATACTAACTTGCTACTGACCACAATAAGAGTGTGTATTCACCCGTACAAGAGAAAAACATGCTCAAACAGTTAGCTACTCGAACCTTTATTTCCCTTCCTAATTTAAAGTCTCTTCAAGTGAATAATAATTTTATTCATCATGTACACCAACCCGATTTAGAATGTATAAATCAAGTGTGTATTTCTCTATGTACTCTCCCCATTCTATTACAGAAGCCGGAGGAGCTACTCTCCTGAGATAAAATCAGGAATCAACTCTGATAATACTACACAAATGGTGTGAGTAATAAGCTTTTTTGTTTATGTGTGTGAGTCCTGACGAAAGCTCTATAGACCCTTAGGGCTCAGAGAGCTGAAACATGTCGACGCTGTATTTATAACACTGCAAGATCCAGTAACTCGATCTAATAAGTAGTACCTATCATTTTAAATTGACTTAGAAATCACACCAATATTAAAAATTGTCAAGGGTGATTTTCCAGTCTTTTAATCATTTCTTCCTTTTTTTGAGAATCTATTTTGCACACTTTTTTCACTTCTCTGGACACTGCACAACAGACCAGAGGTGCCTCGGGTTGAGGCAGGCAACACCACTACTTTGGAGTACCCGATGATAACTGCCAATAACCCTAATGCGGGGCGGATGAAACAGATATACCACGCAATCACAACAGCATTGGGTTCTTTGAGGTTACTCCAAAAATCCTCTTCGTTACCAATGGTCTAGAGGTGTAACAAGTGTCTGTTTCCCTTTTGATTAACTACTGTGTGCTTAAATTGCCGTATCATTTTGAGAAGGAATTTACATGTTTAAAGAGGTCTGGTAAATGGATCAATGGGTAATGTTGTTGATTTTGAGAAATACAGAAATAGAGATGGAATTGAATTTTAAAAAATTAAATTTGATGGCATTGAGGAAGTACAGTTAATTGGTCGTTGCTCTGCTAGATTTTTGCTTGTAAAAGACTTATATGTTCGCCGTAAGCAATTTCCTGTTTGCTTGGCATATGCTGTGACAATCCATAAATCGCAAGGTTTAAGTGTAGACAGTGCATTGGTGAATATTGGCAGTTCTGTGTTCAAGGAGGGAATGGCATATGTGGCATTGTCACGAGTCAGAACTTTATCGGGATTATACGTGATTGAGTGTGATGTCACAAACATTTGTGCGGATCTAGATTGTGTTAAGGAATACAATAGGTTAAGAAGAGAGTATGCGCCACATTTGCCTCAATATCCTTTGTTTGAGAAACGTGTGGTAGGCCGGAAACGAAGAAATGTGACCAATAGTAGGGAGGTTGTAGCAAAAAGACAAAAAGTCGATCAACCCGAAATTATAAGCAGAAAGAAAATATATTCTGTTGAAGATGTTGTTGGTTTTCAATTTGAAAATAGTTCTGGTGTCAACTGCTATGCTAATGTAGTGGTTAATGTTGTCTTTTCTCTAGAAACTTTAAAAGAACAGATTGTGATCAATTCGGATCAAAGTTTTTGCTGTTTACTGAACTCTGTGTTAGAGAAATGTAGCACTGATAGAACAAAAATAGAAAGTGTGTCTGAAATTCGAAATCTGTTAGACAAATGTTCAGGTCAAACGCAATTCTCTCAAAATATTCAGCAAGATTGTCAGGAGTTTTTAATGTATATGCTTGATGTATTGCAAGATGAAGGTGTAGATGTAGATCATCTGTTTGGCCTTTCTTATCAATGGCAGCATGACTGCGAGAACTGTAGGGTATGAAGTACTACTAGTGTAGACTCAGAAAGATTCATATATTTAACTTTGCCAGACAGTAAATCAGTGTCCTTTAATAAGCTAGTAAAAGCAGCCGATCACAACATGGAGTGTAGCCAATGTAAGTCTGCAATGCTGTCCACATTATTTATACGAACATATGGCCAGTATGTCATTTTAATGTTCCAACGATGTAGGCCTGATGGAACAAAATTGACAACTTTAATTAAAAATTTTGTGGCTTCGCAGTTGTCAATATCAGGAAGGACTTTTGTAACTACAGCAATTATATATCATGACGGTCCTTCAACAACATCAGGACATTACACAGCTTATTTGAAGTCTAGAAACGGCTGGTCATTCTGCAATGATTCTGTTTTAACTTTCAAAAAAAAATTGCCTTTTGACCTTAAAAATTCTTACCTGGTGTTTTTACAACCAACATTTTAGGGAAAGAATCTCGGGATTTGCTCTGAGGAATTTCAAGAGGTTCTAATGGATCCTACACTATTTGGCCTTGAGGATAAGTGTAGTACAGAGTAAAAAGTTATTTTTGAGTTTTAAGTAGTTCCTGAAAAAAAAGAAGGTTTTCTTACAGAAAGTGGTGGGCACGGATTAGTTAAAGGACAACAGAGTATTTCCCAAAGCAAACGGTGTTCTTACCATAACACTTGACGCCATGGAAAAATAACTGCACTTTGAATGAGTTCAGAAAAACTGTTTCTTTTAATAAGCTAATTCAAGCAGTCAATCAAAACATGGAGTAGAGGTAATGTAAGTCTGCAATGCTGTCCACATTATTTGTACAAAAATTTGGTTACAATGTCATTTTAAAATTCCAACTATATAAACCTGATAAAAGTAAGTTTTCAACTTTAATTTCAAATGTTGTGGCTACACAGTCGTTAATTTTAGGAAGAACATTTGTAACTGCAGCTATTATATGACATAATGGTCCTTTGACAACATCCGCTTATTACACAGCTTATTTAAAATGTAAAAAAAGCTGATGTTTCGGAAATGATTCACATTTGACTATGAAACAATGTTGCATTTTGACTTAAAAATATTCTTACTTTCTGTTTTCAGAAGAGAGAATTTTGGGTAGGTAACTGGCCTATAATGATTCTAGGAGTTGATATAATTGTATGTACTGTTTTAAATTGCTTTGTGATTAAAAGTGATGTAGAGAATTAAATAATTGTAGTAGTCATAGAGGTAGTGTAAGTGTGCCTGATACTAAGCAGTATCAGTGTCATAGGAAATGTGGAACATGAGTGAGCAAGAAGGGTGAGATATTACTAGTACAGGATTGTAAAAGTGATCTTGAACGTTTTCTTTCTGAAAGTTGCGGAAAAAGAAAATGACGGGATTTGCTTAGAAGAATTCCAAGAGTTATAAATGGCTCTTACACGATTTGGCCTTGAGGAGAAGTGCGGTAGAGAGCGAGAAGTCATTTATTGTATGTAACATATTTGTCAAAACGATGGAGCTTTTCTTTCAGAAAGTGGCGGGCTGAAAATAATAACAGGACTACAGAGTATAAGCTGTTCATAGGACATCCTTCGACGTCATGGAAAGTAAGTTACTTTTAAGGAGTTCTGATTTCTGATTGGTTATGTTATATGGGTTTTTTAAACACAATCATTTTGATTGTGTTTTTTTTTCCCTGCTGTTATATGATGAATACCTTCAACTCACTGTTTTTAGTGAAATTTGATATATTCTGAGAACAGCAAAAATAAACCATTTAACATGTATAATTAATTCTGTACTTTGTATAGTGAATTTTAATTTGTACTCGTCTTATCTCATGCTCACTCATCTTGTACTACCTTCTATCAATCCTCCTTACATACTCACATTGCCTTTTGTTTTATTCTCTTTCCCCCTTGCTCTCTAACTCCACTTATCTTTCAACCTTTGTTTCCCTAATCCAACTCTGCTTTTTTCTTTTCTCCCTTGCACCATTTTTCAACTTTTAGACCTTCTGCTTCGCTTGTCTTTTCCATCTTTCCTCCCTTTGTTTTCTAAATTAAATATTTTTGGGTTCTCCTTTTTTGGTGCAATCAGTTAGTATAACTCACCCTCACTCATTTATCTTTCTTTGTTGCCTCACTCAGTCTGTATCTGACACTCTTTCTTCACTTCCTCTGTCTCCTCTCTCCCTCACTCTCTTTTCCTTATTCACCCTTTCCTTATATAGTTTACCTTACTCACTTTCTTTTAGTAGCTTACACAACTTCAATTTAGTTTTCTCTTTTATCCTTCTTTTCTGTCACTGAAAGTATCTTCCTTTTTTTTCTCTTAGTAATTTACTCTATTACAATTTCTTTTTGTCTCTGACTGTCTATCACCGTTTCTTTCTCTTTTTTTCTGCATGTTTATCTCTAACTTTATTTCTTTGTAAAATTGAATGATTTTCAATCTTTTCCCTTGTCTTTTCTAATTTTTAAATACATGTTTTAATATTTTTCAAATTTTTGTTCTTTCTTTCACAGATTGTATTTTTTGAACGGTTTTATATTTTTTAGTTTTTTTTGGGGGGGGAAATGAAAATCATTGATTATAACGGGCTCAACAGGAGCAACAAAAAAAAAAGATAATTTACTTTCTGGGGCGTTTTGGACATTTATGATTTTCAATTGCTACGTTGATCAAATTTATGCTACTCTCCCTGTAGCAAATTAATTTGCCGCAATAAATGCACACTTGCTTCACTTCCCCGAACTTCAACTGGATGTTGGGGACCGTCTCCCTCGCCTCTGGTCCCGTCACTGCCTCTCCAGATGATGTACTGGCCACAGGAGGGGGGTTTTCCTGCAGGTCACGCACCTGCGCAGCACTATAATTTATAGGGTGCCACCTCTCCATATGCCGATGCATGGTGTAATTGCCATAGCTGTACTTCTTATCAGTCCCTCTGGACAGATCTTTTTTACAGATGAGACAGGTAACGTAGCAGGCATTAACTTTTTTTTGGCCCCGGGGAAATGAGTAAAATTGCCAGATGTAATTTTCTTTTACATGTGACCTCCTTGGTTCTTCAGGCAAAAACTGTCTCATCTCTTGCTCCTCTTCCTCTTTTTCCTCTTCTTCCGCCTCTTGATTGAGGATTACCTGAGGAGGTGGTCCTCTCTTCCTAGGAGGTGGTGGTGGTGGTGGGGGTGCACCAGCTGCAGCTACTAATGAAGCCATTGCTTATTAGTCAAAATAGGTCTTCCTCTCACAAAGTTGAAAGTCAGAGTGAGAAAAAAGGTGGGGGCTTTCATCATTTGGGAAAAAAAAATGTTCTAAACCAATGAAAAGTGTTATTTTTAGGTCACATGACCTAGCCTTACATCATTAGGAAACCAAAAGTGAAATTAACCAATGAACGGTTTTATTAACAAGTCACATGACCTGTTACGCTTACGTTACGCGCTGCGCACCGTGCCCCGGATCGCTTCCGGGGAGCTGCGCGTTGCGCCTCCGTTCGCGCTCCGTAGCACTTCCGGGTGCACTAACGCGGTGCGTCATAAGACGCATTACACGAGAACGCCATACGTCGGGCTTACGCAACGCATCACGATGTTGTTTTCTAACGCGGCAGTTGCGCAAACGGTTCGCGGACCGGGTCGCGGCACCAAATTGAGCTAACGGGAAGCTACCCGGTTCGCGGACCGGGAGCGAAACAAAAAAAAAATACATAAAAAAATTGTATTAAAAACATATAAAATATATTTTTTGATTTAAAGAAGAATACATTTTAAAGCTTTTGATATTTGCTATTAAAAAACCATTGAAATTCACTGAAAAAACCATAAGTTATGGACCATATATAGTTAGGAATTAGCATTTACAAAACCTTGAAAATTCACTGAACAAAACCATAGGTTATAGACCATATATAGTTAGGAATTAGCATTTACAAAACCTTATTTTACTCACACAAAACCATTGAAATTCGCATATATAGTTAGTTGTACTAACTATATATCGCGCACCCGCAAACCACTGCTGATCATGTCACATATTACATCATTCATGACATGGTCAGTGACATCACTGATGACATCACTGATGACATCTCAAATGACATCAGTGATTACATCTCAAATGACATCACTGATGACATCACTGATGACATTACTGAGCACATCACTGATGACATTATTCATGTGATAATACGATGAACCTCTTCAGACTCTAATATAACCTTAGATACACTCAGTGTAAACAGACACTCACAGACTGTCACTCATCCATGGAGTTACTCACACACCTACTCAGTCTTGCAAAGAATCAATCACACCTCCATTTTCTCAACTATACAGTTATATACACCTTACTTATTCAAACATATACTAACACATATTTACTCTCTTATAGAATCCCTGATACAAGTTCACAATGATCCATACAGCCACTCACACATTCACTGGCTCTTATGCACAGTTATTTATATATGTCAACTCTCACATGTACTGTGTTTTACATATGTACTTACTTTGACATGTAGCACTGAGATATCCATTCACTCACCAATACACTCATGCACACAGTCAACCGCCCATACAGCTGTTTCCACGTGCACTTTTGAACCCATACATCTAGTGAATCAACTGCTCACACATCTATGCACAGAGTCATACACCTCCCAGCCACCCACACACACACTCAGTCTCCCATACAAATACTTGGGCAACCAATCAATAACCCATATAGTTAGTCATATAGCTAATGATCAACACATGCAGCAGATTACAGAACAACAGACACAATGATGCACAAATTAAAACAGTTTAGTCACTAACCCATGCACTCAGTGAGACACATTTAATCACTCACTCATACAGTCAGTCATGCACCTACTAAATCCTTCATCCAGACACTTATACATCCACTCATTCTTCAATATGTAAGACATATTTTAACTTTACAGAAACATACAGTCACTGGATGTTGTCATCAGTGATGTAATCAGTGATGTCATTTGAGATGTCATCAGTGATGTCATCAGTGATGTCACTGACCATGTCATGAATGATGTAATATGTGACATCATCAGCAGTGGATTGCGGGTGCGCGATATATAGTTAGTGCAACTAACTATATATGGAATTTCAATGGTTTTGTGTGAGTAAAATAAGGTTTTGTAAATGCTAATTCCTAACTATATATGGTCTATAACCCATGGTTTTTTCAGTGAATTTTCAAGGTTTTGTAAATGCTAATTCCTAACTATATATGGTCTATAACCTATGGTTTTTTCAGTGACTATATATATATATATATATATATATAGTCACTGAAAAAAACATCATTTGAGATGTCATTTGAGATGTTATCAGTGATGTCATCAGTGATGTCATTAGTGATGTCATCAGTGATGTCATTTGAGATGTCATCAGTGATGTCATCAGTGATGTCATTTGAGATGTCATCAGTGATGTCATCAGTGATGTCATTTGAGATGTCATCAGTGATGTCATCAGTGATGTCATTTGAGATGTCATGAATGATGTAATATGTGACATGATCAGCAGTGGATTGCGGGTGCGCGATATATAGTTAGTACAACTAACTATATATGGAATTTCAATGGTTTTGTGTGAGTAAAATAAGGTTTTTTAAATGCTAATTCCTAACTATATATGGTGTATAACCTATGGTTTTTTCAGTGAATTTCATTGGTTTTTTAAAAGCTAATATCTATAGCTGTAAAATGTATTCTTCTTTAAATCCAAAAATATATTTTATATGTTTATTAATAATTTTTTTAAAATATTTTTTTTGTTTCGCTCCCGGTCCGCGAACCGGGAAGCTTCCCGTTAGCTCAATTTGATGCCGCGACCCGGTCCGCGAACCGGTAAGAAATCAACATAGTGACGGTATCGCGTTGCCGCGTAATGCGTCTTATGACGTACTGCGTTAGCGCACCCGGAAGTGTCCCGGGGCGCGGACCGAGGCGCGAAGCTCAGCGACCCGGAAGCTAACCGGGGTGCGTATCGCAGCGCGTAACATGAGCGTGAGAGGTCATGTGACTTGTTAATAAAACTTTTCATTGGTTCATTTCACTTTTGGTTTCATAATGATGTAAGGCTAGGTCAGGTGACCTAAAAATAACACTTTTCATTGGTTGAGAAGTATTGTTTTTCCCAAATGATGAAAACCCCTCCTTCTTTCCTCACTCTGACTTTCATCATTGTGAGAGGAAGACCTTTACTACTATATGAGAAATGGCTTCATTGGTAGCTTCAGCTGGTGGACCCCCACCACCACCACCACCTCCTCATGGGAAGAGAGGACCACCTCCCCAGGTCATGACCAACACTGAGGAGGAAGAGGAAGAAATGGATGAGGAGGGAGAAGAACCACAGTTCTTAGAAGAGGTGCCCCGGGTTTCCAGAAAGAAAGCCAGTTTCATCTGGCAGTTTTATTCGATCCCTCGTGGCCAAAAAAAAGTCAATGCGAGGTATGTCACCTGCCTCATATGCAAAGAACAATTATCCAGAGGGACGGACAAGAAATATAGTTACGGAAATCACAAAATGCACAGGCACATGACAAGGAAGCATCCGCTCAATTACAGCCGGGCGGAAATAAGGGATATGCAGGACAATCCAAGACCAACTCCTGTGGCCAGACCAAGAATACCAATTTCATTAACACCAGAAGAGGCACGGGAAACTGTGCCAAATATACAAGAAAATTTTGGCCACATGATACACTCTTGTATGCACTGTCGTGCGTTGTAAGCGTGTGGCAACATGAGCATCAATGCACTCAACCTGGCGTATGAACACCATGATTTCCCTAACCGCCCCCAGTAATTTTTTTTTTGCTCCTGTTGAGCCCTTTTCAACGCCTGTTTTTTGTTGTTCCCCCCCCAAAAAAACCAAAAAAAATATAAAATCGTTCAAAAAATACAAAAAAAACAAAAAATGTTCAAAAAATAAAAAAAAAATATAAAACAACAAAAATATTTAAAAAAAAGTTCT
Source organism: Lissotriton helveticus (assembly GCF_964261635.1). Taxonomy (NCBI): domain Eukaryota; kingdom Metazoa; phylum Chordata; class Amphibia; order Caudata; family Salamandridae; genus Lissotriton; species Lissotriton helveticus. Next base: position 1,322,848,722 of record NC_136061.1, on the reverse strand, counting down.
TTTCAGAACTACCTTCCCTTTCAAAAAAAATTGCTAGAATGTTTAGCACTCTGGCAAGCTCTATTTCTTTTGGTTCGCTCCCGGGTTAGCTTCCCGGTACGCGGACCGGGAGCTAACCAAAAAAAAATTTTAAAAAAAAAAGAGTAAGTATAAGGAAAGTAAACAGAGAGTGATGTTAAAAGAAAGACAGCTATAGGGAGTAAAGAAGAAATACTGTTTAATAGATCTATTTACCGAAGAAAAGACGGAAGAGGGTATAATTGTGAAAAACAAAATAGATAACGAAGTGAAAGAAAAAAAAAGAGAGTATAACATTAACAAAGAAGAGTTTCTTGGAGAATGTGAGTGAATGTTCAAAATAAGATTAAAACATGAGGAATAACAGAGAGAAAAAATAGAAAACAGAAAACAAAAAATAACAGAAAAAGATTAATTGAAACAGCAAAGAAATGTAAGTAACATAGAGCCATATCATCAACATAGGCAATAAAAGTTTTGCAGCTTTTATTGGCAGAAATGTGTCGCTAAAGCTGCTTTTGCGGCAGAAAACTGCCGCTAAAACCACTTTTGCACCAGTTTTCTGCCAATAAAAAGAGCAATAATTTTATTGGCTGTGTTCATAATATGCCCCTTAGTGTGCTTCAACTACACAGAGAAAGCATTATGAACAAGTAGTGATAGAGTGATCAGTCAAAGACACTAAGAGTAATAGAGACGGAGTGAGTGAACAAGAGTGAGGAACTATGAGAAGAGAGGGACTGAGAAAAAGAGTGGAAGGAGTTGAGTAAGTAGGTAATAGAGAAAGGAATGAGGGAAGTAGCAAAGGCAGGAAACTGAGGGTTAAAGAAATGAAGCAGTGGAACTAATAGTAGGTGAATGTGATAGAAATGTAACGAAAAGAGTACAAAGCATTTACCTTATAATTGTCGTTAAATTACTCACTTTTTGTTTTTATACTTTCAATCTGTGAAAGAGAGAACAAACATTTCAAAAATATTAAAACATGTATTTAAAAATTACAAAAGACAAGGGAAAAGATTGAAGGACAAACAGTTTTTCAACAACTTTGACACTTACAGAAGCTTCTGCTTCTCCAGGCCCCCTACACAGTCCTAAAGATATACATTTTAAACTAACAGTATCTTGATGCAGATGAAGTGAGGCCTATCTTAAAACATGGTGCATCTTTTGCATTGCTGTTGTCTCAGAAAAGTGTCGCAAGACACTAAAATTTTAAATAATTGCTTCAGGATGCCAATAAGATGTGTCCTATCCAGAGGTTTGTTTGAGGTGAGGCCTACTCAGGGTTGCAGATGAAATTTCGAGTTGTTGAAGAGAATAGAGGACATAATACATGTGAAGGTCTACCAATGAAGTGAGTCATGTCCACTGCACTCTTGAGCAAAGTCCAAACCTCCTATGTTTCCCTGGACAGACCTAAACTTGATCTGCACAATGTGATTCGTAATGATAGGAAACACAGGTGATGTAATTGAAATACGTGCAATTTATTTTGCTCATTTCACAATCACATCACTTGTGTTTCCTTTGCTTAGGTATCTCATTGTGCAGATGTAGTCTAGCATATGAAAGAATACGCAGAAGTGCAGCACTGCATGCAACAACTTTGACACTTACAGAAGCCTCACCTTCTCCATGCCTCCTACACAGTTCTACATATACATCATAAATGCAAACAGTACAGAATTAATTATACATGTTAAATGGTTTATTTTTGCTGTTCTCAGAATGTATCAAAATTCACTAAAAACAGTGACTTGAAGGTATTCATCATATAACAGCGGGGAAAAAAAAACACAATCAAAATGATTGTGTTTAAAAAACCCATACAACATAAGAAATCAGAATTCAGAACTCCTTAAAGTTAACTTACTTTCCATGACGTCAAAGGATGTCCTATGAACAGCTTACACTCTTTTGTGCTGTTATTACTTTCAGCCCGCCACTTTCTGAAAGAAAATCTCCATCGTTTTTAAAAACATGTTACATGCAATAAATGACTTCTTGCTCTATACCACAAGTTTCCACAAGGCCAAATCTTGTCAGACCCATTTATAACTCTTGGATTTCTTGTAAGCCAATCCCGTCATTTGGCATTTCCGCAACTTTCAGAATTAAAATGTTGAAGATCATTTTCACAATCCTGGAATAGCAATATCTTCCCCTTCTTGCTCAGTCATGTTCTACATTTCCTATGACACTGATACTGCTTACTATGAAGCAGACTTACACTAACTCTATGACTACTACAATTATTTAATTCTCTACATCACTTTCAATCACAAAGCAATGTAAAACAGTAGACAGCGTTGCAGACTTACATTCCCTCTACTTTATGTTTTGATTGGCTGCTTCAATTAGCTTATAAAAAGAAATAGTTTTTCTGAACTCATTCAAAGTGCACTTATTTCTCCATGACGTCCAGTCTTATGGTTAGAAGTTATGTCTCTGAACTACACTTATCCTCAAGGCCAAATTGTGTAGGAGCCATTAGAACTTCTTGAAATTCCACAGAGCACATCCCAAGATTATTTCCCTAAAATTTTGGTTTTAAAAACACCAGGTAAGAGTTTTTAAGGTCATACGGCAATTTTTTTTTGAAAATTAAAACAGAATCGTTGCAGAATGACCAGCCATTTCTAGACTTTAAATAAGCTGTGTAATGTCCTGATGTTATTGAAGGGCCGTCATGATATATAATTGCTGCAGTTACAAAAGTCCTTCCTGATATTGACAACTGCGAAGCTACAAAATTTTTTATTAAAGTTGTCAATTTTGTTCCATCAGGCCTACATCGTTGGAACATTAAAATGACATACTGGCCATATGTTCGTATAAATAATGTGGACATCATTTCAGATTTACATTGGCTACACTCCATGTTGTGATCAGCTGCTTTTACTAGCTTATTAAAGGAGACTGATTTACTGTCTGGCAAAGTTAAATATATAAATCTTTCTGAGTCTACACTAGTAGTACTTGATACCATACAGTTCTCGCAGTCATGCTGCCATTGATAAGAAAGCCCAAACAGCTGATCTACATCTACACCTTCAGCATGCAATACATCAAGCATATACATTAAAAACTCCTGACAATCTTGCTGAATATTTTGAGAGAATTGTGTTTGGCCTGAACATCTGTCTAACAGATTTCGAATTTCAGACACACTTTCTATGTTTCTTCTATCAGTGCTACATTTCTCTAACACAGAATTTAACAAACTGCAAAATCTTTGATCAGAATTGACCACAATCTCTTCTTTTACATTTTCTAGAGAAAACAAAACATTAACCACTACATTAGCATAGCAGTTGACACCAGAACTGTTTTCAAATTGAAAACCAATAACATCTTCAACAGAATCCTTTTTGTTTCTGCTTGTAATTTTAGGTTCATCGACTTTTCGTCTTTTTGCTACAACCTCCCCAGTATTGGTCACATTTCTTCGTTTCCGGCCTACCACACGTTTCTCAAACAAAGGATACTGAGGCAAATGTGGCGCATACTCTCTTCTTAACCTATTGTATTCCTTAACACAATCTAGATCCGCACAAATGTTTGTGACATCACACTCAATCAAGTACAATCCCGATAAAGTTCTAACTCGTGACAATGCCACATATGCCATACCCTCCTTGAACACAGAACTGCCAATATTCACCAATGCACTGTCTACACTTAAACCTTGCGATTCATGGATTGTCACCGCATATGCCAAGCAAACAGGAAACTGCTTACGGCGAACATATAAGTCTTTTACAAGCAAAAATCTAGCAGAGCAACGACCAATTAGCTGTACTTCCTCAATGCCATCAAATTTAATTAAAAAAAATTCAATTCCATCTCTATTTCTGTATTTTACAAAATCAACAACATTACCCATTGATCCATTTACCAGACCTCTTTCAACATGTAAATTCCTTCTTAAAATTATACGGCAGTTCAAGCACACATTCAGAGTCTTTTCAAAACCTGCAGTTTTAGATATACTCTTCTCTAATGAATCCAATTTTGTTTTCAGATTCTCAGACAAAATAATTGTTGATCCCATATGCTCTACTCTGTCAATAGCTTCCAGTTTCACAATCTCTTGCTTTTCTAAATGCAACATTTTGTTGTTGAATTTGGCACATTCTGCAAGAGTTGGCATCAAACATATTCCAGATTTCTTATCAGTAATTTTCTGAAAAATATTCTCAGGCACAACATCTTGTTCTGGATATAAATTTGATAGTAATCGTGCATGTAAAGCTTCTTTCCCATGCTCGGTCACTTTTCCAATTCTAACATCTTGTAGAATAGTCTTGTAAACTTCATCCTTCGCCTGACGCATATTTTCATGCAGTTCAGCATAATTGAAGTTTAACCATATATTGACGTTGCCAATGCTGCCTAGGCACTTCCTGGTATCTTCATGCGTGAGCATTTTGAACACAGGTTGCCCTTTCACTGGTGTCAGCTGCAGAAGATCTCCGAAAACAATGATGTGTTTGCCACCAAATAACACATCATACTCTGTTTTGAGAACTTCTTGCATTCTCAAATGCACAAAGGCAAGCATGACATTGGAAACCATGCTTACTTCGTCAATGATAAGAAGTTTCATTTTCCTCAAGATTCTTGAAACTTCAAAACAAGCATCTCCAGATAGCTTGTGATATTGTAATTTGTTGTCATGCTCCACTGGCAGCATCAGTAAACGATGTAAAGTAATCCCTTTAATGTTATGTGCTGCCAGTCCAGTTGGAGCGGTGACAACACAAGACAGCGATGACTCTGTCCTTTCCTGCAAATAGCATGAAATTGCTTTAATGAGGAAACTTTTTCCAGTTCCCGCTTCTCCACTCACGTACAGTCGGACAGGCTTCAACGACGTACATGAGCACTCTTTCTTGTCATGACTTAATCCATGATCAATTTGCATGGTAACTTTGTCATATATTTTCCTCTGCTCAACGTTGAGTTGTCTTTCCAACTCTTCTAAGTTAACCGCATCCTCCTGAGCATGTGCCATGGCTCTTTCCACTTCATTCATGGCAGTGGCAGCTTCATTTTCGATAACAGGTCCTCCTAGTGGATCCTGACTCAATGAAGCAGAACTCTGACTGTCCTGAGAACTGTCTCTGGCAATCTCGGCTGCAATCGTTGCTTCCTGCTCAATTTCCGCATTCAACATTTCTACATATTTGGGAAAAGCAGGACATTCTATGGTCTCCTTGGCGGCATTGAAAGAGTCTTCGTAACAGAGGAAATCTCCAAGCAGTTCCTCTTCTGCACGCCAAGGCTTGAAAAGTTGCAAAAGTGCTAAATAGAAAAACTCCTTTTTTTCAGGAGATTCGCCACTCAATTTTCGATGGTTTACCAAGTGGCATTTTCTTTGCTTGACCAGACATCCCTCACTTCCTATTACAGCATACACTCCTTTCTCAGTATCTTCTTTGATGTTCCTCTTGAATATGTAATTTTGAAGAACCTCATACAGACAAACATTGTCGAGGTGACTGCTTCTATTTGGATAATATGTATCCAACATGTTGGTCTTCAAAATGTCGGTACTGTTTGGCTCCTTTTCCGCCAAATACTCAATTTCCCGCACAGGTTTCAGAACTCGATTACGCGTTGCAGCAAGACCAAGACTCGCCCAAACGATACTCCTGGACTTGGCATAGAGACTTGCTGAAGACAACCGGTCAGAGCATTCGTAAGCTCCAATTTCTCGATGCGACAACATCTTCAGACTGAAACTGTACAACTTCTTGCTGAGGCTCTTTTCATGGGAAATGTCCTCCCACATATCCTTCAATTCTGTCTTCTCTTTTTTGGTGATGTAAGACGTCACATACCGAGCCACAGCCATACAGTTATCAGCCACAAACTGTATATCCATGTTAGCATTCCACATGGACAAAATCACCGGGTTGTAGTCGTTGATGTACTTGGACTCTTCGTTCCTCTTCAAATTGTATGTGTTTTAGGTGATTTCTTCATGACATTATGTCGCAGCGAAGACATCAAACTGTTTACTCTTCCTTTAGAAATCACCGGTCGCGGAAAGCCGAAACGACATTTGGTGTAGAACTTGTCCTTGTTTCGGAATTTACGATGGCAGTACTTTCCACATCGATGGCTTTGGAAACGCAGAACTTTTTCTCTTAGGTTTTTCTTCTCCTTTGCGTTTGGAACAGCACAGGTAGAATACTGTTGGATGAAACTCATCACTGAGTCTTCTGGATCCGTTCCAAATTTAGGTGCATCCTTGATCCACAGCAACATATGTATATGAGGAGCACCTCTTGCTTGGTACTCCTTTCTCCAGAAGAAATCCAACACCTCTCCAAGAGGTGGATTCTTCTTATTCATGATGAAAGACATCATAGCTTCAAATCTATGATTGAAGTACCTACATACATTGACTGGATCCAAAGAGCACAGTTCTCCGGGTGTCTTGAATTCGATGTTATCTACGTTAGCATTTGCCTCTCGTAGAAATTCAAGTAAGTCTTCCCAGCCATACTCGGCACAGCTCAGAGTGAGGAACCATGTGGGAGTACCTAAGTTCCTCAGCATACATTTTAAATCACCATGACGACGGTACCAGTGCTCATTAGTACCACGCTGACACGCCATGAGATTAATCAGGTGAGAATCCAAAATACTGTCTTGGACATTGACTTTATCCATAAAGTCACTTGCGGAGATGTTTTGCATGTGTATACCACTTTTCAAGATGTGGTTCACTGCATATGACAGTCCAGACAGATCGCTTTCAAACAGGAGATGAAACAAATAGGGAATGCATTGTCGAAACCTAGCATCTCCTGCATACAATCGCAAAGTCCGGTATTCAGAAGCAGGAATTTGATGAGGTCGCTCATCATATCTTCCTCCCTGACCTGTTGGAAAAAGCTGTGGGAAACACCGAGCTTCCAAACTTTCCTCCCAAACACTAATGGGACTCCCTTTGGCTTGTTTCATTTGAAACAACTCAATTGCATTCCCCATGACTTCCTTGGAATGCAAAGGATGAACACTATAATGTTCATATATTTCTTCACTAGTAGAGGGTTCTACTTTCTCAATTTGACCAGCACACAAATCGATATCCTCTTCCTCACTTACTTCCTCTTCTGCAACATATACATTCTTATAGTATTTATTATTTTTTTTCAAATACAATGTTGCCTTTTTAACTTTCCTAACATCTACTAAATCTTGCCATATTTTCTTATTCTTTGTCGGAACCCCATTAACTAAGATAACCAGAGGTTCCTCTTCCTCTTTTTCTACTCCAATTGTGTTAATGTTTTTCTTCAAATCTAGAGGCAAATAAACAACTCTTCCCTTTAATCCTCTCTGTAAATCTGATGGAGGCAATTTCCCTGTCTTTGGCTCCATTCTTACAATAGCCTGAAAGGGATGGATACTTTGAATCAAAATAGATTCATAAGTATTTAAATCCTTCAATTCAGAAGGAATCTCAACCAATTCCAGATTATTATGAACTGCTCTAGCAGGCATCTGGTTTTGATTTAATTTGCAACAACAATAAGTACACACACGTTGATCGAATCCCAAATCAAAACAATTTTCTACCATCAAGTATGTTGCAAAATCCTTCCATTCACTATTATTTTCCCTTTCACTTTTTGCATATAAATCCACTAACTTAGTCTGATTCTTATAATAAGTGCGTCGACAACACACACAAGTGAAATTAGGCCTCTCACTTGATTTCACCTGAAACGTCGCAATTTCCCTCTGGAAATTATCTGTACTGGAAACCTGTACACTATCTTCCACATTACCCTCTTCTTCTGGGTCAATTTCAACATTCTCCTCTTTACTTCCAAAGTAACAAAACTCAATTTCTTCACATATGTTCTTCACATCTATTTCAGAACCATGCAAAAGAGCAGCGCATAATTGTTTAAGCATAATTGCTGGACTCTTAGCATAATACAACATTCTAACTAATTTCCTCACTTTATTATGATGCACTGCTAGCATCCTGAAATGATGAAAAACACTCTGGCATACTCTCCTGGAAAGACAAGCCAGTGAATGACCATGCAAACCTGTCACTTCTCTCACTCTGCAAGGATCTAATTCTTGCAACAACCTTATTTTCTGCTTCAAACTTTTCTTATTAAATGACCGTACAAAATCACAAAGCAAATTGATGGAATCCTGTCGCACACTACAAATACTACTACACTTCCAGGTGTACACAGGACCCTTAGCACGTCTTCCTAAAACCTCATTACCTAACACCTCTTCTGTCTCTGTTGTCACAAGTTTTTCTTTTTCAACTGGACAACCATCTTTCACTTCATAAGCACGACCACTGGTGTCAACTGCATGCACCAAATCATTATCCTGGAAATAACTCTCCTCATTAAAAAATACCTCACAGCTTGAACTATGCATCCATTCTCCAGAAAAAACTTCACAAAAATTACTACGATTAACTATTCTCTTCCATCTACTATTTCTTTTGAAATCATAAATTGCCTTGTTTAGCTTCCTAATTCTATTGATTATCAAAATAAATAACTTACGTTTAATTTCAAATGCCTGATCAATAACTTTCTCAACTTTTTTTTTTCTCTTATAAAAAACCAGTTTCTGTTGACCTTTCTTAATATTTTTTAACAAATTGCCAATTATCCTGTTGCGGAACATTCGTTTACGAATGTCCCTAAACTGTTGTTTCCTTCTACTATCATGCACAGAGTTATCTCTTGCTCTAGCAGTAACATTTTTGATTGGCCTTTCCTTTCCATTTGATTTGCTTCTCTTTTTATGGACTGAAACATTTTCTGTAGTAATATTTTTTTTACTACACATATTTCTTATGAAATATTTTGTGCTCTTACCCGGTGCTTTCTTCGTGACTTGACAAATCTTTTTGTTAGAGGACTGCTGCTTATTTTGTTTCACCTGCTGTCTTTGACGTTTTGCAGCCTTTCTCTGTCTTTCTATTGTTGGCATGGTGAAATCTTGAAATGATCTGCAGTTGAATCTGTGGTAAAATATAATAAAAAATGTTATTAACCATTATTACCAAACAGTAAATCAATAACAGTGATCAAAAACTTAACACACTACTTGACATTTTAAATAGAAGATTTTTTAGTCCTTGGCAAATTTACAATACAGAAATAGCAGAAAAGAAATGACATTTATATTTATGTTACCTGTGCTATTTTATATGTGAATCTGATCTAATTTTATGAGCATATTTTAATATTTTATTGAAGACACTACACATAACCTGTTTTTGAAGGTGTCTTTATTTTTAAATTAAACGGTTTACATTTTTACTTTTTATTAATTATACATTTTACAAATAAATGTTTATATTTCCATAGGCTCAAGCAGGTCAGCTTCCCACCCTATGTCATATAATTCGGACAAATCTGCATCCTCATCACGCTCTTCTTCATCCTCAGGATTTAAATCATCCAATGGATCAACATCCACTGATGTTTCAATTACAAGTTCAATGATGAGGTCAAAATCAACTGATTGCAGATTGTCGCTCATGTTGATGTTGTCTTTATCTTTAAAGAAAGATAACAACAATGAGATGTTGCAGAGTAAGAGACAAATCTCAGAGATTATAATAGTAAAATTGTTTAACAAGAGTAATATTTTGCAGCTATTATTTAGCCATGTCCAGCAATGCTGATCAGGTGAAGACTATGTCTAATTTTTCAGTGAACAGGACTCATCTCTTCTTAACCTTGGATAAGCCTCACCGACTCTGTGTGTCCTGCACATACTTAAATGTAAAGGGGCAGATTTATGTTAAATGGCACATCCCCAGGCATGCACCAGTTAACGTGCACCGCTGCTCTGCCACCCATGGTGTGCCGTATTTACAATCAGATAGGAGAAAGCTGCGTCAAAACCCTGCGCCTGCTTTAAGCAGGCATAGGTCTTGACGCAACATTGTGGAGATGGGGCACCCCTGAGCCTTGCTTGAGCTGCATCGCACTTGCGATACAACTCCAGCAATCACTACCTTTACAGCACAGATACATCACGCATCTGTGCCATTTTTGCCCCATGATGCCCCGCATTGTAAATGCAGCACACCATGGGTGGCGGAACAGCGGCGCAGGATGACTGACACATCCCTGGTGATGCACCAGTCATCATAAATCTATCCCTAAGCTTCTTATCTTGTTACAGATGAACCGCCATATGTACCATCAAACTATTTTGCATTTCCTAAATAGCGAATTTTAAGGAATAAATAGCAATTCTTTACCATTTCTAATTTGCAATGAGCAAATTGCTAATTGCAAGTTACCCATTCATTTCCATGGGCTAGGAGCCTCATAGGAATGAAGGTTTAATTTGCGATTAGCAATTTGCTCATCACAAATTAGGAATTTTTCCAAGGGTGCAGGGGTGTCTCAAGAACACCCTGCTGCACCCCTGAAAAAGAAATTTGGGGGCATATGGCACACATACATGCCCTAAGGGCATGTGTTGGCGTCATATGGGACCTTTTGTTTTTTTGAAAAAAAGCTTTTTGAAAAGAATTCACAAATTACCACCAATTTACCACAATAGTTTCCAAATCCTTAATGTCATTTTTTACATATTTTTTGTTTGCTACATTGCATTTAAGTAATCGCAAAATTTGCAAATCCTTCAGTGCAATCGCAAAATAAGGAATAGCTAATTTTGCTACTCCTTATTTTGCATCAAACTTGTTTGATACATACCATTTGTCTAATTAACATTCGCAAAGGCCGAAATTCGCAGAATTTTGATCTTTTCGAATGCTAATTAGCTTGATACATATGGCCCCAAGTGAGGCCTGTCTTGCAACATGGTGCATCTTTTGCATCACTGCTGCATTGGTTTCATGTGGTACGTTTTTTTTACACCATGACATATCTGCCTAAATGCATCAATTTGTAATTTTGTCGCCTCATAGCAAATCTTTTGCACCGCCGCTGCATCATAAAAGTGACGCACAGTGGCGCAAAAGAGGCATACACCTATCATAAATCTGTCCCTAGCATTTTAAATGATTAATCCAGGATGACGATAAGGTGTGGCCTACCCAAAGGTTTGTTTAAGGTGAGGCCTACTCAGGATTGCAGATTAAAGTTACGCTTGATGAAGAATACAGAGGAGATAATACATGTAAAGGCCTACCAATGAAGTAAGTGATTTGCACTTTATTTCGCCAGTCATCATAAATGTATCCCTAAGCTTCTTATCTTGTTACAGATGAACCACCATATGTACCATCAAACTATTTTGCATTTCCTAAATAGCGAATTTTAAGGAATAAATAGCAATTCTTTACCATTCCTAGTTTGCAATGAGCAATTTGCTAATTGCAAATTACCCATTCATTTCCATGGGCTAGGAGGCTCATAGGAATGAAGGTGCAATTTGCGATTAGCAATTAGCTCATCACAAAATAGGAATTTTTCCAAGGGTGCAGGGGTGTCTCAAGAACACCCTGCTGCACCCCCTGAAAAAGAAATTTGGGGGCATATGGCGCACATACATGCCCTAAGGGCATGTATGGGCGTCATATGGCACCTTTTGTTTTTTGGAAAAAAAGCTTTTTGAAAAGAATTCACAAATTACCACCAACTAGAAGTTGGTGGTAGTTTCCAAATCCTTAATGTCATTTTTTTACATATTTTTTGTTTGATACATTGCATTTAAGTAATCGCAAAATTTGCAAATCCTTCAGTGCAATCGCAAAATAAGGAATAGCAAATTTTGCTATTCATTATTTTGCATCAAACTTGTTTGATACATACCATTTGTCTAATTAGCATTTGCAAAGGCCGAAATTCGCAGAATTTTGATCTTTGCGAATGCTAATTAGCTTGATACATATGGCCCCAAGTGAGGCCTGTCTTGCAACATGGTGCATCTTTTGCATCACTGCTGCATCGGTTTCATGTGGTACTTTTTTTTTACACCATGACATATCTGCCTAAATGCATCAATTTGTAATTTTGTCGCCTCATAGCAAATCTTTTGCACCGCCGCTGCATCATAAAAGTGACGCACAGTGGCGCAAAAGAGGCATACACCTATCATAAATCTGTCCCTAGCATTTTAAATGATTAATCCAGGATGACGATAAGGTGTGGCCTATCCAGAGGTTTGTTTAAGGTGAGGCCTACTCAGGATTGCAGATTAAAGTTACGCTTGATGAAGAATACAGAAGAGATAATACATGTAAAGGCCTACCAATGAAGTAAGTGATTTGCACTTTATTTTGCCAGTCATCATAAATGTATCCCTAAGCTTCTTATCTTGTTACAGATGAACCACCATATGTACCATCAAACTATTTTGCATTTCCTAAATAGCGAATTTTAAGGAATAAATAGCAATTCTTTACCATTCCTAATTTGCAATGAGCAAATTCCTAATTGCAAATTACCCATTCATTTCCATGGGCTAGGAGGCTCATAGGAATGAAGGTTGCAATTTGCGATTAGCAATTACCTCATCACAAAATAGGAATTTTTTCAAGGGTGCAGGGGTATCTCAAGAACACCCTGCTGCACCCCTGAAAAAGAAAATTGGGGGCATATGGCACACATACATGCCCTAAGGACATGTATTGGCGTCATATGGCACCTTTTGTTTTTTGGAAAAAAATGCTTTTTGAAAAGAATTCGCAAATTACCACAAACTAGAAGTTGGTGGTAGTTTCCAAATCCTTAATGTCATTTTTTACATATTTTTTGTTTGATACATTGCATTTAAGGAATCGCAAAATTTGCAAATTCTTCAGTGCAATCGCAAAATAAGGAATAGCAAATTTTGAATTAAGGACATTTTAAGTCATTTCCACATGTGCAGTGTTTTCAAATTATGATTTGAAAATCGTTTTTGGGGAAAAGTAATGGTTTGCAAATTTATGACAAGGACATAATGGTGTATGCTTCTCTATAAGGCATTTCAGTGTCTCTGATGTCATTTTTCCCATATTACATTATAAGACCTTTCCCCATGGAGCACATTCCTTGTAAATATGCTCCCACCTGTGCATGGTGAATTTAGATTTTGACTGTTTGAGTCACATAGCCATGTTAAAAGTGACCCAAAAAAATTGCAAACGCTTTAAAAAAACACATTCATGTGTCTTAAGGACATTTTAAGTCATTTCCCCATGGACACTGTTTTGTAAGTGGCGCAAAAGAGGCATACACCTATCATAAATCTGTCCCTAGCATTTTAAATGATTAATTCAGGATGACGATAAGATGTGGCCTATCCAGAGGTTTGTTTAAGGTGAGGCCTACTCAGGATTGCAGATTAAAGTTACGCTTGATGAAGAATACAGAGGACATAATACATGTAAAGCTCTACCAATGAAGTAAGTGATGTCCACTTCATTGCGCCAGTCATCATAAATGTATCCCTAAGCTTCTTATCTTGTTAGACATCAACCGCCATATGTATCATATAACTATTTTGCATTTCCAAAATAGCGAATTTTAAGGAATAAATAGCGATTCTTTACCATTCCAAATTTGCGATGAGCAAATTGCTAATTGCAAATTACCCATTCATTTCCATGCGCCAGGATGCCCATATGAAAGAAGGTGCAATTTGCGATTAGCAATTAGCTCATCGCAAATTAGGAATTTTTCCAAAGGTGCAGGGGTGTCTCAATAACACCCTGCTGCACCCCTGAAAAAGAAATTTGGGGGCATATGGCGCACATAAATTTTAACAACATTCCTTTACCTCAAAAACGATTTTCAATTCATAATTTGAAAACACTGCCCACAGGGAAATTACTTAAAATGTCCTTAAGACACATGAAAGTGTTTTTTTATTGCCTTTCCAGCATGGTTGGGTCACTTTTAACATGGCTATGTAACACAAACATTTAAAATCTAAATTTGCCATGCACAGGTGGGAGCATATTTACAAGCAATTTGCGCCACAGAGAAAGGTCTTACATTAAAATGGGAAAAATAACATCAGGGACAGTCAATTGCCTTATAAAGAAGCATACACCATTATGTCCTTGTCATAAATTTAAAAACAATTCCTTTTCCCCAAAAACGATTTTCAAATCATAATTTCAAAACACTGCACATGGGAAAATTACTTAAAATGTCCTTAAGACACATAAAAGCGTTTTTTAATTGCCTTTGCAGCATGTTTGTATCACTTTTAACATGACTATGTAACACAAACATTCAAAATCTAAATTTTCCATGCACAGGTGGGAGCATATTTACAAGCAATTTGCGCCACATAATTCATAATTTTCTCCTTAAAGCACACTATTCTCTATCTAAATTAAAGAAATATTTTCTCACCTTAGCAAATACTTTGAGTTTGAAAACAGTCTCAGAAACACACCAATTTGTCTTCAGCAGAGCAAAAGGTATGCACTCCAGAGTCTGCAGCTATCAAAAGCACAGAAATGCTGTAATTCATCACACATATCTCTCATGTCACCCAATCAAAACTCTTCCCTCACTTTTTTTCAAATGAAAACCCTTCCCCCCTCTGCCCTTTCTTCCTTTTCTGCATGGCAACCACCTCTTGGAAGACTTCTGGTGTTTGCAAGTTCACACAACAATGTTGCAATTGAACTCTGAACTCTCAGTGCACCTGCATATCCAGTGCATTCTTTCATTTAATGATTTTTTATTGACCATTCAAAATACATCTTTCAAATAACTCATCCGTGCACCCTAACTTTCTGTTTTCAGCAATCAAAATCCACCAATCACTGTTACTGCTTCATGAACACAGAAACTCCACAGTTTTTTTCATTTTAAACTCATTTTTTCAACTGCCATTTCATTGCCACACTTCATCTGACTGCAGGAGAACCTTCTCTCACCATGTTTTCTGTATGGATTGTTGGACATAGTTATATTCACTGGGCTCAAAGGTACGCTGAAAACAGGAATTTACCTAACCTCAATTTACAAGATGTGGAAATTAAGTGGTTTGGCCACAGAGGATTAAAATGTCACCAATTGATACCATTGGTGAAAACCTTTATGCATTTGCCCAAACCTGACCTGTTAATTGTGCACTGTGGAGGTAATGACTTGGGCACTTTGACTGGTGTAGGTCTGGAAATGCTTTTAAAGGACACCTTTGAGCAATTAATGGCACTTTTTCCTCAGACTGCCTTGGTATATTCAAATATATGCCAAAGACAGAAATGGAGGTGGTCAAACCAATTTTGTCCACAAATTGAGAAGTCGAGGAAGCATGTAAACAAATCTGTTTCAGCTTACATGAGAGACCATGGAATGGGCTCCCTGTACAACAATAACTTGCGTTACTACATGCAAGATATCTACAGAGGAGATGGAGTTCACTTCTCAGATGAGGGCAACAGAATTTTCACTCTGAATTTAAGAATGTGCATTGGTACCTACTTATAAGTACCTAAATGTACCATAAACCCAAAAGCTCTTCTCAGAGCTACCCTACATCTGATCACTCACAATTGTTATTTTTCCTCTAACTTTTTTCACTAATTTTCAACAAAGTACGCTCCCTGGGACGCTACCCGGTACGCGAACCGGGAGCTAACCTCGCGAAATTTTTAAAAAAAATGTTTTTTTTTCGCACATATAAGCCTCCTCAGCCACCCTCACAAAACCTAGGGGGTCAAGATAAGTCTACCGTGCCCCCTTCTACCCATTCTGAACATTATTTGCCCTCCATTTTGTATCTTAATTCGACCAAAACACAAAATGGTGGACTCCCGTAACGCTTAAGGTTCGCGAACCGGGGCGCTCAACGGTTCGCGTACCGGGTCGCTCCCTGGGAAGCGCACCATCAAAAAAGGTGGGAAAGTAGTTCACAGAAAAGCCACTGGAGACAATTTCACCAAATATAGATTAGCTCATACTACATACCAATCCCTACCATTTTCACAAATTTGATTGGAATTCCATTTAGCCATTTAGCCTGTAGACCTCTCTAAATACCGTGAGGTAAATTACTTCACAAAACACATCTGAAGTGTTGGAATTGACAACCAATTAATATGTTACTTTCATTTTCTACTTTTTTTACCTGACATTTCATTGGTTATATACCTGAATATATATAAAGGAAGAGAAGAAAACACAGCCATTTTGACTACTACTTCTTGGTGTACATTTCAATAGGATTTTCACTAATTCCTTCAACTTCTTTCTAAAGGTAAGTTTTTATTTTTAAAACTGAAGTATATTGTGCACTATAAGTTAATATGGTAAACTTTTTCTGATAGTTATATACTATCCATCTGTAGTAGTTATAGATTTAGATAGACTTCTCTGTTATAGTTATGGATGGAGTTAGGCTTCTCTTGTATAATTATGAATTTACTTACGTTAAATCACATACACTTTTTTATATTCCTACTTCCACTCTGATACTATACACTGCCCAAAGATAAATTCACTGATAAAAACTGCCTATCTAAAATTAATCCCAACAGTGCCCTATCTCTACTAATATATATTTTTTTAATCTAAATTTCAGGCAAAATGGAAGGCGAACAGAAAGTTGAATTTCAAATTGTCCTGCAAGAGAGCAGCCAAGAAATCATTGATGAAAATGATATTGAATTTTTCGATGAAACTTTAGACAAAGAACTACTGCAATGTGTACAAGCAGTAGATAACCTCCTTGAAAATGAGGACATTTTACACCCTCAGAGACTACAATGTATATTCAATGATAATTATGAAATTTCTGACAATGAAATGTTAGAAAGTTTAATAAATTATGAAACACAATCACAATAAAAAAAATGCTTAAAAAATAAAGAAAATAAAAAATAATCAACAAAACCAACAATCAATTAACATACAGCATTTGAAAAGTCTATCATTCATTTTTCATTGTAGTACGCTGCCTAGAACGCTTCCCGGTTCGCGGACCGGGCGCTACCCACGCAAAAAAACAAAAAAAACATTTCTTTTTTTTGCCCCGCGGGGCCCTTTTAAAGCCTCCACATTAAACCTAGGGGGTCAGGGAGGATCTACTATGCCCCCTTATGGTTATTTCCCCCTTTGTTTTGGCCTCCTCTTGTCTCTCAATCCTACCGAGAGACAAGATGGCGGCCGCTCCGGACTGTTTAGAATGTTGACAGACACCGGAGAGCCAATCAGCTTCGCTACGCGAAGTTCCGGTACGCTTAAGGTCCGCGGACCGGAGCGCTGCCTGGAGCGCGCTTACAGATATATATCTTTTTTTAAACGTTAATTTCTCAAAATCCACTGGAGCACATATATTGAGACCTACAAAAGGCACATCGGGCTACCAGTCCCTACAATTTTGCCAAGTTTCATGCAAATCCATTCAGCCGTTCGGCCTAAAAGTGAGGCCAACCGCCCTATGGAAAACTCAATGTTAAAAACACGTTTTGGGACCCCCCTTTTTTCTGGGCCCCCCCTTGACGAAACCCCCCCAAATTTTCAAGGGCTGCTCCGAAACAAAATGTTCCATTTTCCAGAAAATTTCAGCCAATTCCGTCCACAAACGCAAAAGTTATTAGACATAGAATTTTCAAAAATCCCATAGGGAAAAAATCCTAACTATATATACCTACTGGCGACCGCCAGTAGGTAATATATATATATATATATATATATTACCTACTGGCGGTCGCCAGTAGGTATATATAGTTAGGATTTTTTCTCTATGGGATTTTTGAAAATTCTATGTCTAATAACTTTGGCGTTTGTGAACGGAATTGGCTGAAATTTTCAGGAAAAAGGAACATTTTGTTTCTGAGCAGCCACTGAAAATTTGGGGGGGGTTTGTCAAGGGGGGGGCCGAGAAAAAAGGGGGGTCCCAAAACGCGTTTTTCCCATGTTAATTTCCATAGGGCGGTTGGCCTCACTTTTAGCCCGAACGGCTGAATGGATTTGCACGAAACTTGGCAAAATTGTAGGGACTGGTAGCCTGATGTGCCTTTGCTAGGTCTCAATATATGTGTTCCAGTGGATTTTGAGAAATTAACGTTCAAAAAAATATATATATCTGTAAGCGCGCTCCGGGCAGCGCCCCGGTTCGCGTACCTGACGCGTAACGGAACTTCGCGAAGCGAAGCTGATTGGCTCTCCGGTGTCTGTCAACATTCTAAACAGTCCGGAGCGGCCGCCATCTTGTCTCTCGGTAGGATCGAGAGACAAGAGGAGGCCAAAACAAAGGGGGAAATGACCATAAGGGGGCATAGTAGATCCTTCCTGACCCCCTAGGTTTGATGTGGAGGCTTTAAAAGGGCCCCGCGGGGCAAAAAAAAAAAAAAATTGTTTTTTTTGCGTGGGTAGCGCCCGGTACGCGCACCGTGAAGCGGTCCGGGGAGCGTACTATAAGAAAAAAAGAATGATAGACTATGATATTTTGAAATATTGTATGTTTATTGATTGTTCTTTTTGTTTTTTTTTTTGTTTTTTTGTTATTTAAGTAGCAGTATTTATGATTATTAAATATAAATTTATTTTTGGAATTGTGCACAGTATACTATAAGTCTGACTTTACATTATAATCAATTTGGTACTAGTTTATGAATTACATATAAAAATGATTAAAGACTCAAACAATTTTTTAATATTAAATATAATTTTATTTTTCTGATTCTTTTTCAAAATTTAATAGAACGTCTAACATTTGACTGTCCGATATGTCCTCTTGTTGAGTGAACATAACTTCCCACATTTGACCGTCATCATAATGAAGTAAATGATCCACAGATTCTACACATTGTAGAAGTTCATGGTCTCGTGATTCATCCATGAATTCCAAGTCAATGGGTTCAATTATTTCCTCATTGTTCATGTCTAGGACAATTTCAAAGGAAACGTTCTGTTCTCCTTGCATTTTTGTGCTGAAATTTGAATAAAAAATAAATATATCAGTAGAGATAGGGCACTGTTGGGTTTAAGTTCAGACAGGTACTTTTGAGGCATGAAGTAGTACTATTAAAAAGTGCCTGTGAGAAAGCCTATGTAAATTCATAATAATACCACAGAAACCTAAATCAATCCATAATTATAATAAACAAGCCTTTCTCAATGTCTAACTCTTACAGAGGGATAGTATATAACTATCTGAAAATGTTTTCAAATTTATAAAATAATATCTTACCTTTTAAAAACAAGTTTAAGTTGTGAGTGAAAATGATCTTGCAATGTAGTTCAGGAAGTAGTAGTCAAAATGGCTGTGTTTTTCTCTCTTTTTTATATATATTCAGGTACATAACCAATCAAATGTCAGGTAAAAAAAGTAGAAAATGAAAGTAACATTTTAATTGGTTGTCAATTCCAACACTTCAGATGTGTTTTGTGAAGTAATTTACCTCAGGGTATTTAGAGAGGTCTACAGGCTAAATGGCTAAATGGAATTCCAAACAAATGTGTGAAAATGGTAGGGATTGGTATGTAGTATGAGCTAATCTATATTTGGTGAAAGTGTCTCCAGGGTTTCTTCTGTAAATTACTTTCCCACCTTTTTTAATGGAGCGCTTCCCGGTGAGCGCCCCGGTACGCGAACCGGCAGCGTTACGGGAGTCCACCATTTTGTGTTTCGGTCGAATTAAGATACAAGATGGAGGGCAAATAATGTTCAGAATGGGTAGAAGGGGGCACGGTAGACGTATTTTGACCCCCTAGGTTTTCTGAGGGTGGCTGAGGAGGCCCATATGTGTGAAAAAAAATCATTTTTAAACAAAAATTCGCGCGGTTTGCTTCCGGTTCGCGTACCGGGTAGCGCTCCGGGGAGCGTACTTTGTTGAAAATTAGTGAAAAAAGTTCGAGTAAAATAATAATTGTGAGTGATCAGATGTAGGGTAGCTCTGAGAAGAGCTTTTGGGTTTATGGTACATTTAGGTACTTATAAGTAGGTACCAATGCACATTTTTAAATTCAGAATGAAAATTCTGTTCCCTTCATCTGAGAAGTGAACTCCATCTCCTCTGTAGATATCTTGCATGTAGTAACGTAAGTTATTGTTGTAGATGGAGCCCATTCCATGGTCTCTCATGTAAGCTGAAACAGATTTGTTTACATGCTTCCTCGATTTCTCAATTTGTGGACAAAATTGGTTCGACCACCTCCATTTCTGTCTTTGGCATATATTTGAATATACCAAGGCAGTTTGAGGAAAAAGTGCCATCAATTGCTCAAAGGTGTCCTTTAAAAGCATTTCCAGACCTACCCCAGTCAATGTGCCCAAGTCATTTCCTCCACAGTGCACAATTAACAGGTCAGGTTTAGGCAAATGCATAAAGGTTTTCACCAATGGTATCAATTGGTGACATTTTAATCCTCTGTGGCCAAACCACTTAATTTCCACATCTTGTAAATTGAGGTTAGGTAAATTTCTGTTATCAGCATACCTCTGAGCCCAGTAGATGTAGCTATGTCCAACAATCCAGACAGAAAACATGGTGAGAAGAGGTTCTGCTGCAGTCAGATGAAGTGTGGCAATGAAATGGGAGTTGAAAAAATAAGAGTTTAAAATGAAAAAAACTGTGGAGTTTCTGTGTTAATGAAGCAGTAGCAGTGATTGGTGGATTTTGATTGCTGAAAACAGAAAGTTAGGGTGCATGGATGAGTTCTTTGAAAGATGTAATTTGAATGGTCAAAAAGAAATCATTTTATGAAAGATTGCACTGGATATGCAGGTGTACTGAGAGTTCAGAGTTCAATTGAAACATTGTGGTGTGAACTTGCAAACATGAGAGGTCTTTCAGGAGGTGGTTGCTATGCAAAAAAGGCAGGAAGGGTAGAGGGGGGAAGGGTGTTGATTTGAAAAAAGTGAGGGAAGAGTTTTGATTGGGTGACATGAGAGATATGTGTGATGAATTACAGCTTTTCTGTGCTTTTTATAGCTGCAGACTCTGGAGTGCATACCTTTTGCTCTGCTAAAGACAATTTGGTGTGTTTCTGAGACTGTTTTGAAACTCATAAAGTATTTGCTAAGGTGAGAAAAGATTCATTTAATTTAGATAGAGAATAGTATGGTTTAGGGAGAACATTATGAAGAAAGTTGTGTATTTAAAATGTTGATTTGTGTCAAGTGTTTTACAAATAGATTTTGTTTCTTTGTGTTACATAGCAATGTTAAAAGTGACGCTAAAATAGTGCAAGGGTCTTACAAAAATGCTTTCATGTGTCCTAGGGTATTTTAACTCACTTCCTCATGAATGTAGGTATATAATTGATTTAGATGTTGTGTTTAAAAACGATTTAAGAAAACAATTAGGTTTCTGGATATGTACTGCTAGAGATTCATAGGTTGCTTGGGGCATATTTATAAGGCCTTTGAGTCTCTCTGATGTTATTTTTCACATTTTAATTTAAGACCTTTCTCTGTGGTGCAAGGTCCTTGTAAATATGCCCCCATCTGTGCTTGGCAAATTTTGATTTTAATTCTTTGACTAACATAGCCATGTTAAAAGTGACCCAAAAATGTTGCAAGGGCCTTAAAAAAAACGCTTTCATGTGTCTTAGGCCATTTTAAGTCATTTCCCCTTGAATGTAGGTATTTAATTGATTTAGATGATGTGTTTAAAAACGATTTATGAAATCAATTAGGTTTCTTGATATGTACTGCTAAAGCTTCATAGGTTGCTTGGGGCATATTTATAAGGCCTTTGTGTCTCTCTGATGTTATTTTTCCCATTTTAATTTAAGACCTTTCCCTGTGGTGCAAGGTCCTTGTAAATACGCCCCCATCTGTGCTTGGCAAATTTAGATCTTGATTATTTGACTTACATAGCCATGTTAAAAGTGATCTAAAAATGGAGCAAGGGCTTAAAAAAACCGCTTTCATGTGTCTTAGGGCATTTTAAGTCACTTCCCGATGAATGTAGGTATATAATTGATTTAGATGATGTGTTTAAAAACGATTTTTGAAATCAATTAGGTTTCTTGATATGTAATGCTAGAGCTTCATAGGTTGCTTGGGGCATATTTATAAGGCCTTTGTGTCTCTCTGATGTTATTTTTCCCATTTTAATTTAAGACCTTTCCCTGTGGTGCAAGGTCCTTGTAAATACGCCCCCATCTGTGTTTGGCAAATTTAGATCTTGATTATTTGACTTACATAGCCATGTTAAAAGTGATCTAAAATGGAGCAAGGGCTTAAAAAAACGCTTTCATGTGTCTTAGGGCATTTTAAGTCACTTCCTGATGAATGTAGGTATATAATTGATTTAGATGATGTGTTTAAAAACGATTTTTGAAATCAATTTGGTTTCTTGATATGTAATGCTAGAGCTTCATAGGTTGCTTGGGGCATATTTATAAGGCCTTTGAGTCTCTCTGATGTTATTTTTCCCATTTTAATTTAGGACCTTTCCCTGTGGTGCAAGGTCCTTGTAAATACGCCCCCATGTGTGCTTGGCAAATTTAGATTTTGATTATTTGACTTACATAGCCATGTTCCATACAGTTCTCACCTTCTGCGTAGTCTTTGATATGCTAGACTCCATCTGCACTATGAGATACCTAAGCAAAGGAAACACAGGTGATGTGATTGTGAAATGATTAAAAGAAATTGCATATTTTTCGATTACATCACCTGTGTTTTCTAAGTTTACGAATGACATTGTGCAGATGAGGTTTAGGTCTGTCCACGGACACAGAAGAGGTCTGGCCTTTGTTCAAGAGTGAAGTGGACATTACTTACTTCATTGGTAGGCTTTCACATGTATTATCTCCTCTGTACTCTTCAACAAGCGTAAATTTCATCTGCAACCCTGAGTAGGCCTCACCTTAAACAAACCTCTGGATAGGCCACACCTTATCGTCATCCTGAATCAATCATTTAAAATGTTAGGGACAGATTTATGATAGGTCTATGACTCTTTTGCGTCACTGTGCGTCACTTTTGTGACACAGCGGCGGTGCAAAAGATTTGCTATGTGGCGACATATTTACAACTTGATGCATCTAGGCAGATGTGTCATGCTGTAAAGTCCTATGCCACATGAAACCGATGCAGCAGTGATGCAAAAGATGCACCATGTTGCAAGACAGGCCTCATTTCATCTCCAACAAGATAAGAAGCTGAATCTTCTGTAAATGTCAAAATTGTTGTATACACTGCTCAACTTATGTGTACTCTTTGATATGCTAGAGTCCATCTGCACTATAAGATACCTAAGCAAAGGAAACACAGGTGATGTGATTGTGAAATGAGGAAAAGAAACTCCACATTTTTCAATTACATCACCTGTGTTTCCTAAGTTTACGAATGACATTGTGCAGATGAGGTTTAGGTCTGTCCACGGACACAGAAAAGGTCTGGCCTTTGTTCAAGAGTGAAGTGGATATGACTTACTTCATTGGTAGGCCTTCACATGTATTATCTCCTCTGTACTGTTCAACAAGCGTAAATTTCATCTGCAACCCTGAGTAGGCCTCACCTCAAACAAACCTCTGGATAGGCCACACTTTATCGTCATCTTGAATCAATCATTTAAAATGTTAGGGACAGATTTATGATAGGTGTATGTCTCTTTTGCGTCACTGGGCGTCACTTTTGTGACACAGCGGCGGTGCAAAAGATTTGCTATGTGGCGACATATTTACAACTTGATGCATCTAGGCAGATGTGTCATGCTGTAAAGTCCTGTGCCACATGAAACCTGCGTCAGTTTTCATATAGGTGTTTTGTTGCAAGGTATGCATTAATTTGCATGAAAGCCCTGTAAAACTAACACAGTGAAATTTAGAAGATTTCACTGAGTCAGCTTTATAGCATTGCTGAATCAAATCCTTACGCCTGTTTGAAACAGGCATAAGAAGTGATGCACCATGCAATGTGAGGCTTCCTCCTGTGCATTGCAGTAGACATGTCGCGCTCATGACGTGATTCCTGCAATGTGCTGCTTTTGCGGCACAGATGCGTGACGCATCTGTGCTGTTTTTGCTCAATGGTGCTCCACATTGTAAATGCGGCACACTATGGGTGGCAGAGCAGCGGTGCACATTAACTGGTGCATCCGTGGGGATGCGCCAGTTAACATAAATCTGCCCCTTTACATTTAAGTATGAGCAGGGGACACAGAGTCGGTGAGGGTTATCCAAGGTTAAGAAGAGATGAGTCCTGTTCACTGAAAACTTGGACATAGGCCTCACCTCCTCAGCATCACTGGACATGGCTAAATAATAGCTGCAAAATGTTACTCTTGTTAAACAATTTTACTATTATAGTCTCTGAGATTTGTCTCTTACTCTGCAACATCTCATTGTTGTTCTCTTTCTTTAAAGATAACGACAACATCAAGCATGAGTGATATTGATCAATCTGTTGATCTCGACATTATCATTGAAATTGTGATTGAAACATCAGTGGAAGTAGATCCCTTGGATGATTTAAATCCTGAGGATGATGAAGAACATGATGAGGATGCCGATTTGTCAGAATTGTATGACATAGGGTGGGAAGCTGACCTGCTTGGGCCTATGGAACTATAAACATTTATTTTTAAAATGTACAATAAATGAAAAGTAAAAATGTAAACCGTTTCATTTAAAATTAAACACACCTTCAAAAACAGGTTATGTGTAGTGTCTTCAATAAAATATTAAAATATGCTCATAAAATTAGATCAGATTCACATATAAAACAGCACAGGTAAAATGTAGAAGCATTCCATTTCTTTTCTGCTATTTGTGTATTCTAAATTTGGCAAAGCACTAAAAAATATTCTATGTAAAAATGTCAATTAGTGTGTTAAGTTTTTGATGACTGTTATTGATTTACTGTTTGGTAATAGTGGTTAATAACATTTTTTATTATATTTTACCACAGATTCAACTGCAGATCATTTCAAATTTTGAGAATGCCGTCTAAGGATAGAATCAGAAAGGCTACAAAACGTCAAAGACAGCAGGTTCATCAATTAATGCAGCAGTCCTCTACAATAAAAAATCGTCAAGTCACCAAGAAAGCACCGGGTAAGACCACGAAATCATTCATAAGAAACATTTGTAAAAAAAAAAGTAGTACTACAGAAAATGTTTTAGTCCAGAAAAAGAGAAGCAATTTAAACGGAAAGGAAAGGCCAATCAAAAATGTTACTGCTAGAGCAAGAGATAACTCTGTGCATGATAGTAGAAGGAAACAACAGTTTAGGGACATTCGTAAACGAATGTTCCGCAACAGGATAATTGGCAATTTGTTAAAAAATATTAAGAAAGGTCAACAGAAAGTGGTTTTTTATAAGAGAAAAAAAAAAGTTGAGAA
This sequence comes from Lissotriton helveticus, assembly GCF_964261635.1. Taxonomy (NCBI): domain Eukaryota; kingdom Metazoa; phylum Chordata; class Amphibia; order Caudata; family Salamandridae; genus Lissotriton; species Lissotriton helveticus. The sequence goes on along the minus strand of NC_136061.1, from coordinate 1,322,823,456 downwards.
AGTTCTTGATCAGGCATTCGAAATTAAACGAAAGTTATTTATTTTGATAATCAATAGAATTAGGAAGCTAAACAAGGCAATTTATGATTCCAAAACAAATAGTAGATGGAAGAGAACAGTTAATCGTAGTAATTTTTGTGAAGTTTTTTCAGGAGAATGGATGCATAGTTCAAGTTGTGAGGCATTTTTTAATGAGGAGAGTTATTTCCAGGATAATGATTTGGTGCATGCAGTTGACACCAATGGTCGAGCTTATGAGGTGAAAGATGGTTGTCCAGTTGAAAAAGAAAAACTTGTGACAACAGAGACTGAAGAGGTGTTAGGTAATGAGGTTTTAGGAAGACGTCCTAAGGGACCTGTGTACACCTGGAAGTGTAGTAGTATTTGCAGTGTGCGACAGTATTCCATCAATTTGCTTTGTGATTTTGTACGGACATTTAATAAGAAAAGTTTGAAGCAGAAAATGAAGTTGTTACAAGAATTAGATCCTTGCAGAGTGAGAGAAGTGACAGGTTTGCATGGTCATTCACTGGCTTGTCTTTCCAGGAGAGTATGCCAGAGTGAAAACATTAGTGAGAATGTTGTATTATGCTAAGAGTCCACCAGTTATGCTTAAACAATTATGCGCTGCTCTTTTGCATGGTTCTGAAATAGATGTGAAGAATATGTGTGAAGAAATTGAGTTTTGTTACTTTGGAAGTAAAGAGGAGAATGTTGAAATTGACCCAGAAGAAGAGGGTAATGTGGAAGATAGTGTACAGGTTTCCAGTACAGATAATTTTCAGAAGGAAATTGCCACGTTTCAGGTGAAATCAAGTGAGAGGCCTAATTTCACTTGTGTGTGTTGTCGACGCACTTATTATAAGAATCAGACTAAGTTAGTGGATTTATATGCAAAAAGTGAAAGGGAAAATAATAGTGAATGGAAGGATTTCGCAACATACTTGATGGTAGAAAATTGTTTTGATTTGGGATTGGATCAACGTGTGTGTACTTATTGTTGTAATAAATTAAATCAAAACCAGATGCCTGCTAGAGCGGTTCATAATAATCTGGAATTGGTTGAGATTCCTTCTGAATTGAAGGATTTAAATACTTATAAATCTATTTTGGTTCAAAGTATCCATCCCTTTCAGGCTATTGTAAGAATGGAGCCAAAGACAGGGAAATTGCCTCCATCAGATTTACAGAGAGGATTAAAGGGAAGAGTTGTTTATTTGCCTCTAGATTTGAAGAAAAACATTAACACAATTGGAGTAGAAAAAGTGGAAGAGGAACCTCTGGTTATCTTAGTTAATGGGGTTCCGACAAAGAATAAGAAAATATGGCAAGATTTAGTAGATGTTAGGAAAGTCAAAAAGGCAACATTGTATTTGAAAAAAAATAATAAGTACTATAAGAATGTATATGTTGCAGAAGAGGAAGTAAATGAGGAAGAGGATAGCGATTTGTGTGCTGGTCAAATTGAGAAAGTAGAACCCTCTAAAAGTGAAGAAATATATGAACATTATAGTGTTCATCCTTTGCATTCCAAGGAAGTCATGGGGAATGCTATTGAGTTGTTTCAAATTAAACAAGCCAAAGGGAGTCCCATTAGTGTTTGGGAGGAAAGTTTGGAAGCTCAGTGTTTCCCACAGCTATTTCCACAGCTATTTCCAACAGGTCAAGGAGGAAGATATGATGAGCGACCTCATCAAATTCCTGCTTCTGAATACCGGACATTACGATTGTATGCAGAAGATGCTAGGTTTCGACAATGCATTACCTATTTCTTTTATCTCCTGTTTGAAAGCGATCTGTCTGAACTGTCATATGCAGTGAAACACATCTTGAAAAGTGGTATACAGATGCAAAACATCTCGGCAAGTGACTTTATGGATAAAGTCAATGTCCAAGACAGTATTTTGGATTGTCACCTGATTAATCTCATGGCGTGTCAGCGTGGTACTAATGAGTACTGGTACCGTCGTCATGGTGATTTAAAATGTATGCTGAGGAACTTAGGAACTCCCACATGGTTCCTCACTCTGAGCTGTGCCGAGTATGGCTGGGAAGACTTACTTGAATTTCTACGAGAGGCAAATGGAAACATTGAAAACATCGAATTCAAGACACCCGGAGAACTGTGCTCTTTGGATCCAGTGAATGTATGCAGGTACTTCAATCATAGATTTGAAGCTATGATGTCTTTCATCATGAATAAGAAGAATCCACCTCTTGGAGAGGTGTTGAATTTCTTCTGGAGAAAGGAGTACCAAGCAAGAGGTGCTCCTCATATACATATGCTGCTGTGGATCAAGGATGCACCTAAGTTTGGAACAGATCCAGAAGACTTAGTGATGAGTTTCATACAACAGTATTCTACATGTGCTGTTCCAAATGCAAAAGAGGACAAAAGCCTAAGAGAACCAGTTCTACGCTTCCAAAGCCATCGTTGCGGAAAGTACTGTCGTCGTAAATTCAGAAACAAGGACAAGTTCTACACCAAATGTCGTTTCGCCTTTCCACGACCGGTGATTTCTAAAGGAAGAGTGAACAGTTTGATGTCTTCGCTGCGACATAATGTGATGAAGAAATCACCTAAAAACACATACAATTTGAAAAGGAACGAAGAGTCCAAGTACATCAACGACTACAACCCAGTGATTTTGTCCATGTGGAATGCTAACATAGATATACAGTTTGTGGCTGATAACTGTATGGCTGTGGCTCGGTATGTGACATCTTACATCACCAAAAAAGAAAAGACAGAATTGAAGGATATGTGGGAGGACATTTTCCATGAAAAGAGCCTCAGTAAGAAGTTGTACAGTTTCAGTCTGAAGATGTTGTCGCATCGAGAAATCGGAGCTTACGAATGTTCTGACCGGTTGTCTTCAGCAAGTCTCTATGCCAAATCTAGGAGTATCGTTTGGGCGAGTCTTGGTCTTGCTGCAACGCGTAATCGAGTTCTGAAACCTGTGCGGGAAATTGAGTATTTGGCGGAAAAGGAGCCAAACAGTACCGATATTTTGAAGACCAACATGTTGGATACATATTATCCAAATCGAAGCAGTCACCTCGAGAATGTTTGTCTGTATGAGGTTCTACAAAATTACATATTCAAGAGGAACATCAAAGAAGATATTGATAAAGGAGTGTATGCTGTAATTGGAAGTGAGGGATGTCTGGTCAAGCAAAGAAAATGCCACTTGGTAAACCATCGAAAATTGAGTGGCGAATCTCCTGAAAAAAAGGAGTTTTTCTATTTAGGACTTTTGCAACTTTTTAAGCCTTGACGTGCAGAAGAGGAACTGCTTGGAGATTTCCTCTGTTACGAAGACTCTTTCACTGCCGCCAAGGAGACCATAGAATGTCCTGCTTTTCCCAAATATCTTGAAATGTTGAATGCGGAAATCGAGCAGAAAGCAACGATTGCAGCCGAGATTGCCAGAGACAGTTCTCAGGACAGTCAGAGTTCTGTTTCATTGAGTCAGGATCCACTAGGAGGACCTGTTATCGAAAATGAAGCTGCCTCTGCCATGAAAGAAGTTGTACAGTTTCAGTCTGAAGATGTTGTCGCATCGAGAAATCGGAGCTTACGAATGTTCTGACCGGTTGTCTTCAGCAAGTCTCTATGCCAAATCTAGGAGTATCGTTTGGGCGAGTCTTGGTCTTGCTGCAACGCGTAATCGAGTTCTGAAACCTGTGCGGGAAATTGAGTATTTGGCGGAAAAGGAGCCAAACAGTACCGATATTTTGAAGACCAACATGTTGGATACATATTATCCAAATCGAAGCAGTCACCTCGAGAATGTTTGTCTGTATGAGGTTCTACAAAATTACATATTCAAGAGGAACATCAAAGAAGATATTGATTAAGGAGTGTATGCTGTAATTGGAAGTGAGGGATGTCTGGTAAAGCAAAGAAAATGCCACTTGGTAAACCATCGAAAATTGAGTGGCGAATCTCCTGAAAAAAAGGAGTTTTTCTATTTAGCACTTTTGCAACTTTTTAAGCCTTGACGTGCAGAAGAGGAACTGCTTGGAGATTTCCTCTGTTACGAAGACTCTTTCACTGCCGCCAAGGAGACATAGAATGTCCTGCTTTTCCCAAATATCTTGAAATGTTGAATGCGGAAATCGAACAGGAAGCAACGATTGCAGCCGAGATTGCCAGAGACAGTTCTCAGGACATTCAGAGTTCTGTTTCATTGAGTCAGGATCCACTAGGAGGACCTGTTATCGAAAATGAAGCTGCCACTGCCATGAATGAAGTGGAAAGAGCCATGGCACATGCTCAAGAGGATGTGGTTAACTTAGAAGACTTGGAAAGACAACTCAACGTTGAGCAGAGGAAAATATATGACGAAGTTACCAAGCAAATTGATCATGGATTAAGTCATGAGAAGAAAGAGTGCTCATGTACGTCGTTGAAGCCTGTCCGACTGTACGTGAGTCTAGAAGCGGGAACTGGAAAAAGTTTCCTCATTAAAGCAATTTCATGTTATTTTCAGGAAAGGACTGAGTCATCGCTGTCTTGTGTTGTCACCGCTCCAACTGGACTGGCAGCACATACCATTAAAGGTATTACTTTGCATCGTCTATTGATGCTGCCAGTGGAGCATGATAACAAATTACAATACCACAAGTTGTCTGGAGATGCTTGTTGTGAAGTTTCAAGAGTCTTGAGGAAAATGAAACTTCTTATCATTGACGAAGTAAGCATGGTTTCTAATGTCATGCTTGCCTTTGTGCATTTGAGAATGCAAGAAGTTCTTAAAACAGAGTATGATGTGTTATTTGGTGGCAAACACATCATTGTTTTCGGAGATCTTCTGCAGCTGACACCAGTGAAAGGACAACCTGTGTTCAAAATGCTCACGCATGAAGATACCAGGAAGTGCCTAGGGAGCATTGGCAACGTCAATATATGGTTAAACTTCAATTATGCTGAACTGCATGAAAATATGCGTCAGGCGAAGGATGAAGATTACAAGAATATTCTACAAGATGTTAGAATTGGAAAAGTGACCGAGCATGGGAAAGAAGCTTTACATGCACGATTACTGTCAAATTTATATCCAGAACAAGATGTTGTGCCTGAGAATATTTTTCAGAAAATTACTGAGAAGAAATCTGGAATATGTTTGATGCCAACTCTTGCAGAATTTGCCATCTTCAACAACAAAATGTTGCATTTAGAAAACCAAGAGATTGTGAAACTGGAAGCTATTGACAGAGTAGAGCATATGGGATCAACAATTATGTTGTCTGAGAATTTGAAAACAAAATTGGACTCATTAGAGAAGACTATATCTAAAACTGCAGGTTTTGAAAAGACTCTGAATGTGTGCTTAAACTGCCGTATAATTTTAAGAAGGAATTTACATGTTGAAAGAGGTCTGGTAAATGGATCAATGGGTAATGTTGTTGATTTTGTGAAATACAGAAATAGAGATGGAATTGAATTTTTAAAAATTAAATTTGATGGCATTGAGGAAGTACAGCTAATTGGTCCTTGTTCTGCTAGATTTTTGCTTGTAAAAGACTTATATGTTCGCCGTAAGCAGTTTCCTGTTTGCTTGGCATATGCGGTGACAATCCATAAATCGCAAGGTTTAAGTGTAGACAGTGCATTGGTGAATATTGGCAGTTCTGTGTTCAAGGAGGATATGGCATATGTGGCATTGTCACGAGTTAGAACTTTATCGGGATTGTACTTGATTGAGTGTGATGTCACAAACATTTGTGCGGATCTAGATTGTGTTAAGGAATACAATAGGTTAAGAAGAGAGTATGCGCCACATTTGCCTCAATATCCTTTGTTTGAGAAACGTGTGGTAGGCCGGAAACGAAGAAATGTGACCAATAGTAGGGAGGTTGTAGCATAAAGACGAAAAGTCGATGAACCTGAAATTATAAGCAGAAAGAAAAAGGATTCTGTTGAAGATGTTGTTGGTTTTCAATTTGAAAACAGTTCTGGTGTCAACTGCTATGCTAATGTAGTGGTTAATGTTTTGTTTTCTCTAGAAAATGTAAAAGAAGAGATTGTGGTCAATTCTGATCAAAGATTTTGCAGTTTGTTAAAGTCTGTGTTAGAGAAATGTAGCACTGATAGAACAAAAATAGAAAGTGTGTCTGAAATTCGAAATCTGTTAGACAGATGTTCAGGTCAAACACAATTCTCTCAAAGTATTCAGCAAGATTGTCAGGAGTTTTTAATGTATATGCTTGATGTATTGCATGCTGAAGGTGTAGATGTAGATCACCTGTTTGGGCTTTCTTATCAATGGCAGCATGACTGCGAGAACTGTAGGGTATCAAGTACTACAAGTGTAGACTCAGAAAGATTTATATATTTAACTTTGCCAGACAGTAAATCAGTGTCCTTTAATAAGCTAGTAAAAGCAGCTGATCACAACATGGAGTGTAGCCAATGTAAGTCTGAAATGTGGTCAACATTATTTATACGAACATATGGCCAGTATGTCATTTTAATGTTCCAACGATGTAGGCCTGATGGAACAAAATTGACAACTTTAATTAAAAATTTTGTGGCTTCACAGTTGTCAATATCAGGAAGGACTTTTGTAACTGCAGCAATTATATATCATGACGGTCCTTCAATAACATCAGGACATTACACAGCTTATTTAAAGTCTAGAAATGGCTGGTCATTCTGCAATGATTCTGTTTTAACTTTTTTAAAAAATTGCCTTTTGACCTTAAAAATTCTTACCTGGTGTTTTTAAAACCGAAATTTTAGGGAAGGAATCTCAGGATTTGCTCTGAGGAATTTCAAGAGGTTCTAATGGCTCCTACACGATTTGGCCTTGAGGATAAGTGTAGTACAGAGTCAAAAGTTATTTTTGAGTTATAAATAGTTCCTGGAAAAAAAGAAGATTTTCTTACAGAAAGTGGTGGGCAGAGATTAGTTGAAGGTCAACAGAGTATTTCCCAAAGCAAACGGTGTTCTTACCATAACACTTGACGTCATGGAAAAATAACTGCACTTTGTATGAGTTCAGAAAAACTGTTTCTTTTTATAAGCTAATTCAAGCAGCCAATCAAAACATGGAGTAGAGGGAATGTAAGTCTGCAATGCTGTCTAGATTATTGGTCCAAACTTTTGATTATAATGTCATTTTGAAAATCCAACTATATAAACCTGATGAAAGTAAGTCTTCAACTTTAATTACAAATGTTGTGGCTACACAGTCGTTGATTTTAGGAAGAACATTTGTAACTGCAGCTATTATATGGCATGATGGTCATTTGACAGATCCGCTTATTACACAGCTTATTGAAAATGTAAAAAAAAGTGCTGTTTCGGAAATTATTCCCATTTGACTACGATACAATGTTGCCTTTTTATTTAAAAATATTCTTACTTTCTGTTTTCAGAAAAGAGAATTTAGGGTAGGTAACTGGCGTATAATGATTCTAGGGGTTGATATAATTTTATCTACTGTTTTATATTGCTTTGTGATTAAAAGTGATGTAGAGAATTAAATAATTGTAGTACTCTTAGAGGTAGTGTAAGTCTGCTTCATAGTAAGCAGTATCAGTGTCATAGGAAATATAGAACATGAGTGAGCAAGAAGGGTAAGATATTACTAGTCCAGGATTGTGAAAGTGATCTTGAACGTTTTCTTTCTGAAAGTTGCGGAAATACAAAATGACGGGATTTGCTTAGAAGAATTCCAAGAGTTATAAATGGCTCTTACACGATTTGGCCTTGTGGAAACGTGCGGTAGAGAGCGAGAAGTCATTTATTGTATGTAACATATTTTTCAAAACGATGGAGCTTTTCTTTCAGAAAGTGGCGGGCTGAAAATAATAGCAGCACAACAGAGTGTAAGCTGTTCATAGGATATCCTTCGACGTCATGGAAAGTAAGGCACTTTTCAGGAGTTCTGATTTCTGTTTGGTTATGTTATATGGGTTTTTTAAACACAATCATTTTGATTGTGTTTTTTTTTCCCCGCTGTTATATGATGAATACCTTCAAGTCACTATTTTTAGTGAAATTTGATAAATTCTGAGAACAGCAAAAATAAACCATTTAACATGTATAATTAATTCTGTACTTTTTGTATTTATGATATACATTTAGAACTGTGTAGTAGGCATTGAAAAGCTGAGGCTTCTATAAGTGTCAAAGTTGTTGTATACAGTGCTCACATTCTACGTACTCTTTCATATGCTGGACTACATCTGCACAATGAGATACCTAAGCTAAGGAAACACAGGTGATGTGATTGTGGAATGAGCAAACAAAATTGCAAGTTTTTCAATTATATTACCTGTGTTTCCTAACATTACACATCACATTGTGTAGATGAGGTTTAGGCCTGTTCCAGGAGACAGAGGAGGTCTGACATTTGTTCAAGAGTGCAGTGGACATGACTCACTTCGTTATTAGGCCTGCACATGTATTATCTCCTCTATACTCTTCAACAAGCCTAAATTTCATCTGCAACCCTGAGTAGGACTTACCCGAAACAAATCTGTGGATAGGTTACACCTTATCAGCATCTAGAAACAATCATTTAAAATGTTAAGGGCAGTTTTATGAAGGCTGTGTGCCTCTTTTACGCCGCTGTTCCGTCACTTTTGTGTAAAAGATGCACCATGTTGCAAGATAGGCCTCAGTTCATTTCCAGCAAGATACCGTCAGTTTAAAATGTATATAATTAGGACTGGGAAGGGGGCATGGAGAAGCTGAGGCTTCAGTAAGTGTCAAAGTTGTTGCATGCAGTGCATACTCTTTCATATGCTGGACTACATCTACACAATGAGATACCTAACCAAAGGAAACACAAGTGATGTGATTGTGAAATGAGCAAATGAAATTGCACGTTTTTCAAATACATTACCTGTGTTTCCTAACATTACGAATCACATTGTGCAGATGAAGTTTAGGCCTGTCCAGGGAAACAGAGGAGGTCTGAACTTTATTGGTTGGCCTGGACATGTATTATCTCCTCTGTACTCTTCAACAAGCCTAAATTTCATCTGCAACCCTGAGTAGGCCTCACCTGAAACCAACGTCTGGATAGGACACACCTTATTGCCATCCTGAAACAATCATTTAAAATGTTAGGAACAGTTTTATGATGATTGTGCACCTCTTTTGCGCTGCCATTGCGTCACTTTTGTGAGACAACAGCAGTGCAAAAGATGCACCATGTTCCAAGATAGGCCTCACTTCATCTGCATCAAGATACTGTTAGTTTAAAATGTATATCTTTAGGACTGTGTAGGGGGCCTGGAGAAGCAGAAGCTTCTGTAAGTGTCAAAGTTGTTGAAAAGCTGTTTGTCCTTCAATCTTTTCCCTTGTCTTTTCTAATTTTTAAATACATGTTTTAATATGTTTCAAATGTTTGTTCTCTCTTTCACAGATTGAAAGTATAAAAATAACAAGTGACTAAGTTAACAACAATTATAAGGTAAATGTTTTGTACTCTTTTCGTTACATTTCTATCAGATTTAACTACTATTAGTTCCACTGCTTCATTTCTTTAACCCTCACTTTCCTGCCTTTGCTACTTCCCTCATTCCTTTCTCTATTACTTACTTACTCTACTCCTTCCACTCCTTTTCTCAGTCTCTCTCTTCTCATAGTTCCTCACTCTTGTTCACTCACTCCGTCTCTATTACTCTTAGTGTCTCTGACTGATCACTCTTTCACTACTTGTTCATTATGCTTTCTCTGTGTAGTTGAAGCACACTAAGGGGCATATTATGAACACAGCCAATAAAATTATTGCTGTTTTTATCGGCTGAAAACTGCTGCAAAAGTGGTTTTAGCGGCAGTTTTCTGCCGCAAAAGCGGCTTTAGCAACACATTTCTGCCGATAAAAGCTGCAAAACTTTTATTGCCTATGTTGATAAGATGACCCTATGTTATTTAAATTTCTTTGCTGTTTCAATTATTCTTTTTCTGTTACTTCTTCTTTTCTGCTTTCTGTTTTTTCTCTCTGTTATTCCACATGTTTTAATCTTATTTTGAACATTCACTCACATTCTCTAAGAAACTCTTCTTTGTTATTCTTCTACTCTCCTTTTTTTCTTTCACTTCCATATCTATTTTGTTTTTCACAATTATATAATCTTCCATCTTTTCTTCGGTAAATAAATCTATTAAACAGTATCTCTGTTTTAGTCCCCATAGCTGTCTTTCTTTTAACATTACTCTCTGTTTACTTCCCTTATACTTATTCTTCTTTTTTTTTTTTTTTTTTTTTTTTTTTTTTGGTTCGCTCCCGGTTCGCGTACCGGAGAGCGAACCGGGAAGCGAACTAAAAGAAATAGAGGTTGCCAGAGTGCTAAACATTCTAGCAATTATTTTATAAAGGGGAGGTAGTTCTGAAAAGAACTTTTTTTTAATGTTTTTGTTGTTTGATATATATTTTTTATTTCTGAACATTTTTGTTTTTTTTGTATTTTTTGAACAATTTTATGTTTTTTTTGGTTTTTTGGGGGGGAAACAACGAAAAACAGGCATTGGAAAGGGCTCAACAGGAGCAAATTTTTTTTTATTTTTTGGAGCGTTTAGAGCACTTGTGGTTTTCATATGCTCTGTTTATCAAATTAATACTCATATTGCCACATGAGAGTAAGTTACCGCAATATATACACACTATCTTCGTGTGCACAAAGTTTTCTTGAATGTTTGGCACTGTTTCCCGTGCCTCTGGCCCCGACAGAGTTACCTGTGCCGATGTCCTGGCCACAGGAGTTGGTGGGTTGTCCTGGAGGTCACGCACTCTGCCCTGCTGTAATTTAGTGGATGCCACCTCTGCATGTGACGGTGCATAGTATAGTTGCCGTAACTATACTTCTTATCTGTGCCTCTAGATAAGTCTTCTTTGCATATGAGGCATGTCACATAGCGACCATTAACTTTTTTTTGTCCTTCAGGAAAAGAAAAAAACTGCCAAATAAAACTATTTTTATGGTGAGATATCCGGGGCTCCTCACGTAAAAACTGTGTTGCCTGTATTTCCTCTTCCTCTTCTTCATCCTCTTCCTCCTCTGTGTTGGGAAGGAACTGTGGAGGTGGTCCTCTCTTCCTATGAGGAGGTGGTGGTGGTGGTGGGGGTGCACCAGCTGCAGCTACTAATGAAGCCATTTTCTACTCAGCAAAATAGGTCTTCCTTTCACAAAGTTGAAAGTCAGAGTGAGAAAAAAGGTGGGGGCTTTCATCATTTTGGAAAAAAAATAGTTCTAAACCAATGAAAAGTGTTATTTTTAGGTCACATGACCTAGCCTTACATCATTAGGAAACCAAAAGTGAAATGAACCAATGAAAAGTTTTATTAACAAGTCACATGACCTGTTACGCTTATGTTACGCGCTGCGGGACGCGCCCCGGATCGCTTTTGGGGAGCTGCGCTTCGCGCCTCGGTTCGCGCTCCGGAGCACTTCCGGGTGCGCTAACGCGGCGCGTCATTAGACGCATTACGCGGCAACGCGATATGTCGCGCTTTCGCGACGCGCCCCGGATCGCTTCCGGGGAGCTGCGCTTCGCGTCTCGGTTCGCGTATCGGAGCACTTCCGGGTGCGCTAACGCGGCGCGTCATAAGACGCATTATGCGACAACGCGATACGTCGCGCTTCCGCGACGCGTCACGATGTTGATTTCTAACGCGGCAGTTGCGCAAACGGAACGTTTACCGGATCGCGGACCGGTCGCGGCAGCAAATTGAGCTAACGGGAAGCTTCCCGGTTCGCGAACCGGGAGCGAACAAAAAAAAATAATAATAAAAAAAATTACTAATAAACATATAAAATATATTTTTTGATTTAAAGAAGAATACATTTTACAGCTATAGATATTAGCTTTTAAAAAACCAATGAAATTCACTGAAAAAACCATAGGTTATAGACCATATATAGTTAGGAATTAGCATTTACAAAACCTTGAAAATTCACTGAAAAAACCATAGGTTATAGACCATATATAGTTAGGAATTAACATTTAAAAAACCTTTTTTTACTCACACAAAACCATTGAAATTCCATATATAGTTAGTTGTACTAACTATATATCGCGCACCCGCAATCCACTGCTGATCATGTCACATATTACATCATTCATGACATGGTCAGTGACATCACTGATGACATCACTGATGACATCTCAAATGACATCACTGATGACATCACTGATGACATCTCAAATGACATCACTGATGACATCACTGATGACAACATCCAGTGACTGTATGTTTCTGTAAAGTTAAAATATGTCTTACATATTGAAGAATGAGTGGATTTATAAGTGTCTGGATGAAGGATTCATTAGGTGCATGACTGACTGTATGAGTGACTGATTAAATGTGTCTCACTGAGTGCATGGGTTAGTGACTAAACTGTCTTAATTTGTGCATCATTATGTCTGTTGTTCTGTAAACTGCTGCATGTGTTGATCAGTACCTATATGAGTAACTATATGGGTTATTGGTTGATTGCCCAAGTATTTGTATGGGAGACTGAGTGTGTGTGTGGGTGGCTGGGAGGTGTATAACTCTGTGCATAGATGTGTGAGCAGTTGATTCACTAGATGTATGGGTTCAAAAGTGCATGTGGAAACACCTGTATGGGCGGTTGACTGTGTGCATGAGTGTATTGGTGAGTGAATGGATATCTCAGTGCTACATGTCAAAGTAAGTACATATGTAAAACAAAGTACATGTGAGAGTTGGCATATATAAATAACTGTGCATGAGAGCTAGTGAATGTGTGAGTGGCTGTATGGATCATTGTGAACTTGTATCAGGGATTGTATAAGAGAGTAAATATGTGTTAGTATATGTTTGAATAAGTAAGGTGTGTATAACTGTATAGTTGAGGAAATGGAGGTGTGATTGATTCTTTGCATGACTGACCAGGTGTGTGAGTAACTCCATGGATGAGTGACAGTCTGTGAGTGTCTGTTTACACTGAGTGTATCTAAGGTTATATTAGAGTCTGAAGAGGTTCATCGTATTATCACATGAATGATGTCATCAGTGATGTGATCAGTAATGTCAAATGAGATGTCATCAGTGATGTCATCATTGATGTCATTTGAGATGTCATCAGTGATGTCATCAGTGATGTCATCAGTGATGTCATTTGAGATGTCATCAGTGATGTCATCAGTGATGTCATCAGTGATGTCATCAGTGATGTCATTTGAGATGTCATCAGTGATGTCATCAGTGATGTCACTGACCATGTCATGAATGATGTAGTATGTGACATGATCAGCAGTGGATTGCGGGTGCGCGATATATAGTTAGTACAACTAACTATATATGGAATTTCAATGGTTTTGTGTGAGTAAAAAAAGGTTTTTTAAATGCTAATTCCTAACTATATATGGTCTATAACCTATGGTTTTTTCAGTGAATATATATATATATATATATATATATATACAACTATGGGGCATATTATCAAGCCCCTTATCTCCGCGTCATCAGCACTTTTCTGCCGATAATGTGGCGATATTTGCATCGCCCTATTACCAAGGCAGCGTTAAGTCACTTAACCGCAACACCCATTCACTTCGACGCTGCCACCTATTATCAAGAGAGGAGATATAGGTGGCAGCGCCGAATTTAATACCAGGAAAGACCTGTTCTTAAGGTGGCGAAACGAGGAGAAATGCTTCATTTCTCCTCGTTTTTGCTTTTTCCATGTGTGCTGCCTTGTGCAGCACACATGGAAAAAGCAAAATGCCAAGGTTTGTTTATGTACAGGAAGGTGTCCCTTCCTGTACATAAACAAACCTCTTTTTAAAAATGCCAATTTGTAACTTACATGTGTGCTGCATGAATCAGCACACATGTAAGTTACAAAATGACATTTAAGCTTTGTTTATGTGCAGTAAGGAAGACCTTCCTGTACATAAACAAACCTTCCCTGCCTGCGCTGGTGTTAAGTTGTTAAACTTAACGCCATTGCAGGGGGACACGATAGGCTGCACCATATCCTTGGTAATATGGTGCAACCTAGCGTTTCCGAAGTGGCGAAGAGAGGCGTTAAGTCAAGGCGGCAAACATCTCTCTTCGCCACGTTGTTGGTAATATGCCCCTATATTTTTTTGCGATATTTTTGCACTTACCTGTTTAAGTATAGGGAGTCGATATTTTTGTATTCTATATTTTTTCATCAATACTTTTTACATTCATATTTTTTTTTCAAAATTCTTTATTGATTTTATATAGAGCATACAAAGAGACAGAAACAGAGTTATTATAACTATCTTGAGTTTTTAGAAGGCTAGGTTATACATTTATAATGAACCTTGAGGGAAAAGCATTTCTGGTTGGTCAATAAGATCACCCCCTGTATACTGTGGAGAAGAGAGATTAGAGAAAAGAGAAGGTGGACAGAAGCAGAAAAGAGGAGCAGAAAAGAGAGTGCAACGAAGACCGAAGTTGTGTTAGTGAACTATTTTTTACGACTACTCCTTGAACCTTGACACCTTGCTTTGTTTACAGGCTGTCACCCAATATATTTCTTTATGTTGTTTAAACATGTCGTTGGTGGTAAATAAGAGATTGTTTGGAGTAAACATTTTTTTATATGAAAGCAGAATAGTGGAGGTGGTAATGTGTGATGAGAATATCTGTACATAGTTACGGTGTTGGCTTTTGGTGCAGTAGTGATGTGTTAAGGTATTTTGTGTTGTTTTGTGCTAGTGTATCTCATTATGGTATTTTTTTTATTGAACTGTGGTCGCTTTGTTGCATTCTCTTTTGACAGTTTCGTTTTGCTGTACCCTGTTAGGTTTTTGTTATTTGCTTTGTGTTAGGTTATTGTATAACTGTGTTAGTGATGTTGTTAAAGGCTGCTACATTTCAAGCCAAAAGCAGCACACTCCTATAAAGTTCTGGAAATAAACATCTCTTCTTTGCATTGACTGTTGAACCTGAGGTGGAGGGCAATACGGTAGGAATTTCATTGACTGCATATAATCAGGCCATTTGAATTTAGTAGGCAGAACGGCTAGTGAGATCGTTGCGCTTACCAAATCCTCGGATTGTCTTTTTGCAAACTGAACTGACACCTCGTATAACGGTAGTTAAGCTACTATGCTTCTAATATGTCCGATATATACCAGGACCTCAAAGAAAACAGAACTGCTAGGTTGTGGCTTGCAGCCCAATGCTATCTCGTAAAATGCTCCTGCTAGATATGTTTGGCTCTGTGTGGTCTCATGAGCAGACAGTGAGAGAGCCGCGAGGGCGCTTCAGGTGGGTGCGTTGAACCGCGTTGAGAATGGAAGCTCCACCGTGAGTGTGGTGGGCTTGTAGTCAACACCAGTGAGTGCTCTGAGCAGTCAGTCACACTCATCGCCAGGGATTTGCACTGCCTCCCTGAGAAGAGGCGCCCACCGTTTAGGATGCGAGTAAATACTCATGTACTACTTCTTTGCCTGCTGCCGCATACACTCTTCCATACCAACGACTCGTTTTCTTTTTCTCCTCAAGGAGTTAAATATATCAAAATGATTTGCTGGGCAGCAGACACCACTGCTTTATTGTGGACTGCTACTAATCTAATGTCACTGATCAAAGTAGACGATAACCCGAGCGTTTCCGGTGATTTGGGAAGATGCACAACAATGGGGATTAGTGCCCAGTCACAGGCCCAGACTTGGAAAGAGGCATGCTTGGATGTAGATAGGTGTGCCTGTATAGTGTACAGCACAGTCTCCGCATGCTTGTCGCTCAATGAGTTCGCCCGGATGGACCCTCGTCAATAACACGGCGGACAAGTTAGCTGGGTAGAGGTGCAGCCCGCTCGCCCTGCATCATTCCTCCTGTACCTTGTCCTGGTTTCCTCAGCCACGCCCCTACCTCGAACACTCGACTCGAGCACACCTGTTGAAAGATTTCCACCTGGGGGGTTTGTGCAGCTTCCTGCTCTGTACGAGAAACCGACAGTAAGAGGAATGATATGATTATGAGACACGCCCACTTACCCACCTACTGCACCTCATAGAACAGACTCCTTTGTGTGGAGGAGTGAAGTGTTGTGAAGCTGTCTCCATGGAAAACTAGTGACGTCCCCCTAGGGCCTGTTGACTTTGGAAATGTTTTGCTACTTTGCCTGAATTGTTAATGGTTCCGATGAAGACTGATGTTGAATCTCATGATAAGGCTTCAATCATATTTGAAGAAGCAGCTGGAAAAAAAACTCTTACTTATCATTAAATATTCCAGGAAGACACGTCTTTGGCACGATCTGTAAGATAGAAAAAGCATATCTGCACGGCGCATCTCTTGCAGAAATCTGCTTCTCAGAGGTGCAGAATGGAAAACATATTTTTGTTTTATTCCACTACATCAAAGCATTTATTAAAATCCATCCATCAGCTTAGTTAGTCAAGTGAACATCCATATTAAGAATCACAAACAAATACACCAACTAGATCACCATATAAAAAGCTTTAAACATGAGGACTTGAAAAGGAAAGAGAGAAAATGCAGGCACTCACAAACTTTGAGTACAGGGGGGTTGCTATCAATGGTTCAGCAGCTGCAGTCTCACCAGGGCCCAGAAACCAGTAGGGCCCACTGAACCCTTAGGATTGTTGTATTTCAGTACCCAGGCCGCAAATGGGGGGCCATTTTCCTTCTTTGCCATAGGGCTCCAGGCACACTTGATACGCCACTACTTGAATACCGGCTTTCTTCACTCCATATCAAATGTAGTAGACATCATCAAAGTCGCTGCTACAGGAGCAGGGTGTGAGAATACACTCAGAAATGCTGCAAGAGAGAATATTCAAAGGCAAATCTGCTGTTAACAACCGTAGACTCCCCCGCTGTAAACTTGGAGCAGTACAAACTGTTGAACTGATCTACAAATTGACTAGTCAATCAATGGCTATGCCTGTACTTCGTATTAGGAAGGGTATTGTTGGTGAGATAGTCCAACTTTCTGCTGTAGAAGGCTCTCTGATTTATGTCACGTTAAAGGAATCTGGTATATTGCATGGAGTATCTTTAGGTACTATTAGAAGAATTACTCTTACTATTACCCCACAGATGATCATACATAGGTAAGATTAGAGCATGGTGGTATTTATCCACCCACGATTGACTCCATCTATCTTGTACTTTTCTACCACACTCCATGTTAAATCGTACCTTTAACATCGCTATCGCATGACTGTAACATTCCACTGACCCACCAACTTGATAACTAGGGGCATTTATTAAAGAGTTGCGACACCCTTGCACTACGCATTGAGACACAAGAACAATGCAACACTTAAGTTAGCTTTATCAAGGCACGCAAGGCCACCTTGCATGGCCCTAAGTGGCTTTATATATCTAAAGTAACGCAACGCAGTGCAAATCACTCCAGTGTGTTACTCTGCCCGTGGTGGCGTTCCATGGGTGGATCGTAGGTGTTTCCACATATCCACCCATGGATTTTGGCACATGCCCATATTTACAAACACTAGTAAACCTAGTGGGATCAGTAAAACAGGAGGAAACCTAAGGAGTCAAATGTAAAACCTTGGCAGCTGTCTCCTCATCCACCAATTACAATTAATTTGTCAAAGGTAAAACTTTAGTCGCTTTCTCCTCATCCACCAACATCTGGTGTCAGGGTGATGGACCTTGGAAGCAGTATATGCACACTAGCATGTCCACCGTGGACAGATACAACCTACTGTGGGAAGGCCACTAGATTGTGTAGCATGCACCTGGGCTCAATTGTACAGCACAATTCACCCATTATCAGTAAGCAATACATAGTAAGCTTCCATACATGATGATGACAAGGGAACACAGTTTGTGGTTTCAAGCAGCCAATAGCACATTTTCTCATCATGACACAGGTTAAAAGACTTGTGCCCATGCAATAGTAATATGTAGCTACTAGGTCCTATCACCTTATAGCCTTGGTGATGGGCCAGAAGCCAATCTTACCTATAATAGGTACAATTTTGCAGTACCCACCCTACAGAGACCAGCCAGAGAAGTAGAAGTACAGAGCACTTCCTGAGGAAAGGCATGATGTTACAGTTTCCCACAGGGCGAACACAGCTATAACCAGAATAACCGACAGGGTAGGATGGCATAACATTTCCAAGTTATGCAGAGGACTTCCTCCCATTAATTTAGTTAAGCATTTTTGATCTTGGTCACGCAATCAAATATTCACACTCCTTTTCGCCCTCAACCTCTTGTGACAATTATTGTGAGAAAGTTTAGAATGTTTCTGTAAGTTTTCTCAATACATTCTTTGTTAATGCCACATTTACCACAACACCAGCATAGGCATGAAAAACTATTATCATTGTTCTACTAGGGGACATAGAAAATGGTCAGTTGAAAGGCTGCATGCATCTTATTTACATGCTAAAAATGTGAGGTGTTGTGACTCGGCCACAGCACACCTACATGACTATATTTGTTTACTCTGTGAAATGAGTACTAGCTGTGTGAAGTCAGTGGTACACTGGTTGATAAAAACAAAATCTATAAAGTATTTAAAGAGAGATTAATCAATACTCATGAGTCAATGTCTATAAAAAGCAATGTACCTTTTAAGAATCACTTTTGGAAATTTGATAATGCAGGATATATCATTGAGCCACTAACCCTGTCACTTCTTAAAGGAAATATACTTCAATGATGATGCCATTACCAATCACGCAGTCCCTTAGTCATATTTAATACTTACATTCCATTAATAGCTACAAAGGTATCTAACAAAAACATTGACTGACATTTGGATGGGTGCATAGCTTCTATTTTTAAAGATATATTGTTGTTCTACCTTCTGTGATGAGATGAGAAAGAAGCCTCTCCATTCTACTGCATTAGCAACTTGCCTAAGTGGATTTATGCAATTGTTTCTATTTTGAAAAGATCACCCTATATATCAGATGCCACTATGTCATTGGGCAACAACCTTTGCAATTCTGGCCTTTGCTTTTACAAATCATTGTTTTCAGGTGTTTTAGTCTGTTTTGCTTATTTGGCCGGAGCCAGATTTACTAGTCTAAGAATGCACTGATTTTTTGCATCCAAACTCAGGGCAGAAAATAGGTGTTATGATAACATAGAGCCATTTCATAGATGACCCTGGTACATTCCTATGACTTTGTGAGTAAGAGTGAGTCCATAGATGTGGAAGAGTAAACAGCATCACCCAGTCTTGCAAATGATCTAATCATCTTTTTCATTAACCACCTCTTCAGGTAAACCTAAAACCGCAGGAGCATTCGTGGAGTATGTGACACCTCCATAATGGACCTCCAAAGTTGCAGTGCCTTGGGCCTTGGTGTAATGAAGGGGTGTTCAGTGTTATATTTTCCAAATGATCTTGAGATCAGTCAAACATCTTTTTTTTGCCTATTGGGACCTTCAGAACTCATACTTTTTGTTGGCTATTTGGACCTTTAGAGCTAAGAGGTAGTGCTGCTTGGTGTAAATTGAACTTTCAGCACTAACTTGAATAAGAAGATGGGTGCCACTCGTTCTCTCCTTGCTTGCAGTTCTACCCAGTGGTAAGTTCATACTGAAATCTGCACTCAACATAATGATGCATAATTTCTGCTGTTTAGGTAGCAGCTAGGTAAATAGTGAAGGTTCTCTGCTATTTGCCCGGCTACAGGACAAAGTTTGCATACAGTCTGCTACGTAGCAAGCTGCAAGGCGAATATTGATGTTGCTTTGGTATTTGCGTGACTGGTGGCCGAACTTAAAATAATCACTACTATATATCCAGCAGATGGGTAATTAGTGAAATTCCTCTACTATTTACATGGCCACTAGCCAAACAATGGAGAATCTCTACTATTTTGCTAACTGCCCAGTAAATAGTAAAGTTTCAAATTTTTTTGCAAGGATGCCGGCCAGATAATAAATAGTCTCCACTATTTACCCCAGCTGCCAGGTAAATTGTGAAGTTTCTATCAATTTTCATGTCCGCTGGTACAAACCATGAAGAATCTCTACTCTTTAGTCAGTGGCCATTTAAATAATAAAGCTTCTGTGCTATTTGTAAGGCTGCCTGATAAATGGCCGACAGCAAGGTATATAGCAGAGAAAACCTCCAGTGAACTAGTGGGCAAATAAATAGTCACCACCTGTTGTTGTCAAAAGGAGAGAAACTGTGGAGTGAAGGGGTCTATATGAAGATAACTGCACCAGCAGTCTATATCCTGGCTCTTTATCTTTTCAAGGTGTGGATGGCATAAAAAAAGAGAAGGAGGAGAAAGCAGTGCAGATATATTAAGGCTAGGCAAATAGGTCTAGCCAGATAGAGAATTGCATTTTGTGAAAGCCTCTAGAATGTAATGAATTCAGAATTTAAGGTTGTAGATAACATATCTGATCTGCTTATTTCTCTGACCTTCATTTGCCTGAAAAATATAATTAAAGCTTAATTGATGAGTCATTCATTGCAGAGGATAGCAGTGGAAGATGTACTTATTTATTTATTCTTCTTGTTATCTATATATATAAAAACGAATGTATGTATGTCTGTCTGTTTGTCCTTTATGCACTACTACACCATTCATCGGATCACCATGAAACTTTGAGAAGTTGTTGAGTACACTCCCGCGAAGGTTTCTGGCATAATTTTTTTTCAATAAACCAAGATTAGAAGCTGTTCGATTACAAACTGATCAAGCCCGTTCTTCTCCGTTCTTCTCTGCTCCGAAGTTGAATTCCTCGAATGTAACCCCGCCCTCCTCGAGCGCAGCTACGCGCGTTGAGAGGCCGGAGAAGCTGCACAAACATGTTGAATAAGTCTTCGTTGTGCCGAGACGGAGTGTTGGCGAGATGGTGCGGGATCGGGAATGAACACGAGTCGTGATGGGGGCGCAAGATATGAGCGTGTAAGTGCTGTGCTCTCACGCTCGCGTTCAAAAGTATACCAAATGTGATGAGGCCTAATCCGGTTCGAAATAGAACTGGAGGGGAAGTAGTCTAGGGTGAAAGACACAGGGGCAAATATCGCGTGTGAGACACAAGTATCATTAGAAAGCATACACAAACCAGAGAAAAAAGTTAAAATTTCACCTTAAAAGGCCATTCTGAGGTATTCAGAAGATATACGCCAATCCCAGAAAACATAGGAAACTCGTAATACTAAATAACATCCTATTTACATACCATATTTTCCGGCGTAAAAGACGACTGGGCGTATAAGACGACCCCCTACTTTTCTTGATAAAATGTAGGTTTCGTGCTATACTCGCCGTAGAAGACTACCCCCACTTCCAACGCAGTCCAACGCAGTCCTGCATAGCCATTTTGAGAATTTATTTTGGGCTTATTAGTGATTCTAGTTCTCCTCCGTGTGGGTGAGCAATAAGGCGTTATCAGAGGACAGTGTTAAGCGTTTATTGTACACACTCAAAAACTGAACTCAAACCAATTGGTTGTATAAAGAATATTGCTTTAGTCACGATATTTGTATTTAGAACCATATGAAAAACAGTCACTTGTAAACATAAGGCTGTTTGTCATCAAACATGTACGGTAAACATAAAACAGTGCAAGTGGACTAAACTTTTTGTAGGAGAGTAGGGTCTGCTATCCTATGGTCACCCCAAGTTTTTGCTTTTTGCTTCACTGGTTTATGACTTAATGTGGCTGTGGGCCTGCTAATCAGACCCACAGCCTGCTGTTCTCTCTCTAAATTGATGCCAATGCACACTAGGTGCGTTACAAATTGGAACTGGTTCACCTTATTGGCCCCTGTAATAGTGTACCCCAGGTACCCAGGGCATAGGTGTTACCAAGACCTACCAGGGGCTGCAGCATGTATTATGCCACCCCTGGCCTGGCCTCCATATTTGACACAACTGGCTGATCACTCAGCTGGGGTAAGTCGGTGTAATCACCCCTTACTTAGGTATAGTATGTCTATATCTAACCTAAAATTGACACATATGTTCCTATCAGCCACTCCTATGGAAGGCCTCATCAATCCTGGAGGCAGAGTGCTTGGACATATGTGAGATGGTGCTCTAGCATGAGCTGAGCCTGTCTGCAGCTTTCGGAACCACGTCCTTTAGCTGTTCCATGATACTGCCATACCATATACTCTTAAGTGCATTATGAACCTCGCGATTAAATGCTATCTTTGGTTTGGCTTATCAAAACATGTCGAGTAAGGTGTCATGCGAATTGGAATACTACCCCCTCGCCAGTTCTGGTGACGGGGGTAGCATTCCACCCTTCTAGAGGGACACAACATGTACATAACCTGAAACCCGGGTAAAGTTAAACATGAGCCTCAGCATCACAAAATGGATGCTGCCTCCACAGACACAAGTGTGACCTCCTGCTGCTGGGAGTCCTTCCAGCGAGGGAGGCTTGGACAAAGGGTTTCCTGCCTTGGGAGGTGCTAGCACCACCCCAGACAGGAATTTGTGTATTGGGTAGGACAGGATTGAATAGAATGAGACATGCCTGGGGCACACAAGATGTCCCTGTGCATAAGCCAGTCCAAACCGGTGCTGGGGCTTCCCAGACTCAGTCCTGGCGCAGAGATGGACAAAGGAAAGGGGGTGTAACCACCCCCCTTCCTGGTCCCACCCAGAGGAGGGACCTAGCAGGTAATCCGGCCCCTAGATTTGGAATAAGAGTAGGAGCTGTGTCCCAAGACTTCAGATCATCCTGAACTCGACTTGAAACTAAGAAGAAAACTGGAATTCGACATTCTGCTGCACAGAAGACTGAAGAGAATCTCCTTTGTGGCCAAGGAGTGACCACCCTGTGAATACAGGCACCAACCAGCAACTCAACGTCTGCTTTGCCACCGCCTCCCGCCAGAGCCCGAGCCCAGAGCCCGACAAGACCTGGATTCCCAGACATCTCAGAGCTCGATCCACAGTCTCTCAAAAGAAGAGACCCGTGGAGGCACCGAGAGACGTGGGACCAGACCACTTGAAAGACCACCGAGAAGCTGACTGCGCAGCACCCGAGGCACCCTCGGCGCTATGCTTTGGGGTTTGAGAAACCCCACCACCGAGCAGCATTTGCACCGAAGATCAGCCCCCTAGCATCTCCACGATCTGTGTGGGGCCCTTTTGCATTTTGCCACTCGACGCGCCATCCTGGCCACTTGCCACGTGGCTAGCGGCCATCTTGGCGACGAAACCTACAAACAACACTGCTGGTCTGGTTGCTCCAGACTGGCCCTCGCTCCCCTGAGAAGGAGCACCCCCTCTGACCTTGCTGGTCCGAGTAACAAGCTTTCTTCACTTCCTGGACCTCCGTCCCGCCAACGCTACCACCCAGCAGCACTCCACACACTCAACCCAGGCTGCAACAACAACAGCAAGCTAGCATCACTAGCCGACACCCATGGACCCTTCAGCTGTCTCCGCTGCCGGCACACCTGCAGCACCGCCAAGAACACGGATCCAGCACAACCCGCCCACAAGAACACAACCGAACCTAAGACCCTGCAATGCATCCTCCTCAACGTCCGATCCCTCCACAAACATGCCACAGAAATCTGGGACCTACTTGACAGCACCACCCCAGATGTAGCATTCTTCACCGAAACCTGGACCAACACCACCTCGGGACCGGACATCGCCATCACCATCCCCCATGGATACAAGATCTCCAGGAAGGACCGCCCCACCCACCCAGGAGGAGGAATCGCCATCGTCCACAAATCCAGCCTCCGCCTGAGCACACTCCCTGACGAGTCCACAGAACTGATGGAACACCTTCACTTCAAGATACTGGCCAGCCCCACCGCCGCCCTCCGAGGAACCCTCATCTACCGACCCCCTGGACCCCGCGGACCCTTCGCCAACTCCATCACGGACATTATCTCCCCGCAGGCCATCACATCCACCAACTACACCCTGCTGGGAGACCTCAACTTCCACCTCGACAATCAACTGGACCCCAACACCACATGCCTCCTGGACAACCTCCACAACATTGGACTCCGCCAGATCGTGACCGAGCCCACGCACTCAGCAGGACACACCCTTGACCCCCTCTTCACTACAGGAAACTCCCTCACCTTCAGCCACACCACAGAACTCCCATGGACCGACCATCGTTGCGTCCACTTCACCTTCAGAACACCCACCATCCACAGACACCAGCACCTGCTTCCACAAAGAAACTGGACCAAAATCACCGACGACCAGCTCACCTCCTCACTCAACAACTCCACCCCAACCATAGCGGAAAACGACGACCCCAACACCGCAGCCCGAACCCTGCATAGATGGATCTCGGACAGCACCAACACCATAGCCCCCCTCAAGAAAAACAACAATACCCGTGCCAAGAAAGCCAGATGGTTTACCACCGAACTTCGAGAATCCAGGCGCACATGCCGTCGCCTCGAAAAGGCCTGGAGAAACACCAAATCCACAGAAGCCCACAACAACTTCAGAGCCGCCACCAACGCCCACCATCAACTCATCAGAGAAACGTGGAAAAAAGCGATTGAAGACAGAATCTCCACCCACGCACACAACAGCAAGGAACTCTTCAGCATCATCAAGGAGTTTGCCCAACCCACCAGCGAGTCTACCAACATCCCTCCCTCACAAGACCTCTGCGACAAACTCAGCACCTTTTTCCACCACAAAATCAAGAGCATCTACGACAACTTCGACGAAGACAACCAACACACTGAACCCTCACCAACCACGCCCGACACCCTGAAACCAGCGATTGATGACTGGACAGCCCTCACCACCGACGACACACTGAAGACAATGAAGTGAATCCACTCAGGGGCCCCCACGGACCCCTGCCCCCACCACATCTTCAACCGAGCTGCCGACACCATCGCACCCATGCTCCGCCACACCATCAACCGCTCCCTTGCGACTGCCTCGTTCCCCGACGACTGGAAACATGCCGAGGTGAACCCCCTCCTAAAGAAACCCTCAGCGGACCCCACCGACCTCAAAAACTGCAGACCCATCTCCCTGCTCCCGTTCCCAGCGAAAGTCATCGAGAAAGCCATCAACAGCCAACTCGCCACATTCATTGAAGAACACAACATCCTCGACTCCTACCAATCCGGCTTCAGAAAAAACCACAGTACGGAAACCGCCCTCTTCGCCGCAACAGACGACATCCCCACCCTACTGGATAAAGGAGAAACAGTAGCCCTCATCCTCCTCGACCTATCAGCGGCGTTCGACACAGTCTCCCACCGCACCCTAATACGCAGACTCTATGACGCAGGAATCCAGGACAAGGCCCTCGACTGGATCTGCTCCTTCCTCTCCGGCAGGACGCAGCAGGTCAGACTCCCCCCTTTCCTCTCGGACCCCACACCTACCACCTGCGGAGTCCCCCAGGGCTCCTCCCTCAGCCCGACGCTCTTCAACGTCTACATGGCTCCACTTGCCCCCATCGTCAGAACCTACGGACTCAACATTGTGTCATACGCAGACGACACCCAGCTCATCCTCTCCCTATCCAACGAGCCCAACACCGCCAGACGCAACTTTCGAGAAGGCATGGAAGCCGTCGCCAAATGGATGAAAAACAGCTGCCTACAACTAAACACCAACAAAACAGAAGTACTCATCATGGGCCCAAACCCCGACGCCTGGAGCGACACCTGGTGGCCCACCGCCCTCGGAAACCCACCAAACCCCACAGACCACGCACGCAACCTCCGAGCTCAAAATGGACCGCCAGATCAACTCTGTCTCATCTTCCTGCTTCCACACCCTCCGCCTCCTTCGTAAGACCTTCAAATGGATCCCCCTCGAACACCGAAAGACAGTCACTCACGCCCTGGTCCCCAGCAGACTCGACTACGGCAACGCACTCTACGCCGGAATAAACATAAACCTCATCCGCAAGCTACAGAACATCCAGAACGCCGCCGCAAGACTGGTCCTCAACCTGCCAAAACACTGCCACATCTCCCAGCACCTGCGCACACTCCACTGGCTCCCCGTCGCGGCGAGAATCACCTTTAAGATGCTCACCCACGCACACAAGGCCCTCCACGGCACCGGACCAGCATACCTGAACAGCCGACTCAAATTCCACGCACCCCAAAGGACCCTACGATCAGCCCAGCTCTCCTACGCCGTGGTCCCCCGCACCTGAAAGACCAGATCGGGAGGCCGCTCCTTCTCCTTCCTCGCTGCCAAAGCATGGAACGCCCTTCCGCTCCACCTCAGACAGACAACATCGCTCCCCATCTTCGCAAGACACCTCAAAACCTGGCTCTTCGACAGACCCCCTCCTTGATGGAATGGAACCTGCACCCCCCCACCCCTAGCGCCTTGAGACCCTTACGGGTGAGTAGTCGCGCTTTAACAAACCCCTGATTGATTGATTGCGTGGCTTGCATTAGCCAAGGCCTGTTTGCTCCGATCAAGAAGTCGACACCGTCATCAGCTAGAGCCTTTGTGGGACAGCTCGTGATCGACTCCTGGACGTCCTGGACCTCTTCGTGTTCACGTGGCTGCGGAGACAAGCTGCACCTCATCGCCTGTTTGCACCCAACATCGCCTGGTTCCATCCTGGTTCCATGGTAGTCACTGGCTAGTGACTTTGAACATTGCCCCCTCTGCTTTTAGGTCTTCACCTCTTCAGATCCACCCTTGGATCCACCGGAACTCTCCTCGACGACCCGCCAGCAGCATCTTCATCTCCAGGCACCATCGACCTGCGTGACGAAACCCGACACTACTTTGCACCTGTGCACCCGCTTCCTGTGGGTGAGGTAACTCAGCAACGCCGGTGTTCCTACACTGGTATACACCTCTAGTGTCTAGTTCTAAAGTTTTGGCCTTCTAGGTCAGTCGGAAGGTTCCTAAAACAGTAACTTTGTAACTTTTACCCACCATTGACATTGCATTGGTGGATGCGTGTGCTTTAAGCGCTGCACCCGAGTCCCGCAGGCCTTTCCCGACTTCTTCACTGTTAGTCCCGAACAGCTCCAGCGATTCCCCAGGCCCTAGGCCTATTTCCTTTCCGATTGGTGGTTCTTATACCACTATTTTAGTGTATGGTTTAGGTGGCCCCTAGGGCTCATCCATATTCTGCAACTTTTGTGTATTTAAACTGTGTTTTGTTTTAACGCATTTGCTTCTGTGCTCATAAAGAGTATAGGGGATATTTGTAGTAAATAAATATATATATATATTTTCAATATATATCTGTGTGGTGTCCTTTCATTTGGTATTCAAGGGGATTGTGTATGGTAAAACAGCTTGCTTCACATGCCTTTACAGAGTTTAGCCTAAGACTGCTTTGTCCATGGTACCACTAGGATAGCTGGTCTATAAGGTTGACTTACAACCAATCTTCATAAGGGTTGCTTGGCATGGTACAAGGTGATCACTAGAACTAGTAAGCATCATATAGCAGGCCAACTTCTCACACTTTTCATAACTCCAAGCGATTTTTACAGGATTTGCTGGCGTTCCTTTTAAAAGCCTTCAAAATCCTCCTCTTCATCATCTGATATCATAAGTAAATCAATGAGATCTTGTGGTACATCTGTAAAGCAGTCATCGTATGGATCTGGCAATTCCGTATCAGATGGTCTGGTCTCGGCTTCGGCTTCCTCTTCATCTTGCCACTAGTAGTCGTCCTCCATACCATCTAATGAATTTGATATGCCACACTTCTTGAAAAACTTTATTACTGTTTCTGCATCGATATCATTCCAGGCTTTTATGACAAACTTGCACAAAACATTCAACTGTGGAGCACGCATGTTTCCTCCTTTTTGTGAATGACTTTTCGCCGCTAACCATCCACTCATTCCACTCTTCTCGAATGCGATCTTTAAATGGCTTGTTTAGGCACACATCCAGTGGCTGTACCAACAATGTCAATCCTCCAGGAATAACTGCAGCATCTGTTTTTATTCTTGCCAGCCTTTGCTTGGTGCTGGGAGTTAAATGAGCCCTGAACATATCCCACACCAGTAGACTACGTTTTTGAAGAAGTCCACCTGGTCCCCTGCTTCATACATTATCAAGCCATAGCTTTACCCCTTCTTCATCCA
Source organism: Lissotriton helveticus (assembly GCF_964261635.1). Taxonomy (NCBI): domain Eukaryota; kingdom Metazoa; phylum Chordata; class Amphibia; order Caudata; family Salamandridae; genus Lissotriton; species Lissotriton helveticus. The sequence continues at coordinate 1,322,795,460 of NC_136061.1, read as the reverse complement.
TCCAGCCTTTTTCATTCACATGTACAAAACAACCAACAGGAAACTTGAGTTTCGGCATTGTTTTTCTTTTAAAAATAACCATTGGTCTCAGTTTGGCGCCATCAGCTGTGGATGCTAGTTACACTGTAAAACTGGACTTCTCACGTACTGTTGTTTTTATTAAAATTGTTTTTTCACCATTTGGATGGACAGTTTTGTTTGCAACCATATCAAAATTCATTGGAGTTTCATCCATATTTCCGATACTACTTAGCGCATAGCCATGTTCATTGTGCAGCTTAATAACGTAGTGATGGAAACTATGTATTTTGGCATCATGATCTGCGGGTAATTTTTGTGCAATTTTCGTCTTTTGCCTCAATACCAGATTATGCCTTCCCAAGAATCTAGTACACCAGGATACAGTGGCCTTAAATCTGTTGCTGAGATCTGGGTTAGATTTGGCCCACTGAAGTGCAAACAAACGTATTTTATTTCGTGTCACTACATAACCGCTTTGGCGATGCTCATTCACCATGTCTGCTACATGTTTTTCGAGTTCTGGCCAATGTGGGGTGCCTCTTCTTAATGCACACTTACCCCTTGGCATACTCCTTAATGCTTTTTCATTTGCTCTCCAGTCCCGAACCATCTTTTCTGTTACTCCATATTGTCTTGCAGCAGCACAGGTATTATGTTCCATGGCAAAATTGACAACTTTAAGTTTGTAACTGGCTTCATACTTCTTTCTTCTTGCTGCTGCTGGAGCCATGATGGGTTCTTGACTGTTAGCCATTTGCATACTGTACTGTATGTACTGGTGCTGTACTGTATGAACCGGTACAGAGACTGGTGCTGTACTGTCTTCACCACCACATGTATATCTGCTCACCAGACTGCCTTTCCTGTTTACAACAACCAGCCAATCACGGCAAGCGATCTACTGGTACTGGTACCGGTATTTCCTGTGCACACTGCATATAAACTCTGCTTGGGTTTGGAGGTTTGTAGTTCTTCTCATGTTCTAAAACGTGTTCTTAGTGTCATCTTTACTACTATGTGCTCTCACTACAGGCCCTCTCTAAGCATCTCCTTTCTTTATTAAACAGTATAGTGCATTTCAGGTGTGTATCAAAAGAAGGTACCTTATGTAAGAATTCAACATAATAAGGAAGATTTTATAGCTCAGTCAGTCATATAAAAACCTTAAAAAGAAATGCAGTGTGTTTTGTACCGTAATTCATTAGGAATGTACCATACTGAAATAACTGCTGCAAAACTGCCATTGGAAACATTCTAGAGTCCCCTTTCTATGACCATGGACTGAGGAGATCATGTGGTACTGACGCTCCTCTCCTTCCGATGACGTGAGATTTATGGAAGGAGAGAGAGACGCCAGATCAGCACATGTGGAGGAGTACGTGTCAGATGCGCAACACAGTGGGGGCCGCCATATTAGGTACTTCAGCGCTGCCCCTTATGTTTTCGGACGTCCTGCTGCCTCGTCTGCCTTAATTGGGGAAGTATGCATCGCAAGCGGTTGAAGGCGCGTGTGCAGCTGCGGTCTAGGTAGGATTCACGGCGCCATTTGTTCTGTTTGCTACCTCTTACTTTTTGTTTGCTTTCGATACTTGCACAGTGCCACCATTGCCTACGTCACGTTTGTTCTTGTGTTTGAGTGCTCTCCATTCATTGCAATATTATACCTCTACGGCGCCATTTGTTCGATTGTCACTTTTGCCTCATGTAGTACAGTACAGTACCGGTAACGTTTTGCGGCTTAGTGTTGGGTCAGGACGCCATATTATGCCTAACCAACTGCTTTTGTAACCTGCAAACATGTCACTTTTTCCTCCTGTAATGCACCATTTCCTATTGTGAAGCGGTCTGACACCTTCGGGTAAAGTCAGCGCTATATAAAAACGCATGAATAAATACCGTAAAATTTGGCACCCGGTGTATATGACGACCCCCGACTTTCGAGAACATTTTAAAGGGTTAAAAGGTCGTCTTATACACCGGAAAATACGGTATATAGAAACTGTTAATACTAAATAACATCCTGTTTACATATATACAAGTATCAGATAAGCAAAGCAGAGTAAATCAATAACAAGGATGTCGGAGAGATACTTATCTTTCTGAGCAGCAGCAACATTTCTTTCTTCTGGGATCGCAGCAACGTGCGACGGGTAAGCTTGTAAGTTAATGAAAACCGTCACAACATTTTACAATTAATACAAAATAAGTGTGTTTGCTTTAAGATACATCGCCTTTGTGAATGATCCCAGGACATTTTTGTTATGGTTAATATAGATTAATTATATTTAAAACTCAAATCCTTTTTTTAAAAATGATCGGTTATCTAAAGTGCACTAATTGATATTACAAGAATACAGGATAATATATTGGCCTTCTTTGAAGCATATTATTGTAACAATTCCCTTGATTCGTAACCATTACTAATCTTCTAAATTATTGTAAAGTGGCATGTGCATCAGTATAAAATTAACTGCTAGTTTTGTTTATAAAAGTATCCACAGCTTCAAGTGTCAGAGTCCCACAGTCCTGTCAATGTCATATCAATGTCTTTTTCTCACAATCTAGGCCAAGTTCCTGATACTGATGTAAGCTGCTTGGAATTCTGTTTAATTGCTTTATCATGTAATTGTAAAAACTTTTGCAATTTAGCTGGGGTTTTGTGGAGTCAAGGCTTCTCATGATAGCTGTTCTGCATGTACGAATACCCCTCTCGTTAAATAGGCGTTTTAAAAGTATACGGCATGTATTATTTAGTATGGGACATATGCAGACCAAATGCAAGACCAAATGCAAGAAATCCTATTTAAGGGCACCACATAACCTGCACGTTTTTGGGCCTTTCTAACTCCATGGCAGTTTATCTGCTAGGGATGGCAGTTCTCCTAAGCATATAGCCAATAATTTTTTCTTGAGATAAGCCGGATAAGTTAGATGTAAATATGCTACTGGTTGCAATGTGCCGTATGTTTGAATTGTCATCCAAGCATGGGATCGCTGTGAGAATATATATATATATATATATATATTTTTTTTCTGGTCCTCATTTTCGCCCTTGGTTACAAAATAGAAGCGCACGGAGAGAGACATACTGTCACAGATAAACTGGTAGGGGCACAAACCTACATATAGGGTATCGCCTCCCAGTAACGTCTCAATGCTCCACAAGCACCACCACAGGACAACCAAAAAGATGATTTTGCTGCAGTCAATTACCCATTGCTGATACCGATACCGCCCTATTGGGTATACCAAACCGTGAGGTTACCAAGCAGCCTAATCATTGGACCTTGGGGGGAAAAAAACAACAAAAAAAACACAGTCTAGTATGCCAATTACACCCAGTTCAACAGGAGCCAAAAGCTTCTCTTATCAGGATTACCCGATCTTATTAAGTCGACTTTAGAGGTTTGTAGAACCGAAGTACGCCAATCCAGCAGGGTAGGTGGTAACGGATCTTTCCATCTTCTACAGATTTCTCTTCTTGCCAGCGATATACAATAAAAAAGAAGATTTTTAGCTGGCCCCCGGATCTCTGGTGTAACTCCGAAAATTACGAGAGCAGCGCTAATCAAAACTTCAGAGCCCAGAGCAGTCGAGAGTGAGAGGCTTATCTCATTCCAATAAGAGAGCAAAAGGGGGCACTCAAAAAACATATGTATATCTGAGGCAGCTATAAGCCCACATTTGGGACATGCCACTAGAGAGTTATTTAGAAATTTTGAAAGCCTCAGTGGCGAGTAGTAGGCCCTATGTAAAGTAAAAAGATGGTTTCTGCATATCCAGGCAGGTTTCACTATGTCCCACATGATCTTAAAAGATGCAAACCACAGATTCTCGACATTATGGTCAGTAATGGAGGAAGCCCACAACGACTTTTTCTTGAGATAAGCTGGATAAGTTAGATGTAAATATGCTACTGGTTGCAATGTGCCGTATGTTTGAATTGTCATCCAAGCATGGTATCACTGCGAGAATATATATATATATATATATATTTTTGGTCCTCATTTTCGCCCTTGGTTACAAAATAGAAGCGCACGGAGAGAGACATACTGTCACAGATAAACTGGTAGGGGCACAAACCTACATATAGGGTATCGCCTCCCAGTAACGTCTCAATGCTCCACAAGCACCACCACAGGACAACCAAAAAGATGATTTTGCTGCAGTCAATTACCCATTGCTGATACCGATACCGCCCTATTGGGTATACCAACCCGTGAGGTTACCAAGCAGCCTAATCATTGGACCATGGGGGAAAAAAACAACAAAAAAACACAGTCTAGTATGCCAATTACACCCAGTTCAACAGGAGCCAAAAGCTTCTCTTATCAGGATTACCCGATCTTATTAGGTCGACTTTAGAGGTTTGTAGAACCGAAGTACGCCAATCCAGCAGGGTAGGTGGTAACGGATCTTTCCATCTTCTACAGATTTCTCTTCTTGCCAGCGATATACAATAAAAAAGAAGATTTTTAGCTGGCCCCCGGATCTCTGGTGTAACTCCAAAAATTACGAGAGCAGCGCTAATCAAAACTTTAGAGCCCAGAGCAGTCGAGGGCAAAAGGGGGCACTCAAAAAACATATGTATATCTGAGGCAGCTATAAGCCCACATTTGGGACATGCCACTAGAGAGTTATTTAGAAATGTTGAAAGCCTCAGTGGCGAGTAGTAGGCCCTATGTAAAGTAAAAAGATGGTTCCTGCATATCCAGGCAGGTTTCACTATGTCCCACATGATCTTAAAAGATGCAAACCACAGATTCTCGACATTATGGTCAGTAATGGAGGAAGCCCACAACGACTCTGGCAGTTGGAATTCACCATCAACCTCTTCTAATAGAAGATTATACCAAAGAGAAACCTCCTTTCTAGCTGGTGGTTTATCCAGCAAAAGGGTCACTATGTTACTGTCTCCCCCTACCTGAAATCCGCCCCTAGCGAAAATCTGTGAGTGTGCCCAACTTGCAATCTGTAGGTATTTAAACCTAGAAAGGCCCACTCCAATTTTAGATAGTAGGGCCTTCCATGGAAGCAGACACCCTTCTAAGAATAAGTCCCCCCAAACCTCCAAGCCCGCTTCTCTCAATGGTGTTGCCAGACTGTCAAGAAGCCAACCCGGGCTCCCAGGTGTATTCCACAATGGTGACCTACTCGCAAAATAATCAATCTTTATAGAGCACCTAAGTTTCACCCAAGTTTTGGCCATGTCCCGCACCACCTTCAGTTTCACTTTTTTGAAAAATTTGGGGTCACCAAACTTAAACAAAAAACCCTGCAGGGCCACTCCTTCTCCTCTAAGTAATGCTGCAAACATACATCCAATGCCAGAGTTCGTGGGCATTTTTAGCAGCATCCTAGCGTGGGAAAATTGAAATGCCCCCGCATATAGTTATAAATCAGGAGCCGCCAATCCTCCCTTCTCTCTACGACTCCTACGTTTTTTCCAGGCATTGCTTGCCACCCTTGCTTAAGGCCCTTTGCAGCTGGTATTTTCCTTGATATTCTCGTACCATCTCCCACCCTAATTTGAATCCATGTATCTGCACATAGCATTTCAATTGCTCCTAAGATATTTTGTCTTGAATGCCCCATCTTAGTTTTTCCCATAGGAGTGGTCAATCCACCTGATCGAAAGTTGCTTTCAGATCGATAAAGCAGAGTTGTAGTTTTTTCTTTAGGCGTTTACATTTTTGTGCAAATATTGCAACTGTTGTCATGTCAATTGAGGTGCCGTACCCTTTCTGAAATTCTGTTTGTTGAGGTGGAATCAAATTCTTGGCTTTTGACTAGTCTATTAAATCTTCCTATATCAGTGATGCGTAATATTTTGCTTCTGAATCAATAAGAGCTATTAGTCTGTAATTCGCTGGCTTTGTTTTACCACCCCCCCCCTTAAAATTTGGGTTTTTTATTGATCCCCTCCAACTATATGGGACCATGCCTCTGTTTTCCACCTATTTAAACAATGCCGTAATCGGGTTAGCCCAATATTTTGGATCCAATTTATTTATTGCCTGTGGAATGCAGTTTGGCCCTGGGGCACCGTCACTTCTGCCAGCTTTTATCATGTTTTCAACTCTTGAGAGCATACAAGATGTACTATCTAAAGCTGTTCCATACTCAAAACGAGGCAATGTTTCGATACTGGTTGTTATCTGTGTCTCTGTGCTTTGTTGATTTTTTTTAACAGTAGTTGCTCTTCGTTGGAGAAGAACTTTTTTCAGATAACTATCCAATCTTGTTCCGTAACATTTGATGATAGTGTTACATCACTTACCTTGGTTAGTCCATTTATTGTTTTCCAAAAAGCTTTAATATTTGATTGTTTGCAATTGTGGAGCAGCTTTGTCCAGAACTCTTCAGTCCTGTTTCTTAAATTCCTTCTTCAATTCTTTCAGTTTTTTCCGATGCAGCTGCTTGAGTACCCAGTTCTTTTAACTTTCCTCATTTCTCTTCTCAATTCTTCTTTTAATTCTTTAGCTTTCTGAGACGATGGATGAATGTAACTTTTAGTCCTTCTCCATGTTAAATTTGGTTTTTGGTTTGTCAATTCTATCAAAAATTTGGTCCAGGCATTTAATGCCATAGGAGGAAACGCTATGCTAGCCTCCATGATAGTTTTAGCATTTTCTGTGAGATTAGGAAGTTGGAGAGATGACCAATTTAATTGTTTTTGGGTAATTTCTTCACTTCCCTCGTCAATTGTTGGTGCAACCTGATATCTGTCTAGATTTATATTTATAGCTATTTGCTAGATGGAATGGTTGCTGTCTGTAGTACACTTAATTTTGAATGTGCTTAGTTGTTGTATTAATGGTAAGGATAGAATAGTGTCGTTGATTTATAGACCCGGATGTCGGTCCGTATTCTGTTAAATTTGGAGGATTATGGTTCTGTGTTCTCCCATTGATTACTCTCAAACTGAAATATTCTACAGTGGTGACCAGTTCTTTGCCCACATTGTAAGCTTTTCTCCAAGGATGGGTCGTTTGATGATTTACCAACCAGATTTCATTTTCTGCTGCTAACTAGTCATCATCATCTGGTGTGTGAATAAGATGGGTATTAAAGTCACCTGTAATCAATATTTCCTAATTCAGGGTGTTGTACCTTACTTCAGCTATTTCATGTATTAATTTTTTGAATGTTGCCGATTTATCTTGGGCATTCGGATGAGTATAGATGTTAAAGAGATTTATTGAAGTTATCCAAAGATTCCTGCCAAAATTAAGTTTAATTATCTGTATGTTTGTGGAGGTCACCAACAACTGTTCTGATTCCACCTTAAGGTTGTTTGATTTATAGACCTATAATCCCGCCTTTCGGCCTTCAAAAACAACTAATTTTTACAGCAGTCACCTGGTGTAATGTAAGACTTGGCAGTTGAAATGGACCTAACAGCCAGGTCTCTTGCAGTGCTATGATATCATAAGCAGTCCACGTTTCTGTTAGGGTACTATCCATGAGTTTAATTGTTGCACGTACAATATGCCATGAATAAATATTTAGCTTAGCTGCTTGCAGGGCACATGTTGTTTCGATAATTGGTCATTGGATATTTGAGTTTTTTGATGTTAGCGCTGACCAGTGCCTTGGATTTTGTCTTCTTTCCAATGGTGTAGCTACATCTGTGCCCGTTGGATCACGGGTGCTCTGCAAAATCGAGTATACAGGAGTGCAAGCACTATGCCTGTAATCCCGTTGAGCCAGTGGTGCTGGATAGCGTTGCAGAGTAGGTTTCATAATTGATATGCCCCATGATTCGAATTGCTCTTTGGCACTAAGAATTTGATTAGCTATTTTCTCCGCCTTCCATGATGTTACAGTTTTCTCAGACTGATCGTTATGTGTGTTCGGCAAAACCTTCACCAATAATAAATCTGTTGTTTTGATAAAACGAAATGGTTGTACCTAAGCTAGCAGCCTCAAAATGTTTCCTCTATTTAAAATATCTTGCTTGCCTCTTGAATTGTATTGGGGTATTAATGTGATTTGCCACCGGTCACTGCTATCCTTTGCTGTAGAAGATTACATGTTTTCAGACAGTCTTTCCTTTAGATAGTCCTGCATTTTTCTGTTATGTTTTGTTTGACCTACATAATTTGCACTATCATTTCTTATATCTTTATCGTCGGAGGGGGCAGGAGCAGTTTTCTTTCACAGTTTTGCTCATTCACTGTATTACTTTCTAATAGGGGGCATGTAATCACAATAGTTCTGTCCGCCCTAGATAATATTATACGTTCTTGTATTTTTATGTTGTTATGGTATGTGGAAATCATTAGAACAACAGAAGCCTATGGTGGGTATGACCCTTTCCAAATGTTTCAGTTCCGAATAATTGCTCGATGGTACCTTTAGGTTTTCGAGTTGACTAAGTCGATCTTGGTCTTTTGTATTCTTTAATGATGTGTCATTTTCGACATCTTGATCATCAGATATCGATGTCTGCATTTGTGAGTTGTCTGTCACTTCCCGTATTAATAATTCTTTTTTTTCATCTACTTTTTTGGGAGCTACAACTTGTTTGGATGGGATTTGTTTATTTTTTTCTTTCTGCCTTGACTTCCACTTTTTTGCTGTGTCATCACTAACTTTATTTTCTACCTTGTTGGGTGGTGCTCGCAATGATCCATCCAATAATTTTGGGACTGTACGTTTTTCTTCAGAGGGCTTTATTTCTGAAAGAAGTATCTTTTTTTGGGTGGCATTGAACACTGAATAAAGTTGCTTGCCATTTTCATCCTTTTGTAGGGAACCGTTAGTGTTTGTTCTTCCCTTTCTAGCACTTTTTTTGTCTGTTTGTTAATACTTGGGTGATCTCTGTATCTATAGGCAAAGGTTCTGAGCAATTTGATGTTACATTTATCGGGGATACCTCTTTTTGGATTACATTTGTGATGGCACATTCAATCACATTTTGTTGTTCTCCCATTTGCCTCTGTATTTCCTTTTTCATTATGTTAACTATTAAGTGTGCCAGCTGTTGTATCTGTTCCTCTGGAATTTAAGTTTGAGAAAATGTATGATCTTCCATATGTCTAATTTCTTTCAATATGTGTTTCTTTCAATATGTCTGACAATATGAGACGCAAAGTACTTAATGTATCTATTATTTGATCACATTTACAATTGCCTTGTTGATATACACTCTTAAGTGTTTGGGCTTTCGCAAGCTGTTTGGTAAGCATGTCTATTTTGGTGTTAATACTGGAAACGTGTGTTACCATAATGTTCATGTGATAGATCTGAAGGTCTAACTTATCCGAGTGGGAGGTGTAAAATGTGATTCACTCACCAGGACCGGAGGGGGGAGGCGAGGAAGCCCCCATTGTAGCCGCCACCGCCAGGAGTCAATCACAGCTGTGGATAGCGCCGCCGCCCCGGGACTGCATCTCCCGGCTGCCTCAGCGGCGGCGCTGCTGCCTAACGTCACAGGAGCGCCAGGAGGCACCTTTAAGCTGCGCTCTGCTCGGTGGAGCGGGGGGACACTCACCAGGAGCAAATAAATAATCTTTTCTGGATGAGAGAGACATTTTACTATTTTGCACTTTATCACGTCACAGTCACTATCACTGATCACTACTGTTTTTAACTGAGGGTATTGCCTCCTGGATGGAGGTTGCATAAACTACTAAACCCAATGATTATGCAGACACGTGTGAGGGACAGCGGAGAACCAAAATATGCCGCTTAACATCGTTAACTCACCACCACGTGCATGAGGGTTTTTTATTGGGACTAGTCAGAACCGTTCCGGCATACCCGACGTTATGCAGGACAAGTGACCCTCCCCTCCTTGATCAGAGTATATAATTACAGGAAATTGGACGGATCACGAATTCCTCCCTTCCCTCTACATTGATCTTTAACTTTTTAATATCCTCAGAACTTCTTGAGACCTTGTTATAGCTTAACAATTGCACACCCCATGATGACACACAAGGGGGTGACCAATAAATCTATCAGCCAGAGAGGCTTGCACCCAGGGTCACAAGTTCTATGCAGGCCATCTCCGTCCACCGCCAATATGAATGAATCTGCCAAGTCTAGCATATCCATCAACCAATCGCCCAACCCAACCAATGGCATAGCGCAACACCTCTCGCTGCTGGATGAACTAAATTCCCTCTGCAAAACAAGGTATGCCACAGTGGAACCCAGAAATTAAAACAAAAGTGCCCCCCCTTGCCTCGCTAACCAAACCAGTTTGTCAACCCCAATCGCCAGCCCCCTGGCCCAACCCGAAAATGTTAATACACCGAAAACAGTTTCTTCACAGTCCTTATCTAGCAAAAGGAAGTGGGATGGGGTAAAGCACACAGGGAATAAATCAAAACAACAAAAAACATGTTTTAGCTCTCCACTGACTGCTACTAACCCCCTTCAAAAATTGGAAGAAAAATTAGACCAATGGATAACCTCCTTCAATTCGAACTTTTTGGCCCAGATTGAACAAATGGTTGGCTCTCTCATTTCTCCACTGATTGTCAAAATTACCACCCTAGAGGATAGGTTGTTGGGAATAGAGAAATGTTTAAAGGCCAACCAAACCCGCACTCAAAATTCTTTAACATCAATCTGTCCCAACCCAATTGGTTCTAAAAGTAACAATCAAACTCGCCCCCTAGTCCCTATCCTTCCACCTCCCAATGCACCTAAAGTTAATCACAAACCGGGTCCCTTGCGATTTACTGCTACAAAAGTAGAGCCTAATAAGAATACAACTCACATACAGCTACCCCCGTAGGCTTCACCCTTTGTGTGTGTTCTTGCGGGAGTCCCAGAAATCAAACATGGAAAAAATGAGCGGGAACAAGACTTACTTAACAAAGTCACATACTGGCTAACTAAAAACAGGCCCTTGCCCCTAGGTCTTGACGGTACCATCAAGTCTGTTAGAAGGGTGGGCTGGCTAGGCCCCTTACAAAAGGATATTGACGGTGACTTCGTTCTAATAAAATTTAAGAGCAGCTCAGTCATTCCCTACCTGCGAACATTGTACCCCCGTGAAGTTGTTGGCCCTATATCCATCTGGGACCTACGCGACTTCTACCCAAGCGTGGCATATACCCCTAGACTAAAACTAAGGGCAGAGTCAGCTCACCCGAAGGGCAGAAATACGCGTGCACTGTGACAATGTACATTGGCCATGGGTATGGAAAATCATGAATTCTATTATGAAACAAAGGAACTTATTCATGCAACATGGACTAATGTATGTAATTTTTGTCATGAGTGTTTTTAAATGTACGCTTTTATGATTTTAAACAAAATCGAATAAAGCTTAAGAACTGATTCATTTGACAATTGTGGCTTTAGCCAGGGTTTGGCTGACAAAGTACCTCCAGTGGTTTATCATCCAGAAGAAGGCCCTCGTCCAATTTAAACTAAAGTATGCATGATTTGAAACTGCAGCATCTCCACATCCAAGGGGCTATGCAGGTGTGGAAAATAGACACCAAAAAGATCCCTTTCTTTAAAAGGAACACAGTTATGACATTTGGAAAAACAGTAGAAAAAGATCTAAGGACCACAGTGTAAATTTCATAATATAAATATGGTCTGCCTTTACTAATAAACTTTAATCACATTATAGCAAGTAGCCAGAATGAAAGACTTGAGATGTAGGAGATTTCAGTCTTGGTAGGCTCTATGTTAAAGGATCTACCCAGGCCAGAAGTAGCTTGAGATCACACGAGAATTTACGGTGCCGAACAAGAAGGAACAGGTGTACCAAACTGCCAAACATTGTTTAATGACCATCACTTGTGCTAGAGAAGGATTCCCTTGGATTATTTTTGTAAGCTTCAGTAGCTTCTGGTACGTCTGGAACTTGTCAGCTTGGACGCCTTTTCAGTAAGATGTTTAGAAAAAGACATGACCTGTTGTCCCAGGCAAGAAAGGTAGTTTACTACCTTTGCCAGCGCACAATAGCAACATTCTAGGAACTTACCTATGCTCTGATGAAGGCGTTCCAAGTTTTCTACAGTGATGCCACTGTGGGAAAAGACTATCTCATCAGGAAACAGATGTTAAAGTGGTGCCCATGTGAGGGCGCAACATTTTCTTTTTCCTGTTTTGAATAAAAGGTCTCCCCTTATGGAGAGTTACATTTTAGGCCAAAGAAGAAGGTGCAAACCAAACCTGCAGGCAAAAAGCTTGGGGCTTTTGGAAAAAGTAAACGCTCCATGGTGTTTCCACTTATGAGACAGGAGGTAGGTTGTATCTTGTTATCATGAATTGTTTACCAAAACATCAGTTTAATTTTAGTACTTCTAATTGCATCACCTTCAATTAAACAAGTGTAGCATGAAAAGCAATATTTAAACTTTTTATTTTTAAATTTTAAGCTAAAATACCCAACAATCATAAGCACATTTAAATGTTTTTCCAACTGTGACAATGTGTTCATAGTATTTAACCCATTACCCTTCTCCATCATCCTATGTTCAAAATGTTTAAACCTATATCCTTAGCCTTAAACATAGCCCTATACCTAAACCCTTATACTCTTCACCACATATATTCTAATCATACACTGTTAACTCCTATACCGGCAACCCTTTACTACAAAAAATAAGTATACCTAAAAACTTTAACTCTAGATCAAATCACCTTAACTCTAACCCAATATCGTTAATCTCTATACCCCTCTCCCTACAATACTAACCCACAACACCAATAATCTACACCCCAAAGCCCTAACCCTTATTCCAACCCATACCCTTAACCCTTATGCCCTTTACCTGACACCCTTGTTATCCTGTGTTATGCAGACTTGTAGAGCACACTATTACCAAGGAGGGAATCCTGGTGCTGAGCAGAAGTAAGTCTAGCCAAAACTAGGGCCTAGTGGGACTACTCGAATAACCAGGTATTCAGCTTCTTGTGGAATAAGTGAGGAGAAGGCTCTTTTGTGTAGCAGCAAGTTATTCCATGCTTTTGGAGTGATGTAGGAAAAGGCTCAACCACCGGATGTGATCTTGTGTATGCCTGAGATGTGTGCAAGTAGGAGTCCGGACAAGCAGAAGTGTTTGGGCGGTTTGTGAAAGAAGATGTGAGAGTTTTTGATTGCAGAAAGTTTGATTGGCATTTCAAAGACAATCACAATAATGTTATAACTACACACATGAACCTCCAAGCTAAATCCTCAATAATAATATAAATAGGTAACCCATATTTCCTAATTAACTACTTCAGTTCACAAATGATTTAAAATAAAAGATAGTAAAATAATAAAAGAATAGAAAAGAGATGAAAAAGAATAGAGATATAATACATATATTGGTAATATTCTGTATTTCCAACGGGATTTTTAAAGTGTGATGTTATCTGCTCCTCCTGTATACATTAGCAGTTCTTTCTAGATTGAAAATAGATCTTACTAGTAGTTTTCCAATGGCTGAGAATTGCCTTGCAGCCACGTGTGACAGTGAGGTTGAGCAGATAGCTATCATATGTATCCACAATAGGTGGATGGATCATGAGGACCCATTAAGTATGAAAAACAAAAGATGGATTTGATGTGTAAGACATCTTCAATAAACACAAATATTTTTTGCTAAAAATACTTGATTAAATGAAAGTAAAACGACATATGTGGTAATTCACATGTTGTAACATTACAACTCCAGCATAGAGGATCCTCCCATTATTTTATTTTATATATGCATTGTGGAGCCCGAAAGGTCATTGGCAGGAGGTGGAATTTAGTTTCAGATAGGGTAGGTATGATTTTAAATATAAAGTTGGATGACCATCTTTTGCCATTTACAAATGGTAAAGCCAAAATTGTTTTAGATTCCCATTTGAACTGTGTGTAGATGTCAGAAATCTAGAAAACTTATGGAGGAGAAAGAAGTAAACTTTAGAAATAAAATTACCCCTATGGTTTTATAAAGCTAAAATAGATGGACGAGAATAAGTAGTATTTGATTTAGAGATGGCCCTTTTCAATTTAAGAAAATGATAAAATTCAAGGTCGGGAAGTCGGTATGTATTTTGTAAAGCCTTAAGACAAACTTAAGACAGACTTAAGACAGACTTTTGTCCTAAGTCTGTCTTAAGTCTGTCTTAAGTCTGTCTTAAGTCTGTCTTAAGTTTGTCTTAAGTCTGTCTTAAGTCCGTCTTAAGTCTGTCTTAAGTTTGTCTTCAGTCAAACTTAAGTCAAAATCCTAACTTTACTACTACTAAATGCCTTCTGTGAATACCAAAAGTAGTAAGTTTAGGATTTAGTATTAAGTTAGTTTTGTGAATCGTCCCCATTGTTCCAACTTGGTGCTAAGCTAAAATTATTTCGTTTTGGAATTGATTTTAAGTCAATATATATTATAATTTTTTTGATTGCGAAGAAATTTCAGCAGAGTGGGGAAGATTTATATCAGAAGAGGTTAGAAAACAGATTAAACGGGACTTATGTAGATTCTGTCTCTCTATCCCCAACCATACCAGATTATACAGATCTGATTGGGATAACCATCTACAGCTCTGTTTGAAGAAAAAGGTCTTATTATATAATAAAAAATGAGCTATTCTAAATCCCTCTAAGTTTTTGGGCAATAGTTAGACCTGGCATAATTGGCGTGAGTCTCCCTTCCATTTTTGACGGATTGCCTCCTCTGTTTTGATATGTTTTTTGCTGCATTTATGCTTTGTGCACTGTGCCACTGCTAATCAGTGCCACAGTGCAAGTGCTTCCTATGTTTAATTTATATACTAATTGGTTATTCCATGATTGGGTTATTTGATTTATCTGTCAGCCCCTAGTACAGTGCACCATTTGTGCCCAGGGCTTGTAAATCAAATGCTGCTGGGGTATTGTAGCACTGAAATTTGAAATTTAAACTTTATTGTTTAGTTAATTAAAACCATTTTCTACACTGATGGCCTACCCTTACGAATTCTATGGTCATTGACCCGAATCAAATTCTACTGTTTTTATGAACACGCCACGGGTGCTCATCAACCTTCTAGCTATGTGTGCTGATCCCAATCACTTATTTTGATAATAAAAAACCTATGTGTATGTGTATGTGTGTGGCACCCTCAATAAATCATATACCCTCACTACACCCTTCTAACTGAAAAAAGGGGGTGGGGGGTTGACAGTGCCTCACGGGAGCAACACCCAGGGGAGGATCTGGCAGGCTGGTACTCGCCTGGATCCTCACTTATCATCATCAGCTACTGTCAACCATGAAAATAAAAGGGGAGTAAAAATGTGCATTGAAACCAAAATGTGCGACTACTGTTAAGTGACCCTCTGAAGGTGTAATAGAACCCCAGAAATTCCAGTTCTATATTACCACTACGTTTAAAAAGAACAGAGCTAAACTGGCAACTTTACCTTTATTCTGTGCTGTTTGCTCATTCTGTTAAAAATAACAACCAACATGTTTCATCACCTATATATATATTGCCGGTGATTTCATCAGGGTTTTACCGGGTCAGCGTGAATTTTGCACTACTGGATTCTCCCTTTATTGTACCTGCAGTGCAGAGAGGGCGAAAAACACACACACACACATACATTGTATTCATTGTTATTCATTGTACCTCGGTTGGGTTATACTTGAATTAAAATTTCAGTTGCTCAGACTAAAAACATCTCCACAGTGGAGACATTTAGAAGCGTTTTTTGTTCATCATACATTACCAGGTGGCCTTTTTTGTGAGCCTACCCGGCCCCCGTAGAAGATCTGGTGTACACCGCAATATTATTAGTGTATTCCGTAATCCGCCTGCCGGTCGGTTTTCTATAAAGCAATATGGGGAGAAAGAGCAGGGTATCATTAGGCTGCTCACATATACTCACGCTCCTAGCGGTCCTCTCCCGTACTGTCTCCAAACTGTTTGTACGGCCGTTTTGCTGGTTCCTACAACCCGCTCTAACTACTCCTTCTGCCATTTCGCCGTATCTCAAGGAAACCCCTTGCCTAGGACTTTGGTGGACAAAGAGTAGATCCTCCCTATCTCGGGCGTGGTCCCATTCGCCCTGTCGGTTCCTAACCCAGCTTGCTGTCGGCTTTCCTGATCTAGCGGAAGCCATCGAGGTGGGCCCCACCTGCCAGCCCTGTCTACCTCTATACCGGTCAGTCGGAATATCTCTTACCGTTATCGAGCTACGGTCTGCTTCCGCTCACCCTGCTACAAAAGGCGTTCTCCGGTTGTTCATTTTCAATCCGTAAAGTTCCGATCACGTGGTACACTTCTGTGTGGCTACGTCGATGGAACACGCTCACCGTGCACTCAATGTGAGTGGTGGCCATCTTTGAATGGGTCAACAAAATATTTACACGTTCTTCTGCAACGTGGATACATGTCTTAGTTCGTTTTCAATACTTATTGCATTCAGCCCCTCTCAGTATGGGGCGGAAAAGGTAATAAGGGGTGGAGAGGGCAGGGAAGGGAGGGATGGGCTGAGGGGAGGGTGGGTGGGGGGGTTTGGGGATTAGGGCACCGGAGTGGTTATTCGTGATTTTTAAAGCGTTCATTTCTTTTTTCTTGGCAGTTTTGTAGCCTGCCCTCTACCCATCAGCTATCTTGGTCCCAGGTCTATGTATCTCTTGGCTAGTTTTAGACCCTATACTGCTGATAGCCTATTCCATTCTATGGAATCGTTGAGGCCCGTGTGGTTCGTGCCCTCCTCAAATATCCAACGCGCCTCTTTTTTGTGTAGTCTGTTGTTCATATTGTGCGAGTCACCTCTTACTGTCTCAATCACCACCCATCGAAGGTCTCAGGACTGATGTTTGAGTTCTTTAAAATGTTGCACCAGTTTGGTTGTCAGTTTTGCCGCTTTCAGTGTACTTAGGTGTTCTTGTATTCTTATTTTTATTTTTCTACTTGTTAGTCCAATGTAATGCATACCACATGGACACGACAGTCTGTAAATAACATTACATGTATTACAGTTACTGAAGTTACTGAGGTGCCAGGTCTTACCACTTGCTCGGGTGATAGATTTAGTCTTTGTGGTGAGTACACAGATGGTACAACCCCCACAAGGGTAATGGCCGGGTGGAATGCTTAAAACAACCTCCGGTATTTGAGGACGTGAGTGAACCAGCAGGTCCCTCAGACTGGACGATCGCTTAAAAGCGAATCTTGGTTGTGGCATTCGCATGGAATTGGTACTCAAAATATGCCAGTGTTTTCGCATTATCTGGCGAATCTGTGTTGAATGTGGCCCAAACGTGGTTATCACCGGGATGCAGTCATGCCGCTCTTTACTCTGTCGTTCAAGAAGGGCTTCCCTTGGGGTGTTCAATGCCCGCTTCCTTGCCTGTTTTACAACAGTACCACTTCCATGAGAATGCCACAACCACGATTCGCTTTTAAGCGATCGTCCAGTCTGAGGGACCGGCTGGTTCACTCACGTCCTCAAATACCGGAGGTTGTTTCAAGCATTCCACCCGGCCATTACCCTTGTGGGGGTTGTACCATCTGTGTACTCACCACAAAGACTAAATCTATCACCCGAGCAAGTGGTAAGACCTGGCACCTCAGTAACTTCAGTAACTGTAATACATGTAATGTTATTTACAGACTGTCGTGTCCATGTGGTATGCATTACATTGGACTAACAAGTAGAAAAATAAAAATAAGAATTCAAGAACACCTAAGTACACTGAAAGCGGCAAAACTGACAACCAAACTGGTGCAACATTTTAAAGAACTCAAACATCATCCCGAGACCTTCGATGGGTGGTGATTGAGACAGTAAGAGGTGACTCGCACAATATGAACAACAGACTACACAAAAAAGAGGCGCGTTGGATATTTGAGGAGGGCACGGACCACACGGGCCTCAACGATTCCATAGAATGGAATAGGCTATCAGCAGTATAGGGTCTAAAACCAGCCAAGAGATACATAGACCTGGGACCAAGATAGCTGATGGGTAGAGGGCAGGCTACAAAACTGCCAAGAAAAAAGAAATGAACCCTTTAAAAATCACGAATAATCACTCCGGTGCCCTAATCCCCAAACCCCCCCACCCCCCCTCCCACCCACCCTCCCCTCACCCCATCCCTCCCTTCCCTGCCCTCTCCACCCCTTATTACCTTTTCTACCCCATACTGAGAGGGTCTGAATGCAATAAGTATTAAAAACGAACTAAGACATGTATCCACGTTGTAGAAGAACGTGTAAATATTTTGTTGACCCATTCAAAGATGGCCGCCACTCACGTTGAGTGCACGGTGAGCGTGTTCCATCGACGTAGCCACACAGACGTGTACCACGTGATCGGAACTTTACGGATTGAAAATGCAACCGGAGAACGCCTTTTGTAGCAGGGTGAGCGGAAGCCAGACCGTAGCTCGATAACGGTAAGAGATATTCCGACTGACCGGTATAGAGGTAGACAGGGCTGGCAGGTGGGGCCCGCCTCGACGGCTTCCGCTAGATCAGGAAAGCCGACAGCAAGCTGGGTTAGGAACCGACAGGGCGAATAAGACCACGCCCAAGATAGGGAGGATCTACTCTTTGTCCACCAAAGTCCTGGGCAAGGGGTTTCCTTGAGATACGACGAAATGGCAGAAGGAGTAGTTAGAGCGGGTTGTAGGAACCAGCAAAATGGCCGTACAAACAGTTTGGAGACAGTACGGGAGAGGACCGCTAGGAGCGTGAGTATATGTGAGCAGCCTAATGATACCCTGCTCTTTCTCCCCATATTGCTTTATAGAAAACCGACCAGCAGGCGGATTACGGAATCCACTAATAATATTGCGGTGTACACCAGATTCTTCTACGGGGGCCGGGTAGGCTCACAAAAAAGGCCACCTGGTAATGTATGATGAACAAAAAACGCTTCTAAATGTCTCCACAGTGGAGATGTTTTTAGTCTGAGCAACTGAAATTTTAATTCAAGTATAACCCAACCGAGGTACAATGAATAACAATGAATACAATGTATGTGTGTGTGTGTGTTTTTCGCCCTCTCTTCACTGCAGGTACAATAAAGGGAGAATCCAGTAGTGCAAAATTCACGCTGACCCGGTAAAACCCTGATGAAATCACCGGCAATATATATATAGGTGATGAAACATGTTGGTTGTTGTTTTTAACAGAATGAGCAAACAGCACAGAATAAAGGTAAAGTTGCCAGTTTAGCTCTGTTCTTTTTAAACGTAGTGGTAATATAGAACTGGAATTTCTGGGGTTCTATTACACCTTCAGAGGGTCACTTAACAGTAGTCGCACATTTTGGTTTCAATGCACATTTTTACTCCCCTTTTATTTTCATGGTTGACAGTAGCTGATGATGATAAGTGAGGATCCAGGCGAGTACCAGCCTGCCAGATCCTCCCCTGGGTGTTGCTCCCGTGAGGCACTGTCAACCCCCCACCCCCTTTTTTCAGTTAGAAGGGTGTAGTGAGGGTATATGATTTATTGAGGGTGCCACACACATACACATACACATAGGTTTTTTATTATCAAAATAAGTGATTGGGATCAGCACACATAGCTAGAAGGTTGATGAGCACCCGTGGCGTGTTCATAAAAACAGTAGAATTTGATTCGGGTCAATGACCATAGAATTCCTAAGGGAAGGCCATCAGTGTAGAAAATGATATGAGTGGGGGACGGCCTTTTCCCTTTGTTTCCCCTGTGGCTCCTGTTGAGATTGTGTTAATTAAAACCATAACAATTTGATGAAAGTCACACAACAGATATGAAATTTATAAATTTATCGTTAAAATGATTGATAAAAAGACTTAATTTAAAAAAAATTTAAATCATTAATTGTTCATGTTGTTTTATACGTTTCTCAAATGCCTGCAAGAACTTCACCAGCTTGCAGTGTATTCTTGGAGCGGTAGTGTCCAGGCTTCCAATAATGGCTGATCTACATGTTCGTAGTTTTATGGACCGGTAACTTTCCTTTAGGTGTGACCGTTCCTTGGATAGCATCTAACAGTGACAAATTATGTGTATTAGATCCTCTTTAGGGCTACCACACAGTCGACAAGAAACATCATCAAGCAGTTTCCAGGCAGGTTCATTGGATCGTGTCGGAAAGTCGCCAAGTCTCAAAGCCATCAGCTTTTTCTTAATAAAAAATAGAGTAAGTTGTTTCCAGGTATTGTGCAGCTGTCAATGTCTTATAGCCATTTATCACAGCCCATGAGTGCGAACGATGGGAGAAAATTACTTTGTACAAAATTAACGAGTGGAGTTTGGCCACTTTATTTAGGGTCTGTTTTAGTACAACAAATGACAGATTATTATCCCATAAGGTTTTTGAGCAGGTTGTCTCCAAAGCTTGCATGAGAAATTGATTTGCTTTGGACTTTTTTTTGGGATTTAAACTCTTGCCATAGGTAGGTATTCAGATTGTTCTTACTTGCTTTTTGCTTGATCTGATACCACACCTTAATATGAGAATATAGTCTCCCCGGTATTTCGTTTTTTAGTCCGAATTCAAGTCGCAATTGAGCTGGTGATGTCGTGCGTGGGAGTCGTAATACTTTTTTGTATATTTTAGTTGTCAAGGTGTTTAGTAGGACGGCGTCCTTTCCGTGCATTGCCACACTTGCATAGGTCAGGGTTGGGAGGATTGCCATCACGGTTAGATGGGGTTTGAGTGATGGCCCTTCCGATTTTTTTGCCAAGGTACTTAGTCCAAATATCAGAGCACCCGCTCTTTGGGTCAGATAATTCTTCTGTTCTTTTAGGTTAAGTTTGTCATCTATAAAAAAAACAAGTATTTGTAAGCCGAGACTTTCTCTAGTGGTTTTCCTTTTATCCATATATCATGATGCAATCCACGGCGGTTAGTAATCAACATGGTTTTAGTTTTTGAGATGTTTAATGCCAACTTGTTTGCCAACAAGAAATCCGACAGTTCTATTACTAATCTGGTTAGCCCCACCTTTGTTAGGATCAAGAGGACAATGTCGTCTGCATAGGCCAAATGAGTGAGCTTTAAGTCACCAAGTTTTGGTGGGTGGGCATTGCAGTGGTTCAATTTCGCAGAGAGATCTGAGATAAAAAGGTTAAATAAGTGTGGCTCAAGAACACACCCCTGTTTGAGGCCGATCGTTGTGGGAACTTTTCTCGACAGTCGTGTTCCATCACCAATTTTTACTTGCGACCAAGTATCAGAATAAAATAGCAGCAAACCCCTTAGGATACACTCAGGCATTGCCCATGATCTCAATTTCGCCCACAGGAGATTACGATCCACACTGTCGAAGGCCGCCTGAAGATCAATAAAACACATATTCAGATCCTGTTTTCTACTCATGCACTTCTCCGCGATCATAGTTATGGATAGGATATTTGCTGTTGTTCCGATCCCCTTCCTGAACCCCGTTTGATTTATGGGGATCAGTTCTTTCTCACTTGACCATGCGACCAAATCATCCAAGAGTAGACAAGCAAAATATTTTGCCTCGATGTCCTGCAACGCTATCAAATGATAGTTGTTTGCTAAAGCTCTTTCCCCACCTTTGTAAATCGGCGTGAATATTGATCCTTTCCAGCTCTCTGGTACTTGGTTCATGTTTTGTACGTCTGAGAACAGTTCCGCCAGGCAAGGTCCCCAGAATTCCGGAGCATATTTGTACGCCGCTTGTGGGATGCCATTCGGGCCTGGCGCCCCGTTTTTTTTTCCTTTTTTGATTCTTTTAATTATTTCTTCCGCCGTGTATGGATTATTCTAAGGGTCCGAGCTTATTACATCAGTATGGTCTCTGAACAACGATTTACCCCCTTTTTCTTCTACATTGTTTTGACTTTTAGTGCATGGGTCACTGCTTTGTGTTTTTACCAGAGTGTCCGAGAATTTAGATGCGAGAAATGCTGCCCACTCCGATTCCTGCACATCAGAACTCAGGACGTTACGAGGTCTCGTTAACTGGTTTATTGTTTGCCAGAATATATTAGAATTCTGTAGTTTTGAGCTGTAGATTAGTTTTAACCAAAAGCTGTCATTTGTTGACCTTTTATGTTCCCAGATCATGTTTTTATATTCTTTTCTTTGAGCCCTGAAACTGGCCCATTGGCTTGGACCATGATTTGCCGACTGTAGCTTCCTTTGAGTTTTTCTAAGGTGTCTTCGCAGGTCTTGTAGCTCTTTCGGGTGTTTTTTCCCTGGTCCTTCAGGGCCTGGTTTCATGACAGGCGGCTTCATCTTTGATTTTAATTTTGACAGAAAAAGAGACCATCCTTGAATAGCGTTCATTGAGGAACTCCTTATCTCAGTCAGTGTGTCCTTCATTGTAGAGAACCACTCATAATCATTTGTGTTGGACCAATTTATCCGTTTCAAATTGACAGTACTTAACTGGCCTTCTGGTAAGTGTGACGGTTGCAGTCTTTCCTTGTTCAGGTTAAAAACACTATGTTGCAATGCATGGTCACTCAACAGGGTAAACTCGATTTTAAAATTGATCACCAGGGGGATTAATGACAGACTAACCATTGTAAAGTCCAACGTGGTTTGAGAATGAGGACCATAGTATGTTTTCCTGGGGGGGTTGATCCTCGGAATATCTCCCATTCAATACATGCAATCCCAGAAACTCCAGTTCAGTCACTAATTGGATTGCTAGACTGTCTTTGCGTGGACCAGCACCTCCTTGCAACTTTTGGGGGACTCCCCAGTAGATGTTATCTGATAATAGTTTATCATCATCTTCAGGTGTTAGAATCAAGTTGGAATTAAAGTCACCCGTTAGTATGAGGTTGGAGAGTGGATCAGTAGACCGTAGGTCCGTTATGACTTTGCACAACATCTCATTCTTTAGCTTTTTTGCCCTAATTTTTGGTTGCGTATAATAATTAACCAGGATTGTTGGTTTATTACAGTTATTGCTTTGATCTGTTAGTTTGATTAGCTGAATGCTGGGATCCGGTGATTGTTGTTGTACTGAATTCATTTTCAGAGATGAGGATACATATACAGAAAGGCCACCAATTGCACGGCCATAGATCTTACATTTTTCTGCTGCCTCGCTATAATGAATAAACCCAGCAAGTGCCATATCTTCTTGGAGCCAGGTTTCCTGTAGCGCAATTATATCGCAACCGTGCCGTTATTCCGGAGGAAGACCCCCTTCCAGCAGTCTCTTAGCACCTGCGATATTCCATGAAACTAGGTGAATGTCTTTGTTAATGTCTTGTTTCTGTATAGTTTTGAACGGTCTTGTAGCACTGGTTGTGCCACCCACAAAAGCAGCTTGTAAAGTGTGTCTCAGGCCTGCCATTGCAAGGCCTGTGTGCAGTCTAGCACTGCCATGTCAACTTGGCCAGGTGCACCCACTTGCCAGTCCCTAAACCTTACCTTTGCTTCATATTAGACACCCCTATGGTAGGCCCAAGGGCAGGGTGCATTGTAAGTATAAAGTAGGACATAATCTGATGTGTGTAGCATGTTCTAATAGTGAATTATAGCCATTTTTGTGTGTCACTTTTGAGGGCTACCTGTTCTCTAAGGCCAGAATGGGCAGTTAGGTTATTACATTCTTATAATCCTAACTGACTCAGGGAACACGGTAGAAATTCGACTTTAGTATGCCTGAACTCAGGATAATAAAATATACCTTTAAGTAAAGTTTATTTTAATATTCTGTGTTTGCAAATACCACTTTTAGAAAGCAGGTATTTGCTTGCCTAACCATTTGAGCCTGCCTCTGCTGGGTTGTGTGTTCCTCGTCAGGGTTTGTGAGTGACAGGGCTGGGGAATTCCAGGAGACAGGCTGGGGCAGCCCAGTGCTGAATAGAGAGATCTGCATCTAGATGGGAGGCATGAGTTGCACCTGGGACCTGAATAGGGCTGGGCATTCCCTTTACAATGCTGGCTCCACCCCCTGTGGCTTGCCTGAGGTCTCTGCCCTGCACTGTGAAAGGAGAGGAGGAATCATGTCAACAGAGTGCTCCTGAGCTGTATCTTCCCTCCCCTGTGCTGGCTCCACCTCCTGTGGGGCGGCTGATGTATCTGCCCTGCACAGTGAAAGGAAGAAGAGAGTTATGTAAACAAAGTGCTCAGGACTAGGCAGAGGCTTCTCTGCCTTCAAAGAACAAAGGATTTTGGGGTATACGTTTTGGGACCCTGATGCCAAGAAATAAGATCACTTCTGGAACAAGAAACCTTTCTGCCAAGGAGAAGAACCAAGGAAGCTGCAGGAGTTGGATGGCCCCTCTGCCAGTGTGCTGTTTGCTGGGTTGGCCTGCAGTGGTTGCTTCATTGCCAAGGGAAAGGAGAAGGAACTTTGTAAGGACTTTCATCTACAGAATATTCTCCAAGGGCCTGAACTGTGCTTGCCTCCTGATGAAGTCTGCGGGCTGCTGGGAGCTGGAAGCGCGACGCAACGAGAAGAAGCATGTCACCGCCGCAGCTGTAATCATCGCAACGCCGAAGAAGCGAGCCTTTGTCGCATCTCCCTGGAAGCGTGTGTTCATCAAAGCTGCCTGCTGTCGCATCACCGGAGAAGTGTGACGCCATTGAGAGAGTCCCCATCGCATCACCGGAAAAGCTTGTCGCAGGGCCTGTCGCTGCTCCAAAGTACAGAGTCGTCGCAAGGCTGCCAGGGCGTCATCGCATCGTCATCGCTTCACCGCATCAAGGGCGCCATCTTCTCGTATCGCAACTGGATCATCGCATCGAATCAAGGCGCCATCTTGCGCACTGCAACGGGCCCGCAGGCCGAGAATCTACGCATCACCTCCGCACCGGTAAGACTCACGACGAGTCCCCTACTCTGCGCAAGAATTGAGGAAGGATGCAACCGTTCCACCGGGTCACGGAACCGACGCATCTCCCCTATTGCGAGGCTTTTGTTCACTTTGCGTTACGCATCCAGGTACTTTGTTGAGAACTTTGTCGCATTTACCAACAACTTGAACTAAGAGACTTTTATCATCTTTTAAGTCATCTTAAGTGTATTGTGGATTTTTGTCATTTGTGGTCTTGTGGTTAAGTCTATATAAAGAATACTAATCTTTATAAAACCTGCGTTGTGTCTATCTGTAGTGTTATCACCGTATTACTGTGTTTATTCACAAAAGCTTAACACACTACCTCTGAGATAAGCCTGTCTGCTCTTGCAAAGCTACCAAGGGGGTAAGCAGGGGTTATTAAGGAGTGTAATCTCCTTATCCTGACTTAGAAGTAAGGGTCCCTATTTGGACAAAGGTGAATACCATTGTCAACTAGAGACCCCCAGATCTAACACTGGTGGTCAGCGGTGAGGATTTGGACTTTGCATTTGTGTTTCATATACAGTGATTGGTGTACACTACTAGTGAGTGCAGACCAAAGGCGGCCACATACTTTTTTTTAGAATCCTTTTTCCTTGGACTGTTAGTTTTTCCTGAAAACTCCCAATGTTTACTACCATGAGTAAACCAGCATCTGTTGCATCTATAGATCTTGATTTTGAGAAAGAGAGGTTAGAAACCTACACTGTGAAACAGCTCAAGTATCTCTGCAGGAAATTGAAAGTTGCTGCACCAGGCATTTCTAAAAAGGAAGACTACCAAAAGGCACTGAGGGCCTGGATAGAAGCCAGAAATGTCCCTGATATTGTGGTGGAGCCTGTTGGGGATGCAGATGGGCAAATTGATAGGCCAGTGTTTCCAGCCAGGGGAGGGGTGCCGTCCCCGCTTGGCAGCAGCATCTCTTCCAAAGAGCTGCCCCAGTGAGTTGGAAGACAGGGAGAGAGGTAGGGCACAAACACTGGAAATGGCTAAGCTTAAAATGGAGAGTCAGAGGGAAACAGAGAATAACAGGTTGTCTTTGGAAACAGAGAGAATGACAATGGAGCATGAGAGAATGTTAAGGGAGTTAGAGATCAAGGCCAAGGGCTTAGAAATCTATCCCTCTGGTGGCAGCGCACCATCTGTGCCTTCAGAAGGCAGGGTACATATTCCCAAGGATGTCATCCAAGATTTCCACAAAAGTGAAGATATTGGGTAGTGGTTTGCAGCCTATGAGATAGCAATGTTGGCCCACCAGGTCCCTGAGAAGGATTGGGGAGTGGGGTTGTGGGGCTGCTTTTTAACTGGGGGGAGGGATACTTTGTTAGGCCTACCCAGTGAGCATAGGATATCTTATCACCACATGAAACAAGCACTGATGACAAGGTATGGGTTAACTCCAGAGCTCTATAGACAGAGGTTCAGGAATTGTAAGAAACTGGAGGGAACCACTTGGGCAGAATATGTGTCTTTGTTTTGCAGAGCTATGGATAGTTGGGTGAGTGGTAGCAATGTTGATAATTTTCAAGCGCTCTATGATTTGATTGCTAGGGAGCACTTGTATGCTAATTGTTTTCCAGAGCTACACCAGCACCTTACTGATAGCAAGTTGACTAACCCTAGAAAACTTGCTGAAGAGGCGGACCGCTGGGTCAGTACCAGGGTCCACAAGGGTCTTGTGGGAGACTCCGCCAAAGGTGGGCCGGGTCCCCAGCAGAAGAGTGGGGGGGACAAGGGTAAACAGAGGGAGTTCCAAAAAGGTCCCCAAAGTAATTCCCAAGGGAACCAAGGTAAGGGTTCCCAGCCTCCCCCTGAGAAGAAGTCAGGACCCCGACAGGTAAACCTGTTCATAGGGGGCCTGTTACCTGCTTTCAGTGTAAGCAGGTGGGACACCGTAGGCATGATCCCCAGTGTCCTCAGAAAGGACAGTATGTGCCACCCCGTGCACCACCCCGTCAGATGGCCAGTGTAGCCCTGGGTGGGGAGGAGATGGGTGCCCAAGGTGGGTGGCGTCCCAAAGAAATGTCCCTTGTCTCTTTGGGAGACCTTGAGATGGTCCCTAAAACTCAGCTGCCTGATAACACTAAGAAATACAGGCAGTGGGTGACCATCAATGGCCATAGAGTGGAGGCTCTCAGAGACACAGGAGCAACGCATGACAAGGGTCATACCCTGGATCAGGTCTTTTCTACGTCTCCCATAGAGGTGACGGCACTCTCACCGGTGCTTTGGTCAGACCATAGACTGGCAAAATTCTGTATACAGGGCACAATGAAACCATCCAGCACCGCTTTTAGGCAGCAGGGACGAGTGCCTAGGGCATATCATCGGGTGACTCCAGATATGCTGGCTCAGGCTGCTCTGGATCATCCCTGCCCCCTTACAGGAGACCTGGAGAGGGATTTAGACACCCTGCAGGCGTGGCTAATAGATAGGCTGAATGATCTAGTTCTTGGGTTGGCCCCCCGATTAATACCTAAGCGGGTCTCTGCCCCCTGGTTTACTGAAGCACTGTCGGCTTCTCGACGGCAGTGCAAGGTAGCTGAAAGGGTGTGGTGCTCACAGTACGATCCCACGGCTAGGCTTGCCTATAAGACAGCGGTTAAAGCCTATCATCGGGATATCCTCCTGGAGAAAAAAGGTTATTTTGAAAGGAGGATACAGGCTGCCTCGAATTCCTGCAAGGAGATTTTTACAATTGTCAGGGAATTTACGGCCCCCCGATCTAACTCGACTCTGGCTGCTCCCTCTGAGTCTTGGGTTTCTGATCTTGCTAATTTTTTTACCACCAAGATAAAACTGATCCAGGACTCCTTTCCTTTGACGGTGACTGAAGCACCTCTCAGCGTCGAGGAAGGATCAGTTTTATTGGCCCCTTTGGGCCCAGTTTTGGCAGATTTTCCGTCTATTCCAGCCTCCTCATCGTTGGCACTCATGGCCAATCTCAAATCTGGGTCGCCTCTTGATCCATGCCCGGACAAATTTTTGGCAAAGATGGCGGAAGTTATAAATCCCCTGGCTAACCCACTTTTGAACCTCTCCCTGAGTCAGGGAGTGGTCCCGCAGGCATGGAAGCAGGCGATGGTCATCCCCTTCTTAAGAAGCCTGGCCTTGACCCGGAGGCCTTGGCCAACTACAGGCCTATTTCTCTCCTCCCCGCGTTGACTAAGATTCTAAGATCCAATAATCGGCAGCTATTTTTCCCGCTATACCATTTAGCTCAATCGAGTGTTTTATATTCTAAGTGTCTCTGTATCATCACCGCACTTCCGAGACCAGGTAACAATGTACCATTTCATGACCAGCAACACCATGTCACCCTCCTTTACAGTACACTTATATTGCCATAACGATATACTGGCAGTTTTCTTATGGTCCGCTAATTTACAACAGGACCATCTGTCTTTTTTTAAATCATTACACTACCTACCTTGGGCGTCACCGTTGTACAACTGTTGTGATACGCCAATAGTTTTTCCCTACTCAGTAATGTAGTCGCTCCTCTCCACGTTTTTGCCACACATTGTTCCTTTTTCAACTCCACAACAGAAATATTCTATAATTTAATATACCTTAATAGAGACTAATACGTACTCAGGTGCCTCAACAAGTACTAACCAATAACATTACATGTACTGATTTTCACCATTTCTCTTTTAGATTAAAAGAGCTGGAAGGGCCACTGAAAAAATTTACCAGATAGCCATCTAGAAAACTGCACAAATTGTGTAAGTAACCACTCTATGTATGTATGTTTGTATAGTCCTGACGAAAGCCCTGCAGACTCCGTTGAGCCATAGGGGGCTGAAACATGTCGACACCACTTTTTGAAGTCATACTTCTAGATCCAGTCACTTGATCTAGTATAAGTATCAAAACATTTTATCCTTTAGATCCACACCATCAATAAAACTTTGGGTGTAGACCTAATTTTAAATTTATTTTTTCTTTTTTCTTTTGGGGTCCCATTAAATTTTCCTTTGCACCTCAATTTTTTGATCTCTGGACACTGCAAATCGAAACCAGAGGAGCCTCTGGATGAGGCAGGCACCTAGCACGTCTTATGGTATTCAATGATAACTGCCACAACTACAATGTACGGGCGGATGAAAGATATACACCGCTATTCCAACGAAAACATTGTGTTTTTGAGAATACCATAAATCTATCCTAAAGTTGAGATTTGTTACAAGTGTCCACTTCACATCTGATAACCTTCATAAGATTCTGGAGAAGCATGTGCACATCGTGCTTTCCAACTTTTTGGAATCTTATAATTTGCTGCACCCTACTCAATCTGGCTTCCGCCCCAATTTAAGCACCGAAACGGAACTTTTGGAGGTGTTTGAAGCCATTAAAGAGGTACTGGACTCGGGGGGCAAAGCTATGCTTATAATGTTGGATTTGTCGGCGGCCTTTGATACCGTCCCCCACGAGGGTCTCCTCGCCAGACTTTATGAGACCGGTCTGAGGGGGACGGTGCTTAGCTGGTTTAGATTATTCCCGGCTGGCCGTCGACAAACGGTCTGGGCCTCATCCAGCTCTGCCGTGATGCCGCCTTTGGGAGTCGGAGTTCCACAGGGCTCTGTGTTGAGCCCGACTCTTTTTAACATCTTTATGACCCCTTTGGCGGCATTGGCGGAGTCTTTTGGGGCCCAGATCGTATCCTATGCCGACGATACCCAGCTCCTCTTTACGTGCAGGAAAGGAGAAGACTTTGATGGAGAGAGTATCCGTGAGTGCCTTGGGGCTGTTTTTAAATGGTTCCAGCTTAACAGCCTCAAGTGCAACTCAGACAAATCTGAGGTACTCTTCTTCGGTTGTCCATCTGATCCGGATTGGCGGGAATGGTGGCCTGTCAATATGTTCCCTCCATCGTGTTCGTCCCAGTTAGCTAAGAACTTGGGGATCAAGATGGATAATGGTCTGACGTTAAGATCTCAGATCCTTGGTCTCACGGGAACATGTTTTGGCCTCCTCAAGATGCTCCGCAAGTTCCTTCCTCTGCTCTCAGAGGAGCATAGGAGGACGACGGTGCAGGCCTTAATTGGCTCAAGATTGGACTATTCCAACGTCCTCTACCTGGGCCTGCCGGAATATCTTTTGCAGCAGTTGCAGATGGTCCAGAACTCGGCCGCACGGGCCATATATTGCCTGAATAGGCACGCCAGAGTTTCTGGCCTTCTGCAGTCGCTCCATTGGCTGCCCATCCGGAAGCGGATAGTTTTCAAGGCCTTGACCTTGGCCCACAAGGCTCTTCACGCCGTAGGAGCAAAATATCTCCAAAGGAGACACGCTCTTTTAGGCTGTTAGCGCCACAGCTTTGGAATACTCTGCCTTTGGCATTACGTAGCACCGCCAATTTGCTAACTTTTAGGAAGGG
Source organism: Lissotriton helveticus (assembly GCF_964261635.1). NCBI lineage: Eukaryota > Metazoa > Chordata > Amphibia > Caudata > Salamandridae > Lissotriton > Lissotriton helveticus. The sequence goes on along the minus strand of NC_136061.1, from coordinate 1,322,765,342 downwards.
CCTTAAAACTTGGCTTTTTGCCCTTTAGGCTGCTTTTTCTGTTTCTTGCTTTCTGTCGATCTGTTTTTATATCACTGTGTTGTGTTTCTCTGCTACAGGTTTTCAATAAAAGCGCCGGGACACTCTTTGGAGTAGCCTGCGCGCTATAGAAGACAAAATTAACATAACATAACATAACAAGAGTGACAGCTGTCAAGTGTCACTTGGTATCTGAAGAGCAGGTAGTCCCGCATGCATTCTTCCCAGTTGTTGCTGCTGACAACACAGAGAGCCATTGCAAGGTGGCTCAAGTTCCCTTTGAGTGGGGGGGGGGGGTCTGGTACTCTTCAAGTAGCTGTGAGGCCATCCATGCCTGTTGATTGTCTGTTAGGCAATGATTTAGAAAGCTCCCCTTGGGTTAAGGTGGAGAGGAAGGCGCATTTAGAGATGTTGGGTCTGCCTGAGTGGGCATGTGTGACCACTCGGTCTATGGCAGCTAAGGTTGTTCAAGAGACCCTGGAGCCTGAGAGTATGGCCCAGGGACCTGCCTTAAAAAGAAGAGGTAGGGGGCACAGGAAACCAGACCCCTTTGTTCCCACGGTCCAGGAGGAGGCAGACCTTGAGGGGCATACCCTACAGGGGAGCACGTTTCTGAACCGGGAAACCTACATTGCCAACAAGAAGGGGGTCCCTCTAGGGAGGAATTTTGTGAAGAGCAGCAGAAGTGCCCTTCTCTTGTGGGTTTGAGGCAATAGGCCACAAACCAGGCTGCAGGTGATCAGTCTGGATCACATTGGATCTACTGGGAGAATGGTCTCCTGTATAGCGAGCCTAAGGTTGCTGAGCCTGGGTCAACCCGTGTGCTGGTGGTACCCCAGTGCTTCAGAGCCTTCCTACTGGGTTTGGCTCATGATGTACCTTTAGCTGGTCATCTGGGGCAGAACAAGAACTTTGAAAGGCTTGTCTCCCACTTTTATTGGCTCCAGATGCGGAAGAAATCAGATACTCATTGTAGGACCTGTCAAACTTGCCAGGCAAGTGGGAAAAGTGGAAGGAGGCACAAGGCCCCTCTCCAACCTTTCCCTGTAGTTAGTACCTCCTTTGGACGGATGGGCATTGACATTGTGGGGCCACTGGACCCCAAGACAGCCATGGGCAACCGGTTTATCCTGGTCTGGGTGGACCATGCTACCCGGTACCCGGAAGCCATTCCGCTCAGGACAGTGACGGCCGCCGTGGTGGGACATGCACTGATGGGGATCTTCTTCCGTGTGGGGTTCCCCAGAGAGGTTGTGTCTGACCATGGTACAAACTTCATTTACAATTTTATGAAGTCTCTGTGGAAGGAGTGTGGTGTTACCTACAAGTTCACCACTCCTTAGCACCCCCAAGGTAATGGGCTGGTTGAAAGATTCAACCGGACCCTTAAAGGCATGATCATGGGTCTTGAAGAACCAATGAGGCGTAAGTGGGACGTCCTCTTGCCATGCCTTCTGTTTGCCTATCGTCAGGTACCACAAAAGTCTCTAGGGTTCAGCCCCTTTAAGCTTTTGTATGGTCACCCGGTAAGAGGACCTTTGAGTTTGGTCAAGGATGGCTGGGAGCATTATCCCAGGAAACCTGCCCAGGATGTATATAGCTACATGCTGGCCTTCAGGAACCAGACTTGACATTTCAGGGATCTCGCTCAGGCGAATGTGGAAGCCAGCCAGGGGGAAATGAATGGTACGATCAGAATGCCACTCTGATTGAGCTTCAGCCTGGACAGAAAGTTTGGGTCATGGCCCCTGTGGAGCTTTGTGCACTCCAGGACAGGTGGACCGGTCCATATGAGGTGGTGGAGCGCAAGAGTGATGTCACCTATCTGGTGAACTTGTGGTCTCCCAGGAACCCCTTGCGGGTCCTGCATGTTAACCGCCTTAAGCTCCACTTAGAAACGTCCGAAGTGGGTATGCTCCTAGCAGCGGATGATGGAATAGAGGAGACCGAGCCTCTTCCTGACCTCCTGTCTCTAACAGAGCAAGATGGGTCAGTGGATGGTGTCAGCCTCTCTGCCACACTGACTCCTGATTAGCAGTAAGATTGTCGACAGCTGTTGGGGCAATTCTCTGATCTATTTTCCTTGGTTCCTAGTGTCACAGAGTGGTGCGTCCATGATGTGGATTCTGGAGACAGTCCTCCTGTCAAGCACAAGGCTTACAGAATGACTGACAAGGTTAGGGCTTACATTAAGGAGGAAATCTCCAAGATGTTTGCTTTAGGGGTCATTGAGTCCTCAATCAGTCTTTGGGCCAGCCCAGTGGTCTTGGTCCCAAAAGCGGCCTCGCCAGGTGCCACACCCAAACTCCGGTTCTGAGTGGACTACAGAGGGCTCAATTCAGTCACCAGGACTGATGCACACCCCATCCCCAGAGCTGATGAGCTCATAGATCGGATAGGGACTGCATTGTACCTTAGTACGTTTGATTTGACGCCTGGGTACTGGCAGATTGCCTTGACTGATGGGGCTAAGGACAGGTCAGCATTGTCCACACCAGATGGGCACTACCAATTCCGGGTTATGCCCTTAGGGATGAAGAATGCACCTGCCACCTATCAAAGGTTGGTCAACCAGGTGTTGGCTGGGCTGGAGGATTTCAGTGACGCCTACCTAGATGACATTGCAGTGTTCAGTGCCAGTTGGGAGGAACATTTGCAGCACCTCTGGGAAGTGTTGATGGCTTTTCACAAGGCAGGCCTCACAATCAAGGCAAGTAAGTGCCAGATCGTGCGGGGTACCGTTGTGTACTTGGGTCACCAGGTAGGAAGCGGCCAGGTGGTGCCCGTACAACCCCAGATTGATACCATCCTGGCATGGATGTACAGACAGGCCCTGAGATCACCCAGAAGTTAATCATGTTGCTCTGTGGCCTAGGAAGAGATTCGGCTGGTGGCACAAAGACACAGCAAGATTGATTTTTACCTTCAAAGTGCAGTGGAATGTGAGTTGCAGAACTTGCTGAAACTCAACATCATTGAACCATTAGGGGTCCCAATCCCTGAGTATCACAGATCATAGTGGTCCCAAAAAAAGATGGATGATGTCTACATCTGTCTCGACATACATCTGCCGAATCGAGCAATAAAACGGGAGTACCTCTACCGGCCCATACATAGCAGATATTATTACCCATTTAAAAGATGCCAAGGTTTTCTCCAAGCATGATCAAAACAGAGGATACCATCAACTTGAATTAGAGGAAAACTGTAGATATATCATGACATTTTCCACACACATAGGACTATTGCGATAAAAACACCTCAGCTTTGGAATTTCATCAGCTGTGGAAATATTTCAAGATGCCATTCCCAGACTCATCTAGTCCGTCCAAAATGCTCTCAATTGCATTGATGATATTAAGTCCAGAAACAAGCACATAGAGAGGCCACAAAGCAAATATCTTTCAAGATGCTTCAACACACTAATGGAATAAGAGTGTCCTTCATTGATGTAAAAAAAAACGATCTCTTTAATACATCCTTGAAATATTCTTGATGCAAGATGATCAAACTCAACAGCACAGTGCAGCCAACGCGTTTCGCCCAAATAGGGCTTCCTCAGGGCATAAAGCTGAGTCAACCAGAGTAGTGGTGACTTCTGATATAACAGTTCAATATGATATAAGCTTCTCATAAAGGTATCCATCCATCAAAAGTACGTGTTCTCCAGGGAGATGTTCAATTGAAAGCTGCACGCTTTGCAAGGGATGGTTCACAAATACTTAAAAGCTCCACGTCTTAGAGCTATCGACGTTCTTCAAAGAGCCGGTGTACGCTGTGATATGCAACACTTAATGTATGTAGTTACTCCTCAAGCGGCCCCCGTAGGACGCCGAGTCTCTCAACCCGCCGACAGCCAAATTCAAAATCCAAAAGTTTCCTTTAGTGTGTTGAAGCATCTTGAAAGATATTTGCTTTGTTGCCTCTCTATGTGCTTGTTTCTGGACTTAATGTTTATGGTCTTGTGGTAGTGGACCAAAGAGGTGGGCACCTGCATTTGAGTGATTTATTAGGATCTATGTGTATAGTAAGGTCGGGCAACTTTTTCCCCTACTACCAATCTGTTTATTTTTGCATTGATGATATACTCGTTTTAGGAGTCTCTCGGAAACTCATGACAAGATACTAAACTGAGTGTACCAGCAGCTAGGGGACGCAGGGCTCATATTGAATGTGGACAAATGTGAGCTTCATAAGACCAAACTCAAATTCTTTTGGCATATCTTCTCAGAGGAATGCCTGACTCCTGACATGGATATGGTATGGGCACTCTTAACGGCCAGTCCACTTCAGGACGTCAACATGCTATGGTCCTTTCTAGGTAAGGCATGTTACTGTACCAGATACATCAAGGACTATGCCATCCTCTGTGCAATCTGAATAGAAAAACAAGGAGTTCAAATGGTCACCTGAATGTGAGCAAAGCTTCCAAAACATCAAAACAGCAATAGAAATAGACATGTTGATGGCATACTTTGATACTGCACTGAACAGGGAAGTCACAGTAGACACCAGCCTTGCGGGGTTAGGAGCTTTCTTGGTACAACACTCTGGTTTTCCTGAATCTCAAAGACACAAAGCGGCCTTTGCCAGCAGAGGCCTTTCAACACCAGAAAGGACTTACTAGCAACGAGAAAAAGGGAATCTGGTGGTTGTCTGGGCCTGTAAACATTTTTACATCTTCCTGTATGGAAAACGCTTCACCATAATCACAGACCACCAAGCTTTGTTGATAATCTTTGGTAATCCAAAAGAGAAAAAGCCCTCAAGAATTGAACAATGAGAACTATGCCTGCAAGAGTACAACTACAATATCATCCACAAGACAGGGAAGAAACTGAACCCCACTGACTACTTTTCACGTTACCCACTACCCATGACCTGCCAAAAGTTGTCACTCGCTGAGGATATCTCAACTTTATTTTGCAAATGAGCACACTCTCGGCACTGTTGCTGCCGCAGATAGTTGCTGCCACAGAAGCTTATCCCATGTTAGCAAAAGTCAAAAACATAATTCACATGCAAACAGTGCATCCAAGAGAAATGATTCATACAAACTGACACCCTTTTTATAACTTAAAGCGGGACCAAGCAGTAACCCCTGAAGGTGTCATACAGAGACAGTCTCAATTTGAGCTACCCAAGAAACTTTGCAAGCATGCCATTGAGTTGGATCATGAAGGGCACCGAGTAATAGCAAATACTAAAAGAGTGTTATGAGAAAGGATGTGGCTTTCAAAACTTGACACCCAGGTAGAGGAAGAACTATGAACCTGCCACCTATGTGCTTGTCTATCACCAGAAATAAAAAACAACATCGCCTGACCATGTCTGACTTACTAGAAGCAGCCTAAGAATTTGTTGTCATTGACTTTTTTGGTCCGGTCCCCACTGGCAAATACATATTAGTACTCCTTGATGAGTACTCCAGGTTCCCAATTGTCAAACTGGTTACCTCCTCAGGAGCCAGAAAAAGCAATCTGGGTCCTTAATGATATCTTCACCACGTGGGAGCATCTGCAAATTAAATTCTCAATAATGACAATGGTGCACCTTTCATTAGTCATGAGTTTCAAGACTTCCTGGGGCACCAAGATGTTCAGCACAGGACGATAATACCATTATGGCCCAAGGCTAATAGTGTGGTTGAAAAAATCATTGGGACTTTAAAGAGAAAAGTTCAGAGAGCCCAGAGAGAAGGACAGAATGACAGAATGGATCAAGCCCCATATCCAACATTGTGAGCCTTCAAACCACCCTATATTTGACCACCGGGGATAGTCCTGCCACTCTTATGTTCGGAAGAGTCAACCAAAGAAAACTCCAACAATGGACTAGCATGTACCACACAGACGCCGCCAAACTGTGTGAGAAAGAAACCATGCTGAAGCCAAAGCTGAAGCACATGCTGACACTAGGAGGAAGTCGGAAGAGTTCCTGATCAACAAAAGGGATTGGGTGATAGTCGAACAAAAACAACAGAAGAAAGTAGACACCCCCATTGCTACTCAACCATTTACAAGTGGCTGAATGAAAGGTAAGCATGGCCACAGGCACACATCTGGGCAAGATCATTACCCGGGATGTATCCTACTTCAAGCCAATCTACTGCCCTGATGAACTCACTAGCAGTGTTAGAGAACCCACTGAGGGCACACCTTAATCCAGTGCACCTCTCAGGGTGAAAGAATCAACTTCCATCTCTAACACTTCAGGAGGTGCAATAACATCTTGATCTGCTCAGCATACTATCTGTCCATGCCAGCTACTTGAAAAGATCTAAACACTGACAAGAGACTAGACTATTTGTAAAGAAAGGGGGAGGTGTGGAGTTGAGCATGAGTTTAGCACGAGGACCCTGAGGGTGGGGTACCCAGTCCTCGAGAGGAAGAAGCTGAGGGATGTTACATCATGGGGAGGGGATGTCAGTTTATTTACTGCCTGTGAGTGGCATATAGGGGAAGCCAGGCAGGGGCATAAAAAGAAAGAAAAAATGAAGTTTTTCCTGCGTTGCTGAGTCTGCTTCCTTTTTCCGTGACCCGCCAGACTCTACAACGACATGCCCTTCATTTTTTATTTTAAGGAAAACAGTTTCTTGACTTTTTGTGAAAGACAACTGCCCAGTACAGTTCATTATGACAGTTGAAATGCTTCTGCAGAAATGTAAGGCAGGCAGTCTCCAGTGAAGTGAAACTGAGGGAGGGGCAGGCAGCTACACAAGTCTTTTTGCCAGGGCACCTGCTTGCCTGAAAGAAATGTAAATGTATTTGCTTTAATTGATGGAATCACTTGAAGCTTCCTGGTGACACATATCTATTCTTTTTGAGTGGTATTGCAAGTCAGCTACCAGCTGAGCTGTGAAGTTTGTGCTTTTAAAGGACAGTTATAAAAAAAAATTCACTTTGTACAGTCTGGGTATTACTAACATCTATATTTTGAAAGCACTTTTTTATCTTAAACCTTTTGGTGCATTTTGTAGCAGCCTATCTTATACTGTGTGTAATTCTAGCTTAAACTAATGACTTACATATTCACAGTGCTTTCTGTCACAGACTGGGACTTTGCAGCTCTAAACATAATCAAGTCACTATTCTCCATTGCACCCGCCAGGATTCAGTGTTGTGGCTCTCTGGTTACACACACAAACCTCTGCAGTGCATTGAATAATGGAGGTTTCATAATGTACAATAGAGCATTTTTCTAAGAGTAACATAACTTGCTTTTATGTTTCATTTAAGCTGAGGTATCTTCTGTGCAGTTACCCAAAAGTGATAGACCTAAAAAAGTTACTGAATATTTCGTTTTTTGTATCCATGCCTTTTACTCCACCCCTACCCTCACTCACCCCATCCCCATCGCACACAACATTACAGTTCTCATAGTATTTTTTAATGCACTGCGACCGTGGCTTATTAATCCCACATCCATAATGGCTCCGGCCCCACCTGTTGTACTGCCAGTAGTTAAAAAAGCAAATGAGGCTGTAGATGTGGGCCCGGTATATTGTGAATATTTAAACAGAAAGAGGACTTAGTGGTAGTACAGATACTGAGGGGAAAGAAAGGGAGAATGTGGCACATGAGGGTAATGCAGCGTAAAAGCTGATCATTCTTTACACAACGTCAAAACCGATTTTGACAATGAAACTCTAATGTGCACTTCGCACGCGTTTCCAAAAATAGCACTGAAACTGAGAAGAGCTGTAGTACCAGCACGTAAAGTGTGCTTGGATTTATAGAAAAGAAACATTTCTCTTATTACGTGAACAAAGTTGTTATAAAAGATTATTGATGCGAAAAAACAAACCCAAATTATAGATATGAAGCAGTATATTTATGTAACAAATTAGTTTTACACACAATTGCCTTCATTGGAATGCACCATAGCAAACGAGAAACTGGTGCAAGTCAAAATTGTTATATTGTATATGATTGAAACTTTCAGCATAAATGCTTGATATTATTAATTTTAGATTTCCTGACATGATTTTATTGTAATCATTTTTAAAAATAGTTTGCATTTATGTACTTTTGAAATTGTGTTATTAGGCCATATTTAGAGTTGTTAAATACAAAAGTGGTTCTGTCGGGTGGGGAGAAATTACTTTAAAGGAAGGCTAGATCAGCTCAATACATATTGAAAAAACCTCTCTGAAAACAAGCAACTCGGAATAAGGTCTTTATATTTAGTAAAAACAAATCACGATACATAAGAATTACTTCATTCTATGATGCCACAGGTTTCAATAAATAGTAAAAACATTAAGGAAACATGTGCGGAACGTGACTGTTGGTGAACAAAGTGATCAGTGCATTAAATCCAGTGACACATATTACAAATTATACATAGGGAATTAAGATGGCCAGAATGTTGGATTAGTACTCCAAGGAGACAAGTGGTAACTGTGCAAGCTCCTGGAGTGTCTGGGCCAGTGGTAAGCATCGACGTTTCAACCCTAGTGCGCCCCAGTTGGTGGTCGCGGCGGGTCTTTATCAAGACAAGGGACAGTTTGCAAAGAAAGAGGGGAGAGGGTTTTCAGAGAGGAGTGGGATTAAAATGTCAAAAATGACGTGTGTGAGTGAGAGTTACTTACATGGGGAACAGATGGAGATATCGCAGCCTGGTGGGTAGCCAAGTGGTCAAACCTAGACAGGGGAAAAAGGGGTAATTCAGGGCGGCTGTGTATGCCAGAGTAACTAAGAGGCTTAGACGTGACCCAAATAAATTATAGAAGTGGTCAGTGAGGGAGATGCAATAAGTTGATATGCACCGGTGCTATTATAATAACTAAGAGACATTCCTTCTATATTTAGGCTGTTTGACTCGTTGGAATGAGTGTGAGCTCATTCCCTTTATGTTAGGGCTTATCATAGTGGTTGACTCGTGAGACTAATGGATAATTATGCAGTGACAGGGAGTCGTATGTGATCCCTTCATTAACATGCTGCGATCAATGATCAGACGCGATAAGATCAAGACGCCGTGCACAGGAGTGTTCATTGATATTTAAAAATTAAAAGCGAGTGCTAAAAGCGCTGAGTCAGAAAGCGCCGGGTGTAAAAAGCTCGCTACGTCGAGCAGGTCGTGAATCCCAGAGGAGTGAAGTGGGGATTAACACCGGTGAAAGTAGCGGTTTTGGATAGTAACTTACCCCGTATTCAAGTGAGGCAAATCGTGGAATAATACGCTGCGGTTCCGAGCACGATCACTGCAAGCGATGAATGCGGAACGACTATGGAGCGTTTAAGAGAGGCCTTTGTGTACGTACATTACGTCCGTTGCTTGGCAACCCAGTGAAGGCCTACTGTATTACGCCTAACGCGCGGTGACGGGGGCAGGCTGGGTGGTTGCTAAGCAGCGTGTGGACGCGTGCCAAGTATCACGCATCGAGCGTGATGGCGGGAAAGTTAATTGATAAGCATCCGTTGCTAGGCAACACAGTGGAGGCCTACTGTCTAACGCCTAGCGCGCAGTGACGGGGGCAAGCTGGATGGTTGCTAAGCAGCGTGTGGGTGCGTTCCAGGTATCACGTATCAAGCGAGATTGCGGGAGGGTATGGGAAACATTAAATGGAACAAAGGCAGAATTGGGTGAAGTCAGACGGTGAATGTATACAAATTAAACACTTGCAACTGTTGAAAATTAGCACAGCCAGACAATAAATGGGGTGGGGAGATTATGCCACTCTTCGGGGCCGATAAAGGACAGAAGCATCAATGGATTAAATAAGACAATAAATTAATTTGTACAGTTGATGCTGAATTGTTCAAAGATCAGGTAAGTTGACAAATAACACTGTCAGAATGTGTAAGACTGTGTAAAATGGGGTAGTCAACAATTGTTCATGGCTGGATAGGGCCAAAAGAATTACAGTAAATTACAGTAAACCCATTTGCTTGGAAATTTCCTCGTGTTCGTTCAGTTCATGGGTTACAGAGTTCAGGGTATGTATCCATTTGCACTCTTTTCTGTTGAGTGCAGAAGTCATGGATCCTCCTCTTGGATTAGCATTGATCTTTTCAAGTATTCGCCAACGTAGACTGTCTGTGTCATGATTATGGCTTACAAAGTGGTCAACCATGGGGGCTCCCTGGACCTTACAATGAATTTTGCTCATGTGTTGTAATATTCGTGCCTTGGCCTTCTGCGTAGTTTGCCCCACGTATGGTTTGTCGCAGGGACATAGAATGATGTATATTACGTTGGAGGTGTTGCAGTTAGTCAATGACGGCAGTGTGTATGTTCTGTTGGTATGAGACAAGGCTGGTCCTTCATTACAGAGGGGGCATGCTTTACACGTACTGCATTTAAAATGTCCTTTTACAGGTGGTAGGCCCAGATGGTCTCTCAGCGTTAGTGGTTTAGTGCTTTGACCACATTGTCCTTTACATTCCGTCCTCTCTTGAATGCAAATAATGGGCTTTCATCCATCTTCAACTCCGAAGCAACCAAATTCCAGTATTTTTTCACGTTTTTTTTCATGATGTTACTCCTGGAATGGAAGGTTGTGACTCAAACCAGGTTGTTTGTGACTGGTTTCTTTTCTTTTGGGGTAAGTAAATCTTCTCTTGGACAGTACCAAGCTCTCTTTTTGGCACGTTTGAGCAGACCAAGAGGATAACCACGATCACGTAGGCGTTTAGTTAGTATTTCACTTTCCTTCAAGTAGTCTGTCTTTTTGGTGCAGTTATGCCTCATTCATAAGTACTGTCCAAAAGGTAAATTGTCACGTAGATTCCGTGGGTGGTGGGCGTCGTATTTGAGCAGTGTATTCCTTTCCGTGGGCTTTCTGTATAGATCACAGAATATTAACCCATCTTCCACCTGGAACAAGAGATCCAGGAAAGCAATGTTGTTTCTGTCATAGTTTTTAGTGAACTGTATATCATTGCATCTGGTGTTTCACCATACAAAGAAGTCTTTCAAATCAGCCTCTGTTCCTGACCAGATCATGATCACGTCGTCGATATATCTTTTCCATATCGATATTGAATTTATGTAAGGATTTTCTTCCGTGTATAGGTGTTGTTCCTCATAGTTATCTATATACAGGTTTGCCAAACTCGGTGCATAGGCCGCACCCATGGCTACTCCTTTGCATTGTAGGTAGAATTGTTTTTGGAAAACGAAGTAGTTGCGCTTCATAGCAATCTCCAAAACATTGATGAAAAAGTTGGTAGGTATCCAATGCGGTGCAGGGCGTTTGTCCAGTATGGTATGAATTACATTGATGGCTTTGTCTTGGGGTATTGAGGTATACAAAGAGGCGACATCAAGTGTGACCATAAACTGTGTGGTTTCATCATATGGCTGACCTTCCAACAATTGGATAATATGCATCGAGTCTCTTACATATGACTTGGTTTCAGATACCAAAGGTTGAAGGAAGTGATCAATGAACTGGTTCACAGGCTCCAACACAGATCCACAACCTGGTATGATCGGTCTCCCTGGGGGGTTGTTTAGCCTCTTGTGCACCTTAGGTAAGGTGTATATCGTTGGGATACGTGGTTCCTTTTTTATTAGGAAGTCTCTTTCTGGCGGACTAAGGAAACCCTTGTTGACACCATCCTCAACCAAAGTCTCAATCAATGTTTTTATGCCCATTGTGGGATCTCTTGGTGTGGGTTGATAACTTTCTCTTACATCCAGTTGATTCTTGATTTCAGCTACATAGTCCTTAGTGTTTTGTAACACTACTGCCCCACCTTTATCTGCTGCCTTCACAATGATAGAGGTGTTCCTGCTGAGTTCTTTAAGTGCCGCACTCTCCTCTTTAGAGATGTTGAATTTGATGTAATGTCTCTCCTCTATGCTTGACATCACCTCTTGCATTGCTATTTGCTCGAATGCTAGTATTCGTTGACTCATGCAATATGAGCCAGGGGTGAAGGATGATGGAGGTTTAAATGGTGTTGCCGCCATTTTTGGAGTGTATTAATTTCTGCCAAAGTAGTATTTGAGTCTTATCTTACGGAAGAATTTTTGCAATTCCAATTTGGTTGTGAATGCATCTGGTCTACTGGTGGGGACGAAAGAGAGCCCTTTGCTCAGAATGCTCCTTTCTGCAGGTGATATCTCATGATTGGATAGGTTGATGATGGGATCTGTCAATGAATGAATCTCATTGGCCTCTGAGGATAACTCAGGTATCGGGTTCAGTGGTGGTTCTATGTGGGAGACTTCTCCGGTCACAGCAGTTATCATTGCCAGTTGTTGGTTGGACTCTTCTCTGGTTTCTGTATCCATCTCCTCCGCTGCCATCAAGGTGGCATCACCTGTTGTACTTCTCTCTGTGTCTTGGGTTACCATCTGTAGGTTTGCTTCCGAGTTGAGATTTCGCCATGTATTCATCTCGGATGTATGACATTACAACGCATGCTTTTACAACGCTGTTTTTACAACGCATACCATTACAATGCATAGTGCTTTTAGGCGCTGGATAGTGAATTGTTTAATTTTCTATTCCAACTCCAGTCCCCGTGGATAGTAGGGAAGGTGTTGGATAGTACATTAAACACATTCCCTATCCTGAGGCGCCCCCCAGCGCAATTCGTTGTAATGGTTTGCGTTGTAAAAGTTGCGTCGTAAAGGCACTGCGTGGTAAAAGTTGCGTTGTAAAGGATGTTTCCCATCCATCTCTTACACTTCCGTCAAGGTGGCATCACCTGATGTACTTCTCTCTGTGTCTTGAGTTACCATCTGTAGGTTTCCTTCCGAGTTGAGATCTCGCCGTGTAGTAGTGTGGCTCACTGGTTAGAGGCGGCAGGCCTGAGAGCAGAAGTCAGCCCGGGACCAGGGTTCAATTCCCGACGCGGCAGGGTCGCGGACCTTGGTCAGCGGACTCGATAATTCTCGCTTCGGTGCTTACTCTAATCAGGGGTTCCACTCGGTAACTCTGGGCATTAGCTTGCCTAATCTCCGCAACGGCCCCACCAATTCCGGGGATGCCTGGCTCCACCTTGGGGACTCCCAGCAAGGGACCATCCCACAGGGAAAGCCAGGACGGGTTCCCCAGAGTTATACAGCGCCGGGACGCCCCGTTGCTGGGGCAGCTGTGCGCTTTACAAGTATACTACATTTACATTTACATTTACCTCCGTTTGGTAGAACCTCACTCTTGCATTCCCTCTCAGTACTCCTCTTGGCTTGTTCCATGTTCTTCTTGGCGCCCAACCTTGATCTGCAGTACCAGCCCGGTTGGGTTGGCGGTAGCCTTGGTCTAAAAAATGTTGTTCTGGAGCTTCTACAGAGCTCTCCCGACTCGGTATGATAATGCTTGACGCGGAGAAAGCATTCGACCGAGTGGGGTGGGAGTATCTGTGGGCTGTTCTTAGGGCATTCGGCTTTCAAAATAACTACATTGGCTGGATTAGATCCTTGTATGACCAACCCACAGTTATGATAAGTTATGCAGGCATGGACTCTTCCAAATTCTGAATAGCAAGAGGAACCCAGCAGGGGTGCCCCCTCTCACCCTTGCTGTTTGCTCTTTCTTTAGAGCCATTTTTAAATGCACTCCTTACTCAAGCAAACATTATTCATTTTCAATTTGGCAGACAAGCTCTAAAAATAACCACATATGCGGACGATATAGCCATTTTTACAACTGATGTAGCTAAATCATTACCTGAGATTACTAGAGAATCTGAAGAGTTCAGGAAGGTCTCAAGGTATAAATTGAATTTAAATAAGACGCAAATTATTGCCAATTACAAAACACTGACCCCAGTCCCAGGCATCTGTAACAACGCCACGTATCTTGGAATAAAAATGTCAGCTTACAATGAGGATCTAATCGCTCTTAATTATAGTCCACTACTGAAAAAAGTGGCTTTGTCTTTTAAAAAATGGCACAAGATCCCGCTGAGCCTTGCTGGTCGGATTAACTTAATTAGAATAAAAATTGTTCCCAAATTTCTCTACTTATTTAGATGCACCCCCCTACGACTCAATAGTGCGTTTTTTAAAAGACTTGATGGGTTATGCAGCATTTACATATGGGGCTATAAGAAAGCCCGTAGATCAATCTAATCACTGAAACTATCCACTGTGAAAGGTGGATTGAAGTTTCCTGATTTTAAATTATATTTTCTTGCTACTTTTTTCTCTCGTCTTCGAAGTTTGCTTACCATTAAACTACCTCAATTCTTTTTCTATCAATTTATGTTAGGCTCAGATAGTAGTTATTTTCTATTGAGGGTCCATGAGCCTAACTTCTACAAGCGGGTTAAATTCAAGAATGCTAGACAAATTATCGCCATTTGGAACACTATTATGAATTATGGGAAATTCTCCTTCTTTCACTCAGACTTACCTCTATGGGATAATCCAGGTCTTCCTGGAATATTTTCAGACGGGGCAGGGATTTCCTGGGCTAGATGTGGCGTTTGTAAACTAGGAGACCTCTTCGGACACGAAGGACTCTTAGATTTTACTTCATTGAAAACTATATATAAATTGGACGATGGTATGTACTTTAAATACATACAAATGAAAGACTTTCTAGTGCGGAAAATGAAAATTAAAGAAGTTGCCCAATCAGAGATTTTAAATTGTTTATACTCTGACAAAACTAAATCAATTATTAGTGAGGAGTACACATGTCAAAATAATTTAAAAATGGACGACTGTGGCAAGCTTGCTACTAAATGGACTAATAGGATGGGTATAAATATAACATCAAATCAAATTTCGGGATCTCTACATCAAATCAATCATGTGGTTCACTCCTCTAGCCTAAGATTACAGCATTACAGAACCATATGCCAACTTTATTATACCCCGCAAAGAATATCTAGCTGGGCAGGCAACAACGATGTTAGCAACCGTATGAAGTGTCCTAAATGCGATTTACATGCCGCTGACCTAGTTCATATGTTTTTCTCATGTCCCTCTCTGGGTGAGTTTTGGAAAAAATAGAAGATATACTTTCCCATACACAAATAAACAGCCCGAAATTCACTGCACAGCTGATCTTACTTGACTTGCAGGATATAAATAGTACATTCAAAGATCTCATCACCATCTTAATCGCTTGTGCGCGACTGGTCATAGCCAGATCATGGATCCCTCTCAATCCTCCGCATATCTCGGAATGGTGGTCTTTATTCAAGGAGATACAGATGATGGAACTTTCATTAGCAAAATGAAGGGGACAACAATCTTTAAGGAAAAGAGAGAAAATTTGGAGACCTTTCATGTGATATTGCTGTTTGGGCTATAAGAGCTACAATCACCATTTTCTTTCTGAATTACGAAATAATGAATTGCTTTATATGTGTCGCTCTGTAATAACTAATTATTGTGTATGATATTAACATTGTATGAATTTTCTGTTTTACTTTTCCTCATGTATGTTTCTCCAGCAATGATAAATAAAAATATTTAAAATTAAAAAAGGAAAAGATATATCAACGACGTGATCATGATCTGGTCAGGAACAGAGGCTGATTTGAAAGACTTCTTTGTATGGTTAAACACTAGATGCAATGATATACAGTTCACTATAAACTATGACAGAAAAAACATTGCTTTCCTGGATCTCTTGTTCCAGGTGGAAGATGGGCTAATATTCTGTGATCTATACAGAAAGCCCACGGAAAGGAATACACTGCTCAAATACGACTCCCACCACCCACGGAATCTACGCAACAATTTACCTTTTGGATAGTACTTACGAATGAGGCGTAACTGCACCAAAAAGACAGACTACTTCAAGGAAAGTGAAATACTAACTAAACGCCTACGTGATCGAGGTTATCCTCTCGGTCTGCTCAAACGTGCCAAAAAGAGAGCTTGGTACTGTCCAAGAGAAGATTTACTTACCCCAAAAGAAAAGAAACCAGTCACAAACAACCTGGTTTGTGTCACAACCTTCCATTCCAGGAGTAACATCATGAAAAAACCAGTGAAAAAATACTGGGATTTGGTTGCTTCGGATTTGAAGATGGATGAAAGCCCATTATTTGCATTCAAGAGAGGACAGAATGTAAAGGACAATGTGGTCAAAGCATATTTGGAGCCTCCTAAACCACTAACCCTGAGAGACCATCTGGGCCTGCCACCTGTAACAGGACATTTTAAATGCAGTACGTGTAAAGAATGCCCCCTCTCTATTGAAGGACCAGCCTTGTCTCATATCAACAGAACATACACACTACCGTCATTGACTAACTGCAACACCTCCAATGTAATATACATCATTCTATGTCCCTGCGACAAACCATACGTGGGGTAAACTACGCAGAAGGCCAAGGCACGAATATTACAACACATGAGCAAAATTCGTTGTAAGGTCCAGGAAGCCCCCATGGTAGACCACTTTCTAAGCCATAATCATGACACAGACAGTCTACGTTGGCGAATACTTGAAAAGATCAATGCTAATCCAAGAGGAGGATCCATGACTTCTGCACTCAACAGAAAAGAGTGCAAATGGATACATACACTGAACTCTGTAACCCATGGACTGAACGAAGACGAGGAAATTTCCAAGCAAATGGGCTTACTGTAGTTTACTATAATTCTTTTGGCCCTATCCAGCACTGAACAATTGTTGACTACCCCCTTTTACACAGTCTTACACATTCTGACAGTGTTATTTGTCAACTTACCTGATCTTTGAACAATTCAGCATCAACTGTACAAATGAATTTATCGTCTTATTTAACCCATTGATGCTTCTGTCCTTTTTCGGCCCCGAAGAGTGGCATAATCTCCCCCCCATTTATTTTCTGACTGTGCTAATTTTCAACAGTTGCAAGTGTTTAATTTGTATGCATTCACTGTCTGACTTCACCCAATTCTGCCTTTGTTCCATTTAATGTTTCCCATACCCTCCCGCAATCTCGCTTGATACGTGATACCTGGTACGCGCCCACACGCTGCTTAGCAACCATCCAGCTTACCCCGTCACCGCGCGCTAGGCGTTAGACAGTAGGCCTCCACTGTGTTACCTAGCAACGGATGCTTATCAATTAACTTTCCCGCCATCACGCTTGATGCGTGATACTTGGCACGTATCCACACGCTGCTTATCAACCACCCAGCCTGTCCCCGTGCCCGCGCGTTAGGCGTAATACAGTAGGCCTTCACTGAGTTGCATAGCAATGGACGTAATGTACGTACACGAGGGCCTCTCTTAAACGCTCCTTAGTGGTTCCGCATTCATCGCGTGCAGTGATCGTGCTCGGAACCTCAGCGTGTTATTTCGCGATTTGCCTCACTTGAATACGGGGTAAGTTACTATCCGAAACCGCTACTTTCACCAGCGTTAATCCCCACTTCACTCCCCTGGGATTCAAGACCTGCTCGACGTAGCGAGCTTTTTACACCCGGCGCTTTCTGACTCAGCGCTTTTAGCACTCGCTTTTAATTTTTAAATATCAATGAACACTCCTGTGCACGTCGTCTTGATCTTATCGCGTCTGATCATTGATCGCAGCATGTTAATGAAGGGATCACATACGACTCCCTGTCACTGCATAATTATTCATTAGTCTCACGAGTCAACCACTATGATAAGCCCTAACATAGAGGGAATGAGCTCACACTCATTCCAACGAGTCAAACAGCCTAAATATAGAAGGAATGTCTCTTATTTATTATAATAGCACCCGTGCATATAATCTAATTGCATCTCCCTCACTGACCACTTCTATAATTTATTTGGGTCACGTCTAAGCCTCTTAGTTACTCTGGCATACACAGTCGCCCTGAATTACCCATTTTTCCCCTGTCTAGGTATGACCACTTGGCTACCCACCAGGCTGCGATATCTCCATCTGTTCCCCATGTGAGTAACTCTCGCTCACACACGTCATTTTTGACGTTTTAATCCTATTCCTCTCTGAAAACCCTCTCCCCTCTTTCTTTCCAGACTGTCCCTTGTCTTGATAAAGACCCGCCGCGACCACCAACTGGGGCACACTAGGGTCGAAACGTCGACGCTTACCACTGGTCCAGACACTCCAGGAGCTTGCACAGTTACCACTTGTCTCCTTGGAGTTCTAATCCAACATTCTGGCCATCTTACTTCCCTATGTATAATTTGTATATATGTGTCACTGGATTTAATGCACTGATCACTTTGTTCACCAACAATCACGTTCAGCACATGTTTCCTTAATGTTTTTTACCATTTATTGAAACCTGTGGCATCATAGAATGAAGTAATTCTTATGTATCGTGATTGCTTTTAACTAAATATAAAGACCTTATTCCGAGTTGCTTATTTTCAGAGAGGTTTTTTCAATATGTATTGAGCTGATCTAGCCTTCCTTTAAAGTAATTTCTCCCCACCCGACAGAACCACTTTTGTATTTAACCGCGCTTACCCAGGTTCTGAGGGACATAGGGTCACTCCTTTTGTGTAAACCATATTTAGAGTTGAACATTTTTATGCAAATAATCACTGAAAAACATTATGATTATTTATTTATATGATGTGCTTGATTTATTTAATTATTGAACTCAAGTATGAGTTTGTTTTACAAAATAAGAAATGCTGACTTTAAATGTATTGTATAGCCTTTTTCCTTACGTTGCATTATTTCATAGCCTGGTATTGGACTTTTGTTCCGTTTCCTCAAATGTTTCTTTATCTGTCATTTTTACGCAACATTTTAAAATCAATAGACACTTTTCACGTACTTCGTTGTATGTGAATTGATGGGAACTTGACCCTTCAACTTAAAACATAAAGAGCAACACAGTAATATGCTCTTTGCCAACTAATCTGTGACGATGGAATGGACAGTTGTTTCTCATGAGCAATTCTGTACTTGGAGAGTGAAAGAATGGTCACATCATGATCAGACCATTGTATGGTGACAATTTATGTCACACATGAACTATTTGGGGTATAAAATGACTTTTCAAGGAGGATGGATGGAATCTCCCTCTCGATTTCCCACCTATCCACCAGAGCGTCGGACTTTCAATGCCCTTTGCCTTTTTCCCTTTGCTGATGAACTTGCCTGCTGGATGACTTAGAGCTGTCTTGTGAGTGACCAAACTTGGACTTTCCTGGTTATTGCTTAATTTCTTCTTGCCTTTGCCCATGGACTTTTCCTTAGTGGACTCTAATCTGATCCCTTTTTTCCCATGCTAAGATAACTCTTTTGAACCATCCTCTCACCTTTGTTGGTAGTGGTAAACACTAACCCAAAACATCCTTTTTATGGATTCTTTTATTCAGCAATATGTTTACTTTAGCTAAATGTGTGGTTTTATGATACGTGCTGTAAGACTCATGACTAAACTGCTTAAAATATAACTTGTATAGATTGATTTTGTATCGTTAGTACAATAACAAATGTATCTAACATTTGTCGGAGTCTTTTATTATATGTGCCTTAATGTTCTTTCCATAGAAACTGTGCTCACAATTATCTGATTTCTAATGCATGATGGAGAGAGTCATAGATCCTTTCAAGAACTTCAAGTTATTTTGCTTTTGTTCTACGAGGCCACTGCAGAGTTTCTGGTATATGTGATTCTTGTTAGAGTGAACTTCTTTAGCAGGTTTGGCATTCCAATTGCAAAACTCTATGTCTATAGCATGGTTCTGAGAATAGTGTATTTAAATTTGATCAGTAATTTGTGAGTTGGCTACTAATTAATGGTCCTCATTAGACGAACAACAGATTGACACCCTGATTTCTCACCCCTCAATGCAACAAAGCAAGCTCCATCGGAGAACCAATGCATCTCTGGGTGAAGTAAAGAAGCTGAGTGAAGTGACTAAGGGCCTGATTATGATGGCTGTTGGACTTTGGTTCGATTGCCATCCTATCAGGGATGGGACCACCCTTATAGCTGTTGGCGGTCCTACTATAGGGATTACAAAGCGATCGGCTTTAAGGCAAAGTGTATATTTTGTATTGTAGTGCACAACGCCATCTAAAATTATTTATATTAAACTAGCAGCCAGTCTCGACGTTGTCCGGGGCTGAAATAGAATGTGTGCAAAGGGTTGTAATAGTGAAGCAAAATTTATTGTAAGATCTCACGGTATACCACATTTTTTGTTTCAGTTGAATCGGGATGGAGAATAAATTGGTTTTCGATATTGCCAGACCTAGAGAGTGCGACATATAACTGTCTGTGTAGTAAGTTGCTTATAGAATCCCTACGAGCGTTGTGTCCGACGTGTGTGGCTGTTGTAAATGTGTATACGCTGAGACTGCAGTGCTTCACAGCGTGCTTGTAAGGCCTGCGCGTGTGTGAACAATTATTTTGGGGAAGCTTTGGAATGTTCGCCGGTACGTTGATTGGCCTTAATCCCCACTTGAGAGCCGTAGCAATTTGGGCAGTGGTAAATGCGAAGGCTGCCTGTTGTAAATCTGTGTACGCTGAGACTGCAGTGCGTGACAGCGTGCTTGCGAGGCCTGCGCGTGCCATAAGCGAAGCTTGTGCTCACCACTGTTAGTGTGAGTGGCTTGAGCCCCCTCCTGAGCACCGGAACAGTATGTAAAGCTTTGTGATCCCCGCTGTTAGGCTGAGTGGCTTGAGCCCCCGCGTGAGCACCGTAGCAATGCCGCGGCCCGAGAAGCCTTGCCCATTGGTGTTTGGCCACGCTCCTCTTATAACGTCCATGAGGCGCGCCCCGTGAATGCGGCGCCCATTCAGGTTTTGCCACGCCCATCTGACAATGGCCAGGCCCACAACGGAGTAATGTGAAGGTTTTTGTTTACAATGCCGTTTTCGCTTTTACCAGTAATGACGGGGAATGGCGCGCCCCGTGCCCCATGAATGCCGCGCCTATTGGTGTTTGCTGTTTGTCCACGCCCCTCTCACAACGCCCACACCCACAAGGGAGTCCTGTGAAGGTTTGTTTGTCGTACCCATCGCTGACAGCACAACGCCCACGCCCACAGGGACTGCTTTACCCCTAAGGTTCTTTTACCTTTGTAATGTATATGGTGGCCACTTGTATAGCCTATGTCCATCTGCTGCAACTGTCCTTTCCAATGCTGTATTGGGTGTTGTGATTGGTGCTGTACTTCTTGAGCTTACCCGCCTGAAAGGTGTGGGCTCTCTCTTTATAATAGTAGTATAGATATAGATATAGACAACAATAAGGCCAGGAAGAAGTAAACTCTGTTACTGAAATATTTCTCAGTGTTGAAATAGATGCCTGCTTCAGTTGTCGTTAAGACTAGGAAAGAGTCAGTCACGAGTTAAGTAGGGCTCTATTGACATCTCAGAAGCAGTGACCTTTTAAAAGTGGATCAATGCAGAGAGATCTCAAGTCCTTCAATTCAGGTGTGAGTAGCCCACTGATCTTTGATTTCCCTTCATTGAATTGTACATAAGCACTTGTCCACCGAAGGATCTTGACCTACCCTTACTCCTTGCCTCATTTGTGCCACTTCAGTGCAGAGGAGCTGCAATTTGGAGTAAGGGTTGGGGATGCCCCTTTAGTAGGCATGCAGCCAGACAGTGGAAGCACTGCAGCTGGGAAAGGAGTGCAAAAGTTCTGCATTGGAAAATGAGGGACATTGCATTGTCTCACAGTGTCAAAGCTTTCTCATCAACCTAATCCATGAATTAGTGGGTCATCTAGTCCAGTTTCTTCAATTTATTTTCAGGCACTTGTAGTCTTCAAACATCTTATAATAAATTGAGGAGTACAAATGCTGTCATGCAATAAAGAGCCTGCCATGGATGAGCTAGACATTAATGGAATCAGGAGACCTGTGAGCTCTGCTGTGTTCTTCTGCTACATTTAGGAATAAAGACTGCTCTTGCAACTCAGGGGCAAACCAGCCATTTTAAAGTGATAGATTCCAATTTAAAAAAAACGGTATTATTGAGAGCAAATGTTAGAGAGGTTTGGTTCTCTCCCCACTCAGAGGTTTCATATAATTCCTTATGTGGGCGAATATCTCTTGGGCGCAGAACTATCTAGCAGGCCATAGAGACCCTCATGATGTGAATTTAAACAGCATAGTCACAGACAGACCTGCCAACCTTGGGCATCACACAGCAGTGTTTCCATCAGTCCTATCCTCCAAGGTACACACATTTTTAAAGTGATTAGCAGTTTGATGGAAGTGCTATAAAAAAGGTTCACAAACTATTTAGAGTCAACCTTAAAACATAAGTGTAAGGGCCCTTCTTGGAAGGCCACTGCAGCCTGCACCACCTATTGTCCCTGGCGGCGCTGCCAATGACAGTACTAACATTATACCTAACTGAGTGCGGCACTCCTACAAGCGTGCAATTCGGACTATTTTGGGCAACAAAAAGCTGTAATAAAGGCGTGACCGGCTGGTATTATTCATTTTCAATGTGAATTGACTAAATAAACACGGTTGTGCTCATCTCAAAATTGAACAGGCAGTGCCACTATATGGTGGACTGGCACTAGAGCCGGTGCAGACAACTAACTGCCAGTGCCGCACACCGGAAACCACTGGCTCAAACTAAGCACTACCTTGTATAGTAGAACTGTCCCAGAAATTATATGAAATGTACAGTGTTTTTAAAAAAGACAGCAGGTGCATGTATGTGGCAACCCAGAGCGAAGTGATTAATCAGATTGCAGAGAACTTACTTACAGCTTTCTGTATTCGAGCTATCACAGACTGCACAAAAAACTGTCGGACACAGCACTGAGATAGCATATCTGGGACCAGATGTAAGACCCTACCAACTTGCGAGTTGCAAATTGCATAGTAGTGCGACTCGCAATTTAGGACAGTGTCCCAGACGCTGGTTGCAATTCCTAACGGGGTTGCAAATCGCATGCCTCATTAATACTCATGAGGCTGATGCAATTTGCCACCCAATTAGGAATGGCTAGCACTCCCAGGGATGGTGGCCTGCTGGATTAAGCAGACCACCATGGCTGTCCCCAGCAGACCTTCATGGCTGTGACTGCTTTTCAAATAAAGCAGTTTTTGTTTTTTTAAATACAGTCTGTTTTCCTTCCTAATAACGAGAGTAACAAAGGCTATTTTGCGAGTCACTGACTCGTATAATAGCCTTTGTACATGCCAGGACCCTTTTTTGTGGTTACAAACGGGCCGATCTCCCGTTTGCGACCTCAAAAAATGGTAGTACATCTGGCCCCTAGTCCTGAGGTCGATATCAAAAACAATGGTCCTAAACCTCACTTTCAGAAAGTATAAGTCTAAACCATATTGATTTTTAAGAAACAAATCCGAGCATGCAAACTTGTCAGCTCTAGGTAATCAAAAACCAATCAATTTAATAATGTGCAACAACCAAAGGATTTTCTAAAAAACACAAATGCTTTTATTTTCTCACAGTTAGACTGGCAGTAGGTATCTTACTGTATTTGAGAAATAGTGAAAAATAAATCGAGGGAAGGTTGCTCCAAAGGAACGTGCAGGAAAAAGTGCTCAAGCGAAGGATGGAAAATATTCCAGAGGGTCCTCAGGGAAGAGGTTTGAAACTAGTCCTGAAGTTACTCAAAGATTACAAATTAACCTTCCTACAAAATAACTATTTCTCTCTTTATACCCAGTCAACAGTCTCAGGGTCTGATTTAGAGTTTGATGGACAGAGTACTAAGTCATAAATACGATGGAATACCCTGTCCCTAAGCCTTAGTTCAGCAAACTGTCAGATTTATGCCAGTGTGCTCCTGTTTGCTCTGCCATTAGAAACCTTACTTCTATGGCTGAACAGTGCAGGAGCCACATGATTAGAGGCATCAGATAGCCTGTCCCCTTTAGGGAAGATAGGTTATGACCTTTGGTTCTCTTCATCACCGCTAGGTAACCTGTGGCAGCCATTAACAGAAAGTTTTTCCTATTTTCATAAACACACTCCTGCTTTTGGAGATTGTACATGAAAACCACAAAGATTGATGCACAGCCACTTACTTAAAAGATGATGGCCATGCACCAAACATTCAGTGCCTTCATAGGAGTTACTGTGGCTCCTGTGAACATACAGAGATTACCACTGTGCTGGCAATGATCTCTCAATACACAACCCAATGTCCATCACTGTGTCACACATAAAGACAGAAATAAAACTGCCATACACTAAATAAAATCCCAAAGACTTTGTCAGTAAAGATATAGGGCATGCTTCACTTTTGAGCACGTTTCCACTTTCCAGTAAGTTTAAATTGTTTCGGTATTCACAAACTCCACCTTTGTATTAACTTACACTTTACACTTATAGTAATTTCCACTTTTGTAGTATGCCCAGAACTACACAGGGCCAACTAATAGGACTGCAACACCCTCCCTTAGACAATATTGGAGGTAGGGACTTAAAATAAATCTCTATAGAAAATAAGGCTAAATTAAATTACATTAGTTAACACAAATTTAAATAAACATAAGTTAGTGCTTAAACAAATGTACACATAGTACATATTTATTAACTATAAAATATTTAAAAATAAATATGAATGTTAGAGAATATATAAAAATAGTGCATAATTAATAATAACATATTTAAAATGTTTTATAATTAAATAACAAATATGTACTATTGTTATATTTTTCATCATTAATCAATATTCTTTTATATTGTTAACTATTTGAAATAATTTAATAAACAATATTTTGTGTGATGTTACATTTTAAGTCCCTACCTCCATTATCTTCTACTGAAAGGTGTTGCAGAACCGGTGGTTGGCCATGTTTAGTGCTGGACTTACTACAAAACTGTAAGCTACTAGAAAAGTGCATTTGTGAATACCTTAAACATAGTCAAAAGTGTAAACTTACTCAAAAGTATATATGTTACCTTTATGAATCAGGCCCACAATATAGATTAAGCCACTTCTACTGCATTGTTGATGATACATAACATAGATCAACCTCATGAGTGGCCTAGGACTGCAAAGACACTTTTGAGAGTCTGAAAGGAGCTCTGCAGTCCTCACCTGAAGTCCAGCCAATTTGTGTATTGACCTATCTCCCATTTCTCTGATAGATGCTGCATGAAGAATGTTCAGCATTCAAAGTTCACTTGGGGCGAAATGTACGACCAATTTTATCAAGTGCAAACGGGTTAGCTACCCACTTGCACGTGCTAAAATTAGAATGGCCATGTACTAACACAATTTTGCGACTCACAAATGAATTGCGACTCGCAAAAGAGTGTTTAGAAACTCGCTATTTGGAAGGGGCGTTCCCTTCCAAATAGCGACTTTATAACCCATGTACAAACTTTTTGCAAAACACTCGCAAATTTCCACCCTCTGAGGGTGGTATTGGAGTAGCAAATGGAAAGGGTTCCCCAGGGAACCCCTTCCCCTTTGTGACAGGCTCTGAAAATATTTTTAAAGGGCAGGCAGTGGTCCCAGGGACCACACCTGCCCTTAAAAAATGAATCGAAAACGTTTAATTTTTTTCTTAATTGCATCCATTTTCCCTTTAAGGAAAACTGTTGCATAAAAAAAACTGCTTTATTTAAAAGCAGTCCCAGATGTGGTGGTCTGCTGAGCCCAGCGGGCCACCATACCTGGGAGGGCCTGCCATTCCCAATGGGCTCGAAAATTGTGAGAGGCTCATTAATATTCATGAGCCTCGCAATTTGCGACCCCATTGGGAATTGCAAACAGTGTTAAACACACTGTTGTTCATGCAAAATAGCGCCTCGCAAATTGCCAGTCGCAAAAGACTCGCAATTTGCGAGTCGCTATTTTGCTCGTCATACATCTGGCCCCTGGTGATGTAATGTAACGTAAGGTGGATTTGTAGATTGCTGCTTGTCACCCGTGAGGTTATTCAAGTGCTGTGTAGCTGAGTTTAGGCATGTTGTGAGGCTGGCCCTGAACAGGCAGTCTTGATGGTTCTGCAAAAAACACGAATTGAATAATGATATTTTCAGCTTCTTAAGGAATTCAAAATCTGAGCAGGAGGCCCTGATGTGTTAGAAGAGCAGGTTCCATGATTTGGTGACTTAGTAAAAGAATGATTGACCTCCTGTTCTGTTTCTCTGGAAGCAAGGTGTGCGTGCAACTTAATGTATGCTAAGCGAAGTTGTCTGGTGGGTTGGTGGAAGTGAAGCCGGTGATTGTGCTATGAGTGTCCTGTTCAGTGTAGTGACTTGAGTGTTTGTGTTAGAATTTTGATCTGTTAACGCTTCTTGATGGGGAGCCAGTGGAGCTCTCTAAGGAGTGGTGTGGTTTGCAAAGGAGGTCCAGAACGAGTCTGGTGGTGATGATATGGATGTTTTGAAGTCTGTGAAGAAGATTGGTTTAGATGCCAGCATAGAGTGCGTTGTCATCATCCAATCTGCTTGTGATTAGGGCCTGCGTGAAGGTACATTTGATGTCCAGTGGGAGCCACTTGAAGATTTTATGTAACATGCAGAGCATGTGGAAGCATGAAGAGGCGATGTTGTTGACCTGGGACTTCATGGTGAGGTTGGTGTCTAGGTTGAGGAATTGATGCTATCATGCTAGGTTGGGGTGGGATTGGGTCCCAGATCGAAGGGCTACCAGGTGGAATCCCAAAGTTAGTTATTTTTCCTGAAGATCAGCGCTTCAGTTTTGAAGGTGTTCAGAGCTTGAGGCATGTTTTCTTTCTTCCATTGGCCACGCTGGTCATGCATTCTTTGCAGTTTGTCTTGGTGGTTACAATGTCATCTGAGAAGTAAGAAATTAGCTGGGTGACGCAGCATAGGAGAAGTTGATTCCATAGGATCTGTTGATGTTTGCCAGAGGAGTCATGTATATGTTCAAAAGTGTGAGGCTGAGTGATGTGCCCTGTGGGACTCCGCAGATGAGGTTCTGGGGTTCTGATGTGAATGGCAAGAGACAGACTTGTTGTATTCTTACGGAGAGGAAAGAAGCTATCCATTTGAGTGCTGGTCCTTGTACTCCAACTGGGTGTAGTCACGCAATATGTGTGTGGTGGGGGATGGTGTTGAAAGCGGATGAGGGTGGCGGTCTGCTCACGGTTGGAAATGGTACATATGCAGTATATAGCAGTGATGAGGTCTGTTTCAGTGCTGCGGTTATTTCAGAATCCAGATTGTGAGTGTCTAGGAGTTTGTGGAATTCTTGTTGGTCTATTCATGGTCTTCTTAATGACTTTTGCTGGGAAGGAGAGAATCAAGATGGGTCGATACTTGCTGAGAACTTTGGGCAAGGCTGTAGGTTTTTTGAGGTGGGAGGCGATTCCAGTGTGTTTCCAGCTATCTGTGAAGGTGGCTATCTTGATGGAGGTGTTTGATGAAGGAAGTAAGTGCAGCGTTGATCATGGCTCTTCCCATGTTGTAGAATTGGTGGGCAAAGGCGTCTGTGGGAGACCCTAAGTGAACTGTCTTCATTATTGTTGCAGTGTCCTAGATGCATAGAAGATCCCTTGCTGTCAGTTGGTGGTCTTTAGTTGATGAGGTTAGCAGATTTGGAAGGTCGACGGACTGCCTGGGGTTCGAAGTTGCTGTAGATCTTGGTGACTTATTCGTGGATGAAATATGAGAGATTGTTATACAGTTTTTGTGTTGGTGTGATGGTTTGGGTTGCGGCTGTTGGGAAGGTGAATTTCTTAACAATGGCAAAAAGTTCCTTGCTGTTGTTAGAGCTAGAGTTGATTCTTAGAGCCTTTTTCTTGGTTAATTTTACTTGATGGTGATAGTGTCTAAGAGCAGATTTGTAGGTGTTTCTTGCTGTGGCTCTTCGGATGGTTCTCCTTTTCAGTTCAAATTGTGTGCAAACTTTCTTGGATTCTTTGAGGTCAGCATTGTACCAGATAGCTTGTTTGATGGATCTTTGGGTTTGGTGTCTTTCAAGGATGCCAGGGTATTGGCACAGGTGGTGACCTAGTTGTTGATGTTGCTTGTGTTGCTGAATAGGTTATTAGTGGGGTCTGGGTAGTTTAATTGGAGGGTGTTGAGCCATTCAGTTTCTGTAACTTGTATCCAAGAGCAGCTTGGGGCGTTGCTATACTCTGTAGGGATGGTTGGTGGCCCTGTTATGTGGAAGTGGAAGTGAGAGCGGAGTGATGTGTCTGACTTTAACCTTGTTGTTGGAGGAGGATATGGGTTCCTGGGTGTGTATGGCGATGCTGATAGGGCCTTGTACGATCTGGGTGAGGCCGATATTCTGTAGACTTTAGAGCAAGTCTGTAAAGTTGGAGCCCAAGGTGTTGTCAAGATGAAAGTTGAAATCACCTGGAATATAAAGACTTTGGTGCCCATGACAAGGGGTGCAGTGAGGTTTGTGAGGAGGTTGCTGAAGTGGGTGCGAGGTCCTGGGGGCTGATAGTTGAGGGTGCCTTTGATAGTGGTTTCACTGTCCATCTGAAGTTTGAAGTGCATGTGTTCCATGAAAGTGTAATAATAATATTAATAATAAAACCATTTTTAAAGCGCCTGGCTGCACAAAAAAACAGTGTGTCCCCATGCTTAATATTGCTAAATCGCCGGAGGCAGGATCGGGAGCGAGTCGGGAAAGATGCAAAGGAAAGGAGGGGGGTTATGCAGGGGGAATAGGAACGTTTTAAGCTTTCCCCGGAACCTAGTTTCAGAAGGTTCCATTCAGAGATCGAGCGGAGTTCGTTCCAGTATTTGGAAGCCAGTTGTCTGAACGAACACCCACCCATTCTAGCTTTGGTGATTCTGGGGAGTTTGAGCATCATCGTTCCGGACGATCTCAGGTTCCTGATGGGGCGATGTATAGTGAGGAGATTTTCTCAGATAGTCCGGACCTTTGCCATAGGCAATACGATGCACAAAGCAAAGAGACTTACATTTAATTCGCTCCTTAATAGGGAGCCAGTGGAGTTTAGCCAGAGCGGATTTCCCAGACGCTCTGCAAGGGAGTCTGAGCACAAGGCAAGCGGCGGCGTTCTGAACATACTGGAGGGTTGCCTAGTTCTGTAGGCCACCACATGTGTGACCAGGCTATAACTGCTTTCCCTACCACCAGCAGCTCAGTTTTATCGTCATTAAGGCTCAGGCAATTGCTGTTCATCCACGATGCCACGGATGACAGGCAGTTAGAAAAATTAGTGGCATCTTCACTGTGGTCGGGCGTGAGCTTGAACATCAGTTGGGTGTCATCAGCATAGCTTACAATGCCCACCCCAAATGCTTCAACTATGCGAGCCAGGGGTTCCATGTAGATGTTAAACAAAGTAGGGCTCAAGCTCTAGCCCTGGTGAACCCCATGTCTTGCTTTCCTAAGAGCAGATTTGAAAGGGGGGCAGTGCATCTGAAAGCTCCTGTTGGCCAGGAAAGACTTTATCCAAGCCAAGGCCCGTCCCTCCACTCCCATGTCAGACAGCCGAGACAGCAGCGTTGTGTGCAGCACGGTGTCAAAGGCTGCACTAAGATCTAATAGAACCAACGCTGATGTCTCTCCTTCATCCACTATTTGTCTGAGGCACTCAGTAGAAAAGAGTAAGGCTGACTCAGTAGAGTAGCCAGCTCTAAAGCCCGATTGTGTGGGGTGCAGGAGAGATTGCTCCTCCAAATATCTCATGAGCTGCCTATTAACCACCTTTTCCACAATCTTCGCGCAAAAGGGGAGAAGGGAGATAGGGCGAAGGTTCTGGAATTGGGAGATATGGATGTTAGATTTCTTTTTAAGAGGGATGACCTGGGCTGTTTTCCATACATCCAATACCCGGCATTCTTGAAAAGATAGCACCACAATGTGGCTAATCTGGTCGATAATCATATTCTCCATGATTCCTTTGCAGCGAGCCGGCGGGCAAACGTCACAGGGCGAACCAGATTGTATGCTGTTGACGATGCTTAATAATTCCTGCCTTTCAGGTGTTGTGAAGCATGTAAGACGATGATTCCCCGTATAGATGTCTCTGACTTCTGTAATTTTGTTCGAATAGTCTTTGTCCTCAGTGAAGGTAGCGTGGATTTTGTCGATCTTGGTTACAAAAAAATCGGCAATAGAGTCACACAACTCTCTCGAGTAGGTATCTTGGGCTTCCAGTCTGGTCGGGACCGTAAGCTCTCTATAGATAGTAAAGAGTTCTCTAGTGGGGTTATCCGCTAGCTCGATTCTGCTCTTGAGGTGGCAACTTTTTTCTAATCTCACTGATTTCTGGTATTTTTTTAGTTCCCTTTTATAGTGTTCTTTAACCTCAGGATTATAGTTTTTCCTCCAGCTACGTTCTACGTTTTTGCATCTGACTTTGGCAAGTTTAAGTTTTTCCGAGAACCAGGGGGCGGTTTTAGATTGCCTGGCAGGGGGCTTAGATGTCCAGGGAGCTGCTACATCAGCGCAGTGGGCACCCAATGTTCGTAGCTGTTCCACGCCTCCTGAAGAGAGTTGCTTTGGGGAGGGGGGTTTTCTAATAGAGCACATTTAAATGCTTCTTGATTAAAGTTTTTCAATTTTCTTCGCTTAAGTGGGAGGGGTTTGGTAAGTCTCTTTTCTGAAGGCGTGTTTTCTATAGAGAACGGGATGATATAATGATCTGACCAAATTATTCTGATTGGAGAGGAGACTTTAATGCCCCCCCAGTTGGCAAAGATGGGATCCAGGAGATGGCCAAGTTGGTGTGAGGGGGCAGTGGATTGCAGATTAAGCCCCAAAGATATCAATGCTGCCGCCACTCCTTGTGCCTCCCTGCACTCACTATCATCCAAATGGAGATTTAAATCGCCTAAAATAATACATTTTTTGTACCGGAGTGCCGGCTGGGTAATAAAATTTAGAAGCTGGTTACCAAATTGTCCCGCACTACCGGGAGGGCGGTATATCAGCAGACCATTAATAACATTTCTAGGTCCCATTTTGATAGTGAATAGGCCACTTTGCTGTTCGGTAAGTTGGCTTTCACTAAGGAGCATTCTAGCTCAGTTTTATGAATGAGGGCTATCCCCTCTCCTCTTTTTTTAAGTCTGTCTAATCGAAGTAGACAGTAGCCTGGGGGGGTGGCCTCGAGGGCTTCAGGAGAAGACTCTTCATCCATCCACGTCTCGGTAAGAAAAATCACATCCGGTCTACTCGTAGTTAACAAGTCGTGTATTTCTAGCTTGTGTTTTTTCATTGATCTGCAATTCAACAAGAGCATGTTAGAATTGAGTGTTACATGCTTATCCTTCATCGGAGGTTGAAAGGTCTGATCACAGATGTCACATGACGAGGGTAAACAGTCAGCTTGAAAGGAGTGGTGACAGCTGGTTACCGCACTTGGACGTAGAAGCAGTAGCTCCTATTTGGTATATTGTGGACAGTACCTGTAAGATCCCGTGGTATCGGAAGGCGCATAGGGTCCAGAGGTTTCTGCCCCGCGCCCCGGTCTGTCGCGGACGGGCGCAGACGGGCTAGACTCTGGCTTGACTCCAGCGCGAATACGGCACGCCCGCTGAACGCGTCCGCTGTGCGGAGCCATAGCCGTTTGTTTTTATAGTGCCGCCTCTCAGCCCAAGGGAGGAAACCCCTACCCAAAATGGCCGCCGCTGTATCTCAGCCCGTGCCCCAGGTAAAACAGCCCTGAATCGGCCGGTCGCTCTGGGGGAAGGCAGAGGAGCTGCCAACACAGCGCCAAAATTCGTAAGTAGTTTTTATTTTTTTTAAAAAGGGGAATGAATAAATGCCTTCACCCTCAACTCGGTGAAGACAGCAAGCGCCGCGAAAATCCGAGCGCTGGTGCAGGGGGGGAAAGGACACAAAGGCGAGTGCTAACAATCAATTTTAAAATCAGGTAAAAAGAGTGACCGCCCGGCTCAAGCCTCAGGCGTCAATAGCAGTATGAGGTGTAAGAGGTACATTTGATGGTGCCTCTGTGGATGATGACAAGTCCTCCTCCTAGTTTATGGGGTTGGCCCTGGTGCAGGATTTTGTATCCAGTGAGGATGGCTGCGGCGATGTTCAGCACAGATGTGGCGGTTGAGCCAGGTTTTGGTGAGGAAGAGGAAGAGGAGGTCCTAAATATTGGTGATTGATTGATTGCTGATTCAGTATGTGTTGAGCAGCATGCATGCGAGTGAGTGTTGTGCTGGGTAAGCGTGTGGTGCAGTTTGAGTGCAAGTCTTGAGTTCTAACTTGGCGAGGGGTGCAGTGTGGAAATGGGCGATGGGAGCAGGTGTGGGAAGGCAGGTGAAGTGGCAAGGTGAGCAGGCAAGGGGGCTCACCCTGGACTTAGGTGCAGCTCAGCAGTAGCATTTGTGGCAGTGCCTAGAGTTGGACAGGTGTAGTTTGTTGGTGGTGTAGCTGTGGGTGGACCAGGGTTCCTGGAGCTGCTGCGGACCAGGAGTGGACAGGCGCAGATGGGCTTGCCTTCAGCATGCCTTTCGTGCACCAGCAGCCACCTGCTGTGCATGTCTGCTGCAGACTCCATTAAGAGTGTGAGGAGTGTGGGGGAGGTGGACGAGCTCAGCAAGAGCGGGATAGTCCAGTGGGGAAAGCAGGAAAGTCCTGTGGGAGTGTCAAGGTCACAGGATCACATTATTAGACTCATCTCCACCATCAAGTCGGGCTCTCCTCTGGACCCCTGCCCCCCTTCTGTGATGGTAAAACTCACAGAAGTGATCTCATGTCCACTCATGGAAATCTGTAATACTATATTCCACACAGGTCAATATCCCAGCCTGTGGAAGAAGGCGGTTATAAAACCCCTTTTAAAAAAACCTTCCTTAGACCCTACAGCTGTGGCCAGTTACAGACCCATTGCGTGTCTACCTTTTCCTTGCAAAGTATGCGAATTCCTGATGAATAGACAACTCTCAGAGTTCGTCGAGGTTCACCAACTCCTCGACGAAATGCAGTTTGGGTTCAGGAAAGGGCATGGGACTGAGACCGCCTTGATAAAAGCCTCTGATGAGATCAGGGCGATCATGGACCAGGGAGGGGCGGCTGTCTTGATCCTTTTGGATCTATCAGCAGCCTTTGACACGGTCGACCATACCATTCTGGTCGACCGTGTATCAGCTCTGGGGATAACCGGTTTGGCCAGGGATCTTATTTCATCTTTCCTGGAAAACCGTACCCAGACAGTGAGGCTGGGAGATTTCTATTCCCCTATCACTGCACTCCCTTGTGGAGTCCCACAGGGCTCCTCGCTAAGTCCTATGTTGTTCAACATTTACGTAGCAGACTTGGCGAGGGTAATAAAGGCCCATGGGGTACGGCTCACATCTTACGCAGATGATACTCAGCTGGTTCTGGCTATCCATAGAGACGGCCCTACTGTGGCAGCCAACTTTCAAAGAGCCATGCTTGAGGTCAGTACTTGGATGGCCTCGAATTGTCTAAGGCTTAACTCGGACAAGACCGAGATCATGACCTTCGGCAGGCTCTCACCTGAATGGTCGTCCATTTGGTGGCCTGAAAAGCTGGGCCTTCCACCTGTCCCAGTGGAAAAGGCCAGGAACCTGGGAGTGATGTTCGACAGTGAGCTGTCCTTTGACCTTCACACTAATAAGGTTGTTTCTTCAGCTTTCTTTATTTTGAAAAAAATTAAGAAAATACTGCCTTACCTCCCTACTTTAGCTGGGAAAACTCTGGTCTCTACCTTAGTTTTCTCAAAAATAGACTATGGGAACGCTCTCTTGCTACATACGCAGAAGCGTGTCCTTATGAAGTTGCAGTCTATTCAAAATGCGGCTGCAAGGATTCTCTTAAATATCCCTCGTCGCAAGCCCACTACCCCTGCCATCCGCCACCTCCACTGGCTGAGAATTGAAAGCCGCATCAAATTTAAGGCCCTCTGCATTGCCTATAAGGCAGTACATGGCATAGGACCTAGGTTTCTTACTGAAGCTTTTCAGCTTTATACTCCCAAGAGGCAATTAAGATCGGCTAACACCTGCCTCCTCTCTGTACCGCGTACAAGAACCGCCACTTGGGGAGACAGGCGCTTTTTGGTGGCCACCCCAAAACTTTGGAATCTTCTGCCACTGGCCATTAAGACCGCCCCGAACCTGATGAGCTTTCGCAGGCTCTTAAAAACATGGTTGTTCAACCAGTATGATGATGGTTGATTCTAGTAGCTCCACAACGCCGAGACACCCTAGGGTATTTGTTGCGCTATAAAAATTTCGAAAATAAAATAAATAAAACACAATTTAAGGAGCAAGTCAGGAGGCAAAAACTGACAGAAGAGACAAATATGCAAAACCAAGCAATAAGAGGAGAAAAAGATGCAAGAATGGTCAGTTAAGAGGATCAAAGGATGCAAAAAGAAGCAGATAATGAGAGACAGGTGGCAGATAGAATTGTGGGCACAATGAAGAAAGAGCAGTTACCAAGTCGGGGGCAGAATGAGCATCTAACAAGAAAAATGGCAGGAGACAGACACCAACATGAGTCAGAAGGGCAAGGTTTGGTCAATTTTGCACTGAAGCATGAGGGAGACACCTGGGCACCAGGGTCCAGGTTCACTGACACAATATTGACTTACAAAAATATTGAAACACTAATACCGCACACAAAAATACCAACTACATATACTTACCCTTAACATTACAAAAATAATAATGCAAAAATATCGTTGTTAAAAAAATCAATATAACTATTATCAAACAAAAAATATGGTAAACAAAATTATAGCAAAAATTAAATAAACATAGAATTTAACAAAAATATCGAAACTGACAATATCACCAACATAAATATAGTTAATAAAATCAAATACATATCTAAACATAAAATGCACACATTAAAATATATAAACCCACTAAAACATACCACATTTAAAATAAAATCAATTAAACAACATAAAACATATATATTAACTTTTTGTATTAAAATGTATATTTATACAATAAAATATTAATTATTAACGAATAGGCACAAAACATCAATATTTATTCAATATAAAATAAAAACTATTTAACAAATAACATGTACTACCATAAAAAATTTACTAAACATATAATAAATGCAATTAACAAATTTTTAAACATATTGGAACATGTATATTACTTTACATACATACATTTAATATGAAATTCTCCTTTAAATAAATAAAAGATGAATTCTCTAAACACACACGTGACTGCCAAAATAATTTAACAGATGCTATAACGACCAATAATATAAAAGTATAAACAACAAAAACCAATAGAAACATTCAATTAATTAAAACATCAGCATAAAAGAAGCCAATTTATTAACAAAAAATACCTCCATCAATCAATCAATCAGGGGTTGGGAAAGCGCAACTATGTCTTGAGGTCATTCCTGAACTAGGGCAACTTGGGAGATTGCCGGAGGTGGATGGGTAGTGTGTTCCAGGCTTTGGTTACGAGGTAGGCAAAGGACTTTCCTCCTTTTCTAGTCTTGTTGATGCAAGGGACAGCGGACTGAGAGAGCTGGGCTGATCGCAGGGTGTCTTTTGGATGAGTGGAAGGTGAGTCGACTGTTCAGGTATACGAGTCCAGTGTTGTGAAGGACCTTGTATGCGTAGGTGATGAGTTTGAGGTTATTCTTCTTTCGACAGGAAGCCAGTGGAGATCGAGCTGGTGTTGGGTGATGTGGCTGTGACGGGGAATGTCGAGGATCAGTCTGCCTGCTGTGTTCAGGACAGTACAAAGATTGGAACAGGATAACATGCTGCGAGATTGCTGCTCCAGCTGAAGATCTTCAAAACCTCTACATAAAATAACCTAAATACAAAGTAAGTACAAATTATAATATGCCTAAACACTACTCTAACTTACATTAAAAGAAGTAATACGTGCCAAATTAAATAAATAAATATATGTCCATTTTTTCTCGTTTCTACAGATCTAAAAACCTTAAACTAACAAA
This sequence comes from Lissotriton helveticus, assembly GCF_964261635.1. NCBI lineage: Eukaryota > Metazoa > Chordata > Amphibia > Caudata > Salamandridae > Lissotriton > Lissotriton helveticus. The sequence goes on along the minus strand of NC_136061.1, from coordinate 1,322,729,653 downwards.
CCTAACCATAAAGAAATGCTGCAGAGAAAACAAACTGGGCAACATTTGGCCAACAACATATTACAGACACGAGAAAATAAACTCACCATTTAGACAGCAAAGTAAGTATGAGCGCTAATTTATTTTGAACTGTAGCTAACTTATCTGCAAAACAAAATTTCCTAACAAAAAACAAATACATGTTTTCTGACCTTTATCCTCTTTTCTACAGCCTTCACCAACTGCAAAGAATCAAACTACATTAAATGAACAGAAATATCCACTTAAAATAGTATTATTTTTAATAAACTAGAAAAAAGCAATTAGCCACCAACTGCCCTTCACTAAACTTGACCTAAATTACATTTAACTCTGAATAATAAATACACCCTCACCCCCAACAGGTCCAAATAGCAACGTGAAAGCAAGAAAAATAACAAATAACTTAAAAAAAATTAAGAAAATACAAGCACAATATATATGTAAGTATACAAAGAAATACAAAAGTAATAGTGTAAATATAGTCATTGCATTACCTTACTTAAATGTATGCATACATTTACAGTAAAACCCAGAAAATGAAAAAATGGTCTAAATTCATATTCTCTCAAAAAGGGACATTTTTGCTTTGTTACATGGGCTACACTTACAGCCAGGAAAGAATAACATCTAACAATGTTCATTGGAAGTTTACAAAATGCTACTCTGAATCCTGCTATGGGAGGACAACAACTAAGGAAACTACAATGATAAATGTAAAAGAATATAACCACCCCACCATGTCACTGAATAGAAGTCAGAGACATTTTAGAAAACATTAAAGAAGCAAGCACTAGCTCCCAACAACCATGTACTGCAATATAAAAAAATATCCTAACCCATGTTCCAGAGTATGTAACTATCCAGCTACCTGCCACCCCAAAACTAAAACGCCTAATAGTCCAAACCAAAAAATCCACCAGCCCCAAAAACATTTAGGGAAGTAGAAATGCTACCTTAATTCACAATTACACACAAAAAAGAACAATTCCTTCTTTATGACAGCAAAATTCATGAAAAAAAGAATTATATTGGCCACCCCTACTAATATACAAAAAGTGGGACAGTGCTAAACTTGGATGATCAATGGGACATTTAGAATATGTCCCAAACCATTCCAACTATACACAATCCATGGAGAATACCATAACACCAATAGTCCCTTTATATATGCATTAGTACTTAATAAACTACAAATTATAAAGGACACCTAACACAAAGAACAAACTAATAATTACTACCCTCAAAAAATGTTCATTGACAACAAACAAACAATGCTACATGCTATTTTAAAATGTTATCCAAACTAGACACACACTGAAATCCAGGATGGGGTGACGTGTGTTGCTCTCACCAGGTTCTGTTACCAAGAATCACTTGTAAATCTACAACTTTGCAAAAAAACACATGTTCCTCATATTTCTGGGATGGAAAGTTCTGGAATCTGCAATAAGCCACAAACATCCACCAACCCAGCATTCTCTCAAGTCTGTCAATAGAAATGGTATCTCACTTGTGTGAGTTGACCTAGTGCCTGCGACAGGAGAGGGCTCCAAACGCAATGTGGACTCATGACATTTCTTCAGTGAAAACTGACCCACTTTTTACAATGTGCCCAGATGTGGATTTTGGGCCCTAGCTCAGCCAGCACCTAGGGAAACCTAGCAAACCTGTAAATGTTTTGAAAACTAGACCCACAGGGGAATCCAGGATGGTTTGAATTGTGTGGCTTTCACCAAGTTCTGGTACCCAGATACCTTATAAAGCTCACACTTTGTAAAAAAAACATTTTCCTCACATTCCTATGAGGGAACGGTCTGGAGTCTGTGGGGAGCGACAAACTTCCACCCACCCAGCACTCTCCCAAGTCTGCCAATACAAAATGGTACCTCAAGTGTGTGGGGAGGCCTAGTGCCTACGACAGGAAATAGCCCAAAATGCAATGTGGACACACCACATTTTTTCAGCGAAAACTGACCCTTTTTTTGCAATGTTCCTAGATGTGGATTTTGTGCTCTAGCTCAGCCAGCAATAAGGGAAATCTAGCAAACCCATATTTTTGTAAAGCTAGACACCCAGGGGAATCCAGGATGGGGTGACTTGTGTGCCTCTCATCAGGTTCTGTTACCCAGAATCCCTTGCATACATTACACTTTGTAAAAAAAAAAACAAATTTTCCTCACATTCCTATGATGGAAAGTTCTGGAATATGTGGGGAGCCACAAATTTCCACACACCCAGAATTCCCCCAAATCTGCCGATAAAAATGATACCTCACTTGTGGGGGTTGACATAGTGCCTGCAACAGAAATCACCCAAAAAGAAATGTGGACACATCACATTTTTCCAGTGAAAACTGATGCTTTTTTGCAATGTTTTCTGCTTAACTCAGATACTCTGTCCATCACCACCCCCTTTTTGAATAGTTTTGGCCACCACAAGTGTGGAAGGGTATGCTCAGATGTGAGTCCCTTGCTCACTGCACCATCAGGATTCAAGCAAGCCGGGCCGAAGACGGCTGTAATGCCAGAAACCGGTCCCCGGAAGCTTGTTTCCTTTCCAGTAAAGAATTGGCTTGGTAGTTTGGTCTGCCCTGTTCCCATGATGCACTGGGCCAGGGTCAGACTCATTTGCATGTAGCCAGGTTCTGAACTGGGATGGTGCAGTGAGCTAAAAAACGGTGATGGATCAAGCGCTGATCTTTTGACTGGGTAGGAGTGTTCTGCTTAATTCAGATACTCTGTCCATCACCACCCCCTTTTTGAATCGTTTTGGCCACCACAAGTGTGGAAGGTTATGCTCAGATGTGAGTCCCTTGCTCACTGCACCATCAGGATTCAAGCAAGCCGGGCCGAAGATGGCTGTAATGCCAGAAACCGGACCCCGGAAGCTTGTTTCCTTTCCAGTAAAGAAGTGGCTTGGTAGTTTGGTTTGCCCTGTTCCCATGATGCACTGGGCCTGGGTCAGACTAATTTGCATGTAGCCAGGTTCTGAACTGGGATGGTGCAGTGAGCTAAAAAACGGTGATGGATCAAGCCCTGAACTTTTGACTGGGTAGGAGTGTTCTGCTTAATTCAGATACTCTGTCCATCACCACCCCCTTTTTTAATCGTTTTGGCCACTACAAGTGTGGAAGGGTATGCTCAGATGTGAGTCCCTTGCTCACTGCACCATCAGGATTCAAGCAAGCCGGGCCGAAGACGGCTGTAATGCCAGAAACCGGTCCCCGGAAGCTTGTTTCCTTTCCAGTAAAGAATTGGCTTGGTAGTTTGGTCTGCCCTGTTCCCATGATGCACTGGGCCAGGGTCAGACTAATTTGCATGTAGCCAGGTTCTGAACTGGGATGGTGCAGTGAGCTAAAAAACGGTGATGGATCAAGCCCTGATCTTTTGACTGGGTAGGAGTTTTCTGCTTAATTCAGATACTCTGTCCATCACCACCCCCTTTTTGAATCGTTTTGGCCACCACAAGTGTGGAAGGGTATGCTCAGATGTGAGTCCCTTGCTCACTGCACCATCAGGATTCAAGCAAGCCGGGCCGAAGACGGCTGTAATGCCAGAAACCGGTCCCCGGAAGCTTGTTTCCTTTCCAGTAAAGAATTGGCTTGGTAGTTTGGTCTGCCCTGTTCCCATGATGCACTGGGCCAGGGTCAGACTAATTTGCATGTAGCCAGGTTCTGAACTGGGATGGTGCAGTGAGCTAAAAAACGGTGATGGATCAAGCCCTGAACTTTTGACTGGGTAGGAGTGTTCTGCTTAATTCAGATACTCTGTCCATCACCACCCCCTTTTTGAATCGTTTTGGCCACCACAAGTGTGGAAGGGTATGCTCAGATGTGAGTCCCTTGCTCACTGCACCATCAGGATTCAAGCAAGCCGGGCCGAAGACGGCTGTAATGCCAGAAACCGGTCCCGGGAAGCTTGTTTCCTTTCCAGTAAAGAATTGGCTTGGTAGTTTGGTGTGCCCTGTTCCCATGATGCACTGGGCCAGGGTCAGACTAATTTGCATGTAGCCAGGTTCTGAACTGGGATGGTGCAGTGAGCTAAAAAACGGTGATGGATCAAGCCCTGATCTTTTGACTGGGTAGGAGTGTTCTGCTTAATCCAGATACTCTGTCCATCACCACCCACTTTCTCGAATAATTTTTTTGCAACGTGACTAGCTGTGGAGTTTGGGCCCTAGATCAGCCAGCACTTAGAAAAAATTAGAAAACACGTACATTTTTTTAAACTAGACAAACAGAGTAATCATGGATGGGGGTGACTTGTGTGGCTCTTACCATTTTCTGCTACCCAGAATCCCTTGGAAAACTCACACTTTGTAAAAAAACATTTTCCTTATATTTCTGGGATGGAAAGTTCTTGAATCTGTGGGAAGACACAAACTTCCAGCCACCCACCATTCCCCAAGTCTGCCGATAATAATGGTACCTCACCTGTGTGGGTAGGCCTAGTGTCCGTGAAAGGAAACGGCCCAAAACACAACGTGGATACATGACATTTTTCCAGTGAAAACTCACCCTTCTTTAAGAATGTGCTTCAATGTGGATTTTGGGCCGTAACTCAGCCGGCACCTAGGGAAACCTAGCAAATCTTTTTTTTTTTAAATTAGACACCCTGGGAAATCACTAGGTTCTGTGGCCAAGAATCACCTAGCTCAAACTTTGTAAAAAAACAAACACATTTTCCTCTAATTGCTATGATGGAAAGGTCTGGAATTTGTGTGGAGCACCAAACTTTTACTCACCCAGCATTCCCCGAAGTCAACCTATAAAAATGGTACCTCACATGTGTGGCTAGTGCCCACAGCAGGAAACAGCCCAAAACACAACATGGACACATCACATTTTTCTATTGAAAGCTGATGCTTTTTTAAAATTTGTCTCAATGTGGATTTTGGGCCCTAGCTCCACCGGCATCTTAGGAAACATAGCAAATCTGTACATTTTTGATAACTAGACACCCAGGAAAATCCAGGATGATTTAACATGTGTGGCTCTCATGAGGTTCTGTTTCCAGAATCCCATAGCTCAAACTTTGTAAAAAAAAAAACACACATTTTACTCATATTTCTGACATGGAAATTTCTGGAATCTGTGGAGAGCCAAAAACTTCCACCCACTCAGAATTCCTCCTGGTCTGCCAATAAAAATGGTATCTTACTTGTGTGGTTAGGCATAGTGCCTGCAATAGAAAACGGCCCAAAACGAAATGTGGACACATAATATTTTTCAATTGAAAACTAACCGTTTTTTTGTAACGTGGCTAGCTGTGGATTTTGGGCCCTATAAAAGCCAGCACTTAGAAAAACCTAGAAAAACTGTACATTTTTAGCAAACCACAAGCAGAGTCATTATGGATGGGGTGACTTGTGTGGCTTTCACCAGGTTCTGTTACCCAGAATTGCTAGCAAACTTCAAACTTTGTTAAAAAACAAATTTCCTCATATATCTGTGATGGAAAGTTCTGGAACCTGCTGGGAACCACAAACTTGCAACCACCCAGAATAAAAATGGTACCCCAATGGTGTGGGTAGTACTAGTACCTTCAACAGAAAATGGCCCAAAAGAAAATGTGTACACATCATAGTTTTCCAGTGAAAACTGAGCCTTTTCTTTACAATGTGCCTAGCTCTGGATTTTGGGCCCTAGCTCAGCTGGCAGCTGGGAAAACATAGCAAAGCTGAGCATTTTCTAAAACTAGACACACACGGGAATCCAGGATGGGGGTGACTTGTGTTGCTCTCGCCAGGTTCTCTTACCAAGAATAACTTGCAAATCTCAAACTTTGTAATAAAAACACATTTTACTCACATTCCTGTAATGGAAATTCTGGAAACTCTGTTGAGTCACAAACTTCCACCCAACTAGCAAAAACACATTTTCCTCATATTTCTGGGATGGAAAGTTCTGGAATCTGCAAAAAGCCACAAACTTATACCTACCCAGCACTCTCACACATCTGTCGATAGAAATGGAATCTCATTTGTGTGAGTTGGCCTAGTGCCTGTGACAGGAAAAGGTTCAAAACGCAACGTGGACACATCACGTTTTCTCAGTGAAAATAGACCCACATTTTACAATGTGCCTTGATGTGGATTGTGGGCCCTTGCTCAGCCAGCAGCTAGGGAAACCTAGCAAACCTGTACTTTTTTGTAAACTAGACACCCAGGGGAATCAAGCATGGGTTGAATTGTGTGGCTCCCATCAGGTGCTGGTACCCAGATCCCTTACAAAGTTTACACAAAAAAAAAATGATACTCACATTCCTGTAATGAAAATTCTGGAAACTCAGTGGAGTCACAAACTTCCACCCAACTTGCATTCCCCCAAGTCTGCATTTAAAAATGGTCCCTCACGTGTGTGGGTAGGCCTAGTGCCCATGACAGGAAATGGCCAAAATTGCAACGTGGACACATCACATTTTCCCACTGAAAACTGACCGATTTTTATCAATGTGCCTCAATGTGGATTTTGGGCCCTAGCTCAGCCAGCACCTAGGGGAACCTAGCAAACTTGTAAATTTTTTTTTAAACTAGACACCCAGGGTACTCCAGGATAGGGTGATTTATGTGGCTCCCACCAGGTTCTGTTACTAAGAATTTCCAAGCTCACAATTTGTAAATAAAAGCACATTTTCCTCAAATTTCTGAGATGGAAAGTCTGGAGTCTGTGCGGACCCACAAACTTCCACTACCCCGAATTCCTCACACATCTGCCTATAAAAATCATACCTCACTTGTGCAGTACTTCTTAAGACCTGGCTCTTCGAACAGTAGCAGCTTCCCCCCCAGCGCCTTGAGACCCTCATAGGTATGTAGTGCGCTTTACAAATACTATGATTGATCGATTGATTGATTGATTGATTGATTGAGTAGGTCTAGTGCCCGTGTCAGGAAACGGCCCAAAATGAAATGAAGACACTGATCCTTTATTTGCAATGTGCACAGCTGTGGATTTCAGGTCCTGGCTCAGTCAGCACATAGGGAAACATAGCAAACCTGTACATATTTTTAAACTAGACACTCAGGGGAATCAAACATGTGGTAACTTGTGTGGCTCTCAACAGATTCTATTACTCAGGATACCTTGCAAAGCTCAAACTTTGTAAAAAAGACACATATTCCTCACATTCCTGTGATGGAAAGTTCTGGAGTCTGTGTGGAGCCAAAACTTCCAAGCACCCAGCATTTCCCCCTGTCTGCTGATAAGGTATCTCACTTGTGTGGGTAGACCTAGTGCGCTAAACATCCTTTACCACGCAACTTTTACCACGCAGTTCTTTTACAACGCAGGTTTTACAACGAACACCATTACAACGCATTGCACTAGGGGGGCGCTCTAGGATAAGTAATAGTTTAATTTACTATCCAACACCTTCCCTACTATCCACGGGGACTGGAGTTGGAATAGTAAATTAAACTATTCACTATCCAGCACCCCCCAAAGCAATGCGTTGTAATGGCTTGCGTTGCAAAACTTGCGTTGTAACAGCATGCGTGGTAAAAGCATGCGTTGTAACAACGTACATCCCCTAGTGCCAGTGACCAAAACAGCTCAAACCGCAATGTGGACACAACACATTTTTCCTGTGAACATTGACCCTTTTCATTCATTCATTCATTCATTGAAACTTTATTTCAACTATTACAGCCATAAAAGCACATACAAATCTACATCTTAAAATTCAAGTCACAAAAGGAATCAATGGTCATGTGTGACAATAGATAATACACAAAGTGTTAATCACACATAGGGAAATTGGCTAATAAAAATCATCACTATGGGAAATTTGATTAATTAAAAACTTCAATAAAAATATCATTTAGACTATAAATATTAAAAACAATGGAGGATTCATATCAATTATATATCTAAAACTCTCGAATCGCACTTCGTGTCCGGCTGCAAACTTTGCGCGTGTACCACGCGCCTCGATCCAGCGGTTCCCACTCCGCAGTGGGACCGAGTTGGGGACGGGGCCTTCCGGTCCCCAGATTGCTGTAAGGGGTGCGGTGTGCATGCGGGGGAAGCCTACTTGGTCCCGGGAGCGGCATTGACGTGACGGTCGGCCCAGCTGTGCGGCTCCTTTTCCCTCATTTCCTCTCAGGCCCTGTGTGCCCATCGCTGCCTGGTTCCCAGTGTGAACGAGGGAAAAGGCCCGGTGGCTTTTCGCAGTGCTGATCCGTATTCAGAATGGCGGAGGGCGCTGTGCTGATTACTTGATTGGGCGCCTGTTTGGAGATCCATGGATGCCTCAACCTGATATCATTGGCAGTAAACTCACCTGGCTGCATATGCACTGCGCGTCTCCCAAGGCCAGCTGACCTACAGTTTTGTTTCGCTTTTTCCTCTACTGGTGCCTCATAATCAGCACACTTCCTTGCCCCGGTGGACACGGGAGAAACACTTCCCTGGGTGTGATTTCTTGTCTCAGATCCAGAGTATATAGCATGGTGCCTCTAAATACATGACACTCTCTGGCTTCTTCAAATCCTGTTGAGCTGAGACGCGTTGTTCCCACATTGGTCTCCCTTGCATTGCTTCCCTCATGGAACTTATTGTTTAGGGGGCCATTCATTCTGCGACAACAGGGTCCTGATAGCTCTCTGGTCACACGTTGGGGCTCCCCCATTTTTTACACTCCGAATGAAGCGTAAGAGTTTTGTCCCACTTTCAAGAAAGACAACAACAAAGTTCTGTTTGAAGGGCGGGTTTCATCTCCTCCACGGAGCGGTTCTGAGGCCAACATGGAAGTTTTCTCCAATACGGGAACTGGATAATCTGATATTAATGTACTGGCTTTCTGTGAACAATGCTTTAATGATAATGCTTCTCTTTCTTCACTGAAGTTGTTTCTTAATTGTCCGGCCGACGTGGTGTTGCCATGCCTCAAGGTGTACACCTTATTTTGTTTTTTGTCTCTGCAGAAACAGCTGTGTTTGCTTGATGGTTTCATGATTAGATGTGCATTTTACTGGCACCGCCAGTTGTTTCCAAGGGCATGGTTTTGCCTCGCTTGAGAATGGGTGAGGCTGGGTGGTGGATGGCGGGGGGTAACCTTGCATTTTGTTAAATGTTTTCAGAGAACTTATACAAAGGTCACTGTCACAAGGCGTTTTTGTAGATTATTTGCGAACATGTTTAATGTCCCAGTCTTATTATGGCACATTTAGGTTACCTGGTTGGGCCTTCTGGTTTGTCCCCTATGTCATGGAATGTCCGTGGCCTCAACAATACCCTCAAGAAACGACAGGTGATCAATTATGTATTACAACATAAAATCGATATAGCCTGCCTACAGGAGACACACTTGTCCAAATCAGAGTCTGCGCTAGTTGCGCCAGCTGGGGGGGCACATAGGTATTTCTCTAATTATAGTAGATACACTAGAGGGGTCGCCATCCTAATCCACAAAAGGATCCCTTTTCGCCCTGGTAAAATGATATAAGACAGTGAGGGCCGTTTCCTAATAGTCACAGGTATGCTAATGGGTCACCTTGTTGCAGTGATAGGCATCTATGGTCCGAACGTAGACACCCCAGATTTTTTTCATTCAATACAGCTACATTTATTGGCATTAAATTCCTGTCTGATCATTATGGGAGGTGATTTCAATTTGTTATTAGATCCCACATGGGAAAGCACATCCACATCACCTGACACCAAATCCTGCTCTCGCCTCGCATTACAAGACATCTGTCAGCAATTTTCATTGGTAGACGTGGAGCGTACACACAATACTATTGCCACTTCATATACTCACTGTTTCGGTTACCACAACACCTGGACCAGAATAGACTATTGGTTGGTCTCCCTGGGAATAGCTGGCTGGTTCAGGTCAATCAATACGCTGCCATGGACTTATTCTGATCATTCACCTGTGGTGTTGAGGCTTGCTACAACTCATCCAGGGGGATTTGAACGGCAGTTGCGATTTCTGAGTAGGGCACTTCAGGATCAGGTCTTCCTTGAAGAGGTACGTGAGGCCATTGAAGACTATTTTGACATAAACACTGGATTGGTGGGTACATTGGCGGACCTATGGGAGTTTGCATTGCCAAAAATGCGGGAGTCCTAAAAGACTTGCGTACTACCCTGGCTTGCATTGAGAAGGACATATCGGCATTAGATGCAGAGCTGCTTGGGAACGCCTCTAAGGAGGTGGGATATCGGCGTTTGGCTCTGTTAGTGTATTTAGAAATTCAGGGAATTTCGTAATGCCCCAGACAGAGAACTACTACACTTGGGTAAACATCACATGACCAGGAGGTACGGGGAGGGCGAACAACCTGGCAAAATTTTGGCACACATGCTCTGTCCCCAATACAGCAGAGCATACATATCCGAAATTAACACCCCAGTTAAACAGTCGGTCTGTTCTACTCCAGAGATTAGTGATACATTCTTGTATAATTGCAAAACCCTATATAGTTCCAGAATAGACACGATTTTGGTGCCCAGGAAGACTATTTATCAGAAATGGTGCTAGTTTACCTTGAGAAATATCCCAAGAAAATATTGTGGAGGCCATAGATGCATTCCGTGGTTCCTCAGCACCGGGTCTAGATGGGTTCTCTGGAGACTTTTATAAGGCCTACAAAGACATTCTTGTGCCACGATTGATAGAGGTTTATGCAGAATCGCTGGAAAAGCTCATTCTTCCCCCCACTTTTCGAGAGGTTGTCATTATTCTGCTCCCTAAACCTGTGTGGCTCGTACAGACCCCTCTCCTTATTGAATTTGGACTATAAAATATTGGCTAAGGTTATTGCTATTAGGCTTTCTTTGTTAATGGAATTTATTATTTCCGCTGCTTAATCTGGGTTTGTTCCCCACCGCTCCACTTCGCTTAACCTCCGGACCCTTTTTGCCATTATTCATAGGATAGATCCCATGGTCCCTGCAGCAGCTGTTCTATTGGATGCCAAGAAGTCTTTTGATTCTTTGGAAAGGCCTTTTTTCTTTCAGTAATGTGCCCCATGGGGATGCCTGAGGCTTTTGTTTCCACCACGGCTCTTTTATATACTAGCCCCACAGCTAGGCTGTGCATCAATGGCAGGCTATCTCAACACTTTCGCTTGACGCGTGGTGCGAGACAGGGATTCCCATTGTCCCCATTATTGTTTATTTTAGCTGTGGATCCTTTAATCAGACACTTCCAGGAGCGCCACCTGCACCGGGGTCAGCAATTTAACACGGGACCATTACTAATATCACTTTACGCAGATGATACTATTCTATATGTGCGGCACCCACAAACTAATCTTTAGCCAAGCATTTGGGAAATCCTACGATTTTGCCGTTTTTCAGGACTTGGCATTAATTGGCACAAGTCTGTAATTTTCTGTTAACACTCAGCACTACCCCATGGGATTGTGGGTATCCGCTTGAGTGGTGCCATGACAAAGTCAAATATCTCGGCATTCACATACATCTGGACACGTCCAGTATAATTAGTTTGAATTATGGCCGAGCCGTAAGCTCCCTGGAGACGCAGGTAGAAAGATGGATGCGTCTTCCACTGTCCATGACGGGCAGGATTGCCATTCTCAAAATTATAGTACTTCCTAAATGCTTATATATTTTTAATAATATTCCCTTTCCCCTCACTCAGTCCTTTTCTTTGCAGCTGCGGCAACATCTTCTAAGGATGGTCTGGGGGGGTAGGCGACCTCGGGTTAACTGGCAGATTTTAACTCTCCCGTATGAAAGGGGATGTTTCGGCATTCCTGATATGTATTTATACTATTTAACTGCACAGTGTAGTTATGCATATGCTTGGTACCATCCGGACTATCTGGTTCCTTTCCTGAGACCGGAGGCAGACTTAGTGCTTCCTCAGAAATTGTCCACTGTGCTTCCCAAGGGACTCCCAAGGGACCCAACTGACATACAGACTGTATCCACCACTAGCTGGGCATGGGAGAAACTACGGAGACTTCTGGGTCTAGACTTACTGTACTCACCTGCTTTGCCGCTCCCAAATCCTTCATGGCTCCCCATCACGGGAGAAATACTGGTACAACGCACGTTGGCCAAATTTGATATCCAAAAGATAGGTGATCTATTTCTGAATGATCGTGTCCTCTCTATGTCAGATGACGCCCGGTTTCAAGACCGTTCATTCATGGATGCCTTTATAATGTGACGCATGCACTCCACATTATGAGCCACACTCCCTACATACCCAATTGCGCCGGAACTTGCGTCCCCACTAACGCTGATAATTGAGAGTGAGACGGATACTCATCTCATTTCTAAAATATACAGGTCATGCACTAGTGTTCATTCACTTACTGATGTTAAAGTACGCACTGCTTGGGAACGTGATCTAGGCGACCCATATTGGATGATCAATGGAAAAAATGTTGCGAGGTTACAAAATAAGTATCCCTCAACAGCAGGCACAAGCGTATTCATTTTAAATTCCTCCGCAGGCTATATCACAATCCAGCTTGGTCACACAAAATAGATCCTTCTTGGCCACACCATTGTTTGAAATGTTCCGCCCCTCATGCCAACTTTGCCCATCTTACATGGATTTGTCCTAAAGTTTAGCCGTATTGGGAACAGGTGCATGCTACATTAGGTGAAATGACTTCACTGTCGCTGATCTCACTCCTGAAATTGCTCTCATGGGATACACGGTCAACTTTCCTAAGAAGGTCAGGAGGTTTTCTGTACTTGGGTTCCTGTTAGCTAAGCGGAAGATAGAGCTAGTATGGGGTAAGAGAACTGCCCCACCTTACAGGCCTGGCTGCGTAGCCTGACATATTGTAATGTAAATTGCGAAATGTACGCTTCCCTAATGCCTAGCTCTTCACGTCCCAAAGATATATGGGGCACGTACAGGGCATATATTGCTGAGAGGTGTAGGGATTCTGCCACACAGTTTGAGAGCTGCATAGTACCAGAGGGGGTGGGATGATAGGCCACAGTGTTGGCATGTGATTCCTGTTATTTAATGCACTCTCAACTCACCTTTCTATTATATGCACATATCATTGGTTGGAACAGACAATAAATTGGGTAACTACTGCATTGCATGACAAATTGACGTATTGGTAAATTTCAGATAGGACAAACCAGGGGCTTGGGGGATGCTGAATTCTTTTACTATTTAGACTAGCCTTCCAATTGTGTTGCCTAATATTGTGATTTGCATATTACTGTGTATTATTGCTATGTGATGAAACACCTGACAATGTACCGCTCTGATATTGTTTACTTCTTACTGTACAATAAAACTGGAAATAAAGATTGGAAAAAAAAACTAGACTCCTAGAGAAATCCAGGATGGGGTGACTTGTGTGGCTCTCATGAGGTTCTGTTACTCAGATTACTTTGCAAATGTCAAACTTTGTCAAAAAAACAAATTTTCCTCACATTTCTGTGATGGAAAGTTCTGGAATCTAAAGGGAGCCACAAACTATGACCCACCCAGCATTTGCCCAAGTCTGCGAATATAATGATGCCCCCCCTTCCATAACCAGGTTGTTTTGTTATAGATAATTCTGATGTTTCCACAATATGTTTTGGGCCATTCCCTGTCGTGGGTACTTGGCCCGCCCATGCAAGTGAGAAAGTATCTTTATCGAGAGACCTGTGGGAATGCTGGGTAGTAGGACATTTTTGCAACCTGGTGATTTCCCAACTTTCCCTCACAGAACTGAGAGGAAAATTATATTTTTTTAAATCTAAAATTGAGGTTTGTAGGGGATTCTGGGTAAAAGATGTTGGGGGATCCATGCAATTCACACCTCCCTGGACTCCCTCGGATGTCCACTTTTCAGAAATGTCTGGGTTTGGTAGGTTTCCGTAGCTGGCCATTAAGCCCGGGACCAAAAATGCAGTTACCTCCCTTGCAAAAACAGGTTGTTATGTCATAGATGGGGGGCTTCTGCGGTATTGGTCCAGGGCTCAGTGGCCAACTAAGGAAACCTAGCAAACATAGACATTTCTGAAAACTACAGACTCAGGGGAGTCTAGGGGTGTGTGGCATGTGTGGATCTCCCAACATTTACTTACCCAGAATCCCCTGCAAACCTCACATTTAGCTAAAAAGTCACATTTTCCACACATTCCTGTGTGGGAAGGTTGTGAGATCACCGTGAGGGTACAAATTTCCCACCACCCAGTGTTCCCCCTAGCCTCACAATAAAAATGATACCTCACATGTGTAGGTGCCCAAAGCAGTGTCAGTCTAAAAACATATAAAAAAAACTGCCCTTTTGGACCCACTTTGGTTCTCCCTCAGTTTTTCATTTTATACATGTTTAGGTTCTCTGCTTTCAGCCTCCTCACAAGTGAGGTATCATTTGTTTCAGGAGATTGAGAGAAACGCTGAGTGGTGGGAAATGTTTTGCCAGTGCAGTGATCTGACAAATATACCACACAGAAATGTGAGGAATGTGTGAATTGTTAGCTAAATTTGAGACTTGCAGGGAATTCTAGGTAATAAAACACTGAAGGATCTACACAAGCCACACCACCAGCCAAGTGCTATCCATGCACACAACCAGCCTAGCGCCATCCATGCACACGACCAGCCAAGCACCATCCAAGCACATCGCCAGCCAAGCGACAGTCAATGCACATCACCAGCCAAAGAAACAGTCCACACACATTGCCAGACATGTGCCATCCCTGCAGACTGCTAGACAAACGGCAGTCCACACACACTGCCATCTAAGCACAAGTCCACACACACCACCAGCAAAATGCAGGTTCACACACAGCCAGCCAAAGCCAGTAAACACAGAACATCAGTCAAACTCCAGTTCACACACACACACACATATTTGAACAGAAGCTTTCGCTAGTGTCTAGTAGTTTTCTGTCCCCCTTGGGAGCAGATGTGCCTAAAAATATTGCTGATCTGCCCCCAAGGAGGAGGGGGCAGAAGCAGCCAAAATGTGTTCGCAAAAAAGGGAAACAACCTTTGCCTAAGAGGCCGCTCCCTGACATGCCCATAAACATATCTCTGGTGCCTAGTGGGCTTTTAACTCCCCCGGGTGGCAGTTCAGGGGCCATTGCCCCACCTGCCCCTGAGGGGGGTAGAAAGACTGTCCCTTTTGTGTTGGGATGAGGGTGGGGGCATTGGTATGCTCATTGTGCCCCCCAACCCTCTTTTATTAAAAAAATAACAATAATCATTGTGCCGATTGTGCTTTCTCCCCCCCCGGGGGCTATTGCCCTCATCTGCACCCCAGGGGATGACAGAAAGACTGTGGCTATTTATGGAAGGGGTGGGGGCATTTTAATGCCCATTTAGGGCAGCCCCCACCCCTAAGTGCTAAAAAGGAGAAGCTGTAGTGTCTGGCTTTCTGTCCCCCTGGGGGGGCAGGTTGGGGGTAATAACCCCCATCTGCCTTCAATGAGGGGGAAAAAAGATTGCCCCCTTTCTATGGGTGGGGGGGGCCTTGGTATGCCCATTGTGGGCAGCCCCCAACCCTTTTCCTTAAACAAATATATCCCTGGTGCCTAGTGGGCTATCTGCCCTCCAGGGGGCAGTTCAGGGGCTATTGCCCCATCTGTACCCTGAGGGACAGAAATACTGTGGCATATTTCGGGGAGGGGTGGAGGAATTACGGTCCCCATTTAGGGCAGCCTCCATACCTAAGTATTAAAAAAAAAGAATCCCTGGTATCTAGTGTGCTTTCTTCCCCATCGGAGGCAGATTGGGGGCCACTGCCCCATCTGCTTACCAGGAGGGAGCAGAAAGACTGAATATGCTCATTTAACAATGGGGGAGCAAAGACTCTAGCTGAATGGCTGCTCCCCCCTCCCAGGTGTCTAGTGGTGGATTCCTGCTTGGGGATCGCTCTCCTACAGCTCCACTAGGAAAGGGTACCATTGTAAAGGGGAGATTCTCCCCCTTCCAACGATACCTCTCCCGTGTGTTTCGGTGCTCGGGGAACTGACATAGCCCCGCGAGCACTGAAGCTGTGTAACTGAAATGAGCCGATTAGCACATTTCAATTTCACTTTAAATGTACTGACGTCAGCGCACCATCCACGCGATCTTTATTACATTGGGAAAAAGCATGTCTCAGTAGGTTGGGGAAGCTCTGCCCCACCTCCTGAAGCAAAACAAAATAAATGGAAATCTCTTTGCTGTTTTCAGCAGAGGGTTTACTTGGTGGTGTCCCTTGGACATAATGGTTACATACATGGCACAGGAGCGACACAGCCATTGTTGACTCCATGACATCCATGGCACCGAAGGGGTTAGGTGTAGAATATGCAACAAATAGTAATTTAGCATATCAAATTAAAAAAAGAATAGCCCTAGTATATGTTCCCATAGCTGAAGTAGCAAACCACTACACATTCAATTAGAAAGCCCCTTCTACCAAGCAAATGAAACAAAACAAACCCCCCTACTTGACTATTTCGAAGACCCATGGGTAGGGCAACTGCACAGATCAGGACACAAACACCCACAGAAATTCCACATTTCATGGTGGAATGTGTATGACGGTACTCTAGCCCTACAAGCTAAAACTAACAAAGCAGTGCAGGGATGAGATTATGTTATTCAATCCACATTAGGAAGAAGACAACCAACCCTAGACAAACTATTGAAAACTATCCAAAAAGAACAAAGCTACCAGGAACTTAGACAATACCAAACTAAAATAAGCCCTAAACTATGTAAACAAGCCAAAACAATTCATGAACATTTGCAATATAAAACAAGGTTATACCCAAGGACAAGAATACCTAGAAACAATAGCAAAATACCTACACAAAAATACCTAACACAAGAATCAACTTTTTTTTAAAATTTAGAATATATTTATTATGTCAAAATTACAATATTATTTTAACCATAGTAATTGACATAATATTATAATTAAAATAAAAAAATACTATCAATTAACCAAATTAAAAAATGAAAAAAATGCAATAAACTGTCGATAAAAATAAATCAATTGCACATAAATTAATACATAACTGGCCAGATTATGATGTGGTCAGTGAGCCTCCAACCACTTGCCAGAGGCTCACCTACCGACATCAAAGACCGCACATAATCCCCTGTGGCGGCGTTTCCAATATGATTTCCATGTCAGGCTTTCCAACATGAAAAGCCTGTTGGAAAGTGACTTTAGGGGACCCTGGCACGGCCCCCATGCCCCAGCGGCCTCCAGCACCTATGGCTCTTGCCTGTTAATCCCCGCATTGTATGGAATCATGTGGCAGGCACCATGAGGTGTCTGCCACTCGGTGCAGGGATTAACAGAAACTTCCATTTCTCTATGGGAGCTTGGCTTCGGCTGGTTTCTGACTGCATCACAAGTTCCCATAGAGAAATTGGAGCATGTGTAATTGCGGTGCCGGGACCGTGACAATGCCGATCAGAGGCTACCCCGACCGACATCATGATGAACCCCAATATGGTATTAACGGCAAAACACATAAAAAATATAACATTCTCAACCCATATTTAAAACATTAAAATAACTTACAATTTTATTACAGTAGATCGTCCTTAAAGCAGGTTTAAATCCAAAATAATAATGATCCAAATCATATTCCATAAAAAGACAATTTCCCAAAAAACAAATGTAAAAATACAGCTGTAAAAATAGGGTTCCAAAAACGCAATCCTCTCTGTGGTCAAATCATCAAAAAACGAGAAATAGATTTAAAAAAAACGCTCCAGGAAAGCCGAAAAATAAAAGAAAACAATTTAAAATTAAAAGGCATTTTCGTCCCCACCATAACTCCAGAACATAAACCTGCAAAAAATAAACAGAACTCCCTCCCGCAAAAACAAATATGTTCCCACATTGTAATTTAAGACAATAAAACATAAATTACAATACATAACATATTTAATAACACATTACTAATAAAATACTACACTATCCACCAATAACAAATAATTAAACGAACACTAAAGACAACACTGCCAAAACTACATGACACTACAAAATAAAATTTGAAATAGCGAACTTCGTACTCTATATACATCTCTACTAACTCCTACTACCCTCAATTTACCTAAAAAAGTAGTTTAACCCCTTCGATGCTCATGACGAGCTCAGCTCGTCATGAGGCACGGTTGAGCTGTGCTGATGAGCTGAGCTCGTAATGAACAATGGTAAATCTGGGAATGCAGCACAGGAGGGGAAAACCTCTAGCAGCCAAGGTGTTAAAGTAAACTTACCTTCACTGAAGATACGCAGCTCCCAACAGTGCGTTTCCCTCTGCAAAACTAAACAACGATATATAGATGGATAACTAAACAAAGAAACCCCCCCAAAAAATATGGCCGCTAAAATTGAACTAGAAAAAATACTTTTTCCCAATAGAAATGAATATAGAAAAAATAAAAATGTTAGAAATGTTAAACATTTGTATGTAAAAAAATAAAATATATATTAAATATGATTATATGATATATATAATCATATTAAGTATATATAATATCTGATATTTAAAATGAAATTGAAAAAATGTGTATAATACATAGAAAATGTATAAAGTTTCCATATGGCGTAAAAAATATACAATGTATAACTAATTCAAAACATTGTTTGCAAACAAATTTTTCATGTTTCAACATAATTTAAAATTGTGTCAAAAGTTAAATAATATTATCCAACATTAAATATTATTTAATATACATAAAAAAGTATTAAAAACATGACTACAATATTATTTTAAATTGGAAAATACATATTAAATATTATCTCTATAAAATTATTTGATATGTATTAAAAATATATTACTGAAGTATCAAAAATTACTAATTCTAATGTTTCTATAATGTTATCCTAAAAAATATAAAAAGTTATGTTTATTAAAAATGTAAGACAAATACTATTTTCTAAATACAAAAAAGTAAATACTTTCCAAAAAATGTAAAAATAAAAACAATTCAAATATATTATTTTATAACAAATATCAAACAATATTTACCATTTAGCATAAATACAAACATATACAAATGTATGTCATACTATTTATATTTTCTATTTCTTTTAAAATGTAAAAATGACAAAATATGATTTTTTAATAATTTTAACATAAGATGTTGAAAACAAATCTCTAACATTTAGAATTGTATACAATATGTTCTATTCAATTAAACAATATTTTGAGCCTAATTACTGTGCCAGGCGTTGGCAGTCCTGACCTCTGTATTAGGATGCGACTGCCCATAGTGTGGTTGGAAACATCCATTTTACAATGGAAGCTTGTGCGGCGGGCAGAAAAGTTTCCCCAGCATAAGCTTCTATTGTAAAATGGATGCTTTTTAAACATCCCTGCACAGTGTGGCAGGCACCTCATGGTGCCTGCCACACGGTGCAGAGATGTTTAGGGGGGCACCATAGATGCCCACCAGGTCCAAAAGTGGAGGGCTAGGGAGGAAGGGGGCCCTACTAAAGTGCCCCTAAAACACTTCCTGATAGCCTTTTTATGTCAGAAAGTCCGACAGGATTATGGATGGCTTCCGATGCACCGATGGGCATCTTAAGCCCATTGGAAGTGATGCGGATGGTCCCTCCTTCCAATGCCTCCACCCGTGGCATCATAATGTGACAGGCAGACCACAGTTTCAGATGTCAGACGGTCTGCAACTGACGATAGGTCAGTTGCGGTCTGCCCCGCATCGTAATCGGCCCCTTGTGTTTAATAAAAGTATATACCTATAAATAAATACAAATTTTGCTTCTCTTCATTAATATATTGTAATAAAGCATAAGTAACAGAAAATTCTACACACTACATCATAAAAATTAACTATTCCAACTACATCAAAACTACATTAATAAAAATTACTATACACTAAACCGTACAAATTAAATATTCCTACTCCATTCTAACTAAATTCAGGGCAAGTGCTGGGCACTAAACCCTACAAATTGATTACTCCTACTTTGTGGCTGGGGATAGGTACAAGTAAAACTTGAGGTGAGGGGCTTCCGCCTACTGATCATAAATTTTCTGCCCCTGTACCTTTGGAACTGGTGGTCTTGATCAATACCTCAAATACAAGGAGAGGAGCTCAAGCTCCCGAGCCCATTTTGTCTGAGACTGTAGCTGGGGATATTTCATCCTGTGTTATGGTCCATCCCACAACGGGTTTAACTGGGGCCCCTGAGGAGAAAAGGGGTCTCAATAGGAAAATTGGCAAGCGGCAAAAATCTATAAAAAAAGGTCCCTCTAAATCGAGTTTTAAGCTTGATGAGAATATAGAACTGACTCTACGGACTTTAATAGAGGAGATCTTTAGCGAACGGTTTGAGTCTATATTAACTGGTATTGCCAAAAATATCATTGATACTCTTAACACTTGTGTTGGTGACCTCAAGAAAAAATGTGAGAGGCTTGATTTCTTTTTAATGGATACAAAATACACCATGGAATCTGTTCGCAATGAAGGTTTGCTGTCTAATCCCACCTTAGTAAGATGTATTAATTCTTCCGAGAAACACTTGGATAATCATTTATATCCATCCTCAGGGGGTAGAGCTAATCCTAACCTGGAGGGGGAAGCGGGGCAAATCAAAAACCAGTAAACCCTCGCAAAAGTATCCATAGCTCTGTCAATTCATTATACTCTGGTTTGACGGCGACAGGCAGTGATAAATGTGCACCCCAAGTTACTAATGCAAACTATAATGGTGATAGAATTAATCTCCCTCCTGAAGCAACCCCTTTGGTCGCGGTTATAGTTGGAGTTCCTCCTGTGAGGGATACCGACTGTGAATCCACGTTGCCCTTATTCGAAAGACAAAACATTGGTGTGCTCAAAACTGCCCGGGCTGACCCGGGATTTTGACACATATTATAATGGCAAGAAGGGTGGCTTGGGTTGGAAATGGTCCCAAAAAGTACCTGGTGACTGTATCATAGTCAATTTCGATAAACAGGATGTTCCAGATAGGTTGTACTGGTACCCCTCCCCCGTAATTGGGGACATTAGGGCACTCCCTTTGGGTTTCTTCTACCATCCTCCAAAAACCTGTATAAGAGATGGAGTTGGAGTAAGTGGCGCGGACTCGTGAAGTGGTCCCAAGCCATTAATAAGTGACACTACTAGAGGCTGTGCCAAGCTAGTCTTAGAGAACAACACGAGGGAAGTATGTGCTGTAGGAGAGTAGGGTCTGCTTTCCTATGGTCACCCCACTTTTTGCTTTTTCCTTCACTGGTTTTCGACTTTAATGTGGCTCTGGGCCTGCTAATCAGACCCATAGCCCTGCTGTTCTCTCTCTAAATTCACACCATGTACTTTAGGTACATCACCAATTGGGAAATGGGTCACTCTTGTGAGTCCCTGTACAGTGTACCATAGATACCAAGGGCATAGGTGCACCCAAGACCTACCAGGGGCTGCAGCATATCTTATGCCATCCCTGGCTGGCCACCTAAGCTGACACAACTGGCTGATCACTCAGCTGGGGCAAGGTCATGTAATCACCCCTTGCTTAGGTATATTATTCCTATACCTGGTTTGGCTTTATCAAAACATGTTGTGTAAGGTGTCATACGCTTTGGAATACTACCCCCTCGCCAGTTCTGGTGACGGGGGTAGCATTCCACCCTTCTAGAGGGAGAAGACATGTTGTTCCTACTAATCCCAGTTTAAGTTAACCAGAGCCTCAGCATCACAAAATGGATGCTGCTGCCACAGACACAAGTCTGACCTCCTGCGGCTGGGAGTCCTTCCAGCGAGGGATGCTTGGACATAGGTTTCCTGTCTTGGGAGGTGCTAGCATATCTTATGCCATCCCTGGCTGGCCACCTAAGCTGACACAACTGGCTGATCACTCAGCTGGGGCAAGGTCATGTAATCACCCCTTGCTTAGGTATATTATTCCTATACCTACCATTATATATAGACACATATGCACCTATAAGTCACTCCTATGGCGGGCCTTAACAATCCTGAAGGCAGAGGGCTTGATTTGATGTGATATGAGGCTCTCGCATGAGCTGAGCCTCTCTGCAGGTTTCGGAACCATGTCCTTATAGCTGTTCTATGATGTAGCCATACCATATACTCTTAAGTGCATTATAATCCTCACGGTTGAATGCTAACTTTGGTTTGGCTTTATCAAAACATGTTGTGTAAGGTGTCATACGCTTTGGAATACTACCCCCTCGCCAGTTCTGGTGACGGGGGTAGCATTCCACCCTTCTAGAGGGAGAAGACATGTTGTTCCTACTAATCCCAGTTTAAGTTAACCAGAGCCTCAGCATCACAAAATGGATGCTGCTGCCACAGACACAAGTCTGACCTCCTGCGGCTGGGAGTCCTTCCAGCGAGGGATGCTTGGACAATAGGTTTCCTGTCTTGGGAGGTGCTAGTACCACCCCAGACAGGCCATAGTGTATTGGGGCAGGGAGGACTGAATGAAATGAGAGACTGCCTGGGGCATACAAGGTGTCCCATGCATAGTCCGGTTCAAACCGGTGCTGGGGCACTCCAGCCCCAGCTCTGGCGTGAAACTGGACAAAGGGAAAGGGGTGTAACCACCCCCTTCCCTGGTCCCACCCATAGGAGGGACCTAGCAGGTAATCCAGCCCCTAAATTTGGTGTATAGGTAGGAGCTGAGTCTAGAGACTTTAGATTTATCCTGACTGAAACTTGAAACAAAACTCTGGACCTTCGACGTTCTACCTGAAGATAGAAGACTGAAGAATCTCCCTTGTGGTCAAGGAGTGACCACCCTGTGTAAGCAGGCACTATCAAGCGATC
Source organism: Lissotriton helveticus (assembly GCF_964261635.1). NCBI lineage: Eukaryota > Metazoa > Chordata > Amphibia > Caudata > Salamandridae > Lissotriton > Lissotriton helveticus. Next base: position 1,322,706,914 of record NC_136061.1, on the reverse strand, counting down.
AACGGTTTGCTGTTTCGACGCTCCCGCTGGAGCCCGAGCACAGAGCCTGACAAGACCTGGACTTCCAGACTTCCTTCAGCCCGATCCACAGCCACAGCAAAGCTGAGACCCGTGGAGGTGACGAGAGACATGGGACCGGCCATCTTGCAAAGCCAGCGAATTGCTTTCCGTGCAACTTCTGAGGCACCCTCGAAGTTGTGCATTGGAGATTGAGAAGTCCCAGCCCTGAGCACCATCTGCACCAAAGATCAGCCCTCCACACTCCACGAGTGCCGCGTGGGGCCCTTCTGCATTTTTCTGCTTGATGCATCTGTCCGGTCACTTGCCCATTGGCTAGTGGCCTCTGTGACAATGAACTTTTGAATTTACACTGCTGGTCTGGTTGCTCCAGACTGGCCCCTGCTTCCCTGAAAAGGAGAAGCCCATCAGACCTTGCTGGTCTGATCCAGAAGCCATCTCCCATTCCTGCGTGGGTTGCCGTTGCCAAGACTTGTTGACTCCAATCCGGAAGCCGACACCGCTGACAGCGAGACCCTTTGTGGGACAGTCCGTATCCAGCTCCTGGTCATCGTCGACACCTCCTGGTCCACGTGGCTGCAGAGACAAGCTTCACAACATCACCTGATTGCTCCGCGACATCGCCTGGTTCCTTCCTGGTTCCTTCCTGGTCACTGGCTAGTGACCCAGACTCTGTCCCCTCTGCTTTCAGGTACTCTTCCTCCTCGATACGCCCTTGGAACCAACCGGATACTTCCCTCCTGGTCGCCTGCTGCATCTTTCTTCACGGCTCCATGGGATTCAGCAACGAAACCAGACACACTTTGACACCTATGCACCCGCTTCCTGTGGGTGAGGTAACATGAGTACTCCGGTGCTCCTGTGGGTATTACCTATCCTCGTGTCCTAGTTTTCAGTAGCTTTCTCCTAGTCCATCCGGAAGTGACCTAGAAGAACTAGTTTCCAATTCTTTCGTTCCCATTCTAACTCTATGGTAACTCACATGTGTGTAAAGACACTGCACACGCATCCCGTGGGCCTCCTACTCCCTATCTTTTGGTAGTACAGCGTAGCCCCAGCGATTCTCCAGGCCCTAGGCCTATCCTTTGTTTGTGATGTGGTTCTTATACCACTATTTTAGTATATGGTTTGAAGTGCCCCTAGGGCATTACTGTATTTCGTGCAACTTATTTTATGATAAATAAGTAACTTGTTATGTGCTTGTGCCTTTGACCTCATAAAGAGTTCAGAGGATTAATTTAGTAATAAATACATATATATTTTATATATATAACCTGTGTGGTGTCCTTTCATTTGGTATTAAAGGGGTTACATATGGTAAAACAGCTGGCTTCACATGCCCTCTTGAGTTTAACCTACGACTGCTTTGTCCATGCTACCACTAGGATAGCTGGTCTATAAGGTTGACTTTACAACCATCACCATAAGGGTTGTTTGGACTGGTGCAAGGTGCTCACTAGAATATTGAACATCATATACCAGGCCAACTTCTCACATGTGCCTCTTCATAGTTGGCCAACTGTCTGCCCTGTTTGGGGGAGGGGGATTTATCACTCTCAAACAGATTTTTACCCCTAGCACAACTGGATGAAAATGATTGACTGGATGACAAGGAGGGTGATGTTGTTGCCTCTTTTTCGAAGGGTCCTGCTATTAGTAATGCTTGAGACGAATCTTTACGAAACTGTAAAATTCTTAGTTGGAATATTGTGGGGTTAAGTTAAAAAAGAACTGGCCCTCTATGGCAGGATTGTATTAAATCCCATAATATAATAGCGTTACACGGACATGGGACACGGAGGAAAACTTTTGGGTGGATGGGGTTATGTATTTTTTCCAACCTGCTCGCCCTGCTGTAGCAGGAAGAGCAATAGGAGGGTTATTGTTCCTCCTTTCTTTCAGAATAGAGGGTACCCTTAAAATGGTAAAGGTTGATTCCCCAAACTTTTTAGCGGCAGAGGCAACCGTACCTAGTTGTTCAAAATTATTACTGGTAAATTTTTATAACTCTGGGGATGCGGACCTCAGGAATCAACATTTGTGTTTTCTTAAATCCTTTTTAGAAGATTACAGGTTAAAACAATCCACGTCTTATTATATCTTATTAATGGGTGATATTAATATACACCCCTGTGACTTAAACTGGCTTATAAATGATCCTCTTGGACACAGTAACTCAGAGATTCCGCATTTTGAACATTCAGCTCGTGGGAAGGCCTTGGAGGATCTTCTGGCCGATTCAGACCTCTTTGAACCCGGCTTTTTTATCCAGTCTGAGCGGTGTCCCACTTTTAAACACAGAAATAAAGACACCATTATTGACTACATATTTCTGTCCTCCAGGTGGCTACATAAAGTAGTTTCTTACAATACCAGGTTGTCACCATATAGTGATCATAATCCTGTTATTTTAGTACTGGATGGTGGGTCTGGCATTCTGGGCCTGGGCGGGGGTAAATGTGGAGCAAAAAGTTTGGTAACATGTGACATGGGAGGAGGCTTAAATGGTCTAAAGTAACCCCCGATACGTTCTTTGCAGAGTTTTGTTTAAAGGCTGAAGGGAATCTTGCTTTGTGTATGGACACCTCTAACCCAAAGGTCCTTATCCTCAAAGCTTTTGAGGGTATATGTATCCAGATTGCAGCAGACCTTAGGATTAGCGCAAAGCCGAAAGGTCCTCAGGGTACTAGATGGTTTGACAATACTTGCTCGAGAGCTCATCGACTACTAATGTTAGCATTGAAAAGTGTCCCACGAGATAGGGTGCTGGTGGGGAGCTTACGTAAGCAGTATAAGCGAGCGGTGCATGCTCAGACAGCAGAAATCAAATCTGAGGCCTGGAAAGCTCTTCTATCAGTAGAGATCTTGAAAGACAGTGCAAAATTGTTGCCATTATTAATGCCCCATTTTTTTCCTCCGCTGTGAATGGCATGCAGGAATGCAACATAACAGAGGCTCAGTGGCTAGATCTTTTTGGGGCAGTTTAAAAGTCCACTAGCTCACTGACCCCCACTGCCAGCCTTCCTTCCCGATTGGGAATAGACCCTTCTGTGCTCAGAGAGATTGATACTGAGAACGCTATAAAGGAGACTGCAGGGAATAAAGGTCCAGAAGTGGTTCCGGCGGACCTTTATAAATGCGACCCTAAATTTTGGTCTAAAATATTGACTAATGTATTAAGGCCTCTGGTTCGCAGGGGTTTCCGGCATCCTGGAGTCAATCCATCATTATTCCCATTTTTACGAAAGGTCAGAGAGGGGACCCTCGATGCTATAGAGCCATATCGCTAACTGATTCAGCGGTTAAAATTCTAGGAAAAGTGGTCTTAGCTAAGATTTCTGACTGGATAAATGATAACAAGATTTTATCAAACCTGCAGTACGGCTTCAGGCATGGAAGAAGTACTATGGACCAGTGCCTCAACTTACATTTATTAATTGGCAAGTATACTGTGGCCAAAGAGGGCACATTGCACATGGCTTTCATGGACTTAGCCTCAGCATTTGTCCTGGTTAACAGGTCTAGGCTGTGGAGTATACTGCTAAAATTGGCTTGTAGCCATGTCTTGTTCACTTCCTAGCCGATCTTCACCGGGACTTGTACGCAGCAGTTAGGACTTCTCAGGACAGCAGATGTACCAGATCCTTTAAATCGGATCGGGGGGCTCGCCAAGGGTGTATATTTGCACCTTTATTGTTCACTCTTTATATTAACGCTCTTGACAAATCCTTGAGGGAGGCCAGTCTGGACATCCCGCGAGTGGGAGAATATTTAATACCCGTTCTCCTATACGCGGATGATGCCGTCCTGCGTTGGGTCTCCAGAAACTTCTGGATGCTTTTGGGTCCTGTATGCAGTCCTTAGATCTGGTTGTGAACAATTGGAATTCACACACAATGTCTATTGGTAAAAATACCAGGAAAGTGAAGTCATTCTTTTGCAATGGTGTGGAAGTGTCCAGGGTTACTTCCTTTACTTATCTTGGAGTACTATTCGATGATGAAGGCTCATGGGTCTCCCAAGATAAAGTAAAGAGACTGGCTGTTAGTAGATCAACAACAGCCTTATCAGGGTTTGTCCAACACCCAGGGGCCAAGCCATTTGCGGCAATTGAGAAAATATGTAGTTCAAAGTGCCTGGCTATTGCCGCTTACGGTTCCTCTATTTGGGGCTTTAAACAACAGACAGGGATCCAGACAGTCGAAAATAGATTCCTTCGAAGCCTTTTGTCTGTCCCTCAATCAACACCTACTTATGCAATTCATCAGGAATTGGGGCAGGGCTATGTCTCGGATATTTTGAGCTTAGCTTCACTTCGGTGATGGGTCAAAACATGGCTTAACCCAGAATTGATATTGAATCATTTGATTCTCCGAGATATTATCAATCTGGATAAAGCCAATAAAATGAAGTGGCTGACATATGTCAAAAATATGTTTTTTAAATTAGGCCATCCAGAATCATTTGAATCTCCTAATAGGATCTGTAAGGAGGATTTCAAGTGGGTCAAAATAAATGTTTTGGATACTGTAATGATGTAACAGGTAGAGCGGGAGTTTCAGAAACCTTCAGCAAGGGCGCATTGTTTTACTAAAACCACCATGTCAACCGAACCTTACCTGATAACGGTATTAAACCTTTTCACCGTTGGCTCCTGACAAGATTCTGTTTCAATTTGATCCACCTGGTTCTGGGTGATTTTCAGGGGTGGTGTAAGCCACAGAAGGCTGAACCCTGCCATTATGATAACTTTTCCATACAGAATACTTTACACTTTATGATGTTCTGTGATTATTACAATGTTATCATGAGGAAGTTCATCATGCCATTATTGAGGGGTAAGGGTTTTGTACAAGTCAGACCGGCCTTACTCTATCTCCAAATGTTGAGCAACCCCTGGGATACCTTTAATGTTGCTTGTTTTCTTGTTACTGCTGTCCGTTTGAGGAAAAAAAGATATCTTGGTTCAGACAGTGTATAATTCGCAATGGTAACTTTTTATGGATTAATAACTTTGATATTCGCCTTTTTAAATTCCTACAGAATTAGTGTATTTTGAGATGGTTTTAATGTTTTTTAAATGATGTGTTGTAGTCTTTGTATTTGTATTTATGTACTTTTATGATTTTAACAAAAATCGAATAAAGTGGTATGATTGATTGATTGATTACTCCTACTCCAATATAACTAAATTTATGGAAAGTGCTGGTCACTAAATATTACAAATTAAATATTACTACTCCGAAATTTCTAAAATCAGGGAAAGCACCAAGGGGCCTATTACGATGGTGATCAGACTTCCACTCACAGCTCGTCAGTTGCAGTCTGACTGCCATCTGCTGCTGCAGTCTGACCAATGCATTACAATGACACTTTCTGACGGGCTCAAGGAGACCGTCTTTACATCAGAACCCTTTTATAATCCTCTAATGACTGCGGCTCCACCATCGGCATTATGATGTTGGATTCCAACACCAATTCCATGTCGGCCATTCTGACATAGAAAGTCTGTTGGAAAGTGACTTTGGGGGCCCCTGCAGGGCACCATTCCCTCCTGTCACTCTGCTCTGGGGCCTGCATCCTAAACATCCGTGCACCGTGTGTCAATGGTGTAGGGGTGTTTGAAAACATCCATTCTTAAATGGAAGCTTGTGCTATGGGCCTTTTCCGCCCGTCATGCAAGCTACCATTGAAAAATGGATGTTTCCAACGGCTTTATGTATGGTTGCATCCAAATACCGTGGTCAGAACCGCCGACCTAAGGCCGGGAGGTTCCCAATCCGCAACAGTGTCATGTCTGACCGACATTGTGATAAGCCCCTAAGCACCAAACCCTAAAAATAAACTACTCCTACTACAATAAAACAAAATTAATTAAAAATACAAAACACTAATATATTCATTATATTTTTTAATTTACATATATTCAATTTATAAATAGCATAAACAAAATACTAGAACAAAGTGCAAATAAGTATTACAGAAGTTTTATAAAACGTTCACAACTAAAATTACAAAATTAAAATTCAAATTTCTTTATTCAAATTGTAAAAAACGTAATGAAGAAAAATAAACACACTTTCAACATAAAAAGATGTAAACCATGGGCCTCATTACGTTGCCAGTTGGACACCATGGCGGAAGTAGGACCGCCCGACTAGTAGTCGGTGATCCTGCTGTCTGCATTACAATGCGACCGCCTTCAAATCAGTCGCAATGTGAATACTTTGTATTGCAGCATATGCTGCGGGCTGCAGCACATGCTGCAGTACAAAACATACACATCTGACATATCCCTGCACTATGTGGCAGGCACCTTGTGGCCTATCACATGGTGCAGGGAATGTAGGGGGGCACCATAGGTCCCCCCTAGGGCCGATATCAGGGAGCCCCAAGTCATTTTCCGCCTGCTGAAACACTGGTGGAAAGGGACATTGTAATCCCCACAGCGGTGCCTGAGCTGACACCACCACTGTTGTAGGGATTGTAGTCCCTCCTACAGCCCGAAGAGCACCTTAACCCCCTTGTATGCATGGCGGTCGGTCCCTCTGCCCGTCCTCCATCCGCCCACCATCGTAATGCGGCGAGCGGTCCTGCAGAGTCCGATGGCGATAGGACCGCCACCAACAGCCTCACTGCCATTGTGATGGGGCTCCATATTCCAAAAAACAAAACATAATATATTAATAACTTTTTATTGTAAAAACCACATATTTTAAAAGAATACAAAATAAAACATTTTTTTAATTAAAAATCAGAAATTATATTTAAAAAAATTGAAATTCCACTACAAATTCCACAATAAAATAAACACTACTAAAATTCATCTATAAACATATACCCTTTTAAAAAAAATCAATAATAATATTAAAACAATACAAAAAAAGTTCCTCAAATGTATAAAAAACTACAATAAACATAAAATACAAAAAAATAACCCTAATTTTTTTAAATTTTTCACAATTTTGTTCTTTTTTTTAAAAATTGAATATTAGAAAAAGTCTACATTTTTTAAATTATGAATACACTACGCAGCAATGGCCCCAATTACAAAATGCGGTTGATGCCATTGCCGGTTGGAAACCGCCCAACCATACGTTGGCGGTTCCGACACACAATTTGGATGTAACTGCCCTATGGGTAGTCAGAAACATCCATTTCCCAATGGCAGCTTGTGCGGAGGGCAAAAAAGGCCTGCAGCACCAGCTGCCATTGCACAATGGATGTTTTTGAACATCCCTGCACCATGTGGCAGCCACCATGCGGTGCGTGCCACACAGTGCAGGGATGTTTAGGGGAACACCATAGGTGCTTTCCAGGACCCATAGCGAGGGGACAGGGGAGAAGAGGGCCCTGCTAGGTGCCCCCAACGTCACTTTCTGACAGCCGTTCCATGTTAGAAAGGCAGACATGGAAAGGAAGTCAGAAAGTGCAATTTGAATCCCGACATGAAGCTAAGGCTGGCTCCGCCGTCATTATGAGGTTATGGTGGTTTCTAATGCTCCAATGGGCTCCTTGAGCCCGTCGGAAGTGCAACTGAACCCCTCCACACAGCTTTCACTCGGACCACCGTAATCCTAATACGGAGGTAGGAGTGAAACCAATGATGTCGGGCAGAAAGCCTCCGACATCGGGTCGGAGGCTTTCTGCCCAACATCGTAATCGTGCCCAATATCTCTTACAAACACTACATCCAGCTACTAACCATTTCTAAACTATACACATTTTATTAAATAATCTTAAATTATAAAAAGAAGTTGTACTTTTAATCATTTTTAACTTAATACGTAAAAACCAAAACATTTCAGTACAAAATGATTGCATTACATTTTTTTCAATATTAAAAACACAAATATATACACATTTTTTTAATTACTGCCCACCCGTAACCTTTCACCTCCCATCCCTATCCTCTATAAACCGAATATCCCACTCTTAAAACTGTTGCCAGTCTAAAATGTATATATAGTAATAAATAAAAATTACAGAATTAATTGAATAATACATTGTTTTAATTATTCCCTACCCTTATCTCCTATAAAGCCAACATCCTACTATTAAAAAATATATTTTACAAAAAATGAATATTATTATTAACATTATAATGATGATAAAATCCAAAAATTACTTGAAAAAATAATTTAAATCACATCATTTTTTATAAAATAACACAAAATACAACAAACCATTTTAAAAAATCAATATTATATACAACTATATTTTTTAACATCGATATTTTTAAAATCGCTATTTTAAACTAAACTTATTTTCAATATTTTAAACATCAACATTACGTACCTCGATATTTTGCTATCACAATATTCTTGGCTTGATATTAAGGTCACTCGATATATAAAGTTTGATATTCTGTCTCAACACCCAGGGGCCATAATACACATAGGGTGCACTTTTCCTGTTTGCACCATGGTGCATCTTAAAATAGGTGTGCTGGGTGCAAACATGGCAAGTATTCCCTATTACTTTGAATGCTCTGCCCCCAGTGCTGCCATGAAGTCATCTGTCCTGGGGGCAGGGCATTCAAGTGAAATACAGCATTGCTTTGAAGCAGCCACTCTGTCCAAACAGCAATGTGCCTGTACTTTTAAGAGAGGAGAGAGAGCCTTGCAGGTGTGTGCAGTAAGTGACTGCATCTACCGGCAAGGGGTTGTCTGGAGGGTCCATAGGATTTACTCCTCCAGAGGGCTGTCATCAGCAAGCGCACTGATAGTGCGCCACCTTTTAGGGGGCACACTCTTAGTGCACTTCCTAACAGCTTCTTTTCCTCTGCGTCTGTGTCTATAATAAGGTGCGGGTGCAGAGGCAAAGGGATTCCCTTATTTGCATGGGGCCACGACCTCATGCAAAATAGGGAACTGGCGCTATATGTGTGTCAGCGCTATCTGTATTACAGAAAGGGCCTCAGAAGTGTCTGCAGTCCTTTTTGTAATACGAAAGTGCCCTGGGTGTGCAAATGCCCGTTGACCCCCTGGGACACTTTCCATAATACGTTACCCCTAGGGTATTTTGATTAATTGTTTCAGTTGTGCAGAAGATCACGGTCTTACACGCTGCATTAATCAGTCAATCAATCAATCAATACATTTATAGAGCGCGCTACTCACCCATGAGGGTATCAAGGCGCTGGGGGAGGGGGCATGCCACTACTGCTCAAATAATCAGGTCTTGAGGTGTCTCCTGAAGGTGAGATGGTCCTGGGTCAGTCGTAGGTGTGCGGGGAGGGAGTTCCACATCTTGGCTGCCAGGTAGGAGAATGATCTTCCTCCGGTGGTGGCTCTGTGAATCCGTGGGACGGTGGCGAGGGCGTGGCTTGTGGAGCGGAGCTGGCGGGTGGGCGTGTAGAACGAGAGGCGGTTGTTGAGGTATTCGGGGCCCATGTTGTGGAGAGCTTTGTGTGCGTGAGTGAGCAGCCTGAACATGATTCTCTTGCTGACGGGGATCCAGTGCAGGTTTCTCAGGTGTGTGGATATGTGGTTGTGGCAAGGGATGTCGAGGATGAGTCTTGCGGAGGCGTTCTGTATGCGCTGAAGTCGTTTCGGAAGTTTGGCTCTTGTTCCTGCGTAGAGGGCGTTCCCGTAGTCCAGCCGGTTGGTGACAAGGGCCTGGGTGACCTTCTTTCTGGTTTCAGTGGGGATCCATCGGAAGATCTTTCGGAGCATGCGCAGGGTGTTGAACCAAGAGGACGAGACTGCGTTGACTTGCTTGGTCATCATGAGGGAGGAGTCCAGGATGAATCCCAGGTTGCGAGCGTGGTCCGTGGGAGTCGGTGCGGTGCCCAGCGAGGTGGGCCACCAGGAGTCGTCCCAGGCGGATGGGGATTGTCCGAGCATGAGGACCTCCGTCTTGTCCGAGTTGAGTTTTAGCCGGCTTTGCTTCATCCATTCTGCGACGTCTTTCATTCCATCCTGGAGGTTGCCTTTGGCGGTGAGAGGGTTTTTGGTGAGGGAGAGTATCAGTTGGGTGTCGTCGGCGTAGGAGATGATGTTGATGTTGTGTTTGCGTGCGATGGTGGTGAGGGGGCTCATGTAGATATTGAAGAGGGTTGGGCTGAGTGAGGAGCCCTGGGGTACACCGCAGATGATCTTGGTGGCCTCGGAGCGGAAAGGAGGGAGGCGGACTCTCTGGGTTCTATCAGAGAGGAATGATGTGATGCAGTCCAGAGCCTTTCCTTGGATCCCAGAGTTGAAGAGGCAAGTTGTTAGAGTGCGGTGGCAGACGGTATCAAAGGCTGCCGAGAGGTCCAGGAGGATGAGAGCGGCAGTTTCTCCGTTGTCCATCAGGGTCCTGATGTCGTCGGTAGCTCCGATGAGGGCGGTCTTGTTGCTGTGATTGGCTCGGAATCCGGACTGGGATGGGTCGAGCGAGTTGTTTGTTTCGAGAAATGCAGTCAGCTGTTTGTTGACGGTCTTCTCGATGACTTCGGCCGGGAAGGGGAGGAGAGAGATGGGGCAAAAGTTCTTGAGGTCTTTGGAATCCACTGTTGGATTCTTCAGAAGGGCGTTGATTTCTGCGAGTTTCCAGCTTCCAGGGAAGGTGGCTGATGTGAAGGAGCTGTTAATAATGTTCTGGAGGTGGGGTGCGATGATGGTGTCGGCTTTGTTGAAGATATGATGAGGGCATGGGTCGGAGGGTGAGCCGGAGTGGATGGTGTTCATGACGTGGGTGGTGTCTTCCGTGCTGATGGGGGTCCAGGCGCTGAGGGTGGTCGTGGTGGTCGTTGGTTTGGTGGCAGCGGGTGGAGTCTGGAGACCGAAGCTGTCGTGTATATCTGCGATCTTGCGGTGGAATAATGTGGCGAGGGAGTTGCAGAGGTCTTGTGACGGTGTGATGTCGTTGTTGCTGGTGCTGGGGTTGGAGAGCTCTTTGACTATGTTGAAGAGTTCCTTGCTGTTGTGGGAGTTGTTGTCTAGCCGCTCTTTGAATGATGTCCTTTTGGTGGTGCGGATCATCTGGTGGTATTCGCGGGTGGCGCTCTTGAGGGCTGTCATGTTCTCTGATGTCTGCTTGTGGCGCCAGGCTTTTTCGAGGGTTCGGCACTCTTTCTTTGCGATTTTGAGGGCGTCTGTGAACCGTGAGGTTTTTCTGTTGCTGGTCTTGCCTGAGAGTTTCTTCAGTGGAGCGAGGTCGTCGGCGCAGTTGGTGATCCACTGTGTGAGATTGTCTGCTGCGTTGTTGGTGTCAGGGGTGTCAACAGGTGGGTTCTGGCTTAGCGATGTGGTTAGCTGGTCTGTGGTGACTCTGCTCCAGCATCTGCGGGGGATCTGTGGCGTGCGGTGGTGGGATATGTTCTTCTTGAAGGTGAAGTGGATGCAGCTGTGGTCGGTCCAGTGTAGTCTGGTGGAGTGGATTAAGGTGACGTGGCTGCTTGCAGCGAAGATAGAGTCGAGCGTGTGGCCGGCGTAGTGGGTGGGGGTGTTCACCAGTTGCTTGAGTCCGAGGTTGGCGATGTTGTCGAGCAGGGTGGTGGTGTTGTCGTCGTTGTTTTTCTCCAGGAGGAAGTTCAGGTCCCCTAGTAGGATGTACTCTGGTGAGGCTAGAGCTTGCGGTCTGATGAAGTCGGCGATGGTTTCGCTGAATTGTGTCCGTGGGCCCGGGGGTCTGTCGGTGAGCGTTCCTCTGAGGGTGGTCTGGGGGTCGGTGTGGATCTCGAAGTGTAGTTGTTCGGCAGCGGTGAGTGAGTCTTCGGCGTTGGTCGTGACGCTGATGGTGTTCTTGTGGATGATGGCGATTCCTCCTCCGGTTTTGTTGTTGCTATCCTTTCGGGTGATTTTGTAGCCATTCAGGATGGCTATGGAGATGTCGGGGGCCGAGGAGGCGTTCATCCAGGTTTCCGTGAGGAAGGCGACGTCTAGTGTTGTTGTATCTAGGAGTTCCCAGAGTTCGACGGCGTGTTTGTGGACGGAGCGAGTGTTGAGGAGGATGCACTTGAGGTGGTTGTTGTTGTCGCTGCTGTGTTCGGTAGGTGGGGTGCAGGTTCGGAGGCAGGAGAATTTGCATGCTTGGCAGGTGAAGGGTCCGTGGGTGCGCTTCGGATTGGCTCTGTGGCAGGCGGCAAGTCGTCCTGTGTTGAGTGCAGTGAGAGTGACGGTGTAGTACTTCAGATGGGTGCCCTGGCAACGGCTGGGGGCAGGGGTTCTGGTGCTGGGCACGGTCCAGGCGCGGACGGGCGCAGATGGGCTTGCCTTTGGCGCGTCGCTGCGTGACCTCCATAAGAGGCGAAGTGGGAGGGAGGGGCAGCTGGGAGGTGGGAGCGGGGTGGCCAATGGGCCTGCGTGCAGGGGAACACAAAGAAAAGGTGGGCATGGCCACGGGGGTAGGCAGTGGTGGGAAGCGGGGAGCGGGGGGGGCACTGAGGGCTGGGGTGCAGAAGGAGCGCCTAACAATTCACAGAGAGACAGTAGGCAAAAAATTAAAAATACAGGCGATCAAGTAGATACAGAGGGGAAGCAAAGCAATCCAGGGCACACCAGCGGCGGACCCTCGGCGGCACTCGGGTTCCTGGAGGAGTCGAGCGGCGTGGGAAGTGACCTGGAGTCAGGTCACGCTCGCCTGCGCCGCGCGACCTCCATAAGAGGCCAAGTGGGAGGAAGGGGCAGCTGGGAGGCGGTAGCGGGGTGGCCAATGGGCTTCCGTGCAGGGGAACACAAAAAAAAGGTGGGCGGGCCGTGGGGGGGCAGTGGTGGGAAGCGGGGAGCGGGGGGGCACTGAGGGCTGGGGTGCAGAAGGAGCGCCTAACAATTCACAGAGAGACAGTAAGCAAAAAATAAAAATACAGGCGATCAAGTAGATACAGAGAGGAAGCAAAGCAATCCGGGGCACACCAGCGGTGGACCCTCGGCGGCACTCGGGTTCCTGGAGGAGTCGAGCGGCGTGGGAAGTGACCTGGGGACAAGGTCCCGCTCGCCTGCGCCGTGCGACCTCCATAAGAGGCGAAGTGGGAGGGAGGGGCAGCTGGGAGGCGGGAGCGGGGTGGCCAATGGGCGTGCGTGCAGGGGAACATAAAGAAAAGGTGGGCGGGGCTGAGGGGGGGCAGCGGCAGGAAGCGGGGAGCGGGGGGGCACTGAGGGCTGGGGCGCAGAAGGAGCGCCTAACAATTCACAGAGAGACAGTGAGCAAAAAATTAAAATACAGGCGATCAAGTAGATACAGAGGGGAAGCAAAGCAATCTGGGGCACACCAGCGGCGGACCCTCGGCGGCACTCGGGTTCCTGGTTCCTGCATTAACACCATGGCCACTGAAATTTTGTTGGAGTAGAGGGCGAAACAAAGTGGTAAAATTAAATAAACTCTGTGATAAGGAAAGACATATTATGCTGCAAGAAAAGGCAGTTCATGCAGCAAATTTTCAGTTAAAGGCAAATTATGTAAAGCATTCCATCGTATTTTTAACTTACCAGCCTGGGGCAGGAGGACTGTACAACAAACTTTGAAAAAGTATGATAGCAAGAAAAACAGATGTTATAACACATTGAAAACAATTAGAAGCAAACCTGCTGTCATACCCTCTAAAACAGGAGGGTAGGGTGAGAGTCTGCCACTATACATGTCCTATGTAGTTGGATATAATAGTGGGGGTACAGTAGTATTACCTCATATATCCGCATTACAATTTTTCAACAATTTCCTATGTCTTATTCCGTAAGACTGTACTCAGTTTCGGGTTATATTGGTGGTGCACACAGTTTAAAACAGAACATGCCGATGTACATGTCATCCGTAGATAGGGCATGCAAAACTGTTGAATGACTAAGAATACGTCACTCTCTCCAACCAATGAGGACACGCACAGGTCGAGGGGGGCGGAGTCTCGTCATTGTACTACTCGAAAGAAGACATTGTACTTGATTATAAAACATTACTCCCAGTCTCGTAGTATTTCCATAGACGTACCAATGTGGTTATACACTTGTATACATCTACATCATCATATGTACAGAGCATTATTTTTCTTATATGCATGCCCCAAATGACATAATCATAAATATGAGGTTAATAATTGGAGTTAGATTAAGCAATGGGATGGATGTTTTATTTTGTAAGGTTTACTTTTACGTGTATATCATGAACATGCACTTGTTAAAACCAGAGTCCTATGTTTGTGTTTATGACCCTTACTTACTATATGTAACCAATGAGATGCAAGGTTTATTTCACGTGATCAAGCCATCGTTATGGCGAAACGCGTTGTGAATTAAAAATTTGCAAACATTCGTGACAAGAATTTTCAATTCTATTAAGGACACGGAGGCGAGGATTATGCTGTCTCATTTCTTTACTAAGGAATCCTCAGCGGCCAATCACAATGAAGAACAAAGAAACAAAAACTACATATCCCAAGAATACTCTAGTGACCATAGAGTATGTACAGTATATAAGGGACCATAGAGAATAGGCCATCCTCTTTCTTTGTCCAAATACCAACAGTTCAAGGAAATAAAATGTCATATCCAAACGAAAAACATGGAGGAAGGAACAACACCATGAAGAAAACAGTCCACTGGCAAACGGAGTAGCGACGGTCGCAGTAGCTGAAGACACTCTGTGACAATCCACGGCCAACAGGCAGAAGAAGGACCAAACAGTCGAAAACTTCATTTAGGATCAGAACCTGAAAGGAAAATCAGAGTTGTAATACACTATACCCAACATAATTGAAAACAGCAAAGACAATAAGGGAGGGTAACAGTGCAAGAATCATCATAAAATGATGAATCATGTAATGAAATAAAAGCAGACATTATGAATGCAGGCATATAATGCAGGTGGGATAATCCTTGCCTCCGGGTCCTTAATAGAATTGAAAATTCTTGTCACTAATGTTTGCAAATTTTTTATTCCATGGCAGGACAGGAGGCTCCGACTATGCTTGTTTAAAGCTGAGCCACCACAACATAAGCAATATCCACAATAGGCTTAAAATAGAAAGTTTTAAACACAGAGTCAGAAGACGAGTCAGCGGCCTTCATGATATCATGCAGACTCACACCCATAGAAAAGGCTTTAGAAGCCATAGCCCTCCATGCAGAATGCGCACCAAAGATAGAAACATCAATGCCGGACTCCAACATGAGCCTACGTACCCAGCGTGCCAATGTACAGGGCGTCACAGGCTTAAAAGGCTTTTGTAAAGCAATTAATAATTGACCAGTTAAATCTTGTCGGAAAGGAGCGGTACTCACCTCATAATCCTTAATGCTTTGAACTACACACAACTGCGGATTTTGTGGAAAAGAAGGATATGTCACATAAGACGTATTGCATTTGGTGCGTCTGGAAATAGAAAAAGTAACACCATCCGGAGAAAAAGACCGACCAGCAAGGTCCAAAGCCTGAACGTCAGAGACACGTTTGCAAGACACCAAACACAGCAACATTGTCAATTTTGCTGAAAGCTGTTTATGAGATAACAAAGAGTTGGAGGGCCAAGACTCCAGAAAATGCAAAACAATGGAAACATCCCAAAGAGCGACATATTTTTGGCAAGGCGGTTTTACCAGCCGAATACCTCTAAGTAATTTTGAAATTAAAGGGTGTTCCCCTGCAGGCTTTCCCTCAACAGAAATGTGGCTCGCAGAAATCTCAGAACGAAAATTGTTGACCGTCCTATAGGCCAAGCCTGATGCAGCAAGTGAGGCCAGAAAATTAACAATCAAATCGATATCCGCTGAAGCGGGATCCACATCCCGTTGTGAACACCAATCACACCATCGTTTCCAAGCTGAAGCATAACGTTGGTGTATATTGGGGGCCCAAGCTTCACTTATAAATCGTGCAGCATCTCCAGAAAGACCTGGGACTTGCCAGCGTTCCCCGAAATCCTCCACGCAACCAGAAGGAGCTGACCCGATTGAACCAGAGGGTGCAGATTGAGAAGAGGGTCCAGCAACAGATTCCAGTTGTGGGGAAGAAGGAGCAGCGTTGAACAACTCATCTCCAGAAGATCCGGGAACCAAGCCTGAGCCCTCCAAGAGGAGTGATCAGAATGAGCTCCGACTGGAAATGCTTCGTGCGAGCCAGGACCCTGGGTATCATCGCGAACGGGGGAAACGCATAACACAGGTGGAGAGGCCAAACCTGTAGAAATGCATCCATGGCCAGAGCCTCCGGATCCGGACGCCAACTGAAAAACTGGGGTAACTGAGCATTGAGGCGAGATGTGAACAGATCGATCTGACACGGACCCCAAATCCGGGACAGAGATCGGAATACCCGGGGATGAAGCCTCCAGTCGCTGAAGTCCTTCAGATGACGAGAATTCCAATCGGCAATCTGATTTTCGCGACCCGGGAGACACTCTGCAATAACAGTGATCTTCTGTTGAAGGCAAAAATGCCAAAAATCTTTTGCAATCTCCGCTAGAAGTCTCGACCTCGTCCCCCCTAGCTTGTTGACATACCGAACCGCAGAGATATTGTCCATGCGGAGGAGAATGCAACAATTCGACATGTGAGGTGCAAGGCAACGGATCGCGAAAGAGCCCGCCAGAAGCTCCAAGCAATTTATGTGGAGACTCAATTCTTCCTGCGACCAACGGCCGCCCGTCGAAATGGGGCCGCAACGGGCTCCCCAACTCCAGAGACTGGCATCGGATTCCAACACCGCATCCAGGGCTGAGCCGAACAGGGCTTTCCCGTTCCAAGAGTCCATGTGATCCAGCCACCATAACATCTCCAATTTCGCGTCTTCCATCAGAGGAACAAGATCGGAATAGCGAAGTCCCCTCTGGATATGTTTGATCTTCAGGCGCTGAAGAGCCCGGAAATGTAAAGGACCCAGAAATATCGCTTGAATAGAAGACGCCAACAGGCCGACAATCCGAGCTACCGATCTCATCGATACACTCTGTTTGGATAAAAGTAATCTCAACTCCCCCTTGATGGATCGGATTTTCTGACAGGGCAAGAGGAGTTGGCAAGAGACGGAGTTGACTAGAAAACCCAGGAATTCTAGAGACTGAGAAGGACGAAAGACAGATTTCAGAGGATTCACTAGAAAACCTAGAGACTGCAACAGATCGATTGACCAGTTCAGATGAGTCTGTAACAGGACCGGACATTGGGCCATAATGAGAATGTCATCGAGATACACTATTAGACGAACCCCGCGAGCCCTCAAGGACTCCACCACTGGTCTCAGAAGCTTCATGAAGCACCACGGTGCTGACGAGAGACCGAACGGGAGAACAGTGTATTCGAACTAGGTCCCCAACCATGGAAACAGGAAGAATCGGTGATGAGGGCCGTAGATTGGGACTGACAAGTAAGCATCCTTCAGATCGAGGTGGACCATCCAGTCCCCTTCTCGAAGAACATCCCTGAGAAGATGGATGCCCTCCATCTTGAAATGGCGATAAACAACCCAGCCGTTGAAGTCTCTGAGATTGAGAACCAAGCGAGACCTGCCCCCTTTCTTCTCTACCAGAAAGATAGTGCTGACGAAACCCTGTGGATGACGTGAAGTCCGAACTATGGCCCCTTTGGCCAGAAAAGACTTGATTTCCACAGAAATTACTGCCTGATCTTGTTGGGAAAAAACAATGGGGCGAAGGAAGGTGGGTCTGACGTGGAAGACTGTAAAATTCTATCTTGTAACTGAGGACAGTCTCCAGCACCCATGCATCGCTGGAGATCACACGCCAATTAAGAAGAAAAAATGGTATCCTGCTCCCCAGAACAACTTTTGAAACTAGAATCAAGCTCACCTGAATTGGAGGAGTCCTGACGTCCTCCCTGGTTTCCTCCATAACGACCTTTATTGTACTGTCCACGACCTTTGCGGGAGGGGTAGAAGTTGGACCTGTTACTGGAGTAGGAGTTATCCTGTCTTCCTCCCCTCTGGGACTGATTGCCACGTTGATTCTGTTGGCCAGATCCACGGCCGAACAAACGTCCCCTGGAACGTCAGGCCCTTCCAAAAACCGGACGGAACGCCCAACGGAGAGACGACTGTGCCTTATCAAGGCCACTGAAGGTGGCGACAAATTTGGTCAACTCCTTGAATAAGGGTTGACCAAACAACAAACCCTGTCAAGGGGTCCATATTCAGATATAGCCAACTCAGCCAACTTGGGGTCTTATTTTAAAAGGATTGAGCGACGGCGCTCACATGAAATGGCACAGTTAGCATTACCTAACTGGCAGATAGCTCTTTGGGACCAACCGATCAATTCATCAGGGTCGATGAAGGCAGAAGACTCCTTGGCCCGGAAGCCCAAATCCAAAACTTTAGTAAGGGGTCCCAGGAGATCCAAAACCTTATCTTGGCACAGACACCAAGATCTGTCTATACCCTTTTTTGGATCCTTAGCGAATTTTTTAAGATAGGTGACCATAGTGAGATCCACTTCAGAGGTGTGCGCAAACTTGTCCGCCAAGTCAAGGCCAGGGCACTCCGACCGAAGACGGGCTCGCACTTCCTGGTCGAAGGGTTGTCGAATGTGCGCCTGAATATACTCAGCGACCTCTGAAGAAGGGAGCCAGGATTTTGAGTTAGGATGGATTATATCCAAAGGATCAACGGTAAGTACTTGGGGGAGAGAAGGCGCATCCACAAAATGCTCCTTACGAGCTTTCTTTGCAGGAGGAGGGACTGAAGGACCAGACGAAGAAGAGGAAGAAGAAGCATCGTCATCATCAGAGGACGAGGGAACAGATTTGGACGCCTTCTTAGAAGCAGAGTCCGAAGACAGGGTCTTGGCCAAAATCACAAAGTCTGAGTGATGAGGACTTTTGGGAGATTTGGAAGAACATTTTGCAGAAGAAGGAACCCAACCTTGTGTGGTAAATAAATAATTTATTACCGGATCTATTTTTCAGAATAATCAATAAACAGGTAGCTCAATAAATAAGAGTCAAGATTCGAGGTAGCTGGAGTTTACAGGCTTTAATAGGCATAAAGGACAGGAACAGGACAGCCTGTACGGGAATAGGATGGCAGCTGCCGGGGGCAGGATCTGGGAATGGACAAGGGTCACTTTTAATATGGGTGCACAGTATATATATCAAAACAAATGCATTACATTCAATACAGTAGGCGTGGCAGTAGGCGTGGTTCGTAACAGTCGCGAAAGATAAGGGCAAAATGATGTAACAAGAAGGCATGTACAGGGCGTATACATAGACATGTGATGCAAACGTAACAGAATATGTCATAAACGGGGCGGAAACATGGAGGGGGCTACCTAAGCAGCTGGGACCTCTAACCTAGTGGTGCGCGCAAACGGGCAATGACGTGTTACCAGGGAGAACTGGGGGCTATGACTTCTGCGCTAGAAGAGGAGACTAAAGTCTGGAGTGTCAGAGCGACATGTACCCAAGGCATATCTAGTATCTGGTGTTTAGAGTACATGCTGATAGAATCCAAAAGTTATCAGGGCAAAGGCTAATGGACACTAAGACTGGTGCGTGCATAATTTTATATGTATTGTGTGTGCGAGGAATATTCTATGAATATTAATACAGTATTTCTCTTGCATGGAGACGTAAAGGCTAGACTATGACGGAAACTATTGATGCGATTCAGTAGCTTAGGAATGCAGAGAAGGAGGGCTGAACTGATAACTAGAAACATAACATATTCTTGGCAGACTGGGAGGCAGAGCCAGGCCGGGCCGGGCACTGCGTGGCAAGAAGTAAGCTAAGGGTCAGGGATACAGGTGGGGGCTGTATCGCTCCTCGGAGAGGGTTCAGGAGACAGGAGCTGAATCTGAGTCCGGGCCCTTTTGAGGCCTAGAAACGGGGACAATTCAATGAATTAACGTGCACACTGTAAAATGTGGCAACGCAGGTTTACATAGGCCTGATATTCGTTGTTTTCACGAAGACTGGAAACTGGCATACTAGAGATGGACACAACTGTAATTGCGTCTTTAATCGATCAGAGGGGAATACATGCATATCGATCATGCACATATAGCATAAGATGGGGAACACGTAGGCACATACAACATGGCAAAATTTACTTTTCCACATTCCCTCCTTGTGCCCTACGTTTCCATCAGGAAACATCTATATTCATGATACCATCTATCATTTCATATAGCATCATTTGCTCGTCTCGAATTGTCTTGGAACGGGATCTAGGACTAGGAATACAAGAGGTAGCACACATGCCGCAAATCGCAGGGCCACATTGTATACAGAGGCAGCAACTGAATATGATCATTACTGCAATACCTAGGAATGACAATACTCTCCATCCCCAGGCAGATATAATACTCCAGAACCAACCGGACCATGTCCAGGTGCCTGGATTCTGGTGTAACTGATGGGCAATTTTATGAAGTCTGGTTATAGCTGAATAAACAGATGGCGCGTTATTAGGAATGAAAATGCAGCAACTAGATCCGATGACTCTACATGCTCCTCCTCTATCGGCCAGTATGACGTCAAGAACGAGACGATTTTGGAGCACGACAAATCTCATAGCAGATTGTTCTTCGGTTAAGTTACCTAGAGCAGAAGTAGTCTCATTCACTACTGCTTCGAGGGTTCTGGTTAGTCTACGTATTAACTTACTATTCTGGACAGGGCCTATAAAGAAGAAGAAACCTTTATTAAAATCTTGATACTGTTCTAGAGTAGTTTCAGTTTGATCGACAATTGGGGACTCGATCTCCCTTCTATGTCTGACGTGTACTAGATGTGTGTTTCTGTGATAATCAGATGGGGCTAGAAAAACTGGTGGCAGTAGGAAGGCAATGTAACATGTTCCATCCCAATCGAGGGGCAGACGAACATATGCGGTCTGACCACAAACAAAATAAGAATGACGTGAGGCTTTGAAAATAGATTTCCCACTGTCACTATACTCGACAATAGTAGTACAATCACTATGTCCTACATGTGCGGAACCATTCATTCTGACACATAATTCGCCTTTGACTGGTAGTACTGAAATAGCAGGTAAATCTGGAGTAGTATCAGACTGAACATTCAGGACCATAAAATTCGAAGAATAATTACCTAAATCATATACTTCATTTTCTAGATCTAACCCTGTTCTATGGGGGAAACCTTGCTTGTCTGGAAAACATGTTTTATTCAGAAGGGACATATCATTGGAGGATGACGTTAACATGGACCATGCTCCACACGAACCATTATGTGAAAATGGATAAGGAAAGAGTGGCAGAACTCCCTTCGGTGTCTGGAAAGGGGGGAGTCGACCACACACCCAACAATTAGTAGCATTGCTGGTCTGGTGTGAATAGTGTAACATTCTGATAAATGTATTATTTCGCATAGCAAGACGATAGGATAGCTCGTGAGGAGGCAGATCACTAAATGTGTGCTCTACTGTAGCATTAGAAAACTTATTTACATGTGAACTTGGAAAACATAAATGTAATGCATAACTGGTGCAGGTAACCATTAAACTTAAAAACAATATAAAACTTAGAAAAACAATACATCGTATAGAGTTTTGACTAACTCTCTCACTGTGGGGGTCTATCTCATACATGTCAGGAACCTGTCTAACCGTTTCACCCGAGAGGGACTTAGACAATTAAACTGGCTGACTTAATTTACTAGACCGGAGTTTCTTTTTATACTCCTGTTGCGGAGTTTTCTCTAACTGGGGAGGCTTGAGTTCAGAATCAAGTTCAGAGTCTGTTTTTAGGCAGTCTTTAGTAATGGAACAGTCCTTTGCAAAAGATTTTTCACGAAGTCCATGGAATTTTTTGACGTGGGACAGGTGGACCCATCCTTTCCGGCCCTCCAACTTCACTGCTGTCCTTGTAGTTAATAAGACCATCCGAGGCTCCTTCCAGCGGGGCTCCAGCGGACTTGAACGATCAAAATTCCGCACCAACACGAGGTTGCCTGGAATGACTTCATGCGGTTTCACCTCGGTGTTGTCTGGAAATGCGGCGGCAACCTGTGAACGACAAGAGTGTAGGGCAGACATCAAGGAAGCTAGGTAATCTGTCAGCATATTACTGGAAACATCTGTAATACTGCGGGGTCTAGGTGTACCCCACATGTTTGGGGGGCGGCCGAATACGACCTCATACGGGGACAGACCTGATCTGGAATGTGCAACCATCCGCATGTAAAATAGGGCAACTGGCAGGGCAACTAGCCAGTCTACACCTTTCTCTTTACATATTTTGGCAATGCGAATTTTCAGGGTCTGATTATGTCTCTCTACGAGACCGGCTGCTTCAGGATGGCGCACACAATGGAACTTCCACTGGTACCCTAACAGAAGGGAAACATGTTTCATAAGCTCAGATGAGAATGGCTGGCCGTTATCAGAATACACGACCCTAGGGAGTCCATAGCGGGGAAAGAATTCACGGACCAACTGCCTGGCAGTGGTCGCTGCTGTGTAATCTGGAACTGGATATGCTTCTGTCCACCTGGACAAAGCGCATACAACTACGAGGACATACTTGAAACCTCGACATCGCTCCATCTGAATATAATCCATCTGGAGGACTTCAAAAGGGTGGTCAGGAGGTTGGAATCCACCTTGTTCCACCGGGACACTTTTACCTGGATTGAACTGACAACATATCATACAAGTACGGACTTTCTGCTTGGCTGCAGCTCGTAAGTGCTTGTTGAACCAAAGGTTCTGAATACTGTCTAACATAGCTTTCTCTCCTAGATGTGCTGGACTATGTGCGGTATTGATAATGACTTGAACCATAGAGTCGGGGAGAAACCATGTGGCTTTTCCCTTCGTCAACCATCCTTGATCTGTCTGGACCCCTCCTTGTTCGGACCATTTCTTGATTTCTTCGGGAGTAGCATGTAACTGTATGTCTATGACATCTTGTGTAGGGTCCTTAACTGTCATACAAGTAGTCTGATCTGGATTGAATGTCTTTGTTGTGTTAACTGGAATGTCTAGAGTCTGAGCTGTAAGCTTAGCTGTTCGATCTGCTAGATCGTTACCTTGGGAAATGATGTCAGTAACTTTCGTATGTGCCTTGCACTTCATGATAGCAATAGCTGTCGGTAAATGTATTGCATCTAACAGAGCTTGAATGAGGAGACCATGCTGAATCTTGGTTCCATGAGAAGTCATGAAACCTCTCTCCTGCCAGAGCACTCCAAAGTCATGTACGACTCCGAATGCGTAACGTGAATCTGTATATATGTTTACTTTCAGGTTCTTGGCACGTATGCAGGCTTGGGTCAGAGCGACTAGCTCTGCTGCTTGAGCAGACAGGATGTCAATACGGTGTGTTTCTATAACTTCAGTTTCAGTAGTCACTGCATACGCGGCTACTAGTTCTCCTGTACTTGTTCTCATACATGAACCATCCACATAAAGTGTCAGGTCGGGATCAGGTAATGCAATGTCTGTCAGGTCTTGTCTTGGCTTAGTCATAGTGTTAACAACTTCCACACAGTCATGTGTGGCAGGATTTGAAGTAACGGACGGTAACAGTGTAGCAGGATTTAGAATGTTGCAGCGTCTGATTTCTATGTGTGGCTGGAACAGTGTCAGTTCATAACCTGTTAAACGTGCAATTGTCAAGTGCTGTGTCTGTGTTCGGTTTAAAAGAACTTCCACGGAGTGTGGAACTTGTACTATCAGGGAATGTCCTAACACTATGGAATCACTTTGTCTGATTGCTAGAGCTGTGGCTGCAACTGACTTGAGGCACGCAGGCAGAGCCTGGGCCACTGGATCTAATGTGCTCGAGAAATAAGCACAGGGCTTGTACTGTCCTGCTTGATCTTGTGTGAGAACAGATAATGCAGTACCATCACGTTCTGTGACAAAAAGTGTAAAAGGCTTACTGTAGTTCGGTGTGGCTAGAACGGGTGCTTGGCATAAGGCTTTCTTTAATTCATTAAAAACAAGTGTATGTTCCTGGGTCCAAGGGAGGACAGTCGATACGGCTGCCTCCTGTGTCGTTAACTGTATCAGTGGCTTGGCTAGAAATGCATACTGAGGAATCCATTGTCTGCAATAAGAAGTGAGGCCAAAAAAAGCTCGTACCTCCTTCTGTGTCTTGGGCTGTGGAAGACTCGCTATTAACTGGATACGGTCTGGTGTCAACTGCCTCCCCCACTTGGACAGCAAGTGGCCTAAGTAGATCACTTGCTGGACACAGAATTGTAATTTGGAAGGGGACACCTTGTGCCCCTGCTCGGCCAGGAAATACAGAACTGTAAGCGACGCACGCTCGCAGTCACGTTCAGAACGGGCTGTGATCAGTAGATCATCGACATACTGGAGCAGGGCAGTGTCAGTTGGCATGTGAATATTGTCTAGTTGTCTCTTAAGTGCTTGACTGTAAATACTAGGACTTTCTGTGAAACCTTGAGGAGCTCGTGTGAATTTATAGCTCCTTCCATTTAAACAAAAACCGAAAAGGTACTGGCTGTCTGGATGAATCGGGACACTGAAAAATGCATTCTTGAGATCGATAACTGTGAAAAATGTAGCTTCAGAATCAATGGCTGTCAATAGAGAAGAAATATCTGGGACTACTGGATACTGGGGTATGATACATTTATTAAGCTCTCGAAGGTCAATCACTAATCGATATACTGGAGGTGCATTTGGATCAGTACGTTTCATGACTGGAATGATAGGAGAATTACATACATTGGAGTCAGTTTCTACAACCACTCCTTGAACAATAAGCTCGTCAATAATTTTGGATAAGGCTGCTACAGCCTCAGGTGGCAATCTGTACTGTCTGATTCGTGGCAAGACTATTCCTTGTTTGAGAGTCACACGATGGGGTGTGATGTGCATACATCCTACATCAGTTGGACCTTGCGCCCATAAATGCTGCGGGACATTCAGTAATCTTGGATCAAAATCACGTAATACATAGTGACCTTTAAAATCTCTCAAAAACAAACGGACCCCTTCTGGGGAACAACAAATTACTGCACCTAATTCTTTTAACGTTTTAATGCCTAACAAATTTTCTGGACATGACTTCGTAAGTAACAAATCAGTAGTTCGGGACAATGGACCAACTTCTAGGGAAACTGGTTTTGAAATCTCATTAACAATAGGCTTTCCTGAAAATCCAAGGGAAACATTTTTAGAGCCTGAGAGCGGAGCCCCTGGAACCTCGTCATGACTGATAGTAGTCCTACTTGCCCCTGTATCAATCAGAAACTTTCTGTCTTTCCCTAATACTTGACTGTGTACATAGGGACCCTCTTGATCTACAGGTATCTCGATGAGAGGCAAGCCTACCTCCCTCTCTAGGCTGTTTCATGAATACTGTTGATACTCTGGATACTCTGACTGAGCATACTGGTACATTTGCTGTGTAACATGCTGTGTTGCAGCGATTGGCTGCGGTGCTGGAACTGTCTGTTGTGCATTCTGTGGTGACTGAGAAGTCTGTGAAACTTGTTCTTGTCTAGGCGGACGTGGTCTTTCTTTAGTCTTACCAGTAGCTATGTTGTGTTTCAGAACTGCACACTCGTTTATAAAATGACCTGGCTGTTTACAATAATTGCAAGTCCCTTTAACGGGAGCTGCAGGATGACTGGCTTGATTCGGACCCCTCTTCTGACTGTCTTGTGGAACAGATTGTGCAACTAATACTTTCATTTTCGTGTCTTTCATACGTCTCCTTTCGTGTTCTTGCTCTTCCCTGATTCTATTCTGGTGATACTGGAGCATCTGGAGCATTTGTGACGGGGTATTAGCTTGCCAGGTACTTTCGACTTTCAAAACTCGATTTTTAACTTGTGGACTTGAATTCTCGACTAATTTAGTAACAAAAAGATGAGGGTACGACTCACTACTTGTCTTCAGACCACTGTTAATAATAAAACATTTTTCAAATCTAGAATAAAAATCACTAGTGTCTTCATCCTGTTTCTGTTTACATGCTGAGATTGCATCCCAATCTTCCTTTTTCGTGGCTAGTAACCTTGGCAAAACTTGTATCAATAACTCGGGCAATTCTTTACATTTATCCCCAAGACCGGTACCTGGTACTCGTATTTTATCTTCAGCTTCTAGAGCTGTCCAATCAATCTTTTTCTCTCCCACCTCCCATTCTTTTTCCTTGAGTTTTTCATATACCCCTGCGGGCAACAGGACCTTTAACATTTTAATGATATCTGGATACGTGTATTCTCCCATACGGAGCATGTCTTTTAATTCTCGATGGAACCCTGCTGGATCTTTGTCGTGACAGGGAATTAATTTCTTCATCTCTAGGAGTTCCATCTTAGTGATAGGGGTGTAAACAAATACTCGTTGCATTTCACCACCCGCTGTCCTAACTGGGTGTACTTCTCGTAACGGATGCTGTCTATCTATGTAAAATGGTTTACTTTCTGGAGGTGGGACGTGAACAAAATGCGGATTCAAAAACGTTCTATATTTGTGGCGCTGTTCTAAAATGACACTAATTAAATCGGTACCTAGACCTCTCCATCTATATTGGAGTAACTCGTTCAGAACATCATGTAACGGACCTGGATCAGAATGTTGACCCTCATACAGTGTAATGAGGTGCTGAATCATATACATACCCACCAGTCGCTGCTCGGCTGGGGGCAGTTTCAGAAACATTTGTGCCACTATTTCATCTGGAAAAGTGGTAGAATCAGTAATCCATCGGACTGCTGATCGGGCTAATTCTTGTTCATGCATGGTACTAAGTTCACTATAACCGATTCGTGATTTCAGAATGTGATCGGTAGCTTGAAATACTTGCTCAAGAGAACCTTGTTCTGGTGCTGGAAGAGGAAAAACTTTCTTGTGATCTAGGCGTGAATGTCGGTCGGGAAGTCTAGTTCTACCTACATACGCTATTCTGGTGGGATTCTCGTCGTCTACCTCTTCAGTAGAAGAGTTGTCTTCTTTCTCGCTTACTTGTGCTGTTTTTCGTTTCTCGTGTAACCTTATTATTTCCTTACGAATTTTCTTGTACATACTCTCTATACTACCTAGTGTCTTGTGTCTTCCCTCGGCTATGTGGTCACTCCACCTTGTCAGGACTTTCATTTCGGTCGGATCTTTATCTGGATAATCTTGTTCCCTTATTAAACAATTAATTAGAAACTTTAAAAGCATGAGCTGAATCTCGACTTTTCTTTGAGACATGGCCTCGCCAATACTTTCTGGATCTGCTCCTGTACGGATGAAACGATATATTCTGTCTAGATATTCTTTCATATTCGGTAGGGTGTCCAAATATTCGGTCACCCGTCTTATACGCAATGAATACAGGACCATACCATCATCGCCTGGGACCGGATCATAACGGCATTCTGTAAGAGCTCGTTTGATATCTGCAACTGACTGATTTTTGGGTGAACGCTGTAACGCTCGGGCATGTAGCTCGAGTAATGTCACACGTCTGTGTTGCGGCGGGGTACAAGGAGGACTTCCCCCCCCCGCGGCTCCTAAACTGGAATCGTCGACGGGTATCGTACGGGCTGGCAGAGTGACTGATGTAGCGGGTACTTGTACTGTGGGCTGGACCGGGGGTACTGTAACAGGTGCTGTAACGGGTGCCCCGGTGGCTGGAGGAACAGGAATTACATTATTTACGGGAGCTGGCGGAACAGGATTTGCATATTCTGGGACTGTATCGTCCAAATAGGACGAGAGAAAAATATCAGCTGCGGTCGGTTTGTGACGTAGCTTAATCGGAACTAATGGCGGCGGGAAATTACATGGTGCTTCCGGGGTTGCTTTCGGCAAGCCCTCGGCAAGAAGAGGATACATACCCTTAATAAGGGCATTTCTCTGTCTGTCGGACTGTTCGGCTTTAACTCGTTCACCTATTTCTATTAATTCCCTTTCTTGGGCTCTTTCTGAGGATTCCCTACTTAATTCTGATTTTCTGATTTCTTTTTCTGTTCTTTTAGGAGATTCTTTGCGCCATAACTCGATGGCATCTTTCTGGGACTGTCTGGATTTCATTTTCCATAATGCTTCTTCTACTCGCATGATACACTCGGCATCCCATGTACCTGACACGGGCCATCTATATTTCTCTTCTAATTCCTTGGTGTACTCCCCCCATAAGTCTAGATATAATATGGCACTTATGCCATGCTTATGGTACATAAAATGACCTGGACTGTCCCTAGGCGGGACAGGAACTGCTTCCTCGAGCAGACCTTTTCTAGTTCTTAACTGACGTAACCTCGAGAATAGAGGCATAGCTTAGGCTGGAGTCTGGACACAATACAATACACAATAAACACAATAATAACTGAAAAACGAATCACTCATACCACGACATTGAAAACACATGGAATAACATTTAGAATAACAGTTCGAACAGAATATTACCTGGTATACTGAGAACAGAACACATGAATTTCTCGAGAACAGAACTTACTAGAATTTACTAGATGCACTGCTAAAACAGTACGAAACTTACCGGTCCCATAAAGAGACACGTCAGGACCCGCATCCACCTAGGTGGACACTTCGTGTTGGATCTGTGTACCCAAACCCACGGACCAGAGACAAATTACTTTTGACCCTGTCTAGATACTACCCCAGCAACGGTACTCACCGGGCAGCAAGAACGGAAGGCCTCGGACTGGACTGGACTGCTACGACGACGGACTACGAACTTCGGACTTCAGTTACAGGTGGGCCTCCGGATACCTCGGACCTTGGACTCTCGGCTTGGGCTCTGGTCGGGACTCGCCGCGTTCCTCCACCGCCTCGTCTGGATGCTGGACCGCAACCTCCGTCTCCTCCGTGGGCCTGAGGGATACTTGAAGCAGAAATATCTGCACGTGCACGGTATGGTTCCGTCACGGCTGCAGAGGATCAGGGGGCCTGCGTGGCTTCTCCGGCGCGTGGGGAAAGGGCAAGTCCCTATTCGGGCGCCATTATGTGGTAAATAAATAATTTATTACCGGATCTATTTTTCAGAATAATCAATAAACAGGTAGCTCAATAAATAAGAGTCAAGATTCGAGGTAGCTGGAGTTTACAGGCTTTAATAGGCATAAAGGACAGGAACAGGACAGCCTGTACGGGAATAGGATGGCAGCTGCCGGGGGCAGGATCTGGGAATGGACAAGGGTCACTTTTAATATGGGTGCACAGTATATATATCAAAACAAATGCATTACATTCAATACAGTAGGCGTGGCAGTAGGCGTGGTTCATAACAGTCGCGAAAGATAAGGGCAAAATGATGTAACAAGAAGGCATGTACAGGGCGTATACATAGACATGTGATGCAAACGTAACAGAATATGTCATAAACGGGGCGGAAACATGGAGGGGGCTACCTAAGCAGCTGGGACCTCTAACCTAGTGGTGCACGCAAACGGGCAATGACGTGTTACCAGGGAGAACTGGGGGCTATGACTTCTGCGCTAGAAGAGGAGACTAAAGTCTGGAGTGTCAGAGCGACATGTACCCAAGGCATATCTAGTATCTGGTGTTTAGAGTACATGCTGATAGAATCCAAAAGTTATCAGGGCAAAGGCTAATGGACACTAAGACTGGTGCGTGCATAATTTTATATGTATTGTGTGTGCGAGGAATATTCTATGAATATTAATACAGTATTTCTCTTGCATGGAGACGTAAAGGCTAGACTATGACGGAACTATTGATGCGATTCAGTAGCTTAGGAATGCAGAGAAGGAGGGCTGAACTGATAACTAGAAACATAACATATTCTTGGCAGACTGGGAGGCAGAGCCAGGCCGGGCCGGGCACTGCGTGGCAAGAAGTAAGCTACGGGTCAGGGATACAGGTGGGGGCTGTATCGCTCCTCAGAGAGGGTTCAGGAGACAGGAGCTGAATCTGAGTCCGGGCCCTTTTGAGGCCTAGAAACGGGGACAATTCAATGAATTAACGTGCACACTGTAAAATGTGGCAACGCAGGTTTACATAGGCCTGATATTCGTTGTTTTCACGAAGACTGGAAACTGGCATACTAGAGATGGACACAACTGTAATTGCGTCTTTAATCGATCAGAGGGGAATACATGCATATCGATCATGCACATATAGCATAAGATGGGGAACACGTAGGCACATACAACATGGCAAAATTTACTTTTCCACACTTGCTGAGAAGCATACTCGGACAAATGATGCTTCAAAGGTGCAATTGCGCGGACCAATGCCTTATACACTTGCTGAACTCCCTGGTCCAGAACATCCACTAGCTCTTGTTCCATGGAACCTGAGGGTTCCTCATCGTAGTAACATTCCTCATTATCATATTAATCACCCATATTTTCACAGAGTGAAAAATATATACTCCCACAGAGGAATTGACAAGTCTTCAATAAGTCCTATAGACCCAGTCAGGGGGAGTGACAACCACAAAGCAAGCCAGTAAGGAAGGTAAACACCTGACCTTAAAAGTGTAAGATGTGGAGGGAGGGCTTGCTTTAGTCAGGCCACTCTAGGCAAAGCCTAATAGAAATTATACAGCCCCAGCTCTTTTTTAAAAGAAAGGGCGTAGACTGGGGACTCCCTGCGTAGGCTGTGGGCTCAAGCAATTAAACGCTGCTCCAGCGTGTAGAAACTCCGTGAGGAACACTGAAACGTCAAAGAAATAGCTTCCGCGCATGCCCGAAAAGCCGCCATTGTCATGCACGAATGCGGAGGGACGCGCGACAAGCAGCGCGCGCATCCTCAGAGCCTCCAGCTCCCGCTCCACAAGAAGATGAGGGCACAAAGCGCCCGAATCCAGAGAGGCGACCACGCGCTCTCAAGCAGGGCAAACGGCACAAAACCTGGCCGAAATCAAATAACACTCGGCGAAACTGCCAGAAGCAAAGCGCTAAGCGCAGCGGAAAGCGCAAGCAGCAGAGCACAAAGGCAAGGCAATACAGGTACAATAATGCGCATAAACAGTAACAGAGCAAATATTGTAAGCAAATGTCAGAAAAAGCACTTAACTGGCTGCGGAGCAGCAAAGAAAGAAAATGGCCTATTCTCTATGGTCCCTTATATACTGTACATACTCTATGGTCACCAGAGTATTCTTGGGATATGTAGTTTTTGTTACTTTGTTCTTCATTGTGATTGGCTGCTGCGTATTTCTTAGTAAAGAAATGAGACAGCATAATCGGAGCCTCCTGTCCTGCCATAGAATTAAAACAACACTGTTTGTACTTGGAACCTACGTTTTCTTGGTCCTGAGAGCGTGTGTTACTGCGAAACTGATACGTTCATTGGATTGCCGGTTAACTCCGGCGGCGTACACGCCACCCTTCTAGGGTCACCAGGGGTCCGGAAGGAGTAATTTACGTCGTGGATCTATTAGAGAATATAGGTTTTGGTCCAGAGTTTTCTCTTGTAGATTATCAACCTCTTCAACTTTGCTAAGCAGTCAGGTGACAGGGTAAGTAGTAGCATGCAGGAGTCATAAAAAGAAAGTTGTGCAGCTGGGCAGCAACATTTGAGGGAAAAGCCTGGGAATGTGAAAATCAGGGCTGGACAATGAAGGAAATAAATAAAAGAGGAAAAGACAGAGAAAAGGCAGATCAATAATATTGTGAAAAAAACATCCTTTCTGTTGTCGTTTCTAAGAGCCTATGCCCACTTTAAAATATACACCTGGTTAGTAGCCTGGAGTAGAATGTAGTCCATGCTCGAGGAAGAATGTTTTCATTCTTTAGCCACCAATCGTTCCCTTTCTTCCGCGTGTTAAGCAGCAAATAGTAGCACAGCCCTGTGATCGGAGAGCGGATGACACTACTTCTGCTCCGCCTGGCCTTTTGGTAGTTGGTAGTCCGCGAGCATGTTCCCTTTGTTTAGCTCAGGAAAGACTCATGCAGCTGCATTTTGAATCAGTTGCCATGCTTCGACGCCTCGTCAGGGGTAGTAAGCGCTATATAAATACAATGACAATATCACTACAATATCAGTGTTGCAGCGTATACGATGGCGTCAAGATAATCATATTTTTGATCACTTACAAGAGGAGATAAATCACTCGTTCTTTGTGAAAAGCAGAAACTTGGAAGCGCTCGTTAAATCGTCCGCAAGAGAAAGAGACATAATTTGACACAGACTTCACCTCAGAAGCCAACATGTCGTCCGTACTCATGCTAAAAAAAATTCTCAACAAACTGCGGGGGCGGAGTTTGGCCCAGGGGTGCAGCAGATGGATGTGGGGCGTTAGTCTTTCAGCCCGTCGTTCATTATATTTTTACCTCAGGCCATCTTCCTCCATCCTTCATCCCCTCATCATGAACAATGATTTAAAATGGCTTTCTCTGTTCACCTCGTGTCAGTTCATAATTACGCACAATTTATTGCCAACGCTCCTAAATTACCCATCTAGCTCAGAGTGCAAGCAATCTAACTGGTTATGCTTCTGCCTAAAGAAACCAGTTGTGGTAAAGACAATGGTTTCGGTGTTAATGGAGTGTAAAGGTTTTTCCAAACTTTTATAACTATCACTGAACAAGGTACGTTATGGAAAGGAGCAGCACAACATGGTTTAAGTGCAAATCTCACACATACAGAGTCACTCCAAACTTTTCACACAAAAGGAAAAGCTACATTTATTACACAAACAATTACTCAATAATACGCAATAACTCACAACTATACTTCAGGCAGCTGGATATAGCTTTCCTGACATTGCGAAATCACCTCTGATCCTCAAATGGTCATTAAATTAAACACATCAGATAGGTCTACTGACTGGGTCACAAGTTCAAAAACCACATGACAAAACATCATAATTTTACCAGTAAATGCAATAGACAATAATAATTTTCTTAATGGAAATAAATATCTGCACATTGATCAGTAATCACTGTCCACATGATAATATCAATAAAATATTTAGAAATGAACTTCACAAGCTTTTTATATACTTTCAACGATTGAAAACACAATTATAACAACAGCCCCAGAAGGGCATCACATTTTAATCTCACAATATGTGACTGTATACTCAGCCCCTAGAGTGCGCTGTCTAACCTATATGTTTCTTTAGACACCTTTAGGCCACAATAACTGCAGCCTTAGACTCAGACCTTCAAGGGCGCTACACTCCCAGCTGTGGAGCTCCTTGTCTGAGGAACACATAAAAATATCAGCTGAGCTCAGGGTGGTCCTTCTCCCGGGTCCCTAACAACATAGGGTCTGTACTTTGGAGAGTCTTCTTAAGGCCTCCTTGAAGGGTGCTTGTGGTGCTCCCTCAGCTCCCCCACAATCTTTCTTGACTTATTGGTGGTGGACCCACCGTGTTGGGGCCACCAACAACTGTATGAAAATCCTCATCAGTGACTAGCCCTGCAGGCCATTATGGTGCGCGCCCTCAGGAGCTTGAATAATTAATGAGCGGTTCTCCCGCTGTGCCCAGGAAACTCACTGTCTTTCCTTTTTTATTTGCTAACCATGTGGCCTCGTGCTGTGTAATTTTTATTTGGGCACCCCCTTGCCTCCAGACATTGGGGGAAGTCAAGGGAGTCCACCTCCCTCTGCCCCTCTGTCTCACAGTGTGAGCAGCATTCCTCTGTGCTGCTTCGTGAGCCGGCATGTCTGCATAGGTTGTTGTGGTGGCCTCCTGCTCCCCCTGGACACAGACAAGGGCAGTAGGCTAGTCTGCTACTACTTGGGGAGTGCTGCAGCACTCCCCCTTCACCTGCCCGGTGCCATGTAACAGTGGTGGGGTCCACGGCCTCTCCTCCCCTACTTGGGGGGGGGGGTGCAAAGGCGCTCCCCTGATTTCCTCTGGCAACGGGTGTCAGGCGATGGGGGCCCAGTCTCCTATCTGTAGCATGACCCTGGAATTGGGATCCCCGGGCCTCCAGATTGCTGGGGAAAAGGGATCTACACACAACCCCTGCCAGGGCAAAACATTAAAAGAATGCCTTGAGGTGACCCCCGGGCTTGGGCCCACTCAGCAGCAGTGCTCCATATGCTTCGTCCGCTGGGGGAGTCAAATACCGATTCGTTCTCTAGCAGTTTACTCAGGCCCTGTTGGTCTGTTTTGTGCCATCTTGGACTCATTATACTCCTGGTGGCGAGCCATAGCCACCTGGAGCACTTTCCTGATGCCTTCTGGTTTCTAAGGCAGCAAAGTGTGCAGAGTGATAGTTGCAATGACTCCCTGTACCCACCTTTGCCCTTTATTTCCTCCTGAGCTCTCTCCTCTTTCGTGCAGAAGCCCAGTCTTTCCTCCAACTCGTCCACAACTTCTCTGGTCCTGGGGTAAACTGAAGTTAGAGTCCTTAGTCCATATGGGCATCAGGCGGGTTTCTCCTTTCAATCGTCCATGGCCGCTGGCTCCAGTTCCAGTGTCCAGCAGAAAAGACCTTCTCAGTGGGGGAGGATAATTCCAGAAATGAGGCATCTCTGGCCTATTCTGGGGTGTCACATCACCTCTTCACCCCATCTTAACCCTCCTGCACAGCCTGCTGGGACATTTCAAACTGCAGTCACCCAGGAGTCACTAGTCACATCTGCTCTGGGGGCCTCAGCTCTGTCCCTTTACTGACATCACTGCCAGGGCCTTGCCTGCTACAGCGGAACTCCAGAAATCATTTCTAATCAGCACTTACCATTTCCCTGAAACCTCAGAACACACACTCATTCGTCAATGGGGCCCATAACTCTGCACATTTACTCTGTTCATTTAAACCTGGCTTCAAGGAATTTGGTGAAACACAATGGAGTAATGCTGTAACATTTAGTGGAGTGTCTAAACCTATTTAATCAGTTATTATTTTCACCTACAGTTTTATACACTTTACCATGGTTTTCTTCAAACATGAATTTTATTCAGACACACCACCATAGTGGCAATGGATCTGCTAGAAAGAAAATTAGGCGTAGGAAAATCACAAGACCAGTTTTAATATTCCATTTTCCCAATTTTATTAAAAGCAAACCTTTATTATGTCTGACATATAGGCATTGATTATTTCTCTATTAGGTAACAATCTTAAACTTTATTTCAGAATGATCATTTTATTTACAGCTCAGAAAACAGTCATTTATTTAGAAGTCAGTTAAAAGTTTAGCAAAGGACAGATAGTTCCAAATTCATTCTCTCCTAACATCCCTAACCAACGCCCTCATCTTATCCTTCAATCCTGCAAAGCAAACAAGAAAAATAATTCAAAGTATCTTACATCCAGGAATCGATCTGCAATCCGACAGCACTTCGAGAGGAAATCGAAAGAGCGACTACCTCTAAGCAAAATCAGGGTTTTTTATACACTAATGTCCTAACTTACTCTATCTAAAAAGTATCTAACATCGCCAATTCGGGTTCTGATTGAACAATTTGGGGTGGGTGAGCATCTCCTCACCATTACAACATCATATTCACGGTGAATCAGCAACATTATAATGCGGCATTGTTTAGGACAGTCTTTGGCCTGGCCACTTCCTTGACTCGCAACGTTGAACTATATTCCCACCTTCAGAACACTTGACCGTCCATGTTTTGGCAATCATCCTAACTTCAGGGCAAACCAGCCTTGAACTTCCCATCCGAGAACAGGCAGCTTACTCTCGCTGGCAGGCTTTGGGCACGCATGCGCAGTCCAGCACTTGCTCACAGTAAGCCAGAATAACCGGATTTTGTAGGCCTCAGAGGCCACTTTTGGAACTATCATAGAAACAAACACAAATTTATGTTAATTATGGTACTGAAACCTTTCTGTTTACCTCCCACCATACTAATGTGTCCCTATTAGTTATTACGTAGCAGGTAAGCCACATAAATGCGTTTCATACTTACATATCCGACGACCTCTTAGCACAATAACGTGTACAATAAGCACATTCATATTGCGTTTATTTATATTTAAGCTGTGCATTAGTTCACAACACAATAACAACATAAATTAGTTAATTATATTGCTCCATGCAGGCAAAATTAGTATTCCTACTTGTTCATGTATGTGCATCTTATACTATTTGTTGATTAATACACCGCAACACACTATTAGTAAATGTTAATGTCATGGAACATTGATTTCACAAGGGGTACACAACATTTTGTTTTACCACCTTGCTCCATCAATTCCCTCATCGGGTTATTTTATCACCAAACATCTTTCAAAATTTTCGAAAATTTAGTAGAACATGTTTTGAATTGTTCATTTTAGTACCATCTACACTCTAGTATCTTTCTCCTTCGAATATTTGAAAATCTTCTCTCTGATTTCTTCCATTTCTATTTCATTCTTTTCTCTTTCCCTTGCTTTTCGTTCTTGATTTGTTCTCTTTATCGCTTTTCTAAAATCTCTCCTCCCTTTATATATGCAACATAATCTTATCGGGAAAATAACTATCACTAAAATCGTTATTGGAATTAGTATTTTACCTATAATTGAACTACATATTTCTTGGAACCAATGCTTAATTGCTGAGAAACTTTTGCCTAATTTTTCAGTTACACCTTCAACCTCCAGTGGTTCAATTTCTTTATGTAAATCTGTAATATTTATAATATACTTTTCAAGATTCTGACTTTTATCAGGGATATAAGTACAACAATGTTGCACTTTTAAATTCCCACAGACTCCTCCCTCTTTTGCTAAAATTATATCAAGGGCAAGTCGATTTTGCATTACCATGGCTCTCATAGCAACCATTTCAGTATTAACCATCAGGAATCCTCCTGCAGTATCTGTTGACAATTGCACACAATTTTCTGATTCTATTTGCATTAAACAAAATTCCCACTGCTGGTATCAGTGCTCCAAATACATCACCTATTATTTCTAATACACTCTCTCTCCTTTTCCGACTTAAGACTTTACCTATCTCATGCTTTCCATTAGTACCTCTATCTACATGAACATTTTTAGGAAAGACCAAACCTACATAACAAGTCCCATACCAATGGTCTTTTAACCTATAGTAAGCTCTATTCCCACAAATAAAATAATTTCCAGGAAAAACAGGATCATCTCCTCCTTTAAATCCCCAACCCCCTATAATTCTATAGGTGTCTTTACATTGACTTGCACCTACAAAATAATTATCATACATTGAATTGTCTCTTCTAATACAAAATGTCCCTAACATTGGAGCATCTATATTTTTGGCTACATTCACATGTTTATCCTCAAGATTCTCATCATCAAATGTAAAGTATTTAGATTTTGCATGATTCATTTTCTCATTTCGTTTGTAAGTAATCCTTCTTTCCTCAACCATATTTAAAAATGCTTTCTCTTCAATTCTCATTTTACATGTCAGATTATTGTTAAAAGCATACTCATGTGTCAGCTCATCTAATTCTAAGAAATATTCTCCCATCTCTTGTGCAGGTTTCCTTTTGTTCAATGTACTATCAATTCTTAATTTTGCAAATATTTCATCTACATTGGAATAATGATATTCCAATTTCCCAGTCTGATAAAACAAACTTGCAATTACACTACAAGTCACTCCATATGTAAGAGGAAGGTGGTTATAGGTCACCCCTTCTGACACTGATGCTGACAATTTTACACAAACATAACAATCATCAACATTCATAGTTTTAATATACTCAAGTAACAACATTGAAAATTTATTCTTTGTGTAGTCACTAATTGACCTATTTTGATGCAATTCTGGTTTGTACACATGAGTCTCATGAACTTTTTCTTTCTCATTTGGCTTATTTAAACTCACGTTTAGTTTCAATTTCGTTAGACTATCTTGAAAAGGAATACCAATAGCTAAAATTACCCATAATATTATCAACAATCCCATACATATTGAGCAACATCTACACCATTTTCTAAAAATAGAACACTTTGTCTTGTGCTTACTAATTGCCATATTTCTCTAACACAATTTATTTGACCTTATGTCACCTACAACGTGTATACCACTCAATTCACTAACAAGTTTTCTCCGACCTTATGTCAACTCCGACCTCTTCTATATTTACAATATCTGTCTCACAGGACTTCAGAATCTTTACTTAATATCATATACTTTGAGCACCTATCTCTTTTCTCTAAAGTTGACTTCTTTACTCACTTTTCCCAATCATCTTTGGGTTGTACAGGTTTTCTTGACTGCTATTAACCTCAACAATTGGTGGTAGAACGATGTACGTCCACTCAGGTGATTTATACCTCTGGTTTGGACGTCTTACTCTTTTTGGCCTTTGAATAGTCTCTATTTTCATTGCCAGGGTTTCTTTCTGGCTAGTGATCGCATTCACTTGCTCTTCTGGTTCTTTTGTTTTGTTCACTATTTTAAATCTCAATCCACCAGTTTCTTTAGGCCAATTGTCTCCTTTGCAGACTTTCTTAGTCTTTGGCTTTACTGTGTTATGCTCCACTCTCCAATCTCTTTTTTCTTGGGCTTTTTCTTAATGGAGTTTCGTCTGCACTGTCATCAGTTTCACTTTCAGTATATTCAACTGTATCATTGATTATGATTATCACAATGTCTTTGTCTTCATCAGACTCAGCTTTCTCTTCTGTTACTCTGTTAGGAACACCTTCATAACTGGTACTTGGAGCCTCATCCTTATCGTGAGTTACTTCCTCGTCCCCAGTCTCAGGATTTCCGTTCCTGCTTTCAGAGTTTCCAAATTGCTCTTCAGTTTTCTCCTCTTCAACAGCTTTGTCTTCACTTTCTTTTGCGTCTTTACTGGTGTCTGTCTTTACCAATTCTCGATCTCCATATTGATCTTCTGAATCTGGTATTTCCACAACCTCCCTTTCACCTTCACCTTCAGACGCAGAACTGGCTTCTGATACTTCCAGATGTCGACGTTCCTGTCGATCTTCAGTATCTGGAGTTTTTTCTGGTTCAGCTTCAGAATCAGATTCAGTTGTACTTTCACCGTCGTATGGGTATTCAGGTGCAGGCACACGAATGGTGTGGCTAGCATGAACCCACCTTTTCAATCCAGCACACTTAACTGCAATAGTACTGACCAAGATAACTTGATGTGGCTTTTGCCACCGAGGTACAAGCAATTTCTCCTGCGATGCACTTTCACTCGAACCCAGTCTCCAGGGACTAGATCATGAGCTGGATTTTTCTCTTTGGAATTTGACTCAGTTCCCACCTGGTGGAGCACCGAAGTTACCACATCAGACACATTTTTGCAGTAATCCAGTATGATGTCATCATTAATTGTCAACAACTTATCAACAGGTACATAGGTCTGCCTCATCACCCTGCCCATCAAAATCTCATGTGGACTTAGTCCAGTTTTCCTGTCAGGTATGCTTCTTATTGTCATTAAAACAAGCAGCAAGGCATCGGGCCACTAAGTCCTGTTGCCAGACACATTTTTGCAATTCTGTTTTTAATTGTTCCATTCACCTGTTCCACTACTCCTGAAGCCTCATGTCTGTAAGCACAATGCAGCTTCTGGCGAATGTCCAGAGCTTCACAGATCATCTGCATAAGTTCATTTTGAAAATGAGGGCCTCGGTCTGACTCAATCGTCACCGGGAACCCAAAACGTGGTATTATCTCACGTAAAAACAGTTTAGCAGCAGTCAACCCATTGTTTCTTCGTGTGGGGAAAGCTTCCACCCATCGGGAGAACAAACAGATTATTACAAGAATGTATCTAAGTCTGTTGCATGGAGGCAGCTCAACAAAATCCATCTGAACCCTTGTAAATGGACCACCCTCTCGTCCTATGGTTCCCAAATTTACAATGGTTCTCCTGTTTGGATTAAATTGCTGACATATCGAACATCTTTGACACAGGCTTTCGGCAAGCATTCTGAATTTGGGATTATACCAAGTCTTTCTGAAAAGACGAATTATAGCATCTCTACCAATGTGGGCCCGACCATGGTACATTTGGGCCATGTCTGAGATCATGCTATCGGGCAATACTGGTCTTTCATCTTTGTAAACCCAAATTTCATCTTCCTCTCTTTGTCTGCATCCTGATTTTAGCCAAATATCCTTTTCTTCTGCTTCTGCCTCTTCCTGTATCTGTTTCACTTCCTGCCAAGTCTCAACTACAATGGTTAGCATGAAAGGTCTGGCAACATGTTCTTTCAACTTTTCTCGATTGATTAAAATTAGATTTTTAGCACAATGCTTTGCAATTGCATCTACGTAATTGTTTCCACGGGTAATGTAATCCTCACTCTTTTTATGGACTGAACATTTCACAACTGCTATTTTCTCAGGTAGATGGATCACATCTCTTAGTGTTTTCACAAATTCAGCATTTCGAATAGGTGTTCCTGCAGAGGTCAAATAACCTCTTTGGGACCAGAGCTGTCCATAATCATGAACAACTCCATAACCATATTGACTATCGGTCACTATAGTTACTTTCACCTCTTTTCCCACTTCACATGCTCGTATCAAAGCAATCAACTCCGCTACTTGAGCAGAATGAATTCCTTTCAAACAAGATGCTTCCAACAGTTCTGCCACAGTACAAACAGCATATGCAGCACTTAGAACACCACTCTCTGTTCTCAGACATGATCCATCCAAAAACATCACAAAATCTGATTCAGGTAAAGGTTCATCTCTAATATCTGGTCTAGGTTTTGTGCAGTATTCAAGAACATCCAAACATTTGTGATCAAGCTCACCTTTCACTTCTGCCCCAATGGTGTCAGGTAACAATGTCGAAGGATTAACGTTCACACATCTGGTAATGGTTACATTCTCAGCTCCCAAAATTATTTTCTCATAACGGGTCATTCTGCTGTTGGTCATATACTGTGTTTTTGCTCTAGTGAGGAGCATCTCCACAGAATGAGCTACATATACCCTCACAGGAAATCCCATCACTATTCCTTCACTTTGATCCAGACTTACACCAGTTGCTGCTACTGCTTTCAGACAACCTGGCAAAGCTTTTGCAACAGGGTCCAAAACAGCTGAGAAATACGCAATTGGTTTTCTAAATTTTCCATGTCTCTGAACCAATACTGACAATGCACATCCTTCTCACTCACTGCAGTACAGTTCAAATTCTTTCTCATAATCAGGCATTCCTAAAGCTGGTGCTTCACATAGTTTAGTTTTCAGCTGTTCAAATGCTTCCATCTCTATTTTGTCCAGAACAATGGGATCTCTGATGTCTGCTTTTGTCAGTCTCTGTAATGATTTTGCAATCAATGAAAATCCACTAATCCACTGTCTTCAATACCCTACCATTCCCAAGAACATTCTCACCTGTCTTTGAGTTTTAGGTGGCTGCATTCCTTGTATCATTTTGATTCGTTCTATCGTAACTTGTCTGATTCCTTTAGCAACTTGAGACCTAGATATTGTACTTCATTTTGACAAAACTGCAATTTTGATGGAGACACTTTATGTCCCTCTTCTGCCAAATGATTCAGCAAGGCTACGGTGTCAGTTACATACGCATCCTTTGTTTTTGATGCAATCAAAAGATCATCAATGTCGTGTACTAACACAGACTCTCCAGGCATGCTTAAGTTTTCCAATGATTTCTTTAGCAGCTGATAAATGGATGGACTCTCAGTGCACCCTTGCGGAATTCTACACCATGCTAGGATACGATTTTGGAATCGGAATGCAATAATTGGTTGGCTTTCTGGATGCAATGGAACAGTGAAGAATGCATTGCACAGATCAATAACAGTGTGCCATTCCGCATCATGGAGAATTTGGTACAGAATCACTGCTGAATTCGGAACAATCGGACAACACGGGACAACAATTTTATTAACCTTTCTAATGTCCTGCACAATTCTAAATGTTCCGTTAGGCTTTTTCAATCCCATAATTGGTGAATTACAAGTACTGCTCTCTATTTCTCTCAGTATTCCCTGCTCAATCATTTTGTCAATCACTGGAGTTATTCCTTCAATTACTTCTGTAGTCATCTTATACTGAGGTATATTTGGGTAACTTGTACCTTCTTTTACTGTAACTTTCACAGGATCAACACCTTTCATCAAACCTATATCTTTTCCAGTGAAATCCCATACTCCTTTCACTGCCTCTTTCAATTCAACAGGAATCTTTTCTTTATCAAAAACAGGAAATAGCTTATCCTGCTCTGCCTCGATCACGAGCATTGTCATTTTATACAAACTATCTTCATCCGGAGTTTGCAATTCTCTGCCATCCGGTGAACAGTATAAGGCACAGTTCATCTTGCACAATATATCCCTACCTAACAAATTAACAGGACTACTATCACACACCACAAATCGATGCATATCTTTGAAAGTTCCAATTTCTATTTCAACTGGTTTTGTCAAGGGAGTTTTTATCCGTCTGTTAGCTACACCTACTACTTGAATGGTCTCCCCCGAGAGAGGAAGATTTTGAACTTCCACTGATCTAACAGTAGAACGGGTAGCACCAGTGTCCACTAAGGAAAGTTATTTCCACATCATTCATCTTTTCACTCACAAATGGACCTGACTGATCTACCTCAAGAGTGGCTCCAAGTACACACTCTTCTTTCTCTCTCAGGCACCGTCAGAAACTTTCATCCGGCTCACTGCCATCCTCCTCTTGTAACCAATACTGAGGACAAGCATTCACTCTTTGCGGTCTTTTTACCTGTTCACCTCCGCTCAATCCTGTCTCTGCACTGTATCTCTGCTGGTTTACACTGTATGGCAGTGGCGGTTGTGGCACCTGACTTTGCTGATTTGCTATCTGCTGTTGTTGCGTTTGCTGTTGATTTACCTCAAACTGCACCTGCGGATTCAATGATGTATTTTCTCCATTTAGTCTAGGCGGACTTTTACACTCTTTCTTCCAATGCCCTAAATTGCCGCAATTGAAACATGGAAATTTCTTTTTCAATTCATCAATATTCCCTACAAATTTAGGTTTACCTTTAAAATTACCTTGATTCCCCGTATTTTTTGTTTCCATTTTCACCACAATAGTTCCAATTATTAATTCTTCCATATGTACTTTTAATTTGGCACATCCAGCACTTTTGATTCCTGCTCTTTTACTTTTAAAGTTTTGATCCAATCACTCAATTCTTTATCTGATGGTCCTGTAGGTGTTTGCGTTAAATCTAATTTATCTACACTTCTCTCTGGGGTTGCAGAGTCAGATTCTGCTCCCGTCGGGTATCTGCATGACAAACTTTGATTAAAAGTCAATTCTGGTGGATTTACATTTACATTCCGCCTTATTTCTGACAAATCAGGATAAATATTCTCTTTTACTTTCTGCAGACCCTGTTGTAATGGAATTGTTAAGCTTGGCTCTTTTATTCTTTGATTTTC
Source organism: Lissotriton helveticus (assembly GCF_964261635.1). Lineage (NCBI taxonomy): Eukaryota > Metazoa > Chordata > Amphibia > Caudata > Salamandridae > Lissotriton > Lissotriton helveticus. The sequence goes on along the minus strand of NC_136061.1, from coordinate 1,322,663,784 downwards.
GAATACTGGTATCACAGGTCCTATTGTTACTGGGATAGTTACTGCTTCCATATTCTTAGTAAGGTTTTGAATCAGTTCATGTGCAGAACGTTCATAATCAGAAATATCGGGCTGTACATAATTTCGCCTTTCAGCACTTAGCACAGTTTTATGCGAGTTATTACTTTGTACAGGAGTACCTGTAATTCTAACTTCTCCTATCGATGACTTGGGACATATCTTGTTTCTACTCTCTCAGGGAAACCTCAGAAATTTGATGGTTGTCTCGGAGTTTCACTAACTCTCTCATCTGCTATTGGAGCATTCGGGGTAGTCCATAAAGAACCTGGTTGATTTGGTGGCGGTCTCCTATTTAATATTTCTTCTAACACAGCATCCTCTGATTCGCTTTCACCTTAACTGTGATTCCCTATCTCTGTGTTCTTTTTCTTTTCTGTGCATTTCCGTCCCTCATATTCTTCCACCAATCTGACTGGATACATGCCATCACACATGTTACCATTTCTCCATCTACGCATTCTACTCTCATGTGTTTCTCCCCATAAATCTCGACCTCTACCTCTTGGTCTGATATGCCTGCTTAACCTCTCGCTTTCCAGTTCATGCATCTCATCTTCCCAGCCGACCAATGCTTCAAATTGAGTTGGTCTAGGTCTCGGTTCAAGCTTCATCATTCTGTCTCTCATATTTCTCAGAATTGCCAAATCAAATGATCCTCCTTCTAGAAAAGCTAACACACCATCATCCTTGGTATACCGTACCCAATTCTCCAACCAAACACACGTATGGTAACCATATTTCGACATCATATGAGAAGCAGGTGTTTTTGGCGAAAGAAGTATTTTTCCCTCTCTCGTAACTACCTCTTTGTCTTTTACAAACATGTTTTTCAACTTTTTAAACCATGACGGTTTCTTCTTGTCTTCGTCATAATAGTAATAAGACATTTTTCTGGTAATTCTCTGTCTTTCAAAAGATCGCGCACTTCCCAGTTTGCTGTTCCGTAACACCAACCTATCACAGCGCGATTTGCACTAACGCACCAATTAGAACAAGATACGTCACTATAGTGCTCAACCAATAGCTCTCGCTGTATTCCGTGATGCACCAATCAGCTCCTACTCTGTCTTGGTCACAAGGACCATTACCAGCGCGACACTTTTGACGTCACCAGCGCTCCGGCTTCTGCAGCGCTAGCTGACCCCTCCTTTACAGGGTTTTTTCAAGAAGCCGTATTTACAAGATATTTTACAAAATCAGTTAGTAACTTACACAAAACAATACCATTTGCCTGTTACACTAATAAAGTGATAGATTTCTCAATCATACAAGTATTCTGTAACTGGAGTAGACAACGCTTGTCCCCACAGAATTTTAGACTCGTCGATAAAGTAGCACTACCCTCTACCTTACCCTTCTATCAGGCAATAATGAACTTGTTTCTCCAGGAAAGCACATACAGAGATCTTTTTCACCTCCTTAGAGACAATCCCAAAGTTTCACCAAAACGTGTATTGCAATTACATTTACACACTTTCATTCGGAAATCCCTATTCATATACACATGAACTCTGTATCACCAGTAGGCAGCGCTTACCTCTAGCCCACCTCAGAATTCCTCTTTCATTAGTAAAGTAGACGCCACTCCTTTACCCTTCTATCAAGCTCGGGTTAAGTCCTACTACTCTCCCAGCAGTAAGTTTTAATCAGGATTCGCAATGATCCCTGTGCTTGAAGGCTAAGATTTCATAGACTGTCCTCACTATACATTTATCCTTTCACACCTAATGTTCCTAAACAGTGATATGCGACAATACCACTGCAGTATACGACGATACTACTTTTTTTAAACAGACCAATGCACTGTGCGACTTTACTTGACACACTTCCTCTGCCTGGAACCAGGGGCACTAGCTTCACGCAACACTTGAAGCCTTTTCTGAACTACATATAACGTAATACGAACTCAACAGATGTTAATCATAATTCTGTACATTAAATTCTATATAGTACTTTATACATAACCCTAGCTAATTTCCTTAGCAACCACTACTCTGCTACCAAGATATAACTGCTACAGCGGAACTCCAAAAATCATTTCTAATCAGCACTTACCATTTCTCTGAAACCTCAGAACACACACTCATTCGTCAGTGGGGCCCATAACACTGCACATTTACTCTGTTCACTTAAACTTGGCTTCAAGGAATTTGGTGAAACACAATGGAGTAATGCTGTAACATTTAGTGGGGTGTCTAATCCTATTTAATCAGTTATTATTTTCACCTACAGTTTTATACACTTTACCATGGTTTTATTCAAACATGAATTTTATTCAGACACACCACCACAGTGGCAATGGATCTGCTAGAAAGAAAATTAGGCGTAGGAAAATCACAAGACCAGCTTTAATAATCCATTTTCCCAATTTTATTAAAAGCAAAACTTTATTATATCTGACATTTAGGCATTGCTTATTTCTTTGTTAGGTAACAATCTTAAACTTTATTTCAGAATGATCATTTTATTTAGAATTCAGAAAACAGTCATTTATTTAGAAGTCAGTTAAAAGTTTAGCAAAGGACAGATAGTTCCAAATTCATTCTCTCCTAACATCCCTAACTAACGCCCTCATCTTATCCTTCAATCCTGCAAAGCAAACAAGAAAAATAATTTAAAGTATCTTACATCCAGGAATCGATCTGCAATCCGACAGCACTTCGAGAGGAAATCGAAAGAGCGACTACCTCTAAGCAAAATCAGGGTTTTTTATACACTAATTTCCTAACTTAATCTATTTAAAAAGTATCTAACATCACCAATTCGGGTTCGGATTGGACAATTTGGGGTGGGTGAGTATCTCCTCACCATTACAACATCATATTCACGGTGAATCAGCAAAATTATAATGCAGCATTGTTAGGACAGTCTTGGGCCTGGTCACTTCCTTGACTCGCAACGTTGAACTATATTCCCACGTTCAGAACACTTGACCGTCCATGTTTTGACAATCATCCTAACTTCAGGGCAAAGCAGCCTTGAACTTCCCATCCGAGAACAGGCAGCTCACTCTCGCTGGCAGGCTTTGGGCACGCATGCGCAGACCAGCACTTGCTCACCGGAATTTGTAGGCCTCAGAGGCCCCTTTTGGAACTATCATAGAAACAAACACAAATTCATGTTAATTATGGTACTGAAACCCTTCTGTTTACCTCCCACCATACTAATGTTTCCCTATTAGTTATTACCTAGCAGGTAAGCCACATAAATGCGTTTCATACTTACATATCCGACGACCTTTTAGCACAATAACGGGTACAATAAGCACATTCATATTGCGTTTAATTATATTTAAGCTGTGCATTAGTTCACAACACAATAACGACATAAATTAGTTAAATATATTAATCCATGCAGGCAAAATTAGTATTCCCACGTGTTCATGTATGTGCATCTTATAGTATTTGTTGATTAATATACTGCAACACACTATTAGTAAATGTTAATGTTATGGAACATTGATTTCACAAGGGGTACACAACATTTTCTTTTACCACCTTGCTCCATCATGCCCACAAAATCTTCAAAAGGAGCCCCTCCTTTGTTAGCTCCAGAGGTCTGAGCCCCCTCCCTTGTCCAGTGAGCTTGGATTGGCTCATCTCTGATATAGAATCCTCCCCAGCCTGGGCACCGCAAAGGACTATGCCACACACAGAGCTTAGTATTACACATCTAACATCAACATTAGAAACCAGCCTTCATTGCATTTCTCTGGTAATAGACTTCTCAGGGCACTTAGCAGTTACCATGTGTTCTTTAGTAGGCTTCTTAAAAAGATTATGCAACGTATGGAGAATCTGATTTTCTTATCCTCATTTGTCGTGCGAGCACTGGATGTCCTTTCTTAAAGATGATGTTTTTCACGTCATCTTTTGTCAGTATACACTTTCATCTTTTGTTTGTTAACCAAGTCCTTCTCATGAACTGCTGTCTCATCTTTTAGTTCTCTGATTAGTCCATTGAGGTATCTTGATGTTCATTCCTCTCCCGAACATCATTGTTACAAGACTTTCACCTCTGGTCGAGTGGGGTGTTAAAAGATAAGCTCTCAAGGTAAAATTCAACACAGTTTCCAAATTGAGCTTCTCAAGAGTAGCAAGATGCACTGCTTTCTTTAACATACTCAAAAAAACACTTAACACGTTCTGTAGCCTGCGGCCAAAAAAGCTTGCTCTTCTGATGTTTTATATTCAAATGTTTTAGGAAATCTTTAAACTCTCAACTGTGGAAAGGCGGGCCATTGTCAGACTTCACTATGGCTGGAACACCCCAGGTTGCAAGAATACCATCTGGCTTTTCAATGACTCATTCTTGAGTAGTAGATGAAAGATCATGAATTATTTGAAATCATGAGTATTCGTCGATAATCACCATCAGGTGAAGTCCGTTGTCGACTGGACTGAAAAAGTCAATGGCTATTCTCTCTAATGCATGCTTTGGGAGTTCTGACGTGTTCAAGCAGTGGTGAGTACTTTATGTAGTAAGGCAGTTGCATAGATTGCAGGCCTTTAATTCCTTTTCAACCATGTCATCAAGATAAGTTAAACCAGACTCGGTCTCAGAAAGCTTGTTTGGTGGCAACAATTCCATGATGTCTTTTATGGACCACTTCAGTTACTTTCTTTCGCAGAATCTGCAGAATCAGAATTCTCATCCCTCATAGTATTACTCCTTTCTAAGTTATGTACAGTTCATCCTTGACATTTTTATATTTTTGAAGTTCACCGTCATTGTTAATTGGTTGAGGGTGTTGATTTAATGACTCATGTGTAATAATATCCTTCAACTTTAACTTGTCACTATCATTACCTATGGCAGTGACAATCTGGGTAAACAAAATGGCAGTTGGTGTGTTTGATTTTTACACTGAAATTAATATAGGCCTCAGCCGTCTTGGATGCCGTACCATTACCTTGTATAGGTACTCTGGAAAAGTAGTCAGCAGGGTCCTGTTTTGTTATGTTATGTTACAGGGTATTTGTAAAGCGCACAGCTACTCCTGAGAGTGTCCCTGCGCTGACTTGACCCCATAGACAGAACAGTGTATACATCAGTGGATACCACATTTAATGTTGAAAAAGCCAAGTTTTTAGCTTTCTCCTAAAGCTAAGGAGATCTTGCACCTGTCTCAGGGAGGGCGGCAGGCTATTCCATAGCTTTGAGGCCGCAACCTGGAAAGAGAGTTTGCCCATACGTGCACGAGCGAACTTAAGCACGATCGACAACCTCTGAGTAGAGGACCACAAGGTTCTGGATGGTGCATAGGGCTGAATTCTGTTTCTGATATAAGGCGCCCCTATGTTGTGAAAGATCTGGGTCTAAATCCATCCTTTTTTTGCCCACCATGTTATTCCAGTTTGGACCCAACCATATTGGACTAAACTTGATATTCAACACTTCTTTAACTTGATGATAAGTAACGTCTACGTCAGTTCGCAGCATTTGCTTTATGACTTCTTTTATATCTTCACCAGCAAGATTTTTGAGATACTTGATAATCTTTTTGTTATCCGCCTCTTCAAGTGCATCTATGAAATCATCAAATGTCTCTTCCATGCAGTCCATCTATAGCCAATATTTTGCTTTTGGCTGTCTCAACTGCTGTTGGTGGGTTCAAGAAAGTAGCAGCATTGTAGCCATTTCTAGGAGTGGTTAATATTGTGGGTGGAGCTCTCTCTGACCCGCCTGGGATGTTTATCTTGAACCTGTTCATGTGAGCCATCTCTAAGGCCTTGAGTTGTAGTGGTCTTTGGATCATCTTTGATGACGTTTGGAACAATATTCTTAGTCTAAGCCTCCATTTTCTCAGCCTTCCACAGCTCTGAAGATATCTTTGGTTGCTTCGAATTGTCACCAGTTCATAACGACGATCCCTGGACGTGGACAGGATTGTGGCTCCTGGTACTGAGGACTCACTTTACTCAGGGTATGGTGAGTATCTGTTTTATTCTTTGGTGTCTCTTTGCACGCTCTTTGTCTTCATCACTTTCTAATTTTAACATTATCTGGCAATTTGTGATTATCAATAGTTGCTCTTTGAAAACTTGATGGTATCTTCCTTCAGCGTTAACGTCCCATTTTACATATGACAATGCAGTACATTTATGTATGGTCTGACCAGCAGGTATGTGGTCACTGATTTGAATATTTCTGTGCAATGTTTCCATTGTTTTTAACTTCTTTTCAGCAGCTGGAGTTGTGCTTTGACTCCAAATGCGTTAATCCTCTGTTCCGTACTTCAACTGCAACACACCTGGTACGCACAAGCAGTTTGCTTGAAACACGGCAAACTCTTGGAGAGCATTGTTGATCTTTGGGTTACTTATCCCCTAATTCATTGCTAATTGTAGCGTCCCCCTCAGCCTGATTACTCTCAAAGGACTACACCACACACTGAGGTTAGTATTGCACGTCTTTATTAGTCTGCATGTAACTGCGAACTCAACATTCTAAAACAAACTCTTATGTCACATTTCTATGGAATCCCTTAGGAGCCACGAAGGTTCCATCATTTGTAACTCACAAGACACTGCACCTGATACAGTGTGACAGCTGATTGATTGATGCAGAGCCTTTATCCCAACACTTTCCTCCTCAGGAGGTGAGTAAAGCAGTTACCTGGCTGCGCACGACAGGAGTCTAACATGAACAATCCTTGCAAATGTGCAAATTAGTGTGCATATTTGTTCATGTGTAACCAGCCAAGTGCCACCTCATAATTGATGCGTCACAGCGGCCTTATCTTAAAAGGTGGATGTTGGCTGTAAACACACACAGTTTGTTAGAAAAGGGGGTCTCTAGTTGGCAGAGGTAGGTCCTTTGTCCAAATAGGGGTCCTAGCATCTAGTCAGGGTAAGGGGGATACAGTCCTAAAATAATCCCTGCTCACCCCCTTGGTAGCTTAGCACGAGCAGGCAGTCTTACCTCAGAGGCAGTGTGTAAAGCATTTGTGAACACATACAGTAATACAGTGAAAACACTACAAATGGTCACCACACCAGTTTAGAAAAATAAGTAATCTTTATCTAGACTTAACACAAGACCAAAACGACAACAATCCACAATAAAGTAATACAAATATGACTTTTAGATGGTAGAAATAGCTTAGTTCAATGTAGATGGTAAATGTGACACAACTCTCAAAGTACCTTGGATGCGTAATGCAACATAAACAAAAGGGTCGCAGGGATGGCGATACGTCAGTTCCTTGCTTTTGGGGGAGGTGGCGCACTTGTTCCTTACTGCAGCACAGGGGAGGAGATGCGTCTGTTCCTTACCAGAGAGGAGGCAAAGAGTCCGTTTCTTATCGTGATCCAATGCGACAAAATGGTGCCTCGATGTGATGCGACAATCCGGTGTGATGCGACAAAATGGCGTCTTTGATGCGCTGCAACAATGTGGATGTGATGCTTGGACACCGGCCGGCCGTGCGGTGTAATCAATGGTTTCTTGAACCATGACAGGCCCTGCGGCACCCTTCTCCGGTGATGCAATGGCAACCTCTGCAGTGGCGGCTCGCTTCTTCGGAGATGCAACATGCTTCTTCAGTGATGCGACGGCGAATAGCTGCAGCGGCGACACGCTCCTTCGGTGATGAAACTGCAACTGATGCGGCAGCGACACACTTGTTCCTCATTGCATCGTGCTTCCAGCTCCTAGCGACACGCAGTCTCCAGAGGGCCCAAAACAACAGCAGGCACCTCTCTGCAGGTAGAATTCCCAGCAAGGGAATTCGGGGGGAGCTGGTGGTGAAGTCTTTGTGTCCCTGAGACTTCAGAACAGGAGGCAAGCTCAGCTTCAAGCCCTTGAAGATCTTCTTCAAGATAGTTAAAGTACACACAAAGTTCCTTTTCTCCTTTCCTTCAATCAATCAATCACGGCATTTGTAAAGTGCGCTACTCACCCGGGAGGGTCTCAAGGCGCTGGGGGAGAGGGGTATGTTACTGCTCGAACTGCCAGGTCTTGAGCTGCTTCCTGAAGGTGAGATGGTCTTGGGTTCGCCGCAGGTGGGTGGGAGGGAGTTCCAAGTCTTGGCTGCCAGGTAGGAGAAGGATCTTCCTCCGGCGGTGGCTCTGCAGATGCGTGGTACGGTGGCGAGGGTGTGGCGGGTCGATCGTAGCTGGCGGTGGGCGTGTAGAAGGTCATGCGGTCGTTGAGGTACTTAGGGCCCAGGTCGTGGAGAGCCTTGTGTGCGTGGGTGAGGAGTCTGAACGTGATTCTCTTGCTGACGGGGAGCCAATGCAGGTCTCTCAGGTGTCCGGTGATGTGGCTTTGTCGGGAATGTCCAGGATGAGTCGTGCGGAGGCGTTCTGGATGCGTTGGAGTCTTTTTTTAAGTTTGGCTGTGGTTCCGGCGTAGAGGGTGTTCCCGTAGTCCAGTCTGCTGGTGATGAATGCCTGGGTCACAGTCTTCCTGGTTTCTGTGGGGATCCATCTGAAGATCTTGCGGAGCATGCGCAGGGTGTTGAAGCATGATGAGGAAACGGCGTTGACTTGTCTAGTCATCGAGAGGGAGGAGTCCAGGATGAAGCCCAGGTTGCGTGCGTGGTCCGTTGGCTTGGGAGCGGTGCCCAGGGCGGGGGGCCACCAGGAGTCGTCCCAGGCGGAGGGTGATGATCCCAGGATGAGGACTTCCGTCTTGTCTGAGTTCAGTTTCAGGCGGCTGTTCTTCATCCAGTCGGTGACGTCTTTCATCCCTTTGTGTAGGCTGGCTCTGGCGGTGGTGGGGTCGTTGGTGAGGGAGAGAATCAGTTGGGTGTCGTCGGCGTAGGAAATGATGTTGAGGTTGTGTTGGCGTGCGATGGCTGCGAGGGGGCTCATGTAGACGTTGAAGAGGGTTGGGCTAAGTGAAGATCCCTGTGGTACGCCGCAGATGACTTCGGTGGCTTCGGATCTGAACGGGGAGGCGGACTCTCTGGGTTCTTCCGGCGAGGAACGAGATGATCCATTCCAGTGCTTTCTCTTGGATTCCGATGTTGCTGAGGCGCTGCACTAGGGTGCGGTGGCAGACAGTGTCGAACGCCGCGGAGAGGTCCAGGAGGATGAGGGCCGCTGTTTCCCCATGGTCGGTCAGGGCTCTGATGTCGTCGGTGGCTGCGATCAGGGCGGTCTCGTGCTGTGGTTGGCCCGAAACCCGGACTGCGAGGGGTCGAGGGATCCGTTCGTCTCGAGCTGTCTGTTGACGGTCTTCTCGATGACTTTGGCAGGAAAAGGAAGGAGCGAGATGGGACGGTAGTTCTTGAGGCCGGTGGGGTCCGCCGTTGGTTTCTTTGGGAGGGCGGTAAGCTCGGCGTGCTTTCAGCTCTCAGGGAAGGTGGCGGTGTGGAAGGAGGTGTTGATAATGTCCCGGAGATGGGGTGCGATGATGGCGTCGGCTTTGTTGAAGATGTGGTGTGGGCAGGGGTCGGTTGGTGATCTGGAGTGGATGGAGTTCATCGTGCGGGTGGTGTCTTCGGTGCTGATCGGGGTCCAGTTGCAGAGGGTGGTGGTGGCGGGCGTTGGTTCAGTGGTAGGGTGCGTGGTCCATGCGTCGAAGCAGTATGTCGGCGATCTTGCGGTGGAAGAATGAGGCGAGTGAGTTGCAGAGGTCTTGCGAGGGAGTGATGTCGTTGTTTCCGGCGCTGGGGTTGGAGAACTCTTTGACAATGCTGAAGAGCTCCTTGCTGTCGTGGGCGTTGTTGTCCAGTCGTTCTTTGAGTGCCGTCTTCTTGGTGGCGCGGATCAGCTGATGGTGTTTGCGGGTGGCGTGCTTGAGGGCGGTCCTGTTGTCTGTGGTTTGGTCGAGCCGCCAGGCTTTCTCAAGGGTGAGGCAGTTCTTCTTGGAGTCATTGAGTTCATTGGTGAACCAGGGGTTTTTCTTGCTGCCGGGTTTGCTGGGAGGATTCTTTAGTGGTGCGAAGTCATCGGCGCAGGCGGTCAGCCACTTGGTGAGGTTGCTGGCTGCTTGGTTGGGGTCCGTTGTGCTGGTGGGAGTGTTCTGGCTGAGGGAGGCGGTGAGCTGCTCGGCGGTGATCTTGCTCCGGCGGGGCACCTGTTGCGGGTGGTGGTGGGTCGTAGTTCTTCTGAAGCCGAAGTGGACACAGCTGTGGTTGGTCCAGTGGAGTCCGGTGGAGTGGCTGAAGGAGATGTGCTTGCTGGATGAGAAAACGGGGTCAAGCGTATGGCCGGCGTAGTGGGTGGGGGTGTTCACCAGTTGCTTGAGTTCGAGGTTGGCGAGGTTGTCCAGCAGGGTGGTGGTGTTTCTGTCATTGTTGTTCTCCAGGTGAAAGTTCAGGTCCCCTAGGAGGATGTAGTTGGCGGAGGGAAGGGCTTGTGGGCTGATGAAGTCTGCGATGTCTTCGCTGAATTGTGTGCGTGGTCCCGGGGGTCTGTATATGAGGGTGCCTTGGAGGGTGGTCTTGGGGTTGGTGTGTATCTGGAAATGGAGGTGTTCGGCGGCGGTGAAGGTTTCATCGGAGTTTGTCGAGATGCGGATGGTGTTCTTGTGTACGATGGCGATGCCTCCTCCCGTCTGGTTGACACGGACCCTCCGGGTGATCTTGTATCCGTCCGGGATGGCTATGGCGATGTCGGGTGCTGAGGAGGCATTCATCCAGGTTTCAGTGAGGAAGGCGAAGTCTGGTGCTGTCGTGTCGAGCAGGTTCCAGAGTTCCACGGCTTGCCTGTGGACGGAGCGGGTGTTGAGCAGGATGCACTTGAGGTGGTTGTTGCCGGTGTCATGCTTGGCGGGGGCAGTGCAGGTCCGGATGCAGGAGAATCGGCAGGCTTGGCAGGCGAAGTGTCCGTGGGTGCGTTTCGGGGTGGCTTGGTAGCAGGCGGGGTTCCGGCCAGCGTTGAGTGCGTTGAGGGTGGTGGGGTCGTAAGTCCGTCGTATGGGCTGCTGGCGTTCTCAGGGGCCAGGGGTCCTGGTGCTGAGCGCGGTCCAGGCGCGGACGGGCGCAGACGTGCTTACCTTTGGCGCGACTTCAGCGCACAATCGGCGCGCCCGCTGCGTGTCAACGCTGTGCGTACGTATGCACTCTGCCATAAATGGAGAGTGGGGGGGAGGGGCGAGGGAGGAGCAGCTGGGAGGCGGGAGCGGGGTGGCGGGAGGGGGGCATTGGTGCGGTGATGCTGGAGGGAGCGTGGGTGGGGCCGCGGGGGAGCAGCGGCAGGGAGCGGGGTGGGGCAGGGGACAAGCGGTGACAACGGGGCACAATTAAGCGATGACGGCGAGGGGTACAGTAACAAACACAAAATCAAGTACAATACAATATTCAACAAGGCACAAGGACGGCGGAACGAGTGAAAAGAAAAAGCGGCAGAAAGGGCGGCGATACCAGTTTACCCAGCACGAGCAGGCACAGAGGGCAGGCAGGGTCAGGGGGCCAACCAGCAGGGCAGAGCTCAGAAGGCAGCAGGAGGAGGCTGGGCACACTCGGGGGAGCGACCGGGTCTGACCAGGTCAGATCAGGTCATAAGCAAGGTCCTTGGCAATAAGTAACCACTGCAGGCCAACAACAAACAGCAGAGGGGCAGTCTCTTCCTTCAGCTTCCCTGGTTCTCTCCTTGACAAAGGTTTGTCTTGATTCCCAGAAGTGATCTAACGTTCTGGTGTCTGGGCCCCAATATTTATACTGCATAATCCTTTGTTCTCTGTAGGCTGAGAGTGTGTGTGCCCAGCCAAAACCAGTTCTGTCCTCCCTGGTGCAGCTTTCTGGCAGGAGGTGGAGACAACATTGTTGAAAGCAGACTTGACACAGGTAGTGAAAAGGAAATCTCCTCCCCCTACTCTCTATTCTAAGAAGGCTCAGCAAGTGAAAGGAAATCTCCACCCCCTACTCTCTATTCAGTGCAGGTCCTATTCAGCCCAGCCCTGACCCATCAGACTGCTGGAGCCAAGGCCCTCTCCAGCCCCCTGTCACTCACAAACCAGACATGGAATACACAAACCTAGCAGAGGCATACTGGATGGTTAGTCAAGAAAATACCTACTTTCTAAAAGAGGTATTTTCAAACACAGAACATAAAAAATCACCAACACTAAAAGATGTATTTTAACATTATGAGTTCAGGCATACTAAACGTTATTTTCCTATCTTGTTCCTAAGGTCAGTTAGGATTATAAGATGTTATATTCTCACAGGCCAGGCCGCCGTCCCGACCGACGCTCAGCTCCACCCGCTGACGCCTCGACGCTGCTCCCCAGTGCGAGTTTGCGCCCGTAGTGACTGCTGCCACTGCTCCTTTGCCGTATCTCAGGTCGTCTTCTGTTGTGCTGTACTGCTGCTATCATAACTGTGCATCCTTTTTCCACCTGTTATTACTGTAATTTCGCCTGCCTCTTTTTACTGTATTTTTCACCAGCCCTTTACCCGCCCACGACCCCTTTTTGCCTTCTGGATCCGTTTCTCCCGCCACCCCCTCCTGAGGCCATGCCCCCTCGCCACCCCGCTCCCGCCTCCCTGCTGCCCCTCCCTCCCTCTCCGCCGCAAAAGGTGCTTGCTGCCAGGCGATCGGGGTGACTTCTGACCTGCTCGCAGGCCAGGCCGCCTCCCCGACCGCCCTCAGCTCCACCCGCTGACGCCTCGATGCTGCTCCCCAGCGCAAATTCACGCCCACAGTGACTGCTGCCACTGCTCCTTTGCCACATCTCAGGTCGTCTTCTGTTGTGCTGGACTGCTGCTATCCTAACTGTGCATCCTTTTTCCACCTGTTATTACTGTAATTTCGTCTGCCTGTTTTTACTGTATTATTCGCCTGCCCTTCACCGGCCCACCCCCCCCTTTTTTCCTTCTGGATCCCTGTTTCTCCCGCCACACCCTCCTGAGGCCACACCCCCTTGCCGCTCCGCTCCTGCCTCCCAGCTGCCCCTCCCTCCCCTCCGTTTTAAATGGAGACCGCTGCCCGGACGTACAGCGGACGCGCGCAGCGGGTGCGCCGATTGCGCTGAAGGCGCACCAATGGCAAGCCCGTCTGCGCCTGTCCTTGCCTGGACCTCGCCCAGTCCCAGAACCCCTGGACTCCGTGCCCTCCACAACTCCAGACTCCGAAACGATGCCAAAACCCTCCACGCCCTTAACACCGGCCGAGACCACCGCTGCTTCCAGGCCGCCCCGAAACACACCCACGGACCCTTCTGCCACATCTGCAACTTCACCTGCGACAGAACCACCAAGCCTCCAAGGACCGGACCCAATCACCTTCGTTGCATCCTCCTCAACACCCGCTCCGCATGCAAACACGCCGTCGAGCTCTGGGACCTGCTCGACACCTCCGCCCCGGACGTTGCCTTCCTGACCGAGACCTGGTGGAAATACTCCTCAGCTCCGGACATCGCCATAGCCATCCCAGACGGCTACAAGATCTCCCGCAGAGACCGCACCAACGGAATCGGAAGAGGAATAGATATTGTCCACAAGCCCACCCTCCAGGTCCACACCCTCCCAGACGACTCCCTCAATTCTGCCGAACACCTCCACTTCCGGACCCACACCGACCCCAACACCACCCTCAGAGGAACACTCGTCTACAGACCCCCCGGGTCACGGGCCCTGTTCAGCAACTCCATCGCCGACCTCACCAGCACCCACGCACTCGCCTCCACAGATTACATCCTCCTCGGGGATCTGAACTTCCACCTCGAGAACAACAACGATGCCAGCTCCACCGCCCTGATCGACAACCTCTCCAACCTCGGCCTCCGACAACTCGTCACCGAACCCACCCACTCCGCCGGCCACACGCTCGGCCCCGTCTTCTCCACAAGCACCCACGTCGCCTTCAACAACAGCACCGAACTCCACTGGACCGACCACCGCTGCCTCCACTTCATCTTCATGAAAACAACAACGCACCACCGCACCCAACAGCTGCCCCGCCGCTGCTGGAGCTAAGTCACAGAGGACCAGCTGACCTCCACCCTCGCCCAGAACCAATCCACGACCCCACCGACCCAGACGCCGCCGCTCGTATCTTCAGACAGTGGATAGACGACTGCGCCAACACTCTCGCCCCGCTCAAGAAACCCCCCATCAACCACCCCAGCAAGAAAGCCGCCTGGTTCACCGAAGAACTCCAGACCTCCAAACTGTCATTCCGGAAGCTGGAAAAGAAATGGCTTCACGACCGCACACCAATCAGCCGCGCAAACCACAAGGACGCCACCCGCAGACACCACCACCTCATCAGAACAACCAAGAGATCGTCCTTCAAATCCCGACTGGAGAACAATGCACACGACAGCGAAGAACTCTTCAACATAGTGAAGGAACTCCCAAACCCCAGCGCCAACACCAACGACATCCCGCCCTCCCAGGAACTATGCAACTTACTGGCCACCTTTTTCCATCGTAAGATCGCAGACATTCACGACAGCCTCAACTCCTCATCCTCCCAGACCGCAACATACCACCCCCCGAACACCACCTGCACCTACTGGCTGACCGCCTGGACCCTCGTCAACGACAAAGAGACACGCAAGATCATGAACTCTATCCACTCGGGATCTCCATCAGACCCCTACCCACACCACATCTTCAACAAAGCTGACGCAACCATTGCAGCCCAACTGCGAAGAATCATCAACATCTCCTTCGACTCCGCGACATTCCCGGAAAGCTGGAAGCACGTCGAAATCAAAGCACTCCTCAAAAAACCCAAAGCGGACCCAAAAGACCTCAAGAACTTCCGGCCCATCTCCCTGTTCCCCTTCCCGACGAAGATCATCGAGAAAATCGCCAACATACAGCTGACCCAGCACCTTGAGGACAACAGCATCCTAGACCCATCCCAGTCTGGATTCAAACGCAACCATAGCACCGAGCCTGCCCTCATCGCCGCCACACACGACATCAGGCGCCAGCTGGACAACGTCGAAATCTCAGCCCTCATCCTCCTGGACCTATCAGCCGCCTTTGACATGGTCTGCCACCGCACACTCAGAACAAGCCTCCAAGAAGCCGGAATCCAGAAGAAGGCCCTCGACTGGACCTTGTCCTTCCTCTCTGGCAGATCCCAGAGAGTCCGTCTCCCGCCCTACCGCTCCGAAGCCACCGACATCATCTGCGGCGAACCCCAAGGCTCATCCCTCAGCCCTATCTTGTTCAATGTCTACATGGCCCCCCTCGCACAAGTGGCCCACCAGCACAAACTGAACATCATCTCCTACGCGAACGACACTCAGCTCACCCTTTCCCTCACCAAGGACCCACACTACACCAAAACCAACCTCCACGAGGGAATGCCCTCATCGCCGAATGGATGAGGAGCAGCCGTCTGAAACTGAACTCGGACAAGACAGAGGTCCTCATCCTAGGTCCCACCCCCTCAGCCTGGGATGACTCCTGGTGGCCGACCACACTGGGAACAGCTCCGACACCCACGGACCACGCGCTTAACCTTGGATTCATACTCGACTCCTCCCTCTCCATGGCGATACAGGTCAACGCCATCTCCTCCTGCTACAACACCCTCCGTATGCTCCGCAGGATCTACAAGTGGATCCCCAACTGAAACAAGAAGAACAGTTACCCAGGCCCTCGTCAGCAGCAGGCTGGACTACGGCAACGCACTCTACTCAGGAATCCCAGCCAAACACATGCAAGGACTACAACGCATCCAGAACGCCTCAGTCCGACTGATCCTCAACGTCCCCCGCCTCAGCCACATCTCCTCCCACCTAAGAGACCTGCACTGGCTCCTCACCCACGCACACAAAGCACTCCAGCCTACCTGAACAACAGACTCAACTTCTACACCCCCACTTGCCAGCTCCGCTCCGCCAGCCTCGCCCTCGCCGCCGTCCCACGCATCCAACAAACTAACTCAGGTGGCAGATCCTTCTCCTACCTCACCGCCAAGACCTGGAACACCCTCCCCACCCATCTACGGCAGACCCAAGACCTGCTCACCTTCAGAAGGCTCCTCAAGACCTGGCTCTTCGAGCAGTAGCAGCATCTCCCCCACCCTCCCCCAGCGCCTTGAGACCCTCACGGGTAAGTAGAGCGCTTTACAAATCCCTGATGATTGATTGATTGATAATCAAACAGCCCTTTTTGGCCTATGGGAACAGATAGCATTGAAATAGTGAAAAACGAAATTGGCTGTAATTCACTATCCGGACATGCCATACACATCAGGGCATGTCCAACCTTTCACATACAATGCACCCTGCCCACAGGAGCACCTTGGGCCTAACTTAGGGGTGCCTAACATGTAGAAAAGGAAGGTTTAGGGACTGGCAAGTGTGTGCACTTGCCAAGTTGACATGGCAGTCCCAGACTGCACACAGGCTCTGCAATGGCAAGCCTGAGCCACATTTTACAAGCTGCTTCTGTCGGTGACGCAACCAGTGCTGCAAGCCCACCACCAGCATTTGATTTACACCCCTGGGCACACATGGTACACTACTAGGGTCTGACAAGTAAACCAAATAGACAATCATGGAGTCATTAATCCATTACAACAATTTATAAAAGGAAGCCTTTGCACTTTGGCACGGAATAGCAGTGGCAAAGTGCCCAAAGCATCTAGACCAGCAAAAACATTGCACAATTACAAGAGGCAACAGAATAAAATAAAAAGATGGAAGGGAGACCAAGGTCAATGGTGCCAGGTCTAACACAGTACATTTGCCATGAGTTGGCTGGGTGATTCATCAGTTATGCGTCTCACAGACAGTAAAAAGGTAAAAAAAGGCGATTAATAAGTGAAAAATCTGGGTGCATTTGATGAACAGAACTCATCGCCTTACCAGTACTTACAAGTATATATTGGGTGAACGGCATTTCTACCCGAAACAGAGAACTGAGAAAATAGCAACGCATAGTAATCATCAGAGTGGGAGATGGAAGGAGTCACTGATAAATGCAGACAAAGATAGCAATAATGAAAACATATTGTATACAGGACCAGTGGGCTCGTGACAATGAAAGATCAAGTAGTAGTTAGGTTAGCAACAAAAGAAAAGCAAATTACGAAACAATGCAAGGTGACTTATACTTCATGTGTGATTAAACAACTTATGCAACACTTTCTGTGGCAGTATCCAGCTAGTTTGATAATTTTACACAGAAATACATAAAGGATCTGTTTGCTATGGAAAATACTGACGTTTCTAGAGAATTAAATCTATCCGCATGCAGATGATACCATTCAAAATGTAATATATACCACTTATTAATGCTTTGGGCTTGCCTAGAATTATTATACTTGCACAGCTCTTTCTAGCTCGAATAGTAAATTAGATCTAGTAAAATAAACACTGTTGCACTCAACAAAAAACACAAGGCTATTTGTACACATACCTCCTGAAATAAAAGGTGTGGCTTTTTGATTCCTTAAAGCCAAATTATGATTCAAAATGTGTGCTCAGTTTTGGGTTCACACAGTGTTCACCCCAGAGATGCTTTTGGAGCTTTTTACATAAAGAAACAGATCTGCGGAAATAGGAGGGTTTAGGTAGGATGTTCTTAATGGATCAAGCAAAAAGCAAGCAGTCTCGGAGTGGCATCCTATTTTAATTGCTGCTTTGAACAGCTTTTGTGTGTGAAAAGGGAAACAAAACATTTTGAGGAAAGAAAAATTATTTCCACAGTATTTGATTTTCATTTAAATATGCAAGGTTTTTGCTTCCTGCTGCAGCCAAAAACCATGTGACAATTCCTAATCTGGTATGTTAACACCATCTTTACATAATTGACACATTTACATATGCCTGGATACAGCAATCAACAGTTGAAATATGTCCATACATGTTTTAGAATAGTTCTTCATTTGAGGTAGAGGATATTATTTTAAATATGGAAATTATTCATAACATATTGGCAAGTACTGCACACCCTCATTTATGAGGAAAGCAATAGTGGCCCTGAACATATACATATAATACATGGGTTGGCGGGAATTATGATGTAGGGGAGATAGGGTAACTCAAATGGTTACGTGCCTTTGAATGTGATACAAAATAGGCATTGCTTTTGATATTCCTAACTATTCTTCAACCCTCCATGGACAACACAAGGCAAACAAAACTCTTGATATCATGCAATAATCGCTATATCTCCCAAAGGCGTCACTAAATCATTTTGAAACTAATAGCCACCTCCAACTCCAACACCAAAAGTGAGACTCTTCTTCGTGACTTCATTCACAGTCACATTCCCAAGTGAACTGCAAACAACTGTGCTTTACTCAGTTCCTAAATTCAGAAAGTCAAACATTCTTTCCCTTGAAACAACCAAGGAAAATTGATCACCAGTTAACAAGAAAAGCCTCTATCCACCCACAAACATCTCTTCTATAGGGTTTACTAGACTCCATACTACTACTCCAAAATCAACAAAGCCACCCAAAAGAGCCGTTCAAAACAATCAAACACTTTATGAGCCCTACACCAGATCTCTCCTTGACCTATTTCAAAGAAAATGTACAGCCATCAATAGGTTCTTCATCAACAAGATTTTCCAAATTACAAAACGGAGGAAAGACTCACTATTACCCAACAATAATACTTCTAGCCCAACTTACCACATGCCTGATGGGCCACTTTTACCAGTCTCCCACCAAGTGAAATGGCTTTCTTACTCCACCCCTTAAAGTACTCCTGGTACAAAGGCAACATCATGCTTACATCCATAATGAAGGGCAACACTAACAATGCACTCATTCACTCCTAAACCTCCTCAGGTCCTCCCAGGTCCAAGGCACCTTGTGGGATTCTCAAGAGTGAACAGATCCGCCACTTCTGAAGTAACCCAACCTTGTCCTTGGCGCCACATTCACACATCTGAACTTTTTAAAGAAGATCATCAGAATTGTGGTTGTCAACAAGTACATCTGAAAAAAAGGAACAATAATCAATACAAAGAGCTAATCTCGTGGCTTCCAATTAGGTTTCAACCAAGGTTTCAAAATACAAAGCGGCACAGAGAAACATTGTGCATGTGCTCGAAGATGCTCAACAAATCACCAGGAACCTAGGCCCTACAAGATATTTCTTTGTCTTTTGACCACCAAGCCCTTCTTAACATCCACTCCTACAGGCTGTGTGTAAAAAGCTTTTATGTAAAACAGTACTCGTCTTATCTGACAAAATGTACTGGGTTCACCCAGAGCAGCTGATACTCCTTTGAGGCTATTCCCTTGTCCCTTGTATCCTGCAAGGTTCGATCCCTTTACTGGTGAGACTAAACATATACATCAAGCCTCTCTGAGACCTACTGGTAACCAATGACATCCTCATCCCAAAATATGCTGATGACACCTAATCATACCTGACGGTGTGTTACCAACTTGTGGTAAATAATAATAATAATAATAATCCACATTTGTATAGCGCACAATCACCCGTTAGGGTCTCTAGGCGCTGGGGGGCCGTCGGGAAGATTAAGCAAGCTATTGCCCAGAGTCACATGGTGCTGGGCTAACCTGCCGCCGGAGCCGGGGATCGAACCCTGATCCCCAGATTCCAGCGTCAGTCGCCCTGGCCGCGGCGCCACACCTCTTCCACAAATCCCTCACGGACTGAGCATAACACATATTGAACCCAATAAAAAGCAAATTTGCTCTCATCACATCTGAGGCTCCCAACTAATGGGAGAAAGACTACTCAATCCTGATGACTTTTCACTTTAACTAAACATTAGTGCCAGTTTAGTAGGCGTTCACTTAGACACCAACCTGAACCTTCCTTGTCAAGGGACTATGGTATTTTGATGGAATCATATCCACTCTCAAAAAACTCCAATAGCTTCCCTTCCCACATTTCATTCAATATCTTCTACATCATCTACAATGGAGTCTACAATAGGCCCCTACCAAACCTGGTCATCAAGACCTAGGTTCCCGGAGAAGCCAGCCGTTTCTGTAGTAGCACATAGAGATCTGCCCTAACTGACCCTGGGGACTCTGAGAATGCCGAGGAGGACAATGCGCCCTTGCAAGACTCCAGCTGAATCTGACGGATTGAACTCACCTCCACACTAGGGAGAACGTAATTTTCAGCACTCTGTGAGCTGGAAGCTTCTCCGATCACTGTTGAGAGCCAGCTGCACCACTAGCTTCCATGCTGCAGGATTGGGTAAGACTTGAACTAGGCCTGTGGACCCAGGAGATTCGATGCTGAAGGTGATGTGTCACCTTACACACTTTTGACTAAAAGACTCATATGAAACTCTTAAGTATGGCCTATTTGTATGCATTCTCTGGATCCCACCACCATTGAATGGGGAATAACCTTGACCACGTTACACAAAGAGGGAGAGACTGGGATTTGCCTGACAACTGTTAGAGCCTGAACCTCAAGAGGGGTTGTGTTGTTGCTTCAGAAAGACTGATTACTTTGCATGTGTATAGTTAGAAATACAATACTACTTTTTTAAATAAAAGCAAGTATTTGGCTGAACATTAATTTATTGATCATACTGTTTGTACTGTCCGTTATGAGTCTTGTCTACTGACCTGTATCTACAATCCCCCCCAGGAAACCTTGACTGCTCGACCACAGCTACCACTGAGAGTCAAGTGCAGAAGGAGTTGAGTGGTATCCATAGTAGGTCGGGCCCCGGTACATCAGGGGTAAAAGGTCTCCACCACCACGGTTGGTCCCAGTAACCCCACATGCCCCGTGGCCCAATAAAATGGGTTCTGACAAAGTGGAATCACATTGGGGCACAGAGAGATTTTGAGGGGTAGAGTAGGTTGTGGTTGGCATTGTACATGTTTCTCGCTGGGGTGTAAAACAAAAGGTTTGGCTGTGGAATATAGAGGAAGATCTGTGTTTTCAGTGTCCTGGTCAGCACTTTGCATAAGAACCTGCTCACGGCAAATAGACAGTCAATGTCTGTGTAGATTAGAGATTGCAGAAGGCTCATGTGCGGAAGATGATTGCCTTGTCGATGAGAGAGGTTATGCACTTTGGTAGGTCTCTAGGAGTCTGTTTAATTATGAGCATGCTCTTAGAACTAGCGTGTTTAGAGAGGTTTGGAAGATATGGAATGAGAAGTGGGAGCACATACCAACTGGCCACTCAAAGAAGAGGGTGATTGTGATGGAGAGATTTCTCACAAACCCTTAGAGCACAGGCAGTAAAAGTACAGTTTTAACTACTACTGAAGACTCTCTCAAGATCAGTGCTACCCTCTGACATCGGAGCAGAGAACATCAGAAGCAGATACGTTCCTGAAGGAGTATTGGACACTAGCCTGCCACATCCCTCCTCCTCTTCCAATGTAACCTACGCGGACTGTGGTTCTTAACCATACACTCCTGTGTGTCAAAAAAGCCAGTATAGAAGTGAGCACGACCCACTCACAACATGGAGACCACCCTACCGTTTAATCACTCAGCTCTGATGAGGCTTCAATGACGACAGCCAGAAAAGGGCATTTATCAGAGAGAGTCGATGGGCTGCAAGACAGCCCTGCCCCCGATGCATCCTCGCTCCCGCCTCCCCACCTCTGCTCGCTCGCCTAGTAAATGGCAACGGCTGCGGGGGAGCGTGTGTGATTCCTTAACCTCTGGGTCAAAGGTAGTACTCTCCCTTGCAGCTCTGCCTAACTGTTGGACCCGGCCTCATGGCGTGGTCCTACCCCTCCCGCGTGGCGGGCCCCGGACGACACCAGCCCTTCTCCGGACCTCGGGCGGCCCCTTCGGCCCGACCCCGCACGCCCCAACACCACCGATCCGGCTGCCATCCCAGATCCCCATCACCAGCCTGGCTCCTGCGTAGGCCTATCACGACCTAAGCACGAGGCCGTGCCCGACTCCATCTTGGGCCCCCCACGTCACGACCACGTGGCCTCGGCCCAGGCCCAGGCCCCAGCGAAGCCCCGACATCGAGGCACCAAGATCCTCCCAGGTGGTCGAGTGGCCACTCGACAGATCCCGGAGGGAGGGGAGTTTCGATGGCCCTCCAGCCGTCCCCGGACGCCTGGTATCGATCGCCCTCCGGCCTCGCTGGGCGCTGGCTCCACCCCCCTGCTGGGTGTCTGGACACCATCACCCCGGCCCCTCTGACCCCCAGGCGGGAGGGTCCGGACATCAAAGGATCTCCGTCCTATATCTGGGCCAGCCCCGGAGTAGGACGTCAGTTGTATCCTGGACTGGAAGCCCTACTGACGCTGTCACGGCCGACACCAGACAAACTCATCCTTCCTGTAACCCGTCGTCCATCTGAGAACCTGCTGGCGCTGCCGCAGCCCACCTTGCTGAACCATCCGAGAGCCTGCTGGCGCTGCCGCGGCCTATCTTGCTGAACCATCTGAGAGCCTGCTGGCGCTGCCGCGGCCCACCTTGCTGAACCATCTGAGAGCCTGCTGGCGCTGCCGCGGCCTACCTTGCTGAACCATCTGAGAGCCTGCTGGCGCTGCCGCGGCCTACCTTGCTGAACCATCTGAGAGCCTGCTGGCGCTGCCGCGACCTACCTTGCTGAACCATTCTGTAAGCCTGCTGGCACGGCCGCGGCTCGAACCTCTCGGAACCCCCCAGCTCGAGGATTGAGAGCTGTGCGCAGGGTATCCCTTCCTCCCCCCAGAAGCGAGACTGTCCCGCTACCTCGCCCCCCTTTTCGAGACTTTACGGATCCCTCGATCCGCCTGTATATACTGCCAAGAATCCGCAACCCTTATTCCTTATAAAAGCTTGAGAACTTGACCTCCTGTGTGGTGTCCGTTTGTAGTGTTGTGATTACTCTGCTGTACGATCCTAGGAGAGGGCCCTCACCCAGGAGGCCTCTCGGTAACGCTCGGCTACGTCTCAACGGAGAGGTGGACCTAGGGGTGGTCAGTCAGACATCTTCTGCCTCCCCCGGGGTCGCCTTTCTTTTTTTTTTTTTTTTTTTTTTTGGTGTAAGATGTTTATTGCACTTTTCATCACATAAAGAAAAACGTACATTGTATTCGCCTACAACCGCGTGGGGCCGGCTATAGGTGCCCTCCTCAGAGAAAATTGGTGGTAGTTATACACAGCCCATCAGCCGACATCCAGCGGACCGGCGGCGTGTTATCTGATAGTCCACAGATTGACGTCAGTGCTTCACTCGCTCACAATTCGTCAGTATTCTTACACTTTCACATTTTCTGTATAACGGAATTTAAACATAACAATATACTACCCAACTTGTAATTCTTCTCATACTACAAACACTCGGCATCACAGCATCCTCCCTCCTCAGTACCAATATTATACAGTCTTTCACTCCACGTCCCCACCCTCCGATGTATACATTACTCGGTGTCTGCTTCCGATTCTGACGTACCATGTTCTAGTAAATAGGTACGCAGGTACCCCCAATAGTCTTTCGGCCTAGATCTGACTGGCAACTCCTCCTCGTATGTGTTGAGCGTTTCTCGACAATAGACCATATCCTCAATTCAGTGCTTTGCCTCCGGGGCTCTCTTGCTGTTCCAGTGGAGAGACACCCTTCTCTTGGCTAGCAGAAGTGCCACAGCGCAGAATTGTCGTTTCAAGGCTCTAAGCTGCGGGACAATACCTAACAGACAGACTTTAGCCTCACACTGCACGGAGACTCCGAGCATTTCATTCAAAATGTGCATGACCTGTTCCCAGTATCCCGCCACTTTACGACAGTGCCATGCTAGATGCATGAAGTCCGCATCCTCTTGGTTACACCTGCAACATTGTGAATCTTCCCTCAAGCCATATTTATACAGTCGCTAAGGCGTATGGTACACCTGGTGTAAATACTTATAATGAATGATTTTCAAGTTACCGTTTGGTGTCAACATGCCAGTAAGCATGCAGGAGGAATCCCATTCTTCGTCGGTTAGGGGTTCTAACAGCCCCGCGCTCCATTTGTCCCTAGCCTTGTGTGTAGTGCCCCCTACCGCCCCCTGTATACTTGCATATAGTTTGGATACTAGGTGAGATGCTGTGGGCGTAGTGAGGAGCAGTCGTAGGGGTTCAAGTTTTTTCGGCTCTGCAGGGTGTGTAGGGTAGTGTTCCTGGAGTGCCCTCTGTAGCCTGTAGTAGTTAAATCTGAAAAGTGGGGACGGGTTGCTGATGTATTGTAACTTGTCCAGAGTCTGGAATTAACCATCTATATACAAGTCCCCCAGTGTATCTATGCCAACCCGCTTAAACAGATCCATGCCAACCTGCTCCTGTGTTACCGAAATGGCCGGGTGATGCTCTAGTGGAAGCGTGGGTGCATATAGTGGTAGGCTATCTGCTGCTTTCCCCATCAGTCTCCATGCCTCCGTGGTGGTGTTGACCGGATTGATGGCGTGGTCATGTAGCCTAGGGCGTTTATACGTCATTATGCTG
Source organism: Lissotriton helveticus (assembly GCF_964261635.1). NCBI lineage: Eukaryota > Metazoa > Chordata > Amphibia > Caudata > Salamandridae > Lissotriton > Lissotriton helveticus. The sequence goes on along the minus strand of NC_136061.1, from coordinate 1,322,639,461 downwards.
GTGAGCGGGATCGGGTCAGCGTCGCCCGCTTCCACAGCCACATGTGTCATGAAGGGTATGTCGTGGTACCAGAAGTGTGCAAATTGCGCCTGAGCGCACAAGTAATATAAGTAGAAGTCTGGAACTTTGAAACCCCCCCTAGCATACGGCAGTGTCATGGTGCGCAGTTCCATCCTCGCCTGTTCCCCGCCCAAAGCAAACTAAGTACCAGCGTGTTGATGCTACGGAATACTGCAGCTGGAGGTTTTATCGGAATATTGTTAAATAAATACAGGAACTTCGGCAGAAGTACCATTTTGATGATCGCTGCCCTGTCCGCCAAGGATAGAGGAAGTCTGTTCCACCTTTTAATTTTGTCCTCAAGGGACGCTATGGTTCGCCCGTAATTTGTCCGAATGACCAATTCAGGGTCTCTGTGAAACCATATGCCTAAATATTTTGTTGGTTCCTCCTGCCATTCCAGCGGGTAGTCCAATTGTGTCGGTCGTGTGCTGTCCGTCAGTGTTAGGACAAGGGATTTATTCCAATTTATCTGCAATCCGGATTGTTGACCAAACTTTATGTATTCTCTTAGAAGCGGATTCAAGTGTTGCTCAGGATTCTTAACATACAACACCATGTCATCCGCATAGAGCGAGATGTGTATTGGCCGGGAGGGCATTTGAAGCGCCGAGCAGTGATGGTGTTGTCGGATTTTACAGGCCAGTGGCTCCAAGATTAACGCGAAGAGCATCGGTGAGAGTGGGCACCCCTGCCGAGTACCCCTGCATATTTGAATGGGTTCCGAGATGTACCTATTTACTCTGATGCGTGCAGTTAAATTCGTGTATAGCATCGATATCCAACCCAGAAAGATCTGCGGAAATCCCATACGCACCAGTACTGCGTGGATAAAGGGCCAGCCAATAGTGTCAAACGCCTTAGCAGCGTCTAGCAACACTGCCACAGCCTTCGTCTCCGGGGCCAAGTAGTGCGCTAATGCGAACAAAGTGCGGGTGTTGTGTGTGGTGGCCCTGTCAGGGATGAATCCGGATTGATCAGGTCTTATTAACAACGGCATAAGTGGTTTCAGCCTATCCGCCAGCAGACTAGCAATGATTTTGGTATCTACATTTAAAAGCGAAAGGGGGCGGTACGAATCACATTTATCTTCCTCTTTTCCCGGTTTTAGCAATGCGATGAGCAAGGCTTCCCTCAAAGACGCCGGCAGCGTCTGGGCTTCATGTGCCTCCCCGTACAGTTGCACCAAGTGTGGGGCGAGTAAGTCAGCATATGTTTTATAAAATTCAGTTACGAAGCCATCTGGCCCCGGCGCCTTGTTATTAGGTAGACGCCTTATGGTGTCTGTAACTTCCTCTACCGTTATAGGGTGCTCTAAGTATTTCCTATGCCCATCGGCTAGCCACGCTATTTCTATATCCTCCATATTCTTCAGTAAATCAGCTTGTGATGGTGACGGGCGCGCTTTATAGAGTGTGCCATACGAGTTCATAAATTCCTTCAGTATCCCTTTGACATCCGTAATCACCTCTCCGGTGTTAGTACAAATTGACGTTACATTTTGTGGAGGTTTACCTGAGCATATTTTAGCTGCCAGTTCCCTGCCCGGCCTGCCCCCCTCGCCATAACGCCTAGCAGTAGCCCGCTTAGTCACATATGTAAGCTCGTCTGTTGCAAATTTGGCATGCTCCGTCAGCAGCGTTTGAATGTCCCCCAGTATTTTAGTGTCTCCCGTCTGGGTGTATGTCTGTTCCAGCGCTTGAATGGCTGTCTCACGTGTGTTCAGTTGCCGTCGGATGTCCCTGAGGATGCCTGAGGTTGTACTGATACAGACTCCCCTAATCGTGGCCTTAAAGGCCTCCCACAGTAAACCCTGGTCCTCAGTTGTCGGGCCGTTCAGGTCAAAGTAATCTACTATTGCCTTATGTATGGTGGTAGTGTACACAGGATCTCGCAACGCAGCTGCATTGAAGCGCCAAGTGAAGGGTGGTGGGTCATATTGTGGGATAAGAACCTCTAGCATCACCGGGTTGTGGTCTGACAGTGTTCGTGGTAAGTGTGTGATATCTACAACCCAAGTAAGTACCTCTTGTGTACCCAGCCAGTAGTCCAGCCTGGACCAACTGTTGTTCGCCGCGTTAATGTGTGTTGCTGTTGTCACCCCTGGGTTTCGCACCCTCCACAAAACTACCATGTGTAGGTCTTCCATGGCGTCCTGCAGCATCGTCCTGGCATTCCCATGTTGTTCCAAAGTGTGTGTTGCCCTATGTAAAGTGTCGCGCAGCGTAACATTGAAGTCACCCCCCCAAATTACGTGATTCGTCTGTAGGTCTGCGATGTTGTGCCACACCTTACCGAAAAACCCCGGGTCATCTACGTTAGGGCCATATGTGTTCACTAACAGTAGCCTCTGTCGCCTAATCGTGCCTGCTACAACAACGCTCCTCCCATCAGTGTCCCTGTGTATGCCCGTAATCTCAAAGTTTGTCCCCTTATGTATTAAGATGCTCACCCCCCTGGAGTAAGACGAGTAGCTAGAGTTGGTTACAGATTCTGCCCATTTAGCACCTAATGTGGATGTGCCATCGCGTGCCAAGTGTGTTTCCTGTAAGAAAACAATGTTAACATTTAAGCGGTCAAAATATGCAAACAATCACCTAATCTTTTTCGGGTTGCCCAGCCCCCGCACATTCCAAGTGAGAAATTTCAGCGTACTATTACGTGTCATGAGCATGTGTGTGGATGATTAGTATACACGTCAGGCATTGCGCCTGCTTCCTGCAGTGTGCGTGCGTGATGACATATTGTAGCACAGCTGACAGCGACAGTGGTACACGTAGAATGAAAGCATTTTTCACTTGATAATATACAACTAAGGGGTTCGCCATGCTTCTCAGACACAGAGGTTGTAGTTGACTAGTTCCTAACTTCCCTGCCCTCCCCCCACCCACTTTAGCACCCAAACTTTGCCAAAGCCATCCCTGAACAACCTTTAACTTAGGTAGCAAACATGACTCGGGGCACACCCTCAGGGGGGTGTCACCAGGTTCACACATCTCCATCCACATGGTGGATGTGGACAGACGCTTGCGTACTTATCACTATGTAACATACGTGTAATCTCCTCCAACCCCCCAACCCCCTTAAAGTAACTTGTAGCGTTGTGATGACGCAAATACAGTCCTTCATATCCACCACTATACAGTGTCTTAGGCCATCGGATATGTGGAACTATTCTACGGACATTGTCTCACATGCTAGAGAAGCTGCACGATGACAGGTCCAGGCAGTCTGCTAGGGGCATTCGGCCCAACTCTCCCATCAGCTGGCCTACACATCGCCCCACCACATTGTCTGCACATCCGATACTCACATCTTGATTGTCTCTGCGGCGGCTTATCATTAGCAAGGTCCGTACACACAGTAAGTTCGTAAGAGCATCGCCAAGCCATCGTTTAATGTGTCCGCAGTTGCCGTGCCACGCAGCAGTTCCCGCAGTCGGTTTCAGCCTCTGCCAGCTTGCGTCCGTCGTGCGAGTCTCGTAGCTCAGTTTAGTCCCGCATCAAACAGATTCAATCATTCCACATCGCTCGTCGGTTCATTCCGTTCATGAGATTTCCTTCGCTTTCCTTGTTGTTTAATATATTCCTGTGCCGCCTGCACCGTCTGGAGTATGACCGGTTTCCCGCCATTCGTGATTTTGAGTTTCGCTGGATATAACATGGCGTATTCCAGACCCAGCTCCCTCAGCTTCTTTTTCACCGGGGCGAATTCCTTCCGAGCCAGTAGCACCGCCATGGTGTGATCGGGATAGAACTCCAGAGTGTTTCCCTGATGAGTGATCTTGCCTAGTTCTCTGGCCAGTCTTAAGATTGTGTCTCTATCCCTGTAATTTAGCATGCGAGCAATGACCATGCGTGGGGCAGCGCCCGGCTTTGGGACGGGTGCCAGCGAACGATGAGCACGTTCCACCAGGAACACCGTGGATAGTTTTTCGGAGCCAAAGATCTCCCTCACCAGTGCCTCGATGTAGGTCTCCATCTTTCCTGTGTTTGTGGATTCTGGCAGGCCCGAAATCCGGACGTTATTGCGCCTGGACCTGGCTTCTTGGTCCTCCACCCTGGCACGTAGGCTCTCCACCGTTTTCTCTAGGCCACTGCAGGTCTTCGACGTGGTTCTTTGGCCATCCTCTACTGCTGAGATTCGCTGCTCGGCTTCCACAATGCGTTCATCATGTTTTTCAATTTTCGCCGCCATATTGTCCACCCTCTGCACCACGTTATCCAGTTTACCGTTCATCTCCCGTAGGCTCTGTTGGATCGCCCGCAGTACCGCCTCCATGCCCGTGCCTTCCGACAGCTCTTGGCCACCATTCGCCTCTGGGTCCGTCCCGGTATTTTTGCCCTGTTTCCGAGTTTCAAACTGGAGCTTGGTCTGTTGCCTGTCTGGTTTCCCCATTTCGGTGCGTGGCTTTGGCGAACCGTGCCCAGTCGTCCCAGGGCTGCTAGTCTTCGTCGCACAGACCGTGGAGCTAGCGTGGTGTGTCGCTGCTGCGGCCCCCCACCTTGCTGTACGTGTAGTCATCGGCTGGTAGACGCAGGTGTGGGTATTGTTGGGCTCCTGATGGTTTGGCGCCTTATAGGCTCATTGGGTGTCGCTGTTTGGGGACCATATGGGGCACAGCAGGAACAGAACCCTGCACCTCCTCACCCCCTCGCTGGAGATAGAGGCTCACTTGGTCCAGCGGGGCCAGTGTGCTCCTCAGGGCCCGATTTCGTGTGTTTGCGGCGCGGCTTCGGGCGTTTCTTGCAGCTTGCTTTCCCTTTGCCCCGTGTGAGTCACAGCCCTCCTCGCTCACCTCGTGGTGTCCGCCATCTGATCGCCGTCCAGGGGTCCGCTGCACAGCACAGTCAGCCGCAAGGGCATGAAGCCCTCCGTTCTTTCACACCTCCAGAGCCCCTCGCAATCTCCAGGTGATAAGGGGAAGCATTACTGTGCCTGTCTCGGTCGTCCGTTGCTGCCGGTCATTTGCGTTTCAAGGGCGCCGCCATCTTGCATCTGGTGGAACGCATGGCAAAGCACAGCGCCTCCGCTCCCATCTGTGGTCCCCGTTTATCTCGCAGCCTCGTATGGAGGTTAGCGCCCTTAATCCTTGCGGCGCCGGGTCAGCACACAGCCCCAATTCACCTGCGTGCCACTTTAGCGCAGATCTTCCGATCTTCTCGAGCGGCCATTTTGGATCGCCGCGGTCGGCTCCTCGACATTTGGGTCAGACCTCTTACAAGCAGCCCATTTGGAGTCACCTACTTGCCATGGCGACGTGGGACCCGAGCTCTGATGCCTAATTCTCGGTTTATATCAGCGTTAGCAGGGGTTTTAAGGGGTCAAAGGCCGCTAGGTTCGCGACCGTCCGGCGGAGCTGACTCTCTAGTCAGCCATTCCGCAGTGCGCCCTCTAGCGCCCCCCCCCGGGGTCGCCTTTCTAACATTGGTGGCAAGCGCCGGGATCCGAGCCCACGTAGATCGTACAGAGAGTGATTCACTCGCTACCAAGAGAAACCCACTGCGACCATGAGCACAGAATTCCAGAAAGAGAAAATGGAAGACTACAGTTACAAGGAGCTAAAGCAATTCTGCAAAGACCTAGGCATCGCTACTTCTGGCTTAAGCACCAAAGAAGACTTTAAATCGGCCCTACAGGCCTGGGTGGACGCCGGCGAGGCGCCACCTCCGAGTGAAGATAACCCGGGCCCGAACGGACGCCCGGAGGCTGAGGTGAACCCAGCGGGAGGGAGACCCGCAACCCCAAACACGGGCCTCTCCCCCGAAGACGCCCGAGAACGAGAGAGGAACCGGCTCCACGAGTTGGATCTGGCTCGACTCCGACAAGAAGGAGAAATCCAACTGGCAGAAAGGAAGCTAGCCCTCGAGGAAAAAAAACTCATGCTCGAGCACGAGCGCGTCCTCAAAGAAATAGAACTCAAAGCCAAGGCAAACGAGTCTGCCCTCGCCGGGAGTAAGACCTCACCCCCGCCGGTGGACATGAAGGTGCACATACCCAAGGATGTCGTCAAAGAGTACTATAAGAACGACGACATCCAACAGTGGTTCAAAGCCTACGAGGTCGCCATGGCCGCCCATCGAGTACCCCTCAAGGACTGGGGCGCCGGCCTGTGGGGGAAGTTTATCAACGAAGGGAGAGACGCCTTGCTGGAGCTCCCTGATACCGAGAGGACCTCATACGAGCACATGAAGACCGCCCTCCTCACTCGCTACGGACTCACCCCCGAGATGTACCGGCAGCGATTCCGAGACTGCAAAAAAATCCCCGGTACCACGTGGGTGGAATACGTGAACTATTACAGTAGAGCCTTCGAGGGGTGGACTCGGGGCTGCCAGGTCACCACCTACCAGCAGTTGGTCGACCTCATTCTATGGGAACATCTGTCCAATAACTGTTTCATCGAACTTCGGCAGCACCTCCTCGACAGCAAATTGACGGAGCCACGAAAACTCGCTGTCGAGGCGGATCGATGGGCGAGCACCCGAGTGCCCCGGAGCACGATGGGAGACTATGGCCGGGGATCCCCGGGGAACCACCGACCACGAGGCGGCGGGGTAGGCCAGAGCCGGGGTCGAGACGTCCCCCAGGGGTCCTCCCCTACCTCCACGTCGCCCTCCCTGGGCCGGAGAGGGGCCCCCCCAGCCAGACCGGGGCCCCGCCCAAACATTACGTGTCATAGGTGCCAGCGACAAGGTAATTATGCGAATGACCCCCTCTGCCCGATGAACCAGCGACCCGGCACCACCGGGCCCCCAGCCCGCCAGATCGCGGCGGCTGCCCTGGGTGCAGAAAGAAGCGAGGAAGAGGACGACGACCACGAACAGGCCGAGTGGGAGCCCGCCGCCATGACCTTGGCATGCCTGGGTACCCACGACCTGATCCCTCGAGGTCCGATCCCCGGCAACACCCAGAAATACCGCCAGTGGGTCACCATCAATGGTCGCCGGACCGAAGCCCTCCGTGACACCGGAGCCAGCATGACAGCGGTCCGCTGCCATCTGGTGACCCCAGAACAGATCCTTCCGAACGTCCTGTGCCCAGTCCGGTCCGCAGATAACTTAGAGACTTTGTGCCAGATGGCCCGCATCGCCTTCGAGTGGGGAGGAGTGTCGGGCATACTGAAAGTGACTGTCCGCGACGATGCCCCCGTGGACTGCCTCCTTGGGAACGACCTGGAAAGTTCCCCATGGGCTGGCGTCGAACGAAGAGAGCACCTGGGGATGCTAGGCCTTCCCGAGTGGGTCTGTGCGACCACCCGCTCCATGTCCGCCCGAGCCTCCACCCCCGCAGGGGGAGCTCCGACCGCGGAACCCGAGTGGCCCGCACCTCCACCACCCGTCGTCCCCGAGGACGCCGACCCCGAACACGGCCCCCAAGGGCCCGACCAAGAAGACCTCACCGAGCTCAACCACCTCCCAGAACTCGCTCAATGGCGCCAAGAAGGTGGCCCCACCCGCGAACAGTTCCGGCAGGAACAGAAAACCTGCCCCTCCCTCGAGGGGATTCGACAGCAAGCCGCTACTCAAGCCGCTGGAGACCCCGCGGGGTCCCACTGGGTCTATTGGGACAACGACCTCCTCTACAGTGAGCAGAAGATTGCTGAGCTAGGGGCCGGCCGGGTACTGGTCGTACCCCTCCGATTCAGAGACTTCCTCCTGAACTTAGCACATGATGTGCCCCTCGCCGGGCACCTGGGGCAGGACAAAACCTACAGCCGCCTGGTGACCCATTTCTACTGGCCAAGAATGCGCACCGATGTGCATAACCACTGCCGAACCTGCCCGACCTGTCAAGCCAGCGGGAAGAGCGGGGGGAAAGTCAAAGCCCCGTGGTGACTACCCCCTTCGAGCGAGTAGGAATAGACATCGTAGGGCCCCTGGACCCTCGCACTTCGCAGGGACACCGCTTCATCCTAGTCCTGGTGGACCATGCTACCTGCTATCCTGAGGCCATCCCCCTCCGAACCATCACGGCCCCCGTGGTGGGCCGAGCCCTCATGAGCATCTTCTCCCGAGTCGGCTTCCCCCGAGAAGTCGTGAGTGATCGGGGCTCCAACTTTATCTCGAAGCATATGCGATCCCTATGGCAACAGTGCGGGGTCGCCTATAAGTTCACCACCCCGTATCATCCCCAAGGAAATGGACTAGTGGAACGATTTAACAGGACACTGAAGGGAATGATCAAGGGCCTCGAAGAGCCCCTCCGGCGCAAATGGGATGTCCTGCTGCCCTGCCTCCTGTTCGCCTACCGAGAGGTACCCCAGAAATCTCTGGGGTTCAGCCCTTTTGACCACTTTGCCCGCACTGAACTGAGTCTGCTGCTGGCGACCGATGACGGAGCTGAAGACGACTCCGAGCCACTACCGGATCTCCTCAGCACCACCGAGAAAGACGGCTCCTTCGAAGGGGTCCGGCTCTCCTCTACCCTGACCCCGAGCAGCAACAAGACTGCCGGAGGATGCTGGGGCAGTTTGCGGATCTGTTTTCCCTCACGCCGGGGGTCACCCGGTGGTGTGTCCACGATGTGGACACCGGAGACAGCCCACCTGTAAAACACCGAGCTTTTCGAGTGCCCGACCGGGTTCGGGCCTGCATCCAATCAGAAGTGATTCAAAAGGGGGTGGTGATGGACAGAGTATCTGAATTAAGCAGAACACTCCTACCCAGTCAAAAGATCAGGGCTTGATCCATCACCGTTTTTTAGCTCACTGCACCATCCCAGTTCAGAACCTGGCTACATGCAAATTAGTCTGACCCTGGCCCAGTGCATCATGGGAACAGGGCAGACCAAACTACCAAGCCAATTCTTTACTGGAAGACACTCTGTTCATCACCACCCCCTTTTCTGTATCGTTTTTGGCCACTATAGGTGTGGCAGGGTATACTCAGACATGAGTCCCTTTCTCACTGCTCCATCAGGATTCAAGCAAGCCGGGCCGAAGAGGCTGAAATGCCAGAAACCGGTCCCCGGTAGCTTGTCTCCTTTCTGGTGAAGAATTGGCTTGGTAGTTTGGTCTGCCCTGTTCCCATGATGCACTGGGCCAGGGACAGACTAATTTGCATATAGCCAGGTTCTGAGCTGGGATGGGGCAGTGAGATAAATAACGGTGATGGATCAAGCCCTGATCTTTGGACTGGGTAAGAGTGGTCTGCTTAATTCAGACACTCTGTTCATCACCACCCCCTTTTCTGTATCGTTTTTGGCCACTATAGGTGTGGCAGGGTATACTCAGACATGAGTCCCTTTCTCACTGCTCCATCAGGATTCAAGCAAGCCGGGCCGAAGAGGCTGAAATGCCAGAAACCGGTCCCCGGTAGCTTGTCTCCTTTCTGGTGAAGAATTGGCTTGGTAGTTTGGTCTGCCCTGTTCCCATGATGCACTGGGCCAGGGACAGACTAATTTGCATATAGCCAGGTTCTGAGCTGGGATGGGGCAGTGAGATAAATAACGGTGATGGATCAAGCCCTGATCTTTGGACTGGGTAAGAGTGGTCTGCTTAATTCAGACACTCTGTTCATCACCACCCCCTTTTCTGTATCGTTTTTGGCCACTATAGGTGTGGCAGGGTATACTCAGACATGAGTCCCTTTCTCACTGCTCCATCAGGATTCAAGCAAGCCGGGCCGAAGAGGCTGAAATGCCAGAAACCGGTCCCCGGTAGCTTGTCTCCTTTCTGGTGAAGAATTGGCTTGGTAGTTTGGTCTGCCCTGTTCCCATGATGCACTGGGCCAGGGACAGACTAATTTGCATATAGCCAGGTTCTGAGCTGGGATGGGGCAGTGAGATAAATAACGGTGATGGATCAAGCCCTGATCTTTGGACTGGGTAAGAGTGGTCTGCTTAATTCAGACACTCTGTTCATCACCACCCCCTTTTCTGTATCGTTTTTGGCCACTATAGGTGTGGCAGGGTATACTCAGACATGAGTCCCTTTCTCACTGCTCCATCAGGATTCAAGCAAGCCGGGCCGAAGAGGCTGAAATGCCAGAAACCGGTCCCCGGTAGCTTGTCTCCTTTCTGGTGAAGAATTGGCTTGGTAGTTTGGTCTGCCCTGTTCCCATGATGCACTGGGCCAGGGACAGACTAATTTGCATATAGCCAGGTTCTGAGCTGGGATGGGGCAGTGAGATAAATAACGGTGATGGATCAAGCCCTGATCTTTGGACTGGGTAAGAGTGGTCTGCTTAATTCAGACACTCTGTTCATCACCACCCCCTTTTCTGTATCGTTTTTGGCCACTATAGGTGTGGCAGGGTATACTCAGACATGAGTCCCTTTCTCACTGCTCCATCAGGATTCAAGCAAGCCGGGCCGAAGAGGCTGAAATGCCAGAAACCGGTCCCCGGTAGCTTGTCTCCTTTCTGGTGAAGAATTGGCTTGGTAGTTTGGTCTGCCCTGTTCCCATGATGCACTGGGCCAGGGACAGACTAATTTGCATATAGCCAGGTTCTGAGCTGGGATGGGGCAGTGAGATAAATAACGGTGATGGATCAAGCCCTGATCTTTGGACTGGGTAAGAGTGGTCTGCTTAATTCAGACACTCTGTTCATCACCACCCCCTTTTCTGTATCGTTTTTGGCCACTATAGGTGTGGCAGGGTATACTCAGACATGAGTCCCTTTCTCACTGCTCCATCAGGATTCAAGCAAGCCGGGCCGAAGAGGCTGAAATGCCAGAAACCGGTCCCCGGTAGCTTGTCTCCTTTCTGGTGAAGAATTGGCTTGGTAGTTTGGTCTGCCCTGTTCCCATGATGCACTGGGCCAGGGACAGACTAATTTGCATATAGCCAGGTTCTGAGCTGGGATGGGGCAGTGAGATAAATAACGGTGATGGATCAAGCCCTGATCTTTGGACTGGGTAAGAGTGGTCTGCTTAATTCAGACACTCTGTTCATCACCACCCCCTTTTCTGTATCGTTTTTGGCCACTATAGGTGTGGCAGGGTATACTCAGACATGAGTCCCTTTCTCACTGCTCCATCAGGATTCAAGCAAGCCGGGCCGAAGAGGCTGAAATGCCAGAAACCGGTCCCCGGTAGCTTGTCTCCTTTCTGGTGAAGAATTGGCTTGGTAGTTTGGTCTGCCCTGTTCCCATGATGCACTGGGCCAGGGACAGACTAATTTGCATATAGCCAGGTTCTGAGCTGGGATGGGGCAGTGAGATAAATAACGGTGATGGATCAAGCCCTGATCTTTGGACTGGGTAAGAGTGGTCTGCTTAATTCAGACACTCTGTTCATCACCACCCCCTTTTCTGTATCGTTTTTGGCCACTATAGGTGTGGCAGGGTATACTCAGACATGAGTCCCTTTCTCACTGCTCCATCAGGATTCAAGCAAGCCGGGCCGAAGAGGCTGAAATGCCAGAAACCGGTCCCCGGTAGCTTGTCTCCTTTCTGGTGAAGAATTGGCTTGGTAGTTTGGTCTGCCCTGTTCCCATGATGCACTGGGCCAGGGACAGACTAATTTGCATATAGCCAGGTTCTGAGCTGGGATGGGGCAGTGAGATAAATAACGGTGATGGATCAAGCCCTGATCTTTGGACTGGGTAAGAGTGGTCTGCTTAATTCAGACACTCTGTTCATCACCACCCCCTTTTCTGTATCGTTTTTGGCCACTATAGGTGTGGCAGGGTATACTCAGACATGAGTCCCTTTCTCACTGCTCCATCAGGATTCAAGCAAGCCGGGCCGAAGAGGCTGAAATGCCAGAAACCGGTCCCCGGTAGCTTGTCTCCTTTCTGGTGAAGAATTGGCTTGGTAGTTTGGTCTGCCCTGTTCCCATGATGCACTGGGCCAGGGACAGACTAATTTGCATATAGCCAGGTTCTGAGCTGGGATGGGGCAGTGAGATAAATAACGGTGATGGATCAAGCCCTGATCTTTGGACTGGGTAAGAGTGTTCTGCTTAATTCAGACACTCTGTTCATCACCACCCCCTTTTCTGTATCGTTTTTGGCCACTATAGGTGTGGCAGGGTATACTCAGACATGAGTCCCTTTCTCACTGCTCCATCAGGATTCAAGCAAGCCGGGCCGAAGAGGCTGAAATGCCAGAAACCGGTCCCCGGTAGCTTGTCTCCTTTCTGGTGAAGAATTGGCTTGGTAGTTTGGTCTGCCCTGTTCCCATGATGCACTGGGCCAGGGACAGACTAATTTGCATATAGCCAGGTTCTGAGCTGGGATGGGGCAGTGAGATAAATAACGGTGATGGATCAAGCCCTGATCTTTGGACTGGGTAAGAGTGGTCTGCTTAATTCAGACACTCTGTTCATCACCACCCCCTTTTCTGTATCGTTTTTGGCCACTATAGGTGTGGCAGGGTATACTCAGACATGAGTCCCTTTCTCACTGCTCCATCAGGATTCAAGCAAGCCGGGCCGAAGAGGCTGAAATGCCAGAAACCGGTCCCCGGTAGCTTGTCTCCTTTCTGGTGAAGAATTGGCTTGGTAGTTTGGTCTGCCCTGTTCCCATGATGCACTGGGCCAGGGACAGACTAATTTGCATATAGCCAGGTTCTGAGCTGGGATGGGGCAGTGAGATAAATAACGGTGATGGATCAAGCCCTGATCTTTGGACTGGGTAAGAGTGGTCTGCTTAATTCAGACACTCTGTTCATCACCACCCCCTTTTCTGTATCGTCCAATCAGAAGTGGCCAAGATGTTGGCCCTGGGGGTAGTCGAACCCTCCAACAGTCCCTGGGCCAGTCCCGTTGTCCTGGTCCCTAAGGTCGCCTCCCCCGGAACAGCTCCAGAGCTCCGGTTCTGTGTTGACTACCGGGGACTGAATGCAGTCACCAGGACCGACGCCCATCCCATCCCCAGGGCGGATGAATTGATCGATCGCCTCGGGGCCGCCAAATACCTCAGCACCTTCGATCTCACGGCGGGGTATTGGCAGATCGGCCTTACTCCTGGTGCACAAGAGCGATCGGCCTTCTCGACCCCTGATGGCCACTATCACTTCAAAGTGATGCCCTTCGGCATGAAAAATGCGCCGGCCACCTTCCAGAGACTAGTGAACCAGGTGCTGGCCGGACTAGAGGAATACAGCGCCGCTTATCTAGATGACATTGCGGTGTACAGTCTTCAGTGGGATGAGCATCTGACCCACCACTGGGAGGTCCTGACGGCCCTCCGGCGGGCCGGACTAACCATCAAAGCCAGCAAATGCCAGATAGGCCAAGGGTCCGTCACCTATCTGGGACACCAAGTGGGGAGCGGCCAAGTAGCTCCCCTCCAACCAAAGATAGACGCCATCCGGGCCTGGGAGCCCCCGGTCACCCAAACCGCCGTCCGAGCCTTCCTGGGGCTCACCGGATACTATCGGCGATTTATAAAAGACTACGGGAGCATTGTGGGGCCCCTCACAGAACTGACCTCCAAGAAATTACCCCAGAAGGTGCATTGGACCCCTGCGTGCCAAACAGCCTTTGAGACTTTAAAGACTGCCATGTGCACCGCCCCTGTGCTCCAGGCCCCCGACTACAGTAGAGAGTTTGTAGTCCAAACCGACGCCTCGGAGCACGGCATCGGGGCGGTCCTGTCCCAAGTTAACCCCGAAGGAATCGACCGGCCTGTGGCCTTCATCAGCCGACGCCTACTGGCAAGAGAACAGCGATGGAGCACCATCGAGAGGGAAGCCTTTGCCGTGGTGTGGGCACTCAAGAAGCTCCGGCCCTACCTCTTCGGCACCCACTTCCGAGTCCAGACCGACCACCAGCCCCTGCGGTGGTTAATGCAGATGCGGGGAGAGAACCCGAAACTGCTGCGCTGGTCCATTTCTCTGCAGGGGATGGACTTCACTGTGGAGCATCCCCCCGGCAACGACCACGCCAATGCTGACGGCCTGTCCAGATTCTTCCGCCTCGGCGAGGAGAATCCCCAAGAAGATGGGTGACTCTCCCCTGCCTTCAGCTGGGGGGGACGCGTGTTGGACCCGGCCTCATGGCGTGGTCCTACCCCTCCCGCGTGGCAGGCCCCGGACGACACCAGCCCTCCTCCGGACCTCGGGCGGCCCCTTCGGCCCGACCCCGCACGCCCCAACACCACCGATCCGGCTGCCATCCCGGATCCCCATCACCAGCCTGGCTCCTGCGTAGGCCTATCACGACCTAAGCACGAGGCCATGCCCGACTCCATCTTGGGCCCCCCACGTCACGACCACGTGGCCTCGGCCCAGGCCCAGGCCCCAGCGAAGCCTGACATCGAGGCACCAAGATCCTCCCAGGTGGTCGAATGGCCACTCGACAGATCCCGGAGGGAGGGGAGTTTCGATGGCCCTCCAGCCGTCCCCGGACGCCTGGTATCGATCGCCCTCCGGCCTCCCTGGGCGCTGGCTCCACCCCCCTGCTGGGTGTCTGGACACCATCACCCCGGCCCCTCTGACCCCCAGGCGGGAGGGTCCGGACATCAAAGGACCTCCGTCCTATATCTGGGCCAGCCCCATAGTAGGACGTCAGTTGTATCCTGGACTGGAAGCCCTACTGACGCTGTCACGGCCGACACCAGACGAACTCATCCTTCCTGTAACCCGTCGTCCATCTGAGAGCCTGCTGGCGCTGCCACGGCCCACCTTGCTAAACCATCCGAGAGCCTGCTGGCGCTGCCGCGGCCCACCTTGCTGAACCATCTGAGAGCCTGCTGGCGCTGCCGCGGCCTACCTTGCTGAACCATCTGAGAGCCTGCTGGCGCTGCCGCGGCCTACCTTGCTGAACCATCTGAGAGCCTGCTGGCGCTGCCGCGGCCTACCTTGCTGAACCATCCTGTAAGCCTGCTGGCACGGCCGCGGCTCGAACCTCTCGGAACCCCCCAGCTCGAGGATTGAGAGCTGTGCGCAGGGTATCCCTTCCTCCCCCTAGAAGCGAGACTGTCCCGCTACCTCGCCCCCCTTTTCGAGACTTTACGGATCCCTCGATCCGCCTGTATATACTGCCAAGAATCCGCAACCCTTATTCCTTATAAAAGCTTGAGAACTTGACCTCCTGTGTGGTGTCCGTTTGTAGTGTTGTGATTACTCTGCTGTACGATCCTAGGAGAGGGCCCTCACCCAGGAGGCCTCTCGGTAATGCTCGGCTACGTCTCGACGGAGAGGTGGACCTAGGGGTGGTCAGTCAGACATCTTCTGCCTCCCCCGGGGTCGCCTTTCTAACACTAACAGCTGGACCACTCGAGTCTCCCAGCAGGGTTCGAGGCGGCACAGTAACGTTTCTGTGCTATTTTCCCCAGTTGCTCCTTAATTGTTCCTGACTGTTGCTTATTGTTTGCTTATTGTTTTTCCTCACTGTTACTGCATTTACTGTGCCCCCGCATCTCTTGTGCATACTGTTTCCCTATGCTGATGACCCTGTGGCCCCGTCCCCGATCCAGCCCCGCTCCCGCCTCCTCACCACTGCTCTCTCCCCCCTTGTCTACTAAATGGCGACTGCGTGCAGCGGGCATGCCTAAGGCAAGCCCGTCTGCACCTGTCCGCGACCTGACCGTGACCAGCGCAAGGAACCCTGGTTCTCTTGGACCCCACCGCTACGACTCAGCCACGGAGGCCCCGCCGACTGCGTGAGGTCATCGCCAACCACGACCCACGGGCAGTTCTCATGTGGACCCTGCCAAAGATCCTTCACCATCGACAAGGCTCCCACAGCCGCCGAAGGACCGCCTGCTGCAAGCTCCACAGAAACCCTGATGTGAATCCTTTTCAACATGCGCACCAGCACACCATAGAAATCTGGGACCTTATTGACACCCTCTCGCCCGATGTCGCATTCTTCACAGAAACATAGACCAACACCACCTCCGGCCCCGACATCGCCACAGCCATCCCAGACGACTACAAGAATCAAAGAAAGGACTGCCCGGGAGGAGGACTCGCAATCGCACACAAGACCCCCCTCCGACTCTGCACATCCAGCACAAGTGACCTCCACTCCAAGACGGAACACCTCCACTTCCAGATCCAGGCCAGCCCCAGGACTACGCTACAGGCACCCTCATTTACAGACCACCAGGACCTCACGCCAAGCCCACAACCACCATCGCTGAGCTCACCGCACCGCACGCAATCACATCCATAGACTAAATTCTGCTCTGGTAACTGAATTTCCACCTCGACAACAGCAACAACCCCAACTCCACCACTCTCCTCGAGAACCTCGCCAACCTAGGACTGAAGCAGCTCGTCAGCACTCCCACCCACAGAGCAGGTCACACCCTCGACCCTATCTTTGCGGGAGGATCAAACATCCGTTTCAGTCACACCACCCAGCCCAACTGGATGGACCACCACTGCGTTCACTTCATCTTTGACACCACCACCGCACTCAAGCCTACCCAGCTCCCGCCTTGATGGAACTGGGGCAAGGTCACTGAGGAACACTTCAACACCGCCCTCCTCCAAGACCCCCCAGCACAATGACCCACACCAACTCCACAGCCAGGGAATTTCACCGCTGGGTCTCCTGCTGTGCCAACAAGCTGGCACCTCTCCGCCACCCCGCCAAACAATGCCCTCTGAAGGCTGCCTGGTTCACCACAGAACTCCAAGAAGCCAGACACTCCTGCAGACGCCTTGAGAAAACCTGGCGGAATCGGAAAACCACGGAAGCACGGAACAACCACAAGAGCGCCCTGAAGGAAAACCACCAGCGTATAAGGGATACCAAACTGACCTTTATAAGAGACAAAGTCAAGACCAATGCAACCAATGTCAAGGAACTATTCAACACCATTCAGCAGTTTGAAAAACCCTCCTGCGATACCATGGACATCACACCCTTCCAGGAACTCTGCGACAAACTCAGCTCCTACTTCCACCTGAAGATCAAGGCCCTCTACGACAACTTTGGCGAGCCGGCACCAGACAACACCCCACTACCCACCACTGCCGTGAAACCAAGCATCATGTCCTGGGCCCCAGGTCAAGACCAACACCGCGACCATGAAGAAAACTCACTCAGGAGCCCCAACGGACCCCTGCCATCCCCACATCTTCCACAGGGCCGCCACTGTCATCGCACCCGAACTAGGACGGATGATCAACACCTCCCTCAGATCCGGCATCTGCCGAGTCGACTGGAAACATGCGGAAGTGAAACCCCTCCTCAAGAAACCAACGGCCAACCCAATGGACCTGAAAAACTACTGGCCCATCTCTCTCCTCCCCTTTGCAGCCAAAGTCACAGAGAAACTCGGGAACACCCAGCTGACCGCCTTCATCGAACAGAACTCCATCCTAGACACCTCCCAGTCTGGTTTCTGCAGCAACAACAGCACCGAGACCGCCCTCCTCGCCATCACCGGCGACATCCGCATGCTATTAGACCAAGGACACACCGCGGCCCTAATCCTTCTAGACCTCTCCGCAGCCTTCGACACCATCTCACATCGCACGCTAGTTGCCAGACTCCACGACGCAGGAATACAAGGAGCCACCTTTGACTGGATCCAATCCTTCCTCTTCTGCAGAACCCAGAGGATCAGACCCCCCTTCCTCTCTGAACCCACTGACATCAACTGCGGAGTACCCCAAGTATCATCACTCAGCCCAACGCTCTTCAACATCTACATGGCCCCCATCGCTGCCGTCGTCAGACAGAATGAGCTCAGCATTGTATCTTATGCTGATGACACCCAGCTCATCCTCTCCCTCACGAAGAACCCAAAAGACACCAGACTCTATTTCCAGGAAGGAATGAGGAACGTGGCAGCCTGGATGAAAGACAGCTGCCTGAAGCTAAACTCAGAGAAGACCGAGGTCCTCGTCTTCGGACCCTGCACCTCTGCCTGGGACAACACCTGGTGGCCCTCTGCCCTTGGGAGCCCACCCACCCCAACAGACCACGCTCGGAACCTCAGCATCATCCTTGACTCCTCCCTCTTCATGAACCGCCAGATCAACTCTGTTGCGTCCACCAGTTACAACTGCCTCCGCATCCTCCGTAAGACTTTCAAATGGATCATCCCCGACTGATGAAGGACCTTCACCCACACACTCATAACCAGCAGCCTGGACTACTGCAACTCCCTCTACACCGGAATAAACAAAACTCTTCTACACAAACTCCAAACCATATAGAACGCCGCAGCCAGACTCTTCCTAGGGACACCATGCCACAAGCACATGACCCAACACCTATGAGGCCTCCACTGGATCCCCGTCGAGAAGAGGGTCACCTTCAAACTCCTCACCCATGCCCACAAATCCCTCAACAACATCGGACCCAAATACCTCAATGACAGAGTCTCCTTCCAAGAGGAACCTCAACTCTGCCGACTTCGCCCTGGCAGAGGTCCCCCGCATCCGCAGAAATAGAACTGGCGGGAGCGCCTTCTCCTACATCGCAGCCAAGACCTGGAACGAGCTCCCTGTTAACATCAGCTGCTCCCCAACGCTGCACACATTCAGGAAGGACCTCAAGACCTGGCTGTTCGACTGATCCGGATCTGCTCCCCCCTCCACCCAGCGCCTTGAGACCCTCACGGGTAAGTAGCGCGCTCTACAAACACCTGATTGATTGATTGATTGAGCATGTCGTGCACATGCTGGTGATCACGTGACAGACAAGCACTACATCATGCGAGAACTGCATCAGACAGCAGCAATATGTGGTAAGAAATGTTATTGAAGGTTAATGCCTAAAGAATGTGTTTAAAAGCGCAAACAACAGAACAGGTGTGGGCCGATCATCAGCAAAGGAGTCATTCCTTTATATGGTATAAAAAGCCATGCCTTCCAACACTAACCTTCAAATATCATACAGGGTCATTTCAATAATGTCAGTGGTATGCACATTCAGAGATGATTGATAGTGTGGGATACACATTTAGATCATGTATATTAACATCTTTAACGCAATTCATTACATTCCCCACCATGTATAATCTAATATCATATATAAAGAAAAGACATAATGCATCTGACATCGGATTAAATAAAGACTATTCTATTGATATTTCTCCCTGAAGTACCTACAATGCCTACATGAATCAACATGTGCCGTATTGCGCCATCTGCAGCAACTAGGTCATTCAAGCCTGCTTAAGCGAACCCGTTCCATTAAATGTGCATTAGGAGGAAACAGCCCTTCCCAACTTTTTTTCATCCGAATGGTGGGGTGATGGTCTTCAGGACAATGTGTTCACATCATCATAGTCATAACAGCACGTACATGTGGCAGAACGTCCTTGAGAATTCAACAAACATTTGCAAAGCCAATAGGTCTGGTGTTGACTGCCAGTATTTTTGCTTTGTCAATGACGGAAATGTTTTATCATGGTTTTTGTAAAACATTTTTTGGAGGAGCTACTGGGACCTCAGCAATATATAAAATAAATTGGATTGAAATTTTGGTCTTAAAAAACGAACTTTCCAGAGTATTCTTTGGCACGGTAGGGAACTACTTTGGAAAAGTAAATTTTGCCATGTTCTGTGTCCCTACGTGTCATCCATCATATGTTATGTGTGCATGACCAATATGCATATGTTATTCCCCATGTCCGATTCAAGACGCAATTACAGTTGTGTCCACCTCTGGTATGTTATTTTCCAGTCCTCGTGAATACTACGAATACCAGGCCTATGTAAAGCTACGTTGCCACGTTTCTCAGTGTGCACGTTATTTCATTATAAAGTCCCCGTTTCCAGGCCTCAACAGGGCCCGGACATCAGATTCAGCTCCTGTCTCCTGAAGCCTCGCTAAGGAGCGATACAGCCCCCACCTGTATCCTCGACCTTTCACTTACTTCCTGCCTCGCAGTGCCCGGTGCAGCTTGGCTCTGCCTCTGAGTCTGCCAAGACTATGTTATGATTCCAGCTATCAGTTCAGTCTTCCTTCTCTGCATTCCTAAGCTACTGAACTGCATCAATAGTTTCCGTCATTGTCTAGCCTATGCGGCTCCATGTTAAGAGAAATACTGTATTTAATGGTCATTTAATATTCTTCATCACGCACTACATGTAGAATAAATGCATGCTCTGGTCTTAGAGTCAATTAGCTTTTCCCCTCATGACTTCTAGTTTATATCAACATGTTCCCTAAACATTAGATACCAGATAGGGTTTAGGTACATGTCGCTCCGACCCTCCAGACTTTAGTCTCTGCTCCTAGCACAGAGTTCATAGCCCCCAGCTTCTCCTCGTAACACGTCATTGCCAGTTTGCGCGCACCATCAGGTTAGAGGTCCCGGCTCCTTAGGTAGCCCCCTCCTATGTTTCCGCCCATTCATGACATATTCTGTTACGTTTACATCACATGTCTGAGTTACACCTTCTTTTTACTCTTATCTTTCGCGACTGCTACGCGTCACGCCTTCTGCTCCACCCACTGCTACGCCTACTGCAATGTAATGCTATGTGTTCGCGCTATGTATATATGCTCATGTATTGTTATTAAAAGTTAGCGCGCTCATCCCAGACCCAGCCCCAGCAGCTGCTGGGCCCTGTCATCCTATTCCTATGCAGGTTGTCCTGTTCCTGTCCTTATGCTGTATTAAACCTGCAAAACTCCTACTACCTCGAATCTTGACTCTTATTTATTGAGCTATCTGTTATGATATATGTCTAGTCAAAAATAGGGTATTATTTATTTATTTACCACATAATGGCGCCCGAATAGGGACTTGCCCTTTCCCCACGCGTCGGTGAAGCCACGCCGACCCCCTGACCCTCTGCAGTCGTGACGGAACTCTTCTGCGCAGTGGCAGATATTTCTGCTCAAGTATCCCTCAGGCCCACGGAGGAGACGGAGGAGGCGGTCCAGCATCCAGACGAGACGGTGGAGGAACGCGGCGAGTCCCGACCAGAGCCCAAGCCAAGAGTCCAAGGTCCGAGGTATCCGGAGGTCCACCCGTAACTGAAGTCCGAGGTCCGAAGTTCGTCGTCGTAGCAGTCCAGTCCAGTCCGAGGCCTTCCGTTCTTGCTGCCCGGTGAGTACCGTTACTGGGGTGGTATCTAGACAGGGTCAATTTAATTGACTCTGGTCTGTGGGTTGGTGGTACACAGTCCCACAAACGAAGTGTCCACTTCGGTGGATGCGGGTCCTGACGTGTCTCTTTATGAGACCGGTAAGTTTCGTACTGTTTCAGCAGTGCATCTAGTTTCTGTTCTAGTCAGTTTCTGTTCTCGAGAAAATTCATGTGTTCTGTTCTCAGTATTTCCAGGTAGTATTCTGTCCGAACTGTTATTTTAAATGTTTTTCATGTATTTTAATGTCGTGGTATGAATGGAGTATAAGTATCGTGTTCATTGTGTATTGTATTGTGTCTAGATTACAGTTCAGTCATGCCCATATTTTCCAAGTTACGTCAGTTAAAAACTAGAAAGGGTCTGCTGGAAGCAGCAGTTCCCGTCCCGCCCAGGGACAGTCCAGGTCACTTTATGTATCAGAAACATGGCATAAGCGCCATATTGTATCTAGATTTATGGGTAGAGTATACCAAACAGTTAGAAGAAAAGTATAGATGGCCCGTATCGGGTACATGGGATGCCGAATGCATCATGCGAGTAGAAGAAGCATTATGGAAAAAGAAAGCCAGACAGTCACAGAAAGATGCCATCGAGCTATGGCGCAAAGAAGCTCATAAAAGAACCGAAAAAGAAATCAGAAAGTCAGAATTAAGTAGAGAATCCCAAGAACGAGCCCAAGAAAGAGAATTAATCGAGATAGGTGAACGAGTCAAAGCTGAACAATCAGACAGACAGAGGAATGCCCTCATTAAGGGTATGTATCCTCTTCTTGCCGAGGGCTTGCCAAAAGCGACCCCGGAGGCATCCAGTAATTTCCCGCCACCATTAGTTCCGACCAAGCTACGTCACAAACTGACCGCAGCTGATATTTTTATTTCGTCCTATCTGGACGACACAGTCCCCGAATATGCAAATCCTGTTCGCGCTCCGCCAGTCCCTGTAAATCAGGTAATTCCTGCTCCTCCAGACACCGGGGTGCCCTTAACCGCCCCCCCGGGTCAGCCCGCCATACAAGTCCAGCCCACGTTACAATTACCGACCCTGCCAGGACGGAAAGCATCAGTTGATGATTCTAGTTTAGGGGCCGCAGGAGGAGGTCTTCCTCAAACCCCGCCGCCATACAAACGTTTATCAGCACTCGAATTACATGCTCAAGCATCACAGCGTACTCCCAAGAGTAATAAGTCTGTCGCAGAAATCAGGCAAACCCTTGGCGAATGTGTCTATGACCCAGTTCCAGGCGAGTTTAATATGGTTTTATATTCCGTACGAGTAAGGAGAGTGACCGAGTATCTAGTCACCCTGCCGAATATGAAAGAAGATCTAGACAGGATATATCGTTTCATCCGTACAGGGGATGACCCACAAAGTATTAGTGATGCCATGTCTCAAAGGAAAGCCGAGATTCAGCGCATGATATTAAAGTTTTTAATTAACTGTCTAATAAGAGAACAAGATTACCCGTCTAAAGACCCGGAAGAAATGAAAACTCTAACAAAGTGGAGTGATAATATAGCCGAAGGAAAGCACAATACCATTGGTGCCATGGAGAGTATGTACAAGAAAATCCGTAGAGAGATAATAAAGATACACGAACAGCGTAAAGCCGCACAAGTAAGCGAGAAAGAAAGTACCTCTGATCCTGAAGAGGAAGACGATGAGAATACTGCCAGAATAGCGTATGTAGGAAAACCCAGATTTCCAGATCGCCATTTACGTCTAGAACACAAGTCTATTTTCCATCATCCAGCACCAGAACAAGGTTCCCTAGAACAAGTATTTCAAGCTACCGATCACATTCTGAAATCACGAATCGGTTACAGTGAGTTAAGTACTATGCATGAACAGGAACTAGTCCGATCAGCAGTCAGATGGATTACTGATTCTACCACTTTTCCAGACGAAATAGTGGCACAAATGTTTCTGAAAATGCCCCCAGCCGAGCAGCGACTGGTGGGTATGTATATGATTCAGCACCTCATTACACTGTATGAGGGTCAACATTCTGATCCAGGTCCGTTACACGATATCCTGAATGAATTACTCCAGTATAAATGGAGAGGTCTAGGTACCGATTTAATTAGTGTTATTCTAGAACAGCGCCACAAATATAGAACATTCTTGAACCCGCATTTTGTTCATGTCTCACCCCCAGAAAGTAAATCATTCTACATAGACAGACAGAATCCGTTACGAGAAGTCCACCCAGTCAGAGGAACGGGTGGCGAAATGCAACGAGTGTTTGTATACACTCCGATCACAAAGATGGAACTCCTCGAAATGAAGAAATGTATTCCCTGTCATGACAAAGATCCAGCAGGGTTCCATAGAGAATTAAAAGACATGCTCCGTATGGGAGAATACACTTACCCAGATATCATTAAAATGTTAAAGGTTCTGCTACCCGCAGGGGTGTATGAAAAGCTAAAGGAAAAAGAATGGGAGGTGGGAGAGAAAAAGATCGATTGGGCAGTCCTAGAAGCAGAAGATAAGATACGTGTACCAGGTACTGGTCTTGGAGAGAAATGTAAAGAATTACCAGAATTATTAATTCAAGTTTTACCCAGATTATTAACAACGAGAAAAGAAGACTGGGATGCAATCTCAGCCTGTAAACAGAAACAAGATGAAGATATTAGTGATTTTTATTCTAGGTTTGAAAAGTGCTTTAGTATCAACAGTGGTCTCAAGACAAGTAGTGAGTCATACCCTCACCTTTTCGTTACTAAATTAGTCGAGAATTCAAGTCCACCAATTAAAAAACGAGTTTTGAAAGTCGAAAGCACCTGGCAAGCAAATACTCCGTCCCAGATGCTCCAGATGCTCCAGTACCACCAGAATAGAATCAGGGAAGAGCAAGAACACGAGAGAAAACGTATGAAAGACACGAAAATGAAAGTGCTAGTTGCACAATCTGTTCCTCAAGACAGTCAGAAGAGGGGTCCGAATCAAGCCAGTCATCCTGCAGCTCCCGTTAAAGGGAACTGCAATTATTGTAAACAGCCAGGTCATTTTATAAATGAGTGTGCAGTTCTGAAACATAACATAGCTACTGGTAAGACTAAAGAAAGACCACGTCCGCCTAGACAAGAACAAGTTTCACAGACTCCTCAGCCACAGAATGCACAACAGACAGTTACAGCACCGCAGCCTATTGCTGCAACACAGCATGTCACATCGCAGATGTACCAGTATGCACAGTCTGAGTATCCAGAGTACCAGCCATATTCATGAAACAGCCTAGAGAGGGAGGTAGGCTTGCCTCTCATCGAGATACCTGTAGATCAAGAAGGTCCCTATGTTCACAGTCAAGTACTAGGGAAAGATAGAAAGTTTTTGATTGATACAGGGGCAAGTAGGACCACAATTAGTCATGCCGAAGTTCCAGGGGCTCCGCTCTCAGGCTCAAGAAATGTTTCCCTTGGATTTTCAGGAAAGCCTATCGTTAATGAGATTTCAAAGCCAGTCACTCTAGAAGTAGGTCCATTGTCCCGCACTACTGATCTGTTACTTACTAAGTCATGTCCAGAAAATCTATTAGGCATTAAAACACTGAAAGAGTTAGGTGCAGTTATATGTTGTTCCCCAGAGGGAATACGTCTGTTCCTACGTGACTTTAGGGGTCACTATGTATTACGAGATTTTGATTCCAGACTGTCTAAAGTTCCGCAGCATTTATGGGCGCAAGGTCCAACTGATGTAGGTTACATGCAAATCACACCCCATCGTGTGACCCTGAAACCAGGTGTAGTGTTACCACGAATCAGACAGTATAGATTGCCACCTGAGGCTGTAGCAGCCTTATCCAAAATTATAGACGAGCTCATGGCTCAAGGAGTAGTTGTAGAAACTGACTCCAATGTATGTAACTCTCCGATCATTCCAGTCATGAAACGTACTGATCCAAATGCACCCCCAGTATATCGATTAGTGATTGATTTACGAGAACTTAATAAATGTATTATTCCGCAGTACCCAGTTGTCCCAGATATCTCTTCCCTATTGACAGCCATTGATTCCGAAGCCACGTTCTTCACTGTCATAGACCTCAAGAACGCATTTTTTAGTGTTCCCATCCATCCAGACAGCCAGTTTCTTTTCGGATTTTGTTTAAATGGAAGGAGCTATATGTTCACACGCGCTCCTCAAGGTTTCACAGAAAGTCCTAGTATTTACAGCCAAGCACTTAAGAGACAACTTGACAATATTCACATGCCAACTGACACTGCCCTGCTCCAATATGTCGATGATCTATTGATCACAGCTCGTTCTGAACGTGACTGCGAGCGAGCGTCACTGACGGTTCTGTATTTCCTAGCCGAGATGGGACACAAGGTGTCCCCTTCGAAGCTTCAATTCTGTGTCCAGCAAGTGGTCTACTTAGGACACTTACTGTCCAAGAGGGGTAGGCAGTTGACACCAGACCGTATCCAGTTGATAGCGAGTCTTCCCCAGCCCAGAACCCAGAAGGAGGTACGTGCCTTTGTTGGCCTTACTTCTTATTGTAGACAATGGATTCCCCAGTATGCATTTCTAGCCAAGCCACTGATACAGTTAACGACACAGGAGGCAGCCGTATCGACTGTTCTCCCTTGGACATCTGAACATACACTTAGTTTCAACGAGTTAAAGAAAGCTTTATGTCAAGCTCCAGTTCTAGCTACACCGAACTACAGTAAGCCTTTTACACTTTTCGTTACTGAACGTGAAGGTACAGCATTATCTGTTCTTACACAAGATCAAGCAGGACAATACAAGCCCTGTGCTTATTTTTCGAGCACACTAGATCCAGTCGCCCAGGCGTTGCCTGCGTGCCTCAAGTCAGTTGCAGCCACAGCACTAGCTATCAGACAAAGTGATTCCATAGTTTTAGGACACTCCTTGACAGTACAAGTCCCACACTCCGTGGAAGTTCTTTTAAATCGAACACAAACACAGCACTTGACAATTGCACGTTTAACAGGTTATGAATTGACACTGTTTCAGCCACACATAGAAATTAGACGCTGCAACATCCTGAATCCTGCTACACTGTTACCATCAGTTAATTCAAATCCAGCCACACATGATTGCGTGGAAGTAGTTAACATTACGACAAAGCCAAGACAAGATCTGACAGACATTCCGTTACCAGATCCTGACCTGACACTTTATGTGGATGGTTCATGTATGAGAACTAGTACAGGAGAACTAGTAGCCGCGTATGCAGTGACTACTGACACTGAAGTTATTGAAACACACCGTATTGATACCCTGTCCGCTCAAGCAGCAGAGCTAGTTGCTCTGACACAAGCCTGTATACACGCCAAGAACCTGAAAGTTAATGTTTACACAGATTCACGTTACGCATTTGGAGTCGTTCACGACTTTGGAGTGCTCTGGCAGGAGAGAGGTTTCATGACTTCTCATGGAACCAAGATTCAGCATGGTCTCCTTATTCAAGCTCTGTTAGATGCCATACACTTACCGACATCTATTGCTATCATGAAATGCAAAGCACATACGAAAGTTACTGACATTATTTCCCAAGGTAATGATCTAGCAGATCGCACAGCCAAGCTTACAGCACAGACTCCAGACATTCAAGTTAATCCGACACAGACACATACTCCAGATCTGATTACATGTATGACAGTTAAGGACCCTATTCAAGATGTCATAGATATCCAGTTACATGCTACTCCCGATGAAATCAAGAAATGGTCTGAACAAGGAGGGGTCCAGACAGATCAAGGATGGTTAACAAAGGGTAGAGCCGCATGGTTTCTCCCCGACTCTATGGTTCAAGTCATTATTAATACCGCACATAGTCCAGCACATTTAGGAGAAAAAGCAATGTTAGACAGTATCCAGAACATTTGGTTTAACAAGCATTTACGAGCTGCAGCCAAGCAGAAAGTCCGTACCTGTATGATATGTTGTCAGTTTAATCCAGGTAAAAGTGTCCCGGTGGAACAAGGGGGATTCCAGCCTCCTGACCACCCTTTTGAGGTCCTCCAGATGGATTATATTCAGATGGAGCGATGTCGAGGTTTCAAGTATGTCCTTGTAGTTGTATGCGCTTTGTCCAGATGGACAGAAGCATATCCAGTCCCAGATTACACAGCCGCGACCACTGCCAAACAGTTGGTTCGTGAATTCTTCCCTCGATATGGACTCCCTAGAGTCGTATATTCTGATAACAGTCAGCCATTCTCATCTGAGTTGATGAAGCACGTTTCCCTGTTGTTAGGGTACCAGTGGAAGTTTCATTGTGTACGCCATCCTGAAGCAGCCGGTCTAGTCGAGAGACATAATCAGACTCTGAAAATTCGAATTGCCAAAATATGCAAAGATAAGGGTGTGGACTGGCTAGTAGCTCTGCCAGTTGCTTTGTTTTATATGCGCATGGTCGCACATTCCAGATCAGGTCTGTCCCCGTATGAGGTCATTTTCGGCCGCCCCCCTAACATGTGGGGTACTCCTAGACCCCGAAGTATTACTGATGTTTCATGTAATATGCTGACAGATTACCTAGCTTCCTTGATGTCTGCCCTCAACTCATGTCGTTCACAGGTTGCCGCCGCATTTCCAGACAATACCGAGGTGGCACCGCATGAAATCGTTCCAGGTTCGATGGTGCTCGTCCGGAACTTTGACAGATCAAGTCCGCTGGAGCCACGTTGGAAGGAGCCCCGTCAGGTCCTCCTCACCACCCGTACAGCCGTGAAGTTGGAAGGACGCCGCGGCTGGGTGCACCTTTCGCACGTCAAGAAATTCTACGGATTAAAACCGGTCTCCAAGAACATTTCCCAGGATATCAAGACTTGTCAAAACATTGTTCCTAAGGACTGTCCCGCAAATGACATTGATTCAAAACCCCCCTTGGTAGAGAAAACTCCGCAGCAGGAGTATAAGCAAAAACTCCGGTCTAGTAAAATAAGTCAGTCAGTTTGATTGTATAAGTCCTCCCCTAGGTGAAACGGTTAGACTGTTTCTGACATGTATAAAATAGACCCCCATAGTGAGAGAGTTAGTCAAAACTCAAACCGATGTATCGTTTTTCTAAGTTTCATATTATTTCTCAGCATAATGATTTCCTGCACTAGTTAAGCATTTTTCCTGTGTTTTCCAGTTCCTCATGTAAATAAGCCTTCTAATGTTACAGTAGAGCACACGTTTAGTGATCTGCCCCCTCATGAACTGTCCTACCGCCTCGCTATGCGTAATAACTCATTTATCCGCATGTTACATTATTCACACCAGACCAGCAATGCCACTAATTGTTGGGTGTGTGGTCGACTCCCCCCTTTCCAGACATCGAAGGGAGTTCTGCCACTCTTTCCTTATCCTTTTTCACATAATGGTTCGTGTGGAGCATGGTCCACGTTAACGTCATCCTTAACAGACATGTCTTTTCTTAACAGTACATGTTTCCCAGACAAGCAAGGTCTCCCCCACAGAACAGGTTTAGATCTAGAAAATGAAGTGTATAATTTAGGTAACTATTCGTCGAATTTCATGGTCCTGAATGTTCAGTCTGATACTACTCCAGACTCACCTGCTATTTCAGTATTACCAGTCAAAGGCGAATTATGTGTCCGTAATTATGGTTCTGTACACGTAGGACATAGTGATTGTACTACTATTATCCAGTATAGTGACAGTGGGAAATCTATTTTCAAAGCTTCACGTCATTCTTATTTTGTTTGTGGTCAGACCGCATATGTTCGTCTGCCCCTCGATTGGGAGGGAACCTGTTACATTGCCTTCCTACTGCCACCTGTTTTTCTAGCCCCACCTGACTACCATAGGAATTCCTTCCTAGTACATACTAGACACAAGAGAAACCTCCCGATTGTCGATTATACTGAAACTGCTGCAGAGCAATTCATTGATATTGATAAAGGTGTGTTCCCTTATTTAGGTACAGTTGTAAATAGTAAGCTAATTCGTAGGTTAACAAGAACCCTTGAAGCTGTAGTAGATGAGACTGCCTCCGCTCTAGGTAACTTAACCGAATAGCAATCCTTTATGAGAATTGTTGTGCTCCAGAATCGTCTCGTCCTTGACGTCATACTGGCCAATAGGGGCGGGGCCTGTAGAGTCATCGGATCCAGTTGTTGCATTTTCATTCCAAATAACGCGCCGTCTGTTTATTCAGCTATAACCAGACTCCATAAAATTGCCCATCTGTTACACCAAGATCCAGGCACCTGGACATGGTCCGGTTGGTTCTGGAATATAATTTCCGCCTGGGGATGGAAAGTCCTGTCCTTTCTAGGTATCGCAGTAGCGATCATATTCAGCTGCTGCCTCTGTATACAATGTGGCCCTGCGATTTGCGGCATGTGTGCTACCTCTTGTATTCCTAGTCCCAAGCCCCGTTCTAAATCTCGTTCCAAGACAATTCGAGATGAACAAATGGTACTGTATGAAATGATAGACGGTATCATGAATATTGATGTTTCCTGATGGGAACGTAGTGACAAGGAGGGAATGTGGAAAAGTAAATTTTGCCATGTTCTGTGTCCCTACGTGTCATCCATCATATGTTATGTGTGCATGACCAATATGCATATGTTATTCCCCATGTCCGATTCAAGACGCAATTACAGTTGTGTCCACCTCTGGTATGTTATTTTCCAGTCCTCGTGAATACTACGAATACCAGGCCTATGTAAAGCTACGTTGCCACGTTTCTCAGTGTGCACGTTATTTCATTATAAAGTCCCCGTTTCCAGGCCTCAACAGGGCCCGGACATCAGATTCAGCTCCTGTCTCCTGAAGCCTCGCTAAGGAGCGATACAGCCCCCACCTGTATCCTCGACCTTTCACTTACTTCCTGCCTCGCAGTGCCCGGTGCAGCTTGGCTCTGCCTCTGAGTCTGCCAAGACTATGTTATGATTCCAGCTATCAGTTCAGTCTTCCTTCTCTGCATTCCTAAGCTACTGAACTGCATCAATAGTTTCCGTCATTGTCTAGCCTATGCGGCTCCATGTTAAGAGAAATACTGTATTTAATGGTCATTTAATATTCTTCATCACGCACTACATGTAGAATAAATGCATGCTCTGGTCTTAGAGTCAATTAGCTTTTCCCCTCATGACTTCTAGTTTATATCAACATGTTCCCTAAACATTAGATACCAGATAGAGTTTAGGTACATGTCGCTCCGACCCTCCAGACTTTAGTCTCTGCTCCTAGCACAGAGTTCATAGCCCCCAGCTTCTCCTCGTAACACGTCATTGCCAGTTTGCGCGCACCATCAGGTTAGAGGTCCCGGCTCCTTAGGTAGCCCCCTCCTATGTTTCCGCCCATTCATGACATATTCTGTTACGTTTACATCACATGTCTGAGTTACACCTTCTTTTTACTCTTATCTTTCGCGACTGCTACGCGTCACGCCTTCTGCTCCACCCACTGCTACGCCTACTGCAATGTAATGCTATGTGTTCGCGCTATGTATATATGCTCATGTATTGTTATTAAAAGTTAGCGCGCTCATCCCAGACCCAGCCCCAGCAGCTGCTGGGCCCTGTCATCCTATTCCTATGCAGGTTGTCCTGTTCCTGTCCTTATGCTGTATTAAACCTGCAAAACTCCTACTACCTCGAATCTTGACTCTTATTTATTGAGCTATCTGTTATGATATATGTCTAGTCAAAAATAGGGTATTATTTATTTATTTACCACAGTGGGTATATACTCTTGTGGAAGAAATGCTGTCACTCATAGCGAAATTAGCCAATGCCTAAAATAGGCTGACCTATTGCCCCATACTGTATGCTGTAGTGAGTGGAAATAAAATGTGAATGACAAAAGAACAAACCAATGGATGTGAAGAAATATAAACCTCCTAAGGGGTTCACTGATACACCTGGTCCTTTTAACCGACAAAGAAGAGATTGGCACAGAAGCTGTAATATAAAAATAATGCATTTATTAACCTCAGATGAGGGAGACTGCATCACACAGTACCCTCAGGCCACTATAGGAGGCATTCTAAGGGACCTTATATATGCATAGATTACATTAGTCAACATAAAACCAAGGGGAGGTCCTGGTACATACAAGAATTCAAATTGACTAATATGGGTATACAAAATGTGCTTGCTCATCAAAGTGGGAGGGGAGACATTTCTCCTTACATCAGCTAGACTAGCCTGACAGTTCAATACTAGGAGCATGTGCATTCTAATAGCTAGGCCTTTCTGAGCATGTGCAAGGCTCTGGAAGAGGGAGAAAGCACATGGCAAGCACATGGCTAACTAAGATGGCTGCCAAGTACAAAATGGCGTTCAGCTCATGCTAACAGATTCCTGCAATCTTTAACAGAAAGTCCTTTTAGCATGAGCTAAAGACTTTCCTATGATCTAGTAGGAACATAGAAAATACTTTGCACATTTATTTTCATTAAATTTATCAATATCCTAATTCATTGCTAGGTGGGCATTTTTCATTCTAAACATTTCATTAAGCGGGTATATATAAGGTATAAGCAGGAGTACAAAGGGAACAGAGCATTGGGTCATACAGACAGCAGGAGAGAGTAATGACTATTATCATAAACAGAATTATCAATGTTTCCAGCCTTAAGCAGAAATCAAATCCTAGAACCATCTAGTCCAATTCTATGTAAAAAAAACATTTTCAATCGACTTTTCCAGTGTTCCTTTTATGAGGGCTAGAGTATCATTTAATATATTCAAAAATAATCCTCGCTCCAAGGGACCAGGAGGACCACACAGGGTCATAGGAATGAGGACGAGGAGCTGCAAAGGGCTGGTCCTCCTCAAAAATGGGACGTCCAGAAGGGTACATTATTAGCAAAAAAGAAGTCCTTGGGAAATTGAAGACGCTGTACAACCAGCCAGAGGGGAGTCTTCTCCCTGTGTCTGTTTGAGCCTCACAGGCAGGCTCTTGTTATTCCCTTGGTAGAGCTGTACAACTCGCAAATCAGGAATCAGGGTCCAGTTTGAGAAGAAAAAGTCTTTCAACGATCCTGTCCAGTGTCTCAGGCAGTGCACCAGTTTCCTTCACGTCAATCTAATAGGCACCAAAGACACAGCACCTGTACCCTAAACCCAAGTTCTTCCCTAACACCTATTTTGCTCCGTTTGCAAACTGCTCTTTTGTTGGGTCACTCCTACTCGACTCAACATCACCAGACGTCGCCTTCCTCACAGAAACATGGATGAACGCCTCCTCAGCCCCCGACATCGCCACAGCCATCCCGGAGGGCTACAAGATCACCCGGAGGGACCGCGTCGACCAAACCGGAGGAGGCATCGCCATCGTCCACAGAAACACCATCCGCATCACGACCAACTCCGACGACACCCTCACCACCGCCGAGCACCTCCACTTCCAGATAAACACGGACCCCAAGACAACCCTCAGAGGCACTCTCATCTACAGACCCCCGGGACCACGCACACAATTCAGCGAAGCCATCGCCGACTTCGTCAGTCCACACGCCCTCACCTCCACAGACTACATCCTCCTAGGGGACCTCAACTTCCACCTGGAGAACAACAAGAACTGCAACACCGCCGCCCTGCTGGATAACCTCGCCAACCTCGGACTCAAGCAACTGGTGAACACCCCCACTCACTACGCCGGCCACACGCTAGACCCCATCTTCTCCTCCAGCAAGCACATCTCCTTCAGCCATTCAAGGGGACTACACTGGACAGACCACAGCTGCGTCAACTTCAGCTTCAGGAGAACCACGACCCACCACCACCTGCAACAGGTTCCCCGCAGAAACTGGAGTAAGATCACCGCCGACCAGCTCACCACCACCCTCAGCCAGAACCCGCCCACCAACACGACAGACCCCAATGAAGCAGCCCGCAACCTCTCACAGTGGCTCATCAACTGCGCCGACAAACTCGCACCACTAAAGAATCCTCCCAGCAGACCCGGCAGCAGGAAAGCCTCGTGGTTTACCAACGAACTCAAAAACTCCAAGAAAACCTGCCGCGCCCTTGAGAAAGCCTGGCGCCACGACCAGACAGCAGAACACATGACCGCCCTCAAGAATGCCACCCGCAAACACCACCAGCTGATCCGCACCACCAAGAAGACAACATTCAAAGAACATCTGGACAACAACACCCACAACAGCAAGGAACTCTTCAGCATTGTTAAAGAGCTCTCCAACCCCAGCACCTGCAACAACGACATCACACCCTCGCAAGACCTCTGCGACTCACTCGCCTCGTTCTTCCACCGCAAGATTGCAGACATACACAACAGCTTCGGCGCACAGACCACGGACCCAACCACCGAACCAACTTCCCCGACCACCACCCTATGCACCTGGACCCCGGTCAGCACTGAAAACACCACCCGCCTGATGAACACCATCCACTCCGGCTCCCCCACGACCCTTGTCCACACCACATCTTCAACAAAGCCGACTCCATCATCGCACCCCAACTCCGGAACATTATCAACAACTCCTTTGCATCCGCCACCTTCCCAGAGACTTGGAAACATGCCGAACTGAGCGCCCTCCTGAAGAAACCCACCGCGGACCCCACGGACCTCAAGAACTTCCGCCCCATCTCGCTCCTCCCCTTTCCAACCAAAGTCATCGAAAAGACCGTCAACAGACAACTCTCCGCCTTCCTCGAGACCAACGGATCCCTCGACCCCTCACAGTCCGGGTTCCGAGCAAACCACAGCACCGAGACCACCCTCATCTCAGCCACCGACGACATCAGGTCCATGCTCGACAACGGAGAAACTGCTGCCCTCATCCTCCTGGACCTCTCAGCAGCCTTCGACACTGTATGCCACCGCACCCTGATACAGCGCCTCAGCAACACCGGAATCCAAGGAGCGACCCTGAAGTGGATCATCTCGTTCCTCGACGGAAGAACCCAGAGAGTCCGCCTCCCCCGTTCCGATCCTCGGCCACCGAAGTCATCTGCGGCGTTCCGCAAGGATCCTCACTCAGCCCCACCCTCTTCAACGTCTACATGAGCCCTCTCGCAGCCATCGCATGCCAACACAACCTCAACATCATCTCCTACGCCGATGACACCCAGCTGATCCTCTCCCTCACCAACGACCCCGCCACCGCCAAAGCTAACCTCCAGGAAGGAATGAAAGACGTCGCAGAATGGATGAAGCTCAGCCGTCTGAAACTGAACTCAGACAAGACGGAAGTCCTCATCCTCGCACCATCTCCCTC
Source organism: Lissotriton helveticus (assembly GCF_964261635.1). NCBI lineage: Eukaryota > Metazoa > Chordata > Amphibia > Caudata > Salamandridae > Lissotriton > Lissotriton helveticus. Next base: position 1,322,605,258 of record NC_136061.1, on the reverse strand, counting down.
CACCTGGGACGACTCCTGGTGGCCCCCTGCCCTGGGCACCGCACCGAAGCCAACGGACCACGCACGCAACCTGGGCTTCATCCTGGACTCCTCCCTCACGATGACCAAGCAAGTCAACGCCGTCTCGTCATCCTACTTCAATGACCCTGCGCATGCTCCGAAAGATCTTCCGATGGATCCCCACCGAAACCAGGAAGACGGTCACCCAGGCCCTCGTCACCAGCCGTCTGGACTACGGGAACACCCTCTAAGCTGGAACCACAGCCAAACACCAGAAAAGACTCCAGCGCATTCGGAACGCCTCGGCACGACTCATCCTGGACGTCCCTCGCCGCAGCCACATCTCGGGCCACCTGAGGGACCTGCACTGGCTCCCCGTCAACAAGAGGATCACGTTCAGACTCCTCACCCACGCACACAAGGCTCTCCACGACACGGGCCCGAAGTACCTCAACAGCCGACTCACATTCTACACACCCACCCGCCAGCTCCGCTCCGCCAGCCTCGCCCTCACCTCCGTCCCACGAATCCGCAAATCCACCGTCGGAGGAAGATCCTTCTCCTACCTGGCAGCCAAGACATGGAACTCCCTCCCCACTCATCTACAGCTGACCCTGGATCATCTCTCCTTCAGGAAAAAACTCAAGACCTGGCTGTTCCAGCAGTAGCATCCCCCCCCTCAGCGCCTTGAGACCCTAACGGGTGAGTAGCGCGCTATACAAATTCTATTGATTGATTGATTGATTGACTAATTGTGTCCAGTGTGCCCAGGTATCTCTTGATCAACAAACAAAGGTGCAAACTTGCATTCACTTTGGGACCAGGATTTAGGGGCCAGATGCTGGGATCTCTGAAGCAACCCTCATTTCAAAAGGGGTCACCTCAAGCAAATGCCTCCTTGCCGTTCTGGTTGGTCTGTGACTTTCTGAGCTGGGCATCAAAAACTTGATCCACTATTTCTCCTTTCTGATTTGTTACCCCGTCTTTCGCACAAGACAGTGGCAGGGGTACACAATTCACATCCCAGTGCTTCCGCCTTCACTGCGGTCCTAGTTGCCAGCAACGCCTGTGCTGGTTACCTTCACCTTGGCTTCAAGCTGGACTGGTGCTGACTCCCCAGGCTGGATCTGATGTCTGGGCCCCTCTGGCAATGGTTGTAAGGCAGCAAATATCTATTGGTGGACAGAACAAAAGATCTTTAGACAAGGCACATAAATAATCTATTCACAGAGAGGATAGTCTCAGAATACTTTCTAGTCTTAGGATGCCCCATATATTAGCAAGGCACCTAAGAACCACTTAATCCATCTGAGAGTAAAAACCCTGGACCTATTACTCTATTTGAAGCAGCTAAGGAAGTCTGTGTTCATTTACTAAATTCTGAGGAAAAGAGAAAAACAATACAGACATACTCCAAATCCTTACATTTGTGTATTCTTATATTATTCATCTAACGACCCTCAAGAGAAAAGGAAATGTTCTACACTTTTACTCATAGACTTTACATTACTTGTACAGGACTGCAGACACTTCTAAAATTATTTCTCTTAATAAAAGCACCTACATTGTACACTTAGGACCATGCTCTCATATTATAGGTGCAGCAGGAAAATCTAAAACTGCTAATTTAACAGGGATTATTATTACATAAAGAACTAAAAAAAGCTTCTTTATAGTGGATACATAAATTTCTCCAGCAGAACATGTTGTGACAAAAAAACTCCTATAGAACAATATTTTCTTCAAAAATGTTTGCCAAGGATCACATGGGCATCTTTCCTGCATTCTACTTTTCACGATCCAAACTATGCAACATCAGCTCAAATAAGGACTGTCAGCTTATTTACTCAGACTAACTAATACAAACTAGCAATGCCCTTGCAAAACTATGTAGCATGAGAATAACATAAACAATAATGGTGTTATCACCTGAGATTTTTTAGAACAAAAACTACCCACATCTAATTCCCCTTAAAGATCAAATAAGGGACAAGCAATCTAGACTACTCATCCTTTCATAATTTCATCAGACAGGATGGGTAGTCACATAGAATATGTATATATTCATTTTATTAATGCTAACAATTTTAAAACAGCATTACTGAATAGCCA